>NC_134541.1:106822476-109321515 GCF_050624435.1 Tenrec ecaudatus | reverse complement strand
TCCTGCAATCCTCAATGTCGCCAGTTCGGAACCAGTAGTCTTTGTACTGGAGAGAGGGACGGACCTTCTTGGAAACTCACAGGTCATGAAGTTTATAGGGCCACTATGAGCCGCCATGGATTCGATGTCCTTACGTGTTTTTGAATTGAAGAGGCTACACGTGGAGCCCTGCTGGCGTAGAGAGTTCCGTGGTTGTCGTCGGTCGGCAATGTGAATTCACCAGTCACTCTGAGAAAGAAAAGAGTCTTTTTGCTCCGGTAAAGATTTTTAGCCTCGGAGACTGTTGGGGAGAATTCTACACTATGCTGAGGGTCGCTAGGAGTCAGAATTGACCGATGGCAGGGTTTTGTTGATTCACTTGATCCAGGAGGGGCGACAGAAAGCAACATTTGGTGTGGCTGGTAGCTCTAGGGCAGCGGTTATCAACCTGTGGGTCGCGATCCCTTTGGCGGGTGGGGGGTGTGTGTGGTGTGTGTCAAAAGACCCTGACCCTTTGACAGGGGTCACTGGATTCAAAACACTAACAAAAAGACAATTATGAAATAGCAACGAAAATAATTTATTGTTAGGGCGTCATCACAACATGAACTGTATTAAAGGGTGGTGGCATTAGGAAGGTTGAGAACCACTGGTCTAGGGATATGGTTCTCGCTTAGGATGTGACAAGTCTTGGGTTGGAATTCCAGACAAACTCTTGGGTTTTTAACCAAATAATTTCTTTTCATAGAGATGTGATCAAGATCAGCACTTCAGGTAGCTAGAAGGTTCTTGTATAGCTCAATTGGTAGAGCATGGGGTTTTAAGTTCCAGGGTTGTGGGTTTGAGCCCACATTGGGTAAAGTGTTTTACCTTCTATAGGACCGTTTTCCACGAACTAGAGCTACTCTCTTGCTGAAAGAGACACAGAATGCAGGCTGTTTAAAACAAACAAATGTCTCTCAATTCCTCTTGTGGGACAACAGCTCTATCCCTGATATTCAAAGTCAACTGATTTTGGGGGCCAGTTCCCCATGACTGCTTCTAACTCTGGCAAAGTGTCTGTGACCCCTCCATTGACCCCAACTACATGGTCTACATTTTCCATGACAAGTTCAATGGCACTATCAAGGCTGAGAACGAAAGGGTGTCATCAGTGGGATACCCATCTCTGTCATCCAGAGCTGCCAGCATCCAGTGTGGGTAAAGCTGATGCTGTATATACTGCACAGTCCAGACGGGCTGGGGTTCCCTTGAAGGAGGATGCCAGAAGGGTATCATCGCTGCCCCTCCTGCTGAGACGCCCATGCTTGGGAAGTGCATGAATTGGGAGAAGTATGGCAACTGCCTCAAGGTGGTCAGCAATGCTTTTGCACCACCAACTGCATGGACACCCCTTTGGTCAAGGTCACCGTGACACCTTTGCTATTGTGGAGGGACTCATAACCACTATTCATGCCATCATTGCCACCCAGAAGACTGTGAAAAGTGCAAAGTCTATAGGTCTGCCCAGGACATCATCCCTAAACCTACTGGAGCTGCCAAAGGTACCTCGGATCTGAATGGGAGGCTCACTGGCAAGACCTTCCGGTGACCCCACTCCTGATGTAGTGTTGTAGGTCTGATCTGCTATCTGGAGAAAAGTGCCATGGGAACATGACTGTGGTAGTTACATAATTTCATGTCAACTTGATATATAAAAGTGTAGGGGTGGAATCTAGACTATCAGTCAGGTCACAGCCTGATGGTACTTCCTGTAGATGTGGCCTTCTTATAAGGATGGTCCTGGGACCTCCCCTTCACTCTTTGATGAGCCGTGTTGAGACTTGCACTAGTCTTGTGATGTAGCATTGCCATTGAATGCACAAGACTTTGCACCCACCAGCCTGTGATCTTCCTGCATTCTGCTTCACTGCATGTGACTACATGAGTCTGAAGAGCGATTTATGGACTAGTATCAGGCTTATGGACTAATATTGGGCTTATGGACTTGATCTCTACTAGACTGGGATGTTTTCTTGATATAAAATTACTCTTTGATATAAAGCTCTACATTATACATATATGAGTGTCTCTGGACTTGTATCTCTAGTCAACCTGGTCCAACACAATGAATCAAGTAGGACTGGTAACTCTCCCAGAGTTAAAAATGTTGTCAGAGAAAGAAGGTATGAGTCCTGGGGTGTTATAGACAGTTCATGCATTCATGCTGTTAAATGAAAGGTGGGTGGTTTGAATCCACCAGAGGTGCTTGAGAAGAAAGGTCTGACATTCTACTACTGATCTTTAGGATTTTGGAAACTCCATAAATGTAAGATGAGTTGGAACGGATTTGAAGGGAACTGGCTCACCAGGGCAGTGGCGCTGTGCTTCAGTGGTAGAATGTTAGCTTTCCATGTGGGACACCCAGGCTCCTTTGTGCCCTAGCAGTTGCCACACTGGGAGAGAGTGAGTTTGGAGCTACTTATTCCTTCTTACCTTTTGCTTGCCACTTGGAGACAACATGCAGAATGAATTCAAGCAGTTGAGACACACAAAGTCCTGATGGCATTAGTTGGGTTCTTGAATCTAGCTCTACTAGAAATACGCAGGTCTTGTAAGCAGATATTAGGGAGTTTGCAATGACATCACCTAATATACCCTATCCCTTACTTAATCAATATGAATTGCGTTTCTATCACTTGTGAATAAATATCATTATTTTCCTTTTCACTTTAAAAATATTTGACTGGTTATTCTCTCCACCCTAAGCGTTCCTTC
This sequence comes from Tenrec ecaudatus, assembly GCF_050624435.1. NCBI lineage: Eukaryota > Metazoa > Chordata > Mammalia > Afrosoricida > Tenrecidae > Tenrec > Tenrec ecaudatus. The sequence continues at coordinate 109,318,779 of NC_134541.1, read as the reverse complement.
TCCAATCCTTTCTTTACCCTCCTGATGGAGCGACTCTAAGGGATCATGGTAACACATGCCAACTTCATGACATCTCATAATGACCAAGGTCACACAATTCCCCCATGATTTTTTGTAATTAGCATCATGACCCCAGGCCCTGCCCCCTTTCCCCCACTCCCTGGTCCCAGACTTTGAGGAAGAATGACTAGAACTTGAAGCCTGATAGTATGTTTGGTGGATATCTGAGGGTTCGTTGTCAATCCTGAGGCTCTTATCTTGAGTTACTGGGAATATGTAAGTGACATTTCCATATTAGGAACAAGCAGAAAGTAATTGTTCTTTGTTTCTTCTTTAGGTTCTTGTAGATCCAAAATTTATATTAAAGACCTGTCTTCCTAGTTAGGTCATTCTTCAAAAACTAGTTATAGGAATATCCTGATGTCCAGAGGACAATGTTCCCCCTAACCCCCACCAAGAATACAACCACCACCTCTGGTCTAGTTTGCATGGCATTTATATGTAATTATTTATTCCTACCAGGCCAGAACAGCAACCTTTGCAATGCAGACCTTCAAATGATTTATGGACACATTAAAGCCAGACCATGCCTTCAAGTACAGAGGGAAATTCTTGAAGTGTGCTGTGATATGTAATAGACTCTGGACTGCTCTGTTCCTCATTGGAGTCCTTGTTCTACCAATTTTGAAATAAGCACTTTAAGAGTTCCTATCTCTACTTCATTTGCCTAAACATTAACATATTGAAGAAAAGAACTTGTCATCTGGTCCATAAAAATGGTATTGACACACAAAGATAAACACATAACAATATATATCCAGAGCACAGGTGATTGCACAAAGAGGGATGGTTATACATATGACTCAAATCCTTAACCTTCTCCTAGTGGACATCATCCCAGCCCAGTTCTTTGATGAGGTTAGTGCTCATGGAGGGCTTAACAAATTAACTTAAGTTAGTCTTTGTAATTCTACAAGGGGAAGGTTATTTATCCATTGTATAGTTGGTGAACTTTTGTGATTTGGTTGCTATGATAGGTAGGTTTATTGGTTGCTGTGATAGGTAGGTTTATTGTGCCAATCTGGCCAATCAAGAACATGTGGGATTAATAAGGTAGCAATTTGTTTGGAGGGCAAAGAGATAAATGGCTCGTTGAGCCCTGCCTGCCCCTCACCTCTGTTTCGCTCTCGCTCTCTGGTGATCCAACCAGTGTGTGGCTGCCTTAGCTAGTTCTCTGCCTCAACTTGTGTGCTACACAACTCCTGCAACACTGAATCCATGGATCATGTTGCTAGAGCTTGAGGTTCCTTTGAGACCTGCTCTGCCATGCTGCTGGTGTATACATGGCTTGAGCTTGGGACTGTTGGATCCTTTCATCTAGCTGACTGTTGGTGACCTGCCCTGCTGGATCGTCTGCATTGCTCTACAGAAGACTCAGCTGTCTGCTTCCTTGACCTTGGACCCAGCAGCCCTCGTGAGTTGGAAGACTTCCAGTATATTAACTGTTCCATGGAAGTCAGTTGAACTGAGTCCTCTGTATTGCTGTATATATATGAAATCTGAAGTTCCCTGGTTTGTTTCTCTAGAGAACCCTGCCTAACACAATTAGTACCAGGAGTGGGGTGGAATTTGCAATGCTATCAAGACTAAAAGGAACACATTCTTCAATGGGTATGAGATCACACTACTGGGAGGGAGAGCCAGCTTGTCCACTCCCTTCACCAGCACTATCGCAGTTGCTCGAGACCAATGGAACAGGACAATGTCAGACTAGTTCACTCTATTGACGACATTATGCTGATTGGAACCCCTAAGGAAGATGTATCAAAGACTCTAGATTCTTTGGTACAATTTCTGTGTGCAAGAGGTAAGGAAATCAACATAACAAAGATTCAGATACCCTTCACCTCAGTAAAATTTCTAGGGGTCCAGTGGTGTCGGGCATGATGAGACATTCTTACTAAAGTGAAGTGTGGGAAGCCGTAGCTCTCGCGAGATGTGGGAAGCCACAGCTCTCGTGATGTGGGTAGCTGCAACTCTCGCTGCCATTACTAGATGGCGCCGGGCAGTCAGGGCGGTGGTCCAACTAAGTGGTAAACAACCACTTAGCGCATGCACGATGCTGAGATGACGTAGTCATAACTCCACCCTGGAGTATGCAAACGAAGGTTCTGGCGAACTCACCAATCTATGCAAGAGGTTTTGGCAAATGCACCAATCAAGGCACAGCACGTCCCCATAGAGCATTTATAAGCAGCAGTAGTCTGGGGTTTCAAGGTCTTTTACCGCATAATGAAAAATAAAACACCTGTGGAAGAATCCTGTTGTGGCGCGTCTTTTCTTGCTGGCGAGATCTGGCACGCGACAAATGGTGCCGAGAACCCGGGAATTTACGATCATCTAAGGCACGAGCGGAGACCCCCACCAGGGAGGATTCAGAACCACACGGAATTATAGAGGTAAGTTCTGAGAGACATGAGCCTGAACGATTGCTAGAGCTGCAAACTGTTGTATGCATTCTAATACTTTCACTTTCGGTTTCAACGGCGGACAGCCTGCTGCTTCTTATCTTGCAAATAAAACCGTGTGAACCTGTGTGTTAAATTCTTGTCTACATAAGTAGGGAATATGGGGAACGTAGCAATAAACACCATGGTTACAGCGCTTGATGCTTTATTAAGGAAGAGAGGATTAAAAATTTCAGAGCCGACGCTGCGTAAGTTTGTAACAAATGTGGATGAGATAGCACCGTGGTTTTTATCTACAGGTTCTCTGACTTTGGCGAGTTGGAACAAACTGGGCTGGGATGTAGACCGAGCTGCAAAAGAAGGGAAATTGAAACCGGGAACTAGACCCATCTGGAAGTTAATAAAAGCATGTATTGAGGATAAAGAGTGTAGACAGTCACTACAGCAGGGACAGCAGGCTTTGGAGGACGTTCAGGAAAGCATGTCAGAAACAGAACGGGACGAGTCCAAAGAGGCTCGGGGCGAGTCCAAAGAGGCTCGGGGCGAGTCCAAAGAGGCTCGGGGCGAGTCCAAGGAGACTCGGGAAAGGCATGCCCAAACAGAAGAAACTGCGCAGGTAGAATTAGGGGAGGAAGTTGATCAACAGAAGAAGAACCGTACCCGCCATTCGGAGCCTTTATATCCGTGGCGAGAACTAGACCGTGCCCGCCATTCGGAGTCTTTAAATCCGTGGCGAGAACTAGAACTCTTGGAAATATCAGAGGAGGAGGAGGAGCAGTTAGAGGAGATAGCTGCTCGCTATGAGGAAGGTCGGCATGATGCACTAAAAGCGGCCGAAAGAGGGCGGTATAGTGCTCAGCGGAAGTCAGCTGTGAGCCCATCAGCACCACCTCCTTATAAGGAAGAAAATCAAAAAGGGTGTGGCTATTCCTTTTGCCCACCCAATATCCGTAGAGAAATTCAACAAATGTATCCAGTATTTGAGGATCAGAATAACACTCGTTATCATACACCCGTAGAACACAAGCAAGTAAAGGACTTAGCTGAAGCTGTGAGAGCTTATGGAGTAAGTGCAAATTATACTCAATCTTTAATTGAAAGGCTTACGAGTCAAGCTATGACTCCTGCCGATTGGACATTTGTAACAAAAGCAGTATTGACTACAGGACAGTACCTGGAATGGAAATCTTTATGGCAGGATTTATTAACAGCTCAGGCTAGAGAAAATGCTGCAGCAGGACAGCCAGCATGGGATTTTGAAATGCTTACAGGACAAGGAAGATGGGTTAATAATCAGAGAGCATATCCATTGCAAGTATATCAGCAAATAAATTCTGCTGCAAGCAAGGCATGGAGAACTTTACCTAATAAAGGAGAGGTTAGGGGCAACTTAACAAAAATTATACAGGGACCTACTGAAACTTTTTCAGATTTTGTGGCACGAATGTTGGAAGCAGCAAAAAAAATTTTTGGAGATCAAGACACAGCCATGCCTCTCATTGAGCAATTAGTTTTTGAGCAGTGTACAAGTTTCTACACTGTGTGCCACTACGAATGAGTGGGCAATTTTTAAGTGCAGTTTTAATGCACTAATAGACAACCATTATCCTAAACATTCTTTGTTGCAATTTGTGACTGCACATCCAGTAATTTTTCCCCGTGTCACTGTTAACCATCCCATTAAGGAAGCTTTAGACATTTATACAGATGGCTCTAAAACAGGTAAAGGATGTTATGTGATAAATAATCAAGTGACTACATTACAATTTTTAGCTAATGCACCTCAACTAGTAGAATGTTTGGTGGTCTTAGAAGTTTTTAAGAAATTCACGGAACCAATTAACATCATATCTGACTCCCATTATGTAGTCAACGCAGTATCTAAGCTGGAAATTGCTGGCTACATTAAGCAATCTAGCAAGGTAGCAGACATCTTGTCTCAAATTAGAAAATGTATTTTGCAACGAAAACACCCATTTTATATTCAGCATATACGTGCTCATAGCTTGCTCCCGGGACCCATGGTGAAAAGTAATGATTTGGCTGATCAAGCTACAAGAGCTTTTCCTGTGTTAACTAAATCCAATTTTGAACTTGCTAAAGATTTACATGAGCTGTATCATGTGCCTGCTGCCACTCTACGCATTAAGTTTTCAATTACTCGCGCAGAGGCTCGTACTATTGTGTTGCAATGCGCCAAGTGTGCAGAATTTATTTCTAAACCTTCAGTTGGAGTAAATCCTCGAGGCGTCCGTCCTCTCGACATCTGGCAAATGGACGTTACCCACATATCTGCTTTCGGAAAGTTGCAGTACGTGCATGTGTCAATGGACACCAGTTCTGGCATTGTACATGCAACACCCCTAACGGGGGAAAAATCCAGCCAAGTAATTCAACATTGCTTAGAGGCTTGGAGTGCATGGGGCAAGCCCACCATATTAAAAACGGATAATGGGCCTGCATACACTTCCACCAAATTCCGACAGTTTTGCTTGCAAATGCAAGTAAAACACCTCACGGGCTTGCCGTACAATCCCCAAGGGCAAGGAATTGTGGAACGGTGTCATCGTACTTTAAAACAATATTTATTAAAACAAAAAGGGGGAATAGAGGCCATGACGGTCACTACCCCTAGAATGGCCTTATCTTTAACTCTTTTTACTCTAAATTTTTAAAATTTGGATGAGAAAGGCCAATCAGCTGCAGACAGACATGGACAATGGCCAAAGCCACCAAAGGAAATGGCCCGATGGAAAAATGTATTGGATAATAAATGGTATGGCCCGGACCCCATATTAATCAGGTCCAGGGGAGCAATTTGTGTTTTTCCACAGAAAGAAGAAAACCCCATCTGGGTGCCAGAGAGACTGGTGAGACTAATTAAGGAGGATGAAGATCGTGGGAGCAGGAAGAATGAAGAAGACGATGATCAACCTAATGTTGCTGATACTGATGGTAATATGGACCCCAATAGTTAAAGGAGTTTTTTTATGGGCCATAGCTAAAACTTGGCCTGTACCTATTCCCATACACTCGAATGCGTCAATATTACCCTTATTCTTATCAACGCAATGTGATTTGGGAATACCATGTATTACACCTAGAGGGGAGCCTCCTAAGGTATATAATGCAAGCAATTTTACATTGGCATATATTTTGTGTTTTACCACCATTAATACTAGTGCACCTTGTATACATGTAAGAAATGGGTCTTTAGTCAATTGGGTGGATCCTTCTGGAGACTCTACATTTAATAATATTATATCCACCCTTATGAAAGTTGCACAAGGTGCTACAGGTGGAAGTGGCACCTCTGAGAAAGGAAAAGGTGTAAATATAACAACACTCATGATGATTCGTGAGGGATCTAGGCCCTCTGGGCCCATCTATGAATCAGTAGTGCCACCTAATGTGACCAGACGTGTCATATTACCTAGTTGTTTACCTGAAAAAGGTTTTCCGCCTTCTTTTACTCAATGTCAGTCTCCAAACTATCGGAACAAACCTATTATACCAGGTTTTGATATGACTCCAGCTTTAGGTAAAGCAAAATGGAATAGCAGCATTAATATCACTGGTCCTGATAATACTTGGCCGTGGTATGAATGGATATTATATAATCAACGTGGAGCATCTACAATAGTGACTCCTTTTGCAAAAATGTTTGGAATTAATGGTACTTTATACAATGTCACCGGTGTATACAATACCACTACAAAGAGGCTGAAAGTAAATACTATGGTTAATATATCAAGAGTGCAATTTCAGCCATCACCTGTTTGTGTCCAGCCCCCATTTTTCTTTCTGTTAACATCCAACATTAGTCATGCAAATGATACATTTTGGGAAGCTTCATGTAATAGTTTTAGCAGTCAGTGTTGGCTTGCTGAATGTTGGAATGGCTCTGAGCCATTTGCCTTGATAGTAAAGATTCCCACTATGATACCTGTACCGGTTGAAGCAGATCCCAATGCTTTTCCTATTGCTACACTTTATAGATATAAAAGAGATTTTGGCATTACTGCAGCAATTATTACAGCTATTACTATCTCAGCTGCAGCAGCGGTTACAGCAGGATTGGCTATGTCCAATCAAGTAATGACAGCAAATGTCATTAACAATATTACGCAATCTACATCAGAAGCTTTATCTACAGTCCATAAATTGGATGCTCGATTAATGTCTGGTTTACTGTTAGTGAACCAGAGAGTTGATTTATTACAACAACAAGTGGATACTCTTACGAGCATGGTGCAATTAAGTTGTGTTTCTTCAACACCTAATTTGTGCATAACACCTTTAAAATTCTTGAATGAGTCTTCTTTTAGCAGCAAGAATATATCCCAGTATCTTACAGGACAATGGACAGCTGAGCTGGAAGAACTTCAAGAACAACTCCGGATGCAGATTACGACTCTTAATGGCACAAGAATGAAACCCATAACTGTTGGAGATTTTACTTCTTGGCTTTCTACTGCCTTTTCCTACTTTAAAGAGTGGGTGGGGGTGTTTACATTTGCTGCAATAATGTGCTGTGGAGGAGTGTTGTTGCTATGGTTGCTCTGCAAGCTTAAAGCCCAGCAGAAACGTGACAAAGTCATCATCACGCAGGCGCTCTTATAATTGAGCGCGGTGGTTCCCATGATCTTTGGCTTTCTTTGTTAAGAGAAAATTAACCCCCATAAGTTGTCAGCTCTTGCACCCCAAGGGAATTGTCCCATTGCACTGGGAAGAGTGACAGAAATTGGATCTTGGTCAGCCCTTGCACCATGTGGAGCTTTGCTCATTGCACACATCAGGGTGACCAGATTTGGGTTTTTATATCCATCTTGATCTCCTGGGGCTGCTGGAGGCTCCGGGATGGATCGATGGACTTTATATCCATCTTGATCTTTTGGAGCTGCTGGAGGCTCTGGAATTGATCGATGGATTAGGCTTAGAATAAAAAAGAAAGGAGGAGATGTGGGAAGCCGTAGCTCTCGCGAGATGTGGGAAGCCACAGCTCTCGTGATGTGGGTAGCCGCAACTCTCGCTGCCATTACTAGATGGCGCCGGGCAGTCAGGGCGGTGGTCCAACTAAGTGGTAAACAACCACTTAGCGCATGCGCGATGCTGAGATGACGTAGTCATAACTCCACCCTGGAGTATGCAAACGAAGGTTCTGGCGAACTCACCAATCTATGCAAGAGGTTTTGGCAAATGCACCAATCAAGGCACAGCACGTCCCCATAGAGCATATATAAGCAGCAGTAGTCTGGGGTTTCAAGGTCTTTTACCGCATAATGAAAAATAAAACACCTGTGGAAGAATCCTGTTGTGGCGCGTCTTTTCTTGCTGGCGAGATCTGGCGCGCGACAGTGAAGAATAAGCTATTGCATCTGGCTTCCGCCATCAACTACTCAGGAGGCCTCTTTGGATTTTGGAGGCAACATATCCCGCATTTGGGTGTTGGATGTGCGCAGCAACACTCCATTGTTAAGTGGAAGTGGTATATATGAGACTGGGCTAGAGCAGGACCTGCAGGTACAAGTAAACTGCATGAAGAAGTGGCCCAAGTGCCCACAGTCTCCACACCTGTCCACAGTACCTTCCTTCTCCCAGTTTGCACCTATGTCCTCCTGGGGACTTCCTTACCATACTTTAACTGAAGAACAGAAAATTCATTCTTGGTTTATGGATGGCTTTGTATGATATGCAGGTGCCACTTGTAAGTGGACAATCGTAGCACTACAGCCCTTTTCTGGGATCTCCCTAAAGGACAGCGGTGGAGGGAAATCTTTCCATTGGGTAGAACTTTGAGCAGTGTACCTGGCTGCTCATTTTGCCCGGAAGGAGAAATGGCCAAATGTGATGTTGTTTATGATTCATGGGATGTCGCTAATGGCTTGGCTGGATGGTCAGGGAATTGGAAGGGCCATGATTGGAAAATTCATGACAAGGAGGTGTGGGGAAGAGGTATGTGGATAGACCTCTGTGAATGGGCCAAGAAAGTAAAGATAATTGTGTCTCATGTGAATGCTCACCAAAGGGTTACCTCTGAAGAGGAGGACTTAACAATCAGGTGGATAAGATGACATGCACTGTGGAGACTGGTCCTCCTCTTTCCTCTGCCACTCCTGTCATCACCCAATGGGCACACAAACAAAGTGGACATGGTGGCAGGGATGAAGGTTATATATGGGCGCAGCAAATGGTCTTTTACTCACCAAGGCTGACTTGGAAACTGTCACTGCTGAGTGCCCAATCTGCCAGCAGCAGAAACCAACATTGAGTTCAAGATATGGGACCATTCCTTGGGGAGATCAACTGGCAACCTGCTGGCAGGTTGATTACATAGGACCACTTCTGTCGTGGAGTGGGCGGTTCAGCAGTTTGTTTTTACTCTGGGTATGAATTTGCCTTCCCTGCATGCAATGCTTCTGGCAAAACTACCAATCATGGACTTACAGAATGCCTTATCCCCCAGCATGGCATCCCACATAGCATTGCTTCAGATCAAGGAATTCACGTCACACAAATGAAGTGCAACAATGGGTCCATTCCCATGGGATCCATAGGTCTTATCATATTCCTCATCATCCTAAAGAACATGGCTTGATAGAATGAAAGAATGGCCTCCTAAAGACATCTCTACAGAGCCAGCTAGGTGGTATATGCTTTAAACCAGTGGCCAATATATAGTGCTGGCAATATAATAGCCAGGATTCATGGGTCCAGGGGCTAAGGGGTGGAAGCTGGCATGGCACCACTCACTATTACTCCTAGTGATCCACTTGCTGCATTTTTGCTTCCTGTCCCAGCAACCCTAAGCCTTTAGGCCTGGAGGTCCTGGTCTCAAAGGAAGGAATTCTCCCACCTGGAAACACAGCATGGATTCCACTGAATTGCAGCTGAGAATGCCTCCTGGCCACTTTGGGCTTCTCATGACTTTGCATCAACAAGTCAGGAAGGGTGTCATTGTACTGAATGGCGTGATGGGTCATGATTACCAAAGAGAAATTGGATAGGAGCCATGATGGCCCTGTTGGATAAGCACTTGACTGCTAACCTCAAGTTCAGCAGTTCAAACCCACAAACCCTTCCTTGGGAATAGGATGAAATGGAAAATAGAGATTTTCAGGCCTCATCCCTCTACTTACCAAAGAGAAATTGGACTGGTGCTACATAATGAAGGTAAAGAAGAATATGCTTGGGATCCTGGAGAACCTGTAGGCTGTCTCTGAATACTACCATGCCCTGTGATTAAAGTAAATGGTAAACTATGGAAGACTCAGCTGTCCGCTTCCTTGACCTTGGAGTCAGCAGCCTTCGTGAGTTGAAAGACTTCTAGTATATTAACTGTTCCTCAGAAGTGAGGTGAACTGAGCCCTCTGTACTGCAGTGTGGACTAATTAGCTGTCAAATTCCTTTTTGCTGTATATATCTATCTCTATATCTCTATGTATCTATATATGTATGTATGTATGTATCTAATTATAAGTGTCCTTGTTTTGTTTCTTTAGACAACCCTGTCTATCTATATCTATATCTATATCTATATCTATATCTATATCTATATCTATATCTATATCTATATCTATATCTATATCTATATCTATATCTATATCTATATCTATATCTATATCTATATCTATATCTATATCTATATCTATATCTATATCTATATCTATATCTATATCTATATCTATATCTATATCTATATCTATATCTATATCTATATCTATATCTATATCTATATCTATATCTATATCTATATCTATATCTATATCTATATCTATATCCATATCCATATCCATATCCATATCCATATCCATATCCATATCCATATCCATATCCATATCCATATCCATATCCATATCTATATCTATATCTATATCTATATCTATATCTATATCTATATCCATATCCATATCCATATCCATAACCATATCCATATCCATATCCATATCCATATCCATATCCATATCTATATCCATATCCATATCCATATCTATATCTATATCTATATCTATATCTATATCTATATCTATATCTATATCTATATCTATATCTATATCTATATCTATATCTATATCTATATCTATATCTATATCTATATCTATATCTATATCTATATCTATATCTATATCTATATCTATATCTATATGTATATATGTATCTAATTATAAGTTTCCTTGTTTTGTTTCTTTAGACAACCCTGTCTAACACAGTTGCTCACTTTGGACATATGATCAAAAAGGATGACTCCCCAGAGGAAGACATTATGTTTGGTAAAATAGAAGGCCTGTGAAAAATAGAAAGCTCCCAAATGACCTGGATCTGCACAGTGGGCTCAAGCATCCCTATTGTTGTGAGGATGGCACAGGAGGGGCACATTTCCTCGTTTCCTGTTGTTATACATAAGCGGCTATGATGATTTGGAGCCAACTCGATGGCTCCGAGAACAACCAATGTCACACAATTGGTAAAGGTGGATCTGAGAATTAAGTACAGGTCTCTGTGAATCCAAACATATTTCAAAATTAGTCAACAGCTTCATGAATATTTCCCAACAGTGACAACCTCCAACGCTTGGGGAGGTATCAAATATAGAATTGTGAGCTCTCTTTAGCAGAAAGGTTACTGCGTGTGATTACCCTCAGGAATGCGTCACTTCTAGTGCTGCCAAGGGATTACATAACTTGGAGGACAGCTCTTTAAGATCAGGTCTGGATCGAAAAGATCCCAAGGAGGAAAAATAAGAGAATTACTTTCTGCTAGTTTTTAATGAGGCTCTCAGGGAATATGGCCCCTGTGGCCATGGAGACTCCTGGTTAGGGCACACTATGATTCCACCAAATGCCCTTTCTGCACATAAGACCGAGTCCAGCTCTCAACTTAAACACATGTAGTTTGCAAACTCCAGCAAGAAGTCTTCGTCCTTCCCACCAATAACCTCTGTCCAGGTGTGTAAAAGTGAAATGAGCTTGGGATTCCTGGCGACAGTGAGGATTACAATTCTTCTCAGGTAAGAGCCACACCGGTGGAGACTTCACCAATAGCTGCTTGTTAGGGTGGAAAACCTTCAAGGGATGCTCCTCACTCAGTCCTTACTAAGTGAAGTCATAGTTCTACGATCATCAGTTGTTTCCTGGGATCACCAAAAATGACTAGTAGATGTCCAGTTTAGTTATGGGTCCTTGACCTATGGGGATTACTAGTTGGGTAAATTTCTTCCTTACATTGAAACAAGTATTTTAGGTAAAAGTGTAGAGAGCTAGTTTCCCATTTGACAGTTTATACATAAGGGGTTCCATGATACTGGTGGTTGAATTCCACACAATACATCAGCATTCTTGCCCATTTCCACCCATGGGTTCCCTATTTCCTTTCGCCTGAATTTTTCACCCCTTCCTGCCTGCTCATCTTTGCTTCTGGCCAAATTGATTGAGTTTTGGCTGATATCTTTCAGACAGTTTCATTTTAGTTTTATCATTTGGGCTTGGAGCACTTAGTGGACACACCAAGAAGTCTTGATTAAGACCTCTGGAAAGTCTCTGTAAATGAACCCACAAATAAGCAACAACAGCACCAATATGATTCTCACTTTGGAATTAGTGTTTGGTGGTTGGTAGATTTCTCCAAGCATGTGTATTAAAGTATGTGTACCATATATCCAGTTTACAAAGGAGGAAAATGGGGGCACCAAAATGTTCTTTCACTATAGCTTTACCCTGGTGTTACCTTTTCCCAATTTTTTTGTTTGCATAGAAAATAACTTTTTCTTTTAAAAAAATTTAAAACATCTTATTGGGGGCTCATACAACTCTTATCACAATCCATCCATCTATTTTGTCAAGCACATTTGTACATTTGTTGACATCATCATTCTCAAAACATTTTCTTTCTACTTGAGCCCTTGGTATCAGCTCCTCATTTTTGCCCTCTCCTCCTGGCTCCTCTCATGAACCCTTGATAATTTATAACTTATTATTATTTTGTCATGTCTTACACTGTCTGATGTCTCCCTTCACCACTTTTCTGCGGTCCGTTCCCCAGGGAGGGGATTATATGTAGATTCTTTGACTGATTTCCCCTTTCTACCCCACCTTTCCTATACCTTCCTGGTATCGCCACTCTCACCACTGGTCCTGAGGGGTTCATCTATCCTGCCTTCCCTGTGTTTCCAGTTCCTGTCTGTACCAGTGTACATCCTTTGGTCTAGTCAGATTTGTAAGGTAGAACTGGGATCGTGATAGTGTGGGGGTGGTGGGGTGGGTGACAAGGAAGCACTAACGAATTAGAGGCAAGACGTATGTTTCATCATTGCTACACTTCTCCTTGACTGTGGTCCTGCCTGATGTCTTGATCCGTTGCCAATCTCAATTTTTGTGACCGATTTCCTTTGTTTTCCATTCTTTATAATTCAGCCCAGCGGTTGTGAATCCATTGGACGCCATTGTGGGCTGATGGTGATGATCTCCCCCATCCGATGAGTTGTTACTGTCTTTGCATCGTCCTTATCCTGCTTTGGACTTAGGAAAGGGATCACTATTAAAAATAAACTAAAGATGATGAAACGGAAACTCTGAGAAGTTAAGAATTCCCTCCAAGTCCACATCATTGAAGGCATTGATGATATCAGCTGCCTCAACTACATGCTTTCCATGTGCAGTCTCTATCATAGGTTTTGTCCACGATGAAATACAGGTCTTAAAGACTCTGTTAATATTGTATATTTATAATGTTTTAAAACATTTATTAAAATAATCACAGTAATGGTAGAAAATTCAAACAGTACACAAGGATATACAGTTAAAACCACTCTCCCAACCTTTTGAGCATGCTCTCAGAAGTACTGTCTATGCACAAGTGTGTCCATTGATCTTGCTAATGAAAAAATAGAAGTTCAGAGAGTTCCAGTTGTGGGTTGAAATCTCCAGGGTTAAAAAAGTCTAAAGAATTACATAAGGTGGACAGAAATTTCCCCTTGAGATTCTCCTAATATCTCACCTCAATCATCTTTTTCCAGATTAAAACGTTCTTCCTGTGCTGTCTGCATCTGGGCTCAGGTCTACATGCCCATGAGCAGAGCAAACCAGTCCACTGTCTCTGAGTTCTTCCTCCTGGGTCTCGCCAAGCAGCCCCAGCAACAGCAGCTCCTCTTTGTGCTCTTCCTGAGCATGTACCTGGCCACGGTCCTGGGCAACCTGCTCATCATCCTGGCCATCAGCACAGACTCCCGCCTGCACACCCCCATGTACTTCTTCCTCAGCAACCTGTCTTTAGTGGATATCTGCTTCACATCTACCACTACCCCCAAGATGTTGACTAATCACGTTCTTGGGAGTCAGTCCATCTCCTTCTTGGGGTGTTTTACTCAGATGTATTTTCTTTTCATGTTTGTAGACATGGACAATTTCCTCTTGGCTGTGATGGCCTATGACCGCTATGTTGCTGTGTGCCACCCTTTACACTACACAACTAAGATGACCCCCCGGCTCTGTGCCCTGCTGGTCATTGGATCGTGGGTTGTTGCCAACCTGAATGTCCTACTGCACACCCTGTTGATGACTCGGCTCTCATTCTGTGCAGACAACAGGATCCCTCATTACTTCTGTGATGCAACTCCTCTCCTGAAACTCTCCTGCTCTGACACATACCTCAATGAAATGATGATTCATACTGAGGGGGGCTTGATAATGATCACCCCCTTTGTTTGCATCCTGGTTTCCTACATTTGCATCACCACTGCTGTCCTGAGAGTCCCATCCACAAAGGGAAAGTGGAAAGCCTTCTCCACCTGTGGCTCCCACCTGGCTGTGGTAGCTCTTTTCTATGGCACCATCATTGCTGTGTATTTCAACCCTTCGTCCTCCCACTCAGCTGAGACAGACCCTGCTGCTACTGTGTTGTACACGGTGGTGACCCCCATGCTGAACCCCTTCATCTACAGCCTGAGGAACAAGGACTTGAAAAGGGCTCTGAGAAAGGTGATTGGGAGAAAGAAGTTTTCTACCCAGTGACAGCATCAGAGGTGCATGTCACTCAGAGGAAAACTTCTTTCTCACCAATTGACTCTGAGTTGTTCTGTCAACGTCCATCTGAAAAGAAGCATGTTGCTTGGAATATGGAAGGCTATCATTACTTACCTATTAGTAGACTGGGATTCACCTGTAACCCTGCTACATGTGCCACGTAATGAGACTTCATTGTGACAACTAACTCGTGAATTCTTTTGTGTTCCCAAGTGTTACTTTGCAGACTGTCAGCTTGAAAAGACACAAGCAAAATATCTTGAATATTAAAATGACCTGGTAAGTTTTGAAAGTGCCCTGATGTCTAGTCCCCAGCACTGGCCAAATAAACCAGAATCTCTGGGGTAGACCTGACACTAAAAATTTAAGTGTGTTCTTAGATGTTTCTACCGTGTAGTCATGATCACAAATTACTGGTTTGCATTATACTTTTTAATATGTTCTCCATGATGGCCATCTATAAATTTGGGGACTGAAAACTCTCACTAATTATTTTTGAGTCTTAGACAAAAGACAGCAGGGTGAAATCTGAGGACTTGAGTGGGTAATACCATTTCTGAGGAGGAGCGAGGCTCTGGTGGCCTCTGTGGTCTTGAGCACCAAGAGGCGAGGAAGTACACATGCATGGCCCTCTGGTTTGGATGCCTTTATTTATATTGGGGTGGGTTTCAGCCGGGATTGCGTCTTTGGTATCAGGAAAATAAATCAATTATTTTCCATTCTCTCTTCCAAGATCAACTACTATTATTTTCTTCTCATGCTAGTCACCCCCTCCTCATACCACTCCTTCAAGAACCACCTCCAGGGTCCCCTACCCCTACCTCCAGGAGACCTTCCTGACTCCCTGTTCTATTTTTATTTGGGTTGATTGCTTACGCTGTACTTCAACCCTGTGCCTTTCACCTCTTTCTCTTCCACGAGGCTTTCCAAAGATTGTGAGATGCCCCAGATTTAAACAAACATGGTATTGATTTGCAACTCTAGTGGCTGTTTGGGCTGTAATCAACTTAAGGGTGAAAGAAAAAAGAAAAAAGGAAAGAAAAGAATGGAAGAATAAATATTGTCTTAACTTGTATTTGAGAAGAGATTTTAGAAATAAAATAAATTACCATTTCAAAGGGTAAAATCTACCACAAGTGGTTTTGGAAGATCAAAAATTAATTTAAAAAAGATGAAAATAACTTGTAACTTTGCCACTTAAAACAGCTATAGTTAGATGTATATGAATAGAGGCTTACAAAAATTGTCTGCAATTTATCCATATCATTCTATATCCTGACTTTTCTAGTCTTTCTCCCTATATTAGTAAAGATCTTGGAAATGTGATTTTAATCACTGCATGATATTTTATTGTATGGCTATAATAAAACTTGCTTGAGAAACTTTTCCATTGTGGTATTTCTGTTAAAGCAGCACTAGGAAACTAGGACAATATCTTTATCTCTAAGAAGATACTTCAAATAAATGTATATGAATATTTTGAGAGCCAAATTCCTAGTGCCTTCATTTATTTTACATACTGAGTGTATCATGTCTTTTTTGCTTGTTTCTGTTTTTCTATATAATGTAGCATTTACACAGCCAAACACTCATTATTGTAACCATGATAAAGTGTGCCTGGTGGAGCCGTGGTGGTGTCATGGGTTGGTTACCATAAGGCTAGTAGTTTTAACCAAACAGTGACCCCTGGGCAGAATGCTGAGGCTTCCTGCAGTCTTCAACATATGTAGCGTCACAAACCTCTGCAGGATCATTGAAAATCAGAATCGACATGATAGCAGTATTTTTTTGAGATCAATTACATTCACCATGTTGTAATAACTACTTAAGTTTTATTTTTTAAACAGCTTTATTCAGACATAATCTCATACAGTTCAATGGTTCAAGCATATCAGGAAGAGTCGTACAATCATTACCACAGAACCATAAAGTTTTATGATGACCGTGTCAATTGTTTCCTTTCTATGTTAAGGCAGTTTACTCTTTGATTGGATGTTAGGTTGTTGAGCCTAGAGATTTATGAATACTACCTATTCACTAAGTGTTATGCCATTTATTAAGAGAATGCTCTCTATCCCTTGAATTCCTTTTTGCCTCTTACCATCTATTGCGATGAATCTTAACATCAGCAGCTCTGTTTCCTTTCGGCTTGTGTGGGTTGCTAGGTTCATTCTCTCAGAGTCTCTGAGACAGTTGGCTTGGATGAAGGGTTCTTTCCTTCAGTGTCAGGACCTCCCTTCTGGAAAGTTCCTCCACCTCCCGCCCACTGTTTCAAAGTCAAGCACATAAAATGTTGTGGCTGTAAAGCAAATGCATGCATGCAAAAAAAAAAAAAAACAAACAGAAGATGGCCGACAGGGACACCCGCATACTCTGAGAGCTCCTCCAAACAAAGCGGGATTGGCGACCAGGTAGCTGAATAGTAAGAGTCTGGTGAGTGAAATATCCCCCTGGGACAGCACCCCAGTCCTACCCCACGTATTTGTCCGGAGCAGGGGTCTAGGTGAAAGAGGACCGGACTAGTGGGACATCTCTGGCCACTAAGCTGCCGTGAGCTCACTGGCGACCGGCTTAGGCTCCATCCCCAAACCGGACGCCAGCCCAGAGCCGCTTGCCTGCCCTGCCTACTCCAGCGGCCCACTCCCCACTCCCTATCGCGGATCCCCACTGGGAGAGAAGCTTTCCTCTCCCGCAGTTCCCCTCTCCCCACAGGGCAGCGATCTGCCCTCGGGCCCACGTCCCTCCCTCCATTCATCCAAGCTCAGGGGAGCGGACCCGCGGGTTGTCTGGCGACCCCCACGGGGGACCATCCACCCGCACCGCTGCCGCGGACCTCTCCACCTGCCCTCCGTGCGCTGGCCTCCCACCCCCGCCCGCCCCCGCCAGGCCCTGGCAGCCTAGCGCCAGCTCCACTCCTGGCGGGGACCCTGCGCTGAGCACTTCCCGCCAACAGGAGCCATAGCCCAACCCGCGCCTGTCCCGGACCCTGAGCTTCCGCGGAGCGCCGCGCCCCGCGCTGCTGAGTCTGCCCACCAAGGGCCCCCCCCTGCACAAGGCACAAGAGTAGGTGCCCTCCCCAGGGTGCTGCGGGGACCCCGGCGGCCGCGACTCTGAGCCTGAGCAGAGGAAGGGCGCCATTGCCCCCTGCGGTTTCGCGCCAAGCCTCCTTTGCCAGCGCCATTACCCCCTGCGGTTTCGCGCCAAAAGGGCGGAGAGCGAACACCATTGTTCGCTGCAGTGTCCCACAGCTGCCTGCGCAGCTATCCAAGGGGCCTCCCCGCGCCCGCTCACAGCCCGGGCAGATCAAACACTCCACCTGCAGTGGAGCTGGGTCTCGGCTTTGCAGTCCCTGAGGAGCCGTCAGTGAGCTCCAGCCAGCTCTCACCACCTGGGGCCCTGTTGGGTCCCCAGTGCCAGCCCTAAGCCTGCCGCAGCCCGCCCCAGCCACCCCAGGAGACGGCACAGTGGCCTGAGCCTCCACACAATAAGGTTACTCCTGTCTCCCAGAAGCATGGGGCCTATTAAAGGATCAAGGAAAAATCAACAGACCACATCACTCCCAACAAAAATATCAGAAAAACGAGGCACTTTAACAGACCTAACGTCACTCATAGAAGAAACAGATATAGATCAGCCACAAAAGGAAATCTTCAGAACTCTGCTTGCAGTAATACAGGAGCTAAGAGAAGCAAACCAAAATAAGGATGCAACGATAGAAGGGATGAAATGCACAATAGAGGGGATGAAGTCCACAATAGAGGGGATGAATACTATCCACCAAAAGGAACTGCAGAAACTAACAGAGGAGGTAGCAGAGGCCACACAAAAGGTCACAGAAGCTATATCTAGGCTTGAGGAGGCTGAGAACCGTATCAGTGAACTCGAGGACGCTCAAACCAAACGAAGCAAGCGAGAAAAACAATCAGATAGGAAAATTAAAGAAACAGAAGACAGCCTGAGATCAATGACAGATGCTATGAAGAGGAATAATATTCGAATAATCGGTCTACCGGAACACAACATAACACACAAATCGACCGCCAAGATAGCAAAGGAATTCCTGGAAGAAAATTTCCCCAACCTAACAAAGGAGAATCCGACTCTCATACAGGAAGCAGAGAGGACGCCGGCTAAGCTAAACACCAAGAAGAACACGCCAAGGCATATAATTGTAAAATTATCCAACTTAGAGGAAAAAGAGAAAATTCTACGAGCATCAAGAGAAAGGAAGACAGTCACATACAAAGGAGCGCAGGTAAGGTTATGCGCAGACTTATCAGCAGAAACCATGAAGAGGAGGAGAGAATGGAGCAACATCTTCCAAAAACTGAAAGATGAAAATGCCTCCCCCAGAATCCTATACCCTGCCAAGTTATCCATTAAGATAGAGGGTAAGATAAGGGTCTTCCAGGACAAGGAAGAACTCAAAAAATATACTGCAAGTCACCCGACCCTGCAGAACATACTGGCTGACTCACTATGGCCAGAAGATCAAGCTCCAACTAGAACCACCAGGAGACCACCATATAGCCCATCTCCATCTAGAAGCCAACATGCCAGCAACACGTACCAGGACAACACGGTCTCAGATGGAAAAGAGGACAGGATAGAAACCCTCCACTCAAACGCAGTACACTGATATGAAGGAAGATAGGCAAAGACCCAAAACACAAAACAGAATATGGCAACCATGAAGCCAGAGATTGTAATAATCACTTTGAATACAAATGGGCTCAATTCATATGTTAAAAGAAAGAGGCTGGAGGATTGGATTAGAAAACATAACCCATCAATCTGCTGCCTGCAAGAGACACACCTTAAGCAAGCAGACAAGCATATGCTGAGAATAAAGGGCTGGAAGAAAGTTTACCAAGCAAATGGTAACTCCAAGAAGGCAGGAGTGGCTATCTTAATCTCCGACAAAATGGATCTCAAGATCCAAAACATAAAAAGAGACAAAGAGGGACATTACATAATGCTCAAAGGCTCAGTAAACCAGGAAGCAATAAGCATACTGAATATTTACGCACCTAATAATGGTGCGGCAAATTTCGTCAAACAAACTATTAAAAAAATGACAGAAGAAATCACGGAAACAACAATAATAGTGGGGGACTTCAACACTCCACTATCAGAGAAAGACAGGTCACAGGGAAAGAAGCTCAGCAAAGAGGCCAGAGAGCTAAACAATGTAATTAGGCAACAGGGCCTGATAGACATCTATAGAGCCTTTCATCCAAAAGCAAAAGGTTTCACATTCTTCTCCAATCCACACGGATCTTTCTCAAGAATAGATCACATGCTGGGGCACAAGGCCAGCCTGAGTAAATTCAAACACATAGATATTATCCAGACGTCTTTCTCAGACCACCATGCCATAAAGCTGGAGATTAATAGAAGGGCACCCAGAAAAGCAAGGGCCACCAATTGGAGAATAAACAACGATCTCCTGCGACATGAATGGGTTAAGGTCCAGATCAGAGAGGATATCAGGAAATTTCTAGAAACTAATGAGAACGAGCATACAACATATCAAAACTTATGGGACACTGCAAAGGCAGTTATCAGAGGTAGCTTGATATCACTGAATGCATACATGAAAAAAGAAGAAAGGCGTATGACAGATATGTTAACACAAAACCTCCAACAACTAGAACAGAGTCAACAGAACTACCCCTCCAATAGCAAGAGAAAAGAAATAATAAAAATCAGGGCGGAGTTAAACCAGTGGGAAGACAAAAGAACAATGCAAAGGATTAACGCAACTAGAAGCTGGTTTTATGAACGAATTAATAAAATTGACACTCCCCTGGCAAAGCTTACCAAAGATAGAAAGGAACAATCATCAATAGCCAGGATGAGGGATGAATCGGGGGCAATAACAACAGACCCCAATGAGATAAAAAGGATAATCACAAAGTACTATGAAGGTTTGTATTCTAATGAATTCAGAAACCTGGAAGACATGGATAAATATTTAGAAAAACAATCTATCCCTAGATTATCTGAGACAGAGACCAAGAACCTCAACAAACCCATAGCGAAGGAAGAAATAGAGTGTCATCAAAAACCTACCAAGGAAAAAGGCCCCAGGGCCAGATGGCTACACAGCAGAATTTTACCAAACATTCAGGGAAGAGCTGACACCAATCCTCCACAAAGTATTCCATAACATAGAAAAGAACGGCAAGCTCCCAAACTCATTTTACGAAGCCAGCATTACTTTGATACCCAAACAGGGAAAAGACCCCACAGGTGTAGAGAATTATAGACCAATATCTCTAATGAACATAGATGCAAAAATCCTTAACAAAATATTGGCCAATAGAATACAAAGGAACATCAAACATATCATTCACCACGACCAAGTAGGATTCATCCCAGCGATGCAGGGATGGTTTAACATCCGAAAATCCATCAATATCATACACCACATCGAGAAGAAAAAGGATAAAAACCATATGATAATATCCATAGATGCGGAAAAAGCATTTGACAACATCCAGCATCCATTCCTAATCAAAACACTCATGAAGATAGGATTGGAAGGTAAGTTCCTCAAGCTCATACAAGCTATCTATGAAAGACCAACAGCCAACATCATAGTCAATGGAGAAAAGACAAGAACAATACCACTGAAAAAGGGTACAAGACAAGGATGCCCCCTGTCCCCTCTTCTATTCAATATCGTTTTGGAGGTTCTGGCTAACAACATAAGACAGCGGAAGGACATCAAAGGGATCCAGTTGGGAGAGGAGGAGGTGAAACTATCGTTATTTGCAGATGACATGATCCTATACATTGAAGACCCCCAAAACTCCACAGTTGGAATACTTACAGCAATAGAGGAATACGGAAGAGTAGCAGGATACAAGATCAATAAACAGAAGTCGGTAGGGTTTCTATACACATCGGACAGGGCCATGGAAGAGGCGATTAAGAGGGAAGTACCCTTCACAGTAGCCAAGAACAAACTGAAATACCTAGGAATATACTTAACAAAAAATACTAAAGACCTATATAAGCATAATTATAAAACCCTATTACAGGAAACCAAAAGTGACCTTCACAAATGGATGAAGCTCCCCTGCTCATGGTTAGGTAGGCTGAACGTAGTAAAGATGACAGTTCTTCCTAAAGCACTCTACAAGTTCAATGCTATACCAATCCAATTACCATCAACCTTCTTCAAAGAATTGGAAAAACTGACCATCAACTTCATATGGAGAGGGAAGAAACCCAGAATTAGCAGAGAACTCCTCAAGAAGAAGGACACAATTGGAGGACTCGCCCTACCTGATATTAATGCCTACTACACAGCTACAGTGGTCAAAACAGCATGGTACTGGCACAATGATAGACACTCAGACCAGTGGAAAAGAATAGAAAGCCCAGGAGTAAAATCATCAGCATATAGACAACTGATCTTCGACAAGGGTCCCAAAAACGTCAAGTGGGAAGCAGATGCCCTCTTTAATAAGTGGTGCTGGAAACAATGGATATCCACATGTAGAAAGTTGAAACAAGACGTCTACCTCACCCCATGCACAAGAATACACTCAAGGTGGATCACAGATCTAGAAGTCAAACCCCAAACCATCAGGACCATTAAGGAGGGAATCGGGACTAATCTCAGAGCACTGGCCCAGGGAGCACATAGGCTCACTGCAACAGGGAAGGGGACACACACAGGTGATCTGGAAATCGACAAATGGGATCTAATAAGAATAAAACACCTGTGCACCTCGAAAGACTTTGCCAAGAGGGTGACAAGGCAACCCACAGACTGGGAGAAGATTTTTAGTAATGACACGTCAGACAAAGGGCTCATTACTAAAATCTACAACACCATCATGACCTGCAAAAAGAGGAAAACAGTTAACCCCCTAAGGAAGTGGGCAAAAGAAATGAGAAGAACTTTCACTAGAGAGGAGATCAATATGGCCAATAAATATATGAGAAAGTGCTCGAAGTCCCTTGCCATAAGAGAAATGCAAATCAAAACAACCATGAGATACCACCTAACACCCCTCAGGCTAGCTCAGATCAGTAAATCAGAGAGCAACAAGTGTTGGAGGGGCTGTGGTGAAATAGGAACCCTCCTCCACTGCTGGTGGTCGTGCAGATTTGTACAGACACTGTGGAAAGCAATCTGGCGATACCTAAAGAAAATGGAAATTGATCTACCTTACGACCCAGCCATCCCTCTACTGGGCATATACCCGGTTGAAGCAGCAAATAAAACACGACCAGTCATATGCGCTCCAATGTTTATTGCGGCACAATTCACAATAGCAAAGACTTGGAAACAGCCTAAGTTTCCATCGATAGACGAGTGGATTAGCAAACTTTGGCACATACACACAATGGAGTATTATGCAGCACTAAAAAGCACCGATGAGCACATGAAACACGTTATTTCATGGGAAGAGCTGGAAGGAATTATGTTAAGCGAGGTAAGCCAGACCCAAAGGGACAGGTACAACATGAGTCCCCTGAGGTAAGTACAATCAGCATGACAGAAATGGGGCATTAATCCACCCAAGGGGAGGGTATGGTTTATATCTCCACAGGGAAAGTGGGACCAGACTTCAACCCAGTGTCGCAAGGTGTGAATGCAATATCCCGGCGTGGAGGACGGAACCGGTGGAGAGGTCTGGGAGGCTGGCCCCAGCACCATAAATTAAGTGGATTCCTGCCCCTCCCCCGAAAAGAACTTGTTCCAAAGGACGACATTGACCCTGCAGCTATGGGAGATGGACATATTTGATCAGAGCACACGGGAGCAGATGAAGGGGCAGGAGGAGAGAGTGGAGCACAGCCTGGCCCACCAGGCCGTGATGATGATGTTCCAGAGTAGAGCAGCCAGTCCACAGAGAGAACAACATGGCTGGCCCTACTATGAGACATGATGCCCCTCAGTGACTAAGGGCGATACAGGGGACAGCACCGGAGACACAGTGTGGGAATTGCACCTGACCTGATCCCACCACACCGAGGCAAATCACTGGGGGAGTGCAGCGGAACAGCAAGGGAATGGAGTGGCAAGGTCCTCAGGGAATGCTGAAAGTGGACTTTGGGGCCAGGGCGTGGTGCCCCAACAGACTGGACTGGAAAACGCTCCTAAGGGCCAGCAAAGATCCCTGAGCTAACTACAAGCTTTTCTCTTGTGAACTGTTTTGTTCTGTTCTTTGTCAGTGGTTTGTTTTTGTTGTTTTGTTGTCTGGTTGTATACTGTTGCTTTGTGTTCCTCTGTCTAGTTTTCGTGCATGTTAGTGACTCCACAGGTCTGTCTGAATAGGACAGGCTGGATGAACTATCTGGATGAAAAACAACGGGACCGACAGTTCCGGGGGGACTTGGGATGGGGGGGTAGGGGGGGTAAGGAAGTGGTGTTAACAAACCCAGGGACAAGAGAACAACATGGGACCCCAAATGGTAATGAAGGGGGAGTGGCAGGCCTGGTGGGAAACGATCGAGGGTAAGGTTGCTTAGAGAAGAGGTATACTCTAGCCCAGGTGGCGATGAAGCATGGTAGTAGGGCAGGAGGAAGGTCAAGGGAGATGGAGGAAAGAGCTAGGAGTCAAAGGGCATTCATGGAAGTCTAGACAAAGACATGTACATGCAAATATATATAGGAGGTTGGGGAAATAGATCTTTGTGTCGATATTTATAGGTCAAGTATTAAGGTGGCGGAAGGACCTTGGGCCTCTACTCAAACACTCCCTCTATGCATGAATACCTTCTTTTATTAAATTGGAACTCTATGATGCTCACTCTCCCGACACAACGGCTGGAGCCAAAGTGGGTGAACAAGTAAATGTGGTGAAGAAAGCTGATGGTGCCCGGCTATCAAAAGAGATAGTGACTGGGGTCTTAAAGGCTTGAAGATAAACAAGCGGCCATCTAGCTCAGAAGCAACAAAGTCCACATGGAAGAACACACCAGCCTGTGTGATCGAGTGGTCCCAAAGGGATCAGTTACCAGGCATCAAAGAACAAAAAATCATATCAGTGACTGCACACCTCCATGATAGGATCGCTGAAGACAAATGGGTGCACAAGCAAATGTGGTGAAGAAAGCTGATGGTGCCCGGCTATCAAAAGAGATAGTGTCTGGGGTCTTAAAGGCTTGAAGGTGAACAAGCGGCCATCTCGCTCAGAAACAAATAAGCCCACATGGAAGAAGCACACCGGCCAGTGCGATCACGAGGTGCCCAAGGGACCAGATATAAGGCATCATGCAAAAAAAAAAAAAGATATAAGTGTGTGTATGTATGTGTATATGTATATATGTATGTGTATATATATATTATATTAAATGAAGGGGGAAGTGCAGAGTGGAGACCCAAGGCCCAAGTGTCGGCCAATGGAGATCCCCTCATAGAGGGGCCTAGGAGAGGAGATGGGTTAATTAGGGTGTGAGGTAGTATCGATGAAGAACACAGCTTTCCCCCAGATCCTGGATGCTTCCTCCCCCCAACTACCATGATCCGAATTCTACCTTGCAGGGCTGGATAGGACAGAGGCTGTACACTGGTACATATGAGGGTTGGAGGTACAGGGAATCCAGGGTGGATGATACCTTCAGGACCAAGGGCGTGAGGGACGATGCTGGGAGAGTGGAGGGTGAGTGGGTTGGAAAGGGGGAACTGATTACAAGGAGCCACATGTGACCTCTTCCCTGGGAGAGGGACAGCAGAGAAGGGGGGAAGGGAGACCCCGAATAGGGCAAGATATGACAAAATAACGAGGTATAAATTACCAAGGGCATATGAGGGAAGGGGAAAGGGGAGGGAGGGGGGGAAAAAAAAAGAGGACCTGATGCAAGGGGCTTAAGTGGAGAGCAAATGCCTTGAGAATGATTGGGGCAGGGAATGTATGGATGTGCTTAATACAATTGATGTATGTATATGTATGGATTGTGGTAAGAGTTGTTTGAGTCCCTAATAAAATGTAAAAGAAGAAAAGAGAAAAAAATGATGAGGGCAAAGACTGTACAGATGTGCTTTATACAGTTGATGTATGTATATGTATGAACTGTGAAAAGAATTGTATGAGCCCCAATAAATTGTTAAAAAAAAAAACAAAAAAAAAAACAAACAAACTCAAAAAACCCCACCAAAACCAAATCAAACCAACAAAAACCCGAATGCATGCTTGCTGGCAGGTCATTCTTGCTTTCTGTGTGTATTTATTGCTGTTGAAACACACACAACAAAACATACACCAATTCAACAATTTCTACAGGTTCAAAATGGTGATGGCATTCTTTGAATTGGACAGCCATTCTCACCTCCATTTTCTTTCTTTCTTTCTGTTTTATTGGCACATAAGGCACATAATCCACATATCATACTATTCAATCATTCAAACTTGTTAAGAAGAATCAAACAATCATCACCACAATCAATTTCAGAACATTTTCATCTCCCCCATGGTTTAATCGCCTTTAAAATGAGTTGTGTAATCACATTCAGTTCTAGTGCTCTCTCTCCCCCTCCTGCCTGCATTGTTCACTCCCTAAATCCCCTCACCCTCCCCATCTCTTTCCACCACCCTACACCCCCTACAAACCCTTGCATCAGTTATTATCTCTATACCTCCACTCCTTCTATACTCCACAAACTGGGAAACCCAACATAAACAATGAAGAACAAACATGAAATGAAATGGCAAGGATAAAACAATAGTAATATAAAGATTAAAATACCAATAATGAGCAGGAGAGAAAAGACTTCCAATAATATTTAAAAATCTAGTGAAGGAATTTTTGTCGTGGAACAAGCAAGACATCCTTGCACCTAGAACAATTTCAGGTTGGGTTTAGAGGGAGGTCAACTGAGCAAGCATCAAGTTTAAACTGGTACAGTCAGGATTGCAATGATCTATGGTTGATAGTAAGGCTGTTACAGACCTTAGTCTGTGGTTAGAAAGAATCTGCAAGTGGCTTTATCTGACTTGATACTCTGCAGATGGGGTTTGGGCTCCCACTGTCCTTACAGCCTTCCCCAAATTGGGTGTTCACAATTTTAGCTCTGACACTACTCCCTTCATCATATTGTTGTGCCAACCTGGCCGATAAACACATGTTGGATTAATGGAAGGGTGAAGAGATAAATGGCTCGGCGAGCCTCGCCTTTTTTGTCTCTTACTCTTTGATCATTGGACCAGTGTTTGGCTTCCTGGCTTGTTCTTTGCCTCAATTTGCAAGCTACACTACCTATGGGACATTTAACTGTGGACTGTGTCACTGTAATTTCAGGTTCCTTCAGGATCTGCTTTGCCACATCATTGGAATTTACATCTCTTGAGCTGGAGACTGTTGGATCCTGTCATCTGGCTGTCTGTTGGTGACCTTCCTTGCTGTTTGCTGCTTGTGCCTGGATAACCTGAATTGCTCTACAGAGGTCTATCTACCTGGTGGCCCTCAGGACTTGAAAGACTGCCAGTGTCTCACAACTGTCTCACAGAAGTGAGTTGCACTGAGCCATTTGTACTGCTGTATACTTTAATTAACTGTTTATTTCTTATGTTATACATCTACCTAGCTGTCTAAATAAATATACATATAATTATTAGTATTCTGATTTTGTTTCTCTAGAGAACCCTGTCTAACACATTTGGTACCAGGAGTGCTTCTAGAGAAATAAAGTCATAAATATGGGCTTCTTAAATTTTCTCTGCAGCCTGATTAGTCTTAACAGCACTAATAATGCTACTTCTACATTATTAGTTGAAATTATTATTATTAGCCCAAAAGCATGGATAAATCTTCTCCTCTTATTAATCCATGGTGTGAAATAGCAAAGCCTATACGTACAGTAGCACCTGCAATAGATGAGGTGCTGGTTAAAGCAGCGGTTCTGAGTGATTGTATCTTTGACATTTTCCACGAGTTTTGTCAGGATGACAAGTATAGGGAAGCTGGTTGGCTGGTCCTTCTTATAAAGGAAAATATGATTAAGGAGAGGGATGGTCTCAGAGCCTCTGAAGCGCACCTCAGGTGAAGACTAACAGGTTTGAAAGCTTCCGTCTGTGCTACAAAGGAGAGCCTTTTCTCCTCTAATAAAAGAGCTGACACTGCTGAGTACCAGGTCAGAGTCTCATTATGCGAGTGCCTGAATTACAGCATCAGCTGAATTGCACATCTAGAGCAGTGTCTGATACCAAAGTGAGGGCATTGGTCAAAAAAAGTTGGGAACCTGAAACATGGGATGGGAACATATGGGCTGATGATCCAGAAGAGGAGGATATTGAGCCCCTAGAAACAATTGACCCATCCAAGTCAATAGAGCCACCCCTCCCAGCTGAAGGTATTAATCCACTATCAGTAAAACAATCCATACCTGAGGAGATTAGTCGAACTGTTCAAGCTGAAATGCCAGGTGGGGCTGTATCAGTAACATTGCCTGAGGGAGAAGCCTTACAATATATTGCTGAGAGCAACCTGGAAACACCCTCACCACCCATTATTTCCTCTAGACCTGTCACTAAAATTAAGTCTCAGAAAGCTCCTAAAGGCGAGGTTGAGATCATTACCCAAGAAGAAGCATGCTAACCTCACAAAGATCTGCTCGAGTTTTCAAATACATGCAAGCAGAAGCTTGGGGAATATCTCTGGGAATGGTTAAAAGGTGTGGGACACAGGTACATGAAATATAATATTATACTGGCCTGAGTTTCTGGATATGGGACTCCTAAGCACAGATTTTCTTTTAATGTGTCTGTGAGAGAGGCTAAAGAGGATCTAATTCTTTATTTAGTTGGTTTGCTGAAGCATGGACTGCCAGATAGCCTAGATTAGACCAATTTGAAGTACCTGACCTACCTTGGTACACTGTAGAGGAAGGCATCCAAAAGCTTAGGGAAATTGGTATGTTGGAATGGATCTATCAGGATATTCCCATAGACCCAAAAAGGGGGTGTCCTGAGGACATACCCTTTACCACAACCATAAGGAACAAGTTTGTGAAGTGGGCCCCAGCATCTCTGAAAACTCCTATAATTGCTATTTTATGTGCACCAGGATTAACAGTGGGCACTGCCCTAAGCAAATGCTGATATTTGCCCACAATGGGGCTGATTGGTCCCCGTGGTGGTAGAGGGCAGGTGTCAGCACTGAGTCAAGAGACAGGGTGGGTGTGGTTATAATAGACAAGGTTTCCATAGTAATCAAAGCAACCTGTCTGGTGTGGAATTATGGTATTAGCTACTTAGCGATGGTGTCCCTAGGAATGAAATAGATGAGAAACCTGCTAAATTTTTACGTGATCTATACAGGCAGAAGAATGGTAGATCAGGTGAACAGCAGAGTAGACAGTCACGATCACTCAATCAATTCCAAGACCTGAGCCAGTTTACAGATCCACATCTCTTGAATGAGGGGAAGGCCGGGTCTCTTTGAAGGAGGACCCTACTACATCACCGAAGGTTTATACCGTTAGTCTTTCTTCTAGCCTTCCCCAAAGGGACCTGCAGCCTGTCACAAGAGTGACTGTTCATTGGGGAAAAGGAAATAATAACACTTTTTTGGGATTACTGGATACTGGCTCTGAACTGACACTAATTCCAGTAGACCCAAAGTATTTTGAAGGCCCACCAGTCAGAGTGGGGGCTTATGGAGGTCAAATTATCAATGGAGTTTTAGCTCAGGTATTCCTCACTGTGGGTCCAGTGGGCCCCCGGACCCATCCTGTGGTTATTTCCCCAGTTCCAGAATGCATCATTGGAATAGACATACTTAGTAACTGGCAGAACACCCACATTAGATCCCTGGAATGTGGAATAAGGTCTATCATGATAGGAAAGGCCAAGTGGACACCATTAGAACTTCCATTGCCTAGGAAAATAGTAAACCAAAAGCAGTACCACATTCCTGGAGGGATTGCAGTGATCAGTGCCACCATCAAAGACTTGAAAAATGCATGGGTGGTGATTCCAACCACATCCCCATTAAACTCACGTATTTGGCCTGTAAAGAATACAGATGGCTTCTAGAGAGTGACAATGAATTATCATAAACTTAACCAAGTGGTGACTCCAATTGCAGCTGCCGTCCCAGATGAGATTTCATTGCTTGAGCAAATTAATACTTCTCCTGATACTTTGTATGCAGCTATTGATCTGGCTGGTGTCACCTTCTCAATACCAGTCTCGAAGGACCACCGGAAGCAGTTTGCCTTCAGCTAGCAGGGGCAACAATACACGTTCATAACTCTCCCTCAGGGGTACATCAACTCTTCTGCCCTGTGCCATAATTTAGTCCGAAGGGACCTTGATCGCCTGTCTATTCCACAAAATGTCACAGTGGTCCATTATATTGATGACATTATACTGATTGGATACACTAAGGAGGGTGTATCAAAGACTCTAGATCCATTGATACAACATCTGTGTACGAGAGGATGGGAAATTAACCCAACGAATATTCAGGCACCCTCCACCTCAGTAAAATCTCTAAGGATCCAGTGGCATGGGGCATGTCGACATATTCCTACTAAAGTGAAGAATAAGCTATTGCATTTGGCCCCGCCAACGACGGAAAAAGAGGCACAATGCCTAGTGGGTCTCTTCGGATTTTGGAGGCTACAGATCCCTCACTTGGGTGTTCTATTTTGACCTATTTATCAAGTGACACGAGAAGCCTCCAATTTTGAGTGGGGCCCAGAACAAGAAAAGGCTCTTCAACAGGTTCAGGATGCCATGCATGCTGCTTTGTCACTGGGACCATATGATCCAGCTGACCCAGTGGTGCTAGAGGTGTCAGTTGTAGATAAAGATGCAGTGTGGAGTCTTTGGCAGACCCATATTGGTGAATCACAGTGTAGACCGTTGGGATTTTGGAGTAAAGTCCTGCCATCCTCTGCAGACAATTACTCTTCCTTTGAAAAACAGCTGTTGGCTTGTTAATGGGCTTTGGTGGAGACTGAACGCCTCACCACGGCCCACTAAGTCACCATGAGGCCTGAATTACCTATCATGAACTGGGCATTGTCTGACTCATGGAATCATAAAGTTGGACGTGTGCAGCAACACTCCATTGTTAAATGGAAGTGGTATATACGAGATCGGGCCAAAGCAGGACCTGAAGGAACAAGTAAGCTGCATGAAGAAGTGGCCCAAATGCCCACAGCCTCCACTCCCTTCACATTGCTTTTTTTTCTCCCTGTCTCCACCTACAGCTTTCTGGGGAGTTCCTCACCATACTTTAACTGACGACTAAAAAAGTCATGCTTGGTTTATTGGTGGCTCTGCACGATATGCAGGTGCCACTCGTAAGTGGACAGCAGCAGCACTACAGCCCTTTCTGGGATATCCCTAAAGGACAATGGTGAAGGGAAATCTTCCCAATGGGCAGAACTTTGAGCAGTGCATCTGGCCGTTCAGTTTGCCTATATGGAAAAATGGCCAGATGTGAGAATGCATACTGATTCATGGACTGTGGCTAATGGCTTGGCTGGATGGTCAGGGAATTGGAAGGAACATGATTGGAAAATTGGTGACAAGGAGGTGTGGGGAAGAGGTATATGGATAGACCTCTCTGAATGGGCCAAGAAAGTAAAGGTAATTGTATTTCACATGAACACTCACCAAAGAGTTACCTCTGAAGAAGAGGACTTTAACAATCAAGTGGATAAGATGACACACGCTGTGGGGAACTGGTCCTCCTCTTTCCTCTGCCACCCCTGTTATCGCCCAATGGGCACATGAACAAAGTGGACATGGTGGCAGGGATGGAGGTTATGCATGGGCACAGCAACATGGACTTCCACTCACCAAGGCTGACTTGGCCACTGCCACTGCTGAGTGTCCCATTTGCCAGGCAACAAAAACCAACATTAAGTCCAAGATATGGGACAATTCCTCGGGGAGATCAACCAGCAGGTGGCAGGTTGATAACATAGAATCACTTCCATCATGGAGGGGACAGTGCTTTGTTCTTACTGGAATAGACACCTACTCTGGATATGGATTTACCTTCCCTGCACGTGATGCTTCTGCCAGAACTACCATTCATGGACTTACAAAAAGCCTCATCCACCGGCATGGCATCCCACATAGCATCGCTTCAGATCAAGGAACTCACTTCACAGCAAATGCAGTGCGGCAATGGGCCCATTCCCATGGAATCCACTGGTCGTATCATGTTCCTCATCATCCTGAAGCTGTTGGCTTGATAGAACGATGGAATGGCCTCCTAAAGATACAATTACAGCGCCAACTAGGTGGCAACAACTTGCGGGGCTGGGGCAATGTTCTCCAGGAAGCTGTATACACTCTAAACCAGTGGCCATTATATGGTGCTGTGTCTCCAAAAGCCAGAATTCATGGGTCCACCAAGGGCTGGAAGCTGGAGTGGCACCACTCACTATTACTCCTAATGATCCACTTGCAGCATTTTTGCTTCCTGTCCCAGCAACCCTGTGTTCCTCAGGCCTGGAGGTCCTGGTCCCGAAGAAAGGAACTCTCCCACCTGGAAACAGCACAGATTCCACAGAACTGCAGCTGAGAATGCCCCCTGGGCACTTTGGACTTCTCATGCCTTTGGATAAACAGGTCAGGACGGGTGTCACTGTACTGAGTGGTTTGATTGGTCCTGATTACCAAGGAGAAATTGGACTGGTGCTACATAATGGAGGTAAAGAAGAATATATCTGGAATCCAGGAGATCCCATAGGCAGCCTCTTAGTGCTAACATGCCCTGTTATTAAAGTAAATGGTAAGTTACAACAACCCAATCCTGACAGGACTTATAATGACCCAGATCCCTCAGGAATGAAGGTCAGGATCACCCCACCAGGCAAACAACCAGGGTCAGGTGAGGTGCTGGCTGAGGGCAAATACAGAATGAGTAATAGAAGGTAGTTCTACCTATCAGTTATGACCCCGGGATCATTTGAAAAAGGTTTGCAATTTTCAGCATATTTTCTTTATATGAGCTTATTGCGTATCTTTCCTTTGTTCATGTATGATATATCTGATACAATTGGACTCTGTGTTTTCATTTATACTTATGATAGATGTTTGATGATAAGTATAAGTGTGATTTCATTAATGTCTGGAAAGTATAGATGGCTAAAGAATTGTGTACAGGTGCTAAATTGGGAAGGGGTGGATTGAGGTATTTAGTTTATTGTGCCAACCTGGCCGATAAACACATGTGGGATTAA
The DNA here is from genome assembly GCF_050624435.1 of Tenrec ecaudatus. Lineage (NCBI taxonomy): Eukaryota > Metazoa > Chordata > Mammalia > Afrosoricida > Tenrecidae > Tenrec > Tenrec ecaudatus. Next base: position 109,286,122 of record NC_134541.1, on the reverse strand, counting down.
CTGAAGGGTGGAGATATAAATGGCTCGGCGAGCCTTGTCTTTTTTGTCTCTTGCTCTTTGATCATTGGACCAGTGTGCGGCTGCCTGGCTTGTTCTTTGCCTCAATTTGCAAGTTACACTCACTGTGGGAAACTTAACCCATGGACTGTGTTGCTATAATTTGAGATTCCTTCAAGACCTGCTTCGCCACACTATTGGAATTTACATTTCTTGAGCTGGGGACTGTTGGACCCTGTCATCTAGCTGTCTGTTGGTGATCTCTCTTGCTGTTTGCTCCCTGTGCCCGGATATCCTGAATTGCTCTACTGAGGGCTACCTGGCGGCCCTCAAGACTTGAAGGACTGCCAGTGTCTCACAAATGTCTCATGGGAGTGAGCTGTACTGAGCCATTTGTACTGCTTTATAATTTAATTAACTGTTTATTTCTTATGTTATATATCTATCTGTATAAATATACATATAATTATTAGCATTCTGATTTTGTTTCTCTAGAGAACCCTGTCTAACACATAAATCTTTAGGACTCCAGATACTATTCTGATTGATAGCCAGGCACCATCTGCTCTCTTCACCACACTTCGCAGTAGCACCCTTATCTTCAGTGATCATTACATCAGGGTGGTATTGAGCAGGGACATGGTATCAGAACTAACTGTCCTTGGATTGGGGTCAGAGTTAAGTAGGAGCCGAGAATTCATCTGCTTGCCCCTGGAATATGCACAACTGAGGTTTAGTTTGGTAGTTGTTTTTAAGATCAGCTACATCAGCACCAGCAGCAAACCAACCAGCAAACATGTGGACCCTGTAAACTTCCTTTCTAACCTTTCAAGTTGGTGTTAACCATTGGATCCCATAGGGCTGAGCTCTCTGCTTTTGTGCACATTTTCTCTGAGAAGTTCCTAAAATTTTTGTTTCAGACTATGTTTTTAAGGATGCTTGTATAGCCAACAGCCTTTGGGGAGCAAAATGGTCATCTCTTTCTAGAGGAGAGGGCAGGGCTTTTAGTACTGGCTGGTGCAACCCACCTGGAGTAATATCATTCACTGCCTTCTAGCTGATTCCTATTCAAAGCAACCCTACAGGACAGAGTAGAACTGCCACTGTGGGTTTCCAAGAAGGTAACTTTTTAAAAAGATCATTTTATTGGGGGCTCTTACAGCTCTTATAATAATCCATATATCAATTGTATCAAGCACACCTGTACCCTTGTTGCCATCATTATTTTCTTTAAAACATTTTTTATTTTATTGGGGCCCTTACAGCTTTTATTTCAATCCATACATAGATTCATTGTGTCAAGCACATCTGTACGTATGTTGCCATCATCTTTCCAAAACATTTTCTTTCTACTTGAGCCATTGAAGCTCTTCATTTCCCCCTCCCTCCTCCACGCTCCCTCGCCCATGAACCCTTGATAATTTATAAATTATTATTATTATTTTTTCATGTCTTACACTGACCACTGTCTCACTTTAACCACTTTTCTGTTGTCCATCCTCCTCGGAGTGGGCCATACATTGATCATTGTGATTGTTCCTCCTTACTCTACCCACTCCTCCCACCACCCTCCTAGTATCGATACTCCCCTTATTGGTCCTGAGTGCTTTATCTGTCTTGGATTACCTGGGTTTCCAGCTCTTTTCTGTACCAGTGTACATGTTCTGGTCTAGCCAGATATGTAAGGTAGAACTGGGGTCATGATAGTGGGAGTGGGGTGGGGGAGGGGGAGGAAGCATTAACCTCCCTGGTGGTCTAGTTATGTCAGAAATTATGTACCCACATTCTGCATTGTTTGTGAAGTGAAACTTTTTCATAATCAGGAAACACCTGTATTCTGACATGACGGTGCCAAAAAATGGAGTTTCAAATAATTTATTAGTGGTCCAATACCATTTCCGCAGGGGTTTCCCCACCACTCCCTGAAGTATTATTAGGCCCAGAAATTTCCAAATGTAATCTTTGGTCACTGTTTCCCACTTTCTGCTTCTTGAAAACTTATGAAGCAGAGTAGCGGATTGTTGCTCTTTGTACCGGTTTGTCTCCGTAACAATTTTTTAATGACCTCATCGGTCAGACATAATTGTAGGTACACCAAAGGGTTGTTGTGGTCAATGTCGACTTTCAAACCAGGTGCTCCAGTAAACGGGAATCTTGGGGGAGCTGCCTGATCCGTACCGCAGACAATAGAGCACCAAGTTCGCACATCGCTGAGCTCAGGTGCAGAATCATCACTGTCATCACTTATTGATCAGTGTCAGATGTCGGATGGTGAGTTTCCCCATGAACTGCTATCGCTCAATTCTGCGAGTAATTCTAAGTCACTGTTGCGGTCATTTATCTGGTCTAAAACTCCTTTTGTGCTAAAGTGACACTTTTTTGATGCCATGGACAAAAAATTCCAGGCAAATTTTTTTCCAAATGACAGTAAAAGGACAGGCAGGGCACTGGAGACTGCTCTAGGGAGAAATCTGAGGTGATTTGCTTAGATACAATGTAATCCTCACAGGTTACACAGGTATCACTGTTTGTGTGTGTATGTCTTTTTTAGACTTGTGGTCTTGAATTTCCCGCCCAGTTCTGCCCCTGTGCAGCAACACTGCATGCAGGGAACGTAAAGGAACAGAACCAGGAAGCCAGATCACTCTGCAATCACAGCCAGCGGAGGACACCGCTGGACTGGGGAGCAGTTAAAGAACTAGAGGAAGGTTGTGTGTTTTGTCTGTGCTATACTGCATCCTGACTGGCTCCTTTCTTTCTCGTGGCCCTTCTGACAGGAAGTGTCCAATTGACTACTGATGGGCTTTCGGTTTCTACCCTGTCCTCCCCCTCATTCACACAGATATGATTTTTTGTTTTGTGTCTCTGATCCCTGAACCCATCGACACCTCATGATCACACAGGCTGGTGTGCTTCTCCCATGTGGACTTTGTTGCTTCTCAGCTAGATGCCCGCTTGTTTAGCTTCAAGCCTGTAAGACCCCAGACACTATATTTTTTGATAGCCAAGTACCATCAGCTTTCTCCACCACATTTACTTATGTACCCATCTTATCTTCAGCATTTGTGTTAGGGATGGTGAGCATCACAGAGTGCCGGGCTAGTAGAACAAAGTAAGTGTTCTTGCCTTGAGGGAGTGCTTGAGTGGAGGCCCAATGTCCATCTCCTGTTATAATACTTTATATTATAAGGTATGTAAATTTTAAGTTTTTGTATGTTTAAGTAATGTAAATGATAAATTATGTAAATATTATAAAGTATTATAAGGTGTGTAAATATATGCACATAGATCTATTCCCCTGTCATTACATATAAATGTATTTACATATATTCATGTCTGTATTTAGACCTTTATTAATGTCCTTTATGTCCCAAGAATGTAACTATTTTTAAAAAATCACTTTATTGGGGACTCATACAACTCTTATCACCATCCATCCATCCATCCATCCATCCATCCATCCATCCATCCATCCATCCAGTCAGCCAGCCAGCCAGCCAGCCATTGTGTCAAGCACTTTTGTACTTCCCTCATCATTCTCAAAATATTTGCTTTCTACTTTAGCCCTTGGTATCAGCTCCTCATTTTCCCCACTCCCTCCCTGCTCCACTCCCCGCCCACAGACGGTCACTCTTCATGGCAGTAGAAAGCCTCATCATGCCACAATAATTAAATCCAGACCTCAGGTTGCAACATCTAGTGCCTAGTGACAGCAACATCAATGTCCTCATCAACTAGTTCTGGGGCAGGATATGGGCACTGGCACGGGATGTGTGACTTTCTCAACCTGGCTAATCATCCTCCTGGTGATTTTGAGATATACTCAAAGTTGTATTTCATTTTATTACAATGAGTTCTTACTATCCTACTATTTCATACTCTGACGTTTCACCTTTATAACATCAGGGGGAAAATCTACGAGGGGTTTCAAAGAAGTTGTGGAAAAGTTCATTTTTCTTTGATTTCATTTCCCCCAGAACTTTTTGAAGTCCCCTCTTACTGTCAAACTATTCTTCACATTAGTGATGGCAGTCTGGGAGTAACTAGCACCAAGATGTGAGACAAGACTAAGGCTGGCTGTGATGGTTAAGGTTATATGTCCACTTGGCAGGGCCATGCTTCTCAGTGGTTTGGCAATATACTGATGAATCTGGCAGTAATGTGATGTAATCACCCTTTCTCTTGTGATCTGATGTGCTTATCTTCCATTTTCACCTAATGCTGACTTTGCTTAATAATTTGATCTTTGGAACCTGGATGTCCCAATGAGTGATTAATAGATGTATTGCTGTGGAAATATACACTACAAAACAATTTTCCAACTCAACAATAGGGACATATGTAATTCAGTGTATTGATTTCATTCAAATCATTCAACCATTCTCAGTACCTTTTCCCAAGTGAGTCTACTCGCTTTAATATCTACTGAATCCCCCTAAACCAAGTCCTCTTGCCCGCCCCCACTCACTTCTTGTAGCCCCAGTAATCTTTGATTTCTATGACCTCTGGTTGGGCATAGTGGTTGCATGCTGACCTTCTAACTGCAAGGTCAGCAGTTCACAACTGCTTTCATGGGAGAAAGAGGAGGTTTTCCACTCCTGTAGAGTTATACTCTTCAAAACCCACATGGGCAGTTGTAGTCTACCTTATAGACTCACTATGAGTCAGAATAGACACAAGACAGCGAGTGGGTGTGTATTTCCTATAAGTGAGATCACACAGCCTTTGTCATCCTGTGAATCGTTATTATTAACTTATTATACAGAGCCAAACATACAGTAAGGCAGCGATTTCCATACGCACAATTCAGTGACCATGTTTACCTTATTCAAGTCACAATTATTTTCATCCTTCATGTTCAAACCATTCCCCACCGTTCCTATAAACTCTGCCCTTAAGCTTCCTCTTCAGCCTTTCTCATTCTCTTAATGAAACCACTTCTTCTAAAATTGTCCACAGTGGTGGTCATTATCTGCCACTATGTTAGACAGGGTTCACTAGAGAAACAAAACCATGACACTAATAATTATATATATATAAATAAAACAGTTAATTAATCTATAAGGCAGTATAAATGGCTCAGTGAAACTCGCTTCTGTGAGACAGCTAATGCACTGGCAGTTCTTCAAGTCTTGAGGGCTGCCGGGTAGTCCTCTGTAGAGCAATTCAGGCTATCTGGGCAGCAAACAGCAAGGCAGGTCACCAACAGTCAGCCAGATGACAGGGTCTGACAGTCCCCAGCTCAAGCGATGTATACTCCAGTAGCGTGGTGAAGCAGGTCTTGAAGGAACCTCAAACTACAGTGACACAGTCTGCGGGTTAGGTTTCCCACAGGTAGTGTAGCTTGCAAATTGAGGCAGAGAATGAGCTAAGGCAGCCACACACTGGTCTGATCATCATAGAGCAAGAGACAAAAAAGGCAAGGCTTGCCCAGCCATTTATCTCTCTGCCCTTCAATTAATCCTACATGTGTTCATTGGCCATGTTGGTATAATAAACCTACCTATCACAGTCACCTAGAACCCTTACTTAAATATGAAGAAATGTAGCTACTCAGCAGCAAAGGACTGAGATCTAGAACTAACTAGAAAATCTGGGGGATTTTCTCTGACTAATATGATCTCCTTTCTGTATGCAAGTCTCTTTAGCGTTTATCTGCAGCCCTTCCCTGCTCCTCAGCCCATTAACAACCAATGGAGGCAGGTCAAGGAGGGTTGAGCATTCCAGCCCAGTGACTGAGTGATATGGACTGACTCTTATTGGCTTAATTCTGCTATGGAAACTGGGGGGATAAGGGGATATAAAATAAACATGATTGCTGGGACTCTGCCACACAGAAATGATGTGAATTCATGGGTTCCACTCCAAGAAAAGACCAAGCCATGCGGGTTGAAAGGATGTAACAGAAAGGCTCTAGAGTTCACAGATCACAGTGTGCTGGGCCATCCTTGAGGTTCCCCCTATTCAAACAAGTCTTTATCCCAAATGGCTTCCTGAGTTAAATCCAGCTTTGTAATGTGTTCCCAATATTTCCATCTGGAGAAGGCAAATCTTGCTAATCATCTCTAACAATGATCACATATCAGGAGGCAAGGATTAATTAAAAACCATAGAAATTGCTCCAGTTCTGGACATAGGGAGTGAGAAGAAAAGACTTAATAGCCGAATTTTCACATCTATGAACACAGCACTTAAAGAGGAAAATGATGAGGCTTGTTGTCCCAGGGGATTTCACCTGGGATTTATCTCCACCAAGGTGGTTGAAAGTCTAAGGTCAAGTTTGACCCAAAAGTTCTACCTAAGCCATAGTTAGTCTTTGTCATCATAGTGTGGTCCAAAGGGGCCCCAGAGTAGATGGAACAATTACTGTCTTTCTGCCTCTAATGAGGCGCTCAGGGAATCTGGGACCAGTGGCCATAGAGATGCTCTGTAAAAGTCTGCTCTATGATTCCCCAAACATCTTTCCTGCAGCGAAGGGTGCGTCTGTGCACACTAGCTCCTCACTCAGGAATACTTAGCCTGCAAACCCCCATGATACAGCCCTTTCCTTCTGATCAATATCCTATGTTCAGTTCTGCAAAAGTGAAGTGAGCCTCTCCTGGAGACAGTGGGGACGGCAAGTCTTCCCAGGTAAGAGTTGGACCAGTGGAGACATCACCAATAGCTGTTAGTCAAGGTGGGGTGCCTTATGGAGATATTATTCACTCAGTCTTTCCTGTGAAGTCACAGTTCTGAAACTATTAGCTCTTCTCTCAGATCTCAAAATGACCACTACATGTCCTGTCTATTTATAGGTCCTTGAACTGTTGGCCTTACCGAGTTGACTGAGTTTTTTTCTTTCTTTCTCTTGTTTCTTTCTTTCTTTCTCTTTTCTCTTGGCAGTGTAGTCAGCAATTTATTGTCCCATTAAAAAATCTGTACATCTAGATGTATAATAGCACCCATTGCTCTCCCCACAGTGTGTGAGCCCAGTATTCATTTCCAGCCCGGCTGTCCCATTTCTTCTGTGTGCAGATTTTTATCCCTTCTTGTCTTCTCATTGTTGCATTTGGACAAGTTGGCTGAGTCTTTTTCTGTTGTTGGGGTGTCATTTCCATTTTAATTTTACCAGTTGGATTTAGGGATCTTTGTGGCCCCAACCACATTTCTTGACTCAGCATTCTGGAAAGTCTCTGTAAGCATTAAATCAGAATGAAGCAATAGCAGTAACAGCAGCAAAATTATTGTTATTACTTTGGAAGTGGTGTTAGATCAATGGCTGATGTAATTCTCTGAACATGTCTATTAGGAATGTGGACCACATCTAGAATCGAGATGATGAAATGGAAACTCTGAGAAGGCAAATATTTCCTCAGAGTAAACTTTGTTGATGATATTGATGACATCAGTTGCCTATGTTATACACTTCCCACATGCCAGTGTTCATGGCAACAATTGTGCCTGGATGTTGTCCACTACTTCATACTTAGTATTAAAGTCTCCCTTGATTGCTTAACTTCAAAATGTTCTAAAACTATTACTCCCAAAGAGGTATGGTAATGGCTGAAAGAGTACAAAAGAGTGTATAGACAAAAGACGACTGCTACATCTTTTGAGCATCTCTCCAGAAGTGCTATGTATGCATAAGTATTTGCACTGATGTGGTGGCTGAGGAAACAAGAAGGTCCGGTTTTTGGTAGAAAAATGCTAGTGGCTGATCAATTTTCCACGAGATTTCCCCTTATGATCACCACAATCATCCCTTCTCAAGTCTTCTTTTCTAGGGTTGAGAACTGATCCAGTCATACCTGTATCTGGACTCAGATCTTCATGCCCATGGTCCGGACAAACCAGTCGAGTGTCTCTGTGTTCATCCTCCTGGGGCTCTCGTGGCAGCCCCAGCAGCAGCAGTTCCTCTTCGTGCTCTTCCTGAGCATGTACCTGGCCACAGTCCTGGGCAACCTGCTCATCATCCTGGCCATCAGCACAGACGCCCGCCTGCACACCCCCATGTACTTCTTCCTCAGCAACCTGTCTTTCGTGGATGTCTGCTTCTCCTCCACCGCTGTCCCCAAGATGCTGGTCAATCACGTCCTTGGTAGTCAGACGATCTCCTACTCTGGGTGTTTCACACAGCTGTATTTTCTTATTGTGTTTGCCTACATGGACAATTTCCTCCTGGCTGTGATGGCCTATGATCGCTATGTTGCTGTGTGCTACCCCTTACACTATACAACAAAGATGACCCATCAGCTCTGTGCCCTGATGGTCACTTTGTCTTGGGTTATTGCCAGTCTGCATGCTCTGTTGCACACCGTACTGATGGCTCAACTGTCATTCTGTGCAGACAAAACAATCCCTCACTTCTTCTGTGATGTGGTTCCTCTCCGGAAACTCTCCTGTTCGGACACACACCTCAATGACATGATGATTCTTATCGTAGCAGGGCTGTTAATGATTGCTCCTTTTATTTGCATCCTCATCTCATACGGCCTTATTGCATGTGCAGTTCTGAAGGTGCCATCCACAAAGGGAAAATGGAAAGCCTTCTCCACCTGTGGCTCCCACCTGGCTGTGGTGTCCCTCTTCTATGGCACCATCATTGCTGTGTATTTCAAACCTTCATCTTCCCACTCAGCAATGACTGATACCCCAGCAACTTTGTTGTACACAGTGGTAACTCCCATGCTAAACCCTTTCATCTACAGCTTAAGGAACAAGGACTTGAAAGGGGCTCTGAGAAAGGTGATTGGGATGAAAAGGTAGGCATTATCAAAGTTGAATCTGATTCCCCCCAATATTTTTCCTATCAATTGAATATAAGGTAGCAGTTGTTTTGTTAAAACCAGCCTGGAAACAAGCAGATTGCTGCCGGGGGTGGGTGGGGGCACACCTTTTTAGTAGACCAGGAATCATCTGTAACCCCACTGCATATGCCAAGTAATGATACATTTTTTATTAATCATCTTATTGGGAGGCTCTTACAAATCTTATGGAAATCCATCATTGAATTGTATTAAGCACATTTGTACAAATGTTGCCTTTAACATTTCCAAAACATGCTCTTTCTACTTGTGAATCCTTGATCAATTATATATTGTTATTATTATTTTGTATCTCACACCTGACACTGATATTTTAGAGACATTCTCAGATGACTCCAAGGTGAAGTCATGGTTAAAAATCACTGGTCTACCTCATACTTCCTGACATGTCTTTTTTGATATTCAACTGTAAAGGTTGGTTCTCAGACACTCTCACTAATTAGCTTTGAGGCTCAGAGATAAAAACAACAGGTTGAAATCTGAGGACTTGAGTGGGTAATACCATTTCTGATGAGGAGCAGAGATCCTGGTGGGCGCTGTGGTCCAGAGCACCCATTGGTGAAGAAGCAAAGAATCACGGGAACCCTCTGGCTTGGCTGCCTCACTTTGTGGGGCAGGTTTAGTTTTGGCCATGGGTTGATATCACAGAAATGCATTCATGTTTTCCATTCTCTTTGCTCAGACCAGCCCCCCTTGCTTTCCCCACAGGTTAGTAGCACCTTCCCCAAGTCACATATCTGAAAACCAAGTCAAAGATCACTTCTTCTTCCAGGAAACCGTCTTGACTCCCTTTGATGGGATCCACAGTTGCATTTTTTTCTTGATATTGATTGCACATTGATTTATGATGATTTCCGTGTGCCTTTGGCCTCTGCTCTCTCCAGGACTTTCCACAGGTCACAAGATGTCCCAAATCCATCCGTGGACTGTGGACCTCCAGTGGTGGACACTGTTCTGGTGTCAAAGGCAAGAACCACCTTCGGGGGAAAGCAACACGAGAATGCGTGAATGCCTTCACTTTAATTTGTGAAGGGTTTTTAGAGTGTAACCTTTTGCTGACTCAGAGGTCATATGCACACACATGAAAGCCTTAAACTCATCATGAAACAGGTGCAAAACACCACTGCTTTGCCACTTACAACCATTCAGAGTTATGCCGAGTTTTAGAAAAAGTTTTAGAAAAGTTGGCTGCAGTGGATTCATACCATCTTATGCTCTTTAGTTTTCCACTTCCTTCCCTGTCACTGAATGCCATTGAATCCATCCTGACTCACATTAGGAGTAAGTAGAGTGGCCTTGTGTTTCCAAGACTGTAGATTTTACAGGAGCAGAGAGCCCCGCTTTCTCCCAGCGGGGTTGCTGGCTAAATTAAACTGGTGAGTTTTCAGTTAGCAGCCCCACCCGTAACTCATGCTGCCACCAGGGCTCCTCACATCAGTAAAGATCTTAGAGATGGGGTTTTAATGGCTGCATGGAATTCCATCACATGAAACGGTATCTAACCCAACCATTCTCTGACTCTAAGCAACTTCAAGCGTCCCTACTGCAAATAACGCTGGCCACATCTCTGAGTGTGCTTCTTTGTTTGCATGCCTGGTGGTTGCTACAAGTAAACTATTCTCCTTCTTCGGTCTGGATTAAAAATGCAGGTCCGTTTCCCTTTATTTCTCCAATCATTCCTACCTCACCCCACCTGAAATGCCGAGAAGCATCTAGTACCTCCCTCTAGGTCATTGGTTCTCCACCTGTGGGTCGTCAACCTGTGGGGTCAGATGACCCTTTCACAGGGGTTACCGACTCATAAGACTAACAAAATGACAGCTAGGAGTAGCAACGAAAATAATGTTATGGTTGGGGGGTCACCACAACAAGAGGAACTGTATGAAAGGGTCAGGTATTAGGAAGATTGTGAAGCACTGCTCCAGGTGTTCAGAAGTCAGCTTGTCCTGCTTTGCCCCACTGGGTGGGGAGAGCATTCCAAAGGTGGGTGGCGTTGTGTGAATGGCTGGCCCTTTGTATGCCTGTCTTGGTCTTGTTTGTGTTCCCTCAGGCCTGCCTGCTGCAGCACTGATACCCATGACCCACATTCCTTTGGAGCTCTTCTGGGTCTGCCTCTGGGCCCCAGGTCACCCCTGCCTGAATCACATTCACTTCATCCTCCACCTTTAAAGTCTGACTCTAGCTGTGGTGTTTGTGCCCCAAGGGGCTTCAAGTCACATCTGAGTTTCAGAACATGTAACCCAGATTTACCCTTTTCTTCTTGGAATTCCCTCTGGGTCCTTTTCAATGTCAACTTGAAATCAGTTAGGCTCACCCTCCTGGCCCCCTAATATTTAGATAATGTAGATTTAATTGTGTCCACCATCCATGTGCTATAAATTCTAATCCTTTACCTATGAGTGCCATCTTATTTGGGAATAGAGTTTTCTTTTTCAGTGATGCCCAACTATTGTAGGGTGTGTTTTAAACTTATGTAAGTTAAGCTCTAGAACAGTGATTCTCAACCTTCCTAATGCCATGACCCTTTAATTCAGATCCTCATGTGTGGTGACCCCGCAACCATAAAATTATTTTTGTTGCTACTTCCTAACTGGTATTTTGCTGTTATGAATCGGGCGACCCCAGTGAAAGAATTGTTTGACCCCTAAAGGGGTTGCGACCCACAAGGTGAGAACTGCTGCTCTAGCAGGCACAGAACAACAAGCTTACACACATGCACATGTGGATTGCCAAGGAATGAAGCCACATCAGGTGGAGTGGCAGAGAAGACCTACTGTTTCCCCAGAGAGTACACAGAAAGACAGCCTTTCCCTACAGACACAACCTTGAAGCAGACCTTCAGCTTTCTGAAGTGTGAGACACTAAACCTCGGTTTGTGACGTCACCCACCTGTGCTGTTTCTGGTGTAGCAGCCCTAGGACACTGAGATCATATTATATCTGGAAAATATAATTCAAATCAATGTATATGAAAATTATACCCATCAAATACCTACTAAGACCCTTGCTTCTGATGGAGCTTCAAGAGTTTGTGAAGAAATTCCATTATCCTCCCCTCCAACATTTTCCCCACAAGCTTTTTAAAAATAGTTTGTGTCATATATTTCACATATCATACAATTTAATCATATTAAGGGGATTTGAGCAATCATCATCACAATCAGTTTGAGAGGATTTTCTTCTTTTTCTTCTCCTCCTCCTTTTTCTTCTTCCTCTTCGTGTAAGAAAGAGCTTTATATTAAAAAAAGAGCTTTATATCATGAAGTAATTATCTATAGAGAAAACATCCCAGCCTAGTCCAACTCAAGTCCATATGCCTGATACTAGTTCGTAATTCCCTCTTCAGACTCGCACAACCACTTGTACTGATGCCGAATGCAGGCCAGTGGGTGGAAAGTCGTGTGGACCCAATGGCAGTGAAAGCATCCACCTACTCTTATACTCATAGTTGTTACCTCCCTGTCAGCCGTGTCCGCCCACCCCCACCCCCCAAATCCTCCCCTTACTAGCTATAGATCAGCGGTTCTAAACCTGTGGGTCATGACTCCTTTGGGAGTCGAGCGACCCGTTCACAGGGTCGCCTAAGACTGTCAGAAAACCATATTTCACAATATATAATTACATATTGTTTTGTGATTAATCACTATGCTTTATGTTCAATTTGTAACAATGAAAATATATCCTGCATATCAGATATTTACATTAAGATTCATAACAGTAGCAAAATTATAGTTATGAAGTAGCAACAAAAATAATTTGATGGTTGGGGGTCACCACAACATGAGGAACTGTACTAAAATGTCGAGGTATTAGGAAGGTTGAGAACCACTGCTATAGATCTACCTATCCTGGATTTCAGATTCAGAAAAATCATACAAAACAAAACAGAATCATACAAAATTATACAAAGTAAGCCAACAAACAAAAAACCTCAATATCAATGATAGAAGAAACAGAAAAATCCCAATCAAAGAGAAAGCAGATAATCTTAAAAACTGAAACATGATAATTGTACAATGCTGCTTGACATAACTGAACTATGGAATTATTTGATATCTGTATTAGATCTCAATAAAATGGTTTTGAAAAAAAATGGAAACAAGTTTAAAATGAGTCAATAGGGAAATCAAATGATAAGGTATTACATTTTAATCTCTCTAATCTGCCACAATCAATTTTACAATTATCTCTCTATGATAACAAGGCTATTCACATAATTGGATGTGGTCAGAGGGTATTCATCAGGGACTCAAGCCATGTGGGGACCCTGAAAATGGATTTTGGGCTTCCACTCTCATCCACAGCCTTCTGTAAACTGGGTGTTAAAAATTAAACTGATACTATTCTTTCCTTTGGATTTGGGTTTTATTATTTACAATCTGTGGATCACACAGGCTGGTTTGTTTCTTCCATGTGGACTTAGCTGACACCTCATTTAGATGGCTGCTTTTTTGATGACAAGCCTTTAAGACTCCAGACACTATTCTTTCTGATAGCTGGAACCATCTGGTTTCTTCACCACACTTTGCTGTAGCATCTGTATCTTCAGTGACCTCTTCACAAAGGTGAGCGTTGAGTAGTGTCATGTCATAAGAATTAGTTCTTAATTGGGGCTAGAATTAAATTTGAGTCCAAAATCCCTTCGTGCATCTATGGTTGATATATGTCTCTGGTTCATCTTAGAGGCCTTGCTATTATTTTATGATAGAGACATTATAAATCACTCTACTGGGGCATAATATAATTCTATTGATAGTATCATTAATTTAGACAAGGTATAGAATTTAAAACACTGTTGAGAAAAGGAAATTACACAAATATGGGCTTTGCTTTCAGACGGCAATCCATGAATTGTTGATGTATACAGATTAAACTTGTAAGTGACTGGACTCTATTTCCACAAACAATGGGGTCGGTGATGGAACAAAACTTTAATAATACCCATTTATAAAGGCAGGATCATACCTACAAACTAATACAGGGTATAAGAAAGTAAAGGAAAGCAAAACAAAACAAAACAAAAACAAACCAAACTAACTGAGATTGAATTTCTGATTTCTTATAGTGACTTCTTCCAACTTATCGCAACTCTATAGGATCGGGTAAAACTGTGCTTGTGGGTTTCTGAGACTGTAACTCTTTACAGGAGTGGAAAGCCCATTGTTCTCCTGGTGGTGGTTTTGAACTGCTGACCTTGTGGATCACAGTCCAATTCATATCCACTACACTACCAGGGCTTTAACATCATAAATATCTGGTAGACTCAGGCTATTCATTTGGGCATCCTCCAAGCCTGAGATGTGAACCAAAGTCCAATGACTCCCAATTCCATAACCTTGGGATAGCACTCATTTTCTTCTTCTCGCAGTAGGGTGTTTGAGATCATGCCCTGAAGTTCACTTAGTAGAATTTCCACATCAAATCCTCCTGGTGGAACTATGAAAGAAGTTGAGCACCTCAAAAAGATAGAGTCTAAATTTCCAGTAGTTTCTAGCACACAGCCTGGGTCACCAAGGGTTGGATAGAATTTAACTCAAAAGTGAACACAGTACTGTGCATAGTTTCCTTTTGGGTTCTATATAAATATTGTTAAGTGTTTTTTCCCCTATGGACGGTTACTCCTCTCCACTTACTCGCCAACATAAATATAATCTCCTATTCCAAGATATACATGTCCCCTTTCCCGATCTTTATTTATTATTTATTATGTTTTATTTTCTTTATTTATTCCCCCCCCATCTTGACTTGAATTTCTTTTCTTTTTCTTTTCTAAATCATTTTATTGGGGCGCGTACAATTCTTATCACAATCCATACATATATTCATTGTGTCAAGCACATTTGTACATTTGTTGCCATCATCATTCTCAAAACATTTGCTTTCTACTTGAACTCTTAATACTAGTTCCTCATTTTCCCCTCCCTTTACACTCTCCCTCCCTCATGAACTCTTGATAATTTATAAATTGTTATTATTTTGTCATATCTTACACTGTCCAACGTCTCCCTTCATCCACTTTTTTGTTGTCCATCCCCCAAGTAGGAGGTTATATAAAGATCCTTGTAATCGGTTCTCCCTTTCTAGTCCACCTTTCCACCACCCTCCAGGTATTGCCACTCTCACTACTGGTCCTGAAGGTGTCATCTCTCTTGGATTCCCTGTGTTTCCAGTTTCTATCTGTACCAATGTACCTCCTCTAGTCTAGCCAGATTTGTAAGATATAATTGGGATAATAATAGTGGGGGGTGAGGAAGTATTTAAGAACTAGAGGAAAGTTGTATGTTTAATCGTTGCTACTCTGCAACCTGACCGGCTCATCTCCTCCCTGTGACTCTTCAGTAAGGGGGTGCCCAGTTACCTACAGGTGGGCTTTAGGTCTCCACTCTGCACTCATCCTCATTTATAATGATATGATTTTTTTGTTCTTTAATGCCAGATACCTGAACCCTTTGACATCTCGTGGTCACACAGGCTGGTGTGCTTCTTCCATGTGGGCTTTGTTGCTTCTCAGCTAGATGGCCACTTGTTTATCTTCAAGCCTTTAAGACCCCAGACACTATATCTTTTGATAGCTGGGCACCATCAACTTTCTTCACCACATTTACTTATGCACACATTTGTCTTCAGTGATCATATTGGGAAGGTGGACACACACTGACATGATTTCTTGTTCTTTGATATCTGATACCTGATCCCATCTACACCTGGTGGTCACACAGGCTGGTGTTCTTCTTCCATCTGGGCTTTGATGCTTCTGAGCTAGATGGATTCTTGTTTACCTGCGAGCCTTTAAGACCCCAGATGGTATATCTTTTTGTAGCTAGGCACCATTAACTTTCTTCACCACATTTGCTTATGCACACATTTGCCTTCAGCAATCGTGTTCAGAAGGTGTGCATCTTGGAATGCCAATTTAATAGAACAAAATTTTCTTGCATTGAATAGGTACTTGAGTTGAGGTCCAATTGGACTCGAATTCCTGATAAGGTTTTCTTATTCCTCTTGTAGGAGTGTCTGTTGATTTGGGGTGGCCATAGTTTGATGCTGTGTGGCTGGAACTGAATGGTCTTCTCCATTGGCCCTCATCTGGACAAACTGACCTCAACTGAGGTGAAGTCTTCTCTTTTGAAAAAGTTTTAAAGATGTATATATAAAAGGGGTGATATATGGTTCATGGATGCTAGGAAGACTTTCTACTTTGTTGTTTGAGAGACCAGGTTTTCAGAGTGAATGATCTGAGAGTAGAGCCTACCTTCTTCTTGGGGTTTCTCCTCACACCAGTGGACACATACAATATTTGTCATTTTGTAATTGACTAACTTCACCTAGCATAATGGCTTCCAGGCCCATCCCTCATGACGTGTTTTGTGGTTTCATGTTTGTTTGTTTTAGAGATGCATCACATTCCACTGTGTATTTGTCCCTGAATTTCTTTATCTGTTCTTCTACTGATGGGCATTTGGCTGGTTCCACGTTATTTCTATTGTCAACTGTATTGTAATGAACATGGGAGGGCATATGTCTATTTGTGTCCTGTCTCATTTATTTATTACCTCCACATTTGAGGCCCCATTGTGTTTATTTTAAATCTAGTCTACAATAACTTTTTTGTTTATTTTCCTTGTGGTAAATTTTATATAGCTAAAAATTTACAAATCTCACTGACACGAAAAACATTTATCCTGTTGTAAGAGCTCTAAAGTTTGAAAATGAATATTCAAATTGCTCTTTTTCCCTGTGTGTTAACAGAATTTACTTTTTTTTGATTTGACATTGGGCTATAGTAGGCTTAGAGACTTATGCTTGTAAATCTCAATGCCATAATCCAATAAGAATTGTACCTTCTGGTAAGGGAAAAATCTTTGTTCTTTTTTTGACTCCTAAACTCTATATTGGTCAATATTAATACCACCAATTCTGTTTTCTTTTGGCTGTGTAGACTGCTAAGGCTTCTGAAACTGTTAACCTGGGTGCAGAGTTCCTTCCTCAGTATCACAATATCCTTTTTGGAAAGAGTCTAGTAGGTGAGACAATATCTGATTCTGACAGTGCACCCAGCAAGAATAGTCTATATGTGATATGCCCATTTCCCATTCACTATTTAAAAATATCACACAAATGAAATATTGTGACTGTGCTGTTTCCCACAGGGTTGAAGTGCCCCATAGGTTTCTGAAGCTGACCTTCTGGCTACCCATCATGTAAGACATATAAAGGATTTGGGCTTTCCCTGTCATCCATAGCTTTCTTCACACGGTGTCCACAATTTAAGCTCTGATACCATTCCCTCTTTCTTCCAAGTGGACTGAATTGATGCCTCACTTAGATGGCTGCTTATTTGAAGACAAACCTTTAAGACCCCAGGTGCGCTTCTTTCTGTCCTGTAGATGCAATCTCATTTGGAAACTGGATTTTCTTTGTCAATGGGTTATATCAGTGGAGGGTATGCTTTAAACCTCTTTTGAGATATATAAAGAGCAGATGAGGCACAGAAAAGCAAACACAAATGTGGAGGAAGTTATATGCCATATGTAGATTGTAAGAAGTCAAGGAGAGACAAGCCAGTCAGGGTGCAGTGTAGCAACGATGAAACATACAACTTTCCTCTAGTTCTTAAATGTTTCCTCCCCATCCCCACCCAACTATCATGATATTAATTCTACCTTACAAATCCGGGTAGACCAGAGGATGTACATGGGTGCAGATAGGAACTGGAAACACAGAGAATCCAGGACAGATAATTCCTTTAGGACCAGTGGTGAGAGTGTGATACTGGGAGGGTGGAAGGACAGTGGTGTAGAAAGGGGGGATTGATTATAAGGACCTACATATAACTTCCTCCGTGGGGAATGGACAACAGAAAAGAGGGTGTACAGAGATGTCAGACTGTGAGATATGACAAAATAATACTAATTCATAAATCATCGAGGGTTCATGAGGGAGGGGGGTATGGGTAGGGAGAGGAAAAATGAGTAGCTGATACCAAGGGCTCAAGTAGAAAGCAAATATTTTGGGAGTATTGATGGCAACAAATGTACAAATGTATGTATCTATGTATGTATTGTGATAAGAGTTGTACGAGCTCTGCAAAAATTATTAAAAAAAAATCAAGGAATGCCAAGTCTACAGAAATGGAATGATATGTATCTATACAAGGAGGTACCCCCAAAACATAAGAATTAGCTTTTAAAATCTAGATATTTAACTTTTTAAAACAAAACAACCTTATCACCGTCAACGTACTATCCATTACACTTGATACATTTGTCAAATCTTCAATTCCATTCTTGGAAACATTTTTCATACTCACATGTTAGGATGGCTGATAGGACTTCCCTTGGTTTTTTTCTTCATGCCTTCTACATAATCAAATCACTGTCCTTTAATGTTTTTCTTCATTCATGCCAACAAAAAAAGAAGTTGCACAGGATGAGGTCAGGTGAGCAAGGGAGGCATGCTGTTTTTTGCTATAAACTGGCACACTGAGATGGCCGTGTGAGCAGGTGCATTGTGGTGGTGGCAAAACCAGTCCCCCTCTGCCACAATTCAGACTTTTTTTGGTCACATAGTGTTTATTTTAAAAATCTTCAAACACTTTATTTTTGTCAAGTCATTAGTAATACATTGGAATGATCAACAGCTTAATTGATCTTCCTTGTAAGTATGGATGCTATATTATCATCGACAACATTGTATTACAGGTTAGATCTTGAATTTTCTTTCTTTCTTTCTTTTTAAATCATTTTATTGGAGGCTCATACAACTCTTATCACAATCAACACGTGCATCAATTGTGTAAAGCACATTTATCCATTCTTTGCTCTCATCATTCTCAAAACATTTGCTCTCCACTTAAGCTCCTCATTTTTCCTCCTCCCTCACCGTTACCCCCTCCCTCATGAACCCTTGATAATTTATAAATTATTATTTTGTCATATCTTACATTGTCCAATGTCTGCTCTCACCCACTTTTCTGTTCTCCATCCCCCAGAAAAGACATCACATGTCGATACCGGTAATCAGTTCCCCCTTTCTAATTCACCCTCCCTCCACCCTCGCGGTTACGCCACTCTCATCACTGGTCCTAAAGGGATCATCCGCCCTGGATTCCCTGTGTTTACAGTTCCTATCTGTACCAGTGTACATCCTCTGGTCTAGCCAGTTTTGTGAAGTAGAATTGGGATCATGATAGTGGGGGTGAGGAGTGGGGAGAAGCATTTAGGAACTAGAGAAAAGTTGTATGATTCATCATTGCTACATCGCACTCTGACTGGCTCGTGTCCTCCCTGAGACCTTTCCTTAAAGGGATGTCCAGTGACCTACAAATGGGCTTTGGGTCTCCACTCCGCACTTTCCCACTCATTCACAATGATATAATTTTTTGTTCGGATGATGAGATGATGACTGATACCTGATCCCTTCGACACCTCGTGATCACACAGGCTGGTGTGTTTCTTCTATGTCGCTTTGTTGCTTCTCAGCTAGATGGCCTCTTGTTTACCTTCAAGCCGTTAAGATCTCAGACGCTATATTTTTTGATAGCCAGACACTAACAGCTTTCTTCGCCACATTTGCTTATGCACCCATTTGTCTTCAGTGATCGTGTCAGGAAGGTGAGCACACAATGATATGATTTTTTGTTCTTTGATGCCTGATAACTGATCCCTTTGGTACCTCGTGATCACACAGGCTGGTGTGCTCCCTCCATGTACACTTTGTTGCTTCAGAGCTACATGGCCGTTTGTTTACCTTCAAGTCTTTAAGACCACAGACACTATATCTTTTGATATCTTGTTTACCTTCAAGTCTTTAGGACCACAGACGCTATATCTTTTGACTCAAGTCTTTAGGACCACAGATGCTATATCTATTGATTGGCTCCATCAGCTTTCTTGACCACATTTACTTATGCATGCGCTTTGCTTTCAGTGGCTGTGTTGGGAAGGTGAGCATCACAGAATGCCAGGTAAATAGAACAAAGTGTCCTTGGATCGAGGGAGTACTTGAGTGGAGGCCCAATGTCCATCTTTTACCTTAACACCAAAGCTATAAATATATGCACATAGATCTATTTCCCCATCCTCATATATAAGTATATTTACATATGTGCATGCCTGTATTTAGACCTCTATAAATGCCCTTTGCTTCCTAGCTCTTTCCTCTATTTCTGTTTACTTTCCTCATGTCCCACAATCATGCTCAGCCTTCATTTGGGTTTCAGTAATTCCACTTGGTTACATTACCCTTGATCATACCCTACCAGGCATCCTACACCCTCCTGACCACTGATTTGGATCACTTGTTTTTCCCTTGTCCCTTAGTTTGTTAACACCCCTTCCTTTCCTCCCCTCCCCCTTTTCAGTGGGATTGTGTTAATCTTTTCTTCATTGGCTACCACATTGGCTGTTGGTTTTTCAAATATAGTTTATATTTTCTTGAGGAATTTTTCCTTCCATTCCTAACTTCTCAAATGTCTTAAACAGGAATTGGTGTTGGATGTTGTTGAATCTGCATCTACCGATATTATCATGTGGTCCTTAAACTTTTTCATGTCAATGTGGTGAATAATACTAATGGTCTTTCATATGTTGAACCATCCTTGCAACCCTGGTATGAATCACAATTGGTCATAGTGAATTATTTGTTTTATATACTTTTGTATTCATTGACCAGTATTTTGTTAAGGATTTTTCATCAATGTTCATTAGTGATATTGGTGTGTAGTTCTCAATTCTTGTGGGATCCTTTCCCGGTTTTGGTATCAGAGTTATACTAGCTTCATAGAAGGAGTTTGGGAGTTTGTCATCTTTTTCTATGGTCTGGAAGAGTTTGTGTAGGATTAGT
Source organism: Tenrec ecaudatus (assembly GCF_050624435.1). Taxonomy (NCBI): domain Eukaryota; kingdom Metazoa; phylum Chordata; class Mammalia; order Afrosoricida; family Tenrecidae; genus Tenrec; species Tenrec ecaudatus. Next base: position 109,265,478 of record NC_134541.1, on the reverse strand, counting down.
GTTAATTCCCCCCCAAATGCTTGGTAGAATCCTCCTGTGAAGCAATTTTGTCCAGGTGATTTTTTTGGGGTAATCCCTTGATAACCTTGTCTATTTCTTCTATTGCTATGGGCCTGTTGAGATTCTTGATGTCCTTTAGGGATAGAATAGGGAGGAATTGTTTTTCCAATAATTTGTCCATGTCTTCCAAGTTGTTGAATTAATTGGAGTACAATCCTTCATAGTACTGTGTAATTATACTTTTGATTTCATTAGGGTCTGTTGTAATGTCCTGTCTTTAATCCCTCATTCTTGCTATTCAAATTTGTTCCATCCTTTCTTTGGTTAGGTTTGCCAGTGGTCTGTCGATTCTGTTGATCCTTTCAAAGAACCAACTTTTAGCAGCATTATTTTTTCCATACTTTTCTTATTTTCTCTCTCCTGGATCTCAGCCCTGAATTTTATTATTTCTTTACCTTTGCTGCTGACTCTTCTCTAGTTGTTGTAAACTTTGTGCCAGCATATCTATCAGGAATCTTTCTTCCTTTTTCAGGCGTGCTTGTATTGATATGAAACTTCCTCTGATACCTGCCTTTGCTGTGTCCCATACATTTTGGTATGTTGTATTCTCATTCGTTTCTGGAAATTTCCTAATTTCATCTCTGATCTGTGCCAGTACACACTCCTTTTGCAATAGTTATTCATCGTCCAATTGTTTGCTTTTGTTTTCTTTCTCTTCATTTTGTTTATTTCCAGCCTCATGACACAGTGGTCAGAGAGAGGTCTTTATGTTATCAATGTGCTTAAATTTATGTAAATTTGCCTTATGCCCCAGCATGTTGTCTACCTTTGAATATGTGCCATGCGTTGTTTCAAAATAATGTGATTTTTTTGGGTGTGTATTTGGATGAAGAGGTCTGTAAATATCTAACAGGTCAAGTTGTCTAATTGTAGTGTTTAGATTTCTAGCCTCCTTGTTGAGTTTCTTTCCCTGTGATTTATCTTTATCAGAGAGTAGTGTATTGAAGTCACCCAGTATAATTGTTGAGGCTGTGGTTTCTTTTTTCATCTTTTAGAGTGTTTGGTTGACGTATTCAGCAGGTCTCTCTTTCGGGGAATATATGTTCACAATGCTTAGTGGTTCTTTGTCTACTGTTCCCTTGAGCATTATGTAGTGTCCCCCTTATCTTTTTTTATGGTTTGCACTTTTAGATCAACTTTCCTAGATTAGGATTGCAACTACAGCTTATTTTGAATTGCTGTTTGCTTGGTATATCTTTCTGCAACCTTTGATTCTCAGCCTATTTTTGTCTGTAGCCTTGAGATATGTCTCTTGTAGGCAGCAGATTGATGGGTTGTGTTTTCTAAGCCAGTCTGCTAGCCTCAGTGTTTTAATACCTGAGTTCAGTCCATTGCTATTCAGGGTTATTATCCCCATCCGCGGACTCTGCGGTGTCATCTTATACCTTTTGTGTTGGGTGTTTTCCTACCTCCCTTTCTTACTAGTGCGCTCTGCATGTGTGTATGTATCATTCTTGACTTCTCTACACCCTTAAGCCAATGCTATCTTGGGGTCTGGTTTCTCTTTGTTGCCCTCTGAGTGAGGTTGTTTTATGTGGTGGTCTCTTATTTCTTCCTGCTGAGTGCTGTTCTTTTGCCCATACTGGGTCGGCAAGGGTCTGTTGTAGGCCTGGGTTTCTGCTAACGTATTCTTTGAGTTTTTCCTTGTCTTGGAAGACTTTTCCATCTATCTAGCTGGATAATTTGGCTGACTGGAGTATGCTTGGGTTTGTGTTTTTTCCTTTAATATTTGGAATATGTTACTCCACTCTCTTCTCTTCTTCATAGTTTCTGCTGATAGGTCTGAGCATATTCTTATTTGGTAACGTTTATATTTGATTGCCTGTTTTTCCCCTAACTGCTCTCATGATTTTCTCATTTTCCTCAAAGTTGGATAGTTTACCTGTTATGTGCCTTGGTAACTTCTTGGTATTCAGTCTAGCCTCCTGAATGGTTGTCTGGTTTTCATTCATTAAGCTGGGGAAGTTTTCCTCCAAGAATTCTCTCACTATTGTTGCAGATGATATCTTTGTTGTGTATTCCTACGGTAATCCAATTATTCTGATGTTGCTTCTCTTAATAACATCAATCATAGCTCTTAGGCTTTCTTCAGCTTGTGTGATGATCTTATTTTTATTTTTTTTTGCTCACGTCAGTTAAAGTCTGCTTGGCTGTCCTGCAAGTTACTGGTGCGGTTCTCTGCTTCCTCCAGTCAATTCTCGTGGTCCATGCGTCTGCTACTCGTTTTTGTTATCCCTTCCCTAAGCTCTTTGTATTTCCCTTTGGTGTATGGACTTTACCTCTTCTATCATTTCATCCTTTTTCTGTATTGTTTTCTTCATATCCTGTATGACTCCAAGCAGCATTCTGAAAATTTTTTTCTGTGGCAGCTCAATGTCTGCATCTTCTATGCTGTCGTTACGTTCGGGGCATCTTCTGCCATTGCCTTTTTTATCTCCTGTTTTTTCGTTGAGGTCATTGGGGTTGATTGCTGTTTGCGTTGTATTGTTTTATTGGAGCCCACTGCCATTTTTCCAGGGAAATGAAAAGCACCTGCTTTCTCTGGGAGTTTTGTAGTAATGCTTTCTCAAGCTCCTTACAGCTGATTTCACTATGGAATTAGCCTACCACTTTATCCTTATGTGGCTTCACTCTCAAAGAGTGTGCCCCAGAACGCTGATAGTTTGGCTGCTTTGGTACAGAACACCACGATTCGTTGTGTAATTTCCTTGGCAATGTAGATCATTGTGGAGGTTGGGCAGAAGTTCTGGCAGCAACTTGGAATGTTGGCGAGTGTTTGTGGAGCTGCCATAGGCCATGTGAGGCACTAAGGTAGGTGGGAGGAAGTTCCCTCAGTCATGTGGGCCCACAAAGGACAAACAGGAGCTCCCCCAGCCACACAGGCGGGGACTTCCTGATAATAAGTTGGGCAGAGTATCCCCTGCTGGAGTCAGCCTGGCTTTTCCCAGCCTTGGGCTGTGCTGAACAGAGTGGAGCACACCTTATAGGGTGTGGGGCAGGCATAAATGCCCTAAGCTAAGGGGAGTGGTCTGGAGGTCAGCAGTGATGCGTGAGAGAACAGGGAAGAGACAGAGTAGAAATAAAAAACTAAGCTTGCTGAGTACTCTGGGGGGATAGAGAGAAGAGAGAGAAACAAAAGTAACAATATGGCTGAGGTCCGGTCCCTGACTGTGGGGCTGGAGGGATTTAATCCTTGTCCTGAGGTGGTGGCAAGCTGTGGCTGTGTTGAGTCAACCCCCTGCACTGGCTCCAAATGGTCCCGGCCCAGGCAGAGACAGTGGCGAGGCTAAGGTGAAGCCCTGGCTGACCTCCACTGTGGTAAGCCAAAAAATCCCCAGTCCCTCAAAACCTTGTGGATCTGTGCCTACTTATCTTTATGATGCTCATCCTGTGGTTCAGTAGTGTTGAATATCCCTCTGAGTAACTCTCCTGGTCTAATTTCTGCAGAGTCCCTCTGGTATGTGTTACTCAGTCACCATCTTCCTGGAAGTGGTCACACACTGTTATGATTTCTTTTTAGATCCTCTAAATAGAAAGTTTGATTCACAGCATGACCTTGTGGAATGAATTCCAGATACACTATGAGTTGACATTTTTTTTTCTGTGTGGGAAATTTATGGGCAGCTAGAAAGAGGTTTGTCATCATTTGACATGTAACCTTTTTAAAAATAAGAAAACTACTTGTACATTCGAGTTTTTATTAGAGTGGTGTCTTTGTAAGCTCTTTAAAACATGACAACAGTTTCTATGATATTTTTCCCAAGCGGGAAACATAAGTACACAGCTACACCCTCTTCTCTTAAATTGGCCATCACCAAAACAAGGTTGAAGTGAAACTGGTTTTATGAAAAAGTTCACTGTGACCAGAGAGAACTTTCCCAGGTGACGCCTCTAGATGCACTAACTTAAAGCAAGTTGCTGGATGTTTGCCTAGCTCGAAAAATTCTTACTCATTTTTTGGCACTCCCCCATCTCTCTCTATATATATCAGTGGTTCTTTACCTGTGGGTTGTGACCTCTTTGGGGGTCAAATGAGCCTTTCACAAGGGTTGTCTGATTCATAACAGCAAAATTATAGTTATGAAGTAACAATGAAAATAATTAAAAAATCATTTTATTGGGGACTTGTACAACTCTTATCACAATTCGTACATCCATTCATTGTGTCAAGCACATTTGTACATTTGTTGCCCTCATCATTCTCAAAATATTTGCTTTCTAATTGAGCCCTTGGTATCAGCTCCTCATTTTCCCCTCCCTGTCCACTCCACTCCCGCATGAGCCCTTGATAATTTATAAATTAATATAATTTTGTCATATCGTACACTGTCCAATACCTCACTTCACCCACTTTTCTCTTGTGCACCCCCCAGGGAGGGGGTTATATGTAGATCCTTGTGATCAGTTCCCCCTTTCTATCCCACCTTCCCTCTACCCTCCCGGTATTGCTACTCTCACCACTGGTCCTGAGGGGTTCCCTGAGTTTCCAGTTCCTCACTGAACAAGTGTACCTCCTCCATCCAGCACTGCTATCTGTGGAGTGTCAACTCTTGTCAATACTCCCTAAAATGTGTGTCATGAATTCCTGCCCTGTGCTTACAGAGGCAATTCACTTTGGGAAGTGTATTTTCTTTATTAAGAGGGTCATGAAGACAAAAAGGGTGAATAAGCAAATGTGGTGAAGAAAACGGATGGTGTTCGGCTATCAAAAGATATACCATCTGGGGTCTTACGGGCTTTAAGTGAAACAAGCACCATCTATCTGAGAAGCAAAACAGCCCACATGAAAAAAGCACACCAGCCGGTGTGATCATGAAGTGTCAATGGGATCAGGTATCAGGCATCAAAGATCCAGAACAAAAAATCATATCATTGTGAATGAGGGGAGCGTGCAGAGTGGAGACCCAAAGCCCATCTGTAGACAATTGGACATACCCTTACAGAAGGAAGGGGAAGAGAGGAGCCAGTCAGGATGCAGTCTACTTCTGTTGAAACATACAACTTTCCTCTAGTTCTTTAATGCTTCCCCCTCAACCCCACTATCATGACTGCAATTTGTCCTTACAAATCTGGCTAGACCAGAGCATATACACATGTATAGATAAGAGCTGGAAACACAGGGACTCCAGGACAGATAAATCCCTCAGGACCAATACTGGGAGTTTGTGATTCCAAGAGGAGAAGGGGAAGGTGGGGGAGAAAGAAGAACCTATCACCATGATCTACATATAACCTCCTCCCAGGAGGCCTGACAACAGAAAAGTAGGTGAAGGGAGACATTGGTCAGTGTAAGACATGAAAAAATGCTGTAAATTATCAAGCGTTCATGACGGATGGTGGAGGGAAAAATGTGACACTGATGCCAAGGATTAAGGTAGAAATAAAATATTTTGAATATGATGATGGCAACAAATGTATAAATGTGCTAGACACATTGGATGTATGTATGGATTGTGATAAGAGGTGTATGAGCCTTCAATAAAATTATTTTTAAAAAGGGTCGTATCAGTTTAGGGTGTGGTTTATTCCTTACTTTGAGATGTGAGAGTATTAGTTAAAGAAGAGCAAGTCTAAATGTAGGGGAAAATGTATTCCACTGGTGCAGATCAATGGCTTTGTATGACTGGCTTTCCATGCTCTAGGTGATTTTGAGAGGCATTCAATATTAAAAATTAATTTGCATCTCACATTCCAGCTTCCGTGTCACTTGAAAATTTGCTCATATGACAATAGCCCAAACCCCTATTATTTGGCTATTATGTACACTCATCATATATACCTTGGAGTATTGAGTACTAAGGTGCAAGGTGAGTGGAATAGTGGCTAGGATGGATAAGTTTACGTGTTAGCTTGGCTGTGCCATGATTCTCAGAGTTTGACCTTTATGCAATGAAGTAATATGGTAGTTGTTTAGTGATGTATTCATCCTCCATTGTTGGATCTGATGTGGTTATCCTATACCTTTGCATAATGTTGATTTTTGCATAACAAGTTGGTCTTTGGAACCTAGCCATGTTGGTGAGGAGTGGGTGTATTGTGATGAAATATGAAGGGGCTTTAAAAGTTCATGAAAAATTTCTATTTTATCCACAAATTTTGTGAAGCCCACTCATATCTGCAACAAAATATGTTTCTTCAATAATTTCTACATAAGTAATTCAGTGATGCTGAATACAGACAAATTGTATAATAATTGTTACTCTCTTTTTCCAAGCTAATCCACATTGATTAACACAACCCAATGTTCTCAAAGCAAGAGGTGCCCCCATAATTCTTGTATCTACCCTGAGATTACCACTAGTAATCTTTAGTTTCTATATATTTACTTATCTTTAAATAGTGAGCTCTTTAATGTGAAGGGGCTTCAAAAATGTCATGGAAAAATTCCATTTTCTTTCAATTTCAGGTTCTATGACTCTTTGAAGCTTCCTTGACAACATGCACAAAAGCACATATAGGAATTGAACAAGCCCTATGTTCCACCGCAGTGATATTGATTACATTCTTCACGATACGCAGCCAGTCTTACCTCTCCTTTTGGAATTTTTCACCATCATCCCTATAAACTCATTGCCTCCCATGCTTCCCATCCAATTTTCCACAAAATTCCTTATAGAAATTTTCTTCTCATAAAATCTCCCAGGACTCACACTCATTATCTGGAACTAAGGGCTCTTCCTGAAATATACCAATCCTCAGAAAAGGACTAAACTCTACAACCAGAGACCTGGGAGGTTTTTCTCAACAAGTACGGCCGGCTCTTCATGTGTTTGCTCTTTTGCCCCTCTCTGCAGCTCCTCTCTGCCCCTCAGTCCATGGGCAATGGATGCAGCAGGCAGAAAGGGCTGGGTTGTCACCGTCTAGACAAGCCAGAGATAGATAGGGGCTAGCCGTACCACAATCCCAGTTTCAATGAATTCCAATCCCCATCTCAGTGGCATTCCTCTTTGAGAAAGGGTGAAACCATAAGTATTAGAAGTATATCTTCATAGGCGTCTGAAAACTCTTTAAAACTCACTCTCATCTCATCAATTCTAATTCATCATGAACCCAAAGACTTGAACTGCCCCGGTAGGGTTTCTGAAATTGTCGCTCTTTATGGGAGTAGAAAGCACCATCCCTCTTCCTTGGAGATACTGGTGGTTTCAAACTGTCGAGCTTGTGGTTAGCAATTCAACGTGCAACCCACGATGCCACCAGGGCTCCCTGAGGAGGGGTCTAGAGCTCACAATCAAAGCATGCTGGGATCTTCCCGAGGCAACCTTCTTGAGACAATTCTTTCTCTCCAATGACTTATGAGCTATGCCTAGCTTAGTAATGTGTTGTAAACGTTTCCATTTGTGAAATAGGGAAGATAGGTATCTCTGATCATCTCTGAAGATGATCACACATCAGGAAGAAAGGGCTAATTGAATTAAAAATATAGATGTAGACTCAGTTCTGAGCACAGGAAGTGAGAAGAAAAACATCTAAAAATTGAATGTCTACTTCTGTGGACACAGAACTAGTAGAGCAAGGTGAGGAGGCTTGAATCCTAGGAATTTCATCTGGGACTTGCCTTCCCCATGTGGTTAAGGTCTAATAACTTCAAGTTTGACCCCAAAGTTAGATCTAAATATTAGGTAATTTTCATTATTATTGTTTGGTCCAAAGGGGCGAAAAGTTAGGTGGAACAATTATTCCCTTTCTGCCTCTAATGAGGTGCTCAGGGAATCTGGGGCCAGTGGCCATGGGGACTCCTGTGAAAGTCTGCTCTGTGATCCCCCAAACATCTCTCCTGCAGCGAAGGGTGAGTCCCTGCACACTAGCTCCTCACTCAGGTATAATTAACCTGTGAACACCATTTCCTCCTGATTAATATCCTATGTTCAGTTCTGCAAAAGTGAAGTGAGTGTGGGTCTCCTGGAGCTGGAGAGGACTACAAGTCTTCCCAGGTAAGTGGCAGACCAGTGGAGACATCATCAATAGCTGCTTGTCAAAGTGGGGTGCCTTATGGAGGGATTCCTAACTGTCTTTCCTGTGCAGCCACATTTCTGAATCTGTCAACTTATCCCTAAGAACTCCAATCGACCTGTCCATGTTCCGTCTATTCACAGGTCCTTGAACTCTGGACAGTATTATATTGGCCGAGTTTCTCTCTGTGTGTCTTTTGCATTTTTTCCTATTTTTTTCACTGTCAGTGTAGACAACAAGTTTATTCCCATTCAACAATCTGTAATCAAGATTTTTAAGAGCCCTGGTTGCACTCCTCACTGTGTGTGAGCCCTCTCCTCATTTCCAGACTTGGACCCCCATTCTTTTGTGTGCAGATTAAAACAAAATTTTTACTATTTTCTTTAATATTTTTCTGCAGTTTTGGCGCATGATTTACATGTCATTGAATTGAATAGTTCACTCATTCAAACATGTCAAGGGGGACGTGTCCAATCACTACCACCTCCTCCCTAGAGAATTCCCTTCCCCATGGCTGACTCACCCCAAAGGGAGCTGTTCAATCACAGTCAAGTGTGCAGATTTTTAACCCCTTTTTGTCTTCTCCTCTTTGCTTTTAGATAATTTGGCTGAATTTTTGTCCAATATTGGGGGTCACTTTCATTTTAATTTTACCACTTGGATTTAGGGATCTTAGTGGACACACCTAGGCTTCTTGACTCAGAACTGTGAGACACCTCTGTATGCATGAACCTATGTAAGTAAGAAACAACAGCAGCAGCAATATTATCAGTTACTGGGTGGAAGCAGTATTTCATCCATGGCTGATACCATTCTCTGAGCATGTGTGTTAGGAATGTGGACCACAAACAGATTCAAGACGATGGAACAGAATCTCTGAGAAGTTCAGTATTTCTTTGAAGAAAACCTCACTGATGATATTGATGACATCAGCTGTCTATATCACACACTTCCTATACACCAATTTCTTTTTTTGGAATAATTTATTTACTCTCCCATTTTTTAGGGTGATACATTATGATGTTAACGGAATCCATCATGCGAAGGGAGTCTTCCTTCTCTCTTTGTTGTGGCCATTTCTAAACTCATTCCCTTTAGAAGGGGTGATGCCGTTATTTTCCTACAACCAATTTGCATGGGAAAACTTGTTCATAGGTATCGTCTGCTACTCAGTCCAAGTTCTTACAGTCTTTACTAATAGCGCATTAACATGTTTACTTTAGACAATTTCATGGTAATGCTAAGAAGTTGAACCAGTACAAAGGAAGCTGTCGACAAAGCCATCATCAAATCTTCTGAGTGTGCTCCCAGAGAGAGTATATACGCACCAAGCATTTGTTAAAGTTTTGCTAACGAAGAAATAGAAGCTATGAAAGGTCTGTAGCTGGCTGTAACCCCCAGGGGATAATTCCTAATGACTGACCTGAGTCATTCAGAGTGCTCCTCCAGTGCCCTTCTTGAGTGTCCCATCTCAACCATCCTTTTCCAGGTTTACAAGTCTGTATGTGTTGCTCAGGTGTCCAAGACTATGAACAGGAAAAATCTGTCAAGTGTCTCCGAGTTCCTCCTCTTGGGGCTCTCGTGGCAGCCCCAGCAGCAGCAGTTCCTCTTCGTGCTCTTCCTGAGCATGTACCTGGCCACGGTCCTGGGAAACCTGCTCATCATCCTTGCCATCAGCACAGACTCCCGCCTGCACATCCCCATGTACTTCTTCCTGAGCAACCTCTCCTTTGTGGATATCTGTTTCTCCTCCACCACCATCCCCAAGATGCTGGCCAATCACATCCTTGGGAGTCAGTCTATCTCTTTCCCTGGGTGTCTTACCCAGATGTATTTTCTTTTCATGTTTGCCGACATGGACAATTTCCTCCTGGCTGTGATGGCCTATGATCGCTTTGTTGCTGTGTGCCACCCCTTACACTACACAACAAAGATGGCCCCTCAGCTCTGTGCCATGATGGTCATTGGATCATGGGTTGCTGCCAACCTGAATGTCTTATTGCACACCCTGCTGATGGCTCGGCTCTCCTTCTGTGCAGACAACCGGATCCCCCACTTCTTCTGTGATGTAGCTGCTCTTCTGAAACTCTCCTGCTCTGACACACAACTCAATGAGATGGTGATTCTGTTTGAGGGGGGCTTGATAATGACGATACCATTGGTTTGCATCTTGGTTTCCTATGTTTGCATCACTTCTGCTGTCCTGAGAGTCCCATCCACAAAGGGAAAGTGGAAAGCCTTCTCTACCTGTGGCTCCCACCTGGCTGTGGTGTCCCTCTTCTATGGTACCATCATTGCTGTGTATTTCAGCCCATCATCCTCCCACTCAGCTAAGTCAGACACAGCAGCCACTGTGATGTACACGGTGGTGACCCCCATGTTGAACCCTTTCATCTACAGCCTCAGGAATAAGGACCTGAAAGGGGCTCTGAGAAAAGGGATTGGGAGAAAGAGGTTTTCTACCCAATGAAAATGTCACAACTACTTCTCATTCAGAGGAAAAGTTCTTTTCACCAATTAAGCATAAGCTAGGTAGCAGTTGTTTTATTAATGCCAGTCTGGAAACCAACATCTTCTTAGGAGAACATAGGAAGGTATGGTTATTTATTAGTAGACTGGGATTTGCCTGTAACCTTGCTGTATAGGCTTAGTTATGAGACTTCTTTTTGCTCACTAACATGAATAATTTTACACCCAAGTTTTCCTTTTTTGGGTGATCTGTTGGGAAAGCTACATGCTAAAGTATTTTACATGTTAGAATCACTATGAAAGTTTTTCAGATACATGAAGTCTAGTCTCCAGCACTGACAAAATGAATCAGAATCTCTGGGGTGCTTGTGATCCTGACAGCTTAAGGGCATTTTTTAGGAGGTTGTAATGTGCAGTCTGAATCCAGAGTCACTGGTCTACCTCATACTCTCTTTGTAAGTGTTCCACATGATAGTCAGCCATAAAGGCTGAATTTCAAACCCTCTCACAAATTAGCTTTGAGACACAGACTCATCAGAGGGTAAAATCTGAGGACCTGAGTGGGTAATACCATTTCTGAGGAGAAGCAGAGCCTCTGGTGGGCACTGTGGTCCAGAGCACCCAGAGGTGAAGAAGCACAGAAGCATGGGAACCCCTCCTGACACTCTCACTCGGATCCATACACATTGCGGTTGAGTTCAGCCGGGATTATCATGTCTTTGATATCGGGGAAATAAATCACTCTTTTCTATTCCCTCTGCTTAGACCAACTCCCCTCACTTTCTTCTCACACTAGCAACCTCATCCTCAGTCCATACCTTCAAGACCAAGTCAAAATAATGCCTACACGTGTTAGGAGACCAAAAACTCATGAAGAACAAGATGAATATAACATTAACTTTGCTACTTAAGATAACCCTAACTCGAAGCTTTAGAATAAAAGTTTACAAAAGTAAATTGATGCATGTTGTCTTTAATTACTTCAGAAAAATTGTATTATTCTGTCTCCTGATATTTCTCATTTCTTTTTCCCAAGGCAGAGAAAATCTTAGAAATTGAATGCTCATGGCTATATGATAGACATCCATTTTCCAACTCTGAATAGTTTTCTTATTGCTGCCCACAGCCTCCTGTGTAACCCTTTGTCGGGTAATCTGTGTATTCTATTATTGAAATTTAAAAATTAAATTCAGCTTTCTTTTATTTCTTAAATTTCACCACCTGCGCAGACTGCAACTCTCCAAGAGGGTCTAGTACCTCCCTCTCGGTGTCCACCTTTTCTTGAACATCCTGTAGTTCAAGACTGGACCAGCCAGGCTTGCATTTCCCCTCTTGGTGGAGAGCACACTCTGAGGCTAGCTGGAGTAACCTTGTAAGTGGCAGGCCCATCGTATGGCTGTTGAATAGTCATCCTGTTTGTTCATCTGCAGGCCTGTCTGTGGCAGCATTGATATCCATGGTGTACATGTCTTTGAAGGCCACCCTGGGTCTGCCGTTTGCCTCCCAGGTTACAGCTCTCTGGGTCACATGTCCTTTATCCTCCTTTAAAACCTGATTCTAAATAGTGAAGGAGTCCTGCTGCTATAGTGGGATATAAATTGGGCTGCTAACCATAAGTTTACCAGTTTGAAACCACCAGTTGTTTCTTGAGAGAAAGATGAGAATTTCTACTCCTAGATAAAGAGTTAGAGTCCCAGCAACCCACAGAGGCACTTCTAGCCCATTGTCATAAGCCTTATTCTACATACTGGCAATAATTTTTCCCCCTTCTAAGCCCTGTAGCCGCTGTCACAGGGCTTCTTGTTGTATTGTGTGGTACCAGTTCTCCCCATGAACCTCTGGGTATCAGATCAGATGGCTTATATTTCTCTTCTTGAAATACCCTGGGAGGATCTTTTCAGATGAACTTGACATCAATAAGATTTTTCACTTCCCCTGATTTAGCTGTTATGGTTGAATTTCCCCCCCAGTATTTAGGATCAACTTGCAAGAGGTGCAGAGAGACTTTCTATTTAAGTTGGGGAGAGATAGAAGAACTGACTTAGAACCAATTGGAGAGACATCATTTAATTTGCATCAGGGGGCTTACTGATGGGGAAGCATTTCTGCTTCCAGTGGAGACTGGCTAGATAGGACAGTGTCTTCCGAAAGGACTCTCTGTGGGGAATTCTTCTATAGTCTGTATGAGGTGGGCTGTCCCCCATTCACATCATGATGATAACCTAACCCATGGACCTCATTGTTAGGCTCTTGCTGTTGCTATTGTAATGAGGGGAGGAAATGGGGAACATTCACAATGTCTCTGGCTGTGGTCTGTGGGGAAGCTTATCATCTTAGTGGGTGCAAGGACACCCAGGAGTGCCAGCTCAGTTGAAGGGGGTGTGTGTTTAGCTGCAGCACTGCTATTTGTTGAGTGTCAACTCTTGTCCCTACTCCCTAAAATGTGTTTCATGAGTTCCTGCCCTGTGCTTACAAAGACAGTTCACTTTGGGAAGTGGATTTTCTTTATTAAGAGGGTCATGAAGACAAAAAGGGTGAATAAGCAAATGTGGTGAAGAAAACTGATGGTGTTCGGCTATCAAAAGATATACCATCTGGGGTCTTAAGGACTTTACGTGAAACAAGCACCATCTATCTGAGAAGCAAAACAGCCCACATGATAGCAACAAATGTACAAATGTGCTGGACACATTAACTGTATGTATGGATTGTGATAAGAGGTGTATGAGCCCCCAATAAAATAATTTTTAAAAGGGTCCTATCAGTGTAGGGTGTGGTTTATTCCTTACTTTGAGATGTGAGAATATTAGATAAAGAAACTCAATTCCAAATGTAGGGGAAAATATATTCCACCTTAGATTGTAAGAAATCAAAGAATTCCAAGTGTACAGAAGTGAATACACACACACATCCTTTTACTAGAACTGGTGCACTGAATTCAAGCTGTTAGTCTTCTCAAAAAAAATCATATCCATTTCCATCAGGTTGATCCTCACTCACAGTGTCCTTATAGGACAGTGTAGAACTGCCCCCATGAGTTTCTTTCTTTCTTTAAAAAAATAATTTTATTGGGGGCTCATACAACGTTTATCACAACCTATCCATACATCCATTGTGTCAAGCACATTTGTTGCCATCATCATTCTCAAAACATTTTCTTTCTACTTGTGCTCTCAGTATCAGCTCCTCATTTCCCCCCTCCCTACCCATTCCCATCTCTCTTGAACCTTTGATAATTTATAAATTAGTATTATTTTGTCATGTCTTACACTGTCTGATGTCTCCCTTCCCCCACTTTTCTGTTGTCCGACCCTCAGGGAGGGGGTTATATGTAGATCCTTGTAATAGGTTTTTTCTTTCTACCCCACCTTCCCTCCACCCTCTGGATATCGCCACTCTCACCACTGGTCCTGAGGGGGTCTATTTGTCCTGGATTCCCTGTGTTTCCAGTTCCTATCTGTAGCAGTGTAGATCCTCTGGTCTAGCTGGATTTGTAAGGTAGAATTGGGATCTTGATAGTGGGAGGGAGGAAGCATTTAAGAAGTATAGAAAAGTTGTATGTTTCATCGTTGCTACACTGCACCCTGATTGGCTCGTCTCCTCCCCGTGACCCTTCTGTAAGGGAATGTCCAGTTGCCTACAGATGGGCTTTGTGTCAATGAAAATAACTTTATGGTTGGGAGGCCACTACAACATGAAACACTGTATTAAAGGGTGTGGCATTAGGAAGGTTGAGAACTACTGCTTTATATCAATATCTCTATATAGCTACATATATCTTGTTTTACTAGAGCTAGTCCTCTGAATTCAGGCATTTAGCATTTTCAATTGTGAGGAAATAAATATTTGTTTCTTTAAGCCCTCCATTTGTGGTATTTCTGGTATTGAAGCACTAGCAAAGAAAGGCAATCAAATTAAAATAGAATTTAAAAAATGAATATGGAAATTATAGCATTAATATACCCAATGCTATTTATTTTATTGACTTGGTCTACAATGTCTCTTTTGGTTTGTTTATGTTTTTTTTTTAACTCTGGTATATTTTACATAGAGAAAACATTTGCCATTTTAAATTACACTTTATGAGTGTCATTAATTACATTTTCCAGTTTGTGAGATCTATAAAGTCTTATACTGGACCTGTCTCATTATTTTCTTTTGATATGTTAAGATATTACTTTTTGATTTTGAGTTGGCTTATAGTCAGCATAGAGATTTATATTTGTAGATGTCTATGCCATGATTCATTAAGGATTGTGGTTTCTTGTATGGGTATAATCTTTCCTCCTATTTGCCTCTTAAAATTATATTGGTCAATATTAATATCACCAGCTCTGTTTTCTGTGGCTGTGTAGATTGCTAAGGCCCATTCTCTGAGACCTTCTGAAACTTGGATGCAGAGTTCTTTCCTCAGTGTCACAATATCCTTTTTGTAAAGGGTCTAGTAGGTGAGACAACATCTGAGTCTTATGGTGCATCTAGAAAGCATAGTCTATAGTGGATACCTCCATCTCCCATCCATTGTTTAAAAAATCAAACGAACAAAACCTTGAGACTGTGAAATTTTCATGTGTTTGTTGGGAAATCCTTCTCTGTGGGCTCTTGCATTCTGCATGTATTTATTGTTGTTGTTGAAATTACACATAGCAAAGCACATAACAATTTTTACAGGCACAATAAACAGAAACGGATGACATTCTTCAGATTGTGCAGCCATTTTCCTCCATGGACATCGACTTTCCCTTCCTCCAGCTCCTTATATAACCTTTTGAGTTGCTGTGAACAATTGGATTCCATATCGTGAGGTCACTGATTTTCTGGACATTGCGTTAGCAGAGGCACTTACAAGAATTGTTCTGGACTAGCTTTTGGATGATGTTTGTATAGTACACCATCTGGGAGATAGAAATAGGATATCCAGAGGAAAGGGCAGGGCTTTCTTTTTGTTGACATTATTTTGGCACTTCATCCACATATCACACAATTCAGTAGTTCAATTAGATCAAGAAGAGTTGTACAATCATTATCACAATCAATTTTAGAACATTTTCTTCCCTGCCCCATGGTTAAATCCCTTTTAAAATGAGTTGTGCAACCACCATCAGTTCCAGTGCTCCCTCCCCAAGGCCAAGTGCTTTAGTGCTAGTTACAGCAACCCATGTGCAGTGACCGCTGCACCCAGACCTTAGTGCCGGGTGGCAGCAGCAGCGGTGTCCTCACCAACTGGTCCTGTGACGTGACGTGGGCACTGGTGCAGGATCAGTGGTCTTCTATGCCTGGCTTTCCATGCTGTAGGTGATTTTGAGATGTGCTCAATATTTATTTATTTTTGTTAATCTGCGTCTCATGTTCCAACTTTCTCATTATTTGAAAATTTTCTGATATGACAATAGCCCAAACCCTGATTATTTGACTGTTATGCACATTAATTATATACACCTTGGAGCATTGAGTACTAAGGCGCAAGGTGAGCGGAATGCTGGCGAGGATGGATAAGTTTACATGTTAGCTTGGCTGTGCCATGATTCTCAGAGTTTGACATTTATGCAATGATGTAATATGGTGGTTGTATGATGCTGTATTCATCCTCCATTGTTGAATCTGATGTGGTTATCCTAAACTTTTGCATAATGTTGATTTTTGCATAACAAGTTGGTCTTTGAGACCTAGCCATGTTGGTGAGGAGTGGGTGTGTTGTGATGAAATATGAAGGGGCTTTAAAAGTTCATGGAAAATTTCATTTTCTTTTAATTATATTTTCCACAAACTTTGTGAAGCCGACTCATATCTGAAATAAAAATATGCTTCTTCAATAATTTCTACATAAGTAATTCAGTGATGTTGGATACAGACAAATTGTATAATAATTGTTACTCTCTTTTTCCAAGTTAATCCACATTAATTAACACAAACCCAATGTTCTCAAAGCAAGAGGTGCCCCGATAATTCTTTTATATACCCTGAGATTACCACTAGTAATCTTTAGTTTCTATATATTTACTTATCTTTAAAAAGTGAGCTATTTAATGTGAAGGGGCCTCAAAAAGGTCATGGAAAAATTCCATTTTCTTTCAATTTCAGGTTCTATGACTCTTTGAAGCCTCCTTGACATTATGCGCTACAACACATATTGGAATTGAACAAGACCTACGTTTGCACCTCAGTGATATTGATTACGCTCTTCAAGATATGCAGCCGTCTACTTCTGTTTTCTGAATTAGTCACCATCATCCCTATAAATACATTGCCTCTCATGCTTCCTATTTAATTTTTCACAAAATTCGTTACAGAAATCCTTTTCTCATAAAATCTCCCAGGACTCACACTCATTATTTAGAACTAAGGACTCTTACTGAAATATTCAAAAAAATAGCCCATCCTCAGAAAAGGACTAAACAGTAGAACCAGAGACCCAGGAGCCATTTCTCAATAAGGGTGGGTGACTCTTCATGTGTTTGCTCTTTCCTGCCTCTCTGCAGCTCCTCTCTGCTCCTCAGCCATGGGTAATGGTTGCAGCAGTACAAAAGGGCTTGGTTGACACCATCTAGACAAGTCAGAGGCAGAGAGAGACTAGCTGTACCCCAATCCCAGTTTCAATGAATTCCAATCCCCATCTCAGTGGCATTCCTCTTTGAGAAAGGGTGAAACCATAAATATTAGAAATACACCCCCAAAGGGGTCTGGAAACTCTTCAAATCTCCCTCGCATCTCATCAATTCTAACTCACTGTGAGCCTACAGACTAGAACTGCCCCAGGGGGTTTCTGAGATTGCCACTCTTTAGGGGAGGAGAAAGCTCCATCTCTCTCCTTTGGAGATACTGGTGGTTTCAAACTGTCGAGCTTGTGGTTAGCAATCCAACGTGCAATCCACGATGCCACCAGGGCTCCCTGAGGAGGGGTCTAGAGCTCACAATCAAAGCATGCTGGGATCTTCCCGAGGCAACCTTCTTGAGACAATTCTTTCTCTCCAATGGCTTATGTGCTACGTCCAGCTTGGGAAGTGCTCTAAACATTTTTGCCTGTGAAATAGGGAAGATAGGTATTGCTAATCATCTCTGAAGATGACCACACATCAGGAAGCAAGGTCTAATTGAAATAAAAAATATCTAGATATAGACTCAGTTCTGAACACAGAAAGTGAGAAGAAAAACTAAAAATTGAATGTCTACATCTGTGGACACAGAACTAGTAGAGCAAGGTGAGGAGGCTGAATCCTAGGGAATTTCATCTGGGACTTGCCTTCCCCATGTGGTGCAAATCTATAGCTTCAAGTTTGACCCCAAAGTTAGATCTAAACCTTAGGTAATTTTCATCATTATTGTTTGGTCCAATGGTGAGAAAAGGTAGATGGGAAAATTATTCCCTTTCTGCCTCTAATGAGGTGCTCAGGGAATCTGGGGCCAGTGGCCATGGGGACTCCTGTGAAAGTCTGCTCTGTGATCCCCCAAACATCTTTCCTTCCATGAAGGGTGTGTCCCTGCACGCTATCTCCTCACTCAGGTATAATTAACCTGCAGGTATAATTAACCTGCAAACACCATTTCTTTCTGATCAATAACCTCGGTTCAATTCTGAAAAAGTGAAGTGAGTGTGGGTCTCCTGGAGATGGAGAGGACTACAAGTCTTCCCAGGTAAGAGCAGACCAGTGGAGACATCACCAATAGCTGCTTGTCAAGTGGGTGCCTTATGGAGGGATTCCTCACTCTGCCTTTCTTGTGCAGCCACAGTTCTGAAACTGTCAGCTTTTCCCTAAGATCTCCAAATCGACCTGTCCACATTCCATCTATTCATAGGTCCTTGAACTCTGGCCATTATTAAATTGACTGAGTTTCTTTATGCCCGTCTTTTGCATTTTTTCTGCTTTTTTCAGCATCACTGTAGACAACAATTTATCTTTCCATTCAACAATCTGTAATCAAGATGCTTATGACCACTGGTTGCACTTCCTCACTGTGTGTGAGCCGTCTTCTCATTTACAGCAGGGGTGCCCATTTCTTTTGTGTGCAGATTAAAAACAATTTTTTACTTTTTTTTTTTTTTACTATTTTCTTTAATCATTTTCCCCCTCCAGTTTTGGCACATGATTTACATATCATAGAATTGAAAAGTTCTGTCATTCAAACATGTCAAGGGGAACATGTGCAATCATCACCACCTCCTCCCTAGAGAATTCCCTCCCCATAGCTGACTCACCCCAAAATGAGTTGTTCAATCACGGTCAAGTGTGCAGATATTTTTGCCCCTTCTTGTCTTTGCTTTTGGACAATTTGGCTGAGTTTTTGTTTATTGTTGGGAGTCAGTTCCTTTTTAATTTTACCATTTGGATTAAGGATCTTAGTGGACACACCCAGGCTTCTTGGCTCAGAATTCTGAGGAGCCTCTGTAAGAATGAACCCATGAAGCAATGTACTTAAGTTAACAGCAGCAGCAATATTATCGGTAATGCTGTGGAAACAGTGTTTTATTCATGGCTGATACCATTCTGAGCATATGTGCTAGGAATGTGGGCCATATCCAGATTCACAATAGTGAAATGGAAACTCTGATACGTATTTACTTGGAGACAACCACACTGATGATATTGATGACATCAGTTATGTATATCACACACTTCCTTCACACCAATTTCCATGGCAAAACTTGTTCATAGATATTGTCTGCTCCTCAGTAAAAGTCCTTATAGTCTTTACTAACAGTGCTTTAAAATGTTTAGTTTAGACAACTTCATGGTAATGCTAGAAAGTTCAACCAGTCAAAAGTAGCTGCTGACAAAGTCTCCATCAAATCTTCTGAGTGTGCTCCCAGAGAGAGCATATATGCACCAAGCATTTGTTAAAGTTTTGCTAATGAAGAAATAGAAGCTAAGAGAGGTCTGTAGCTGGCTGTAACCCCCAGGGGATAATTCCTAATGACTACCCTGAGTCATTCAGAGTGCTCCTCCAGTGCCCTTCTTGATTGTCCCATCTCAACCATCCTTTTCCAGGTTTACAAGTCTGTATGTGTTGCTCAGGTGTCTATGACCATGAACAAGGCAAATGAGTCGAGTGTCTCTGAGTTCCTCCTCCTGGGACTCTCCAGGCAGCCCCAGCAGCAGCAGTTCCTCTTCGTGCTCTTCCTGAGCATGTACCTGGCCACAGTCCTGGGAAACCTGCTCATCATCCTGGCCATCAGCACAGACTCCCGCCTGCACACCCCCATGTACTTCTTCCTCAGCAACCTGTCCTTCGTGGATATCTGTTTCTCCTCCACCACCATCCCCAAGATGTTGGCCAATCACATCCTTGGGAGTCAGTCTATCTCTTTCCCTGGGTGTTTTACTCAGATGTATTTTCTTTTCACGTTTGCTGACATGGACAATTTCCTGTTGGCTGTGATGGCTTATGATCGCTTTGTTGCTGTGTGTCACCCCTTACACTACACAACAAAGATGACCCCTCAGCTCTGTGCCATGATGGTCATTGGATCATGGGTTGTAGCAAACCTGAATATCCTATTGCACACCCTGCTGATAGCTCGGCTCTCATTCTGTGCAAACAACCGGATCCCCCACTTCTTCTGTGATGTGGCTGCTCTCCTGAAACTCTCCTGCTCTGACACATACCTTAATGAAGTAATGATTCTTACTGAGGGGGTTCTGATAATGATCACTCCATTTGTTTGCATCTTGGTTTCCTATGTTTGCATCACTTCTGCTGTTCTGAGAGTCCCATCTGCAAAGGGAAAGTGGAAAGCCTTCTCCACCTGTGGCTCCCACCTGACTGTGGTGTCCCTCTTCTATGGCACCATCTTTGCTGTGTATTTCACCCCGGCATCCTCCCACGCAGCTGAGGATGACATTGCAGCTGCTGTGATGTACACGGTGGTGACCCCCATGCTGAACCCTTTCATCTATAGCCTCAGGAACAAAGACCTGAAAGGGGCTCTGAGAAAAGTGATTGGGAGAACGAGGTTTTCTACCCAATGAAAGTGTCACAATTGCATAATTTCAGAGGCAACGCTCATTTTCACCAATTAAGCACAAGGTAGGTAGCAGTTGTTTTATTAATGCCAGTCTGGAGGCAAACATCTTGCAGATGCACATAGAAAGGTTTGGTATTTATTAGTGGATTGGGATTCATCTCTAACCTTGCTGTATAGGCTTAGTAATGGGAGTTTTTTTGCTGACTAACTTGTCAATTATTTCACTATTATTACTTTTTACAAATCATTTTATTGTGGGCTTGTATAAATCTTATCACAATCCATACATACAACCATTGTGTCCAGCACATTTGTACATTTGTTGCCATCATCCCTCTCAAAAACCTTTTTTTTCCTACTTGAGCCTTTGATATCAGCTCCTTATTTTTGTTCCCTCCCTCCCCCATCCTCCCTCCATCCTCTTTGGTAATTTATAAATTATTATTATATTTTCATGTAATACACTGTCCAATGTTTCCCTTCCCCCAGTTTTCTGTTGTCCATCCCCTAGGGAGTGGGTGATATGTAGATCATTGTGATCAGTTTCCCCCTTTCTCCCCCACCTTGCCCTTCCCCTCCTGCTATCTCTTCTCATTACTGGTCCTGAGGGATTTATCTGTCCTGGATTCCCTATGTATCCACCTCTGATCTGTAGCAGTGTAAATTTGCTGGTCTAGCCAGATTTGTAAGGTAGAATTGGAATCATGATAATGGGGCTGAGGAAGCATTAAAGAACTTGAAGAAAGTTGAATGTTTCCTCAGTGCTACATTGCACCCTCACTGGCATGTCTCCTCCCCGAGACCCTTCTGTAAGGGGATACCCAGTTGCCTACAGATGGGCTTTAGGTCTCCACTCCCCCCACCACCCCTCATTCACAATGATATGTTTTTTTGTTCATGTTCTTTGATGCTTGATGTTTGATCCTGTTGACACCTCGTGATCACGAGCTGGTGTGCTTCTTCCATGTGGACTTTGTTGCTTCTGAGCTAGATGGCCGCTTGCTTATCTTCAAGCCTTTAAGACCCCAGATGCTATCTTTTGATAGCTGGACCCATCAGCTTTCTTCACCACATGTGCTTATGCACCTGCTTGGTTTTCAGCAATCTTGTTGGGAAAGTGAGCATCATGGAATGCCAGTTTAATAGAACAAAGTGTTCTTGCATTGAGGGAGTACTTGAGTAGAGGCCCAATGTCCATCTGCTACCTTAATACCAAACCTATAAATATATACACATAGATCTTGAGTTAGTTAGTTTATTGTACCAACCTGGCCAATAAACACATGTGGGGTTAATTGAAGGGCAGAGGGAAAAATGGCTCGGTGAACCTCGCCTTTCTAGTTCTGGGGTCTCTTGCTTTGTGATGGTCGGACCAGGGTGCAGCTGCCTTAGCCAATTCCCTGCTTCAACTTACAAAGCTGACTTCCTGCAAGACATCCCTGGGAGAAGCCACATGGATGTATCCTGATGCATCCCTGGGTGCTGGAACACCCGTGTGGAGACCCCTGCCAGCACAGAGATGTTTACACATTCACTGACTTGACTTTCCTCCTGCAGTTGGCATTGTTGTGTCTGTTTTGTGAGATAGAGGAGGACTTTGTGGACTGGTATTGGTGATACGGGTTAATGTTGGATTTGTAGGCTTGGGCAGCACTGGGTTGGGATATTTTCTTGATACACATTTAACCTTTACATAAAACTCTCTCTTATACATGAGTTTTGGTGGGTTTGTTTCTCTAAAGTACCCAGACTAATACAGATCTATTTCCCCTTTGTTATATATAAATATATTTACATATGTACATGCCTGTATTTAGACTACTATGTATGCCTTTTGTGTCCTAGCTCTTTCCTCTATTTCCTTTAACTTTCCTCTTGTCCCACTATCATGTTCACCCCTCATTTGGGTTTCAGTAATTCCTCTTGGTTACATTGTCCTTCATCAGACCCTACCAGGCCTCCTACACCCTCCTAGTCACCAATTTTGGATCACTTGTTTTTCCCTTGTCCTTGGGGTTCTTAGCACCCACCTCCTTTCCCCTGTCTTTCCCTATTCCATGTCGCCCCCTCTGAAACCATTGTTTTCTCCTCCAGATTGCTTACCACACCTATCTAATCTAGATAGACCTGCAGAGCTAATAATATGCACACACACACAAAGACAGAGCAAAACAAAGCAACAAAAGAAAACAAAACAACAACAACAAAAAGCCTGTAAATAATTCAAGGTCTGTTTGTTGACTTTTAGGAGTGTTTTTTGGTGGAATCTAATGGGATGCCCTGCTCTGGCCCCAAAGCCTATTTTTAGTATTGTCTGGGGACTTCGTTGCTCTGTTCCCCTTGCTTTTCTTAGTTGTTTGTCTCAGTGTGGTAGGGTCAGATCGGGTGCAATTCTCATACTCTGTCTCCAGTGTTGTCCCCCATAGAGCTATGGGTCAGTGTTGTCCCCCATAGAGCTATGGGTCAGTGAGGGATGTTGTGTCTCGTATTGTGGTCTTCTCTGTGGATTGGCTGCTTTGAGCGGGAATATTGTCCTCAGGGTTTGGTGGGCCAGGATGTGTTCCACTCTTTGTTCTTTGCCCTTCATTTGCTCCCATCTGCCCTGAGTAGGCATGTCCCTGTCCCTGAGCTGTAGCTTCAGTGCTGTCATCAGAGGTGAATTCTTCTGTGGAGTTGGGGGTGAGGGCATCCCCCAGACCTCTCTATTGGTTCCCTGCTTCATACCAGTATGTTGCATTCATGTCTTGGAGCACTGGGTTAAAATCTGGTCCCTCTATCCCTGTGGAGATATAAACAATACCCTCCCTTTGGGTGGGTTAGTGCCCTGTTCCCCCACTATTCATGTCTTTTTATTTCACCCCAACCCTCCTTTTTAGTTGGTTACCACATGTATCCCTGGATTTGGTCTGGCTACTGCCATGCTATCTGGACCTCAACCCAAGAATGTTTGTATACAGTAGCTTTTTTTGCTGACTAACTTGTGAATTATTTTACATCCAAAGTTTTCATTTTTCAGTGTTCTTTCGGAAAGTTACATGCTAAAGTATTTCGAACATTAGAGGCACCCCGAAAATTTTTGAAACACCCTCAAGTCTAGGCTCCAGCACTGACAAAATTAATTAGAATCTTTGGGGGTTGGTTGTGATCCTGACAGCTTAGGAGCATTTTTAGGAGGTTGTAATGTGCAGTCTGAGTACAGAGTCACTGGTCTACCTCATACTCTTTTTGTAAGAGTTCCACATGATGGCCAGCTATAAAGGCTGAATTTCAAACCCTTTCACAAATTAGCTTTGAGACACAGACTCATCAAAGGGTGAAATCTGAGGACCTGAGAGGGTAATACCATTTCTGAGGAGAAGCAGAGCCCCTGGTGGGCACTGTGGGCCAGAGCACCCAGAGGTGAAGAAGCACAGAATCATGGGAACCCCTCCTGATACTCTCACTTGGATCCATGTACATTGCGGTTGAGTTCAGCCGGGATTATCATGTCTTTGATACCGGGAAATAAATCACTCTTTTCTATTCTCCCTGCTGAGACCAACTCCCCTCACTTTCTTCTCACACTAGCAACCTCTTCCTCAGTCCATACCTTCATGGCCAAGTCAAAATTCAAGCCCTTCTCTGTGCCATCTCCGGACTCCTCCTTCTGGCACTCGTGCCTCTATTTTCCCGGGGTTAATTGCACATGGTACTAGCATTATTTGCTTTTCACCTCTTCCTCTTCTGTAAGACTCTACCCAGATTATGAGCTGTCGCAGATCCAAAAGCATCTAGTAGTCATTTTGAATCTGTAGTGTCTTGCCTGGCTGATGGACCAGAGGTCAGAATCCACTCAGAGTGAAAAAAAAAAAAAGGAATGTATGTGTGTGAGTATTGCTTTAGTTTTAACTGAGAACTTTAAAAAAAACATTTTATTAGGGGCTCATACAACTCTTATCACAATCCATACATATACATACATCAATTGTATAAAGCACATCTGTACATTCTCTGCCCCAATTAACTGAGAACTTTAAAACATAACATTTTGTTTTTCCAAAGGTAATGCCTACACCCTTTAGGAGACCAAAAAGTCACAAAGAACAAGATGAATATAACATTAACTTGGCTACATAAGATAACTCTAACTTGAGCTTTAAGAATAAAAGTTTAAAAAAGTAAACTTATGCATGTCCTTTTTAAAATTCCTTCCAAAATTTTTTATTGTCTGTCTCCTGATATTTCCCATTTCTTTTCTCCTAGCCAGCAAAAATCTTAGAAATGGGATGTTCATGGCTGTATGATAGACATCCATTCTCCAAGTCTCAATAACTTTCTTATTGCTGCCCACAGCCTCCTCTGCAACCCTTTGTATGCCTGATGATTGCTTGGTAATCTGTGTATTCTCATATTAAAGTTTAAAAATTAAACTCAGCTTTCTTTTGCATCTTCAATTACTTCTCTTGACCAGACCACAACTCTCTAAGAGAGTCCAGTACCTTCCTCTCAGTGTCCCCATTCTCTTGAACGTCCTGTAGTTCAAGACTAGACCAGCCAGTCATGCTTTTCCCCTCTGGGTGGAGAGCGCACTCTGAGGCTAGCTGGAGTAACCTTGTGAGCTGCAGGCCCATCGTATGGCTGTTGAATAGTCATCCTGTCTGTGGCAGCATTGATATCCATGGTGCACATGCCTTTGATTCCAGTGATGGTAAGCATCTCAATGCTGGCAGGGGCCTCCACGCAGCTTCTCCAGCACCCAGGGCTCCATCAGGGTAGGTCCATGTGGCTTCTCTCAGGCAAGTCTCATAGGAAGTGAGCCTTGCCAGCTGAAGCAGAGAACTGGCTAAGGTATCTGCACCATGGTCAGACCACAAGAGAGCATGAGACATGAGAACTGGAAGGCGAGGCTCACCAAGCCATTTATCTCTCTGCCCTTCAATTAATCCCACATGTGTTTATCAGACAGGTTGGCACAATAAATCTTATCTCAATCTTCCCTTTGACAAATTGGTACCTGTACTCAATTCTTTAGCCTAACAATTGCAGTTAAGTAACACCTACACCTGAATCCTATAATTCTATGAATGTATTCCCCCACCTATGCCATTTTGTAAGCCAACCACTTCATCCCTTTATCCTCCCAATTTTGGGTATCCAATTTCTATACTGCCCACTTATATCAACCCAATGCTCTGAGGAGACAATCATATGTTTCAACATGAAGAATCTTCATTCCAGTTGGAACCTTGTGAAGTCTGCAACCATAAGTAAAGTCATATCAGGACAGGCCATCCATAGAGTCTGCAGTAGAATTCACCAGTTCACAGGATCAAAAATCTCCATCTGGTCGGGTTCTGGTGAACTCATTGTGGGTTGTCTCACTCAGTCTCCCCAGGTTGCCCATTGGTCGCCTTGCCTTTAGACTTTGGACTCTCACAAATACTCAACAAGCCTAGCCCCCCTCGTGCTAGGTCATGAACTTTAGACCAGTCAACCCGCTCTTGTCTTCTCCTCTTTTCCCTGTAAACCAAGTCCACAGGTGTCAGTGACCAACTCAACCCATCTCTTTATTGCTGCATTTCTCCAACTTCCTCTCAACAAGTAGATCCAGGTGGTCACCTAGCAAGCATTTCAGCCTCCCCACAAGCTCCCTTTCATGTTCTGTCCTAGAGAGAAGTTTTCTGCATAGTTCCAGGTTTTTTCCAGCTTCTGACAAAGACCACTGGCTCCTGAGTACTCCAAAGCATGGTGTGGGGCATATCTTTTTTAAAACTTTCTTTGCAGATGTGTCCTAAACACATTGAAAGATCAAATTAATGGCTTGTGAAAAGTGGGATCACAAGCTCTTTAGTTTTATACTTCCAAAAATCATTTCTATAAATCATAAGCAGAAGAAAGCAGTATAAACAAAGTAGACTCAGATACTAAGCTCAATTCTTTTTATTTTTTTTTTCAGGACTGGGCAGTATTTATTTCTATTACACATAGCATTGTTATGGTCACGACTCACTGGCTAAGCTCAATTCTTAAGGCAGTCAAGTTCAATCATTATTTAGCTTATCTAAATCCTTATCTAAACTATCTGATTTATAAAAAAATATGGGATTAGGCCTCTGAGAGCATCAAACCAGATCCAGACTTTCTGTCCAACGTTTTGACCTTCTGTGAATCATTTTCCTTAGGCAGCATGGTTTCTGAGACATTTATATGGTGATATCTCCCCCTGAGCTAAAAATTTACATGAATCACATTAATTTTCACCATTTTAAACAGGAATAACCAAAGACTACAAACAAAAAAAAAATAATCAAAACTTTGACTTCCCACATTCTCCCAGAGAACAACTGAGTAAAGTGTGGCTTTATCTGACTTCTGGCTTGACAAAGAAGAAAAGCTACCATGAGGGAGAGGTCAAATAAACATCTACTCTCCATCTTATGATTTGTTTCTCCAGTACCCCACTCTCAATACTACAATGTGTTAGTCTAGATAAAGTAGAGAAACAAATCTATAGAAAGTCATATATGTATAAGAGAGCTTTATATATAGGGTAAGTGTACATTCAGAAAGCATCCCAATCCAGTCTAGTCCAAGCCCATAAGTCCAACTTAGCCATATGTCCGACACCGATCTACAAAGTCCTCCTCAAGCTCACAAACACACACAACGACATCAAAAGCAGGAGGATCACAAGCCAGTGGGTAGAAAGTCTTTGAATCCAGTGGCAGTGTAAGCATCTCAGTGCTGGCAGGTGTCTCCATGCAGCTTCTCCAGCACCCAGGGCTGCATCAGGTTAAATCCAGTTAGTTTCTCCTCAGGCATGTCTCACAGGAATTGAGCCTTGCCAGCTGAAGCAGAGAACTGGCTAAGGCAGCTTCACCTTAATCCAACCATCAGAGAGCAAGAGAACTGAGAATTGGAAGGCGAGGTTCATTGAGATATTTATCTCTCTACCCTTCAATTAATCTCACATGTGTTTATCAGCCAGGTTGGCACAAAAAGCCTTAATTACCTCAATATGTAAATACATTAATTATTAAAAATATAGGTATTGGCCTATGTAAATATATTTATATGGCAGTACACTGAGGTAGTGGATGTACTTTGGGCCTCTTCTTAAGCCCTGCTTCACTGGAAGAACACTTTATTGTAACAGCCTGGCATTCTGTGATGCTCAGCCTCCCTGCATGATCGCTGATGAATAAATGGGTGCATGAGAAAATGTGGTGACGAAAGCAGATGGTGCCCGGCTATCAAAAGATATAGTGTCTGTGGTCTTAAAGGCTTGAAGTGAAACAAGTGGCCATCTAGTTGAGAAGAAACCAGCTCACACAGAAGAAGTACATGAACCTGTGCAATCATGAGGAGTCACCATGACTGAATAACAGGCATCAGAAAACTCCAAACAAACAAACAAAAACCATATTGTTGAGGAGGGGGTTCAGAGCAGAGACCCAAAACCCCTCTGTAGACAATGGGAATTCCTCTAACAGAAAAGTCAGAAGAAAGGATGAGTAGTCACAACCAGGACACAGTAAAGCCAATGAAACACCCCCATTATCATGACCCTAGTTCTGCTTTTTACTGCAAGGTAGACCAGAGAATGCACACAGGTTCAGATAAGAGATAAGAGCTCAGACACATGGAATATTTTCCTTTTGTAATAGGACTAACTTCACTGAGCATAACGACTTCCAGGTCTATCTCTCATGAGGTGTTTTGTGGTTTCATCGCTGATTTTTTTATTTGTTTGTTTAGGGATGCATTGTATTCCACTGTGTGTATGTACCTGAGTTTCTTTATCTGTTCTTCTACTGTTTGGCAGTTTCCAGGTTTTTCTATTGTGAACTGTATTCTTATGAACATGGGAGGGCATACGTCTGTTTGTGTCCTGTCTCATTTATTTATTACCCCCACATTTGAAACCCTCTAGTATTTTTTTAACCTCGTCAACAGTAGCTTTTTTTTGTTTGTATATTTCTGTTTTTATTTTCCTTGTGGTAAATTTCATATAGCTAAAAATTTAAGAATTTCACCATTTTCCAGTGAATCATTCACTGACTTGAATAATATTTACCCTGTTGTTGTACCCTGATAATGAAGCTTCAATTTGTTCTGTATGACAACAGTTTACATTTTGATTTGATATTGGGTTATAGAGGGTATAGAGATGTGTGTTTGTAAATCTCTATGGCATTATCATTAAAGATTGTAACTTCTGATAAGGAAATGATCTTTGGTCTTTTTTGCCACTTAAAGTTTATATTGGTCAATATCAATATCAGCAGCTCTGTTTTTTTTTGGCTGTGTAGACTGCTAAAGCTCATTCTCTCAGACCTTCTGAAACTGTCAGCCTGGATGTAGAGTTCTTTCCTCAGTGTCACAATAACCTTTTGGACAGGGTCTAGTAGGTGAGACAACATCTGATTCTGACGGTGCACCCAGCAAGAATAATCTTCAATGGGTACCTCCATTTCCCATTCACTGTTTAAAAAATCAAACAAATGAAATATTGTGACTGTGCTGTTTCTCACAGGGTTGAAGAGCCCCATGGGTTTCTGAAGCAGACCTTCTGGCTACCCATCATGTAAGACATATAAAGGATTTGGGCTTTCACTCTCATCCATAGCTTTCTGTACACCGGTGTCCACAATTTATGCTCTGACACCATTCCCTCCTTCTTCCAAGTAGACTTAATTGATGCCTCACTTAGATGGCTGACTGTTTTAAGACAAGCCTTTAAGATCCCAGATGCGATTCTTTCTGTCCTGTGGATATAATCCCATTTGGAAACTGGCTTTGCTTTTGGTAAAATCAGTGTAGGGTGTGTTTTAAACCTCTTTTGAGACATATGAAGAGCAGACTAGACACAAAAAAGGAAGCACAAATGTGGGGGAAGATATATGCCATGGTAGATTGAAAGAAGTCAAGGAATGCCAACTGTACAGAAATGCAAGTATATCTATCTATTCAAAGAGGCACCCCCCAAAACACAAGAATTAGCTTTTTAAATCTATGTATTTAATAAACAAAACAAAACAACCTTATTACCTTCAAAGTACTCTCGATTGAACTTAATACATTTGTCAAATCTGCAATTCTATTCTTGGAGACACTTTTCATATTTACTGGTTTGGATGGCAGACAGCATATTCCTCATATTTTTCTTCACGTCTTCCATGTCATCAAATCACTGTCCTTTCATGTCCCTCTTCATTCACAGTAACAAAAAAGAAGTAGCACTGAGCGAGGTGAAGTGATTAATGTACGTGAGCAAGAGAGGCATGCTGTTTTTTGTCCCAAAATGGCACACCAAGATGGCTTTGTGAGCAGGTGCATTGTGGTGGTGGCAAAACCAGTCCCTCTCTGCCATAAACCAGGCTTTTTTGGGTCACACACTGTTATGCTATCTTTTCAGAACCTCTAAACAGAGAGTTTGATTCACAGTGTGATCTGGTGGAATGATCTCCAAATGCAGTACGAGCCAACACTTTTATCTGTTTGGGAAGTTGATGGACAGCCAGCATGTTTGTTATCAATTGACATTTCACCTTTTTGAAATAAGAAAACTACTAGTGCACTTGAGTTTTTTCTCATAGTGCTGTCCTTGCAAGCTTTTTCTTTGGCATTTTTCCAGAGCAAGAAACAAAAGTTCACAGCTGCACCCTGTTCTCTTAAATGGGCCATCACCAAAACAAGGTTCAAGGAAACTGATCTTATGAAAAAGGTGTCTGTGACCAGAGAGCCTTCCCAGGTGATGCCACTGGATGCACTGCCTCAGAGGAAGTTGCTGGATGCTTGCCTGATGGGAAACATGCGTACCCATTTTTATTGGGTACCGCCTCATCTTTCTCTCTTTATCTATCTATCTATCTATCTATCTATCTATCTATCTATCTATCTATCTATCTATCTATCTATCTACCTACCATCTCCTTTTACTAGAGCCAGTGCACTGAATCCAGACATTTAGCTTTTTCAATTGTGAGGAAATAAGTGTTTGCTTGTTTAAGCCATTCATTTGTGGGATTTCTGGTATGAAAGCACTAGCAAAGAAAGACAATCAGACATATAAAATATAATTTAAAAATGAACTTGGAAATTACAACATTAAAATACCCAATGCCCTTACTTATTCTATTGACTTGGTCTACAATCTCTCTCTCTCTCTCTCCCTCTCCCTCTCTCTTTTGTAAACTGTGGTACATTTTACATGGACAAAACATTTCCATCTTAAATTGGAGGTTATCAGTGACATTAATTACATTTACCATATTGTGAGATCTATGAAAGCTTATATTGAGCATTTCATGCTGTTTTCTTTCTATATGTTAAGACATTACATTTTGATTTGGAGTTGGGTTATAGTGTGCCTAGAGATTTATATTTGTAGATGTCTATGCCATTACTCATTAAGGATTGTGGCTTCTTGTATGGGTACAATCTTTGCTCCTTTTTGGCTCTTACAGCTATATTGGTCAATATTAATGTCACCATCTCTGTTTTCTTTTCGCAGTACAGACTGCTAAGGCTCATTCTCTCAGACCTTGTGAGACTTGAATGCGGAGTTCTTTCCTCCGTGTCACAACATCAATTTTGGAAAGGGTCTAGTATAGCGGTTCTCAACCTATGGGTCATGACCCCTTTGGGTGTCGAATGACCCTTTCACAGGGAATGCCTCAGACGATGGGAAAACACATATTTCCAATGGTCTTAGGAACTGAGACACCACTTCTCTATCTATTTCCAGGTAAGTCCGCCCACATGCAGATACACTCACATATGAGTACCTGGCCTGATGTCATCATAGTGCCAACCCCATCACACACACCCTGTATGTACCCAGGTGTATGCAACAGGGTTGGCGCCATAATGTGCTTATGTGGATCAGTCATACGTGTGTAGAGAGCAGCGACTGTGTAGAGAACAGCTATGTGTAGAAAGCAGCTGCTGTGTTGAAAGCAGCTCTTCCATTAAGAGTAGCTACTGTACTGAAAGCAGCAGTATTGGAGGTACAACTACACTTCATGTACTAAAATTACTAGATAAGTGTAAAATCATGTACTGTAAAATTAACTACTGCAAAAAAAATCTGTACCATGGGAACTTAATATGGATGCTGATTGGTCTTTTTATATTCAGCTGTGGTTGATGTGAATACAGCCCCCTTGTGATAGTAACAGGTGTGTACCAAAAACGACACAGAGAATGGTAAATCACAGGGAACTTCAATGAACTGTGTTGACTGAATTATGCCATGTATCATCTTTTGTATTATTAAAGCTATTGTTATGTATTATTTTCATTAGCAAACCATCCCATGAAAATGGATTGTGTAGAGAGAACGTTAAGAATAGAAAAGATCACCTTGCAGAGGGGTCTAGAGGTGGAGATGAGTCAGTCAGGGTGCAATGTAGCACCGATGAAGAATACAGCTTTCCTCCAGTTTCTAAATGCTTCCTCCCCGCCAACTTTCATGATCCAAATTTTACCTTGCAAGTCTGGATAGAGCAGAGGATGTACACTGGTGCAGATAGGAGCTGGAGGTACAGGGAATCCAGGGAGGATGATACCTTCAGGACCAGGGGTGTGAGTGGCAATACTGGGAGGGTAGAGGGAGAGTGGGTTGGAAAGAGGGAACCGATTACAAGGATCTACATGTGACCTCCTCCCTGGGGAACAGACAACAGAAAAGAGGGTGAAGGGAGACATCGGACAGGGCAAGATATGACAAAATAATAATTTATAAATTATCAAGGACTCATGAAGGAGGGTGGAGCAAGGAGCGAGGGGGAAAAAAGAGGACCTGATGTAAAGGGCTTAAGTGGAGAGCAAATGCTTTGAAAATGATGAGGGCAAAGAATGTACAGATGTGCTTTATACAATTGATGTATGTGTGGATTGTGATAAGAGTTGTATGAGTCCCTAATATAATGTTGTTTTTAAAAAAGAAAATATAGTGGGGATATTTTATAGTATGATTTTACCTCAATAATTACAGTAGGAATTTAGAAAACACAATGCGTTATTTGTTGTCAAGTTCCATCAGCAGAATCTAGGAAGCCAAACAAACTAAAACACCATTTTGATAGCAATCATCTGTGTTTTTCCGGCAAGGACACCAATTTTTATCAGGGGGATCATACAACCCTTTTCACAATCCATACATTCATCAATTGTATAAAGCACACTTGTACATTCATTACCCTCATCATTCTCAAAACATTTGCTCTCCACGTAAGCCCCTGGCATCTGCTCCTCATTTTGCTCCCCCCCATGAACCTTTGGTAATTTATAAATTATTATTTTGTCATATCTTATACTGCCTGACATCTCCCTTAACCCACTTTTCTGTTCACTGTACCCCAGGGAGGAGATTATATGTAGATCGCTCTAATTAGTTCCCCCTTTCCACCCACCGTCCCTCCACTCTCCCAGTATCACCACTATCACCACTAGTCCTGAAGGGATCATCTGTCCTGGATTTCCAGTTCCTAGCTGTACCAGTGTGCATCCTCTGGTCTAGCCAGATTTGTAAGGTAGAATTGGGATCATGATGGGGGGTGGTGGAGGGAATCACTTAGGGACTAGAGGAAAGTTGTATGTTTCATCATTGTTACCTGAACCCTGACTAGCTCATCTCCTCCCCGCAATGTATTTTAACTGTTGTAATATTAAGACTGTTACCCATGCTATCCCATGCTTCAAGCCAAAATTTCATTCATTTGTAATTAGAAATAAATATTTTACCATACATCATTACACATTGTTTTTGTGATTAAACACCATGCTTTAATTATGTTCAATTTGTAACAATGAAAATATATCCTGCACATCAGATATTTATATTACGATTCATAACAGTAGCAAAATTGCAGTTATGACGTAGCAACAAAAATAACTTGATGGTTGGGAATCACCACACCATGAGGAACTGTATTAAGGGTTGCGTCATTGGGATGGTTGAGAACCACCGGTCCAGTAGGTGAGACAGCATCTGATTCTGATGGTGCACCTAGAAAGAATAGTCTACAATGGATACTTCCATGTGCCATGTATTGCTTAGAAGAATCAAACGAACAGAACCTTGTGACTGGGAAAGAAATGCATGCTTGTTGGGAGATCATTCTCTATGGGCTTTTCCATTCCGCATGTATTTATTGTTGTTGAAAATATGCACAGCAAAACACACAACAATTTCTACAGGCACAGCAATTTCTATAGACATGGATGACATTCTTTGGATTGTTCAGCCATAATCACCCTCATTTTATTCCATGGGCACCCTCTTACCCTTCCTCCAATTCCTTATGTAACCTTCTGAGTTGCTGTGAACAATTGAATTCCAAGTAGTGAGGTCTTTGCTTTTCTGGACATTTTGTTAGCAGAAGCACTTACAACAATTGTTCCAGACAAACTTAAAAAAATCATTTTATTGGGGGCTCATACAACTCTTATCATAATTCATACATACATTAATTATGTAAAGCACATTTGTATATTCATTTCCCTCATCATTCTCAAAACATCTCTCCACGTAAGCCCCTTACATCAGCTCCTCATTTTCCCGACATCCCTCCGAGCTCCCCCTTCCCTCATAAACCCTTGATAATTTATACATTATTATTTTGTCATATCTTGCACTGTCCAACTTCTCCCTTCACCCTCTTTTCTGTTGTCCATTCCCCAGGGAGGTGGTTATATGTAGATCGCTGTAACTAGTTCCTCCTTTCCACCCTAACCTCCTTCTACCCTCTCAGTATCGCCACTCTCACCACTGGCCCTGAAGGGATCATCTACCCTGGATTCCCTGTGTTTCCAGTTCCTGTGTGTACTAATGTACATCCTCTGGTCTAGCCAGGTTTGTAAGGTTGAACTGGGATCATGATAGTGGGTGGGAGGAAGCATTTAGAAACTAGAGGAAATTTGTATGTTTCATTGTTGCTACACAACATCCTGATGGGCTTGCCTCCTGCCCGCGACCTGTAAGGTGATGTCCAATTGCCTACCGATGGGCTTTGGATCTGCACTCCGCACTCCCCCTCATTAACAATGATATGATTTTTTGTTCTGGTGATGCCTAATACCTGATCTCTTTGACATCTCATGATCACACAGGCTGGTCTGCTTCTTCCATGTGGGCTTTGTTGCTTCTCAGCTAGATGGCCGCTTGTTTACCTTCAAGATTTTAAGACCCCAGATGCTATATCTTTTGATAGCTGGGCACCATCAGCTTTCTTCACCACATTTGCTAATGCACCTGCTTTGTCTTCAGCGATTGTGTTGGGAAGGTGAGCATCATAGAATTCCAATTTAATAGGAGAAACTATTCTTGCATTGAGGGAGTACTTGAGTGGAGGCCCAATGTCCACCTGCTACCTTAATACTAAACCTATAAATATATGCACATAGATCTATTTCCTCATCCTCATATAAAAATATATTTACATATGTACATCCCTTTATTTAGACCTCTATAAATGCCCTTTGCCTCCCAGCTCTTTCCTCTATTTCCTTTTACTTTCCTTTTGTCCCACTATCATGTTCAGCCTTCATTTGGGTTTCAGTAATTCATCTGGGTTACATTACCCCTGGTCATGTCCTACCAGGCCTCCTACACCCTCTTCACCACCGATTTGGGTCACTTATTGTTCCCTTGACCCTGGGTTTGTTAACACCAGTTCCTTTCCATCCATTTCCTCCTTTCCCACTTCCCCCTGGAATCATCAGTCCCATTGTTTTCTCCTCCAGATTGTTCATCCAGCTTATCTTGTTTAGACAGACCGGGCAGCTTTTTAAATTAACAGTTTTATTGACACTTCATCCACATATCACACAATTCAGTAGTTCAATCATATCGAGAAGAGTTGTACAATCATTTCCACAATCAATTCCCCCCACCCATTATTAAATTGCTTTTAAAATGAGTTTTGTAATCACCATCAGTTCCAGTGCTCCATCCCCAACGACAAGTGTTTAAATGCTAGTTATAGCAACCTATGTGCTGTGATCACTGCACCCAACCTTAGTGCTTGATGGCAGCAGCACTGGTGTCCTCACCAAGTGGTTTTGGAAGATGACATGGGCACTGGTGCAGGATGAGTGGTCTTCTACGCCTGACTTTACATCCTCTTGGTGATTTTGAGAGGTGCTCAATATTTAAGTTTTTATTAGCCTGCATCTTCCGTTCCAATTTTCCCATTATTTGAAATTTTGCCCATATGACAATAGCCAACCCCCCTATTATTTGACTATTATGCACATTAATTATATAGACCTTCAAATATTGAGTACTAAGTTGCAAGGCGAGTGGAATGATGGTTGTGATGACTAACCAAGTGTTAACTTAACCATACCCCTATTCTCAGAGTTTGACAGTTTTGCAGTGCTGTAATTTGTTAGTTGTGTAGTGATGTACTCATCCTCCATTTTTGGATCTGACGTGGTTATTCTACACTTTGCATAATGTTGAATTTTGCATAACAAGTTGGTCTTTGAAACCTATCCATGTTGGTGAACAGTGGGTTTATTGTGATGAACTATGAAGGCGGTTTAAAAGCTAATGGCAAATTCCATTATCTTTTAATTCTCTTTTTCCAAAAAACGTTGTGATGTCCCCTCATATTACAACACAATATGCACTGTTCCAATATTTCCACAGGAGTAATTCAATGATGTTGAATACAGTGAAATTGTGCAATCACCATCACTATCTTTTTAAAAAAAACATTTTATTAGGGGCTCATACAACTCTTATCACAATCCATACATATACATACATCAATTGTATAAAGCACATCTGCACATTCCCTGCCCTAATCATTCTTAAAGCATTTGCTCTCCACTTAAGCCCTTTGCATCAGGTCCCATCACTATCTTTTTATAAGTCAATCTACATTAATAAATACAAACACAATGTTCTCAAAGCAAGAGGTGCCCCCATATTTATTGTTTCTACCTTAGAGTACCACTAGTAATCTGTAGTTGCTACATATTTACTTATTTTTAAAAGGGAGCTCTCCAATATCCCTAATGAACAACGATGCAAAAATCCTTAACCAATTACTAGCCAATAGAATACAAAAGTATGTAAAACAAATAATTCACCATGACCAAGTGGGATTCATACCAGGGAAGCTGGGATGGTTCAACATACAATAGCCCATTAGTATTATTTGCCACATTGACAAGAAAAACTATAGGAACCACATGATAATACTAATAGGCGTGGAAAAAGCATTTGACACCTTCTAACATCGATTCCTGTTTAAGACACTCAAGAAGATAGGAATGAAATGAAAATTTCTCAGTATAATACAAGGTATGTATGAAAAACCAGCAGCCAATGTGGTAGTCAATGGAGAAAAAATGAACAAAATTCCTCTGAAAAAGGGGACTAAACAAGGATGACCCTTGTCCCCACTTATTTAACACCATATTGGAGGTCTAAGCTAACAGCACAAGGCAAATAAAAGACATCAAAGATATTGGGGAAGCCCAGGGAAGGAAGAGGTCACACTATCATTATTCACTAATTATATGAGTTTATAAATGGAATATCCCAAATGCTCCACAAGGGGAGTTTTGGAATCAATAGAGGAGTATGGCAGAATGGCAGGATGCAAAATCAAGAAAAAGAAGTCTATTGGACTGCTATACACAGCAGAGAAGACCACAGAAGAGGAGATAAAAAAGGTGGTACCCTTCACAATGACCGAGCACAAATTGAAACATCTAGGAATAAACCTGACTAAAAAAACAAAAGATTTGTATGAGGAAAACTACAAAACACTATTGCAAGAAACCATGAGTGACCTCAACTAATGGAAGAATTTCCCATGCTTTCGGATTGGAAGACTTAATATAGTAAAGATGTAAGTTCTGCCCAAGGCACTATATAAGTATAATGCAATCCCAATATAATTACCACCATCTTTCTTTAAAGAATTGGAAAAACCTATTACCAACTATATGGAGAAGGAAGAAGCCCAGAATTAAAGGGACCTCCTCAAGAAGAAGGACACAGTGGAAGGTCTTGCTTTACTTGACTTTAGCACATATTATGGTCATAGTTATCAAAACCGCATCGTATTGGTATAATGATGGATACTCAGACCAAAGAAAAGAGCTGAAAGCCCAGAAATAAAACCATCAGCATACAGACAAACTGATTTCTGATAAGGGACCAAAAATGTCAAAAGGGAAGTGGATGGCTTCTTCAACAATTGGTGTTGGAAAAAATGGATATCTACCTGCAGAAAAATGAAGCAAGGCCATTACCTCATTCTATGCACAAGAATAAATGCAAGGTGGATTACACACCTTGAGGAAAATCCCTAAATTTTTAGGACCATCAATGAGGGAATTGGAACCAACCTGAGAACTTTGGCATAGGCAATACATAGGCTACCAGAAATAGAGAATGACACAAATACAGAAGAGGCACAAACTGACAAGTGGGATTTACTGAAGATAAAAAACCTGTTTACATTGAAAACATTCACCAAGAGAGTAATAAGAGAGACCACGGACAGGGAAAACATCTTTAGCAACGACTCTTCAGACAATGGCCTTATTACTAAAATCTACAATACTCTGATAGCTTCCCAAAAGAAAAGAACCAATTGCCCACTGAGGAGATGGGCAAAGGACCTGAACAGAGGTTTCACAGGGGCAGAAATCTGAATGGCCAGTAAACATCTGAGAAAATGTTCCCGATCTTTAGCCATAAGAGAAATGCTAATTTAAACAATAATGAGGTACCACTTAAAACCATCAAAGATAACCCAATTCAAGAAATCAGAAATCAAGAAGTGTTGTAGGGGTTTTGGTGAGATAGGAACTACTCTCATCCACTGCTGGTGGACCTGTAGGTATGTACGGCCACTATGGAAATCGTTTCAGTGATATCTAAAATGGATGGAAATCAAGCTACCATACGGCCCAGAAATTCACCTTCTGGGCATACACCCAGAAGATGCAAGAAATCAACTATGAATATCTGTGCTCCCATGATCTTCGAGGCACAGTTCACAATTGTGAGTAGTTGAAAACAACCCAAATTTCCATAATCAGATAAATGGATTAAAAAACTGTGGTACATACATATAATAGAGTACTACACATCCCTGAAAATCAGGGATGATCGCATGAAGAACATCGCTGCATGGGACGAACTGGAGGAAATGATGCAAAGCAAAGTAAGCCAAGCACAAAAGGACAAGCATGACATGAGTCCATTGAGGTAAGCTTAAAAATGTAAAAGGGGCATAGGGAAAAAGTTACCATATATATATATATTCATGGGGTGAAGTCTACGTAGTGTGGCAGGGGCCAGACCATATCCACGGATACATAAGGTAGTCAACTAAAATGGAGGGGAGGGGGAGAAGAAAATGACATGGGTAGCAGGGTAAGAGGGCATTAACCCACCCAATGTGCGGGTATTGTTTATATCTACACAGGGAAAGAGGGACCAGACTTCAACCTGGTGCTCCAAGACATGAATGCAACATACAAGCATGGAGCAAGGAACCAATAGAGAGGTCTGAGGGGCCAGCCCCAATCCCAACTACATGGACAGCCCCCCTTTTTCCCAGAAGAATTCACTTCAGAGGACAGTACTGAAGCTACAGATCAGAGAGAGGGACATGTCTGATCAGAGCACACAGGAGAAAAAGAAGGGGGAGGAAGAGAGTGTGGAGAGCACAACCTGGCCTACCAAGCCTAGAGGACAATATTCCTGCTCACAGCAGCCAGTGCGCAGAGAGGATCATAGGGCTGGCACCCTTATGAGACACGACATCCCTCACTGAACCATAGCGCTATGTGGTGAGGAGACCCAAAGTCCATCTGTAAGCAATTGGACATCCCCTTACAGAAGGGTCGCGTGGAGGAGACCAGCCAGTCAGAGTGCAGTGTAGCACAGATGTAACATACAACTTTCCTCTAGCTCCTTAATGCTTCCTCCCCACCCCACTATCATGATCCTAATTCTACCTTACAAATACAGCTAGACTAGAGCATATACAATGATACAGATAAGAGCTGGAAACACAGCGAACCCAGGACAGATAAACCACTCAGGACCAATAATGAGAGTAGTGACACCAGGGGAGCAAAGGAATGTTGGGGGCAGAAAGGGGGAACTAATTACAATGACCTAAGTATAACCCTCTCCCAGGGGGATGGACAACAGAAATGTGAGTGAAGGGAGATATTGGTCATGTTTAAGACATGAAATTAAAAAAATATTAAGGTGTTGTGGGGGAGGGCGGGGAAAAATGAGGAGTTGGTACCAAGGGCTCAAGTAGAAATAAAATGTTTTGTAAATGATGATGGCAACAAATGCACAAATGTGCTTGGCAGAATGGATGAATGTATGGATAGCGATGAGTTGTAAGAGCACCATTAAAATGATTTTTAAAAAAAGTGAGCTCATTCAGTGTGAGAGGGCTTCAAAAAGGTCATGGAAAAATTCCATTTTCTTTCAATTTCACTTTCTAAGACTTTTAGAAGGATCATTAACAATATGCAATTCCTAAACATATAGAAATTACACAAGACCTACATTTGCACCTCAGTGGCATTGCTAATGTAATCAAGTTAGGAAGCCATTGATAACATTCTTCAAGTTAGGAAGCCATACTGACCTCTCCTTTCTGAATTACTCACCATCATCCCTATAAATGCATTGCCTCCCATGTAATTTTTCACAAAATTCCTTATAGAAATCTTCTCATAAAATCTCCCAGGACTCACACTCATTATTTGCAACTAAGGACTCTGACTGAAATGTTCTGAAATATAGCTAACCCTCAGAAAAGGACTAAACTCTAGAACCAGAGACCCAGGAGGTTTTTCTCAACAAGTACGGCCGGCTCTTCATGTGTTTGCTCTTTCGCCCCTCTCTGCAGCTCCTCTCTGCCCCTCAGTCCGTGGTCAATGGATGCAGCAGGCAGAAAGGGCCGGGTTTCCACATTCTCGACAAGCAAGAGACAGACAGGGACTAGCTGTACCACAATCCCAGTTTCAATGAATTGCAATCCCCATCTCAGTGGCATTCCTCTTTGAGAAATTTCTAAACCATACCGATTAGAAAAATATCCCCATAGGGGTCTGAAAACTCTCTAAAGCTCACTGTCCTCCTGCCAATCCTGACACATAGTGAGCCTACAGACTAGAACTGCCCCAGTGTGTTTCTGAGATTGTCACCCTTTAGGAGAGTAGGAAGCTTCACCTCCCTACCTTGGAGATACTGGTGGTTTCAAACTGTTGAACTTGTGGGTAGCAATTCAACATGTAACCCACTATGCCACCAGGGCTCTCTGACAAGGGGTCTAGAGTTCACAAATCAAAGCATGCTGAGATCTTCCTGAGGCAACCTTCTTGAGACAATTCTTTCTCTCAAATGACTTATGTGTTACGTCCAGCTTGGTAAGTGCTCTAAAAATTTTCGCCTGTGAAATATGGAAGATAGGTATCTCTAATCATCTCTTAAGAGGACCATGCATCAGGAAGCAAGGGTTAATTGAAATAAGAAATTATTTATATAGACTCAGTTCTGAACACAGGAAGTGAGAAGGGAAAGATCTAATAATTGAATTTCTAGATCTATGGACGTAGAACTTAAAGAGCGAATTGAGGTTTGAAGTCCTAGGAAATTTCAACTGTGCCTTGCCTTCCCCATGTGGTCCCATGTTCAATAGCTTCAAGTTTGACCCCGAAGTTAGATCTAAATCTTAGGTAATTTTCATTATTATTGTTTGGTCCAAAGGGGCAAAAAGTTAGGTGGAACAATTATTCCCTTTCTGCCTCTAATGAGGCGCTCAGGGAATCTGGGGCCAGTGGCCATGGGGACTCCTGTGAAAGTCTGCTTTGTGAATCCCCAAACATCTCTCCTGCAGCGAAGGGTGAGTCAATGCATGCTAGCTCCCCACTCAGGTATAATTAACCTGCAAACACCATTTCTTTCTGATCAATATCCTATGTTCAATTCTGCAAAAGTGAAGTGAGTGTGGGTCTCCTGGAGACGGAGAGGACTACAAGTCTTCCCAGGTAAGAGCAGACCAGTGGAGACATCACCAATAACTGCTTGTCAAGGTGGGGTGCCTTATGGAGGGATTCCTCACTCTGTCTTTCCTGTGCAGCCACAGTTCTGAAACTGTCAGTTCTTCCCTAAGAACTCAAAATTGACCTGAACACATTCCATCTATTCACAGGTTCTTGAACTCTGGGTATTATTAAATTGGCTGAGTTTTTCTCTGATTTTGATGTTTTGTATTTTTTTTCAGTGTCATTGTAGACACCAAGTTTCTTCCCATTCCACCATCTGTACATCACGATGTTTAAGAGCACTGGTTGCACTTCCTCACTGTGTGTGAGCCCTCTCTTTATTTCCAGCCTGGGTGCCTCATTATTTTGTGTGCAGATTAAAAACAATTTTTTACTATTTTCTTTAAACATTTTTCTGCAGTTTTGACACATGATTTCATGTCATCGAATTGAATAGTTCTGTCATTCAAACATGTCAAGGGGGAATTGGGCAATCACCACCACCTCCTCCCTAGAGAATTCCCTCCCCCATGGCCGACTCACCCCAAAGGGAGCTGTTCAATCGTGGTCAAGTGTGCAGATTTCTTTTTTACCCCTTCTTGCCTCCTTGTCTTTGCTTTTGGACAAGTTAGCTGAGTTTTTGTCCAATGTTGGGGGTCATTTCCATTTTAATTTTAGCAGTTGAATTTAGGGATCTTAGTGGACACATCCAGGATTCTTGACTAAGAATTCTGAGTAACCTCTGTATGCATGAACCCATGTAAGCAAGAAGCAACAGCAGCAGCAATATTATCAGTAACGCTGTGTAAGCAGTATTTCATCCATGGCTGATACCATTCTCTGAGCATATGTGCTAGGTATGTGGACCACATCCAGAGTCAAGACAATGGAATGGAAACTCTGAGAAGTTTTTCCTCAAAGGCAACCTCACTGATGATATTGATGACATCAGCTGCCTATATCACACACTTCCTACAACCAGCTTCTATGGCAAAACTTGTTCATAGATATTGTCTGCTACTCATTAAAAGTTCTTATAGTCTTTACTAATAGTGCTTTAACATGTTTACTTTAGACAACTTCATGGTAACGCTAGAAAGTTCAACCAGTCAAAAGTAGCTGCTGACAAAGCCACCATCAAATCTTCTGAGTGTGCTCCCAGAGAGAGCATATATGCACCAAGCATTTGTTAAAGTTTTGCTAATGAAGAAATAGAAGTTAAGAGAAGTCTGTAGCTGGCTGTAACCCCCCCAGGGGAAAATTCCTAATGACTGCCCTGAGTCATTCAGAGCACTCCTCCAGTGCCCTTCTTGATTGTCCCATCTCAACCATCCTTTTCCAGGTTTACAAGTGTGTATGTGTTGCTCAGGTGTCCATGACTATGAACAGGGCAAATCTGTCGAGTGTCTCCGTGTTCCTCCTCCTGGGGCTCTCGTGGCAGCCTCAGCAGCAGCAGCTCCTCTTCGTGCTCTTCCTGAGCATGTACCTGGCCACAGTCCTGGGAAACCTGCTCATCATCCTGGCCATCAGCACAGACTCCCGCCTGCACACCCCCATGTACTTCTTCCTCAGCAACCTGTCCTTCGTGGATATCTGTTTCTCCTCCACCACCATCCCCAAGATGCTCATCAATCATATCTTTGAGAATCAGTCTATCTCTTTCCCTGGGTGTCTTACCCAGATGTATTTTCTTTTCATGTTTGTAGACATGGACATTTTCCTCCTGGTTCTGATGGCCTATGATCGCTTTGTTGCTGTGTGCCACCCCTTACACTACACAACTAAGATGACTCCTCATCTCTGTGCCCTGATGGTTGCTGGATCATGGGTTTTAGCCAACCTGAATATCTTATTGCACACCCTGCTGATGGCTCGGCTCTCATTCTGTGCAGACAACCGGATCTCCCACTTCTTCTGTGATGTGGCTGCTCTCCTGAAACTCTCCTGCTCTGACACACACATCAATGAGATGATGATTCTGTTTGAGGGAGGCTTGATAATGATCACCTCATTTGTTTGCATCTTGGTTTCCTACATTTACATCACCTTTGCGGTCCTGAGAGTCCCATCCACAAAGGGAAAGTGGAAAGCCTTCTCCACCTGTGGCTCCCACCTGGCTGTGGTTTCCCTCTTCTATGGCACTGTCTTTGCGGTTTATCTCACCCCTTCATCCTCCCACTCATCTGAGAAGGACATTGTAACGACTGTGATGTACACGGTGGTGACCCCCATGCTGAACCCTTTCATCTACAGCCTCAGGAACAAAGACCTGAAAGGGGCTCTGAGGAAAGTGCTTGAGAGAAAGAAGTTCTCTACCCAGTGAAAATGTCACAGTTGCACCTGATTCAGTGGCAAAGTTTTTTCACCGATTAAGCACAAGGTAACTAGCAGTTGTTCCATTAACACCCGTCTGGAAACCAATGTGTTGCTTGGAGCACAAGGGAAGGTATGGTTATTTATTAGCAGACTGGGGTTCACCTGTAACCTTGCTGTATATGCTAGGCAATGAGAATTCTTTTTGCTGACTAACTTGTAAATTATTTTATACTCAAAATTTTCTGGGAAAGCTACATTCTAAAGTATTTTGAACATTGGAATCACCATGAAAGTTTTTCAAACACCTGAAGTCTAGTCTCCAGAACTGAACAAATGAATCAGAATCTCTGGAGTGACTGTGATCCTGACAGCTTAAGGGCATTTTTAGGAGGTTGTAATGTGCAGTCCGAGTCCAGAGTCACTGGTCTACCTCATACTCTCTTTGTAAGAGGTCCACATGATGGTCATCCATAAGGGCTGAATTTCAAACATTCTCACAAATCAGTTTGTGACTCAGCTATATGAGAGGTGAAATCTGAAGTTCTGAGAGGGTAATACCATTTCTGAGGAGAAGCAGAGCCCCTGGTGGGCAATGTGGTCCAGAGCACCCATTGGTGAAGAAGCACAGAAGCATGGGAACCCTTCCTGACACTCTCGCTCATATCCATGTACATTGCGGTTGGGCTCAGCCGGGATTATATTGTCTTTGATATCAGGGACATAAATCACTCTTTTCTATTCTCTCTGCTCAGACCAACCTCCCTCACTTTCTTTCACACCAGCAACCCCTTCCTCAGTCCAGACCTTCAAGACCAAGTCAAAATTCAAGCCGTCCCCCGTGCCATCTCCGGACTTGTCCTTCAGAGACTCGTGCCTCTATTTTCCCGGGGGTTAATTGCACATGGTACTAGCATTATTTGCTTTTCA
Source organism: Tenrec ecaudatus (assembly GCF_050624435.1). NCBI lineage: Eukaryota > Metazoa > Chordata > Mammalia > Afrosoricida > Tenrecidae > Tenrec > Tenrec ecaudatus. The sequence goes on along the minus strand of NC_134541.1, from coordinate 109,220,759 downwards.
CCTCTTCCTCTTCTGCAAGGCTCTCCCCAGATTATGAGCTGTCGCAGATCCAAAAGCATCTAGTAATCATATTGGATCTCTAGTGGCTCAATCAGATGTTGGACCAGAGGTCAGAATCCACTCAGGGTGAAACTGAAGAACATATAAAATAGAAAAAGTAATGTAATAATAAGTGTTGCCTTAAATTCAACTGTGAGTTTTAAAACATAACATTTTTGGGGTTCTAAATGTAATACTTACACATTTTAGGAAACTAAAAAAACCCATGAAAAACAAGATGAATATAGCATTAACTTTGCGGCTTAATATAATCCTAACTAGGACTTTAAGAATAAATGCTTACAAAAGTAAATTTAAGCATATCATCCTTATTTTAATTCTTTAAGAAAAATTCATATAATTCTGTCTCCTGATACTTCCCATTCATTTTCCCCAAGTAAGCAAATATCTTTGAAATTGGATGTTCATGGCTGTATGATAGACATTTATTCTACAATCTCAATAACTCTCTTATTGCTGCCCACAGACTCCTCTGTGACCTATTGCCTGCATGCCGGGTGATTGTGTGGTAATCTGTGTATTCTAGTATTAAAATTGAAAAATTAAATCCAACTTTCTTTGGTTTCTTCAATTTCACCACCTAACCCTACCGCAAGTCTCTAAGAGGGTCCAGTACTTCCCGCCCTCTCGGTGTCCACCTTCTCTTGAACGTCCTGTAGTTCAAGACTAGACCAGCCAGTCTTGCTTTTCCCCTCTTGGTGGAGAGCGCACTCTGAGGCTAGCTGGAGTAACCTTGTGAGCTGCAGGCCCATCGTATGGCTGCTGGATATTCATCCTGTTTGTTCATCTGCAGGCCTGTCTGTGGCAGCATTGATACCCATGGGGCACATGCCTTTGGAGGCCACCCTGAGTCTGCCATTTGGCCCCCAGGTTGTAGCTCTTTGGGTCCCATTTCCTTTATCTTCCCTTAAAGCCTGACTAAATCACAGGGAAGGAGCCCTGCTGGTATAGAGGGATACAAATTGGGCTGCTAACCATAAGGTCACCAGTTTGAAACCACCAGTTGTTCCTTGAGAGAACAGTGAGAGTTTCTACTCCTAGATAAAGAGTTAGCGCCCCAGAAACCCACAGAGGCATGCCTAGCCTGTCTTTTAGAGCTGCTATAAACCTTAATCTACTTAATGGCAGTAAGTTTTGTTTTCCTTCAAAGCCTTTTAGTCGCTCTCCCAGAGCTGCTGGTTGCCCAGTGTGATACCAGTTCTCCCCATGAACTTCTGGGTATCAGAATAGTTGGCTCCGATGTCTCCTCTTGAAATTCCCTCTGTTGGGAGGATCTTTTACATGAATTTGACATCAATGAGATTTTTTTACCTCCCCTGATTTAGCAGCTATATCTGAATTTTGTCCCCCAATATTAGGAAAAACCCCAACAAGGTGCGGGAGATATAGCAGAACTGGCTGAGAACCAATTAGAGAGACATCATTGTATTTGCCTCAAGGGGCTTACTGATGGGGATGCAGTCCTGCTTCCAGTGGAGACTGACTGGATAAGAGAGTTTCTGCAGAGGGGGCTCTTTCTGGGGAATCCTTTTATAGTTTGTATGAGTTTGTCACCCATTCACATTATGATGCTACCCTAACCTGTGAACCTCATTGTTAGGCTCCTGCTGGTGCTATTCTAATGAGGGGAGGAAGTGGGGAACATTCACAATGCATCTGGCTGTGGTCTGTGGGGAAGCTTATCATCTCAGTGACACAGAGGAGTGCCTGCTCAGTTGAATGTGGAGTGTGTTTTTAGCTGAAGCGCTGCCATCTGTAGAGCATCAACTCCTGTCCCTACACCCAAAAATATGTGTCATGAATTCCTGTCCTATTCTTACAGAGGCAATCCACTTTGGGAATTGGATTTTCTTTATTAAGAGGCTCATGAAGACAAAATGGGTGCATAAGCAAATGTGGTGAAGAAAGCTGATGGCGTCTGGCTATCAAAATATATAGCAACTGGGGTCTTTAAGGTTTGACAATAAACAAGCAGCCCACTAGCTGGGAGGCAACAAAACCCACATGGAAGAAGCACACCAGCTTGTGTGATCATTAAGTGTCGATAGGAGCATGTATCAGGCATCAAAGACCCAGAACAAAAAATCAAGTCACTGTGAATGAGGGGGGAACCCAGAGTAGAGACCCAAGGCCCATCTGTACACAATTGGACATCCCATTACAGAAGGGTCTCCGGGAGGAGACATGCCAGTCAGGGTGCAGTGTAGCACCCAGGAAACATACAACTTTCCTCTAGTTCTTTCATGATTCCTGCCCCTGCCACTATCATGACCCCAATTTGACCTTACAAAACTGGCTAGACCACACGATATATATGGGTACAGATAACAGCTAGAAACACAGGGAATCCAGGACAGATAAGCCCCTCAGGATTAATATTGAGAGTAGTGATACCAAGAGGGGAAGGGGATGGTGGGCAGAAAGGGGGAACTGATCACAATGATCTGCATATGTCCCCCTCTCAGGGGGCTTGCCAACAGAAAAGTGGGTGAAGGGAGCCGTAGGTCAGTGTAAGACATGAATATAAAATTATAAATTATCCAGGGTTCATGAGGGAGGGACAGTGGAGGAGGCAGGGAATAATCAGGAGCTGATACCAAGGGCTAAAGTAGAAAGAAAATGTGTTGAAAATGATGATGGCAACAAATGTCCTAGATACATTGGATGTATGTATGGATTGTGATAAGAGTTGTATGAGCCCCCAGTAAAATGAATAAAAAGCAAAAGAGGGTGATATCAGTGTAAGGTGTGGTTTATACCTTACTTTGACATATGAGATTAGTCAAAGAATAGCAAGTACAAATGTGGTGTAAGATATATGCCACCTTGTGAACACCCACACAAACACACACAGACACACACACACACACACACACACACACACACACATACACACTTTTTACTGGAATTGGTGCAGTGAATTCAAGCTGTTAGCCTTCTCAAAATACAAAAACAACAACTCGTATTCATTGCCATCACGGTGATGCTGACTCATAGGAGTCAAGGTGATGCCCTAATAGGACAGTGTAAAACTGCCCTCATGAGTTTCTGAGACTGGAATTCTTCTTTTTTTGTTTTAAAGGGAAAGCCTTAAAACCTAAATTTTATTGCAATTTTTTATTTCCCATTTGGTCCTTTTTAAATAAAATCATTTTATTGGGGGCTTGTACAACTCTTATCACAATCCATACATCCATTGAATCAGGCATATTTGTGCATTTGTTGCCCTCATTCTCTTCTAGACATTTACTTTCTATTGAACCCTCAGTACCAACTCTATTTTTTTCCTCCCAAGACTATAATTCTTTTTTCCCCCCAATCAATTTATTAGGGGCTCATACAACTCTTATCACAATCCATACATACATCAATTGTGTAAAGCACATTTGTACATTCTTTACCCTCATCATTCTAAAAACATTTGCTCTCCACATAAGCTCCTGGCATCAGCTGCACATTCTCCCCACTCTCTTCCTGTTTTCCCCTCCCTCATTAACCCTTGATAATTTATAAATTATTATTTTGTCATATCTTACACTGTCCACCCACTTTTCTGTTGTCCGTCCCCCAGGAAAGAGGTTATATGTAGATCCCTGTAATCAGTTTCTCCTTTCCACCCCACCCTCCCTCCACCACCCTCCTAGTATTGCCGCTCTTACCACTGGCCGTGAAGGAATCATCCATCCTGGATTCCCTGTGTTTCCAGTTCCTATCTGTACCAGTGTACTTCCTCTGGTCTAGCCATATTTGTAAGGTAGAATTGAGATCATGATAGTGAGTGTGTGTGCGTGTGTGTAGGAAACATTTAGGAACTAGAGGAAAGTTGTATGCTTCATCATTGCTACACTGTACCCTGACTGCCTTTTCTCCTTCCCGCGACCCTTCCATAAGGGGATAAGACTGTAATTCTTTATGGGAGATAAAAGCCTTAGCTTTATCCCATAGAAAACCTTCTCAATTGTAAGAAAAGAAATTTCTCTTTTATGTATTTATATATATTAAAAGATAATTTTCATTAGGGACTCTTACAGCTCTTATGACAATCCATATATCGATTGTATCAAGCATATTTGTACATATGTTGCCATCATCATTTTCTAAACATTTACTTTCTATTGAGCCCATTTTATCAGTTCCTCTTTTATTCCCTTCTCCCCCCCTTGATAAATTATCATTTATTATTATTTTCATATCGTATACTGACTTCTGTCCTTCTTCCCCCACAGTTTCTGTTGTTAGTCCATGGGGTGGGACATGGGGTTAGGTGTAGATTCTTGCGATAGGCTCCCCCTTCCTTCCCTCCTTTCCCCTACATTCCTCGTATCGCTACTCACATTCCTGTTCCTAGATTCCATATGTCACAAGCTCTTATCTCTTATCTGTATTTGTGTACATGCTCATATGAAACCTGCAGTGAAAGGTAGGACTGGGGTCATGATAGTGGGAGGTGAGGAAGCCTCAAGGAACCAGAGATATAGAGGACACAGAAATTCTGGGGATGTTGGAGCAACATCAATCTAGCTGAGAGGAATTACAAGAGGTGGAAGAAGGGCAAGTGTGATGATGGGCCAGGAGATACGTAAAAGGTAACAGAGGAAAGATCTAGGAAGCAAAGGTATGGATAGAGGTATAAACATAGGTGTGTACATATGTAAACACATTAATTAATAAAATAGAGGTGCTGACCTATGTACATATATTTATATGGCAATGCACTGAGGTAGTGGATGGATTTGGGCCTCTGCTTAAGCACTGCCTCATCGCAAGAAGACTTTGTTCTAACAACCTGGCATTCTGTGATGCCCAACCTCTCTGCACAATCACCGAAGGTAAGTGGGCGCATAAACAAATGTAGTGAAGAAATCAGATGGAGCCCAGCTATCAGACGATATAGTGTTTGGAGTCTTAAAGGCCTGACGTGAAACATCTAGCAGCAACAAGCCCACACAGAAGCACACCAGGCTGAGGTATCAACGGGACTGGCGAAGACGCATCAGAAGACCGAAAACAAACAAACAAAAACCATAATGTTGAGAAGGAGGGGGGCCAGAGCAGAGACCCCAAATCCTTTGTAGCCAATGGGACTTCCCCTCACAGAAGGGTCACAAGGAAGGGGTGAGCCAAGCAGGGTGCAACATAGTATGAATGAACTACACAATATTCTGTTGGTTCCTTGAGGCTTCCTCACCGCAGCCCCTCTCCCCCATTATCATGACCCCCATCCTGCCTTTTACCTCAGGCAAGACCAGAGCATGTACACAGGTACAGATAAGAGATAAGAGCTCATGACACAGGGAATATTTGTCCTTTTGTCATTGACTCACTTCATAAATGGCTTCCAGGTCCATCTATCATTAGGTGTTTTGTGGTTTAATCGCTGTTTTTTTGTTTTAGGGATACATCTTATTCCATTGTGAGTATGTACCTGAGTTTCTTCATCTGTTCTTCTACTGATGGGCATTTGGCTGTTTCCAGGTTCTTTCTATTGTGAACTATAATGTGATGAACATGGGAGGGCACACGTCTGTTTGTGTCCTCTCATTTATTTTTTACCCCCACATTTAAAGCCCTCTCGTATTTTTTAACCTAGTCTACAATAACTTTTTTGTTTGTTCATTTCCTTATGGTAAATTTCATATAGCTAAAAATCTACCAATTTCACCATTTTCAAGTGTATCATTCACTGACATGAACATTTACCTTTTTGTAAGAACTCTAAAGTCTGAGAATGAACATTCAAATTGCTTTTTTCCCTGTATGTTAAGAGTTTACTTTTTGATTTGATATTGGGTTATAGTAGGCATAGAGACTTATGTTTGTAAATCTCTATGCCATTATCCATTAAGGATTGTACCGTTTTATAAGGAAATAATCTTTGTTTCTTGTTGCCTATTAAAGTTTATATTGGTCAATATTAATAACAGCAGCTCTGTTTTCTTTTGGCTGTGTAGACTGCTAAGGGTCATTCTCTCAGACCTTCTGAAACTGTTAGCCTGGATGCAGAGTTCTTTCCTCAGTTTTACAATGACGTTTTTGGACAGGGCCTAGTAGGTGAGACAACATCTGATTCTGATGGTGCACCCAGCAAGAATAATCTTCAATGGGTACCCCCATTTCCCATTCACTGTTTAAAAAATCAAACAAATGAAATATTGTGACTGTGCTGTTTCCCACAGGGTTCAAGTGCCCCGTGGTTTTCTGAAGCTGATCTATGGCTAACCATCTTGTAAGGCATATAAAGGATTTGGGCTTTCACTCTCATCCATAGCTTTCTGCACACCGGAGTCTGCATTTTATGCTCTGACACCATTCCCTCCTTCTTCCAAGTGGACTTAGTTGATGCCTCACTTAGATGGCTTCTTGTTTAAGACAAGCCTTTAAGATCCCAGATGCGATTCTTTCTGTCCTGTAGATGTAATCCCATTTGGAAACTGGATTTTCTCGGTTAATTGGCTACATCAGTGTAAGATGTGTTTTAAACCTCTTTTGAGATATATGAAGAGCAGAATAAACACCGAAAAGGAAGCACAAATATGGGGGGAGAGATATGTCATCTGTAGATTGTAAGAAATGGAAGAATATCTATCTATTCAAGAAACACAAGAATAATTAAAAATATATGTATTTAATTTTTTTAAAATATAAAAATACCCCTTATCACCTTCAAAGTACTCTCCATTACACTTAATACATTTGTCAAATCTGCAATTCCACTCCTGGAAACATTTTTTTCATACTCACATGTTTAGATGGCTAACAGCACCTTTCTCATTTTTTCATTACATCTTCCACGTCATCAAATCAATGTCCTTTCAAGTTCCACTTCATTAGTGGCAACAAAAAAGAAGTTGCACAGAACAAGGTCAGGTGAGTAATGTGTGTGAGCGAGAGAGACATGCTGTTTATTTTTTGTCCCACAGTAGCACACTGAGATGGCTGTGTGAGCAGGTGCTTTGTGGTGGTGGCAAAACCAGTGCCCCCTCTGCCACAAACCAGGCTTTATTTGGTCACACACGGTTATGCTATCTTTTCATCACCTCTAAACAGAAAGTTTGATTCAAAGTGTGACCTGCTTGAATGAACTCCAAATGCAGTATGCGTCAACATTTTTATCTTTTTGGGAAGTTGATGCACAGCCGAAATGAGCTTTGTTATCAATTGACATTTCACCTTTTTGAAATAAGAAAAGTACTAGTGCACTTGAGTTTTTCTCATAGGGCTGTCCTTGTAAGCTGTTTTCTTTGGAATTTTTCCAGAGCAAGAAACAAAAGTTCACAGCTGCACCCTGTGCTCCTAAATGGACCATCACCAAAACAAGGTTCAAGGAAACTGATTTTATGAAAAAGTTCACTGTGACCAGATAGAACCTTTTGAAGCGATGGTACTGGATGCACTAACAGAGCAAGTTGCTGGATGCTTGCCTAGCAGGGAAAAATGTGTACCTGTTTTTATTGGCTACACCCTTTGTAGATATCCTTTTACTAGAGCCAGTGCACTGAATTTAGGCATTTAGTTTTTTCAATTGTGAGGAAATAAATGCTTGCTTGTTCAACATGTACTTGTGGTATTTCTGGTATAGAGGCACTAGCCAAAAAAGACAATTGGTATATCTATAAAATAGAATAAAAACATGAACATGGAAATTACAACATTAAAATACCCAATGCCCTTACTTATTTTGTTGCTGCTTGTTTATGTTTTAATTTTTTTTAAAAACTGTGGTACAGTTTACAGACTCAAACATTTGCCATCTGAAATTGCAGCTTATCAGTGACATTAATTAAATTTACCATATTGTGCGACCTATGAAAGCTTGCATTTCACATTATTTTCTTTCTATATGTTAAGACATTACTTTTTGATTTGGATTTGGGTTACAGTGGGCCTAGAGATTTATGTTTGTAGATGTCTATGCCATTACTCATTAAGGATTGTGGTTTCTTGTATGGGTACAATCTTTGTTCCTTTTTGGCTCTTACAGCTATATTGGTCAATATTAATGTCACCATCTCTGTTTTCTTTTCGCAGTACAGACTGCTAAGGCTCATTCTCTCAGACCTTGTGAAACTTGGATGCAGAGTTCTTTCCTCAGTGTCACAACATCAATTTTGGAATGGGTCTAGTATAGCGGTTCTCAACCTATGGATCATGACCCCTTTGGGTGTCGAAGGACCCTTTCACAGGGGATGCCTCAGACGATGGGAAAACACATATTTCCAATGGTCTTAGGAACTGAGACACCACTTCTCTATCCATCTCCAGGAAAGTCTGCCCACATGCAGATACACTCACATATGAGTACCTGGCCTGATGTCATCATAGTGCCAACCCCATCACACACACCCTGTATGTACCCAGGTGTATGCAACAGGGTTGGCGCCATAATGTGCTTATGTGGATCAGTCATACATGTGTAGAGAGCAGCTACTGTGTAGAGAACAGCTATGTGTTGAAAGCAGCTGCTGTGTTGAAAGCAGCTATTCAATTAAGAATAGCTACTGTACTGAAAGCAGCAGTATTGGAGGTAAAACGATACTTCATGTACTGTAATTACTGGATAAATGTAAAATCATGTACTTTAAAATCATCAACTACTGCAAAAACATACTTGTACCATGGGAACTTAATCTGGATGCTGATTGGTCTTTTTATATTCAGCTGTGGTTGATGTGAATACTGCCCCCTTGTGATAGTAACAGGTGTGTACCAAAAACGACACAGAGAATGGAAATCACAGGAAACTTTAATGAACGGTGTTGACTGAATTATGCCATGTATCATTTTTTGTATTATTAAAGCTATTGTTATGTATTATTTTCATTAGCAAACCATCCCATGAAAATGGATTGTGTAGAGAGAACATTAAGAATAGAAAATATAGTGGGGATATTTTATAGTATGGCTTTACCTCAATAATTACAGTAGGAATTTAGAAAACACAATGCGTTATTTGTTGTCAAGTTCCATCAGCTGAATCTAGGAAGGCAAACAAACTAAAACACCATTTGAGCAATCATTTGTGTTTTTCCGACAACGACACCAACTTTCAAAAAATCATTTTATTAGGGATTCATACAACTCTATCACAATCCATACATTCATCAGTTGTATAGAGCACATTTGTACATTCGTTACCCTCATCATTCTCAAAACATTTGCTCTCCACAAAAGCCCCTGGCATTAGTTCCTCATTTTACCCCTCCCTGCCCGTCCCCCCCTCATGAACCTTTGGTAATTTATAAATTATTATTTTGTCATATCTTAAACTTTCCGACGTCTCCCTTCACCCACTTTTCTGTTGACCGTCACCCATGGAGGAGGTTATATGTAGATCGCTGTAATCGGTTCCCCATTTCCACCCCACCATCCTTTCACCCTCCCGGTATCGCCACTCTCACCACTGGTCCTGAATTGGTCATCCGTCCTGGATTCCCTGTGTTTCCAGTTCCTATATGTACCAGTGTACATCCTCTGGTCTATCCAGATTTGTAATGTAGAATTGGGATCATGATGGGGGTGGTGGAGGGAATCATTTAGGAATTAGAGGAAAGTTGTATATTTCATCATTGCTACACTGCACCCTGATTAGCTCATCTCCTCCCCTCAACCCTTCTGTAAGGGGATGTCCAGTTATCTACAGATCAGCTTTGGGTCTCCACTCCGCATTCCTGCTCATTCACAATGATATGATTTTTTGTTCTTTGATACCTGATACCTCATGACTTTGACACCTCATTATCACATAGGCCGGTGTGCTTCCTCCATATATGCTTTGTTGTTCCTGAGCTAGATGGCCGCTTGTTTACCTTCAAGCCTTTAAAAACCCAGACACCATATATTTTGATAGCTGGGCACCATCAGCTTTCTTCACTACATTTGCTTATGCACCCATTTGTCTTCAGCAATCATATCAGGGAGGTGAGCACAAATTGATATGATTTTTTGTTCTTTGATACCTGATCCCTTCGGCACCTCATGCTAATGCAAACTGGTGTGCTTCTTCCATGTGAGCTTTGTGACTTCTGAACTAGATGGCCACTTGTTTACCTTCAAATTTTTAAGACCCTAGACGCCATCTCTTTTGATAGCCGGGCTCCTTCAGTTTCTTCACCACATTTGCTTATGCACCAACTTTGTCTGGATAACAACTATTTTGGAAGCAAATGTGTTGAACTCAAGGAAGCCAGGTTTGACACTGTTGGCAAGTAGAACAAACAAAATGTAGCAGCCATTGTAGCTTCATATTTGGTGGCACTCAGAATCACCAGATCTATGAAACCTCACACCATTGCTGAGGATTTACTGTGGGCAGCAGCCAAAGACATTGTTGGACTTATGATCTGAGACAAATTTGTTATGAAATTGAGTGCAATTTCCTTATCTACTGACTTTGTCTACAGAGGAATAGATGACATGTCTGCTGATATCCTTGATGAGGAAATCTAGGAAATGAAATCTGCTCCACTTCCAATATTTAGTATCCAGCTTGATGAGTCTACAGGCATTACAAACTGTTCACAGTTACTGGTTTATGTGAGGTATATTAATGATTGCGACTTTAAAGTTGAATTCCCTTTTTTGCAAACCTCTTGAAATGATAAGTACTGCACGCTATGTTTTTGACATAGTTGGTTCTTTTCGAAAGAGAATAAGTACTCTTAGGAAAAAATTTGTGGTGTTTGACAGATGGTGCTCCATATAAGCTAGGATTTTGATCTGGATTTCAACGTTTGGTACTGAATGAGTCACCAAAAGTCATCGGAACGCACTGAATGATTCATCGGCAAATATTAGCAACAAAGATGCTGCCACAAAAGTTACAAGAAGTAATGAAAAGCGTCATAAGCTCTGTCAATTTTGTAAAAGTGAGTACTTTCAACAGTCAACTGTTTTTGCAATTATGCAACCAACGAGTTGGATGCACCACATAATGCTCTTTTATTCCACACTGGAGTGACATGGTTGTGGAAAGGAAAAGTTTCAAAACGTGTTTTTGAGCTTCGTGATGAACTCAAACGTTTTTAGTGAGAAAGAAAGTCTGCAGTTCAAAGCACTTTTCAGTGATAAAAGTGAACTGCAGCAAATAGCTTACTTGGTTGACATCTTTCCCATCTTGAATGAGTTAAATTTATCACTGTAAGGACCAAATGCAACATGCCTCAATTTGTCTGAAAAGATCCGGCCATTCCAAGTGAAACTTCAGCTTTGGCAAAAAAAAAAAAAAAATTGGATGAAAATAAAATTTCCATGATGCCTACCTTATCTGCTTTCTTAGAGGAACATGACATTGAACCAGACAAAAGGATTACAAATGATAATTTCTCTGAAAGAACACTTGCACCTGCTTGCAGACGAAATTTCACTGTTCTTTTCAAATCTACCTGACACCCCATTTGCACTTTCCAGAAACCCAGTCACAGAAAAAGTTGAAGCTGTTCTCGAGGCTGCACAAGAGGAGTTCATTGAACTTATTAACATTTATGCCGAAATAACTGATTTCTTTACAATGCCACTTAAAAAATTCTGGATCCAATGTTTGTAATCATATCATTTTCTGTCTGAGACTGTGTTGCACCTTCTTCTTCCATTTCCAACATCATATCTTTGTGAAACAGGGGTTTCCAGCTTGTTGGTTATCAAGTCTAAATACAGAAGTAGACTTGTTGTGGAAGATGATCTTCGTTGTGCTCTTGCAAAGACTGCCCTGAAAATTTCCAATCTGGTGAGAAAGAAGCTATCTCAACCTTGGCGCTGACATGGCCTTTTTACCCATCCTGTTGCACAATGTAGCAATGTATTTTAACTGTTGTAATATTAAGACTGTTACCCATGCTATCCCATGCTTCAAGCCAAAATTTCATTCATTTGTAATTAGAAATAAATATTTTACCATACATCATTACACATTGTTTTTGTGATTAAACACCATGCTTGAATTATGTTCAATTTTAGCAATGAAAATATATCCTGCATATAAGATATTCACATTACTATTCATAACAGTAGCAAAATTGCAGTTATGACGTAGCAACAAAAATAACTTGATGGTTGGGAGTCACCACACCATGAGGAACTGTATTAAGGGTTGTGTCATTGGGACGGTTGAGAACCACCGGTCTAGTAGGTGCGACAGCATCTGATTCTGATGGTGCACCTAGAATGAATAGTGTACAATGGATACCTCCATGTCCCATGTATTGCTTAGAAGAATCAAATGAACAGAACCTCATGTCTGTGAAAGAAATGCATGCTTGTTGGGAGATCATTCTTTATGAACTCTTGCATTCCGCATGTATTTATTGTTGTTGAAAATATGCACAGCAAAACACACAATAATTTCTACAGGCACAGCAGTTTCTATAGACATGGATGACATTCTTCGGATTGTTCAGCCACAATCGCCCTCCTTTTCCTCCATGGACACCCTCTTACCCTTCCTCCAACTCCTTATATAACCTTCTGAGTTGCTGTGAACAATTGGATTCCAAGTAGTGAGGTCATTGCTTTTGTGGACATTTTGTTAGCAGAAGCACGTACAATTGTTCCAGACAAACATAAAAAAAATCATTTTATTGGGGGCTCATACAACTCTTATCACAATCCATACATACATCAATTGTGTAAAGCACATTTGTACATTCATTCCCCTCATCATTCTCAAAACATCTGCTCTCCACGTAAGCCTCTGGCATCAGCTGCTCATTTTCCCCACATCCTTCCCACCTCCCCCTTCCTTCATAAACCCTTGATAATTTATACATTATTATTTTGTCATATCTTGCACTGTCCAACTTCTCTCTTCACCCACTTTTCTGTTGTCCATTCCCCAGGGAGGTGGTTATATGTAGATCGCTGTAACTAGTTCCTCCTTTCCACCCTACCCTCTTTCTACCCTCTCAGTATCGCAACTCTCACCACTGGTCCTGAAGGGATCATCTACCCTGGATTCCCTGTGTTTCCAGTTCCTGTGTGTACTAATGTACATCCTCTGGTCTAGCCAGATTTGTAAGGTTGAATTGGGATCATGATAGTGGGTGGGAGGAAGCATTTAGAAACTAGAGGAAAGTTGTATGTTTCATTGTTGCTACACTACATCCTGATGGGCTTGCCTCCTGCCTGCGACCTGTAAGGTGATGTCCAATTGCCTACCAATGGGCTTTGGATCTGCACTCTGCACTCCCCCTCATTCACAGTGATATGAGTTTTAGTTCTGATGATGCCTGATACCTGATCCCTTTGACATTTCGTGCTTCTTCCATGTGGGCTTTGTTGCTTCTCAGCTAGATGGCCGCTTGTTTACCTTCAAGCTTTTAAGACCTCAGATGCTATACCTTTTGATAGCCGGGCACCATCAGCTTTCTCACCACATTTGCTAAAGCACCTGTTTTGTCTTCAGCGATTGTATTGGGAAGGTGAGCATCATAGAATTCCAATTTAATAGGAGAAACTATTCTTGCATTGAGGGAGTACTTGAGTGGAGGCCCAATGTCCATCTGCTACCTTAATACTAAACCTATAAATATATACACATAGATCTATTTCCTCATCCTCATATAAAATATATTGACATATGTACATCCCTTTATTTAGACCTCTATAAATGCCCTTTGCCTCCCAGCTCTTTCCTCTATTTCCTTTTACTTTCCTTTTGTCCCACTATCATGTTCAGCCTTCATTTGGGTTTCAGTAATTCCTCTGGGTTACATTACCCCTGGTCATGTCCTACCAGGCCTCCTACACCCTCTTCACCACCGATTTGGGTCACTTATTGTTCCCTTGTCCCTGGGTTTGTTAACACCAGTTCCTTTCCATCCATTTCCTCCTTTCCCACTTCCCCCTGGAATCATCAGTCCCATTGTTTTCTCCTCCAGATTGTTCATCAAACTTACTTTGTTTATTCAGACCGGGTTGCTTTTTTTTAATTAACAGTTTTATTGACACTTCATCCACATATCACACAATTCAGTAGTTCAATCATATCGAGAAGAGTTGTACAATCATTACCACAATCAATTCTACCCACCCATTATTAAATCACTTTTAAAATGAGTTTTGTAATCACCATCAGTTCCAGTGCTCTACCCCAACGACAAGGGTTTTAATGCTAGTTATGGCAACCCATGTGCTGTGATCACTGCACCCAACCTTAGTGCTTGATGGCAGCAGCACTGGTGTCCTCACCAAGTGGTTTTGGAACATGACATGGGCACTGGTGCAGGATGAGTGGTCTTCTACGCCTGACTTTACATTCTCTTGGTGATTTTGAGAGGTACTCAATATTTGTTTTTATTAGCCTGCATCTTCCGTTCCAATTTTCCCATTATTTGAAATTTTGCCCATATGACAATAGCCAAAACCCCTATTATTTGACTATTATGCACATTAATTATATAGACCTTGAAATATTGAGTACTAAGTTGCAAGGTGAGTGGAATGGCGGTTCTAATGACTAACCAAGTGTTAATTTAGCCGTACCCTGATTCTCAGAGTTTGACAGTTTTGCAGTGCTGTAATTTGTTAGTTGTGTAGTGATGTACTCATCCTCCATTTTTGGATCTGACGTCGTTATCCTACACTTTGCATAATGTTGAATTTTGCATAACAAGTTGGTTTTTGAAACCTATCCATGTTGGTGAACAGTGGGTTTATTGTGATGAACTATGAAGGCGGTTTAAAAGCTAATGGCAAATTCCATTATCTTTTAATTTTCTTTTTCCAAAAAAACGTTGTGATGTCCCCTCATATTACAACACAATATGCACTGTTCCCATAATTTCCACAGGAGTAATTCTGAAATGTTGGATACAGTGAAATTGTGTCTTCACCATCACTATCTTTTTATAACTCAATCTATGTTAATAAATATAAACACAATGTTCTCAAAGCAAGAGGTGCCCCCATATTTATTGTTTCTACCTTAGAGCACCACTAGTAATCTGTAGTTGCTACATATTTACTTATTTTAAAAAGGGAGCTCTCCAATATCCCTAATGAATATCGATGCAAAAATCCTTAACAAATTACTGGCCAATAGAATACAAAAGTATTTAAAAGAAATAATTCACCATGACCAAGTGGGATTCATACCAGGGAAGCTGGGATGGCTCAATAGGCAATAGTCCATTAGTATTATTTGCCACACTGACAAGAAAAACTATAGGAACATGATAATACCGATAGATGTGGAAAAAGCATTCGACAACTTCTAACATCGATTCCTGTTTAAGACACTCAAGAAGATAGGAATGAAATGAAAATTTCTCAGTATAATACAAGATATGTATGAAAAACCAGCAGCCAATGGAGAAAAAATGAACAAAATTCCTCTGAAAAAGGGGACTAAACAAGGAAGACCCTTGTCCCCACTTATTTGACACCATATTGGAGGTCTAAGCTAACAGCATAAGGAAATAAAAGACATAAAAGATATTGGGGAAGCCCGGGGAAGGACGAGGTGACACTATCGTTATTCGCTAATTATATGAGTTTATAAGTGGAAAATCCCAAATGCTCCACAAGGGGAGTTTTGGAATCAATAGAGGAGTATGGCAGAATGGCAGGATGCAAAATCAAGAAAAAGAAGTCTATTGGACTGCTATACACAGCAGAGAAGACCACAGAAGAGGAGATAAAAAAGGTGGTACCCTTCACAATGACCAAGCACATAATGAAACATCTAGGGATAAACCTGACTAAAAAAACCAAAAAATTTGTATGAGGAAAACTAAAAAACGCTATTGCAAGAAACCATGAGTGACCTCAACTAATGGAAGAATTTCCCATGCTTTCGGATTGGAAGACTTAATATAGTAAAGATGTAAGTTCTGCCCATGGCACTACATAAGTATAATGCAATCCCAATATAATTACCACCATCTTTCTTTAAAGAATTGGAAAAACCTATTACCAACTATATGG
Source organism: Tenrec ecaudatus (assembly GCF_050624435.1). NCBI lineage: Eukaryota > Metazoa > Chordata > Mammalia > Afrosoricida > Tenrecidae > Tenrec > Tenrec ecaudatus. The sequence continues at coordinate 109,204,781 of NC_134541.1, read as the reverse complement.
AGAGGGAAGAAGCCCAGAATTAAAGGGACTTTCTCAAGAAGAAGGACACAGTGGAAGGGCTTGCTTTACTTGACTTTAGCACATATTGTAGTCATAGTTGTCAAAACCGCATCGTATTGGTATAATGATGGCTACTCAGACCAATGGAAAAGAGCTGAAAGCCCAGAAATAAAACCATCAGCATACAGACAAACTGATTTCTGATAAGGGACCAAAAAATGTCAAAAGGGAAGTGGATGCCTTCTTCAACTATTGGTGTTGGAAAAAAATGAATATCTACCTGCAGAAAAATGAAGCAAGGCCATTACCTCACTCTATGCACAAGAGTAAATGCAAGGTGGATTATACACCTTGAGGAAAATCCCTAAACTTTTAGGACCATCAATGAGGGAATTGAAACCAACCTGAGAACTTTGGCATTGGCAATACATAGGCTACCAGAAATAGAGAATGACACAAATACAGAGGAGGCACAAATTGACAGGTGGGATGTACTGAAGATGAAAAATTCGTGTACATTGATAGCATTCACCCAGAGAGTAATAAGAGAGTCCACGGACAGGGAAAACATCTCTAGCAATGACTCTTCAGACAATGGCCTTATTACTAAAATCTACAATACTCTGATAGCTTCCCAAAAGAAAAGAACAAATTGCCCACTGAGGAGTCGGGCAAAGGACCTGAACAGAAGTTTCACCGGGGCAGAAATCTGAATGGCCAGTAAACATATGAGAAAAATCTTCCCTATCTTTAGCCATAAGAGAAATGAAAATTTAAACAATAATGAGGTACCACCTAAAACCCTCAAAGATAACCCAATTCAAGAAATCAGAAATCAAGAAGTGTTGTAGGGGCTTTGGTGAGATAGGAACTGTCATCCACTGATGGTGGACCTGTAGGTATGTACAGCAACTATAGAAATCGTTTCAGTGATATCTAAAATGGATGGAAATCAAGCTACCATACGGCCCAGAAATTCTCCTTCTGGGCATACACCCAGAAGATGCAAGAAATCAACTATGAATATCTGTGCTCCAAAGATAATCGAGGCAGAGTTCACAATTGTGAGTAGTTGAAAACAACCCAAATTTCCATAATCAGATAAATGGATTAAAAAACTGTGGTACATACATATAATAGAGTACTACACATCCCTGAAAATCAGGGATGATCGCATGAAGAACATCGCTGCATGGGACGAACTGGAGGAAATGATGCAAAGCAAAGTAAGCCAAGCACAAAAGGACAAGCATGACATGAGTCCATTGAGGTAAGCTTAAAAATGTAAAAGGGGCATAGGGAAAAAGTTACCATATATATATATATTCATGGGGTGAAGTCTACGTAGTGTGGCAGGGGCCAGACCATATCCACGGATACATAAGGTAGTCAACTAAAATGGAGGGGAGGGGGAGAAGAAAATGACATGGGTAGCAGGGTAAGAGGGCATTAACCCACCCAATGTGCGGGTATTGTTTATATCTACACAGGGAAAGAGGGACCAGACTTCAACCTGGTGCTCCAAGACATGAATGCAACATACAAGCATGGAGCAAGGAACCAATAGAGAGGTCTGAGGGGCCAGCCCCAATCCCAACTACATGGACAGCCCCCCTTTTTCCCAGAAGAATTCACTTCAGAGGACAGTACTGAAGCTACAGATCAGAGAGAGGGACATGTCTGATCAGAGCACACAGGAGAAAAAGAAGGGGGAGGAAGAGAGTGTGGAGAGCACAACCTGGCCTACCAAGCCTAGAGGACAATATTCCTGCTCACAGCAGCCAGTGCGCAGAGAGGATCATAGGGCTGGCACCCTTATGAGACACGACATCCCTCACTGAACCATAGCGCTATGTGGTGAGGAGACCCAAAGTCCATCTGTAAGCAATTGGACATCCCCTTACAGAAGGGTCGCGTGGAGGAGACCAGCCAGTCAGAGTGCAGTGTAGCACAGATGTAACATACAACTTTCCTCTAGCTCCTTAATGCTTCCTCCCCACCCCACTATCATGATCCTAATTCTACCTTACAAATACAGCTAGACTAGAGCATATACAATGATACAGATAAGAGCTGGAAACACAGCGAACCCAGGACAGATAAACCACTCAGGACCAATAATGAGAGTAGTGACACCAGGGGAGCAAAGGAATGTTGGGGGCAGAAAGGGGGAACTAATTACAATGACCTAAGTATAACCCTCTCCCAGGGGGATGGACAACAGAAATGTGAGTGAAGGGAGATATTGGTCATGTTTAAGACATGAAATTAAAAAAATATTAAGGTGTTGTGGGGGAGGGCGGGGAAAATGAGGAGTTGGTACCAAGGGCTCAAGTAGAAATAAAATGTTTTGTAAATGATGATGGCAACAAATGCACAAATGTGCTTGGCAGAATGGATGAATGTATGGATAGTGATAAGAGTTGTAAGAGCACAATTAAAATATATATTTTTAAAGTCAGCTCATTCAGTGTGAGAGGGCTTCAAAAAGGTCATGGAAAAATTCCATTTTCTTTCAATTTCACTTTCTAAGACTTTTTTCAAGGATCCTTGACAATATGCAATTCCTAAACATATAGAAATTACACAAGACCTACATTTGCACCTCAGTGGCATTGCTAATGTAATCAAGTTAGGAAGCCATTGATAACGTTCTTCAAGTTAGGAAGCCATTCTGATCTCTCCTTTCTGAATTACTCACCATCATCCCTATAAATGCATTGCCTCCCATGCTGCCCATGTAATTTTCACAAAATTCTTTGTAGTAATCTTCTCATAAAATCTCCCAGGACTCACACTCATTATTTGCAACTAAGGACTCTGACTGAAATGTTTGGAAATATAGCCAATCCTCAGAAAAGGACTAAACTCTAGAACTAGAGACCCAGGAGGTTTTTCTCAACAAGTACGGCCGGCTCTTCATGTGTTTGCTCTTTCGCCCCTCTCTGCAGCTCCTCTCTGCCCCTCAGTCCGTGGGCAATGGATGCAGCAGGCAGAAAGGGCCGGGTTTCCACATTCTCGACAAGCAAGAGACAGACAGGGACTAGCTGTACCACAATCCCAGTTTCAATGAATTGCAATCCCCATCTCAGTGGCATTCCTCTCTGAGAAATTTCTAAACCATACCGATTAGAAAAATATCCCCATAGGTGTCTGAAACCTCTCTAGAGCTCACTGTCCTCCTGCCAATCCCGACACATAGTGAGCCTACAGACTAGAACTGCCCCAGTGGGTTTCTGAGATTGCCACCCTTTTGGAGAGTAGGAAGCTTCATCTCTCCGTTAGAGATACTGGTGGTTTCAATCTGTTCAACTTGTGGTTAACAATTCAACATATAACCCACTATGCCACCAGGGCTCCCTGCCAAGGGGTCTAGAGTTCACAAATCAAGGCATGCTGAGATTTTCCTGAGGCAACTTTCTTGAGACAATTCTTGTCTTCTTCAGACAGTTTTCTCTCAAATGGCTTATGTACTAAATCCAGTTTGGTAATGTGTTCTAAACTTTTTATCTGTGAAATATGGAAGATAGGTATCTCTAATCATCTCTAAAGAGGACCATGCATCAGGAAGCACGGGTTTATTGAAATGGAAAAATATAGATATAGACTCAGTTCTGAACACAGGAAGTGAGAAGGGAAAGATCTAATAATTGAATTTCCAGATCTATGGACGTAGAACTGGAAGAGCGAATTGAGGTCTGAAGTCCTAGGAAATTTCAACTGTGCCTTGCCTTCCCCATGTGGTCCCATGTTCAATAGCTTCAAGTTGGACCCCAAAGTTAGATCTAAATCTTAGGTAATTTTCATTAGTATTGTTTGGTGCAAAGGGGTGAAAAGGTAGGTAGAACAATTATTCCCTTTCTGCCTCTAATGAGGCGCTTGGGGAATCTGGGGCCAGTGGCCATGGGGACTCCTGTGAAAGTCTGCTCTGTGATTCCCCAAACATCTCTTCTGCAGCGAAGGGTGAGTCCCTGCACGCTAGCTCCTCACTCATTTGTACTTAGCCTGTGAACACCCATGATACAGCCCCTTCCTTCTGATCAATAACCTCTGTTCAGTTCTGCAAAAGTGAAGTGAGTGTGGGTCTCCTGGAGACGGAGAGGACTACAAGTCTTCCCAGGTAAGAGCAGACCAGTGGAGACATCACCAATAGCTGCTTGTCAAGGTGGGGTGCCTTATGGAGGGGTTCCTCACTCTGTCTTTCCTGTGCAGCCACAGTTCTGAACCTGTCAGCTTATCCCTAAGAACTGCAGTCGACCTGCCCACGTTCCATCTATTCACAGGTCCTTGAACTCTGGCCATTATTAAATTGGCTGAGTTTCTCTCTGTGTGCCTTTTGCATTTTTTCTTTTTTTTTTTTAAGCGTCTGTGTAGACAAAAGTTTATTCCCATTCAACAATCTGTAATCAAGATGTTAAGATCCTTGGTTGCACTCCTCACTGTGTGTGAGCCCTCTCCTCATTTCTAGCTGGGGACCCCCATTCTTTTGTGTGCAGATTAAAAACCATTTTTACTATTTTCTTTAGTCATTTTCCTGCAGTTTTGACACATGATTTACATGTTATAGAATTGAAAGTTTCCGTCATTCAAACATGTCAAGGGGAAAGTATGCAATCACCACCACATCCTCCCTAGAGAATTCCCTCCCCTATGGCTGACTCACCCCAAAGTGAGTTGTTCAATCGCGGTCAAGTGTGTAGATTTTAAACCTTTTTTTTGCCTTTGCTTTTGGACAAGTTAGCTGAGTTTTTGTCCAATGTTGGGGGTCATTTCCATTTTAATTTTCGCAGTTGGATTTAGGGATCTTAGTGGACACACCCAGGACTCTTTACTAAGAATTCTGAGGAGCCCCTGTATGCATGAACCCATGTAAGTAAGAAGAAACAGCAGCAGCAATATTATCAGTTATGCAGTGGAAGCAGTATTTCATCCATGTTTGATACCATTCTCTGAGCATATGTGCTAGGAATGTGGACCACATCCAGATTCAAGACAATGGAACGGAAACTCAGAAGTTTTTCCTCAAAGACAACCTCACTGATGATATTGATGACATCAGTTGCCTATATCACACACTTCCTACAAACAATTTCTATGGCAAAACTTGTTCATAGATATTGTTTGCTACTCATTAAAAGTTCTTAGTATTTACTAATAGCGCATTATCAAGTTTACTTTAGACAACTTCATGGTAAAGCTAGGAAGTTGAACCAGTACAAAAGAAGCTGCTGACAACGCCACCATCAAATCTTCTGAGCATGCTCCCAGATAGAGCATATATGCACCAAGCATTTGTTAAAGTTTTGCTAATAAAAAAATAGAAGCTAAGAGAGGTCTGTAGCTGGCTGTAACCCCCAGGGGCAAATTCCTAATGACTGCCCTGAGTCATTCAGAGCGCTCCTCCAGTGCCCTTCTTGATTGTCCCATCTCAACCATCCTTTTCCAGGTTTATAAGTCTGTATGTGTTTCTCAGGTGTCCATGACTATGAACAGGGCAAATCTATCGAGTGTCTCCGAGTTCCTCCTCCTGGGACTCTCCAGGCAGCCCCAGCAGCAGCAGTTCCTCTTCGTGCTCTTCCTGAGCATGTACCTGGCCACAGTCCTGGGAAACCTGCTCATCATCCTGGCCATCAGCACAGACTCCCGCCTGCACACCCCCATGTACTTCTTCCTCAGCAACCTGTCCTTCGTGGACATCAGTTTCTCCTCCACCACCATCCCCAACATGCTGGTCAACCACATCCTTGATAGACAGTCTATTTCTTTCCCTGGGTGCCTTACCCAGATGTATTTTCTTTTCATGTTTGTAGACATGGACAATTTCCTCTTGGCTGTGATGGCCTATGATCGTTTTGTTGCTGTGTGTCACCCCTTACACTACACAACAAAGATGACCCCTCATCTCTGTGTCCTGATGGTTGCTGGATCATGGGTTGTAGCCAACCTGAATATCCTATTGCACACCCTGCTAATGGCTCGGCTCTCATTCTGTGCAGACAACCGGATCTCCCACTTCTTCTGTGATGTGGCTGCTCTCCTGAAACTCTCCTGTTCAGACACACACCTCAATGAGATGATGATTCTGTTTGAGGGGGGCTTCATAATGATCACCTCACTTGTTTGCATCTTGGTTTCCTACATTTACATCACCTTTGCGGTCCTGAGAGTCCCATCCACAAAGGGAAAGTGGAAAGCCTTCTCCACCTGTGGCTCCCACCTGGCTGTGGTTTCCCTCTTCTATGGCACTGTCTTTGCGGTTTATCTCACCCCTTCATCCTCCCACTCATCTGAGAAGGACATTGTAACGACTGTGATGTACACGGTGGTGACCCCCATGCTGAACCCTTTCATCTACAGCCTCAGGAACAAAGACCTGAAAGGGGCTCTGAGGAAAGTGCTTGAGAGAAAGAAGTTCTCTACCCAGTGAAAATGTCACAGTTGCACCTGATTCAGTGGCAAAGTTTTTTCACCGATTAAGCACAAGGTAACTAGCATTTGTTCCATTAACACCCGTCTGGAAACCAATGTGTTGCTTGGAACACAAGGGAAGGTATGGTTATTTATTAGCAGACTGGGATTCACCTGTAACCTTGCTGTATATGCTAGGCAATGAGAATTCTTTTTGCTGACTAACTTGTAAATTATTTTATACTCAAAATTTTCTGGGAAAGCTACATTTTAAAGTATTTTGAACATTGGAATCACCATGAAAGTTTTTCAAACACCTGAAGTCTAGTCTCCAGAACTGAACAAATGAATCAGAATCTCTGGAGTGGCTGTGATCCTGACAGCTTAAGGGCATTTTTAGGAGGTTGTAATGTGCAGTCCGAGTCCAGAGTCACTGGTCTACCTCATACTCTCTTTGTAAGAGGTCCACATGATGGTCATCCATAAGGGCTGAATTTCAAACATTCTCACAAATCAGTTTGTGACTCAGCTATATGAGAAGTGAAATCTGAAGTTCTGAGAGGGTAATACCATTTCTGAGGAGAAGCAGAGCCCCTGGTGGGCAATGTGGTCCAGAGCACCCATTGGTGAAGAAGCACAGAAGCATGGGAACCCTTCCTGACGCTCTCGCTCATATCCATGTACATTGCGGTTGGGCTCAGCCGGGATTATATTGTCTTTGATATCAGGGACATAAATCACTCTTTTCTATTCTCTCTGCTCAGACCAACCTCCCTCACTTTCTTTCACACCAGCAACCCCTTCCTCAGTCCAGACCTTCAAGACCAAGTCAAAATTCAAGCCGTCCCCCGTGCCATCTCCGGACTTGTCCTTCAGAGACTCGTGCCTCTATTTTCCCGGGGGTTAATTGCACATGGTACTAGCATTATTTGCTTTTCACCTCTTCCTCTTCTGCAAGGCTCTCCCCAGATTATGAGCTGTCGCAAATCCAAAAGCATCTAGTAGTCATTTTGGATCTCTAGTGGCTCAATCAGATGTTGGACCAGAGGTCAGAATCCACTCAGGGTGAAACTGAAGAACATAAAAAATAGAAAAAGGAATGTAACAATAAGTGTTGCCTTAAATTCAACTGTGAGTTTTAAAACATAACATTTTTGGGGTTCTAAATATAATACTTACACATTTTAGGAAACTAAAAAAACACATGAAAAACAAGATGAATATAGCATTAACTTTGCGGCTTAATATAATCCTAACTAGGACTTTAAGAATAAATGCTTACAAAAGTAAATTTAAGCATATCATCCTTATTTTAATTCTTTAAGAAAAATTCATATAATTCTGTCTCCTGATACTTCCCATTCATTTCCCCCAAGTAAGCAAATATCTTCGAAATTGGATGTTCATGGCTGTATGATAGACATTTATTCTACAATCTCAATAACTCTCTTATTGCTGCCCACAGCCTCCTCTGTGACCTATTGTCTGCATGCCGGGTGATTGTGTGGTAATCTGTGTATTCTAGTATTAAAATTGAAAAATTAAATCCAACTTTCTTTGGTTTCTTCAATTTCACCACCTAACCCTACCGCAAGTCTCTAAGAGGGTCCAGTACTTCCCGCCCTCTCGATGTCCACCTTCTCTTGAACGTCCTGTAGTTTAAGACTAGACCAGCCAGTCTTGCTTTTCCCCTCTTGGTGGAGAGCGCACTCTGAGGCTAGCTGGAGTAACCTTGTGAGCTGCAGGCCCATCGTATGGCTGCTGGATATTCATCCTGTTTGTTCATCTGCAGGCCTGTCTGTGGCAGCATTGATACCCATGGGGCACATGCCTTTGGAGGCCACCCTGAGTCTGCCATTTGGCCCCCAGGTTGTAGCTCTTTGGGTCCCATTTCCTTTATCTTCCCTTAAAGCCTGACTAAATCACAGGGAAGGAGCCCTGCTGGTATAGAGGGATACAAATTGGGCTGCTAACCATAAGGTCACCTGTTTGAAACCACCAGTTGTTCCTTGAGAGAACAGTGAGAGTTTCTACTCCTAGATAAAGAGTTAGCGCCCCAGAAACCCACAGAGGCACGTCTAGCCTGTCCTTTAAAGTTGCTATGAGCCGTAATGGCGTTACGTTTTGTTTTTCTTCAAAGCCTGTTAGTCGCTCTCCCAGAGCTGCTAGGTGCCCAGTGTGATACCAGTTCTCCCCATGAACTTCTGGGTATCAGAATAGTTGGTTCCGATGTCTACTCTTGAAATTCCCTCTGGGTTGGGAGAATCTTTTTAGGGGAATTTGACATCAATGAGATTTTTTACCTCCCCCGATATAGCAGCTATGTTTGAATTTTGTCCCCCAATATTAGGAACAACCCCCTCAAGGTGGGGGAGATATAGAAGAACTGGCTGAGAACCAATTGGAGAGACATCATTCTATTTGCCTCAAGGGGCTTACTGATGGGGATGCAGTCCTGCTTCCAGTGGAGACTGACTGGATAAGAGAGTTTCTGCAGAGGGGGCTCTTTCTGGGGAATCCTTTTATAGTTTGTATGAGTTTGTCACCCATTCACATCATGATGCTACCCTAACCTGTGAACCTCATTGTTAGGCTCCTGCTGGTGCTATTCTAATGAGGGGAGGAAATGGGGAACATTCACAATGCGTCTGGCTGTGGTCTGTGGGGAAGCTTATCATCTCAGTGACACAGAGGAGTGCCTGCTCAGTTGAATGTGGAGTGTGTTTTTAGCTGAAGCGCTGCCATCTGTAGAGCATCAACTCCTGTCCCTACACCCAAAAATATGTGTCATGAATTCCTGTCCTATTCTTACAGAGGCAATCCACTTTGGGAATTGGATTTTCTTTATTAAGAGGCTCATGAAGACAAAATGGGTGCATAAGCAAATGTGGTGAAGAAAGCTGATGGCGTCTGGCTATCAAAATATATAGCAACTGGGGTCTTTAAGGTTTGACAATAAACAAGCAGCCCACTAGCTGGGAGGCAACAAAACCCACATGGAAGAAGCACACCAGCTTGTGTGATCATTAAGTGTCGATAGGAGCATGTATCAGGCATCAAAGACCCAGAACAAAAAATCAAGTTACTGTGAATGAGGGGGGAACCCAGAGTAGAGACCCAAGGCCCATCTGTACACAATTGGACATCCCATTACAGAAGGGTCTCCGGGAGGAGACATGCCAGTCAGGGTGCAGTGTAGCACCCACGAAACATACAACTTTCCTCTAGTTCTTTCATGATTCCTGCCCCTGCCACTATCATGACCCCAATTTGACCTTACAAAACTGGCTAGACCACACGATATATATGGGTACAGATAACAGCTAGAAACACAGGGAATCCAGGACAGATAAGCCTCTCAGGATTAATATTGAGAGTAGTGATACCGAGAGGGAAAGGGGATGGTGGGCAGAAAGGGGGAACTGATCACAATGATCTGCATATGTCCCCCTCTCAGGGGGCTTGCCTACAGAAAAGTGGGTGAAGGGAGCCATAGGTCAGTGTAAGACATGAAAATAAAATTATAAATTATCCAGGGTTCATGAGGGAGGGACAGTGGTGGAGGGAGGGAAAAATGAGGAGCTGATACCAAGGGCTAAAGTAGAAAGAAAATGTTTTGAAAATGATGATGGCAGCAAATGTCCTCGATACATTGGATGTATGTATGGATTGTGATAAGAGCTGTATGAGCCCCCAATAAAATGATTAAAAAACAAAAGAGGGTCATATCAGTGTAAGGTGTGGTTTGACATATGAGATTAGTCAAAGAATAGCAAGTACAAATGTGGGGTAAGATATATGCCACCTTGTGAACACCCACACAGACACACACCCACACAGACACACACACACACACGCACATACACAGTTTTTACTGGAATTGGTGCAGTGAATTCAAGCTGTTAGCCTTCTCAAAATACAAAAACAACAACTTGTATTCATTGCCATCAGGGTGATGCTGACTCATAGGAGTCAAGGTGATGCCCTAATAGGACAGTGTAGAACTGCCCTCATGAGTTTTGAGATTGGAATTCTTCTTTTTTTTTTGTTTTAAAGGGAAAGCCTTAAAACCTAAATTTTATTATAATTTTTTATTTCCCATTTGGTCCTTTTTAAATAAATAATTTTATTGGGGGCTCGTACAACTCTTATCACAATCCATACAACCATTGAATCAGGCATATTTGTGCATTTGTTGCCCTCATTCTCTTCTAGACATTTACTTTCTATTGAGCCCTCACTACCAACTCTTTTTTTTCCCTCCCAAGAGTATAATTCTTTCCCCCCAATCATTTTATTGGGTGCTCATACAACTCTTATCACAATCCATACATGCATCAATTGTATAAAGCACATTTGTACATTCATTACCCGCATCATTCTCAAAACATTTGCTCTCCACATAAGCTCCTGGCATCAGCTGCTCATTTTCCCCCTCCCTTCTGCTTTCCCCTCCCTCATTAACCCTTGATAATTTATAAATTATTATTTTGTCATATCTTACACTGTCCACCCACTTTTCTGTTGTCCGTCCCCCAGGAAGGAGGTTATATGTAGATGCCTGTAATCAGTTTCTCCTTTCCACCCCACCCTCCCTCCACCACCCTCCCAGTATCGCCGCTCTCACCACTGGTCGTGAAGGAATCATCCATCCTGGATTCCCTGTGTTTCCAGTTCCTATCTGTACCAGTGTACATCCTCTGGTCTAGCCATATTTGTAAGGTAGAATTGAGATCATGATAGTGGGTGTGTGTGCGTGTGTGTAGGAAACATTTAGGAACTAGAGGAAAGTTGTATGCTTCATCATTGCTACACTGTACCCTGACTGCCTTTTCTCCTTCCCGCGACCCTTCCATAAGGGGATAAGACTGTAATTCTTTATGGGAGATAAAAGCCTTAGCTTTATCCCATAGAAAACCTTCTCAATTGTAAGAAAAGAAATTTCTCTTTTATGTATTTATATATATATTAAAAGATAATTTTTATTGGGGACTCTTACAGCTCTTATGACAATCCATATATCGATTGTATCAAGCATATTTGTACATATGTTGCCATCATCATTTTCTAAACATTTACTTTCTATTGAGCCCATTTTATCAGGTCCTCTTTTATTCCCTTCTCCCCCCCTTGATAAATTATCATTTATTATTATTTTCATATCGTATACTGACTTCTGTCCTTCTTCATCCACAGTTTCTGTTGTTAGTCCATGGGGTGGGACATGGGGTTAGGTGTAGATTCTTGCGATAGGCTCCCCCTTCCTTCCCTCCTTTCCCCTACATTCCTCGTATTGCTACTCACATTCCTGTTCCTAGATTCCATATGTCACAAGCTCTTATCTCTTATCTGTATTTGTGTACATGCTCATATGAAACCTGCAGTGAAAGGTAGGACTGGGGTCATGATAGTGGGAGGTGAGGAAGCCTCAAGGAACCAGAGATATAGAGGACACAGAAATTCTGGGGATGTTGGAGCAACATCAATCTAGCTGAGAGGAATTACAAGAGGTGGAAGAAGGGCAAGTGTGATGATGGGCCAGGAGATACGTAAAAGGTAACAGAGGAAAGATCTAGGAAGCAAAGGTATGGATAGAGGTATAAACATAGGTGTGTACATATGTAAACACATTAATTAATAAAATAGAGGTGCTGACCTATGTACATATATTTATATGGCAATGCACTGAGGTAGTGGATGGATTTGGGCCTCTGCTTAAGCACTGCCTCATCGCAAGAAGACTTTGTTCTAACAACCTGGCATTCTGTGATGCCCAACCTCTCTGCACAATCACCGAAGGTAAGTGGGCGCATAAACAAATGTAGTGAAGAAATCAGATGGAGCCCAGCTATCAGACGATATAGTGTTTGGAGTCTTAAAGGCCTGACGTGAAACATCTAGCAGCAACAAGCCCACACAGAAGCACACCAGGCTGAGGTATCAACGGGACTGGCGAAGACGCATCAGAAGACCGAAAACAAACAAACAAAAACCATAATGTTGAGAAGGAGGGGGGCCAGAGCAGAGACCCCAAATCCTTTGTAGCCAATGGGACTTCCCCTCACAGAAGGGTCACAAGGAAGGGGTGAGCCAAGCAGGGTGCAACATAGTATGAATGAACTACACAATATTCTGTTGGTTCCTTGAGGCTTCCTCACCGCAGCCCCTCTCCCCCATTATCATGACCCCCATCCTGCCTTTTACCTCAGGCAAGACCAGAGCATGTACACAGGTACAGATAAGAGATAAGAGCTCATGACACAGGGAATATTTGTCCTTTTGTCATTGACTCACTTCATAAATGGCTTCCAGGTCCATCTATCATTAGGTGTTTTGTGGTTTAATCGCTGTTTTTTTGTTTTAGGGATACATCTTATTCCATTGTGAGTATGTACCTGAGTTTCTTCATCTGTTCTTCTACTGATGGGCATTTGGCTGTTTCCAGGTTCTTTCTATTGTGAACTATAATGTGATGAACATGGGAGGGCACACGTCTGTTTGTGTCCTCTCATTTATTTTTTACCCCCACATTTAAAGCCCTCTCGTATTTTTTAACCTAGTCTACAATAACTTTTTTGTTTGTTCATTTCCTTATGGTAAATTTCATATAGCTAAAAATCTACCAATTTCACCATTTTCAAGTGTATCATTCACTGACATGAACATTTACCTTTTTGTAAGAACTCTAAAGTCTGAGAATGAACATTCAAATTGCTTTTTTCCCTGTATGTTAAGAGTTTACTTTTTGATTTGATATTGGGTTATAGTAGGCATAGAGACTTATGTTTGTAAATCTCTATGCCATTATCCATTAAGGATTGTACCGTTTTATAAGGAAATAATATTTGTTCCTTTTTGCCTCTTAAAGTTTGTATTGGTCAATATCAATATCAGCAGCTCTGTTTTCTTTTGGCTGTGTAGACTGCTAAGGCTCATTCTCTCAGACCTTCTGAAACCGTTAGCCCGGGTGCAGAGTTCCTTCCTCAGTGTCACAATATCCTGTTTGGAAAGAGTCTAGTAGGTGAGACAACATCTGATTCTGACGGCGCACCCAGCAAGAATAATCTTCAATGGGTACCTCCATTTCCCATTCACTGTTTAAAAAATCAAACACATGAAATATTGTGACTGTGCTGTTTCTCACAGGGTTGAAGAGCCCCATGGGTTTCTGAAGCAGACCTTCTGGCTACCCATCATGTAAGACATATAAAGGATTTGGGCTTTCACTCTCATCCATAGCTTTCAGCACACCGGAGTCCACAATTTATGCTCTGACACCATTCCCTCCTTCTTCCAAGTGCATGTAGATGGCTGCTTGTTTAAGACAAGTCTTTAAATCACAGATGCGATTTTTTTCTGCCCTGTAAATGTAATCCCATTTGGAAACTGGATTTTCTTGGTTAATTGGCTATATCAGTGTAGGGTGTGTTTTAAACCTCTTTTGAGATATACAAAGAGCAGACTAAGCACTGAAAAGGAAGCACAAATATGGGGAAAGATATATGTCATTTGTAGATTATAAGAAATGGAAGGATATTTATCTATTCATGAAGGTACCCCCCCCAAACACAATAATAATTAAAAACATGTATTTAATTTTTTTGATTTAAAAAACATTTTATTAGGGGCTCATACAACTCTTATCACAATCCATACATATAAATATGCCAATTGTATAAAGCACATCTGTACATTCGTTGTCCTAATCATTTTCAAAGCATTTGCTCTCCTCTTTTTTTCCCTCCCTCCCTGCTCCCCACTCCCTCATGAGCCCTTGATAATTTATAGATTGTTATTTTGTCATATTTTTCCCTATCCGGAGTCTCCCTTCCCCTCCTTCTCCGCCGTCCATCTCCCAGGGAGGAGGTTACATGTGGATCCTTATAATCAGTTCACCCTTTCCAACCCACTCACCCTCTACTCTCCCAGTATCGCCCCTCACACCCCTGATCCTGAAGGTATCATCCACCCTGGATTCCCTGTGCCTCCAGCTCCCATATGCACCAGTGTACAACCTCTGCCCTATCCAGTCCTGCAAGGTAGAATTTGGATCATGGTAGTTTGGGGGAGGAAGCATCCAGGATCTGGGGAAAAGCTGTGTTCTTCATTGGTACTACACCGCACCCTGACTGACCCATCTCCTCTCCTAAACTCCTCCATGAGGGGATCTCCAGTGGCCGACAAATGGACCTTGGGTCTCCACTCTGCACTTCCCCCTTCACTATGGTATATATATATATATATATATATATATATATATATATATATATATATATATATATATTTGCATGATGCCTTATACCTGGTCCCTTTGGCACCTCGTGATCGCACAGGCTGGTGTGCTTCTTCCATGTGGGCTTTATTGCTCCTGAGCTAGATGGCTCAGAAGCCATTTAATTAAAACAAACCCAAAAAAACCCTTTTCACCTTCAAAGTACTCTCCATTACACTTAATACATTTGTCAAATCTGCAATTCCACTCCTGGAAACATTTTTTTCATACTCACATGTTTAGATGGCTAACAGCACCCTTCTCATTTTTTCATTACGTCTTCTACGCCATCAAATCAATGTCCTTTTATGTTCCTCTTCATTCGTGGCATCAAAAAAGAAGTTGCACAGAACAGGGTCAGGTGAGTAATGTGTGTGAGCAAGAGAGACATGCTGTTTTATTGCCCCACAGTAGCACACTGAGATGGCTGTGTGAGCAGGTGCCCTGTGGTGGCGGCAAAACCAGTGCCCCCTCTGCCACAAACCAGGCTTTATTTGGTCACACACTGTTATGCTATCTTTTCATCACCTCTAAACAGAATGTTTGATTCAAAGTGTGACCTGCTTGAATGAACTCCAAATGCAGTATGCGTCAACATTTTTATCTGTTTGGGAAGTTGATGCACAGCCGAAATGAGCTTTGTTATCAATTGACATGTCACCTTTTTGAAATAAGAAAAGTACCAGTGCAGTTGAGTTTTTCTCATAGGGCTGTCCTTGTAAGCTGTTTTCTTTGGAATTTTTCCAGAGCAAGAAACAAAAGTTCACAGCTGCACCCTGTGCTCCTAAATGGACCATCACCAAAACAAGGTTCAAGGAAACTGATTTTATGAAAAAGTTCACTGTAACCAGAGAGAACCTTTTGAAGCGATGGTACTGGATGCACTAACAGAGCAAGTTGCTGGATGCTTGCCTAGCAGGGAAAAATATGTACCTGTGTTTATTGGCTTCTCTCTCTCTCTCTCTCTCTCTCTCTCTCTCTATATATATATATATATATATATATATATATATATATATATATATATATATATATATATATATATATATATATATATATATAATTTGTAGATATCCTTTTACTAGAGTCAGTGCACTGAATTCAGGCATTTAGCTTTTTCAATTGTGAGGAAATAAATGCTTGCTTGTTTAAGCCATCCACTTGTGGTATTTCTGGTATAGAGGCTCTAGTGAAGAAAGACAATTAGTATATCTATAAAATAGAATTAAAAAATGAACATGGAAATTACAACATTAAAATACCCAATGCCCTTACTTATTTTATTGACTTGGGCTACAATATCCTGTTTTAAAATTTTTTATTTTTAACTGTGGTACATTTTACAGACACAAAACATTTGCCATCTTAAATTGCACCTTATCAGTGACATTAATCATATTTACCATGTTGTGAGATCTATAAAGTCTTATATTGAGCATTTCACAATATTTTCTTTCTATATGTTGACATTACTTTTTGATTTGGAGTTGTGTTATAGTGGGCCTAGAGATTTATATTTGTAGATGTCTATGTCATTACTCATTAAGGATTATGGCTTCTTGTAGGGGTATAAACTTTGCTCCGTTTTGGCTCTTAAAGCTATATTGGTCAATATTAATGTCACCAGCTCTGTTTTCTTTTTGCAGTACAGACTGCTAAGACTCATTCTCTCAGAACTTCTGAAACTTGAATGTAGAGTTCTTTCCTCAGTGTCACAATATCCATTTTTGGAAAGGACCTAGTACAGCGGTTCTTAACCTGTGGGTCGCGACCCCTTTTGGGGGGGTCGAACGACCCTTTCTCAGGGGTTGCCTAAGACCATGGGAAAACACATATTTCCAATGGTCTTAGGAACTGAGATATCGCTCTTCTATTCATCTCCAGGTAGATCTGCCCACATGCAGATATGCCCACATACCCGAAGTGATGACATCATCGTGCCAACTCCATCACATACACCCCGTACAAATTCAGGTGTATGTCTTTTTATATCCATCTCTGGTTGATGTGAACACTGCCCCCTTGTGATAGTAACAGTTATGTAACAAAACCAACACAGAGAATGGTAAATCATAGGAAATTTTGATGAACTGTGTTGACTGAACTGTGCCAGGCATCATCTTTTGTATTATTAAAGCTATTGCTATATATTGTTTTCATTAACAAACCATCCCATCACACCA
The DNA here is from genome assembly GCF_050624435.1 of Tenrec ecaudatus. Taxonomy (NCBI): domain Eukaryota; kingdom Metazoa; phylum Chordata; class Mammalia; order Afrosoricida; family Tenrecidae; genus Tenrec; species Tenrec ecaudatus. The sequence goes on along the minus strand of NC_134541.1, from coordinate 109,187,918 downwards.
TTTCAATGGATCATGTAGAGAAGAATGTTAAGAAAAGAGAATATAGTGAGGATATATATTTTTAAAACAATTTATTAGGGGCTCATACAACTCTTATCACAGTCCATACATATACATACATCAATTGTATACAGCACCTCTGTACATTCTTTGCCCTAATCATTTTTTTCCTCCTCTTTTCTTTTTTTTTACATTTTATTAGGGACTCATACAACTCTTACCACAATCCATACATATACATACATCAATTGTATAAAGCACATCCATACATTCCCTGCCCCAATAATTCTCAAGGCATTTGCTCTCCACTTAAGCCCCTTGCATCAGGTCCTCTTTTTTTCCCCCTCCCTCCCCATTCCCCCCTCCCTCATATGCCCTTGGTAATTTATACATCGTTATTTTGTCATATCTTGCCCTATCCGGAGTCTCCCTTCCCCCCCTTCTCTGCTGTCTCTCTCCCAGGGAGGAGGTCACATGTGGATCCTTGTAATCAGTTCCCCCTTTTCAACCCACTCACCCTCCACTCTCCCAGCATCGCCTCTCACACCCTTGGTCCTGAAGGTATCATCCACCCTGGAATGTGAGGATATTTTACAGTATGGTTTTACCTCAGTAATTGAGAAACCACAATGTGTTATTTGTTGTGAAGTTCTATCTATGAAGCTGACCACTCTAAAAGTCATTTTGCTAGCAAGCATCTGAGCTTTGCTGTCAAAGATACCAACTATTTTAGAAACAAAGTTGATGGACTCAAGGAAGCCAGACTTGACACTCATAGCAAGTACCACAAACAAAATGTAGCAGCCATTGAAGCTCATATTTGGTGGCCCTCAGAATTGCCTGAGTTATGAAACCTCACACTATATGCTGAAGATTTACTGTAGTCAGTGGCCAAAGACATTGTTTGAGTTATGATTGGAGACGTATTTGCTATGAAATTCAGTGAAATTTCCTTATCTAGCGACACTGTCTGCAGAACAATAGATGGCATGTCTGCTGATATTCTTGATCAGGAAATTCAGGAAATGAAATCTGCTCCACTTCCAATATTTAGCATCCAGCTTGATGAATCTACAGACATTTCAAACTGTTCGAGGCCTATTAATCTATATTAACGATGGTGACTTAAAGATGTGTTTCTTTTATGAAAACTCTTGAAACGACAACTACTGCACGTATGTATTTGACACAGTTGCTTCATTTCTGAAAGAGCATAAAATCTCTTGGGAAAAGGTTTGTGGTGTTTGCACAGACGGTGCTCCAGCTATGCTAAGCTGCTGATCTGGATTCCAACGTTTGGTACTGAATGGGTTACCAAAAGTCATCGGAACTCACTGTAGGATTCATCAGTAAATATTAGCAACAAAGACATCGCCACAAGAGTTACAAGAAGTAATGAAAAGCGTCATCAGTTCTGTCAATTTTGTAAAGGCACAGACTTTAAACAGTTGACTATTTTCGCAAGTGTGCAACCAACTAGTTTGATGCTCTGAATAATGCTATGTTATTTCACACTGAAGTGAGATGGTTGTGGAGAGGAAAAGTGTTTTTTAAAAAAATACTTTTATTGGGGCTCATACAACCTTTATCACAATCCATCCATCCATCCATCCATCCATTGTGTCAAGCACTTTTGTACATTTGTTTTCCTCATCATTCTCAATACATTTGCTTTCTACTTGAGCCCTTGGTATCAGCTCCTCATTTCCCCCCTCCCCTTCCCCTCCCCCTCCCCCATGAACCTTTGATAATTTATAAATTATTATTTTTCATATCTTACACCATCCAATGTCTCCCTTCACCCACTTCTTCGTTGTCCGCCCCCCAGGGAGGGGGTTACATGTAGATCCTTGTAATCAGTTTCCCCTTTCTCCCTCACCTTCCTTCCACCCTCCTGCTATCGCCACCCCCCCACTGGTCCTGAGGGGTTCATCTGTCCTGGATTCCCTGTGTTTCCAGTTTCTATTTGCACCAGTGTATATCCTCTGTGCCAGCCGGATTCGTAAGGTAGAATTGGGATCATGATAGTGTGGGGGAGGAAGCATTCAAGAACTAGAGGAACTTTGTATGTTTCATCATTGCTACATTGCACCCTGACTGGCTTGTCTCCTCCCTGTGGCCCTTCTGTAAGGGGATGTCCAAATGCCCTCAGATGGGCCCTGGGTTCCAACTCTGAATCCCCCCTCATTCACAATGCTATCATTGTTGTTGTTCTTTGATGCCTGCTATCTGATCCCTTTTATGCCTCGTGATCACCCAGGCTGGTGTGCTTCCTCCATGTGGTATTTTTTTTGTTGTTTCTCAGTTAGATGGCCACTTGTTTATCTTCAAGCCTATAGGACCCCAGACTATATATTTTGATAGCCAGGCACCATCAGCTTTCTTCACCACATTTACTTGTGCACCCATTGTCTTCAGCGTTTGTGAGCACCTCAGACTGCCGAATTGTTAGAATAAAGTATTCTTGTGTTGAGGGAGTACTTGAGTGTGAGTCCAATGTCCATCCATTTCCTTAATACTAAACCTAAAAATATATGTCCCTAGATCTATTTCCCCTCATTGTATGTAACTATATTTACATCTGTATATTAGATCTCTATAAATGCCTTTTGTCTCCTAGTTCTTTCCTCTATTTCTTTACTTTGGAGAGGAAAAGTTTTAAAATGTGTTTTTGAGCTTTGTGATGAACACAAAACATTTTTTAAAAACAATTTATTAGGGGCTCATACAACTCTTATCACAGTTCATACATATACATACATCAATTGTATAAAGCACATCTGTACAGTCTTTGTCCTAATCATTTTTTTCTCCTCTTTTCTTTTTTTACATTTTATTAGGGACTCATACAACTCTTATCACCATCCATACATGTACATACATCAATTGTATAAAGCACATCCATACATTCCCTGCTCCAATCATTCTCAAGGCATTTGCTCTCCACTTAAGCCCCTTGCATCAGGTCCTCTTTTCCCCCCCCTCCCTCCCCTTTTCCCCCCTCCCTCATGTGCCCTTGGTAATTTATACATCGTTATTTTGTCATATCTTGCCCTATCCGGAGTCTCCCTTCCCCCCTTCTCTGCTGTCCCTCTCCCAGGGAAGAGGTCACATGTGGATCCTTGTAATCAGTTCCCCCCTTCCAACCCACTCACCCTCCACTCTCCCAGCATCGTCCCTCACACCCTTGGTCCTGAAGGTATCATCCACCCTGGAGTCCCTGTACCTCCAGCCCTCATATGTACCAGTGTACAGCCTCTGTCCTATCCAGCCCTGCAAGGTAGAATTCGGATCATGGTAGTTGGGGGGAGGAAGCATCCAGGATCTGGGGGAAAGCTGTGTTCTTCATCGGTACTACCTCACACCCTAATTAACCCATCTCCTCGCCTAAACCCCTCTATGAGGGGATCTACATTGGCCGACACTTGGGCCTTGGGTCTCCACTCTGCACTTCCCCCTTCATTTAATATGGTATATATATACATATATACAAATATACACATACATACACACACGTATATATATTTTTGCATGATGCCTTATACCTGGTCCCTTGGCACCTCGTGATCGCACTGGCCGGTGTGCTTCTTCCATGTGGGCTTTTTTGCTTCTGAGCTAGATGGCCGCGTGTTCACCTTCAAGCCTTTAAGACCCCAGACACTATCTCTTTTGATAGCCGGGCACCATCAGCTTTCTTCACCACATTTTCTTATGCACCATTTGTCTTCAGCGATCCTATCATGGAGGTGTGCAGTCAATGATATGATTTTTTGTTCTTTGATGCCTGGTAACTGATCCCTTTGGGACCCCTCGATCACACAGGCTGGTGTGTTCTTCCATGTGGACTTTGTTGCTTCTGAGCTAGATGGCCGCTTGTTTATCTTCAAGCCTTTAAGACCCCAGTCACTATCTCTTTTGATAGCCGGGCACCATCAGCTTTCTTCACCACATTTACTTGTTCATCCACTTTGGCTCCAGCCGTTGAACACAAAACATTTTTTAAGCAGAAAGTAAGCCTGAAGTTTGAAGCACTTTGCAGTGCTAAAAGTGAACTGCAGCAAATAGCTTACTTGGTTGACATCTTTGCCATCTTGAATGAGTTAAATTTATCACTGCAAGGCCAAAGGCAATATGCCTCGATTTGTCTGAGATGATCTGATCATTCCAAATGAAACTTGAGCTTTGGCAAAAAAGAACTTGATGAAAATAAAATTTCCTTGTTGCCTATCTTATCTGCTTTCTTTCAGGAACATGACATTGAACCAGACAAAAGGATTACAATGATAATTTGTCTGAAAAAGCACTTGCATCTGCTTGCAGATGAAATTTAATCGTAGTTTCCAAATCTACCTGACACCCCATTTGCACTTGCCAGAAACCCATTCACAGTCAAAGTTGAATATATTCCTGAGACAGCACAAGAGGAGTTCATTGAACTTATTAACAACTATGTAGCGAGAACTGATTTCTTTACAATGCCAGTTACAAAATTCTGGATAAAATGTTTGCGATCATATCCTATTCTGCCTGAGACTGTGTTGCACCTTCTTCTCCCATTTCCAACATCATATCTTTGTGAAACAGGGTTTTCCAGCTTGTGGGTTATCAAGTCTAAACACAGAAGTAGACTTGTTGTGGATTATCATTTTTGTTGTGCTCTTGCAAAGACTGCCTCGCAAATTTCTGATCTGGTGAGAAAGAAGCTATCTCAACCTTCACGCTGATGTTGGCATACTGTTGCAAAATGTAGCAATGTAGTTAACTGTTATATTAAGACTTTTATCCATGCTATCCCATGCTTCAAGCAAAAATTTCATCTATATGTAATTAGAAATAAATATTTTAAAATATATTATTACACATTGTTTTTGTGATTAAACACCGTGCTTTAATTATGTTCAATTTGTAACAATGAAAATATATCCTGCATATAGACATTTACATTACTATTCATAACAGTAGCAAAATTGCAGTTATGAAGTAGCAACAAAAATAACTTTATGGTTGGGGTCACCACACCATGAGGAACTGTATTAAAGGGTTGCGTCATTGGGACGGTTGAGAACCACCGGTCTAGTAGGTGAGACAGCATCTGATTCTGATGGTGCACCTAGAAAGAATAGTCTACAATGGATACCTCCATGTCCCATGTATTGCTTAGAAGAATCAAATGAACAGAACCTCGTGACTGTGAAAGAAATGCATGCTTGTTGGGAGATCATTCTCTACGGGCTCTTGCACTCCGCATGCATTTATTGTTGTTGAAAATACGCACAGAAAAACACACAATTTCTATAGGTACAACAATTTCTGTAGACATGGATGACATTCTTCGGATTGTGCAGCCACAATCACCCTCCTTTTCCTCCATGGGCACCCTCTTACCTTTCCTCCAACTCTTTATTTAATCCCTTTTGAGTTGCTCTGAACAATTGGATTCCAAGTAGTGAGGTCTTTGCTTTTCTGGACATTGTGTTATTAGAAGCACTTACAACACTTGTTCCCGACTAGCTTTTTGGATGATGTTTTTATAGTAAACCATCTGGAAGATAGAAATCGTATATTCAGAGGAAAGGGCGGCATTTTTGTTAACATTTTATTGACACATCATCCACATATCACACAATTAAATAGTTCCATCACATCAAGAAAGTTGTGCAATCATTACCACAATCAATTTTAGAACATCTTTCCCCCTCATGGTTAAATCGCATTTTAAATGAGTTGTGCAATCACCATCAGTTCTGGTGCTCCCTCCCTAAAGGCAAGTGTTTTAGTGCTAGTTATAGCAAGCCATGTGCAGTGACCGCTGCACCCAACCTTAGTGCTTGGTGGTAGCAGCATCAGTGTCCTCACCAACTGGTACAGAATGAGTGGCCTTCTAAGCCTGGCTTTCCATCCTCTTGGTGATTTTGAGAGGTACTCAATATTTAATTTTTTTTATTAACCTGAGTCTGACATTCCAACTTTCTCATTTCTTGAAATTTTGCTCATATGATAATAGCCAAAACCCCTATTGTTTGACTATTATGTACATTAATTATATACACCTTGAAATATTGAGTACTAAAGTGCAAGGTGAGTGGAATGGTGGCTCTAACGGCTAAGGTTATGTGCTAACTTGGCTGTGCCATAATTCTCAGTTTGACAGTTATGCAATGATGTAATTTGGTAGTTTTGCAATGATGTGCTCCATTGTTGGATCTGATGTAGTTATCCTACACTTTTGCATAATGTTGATTTATGTGTAATGATTTGGTTTTTGGAACCTAGCTATGTTGGGTGAGAAGTGGGTGTATTATGATGAGTTATTAAGGGGGTTTAAAAGTTAATGGATAATTCCATTATATTTTAATTCTCCTTTTTTCACAACTTTGTGAAGCCCCTTCGTATTACAATATATACTGCTCCAATAATTTCTACATGAGTAATTCAGTGATGTTGGATAGAGACAAATTGTGTAATTATTGTCACTATATTTTTCTATGTTAATAAACAAAAATCCAGTGTTCTCAAAGCAAGAGATGTCTCCATATTTCTTGTATTATCCCTTAGATTTCTACTTGTAATCTTTAATTTCTAGATATTTACTTATTTAAAAAAGTGAGGTCACTAATATCCCTAATGAACATTGATAAAAACTCCTGAACAAAATACTGGGTAATAGATTACAAAAGTATATATAATAAATTATTCACCATGACCAAGTGGGATTCATACCAGGTATGCAGGGATGGTTCCACATATGATAGACCATTAGTATCATTTGCTACAATGATTGAAAACTATAAGAACCACACGATAATATCGATAGATGCAGAAAAACATTCAACAACATCCAACACCAATTCTTGTTTAAGACAAGCAAGAAGATAGGAATGGAAGGAAAATTTCTCAATATAATACAAGCTATATAGGAATCTACATATAACCTCCTCCCTGGGGGACAGAGAGCAGAAAAGTGGGTGAAGGGAGATGTCAGACAGTGTATGATATGACAAAATAATAATTTATAAATTATCAAGGTTTCATGAGGGAGAGGGGATCAGGAAGGGAGGGAAAAAATGAGGAGCTGCTGCCAGGGGCTTAAGTGTAGAGCAAATACTTTGAGAATAATGAGGATAATGGATATGCAAATATTGTTTGTACAATTGATGTATGTATGGATTTTGATAAGAGTTGTATAGGCCACCAATAAAATGATTTAAAAAAGGAAAATGATGATGGCAACAAATGTAAAAATGTGCTTGACACAATATATGTGTGTATGGATTGTGATAAGAGTTGGTAGAACCCCAATAAAATGAGTTAAATAAACAAAAATGAAAAAAGAAATACAAGGTATATATAAAAAACCAACAACCCATGTGTTAGTCAATGGAGAAAAGAACACAATCCTACTGAAAAAGGGGACCAGATAAGGATGCACCTTGTTCCCACTCTTATTTAACATTGCACTGGAGGTCATAGCTAACAACATAAGGCAAACAAAGACATCAAAGGTATTTTCCTGGGGAAGGAAGAAGTGAAACTACCATTATTCACAGATGATATTATTCTCTATGTGGAAAATCCTAAAGCTCCACAAGGGGGGTACTGGAAGCAATAGAGGAATATGTCAGAGTGTCAGGATATAAGATCAACAACCAGAAGTCTATTGGACTGCTATACACATCAGACAAGATCACAGGAGAGCAGATCAAAAAGGTGGTACCCTTCACAATAGCCAAGCACAAATTGAAATGAACATGACAAGAAAACCCCAAAAGATCTGTATGAGGAAAACTACATAACACTATTACAAGAAACCAAGAGTGACCACAACAAATGGAAGAATATCCTATACTCATGGATAGGAAGGCTTAATATAGTAAAGATGTCAGTTCTGCCCAAGGCACTATATAACTTTAATGCAATCCCAAGACAATTATCATCATCTTTCTTCAAAGAATTGGAAAAACTGATTACCAACTTTATATGGAGAAGAAAGAAGCCCAGAATTAGCAGAGAACTACTCAAGAAGAAGGACAGAGTGGAGGGGCTTGCTTTACCTGACTTTAGCACATATTATACAGCCACAGTTGTCAAAACCGCACGGTATTTACAACGAGAGATCCTCAGACCAATGGAAAAGAGCTGAAAACACAGAAACAAAATCATCAGCATACAGACAATCGACCTTTGATAAAGGCCCCAAAATTGTCAAATGGGAAGCAGATGCCCTCTTCAACAAGTGGTCTGGAAAAAATGGATATCTACCTGCAGAAAAATGAAGCAAGACCCTGACCTCACTCTGTGCACAAGAATAAACTCAAGGTGGATCACAGACCTTGAGGTAGAACCCAAACTATTAGGACCATCAATGAAGGAATTGGGACAAACCTGAGAACTTTGTCGCAGGGAATACATAGACTATCAGAAATAGGGAAGGACACAAGTACTGATGAGTCACAAATTGACACGTGGGATTTACTGAAGATAAAACACCTGTGTACACTGAAAGAATTCACCAAGAGAGTAGTAAGAGAGCCTACGGACTAAGAAAACATCTTTAACAATGACTCATCAGACAAAGGCCTTATTACTAAAATCTACAATAGTCTGGTAGCTTCCAAAAGGAAACAAACAAACAAACAAACAAACAAACAAACAAACAAACAAACAAACAAACAAACAAATTGCCCATTTAGGAGGTAGGCAAAGGACCTGAACAGAAGTTTCAAAGGGGCAGAAATCCGAATAGCCAGTAAACATATGAGAAAATGTTCCCGATCATTAGCTGTAAGAGAAATGCAAAGTAAAACAACAATGAGGTACCACCTAACTCTCTCAAAAATAACCCAAATAAACAAAATCAGAAAGCAACAAATGTTGTAGGGGCTTTAGTGAGATAGGAACTCTCATTCACTGCTGGTGGACCTGTAGATATGTATACCCACTATAGAAATTGATTTGGTGATATCTAAAACAGATGCAAATCAAGCTACCGTACGGCCCAGCAATCCCCCTACTGGGCATATACCCAGAAGAGGAAAGAAACCAACTATGAACACCTATGCTCCAATGTTCATCACGGCACAATTCACAATTACAAGGAGTTAAAAACAACCCAAATTTCCAACAACAGATGAATGGATTCAAAAACTGTGGTACATACATACAATGGAGTACTACGCATCCCTAAAAGCAGTTATGAATACATGAAGAACATCGCTGCATGGGAAGAACTGGAGGAAATTATGCTAAGCAATGTAGGCCAAGCACAAAAGGAGAAGTACTAGGTGAGTCTGCTGAGGTAAGTTTAAAAGTGCAAAGGGGGCACAGGCAACAAGCTACCATATACAAACATTCCTGGGGTGAGGTCCAGGTAGTATGGCAGGGGCCAGACCAAATCCAGGGATACATATGGTAGCTAAGTAAAAAGAAGTGGGGAAAAAGAAGAAAAAGAAATGGGTCGTGGGGAACAGGGTACTAACCAACCCAAGGAGAAGGTTTTGTTTATATCTGCACAGGGAAGAGGGACCAGACCTCAACCCGGTGCTCCAAGACGTGAATGCAACATATCAGCATGAAGCAAGGCACGAATAGAGAGGTCTGAGGTGCCAGCCCCAATCCGAACTACGTGGACAGGCCTCCTTCTCCCAGAGAAATTCACTTCAGAGGACAGCACTGAAACTCCAGTTCATGGAGAGGGACATGTCTGATCAGAGCACATGGGAGCAAATGAAGGCAGAGGAAGAGAAAGTGGTGCACAACCTGGCCCACCAAGCCCGAGGACGATATTCCTGCTTATGACAACAAATGCACAGAGAGGCTTACAGGGCTGGCCTCAATATGAGACACGACGTCCCTCACTGACCCCTAGTGCTATGTGGTGTGGAGACCCAAAGAACATCTGTAGGCAATTGAACATCCCCTTACAGAAGGGTCGCATGGAGGAGACCAGCCAGTCAGGGTGCAGTATAGCACAGTTGTAACATATAACTTTCCTCTAGTTTCTTAATGCTTCCATCCACCCCCCTCCCCATTATCATGATCCCAATTCTACCTTACAAACCTGGTCAGGCCAGAGGTTATACACTGGTACAGATAAGAGCTAGAAACATAGGGAATTCAGGACAGATAATCCACTCAGGACCAATAATGAGACTAGTGATATTAGGAGGGTAAAGGAAAGGTGGGGGGGGGAATCAATTACAAGGAATTACATATAACCCCTTCCCTGTGGGATAGACAACAGAAAAGTGGGTTAAGAGAGACATCCATCAGTTTAAGACATAAAAAAAATTGATAAATTGTCAAAGGTTTGTGACAGAGGGAGTGTGGGGATAGGAGGAGTAAAATGAGGTGCTGATACCAAGGGCTCAAGTAGAAAGAAAATGTTTTGAGAATGATGATGGCAACAAAGGTACAAATGTGTTTGACACAATGGATGGATATATGTTGTGTGATAAGAGTTGTAGGAGCCCTCAACAGAAAGATTAAAAAAAGAAAGGTGAGCTCATTCAGTATGAGGGGGCTTCAAAAAGGTCATGGGAGCATTCTATTTTCTTTCAATTGCACTTTCTATGACTCTCTGAAGGCTCCTTGAAAATATGCACAAGTATACATATAAGAACTGAACAAGACTTACGTTGCATCTCAGTGACATTGATTATGTTCTTCAAGATACACAGCCAGTCTTACTTTTCCTTTCTGAAAAACTCAGCATCGTCCTTACAAACACATTGCCTCCTTATAGAAATCTATTCTTTATAGAAATCTTCTCATAAAATCTCCCAGGACTCACACTCATTATTTGCAACTAAGGATTCTGACTGAAATGTTCCGAAATATAGCCAATCCTCAGAAAAGGACTAAACTCTAGAACCAGAGACCCAGGAGGCTTTTCTCAACAAGGATGGCCGGCTCTTCATGTGTTTGCTCTTTCGCCCCTCTCTGCAGCTCCTCTCTGCCCCTCAGTCCACGGATCAATGGATGCAGCAGGCAGTAAGGGCTGGGTTTCCACATTCTTGACAAGCAAGAGACAGACAGGGACTAGCTGTACCACAATCCCAGTTTCTTTCTTTCTTAATAAAAATCATTTTATTGGGGGCTCATACAACACTTATCACAATCCATCCATACATCAATTATGTAAAGCACATTTGTACATTTGTTGCCCTTATCATTCTCAAAACTTGCTCTCCACATAAGCCCTTGGCATCAGCTCCTCATCCCCCCTCCCTCCTTCCTCTTCCCTCATGAACCCTTGATATTTTATAAATTATTTACCTTAACCCACTTTTCTATTGTCCACTCGCCAGGGTGGAGGTTATATGTAGATCCTTGCAATAGGTTCCCCCTTTCCACCTCACCCTCCCCTCACCCTCCCGGTATCGCCACTCTCGGTACTGGTCCTGAAGGGATCATATGCCCTGGATTCCTTGTGCTTCCAGTTCCTATCTGTACCAGTGTAAATCCTCTGGTCTAGCCATATTTATAAGGTAGAATTGGGATCATGATAGTGGGGGGTGAGGAAGCTTTAAGGAACTAGAGGAAAGTTGTATGTTTCATCATTGCTACACAGCACCCTTCTGTAAGGGGATGTCCAGCTGCCTACAGATGGGTCTTGCATCACTACTCTGTACTCCCCCCCCCCCAATTCACAATGATATGATTTTTTGTTCTGATGATACCTGATCCCATTGACACCTCGTGATCACACAGGCTGGTGTGCTTCTTCCATGTGGGTTTTGTTGCTTTTGAGCTAGATGGCTGCTTGTTCACCTTCAAGCCTTTAGGACCACAGACGCTGTATCTTTTCATAGCCGGGCACCATCAACTTTCTTCACCACATTTGCTTGTGCAATAATTTGTCTTCAGCTATCATCTCAGGGAGGTTAGCACACATGATGTGTTTTTTGTTCTTTGATGCCTGATAACTGATCCATTTGGCAATCGTGTCAGGAAGGTGTGGATCATGGAATGCCAATTTAATAGAAGAAAGTACTCTTGCATTGAGGGAGTACTTGAGTGGAGGCCCAATGTCCTTAATACTAAACCTATAAATATAGGCACATAGATCTATTTTCCTATCCTCATATATAAATATATTTACATATATACATGAATTTTTAAGGCCTCTATAAATGCCCATTTGCCTCCTAGCTCTTTCCTCTATTTCCTGTGACTTTCCTATTGTCCCATTTTCATAGTCAGCTTTCATTTGAGTTTCAGTAATTCCTCTCGGTTACATTATCTTTGATCACACTCTTCCGGGCTTCCTATACCCTCCTCACCACTGATTTGGATTCCTTGTTTTTCCCTTGTCCCTGGGTTTGTTAACACCACTTCCTTTCCCCCACCTCTCCCTCTCCCATGTCCCCCCCAGAACCATCTGTCCTGCTGTTTTCTCCTCCAGACAGTTCATCCAACCTTAGACAGACTTGTGGACATAATAATATGTACAGAAACAAGACAGAGAAAAACAAAACAACAAAAGAAAACAAACAACACCAACAAATGCCAATGACAAAACAAAGAAACAAACCCAACAACAACAAAAAATAAAAGCCTGTAGTTAGATTAAGTACTGCTTGTTGGCCTTTAGGAGTGTTTTCTGGTCGAGTCTGATGGGGTGCCAAGCCCTAGCCCCAAAGTCTATTTTTGGTATTCCCTGGGGACTTTGTTGCTCTGCTCCCCTTGCTGTTCTGTTGCACACCCTTAGTGTTTTGCCTCGGGGTTGTGGAATCAGATCAGGTGTAATTCCCACATTGTGTCTCCAGTGTTGTCCCCTATAGGGCTATAGATCAGTGAGGGATGTCATGTCTCATAGTGGGTCTGGCCATATGGTCTTCTCTGTGGATTGGCTGCTCTGAGTGGGAATATCGTCCTCAAGGCTTGGTGGGTCAGGTTGTACTCTGCTCTCTCTTCCTCCCCTTTCATTTGCTCCCATGTGCTCTGATCAGACATATCTCTCTCCCTGAGGAGCCCCTTCAGTTCTGTCCTCTGAAATAAAATTTCTGGGGGGAGGGGCAGGTGTTCACATAGTTGGGATTGGGACTGCCCCCTACTCCAATCCCAGTCAATGAATTCCCATCCCCATTTCAGTGGCATTCCTCTTTGAGAAAAAGGGCAAAACTTTAAGTATTAGAAAGATATCCCACAAGGGGTCTGAAAATTGTCTAAAACTCACTGTCCTCTAGTGTATCCCAACACATAGTGATCCTAGACTGGACTAGAACTGCCCCAGGCAGTTTCTGAGATTGTCACTCTTTAGGGGAGTAGAAAGCTCCATCTCTCTCCCTTGGAGATTCTGGTGGTTTCAAACTGTTGAGTTTGTGGTTAGTAATCCAACGTGCAACCCACCATGCCACCAGGGCTCCCTGAGAAGGGCTCTAGAGCTCACAAATCAAAGCATGCTGGGATCTTCCTGAGGCAACCTTCTTTTTTTTCTTTTGTTTTGTTTTAAACGTTTTATTAGGGGCTCATACAACTCTTATCACAGTCCATACATATACATACATCAACTGTATAAAGCACATCCATACATTCCCCGCCCCAATCATTCTCAGAGCATTTGCTCTCCACTTAAGCCCTTTGCATCAGGTCCTCTTTTTTTTCCCCTCCCTCCCCGCTCCCCCCTCCCTCATGTGCCCTTGGTAATTTATACATCGTTATTATGTCATATCTTGCTCTATCTGGAGTCTCCCTTCCCCCCCTTCTCTGCCGTCCCTCTCCCAGGGAGGAGGTCACATGTGGATCCCTGTAATCAGTTCCCCATTTCCAACCCACTCACCCTCCACTCTCCCAGCATCGCCCCTCACACCCTTGGTCCTGAAGGTATCATCCACCCTGGATTCCCTGTGCCTCCAGCCCTCATATGTACCAGTGTACAACCTCTGCCCTATCCAGCCCTGCAAGGTAGAATTCGGATCATGGTAGTTGGGGGTAGGAAGCATCCAGGATCTGGGGGAAAGCTGTGCTCTTCATCGGTACTACCTCGCACCCTAATTAACCCATCTCCTCTCCTAAACCCCTCTATGAGGGGATCTCCATTGGCCGACACTTGGGCCTTGGGTCTCCACTCTGCACTCCCCCCTTCATTCAATATGTTATATATATATATATATACATACATACACATATATATACATATACACATGTTCTCTTTTTTTTGCATGATGAGGCAACCTTCTTAAGACAATTCCTCTTGTCATCTTGAGACAATTCTTTCTCTCAAATGGCTTATGTGCTACGTCCAGCTTGGTTATATGTTCTAAACTTTTCATCTGTGAAATAGAGAAGATAGGTATATCTAGTCATCTCCAAAGATGATCACGCATCAGGAAGCAAGGGAAAATTGAAATAAAAAAAACATATGGATATAAACTTAGTTCTGAACATAGGAAGTGAGAAGAAAATGATCTAATAATTGTATTTCTACATCTATATTCATAGAACTGGAAGAGCGAGTTGAGGAGTCTAGACGAGAATTTCTACTGTGCCTTGCCTTCCCCATGTGGACCCATGTTCAATAGCTTCAAGTTTGATCCCAACATTAGATCTAAATCTTAGGTATTTTTCATAATTATTGCTTGGTCCAAAGGGGTGAAAAGTTAGGTGGAACAATTACTGTCTTTCTTCCTCTAATGAGGCTCTCAGGGAATCTGGGGCCAGTGGCCATGGGGACTCCTGTGAAAGTCAGCTCTGTGATTCCCCAAACATCTCACCTACAGCGAAGGGTGAGTCCATGCACGCTAGCTCCTCACTCATGTGCACTTAGCCTGTGAACACCCATGATACAGCCTCTTCCTCCTGATCAACATCCTATGTTCAGTACTGCAAAAGTAAAGTGAGTGTGGGTCTCCTGGAGACAGAGAGGACTACAAGTCTTCCCAGGTAAGAGTCATACCAGTGGAGACATCACCAATAGCTGCTTGTCAAGGTGGGATGCCTTATGGAGGGATTCCTCACTCTGTCTTTCCTGTGCAGCCACAGTTCTGAAAAGAGTAGCGTATCCCTAAGAACTCTAAATGACCAGTACATGTCTCGTCTGTTCGTAGGTCCCTGAACTTTGGGCCTTACTAACTTGGCTGAGTTTCTTTCTTTCTGCCTTTTGCATTATGTGTGGCAGTGTAGACAGTGATTTATTTTACCATTCAATATTCTGTACATCAAGATGTTCAAGAGCACTCATTGCACTCCCCACAGTGTGTGAGTCCTCTTCTCATTTCCAGCCTGGGACCCCCATTCTTTTATGTGAAGTTAAAAATTTTATTTTACTATTTTCTTTTATTATTTTTTGGCAGTTTTATTAGCACATGATTTACATGTCATCGAATTGAATAGTTCACTCATTCAAACATGTCAAAGGGGAATTGTGCAATCACCACCACCTCCAACCTAGAGCATTCCCTCCCTGATGGCTGACTCACCCCAAAGTGAGCTGTTTAATCAAGGTCAAGTGTGCAGAGTTTTAACCCCTTCTTGTCTTCTCCTCTTTTCTTTTGGACAAGTTATCTGAATTTTTGTCTATAGTTGGGGGTCATTTCCATTTTTATTTTACCACTTGGATTTAGGGATCTTAGTGGACACAGCTAGCTTTCTTGACTAAGAATTCTGAGAAACCTCTGTATGCATGAACCCATGTGAGTAAGAAGCAACAACAGCAGCAATATTATCAGCAACGCTGTGGAAACAGTGTTTCATCCATGACTGATACCATTTTCTGAGCATATGTGCTAGGAATGTAGACCACATCCAGATTCAAGATGAAGGAACAGAAACTCTGAGAAATTCAGTATTTCCTCGAAGACAACCTCACTGATGACATCAGTTACATATATCATACACTTCCTTCACACCAATTTCCATGGCAAAACCTGTTCATAGATATTGTCTGCTACTCAGTACAAGTTCTTATAGTGTGTACTAATAGTGCTTTATATTGTTTACTTTAGACAACTTTATGGCAATGCTAGGAAGTTCAACCAGTACAAAAGAAGCTGCCGACAAAGCCACCATCAAATCTTCTGAGCATGCTCCCAGAAAGAGTATTTATGCACCAAGTATTTATTAAAGTTTTTCTAATGAAGAAATAAAAGCTAAGAGAGGTCTGTAGCTGGCTGCAACCCCCAGGGGCAAATTCCTAATGACTGACCTGAGTCATTCAGAGCGCTCCTCCAGTGCCCTTCTTGATTGTCCCATCTCAACCATCCTTTTCCAGGTTTAAAAGTCTGTATGTGTTGCTCAGGTGTCTATGACCATGAACAAGGCAAATGAGTCGAGTGTCTCCGAGTTCCTCCTCCTGGGACTCTCCAGGCAGCCCCAGCAGCAGCAGTTCCTCTTCGTGCTCTTCCTGAGCATGTACCTGGCCACAGTCCTGGGAAACCTGCTCATCATCCTGGCCATCAGCACAGACTCCCGCCTGCACACCCCCATGTACTTCTTCCTCAGCAATCTGTCCTTTGTGGACATTTGTTTCTCCTCCACCACCATCCCCAAGATGCTGGTCAACCACATACTTGGGAGTCAGTCTATCTCTTTTCCTGGGTGTCTTACCCAGATGTATTTTCTTTTCATGTTTGTAGACATGGACAATTTCCTCCTGGCTGTGATGGCCTATGATCGCTTTGTTGCTGTGTGTCACCCCTTACATTACACAACAAAGATGACCCCTCAGCTCTGTGCCCTGATGGTTGCTGGATCATGGGCTGTAGCCAACTTGAATGTCCTATTGCACACCCTTCTGATGGCTCGGCTCTCCTTCTGTGCAGACAACAGGATCCCCCACTTCTTCTGTGATGTGACTCCTCTCCTGAAACTCTCCTGCTCTGACACACACATCAATGAGATGATGATACTTTTTGAGGGGGGCTTGATAATGATCACCCCATTTGTTTGCATCCTGGTTTCCTACGTTTGCATCACCTCTGCTGTCCTGAGAGTCCCATCCACAAAGGGAAAGTGGAAAGCCTTCTCCACCTGTGGCTCCCACCTGGCTGTGGTGTCCCTCTTCTATGGCACCATTATTGCTGTGTATTTCAACCCTTCATCCACCCACTCAGCTGATAAAGACACAGCAGCGACTGTGTTGTACACGGTAGTGACGCCCATGCTGAACCCTTTCATTTACAGCCTCAGGAACAAGGACCTTAAAGGCGCTCTGAGGAAAGCACTTGGGGGAAAGAGGTTTTCTACCCAATGAAAATGTCACAACTACTTCTGATTCAGAGGAAAAGTTCTTTTTCACCAATTAAGAATAATGTTGCTAGCAAGTGTTTCATTCATGTCAGTCTGGAAATGAACATTTTGTTAGGAGCACATAGGAAGGTATGGTTATTTATGAGTAGACTGGGATTCACCTGTAACCTTGCTGTATATGCTAGGTATTAAGACTTGTCTTTGCTGACAAACTTGTGAATTATTTCACCGCCAAAGTTTTCCTTTTTGTGTGTGATCTGCTGGGAAAGCTACATGCTGAAATAGTTTGAACATTAGAATCACCTTGAAAGTTTTTGAAACACCTTGAAGTCTGGTCTCCAGCAGTGACCAAATGAATCAGAATTTCTGGAGTGGCTGTGATACTGACAGGTTTAGGAAACTTTTAGGAGATTCTAAAGTGTAGTTATAGTTCAGAGTCACTGGTCTACCTCATACACCCTTCATACGAGTCCTACATGATAATCCAGCCATAAAGGTTGAATTTCAAACATACTTACAAATCAGTTTTGAGATTCAGAAGCATGTGAGGGTGAAATCTGAGGACCTGAGTGGGTAAAACCATTTCTGAGGAGAAGCAGAGTCCCTGGTGGGCACTGTGGGCCAGAGCAGCCATTAGTGAAGAAGCACAGAAGCATGGGAACCCTTCCTGACACTCTCACTTGGATCCTTGTACATTGCGGTTGGGCTCAGCCGGGATTATCATGTCTTTTATATCGGGGAAATAAATCAATCATTTCTATTCTCTCTGCCCAGACCAACTCCCCCCACTTTCTTTTCACACCAGCAACCCCTTCCTCAGTCCATACCTTCAAGACCAAGTCAAAATTCATGCCCTCCCCCATGCCATCTCTGGACTACTCCTTCTGGAACTCATGCCTCTATTTTCCTGGGGGTTAATTGCATATGGTACTAGCATTATTTGCTTTTCACCCCTTCCGCTTCTGTAAGGCTCTCCCCACATTATGTGCTGGCACAGATCCAAAAGCATCTAGTAGTCATTTTGGATCTTTAGTGGATCGCCGGGCTGCTGGACCAGAATCCACTCAGAGTGAAACAAAAAGAAAGAAAGAAAGAAATAAAGAAAGAAAGAAAAAGGAATGTAAGGAGGAGTATTGCCTTAATTTTAACTGAGAGCTTTAAAACATAACATTCCAAATGTAATACCTACACCCTTTAGACACTTTTGTGTTTGTGAAGAATAAGATGCAAATAATATTAACTTTGCCACTTAAGATAATCCTAACTAGAACTTTAAAATAAAAATAAAATAAAAGCTTACAAAGGTAAATTTATGCATACAATCATTTTTTAACTCTTTCAGAAAATTTCCTATCATTCTGTCTCCTGTTATTTTCCATTCACTTTCCCGATGCCAGCAAAAATCTAGAAATGGGATGTTCATGGCTGTATGATAGGCATCCATTTGCCAAGTCTGAATAACTTTCTCATTGCTTCCCACAGCCTCCTCTGCAACCCTTTGCATGCCCGATGATTGCCCGGTGATCTGTGAATTCTAGTATTAAAATTAAAAAATTAAATTCAGCTTTCTTTTGTTTCTTCAATTTTCCCACCTGACCAGATCACAACTATGGTATCTAAGAGGGTCCAGTACCTCCCTCTTGGTGTCCACTTTCTCTTCAATGTCCTGTAGTTCAAGACAGGACCAGCCAGTCATGCTTTTCCCCTCTGGGTGGAGAGTGCACTCTGAGGCTAGCTGGAGTAACCTTGTGAGCTTCAGGCACATCATATGGCTGCTGAATAGTCATCCTGCTTGTTCATCTGCAGGCCTGCCTGTGGCAGCATTGATACTCATGGTGCACATGCCTTTGGAGGCCACCCTGGGTCTGCTGCTTGCCTCCCAGGTTACAGCTCTCTGGGTCACATTTCTTTTATCCTCCTTTAAAACCTGTCTAAATCATTGTGAAGGAGCTCTGCTGGTGTAGTGGGTTATGAATTGGGCTGCTAACCAGAAGGTCACCAGTTTGAAACCACCAATTGTTTCTTGAGAGAAAGATGCAACTTTCTACCCCTATAGAAAATCATAGTCTCAGAAACCCACAGAGGCAGTTTTGGCCTCTCTTACAGCGTTGTTATGAGCATTAGTCTACTTAAGACTACTTCTAAGTAGTCTACTTCTAAGCCATGGTAGCCGCTCTCACAGGGCTTCTAGTTGCAATATGTGAAACCAGTGCTCCCCACGAACTTCTGGGTACCAGGACAGCCAGCTCAGATTCATTCTCTTGAAATCCCCTTTGAGTCCTTGGGAGGATATTTTCAGGTGAACCTGAGATCAATGAGATTTTTTGCTTCCCCCAATTTAGCTGCTATGATTAAATTTTGTCCTCCAATATTTAGGAACCCCCAAGAGGTGAGGATAGAATTTTTATACAAAGGTAGGGAGAGAGAGAACTGACTGAGAACTAATTGGAGAGACATCATTCTATTTGAATCAGGCAGCTTACTGATGGGGATACAGTCGGACTTCCAGGGACACTGGCTGGATAGGACAGTGTCTGCAGAAGGGGATCTCTCTGGGGAACCCTTTTATATTTTGGACCTCATTGCTAGGCTCCTGCCGTTGCTATTCTAATGAGGGGAGGAAATGGGGAACATTCACAATGCGTCTGGCTGTGGTCTGTGGGGAAGCTTATCATCTCAGTGGGTGCAAGGACACACAGGAGTGCCAGCTCAGTTGAAGGGGGGGGTGTAGGTTTAGCTGCCCCATCGCCATTTGTAGAGTGTCAACTCTTGTCCCTACTCACAAAAATAGTGTCATGAATTCCTGCTCTTATGGAGGCAATCACATTTGGGAATTGGATTTTCTTTATTAAGAGGTTCACATTAGTGTAGGTTGTGGCTTAAGCCTTACTTTTGTGATGTGAGATTAGGCAAAGAAAAGCAAGCATGAAAGTCAGGGAAGATATATGTCACCTGTAGATTGTCAGTATTTAAGGCATTCAAAGTCTGTATACAGAAGTGAACACACACACACACACACACACACACACACACACCCTTCTAAAAGAGCTGGCGCATTGATTTCAAGCTTTTAGCATTCTCAAAATGAAAAAAAAATCATATTCATTGCCATCAGGTTGATGCTGAATCATAGTGACCTTATAGGACAGGGTAGAACTGCCTCTGTGAGCTTCTGAGACTGTAATTCCTCCCCCCCCCCTTTTTGAGACTGTAATTCTTTATGGGAATCAAAAGCCTTGATATTCTCTCATAGAAAGTTTTGTTGCATATTGTTGCTTGGTTTTGCTCTGTCTTGTTTTTGTGCATGTTATTGTCTCCACACATCTGTCTAAATAAGATAGGCTGGGTGAACAACCTGGAGGAGAAAACAATGGGACCGACAGTTCCAAGGGGACATGGGAAAGGGGGAAGTGAGGGGAAAGGAAGTGGTGTTAAGAAACCCAGGGACAAGGGAACAACAAGTGATCCAAATCGGTGTGAGGTGGGTGTGGGAGGCCTGTTAGGGCATCATCAAGGGTAATGTAACCAAGAGGAATTGCTGAAACCCAGGTGGGGACTGAGCATGGTAGTGGGACAGGAGGAAAGTCAAGGGAAATAGAGCAAAGAGCTGGGAGGCAAAGGGAATTTATATAGGTCTAGATAAAGACATGTACATATGCAAATATGTTTATGTATGAGGATGGAAAATAGGTCTATGTGTCTATATTTATAGGTTTAGTATTAAGGACATTGGGCCTCCACTCAAATACTCCCTCAATGCAAGGATACTTTCTTCTATTAAATTGGCATTCTATGATGCTCACCTTCCCGACTCAATCGCTGAAGAAAAATGGGTGCGAATAAAGCAGATGGTGCCTGGCTATCAAAAGGTATAGTGTCTGGAGTCCTAAAAGCTTGAAGGTAAACAAGTGGCCATCTAGCTCAGAAGCAGCAAAGCCCACATGGGAGAAGCACACCAGCCTGTGCGATCACGAGGTGTCGAAGGGATCAGGTATAAGGCATCATCAGAACAAAAAATCTTACCATAGTGAATCAGGGGGGAATGCAGAGTGGAGACCCAAAGTCCAGTTGTCTGCCACTGGAGATCTCCTTGCAGAGGAGTATAGGGGAGCAGATGAGCCAGTCAAGGTGCAATGTTGCAATGATGAAAAATACAACTTTCCTCTAGTTCCTAAATGCTTTCTCCCCCACCTTGCCCCCCACTATCATGATCTGAATTCTACATTGAAACTCTGGCCAGAACAGAGGATGTACACTGGTACAGATAGGAAATGGAAACACAGGGAATCCAGGGCGGATGATCACTCCAGGACCAGTGGTGTGAGTGGCTATACTGGGAGGGTAGAGCGAGAGTAGTTTGGAAAGAGGGAACCAATTACAAGAATATGCATGTGACCGCCTCCCTGGGGGATGGACAACAGAAAAGTGAGTGAAGGGAGACGTTGGACAGGGCAAGATATGACAAAACAATAATTTATAAATTATCAAGGGTTCTTGAGGGAAGGGGGAGCGGGAGAGGGGGAAAAATGAGAACCTGATTTCAGGGCCTTAAGTGGAGAGCAAATGTTTTGAGAATGATGAGGGCAATAAATGTACAGATGTGCTTTACACAATTGATGAATGTATGGATTGTGATAGAGCTGTGTGAGCCCCTAATGAAACAATTAAAAAAAAAGAAAAGAGATAAGATAGATAACAGGACACATGGAAATCTTCAACAGATGTTGGCCCTCGGATGTTGGAAGGATTCAAGGACCCTCAAAGCCATAGAGAGAGAGAGAGAGAGAGAGAGAGAGAGAGAGAGAGAGAGAGAGAGAGAGAGAGAGAGAGAGAGAGAGAATATTTTGGACTTTTAGCCTCATAAACTATGAGAAAATAAATTTCTGTCAAAGTGAAAAAAAAAGTCTTCTCAAATTTAAGAATATAACTTTGTGTTTGTTAAAGCTGTATTTCTGGTATGGAAGCACTAGCAAAGAAAGATAATAGTACATTTATAAAATAGAATTCAAATAAGTGCATATGGAAAATACAACATTGAGATACTTAAGGTCTTGCTTATCTTATTGGGTTAGTCTATAATGCCTTTTTTGTTTTGCTTCTTTTAAAAAAATATTGTGGTGCATTTTATATAGACGAACATTTGCTGTTTTAAACATTTTTAACTATGTCTTTTCAGGGACATTATCTTGTGATATTAAAGACTAATAGTGAGTATTTCAAATAATTTCCTTTCTATATGCTAAGAGAATATTTTTTGATTTGATGTTGGGCTACAGTGGACACAGAAGCTTGTGAATGTTATCTATTCCTTATGGATTGTGCATTTTAGTAAAAAAATGATCTTGATCCTTTTCATTTCATTTCACCTTTACAGTAGACGTTGGTTAATATTAGTACTCCCAGCTATGCATTCTTTTGGCTTGCGCTTGCTCATTCTCTCAGACCTTCTGAAACAGTTTGCTTGGGATCCCTGTTCTTTCCTCAGCGTCACGGTGTTCTTTTCAGGAGGCTTTTAGTGGGTGAGACAGCATCTGATTCTGATGGTGCAACTAGAAAGAATCGTCTATAGTGGATACCTCCATCTCCCATCCACCGTTAAAAAAAAAGAAAATCGAACCTCTACATCTTAGTTAATCTTTGTCATCATTGTTGGGTCTGATGGGGCCCAAATGTAGGTGGGACAATTACTCATTTTTGTCTCTAATAAGGCTCTCAGGGAATTTTGTCCCAGTGGCCAGAAAGACTCTGTAAAGGCCTGATCTGTGATACTCCCAAACATTATTCCTGTCCAGAACACTATGCTTTTCACTGATTCAGAACCAGCCTATTTTCATAAGACTTTCAAATCCCCATAATACAGAGAAACATTGGTCAGTGATGCAAAGGGAAAGAACATAAGATCAGCACAGCACCAGCCTCCCCCAGGTATGGTTACAGCAAAGGACACATTAATTTTTTGTTTATTAAGCTATGAATTTCTTCTAGATTTTGGAGAAATATTAGGATTTCTGCATCCATCAGGCAGAACAAGCAATAAACCCAGCTATTTCTCATGTCTCTAGGCACATTGAGAACTTGGGGGCAGAAGCTGGGAAATGTAAGTAGAGAAATAGAGTTGGGCTCTGTGCATATGCCTGTGTGTTTTTTTCAATGTTAAATAAGGGCATAAGTGCCAGTGATTGAGTGGGAATTTCCTCAGAATTCAGGATGTTGGAATTGGGTATAGTTGGGATGGACTGATTATATCTTAGCAGCACTATTAACTGACTTGCAAATGTGGCTCAACCTGATTTGTCCCAATTTAACCATTGTGTCCAGGTCTCTGAATTTGCTGTTGAGCATTAACCTTGTTCTAAGCCCATGAACAAGGAAAATCAGTCAAGTGTCTCCGAGTTCCTCCTCATGGGGCTCTCCAGACAGCCTCAACAACAGCGGATCCTCTTCGTGCTGTTCCTGAGTATGTACCTGGCCACAGTCCTGGGAAACCTGCTCATTATCCTGGCCATCAGCACAGACTCCCACCTGCACACCCCCATGTACTTCTTCCTCAGCAACCTGTCTTTTGTAGATGTCTGCTTCTCCTCCACTACTGTCCCCAAGATGCTGGCCAATCATGTACTTGGGAATCAGATCATCTCCTTCTCTGGTTGTCTCACACAGCTGTATTTTATCATTGTTCTTGCCTACATGGACAATTTTCTCCTGGCTGTGATGGCCTATGATCGCTATGTTGCTGTGTGTCACCCCTTACACTACATAACAAAGATGACCCCCCAGCTTTGTGCTCTGTTGGTTGCATGGTCTTGGGTCATTGCTAATCTGCATTCTCTGTTGCATACCCTGCTGATGGCTCTACTTTCATTCTGTGCAGACAACACCATCTCTCACTACTTCTGTGATGTGGTTCCTCTCCTGAAACTCTCCTGTTCAGACACACACCTCAATCACATGATGATTCTTATTGTAGCAGGGCTGTTAATGATTGCTCCATTTATTTGCATCCTCATCTCATACATCTTTATTACTTGTGCAGTTATGAGAGTCCCATCCACAAAGGGAAGATGGAAAGCCTTCTCCACCTGTGGCTCCCACCTGGCTGTGGTTTCTTTCTTCTATGGCACCATCATTGCTGTCTATTTCAATCCTTCATCCTCCCACTCAGCCAAGAAAGACACAGCAGCTACTGTGTTGTACACGGTAGTGACACCCATGCTGAATCCTTTCATCTACAGCCTAAGGAACAAGGACTTGAAAGGGGCTCTGAAAAAAGTGATTGGTAGAAAAATATTTTCTACCCAATAAAAGCATCAGTACAGAATTTGATTTCTAAGCAAAGTTCTTTTTCAGCAACTGGGTATAATACAGTGGCAGTTTGTTTTATAACAGTTTGGCAGTTGTTTTATAACAGTTTATACTAGAGATACATAGAAGGCTATCACTGCTTTTTTATTAGTAGACTGAGAATTACCCATATCCCTGCTGCCTATGTCAAGCAATGGTACTTCTTTCTCATGATAAACTTGTGAATTATTTTATTCCCAAAGTTTTCCTTCTTAGGTAGCCTGTTTGAAGAGACACAGGCTAAAATAATTTTGAATATTAGAACCACCTGGGACATTTAAAAATCACTCTGTAAATCTAATCTCTGGGACCAGCCAAATAATTAGAAACTCTGGGGTAGGGCTGGCACTGGTAAAAATGATAATATGCAGGTGATTATAGTGGACAGCTGCTATGAGTTGGAATTGACCTGTTGGCAGTGAATTTGGTTTAGAATGTACAGCCAGGGTCATGAATCACTGGTCTACCTCATACTCCTTTATGGGTTCTCCATGATGGTCAACCATAAAGGTTTGACCTCAAATACTTTCAAAAATTCACTTTGAGACTCAGACAGAAGAAATTCACTCAGAAGAAGGAGAATAATAATAATAACAAGCAGCAGCAGTTCACTCAACTCACTATCCTTGCGTTGATTCTGACTCTGTGGGTTTTGAAGACTGCAAATCTTTAAGGGAGTAGAAATCTGTACCTTTCTTCTAAAGAGAGGTTTATTATTTCAAATTGCCGACCTTGTGATTAACAGACTAATGTGTAACCCATAGTCCCACCTGAGCTCCCATAGGCAAAAAATAAAAAAGGCAGGGCGTTATCTGAGGACTCATCTTTGATCAGAAGCAGAGCTCCTGGTGGGCTCTTTGGCCCAAGAGCACCAAGAAGTGAAGAAGCACAGAACCATGGACACCTTCATGACTATATGTCTTGGATTCTTTTACATTGGGCTTGGGTTCATCTTGAAACAGGTCTTTGATATCAGGGAAATAAATCAATATTTACTATTCTCTTTTCTTCGATCAGTTCTTCTCTGCTTGCTTCTCAGCAACTCTCTCTTCTTGACATACCTTTGAAAACTAAGTTAAAGGTTACCTCCTCCTCTAAGAAACCTTCCTGACTCCTTCTTCTGGGACTCATGCATCTCTTTTCTGGGTTGATTGTACACTGTATTATAATTGTTTGCCTTTCATGTTCCCCTGTCCCCTGCTCCCACAAGACTTTGCACACATTATAAAATACTTGTAATCTAAAGACACACAATATTCACCTTGGCTCTCTGGAAAAAAATCCACTTAGAATGGGAAAAAAAAGAAGAATCGGTGGATGAATATTGTTTTCACTTTAATTTGAGGAGTTTTAAAATATACCATTGTAAAAAAATAAAACATAACATTCTGCTATTCCCAAGGTAATATCTATACATGCTGGAAAAACAAAAATTCATAAAGAATAAAATGAAAATAACCTGTAATCTTGCTACTTAGCATAACCATAGCTAGACATTTATAAATATAGTTTTACATAAGTTGGCTGCAAATGGCGCAAACTGTTTCCCGATGTTTCCAGTTTATTCTTTCCATGTCAGCAAAGAACTTAGGAATGTGCATAATATTGTATCGACTGGATGTAATATTACTTTTCCATTCTCCAACTCTGAACTACTTCGAATGTTTCTACTGTAAATAGTACTGCCATATACAGTGTTGGATGTCTGAAGATCGCCAGGGGTGATTTATTCATCAACTTGGATCTATGTCTCCCACATGGATTAAAAGTTATGGCCATCTTTCTTTATTTCTTCATTGATTCCCAGCTGATCCTACCTGCCATTTCTAAGACAGTTCAGCCCTGTTGGTGTCCAAGCTCTCCAGAAACTCAGTAAATTCCAAAGAAGCCTGTTAATCCTGCTTATTTGGTCATCTTCATGTCTGTCAACGGCAGCATGGATATGCAGTGCCCACCAGGTCACTGCTGTCTGGATCCCATCCATTTTATCCTCCATGAAAGGCCCACTCTGAGCTATGGTGGCTGTGTCCACAGGGCCTTCCAATCCCATTGTATCTCTCTAGCACACCCACGAACATCTGTGTATCAGAACACCAAACTCAGATTTATCTATTTTCCTCTTGAGATCCCCTTTGTGTCCTTGGGATCTTCTTAGGTGAACTTGACATCGATTAGTATTTTTTGCCCCTAAGGCATAGTTGTTTTGGATTAAATTGTGTCTCCAAAAATGTGTTTTGTAGGTCCTAACCCTATACCTGTGGATGCAATTCCATTCGGGAAACAGGTTTTCTTTGCTAGGGAGGCCATGTCAGTGTAGGTTGTGTTTAATCTACTGACTTTGAGATAAAAAAGAAGAAAAACAAATGAACAAAAATCTCCAACAAATGAACGCCCTCCTCTACACACAGAGAAAAGCAAGTACAAATTCCATAAGTAGACTGTCATGTAATCAAGGAATACCAAATATTTACAGAAATGGAAGAAGTTGCACTCCAAGAAAGAACGGAGAGAGAAAGGCTTTCCCTACAGGCAATGTCCTGTGTTCAGATTTTAAGCCTTCTGAAGTTGGAGATAATAAGTTTTTAACACCATGCACTTGTGATATTTCTGTTCTAGCAGGGTAAGAGAATAATTATATCTGTGAAATAGAATTAAAATAAATATATATGGAAATTACAAGATTAAAATGCTGTGACTGTTAGGTATTTTTGTGTCGACATGGCACCCATAGGAAGATATGAGTGGAGTCTAGCCTGTTAATCAGGTGGCAGTCGGATGATGTCTCCTTGTGGGCATGACCTTCTCATGAGGAGGATCCTGGGAACTTTCTCTCTCTCTCTCTCCCTCTGCTCTCACCTTCCTGCTGGCAGACCTCCAAGCTCTGTGATGCTTCCACCGCCATTGGCTCCACAAGACTACACTTACTGGCCCATGATCTTCCTGCGTTCTGCACTATTACATGTGGCTGCATGAGTTTGAAGAGGGACTTATGGATTAATATTGGACTTATGAATTTGATCTGGACTGGGTTGAGATGTTTGTTTGATATATAATTACTGCTTGATATAAAACTCTCTCTTGCACATATATGAGTGTTCCAAGATTCGTTTCTCTAGTCAACGTGTCCTAGCACACTGACTTAGGCTTTAATGTCTTAACATTTTTTTAAATTGGGGGTGGTGGTGTGGTTAGTTGTGGTTGCGTTGGTTCTGATTCTTAGCAATGCACAACAGAACAAAACATTGTTTTTGATCTTCATCAATAACTGCTTCCACTTCTCTTGCCTTTTATATAAGCAATTCGTATGCATATCACAGATTGTTACTGAGACTTTTTCTAATTCTGATGCTGCATTTTCTTCATCTAGCACACCTAAGAATATTTGCTCAATATACGGATGAATGCATATGGTGAAAGGATAGGAACCTAGTGCACACATATCCTGATTTTAAGTAATTCATTATCCTATTGTTCTGTTGAAAAGCCTACAGTTTGGTTTATGTACAGGTTTCTTACAAATACATTGGACAGTGTGAAACATGATAAAATAATTTATAAATTTATAAAATGATTTTTAAAAAAGAGCACAATTATTTATTCTCATTCCTCATGGTATTACTCACATTAAAAAAATGATCTACACAGTACAATGATTTTCACAGTCAATAAAACACAAGAAATAATCTCTCTGCATTCTCTCCTTTTGGCTAAGATCCACCTGACATCATTCAAGATCCCTTATTCCACTTACTCTTATGAATCTGGCTTGAGTTTCTGGCAGCTTTTGTTGATGTACTGCTGAAACCATTTTTGAATTATTTTTAGCAAAATTTTATTTGTGTGTGACATAATGATATTATTTGGTAATTTCTATTCTTTTGGTACACCTTTCTTTGGTATGGGCATGGGTGGGATCTCTTCCTGTCTGTTGACCAGGTTGCTTCCTTACAAATTTATTGACATTGATTCCAATGTTGTATCAGCTTGTTGAAACATTTCAGTTAGTTTTTTCAATTCCTAGAGCCTTTTTCTCCACTTGCTAATGTCTTCATTGTAACTTGGACTTCCTTTGATACAATCTACTCTTAATCATATGTTGAATTATTGAATGTCAGCCAGGCTTTTTTTGTACAGTATACTTTCCATCTTTTAAAAAATTAATCATTATATTGGGGGCTCATACAGCTCTTATCATAATCTATACATAAATCCATTGTGTCAAGCACATTTGTACATATGTTGCCATCATAATTTTCAAAACATTTTCTTTCTACTTGAGCCCTTGGCATCAGCTCCTCATTTCCCTCCCTCCCTCTCCTATATTCCCTCCCTCAAAAAACCATTGATAATGTATAAATTATTATTATTTTTCATGTCTTACACTGACTGATGTCTCCCTTCACCTACTTTTCTGTTGTCCATCCACCTGGGAGGGGTTATATGTTGGTCATTGTGATCGGTTTGCCCTTTCTCTCCCCATCTTCCCCTCCTGGTATTTCTACTCTCATTATTGGTCCTGAGGGGTTTATCTGTCCTGGATTCCCTGTATTTCCAACTCTGATCTTTACCAGTGAACATCCTCTGGTTGGATTTGTAAGGTAGAATTGGGGTCATGATAGTGGGGGGGGTGAGCATTAAAGGACTAGGAAAGTTGTATGTTTCATTGGTGTCATTCTTCACCCCGACTGGCTCATCTTTTCCTTGTGAACCTTCTTTAAGAGGACATCTAATTGTCTATAGATGGTCTTTGGGTCTCCACTCCATACTCCCCCTCATTCGTAATGCTATGCATCTTTTGTTCTGGGTTTTTAAGCCTGATACCTGATCCCACTGACACCTTATGATCACACAGGCTGTTGTGCTTTTACCATGTGGACTCTGTTGCTTCTGAGCTAGATGGCTGCTTGTTTATCTTCAAGTCTTTAAGGCTCCAGATGCTATGTCTTTTGATAGCTGGGCACCATCAGCTTTCTTCACCACATTTGCTTATGCACCCATTTTGTCTTCAGTGATTGTGTCAGGAAGGTGAGCATCATGGAATCCGGGTTATTAGAACAAAGTGTTATTGCATTGAGGGAGTATTTGAGCAGAGGCCCAATGTCCATCTGTTACCTTAATACTTAACATACAAATATATGTACATAGATCTATTTCCCAATCATTATACACACATGTATTCATATATATACATGCCTGTATTTAGATATCTATAAATGTCCTTTGCCTCCTAGTTCTTTCCTCTATTTGTTTTTACTTTCCTCTTGTCCCACTATCATGTTCAGCCTTCATTTGGGTTTCAGTAATTCCTCTTAGTTACATTGCCCTTGATCAAGTCCTACCAGGTCTCCTACATCCTCCTCACCATCAATTTTAGATCATTTGTTGCTCCCCTGTTCCTGTGTCTGTTAACACCCACTTCCTTTTCCCCACCTCCCCCTCTCCAATGTCCCCTTGGAATCATCAGTCCCATTGTTTTCTCCTCACTCTTGTTTATCCTGCCTATCTTATTTAGATAGACATACAGAGACAATAATGAGCACAAAAACAAGACAGAGCAAAAGAAAACAACAACACCAACAACAAAAATAAAACAACATGAAGAAGAAAACCAATGACAAAAAGGGAAAGCCTATAAATAGTTCCAGGTCTGTTTGTTGACCTTTAGGATTGTTTTCTGGTTTTGTCTGATGGAGTGCCATGTTCTGGCCCCAAAGTTTATTGTTGGTATTCCCCATGAACTTCATTGCTTTGATCTCCTTGCTGCTTTGTTGCATGCCCCGGTGTGGTGGGGTCAGATTGGGCACAGTTCCTGCACAGTGCCTCCAGTGTTGTCCCTCATAGCGCTATAGGTCAGTGAGGGACGTCGTGTCTCATAGTGGGGCTGGCCCTACGGTCCTCTCTGTACATTGGCTGCTGTGAGCAGTAATAGTATCCTCAGGGCTTGGTGGACCAAGATGTGCTCCACTCTCTGCCTCCTCTTTCATTTGCTGCTGTGTGCTCTGATCAGAATGGTCCCTTTCCCTGGGATGTAGCTTCAGTACTGTTCTATGAAGTGAATTCTTCTGGAGGGTGGGTGTGTATCTACGTAGTTGTGATTGGGGCTGGCTCCACAGACCTCTCTATCGGTTCCCTGCCTCATGCTGGTATGTTGCATTCACGTCTTGGTGCACTGGGTTGAGCCTGGTCCCTCTCTGGTGGAGATTTAAATAGCACCCTCCACTTGGGTGGGTTAGTGCCCTGTTCTCCCACTAACCATGTCTTCTTCCCCCTCTCTTTCTTTCCCCCTCCTTTATAGTTGGCTGCCATATGTATCCCTGGATTAGCTCTGGTCCCTGCCATAGTACTTGGACCTCACTGCAGGAATGTATGTATATAGTAGCTTTTCCCCTATGCTCCTTTTGCATTTTTAAGCTTACCTCAGCGGATTCATGTTATACTTGTCCCTTTGTTCTTGGCTTCACTTAGCATAATTTCTTCCAATTCTTCCCATGTGAGCGATATGCTCCATGCGCTCATCACTGCTTTTTTATGGATGTGTAGTACAGCATTGTATGTACCACAGTTTTATAATCAATTCATCTATTGATGGAAATTTGAGTTGTTTCCAACTCCTTGTGATTGTGAACTGTGCCACGATGAACACTGCTGCACAGATGTCTGGTTGTGGTTTGTTTCTTGCGTCTTCTGGGTGTATGCCCAGTAGGAGAATTGCTGGGTCACATGGTAGTTTGATTTCCATCTGTTTTAGATCTCACAAGATCACTTTCCATAATGACTGTACATACCTACAGGTCCACCAGCAGTGAAAAAGATTTCCTATCTCACAACAACCCCTCCAACACTTGTTATTTTCTGATTTTTTAAAATTGGGCTATCTTTGCGGGTGTTAGGTGGTATCTCATAGTTGTTTAATTTGCATTTCTCTTATGGCTAATGATTGGAACATTTTATCATATGCTTATTGGCCATTTGAATTTCTGCCCCTGTGAAACTTCTGTTTAGGTCCTATGGCCACTTCCTCAATGAGCAATTAGTTTTTTTTTTCTTTTTGGAAGCTAGCAGAGTATTGTAGATTTTAGTAATAAGGCCTTTGTCTGATGTGTCATTGCTAAAGATGTTTTCCCAGTCCGTGGGCTCTCTTATTACTCTCTTGGTGAATTCTTTCAGTATACATAGGCATTTTATCTTCAGTATATCCCACTTGACAATTTGTGCCTCATCTGTATTTGTGTCCTTTCTTACTTCTGATAGACTGTGTATTCTCGTTGCTAAAGTGCTCAGGTTTGTGCCAATTCCCTCATTGATGGACCTAATAATTTGGGGTTTTACCTCAAGGTCTGTGATATACCTTGAGTTTATTCTTGTGCATAGAGCGAGGTTAGGGTCTTGCTTCATTTTTCTGAAGGTACATATCCATTTTTCCCTCCAAGCACCACTTGTTGAAGAGGGCATACACTTCCCATTTGGCATTTTTTTGGGCCCTTATCAAAGATCAGTTGTCTGTATGCTGATGATTTTATTTCTGGGTTTTCAGCTCTTTTCCATTGGTTTTAATGTTTGTCATTAAACTAATACCACAGGTTTTTGACCACTGTGGCTTTATAATATATGCTAAAGTCAGGTAAAGGAAGCCCTCCCACTGTGTCCCTCTTCTTGAAGTGTTCTCTGCTAATTCTGGGCGTCTTTCTTCTCCATATGAAGTTGGTAATCAGTTTTTCCAATTACTTGAAGAAATATGATGGTAATTGTTTTGGGATTGCATTAGAGTTATATAGTGCCTTGGGTAGAACTGACATCTTTACTATATTGAGTCTTCCAATCCATGAGCACGGGATGTTTTTCCATTTGTTGAGATCACTTTTGGTTTCTTGTAATAGTGTTCTGTAGTTTTCATCATACACATCTTTTGGTTTTTTTCTTCTTCGTATTAACTCCTAAACATTTCAATTTGTGCTTGGCTATTTTGTAGGGTACCACCCTTTTGATCTGCTCTGATATGATCTTGTCTGATGTGTGTAGCAGTCCAATAGACTTCTGTTTATTGATCTTGTATCCCGCCACACTGCCATATTCCTCTATTGCTTCCAGTACACCCCTTGTGGAGCTTTTGGGATTTTTCATATATAGAATCATATGATCTGCAAATAACGATAGTTACACCTCTTTCTTCCCCAGGTGAATACCTTTGATGTCTTTTCTTTGCATTATGCTATTAGCTAAGACCTCCAGTATGATGTTAAATAAGAATGGGGACAAGAGGTATCTTTGGGTGGTGCCCTTTTTTAGCGGGATTGTTTTCGTACTTTATGCATTGACTACCAGCTTAGTTGTTGTATTTTTCTATATAGCTCGTATTATGTTGAGGAATTTCCCTCCCATTCCTATCTTCTTGAGTGTCTTAAACAGGAATTGGCATTGGATGTTGTTGAATGCTTTTTCCACATCTATTGATATTAGCATGTGTTTCTTATAATTTTCATTATGTCAATGTGGTGAATGATACAAAGGTCTTTCGTATGCTGAACCACCCTGCATCCCTGGTATGAATCCCACTTGGTCATGATAAAGTATTTTTTGGTATACTTTTGTATCCTCTTGCCCAGTTTTTTTGTCGAGGATTTTTGCATTGATGTTCATTAGGGATATTGGTCTGCAATTTTTTATTTTTGTGGGATCCTTTCCCAGTTTAGTTATCAGAGTTTTATACTAGCTTCATAGAAAGAGTTTTGGAGTTTTCCATCTTTTTATATGTTTTGGAAGAGTTTGAGTAGGATTGCTATCAGGTCTTTCCTGAATCATCGGTAGGATTCTCCTGTGAAGCCATCTGGACCATGGGCTTTTTGTTGGGAACTTCCTTGATAACCTTGACTATTTCATCCATTGCTATGGGTCTGTTGAGATTCTTGATGACCATCTGAGATAGTCTAGGGAGGGATAGTTTTCCTAAATATTTTGTCATGTCTTCCAAGTTGCTGAATTCATTGGACTACAAACCTTTTTAGTACTGTGTAATTATCCTTTTAATTTCATTAAGGTCCATTGTAATGTCCCCTATTTAATTCCTCATCTTTGCTATTGAAATTTGTTCCTTCCACAAGAGAAAATTTGTTGAAGGGAGATATCAGTCAGTGTAAGGTATGGAAAAATAATAATTTATAAATTATCAAGGGCTCATGAGGGAGGAAGGTTGGGGGAGGGAGGGCAAAAATGAGGAGTTGATACAAAGGACTCAAGTAGAAAGAAAATATTTTGAAAATGATGATGGCAACAAATGTACAAATGTGCTCGACACAATGGATGTATGTATGGAATGTGATAAGAGTTTAAGAGGCCCCAATAAAATGATGAAAAAAAAAGAAATTTGATCCTTCCTTTCTTTGGTTATGTTTGCCAGAGGTCTGTTGATTCTGTTAATCCTTTCAAAGAACCAACTTTTAGCTGCATTATTTTCCCCATAGTTTTCTTGTTTGCCATCTCATGAATATCACCTCTGATTTAGATTTCTATGTTGACTCTGCTCTAATTGCTGTAAGTTTTGTGCCAGCATATCAATCATAAGTCTCTTATTTTTTCATGTGTGCATCTATTGCTATTAAACTTCTTCTGATATATGCCTTTGCTGTGTCCTAGAGGTTCTGGTACATCATATTCTCATTGGTTTCTAGAAGCTTCCTGATTTTATTTCTGATCTGGGCCAGTACCCACTCCGTTTGCAATGGAGAGTTATTCATCCTCCAATTGTTTGATGTTGTTTTTTTAATTGTTCTTTTGTTGGTTTCCAGCCTTATGGCATAGTGACCGGAGAGAGAAGTATGTATGATGTCTATGTGCTTGAATTTACACAGATTCAACTTGTGACCCAGCATGTGGTCTATCTTTGAATATATGGCACGTGTGCTTGAAAAGAATGTGATTGCTTTGCATTTGGGTTGAAAGTTCTGAAAATATCTATCAGATTAAGTCTAATTGTAATGTTTAGATCTGTAGCCTCCTTGTTAAACTTCTTTCCCTGTGATCCATCTTTCTCAGAGAGCGGTGTATTAATGTCAACCACTATAACTGTTGAGACTGAGATTTCTTTATTCATCTTTTAGAGTGTTTGATTGATGAATTTCATGGGTCTCTTATTGGACGTGTATATATTTATTTTGCTCCCTAGTTCTTGGTCTCCTGTTCCCTTGAGCATTATATAGTGCTCCTCCTTATCTTGTTATGGCTTGCCCCTTGGAAGCAATTTTTCCGCTATTAGGATTGCAACCCCTGCTTTTTTAAAATTTCCACTTGCTTGGTGTATTTTTCTCCAGCCTTTGAGTCTCAGTATATTTTTGTTTGTAATCTTGAGCTGTGTCTCCTGCAGGCAGTAGATTGAAGGGTTGTGTTTTCTAAGCCAGTCTGCTAGTTTCTGCCTTTTAATGCCAGAGTTCAGTCCATTCATATTCAGTCTTGTTACATCCATGTCTGAACTCTGTGAAGTCACCGTGTACCTTTTGTGTTGGGTGTTTTCATACCTCCCTTTCTTATCTGTGTGTTGTGTGTGTAGGTATATGTGTGTGTATGTATGTGCATATGTGTGTTTCATTCTTGCTTTCTTTCTACCCTTTAGTCAATGCTATCTTGGGGGTTGTTTTCTTTTTGTTGCCCTCTGGGAGGGTTTGTTCTATGTGATGTGTTCTTATTTGTGCTTAGTGGGTACTGTTTTCATACTGGGTTCTTTTGTAAGGCTGGGTTTCTTTTCATGTATTTTTTGAGTTTTTCCTTGTCTGGGAAGACTCTGACTTCTCCATCTATCTTGACAGATAATTTGGCTGGATAGAGTATTCTTGGGTTTGTGTTATTTTTCTTCAATTTTTGGAATATGTTACTCATTTCCTTCCTCTTCTTCATCGTTTCTGCTTATAAGTGTGAACATATTGTTATTTGGTTACTTTTATAGGTGACTGCTTGTTTTTCCCTAGCTGCTCTTAAGATTTTCTCCTTTTCCTCAAAGTTGTATAGTTTAATTGTTATATGCCTTGGTGACTTTTTCTTGGGATTCTCTCTAGCTGGAGTTCTTTCAGCCTCCTGAATGGTTGTTTGGTTTTCATTTACTAAGAAGTCCCTCATTATTTTTGCTCTTGACGTCTTCATTGTGTTTTGTTCAGGTAGTCCAATCTTTCTAATGTTCCTTTTCATAGCATCAGACATGGCTCTCAGGTTTTCTTCAGCTCCTCTGATTACCCTATTTGACTTTCCCCCCGTTTGTTGAAGTCTGCCTGGCCATCCTCTAGGTCACTTGGGGGAGTCTCTGCCTCCTCAAACCTTTTGGCACAGTGTGAATTTGCTACTCACTTTTGTTGTCTCATTACTAAGGTCTTATATTCATCTTTTGTGCGTGACCTTTAACTCTTCTATCATTTCACATTTTTTCTGTGTTGCTTCCCTCATATCCTGCATGACTCCAAGCAATATTGTGGAGATTTCTTTCTGTGGAAGATTAATGTCTGCTTCTATGCACGTTGCTAGGACTTTTTCCGACATTACCTTTTGTTTCTCCTGTTTTTTCTTTTTCGTTGAGGTTGTTGGGGCTGATTGCTGTTTGCATTTGTTGTTTTAGATGAGCCAGGCACCAGTCTCTTTTTGGGAGACTCGTAGAAATGCTACTTCGCACTGCCTGCAGTTAATTGCACTGTGGTTTCTAACTTCCTGTGGCTTCGCTCTTTCCCTAGCCAACCAGTATTATGTTATTTCGAGGGCCAGTTGGAATGTCCTCTTGGGTCTCTGGTTGGGTGATTGTGGACCTACGAGTATGGTGCTTTACTGGATGATTTCACTGGAAGCCATGGTGATGTGGCCCATGTGGGGGTGCCTGTGCTGCAACAGGATTACCATGGAGGGTAGATGGGTGTGCCCACTTTGGTGTAGAGCACTACAGATGGTGGGAAGAATTGTCCTAGTTGGCTAGATCACTGCATATGTTGGGCAGAAGTTCCTGTAGCAGTTTAGAGTGCTGAAGAGAGTTGGAAGAGCTGCCTTAAACCTTGTGAAACACTATGGAAGGTGGAGGAAGTTCCCTTAGCCACATGGGACCATGGAGGATGGGCAGGGGTTCCCCCAGTCACGTGGATTGCTATGGAAGGGTGGCAGAGCCTTTCAGTCAAGTAGAGCACCTTAAAGAGTGGCAGGAGTTCCCTTAGCTGCTTAAAGGGCCTTGGAGCATAGGCGGGGCTTCCCCTGTGGTGGAGCGCGGGCTTTCCCCCCGAGTTGTGTGTTATGCCACAGAACATGGGAGCTCCCCCAGTGGGGTGGAGGGCAGGCATACTTGCCCTAGGTGATTTGGAGTGGCATGGAGGCTGGCAGTGGCATGTGAGAGAAAAGAGAAGAGAAAGATAAAAATGAGTCTGCTGAGACTGTGGGGTGAAGAGAGAAGTGAGAGAAACAAAAGTAAAGATATAGCTGGACCCCAATCGCCTGACCGTGGGGTTGTAGGTGTTTAAACCCTGCCCAGAGGCAGTGGCTAGCTGTGTTGAAGTATAGCTCTTGGGACGGCCAAAGGAGCCCGGATTTGGCCAAGACTGTGGCGGTGCTAAGGTTAATCTTTAGCTGGCCTCCACAGTTGTAAGCCGAAAGCTCCTTAAAATCTAGTGGATCTGTATATATTTTTCTTTATGATGTTCCTCCTGTGACCTGGCAGAATCGAATTTCCCTCTCAGTGGTTCTTTTGTGCTTATTTGTGCAGAGTCCCTCTTGTGCAGAGTCCCTCTGGTATGTGTTACTTGGTCGCTATCTTGCTGAGACCCCCATCTTTTTTTTGGTACTTCCTGCATGATTCAATATTTTGTCCATAGAATCCTTCAACATTGCACCTCAGGACTTGTATTTTTTCCCCTTCAGTTCTTTCAGCATGAAATATGCTCTGCCTTCTTGTTCTTCCAACCCCAAGTCTTTGTACATTTCATTATAATACTTTGTCTTTCTAGCTGGCCTTTGAAATTTTCTTTTATTTAATTATTTCTTCGATTAATTTGAGCTACTCTATATTCAAGTGCAAGTTTCAGAGCTTCTTCTGAAATCTACTTTGGTCTTTTTTTTTTCTTTCCTGTCTTTTTAACGACCATTTGTTTTCTTTGTGTATGGTGTTCTTGATGTCATCCCATGTGTCATTGGGTCCTCATTACTGTTTAATGCATCAAATCTCTTCTTGAGATTCAAATCTGTTCTTCTAAATTCAGGTGACATATGCTGAAGGTTGTATTTTGACTCTTGTAGATATCTTTTAATTTTCTTCAGCTTTAACCTGGACTTTCATAAAATCCATCAGTGGTCTGTTCTACAGTCAGACCTAGGCCTTTTGGTTTTGGCTGGTGATTTTAGGCTTCTCTGCAATCTCCTTACACAAATGTAGTCAATTTAATTCCTGTGTATTCCACTTGGTGAAGTCTATGGGTATGGTCGCCATGAATGTTGTTGGAAACACTTTTTCAATATAGAAGTTGTTGGTGGGAGTGCAGCGGAACAGCAAGGGAATGGAGTGGCAAGGTCCCCAGGGAATGCTGAAAGTGGACTTTGGGGCCAGGGCGTGGTGCCCCAACAGACTGGACTGGAAAACGCTCCTAAGGGCCAGCAAACGATCCCTGAACTAACTACAAGCTTTTCTCTTGTGAACTGTTTTGTTCTGTTCTTTTTCAGTGGTTTGTTTTTGTTGTTTTGTTGTCTGGTTGTATACTGTTGCTTTGTTTTCCTCTGTCTAGTTTTCGTGCATGTTAGTGACTCCACAGGTCTGTCTGAATAGGACAGGCTGGATGAACTATCTGGAGGAAAAACAATGGGACCGACAGTTCCGGGGGGACTTGGGGTGGGGGGGTAGGGGGGGTAAGGAAGTGGTGTTAACAAACCCAGGGACAAGGGAAAACATGGGACCCCAAATGGTAGAGAAGGGGGAGTGGCAGGCCTGGTGGGAAATGATCAAGGGTAAGGTTGCTTAGAGAAGAGGTATACTCTAGCCCAGGTGGCGATGAAGCATGGTAGTAGGGCAGGAGGAAGGTCAAGGGAGATGGAGGAAAGAGCTAGGAGTCAAAGGGCATTCATGGAGGTCTAGACAAAGACATGTACATGCAAATATATATAGGAGGATGGGGAAATAGATCTATGTGTCTATATTTATAGGTCAAGTATTAAGGTGGCGGAAGGACCTTGGGCCTCTACTCAAACACTCCCTCAATGCATGAATACCTTCTTTTATTAAATTGGAACTCTATGATGCTCACTCTCCCGACACAACGGCTGGAGCCAAAGTGGGTGAACAAGTAAATGTGGTGAAGAAAGCTGATGGTGCCCGGCTATCCAAAGAGATAGTGACTGGGGTCTTAAAGGCTTGAAGATAAACAAGCGGCCATCTAACTCAGAAGCAACAAAGTCCACATGGAAGAACACACCAGCCTGTGTGATCGAGTGGTCCCAAAGGGATCAGTTACCAGGCATCAAAGAACAAAAAATCATATCATTGACTGCACACCTCCATGATAGGATCGCTGAAGACAAATGGGTGCATAAGCAAATGTGGTGAAGAAAGCTGATGGTGCCCGGCTATCAAAAGAGATAGTGTCTGGGGTCTTAAAGGCTTGAAGGTGAACAAGCGGCCATCTAGCTCAGAAGCAAATAAGCCCACATGGAAGAAGCACACCGGCCAGTGCGATCACGAGGTGCCCAAGGGACCAGGTATAAGGCATCATGCAAAAAAAAGATATAAGTGTGTGTATGTATGTTTATATATGTGTATATGTATATATGGATGTGTATATATGTATATATATATATATCATATTAAATGAAGGGGGAAGTGCAGAGTGGAGACCCAAGGCCCAAGTGTCGGCCAATGGAGATCCCCTCATAGAGGGGCTTAGGAGAGGAGATGGGTTAATTAGGGTGTGAGGTAGTATCGATGAAGAACACAGCTTTCCCCCAGATCCTGGATGCTTCCTCCCCCCAACTACCATGATCCGAATTCTACCTTGCAGGGCTGGATAGGACAGAGGTTGTACACTGGTACATATGAGGGTTGGAGGTACAGGGAATCCAGGGTGGATGATACCTTCAGGACCAAGGGTGTGAGGGGCGATGCTGGGAGAGTGGAGGGTGAGTGGGTTGGAAAGGGGGAACTGATTACAAGGATCCACATGTGACCTCTTCCCTGGGAGAGGGACAGCAGAGAAGGGGGGAAGGGAGACTCCGGATAGGGCAAGATATGACAAAATAACGATGTATAAATTACCAAGGGCATATGAGGGAGGGGGGAATAGGGAGGGAGGGGGAAAAAAGAGGACCTGATGCAAGGGGCTTAAGTGGAGAGCAAATGCCTTGAGAATGATTGGGGCAGGGAATGTATGGATGTGCTTTATACAATTGATGTATGTATATGTATGGATTGTGGTAAGAGTTGTTTGAGTCCCTAATAAAATGTAAAAGAAGAAAAGAGAAAAAAATGATTAGGGCAAAGACTGTACAGATGTGCTTTATACAATTGATGTATGTATATGTATGAACTGTGAAAAGAATTGTATCAGCCCCAATAAATTGTTAAAAAAAAAAAGCTGGAAGTAAAAAAAAAAAAAAGAAGTTGTTGGTTATGCAAGATTCTGTCATTTGTTTTCTAGCCTTATTTCCATCACCATCACTATATTGTGCAACTACTGATCCTTCCTTTTGGTTTCCAACTTTTGAATCCCAACCACTAATACATCTTGATTACATGTTGGATTAATTGCAGACTGAATAATTTGGTAGAATTCTTCCCTTTATTCATCACTAGCTTTAGTGGTTAATGTACACATTTGAAAAATACTTGCATTAACTAGACTTCCTTGTAGGTATATAGATTTTCTGCTATCACAGATAGCATCATATTCCAAGATAGATCTTGAAATATTTTTCAATGATAAATTCCTCTTAAATTGGTCATTCCTGGCATACTAAATCCCATGACTGGCAGACTCAAAATGACCATTACCTGCCATTTCTGTTCACTAATGCCTTTAATATTGATATTTATTTGTTCTGTTTCATTTTTGTGGCTTTTAATTTTCCTAGATTCATATTTTATACATTCCATATTTCTGATAACTAATCTATGTTTGCTGTTATTTCCTCTCACTGATTCATGTCCATCAGCAAGCGAAAGTCCCCAAATCTTTACTCCATCCTACACCATTATGGTCAACTCTACCTTGAAGAGCGAGCTCTTCCCCAGTCATATTTTGACTGCCTTCCAGTCAGAGAAGGACATCTTTTGGCATTATATCTGAAAGTGTTCCACTGTTATTTTTAGGGTTTTTAGTAGCTACTCTTTCAAAAATGGACAGCCAATTCCTTCTCAGTGCTCTTTTCTTGGTCTGGAAGCTTTGCTGAAACCTATTAACTATGGGTGACTCTGCTGGCATTGGAAATACTGATGCCTTATCTTTCAATCTCACAGCCACATGGTAGACATCACAATAGAACAAACGGATAAAATTGGTACAACTAGATGACTAAGACAACTAAACCTTACATACTTAGTGCATCAAAATACTTCATCAAAAAGTAATAAGAAAACATCCTAACTGGGCAAAAAGTTTTGACAATGACATATGAGGTGGTAACCACCCCTAACCCAGAATTTCACTGGGTGGAACAGAGCTTTAGCAGTATGCATTTTTCCTGCTAGGTGAGCATCAAGCGACTCACTCAGAGTTACTGCACCCAGTGGTGTAGCCTGGGAACCTTCTATCTGGTCACAGTGAATTTTTTGGTATTAGCAGTTTTGCTCAAACCTTGTTTTTTTGGTGATGGCCCCTTTAAGAGAACATCATGGGGCTGTGAAATTTTGTTTCCTGCTTGGGGAAAATGCTGCAGAAATTGTGATGTTGAACACAGCTTACAAGGACAGAGCTATGGGAAAAACCCAAGTGTACAAGTGGTTTCCTTGTTTCAAAAAAGGTGAAACATTGATTGATGACAAATCTTGTTATGTACATCTGTCAGTTTCCCAAAAGGATGAAAATGTTGACTGGTAGTGCATTTGGAGTTCATTACACCAGGTCAGACTGTGAATCAAGCTTTCTATTTAGAGGTTCTGAAAAGATTGCATAACAGTGTGTGACCAAAAAGGCCTGATTTGTGGCAGACAGGCAATGGTTTTGCCACCATGACAATGCACCTGCTCATGCAGCCATCTCAATGTGCCAGTTTTTGGCAAAAAACAGCATGCCTCTCTTGCCCCATGAACCTTATTCACCTTACCTTGCTCTGTGTGACTTCTTTTTGTTTCTTTGAATGAAGAGGGATATGAAAGGGCAGCGATTTAATGACATAGAAGAAGTGAAGAAAAAGATGAGGGAGGTGCTGTCAGCCATCTAAATGAGTTTGAAGAATGTTTCCAAGAATGGAATCACAGATTTGACAAATATATTAAGTGTAATGGAGAGTACTTTGAAGGTGACAAGGTTGTTTTGTAAAAAAAATTAAATACATAGATTTGAAAAAAATAACCTTCCATTTTTTGGGGTACCCCCTTGTATCAAACAGGGACCAATCTCTAAAATTTATAGAAAACTTCAACACCTCAACAGAAAAATACAAATAGTCTAGTTAAAAATGTGACTAGCTAGTCTAAGAAAAATTAATTCCTTAAAACAATTTTCTTGAGGGCTCTTACAGCTCTTGTATCAATCCATACATCAATTGTATCAAACACATTTGTACATATGTTGCCATCAATATTTTCTTGACATTTGTTTTATATTGAGCCCTTGGTGTCAGCTCCTCTTCCCCCCCACTCACTCTTGGGGTCCCTTGGTAAATTATAAATTATTATTATTATCATATCTCACACCGACTGCTGTCTCTCTTCCCTCACAAGAATGTTTTTATGATGTGGTCCTGCTTGCTACATATTCTCATGAAGTGTTCACTGAAGATATGTGTGCTATAGCAAAGTGTGGTGAAGAAATAAGATGGTACCCACCTATCTGAAAGGAATAGTAGTTGGGGTCTTAATGTCTATCTTAAAACAAGCATCCACAAGTGAGGCACCAACTAAGTCTGAATGGAAAAAGCCTACCAGCCAGTGTGTTCAAAGGATAATAATAAAATCCATAATTGGAGGGTGGGGAACTATATTAGAGCTTAACATCTTAGCACCTGGTTTGCAGAAGGCTATGGATGACAGGGAAACCTTGATTTTATTTGCAGAGTCTTCATATGAATTAACCCTTCATTAAATTTCCCAAGTCAATTACCAAGGATGTGAATAGTCTTATCCTCAGACATTGCATTGGAAAGTGGATTACTGTAGATATAATTAGATTAAAATTTAACATCTTATGATTTGTTTTATCTTTTGACTAATATTTAACTTGTTCCAGTTTTTATTAGTTCATGCTTCCTTTTGGGGTTTCTGTGTTTTACTTTATTGTTGTTGTTGTCTTTTTAAATATGATTTCCTTGATAATGAAGTTCAGAATAGGTAAATATAGAGACAATAATTAAATTAATAGTTTATTAGTGTTTTGCCAGGGATGGTTAGAGGAAAAGAGGTAGCTAATAACAATGAGTACAAAAATGAAGACAATGCTATGTGGACAGCTCCTCATCCCTCAGAAGAATTTACTTCAGAGGACAATATTGGAGCTACAGCTCAGGGAGAGGGACATGTCTGATCAGAGCACACAGAAGCAAATGAAGGGAGAGAAAGAGAGAGTGGAGCAAATCCTGGCCTACAAAGCCTTGAGGATAATATCCTTGCTCAGAGCAGCCAATGCACAGAGAGGACCATATGGTCGGCCCCACTATGAGACACAGCCTCCCTCATGGACCCATAGCCTATGGTGGACAACACTGGAGACACAGTGTGGGAATTATGCTGGATCTGACCCGATCACACTGAGGCAAAACACTAAGGGTGTGCAACAGAACAGTAAGGGGAACAGAGCAATGAAGTCCCCAGGGATGCCAAAAATAGACTATGGGGCCAGGGCATGGCGCCCTATCAGACTCAACAGGAAAATACTCCTAAAAGTCAACAAACAGACCTTGAACTATTTATAGACTTTTCTTTACTTTTGTCATTGTTTTTTTAATTGTTGTTCTGTTTCATTTTGTTGCTTTGTTTTTCTCTGTCTTGTTTTTGTGCATATTATTATCTCTGTAGGTCTATCTAGATAGGTGGCATAAACAATCTGGAGGAGAAAACAACAGGACCCATGGTCCCGGGGAGACATGGGAGAAGGGGAGGCAGGAGAAAGGAAGTGGGTATTAACAAACCCAGGGATAAGGGAGCAACAAGTGATCCAAAATCTGTGGCGAGGAGGGTATAGGAGGCCTGGTAGGGCTTGATCAAGGGCAATGTAACCAAGAGGAATTACTGAAATCCAAATGAAGGGTGAACA
The DNA here is from genome assembly GCF_050624435.1 of Tenrec ecaudatus. NCBI lineage: Eukaryota > Metazoa > Chordata > Mammalia > Afrosoricida > Tenrecidae > Tenrec > Tenrec ecaudatus. Next base: position 109,143,990 of record NC_134541.1, on the reverse strand, counting down.
TGATAGTGGGACAAGAGGGAAGTAAAAGAAAATAGAGGAAAGAACTAGGAGGCAAAGGGCATTTATAGAGGTCTAAATACAGGCATGCACATATGTAAATATATTTATTTATGATGATGGGGAAATAGATCTATGTGTATATATTTATAGGTTTAGTGTTAAAGTAGCAGATGGACATTGGGCCTCCACTCAAGCATTCCTTCAATGCAAGAAGACTTTATTAAACTGCCATTCTATGATGCTCACCTTCCCTACATTATTGCTGAAGACCAAGTGAGTGCATAAGCAAACGTGGTGAAGAAAGCTGATGGTGCCCAGCTATCAAAAGATATAGCGTCTGGGGTTTTAAAGGCTTGATAATAAACAATCTAGCTGAGAAGCAACAAAGTCCACATGGAAGAAGCATACCAGCCTGTGTGATCACGAGGTGTTGATGGGATCAGGTTTCAGGCATCAAAGAACAAAACTCACATCATTGTTAATGAGGGGGAGTGCGGAGTGGGAACCCAAAGCCCATCTTTAGGTAACAGGACATCCTCTTAAAGAAGGGTCTTAGGGAGGTGAGGAGCCAATCAGGGTGCAGTGCAGCACCAATGAAACATACAACTTTCCTCTAGTTCTTTAATGCTTCCCCTCCCTAATTCTACCTTACACATTCGGCTAGACTAGAGGATGTTCACTTGTACAGATAGGAACTGGAAACACAGGGAATCCAGGACAGATGAACCCCTCAGGACCAGTGATGAGAGTGGTGATACCGGGAGGGTGGAGAGAAAGTGGTGTAGAAAGGGGTAACCGATTACACGGATCTACATATAACCTCCTCCCTGGGAAATGGACAACAGAAAAGTGGGTGAAGGGAGATGTCAGACAGTGTAAGACATGACAAAATCATAATAATTTATAAATTATCAGGAGATCATAAAGGAGGGAGTATGGGGAGGGAGTGGAAAAAATGAGGAGCTGGTACCAAGGGCTCAAGTAGAAAGAAAATGTTTTGAGAATTATGAAGACAACAAATGTACAAATGTACAATGGTTGTATGTGTGGATTATGGTAAGAGTTGTATGAGGCCCCAATAAAATGATTTTAAAAAAACGAAGACAATGTCCTAAAATGAATGCACAACTCTTTTAAATATATTTAAACCATTGAAAGGTATGATACGTGAATTATATGTCAACAAAACTGCTAAAACAAAAAAGAAAAAAAAGACTAAGTTTTAAGGAAACTAAAATCTGTATTGGTGAGAAAAACAATTATTTCTTATTTTGATATGTTTATTTAATCAATGTTTCTATGATTTTGAAGCAATTAAAAATGGGTAGAGGGCATGAACTAACACTTCACCAAAGAAGCCATTCAGACAGCCAAAAACCAAAAACAATAATATGAAGAAATGCTTGTGATCATTAACCATTAGAGAGAAGCAAATCAAACACCAAATGAGTTATCTCAATCTAGCATTGATAGTAAGGTTGAAAAAAATCAGAAAACAACAAATGCTGGTGAGAATTTGGAGAGAACAGACCTTCATAAACTGCTGCTGCTGTTGTTATTCAGTGCCATTAATTCGGTTCTGACACATAGTGACCTTATGCACAACAGAATGAAACACTGGCAGATCTGCACCATATTTCAATTATTCCTGTGCTTGAGCCCACCATTGTGGCCACAGTGTCAGTACATTTCCTTGATGTACAGTGTCAGTACATTTCCTCTTCGCTTTCACTGCCCGCTATTTTATCAAACATGGTGTTTTTCTCCAGGGACTGGTCTCTCCTGACAACATATCCAACGCAGATAAGACAAAGTCTTGCCATGCTTGCCTCTAAGGAGCACTCTGACTGTACTTCTAAGACCGATTTGTTTGTCCTTTTAGCAGTCCATGATACTTTCAATATTCTCCAGCACCACCATCAAATACATGGACTCTTCTTTGGTATTCCTTATTCAATGTCCAACCTTCACATGCAGTTGAAGTGATTGAAAATACCATGGCTTGGGTCAGGCACATCTTAGTTCTCAAAGTAACATCCTTGATTTTCAATACTGTAAAGAGGTCTTGTGCAGAAGGTTTACCCAATGCAATTTGTCTTTTGATCTAGTGACTGTTGCTTCTGTGAGCATTGATTTTGGATGTAAGCAATACAAAACCCTTGACGCCAACTCAAATCCTCACAAATGGAGAAAAGGTTAAAGTTGTCAAGGAACTGGTGGTAGGGTTGTAAAATGGTGCAACCATCATGGAAACTAGTATGGTCCATCCTTAAGAAGTTGGAACTAGAAATACTATATGACCCAGCAATTCATGTACTTGGTATATATCCTAGAGAAATATGACCCATGACAAGAATAGATATATGCACACTTATGTTCATTAAAGCACTATTCACAATAGCAAAAAGTAGGAAACAACCTAAATGCCCATCAGTGAAACAGTGGATGAACAAGCTATGGCAATGCACATAATGGAATATGATGCAATATTAAAGAATAATGATGGATCTGTGAAATATCTCATAACATGGATGAATCTTGAAGCCCCTGTGCTGAGTGAAATCAGGACAAAAGGACAAATATTGTAAAGTCAAGAAAAGGTCTTCCACATAAAAAAGGAAATGTTATTTGATAGTATCAGGAATGGAAGGGGAAGGGTGGGTATATTACTGGCTAGAAGGCAGATACATGGTAACTTGGGTGAAGGAGAAAGCAATATACAATAAGAGGGAAGTCAGTTCGAAACTATTAAGGCAGGGAAAAATACTGGGAGGAGTGCAAGAGTTAAAGATGAGAGAGAGAGTGAGAGAGCAAGTGAGAGAATATATTTAATAAAACTATGACACATTATTAATTTTTACGCATATAATTCAGTGAAGTTGATTATAGGCAAGATGAACAACAATTCTCAGTATCCTTTTCTTCCTTCCTTTTTTTGTTCATCATTTTATTGGGAGATCTTACAGATGTCATAGTATTCCATAATTCAAATAGATCACACATACTTGTACAATTGCTACCACAATCAGTTTCAAAACATTTACATTCTTCTTGAACTCTTTGATATCAGCTCCCCTTTATCCCCTCTTTCCTCCACCCTTCCTCCAGGAACCTTGATGTTGCTGTTGTTATATATTATTATTCTATTATACATATATATATTTAGCCATATCTTACTCAATCCAATATATCCATTCATCCACAATACTGTTATTTGCTCCCCTCAAGTGGGGTGACACAGTCATCATTGCTATCAGCTCTCCCCTTCCCCCTTTCCTCCCCTGTCCTTCCGTATCCTCAGGGAATCACTACTCTCATTGCTGTTCCTGAAGGGTCATCCATCCTGGCATTCCTGCATCTAATGATTTTAATTATACATCTGGACATATGTAGGTCTAACAGTATTAGTGAGGTGAAACCCAAGCCTTTATAGTAAGAGGAAAAAATATTAAAGAACCAGAGGATGGTTATGTGTTTCATCAGTTGCTACACCACACCCTGAATTCGTGATCCTTTTATAAGTTATTTTATTATTATTTACCTTCTTTCTTTTCCCCCCTAAGTTATTTTATTATCATTAACACAAACCCAATGATCTATGAGCAAAAAGTCCTCCTTCTTCCCTTCCACCTACACTGGCTATCACTAGAAATCTTTTTTTCTCTCTATATATACTTATTCATATATGTGAGATCATACAGTATTTGTCTTTTTGTGACTGAATTATTGTTTACATTAAAATTATTTAAAACATCCACAAAAACAGGCACAAATTCAGCAATTTCTACATGTAACTATAGTGATATTTACTTCATTCTTCAATCTTTGCTGAATGATTCCTCACCATTAATATAAGTTTACCGCTCCTCAACTTTTCTGTTACTCTTTCTCAGTATTCTTTTCATGAAATCTTCTACTGATAAAATTTTCTGGGGTGGACATTCATAATTTGCAACTAAGAAGCCAATTGAAATAAGCTGAAATGTAGACAATCACCAGAAAAGGACTAAAATCTAGAACTAGAAAACTAGAAAAATTTTCTCTAATATTTTTCTCTTCTTTCTATTTTTCCTTCTTTAGTCCCTTTCTGCAGTCCATCTCTGTTTTCCAGTCAAGGGACAGACAACAGGGCTGGCAGATGATTGGGTTTACACATTCTAGTTAAGCTATAGATTGATGTTGATTGGCTTTCTTCCAATCCCAGTTCCAAATATCCTGATACAATCAGTTATGACAAAGGGGGAGGAGTTGTAGTTTTGTAATGTGTTCCCAATAGTTCATCTAAAGATGACCAGACCTGAGAAAATAGGGTTACACAAAGAGCACAGGAATAATTCCAGTTCTGAACATAGGAAGTGAGAAGAAAAAGCATTTAATTAAAGAATAGCCATATCTATGGACACTGCGGTAGTTAGTTTATTGTGCCAACCTGGCTGATAAACACGTGTGGGATTAACTGAAGGGTGGAGAGATAAATGGCTTGACAAGCCTTGTCTTTCTTGTCTCTTGCTCTTTGATCATCGGACCAGTGTGCGGCTGCCTTGCTTGTTCTTTGCCTCAATTTGCAAGCTACATTACGCGTGGGACACCTGACCCGTTAACTGTGTTGCTGTAATTTGAGGTTCCTTCAAGACCTGCTTCACCACACCACTGGAATTTACATCTCTTGAGCTGGGGACTGTCGGACCCTGTCATTTGGCTGACAGTTGGTGACCTGCCTTGCTGTTTGCTGTCTGTGCCCAGATAGCCTAAATTGCTCTACAGAGGACTACCTGGCATCCCTCAAGACTTGAAGGACTGTCAGTGTCTCACAACTGTCTCATGGGAGTGAGTTGCACTGAGCCATTTGTAATGCTTTATAATTTAATTGTTTATTTCTTATGTTATCTATCTATCTATCTATCTGTATAACTATATATAAAATTATTGGCATTCTGGTTTTATTTTTCTAAAGAGCCCTGTCTAACACAGACACTGAACTGGAAGAGCCAGGTGATCAAATTTGACATCCTAGGGAATTTTGTCTGGGATTTTCCTTTACCACGATGGCTCCATATTTAATATTTTAAAAAAATTACCCAAAAATTACATCTAAACCTTAGGTAATCTTTGTCACCAGTGTGGTCCAATGGGACAAAATTCTTGTCTTTAATGAGGCTTTCAGGGAATCTGATCCCAGTGGCCGTGACAGTTCCTGTAATTGCCTGATCTATGATTCCTCCAACATTCTTTATACACAGAGGGCTGAGCCCATGTGCTCAAGGTGCTCAAGCCCCAGTGATGAGTTCCTGTCTTTCTGACCAATAATCCTTGTTCAAGTCTGAGAAAGTGAAAGGAGACTGGAATCCCAGTGATGGCGAGGATTGCAAGTCTGTTCAGGAAAGAGTCAGACCAGTGGAAATATCACGAATAACTGCTTGTCACAGTACAGAGCCTTGTAGAGAAGTTCCTCGCTAAGTCTTTTAAGGGAAGCCACAGTTCTAAACTCATCCTTTATTTTTAAGAGCACCCAGGAATGTCCCATCTGCTTATGAGTTCCTGAACTCTAGCCAATTAGGCCTCATTAATTGGCTGAGTTTCCTTCTTCTATGGAAATATATATATATATATATATATATATAAAATTGTGCACTAGGTGAAAGTGTAGAGAACAAATTAGTTTACCATTCGATAGTTTGTATATCAAGGATGCCATGACATTGGCTGCATTCCTCACAATGTGATAGCCTGCTCCAATTTCCGTCATGGGTTCCTCATTTTCTTTTGGTCCCATTTTCTACTCATTCCTGCCTTTTCATCTTTACTTTTTGGACAAGTTAGCTGAGTTTTGCCTATATTTTGGGACCATTTCCATTTTAATTTTACCGGTTGAATTTAGGGGGCTCTGTGGACACAAGCGAGATTCTTAACTCAGACTTCTGGGAAGTCTCTGAATCCAGAACGAAACAATAGCAGCAGCAGCAACAGCAGCATCAATGTTATCATCATTTGGAAAGTAATGATTGATCAATGACTGATATCGTTCTCCAAGTGTAAGTGTTAGCAATGTGAACCATGTCCCGATGAAGGATGATGAAACAGAAATTGAGATAAGTTAAGCATTACCTTAAAGGTAACTTTACTGATAATATTGATGGTACTAGTCATCTATAGTAAATAATCACTACATGCCTGGCTCTATGGCAACCATTGCTTATATGTGTTGCCCATTATTCCATAGTGCTATTGTTTCCCTTATAGATACATCTATTATTTGGCTGAAAATTGAGCCTTGGAAGTGAGTTCATTTCCAGACTTGGAGGGTGACTAAGGGCCATCTTTTTAGGGGTTCCACCAGTTTCTCTCTGACCACTAAGCTGGGCCTTTCTTCTGACTTTGAGCATTGTATCACCTTTTTCTTCAATTTTATACAAGAATTCAAAATATGATCGTTTCAGAGCAATTGGTGGTGGTAGCTGGGCACCATGTTGTTCTTCAGGTCTCAAGGTGATGGAGACTGATGTTTGCATGGTGTGGTAGTTACATAATCTCATATCAATTGGGGAAAGGGTGGAGTCTAGCCTGTCAATCAGGTCACAGCCTGATGCCTCCTTGTGGATTGGCCTTCTTATGAGGATTCTGGAAACTTCCTCTGTTCCTCCTGGGAGGTGGGACACGGTCTCAGATTCACTTTCTTGTTCTTTTTTTTTTTTTTAAACAATTGATTAGAGGCTCATACAACTCTTATCACAGTCCATACATATACATACATCAATTGTATAAAGCACATCCGTACATTCTTTGCCACTTTCTTGTTCTTGAGGACTCAGAGAGTTGGAGTTGCCACACGGAGACCCACACCAGCGCTAAGATGCTTCCACTGACACTGGATCCACAAGACTTTCCACCCACCTTCCCGGGAGCTTTCTGTATTTGGTATCATTGCATGTGCTGTGTGAGTCTAAAGAGGAATTTATGAACTAATATCTGACATATGGGCTAATATTAGACGTAAGGACTTAATATGGACTGGGCTGGGATGTTTTCTCGATATAAAATGGCTCTTTGATATGAAGCTCTCTCTTACACACATGAGTGTCTCTGAATTTGTTTCTCTAGTCAACCTGGACTAACACGCCTGGTTTATTAGGCCACTAGATTAATTCTTTCTATGTGTCTTCAATTGTCATCACTTTTCTGTCCTTCAGACAGGGAGAGACACATAATTACACCTTAGATGGTCATCTCTATTCCCTACCCCCCAAAAAGCATTTTATTAGGTGCTAATCCAGGCATCATACCATTCCATAGTTCATTCACATCAAGAGGTATCATACAATTGCTACCACAACCAGTTTCAAAGCATTTTCTTCCTTCTTGAATTCCTTGATATCCACTCCTCTTTGCCACCCTCCCCACACCCCCGTGGTCCACCCCAGGAACCCTTATTCTAATTGTTGTCTCTGTAGGTTAATCAATCCCAGGGTTCATATACAAAAAAATCAGAAAAACACATAATAAAGACTCAAGAAGGCTGCCCACAAAGACAAAGTACATCAGAGATAAACCCCTATTGAAAAACAATAATAACAACAACACAGAGAATATTGAAAACCAGATCAAATCCAAAAGGTATCAGAGCGGAGATCAAGTGACAAGGTTTTAACTGGTCAAACCAAGCTTAGCATTGTAATCTCCTCTCTCTCTAATCTCTCTGGTACTCTCTGTCTGGTAACCAGTTTATTCCCATCCCTCAATCATGGTTAGAGAGAAATCGCTAAAGACTTATTTCCTGTGTAGATCTTGCAAATGTATTTTGGGCTTCCACTGTCATCCATAGCCTTCTGCAAACCAGAATCTCCCAATTTAAACTCTAATACTAGTTCTGTTAGATTCCTCGGGTGGAAATACCTCAGTCCTTGGCTTCACAAGAGAAAGAATTCACAGCAAAGCCTGGTTTGTGATCCCAGTGAGTTTTATAAAGGATAGAAGAAGTTTCAGGTTTACACAGGCATCCCAGGGCACTTCACACCCACACGTGGCAACCTGAGGCCAGAGAGTCGCAGCTCGGTTGAGGAGCAGCTGGAGAAGAGAGTGATGGGCTCCCAGTTCTGACATTTTCAGGGCTCTCTGCTGGGAGGTGTGATTGATGGTATTAGTTGACCCCATTAGCTAAATTAAGCACACCTGGCCTAGATTGGGGCCCTCCCAACTGTACTGGCTTCCTGTCTCAAAGGCCTGAATTCGTGCCTGCCCTCTAGACTTGATGGGTTTCCAACTTCCTGGAAGAGGGGAGGGAGGGAGGCCTTGGCATGTAGAGGGACAACCCCTGGTTTCTGCCTCTAGTTACCTAACATTTCCCCCTTAGGTTTTGGGTTATATAATTTGCAATCCTTGGTCATGGATGTTGGTGTGCTTCTGCCATGTGGACTTATTTGGCATCTCACTTAGATGGCTGCTTGTTTGGAAACAAGTCTTTAAGACCCTTGCTGCTCTTCTACTTGATAGTTGGGGAAGGTCATCCTTTTATTCTTGATCTTCTGTGATCATCTTACACTTTTGCATAACGCCTATTTTTGTATAACAACCTGGCTTTTGGAACCTAGTCAAGTCAATAAGTGAGGATTGGTGTATTGAGCATTTTGGTGAAAATACATACACAAAATGAGTCCAATAATTTCTCTATGTATAAGTCAGTGATTCTGATTACAAATTGTACAATCATTCTTACTTTCTTTTTCAAAGCTATTCTACCATCATTAACATAAATTTAATGTCCTTTAGGCAAACAGTCCTCTCATCAACCTTCCCTTCCACTCCTAGCAGCCACTGGAAATCTTTGGCTTCTATATATAGCTTATTTCACATAAGTGAGATAATACAGTATTTGCCTTTTTCTGATTCAATATTTTAAAATATACACAGCAAAACATCCACCAAGCCAGCAATTTCTACATGCACTATTGATTCAGTGACATGGATTATATTTTTCAAGATGCGCAGTCATTGTCATGCTTCTAACTGAATTATTCTCCTCCATAAATATAAATTCATTGTCCCTCACGATTCCTATCTGTTAAAAAATCATTTTATTGGAGGCTCATACAACTCTTACCACAATCCATGTATCAATTGACTCAGGCATGTTTGTACATGTCTTGCTCTCATTCTTTTCTAGACATTTGCTTTCTATTGAGCCGTTGGTATCAGCTCTTTTTTTATTCCGCGCCTCGGTAATCCCCTGATAGATTGTACGTCGCTATTATTTTCATCTCGCACACCAATCGCTGTCTCCCTTTCCCCCATGTTTTCTGTTGTTCTTCCCCCTGGAAAGGGGTGTATGGTTACACGTTGATCATTGCGACCAGTTACCCCTTTCTCTTTTTCTCTTCCCCTCTTCCCCCTACCCTTCTGGTATCACTATATCCACACCTGCTCCTGGATTGTGTGTGTCATGAGCTCCCATTCCTTTCTATACCTGTGTACATGTTCTGGTCTAGTCTGAATTGAGAAGCAGCAATGGGGTCATGGTAGTGGGGGGTGAGGAAACTTCGAGGAACCAGAGGAATATAGTGTATCATATCTATTTTTTCAATATTCTTTTTATGGAATTATTTTCTGCTAAAATTGTCCAGAGTAGATGTTCATTATTTGCAACTAATAATTCTTACTGAAATATGCTGAGATAAAGTTAATTATCAGAAAAAGACTAAATCCCAGAACTAGGAAAAATAAAAACCACACAGGAAGATTTTCTTTAATCTTTTGCCTCCTCTGTGTGTCTGTTTATTTAGCACCTCTCTATAATACTGGGAAGCTCCTCCATCCAGAACAAGGCAATGCTGAGAATAGGGTTGAATTTACATAGCCTTTTCAGAGTGGTGTGGATTGGCGGTTGCTCAATCCCAGTTCAGTATACTCTGATGAATTTTGCTATGGTGAAGAATGGGGTGGGAGATAAAAAACATGATTTTCTGGGGCCCCATCACACTGCAATTATGTGGATTAGGGAGTTCCACTCTAAGAAACCACAACTCACCTGCCAGTTTTTGGTACTGTGGTGACATAAATATGTAGTGTGCCGCTTTGCTGCTGGAAATGATGGCACTGGGATTTCATATACCAGCAGGGTCACTCCAGGTGAATAGTTTCCAGCCGAGATTCCAGACGAAGAACAGACTATGAAGAAGCCTGTCCACTTCTGAGGTTTTCACCACCGAAAACCTCATGAATAGCAGCAGAACAGTGACAGGTACAGTACCAGGAGACGAGCCTTTCAGGTTAGAGGATACTAAAAATTGATAATTCACTGCATCACCATGGCTCCTCATTCTAGGCACTGGTGAGCTGAAATGGACTGGTATGTGCCATTTTGAATCAGACAGTCATAGAGTTTACTAAGTTCAAAATGACAAATTCAAGAGAATTGGCTTCACATTCACCATCAAAATGAACATTTCAATTCTGAGGGCCTGTTTTGCAGAAGGTTATGGGTGATGGTGAGGGTCCCAAATCCATTTGCAGAGTCCCCATGGAGATTAAACCTCCATTGAGTTCCACTGGATCATTGAGCAGGGATGTGACTAGCCTTTCCCTCAGACAGAGTGCATCAGAAATCAAATCAATGCAGACATATTAGGTTAAATTTTAATGGCTCATTATGCTCTCCCTTTTAACCTATTTTTAATTTGTTCTAGTTTTCATTATTTTCTTCTTTCTTTATGATTTACATTTTATTTTGTTATTGTTGTTTTGCATGCTTTTCTTTATATGAAATCCAGGATGGTTAAATATGTAGAGACAGTAACATTTTCTTAATTTTAATACTCATTGTTATTAGCTCCCTATTTCCCCCCAGCCTCCCCTGCCATAACTCTAAGAAACTAATATAGATTGTGGTGATGACTGCATAAGTATTTTTTAATATATCCAAACTATTGAATTATTTAAAATAAGAAAATTTTCAAGATCTCTCTTGAATTGCAATGCTATTTGTGATAGGATAATATCTATACCCTTACAAAGAAGTCGATTTAACACAACTATTGTTCAAGTTTATATATCAGCTATTAAAGCTAGTGATGCAGAAAGTGAAGAATTCTACCGGATTCTTCAATCTGAAGCTGACCAAGCTTGCAATCAAGATGTATTGGTTAATTGTTGGTGATTGGAATGCAACAGTGGGATACAAAGAGGAAGGAACAATAGCTAGAAATTTTGGTATTACAAAGGAACAAAGGAACCTGAAGATTGCATGATAGAATTTTGCATGATCAATGACTTCTTCATTGAAAATACCTTTTTCCAACAACATAAATGGTGATTGTACACAAGGACCCTGTCAGATGGGATACACAGGAATCAAATTTACCATACCTATGAAAAGAGATGATGGAGAAGCTCAACATAATTGGCCAAAATGAGGGCAGGAGCTGACTGTGGAACAGACCATAAATTGCTCATATGTAAATTCAGTTAAAACAAGCCCATGAGAGCCAACATCTTTAGTATATCCCTACTGAATTTCAAGGACATCTCAGAAACAGATTTGATGTATTAAATACGAATGACACTCAAGACTCGATGAGCTGTGGGAGGACATCAAGGTCATCATACACAAAGAAAGCCAAAGGTCATTAAAAAGACGAGAAAGAAAGAAAATGTCAACATGGATGTCAGAAGAGACTCTGAAACTTGTTATTGAATGTGGAATAGCTAAAGCAAAGGTAAGGAGTAAAGAAGCAAAAAGAGGAAGAGAGAATTTCAAAGGGCAGCTTGAGAAGACAAAGTAAAATATAATAAAATGTACAAAGAGTTGGAGTTAGAGAGCCAAGAAAGAAAGAACACGTTCAGTGTATCTCAAGTGGAAAGAACTGAAGAAAAAAATCATGCCTTGAGTTGTAATATTAAAGTATCTAAAGTAATCAATAAATCAAATGACATATTGCTTCGGGCAATTTTGTATGGTCCATATTGTATTTCACAATAGCTCTCGATGATGTTGAAGAGCAACTCTTTGAGGACTAAGATGAACCTGACTCAAGCCATATATTTTCAGTGGCCTCATATGCATGTAAAAGTCGGACAATGAATAAGATGGCCACGGAAGAATGAAGGCATTTGAATTATGGTATTAGCAAAAAATATCAAAAGTATTGTGGACTGCCAGAAGAACAAATACTTAAGTACAGACAGAATACTCTTTGAAAGCTAAGATGGCGAGTCTCTGTCTCATGTATTTTGGACAGGTTATCAGGAGAGACCACTCTCTGGAAAAGGATACCATGCTTGATAAAGTAGAAGTTTAAAAAAAAAGAAGAGTAGAAAGAATATCAGTGAAAAAGAGGAAGATCCTCAAAGAGATGTGTGGACACAGTGGCTACAACAATGGGCTTAAACATGACAACAATTTTGAGTATGGTATAGTCCTGTCCACGCTTTCATTCAGGTGTACATAGGGTCATATGAGTCAGAAGGAGTCAACAAAGTGTTGTCGGACTCAACCTGATCAACGAGAACCTCAGAGAAAAGGTTAAGTCATGAGGGCTGGAAAGAAGCACCCAAGGTGTCTAGGGCTCATGAAGCACAGCCCACTGGCCTCTCCTTGAGACAACGCCTCTTCAGATGATCTTTCATCTCAAATGGTTTCCTGGGCTGAGTCCAGCTGTATAATGTGTTCCAATGTTTTAGCCTCGGTTCAGGACACAAGAAGCGAGAAGGAAAGGGATGTCACCATGTCCACATCTATGTACACAGAACCAGAAGAGCAAGGTGATAAGGAAATTTTATCTGGAATTTGTCTTCATCAAGATGGCTCCACAGAAGTCCTGGTAAGGTAATGGGCTGTAAGTTGAACTACTATGATGAGTGCAAGGTCAGCAGTTTGAATTCACCAGCCCTCCTCTGAATAAAGCCGAGGCTGTCAGCTCCCATAAAGATTCTCAGCCTCAGAAACCCAAAGGAGCAGTTCTACTCTGTCCTATAGGGGTATTAAGCATCAAAATCTATCCAGTGGCAGTGAATTTAGAAGATGACTCCATGCCTACTAGCTCCAAGTTTTGTTATGTAATCTTTGTCATCTTTGTTTGGTCTTAAGGGACCAAACAAAAGTTAGGGAGACAATTCCTTGCTTCTTGTCTTTAATGAGGCTCATAGGGAATCTGGTCCCTCTGGCCACACAGGCTTCTGTAAATGCCTGATTGGTAGTTCCTCAAGTACTCTTCCTTCGCAGAGAACGAAGACCATGAATGCCTGCTCCTCACTTGTTTGGAACCTGCCTGTATCTTCAAGACATTCCCATCGACACAATAAAGAGAGACATTGGCCAGTGATGCAGAGTTGAAACACACTTGATAACCACAGACTCAACCTCTCCCAGGTAAGATGATGGCAGAAGCTACATTAATTATTGAAGTTCTTCTAGATCCTGGAGCAATATGAGGCATTCTGAATCCATCAATGAGAAAGAACTTGGGGTAGAAACAGGTAAATATAAGCAGAGAAATAGTCAGTTATGCTGCGTATATGCTTATGTTTTCCAATGTTAGATGTATGTATATATAATTGATATGCACATATATAATAAGTGCCAGTTTTTTCCTGTAGGAATCTCATCAGGATTAAGTGTTGGAAACTGGGTATATAATTGGAAAGGATTGATTTTATATTTTCAACAATATTAACTGATTTGTAAAAAAAGTGGCTCAACCTGGAGTTTGATGTGTCATTATTTAACCATTCAGATCTAGGTTTCTGAATTTGCTGTTGAGTGTTCTATGCCCATGAACAGGGCAAACCAGTCCACTGTCTCCGAGTTCCTCCTCCTGGGGCTTTCCAAGCAACCCCAGCAGCAACAGCTGCTGTTCGTGCTCTTCCTGAGCATGTACCTGGCCACGGTCCTGGGAAACCTGCTCATCATCCTGGCCATCAGCACAGATTCCCGGCTGCACACCCCCATGTACTTCTTCCTCAGCAACTTGTCCTTTGTGGATGTCTGCTTCTCGTCTACCACTGTCCCCAAAATGCTAGCCAACCACATACTTGGGAGTCAGATCATCTCCTACTCTGGGTGTCTCACACAGATGTATTTTCTTTTTGAGTTGGCTGATATGGACAATTTCCTTCTGGCTGTGATGGCATATGATCGCTTTGTTGCCGTATGTCACCCCTTACACTACACAACTAAGATGACACATGGGCTCTGTGCCCTGATGGTTGTTGGGTCATGGGGAATTGCCAATGTGAATGCTCTGTTGCATACCCTGCTGATGGCTCGGCTCTCATTCTGTGCAGACAACAGAATCCCTCACTTCTTCTGTGATGTGGCTGCCCTCTTGAAACTTTCCTGCTCTGACACACAGCTCAATGGGATGATGATTCTTACTGAGGGGGCCCTGATAATGATTTCCCCATTTGTTTGCATCTTGGCTTCCTATATTCATATCACCTATGCTGTCCTGAAAATTCCATCCACAAAGGGAAAGTGGAAAGCCTTCTCCACCTGTGGCTCCCACCTGGCCGTAGTTTCCCTCTTCTATGGCACCATCATTGCTGTGTATTTCAACCCTTCATCCTCCCACTCAGCTGAGAAGGACACAGCAGCAACTGTGATGTACACGGTGGTGACCCCCATGCTGAACCCTTTCATATACAGCCTGAGAAACAAGGATATGAAAGGAGCTTTGAGAAAAATGATTGGCAGGAAGACAAGTTCTACCTAATAAAGGAATCATGGAGTATCAATCTCTCAACAGGTATAGAAATCTTGGTCAACTTCCTCTAATGTAAAATTTTATTTGAAAGTATATTTTTTAAAAACCACTTTTTGGGCACGTAATTCACAAATCATAAAATTCTATAGTTTAATCATATCTAAGTGTCTGTTAAGGAGCCTTAGTGGTGCTGTGGGTTGGGTTGGGCTTCTAATTGCAAGGTCATTGGCTAAAAATCACCAGCTGCTTCCTGGGAGAAATACGAGGCTGCTTGCTCTCATCAAGGCTTACACTCCTGGGAACTCTATAGCATTATTATAAGTTGGAATTGGCTCCATAGCAATGAATTTGATTTGAGTTTTTTGTGTGGAACCTAGATACTAATCAATGGACCACCAGTATTGTTATGTAATATTTGTTTTTAATGACTATATTATAAAATATTTAAAATAAAGGTTAAACTTTTCCTTTCTAAATGGTCATGTTGAAAAGTGACAACTAACAAATATTTTTTTCACTTCCTTCATGGAAATGTTCTTAGAATCTCTTGGAATACTCTCACAACAAAAGTTGCTATGTAGAGTTGATTCTGACTCACAGCGACTCAGTAGGTGAGAGAGAACGGCTACCTAGCATTTGCAAGGTTGTAAATCTCGACTGAAACAGACTGACACATCTTTATTTTAAAACAAATAAATAGTTTTATTTATATAAAATTCACGTATGGTATAATTCCATAATTAAGCCGCGTTTAAAAAGAGTTGTATAAACATATCGGCATGTACCAGGGAACCTATAGAGAGGTCTGTGGGGCTGGACTCAATCCTATGTGGACACTCCTCACCCCCCTCAAGAATGCACTTCAGCGGACAGCACTGGGGCTACAGCTTGGGGAGAGGGGCGCATCTGATTAGAGCACACTGGAGAAATGCAAAGGGATGGAGAGGGAAGAGAGGGCATCCTGGCCCACCAAGCCCCAAGGATGATGCTCCTGCTCAGAGCAGACAACATATGGGGAGGGCCTAGGGCTGGCCCCACCATGGAACACTATGTCTGTCACTGACTCATGACGCTGCTGGGACAGCATTGTAGACACAGTGTGGGAACAGTGCATGGTCTGGCCCCATCATGCTGGGGTGAGGCACTGAGGTCATGCAGCAGAGGGAGCAGAGTGATGAAATGCCCGAGGAGTACCAAAAAGAGACTTGGGAGACAGAGTGTGGCACCCCATCAGACTCAACTGGAAAACACTCCTAAAGGCCAACAAACAGATCTTGAACTATTTATAGGCTTTTCTATTTTTGTCAATGGCTTTCTTTTTGTTATTTTCTGTGTGTGCTTGATTTTTGCTGTTGTTATTTTGTTGGTCTTGGCTTCATTTGTTATTTTATTTGGCTTTGCCTTGTATTTGCACTTATTGATGTATCTGCATGTCTATCTAGATAAGATAGGCAGGATAAATAATTCAGAGATTAAAAGAATGGGACCAATGGTTCCAGGGGGATATGGGAGAAGGGGAGGTGAGATAAAGGAAGAGGGGCGAGGAATCAACCCAGGGACAAGGGAACAACAAATGAACTAAGATTAATGGACAGAAGGGTGTAGGATATCTAGGGGGCTTAATCAAGGGCAATGTAGCAGTGAGGAATTACTAAACCCAAATGAAGGCCGAACATAATGGTGCGACAAGAGGGAAGTAAAAAGGAAATAGAGGGATGAACCAGGAGGCAAAGGACAAAAGGACATTTATAGAGGCCTAAATAGAAGCATGTGCATATATATATGAACTATGTACTTATATCTATATGTTAAGAATTAAGGTTGCAGATGGACATTGGGTCTTGACTCAAGTACTCCCTCAACACAAGAACACTTTGTTCTAACAATCCAGCATTCTGTGGTGCTTACTTCCTGACATGATCACTGAAGACAAAATGGGTGCATAAGCAAATGTGGTGAAGAAAGCTGATGGTGCCTGGTTTTCAAAGATATAGAGTCTGGGGTCTTAAAGTCTTGAAGATAAACAAGCTGTCATCTAGCTGAGAAGCAACAAAGCCCACTTAGAAGAAGTGCACCAGCCTGTCTGATCATGAGGTGTTGATGGGATCAGGTATCAGGCATCTAAGACTCAGAACAAAACCATACCCAAGGTGAATGGGGGTGGGCCTGGAGTGGAGACCCAATGCCCATCTATATACAATTGGACATCCCCTCACAGAGGGGTCACAGAGAAGAGATGAGCCAGTCAGGCTGCAGTACAGAATCGATGAAACACACAACTTTCCTCTAGCTCTTTGGCGCTTCCTTCACCCCACTATCATGACCTCAATTCTACTTTACAAATCATATTAGACCAGAGCATGCACACTGCTACAGATAAGAGCCCACAACACAGGGATTCCAGGATAGATAAACCCCCCAGGGCCAACAATGAGAGTAGAGATACCAGGAGGATTAGGGAAAGATGGGGGGCGGGGAGAGAGAAAGGGTGAATGGATCACAAGGATCAACCTAGAACCCCCTTCCAGGGGGACAAATAACAGAAAAGTGGGTGAGGGGCTATGGAGGACGATGTAAGATATTGAAAAAATAATCTATAACTTAACAAGAATTTGTGAGGGAGGGCAGGCAGGGGAGGAGGGGGATGAGACGGGGAGCTGATATCAGGGGCTCAAGCGGAAATAGAATGCTTTGAAAATGATGATGGCAGCATATGTGCAAATGGGCTTGACACACTGGAGAAATGTATGCATTGTGATAAGAGATGTAAGAGCCCCCAATAAAAGAATTAAAAAAAGAGTTGTATATATCATCACAATCAATTCTGGTACTTCTCCTGCCCACCCCCCAATCGAATTCATTGTTGCAAATTTCCCTCACCTTCCCGTCTCTGATAAGCCACTGTATCAGTTATTGTCTCTATGCATCCACTCCTTCTATGCTTCATACTGGGAAACCTAATAGAAACAGTAAAAATAAAAACAAAATGAAACAGAAAGAAAATAATAATAACAATAATATGAAGATAAAAATAGAGAGTAAGAACAAAAAGGCCATAGCAATATTAAAAACAAACCAACTAGAGAAGGAATTTCTGTTGTGGAACAAGTGAAAAATATTTAAGCCTAGAATAGGTTGGGTCCACCTGGAAGTCAACTGACCCAGTGTCATATTATAAGGTACTTTAACCCACCATAATAAAGTTTACAATGATCTCTGTCTGATAGTAAAGCTCTTCAGAGTCCTTCACCTGTGACCAGAGGTGATCTGCCAGAGGCTTAATCTGCCTAGCTACTCTGCAGATGGATTTGGTCTCCCACTGTCCTCTATAACTTCCTACAGATTGAGTTTTTACAATTTAATCTCTGATACGTTTCCCTTGATCATATTTGGATTTTGTTATTGTCATCTTTGGATCACACAGGCTGGTGTACTTCTTCTGTGTGGACTTAGTTGATACCCCACTTAGATGGTTGCTTGTTTGAATACAAGCCTACAAGACTCCAGACAGTATTCCAATTGATAGCTGGACACCATCTGCTTTCTTCACCACACTTGGCTGCAGCACCCTTATCTTCAGTGATCTCTTCATGAAGGCGTGTATCAAGCAGCAGACTGCCACATTTTTCTCCTCTGGATGCAGCTGTTAGGTTTGAATTGTCTACTTTGTAATTAGCAACTCAGTGTTTAACCACTGTGCTGCCAGGGCTCCTTGAAGCTGCAAGAGTGGTGTTTAATTCTGGCTGCCTGTTAGTATTACCTGGAGAGCTCATGCCTACATCAGTCCTTTGGGCATAATTCACATTCCTGTGACTAACAGAATCTTGAGAATAAGTCATCCTTTTTAGTGTCTCTTTGCCTAGATGGATGCCTTACCATGTAGAGATGTGAATATATTTAGCATGAGGCATATTCTTTCCTCCTTTAGTAACCCACAGGTGTATGGCTATCACCAGAGTAGTAGTGTGTGTGCATGGGGGAGTGGGCAGTCTGAATTCACTGAGAGATACCTTGGAAGACTAAGCTTAGCCATCTGCTTCTGAAAGGTCATAGCCTTCAAACCCTATGGAGCAATTCTGCTTTATACACAGAAGGTCACCATAAATGAGAATAAACTCAATTACAATTATGAGCATATGTCCCTCCTCTAAGAAATAGGTCAATATTTGTGATTCTGCCTGTTCATACTGCCTTGCCAAAGCTGTCACCCTAATACTTGAAGATCCAAGTTGATGTCACGTTGGGAAACCTTGGCTGATTACTCTCACTCAGTAGGTCATTCCTTCTCCTGAATTCCCACAGAAAAACACCACTTTCAGTTATTACTCAGGTAACTCTATCTAGTCAGCTATTGCTGCTTCCTCCCTACTTCCTCCCCTACAGAGTGTGAGATTCTTGGAACTCACACACAACATTCACTTTATTTGCCATTATGAATTGATTTGTGACCTCTTACATTATATGTTATTAGTCCTAAACCACAATGCTTTTGGGACTAGGACTTTCCTGGCTGTTTTCATGGGATTATATCAGTACAGGGTGTGCTTTACACCAATTGCAGATTAGGCACAGAGAGGGAAATACAAATGGAGAGAAGCTACAAGTCACTGTGAAAATCACCAGGAGATCAAGGGACAGGCTCAAAAGAGATGAGGACCTTTATCTAGCCTCCTTATCTCTGAGAAAACAAACTTCTGTTTGTCTAAGTCACCACTTGTGGTGCTTCGGTTAAAGCCGCACTAAGACAAATACCTTGCACAAAGCTTGTCTCTTAACATAAAGTGAATAAGCAACACATGTTTACTGGACCAAGGTGTAACTATACAGTCTTAACTTTTCAATTGCACACACTTACTAGGGCCAGAGCCTCCCAAGATGATATTTTGCTTTAGTGATCCTTTTCCTTCTTCATGTGTGATGTTCTTGATATTATTAAAATGTTATCATGTCTTTGGCTACTCATGTTCAGTGGATCAAATCTGTTCTTGACATGGTGCCTAAATTCAGACAGGGTTTACTCAACTACCAACTACTATTGATCTTTCTTTTTCTCAGCTATCATAACCTGTAACAATCCAGGCATGTAGATTGCAGGTTTGACCAATTTCAAACTGAAGAAGTTGGCAGAATTTTTCAATTTCTTCATTATTAGCTTTAGTGGCTGGTGCATTTGTTTGAATAATAGTTATATAAACTGGTCTTCCTGTAGTATCATTAAAATTATTAACTGTAAACACCGCTTAGCTTTTTATTTAGTAATATAATTTGGCAAAATGATATGATGTTATCTATGTATCCTACTTGATTTTTGTGTACACTGGTGTTAACATTACTCTCTTTTAAAAAATTCATGTGTCTACCAGTTTCCTACACACTCTTATCTTTTTTTTAAAACAACCCCCCTCCAAAAAAGGGAAGAATTGGAGACTGACAAGCTATTTAGGGTGTAGTATAGCACCGATGAAACATTCAACTTTCCCCTACTTCTTTAATGCCCCCCCTGAACTATCACGACCACAATTCTACCTTACAAATCAAGCTACACCAAAGCATATACAGTGGTACAGATAAGAGCTTGAAACACAGGGAATCCAGGACAGAGAACCCCCTCAGGACCAATAATGAAGTAGGGACACCAGGAGAGTAAGGGGAAAGTGGGTGAGAAAGGGGGAACCAATCACAATGACTTACATATAACCCACTCCCAGGGGTACAGAAAACAGAAAAGTGGGTGAAGGGAGACATCAGTCAGTGTAAGACATGAAATAACAATAATAATTTATAAATTATCAAAGGTTCATGAGGGAAGGAGGGAAAAACGAGGAGTTGATACCAAGGGCTCAAATAGAAAGAAAATGTTTTGAAAATGATGATGATGGCAACATGTGTACAAATGTGCTCGACACAATGCATGGTTAATGTTAAGAGCTGTAGGATTCCCCAATAAAATGATAAAAATGATCATTTTATTGGAGGGACACATAACTTTGTTCTCTTTTTTTTCCTTCCTGTTCATTTTGTAAACTCCTCCTCTTCCACTCCCATATATGTCTTTTGTCTTCCTGAGTTTTATTCTTTTACTTCTTGCATCTAATTCTACTTACTTTACCTGGACAATCACATCGCTTTGTATTTAACCAAGCTGTTTAAAAAGGGACCTTTTTAGTCTTTGTCTCTACCTTTAACTCTCCAATTAAACCCATCGAGTAGATAAGATTAAAAAGTCCAACACAAAATGCAAAAAATAAAATAAACAAATATTCCATCCTCATGTTTAAAACCTCGAACATGAGACTAAAAAGAATTTTTAACAACTTTTTTGAAGTAGCAACTGGGACCTTGAAGGTTTGTGAGCAACCATCTAAGATGCAATGCTTGGTCTCTACTTGTCCAGAGGAAAGAAGAGTGATGGAAATCAGAAGACACATGGAAACAATTAGTTCAATTGACTAATGGACCACACAAATTTAGTCTCTACAACCTTGGTGTTGTCGCATCAGGTCTCAGGGAACTGCCTCGGCTCCATACATTTTGCCTACTAGTGTTCATTTGCTTTCTAATTTTGTTAGAATTTATGATGAATTAACTTGGTTTTGCCGTTTCCCTTTAGAAGTTAGAGATTAATGTGATTTAAGTAAAGTCAAATGGACTCTACTTAGAGCATAGGGATCATTCATATATCTGTATTATGATTTTAGTATGATTTTTTTAGTTCTAGAAGCAGGAAAAATTAAATAACTAGCTTGTGATTTGAAGCAAGAGAATAAGAATGTTCAAACATAACAGCACTTGAAATTTTTCTCTTGGGTCCCAGAAGAAAGCCATCCATTGTACTGATAGTGGTAGGCATGGTGACACAAAACCATTACTAGAGTAGAAAAAAAAGCGCGACAAGGAGCCATGATTACCACCACCAGAGCTGCAATACTAATGTTTAGGGGTTGCCATGTTGATGGGTAGTAACCAATCCACCAGATTAACAATAATTTTAGTGTTCTTTTCTCAGACCTCCCTATTTTTCAAATGTACAAAAATACTCTCCTCTTTCTCTTTGAAGAGACAATTACAGGAAGCAATCCTTCTGTTTCCTTGTGCTATTACTCTCATACTAAAACTGACTTCCTCCTTCCCCAAGCCAGTGTTAGAGTATTTTGGCTTAGCTTTTGTGGCAGGCAGAGACACTGATTTTATGGTCACACTGAGACCAGAAGAACTAGATGGTGTCCTATTACTAGCACCAACGTCTCCGAAACGGAACATAATAGACCGTCTTGGAGCTAAGAGGATAAAAATGTGGAAAAAACTAAAAATTCTATATAAAAGTCCAATGTTATTGATCCAATAACACAGTGTAAAACAGAATTGACTTGATGGCAGTGAGGTTTTTTTCCCTGTGGTTTGTGGCATTAAAATATTTTAAGCTAGTATTTAAAATATAACTCCAAAGCCATAGCAAGCCACTAATATATAGGCAAGACTTGGTGTTGGTGTTTTGAAATTAACAGTGATTGAAGCTACAACATACTCAATGATTAGAAAAGGTCTTGAACCCCTAATTGGTAACCACCTGTACTTAATCCAGCTTCTCTTGTTTTCTCTGTCTGCATTCGACTCTTTTGCTCCTCTTTATAGACTGTTCCCTGTCCCATGAACTCCCCCCTGCAGTTTCATTTATTTATTTTAAAATAGTTTTATTGGCACATAATCCATATATAATACAATTCAATAGTTTAACCAGATCAAGAAAAGCTGAACAATCATTACCAAAGTCATGCCAGAACATTTTATTCTTACTTGTCCTCGTTGTTATTAGATTCCAATTTCCTCCCAACTTCCCTCATCATACTCCCAGAAACCTCAATAGAAAACAGTGTAGAACTAAAAAAAGGAGAAAAGAAAACAGAGTAGAAAATACTCAACACTAGAAGAACTTAATTTATTTATTTTTAGAACAACTTTAAAATGGGTCAAAGGGAGATAAAATGACAATATGTTAAGTTTTAGCCTAATGACATCGGGCATAATCCACTTTCCAATGCACTCTGCATGAAAGCAAGGCTGTTCATATCCCTGGTCTATGGTCAGAGGGAGGCTTAATGCACACGCGTCTCTCCTCCCTAGCCTACCATTAAAAACAAAAATAAACTGATACAACTTCGAAGTGGGTCACAAGGGGGATCAAATAAGATGCTACATTTTAAGCTAACGCTATCTACCACAATCGGCTTCACAGTGCTCTCTGTCAGATAACAGGACTATTCACATCCCTCTACAACAGGCAGAGGGGGTCCACCAGAGGCTTAATCTATGTGTTGACCCTGCAAATGGATTGAGGGCTTCCACTTATTAATAGCCTTCTGCAAACTATGTGTTCACAATTCAAGCTCTGATATCATTCCCTCCTTTGGATTTGAATAATATTATTTGCAATCCTTAGATCACACCATCTGGCACTTTCATGCCTGCTTGTTCCGTGTGTACTTAGTCGATATTCCACTTAGCTGTTGGGTCTATAGGCTTTTGGTTTGTACTCTGCAAGACAGGCAAGAGAGAGCTTCTTGCTTCTGGAGGACAGACACATCAGTAGGCAATTCTTATTGATAATGACCAACAGGCTCTCAGATTCAGTGCTGAATTCCCCAATTCAGGCTTGTATCTTCAGTGAGGTCAGGGACAGGGAATGATGTAGTATAAATTGTGCTGTAAGAGTACATACCACCACTTGTCTGTGAGATTGTTGTACTGAAGTAGCTTGTGTGTTGCTGTGATGCTGGAAGCTGTGTCACTGGTATTTCAAATGCCAGCAGGGTCACCCAAAGTAAATAGGTTTCATCAGAGATTTCAGACTAAGAACAGACTACCAATAGGGAACAGGCTGTCCACTTCAGAGAAATTAGCCACTGAAAACCCTGTGGATAGCACTGAATTGTGTCTGATACAGAAAACCTCAGGAGGAGAAACAGAACATTGTCAGAGATAGTGCCAGAAGATGAAACCTTTGGGTCAGAAGGTACTAAAAATGTGACTGAGGAAGAACTACTTTCTCAAAGTAAAGTTGACCTCAATGACATGGATGGAGCAAGCCTTCGGGACCTTCATTTACGGACAGGACACAACTCAGAGGGAGAAGAGGCAACTGCAAACATCAACGAATAATTTGAACATAGAATATATGAAATATGGATCAAGGAAAATTGGAAGTTGTCAAAAATTAAATAAAACGGATGCAGATCAATATCCTAGACATTAGGGAACTGAAATGGACTGGTACTGGCCATTTTGAATAATAAACCCATATGGCTTACCATTCTGGGAATGACAGACTCAAAAGAAATAGCATCACATTAATTATCAGAAAGGACATTTCAAGATCTATCTAGAAGTATAATGTCTGTATTAGGGTAGTCTCTCACAATACAAGGAGATCCAATCAATACAAACTATTATTTAAATGTACCCACCAACAATTAAAACTAGTGATGCTGAAATTGGAGAATTCCACCAACATCTTCATCTGAAATTGATTAAATATGCAATCAAAATTCATTGATAACTATTGGTGATTGGAATGCACAATTTGGAAACAAAGAAGAATCAGCAGTGGGAGAATATGATCTTGGTGATAGAAACGAAGCTGGATTATGCACGGAACAATTTTGCAAGTTTAATGACTTAATCACAAATAACTTTTTGACAATCCAAAAGGCAATTATACATGTAGAGTTCTCCAGATGGAATAGAGATATCAAGTTGACTACATCTGTAGAAAGAGGTGATGAGAGGGTGGAGATAGGGTGGGGTGGAGTGGGGAAACTGATTACAAGGATCTACATATAACCTCCTCTCTGGGGGATGGACAACAAAAAAGTGGGTGAAGGGAGACGTCAGACAGTGTAAGATATGACAAAATAATAATAATTTATAAATTATCAAGGATTCATGGAGGAGGGAGGGGAAAAATGAGGAGCTGATACCAAGGGCTCGAGTAGAAAGCAAATGTTTTGAGAATGATGAAGGCAACAAATATATAAATGTGCTTGACACAATGGATGTATGTGTGGATTGTTATAAGAGTTGTACGAGCCCCCAATAAAATGATTAAATAAAACAGTTTAAAGAAAGAGATGTACAAGTTCCCAATAAAATGATTTAAAAATAAAAATGAAAATAAATAAAAGCATCAATATAGGGGAAAAAATAAATGATGCAGGAATATCAAAAGAAGATAGAAAGAATACTCAGAGTCACTATACCAAAAAGAACCAGTCAACATTCCACCATTTCAGAAGGTAGCATATAAGCAAGAACCAGTGGTACTGAAGAAAATAATTGAAGTTGTACTGAAAGCATTAGCCAAAAACAAGTCTCCAGGAAGTTATGGAATACCATCAATGGAAATGTTTTAAGAAGTTGATGAAACACTGGAAGCACTCATCTATGCAAGGAAATTTAGAAGACAGCTACATGGTCAACAGACTGGAAGAGATTCATATTTGCACCTCTTCCAAGGAAAGGTGACCAAACAGAATGCACAAATTATAGAATGCAAAAATTATATAATTGATATGAAATACAAGTAAAGTTTTCTGAAAATCATTCCAACAGTTACAGAAGTACATTGAACTAGAGGTTCAGGCTGGATTCAGAAGAGGATATGAAACAAGAGATAACATTGCTGATGTCAGATGGATCTTGGATGAAGGTAGAGAATACCAGAAAAATGTTTACTTGTGTTTTATTGATTATGTCAAGGCATTTGACTGCGTGGATCACAATAAACTATGGATAGCCTTGAGAAGAATAGGCAACCCAGAAGACTTCTTGGCTCATGCAAAACTTGTACATGGATCAAGGGGCAATTGTGTGAACAGAATAAGGGAATATTGCACGGTTTAAAATCACAGAAAGGTGTGTGTCAGGGTTGTAGCCTCTCATCATACTTATTCAATCTGTTTGCTGAACAAATAATCAGAGAAGCTGGAGGATACGCTCATGGAAGTAGCACTCAGATCAAATGGCAGGCTTCATTAGGATAATCTGCTGCCCAAGACCTCTTTCAAGTGTTGAAAAGCAAGGCTGTTACTTTGAGGACTAAATTGGGCTTGACCCAAGCCATGATCTTTCCAACAGCCTCATATGCATGTGAAATTTGGACATTGAATAAGGAAGACCAAAGAAGAATCGATGCATTTGAATTACGATGCTGTGGAGACTATTGAAAGTACAACAGACTGCCAAAAGAACAAACAAATCTGTCTTGGAAGCAGTACAATCAGAATGCTTCTTAGGCAAGAATGGAGAGACTCATTCTCATGTACTTTGGACGTGTTGCCAGGAGAGACTGGTCTTTGGAGAAGGACATTATCTTTGCTAAAATCGAGGGACAGTGAAAAAGAGGATAGCTCTCCAGGAGATGGACTGACACAGAAGCTGTAACAATGAGCTGAAACATAGGAACAATTGTGGGTATGGTGCAGCACTGGGCAGTGCTTCTTTCTGTGGTACATAGGCCTGAAACTGAAGCGATGGCCCCTAACAAAGAGTACACCTTCTTGGAGCCCTATGGGTTTGGAGGAACATTCTCTGGTGTGAGTTGGGAGGAAACCCCAAGAGAAATCTTCTCTAGAGCCTGGGTTTCCTCAATAATTATATGCTATGCTCTCCTTATTATCTCCCTGTCTCTCCCTATTTGCCCATTACCAAGAGGTTATTCTCCACATCTAATGCATTAAAGGATTGAGAACAGCTCTATAAGGTGTCCCAACATCCCAACTGTCAAACACAACTATATACCTGTGCAGAGGACCATACCTGAGGATCAGAAAACAAATATTTACATGGACACCACTGCAATAAACTATCTTTCTGAGATAAGAAAGTAAGAAGGAAAACCTTTTATGTTCTGAATTTTCAAGTCCATCCACGTAAGTCCAGATGAATGAGATTTGAGGTCCGAGGGGATGCTGTTTGGAACTTGTCTCCACCAAGATGGTATCCTATGCAAGTTCCGATTTAGGAATTACAATGATATCCATTGTCATCATTATTTAGTCCAAAGGAGCCCAAAGACAGACGAGACAACTAGTCTCTTCTGTGTCTAATGAGCCTCTCAGGGACTCTGGCACCAATGGCCATGGAGGCTCTTGTACTTGCTTGCTGTGTAATTTCCCTCAAAGTGTTTTCATACACTTAGGACTGAGACCATGAACCCTGGCTACTCATTTGCTCAGGACCTGCTTATATTTCTAAGACTTTCCAATATAGAGAAATTCTGGGTAGTCACACAAAGGTGAAGAACACCAGATAGTTATAATATCAACCTCCTTCAGGTAAGATTACAGAAGAAGTGATATAAATATTTGCTCATTAAAGCATGAAGGCCTTTTTGGAACACCTTTTGTTAAATTTTGCTGATCCAGGGAGCAATAGCAGAATTCCTAAATCCATTTAGGACTAAATCTTGAAATAAACTCACCAATAATTGGCTGTTTCTTTTATCATTTTATGAGGTATTAAGGAGTGAAGAAATGATTGGGAAATGTTAAAAGAGACATACACAATCATAGAAATGGGCTGAGTATGTGTCTGCATATTTTTTATAAAATTAAAAGGATGAATCCACTGGGAACCACATCATTTACGACTGGGAGCCAGGAAGTTGACTGCGTACTGGTAAAATAAACAAACCCAGGGCTGGAGCCTGACTTGTCCCATGTGAACCTCAATTCCTAGGTTTCTGCCCACTCTTTCTTATCCCTGCTTCTGGACCTAGACCTATGAGTGGGGAAAACCAGTCGAGTGTCTCCGAGTTCCTGCTCCTGTGGCTCTCTAGGCAACCCCAGCAGCAGCAGCTCCTCTTCGTGCTCTTCCTGAGCATGTACCTGGTCACAGTCCTGGGAAACCTGCTCATCATCCTGGCCATCAGCACAGACTCCCGCCTGCACAGCCCCATGTACTTCTTCCTCAGCAACCTGTCCTTCGTGGATATCTGCTTCACATCTACCACTATCCCCAAGATGCTGACCAATCACCTTCTTGAGAGTCAGTCCATCTCCTTCTCAGGGTGTTTTATTCAGATGTATTTTCTTTTCCTGTGTGTGGATATAGACAATTTCCTCCTGGCTGTCATGGCTTATGATCGCTTTGTTGCTGTGTGTCATCCCTTACACTACACAACAAAGATGACTCCTCGGCTCTGTGCTCTGCTGGTTGCTGTGTCTTGGGGCATTTCTTGTGTAAATACTCTGTTGCATACCTTGCTGATAGCTAGACTCTCGTTCTGTGCAGACAACAGAATCCTTCACTATTTCTGTGATGCAGCTCCTCTCTTGAAACTCTCCTGCTCAGATACACACCTCAATGAGATGTTGATTCTTACTGTGGGGGGTCTGATAATAACGATCCCATTGGTTTGCATCCTGGTCTCCTACATTTGCATCACCTCTGCTGTCCTGAGAGTCCCATCCACAAAGGGAAAGCAGAAAGCCTTCTCCACCTGTGGCTCCCATCTGGCTGTGGTGTTCCTCTTCTATGGCACCATAATTGCTGAGTATTTCAGCCCATCATCCTCCCACTCATCCGAGACAGACACCATAACTACTGTGATGTACACGGTGGTGACCCCCATGCTGAACCCTTTTATCTACACTCTGAGGAACAAGGACATGAAAGGGGCTCTGAGAAAAATGATTGGCAGGAAGATGGGCTCTATCTGATGAAGGAATCATGGAGTACCAACCTATCAACAGGTATAGAAAGCTTGGTCAACTCCCCTAATGTAACAGTCTATTAGTGCCTGCAATGCACTTAGATTTAATATTCACAATAGATACCTAGCCATGGCCTCTTAACTACAATCAGCTAAGAGTAAGAGGTAGTGATAGTTATTGTTAATGACTGCATAATAAAATATTTTACATAATGCTTAAGCATTTTCCTCCCTAAGTGATAATTTTGAAAAGCTGCAGCTAACTAATTTTTTTACTTCCCTGTTGGAAATGCTGCTAGAATTCAGCCCAACCACTTTATTGATTTTTAGTTGATTCCAAGTCATAGTGACGTTACAGCACACTTCTATTTTGCCACATCTGTTTTTCAAAGCTGTAAGTCTGCCTATGAGCAGATAGTCAGGTAGTTCCCCCACAGAATGGCTAGTGCATTGAAAGGTTGGACTTTTTGGCTAGCAGCCCAGTGCTTCACCACTGTGCCACCAGGGCAATTCAATCTACTACCCACAAAACTGCTGTTCAGTAAATTTTGACTCTTAGCAATCTTAAAGGGAAATGTAGATCTGCTTCTTAGTCTTCCCCAAACTGTAAATGTGTCTGAGAACAAACAACTTCATCTTCTTCCTCCAGAGTGACTGGTGGTTTTGAACTGTTAACCTTGTAGCTTGCAGCCCAATTCATCCTACCATGCCACCAGGACTCCTTGAATCTATAACCTACCCACTGTCATTGAAACAGCCTCATCTTTCTGCCACGGATAACTGGTGGGTTTGCACTACTGACCTTGAGGTTAGCAGTCCTATGCTTATCTGACTACTGGCTGCCTATGCACCTGGGGTGTTCTTAGAGTATACGGATGCTGGGAGTTCTGGTGATACCGTTGGGAAAGTGTTGCAATACTAGCCACCCCCAAGTCCATGCTTCAAACTCACATTCTTGGGAGAAAGCAGGTGCTAGCTGCATCTTTCACAGGTGCTAAATCTGTGAAGATTTACAGTCTTGGAGACTCTACCTTGGGTTGCTATGTGTTGAAATGGACTTGATGGTTGTGAATAGGATGCTAGGTCTTACTGGAAATGATTGTCTTTCGTTTCCACCCCCTCCCAATCCCCGCCCCATGGGCTTTAATGAACATTCTGAGTTGACAACCAGGCTGCATTGACAATCTTTTGTGACAGCTGTTCAGGAAGTGAGCCTAGAAACCTTCAAGGGCATTGCAGGCTAAGGTGGGGATTACCAATAGGGATGAAAGTTCTCTGTGGAGTGTTCTTTTTTCTCTCTGATTTTTGACTAGTTTCCTCCCCCCAAAAGTGTTATTGGCATATAGTTTACATATTATACAATTCAGTAGTTCAGTCACATCAAGAAGAGTTGTACAATCATCACTACAATCTGTTTTCGAACATTTTCTTCATTCTTGCACCCATCGTTAATAACTCCCCATTTCCCTCCAATCTCCCATGCCATACCCTCAAGGAGCCATTATTTAGTTACTGTCTCTATAGATTTACTTATCCTGGATTTTATATACTTGTACAAAAGACATTAAAAGATCCCCACCTCCCCAAGCTAACAACAACAAAATAAAAACAGATAAAAAACCTTAATCAAAAAGAAACAGGAAATAATAAAAACTCGAACAAATTCAAATGGATGATAAGGGAGATCAAATGACAGGATGTTAATTTTTAAACTTGCTGCCTCTTCTGTCGAGCATTCTGTGGGTCAAAGTGTTTTTGTGCAAAGACCAGCACCGGGCATAATGCACATGCCTGTGCAGAGACTCCTGAGAATTAGTCATCCTTTTAGTGTTTCAACATCCAGTTGGATTGTCTTTCCATGTGAGAGGGGGAGAATATTTAGCATGAGGTATGCTTTTTTTTTTTTTTGCTTAGACAACCCTCCGTATAACACCTGAGGTAAACGGAGTACGAGCTGGATAGCTGAGTTTGAACACACCCAGAAATGCCTTGGAAACTTAAAGCTGACCACCTGCTTCTGACAGGTCACAGTCTTGGAAACCCGAGGGAGTACGCCTACACACATGGGGTCACTGTGAGTCAGATTAGACTCAGCAGTAATGAAGAATAATATCAGCAATACTTTTGTTATACCATCTGCCCTGGATGCCTTGCGTGTCCCTTCTCCCAAACGCTTGAAGATCTGAATGAATGTCACCTCCTTTGAGACGTCTTGGATGATTTCTCGCACCAAGACTGTCATGCCCTCTCCTGAATTCCCACAGAAAAACCTCCACTTTCAGCCATTACTCAAGGTTCGCTCACTATTGCTGCTCCTCTCCCTTCACCCTTGGCCGTGAGACTGAGATGCTTGGGACTCATGTATAATATTCAGTTTGCCTCCTGTTATGGATTAACTTGTGACCTCTGGAAATATATATTGTAAGTCTTAAAGTCCTCTATCTGTGGATATAATCCGATTTGGCAATAGGACTTTCCTGTTGCATCTTTGAGAGTACAGGCTGTGTTTTACATCAATTACCTTTGAGATGTCAAAGGAGCAGGTTAGGCTCCAAGAGGGAAGCACAGAGGAGGGGGAGATACAAGCTACTGTGAAGATCATCAAGAAACCAAGGGAAAGAAGCAGAAAAGAGATAAGGACCTTCAGCTAGAACTGGCACAGAGAGAACTCCTTCCTTAGAGCTAGTGCTTTGAATGCAGGTCTAGCTTCTTAATATGTGGGGAAATAAACTACTGTTGATCAAAGTCATTCACGTGTGATAGTTCTGTTAAAGCCCCATTAAGATACTAACAGATGTCCTGTACAGAGCTTGACTCCTGACCCATAGTACATCAGTAACCCATGCTTATTGGACAAGTGAGTAAATATCATCTTAACTTTCAATTTCATATTCTTAATCAAGCAAGAGGCTCCCATTGATGATATTCAGTAATTATAATATTTACATGCTTAAATTAAAAAAATCCCAACATTAAGAATATAAGAAAGAGGATTTTAACCAAATTGACCTCAAACTATGTATACAATTTTTCTACTTACCATTTTCCATGCCATTAATTACTTTAGCAGTGTGATTTTTTAATGGTTGCATGATAGCCCCTGATATGGATATATATATAATATTTATGCAGCAAATCCCCAACTTTGAGCAGATTCAATATCTCACAGCTGGAAATTAGGCTCCAACACTCATCCAGGTCACACAGCTCTGTTTGCACGACCATTTCCAGACACAACCATTGTGACTGGTTTCACCAGTCAGGCCACCTGTTGGGTTGCATTTCATTCCTTGAGTTATTTCTACCTAATGAAACCATTGGCTTATAGAAACATTTGGTCCCATATCTGCCTTTTTTGTTAAAGGACTCTGAAGCTCACTCAGTACAAATGAGTCGACCATTCTCAGAAGTTCCTGAATATTGTATGGCCACTTTATGGCTTCTTCTGGAGTCCTGGTGGAATAGTGGTTATGCATTGGACTGCTAACTGCAAGGTCAGCAGTTTGAAACCACCTGTCACTCTGAGGGTGAAAAACCAGCATGTCTACTTCTGTATATAGTTACCGTCTCAGAAACCCATAGGGCAGTTCTATTCTGTCCTATAGGGTCACTATAAGTCAGAATCAATCTCATGGCAGTGAAATGAGTTGTTTT
The DNA here is from genome assembly GCF_050624435.1 of Tenrec ecaudatus. Taxonomy (NCBI): domain Eukaryota; kingdom Metazoa; phylum Chordata; class Mammalia; order Afrosoricida; family Tenrecidae; genus Tenrec; species Tenrec ecaudatus. Next base: position 109,111,938 of record NC_134541.1, on the reverse strand, counting down.
GATTTGAATGTGTTTCCCCCAAATATGTGATGTAAACCCTAACCCCTTTAGCTGTGGTTCTAATCCCCTTTGGGAATGAGTTTTCTTGTTAATGAGAGTGTATTAATATACCTTATTGTATACCTTAAGTCAATCTGTTTGGAGATATATGAGGTAAATAAGCCAGAAAGCAAGCAGAGAGGGAGGATGATAGAAGTCACACGACATGATGATCACTAAGGAGTCAAGGAAAAGAAGCTGCGTGAATGACATTCATTCCCCTACAGACAACAGCAAGAGAAAAACTTGCCCTAAAGTGTATGCCCTGAATTTTGACTTCTAGGCTCCTAAACTATAAGAAAATAAATTTCTATTTGTTTAAAGCAGTGGTTATCAGCATTCTTGATGCTGTGACCCTTTAATACAGTTCCTCATGTTGTGGTGACCCCCAACCATGAAATTATTTTTGTTGCTACTTCATAACAGTAATTTTGCTACTGTTATGAAATGGGTGACCCCTGTGAAAGAGTCGGATGACCCCCAAAGGAATCGTGACCCACAGGTTGGGAACCACTGATTTAAAACCACCCGCTTGTGGTATTTCTGTTAGAGCATTGCTAGAAAGGTAAGACACCGATCGGGCACAAAATCGATTTATGCCCGCAACTCTTTTGTAACATGAATTCTAATCATTCAAGAATGAAAATAGCTACCTGTGCTTCTTTGTGGCTTAGCCTCACCAAGTGTATACACCTGGTCGCTCTCTCGGGCAGGGGTGGGTGGACTTTTGAGACTGAAGAGCCAATCTTGTCCCTCACAATAATTTAAAGATTATTCAAGAGCTATACATATATTTTTACAGACAAATGAAATCACCATTATCTGAATACTATCCTTTAATTGAAACTATGCTTGTTTTATTTTCATTTTTTCTTCAGAGCCACATGTACAGATGGAAAGAACTGCACATGGCTCGTGAGCCACAGTTTGCTGACCCTCTTTGAGGGCAATGTCTGTATCTCATGACTTGGGAAATGAGTTATTGTTCTCAATCTCAGTTTTCTTTTCTTAAAAAAATAACATCTTTCTTGCTTTATCTGTTTCTGGGAAGCGATCAAAAATTTCAAGTTCAGCTCCTTTCCTGGAACGAACAGTCTATTGGTGATGTCTCCACTTTTCATTCATTCTCTTAAAGACACTACTGATGATAAAACTCAACATATCTCTATGATAGAATTAAAATATCAGACTATTATACAAAGTGCAGATTAAACATCTAACAGGAGCTATAGTGGTGTTGTGGTTATGTACTAGCCTGTGATCTGCATGGCCAGCTGTTCAAAATCACCATCTGTTTCTTGGGAGGAACAAGGGGCTTTCTATTCTCCTAAAGAATTATAGTCTTGGAAACCCACAGGGCCAGTTCTGTCCTGGCCTATAGGGTCACTATGAGTCACCATGTACTAGATGGCTGTGAGTTTGGTGGGTTTTTAAAATGTGTTTGCTTGATATTTTATTTTTTTGCTTTATACTTTTTAAATAGTTTTATTAGGGGCTCATACAACTCTTATCACAATATATCCATACATCGACTGTGTAAAGCATATTTGTACATTCATTGCCCTCATCATTCTCAAAACATTTGCTCTCCACTTAAGCCCCTGGCATCCGGTCCTCATTTTTTCCCCTCCCTCCTGACTCCTCCCTCCCTCATGAACCCTTGATAATTTATAAATTATTATTTTGTCATATCTTGCCCTGTCCGACGTCTCCCTTCACCCACTTTTCTGTTGTCCATCCCCCAGGGGGTCACATGCAGATCCTTGGAATCGGTTCCCTCTTTCCAACCTACTCTCGGTCTACCCTCCCAGTATCGCCACTCACACCACTGGTCCTGGAGGGATCATCTGCCCTGGATTCCCTGTGTTTCCAGTTCCTATCTCTACCAGTGTACATCCTCTGGTCTAGCCAGAGTTTCAAGGTAGAATTCAGATCATGATAGTGGGGGCTGTGGTGGGGGAAGAAGCATTTAGGAACTAGAGGAAAGTTGTATTTTTCATCATTGCTACATCACACCTTGACTGGCGCATCTCCTCCCCTAGACTCGTCTGCAAGGAGATCTCCAGTGGCAGACAACTGGGCTTTGGGTTTCTGCTCTACATTCCCCCCTGATTCACTATGGTAAGATTTTTTTTATTCTGATGATGCCTTATACCTGATCCCTTCAACACCTCGTGATCACACAGGCAGATGTGCTTCTTCCTTGTGGGCTTTGCTGCTTCTGAGCTAGATGGCCACTTGTTTACCTTCATGCCTTTAAGACCCCAGACGCTATACCCTTTGATAGTCGGGCACCATCAGCTTTATTCGCCACATTTGCTTATGCACCCATTTGTCTTCAGCGATCATATCATGGAGGTGTGCACCCAATGATATGATTTTTTATTCTTTGATGCCTGATAACTGATCCCTTCAGCACCTTGTGATCACACAGGCTGGTGTCATCTTCCATGTGGACTTTGTTGCTTCTGAGCAACATGGCCGCTTGTTTACCCTAAAGTTTTAAGACCCCAGATGCTATATCTTTTGATAGCAAGGCACCATCAGCTTTCTTCACCACATTTGCTTATTCACCCGCTTTGTCTTCAGCGGTTGAGTCAGAAAGGTGAGCATCATAGAATGCCAATTTAATAGAAGAAAGTATTCATGCATTGAGGGAGTGCTTGAATAGAGGCCCAAGGTCCTTCCGCCACCTTAATACTAAACCTATAAATAGATCGTATCTGGGAGGTGAGCACACAATGATATGACTTTGGGGTCAGGGTGTGGTGCCCCAATACACTGAACTGGAAAACACTCCTAAAGGTCAACAAACAATTATTGAAGTAACTATAAGCCTTTCTTTCTTGGTGTGTTTTGTCATTGGTTTGTTGTTGTTTTGTTGTATATTGTTGCTTGTTTTTTTGCTGTGTCTTGATTTTGTGCATGTTATTATCTCCGGAGTTCTGTCTAAATAACATAGGCTGGATGAACAATCTGGAGGAGAAAACAATGGGACCAACAGTTCCAGAGGGATATAGGAGAGGGGGAGGTGGGGGATAGGTAGTGGTGTTAACAAACCCAGGGACAAAGGAACAACAAATGATCCAAATTGGTGGTGAGGAGGGTGTGGGAGGCCTGGTAGGGCATGATCAAGGGTAATGTAACCAAGAGGAATTTCTGAAAACTTGATGGGGACTAAGCATGATAGTGGGAAGGAGGAAAGTCCAGGGAAATAGAGGAAAGAGCTGGGAGGCAAAAGGCATTTATAGAGGTCTAGATAAAGGCATTTACATATGAAAATATATTAGGATGGGGAATTAGATCTATGTGCATATATTTATAGGCTTAATATTGAGGTAGCAGAAGGACATTGGGCCCTCACTCAAGTACTCCCTTAATGCAAGAATATTTTCTTCTATCAAATTGGCATTCTATGATGCCCACCTTCCTGACACAATGGCTGAAGACAAAGCGGGTAAATAAGCAAATGTGGTGAAGAAAGTTGATGGTGCCACGGTTATCAAAAGATATAGCATCTGGGGTTTTAAAGGCTTGAAGGTAAACAAGTGGCCATCAAGCTGAGAAGCAACAAAGTCCACATGGAAGATGACACCAGCCTGTGTGATCATGAGGTGCCAAAGGGATCAGTTATCAGGTGGTTTTTTTTTTGAAGTATCTAACAAGGTGATTATTCAATGAAATCCTCATGAGTAGCTCTGGTATTTCTAGCTGATCCTTTCTCCTTGCACATAAAACCAACACACGTATATTAATTCCTTTAACATTTTAGATAAAAATCTATTTGGAGTACTATGTTAAATAGGAGTGGGAACAAGAGGTATCATTGTTTGGTCACCTTTTTCAGTGGAATTGTTTTAGCCTTTTCTCCATTGATTATCATGTTGGCTGTTGATTTTTTATATATAGCTTGTATAATATTGAGGAATTTTCCTTCTATTCCCATCTTCTCAAGTGTCTTAACCAGGAATGGGTGTTGGATGTTTTCTGCATCTATAGATATTATATAAAGTGACTCATATAGTTGTAGAAATGGGTAAGTCTTGTTCAGTTCAAATCTGCGCATCACATGTTAACCTGAAGGCTTCTCCTGACTTGTGTCAGGAACCAGGGTCAGGAATACCACATGCTGCTGAATACGGTCACAAGTGAATCCCAGGTTGGCAGGCCAGATGACAGACCACTGAGGGCTTCCTGGGTTGGAAGGTAATATTAAATTAAAAATAGAAAAACAACATCATCATCAACAACACCAATAGGCTTGCACTAACAGCAAAGAAATACCCCTAGTTTTTTTGTTAAGTAGAAGAAAAATAAGCATGAATTGAATCCCCAAATCTGTAGACCTATGCTCTGGTCAAAAAAGTGATGAGATTCGAGGTCCCAGGGGATTCTATTTGGGACATGTCTCCCCAAAAGTGTTATCTACAAGTTCTGACTTCTGAGTTACATCATACCCATTGTCATCATTGGTTGGTTCAAGTGGCCCAGAAGGTAGGTGGGACAATTACTCTCTTCACGAATCTAATGAGGCTCTCAGGGAATTTGGCCATGGAGACTCCTGTAAATGCCGGCTATACGATTCCTACAAGCATTTTTCAGGGATAGCAGACTAAGACCATGAACTCCTACTCCTCATTTGTTCAGGACTTGTCTATATTTCCAAGACGTTCCAATCCCCATGATATTGAGAAGCACTGGCCAGTCATACAGAGGTGAAGAACACATGGGAGCTGTAATACCTCCTTCAGGTAGGATTATAGCAGAGGAGATAGAAATATTTTATAATTAAGACATGAAGTTCTTTTAGGCATTCTCTTTGTTAAATCTTGCAAACCCAGGGAAAAATATCAAGGGTTCTATATCAATTACATGTAACTTAAGATAAACTTAGTAATCATCAACTGTTTCTTTTAATATACTTTCAATGAGCTATGATGGAGTGAAGAAATAACCAGGAAATATTTAAAATGACATACACAATCATAGACACAGGTTGAATAAGCCAGATGGGACCAGCATTATCCAAGATGGGGGGCTAACTTTGGTTGTTTAGAGACTGGGTGCAAATACAGATTGAGCAATTCTGATAAAGTGAGTAAGACCATGGCTGGGGTCTCACTTGTCCTATCTGGATCCTCAGTTCCTAGGTATCTGCCCTGTTTCTCTTGTCTGCATCTGGACTTAGACGAATGTGTGGGGAAAATCAGTCCAGTGCCTCTGAATTTCTCCTCCTGGGCCTCTTCTGGAAGCCCCAGCAGCAGCAGATACTCTTTGTGCTCTTCCTGAGCATGTACCTGGCCACAGTCCTGGGAAACCTGCTCATCATCCTGGCCATCAGCACAGATTCCCGCCTGCACACCCCCATGTACTTCTTCCTCAGCAGCCTATCCTTTGTGGATGTCTGCTTCTCCTCCACAACGGTCTCCAGGATGCTGGTCAACCACATAATTGGGAGTCAAACCATCTCTTTCTCCGGATGTCTCACACAGATGTATATTTTCATTGTGTTTATTGTCATGGACAATTTCCTCCTGGCTGTGATGGCCTATGACCGCTTTGTTGCTGTTTGTTACCCCTTACACTATACAAGTAAGATGACCCATCAGCTCTGTGCCCTGCTGGTCACTGGATCTTGGGGCATTGCCAATGTGAATGCTCTGTTGCATACCCTGTTGATGGCTCAGCTTTCATTCAGTGCAGACAACAGGATCCCCCACTTCTTCTGTGATTTAGCTGCTGTTCTGAAACTCTCCTGCTCTGACACACACCTCAATGAGATGGTGATTCTTACCGTGGGAGGTCTGATAATGACAATCCCATTGATTTGCATCCTGGTTTCCTATGTGTGCATCACCTCTGCTGTCCTGAGAGTCCCATCAGCAAAGGGAAAGTGGAAAGCCTTCTCCACTTGTGGCTCCCACCTGGCTGTGGTTTCCCTCTTCTATGGCACTGTCATTGCTGTGTATTTTAGCCCTTCATCCTCCCACTCAGCTGAGAAGGACACCATAACTACCATCATGTACACGGTGGTGACCCCCATGCTGAACCCCTTCATCTATAGTCTGAGGAACAAAGACATGAAAGCGGCTCTAAGAAAACTGATTAGGAAATAGACAGGTTTTATCTGAAGTCTGGACTATCATGGACTATTGATCTATCAACAGGTTTAGAAACTTTAAAAAATCATTTTATCGGAGTTCGTACAACTCTTATCACTATCCATATATACATCCATTGTGTCAAGCACATTTGTACGTTTATTGCTATCATCATTCTCAAACGATTTCTTTTTCACTTGAGCCCTTGGTATCAGCTCATTTCCCCGCTTTGCACCCTCACCCTCCCTCCCTCACCCTTGATAATTTATAAATTATTATTATTTTGTAAGGTATACTTTTGCCAGTTCATTCTAATCTTTTTGTCTCTGTCCATCACCATTTTCAATGAACTCTTCACAAGACCCGAAGGGCCCTGGTGGTGTTGTGGTTCCTCTTTGGGCTGATAACTGCAAAGTCAGCAGTTCTAAATCACCAGTCACATCACGGGCGAAAGACGATAATTTCTACTTCTGGAAAGAGTGACAGCTTCGGAAACCACAGACACAGTTCTACCTTGAGCTAAAAGGTCACTAGGAATTAAAATTGACTTGATGGTTATGAGTTTGTTGTGAATTTTTTGTTCCAATACCTACTTATCTGTGACATTTGCCTTTTTTCCATTTTTTTGGACTGGATATTTTTAAATTAAAAAATTCTCTCATAGCTATTATATCATAACAATTTTTTGCTCTGGTTAGATATTAAAACTCTTTTTTATTAATCATTTTGTTGGAGGGGTTATACAAATCTTATGACAGTGCATCATTCAATTGTATTAAGCACACTTGTACATATGTTGCCATCAACATTTCCAAAACATTTTCTTTTTACTGGAGCCCACGGTATCAGTTCCTCTCCCCCCTCCTTTTACCCCTCCCATCCTTGTGAATCCCTGATCAAATATATATTATTGTTATTTCATGTCTAACACCATCCATTGTCTCCCTTCAACCACATTTTGATTATTTGTTCCCCTGGGGGGTGGTGGTTATATATCCAACTTGTGATCAGTTCCCCCTCTCTTTTCCTCCACCCCTCCCAATACCTCCATGGTATCACTACATCCACTACTGTTCCTTCGGGGTTTAGCTATCTTGGATTCCATGTGTCCAGGATATGTGTGTAGTCCGGTGTAGTGGGATTTTTAGGATTTTGGATGGGGTGTGGTGGGGAGAAGTATTCAAAAACTAGAGGAATGTTGTGTGCTTCCTCAGTGCTATAGTGTACCCAGGCTGAATCATTCCTTCTTTGTGACCCTTCTCAGGGGATGCCCAATTGTCTAAAGATGGGCTTTGAGTCCCCAATCAGACCCCTCTCTTTCACATTAATATAATTTTTTATTTTTGATCTTTTGTTACCTGATCCCATCAACCCCTATGATCACATAGGCTGGCGTGCTTCTTTCACGTGGCCATTTTTGCTTCCCTGCTAGATGGTCACTTGTTTAACTTCAAGCTTTTAGACCCCAGATGATATATCTTTTGCAAGCCGGGCACCATCAGCTTTCTTCACCACATTTTCCTATGCACCTATTGTGTCTTCAGCAATAATGTCGGGAAGGTGAGTATCACAGAGCACCTAGTTATTAGAGCAAAGTGTTCTTGTGCTTAGGGAAGCATTGAATCGAGGCCCAAAGTCGATCTGCTATCTTAATGCTCAACATATAAATATATGTTGACCTATATCCCTATCATTATAAATTAATGTATTTGCATATATACATGTCTATACATATACTTCTCTAGATAGCTTTTGCCTCCTAGTTCTTTCCTCTATTTCCTTTCACCTTTCTCCATCCCACTATCATATTTGCCCTCCATTTGGCTCTCAATAAATCCTCTTTAGCACTTGATCAAACCCTACCAGGCATTCTACACCCTCCTTGCCTTGATTCTAAATGACCTCTGTCTTAATTACAACCATTTCTAGGTAATGACATTAATTGTTAATTACTGCATTATAAAATGTTTCACAAAATTAAGTTTTCCTTTTTAAGTGTTTAGTTCGAAAAACTCCAGCTATTCAAATATTTTTCCATTTCCCTGTTGGAAATGCTTTCAGAATCCACAACCCAAAGGTGTGGCCCATGAGCAATGCTATAGGACAGAGATAATTGCCTCATAGGTTTTTCAAGGCTTCAGATCTTTATGGGAGCAGTCTGTCATAGCTTCTCCCCCCCCCCCCAGAATAGCTGGGGTGTCATAGAATGAGGAGGAAAAAGGGCTATGGTTAAAATGCTACCTAAATCCAAACTATTGCAATGAAATACACTCTGTCTCATAGCAACCCTGTGGGACAGAGTAGAACAGCTCCCTAGGTTTGCAGAGACTGTAAATCTTTATAGGAGCAAACACCCTGATGCTTTTCAGTGGAGTACCTGGTGGGGCCGAACTGCCAATCTGTGGTTAGTAGCCCAATGTATGTCTCACAGTGCCACGTTGGCTGCTTGTATCATCACCTAGGCAGCTTTTACAGTACCAGTGCTGCTCAAGGAAGGAAGGAGCTAGTCAAGGTGGAGTACAGCACTGACAAAATGTACAACTTTCCTCTAGTTCAGTAGTTCTCAACCTTCCTAAGGCTGTGACCCTTTAATGCAGTTCCTCATGTTGTGGGGACCCCCACCCACAAAATTATTTTTGTTGCTACTTCATAACTGTAATTTTGCTACTGTTATGAATCATAATGTATATGTGTGATATGCAGGATGTATTTTCATAGTTATAAAATTGAACATAAGTAAAGCATAGTGATTAATCACAGAGCAATATGTAATTATATATTGTGAAATATTTGATTTTTTTCTGATGGTCCTAGGTGGCCCCTGTGAAAGCATCCTTTGACCCCAAAAGGGTTGTGACCCCATAGGTTGAGATTCCCTGTTGTAGTTCTTTTTTAAAAAAAATCATTTTATTGGGGGCTGTACAAATCTTATCACAATCCTTATATCCATCCACTGTATATCAAGCACATTTGTACATTTGTTACCCTCATGACTCTAAAAATATTTGCTTTCTATTTGAGCCCTCGGTATCAAGTAGATACCTCACTTCTCCCCCTACCTCCCCAGTCCTCCTTCCCTCATGAACCCCTGATAATAGTAAATTATTATTATTCTGTCATGTCTTACACTGTCTGAAGCCTCGCTTCACCCACTTTTCTGTTGACCGTCCCCCAGGAAGAAGGTTATATGTAGATCCTTATAATCATTTCCCCCTTTTTACCCCACCTTCTCTCCACCCTTAGGTATCACCACTCTCACCACTGGTCCTGAGGGGATCATCTGTCCTGGATTTCCTGTGTTTCCAGTTCCTATCTGTAGCAGTGGACTTCTTGTCTAGCTGTACTTTTAAGGTAGAATTTGGATCATGATAGTGGGGTGTGTGGAGGAAGTATTTAAGAACTAGAGGAAAGTTGTGTGTTTCATTTTTGCTACCCTGCACCCTGACTGGCTCATCTCCTCACCAAGACCCTTCTGTAAAGGGATGTCCTGTGTCTATAGATAGGTTTTGGGACTGCAACCTGTAGTCCCCCTCATTCTCAATGATGTGATTTTTTTGTTCTTTGATGCCTGTTACCTGATCCTTTCCACACCTCATGGTCACACGGGCTGGTGTGCTTCTTCCATGTGGGCCTTATTGCTTCTGAACTAGATGGCCACTTGTTTACCTCCAAGCGTTTAAGACTCCAGATACTATATCTTATAATAGCCAGGCCCCATCATCTTTCTTCACCACATTTGCTTATGCACACATTTGTCTTCAGTGATTTTGTGGGGAAGGTGAGCATCATGAAATACCAATTTAATAGAACAAAGTGTTCTTGCATTGAAGGATTACTTAAGTGGAGGCCCAATATCCACCTGCTACCTTAATACTAAACCTATAAATATGTCCACGTAGATCTATTTCCCCATAATCATACATAACTATATTTACATATGTACATGCCTATTTTTAGACCTCTATGAATACCCTTTGCCTCCTATCTCTTTCCTCTATTTCTGTTTACTTTCCTCTTGTCCCATTCTCATGCTCAGCCTTCATTTGGGTTTCAGTAATTCCTCTCATTTATATTTCCCTTGATCAAGCCCTACCAGGCTTCTTACACCCTCCTGCCACTGATTTTGGATAACTTGTTCCCGCTTCCCTGGGTTTGTCAACACCACCTTCTTTCCACCACCTCCCCCTCTTCCATGTCACCCCAGAATCATTGGCCCCATTGTTTTCTCCTCCAGACTGTTCATCCAGCCTATCTTACCTAGATAGAACTGCAGAGATAATAATATGCACAAAAAACAAAACATAGAAAAACAGCGACAAAAGAAATCAAAAGTATGACAACAACAACAACAACAACAAAATGACAAAAGCAAATGACCTGTAAATAGTTAAAGGTCTGTTTGTTGACCTCTAGGAGTGTCCTCCAGTTGGGTCTAATGGGGTGCCACGCCCTGGCTCCAAAGTCTATCCATGGCACTCCCTTGGGCCCTCCCTGCTCTGCTCCTCCCACTGCTCTGGGGAAAGCCCTTAGTGTTTTGCCTCTGTGTGGTGGGATCAGATCGGGCAGAATTCCCACACTGTGTCTCCAGTGTTGTCCCTCTAGGTCTATGGGTCAATGAGGGACGTCATGTCTCATAGTGGGGCCGGCCATATGGTTCTCTCTGTGCATTGGCTGCTCTGAGCGGGAATATCATCCTCAAGGCTTGGTAGCCAGGATGTGCTCCACTTTCTTTTCCCCCGCTTTCATTTCCTTTTGTGTTCTCTGATCAGACATGTCCCTCTCCCTGAGCTGCAGCTTCAGTGCTGTCCTCTAAAGTAAGTTCTTCTGGGTTGATGGGAGGCTGTCCATGTAGTTTGGATAGGGGTCGTGCCCTGGAACCCTTCCACTAGCTCCCCACTCCATGCCAGCATGCTGCATTCACATCCCAGAAAACTGTGTTGAAGTCTTGTCCCTCTTTCTCTGTGGAGCTATAAACAGTACTCTCCCCTTGTGTGGGTTAGTGCCGTGTTCCCCCGCCTGCTACACATTTCTATTGCTTTTATTTCTCCTTCCTTTTTAGTTGACTACCACTGTACCCCTGGATTTAGTTTGACCCCTGACATTCTACCTGGACCTCACTCTAGGAGTGTTTGCACAGAGTAGCTTTTTCCCTAAGCCCCTTTTGCATTTTTTATAAAAGCGTACCTTAGCAGACTCATGTTGTTCTTGTCCTGTGCTTGGCTTACTTCACTAGCATAATATCCTCCAATTCTTCCCGTGTGGTGATATGCTTCAAACATTCATCACTGCTTTTGGCGATGTGTAGTACTTTATTGTATGTATGTACTACTGATTGTTTGATCCATTCTTCTGTTGATGGAAATTTGGGTTGTTTCCATCTCCTTGAAATTGTGAACTGTGCCACGATGAACATTGGAACACAGATGTTTGGCTTTTGTTTTTTTTGCCTCTTCTGGGTATATGCCCAGTAGAACTATTGCTAGGTCATATGGTAGCTCAATTTCCATCTGCTTTAGATAATGCCAAATTGATTTCCATAGTGGCTGTACATACCTACAGGTCCACCAGCAGTGGATGAGAGTTCCTATCAGCCTCTCCAACACTTGTTGCTTTCTGATTTTCTGAATTGAATTATCTTTGAGGGTGTTAGGTGGCATATCATAATTGTTTTAATTTGAATTTCTCTTATGGCTAATGAGCTGGAACATTTTCTCATATGTTTATTGGCTATTTGGATTTCTGCCCTTGTGAAACTCCTGTTAAGGTCCTTTGCCCACCTCCTAAATGGGCAGTTATTTTTTTTTCTCTTTTTGGAATCTAGCAGAGAGTTGTAGATTTTAGTAATAAGACCTTTGTCTGATGTGTCATTGCTAAAGATATTTTTCCCAGTTCGTGGCCTCTCTTTTTACTTTCTTGATGAATTCTTTCAATGTACACCGGTGATTTATCTTCCGTATATCCCACTTGTCAATTTCTGATGCCTCTGTATTTGTATCCTTCCCTATTTCTGAAGCCTATGTATTCCCTGTGCCAAGGTTCTCAGCTTTGTCCTGCTTTAGTTCTTCACATCTCCCTTCCCCACTATCATGACCCCAAATATACCTTACAAATCGGCTATACCAGAGCATGTACACAAGTATACATAAGAGGGTGAAACACAGGGAATCCAGGACAGATAAACGACTGGGGACCAATAATTATAGTATATATACCAGGAGAGGCAGGGGAATGTGGCAGGAGATAGGGGGAACTAATCACAATGAGCTACATATAACACAGCCCCAGGGGGACAGACAACAGAAAAGTGGGTGAAGGGAGACATTGGTCAGTGTAAGACATTAACAAATAATTTATAAATTATCAAGAGTTCATGAGGGATGAAGCATGAGGGAGGGAGAGGGGAATAAGAGGAGATGATACTATGGGATCAGTAGAAAGAAAATTTATTGAAAATGATGATGGCATCAAATGTACAAATGCGCTTGCCATAAATGATGTATATATGGATTGTGATAAGAGCTGTATGAGCCCTCAGTAAAATGAGAAAAAAAGATCAAGAACATTGAGAAAACTTTACTTTGATGGAAAAAAAAGAGAAATGATGAAAATAATAAATAAACACAGGGTTTATTAGCACCACTACCCTTTCCCCCACCTTCCCCTTCTCCCGTATCTCCCCAGAACCATCGGTCCCATTCTTTTCTTTTCCGAATTATTTATCCCACCTAACTTACCTAGATAGACATGCAGAGACATTAATAAGTACAAAAACCAGGCAAAACCAAACAACAACAACAACAACAAAGGAAGTCAAAATCGAGAAAACAATTACAACAACAGCAAAAAGAAAAACAAATTAACAATACAAAAAAGAAAGTCACTGACAAAAACAGAAAAGCCAGGTCAGATAGATATATAATACAAAAATGAACAGTTAAATTATAAAGCAGTGAGACACTAGCAGTCTTTTAAGTCTTGAGGGCTTCCAGTTCCTCCTCTGTAGAGAGAACTGGGCTACATATATCCAGGCAGCAAACAGCAAGGCAGGTCACCAACTGTCACCAACTGTCGGTTCCCAGCTCCAGAGATGTACATTCTAATTGTGTGGGATTAAAGGGACCTCAATTTATAGCGACACAGTCCACTGGCTAGGTGTCCCACAGGTAGTGTACCCTTTAAATTGAGGCACAGAACAAGCAAGGCAACCACACGCCGATCCGATGATTAAAGAGCGAGAGACAAGAAAAGTGAGGCTCACCGAGCCATTTATCTCTCCACATTTCAATTAATCCTACGTGTGTTTATCGGCCAGGCTGGCATAGTAAACTATCGCACATTCCTATATTCTTGTGTCTTAAACAGCAATTGGTGTTGCCTATTGTCGAATGCTTTTTCTGCATCTATTGATATTATCATGTGATTCTTATAGTTTTTCATGTCAATGTGGTGAATGATACTAGTTGTCTTTCATATGCTGAACCATCCCTGCATCCCTGGTATGAATCTCACTTGGTCATGGTGAATTATTTGTTTTATATACTTTTGTATTTTGTTGGACAGTATTTTGTTAAGGATTTTTGCATTGATGTTCATTAGGGATATTGGTCTGTAGTTCTCTATGACTGTGCGATCCTTGTCTGGTTTTGGTATCAGAATTATACCAGCTTCATTTAAGGAGTTTGGGAGTTTGCTGTCTTTTTTCTATGTTCTCGAGGAGTTTGTGTGGGATTGGTGTTAGTTCGTCTCTGAATGCTTGCTAGAATTCTCCATGAAGCCATCTGGTTCAAGGGATTTTTTTATTGGTAATCCCTTGAGAACCTTGTCTATTTCTTCTATTGCTATGGATCTGTTGAGATTCTTGACATCCTTTGGGGATAGTCTAGGGTGGGGTTATTTTCCCAAGAATTTGTTCATTTCTTCCAAGTTGTTGAATTCACTGGAGTACAATCTTTCATAGTACTGTGTAAATATCCATTTGATTCCATTAGGGTCTGTCATAATATCCCTTCTTTAATCCCTCAATCTTGTTATTGAAATTTGTTCCCTCCTTTCTTGGGTTAGGTTTGCAAGTGGCTTGTCGATTCTGTTTATCCTTTCAAAGACTCAACTTTTTTTTAAAAACAATTTATTAGGGGCTCATACAACTCTTATCACAGTCCATACATATACATACATCAATTGTATAAAGCACATCTGTACATTCTTTTCCCTAATCATTTTTTCTCCTCTTTTCTTTTTTTTACATTTTATTAGGGACTCATACAACTCTTATCACAATCCATACATATACATACATCAATTGTATAAAGCACATCCATACATTCCCTGCTCCAATCATTCTCAAAGCATTTGCTCTCCACTTAAGCCCTTTGCATCAGGTCCTCTTTTTTCCCCCTCCCTCCCCGCTCCCCCCTCCCTCATGTGCCCTTGGTATTTTATACATCGTTATTTTGCCATATCTTGCCCTATCCGGAGTCTCCATCCCCCCCCTTCTCTGCCATCCCTCTCCCAGGGAGGAGGTCACATGTGGATCCTTGTAATCAGTTCCCCCTTTCCAACCCACTCACCCTCCACTCTCCCAGCATCGCCCCTCACACCCTTGGTCCTGAAGGTATCATCCACCCTGGATTCCCTGTGCCTCCAGCCCTCATATGTACCAGTGTACAACCTCTGCCCTATCCAGCCCTGCAAGGTAGTTGGGGGGAGGAAGCATCCAGGATCTGGGGGAAAGCTGTGTTCTTCATCGGTACTACCTCGCACCCTAATGACCCATCTCTCCTAAACCCCTCTATGAGGGGATCTCCATTGGCCGACACTTGGGCCTTGGGTCTCCACTCTGCACTTCCCCCTTCATTCAATATGGTATATATATACACATATATACATACATACACACACACATATATATACATATACACACATATATCTCTTTTTTTTGCATGATGCCTTATACTTGGTCCCTTTAGCACCTCGTGATCGCACTGGCCGGTGTGCTTCTTCCATGTGGGCTTTTTTGCTTCTGAGCTAGATGGTCGCTTGTTCACCTTCAAACCTTTAAGACCCCAGACACTATCTCTTTTGATAGCCGGGCACCATCAGCTTTCTTCACCACATTTGCTTATGCACCCATTTGTCAAAGACTCAACTTTTAGCAGCATTATTTTTTCCCATAGTTTTCTTATTTTACCTCTTCTGAATCTCAGCCCTAATTTTTATTATTTCTTTTCTTTTACTATTCGTGGGATTATCCTGCTGACTCTGTTCTAGTTGTAATTTTTGTGTCAGCATATCAATCATGATTCTTTCTTCCTTTTTCAGGTGTGCATGTTTTGCTATGAAACTTCCACTGATAACTACCTTTTCCGTGTCCCATAAGTTTTGGTACGTCGTGTTCCCATTTTTGTTGGTTTCCAGAAATTTCCTAATTTCATCTCTGATCTGTGCCATTATGCACTCCTTTTGCAACAGAGAGTTATTCATCCTCTAATTGTATGCTTTTGTTTTCTTCGTCTTCCTTTTGTTGACTTCTAGCCTTATGGCACAGTGATCAGAGAGAGAGGTCTGTATGATATCAATGTGCGTAAATTTATGTAGATTCACATTATGTCCCAGCATGAGGTCTAGCTTCAAATACGTGCTATGTGGGCTTGAAAAGAATGTGAATTTTTTTAATTTGGATGAAAAGCTCTGTAAATATATATCAGGTCAAATGGTCTCATTGTAGTGTTTAGATACCTAGCCTCCTTGTTCAGTTTCTTTCCCTGTGATCTATCTTTCTCAGAGAGCAGTGTATTGAAGTCACCCACTATAATTGTTTAGGCTGTGATTTCTTTTTTCATCTTTTGGAGTGTTTAACGTATTCAGTGGGTCTCTCATTTGGGGAACATATGTTTACAATGCTTCGTGCTTCTTTGTATACTGTTACCTTGAGCATTATATAGTGTTTCTCCTTATCTCTTTTTATGGTTTGCACTTTGAGGTCAATTTTATCTGAGATTAGGATTGCAACTGCTGATTTTTTTGAATTGCTGTTTGCTTGGTATGCCTTTCTCCAGCCTTTGATTCTCAGCCTAGTTTTGTCTGTAGCGTTGAGATTTGTCTCCTGTAGGCAGCCGACTGATGGATTGTGTTTTGTAAGCCAGTCTGCTAGCCTCAGTCTTTTAATTCCTGAGTTCAGGCCATTGATATTCAGGGTTATTATCTCCATCTGCGCACTCTGTGATGTTATCTTATACCTTTTGTGTTGGGTGTTTTCCTATCTTCCTTTCTTATTAGTGTGTGTGTGTGTGTGTGTGTGTGTGTGTGTATCATTCTTGACTTTTTTTTCCCCATTGAGCCAATGCTCTATTGGGGTCTGTTTTCTCTTTGTTGCCCTCTGGGTGAAATTGTCCTATGTGGCAGTCTCTTATTTATGCTTGGTGAATGTTGTTCTTCTGTCCATACTGGGTCGTCAAGGATCGTTTGTAGGGCTGGGTTTCTTCTAACGTATTTGAGTTTTTCCTAGTCTGGGAAGACTCTTACTTATCCATCTATCTTGACTGATAATTTTCCTGGGAAGAGTATTCTTGGGTTTGTGTTGTTTTCTGTCAATTTTTGTAATATGTTACTCCACTCTCTCCTCTTCTTCATAGTTTCTGCTGATAGGTCTGAGCATATTCTTATTTGGGAACCTTTATATGTGATTACTTGTGTTTTCTTAGCTGCTCTCATGTTTTTTTCCTTTTCCTGAACTTTGGATAGTTTAACTATTATGTGCCTTGGTGACTTCTTCTTGGGATTCAGTCTATCTGGTGTTCTTTAAGTTTCCTAAATGGTTGCCCTGTTTTCATTCCTTAAATTAGGGAAGTTTTCCTCCAAGAATTTTCTCACTGTTGTTTCAGATGACTACTTTGTTGTTTCTTCTTCTGGTAATCCAATAATTCTAATGCTCATCTTCACAGCACCTGACAAAGCTCTTAGGCTTTCTTCAGTTTCTCTGATGATCTTATTAAATTTTTGTTCACCTTTGTTAAAATCTGCTTGGCTGTCCTACAAGTCACTTGTGTGGTTCTGTGTTTCCTCCAGTTGATTCTCAAGGTCCGTGTGTCTGCTACTGGTATTTTTTGTTATCTCCTCTCTAAGCTGTTGTATTTTCCTTGGGCAAATGGACTTTATCTCCTCTGTCATTTCATCCTTTTCCTGTACTGTTTCCCTCCTATCCTGTATGACTTCAAGCAGCATTTTGAAAAAAAAATTTTGGTGACAGCTCAATACCTGCTTCTTCTGTGCATGTTGTTATGCTCAGGACATCTTCTGCCATTGCATTTTGTTTTTCCTGTTTTTTTCATTGAGGCTGTTTGGCTTGATGGCTTTTTGCATTGTGTTTTTTTAGAGGAGCCAGGCGCTATTTTCCAGGGAGTCGAAGAGCAAGGGCTCTCTCTGGGAGACTTGTAGGAATGCTTCTTTGAACTTCCTGCAGGTAATTATACTATGGAATCAGCCTACCACTTTATCCTGCAGTGGCTTCCCTCTCAGGGGAGTGCCCCAGAAGGCTCGTGCATTGCCTGCTTTGGTGTAGAACACCGCGAATGGTGGGTGGAATAGCCTTGGCCAGGTAGATCACTGCTGAGGTTCCTGCAGCAGCATGAAATGTTGGCGAGTGTTGGCCGAGCTGCCTTAGGCCGTGTAAGGCACTAAGGTTGGCGGGAGGAAGTTCCCTCAGTCACAGGGGACAACAGAGAAAAATAGGAGCTCCCCCAGCCACACAGGCTGGAATTCCCCGGTAAGAATTTGAACACAATATCCCCTGGTGGAGGTCAGCTGGGCTTTCCCCAGACTTGGGTTATGCTGCACAATGTGGAGCCCACCTAACTGCGTGGGGGCAGCCATACATGCCCTAGGCTAAGGGGAATGATCTGGAGGTCTGCAGTGGAGTGTGAAAGAAGAGGGAAGAGACAAAGAGGAGGAAAAAAAATAAAAAGCTAAGCCCGCTGAAACTGTGGGGGTATAGAGAGAAGATGGGGAAACAACAGAAACAATATAGCTGAGCCCCGATCCCTGCCCATGGGGCTGCAAGATTTTAATCCCTGCCCTGAGGTGGCAGCGACCTGTGTCTGTGTTGAGATAAAGCCCCTGCACTGGCTCCAAATGGTCATGGCTCCAGCTGAGACAGTGGCAGGGCTAAGGTCAAACCCTAGCTGGCCTCCACTGTGGTAAGCCAAAAGCCCTCAGACTCTCAAAACCTAGTGGGCCTGTGCCTTCTTATCTTTATGATGCCTCTCCTGAGATCCAGCAGTGTTGAATTTCCCTCTTAGTAACTCTCCTGGGCTGATTTCTGTGGAGTCCCTCTGGTATGTGTTACTCAGTCGACATCTTCCCGGTAGCAGTTTGTTGACCTTTAAGGGTGTTTTCCACAGGAGTCTGATGTGGTGCCACAATCTGTCTCCCAAGCTTATTTTTGGTTTTCTGTTGGGGTTTCATCAGTCTGCTCCCCCTGCTTCTCAGCTGCCTGCCCTCCGTACCTCGACCCAGCATGATGGGGCCAGACTGTGCACTATTCCCACACTGTGTCTCCAGTGCTGTCCCACACAATGTCATGGTTCAGTGCCATGCCCTGTAGTGGGGCCAACCCTATACTCCTCCCGGTGCATTCTCTGCTCTGAGTAGGAAAATTATTCTTGTGGCTTGGTGGGCCAGGATGTCCTCTCCTCCCTCTCTATCCCTTTGCTTTTCTTCTGTGTGCTCTAATCTGACACACCCCTCTCCCCAAGCTGTAGCCCTAGTGCTGTTCCCTGAAGTACATTCTTCTGATGGGGGCAGGAAGGGGAGGCTTCTGACATCTCTATTGGTTCTCTGGTATATGCCAGTATGTAGTATTCATGTCTTGTTGCATCCAGTTGAAGCCTGATCTCTTTCTCCCTCTCCTCTGGAGATGTAAAAACTACCCTCCCCATGGGTGGATTAGTGCCCTGCTCCCCAGGGCTTTTTTTTCTCTTTCTCTTTCTTTACCCCCTCTTATTTAGTTGACTGACATATGTATCCCTTGATTGGGTTTGGCCCCTGCCATAGTTGCTGGACCTCACTCCAGGGATGTATGTATATAGCAGCTTTTCCCATATGCCCCGTTTTTTTTGTTTTGTTTTTGGTTTGTTTTTAAAGCTTACCACAGAGGACTCATGTTGCCCTTGTTCTTTTGTGTTTGACTTACTTCACTTAGCATGAGTTCCTCCAGTTCTTCCCATGAGGCAGTGGGCTTCCTGCATTCATCGCTGCATTTTAGGGGTGTGTAGTACCCCATTGTATGTATGTACCATAGTTTTTTGATCTACTCAGCTGTTGATAGAAATTTGGGTTGTTTCCAACTCCTTGAAATTGTGAACTGTGCTGCAATGAACATTGGAGCACAGATGTCTGGCCATGGTTTGTTTCTTGCCTCTTCTGGGTATATTCCCAGTAGAGGGATTGCTGGGTCATATGGTAACTCAATTTCCATGTTTCAGATATCGCCATCTCGATTTCTATAATGGCTGTACATACAAGTCCACCAACACTTGTTGCCTTCTGATGTTTTGAATTGTGCTATCTTTGACGGAGTTAGGTGGTATTTCATAGTTGTTTTAATTTGCATTTCTCTTATGGCTAATTATCAGGACCATTTCTCATATGTTTATTGGCCATATGTCCCTGTAAAACTTCTGTTTGGGTCCTTTTCCCACCTCCTTGGTGGTCAGTTTTTTTCTTCTTGTGAGCTTGCAAAGTATTGTAGATTTTAGTAATAAAGCCTTTGTCTCAGGATTCATTGTTAAAGATGTTTTTCCCAGTCAGTGGGCTCACTCATTACTCTCTTGGTGAATTCTTTCAGTGTAAACAGGTGATCTATCTTTAGTTCTCAGGTTTGTTCCAATTGCATCTTCAATGACCTAATAGTTTGGGGTTTTACCTCAAGGTCTGTGCTCCACCTTGAGTCTATTCTTGTGCATAGAGTGAGGTAAGGTTGTTGTTTAATTTTTCTGTAGGTAGGTATCCATTTTTACCCTAACACATCTTTCTGAAGAGGGAAACACTTCCTATTTGATATTTTTGGGCTCTTATTAAAAATAAGTTGTTTGCATGGTAGACAACTAAAAAAGGAGGTGGGGAAAGGGAAAATAAAAAAAAAAGAAATGGGTAGTGGGGGCACCGAGCACTAACCCACCCAAGGGGAGGGTATTGTTTTTATCTCCATAGGGAAAGAGGGACCAGACTTCAACCCAGTGCTCCAAGATGTGAATGCAACATGCCAGCGTGGAGTAGGGAACCAGTGGAGAGTTTTGGACACCTGTCCCTCCCCCCAGAAGAATTTATTTCAAAGTACGGCATTCAATCTGCAGCTCTGGGAGAAGGACATATGTGATCAGAGCACACGAAAGCAGATGAAGGGGGAGGAGGAGAGAGTGGAGCACATCTGGCCCACTAGGCCTTGAGGATACTGTTCCCAATTAGAGCAGCCAGTCCACAGAGAGGACCACATGACTGGCCCCACTATGAGACATGATGCCCCTCACTCACCCATAGCCCTACAGGGACTGGAAACACACCTAAAACACCGGAGACACAATGTGGAAATTTCATCCAATCTGATTCCACCACACCGAGACAAAACACTAAGGGGGTGCAACAGAACAGCAAGGGAATGGAACTGGGAGGTCCCAAGGGAATGCTGAAGGTGGACCTTGGGGTCAGGGCACGGTGCCCCAACAGACTGGACTGAAAAACACTCCTAAAGGCCAACAAACAATCCTTGAACTAACTACAAGCTTTTCTTTCTTGTTGTGTTTTTTGGTCATTGGTATATTTTTGTTTTGTTGTATATTGTTGCTTGTTTTTCTCTGTCTTGTTTTTGTGCATGTTATTATCTCCACAGGTCTGTCTAAATAAGATAGGCTGGATGAAAAATCTGGAGGAGAAAACAACAGGACTGACAGTTCTGGGGGGACATGGAAAAAGGGGAGGTTGGGGGAAAGGAAGTGGTGTTAACAAACCCAGGGACAAGGGAACAACAAGTGATCCAAATTGGTGGTGAGAAGGGTGTGGGTGGCCTAGTAGGGCATGATCAAGGGTAATGTAACCAAGAGGAATTGGTGAAACCCTGCTGGGGACTGAGCATGATAGTAGGACAGGAGGAAAGTCAAGGGAAATAGAGGAAAGAGCTGGGAGGAAAAGGGCATTTATAGAAGTCTAGATAAAGACATGTACACATGAAAATATATTTCTATATGAGGGTGGGGAAATAGATCTATGTGCATATATTTATAGGTTTAGTATTATGGTAGCAGAAGGACATTGGGCCTCCACTCAAGTACTCCCTCAATTCAAGAATACTTGCTTCTATTAAATTGGCATTCGAAGATGCTTATTTTCTCAGCACAACCGTGGAAGACAAAGCGGGTAAATAAGAAAATGTGGTGAAGAAAGCTGATGGTGCTCATCTATCAAAAGATACAGCATCTGGGGGTCTTAAAGTCTTGAACGTAAACAAGCGGCCATCTAGCTCAGAAACAACAAAGCCCACATGAAAGAAGCACACCAGCCTGTGTGATCACGAGGTGTTGAAGGGATCAGATATCAGGCATCATCAGAACAAAAAATGCTATCATAGTGAATGAGGGAGGAGAGTGCAGAATGGAGACCCAAAGCCCATTTGTAGGCCACTGGATATCCCCTTACAGAAGGGTCTTGGGGAGGAGATGAGACAGTCAAGGTGCGATGTTGAAACGATGAAAAATACAACTTTCCTCTAGTTTCTAAATGCTTTTCCTCTTCCACTATCATGATCCCAATACTATCTTGCAAGTCTGGCTAGACCAGAGGATGTACACTGGTACAGATAGGAACGGAAAACACAGGGAATCCAGGGCAGATGATCCCGTCAGGACCAGTGGTGTAAGTGGCAATACTGAGAGGGTATAGGGAGGGTAGGTTGGGAAAGGGGAATTGATTACAAGAATCTACATGTGGGTAAAGGGAGATGTGGGACAGGTCAAGATATGACAAAATAATTTATAAATTATCAAGGGTTCATGAGGGAGGGGGGAGAGGGGATGGAAGGGAGAAATGAGAACCTGATGCCAGGGGCTTAAGTGAAGAGAGCAAATGTTTTTAGAATAATTAGGGCAATGAATGTACAAATGTGCTTTACACAATTGATGTATGTATGGATTGTGATAAAGTTGTATGAGCCCCTAATAAAATGATTAAAAAATTAGTTGTATGTATGTTGATGTTTTTATTTCTGCATCTTCAGCTCTTTTCCTTTGGTCTGAATATCTGTCGTAATTCCAGTACCACACTGTTTTGACTACTGTGGCCGTATAATATGTGCTAAAGTCAGGTAGAGCAATCCTCCCACTTTGTCCTTCTTGAGGTGTTCTCTGTGAATTCTGGGCTTCTTCCCTCTCCAAATGAAGTTGGTAATCTGTTTCTCCAATTGTTTGAAGAAGGATGATGGTATTTGTATCAGGATAGCATTAAATTATATTGTACCTTGGGCAAAACTTTTATTTTTACTATTTTGAGTCTTCCTTTCCATGGGCATGGGATATTCTTCCATTTGTGGAGGACACTCTCAGTTTCTTGTAATAGTGTTTTACTGGTTTCCTAATGCAAGTGTTTTTTTTTCTTTCAGTCAGATATATCCCTAGATATTTCAATTTGTGCTTGGCTATTGTAAAGGGAATTCCCTATTTAATTGCCTCTTCTCTGATCTTGGATTTGTGTACAGAAGTCTGATGAACTTCTGTTTGTTGATGTAGCCTGCCACTCTGCCATATTCTTCTATCGCTTCCCACACTCCACTTGTGGAGTTCTGGGGATTTTTGATATACAAAATCATATTGTCTGTGAATAATGATAGTTTTTCCCTCTTCCTTCCCCAGATAAATACCTTTGATGGCCTTTCTTTGTCTTATGTTGTTAGCTAGGACCTCCAGTACGATGTTAAATAGGAGTGGGGACAAGGGGCATCCTTGCCTGGTCCCCCTTTTCAGTGGAATTGTTTTAGTCTTTTCTTCATTGATTACCACATTGACTGTTGGTTTTTCATATATAGCTTGTATAATATTGAGGAATTTTCCTTTTATTCCCATCTTCTTGAATGTCTTAAACAGGAATGGGTGTTGGATGTTATCAAAAGCTTTTTACACATATATCTATATTATCATGTGGTTCTTATATAAGAATCTGTAAATGTGGTGAATAATACTAATGGTATTTCATATGCTGGACCATTCCTGCATCTCTGTATGAATCCCCCTTGGTTATGTTGAATTCTTTAAAAAATATACTTTTGTATTCTATCAGCCAGTATTTTGTTAAAGATTTTTGCATTAATGATCATTAGGGATATTTGTCTGAATTTCTCAATTCTTGTAGGGTCCTTGTCTGCTTTAGATATCAGAGTTATACTAGCTTCATAGGAAGATTTTGGGAGTTTTATGTCTTTTTCTATATTCTGGAAGAGTTTGTGTAGGATTGGTGCCAATTCTTCCATGAATGCTTGGTACAATTCTCCTGTGAGCCATCTGGCCCAGGGGATTTTTTTGTTGCTGTTGGTAATCCCTTGATAACCTTATCTATATCTTCTATGTGTCGAGGAATTACTAAACCTGAATGAAGGCTGAACATAATGGTGGGACAAGGGAAAGTAAAAGGAAATAAAGGAAAGAACCAGGAGGCAAAGTACATGTGTAGAGGCCTAAACACAGGCATGTACACATATGTATATATATATATATATATATATATATATATATATATATATATATATATATATATATATATATATAATGAGAGGGGAATAGAACTATGCACTCATATCTATATGTTAAGAATTAAGGTTGCAGATGGACATTGGGTCTCAACTCAAGTACTCCTTTAACACAAGAACATTTTGTCCTAACAATCCATCATTCTGTGATGTTCACCTTCCTGAGACGATTGCTGAAGACCAAATGGGTGCATAGGCAAGTGTGGTGAAGAAAGCTGATGGTGCCCAGCCATCAAAAGGTATGGCATCTGGGATTTTAAAGGCTTGAAAAAAATAAGTGGCCATCTAGCTCAGAAGCAACAAGCCCATATGGAAGAAGCACACCATCCTATGTGATCATGAGGTGCCAATAGGATCAGTTATCAGGCATCTAAGATCTAGAATAAAACCGTATCCAAGGTGAATGGGGGAGGGGCATGGAGTGGAGACCCAATGCCCATCTGTAGATAATTGGACATCCCCTCATAGAGGGGTCACAGGGAAGAGATGAGTCAATCAGGGTACAGTATCTCCCTGATGAACCACACCATTTTTCCGCTAGTTCTTTGGTGCTTCCTGCATTCCACTATAATGACCTCAATTCTATCTTACAAATCGGATTAAACCCAAATATGCACACTGCTATATATAAGAGTCTGAAACACAGGGAATCCAAGATAGATAAACCCCTCATGGCCAATAAGGAGAGTAGAGATACCAAGAGGATTTAGGGGAGGGTGGGGAGAAAGGGGGAACAGATCACAAGGATCAACCTAGAATCCCCTACCATGGCGACAAATAACAGAAAAGTGGGTGAGGTGTGAAGGAGGATGATGTAAGACACAAAGAAACAATCTATAACTTATCAAAGGTTTGTGATGGAGAGTGGGTGGGGGAGGCAGGCAGAAGAAATGAGGAGCAGACATCAGGGGCTCAAGTGGGAAGGGAATGCTTTGAAAATGATGATGATGATTTATATATATATATATATATATATATATATATATATATATATATATATATATATATATATATAAATGTGCTTGACACACTGGAGGAATGTATGAATTGTGATAAGAGATGTAAGGGCCCCAAGAAAGTATTTAAAATAAAACAACAAAAAGAGGAGGAAACATAAATTGGGGAAAAAAAGAGAAAAAAAGAAAATACTATAACAAACTACAGGGTTATAAAACCCACATGTAAGAAGCACACCAGCCAGTGTGACCACGAGGTGTTGAAAGGATCAGGTATCAGGCATCAAAGCGGTGCAGTGGGGATCTGGAAACACAGGGAATCTAGGACAGATGAACCCCTCGACACCAGTGGTGGGAGTGGTGACACCGGGAGGGAAGGGGTTGTAGAAAGGGAGAACCGATCTTGGAGATCTATGTGTAACCTCCTCTCTGGGAGATGGGCAATGGGAAGGTGGGTGAGGGGAGACGCTGTGCAGTGTAAGATAAGATAAAATAATTATTTATAAACTATTAAGGGAGCACGGAGAAGGGGGGAGCGGGGAGGAATGGGGAGGGGAAAAAAGGAAACCGAACTGACTCCAGGAACCCAAGTGGAAAGCGAATTTTGAGAATGACGAGTGCAGCAAATGTATAAGGGTACTTTGCTCAATTGATGTATGTATGGATTGTGATAAGAGTTGTATGAACCCCAATAAAAAGATTTATTAAAAGAAAAGAAAAAAGAACAAAAAGTCATATCATTTTGAGTGAGGGGGAATGCAGATTGGGAACCCAAATCCCATCTACAGGCAACTGGACATCCCCTTACAAAAGGGTCTTGGGGAGGAGACAAGCCAATCAGGGTGCAGTGTAGCAACAATGAAACCTACAACTTTCCTCTAGTTCTTAAATGAACCCCCCCCCCCCAATATCATAATCTCAGTTCTATCTTACAAATCCGGCTAGACCAGAGGAAGTACACTGGTACAGATAGGAACTGGAAACACAGGGAATTCAGGACAGATGATCCATTCAGGACCATTGGTGAGAGTGGCAATACTGGGAGGGCGGAGGGAAGGTGGGGTAACAAGCGGGAACAGATTACAAGGATCTACATATAACCTCCTCCCTAGGGGACAGACAACAGAGAAGTGGTGAAGGGAGGCTTTGAACAGTGTAAGACATGAGAAAAAAATAATAGTTTATAAATTATCAAGGGTTAATGAGGGAGGGGGTGGCAGGGAGGGAAGTAGGGGAAAAATGAGGAGGTGAAACAAAGGGCTCAAGTAGAAAGCAAATGTTTTGAGAATGATGAGGGCAACAAATGTACAAATGTGCTTGACACAATGGATGTATGTATGGATTGTGATGAGTTGTATGAGTCCCCCAATAAGATGATTAAAACAAACAAACAAACAAACAAACAAACAAACAAACAAACAAACAAACAAACAAAAACCCTCCAGGGTTAGGCTGGGTTCTCTAGAGAAGCAAACCCAGTGATATATACAGATATCAGTAAATAAAGAAACCTATTTATTCATATAAAGAAAATGGCTGACATAGTTGTAGAAATGACTTAGTTCAGTTCAAGTTTAGTTCAGTTTAGTTCAGTTCAAGTCTGTGCATCAGATGTTTAGCTGAAAGTTTCTCCTTACTTGTATAGCTGTGGGGACTAAAGAACCAGGAAAAAGGGTCAGGAACCAGCTCCAGGAATACCACACATTGGTGGATTTAATCACAGATGAATCCCAGGTGGGCAGGCCAGATATCAGACCACTGAGGGCTTCCTGGGTTGGAAGGCAATATGAAATTAAAGAAAGAAAAACAACATCAACCACATGCTTTCACTAACAGCACAACAATATGCCAAGTTTCTGAGTTAAGTAAGTAAGAAGAAAGCATAAGCATGAACTGAATCCCCAAATCCGTACATCTATGCCCAGGTCAACAAAGTGATCAGATTTGTGGTCCCAGGGGATTCTCTTTGGTACTTGTCTTCCAAAGAGGGTGTTATCTACAAGTTCTGACTGAGGAATTACATCATACTCACTGTCATCATTGCTTGGTTGAACTGGGCCAAAAAGTAGATGGGATAATTACACTCTTCATGTACCCAATGAGGCTCTCAGGGAATTTGGTCCCAGTGGCCATGGAGACTCCTGTAAATGCTGGCTGTGTGATTCCTCCAAGCATTTTTCAGGGATAGCAGACTAAGACCATGAACCTCTACTACTCACTTGTTCAGGACTTGCCTATATTTCCAAGACTATCCAATGCCCACAATATAGAGAAGCAACGGCCAGTCATACAGAGGTGATGAACACATGGGAACTGTAATACATTCTTCAGGTAGGATTATATCAAAGGAGATAAAAATATTCTCTTATTAAAACATGAAGTTCTTCTTGGCATTCTCTTTGTTAAATATTGCAGATCCAGGGAGAAATAACAAGAGTCCTAGATCAAGTACATGCATCTTGAGATCAACTTAGTAATCATCAGCTGTTTCTTTTATTATTTTTTAATGAGCTAGGATGGAGTGAAGAAATAACCAGGAAATATTAAAAATGACACAACCAATCATAGACCCAGGCTGAATAAGTCAGGTGGGATCAGCATTATCTGAGATGGGGGGCTTACTTTGGTTGTGCAGAGCTGGGTGCACATACAGATTGAGCAATTATCATTAAGTGAGTAAGACAATAGCTGGGGTCTCACTTTTCTATCTGGATCCTCAGTTCCTAGGTATCTGCCCTGTTTCTCTTGTCTGCATCTGGACCTAGACCAATGTGTGGGGAAAATCAGTCCAGTGTCTCTGAATTTCTCCTCCTGGGCCTCTTCTGGAAGCCCCAGCAGCAGCAGCTCCTCTTCGTGCTCTTCCTGAGCATGTACCTGGCCACGGTCCTGGGAAACCTGCTCATCATCCTGGCCATCAGCACAGATTCCCGCCTGCACACCCCCATGTATTTCTTCCTCAGCAGCCTATCCTTTGTGGATGTCTGCTTCTCCTCCACAACGGTCTCCAGGATGCTGGTCAACCACATAATTGGGAGTCAAACCATCTCTTTCTCCGGATGTCTCACACAGATGTATATTTTCATTGTGTTTTCAGACATGGACAATTTCCTCCTGGCTGTGATGGCCTATGACCGCTTTGTTGCTGTATGCTACCCCTTACACTATACAAGTAAAATAACCCATCAGCTCTGCGCCCTGCTGATCACTGGGTCTTGGGGCATTGCCAATGTGAATGCTCTGTTGCATACCCTACTGATGGCTCGGCTTTCATTCAGTGCAGACAACAGGATCTCCCACTTCTTCTGTGATGTGGCTGCTCTTCTGAAGCTCTCCTGCTCTGACACACACCTCAATGAGATGGTGATTAATACTGAGGGGGTTCTGATAATGATCGCACCATTTGTTTGCATCCTAGTTTCCTACATTTGCATCACCTCTGCTGTCCTGAGAGTCCCATCTGCAAAGGGAAAGTGGAAAGCCTTCTCCACTTGTGGCTCCCACCTGGCTGTGGTTTCCCTCTTCTATGGCACCATCATTGCTGTGTATTTCAACCCTTCATCCTCCCACTCAGCTGAGAAGGACACCATAACTACTGTGATGTACACGGTGGTGACCCCCATGCTGAACCCCTTCATCTATAGTCTGAGGAACAAAGACATGAAAGAGGCTCTAAGAAAACTGATTAGCAAAGAGACAGGTTTTATTCAAAGGAAGCATCAGCAGGTATAGGAACTTTTTTTTAAAAACGAGAATCCTTTTATTAGGGGCCTGTACAACTCTTATCACAATCCTTACATCCAACCATTGTGTCAAGCACATTTGTAAGTTTGTTGCTATCATCATTCTCAAACATTTTCTTTCTACTTGAGCCCTTGATATCAGTTCCTCTTTTCTCCTCCTCTCTTCCTCCCTCTTGATAATTTATAAATTTTCATTATATTTTCATGTATGGAAACTTTTCCCAGCTCACTTTCATATATTTATCTCCATCCATAAATATTTTCGATGAACTATTCACAAGACTTGAGGGGTCCTGGTGGTGTATAAGTTACACATTGGACTGATAACTGCAAAGTCAGCAGTTCTAAACCTCTAGTCACTCCATGCAAGAAAGATGAGATTTTATACTTCTGGAAAGAGTTACAGCTTAGAAAACACAGACAGTTTTACCCTAAGCTACACGTTCACTAGAGCTCAAAATTGACTTGATCGCTATGAGTTTGCTGTGAATTTTTAGTCCCCAAACCTACCTATCTGTGACCTTTGCCTCTTTTTTGGACTGGATTTTTTTAAAATAAAGAAAAATTCTTTCATAGCTACTATGTTATTAATTACTTTTGCTCTGGTTACATATTTTAAATTTTCTTTTCCAAATCATTTTAGTGGGTGTCTCTTATATATCTTATGACAATCCATCATTCAATTGTTATAAGCACACTTGTACATATGTTGTTATCAATATTTCCAAAACAATTTCTTTTACTGGAGACCTTGGTATCAGTTCCTCTTCCCAACCCCACCCCCACTCCATCCTTGTGAATCCTTGATCAAATAGATATTATTATTGTTATTTCATATCTTACACCATCCATTGTATCCCTTCACCTACATTTTGATTATGTGTCACTCTGGGAGGGTGGTTATATATCCAACCTTATGATCAGTTCCCACTCTCTCCTCCACCCTTCCCAATACCCTCATGGTTATTGCTACTCCCACTACCGTTCCTTCAGGGTTTATCTATCAAGGATTCCATGTGTCCAGAACTATTAACTATAAAAATGTGTGCATTCCAGTCTAGCCAGAATTGTTAGGTAGAATTGGGTCATGATAGTGGGTGGGGTGAGGTGGGAAGAAGCATTCAAGAACTAGGGGAATGTTGTGTGTTTCCTCGGTTCTATACTGTACCCTGGCTGAATCATCCCTTTTTGTGACTCTTCTGAGGAGCTGTCCAATTGTCTACATATGGGCTTTGGGTCCCCAATCAGAATCCCTCTTGTTCACATTGATATCATTGTTTGTTTTGGATCTTTTGTTACCTGATACCTGATTCCACTAATACCCCGTGATTACACAGGCTGGTGTGCTTCTTCCGTGTGGGCTTTGTTGGTTTCCTGCTAGATGGCCTCTTGTTTAACTTCAAGCCTTCTAAACCCCACATGCTATATCTTTTGAAAGCCTAGCACCATCAGCCTTATTCGCCACATTTCTTCACCACATTTGCTTATGTACCCATTTTGTCTTCAGCAGTCATGTCAGGAAGGTGAGTATCACAGTGTCAAGTTATTAGAGCAAAGCGTTCTTGTGCTTAGGGAGGCATTGAATAGAGGCCCAAAGGCCATTTGCTATCTGAAAACTTAACATATAACCATATGTATATTGGCCTATATTCCTATCATTATACAATAATATATTTGCATATATACATGCCTATAGCTATACCTCTAGAAATAGCTCTGTGTCCTATTTCTTTCCTCTATTTCCTTTCACCTTCCTCCTGTCCCACTATCACACTCACCTTCCATTAGACTCTCAGTAAATCCTCTCTGATACATTGCACTTGATAAAACCCCACCAGGCATTCTACACCCTCCTTGCCTTGATTCTAAGTGACTTCTCTCTTAATTCCAACAATTTCTAGGTAATGATATTAATTGTTAATTACTACATTATAAAATGTTTTACAAAATTAAGCTTTCCTTTTTAAGCAGTTAGTTTGAAGAGCTCCAGCTTTTCAAATATTTTTCCATTTCCCTGTTGGAAATGCTTTAAGAATCCACATCTCAAAGCTGTGGCCCATGAACAAACCTATAGGATAGAGACAACTGCCTCATAGGTTTTTCAAGGCTTCCGATCTTTATTTGAGAAGACTGTCATAGCTTCCTCCACAGAATGGCTGGGATGTCATGGAATGAGAAGGAAAAAAACCTAAGGATAAAATGCGACCCAAATCCAAACCATTGCAATGAAGTACATTCTGTTTCATAGCAACCCTGTAGGACAGAGCAGAACAGCTCCTGAGGTTTGTGGAGACTGTAAATCTTTATAGGAGCAAACACCCTGATGCTTTTTAGTGGAGTACCTGGTGGGACCAAACTGCCAATCTGTGGTTAGTAGCCCAATGTATGTCTCACAGTGCCACCAGGGATCCTTGAATCTCCCTCCATGGTGTTTCAGTCTGGCTGCTTGTATCACCTAGGGAGCTTTTACAGTAAAGTGCTGCTCAAGGAAGGGAGGAGCCAGTCAGATCGACAAAATATACAACTTTCCTCTAGTTCAGTGGTTCTCAACCTTCCTAAGGCCGCAACCCTTTAATACAGTTCCTCATGTTGTGGTGACTCCCAACCATAACATTATTTTTGTTGCTACCTCATAACTGTAATTTTGCTACTGTTATGAATCATAATGTAAATGTCTGATATGCAGGATGTATTTTCATTGATACAGATTGAACATAATTAAAGCATAGTGACTAATCACACAACAATATGTAATTATATATTGTGAAATATTTGTTTGTTTTCTGATGGTCCTAAGTGGCCTCTGTGAAAGGGTCCTTTGACCTGTTTTAGTTCTTTTAAAGATATCATTTTATTGGGGGCTTCTACAAATCTTATCATATCCATACATCCATCCACTGTATGTCAAGCACATTTGTTTCCCTCATTCTCAAAACATTTGCTTTCTACTTGAGCCCTTGGCATCAGCTCGTCATTTTTCCAAACAGATATGTTACAAACAGATATGTTATTATATGTTATTAATATGTCATATTTTACACTGTCTGAAGCCTCCCTTTGTCAGGGTACCTGCCCTAACACATCATCACGGGTCCGGTAGGCGCAATTGTACAGCGATAATAAGTAAAGATTATAGTAAAGTCATAAAGAGCATGAGAGATAGAAGAGAGATTGAAATAGTGCAGTCAGACACATTTAATGGTAGCAATGCTCACTCACCTCAACCTCACTTGGAGGTCCACGTGGAGAGAGATATTTAATGTTAACTAAGGCTTTTATAGTCTCTGGGGACATGCAAGCCCCCTAATTACAGGTGAAGGCATAGGTCACAGGAAAGGGTTGTGCTATCGTAATATAGTAATGGGAGGGGGGTGATCTAGGGGGTATACACACAATAGGAAGAGGAGGGATTGGGGGTATACATGTGGCAAAATGGGCAAATCCTAAATGCAGGGTGGTAACCTAACTTTGGATGTCACTGAGCTGGTTTTGACCTGTTCTCTGAATCTCCATAGAAACCACTATTAGTAGCGTGTAAACCCCACCTACAGGAACAAAATCAATGATTGCAAACCTTACGGGAGAAGTAGCTCATTGTCCTTAGAAGCAGGGAGCAGGCCTACCCATAGTGGATTGTCTCCTCCCCATGACCCTTTTCTAAGGGGATGTCCAGTGGCCTATAAATGATGTGATTTTTTGTTCTTTGATGCCTAATACCTGATCCCTTCCCTAACTTGTGGTCGCACAGGCTGGTGTGCTCCTTCTATTTGGGCTTTGTTGCTTCTGAGCTAAATGGCTGCTTGTTTACCTTCAAGCCTTTAAGACCCCAGAAACGATATCTTTTTATAGCCAGGCACCATCAGCTTTCTTCACCACATTTGCTTATGCACACATTTATCTTCAGCGATTGTGTCGTGAAGGTGAGCATACTGGAATGCCAATTTAATAGAACAAAGTGTTCTTGCATTGAAGGGTTACTTGGGTGGAGGCCCACTGTCCACCTGCTACCTTAATACTAAACCTATAAATATATGCACATAGATCTATTTCCCCATCAATATATAAAAATATATTTACATATGTAGATGCCTATATTTAGACCTCTATAAATATCCTTTGTCTACTAGTTCTTTCCTCTATTTCCTTTTACTTCCCTCTTCTCTCACTCTGATGCTCAGTCTTGATTTGGTTTCAACAATTCATCTCGGTTCCATTGCCCTTCATCAAGCCCTACCAGGCCTCTTACACACTCCTCGCCACTGATTTTGTATCACTTGTTCCCTTGACCCTGGGTTGGTCAGCACTATCTCCTTTCCCCCACCTCCCCCTCTCCTGTGTACCTCCGGAATCATCAGCCCCATTGTTTTCTCCTCCAGACTATCTTATCTAGATAGATCTGAAGAGATAATAATATGCACAAAAAACAAGACAGAGAAAAACAAAGAGACAAAAGAAAACAAAACGATGACAACAACCAAAAAACCAATGACAAAAAAATTAAAAAAACAAACAAACCCCGTAACTAGTTCAAGATCTGTTTGTTGACCTCTAGGAGTGTCCTCCAGTCAAGTCCCATGGGGTGCCACGCCCTGGCCCCAAAGTCTATCCATGACACTCCCTTGGGAACTCCCTGCTCTGCTCCCCGTACTGCTCTGCCAGAAGCCATTAGTGTTTTGCCTCTGTGTGTTGCGGTCAGACCAGGTGCAATCCATCATTGTATCTCCAGTGTTGTCCCCATAGGTCTATGGTTCAGTGAGGGACGTTATGTCTCATAGTGGGGCCTGCTGTATGGTCCTTTCTGTGCATTGGGTGCTCTGAGTGGGAATATTATCCTTAAGGCTTAATAGCCAGGATGCACTCCCCTTTCTCTTTCTCCCCCTTCGTTTCCTCCTGTGTGCTCTGATCAGTCATATCCTTCTCCCAGAGCTGCAGCTTCAGTGCTGTCCTCTAAAGTAAATTGTTCTGGCAGGAGGGGCAGCTGTTCATGTAGTTGGGATTGGTGCTGTGCCCTGGGACCCCTCCACTCACTGCCCACTCCATGCCGGCACACTGCATTCACATGTCAGAACACCTGGTTGAAGTCTGGTCCCTCTTTCCCTGTGGCGATATAAACAATACCCTCCCCTCAGGAGGGTTAGTGCCCTGTTCCCCCTCCCACTATACATTTCTATCTATTTTCCCACCCTCCTTTTTAGTTGGCTAACATTGTACATATGGATTTTGTCTGGCCCCTGCCGTGCTACCTGGACCTCACCCCAGGAATGTTTGCATAGAGTAGCTTTATCCCTATGCCCTCTTTACATTTTTTTAAAAAAAAGTTTACCTCAGTGGACTCATGCTGTATTTGTGCTTTTGTGCTTGGCTTACTTCACTTAGAATGATTTCCTCTAATTCTTCCCATGTGGCGATATGCTTCATATGTTCATCACTGCTTTCTAGCGATGTGTAGTACTCCATTGCATGTTTGTGAACTGTGCCGCGATGAACATTGGAGCACAGATGTCTGGCTGTGGTTTGTTTCTCGCCTCTTCTGGGTTTATGCCCAGCAGGGGGATTGCAGGGACATATGGTAGCTCAATTTCCATCTGTTTTAGATATCACCAAATTTATTTCCATGGTGGCTGTACATACCTACAGGTCCACTAGAAGTGGATGAGAGTTCCTATCTCTCCACAGCCCCTCCAACACTTGTTGCTTTCTGATTTTTTTGAATTCGGTTTTCTTTGATGGTGTTAGGTGGTATATCATAGTTGTTTTAATTTGCATTTCTCTTATGGCTAGTTATTGACACCACTTTCTCACATGTTTATTGGCTATTTGGATTTCTGCCCTTGTGAAGCTTCTGTTCAGGTCCTTCTCCCACCTCCTAAAGGCAATTAGTTTTTTTCTTTTCTTTTTGGAAGCTAGCAGAGTATTGCAGAATTTAGTAATAAGACCTTTGCCTGATATGTTATTGCTAAATATATTTTCCAAGTCCGTGGGCTCTCTTATTACTCTGTTGATGAATTCTTTCAATGTACACAGGTGATTTATCTTCAGTATATCCCACTTGCCAATTTGTGACTCCTCTGTATTTGTATCCTTTCCTATTTCTGATAGCCTCTGTATTCCTTGTGCAAGGTTCTCAGCTTTGTCCTCCTTTAGTTCTTCAATGCTCCCCCCCCCATTATCATGACCCCAAATCTACCTTACAAAAGGGCTCTACCAGAGCATGTACACAGGTATAGATAAGAGCTGGAAACACAGGGGATCGAGGACAGATAAACCTCGGAGGACCAATAATTAGAGTAGTGATACCAGGAGGGGAAGGGGAATATGGGGGGGGTGTAGATAGGGAGAACCAATCTCAATGATCTACATAGTACCCCATCCAAGGGGGACAGACAACAGGAAAGTGGGTGAAGGGACACATTGGTCAGTGTGAGACATGAAAAATAATAATTTATAAATTATCAAGGGTTCATGGGGGAGGAAGTTTGGGGGAGGGAGGGGAAAAATGAGGAGTTGATCCTAAGGGATCAGTAGAAAGAAAAATTATTGGACATGACTATGGCCACAAATGTACAAATGCGCTTGACATAAAGAATGTAAATATGGATTGTGGTAAGAGCAGTATGAGCTCTCAGTAAAATGGGAAAAAAGGATCAATGACATTGAAAAACTTTTACCTAGACTGATAGAGGAAAAAATAGAGAAAGGATGAAAATAATAAATGAACACAGGAACATAGCAGCTGACTAGACAGAAATATGGCTTTAATAGCATATCGTGAACAACTAAGTGGCAGCATACTGGGCTATGCAGATGAAATGGATACATTCTTAGAAGTATACAACCTACCCAAACTGACTCAAGTCTCAACAGACACACAGAGGGGATACTGAATCAGTGATCAAATACTGCCCCAAAGCAACAAATTCTGGGTTCTCAGGAGAATTCTATCAAACATTTAGAGAAGAATCGCAACAATACTGTTTAAACTCCTCCAAAATATACAGAAAGGAAAATGTAATTATTGGGTGCTGCTGAGTCAGTTCAGACTGATAACGACCCTGTGTACAGCAGAGTCAAACACTGCCTGGTCCTGTGCTGTGCTCATAATCGTTACACTTGAGTCCATTGCTGGAGCTACTATGTCAATCTCTTTCCTTGATGGTATTCCTCTTTTTTTGCTAATTATCGACCAGGCATGATGTCCTTTTCATGGGACTGGCTTCCCCTGATCATATGTTCAAGTAATGTGAAATAAATCTCTCTATTTTCCCTTCTAAAAAGTAGCTTGGCAGCATCTTCAAAACAGATTTTATATTCATGGTCCATTTAATATGATTGGCCAATGCTATAAAACAAATGTATAAATTCTTCTGCACTATGACTTATTCCCTGAGAAGCTTTCATACGCATATGCGGTGATTGAAAATACGATAACAAACTCCATGGTTAGGCTGGGTTCTCTAGAGAAGCAAACCCAGTAATATATACAGATATTAGTAAATAAATAAATCTATTTATTTATATAAACAAAGTGGCTCACATAGTTGTAGAAATGGATAAATCTAGTTCAGTTCAAATTTGTGCATCAGATGTTAAACTGAAGGCTTCCCCTGACTTGTGTCAGGAACCAGGGTCAGGAACCAGGGCCAGGAATACCATATGCTGCTGGATGCAGTCACAGGTGAATCCCAGGTTGGCAGGCTAGATGGCAGACCACTGAGGGCTTCCTGGGTTGGAAGGAAATATGAAATTAAAAAAGGAAAGCATCATCATCACCATCAACAACAACAACATCAGGCTTGCACTAACAGCACAGCAATACCCAAGTTTTCTTGTTAAGTTAGAAGTAAAAAAAGCATGAACTGAATTCCCAATTCTGTAGATCTAAGCTCTGGTCAACAACGTGATGAGAATTGAGGCCCCAGAGGATTCTGTTTGGGACTTGTCTCCCGCCAAATGCTGCTATCTACAAGTTCTGATTTAGGAGTTACATCATACTCACTGTCATCATTGCTGGGTTCAAATGGGCCAAAAGGTAAGTGAGACAATTACTCTCTTATGTTTCTAATGAGGCTCTCAGGGAATTTGGTCCCAGTGGGCATAGAGACTCCTGTAAATGCTGGCTGTATGATTCCTCCAAACATTTTTCAGGGTTAGCAGACTGTACAATGAACCCCTACTCCTCACTTGTTCAGGACTTGCCTATATTTCCAATACTTTCTAATCCCCATGACATTGAGAAGTACTGGCCAGTTATACAGAGGTGAAGAACACATGGGAGCTGTAATACCTCCTTCAGGTAGGATTATATCAGAGGAGATAGAAATAATTT
Source organism: Tenrec ecaudatus (assembly GCF_050624435.1). NCBI lineage: Eukaryota > Metazoa > Chordata > Mammalia > Afrosoricida > Tenrecidae > Tenrec > Tenrec ecaudatus. Next base: position 109,074,994 of record NC_134541.1, on the reverse strand, counting down.
TTTATTAAGACATGAAGTTCTTTTAGGCATTCTTTGTTAAATCTTGCAGATCCAGGGAGCATTAACATGAGTTCTAGATCAAGTACGTGCATCTTGATATAAACTTAGCAATCATCAACTGTTTTCTTTTTTAATGAGCTGTGATGGAGTGAAGAAATAACCAGGAAATATTTAAAAAGACATACACAATCATAGACCCAGGCTAATAAGTCAGGTGGGCTCAGCACTATCTGAGATGGGGGGCTTACTTTGGTTGTGCAGAGCTGGGTGCAAATACAGATTGAGCAATTCTGATAAAGTGAGTAAGACCATGGCTGGGGCCTGACTTTTCCTATCTGGATCCTAAGTTTCTAGGTATCTGCTCTGTTTATCTTGTCTTCATCCTGGCCTAGACCAATGTGTGGGGAAAACCAGTCAAGTGTCTCAGAATTTCTCCTCTTGGGACTCTCCAAGAAGCCCCAGCAGCAGCAGCTTCTCTTTGTGATCTTCCTGAGTATGTACTTGGTCACAGTCCTGGGAAACCTGCTCATCATCCTAGCCATCAGCACAGACTCCCGCCTGCACACCCCCATGTACTTCTTCCTCAGCACCCTATCCTTCGTGGATGTCTGCTTCTCCTCCACAACGGTCTCCAGGATGCTGGTCAACCACATAATTGGGAGTCAAACCATCTCTTTCTCCGGATGTCTCACACAGATGTATATTTTCCTTGTGTTTAGCAGCATGGACAATTTCCTCCTGGCTGTGATGGCCTATGATCGCTTTGTTGCTGTGTGCTACCCTTTACACTATACAAGTAAGATGACCCATCAGCTCTGTGCCCTGCTGGTCACTGGGTCTTGGGGCATTGCCAATCTGAATGCTCTGTTGCAAACCCTGTTGATGGCTCAGCTTTCATTCAGTGCAGACAACGGAATCTCCCACTTCTTCTGTGATGTGCCTGCTCTCCTGAGACTCTCCTGCTCTGACACACAGCTCAATGAGATGATGGTTCTTACTGTGGGAGGTCTGATAATGGCAATCCCATTGGTTTGCATATTGGTTTCCTATGTTTGCATCACCTCTGCTGTCCTGAGAGTCCCATCAGCAAAGGGAAAGTGGAAAGCCTTCTCCACTTGTTCCTCCCACCTGGCTGTGGTTTCCCTCTTCTATGGCACCATCATTGCTGTGTATTTCAACCCTTCATCCTCCCACTCAGCTGAGAAGGACACCATAACTTCCATCATGTACACGGTGGTGACCCCCATGCTGAACCCCTTCATCTATAGTCTGAGGAACAAAGACATGAAAGAGGCTCTAAGAAAACTGATTATCCAAGAGACAGGTTTTATCTGAAGTCTGGACTATCATGGACTATTGATCTATCAACAGGCATAGAAACTTTGCCAGCTTACTGTAACCTATTGATCTCTGTCCATAAACATTTTCGACAATCTATTCACAATAATTGAGGGGTCCTGGTGGTGTAGGGGTTACACATTGGTCTGAGAACTGCAAAGTCATTAGTTCTAAACCACTAGCTCTTCCACGGGAGCAAGATGAGAATTTCTACTTCTGGAAAGAGTGACAGCTTAGGAAATCACAGACACAGTTCTACCTAGTGCTAAAAGGTCACTATGAGTCAAAATTGACTTGATGCTCATGAATTTGGTGTGAATTTTTAGTCACAAGACCTACCTATCTGTGACCTTTGTCCTTTTTTTCCCGACTGGATTTTTCAAAATTAAGAATATATATTCTTTCATAGCTACTATTTGACGACATATTTTTCTTACCAGTTACATATTTAAAAATTTTATTTTTTAAATCATTTTATTGGGGGGCTCTTATAAATCTTATGAGAATCCATCATTCAATGGTAATAAGCACACTTGTACATATGTTGTCATCAACATTTCCAAAACATTTTCTATCTACTGGAACCTGGGTTCCTTTTTGGCCCCTTTAATCCCCTTCCATTGTCATGAATCCTTGACCAAATAGATTTTATTATTTCATATCTTACAGTGTCCGCTCTCTCCCTTCACTTATGTTTTGATTATTTGTCCCCCTGGGGGTGGGGGTGATTATATATCCAACCTTGTGATCAGTTCCCACTCCCCTCTCTACCCTCATGGTATTGCCACTCCACTACTCTTCCTTCAGGGATTATCTATCCTGGATTCCATGTGTCCAGAACTATTATCTATACCCATGTGTATACTCTGGTGTAGCCAGATTTGTTAGGTAGAACTGGGTCATGATAGTGGGTGGGATGGGGTGGGGGGGAGCATTCAAGAACTTAGAGGCATGTTGTGTGTTTTCTCAGTGCTATACTGCACTTTTGCTGAATCATCACTTCTTTACGACCCTTTTGAGGGAATATCCAATTGTCTACAGATGGACTTTGGATCTCCAATCAGATCCACCCCCTCTTTTACATTGATATAATTCTTTGTCTTGGATCTTTTTTACCTGATACTGGATGCCATCACCACCTGTGATCACACAGCCTGGTGTACTTCTTCCATGTGGGCTCTGTTGCTTCCCTGCTAGATAGCCACTTTTAAACTTCAAGCCTTAAAGATCCCACATGCTATATCTTTTGAAAGCCATGGACCATCAGCTTTCTTCACCACATTTGCTTATTCACCCAGTTTGTCTTCAGCAATCATATTGGGAAGGTATCACCGAGTGCCAAGTTATTTTAGCAAAATGTTCTTGTACTTATGGAGGCCATGAATAGAGGCCCAACATCCATCTTCTATCTTAATACTTAACATATAAATATATGTACATTGACCTATATCCCTACCGTTATAAATTAGTATATATAAATTAGTATATTTACATATATATCCCTATCATTATAAATTAATATATTTACATATATATACCTGTACCTATACCTCTCGAAATAGCTTTTGTGTCTTAGTTCTTTTTAAAAAAAATCATATTATTGAGGGCTTGTACAATTGTTATCACAATCCGTACATACATCCATTGTGTCAAGCACATATGTGCATTTGCCGCCATCATCATTCTCAAAACATTTGCCTTCTACTGGAGCCCTTAATATGGCCTGCTCTTCACCCCTCCTCCCTCCCCACTCCCCCTTCCTTCATGAACCCCCTATAATTCATAAATTATTATTGTTTTGTCATATATTACACTGTTTGACGTCTCCTCCCTCCTCTTCTCTGCTGTCCATCCCCCAGGGAGGAGGCTATACATAGATTCTTGTAATTGGTTCCCCCTTTCAACCCCATATTCCCTCCACCTTCCAGGCATCACCACTCTCACCACTGGTCCTGAAGGAGTCATCTGGCCTGGATTCCCTGTGTTTCCAGTTGCTATCTGTACCAATGTACATCCTCTGGTCTAGCCAGATTTGTAAGGTAGAATTGGGATCACGAGTGTGGGGTGGGGGAGGAAGCATTTAAGAACTAGAGGAAAGTTATATGTTTAATGGTTGCTACCCTGCACCCTGACTCGCTCAGCTCCTCCCCACAACCCTTCAGTAAGGGGATGTCCAGTTGGCTACTGATGGGCTTTGAGTCTCCACTCTGCACTCACCCACATTTAAAATGATATAATTTTTGTTCTTTGATGCTTGATACCTGAACCCTTTGACAGCTCGTGGTCACACAGGCTGGTGTGCTTCATCCATGTGGGCTTTGTTGCTTCTAAGCTAGATGGCCACTTGCTTACTTTCATGCCTTTAAGACCCAAGACACTATATCTTTTGATAGCCGGGCAACATCAGCTTTCTTCACCATATTTTCTTATGCACATATTTGTCTTCAGCGATCATATCAGGAAGGTGGGCACCCACTGTTATGATTTTTAGTTCCTTGATGTCTGGTAACTTGTCCCTTCTACACCTTGTGCTCAGACAGGCTGGTGTGCTTCTTCTATGTGGGCTTTGATGCTTCTCAGCTAGATGGCTGCTTATTTATCTTCAAGCCTTTACGACCCCAGCCACTATATTTTTTGATAGTCGGTCACCATTAGCTTTCTTCACCACATTTGCTTATGCACACATTTTTCTTCAGCAATTGTGTTAGGAAGGTGTACATCCAGGAATGCCAATTTAATAGAACAACGTGTTCTTGCAATGAGTAAGTAATTGAGTGGAGGTCCAATGTCCATCTGCTGCCTTAATACTAAACCTATAAATATATGCACATAGATCTGTTTCCCCACACTCATATATAAATATATTTACATATGTACATTCTATAAATACCCTTTGTCACCTAGTTCTTTCCTCTATTTCTTTTTAGTTTTCTCTTGTCCCACTATCATGCTCGACCTTCATTTGGGTTTCAGTAATTTCTTTCGGTTACATTGCCTTTGCTGAATCCCTACCAGGCCCCTCACACCCTCCTTGCCACTGATTTTGGGTCACTTGTTGCCACTCTGTCCCTGGGTTGGTCAGCACCAACTCGTAACCCCCACCTCCCCCTGTCCCGTGTCCCCCCAGAACCACTGGTCCTGTTTTTTTTTTTCCCTGCAGACTATTCATCTAATCTATCTTATCTAGATAGATCTGTTGAGTTAATAATTTGCACCAAAAATCAAGCCATAGCAAGATAGGCAATGAATGAGAACACAGCGATGACAACAAAAAAGAAAACAAATTACGCATAGAAGAATAAATTAACTAAAAATAAAAAATTTTAAAAAGAAAGAAAAATCTGTAAATAGATCAAGGTCTGATTTTTGACCTCTAGGCATGTCCTTTAGTCAGATCTGATGAGGTACCATGCTCTGGCCCCAGAGTCTGTCCTTTGTACTCCATCAGGGCTCCCTGCTCTGCTCCTACGGTTACTCTGCCACACGCCTTTAGTGGTTTGCCTCGGTGTCACGGGATCAGTCTGGGCCAGTCCCGACACTGAGTCTCCAGTGTTGTTCCCCTTAGTGCCCTGACCCAGCAAGGGACGGAGTGTCTCATAGTGGGATCAGCCATATTATACACTGTGTGCATTGGTTATTCAGAGCAGGGATATCGTCCTTCAGGCCTGGCGGGCCAGGATGTGCTCCACTCTCTCTTCCTCCCCCTTCATTTGCTCTGATCCGACACGCCCCTCTCCCCTAGCTCCATCTTCATGCCGCCCTCTAAAGTAAATTCTTCAGTGGGGAGGGACAGTTGTCCACATAGTTGGTATGGGGGCTGAGCCCTCAGGCCCCTCCACTAGCTCCCCACTACTTGCCAGAACACTATATTCGTCTGACACTGCCTTTAAGTCTGGTCCCTCTTTTCCTATGGAGACACAAACAATATCCTCTCCTTGGGTGGGTCGGTGCCCTATTCCCCAATCACACATCTTTTTTTTTCTTTTCCCTTTCCTCCCTCCCTGCCCCCTTTTTAGTTGGTTACCATATGTACCCCTGGCTTTGGTTTGGCCCCTGCCATACTACCTGGACCTCACCTCTGCAGTGTTTGTATACAGTAGCTTTTCCCCTGTGCCTCTTTTGCACTTACCTTTCTGTTCTCTCTCTCTCTCTCTCTCTCTTTCTCTCCATATATGTATGTGTGTGTATGTATATATATACTTAAACACACACACTTACCTCAGCAGACTCATGTTATCTTATACATTTCCTTTTGTGCTTGGCTTACTTCACTTAGCAGAATTTCCTCCAGTTCTTCCCATGTGGTGATGTGCTTCATGCATTCTTCACTGCTTTTTAGCAATGCATAGTACTCCATTGTATGCATGTACCACAGTTTTTTAATCCATTCGTCTGTTGATGGAAATTTGGGTTTTTTCCAATTCCTTGCGATTGTGAACTGTGCCGCAATGAACATTGGAGCACAGATGTCTGGCCATGGTTTGTTTCTTGCCTCTTCTGGGTATATGCCCAGTAGATTGATGGGTCATATGGTAGCTCAATTTCCATCTGTTTTAGAAATCGCCAATTCAATTTCCATAGTGCCTGTACATAACTACAGGTCCACCAGCAGTGCATGAAAGTTCTTATCTCACCACAACCCCTCCAACACTTATTACTTTCTAATTTTTTGAATTAGGCTGTCTTTGAGGGTGTTAGGTGGTATCTCATAGTTGTTTTGATATGTATTTTCTTGTGGCTAATCATCAGGAACATTTTATCATATGTTTATTGGCCATTCGGAGTTCAGAGTCTGTGAACTTCTGTTCAGGTCCTTTGCCCTCCTCCTCAGTGAGCCATTAGTTTTTCTCTTTTGTAAGCTTGCAAAGTATTGTAGATTTTACTAATATGGCTTTTGTTTGCTAAAGATGTTTTCCCAGTTGGTGGACTTTCTCTTGGTGAATTCTTTTGATGTACCCACGTGTCTTATCTTCAGTATACCCCACCTGTCTCTTTGTGACTCCTCTGTATTTGTATCCTTCCCTATTTCTGATAGCCTATGTATTCCCTGTGTCAAGGTTCTCAGGTTTGTCCCAATTCCCTCATTAATGGCCCTAATTGTTTGGGATTTTATCTCAAGGTCTGTGATCCATCTTGAGTTTATTCTTGTGCCTGGAGTGAGGTAAGGCTCTGTCTTCCTTTTTCTGCAGGTAGATATCCATTTTTTCCAGCACCATTTATTGAAGATTGCATCTGCTTCCCCTTTAATATTTTTGGGCCCTTATCAAAGATCACTTGCTTGTATGCTGTTTTAATTTCTGTGTCTTCAACTCTTTTCCATTGGTTTGAATATCTGTCATTATACCAGTACCACACTATTTTGACTAACCTGGCCCTATAGTACGTGCTAAAGTAAGGTAGAGCAAGCCCTCCCACTTTGTCCTTCTTCTTGAAGTGTTCTCTGCTAATTCTGGGCTTCTTCCCTCTCCATATGAAGTTGGTATTCTGTTTTTCAAATTATTTGAAGAAGGATAGTGGTATTCGTATCAGGATAGCATTGAACTTATATAATGCCTTGGGCAGAACTGACATCTTCACTATATCGAGTCTGCCAATCCACGAGCATGGGATATTCTTCCATTTGTTGAGGTTACTCTTGATTTCTTGTAGTAGTGTTTTATAATTTTCCTCATACAAATCTTTCCGTTTTTAGTCGGGTATATCCCTAGGTATTTCAATTTGTGCTTGGCTATTGCAAAGGTTACCACCTTTTAAATCATCTCTTCTGTGATCTTGTCTGATGTGTAGAGCAGTCCAATAGACTTCTGTTTGTTGATTTTATATCCTTACACTCTGCCATATTCCTCTATTGCTTCCAACACTCCACTTGTGGAGTTTAAGGGATCTTCAATATATAGAATTATATCACCTGTGAATAATGATATTTTCACCTCTTCCTTCCCCAGATCAGTACTTTTAATAGCTATCCTTTGTCTTATGTTGTTAGCTAGGACCTCCAGTACGATGTTAAATAGGAGTGGGGGACAAAGGGCATCCTTGTCTGGTCCCCTTTTTCAGTGGAATTGTTTTAGTCTTTTTCTCTGTTAACTACCGTGTTGGCTATTGGTTTTCATATATGGCTTGTATAATATTGAGGGATTTTCCTTCTATTCCTATCTTCTTGAATGTCTTAAATGAGAATGCATGTTGGATGTTGTTGAATGCTTTTTCCGCATCTGTCGATGTTGTCATGCGATTATTATCATTTTTCCTGCCAATGTGGTGAATAATGCTGATGGTCTTTCATATGTTGAATCATCCCTGCATCCCTGGTATGAATCCCAGATACTCACGGTGAATTATTTTTTAATATGATTTTGTATTCTATTGGCCAGTAGTTTGTTAAGGATCTTTGCATCAATGTTCATTAGGGATATTGGCCTGTAGTTCTCAATTCTTGTGACATCTTTTCCCGCTTTAGGTATCAGAGTTATACTAGCTTCATAGAAAGAATTTGGAAGTTTTCCGTCTTTTTCTATGTCCTGGAAGAGTTTGTATAGGATAGGTGTCAGTTCTTCCCTGAATACTTGGTAGAATTCTCTAATGAAGCAATCTGGCCCGGGGGATTTTTTTGTTGGTAATCCCTTGATTACCTTGTCTATTTCTTCCATTGCTACGGGTCTGTTGAGGTTCTTGATATCCATCTGGGATAGTCTAGGGAGGGATTGTTTTTCCAAATATTTGTCCATGTCTTCCAAATTGTTGCATTCGTTAGAGTATAGACCTTCATAGTACTGTGTAATTATCCTTTTGATTTCATTAGGGTTCATTGTAATGTCCCGTTTCATCCCTTATCCTTGCAAATGTCGTTTGCTCCTTCTTTTCTTTGGTTAGGTTTGCCAGAGCTCTATCAATTCTGTTAATTCTTTCAAAGAACCAATTTTCAGCGGCATTAATTTTTCTATAATTTTCTTGGTTTCCCTCTCCTGTATCTCGGCTCTGATTTTTATTATATCTATCCTCTTGCTCTTAGTAGGGCTGTTCTGTTGACTCTGCTCTAATTGGTGTAAGTTTTGTGCCAGCATATCACTCACGAGTCTCCCCCTCTCTCTCTTTTTTAAGGTGTGCATTCATTGCTATCAGCCTTCCTCTGATAAATGCCTTTGCTGTGTCCCACAGGTTTTGGTATGTCGTATTTTCATTCTCATTGGTTTCTAGAACCTTCTTGATTTCATCTCTGATCTGGATCAATACCCACTCCTTTTGCAATAGGAAATGTTTCATCCTCCAATTTGTCCTTGATTTCTTCACCGTCCTTCTCTTAATTTCCCACTTTATGGTGCAGTGATCAGAGAGAGATGTCTGTATAACCTCTATGTGCTTGAATTTACTCAAGTTTGACTCTTGTCCGAGCATGTGGTCTATTTTTGATTATGTGCTATGTGAGCTACTAAAGAATGTGAATTAATTTTGCATGTGGGTGGAAAACTCTGAAAATATCTATCATGTCAAGTCGTCCAAATTGTGCCATTTAGATCTGGAGCCTCTGATGAGTTTCTTTCCCAATCATCTGTCTTTTTCAGAGAGTGGTGTATTAAAATCACCAACTATAATTGTTGAGTCTTTAATCTTTTTTCATCTTTTGGAGTGTTTGATTCACAAATTTTGCACGTCTCTCGTTAGGTGCATATATGTTTATTATGCTCACTAGTTCTTGGTCGATTGTTCCCTTGAGTTTGTCTCTTGTTATGACCTCTATCTTGAGGTCAATTTGGTCAGATATTAAGGTCACTACCATTGCTATTTTTGCATTTCCATTGACTTGGTATATTTTAAATCCAGTCTTTAATTCTCAAACTGTTTTTGTCTGCAAGCTTGAGATGAGTCTCCTGGAGGAAGCAGATTGATGGGTTATATTTTCTGAGCCAGTTTGTTAGTCTCTGCTTTTTAATGCCTGAGTTCAGGCCTTTGATGTTCAATGTTATTATATCCATCTGTGGACTCTGTTATGGCATCTTTTGTGTTGAAAATTTTCCCATCTGCCTATCTTATCCACCTGTGTGTGTCTATGGTTTATACTTGCCTTCTTTCCACTATTGAGCTGATGCTATACTGGGGGCTCTTTCCTCTTTGTCACCCTATGGGTGGAATTGTTCCATGTGATGGTCTCTTGTTTGTCCTCAGTGAGTGTTCTTCTGCCCATACTGGATCAGCAAGGCTCTTTGTAGGGTTGGGTTTCTTTTTATATATTCTTTGAAGTTGTCCTTGTCTGGGAAGACTCTTACTTATCCATCTATTTTAATAGATAATTTGGCTGGGTAAAGTATTCTTGGCTCTGTATTGTTTTCCTTCTCTCCATTCTCTCCTCTTCTTCATCATTTCTGCTGATAGGTCTGAACATACTCTTATTGGGGTACCTTTATACATCACTGTTTGCTTTTCCCTAGCTGCTTTTATGATCTTCTCCATTTCCTCATAGTTGGATAATTTGACAATTGTGTGTCTTGGTGACTTCTTATTGGGATTCAGTCTGACTGGTGTTCTTTCAGTCTCTTGAATGGTTCCCTGATTTTCATTTATTAAGCAGGGGAAGTTTTCCTCTAAGAATTCCCTTGCTACTTTCTCTGTTGACTTCTTTGTTGTGTCTTGTTTTGGTAGTCCAATTATTTTAATATTGTTTCTTTTCATAGCATCAGACATGGCTCTCAAGTTTTCTTCAGCTTCTTTGATTGTCTTATTTGACTCCTTTTCCTATTTGCTGAGATCTGCTTGATTATCCTCTGGGTCACTGGTGTGATCTCTGCCTCCCCAAGCCTATTGGAAAGGCCTGTCAATTTGTCACTGGATTTTGTTATTTCATCCCTTAACTCTTTTATTTCCCTTTGGTGTGTTGGCTTTATCTCCTCTATCATTTCATCTTTTTTCTGCATTCCTTCCCTCATATCTTTTATGACTTCAAGCAGCATTTTGAAATTTTCTTTATGTGACAGGTCATTATCTGCTTCTTCTATGCCCATTGTTAGATTCATGACTTCTTCCGGCATTGTCTTCTGTTTCTCCTGCTTTTTCATTGAAGCTGTTATATCTGGTTGCTCTTTACGTGTTGTTTTAGGGGAGCCTGCAGTCATCTTCCTGAGTTGAAGCATCCTGGGCTCTCTCTTGGGGGATTCATATGAGTACTTCTATGAACTACCTGCCGGTATCTGTACTGAAGGGTCAGGCTATCGTTATATCTTCCTGTGGTTTCACTCTTACCCTAGCAGCCCAGTATTCTGTTACTTGAAATGTGTGTTGGGTATTCTTCTCATGTGATGCTGGTAGGGTTGTTGTGGGTCCATCAGGGCGTCGCTTCCCTGGCTGATCTCTAAGTAGACTTTATGGTTCTTGGAGCCCCTTGGCTGACCTGTAGTGTTTTTCTCTGAAACTGGAGTGCTGAGCAGGGTATGTGAGTATATCCTCTTTGGTTTAGAGCTCTGTAGTTGGAAGGGGAATTACTGTAGACTGAGGGATTGCCTTGGAGATTGGGTGGATGTTCCCGCAGTCACATAGAGCCCACCAGTGGTGGTCAGGCATTTACCCAGTCACTTGTAGGACTTCTGAATTTAGACTGGGGATGCCCCACTGTTTGCAGGGGAGAACCCCCTGCCACTTGGTGTGTGGAAGAGGACTGGTGTGAGTTACCCAGCTGTTTGCCAAGCTAATAAATGCGTGTGGAGCACCCCATGCTGGGCTTTCAGAGTTGCCCTAGGCAGAGGAGAGTGGCCTTGAAGCCGCTAGTGGTTTGTGACAGGAAAGAGAGTGAAAGGAGAGGGGAAAGAGAGATTGAAGGAGACACAGACTGGAACAACAATGCCAAACAAACTGTCACCCACTCACACACACACAACTAAAATGCAGAGTAAACAAAAGTGAAAACAGTTAAAAAAAAAAGCAAAAAGAAAGAAAACAAAAAAGGAGAACTGAATCTGCTGAGGCTGTGGTATGAAAGAGAGAAGAGCGGGAAGGTGAGGACAAAAGAATAAGAAGTGAAAGAAGAACACAAAGAAAGAAAGAAAAAGAAGTAAAAAGAAAGAGACGGAGAATTAAAAAAAATAGCTAAAGAAATAGGTGGCCCCGTGTTGTGTGTAGCAATGACTCATCCTGTGTGCAGCACTGTCTTAGGGGTCAGGCTGTCCACTGAGTGGACAGAGTTGCTCTAGTCAGAGGGTAGGGGTCTGGGATCCAGCAGTGGCATGGGAAAGAAATTAGAGAGAGAAGAGAGAATCATACAAGCAGAGAGAGAAGCGAAGAGAACAAAGAAAGAGTAAAGAAAGAAAAAGAGAAGAAAGAGTAAGAAGGGGAAAAATCCAACTGTGTTCACTAAGATTGCCTGTGGTGGTATAGAGGGAAAGAGAGAGAAGGGGAAATAAAGAATAAAGAGATAGCTGATCCTTGATTGCTTGAATGTGGGGTCAGAGGGGTTTAGACCCTGCCCCACAATGGCAGGTTGGTGTGCCCTTTTAATGCAGGGACCCAGTGGTGCTGGGAAGAATTGCCCTAGTTGACTTGATCACCTTAGACATCCGACAGAGGTTTCCTCAGCAGCGCGGTGTAGATGGTTGTCCCAGCTGCCTTGTGTGGTGTACAGCACTCTCACAGAGGTCAGGCTGGAGTTCCTCCTGCTATTTTGGTTGATTTACCCTAAACGGAGGGTAGTGACCTGGAAGCCAGTAGTGGCATATGATAGGAGAGAGTGGGAGAGAAGAGGAGAAAGAGAGAAAAAAAGGGAAGAAGAAAGAAAAAAAAAACCCAACACAAACCTGAGCTTATTGAGACTGACTGTGGTGGGAAAGATAGAAGGGCTAGTGAATAAAGTGAGAAGAACTAGAGTAGTAGGTAAGGCGATAACAGACGTGATCACCTGTCCATGAGGTTGGAGGAATTCCAACTCTTCCTCAAGGTAGTGGGGTGGTGTACCCATTTGATATAGGGTTCCGCAGATGCGGTGTGGGATTACTTTCAAAGGCAAGATCGCATCCATGGCCAGGCATCAGTTGAGCGCTAGTGTTCACTGGTATACCTGCCTTGTGCTGCATGTAGCATAGCACTGAAGCAGGGGCAGGGGTGGGGTGTTCCCACAGCCCTGTCTAGGGCCCCAGGACATCCAGGACACCTGCAGCTATGTGTACAATCACTGAGAGGGAAGCTGGGCTTACTGTCCTTTCTAGACTGCTGGTGCCCTACTAGATCCACGTCTTAGTTCTTGCCTCTTTTTCCTCCTGTCCCACTATCATACTTTCCCTCCATTCTGTGGTCAGTAATTCCTCTGGGATATGTTGCTCTTGATCAAACCTCACCAGGCATTCTATACCTTCCTTCTCATTAATTCTAAGTCACCTCTGTCTTAATTCCAACCATTTCTAGGGAATGATATTAATTGTTAATTACTGCAATATAAAACGTTTTGTCTAAAGGTTAAGCTTTTCCTATTAGTTTGAAAAACTCCAGCTAACAAATTTTGTTTTTTGAGAATTAAGCCTTTTTATTTCCTTGTTTCACAAATAAAGCTGGCTGCTTTGGTTGCTTTTTGGTGTCTAGTCAAAGAGACCAAATCCCATGTCCTCGTCCGACTCTTCCGATTCCTCCTTTGCTTCTTGCTTGGCTGGGGCCGAAGCAGCAGGAGCAGCAGTGGTGGCAGCGGCAGCCACAGAGGCAGCGGTCACAAATGCAGCTGGATCAGCCAAGAAAGCCTTGACCTTTTCAGCCAGTGGGAAGCTGTACTCAGTCTCCACAGACAAAGCCAAGACCAGCTTGTACCCATTGATGATTGAATGGGGCACAGAGGCAACAGTTGGGTAGCCAATCTGCAGGCACACGCAGGCAACATTGCGGACACCCTCCAGGAAGCGGGTGTGCAGAGCTTCCTCTGTGATGTCAAGCACTTCCGGGTTGTAGATGCTACCGTTGTCAAACACATGCTGGATGATCAGCCCAAAGGAGAAGGGGGAGATGTTCAGCATGTTCAGCAGGGTGGCTTCGCTGGCACCCACTTTGTCTCCAGTCTTGATCAGCTGCACATCACTCAGGATTTCAATGGTGCCTCTGGAGATCTTTGTGGTGATGCCCGAAGCCTGAAAGAAGGAGGTCTTCTCGGGACCCAGACCTGTGTTCTGAGCTGGCACAGTCACCTCACATGGAGCGATGGCACCAGCACGGGCAGCAGCTGGCACCTTGTTGGCCAGCAGCATGTCCCTGATCTCAGTGAGGTCCTCCTTGGTGAACACAAATCCCACATTACCTCGGATATGAGGCAGCAGTTTCTCCAGAGCCGGGTTATTCTCCAGGTGCCCTCGGATGGCCTTGCGCATCATGGTGTTCTTGCCCATCAGGACCACGGCCTTCCCGCGGAGGGACATGCGGATCTGCTGCATCTGCTTGGAGCCTACATTGTCTGCTCCCACGATGAAGCATTTTGGATAGTCATCCAAAAGTTGGAATTTTTAAGGAAGTAGTTGGACTTCCAAGTCACCCTGTCTTCCCTGGGCATCACGGCGGTGCGTCAGGGATTGCCACGCGGGGTTTAAAGACATTGTCACCCTAAGAGGACGCTTGGCGAGAGCTAACAAATATTTTTCCACTTCCTTGTTGGAAATGCGTTCAGAATCCACAACCCAAAGGTGTGGCCCATGAGCAATGTTATAGGACAGAGACAACTGCCTTGTAGGTTTTGCAAGCCTGCACATCTTGATAAGAGCAGACTGTTATAGCTTTCCCCCACAGAATGGCTGGGATGTCATAGAATGAGGAGGAAAGGGCTACGGCTAAAATGCTACCCAAGTCCAACTCATTACAATGAAGTACATTATCTCAGAGCAACCCTGTAGGACAGAGTAGAATTACTCCCGAGGTTTGCAGAGACTCTAAATCTTTATAGGAGCAAACACCCTGATGCTTTTCAGTGGAGTACTTGGTGGGGCTGAACTGCCAATCTGTGGTTAGTAGCCCAATGTATGTCTTACAGTGCCACCAGGGATCCTTGAATCTCCCTCCATGGTGTTTCAGTCTGGCTGCTTGTATCACCTAGGGAGCTTTTACAGTACAGTGCTGCTCAAGGAAGGGAGGAGCCAGTCAGGTCAACAAAATATACAACTTTCCTCTAGTTCAGTGGTTCTCAACCTTCCTAAGGCCGCAACTCTTTAATACAGTTCCTCATGTTGTGGTGACTCCCAACCATAACATTATTTTTGTTGCTACCTCATAACTGTAATTTTGCTACTGTTATGAATCATAATGTAAATGTCTGATATGCAGGATGTATTTTCATTGATACAGATTGAACATAATTAAAGCATAGTGATGAATCACACAATATATAATTATATATTGTGAAATATTTATTTGTTTTCTGATGGTCCTAGGTGGCCCCTGTGAAACAGTTGTTTGACCCCAAAAGTGTTGTGAACCAAAGGTTGAGATTCCATATTCTAGTTCATTTTTTAAAAATAATTTTATTGGGGACTTGTACAAATCTTATCACAATCCATCATCCATATATTGTATGTCAAGTACATTTGTTACCCTCATTCTCAAAACATTTGCTTTCTATTTGAGGCCTTCGTATCAGCTCCTCATTTCCCCCTCTCCATCCCCGCTCCTCCTTCCCTCATGAACCCTTGATAATTTATAAATTATTATTATTTTGTGGTATCTTACATTGTCCTAAGTCTCCCTTCACCCACTTTTCTGTTGTCTGTCCTCCATGTAGAAGGTTATATGTGGATCCTTATAATAGGTTCCCCCTTTATACCCCACCTTCCCTCCACCCTCTGGTATCGCCACTCTCACTACTGGTCCAGAGGGTATCATCTGTTCAGGATTCCCTGTGTTTCCAGTTCCTATCTGTACCAGTGTACATCCTATGGCCTAGCTGGATTTGTAAGGTAAAATTTGTAACATGATAGTGGTGAGGGGAGGAAGCATTTAAGAACCAGAGGAAACTTGTGTGCTTCATTGTTGCTACACTGCAGCCTGACTGGCTCACCTCCTCCCCATGACACTTCTGTAAGGAGGTGTCCAGTTGCCTATAGATGGGCTTTGGGACCCCAATCTGCAGTCCCCCTCATTCTCAATGATGTGATTTTCTGTTCCTTGATGACTGATAGCTGATCCCTTCCATACCTCGTGGTCATACGGACTGGTGTGCTTCTTCAATGTGGGCTTTGTTGCTTCTTTTCTAGATGGCCACTTGCTTACCTTCAAGCCTTTAAAACTCCAGCCACTGCATCTTTTGATAGCCAGGCACCATCAGCTTTCTTCACCACATTTGCTTATGCACACATTTGTCTTCAGCGATTGTGTCAGGAAGGTGAGCATCCTGGAATGCCAATTTAATAGAACAAAGTGTTCTTGCATTCATGGAGTGTTTGAGTGGCAGGCCCAATGTCCATCTGCTACCTTAATACTAAATCTACATATATATGCACATAGATCTATTTCCCCATCATTATATAGAAATATATTTACATATGTACATGCCTGTATTTAGACCTCTATAAATACCCTTTGTCACCTACTTCTTTCCTCTTTTTCCTTTTACTTTCCTCTTGTCCCACTATCATCCTCAGCCTTCATTTGGGTTTCAGTAATTGCTCTCAGTTACACTGCCCTTGATCAAGACCTATCAGGTCTATTACACCCTCCTCTCCAATGATTTTGGATAACTTGTTGTTCCCTTGTCCCTGGGTTGGTCAACACCACCTCCTTCCCCCACCTCCCCATCTCCTATGTCCCCCTGGAACCATCGGCCCCATTGTTTTCTACTCCATACTGTTCATCCAGCTTATCTCATCTAGATAGATCCTTAGAGATAATAAAATACACAAAAAAACAAGACAGAGCAAAATAAAGTGATAAAAGAAAACAAAATGACAACAACAAAATGACAAAAATAAATAAAAATAAAAAAGAAAAACCTGTAAATAGCTCAATATCTGCTTGTTGACCTTTAGGCGTGTTCTCGAGTGGAATCTGATGTGGTGCCATGTCCTGGCCTCAAAGTCTGTCTGTGCCACTCCATTGGGACCTCCCTGCTCTTCTCCCCCAACTGCTCTGCCACACGCCCTTAGTGTTTTGCCTCGGTATGATGGGGTCTGACTGGGCACAATGCCGACATTGTGTCTCCAGTGATGTACCCGTAGGGCTATGGGTCAGCGAGGGACATTGTGTCTCATAGTGGGGCCGGCCACATGGTCCTCTCTGTGCATTGGCTGCTCTGAGCAGGAATATCATCCTCAGGGCTTGGTGGGCCAGGTGTGTTCCACTCTCTCTTCCTCCCCCTTCATTCACTCCATGTGCTCTGATCAGATATGTCCTTCTCCCCGAACTGCAGCTTCTGTGCTGTCCTCTAAAGTAAATTCTTCTGGGGGGAGGGGTGGCTGTCCATGTAGTTGGCATTGGGGCAGGGCCCTGGGACCCCTCCACTGGTTTTCCAATCCATGCTGTCACAATGCATTCACATCCAGGAACATGGGTTTAAAGCCTGGTACCTCTTTCACTGCGGAGATATAAACAATATTATCTCCTTGGGTGGGTTAGTGTCCTGTTCGCCTGCCTACTACACATTTCTACCTTCCCACCCCCTCATTTTTAGTTGGCTACCATTGTGCCCCTGGATTTGGTCTGGCTCCTGCCATGCTATCTGGACCTCACCCCAGGAATGTTTGTGTACAGTAGCTTTTTTTTCCAATGCCCCCTTTGTATTTTTTTTAAGCTTACCTCAGCGGACTCATGTTGTACTTGTCCTTTTGTGCTTGGCTTACTTTGCTTAGCATAACTTCCTCCAATACTTCCCATGCAGCAATGAGCTTCATGCGTTCATCACTGCTTTTAAACTATATGTGGTACTCCATTGTATGTATGTACTACAGTTTTTTAATCCATTTGTGTGCCGATAGAAATTTAGGTTGTTTCAAACTCCTTGCAGTTGTGAACTGTGCCACGGTGAACATTGGAACACAGATGTATGGCCATGGTTTGCTTCTTGCTTCTTTTGGGTATATGCCCAGTAGGGAGATTGCGGGGTCATATGGTAGCTCAATTTCCATCTATTTTAGAAACCACCAAATCGATTTCCATAGTGGCTATACATACCTACAGGTCCATCAGCAGTGGATAAGAGTTCCTATCTTCCCACAGCCTCTTTCTGAATTTTTTGAATTGGGTTTCTTTGAGGGTGTTAGGTGATATCTCACAGCTGTTTTAATTTGCATAGTTGTTTTAATGACTGGGAACACCTTCTCATATGTTTATTGGCTATTCGGATTTCTGCCCTTGTGAAACTTTCGTTCAGGTCTTTTGCCCACCTCCTAAAGGGGAAATTAGTTTTTTTTTTCTTTTTGGAAGCTAGCAGAGTATTGCAGATTTTAGTAATAAGGCCTTTGTCTGATGTGTTACTGCTAAAGATGTTTTCCCAGTCTGTGGGCTCTCTAATTACTCTTTTGATGAATTCTTTCAATGTACACAGGTGTCTTATCTTCAGTATATTCCACTTGTCAATTTGTGACTCCTCTGTATTTGTATCCTTCCCTATTTCTGATAGCCTATGTAGTCCCTATGCTAACGTTCTCAAGTTTGTCTTGTTTTAGTGCTTCAATGCTCCCTCCCTCCCTATCATGACCCCAAATCTACCTTACAAAAGGGCTATACCAGAGCATGTACACAGGTATAGATAAGAGCTGGAAACACAGGGAATCAAGGACAGATAAACCTCGGAGGGCCAATAATTATAGTAGCGATACCAGGAGGGGAAGGGGAATGTGGAGGGACATAGGAGGCACCAATCACAATGATCTACATAGAACCACATGCCAGGGATGCACAACAGAAAAGTAGGTGAAGGGAGACATTGGCCAGTGGAAGACATGAAAAAATAATAATAATTTATAAAGTATCAAGGGTACATGGGGGAGGAAGTTTTGGGGAGGGAGGGGAAAAATGAGGAGTTGATCTTAAGGGATCTGTAGAAAGAAAATTTATTGGACATGATGATGGCAACAAATGTACAGATGTGCTTGACATAAAGTATGTATATGGATTGTGGTAAGGGCAGTATGAGTGCTCAGTAAAAATCAATAACATTGACAAACATCAACCTAGACTGATAAAGAAAGCAAAGAGAAAGGATAAAAATAATAAATGAACACAGGAACATAGCAGCTGACTAGACAGAAATATGGCTTTAATAGCATATTGTGAACAACTAAGTGACAGCTTACTGGGCTATTCCGATGAAATGGATACATTCTTAGAAGTATACAACCTACTCAAACGAACTCAAGTCTCAACAGACACACAGAGGGGACACTGAATCAGTGATCAAATACTGCCCCAAAGCAACAAATTCTGGGTTCTCAGGAGAATTCTATCAAACATTTAGAGAAGAATTTCACCAATATTCTTTAAAGTCCTCAAAAAAATACAGAAAGGAAAATGTGGTCACTAGGTGCTGCTGAGTCAGTTTGGACTGATAACGATCCTGTGTACAGCAGAGTCAAACATTGCCTGTTCCCGTGCTGTGCTCACAATCGTTACACTTGAGCCCATTGTTGGAGCTACTATGTCAATCTCTTTCCTTGATGGTATTCCTCTTTTTTGCTAATTACCTACCAGGCATGATGTCCTTTTCTTGGAACTGGTCTTTCCTGATCACATGTTCAAAGAATGGGAAATAAATCCCTCTATTTTTCCTCCTAAAAAATAGCTTGGCAGCCCCTTCTTCAAAACAGATTTATATTCATGGTATATTTAATATGATTGGCCAACACCACAAAACAAATGCATCAATTATTCTCCAGTAAGATTTTTTCCCTCTCCAGCTTTCATATGCATATGCAGCGATTGAACATACTATAACAAACTCCAGGGCTAGGCCGAGTTCTCTACAGAAGCAAACCCAATAATATATGCAGGTATCAGTAAACAAATAAACCTAACTATTTATATAAACAAAGTGGCTCACATAGTTGTAGAAATGGGCAAGCCTAGTTCAGTTCAAATCTGCACATCAGATGTTAAGCTGAAGGCTTCTCCTGATTTGTGTCAGGAACCGGGCCAGGAACCAGGGTCAGGAACCAGGGCCAGAAATAACCATGCTGCTGGATGCAGACACAGGTCAATCCCAGGTTGGAAGGTCATATGGCAGATCACTGATGGCTTCCTGGGTTGGAAGGTAATATGAAAAAAATAAAAACAACATCATCATCAACAACAACAGGCTTGCACTAACAGCACAGCAATACCCAATGTCTTTGTTAAGTAGGAAGAAAAAAAAAAAGCATGACCTGAATTCCTAAATCTGTAGACCTATGCTCTGGTCAACAAAGTGATGAGATTTGAGGTCCCAGGGGATTCTGTTTGGGACTTGTCTCCCCAAAGATGGTGTTATCTACAAGTTCTGACTTAGTAGTTACATCATACTCATTGTCACCATTGCTTGGTTCAAGTGGGCCAAAATGTAGGTGGGACAATTACCCTCTTCATGTTTCTAATGAGGCTCTCAGGGAATTTAGCCCCAGTGGCTACGGAGACACCTGTAAATGCTGGCTGTATGATTCCTCCAAACATTTTTCAGGGATAGCAGACTAAGAACATGAACCCCTACTCCTCACTTGTCAGGACTTGCCTATATTTCCAAGACTTTCCAATCCCCACAATGAGAAGTACTGGCCAGTCATACAGAGATGAAGAACACATGGGAGCTGTAATACCTCCTTCAGGTAGGATTATATCAGAGGAGATAGAAATATTTTCTTATTAAGTCATGAAATTCTTTTAGGCATTTTTTGGGTTAAATCTTGCAAATCCAGGGATCAATAACAAGAGTCTTATATCAATTACATTTATCTTGAAATAAACTTAGTAATCATCAACTGTTTTTCTTTTTTAATGAGTTAGGATGGAGTGAAGAAATAACCAGGAAATATTTAAAATGACATACACAATCATGAACACAATCTGAATAAGTCAGGTGGGCTCAGCACTATCCGAGATGGGGGGCTTACTTAGGTTGTGCAGAGCTGGGTGCAAATACAGATTGAGCAATTCTGATAAAGTGAGTAAGACCATGGCTGGGGCCTAACTTGTACTATCTGGATCCTCAGTTCCTAGGTATCTGCCCTGTTTCTCTTGTCTGCATCTGCACTTAGACCTATGTGTGGTGAAAATCAGTCTAGTGTCTCTGAGTTCCTCCTCCTGGGGCTCTCCAAAAAGCCCCAGCAGCAGCAGATACTCTTTGTGCTCTTCCTGAGCATGTACCTGGCGACGGTCCTGGGAAACCTGCTCATCATCCTGGCCATCAGCACTGACTCCCGCCTGCACACCCCCATGTACTTCTTCCTCAGCACCCTATCTTTTGTGGATGTCTGCTTCTCCTCCACAACGGTCTCCAGGATGCTGGTCAACCACATAATTGGGAGTCAAACCGTCTCTTTCTCTGGGTGTCTCACACAGATGTATATTTTCCTTGTGTTTAGCGGTATGGACAATTTCCTCCTGGCTGTGATGGCCTATGATCGCTTTGTTGCTGTGTGCTACCCTTTACACTATACAAGTAAGATGACCCATCAGCTCTGTGCCCTGCTGGTCACTGGGTCTTGGGGCATTGTCAATCTGAATGCTCTGTTGCATACCCTGTTGATGGCTCGGCTTTCATTCAGTGCAGACAACAGGATCCCCCACTTCTTCTGTGATGTGCCTGCTCTCCTGAGACTCTCCTGCTCTGACACACACCTCAATGAGGTTATGGTTCTTACTGTGGGAGGCCTTATAACGGCAATCCCTTTGGTTTGCATCTTGGTTTCCTATGTTTGCATCACCTCTGCTGTCCTGAGAGTCCCATCTGCAAAGGGAAAGTGGAAAGCCTTCTCCACCTGTGGCTCCCATCTGGCTGTGGTTTCCCTCTTCTATGGCACTGTCATTGCTGTGTATTTTAGCCCTTCATCCTCCCACTCAGCTGAGAAGGACACCATAACTACTGTGATGTACACGGTGGTGACCCCCATGCTGAACCCCTTCATCTATAGTCTGAGGAACAAAGACATGAAAGAGGCTCTAAGAAAACTGATTAGCAAAGAGACAGGTTTTATCTGAAGTCTGGACTATCATGGACTATTAGTCTATCAACAGGTATAGAAACTTTTGCCAGTTCAGTTTTGCCTATTGATCTCTGTCCATAAATATCTTCAACGAACTATTCACAAGGCCCGAGGGGTCCTGTTGTCCTAATGGTTTCACATTGGTCTGATAACTGCAAAGTCGTCAGTTCTAAACCACTAGCCCTTCCACGGGAGCAAGATGAGAATTTCTACTTCTGGAAAGAGTGACAGCTTAGGAAACCACACACACAGTTCTACCTTGTGCTAAAAGGTCACTAGGAGTTAAAATTGACTTGATGGCTATGAATTTCTTGTCAGTTTTTTGTCACAAGACCTGCCTATCTGTGACCTTTGTCCTTTTTTTAGACTGGATTTTAAAAGATTAAGAATATATATATTCTTTCATAGCTACTATTTGATAACATTTTTTGCTCTGGTTACATATTTTTAAAATTTATTTTTATTAATCATTTTTTGTGGGCTCTTACAAATCTTATGAGAATCCATCATTGTATTGTAATAAGCACACTTGTACATATGTTTTCATCAACATTTCCAAAACATTTTCTGTCTACTGGAGTCCGTGGTATCACTTCCTCTTTCTTCCTTTCAACCCCTTTCCGTCCTCATGAATCCTTGATCAAGTAGATATTATTTCATATCTTACACTGTTGACTGTCTCCCTTCACTTACCTTTTTATTATTTGTCCCTCTGGGGGTTGTGGTGGTTATACATCCAAACTTGTGCTCAGTTCCCCCTCATCCCTTTACCCTCATGGTATTGCTACTCCCACTAGTGTTCCTTTGGGGTGTATCTATCCCGGATTCCATGTGTACAGAATTATTTTCTATAACCAGGTGTGTACTCTGGTGTAGCCAGATTTGTTAGGTAGAACTGGGTCATGATAGTGGGTGTGGTGTGGTGGGGAGAAGCATTCAAGTGCTTAGAGGCATTTCGTGTGTTTTCTTGGTGCTATACTGCACTTTGACTAAATTATCCCTTCTTTATATGACCCTTCTGAGGAGTTGTCCAATTGTCTACAGATGGACATTGGGTCCCCAGTCAGACACTTCCCTCTTTCACATTGATAGAATTGTTTGTTTTGGATCTTTTATTACCTGTTATCTGATCCCATTAATACCTGTGATCACACAGGCTAGTGTGCTTCTTCTATGTGGGCTTTGTTGTTTCCCTGCCTGATGGTCACTTGTTTAACTTCAAGCCTTTGACACTCCAGATGTTATATCTTTTGATTGCCAGGCACCATCAGCTTTCTTCACCACGTTTGCTTATGCACCCATTTAGTCTTCAGCAATCATGTTGGGAAGGTGAGTATCACAGAGTGCCCAGTTATTAGAGCAAAGTGTTCTTGTGCTTAGTGAGGCATTGAATAGAGGCCCAAAGTCGATCTGCTACCTTAATACTTAACATATAAACATATGTACATTGACCTATATCCCTACCATTATGAATTAATATGTTTACAAATATATCCCTATCATTATAAATTAATATATTTTATTATATATGCTGATACCTATACCTCTAGAAATAGCTTTTGTGCCTTATTTCTTTCCTCTATTTCTTTTCACCTTCCTTCTGTCCCACTATCATACTTGCCTTCCATTCTGTGCTCAGTAATTCCTCTTGGATATATTGCTCTTGATCAAACCCCACCAGGCATTCTATACCCTCCTCACCATCAATTCTAAGTTACCTCTGTCTTAATTCCAATCATTTCTAGGAAATGATATTAATTGTTAATTACTGCATTATAAAATGTTTTACCTAAAGGTTAAGCTTTTCCTTTTAGTTTGACAAGCTCCACCTAGCAAATATTTTTCCACTTTCCCGTTGGAAATGCTTTCAGAATCCACATCCCAAATGTGTGGCCCACGAGTGATGTTATAGGACAGAAACAACTGACTTGTAGGTTTTTCAAGGCTGCACATCTTTATAGCTTTCTTCCACAGAATGGCTGGGATGTCATAGAATGAGGACAAAAAAGCCGAAGGCTAAAACGTGACCCAAATCCAACCCATTGCAATGAAGTACATTCTGTTTCATAGCAATCCTGTAGGACAGAGTAGAACGACTCCTGAGGTTTGTAGAGACTGTAAATCTTTATTGGCGCCAACACCCTGATACTTTTCAGTGGAGTACCTGGTGGGACCGACCTGCCAATCTGTGGTCAGTAGCTCAATGTGTGTCTCACAGTGCCACCAGGGATTCTTGAATTTACCTCCATGGTGTTTCAGTCTTGTTGCTGTGTCACCTACGGAGCTTTTACAATACAGTGCTGCTCAAGGAAGAGAGGATCCAGCCAGGATGCAGTACAGCACTGACAAAATGTACAACTTTCCTTTAGTTCTTTAATGCTTCTCCCCTCCCCCGCCTACATTATCATGACCCCAATTCTACCTTTCAAATTTAGCTAGACCAGAGCTTGTACAGGAGTACAGGTAATAGTTGGAAACTCAGGAAATCTAGGACAGAGAAACCCCTCAGGAACAATATTGAGAGTAGTGGTACCAGGTGGATAAGGGGAAGTTGGGGGAGAAAGGGGGAACCCATCACAATGATCTACTTATAACCCCATCCAAGGGGGATGTACAAAAGAAAAATGGGTGAAGGGAGACATAATTCAGCGTAAGACATGAAAAAATAATAATTTCTAAATTATCAATGGTTCATGAGGGAGGGAGGGTTGGGGAGGGAGGGGAAAATGAGAAGCTGATACTAAGGGCTCAAGTAGAAAGAAAATGTTTTATAAATGATGATTGCAACAGATGTACAAATGTGCTCGACACAATGGATGTATGTATGGATTGTGATAAGGGCTGTAAGAGCCCCCAATAAAATGATTAAAAAAATACAGTGCTGCTAGCCCAAATGCTGGGTGGATCCCCAACACTGGTGTTATTTCCTTCCCCAAGAGTTCTCATGAATTTGGTGAGTTGACAATTCATATTTGAATATATTTTGTGATTGTTCTTTAGGAATGAGCCTAAAAAACTCTCAAGGATTTTGGAATCCAACGTAGGGAGCGCTAGTGTAGGTGAAGGTTCCCTGTAGAGCTTTCTGTGGGCCTAATTGTGCTTGTGTTAATTTCATTCCTTTGGCCATAAATAAGGATCCCATTCCTCATACAGAATCCCAAGGTCACACCATCTCTTTTAGTGTCTCTTCATCCAATTGGGCGATCGAATTTTGTAGGAGTATGACTATATTAACATTGGTATGCTTTTTTCCTTAGGAGCCTCTGTGTGTGACAAATGACTTAAGCACTGGCCTATTAGATGGCAAGCTGGAAGCTTCAGCCCACTCAGAAATGGCTTAGAAGACTGTGCTTGGCCATCTGCTTCTGAAAGGTCACAATCTTGAGAAGGAGATGGAGTAGTTTCAGTCTACACATATGGGTCACCATAAGTCAGAAACCTAACCAAGACCAATAGCTATAATACCTTTATTATTTCAAAGAAACAGTTCAACATCTGTTAATCCACCTTCTGGATGCCTCACTTGTCCTTTGTCCTCTTGAAGCTATAACTCAATGTCCCCTCTTATGTGAAGTCTTAGTCAAGTGACTACTTTCACTGAAATGCCTTTCCCTCTTCTGGGTTCTAACCAAACCCAAACCCAATCCTATTTACTTTGTGTTACTAGTCATGTGACTCCATGTAGTCAGCTCTTGTTGCTCCTTTCCACTAACCCTAGAGTCTGTGAACTGCTTGGGACTCACACAACACATTCACTTTGTTTGCTGTTATGGATTGACTTGTGACACCACAGAGACATCCAATGGCTAATAAACACCTGAAAAGATGGACAGCATCACGAGCCGTCACAGAGATGCAAATCAAAACCACAATGGGATAACATTACACTTCTACTGGGATGACTAAGACAAAAACACAAACAGAAACAGGATAACAAATGTTTGTGAGGACACGGGGAAGTGGAATCCTTGTCCATTGCTCATGGAAGTGTAAAATGTTATAGTTATACAGGAAATTTGATGGTGACTCCTCAAAAAACTCAAAATAGAGCTACCATATGACACAGAAATTCCACCCAAAAGTACATCCTCCAAACACTTGACAACACAGACTAAAATAGAGACATGTACACCAATCAATGCAGCACTGGTCCCAACAGCCCCAAAGTGTAAACAACCAAAATAACCATACAGATGACTAGATAAACAAAATGTGACACATACATACATTTGGATATTACTCCTCCAATAGGACATGTGAAGTCTTGCTATAAGCCATGGACCTCAAAGACATTATACTGCACGCAATAAGCCAACCACCAAAGGCAAATACTGCATGACCTTACTTACATATAAGAGAAGAAAGGCAAATGCATAGATAATTGAACTTACAAGTGGTTACCAGGGGAGGAAAGGAAAATTAAAAGGGGTCCGTGTTTTTGGAAATAGTTGATTAAGCATAGGAATGCACAGCTGGTTGTGTAATTGTGGTAAGTTGTAAAAATTGAGTTGGATAAAGTTGTGACATAGATATAATAACAACAATGACAAGAAAAGTAGCAGTGTAGACTGCTTTTGTACAACCCCGAATCTCATGGGATTTGGTCTTTGGTTTGGAGGTTTAGGGCCATGGTTTCATGTGACATCCCAGGTAACTGACCTAACAGTGTATTGATTGCTTCTGTTCTATTTTCTAGTTCATTGTGTAGTGTCTGGGCTCTGAAAAGCTTTCAAGTGGTCATCCAAAGCACTGTAACTTGTCTCTATTTGACTGGAACACAGAGAGAAGGAGCGTCAGAAATAGAAAGAAGCTATGGAATGTATGGCTAGTTGCCTTTTTGAACCACTGCTATGTTGTCACGAGACCAGTACAATTGGAAGATGCCTAGCTACCATTATTGAACATTCTGATCCAAGTCCCCAGAAAAAAATCCTGATTACAAGGGGGGAAATGACAAACAGAATTTCAAATTCTAATGAAATCCAGAAATCCTGGAGCTAGATAGGCTGGATAAACCCCTGGCAATCTTGAAAATTAAATAAAAAACAATCCCTGAAATTTCTTAATCAAAGAATGGTTTAGCTTAGCTAGGACGAAAAAAAGGCATGCCTTGAGCATTATTTTCTTTTAAGGTCTAACTATATAGATAAAAATAACAACAGCAACTGTCAAGACAAGATAGGAATGTTAGTGGTGGGTTTCTGCTAATTGGGAAGAAGAGTCCAGAAAAGAAGACTGACAATGGTTGAACAGCTTGATGACGATAAACAATGCCATTAAATTGTGTATGTAGAAACTTGAACTGGTAGAGGTTTTGCAAGTGCAGCAAAATAAAAAAAATTAAAACGAATAATGAAAAATGATTCCAGTTCTACTCTGTGCCCAAGGGTTTCTACGAATTGGAATGGATTCACTGGCAAAGGGTGGAGGGGAGATCTAATTGTGTCCTTAAGAGATTTGAATACATCTTTTTTAAGCTTCTATAAAACCATACACGGTTCTTGTAGAACATTCGAGGGCTGAAAGGAAAGCATAATGAAGTGACTGAGATGATGTCTAGTCATACCATCAAGATAGTATCTCCCCAACAACATTGTGCTTGGGACATTTCTTAATTGAAAGCATTCAGTATACTCAACGCTTTTGTAATCCAGGCTTGCTATTTAGCATTTGTTGTGGGTATAGGGTTGTATTGCCCAGCTTTCACTTCTAGAAGAGTTTTGTAGTCTTCAGCAATCAGCTCCCTCCAGATGGTCCTCAGTTGCAGAGAGAGAGCTCTCTCAGGAGAGTATGCCATTGCTTGGTGGCCAGCATTTAGTGAATGATCCAAGTATAAAGGCCTTGATAACTGGTGGATCAGATTGTATCCAAAGCTCCCTGGTGAGCAAACCTTGGCTGTGTGCAGCCTATATTGGAATGTCACCATTTTTTAATCTCATAATCCTGCTTCCACTTCCACCTTTCACAGGTCTTGATCTCTGGTAAACAATTTGTACCCCAACAGCCACCATAAAACAGGCTTTTGGAGAACCTAATTTGAGACATTTTTGTAACAGTAATAACAGCAGCAGGACCCAATGAAAAATAACAGCTATACCTAACTGCCTGCCCAATGAACAGGTACTAGGACCTGGTCCATTTGCCATATGATTATTCCTTTTAAAAAATAATTTTATTTGGGGCTCTATAGCTCTTATCACAATCCATACATGCATCCATTTTGTTAAGCACATTTGTACATTTCTTTCCATAATCATTAACTATTCATCGAAGACATAATTTAGTGTTTTGTTTTACAATCATAATCTTGTAAAGCACATTAATTTCATCTACTCATTTTACTTGCTTTCTTGTGCATTGAGGCTTTTTGTCATTAGGTCTTTGTAAACTCATATGCTTAATAACCTCTTACACACTCTTTCCTCCTTTGTCTCTGCCTTCACGCTTCATTTCCTTTGTATTCTCTTCTCTCCCATCTTCATTTCAGGGGAAGCATATAAGCAAGAACCAATGATGCTGAAGGAAGAAGTTCTAGCTGCATTTAAAGCATTCACCCAAAACAAGATTCCAGGAAGTGATGGAATACCAACTGAAAAATTTCAACAAGCTGATGAAGCCCTGGAAGCACTCACCTGTCTGTGCTAGGATATTTGGATGACAGTTATTTAGCCAACTGACCCATATTTGTACCCATCCTAAAAGGGGACCTGATATAATACTTAAATTATAGAACAATATAATTTATATCACATGCAAGTAATTTTTTTCCTGAAGATAACTGAACAAAGATTGCAGCAGTACATTGACAGGGAACTGCCAGAAGTTCAGACTGGATTCAGAAGAGGATGTGGAATAAGGGATATCATTGCTGATGTCTGATGGATCTTGGCTGAAAGCAGAGAATACTGGAAAAATTTTACTTGTGTTTTATTCACAATACAAACACACTCCACTGTATGGATTTCTATGTCAACTGTACATAGCAAACAGTGGATCACCTTGAGAAGAATGGGAATTCCAGAACATTTCATTATGCTCATGTGGAACCTGTATATGGATCAACAGGCAGTTGTGCAAATAGAACAGGGGAATATTGCATGATTTAGAAATGGGAAAGGTGTGTGTCAGGCTTGGGTCCTCTTACCATACTTATTCAGTCTGCAGGCTGAGCAACTACTTAGAGAAGTTGGACTGTGTGAAGAAGAACCCAGCATCAGAATTAGAGAAAGACTAATGCACAATCTGTGCTATGCAGATGACACAACCTTGCTTGCTGAAAGGGAGGACTTGTAGCACTTACTGATGGTCAAGGAATGCAGCCTTCAGTATGGATTACAACTCAATGTGAAGAAGACCAAAATCCTCACAACTGGACCTATAGGTCAGGATAAATTGAAAAAGATTGAAGTTGTTTTGTCATTTGTGCATTCTGTTGGATCACCTTTCTTCAAATAGGGGTCTCTTCTAGTCCATAGTCCAAATTTCTTGGCATAGATGAGTATTTCCAGTGCTTTCTTGAAACATTTCAACTGACATTTTATCAATTCTTGGAGTCTTGATAGTGGCTGATGCTTTCAGTGGAGGCTGAACTTCTTCATTCAGCACCCTTGGTTCTCGATTACATGCTACATCTAGAAATGGTTGAATGTCAACTAGCTCTTTTGGTTACAGTTATTCTGTATTGTTTTCAACTTCTTTTGATGCTTCTTTGATCGTTCAAGATTTTGTCCATAGAATCTTTCAATGTTGCAACTAGTGGCTTGAATTTTTTCTTTAGTTCTTTCAGTTTTAGATATGCTGAGCATATTTTTCTTTTATGGCTTTCCCCTTCAAGGTCTGTGCACATTTCATCATAATACTTTACTTTGTCTGCCCAAAATTCCCTTTGAAATTTTCTCTTCAGCTCTATGATGTCATCATTTGTTTCATTTACCTTTGCTGTTCTATGATTAAGAACAAGTTTCAGAGTCTTTTCTGACTCCGCTTTTTTTTTAAATTTTAACAATTTATTAGGGGCTCATACAATTCTTATCACAGTTCATACATATACATACATCAATTGTATAAAGCACATCTGTACAGTCTTTGCCCTAATCATTTTTTTCTCCTCTTTTCTTTTTTTACATTTTATTAGGGACTCATACAACTCTTATCACCATCCACACATATACATACATCAATTGTATAAAGCACATCCATACATTCCCTGCCCCAATCATTCTCAAGGCATTTGCTCTCCACTTAAGCCCTTTGCATCAGGTCCTCTTTTTTTTCCCCTCCCTCCCCTTTCCCCCCTCCCTCATGTACCCTTGGTAATTTATACATCGTTATTTGGTCCTATCTTGCCCTATCCGGAGTCTCCCTTCCCCCCTTCTCTGCTGTCCCTCTCCCAGGGAAGAGGTCACATGTGGATCCTTGTAATCAGTTCCCCCTTTCCAACCCACTCACCCTCCACTCTCCCAGCATCGCCCCGCACACCCTTGGTCCTGAAGGTATCATCCACCCTGGATTCCCTGTACCTCCAGCCCTCATATGTACCAGTGTACAGCCTCTGTCCTATCCAGGCCTGCAAGGTAGAATTCGGATCATGGTAGTTGGGGGGAGGAAGCATCCAGGATCTGGGGGAAAGCTGTATTCTTCATCGGTATTACCTCACACCCTGACTGACCCATCTCCTCTCCTAAACCCCTCTATGAGGGGATCTCCAGTGGCCGACACTTGGGCCTTGGGTCTCCACTCTGCACTTCCCCCTTCATTTAATATGGTATATATATACATATACATATACACATACATACACACACTTATATTGTTGTTGTTTTTTTTTTTTTTGCATGATGCCTTATACCTGGTCCCTTCGTGCCTCGTGATCGCACTGGCCGGTGTGCTTCTTCCATGTGGGCTTTTTTGCTTCTGAGCTAGATGGCCGCTTGTTCACCTTCAAGCCTTTAAGACCCCAGACACTATCTCTTTTGATAGCCGGGCACCATCAGCTTTCTTCACCACATTTGCTTATGCACCCATTTGTCTTCAGCGATCCTATCATGGAGGTGTGCAGTCTGACTCCACTTTTATGTTTTCTTTTATTCCTGTATTTTTAATGACTTTGGTTTTCTTCCTGTGGGATGTTCTTGATGCCTTTCCACAGCTCACCATGCCTTCTCTCATTAGTGCTCTCTGTGTCAAATCTGTTCTTGAAGCTCCGCTGGGATACACTACAGATAATATTTGGCTCTTGTGGAATTGTTTTTAATTTTCTTGAGCTTCAACCTGAACTTGCATATGATCAATTGATGGTTTATTTCGCAGTTGTCCCTTGACCTGCTTTTAGCTGTTGATATTCAGTTTCTCCAAAGTCTCTTCCCATAGATGCAGTCAATTTGATTACAGCTTCCTCCAGCTTCTCC
This sequence comes from Tenrec ecaudatus, assembly GCF_050624435.1. Lineage (NCBI taxonomy): Eukaryota > Metazoa > Chordata > Mammalia > Afrosoricida > Tenrecidae > Tenrec > Tenrec ecaudatus. The sequence goes on along the minus strand of NC_134541.1, from coordinate 109,044,141 downwards.
CTGTTTATCCAGATGAATTTACATCTTTTGCTCCTCTCTGTAGACTCTTGCTCTGCAGTCCATTAGGCAGGCAGGAGAGAGCTTCTAAATTCTGGATGTATATGGCACAGGTCAAGGTGTATTGATAATAAGCAGCCAACTCTCAGACTAAATTCCAAATTCCCTCATCCAATCTTTATTCCCCAATGAGGTCAGGGGGTTAGGAATGATATAGTATAAATCCTTTTAGCTCTATAATTTAGAGGGGGAAATTCTCTGGTGTGAATTTGGGAAGATATTCTAAGAGAAATTGACTATAGAACCAGGAGTTCCTTCATAATACATGTTATGCTCTTCTTCATATCTCCTCGCCTCTCCACCCCAAACCTCAATACAAAGAGATCATCCTTCACACCAAATACTTTAAAGCAGTGGTTCTCAACCTGTGGGTCATGACCCCTTTGGGGGGGGGGTCAAATGACCCTTTCACAGGGGTCGCCTAAAACCATTGGAAAACACATAAATATTTCACAATATATAATTAAATATTGTTTTGTGATTAATCACTATGCTTTAATTATGTTCAATTTATAACAATGAAAATACATCCTGCATCAGATATTTACATTATGATTCATAACAGTAGAAAAATTAGAGCTATGAAGTAGCAATGAAAACAATTTTATGGTTGGGGGTTCACCACAGCATGAGGAACTGTATTAAAGGGTCACGGCACGAGGATGCTTGAGAACCGCTGCTTTAAAGTATAAAGAAGAGCTTTATAATGTGCCCCTAGCATCCCATCGGGCAAACACATCGGTGAGCACATTCTATTGACTAGACACGAAGAAAAACAAAACAAAACAGGCATCCATAAACAGCATGACAATAAACCAAGTGCCTGAGCTGAGGAAAATATTTATGAACTGAATTCCAAAACCATGGACATAAGGCCATATTAGCAAAGGGATGAGATTTGAGGTCCCAGGGATTCTGTTTGTGAATTGTCTTCACTGAGTTCATATACAGATTCTGACTTAGGAATTACATAGACTCATTGCCATTATTGTTTGTTCCAAGAGGGCCAACATGTAGGAAGGACAATTACTCTCTTCTTGTATCTAATGAGAGTCTCAGGGAATCTGGCATCAATGGTCACGGTGACGCTGTAAAGGTTTTCTCTGTGATTACTCCCACTATTTGTCACCCACTGAGAATTAAGACCATGAATAATGTGTTAGTCTGGGTAGACTAGAGAAACAAATCCAGAGAAACTCATATATATTTAAGATTATATCAGAGTATTTACAGATTAAGAAAACATACCAGCCCAGTGCAGATCAAGTCCATAAGTCCTTTATTAGCCTATATGTCTGATACCCGTCTATAAAATCCTTGAAGGATGTCATTTTGAGAACTAAGGTGTGCCTGACCTAAGTGATTGTATTTTCAAATGCTTCCTGTGCATATGAAAGTTGGATAAGGAATATAAAGAGTGAAGAAGAATTGATGCATTTGGATTAAGGTGTTGTCGAAGAATATTGAAAGTGCTGTGGAATTCCAGAAGAACAAATAAATCTGCCTTAGAAGGAGTATGAGGGGTACCCCTCAAAAACCTGGAATTGAATTGCACCAGGTGGGTCTTTCATAGTACACATTTTTCTCACCAGGCAAACATCGAGCAACTTGCTCTGCATTAGTGTACCCAGTAGCATTGCCTGGGAAGGTTCTCTCTGGTCACAATAACTTTTTTCCTAAAAGAAGGTTTCCTAGAACCTCATTTTTTTTTGTGAGGTTTTTTTTTTTTTTTTGTGATGGCTCCTTTAAGAGAACAGCGTGCAGCTGTGAAATTTCATTTCCTGCTCAGGAAAAATGTCGCAGAAATGTTTATGATCTTGAACACATAAAAGGACAGTGTTACATGAAAAACTCAAGTATATGAGTGGCTTTCTCTTTTCAAAAAGATGAAATGTCAATTGATGACAAATATCCTTCTGGAGGTCCATTAACTTCCCCAAAGGACGAAAATGTGGACTTGTAGTGCATTTGGAGTGCATTCCACCTGGTTGGACTGTTAATCAAATTCTCTATTTAGAGGTTCTGAAAAGACAGAGTAACAGTGTGCAACATAAAGGCCTGATTTGTAGCAGATAGGGGCAGATAGATGCACCACAACAATGCACCTGCTCACACAGTCATATCAGTATGCCAGTTTTTGGCAAAAGCCAGCAAGCCTCTCTTGCTCCGTGCACCTTACTCACCTGATCTCTCTGTGTGCAACTTTTGTTCCCGTGAATGAAGAGGGATGGGAAATGACAGTGATTTGTTGTCATAGAAGGTGAAGAAAAAAATGAAGGGGGTGCTGACAGTTATCCAAACAGATGGATTTGAAAATGTTTCCAAAACATGCTAAGCGAAGTAAGTCAAGCACAAAAGGACAAATACAACAAGAGACCACTGAGGTAAGCTTTTAAAAAAAATGCAAAAGGGGCATAGGGAAAAAGCTACTGTATACACACATTCCAGGGGTCAGGACCAGGTAATATGGCAGGAACCAGACCAAATACAGGGATACACATGGTAGACAACTAAAAGGGAGGTGGGGAAAGTGAAAAAAAGTAATAATGAAAAAGAAGTGGGTAGCGGCGGCACAGAACACTAATGCACCTAAGGGGAGGGTATTGTTTATATCTTCACAGGGAAAGAGGGACCAGACTTCAACCCAGTGCTCCAAGATGTGAATGCAACATGCCGGCATGGAATAGGGAACCAGTGGACAGGTCTGTGGGGCAGGCACCAATCCCAACTACTACGTGGATACCTGCCCCTCCCTCCAGAAGAATTTATTTCAAAGGATGGCATTGACTCTGCAGCTCTGGGAGAGGGACATATCTGATTGGAGCACACAGAAGCAGATGAAGGGGGAGGAGGAAAGAATGGACCACATACTGGACCACCAGGTGGTGAGGATGATGTTCCCAATTAGAGCAGCCAGTCCACAGAAAGGACCACATGGCCGGCCCCACTATGAGACATGATGCCCCTCACTGACCCATAGCCCTACTGGGAAAGCACCAGAGACACAGTGTGGGAATTGCACCTGATCTAATCCAGCCACACCGAGGCAAACACTAAGGGGATGCAACAGAACAGCAAGGGAACGGAGCAGTGAAGTCCCCAGGGAATGGTGAAGGTGGACTTTGGGGCTAGGGCATGTTGCCTCAACAGACTGGACTGGAAAACACCCCTAAAGGCCAACAAACAATGTTTGAAACAACTACAAGTTTTTCTTTCTTGTGCTTTTTTTGGCCACTGGTTTGTTGTTGTTTTGTTGCATATTGTTGCTTGGTTTTGCTCTGTCTTGTTTTTGTGCAAGTTATTATCTCTGCAGGTCTGACTAAATAAGATAGGCTGGATGAAAAATCTGGAGAAGGAAACAATGGGACTGACAGTTCTGGGGGGATATGGGATAGGAGGAGGTGGGGGGAAAGGTAATGGTGTTAACAAACCCAGGGGCAAGGGAACAATAAGTGATCCAAATCGATGGTGAGGAGGCTGTGGGAGGTCTGGTAGGGTGTGATCAAGGGTAATGTAACCAAGAGGAATTGCTGAAACCCTAGTGGGGACTGAGCATGATAGTGGGACAGGAGGAAAGTCAAAGGAAATAGAGGAAAGAGCTGGGAGGCAAAGGGCATTTACAGAGGTCTAGATAAAGACACACATATATATATACATATATATGCAAATATATTTATATATGAGGATGGGGAAATAGATCTATGTGCATATATTTATAGGTTTAGTATTGAGGTAGCAGAAGGACATTGGGCCTCCACTCAAGTACTCCCTCAGTGCAATAATATTTTCTTCAATTAAATTGGCATTCTATGATGCTAACCTTCCTGACACAACCGCTGAAGGCAAAAAGGGTGAACAACTAAATGTGGTGAAGAAAGCTGATGGTGCCGAGCTATCAAAATATATAGCATCTAGGGTCTTAATGGCTTGAAGGTAAACAAGTGGCCATTTGGCTCAGAGGCAACAAAGCCCATATGGAAGAAGCACACCAGCCTGTGTGATCACGAGGTGCTGAAGGGATCAGTTATCAGGCATCAAAGAACCCAAAATCATATCATTGCGTGCTCACCTCCATGATACAATCGCTGAAGACAAACGAGTGCATAAGGAAATGTGGAAAAGAAAGCTGATGATGCCCGGCTATCAAAAGGTATAGCGTTTGGGGTCTTAAAGGCTTGAAGGTAAACAAGCAGTCCTCTAACTCGGAAGAAAGAAAGCCCACAGGGAAGAAGCACACAAGCCTGTGTGATCACGAGATGTTAAGGGATTAGGTAGTTGACACCAAAGAACAAAAACCATCATTGTGTGCTCATCTTCCCCATATAAACGCTGAAGACAAATGTGTGCATAAGTAAGTATGGTGAAGAAGGCTGAAGTGCCTGGCTATCGAGAGATATAGCATCTAGGGTCTTAAAGGATTGAAGGTAAACAAGTGGCCATCTAGCCCAGAAGCAACAAAGCCCACATGGAAGAAGCATACCAGCATGTGTGATAACGAAGGGTCAAGGGGACCAGGTATCAAGCACCAAAGGGGGTGGATCATATCACCGTGAATGAGGGGAGCACGTGATGGGGACCTAATGCCCATCTTTAGACAACTGGACACCCCTGCAGAGGAGTAGTGGGGAGGAGATGAATCACTCAGGGTGCAGTGTAGCATTGATGAAACTCACAACCTTTTTCTAGCTCTTAAACTTTTCCTCCCCACAACTATCATGATCTCAATTCTACCTTGCAAACCTAGTTAGACCAGAGGATGCACAGCAGTGCAGATGGGAACTGGAAACACAGGGAATCCAGGACAGATGCACCCCTAAGGACTAGTGGTGAGAGTGGTGATACCAGGAGGGAAGAGGGAAGAGGGGTAGAAAGGCAAAACCGATGACAAGGATCTACACATAACCTCCTCCCTGGGGCATGGCAACAGAAAAGGTGTGAAGGGAGACGCTGTGCAGTGTAAGATACAATAAAGTAATAATTTATAAGTTATCAAGGGTTCATCATGGAAGGGGAAGGGGGAGTGAGAGCAGGGGGAAGAAATAGGGGAGTTGATTCCAGGAGCCCAAGCAGAAAGCGAGAGTTTTGAGAATGATGAGGGCAACAAATATATAAGTGTGCTTTACACAATTGATGTATGTGTGGATTGTGATAAGAGTTGTATGAGCCCCAATAAAATGATTTTTAAAAATCCTAATTTTCATCCTAGCCTTTGGCAATTCTGTTGGAGCCTATAGAGCCCTGTGCTCTACATCAGATGAGCACATCTTGGCTGTGTGAAGCCTCTATTGGAATTTCACTTTTCCTATCACACAGCCTGCTTCGTTGGTCAACCTCTTGTATCTCAACTAAAACAAAAAAACAAATAAGCAAATAACACCCTTCCTCCCAAACTCACTGCCATAGAGTAAATTCTAATTCATAGCAACCCTTTTGGACAGGGTAGAACTACTTCTGTGGGTTTCCAAGGCTGTCATTCTTTAGAGGAACAGAAAGCCTTCCCCTTCTGTGGAACAGCTGGTGGCCTTGACCTCACAACCTTGTTGTTAGCAGTTCAGCGGGTAACCCACTACATCACCAGTGCTCCTCTGTATGCTAACACCCACCATAAAATGTGGTTTCGTAGACTATAATCAGAATATTCCAATAACAGTAACCAAACAGCATGAGCTACATCTTACTATCTAACTAAAGGTAGATCATACTAGGCTCTGGACATTTATCACATCCCTATTCATTAGAAACATCATTTAGTATTTTTTTCTCATACCATTTTATTGGGAGCTAATCTAGAAATCACACCATTCCAATACTAATCATATCCAGCAGTATTGTCACTTAGCATTTTTTAAGCATGATTTTTTTAAGCACACTGGTGTCATCCACTCATATTATTTGATTTCTTGTGCATTGGTATTGCTTATCCTTAGTTTCTTTATACGCTCATGTGTCTTCTAACTTCTTACATAATTTTTTCCTCATTTTTTCTCTGTCATCTCATATCTTGTCATTTCTGCTCTTGAGTTTAATTCTTGAACTTTTCCATCTAATTCCATACTCTTTCATGGACAATTACACCCACCTATTGTCTTTTAACTGTTTTAAAGGTGACCTTTAATCCTTGTCTCTAACTCCAGCTCCCTAATTAAGCTCACCAAGTTAATCATGTAACATAGCCAATAATAATAATAAAACAAGTGAACAAATCTTTGGCCCTTTCACTCAAAATCTCTAATACAAAACCAAAAATAATTTTAAAAAATCCAATCACATGAGAGAGTTTTCTACTCCCTTAAAGAGTTACCTTGCAGGGGAAGTTCTCTTGACTTGATGGCAATGAGAAGCGGTGGGCAATTAAGTTAAATAAGTTTGTAAACAAGTCCCTGGCATTAAAAACATTTGAAATATCTATACCTTCCAGAGCCTTAACAACCTACAAATAAATAAGCAACACTTGGTGCCTGTGCTTTGTAATTAACAACAGGAGTGAAGTCAGAATATATCTAATGGTCAGAAAAGGTTCTGAATCCTGAACTGGAAGCCACCAGTACTTTCTTCAACTTATTTATACTTTTCTGCTTGCATTTACATTGTCCCCTCCTCTCTGGAACCTTTGCTCTGTAGTCCATAAGGCGGGAAAGAATTGCATGACCACATTCTAGGCCAACCCTATGGATAATGACCAGAAGGACCTCAGACTCAGTTCCAAACCATCTCATCCAATCATGAATCCTCATGGGGTCAGGAGAAGGGAATGGCATAGTATAAATTGGGCTGTGAGAGTAAACATCCTTGAGATTTATAGGTTGGGATGAATACTCCCTAGTGTGGGTTGGGAGGGCATCCAAGAAATATCTTCTCTAGACCTTGGAATCCCTCAATCCTGACATGCTATGCTCTTCTTTGATATCTCTCTGTCTTTCATAGTTTCCCACCCTATGACAAGGAGATTGTCCTTTACACACACTAAGTGCTTCAAAGGATTCAGAACAGCTCTATTTTATGCCCCCAGCAACCCAACTGGCAAACAAAACAGTAAGCCTATACATATGATCAGGCCTGAAGAAAAAAAGAATCAACACACAAAAATAACACTTCAACAACCCAAGTTTCTTAATTAAGAAAGTAAGAACAAAATTATGAACTGAATTCTAAATCCACAGATGTAAGCCCAGATCAGCAAAGTGATGAGATTTGGGGTCCCAGGGAATTCTATTTGGGATTTATCTCCACCAAAAGACTTTCATTTACAAGTTCTGACAGGAGTTGCATAATACCAGCTGTCATCATTGTTTAGTCCAAAGGGGCCAAAATGTAGGTGGAACAATTGTTCTCTTCTTGTGTCTAATGAGGCTCTCAGGGAATCTGGCAGCAGTGGCCATGGAGACCACTGTCAATGTCTAACCTGTGATTTATCCCCAACAGTTTTTTATGCACAGAGGACTAAGACCATGAACCCCGGCTGCTCGCTTGCTCAGGGTCTGCCTGTATTTCCAAGGCTTTCCAATATTGAGAAGAATTGGTCAGTCATACAGAGGTGAAGACTATCTGTAAACTATCACACCAACTTCCTTCAGGTAAGATTACAGAGAAGAGACATACATATTTAATTAAGAAGACACAAAGTTCTTTTCGGTACTCCTTTTGTTAAATTTGCAGAGCCAGGGAACAATCACAGGAGTCCTAAACTTATTTAGAATTGGATTCTTCAAATCGCTCCAGTAATACTAAACTGTTTCTTTTTCTGAGCTACCAAGGACTGAAGAACTGATGGGAAATGCTTAAAAGACAATCGTAGAGATAGGTCCGTGTGTGTGTTTTATGTTATGTTTTGTAAAATTAGAAAGATGAACCAGGTGGGACCAGCATCATCTAAGACTAGGAGCCAGAAGTTGGTGGTGGAAACTGGGGGGCAGTTCCTGACTGAGGAACTCTGACAAAGTAAACAAGATCATGGTGGGAGACTAACTTGTCCGATCGGAACTTGGTTCCTAGGTTTCTGCCCACTGTTTCTCTTCTCTGCATCTGGACCCCGGCCTATGGGAGGGGCAAACGAGTCCAGTGTCTCCGAGTTCCTGCTCCTGTGGCTCTCCAGGCAGCCCGAGGAGCAGCAGCTCCTCTTCGTGCTCTTCCTGAGCATGTACCTGGCCACGGTCCTGGGAAACCTGCTCATCATCCTGGCCATCAGCACAGACTCCCGCCTGCACACCCCCATGTACTTCTTCCTCAGCAACCTGTCCTTTGTGGATCTCTGCTTCTCCTCCAACACTGTCCCCAAGATGTTGGTCAACCACATACTTGGAATTCAGACCATCTCTTTCCCTGGGTGTCTCACACAGTTATATTTTTTTGTTGTGTTTACTGATATGGACAATTTCCTCCTGGCTGTGATGGCCTATGACCGCTTTGTTGCCGTATGCCACCCCTTACACTATACAACAAAGATGACTCATCAGCTCTGTGTCCTGCTGGTTGCTGGCTCTTGGAGCATTGCCAACCTGAATGGTCTGCTGCATACGCTGCTGATGGCTCGACTCTCATTCTGTGCAGACAACAGGATCCCCCACTTCTTCTGTGATTTGTCTCCTCTCCTGAAACTCTCCTGCTCTGACACACACCTCAATGAGATGATGGTTCTCATTGAGGGGGGTCTGATAATGATGATCCCATTGTTTTGCATCCTGGTTTCCTACATTTGCATCACTTCTGCTGTCCTGAGAGTCCCGTCCACAAAAGGAAAGTGGAAAGCCTTCTCCACCTGTGGCTCCCACCTGGCTGTGGTGTCCCTCTTCTATGGCACCATCATTGCTGTGTATTTCAGCCCATCATCCTCCCACTCGGCTAAGACAGACACAGCAGCGACTGTGATGTACACGGTGGTGACCCCCATGCTGAACCCTTTCATCTACAGCCTCAGGAACAAGGACATGAAAGGGGCTTTAAGAAAAATGATTGGCAGGAAGAGAGGTTCTACCTCATGAAGGAATTATAGACTATCAATCTGTCAATAGGTATAGGGATCTTTGCCAACTCACTCTAATCTAACAATCTATTAGTGCCTGTAATGCACTTAGACATATATTTTTCAATGGACTGACTTAATCACAAGCAGTTATAATTGTTTGCTGTTAATTACTGTATTATAAATATTTTACATAAAAGTAAGCCCTTTTCCTTCTAAGAACTCAGCCTGAAACATTCCATCTGAAAAATATTCTTTTCACTTTCCTGTTATAAATGCTCTCAGAATCCACAACCCCAAAGTGAATTCTTACTGATAGTGATCATGTTAGGCAGGGTTGACTAGAGAAATGGATCCAGTGACACTCATATATGTGTAAGAGAGAATTTTATATCAAGAAGCCATTATAGATCAAGCAAACAGCCCAGTCCAGATCAAGTCCATAATTCCAATCCTAGTCCATAAGTCTGGTACTAGTCCATAAATCCCTCTTTGGACACGCAGCCACATGCAGTGATGCACAATGCACAGGAAGATCACAGGTTGGTGGGTACAAAGCTGCATGGATCCAATGGTGGTGGCCACCTCACAGGACTCGCATCAACCAGGGTAAGCCATCAGGACGGTGAAGGCAGAGAGAGGGGGAGGTCACCAGTACTCTCCTTATGAGGAGGCCATGCCCACAAGGAGTCACCATCAGGCTGTGATCTGATTGACAGGCTAACCTCCACCCCTACACTTTATATGTCTTCAAGTCGACATGAAATGATGTAACTACCACAGAGACCCTATGCCAGACTGAGAGAACTGCCTCATAGGGTTTTCAAAGGTATGATTTTTATGGGAGTACACTGCCGTACATGTCCCCAACAATAAGGCTGGGGCGTGAGAACTGGTGACTTTGTGATTGGCACCCCAGCACTTAACCAGTATGCCCCAAAGGCTCAGAGGGTGGGCCACTTCCAGGGCTTCTGTTCTGATGCATAGCATCCCTGTAGGATAGAGACTGTACATTTTTATGGGAGGAAACATCCTCATCTTTGCCCCCAGTAGTAGCTAGTAGGTAGATACCACCGACTTTGTCCACTGCCCAAGAGTGCTATCAGGGAACTTGCAGGGATGTTTAATCCTGGCTGCCTGGATCACCTGGGGAGCTTCTCAAGTATACTGATGTCCAGCAAGTGCTGACTGCTAGCCACAAGATTGGTGCTTCAAAATCACCCGCTGCTCCTCAGGAGCAGCACGAGGCTGTTTGCTCCCGTAAAGATTTACAGTATTGGGAGGTCTAGACAGTGTCACTCTGAATTGGAATGGACTTGATGGCAGTGGGTGGGATGCTGGGCCAAACCTGGAAGGATCGAACAAGAAGGGCTGGCTGAGACCCAGGCCTGGGGATTCTTTCCTTCTTATTGTTCTCTGGGGCTCCAATGAACATTTGGTGGTGACACTGATGCAGCTTTGACTGACTTTTGTTGACGGTTGCTCGGGAAGTGAGCCTGGAAATGCTCAACGAGAGGCACTGCCGTCTAATGCGGGGACAATCAGTAAGGGGGGGAGTTCTCTGTGGCACTCTTTGTGGGCCAAAATGTTCTTGTGCTAAGACCCTCTTTTGGACATAATTCACATTCCTGTGCCTCACCCAGACTCCTGAGATGAAGTCATCCTTTCTCGTGTCTCAGCGTCTCATTGGTCCATGTGCGAGTGCAAGTACATCTAACACGATTAGGCCTTTTGGCCTTGACATCGCTCGTATCACAAACGAGAAGAGCCCTGCAGCGCTACTTGGAAGGCTGGCAGTTTGAGCCCACCCAGAGACGACTTGGAAGACAAAGTCTGACCAGCTGCTTCTGACAGGTCACAGCCTGGGAAAACCTCGGGAGCAGGTCTGCGCTACATACCCGGGGTCACCGTGAGTCAGAATAGGCTCAATGGCAATGACGAACAGTCATGCCGAGGCCTTGCACGTCCACATTTGTGATTTCATCTCTCCATATTGCCTTACCTCCCTCCTTCATAACCCTTGGAGATCTGACTCCAGGGCACCTCCTGTGGGAAACCTTTGCTGACTCCTTTCATTCTGGCCATCGTTCCCTGAATTCTCACCGGAAAAAACCCTACTTTCTGATATTACTCATGGCTAGTTGACTATTTACTGTTGCTCCCCGCCTCCTTACCCTAGAGACTGTAAGATGCTTGGGACTCAAACGGGACATTGGCTTGTCTGCTGATATGGATTAATTTGTGATCCCTGGAAATATGTTGTTAGTTCTAACCCCCTGTGTTAGTCTGGGTACATTAAAGAAACAAATCCACCAAAACCCATACATGTAAGAGAGAGTTTTATACAAAAGGTAAGTGCACATCAAGAAAACATCCCAACCCAGTGCTGCCCAAACTCACAAGTCCAACATTAACCCATATGTCCAACACCAATCCACAAAGTCTTCCTTCATCTCACAAAACATACCCTATGATGTCGACTGCAGGAGGAAAGTTGAATCAGTGAATGTGTAAGCATCTCAGCGCTGGCAGGGGTCTCCACAGGGCTGCTCCAGAATCCAGGGCTGCATCAAGGTAGGTCCTTGTGGCTTCTTTTCAGGGATATTTTGCAGAAAGTGAGCCTTGTCAGCTGAAGCAAGGGATTGGCTAAGGCAGCTGTGCCTTGGTCCGACCATCAGAAAGCAAGAGACCTGAGAACTCGAAAGGTGAAGCTCACTGAAACATTTATCTCTCTGCCCTTCAATGAACCCCACGTGTGTTTATCGGCCAGGTTGGCATAATAAACTAACTATATCACCCCCTATACCTGTTCTTGTAATCCCCATTTTGGAATAGGACTTTTCTGGCTGTGTTAATGAGATCATAGCAGAATAGGATGTGTTTTTAAATCAAACACTTTTGAGATATCAAAAAAGCAGATTAGGTACTGGGAGAGAAGGGCAAATGAAGGGTAAAGCACAAGCCACTGTGAAGATGACCAGGTGCACTGATGGTGTGGTGGGCTTCCTATTGAGCTGCTAATCATCGTTGGAATCCAGTTGATGACAGGGAGGGACGGAGGGAGGGACGGAGGGAGGGACGGAGGGAGGGACGGAGGGAGGGACGGAGGGAGGGACGGAGGGAGGGACGGAGGGAGGGACGGAGGGAGGGACGGAGGGAGGGACGGAGGGAGGGACGGAGGGAGGGACGGAGGGAGGGACGGAGGGAGGGACGGAGGGAGGGACGGAGGGAGGGACGGAGGGAGGGACGGAGGGAGGGACGGAGGGAGGGACGGAGGGAGGGACGGAGGGAGGGACGGAGGGAGGGACGGAGGGAGGGACGGAGGGAGGGACGGAGGGAGGGACGGAGGGGTTGAGTAAACTTCACCAAGAAGCCAGGGAATAGACTCTGAAAAATGTAAGAACTTTCTCCCGGAGCGGACACAGAGAAAGCTTTTCTTTAGAACTGCCCTGGATTTGGATCTAGCCTCCTAATCGGTGAGAAAATAAACTTCTAATTGTTAACATCATCCATTTGTGGGCTTTCCATTAGAGCAGATACTGGAGCTTAAATTCTGAACTCTAGGTTTGAGGAATGTTCTGGTTTACAGTGAGATCCCTAACTCCTTTTTTTGAGCCTGCACTGAGTTCTTTCTGACCAATGTGAAAACCTTTGTCCTTAGGCACGGTGTGTCTGCAAGCGACTGACCAGCACTCGCCTAGAGTTCAACACTGTGAAAAGGACTGTGGTCTGTCAGCCAGCTCTGGGTGGGGGGTGGGGGGATGGGAGGTGGGTGGGGCAATCTTGTTCTCAGGGACTGCCTGGGTGCATTCTTGAGGGAAACTGGGCTCCTAGGGTCACATAGTTACTAGTCATACTCTGACTGCCTTGGAGTGAGGGTCTTGCGTCAATCTTGTAAACGTTTCTAGCCTGAAATAGCATAGCTATCCCAATCTTGGCCCCGTTCCTGCTCCTCTAGTCCTGCCTGCAATCATGATGAGTTCATCTGCCCCACATGATGATTTGGTGATGGGGTCCTTTGTTCTCTGTGCTCTACTTAAGTGACTGTCTGACCGGGGATCCCTGGAAACACGTATGGCCCCATGTGGATGGTCTCTTTCACCCAGATGGTTTGTCTTTGTCCTGTTCAAGATTTAATAAATGTGTTTCTAGAAATTATACTTCAATTTGGGAGTCTCTTTTTGCCTTTAGAGCAAGCAGCACTAAAATCCTCACCCCCATGCCCTGTGCAAAGCTTGGGCTCAGACACAAAGTGCATAAGCAACCCTACGTTTATTGCCTCAGTGCGGAACTAGTCTTTCAATCTCATATACTGAATTGGGCAAAACTATCCAAAATCATAATTTTGGATAATTTATTTTTTATTTTATTTAAATATTACCTTTATTGGGGGCTCTTACATCTCTTATCACAATCCATACATTCATCCAGTGTGTCAAGCACATTTGCACATATGCTGCCATCATCATTTTCAAAGCATTTTCTTCCCATTTGAGCCCCTGATATCTGCTCCCCATTTCCTCCCCTGCCCTTCCTCATGAACCCTTGATAAGTTATTACTACTATTATTATATTATTATTTTCATATCTTATATTGTTCTCTGTAGCCCCTCACCCACTTTTCCATTGTTCGTCCTCCTGGAAAGAGGTTATAGTTCATCCTTGTAATTGATTCCCCCTTTTTCCCCAGACCGTTCCCTAATCCTGGTATCTCTACTCTCATTGTTGGTCCTGGGGGGTTTATCTATTCTGGATTCCCTGTGTTGTGGGCTCTTGTCTGTAGCAGTGTACATGTTCTTTTATGCTTGGCTTACTTCACTTAGCATGATTTCCTCCAGTTCTTCCCATGTGGCAATATGCTTCACGTGATCATCACTGTTTTTTTAGGGATGTGTAGTACTCCATTGTATGTATGTGCCACAGTTTTTCGATCCATTTATCTGTTGATGGAAATTTGGGTTGTTTCCATCTCCTTGCAATTATGAACTGTGCCGCGATGAACATTGGAGCACAGATGTCTGGCTGTGGTTTATTTCTTGCCTCTTCTGGGTGTATGTCCAGTATGGGGATGGCTGGGTCATATGGTAGCTCAATTTCCATCTGTTTTAGATATTGCCAAATCAATTTCCATAATGGCTGTACATACCTACACGTCCACCAGGAGTGGACAATAGTTCCTATCTCTCCAAAGCCCCTCCAACACTTGTTACTTTCTGATTTTTTGAATTGGGCTATCTTTGATGGTATTAGATGGTATCTCATAATTGTTTTAATTAGCATTTCTCTTATGGTTAATGATTTGGAACATTTTCTCATATGTTTATTTGCCATTTGAATTTATGCCCCTGTAAAACTTCTGTTCAGGTCCTTTTCCCATCTCCTTGGTGGTCAGTTTTTTCTTCTTGTAAGCTTGCAAAGTAATGTAGAATTTAGTAATAAGGCCTTTGTCTGATGTGTCATTGCTAAAGATGTTTTCCTAATCAGTTGGTTCTCTTATTACTCTCTTGGTGAATTCTTCTGATGTACACACGTGTTTTATCTTCAGTATATCCCACTTGTCAATTTGTGACTCCTCTGTATTTGTATCGTTCCCTGTTTCTGTTAGCCTATATAATCCCTGTGCCAAGGTTCTCAGGTTTGTCCCAATTCCCTCATTGATGGCCCTAATTGTTTGGGGATTTATCTCAAGGTCTGTGATCCACCTTGACTTTATTCTTGTGCATGGAGTGAGGTAAGGGTCTTGCTTCATTTTCTGCAGGTAGATATCCATTTGTTCCAGTACCACTTGTTGAAGAGGGCATCTGCTTCCCATTTGATATTTTTGGGGCCCTCATCAAAGATCAGCTGTATGTATGCTGATGTTTTTATTTCTGGGGTTTTAGCTCTTTTGCATTGGTTGGAATGTCATTATATCAGTACCACACTGTTTTGACCACTGGGGCTGTATAATATGCACTAAAGTCAGGTAGAGCAAGCCCTCCCACGGTGTCCTTCTTCTTAAGGAGTTCTCTGCTAATTCTGGGCGTTTTCCCTCTCCATATGAAGTTGGTAATCAGTTTCTCCAATTCTTTGAAGAAGGATGATGGTATTCCTATTGGGATAGCATTAAACTTATATAGTGCCTTGGGCAGAACTGATATCTTTGCTATTTCCGTCTTCTAATCCATGAGCATGGGACAGTCTCCCATTTGTGGAGGCCACTCTTGGCTTCTTGTAATAATGTTTTATAGGTTTCCTTGTACAAATCTTTTTCTTTTAGTCAGGTATATCCCTAGATATTTCAATTTGTGCTTGACTATTGTAAAGGGTATTACCTTTTTAATTGCCTCTTCTGTGATGTCGTCTATGTGTACAGCAATCTGATAGACTTCTGTTTGTGGATGTTGTATCCTGACACTCTGCCATATTTCTTTATCACTTCCAACCCTCCACTTGTGGAGTTTCAGGGATTTTGATATATAAAATCATATTGTCTGTGAATAATGATAGTTTTACCTCTTCCTTCTTCAAATAACTTTGATGTCTTTTCTTTATCTTATGTTGTAAGCTAGAACCTCCAGTATGATGCTAAATAGTAGTGGGAACATGGGAATCCTTGTCCGGTCCCCTTTTTCAATGGAATTGTTTTCATCTTTTCTCCATTGATTGCCAAGTTGGGTGTTGGTTTTTCATAGATAGCTTGTGAAATATTGAGGAATTTTCCTTCTATTCCTTTCTTAACAGGAGTGGATTTTGGATGGTGTATAAAAAAGAGAAAAGTAAAATTTTTAAACAAAGCAAAAGAAAATTGAATACATCATTTTATTGTGGGCTCTTACACAATAAAATACATAACTAACATTATATTTTAGGCATTATAATATTTACACACTGTCAGAGATCTGAAAAATATAATGAAGAAAGTGAAAATAACCTGTAGTGTGACTTTTAAAATTATGGGAAAGTGATTTTAACTAAAATTGACCTTGAACCGTTTATACAATTGTGCATCCTGATTTTTTTCTGCTTACCCTATTCCAATGCTATTGAACACCATAGAGATGTGATTTTTCTGACTGTGTAATAATCCATGATATGGCTCTATTACAATTTTTGTAGCAAATTTTCAACTTTGAGCAGATCCAATGGACCACAACTGTACATGAAGCTGTGCGGTGATTCCATGTGGGGCTGTCGTCTGAGTGGTCCACAGCTGAAAACCATCAGCAGCTCCTTGGGAGGAAGATTGGGCTTTCTACTTCCTTAAACAATTGCCATCTCAGAGACCCACAGAGGTGTTTCTGTGAGTCAGCATTGACTCGATGGCAGTGAGCTAGGCTGTTTTTGAGTATATTAAGTTGTAACCCGCTTCATATTCCATGGATACATGATCATTTCTAGAGATAACTGGTGTGACACACTTCACCAGCCAGAGTAAGAATTGGGACGCATTTCCTTTCTTCAGTTATTTCCATCTAACCTATTGGCCTTCATGAACATTTGGTCCTACACCTACCTTTTGTGAATAAAATATCCTGACACCAATACAATCTGAAGCAGTCAATTAGGCCCGGAGGTTCATGTACATACTGTACCCACTTATGGGTTGCTTTGGTTTGAAATGTGTCCCCCTAAAACTTGTGTTGTAAATCCTAACCCCTAAACCTGTAGGTACCATCCAATTTGGAAATGGGTTTTCATGAGTAATGACAGAGTATTGATGGATGGCATGTCTTTTGGGCTGTCACTCTCTTTTGAGATATAAAAGAGATTAAAGAAGCCAGTGAGCAAACAGAGAAGCCAGAGACCACACTGTATGAAGATCACCAAGGAGTCAAGGAACAGAAGCTGCTTAAATGACATTCATTCTCCTGAAAGCAACAGAAAGAGAAAGGCTTCCCCTAAAGCTAGTGCCCTGGATTCTGACTTCAGGTCTCCTAACTGTAAGAAAACAAATTTCTGTTTGTTAAAGGAACTCTTTTGTGGTATTTCTGTTAGAGCATCAATCGACAGACAAGAGCATGGATATTGCACACAATCCCTTTGAGCTTGGAATCCATTTGTAGGATGAATTCTAATCGTTCAGTAATAAAAATTACTACCTGTGCTTCTTTGTGGCTTGATTTTACCAGACATGTACCTGTTCATCCTGTAAGACAATGGCTGGGTAAGGTGACCTGGGAAAAGGGTTCTTGTCCTCACTGTTAGGTTTACAAATTTTGGTTTATTAGTTATGTTTTAATAACAGCACTTGCACTCTTGCTGTTTCTGCTTCTGCTGTTGTTAGGTTCCACCAAGTCCGTTCTGACTGACAGCGACCCACTTATAACTGAATCACAGCCTAGTCCCGCCTCAGCCTCACAGCTGTTCTTATCCTTGAGTCCATCAATGCAGTCACTGTGTCCATCCATCTCGTTGAGGGCCTTCTTCTTTTTCACTGCCACTTTACCAAGTCTGATGGCCTTCTCCAGAAATGGTCACTCCTGACACTGTCCCAAGTACTTGAAGTGAAGGCTGGTTATCCCTGTCTCTCAGGAGCATTCTAGCTGTTCTTCCAAGGCAGATATGTTTGTACCTTTGGCACTTCTTGGTACTTTCCATATTTTTCACCAGCACCATAATTCAAATGCATGGATTCTTCTGCAGTCTTCTTTATTCAATGTCCAACTTTCACATGTGTGTAAGACAACTGAAATGATCATGGCTTGCATCAGGCTCACCTTTAGCCCTCAAATTAATCTCTTTGCTTTTCAACACTTCAATGAGGTCTTGTCCAGCAGTTTTACTTAATGAAATGCTTTGTTTGGTCTCTTGACTTCCATGAGCACTGACTATAGATTCACTGCTTCTGGGAAGTGGTAAACCATTTAAAGTTCAGACCTTCTTCTGGGAAGAAGAGTATATTCTTGATGCCTCCATCTTTCATGTATTAAATTTTTTTTTCTGATGATAAAACTTGATACATCTTTACTGTAAATTTTAAAATAAAACTAAGATTATTGTATATTAAAAAAGCCAACTCCCAACTCCCTGCCATCGAGTAAATTCTGATTTGTGGTGATCCTATAAGACAGTGTGGCAGTTACTTATTCTTCTATCACCTTGAGCAAAGGGGTGTAGTCTATCCTGTCAATCAGATCATAGCCAATGAGGTCTCTGTGTAGGCATGGCCTTCTCCTAAGGATTCTGAAATTCCTGACTTCCTCCCTGGAGGCGGGACATGCTCTCTCTCCCTGGGAGACATTCCTGTTGACAAGCCACATACTAATGGCAGCCAGCACCCTGGAGCTGGAGGAGCTCACGGAGAGCCGTGCCAGCAGTGATATGCTTCCACAAGACTTTTCACCACTGGCCTGTGATCATCCTGCTTTCAGAATCATTGCATGTGCTCATGAGTCTGTAGAACATTTTCTAGACTAGAGTCAGACATATGGGCTAATATCGGACTTATGGGCTAATATTGAACTTATGGACTTGATCTGGACTGGGACAGTATGTTTTCTTAATATACAATTATTCTTAGATATAAAACTCTCTCTTACACACATATGGGTGTCTCTGGATTTGTTTCTCTAGTTGATCCAGACCAAGACAGACAGAGTATAACTGCTCCTGTGGGTTTCCTAGGCTGCAACTCTTTACAGGAGTAGAAAGCCCCATCTTTCTCCCTTGGAGCACCTGGTAGTCCAAACTGCAGACCTTGCAGATTATAGCCTAATAAGTAACCACTATGCCATCAGGTGCCTTCAGAATATTATATAGAAAGCCTATATTTCTAATAAAGAAAATCTTCATGAATAGTTTTTTAGATAGATCCAAATTTTTCATTTACACACATAGCCAATATACTTATATTTCTTCCTGTATAAATTCTGTTTATAATCTATTTACATACTATATTTTGTTTCTTTGAAGTTTTCCATTTGCTAAGATTTTAAGGTCCCCTGGCAGTACAGTGGTTAAGGACTTAGCTGTTAATCACAAGATTGGTGATTTGAACCCACATTCTACTCCTTAGGAGAAGAAAGCATAGCAATCTGCTTCCAT
This sequence comes from Tenrec ecaudatus, assembly GCF_050624435.1. NCBI lineage: Eukaryota > Metazoa > Chordata > Mammalia > Afrosoricida > Tenrecidae > Tenrec > Tenrec ecaudatus. The sequence continues at coordinate 109,025,099 of NC_134541.1, read as the reverse complement.
AAGGATTATAGCCTTAGAGTCAGATGAAAATAAAATATATAAAACTTATGGGATGTATCAATATCAGTACTGAGGTAGAAATTTATAGCAATAAATACCTACAGGAAAATTCACAGCCTAACTTGACAAGTCCGAGATCTAGAAAGAGAAGAGCAATACGTGTTTAAATTTACCTCAAGAAAGGGAATAACAAAGGTCTGAAATAAATAAAATCTGAAAGACAAAAGCATAATTGGTTTTTTAGCAAGATTAATGAAATTGACAAGCTTATATCATGACTGCTGAAGCAAAAAGGAAAATAATCAAAATGAGAAATGAATTACAATTGACCTGACAGAAAGAGTTATTACTGAATATATGAACCATGGAATGGCAATAAACTGGACAACCTAGATGAAATGGACAAATTCTTCTTATTTTTAAAGATCATTTTACTGGAGTCTCTTGCAGCTCTTATAACAATCCATACATCAATTGTATCAAGCATATTTTCTAAACATTTACTTTCTATTTGAGCCTTAGTATCAGCTCCTCTTTTTTCCCTCCTTCCCCTCTCACCCTTGTGACCCCTTGACAAATTATAAATTATAATTATTTTGATATCTTACACTGACCACTTTACCCACGTTTCTGTTGTTTGTCCCCCTCAAGGTGAGCGGAGATGGGGGTGGAGGAGGGGCGTTATGCATTGATCATTGCAATTGGTTTCCCTTTCTTCCCCTCCTCCCCCCACCATCGCCCAATACCCTCCTGGTATCACTACTCCCCTTTCTGTTCTTGAGGGGTTTATTTGACCTGGATTCCATGTGTCATAAGCTCTTATCTGCACCAGTGTACATGCTCCAGTCTAGCTAGAACTGAAAGGCAGGACTGGGGTCATGAGAGTGGGGGGAGAGGAAACCTCAAAAAACCAGAGGAATATTGTGTGTTTCATTGGTGCTATACTGTGGCCTGTTTGATTCATCCCTTCCTTGTGACCCTTTTATGAGGGGATGTACTACTGCCTACAGATGGGTTTTGGGTCTCTGCTCCAACCCCCCTCATTCTCAACAATTGTTTGTTTGTTTTGTTTTGTTTTAGATCTTCTGATGCCTGCTACCTGAGGTCATTGACACCTCATGATCGCTGGTTTGTTTCTTTCATGTGGGCTTTGTTACTTCTCTGCTAGATGACTGCTTGTTTAACTGCAAGGGTTTAAACTCCAGATGCTATATCTTTTTCCCCCCAAGACACGATATCTTTTAATAGCCACGGACCATCAGCTTTCTTCACCCTAACTTTCCCCTCCCTTGTTCAACTAATTGAAATTTGGTATATGTACAGATTCCCCATGAGCACATTTAAGTGTTTTGTAATTTCCATTATTTTTGCTTTTAAAAATCATTTTATTGGGGGCCTATACAACTCATCACAATCCATACGTGCATACATTGTAAGTCAAGCACATTTGCACATTTATTGCCTTCATCATTCGCAAAACATTTGCTTTCTATTTGAGCCCTTGGTATCAGCTCCCCATTTCCCCCTCCCTCCCAGCTCCCCTCTCCCTCATGCACCCTTGATAATTTATAAATTATTATTTTGTCATATCTTACACTGTCCAATGTCTCCCTTCACCCACTTTACTGCTGTCCATCCAACAGGGAGGAGGTTATATGTAGATCCTTATTATCAGCTCCCCCTTTCTACCCCACCTTTCCTCCACCCTCCCAGTATCGCCACTCTCACCAATGGTCGTTAAGGGATCATCTGTCTTGGATTCCCTGTGTTTCTGGTTCCTAGCTGTACCAGTGCACATCATCTGGTCTAGATGGATTTGTAAGGTAGAATTGGGATCATGATAGTGGTTGGGGAGGAAGCATTTAAGAACTAGAGATAAGTTGTATGTTTCATCGTTGTTACACTGCACTCTGACTGGCTTGTCTCCTCCCTGCGACTCCTCTGAAAAGGGATGTCCAGTTGCCTACAGATGGGTTTAGGTCCCCAATCTACACTCCCCTTCCTTTACAATGATATGATTTTTTGTTCTTTGATGACTAATAACTGATCCCTTCAACACCTCATGATCACACAGGTTGGTGTGCTTCTTCCATGTGGGCTTTGTTGCTTCTAAGCTAGATGGCCACTTGTTTACCTTCAAGCTTTTAAGACCTCAGATGCTATCTCTTTTGATAGCCAGGCTTCATCAGCTTTCTTCACCACCTTTGCTTATGCACACATTTATCTTCAGTGATTGTATGGGGAAGGTGGGCACACAATGATATGATTTTTGTCCTTTGATGCCTGATGCCTGATTCCTTCAACAGCTCATGGCCACACAGGCTGATATGCTTCTTACATGTGACCTTTGTTGCTTCTCAGCTAGAGGGCCATTTGTTTACCTTCAAGTCTTTAAGATCCCAGATGCTATATCTTTTGATAGCCAGGCTCCATCAGCTTTCTTCACCACATTTGCTTATGCACCCGCTTTGCCTTCAGCGATTGTGTCAAGAAGGTGAGAATCTTGGAATTCCAGTTTAATGGAACAAAGTGTTCTTGCATTGATGGAGTACTTGAGTGGAGGCCCAATGTCCATCTGCTACTTTAACACTAAACATATAAATATATGCACATATATCTATTTCCCCATCATCACATATAAATATATTTACATATGTACATGCCTTTATTTAGACCTCTGTATATGCCCTTTGCCTCCTAGTTCTTTCCTCTATTTCCTTTTACTTTCCTCTTGTCCCACTATCATTCTCAGCCTCCACTTGGGTTTCAGTAGTTCCTCTCGGTTAACTTACCCTTTATCATACCCTACCAGGCCCCCTACACCCTCTTCACCACCGATTTGGATCACTTGTTGTTCCCTTGTCCCTGGGTTTCTTAACACCACTTGTGTTCCCCTACCTCCCCCTTCCTCATGCCCCTCCCATTATTTTCACAACGTACTTCACAGCTTGTTAGTATCCACACAATTGAATGTCTTTCAATTGTCAAGAAAATTCTGCTTTCAGCTGAGACCCATCTGATGTCAACAATGATATCTTTTATTCCCCATCCTCTCCCGAATCTGACTTGAAATGTTGGAAGCTTCCAGTTGACATTCTGTAGCAACCATTTGTGCATAATTTTCAGTAAAATTTTACTCCCTTGTTATTATTATTTTACTAATTATTATTTATTAAAATTTTACTCCCATGTTATTATTCAGTAAATTTAGTACTCCAGTGTGTTCATTTTCTTTGAAATGGGAACAAATATGGTTCTTTTCCAGTTAGGTGGCCACATAGACTTATTAGATCTAGCATAGACTAGTAAGTACTTCCAGAGAAACTGCAGTTCTTTGAAACATTTCAATTGATATTTTGTCAATTCTTACAATTACCTATAGAATTGTTTAATATTGTAACTGAAGAAGAAAATTCCAGTTCTTTCAGCTTCAGAACTGATGAGTGAGCTTTTCCCTTTCAGTTTTCTAACTCTGGGCACATTTCATTATAACACTTTACTGTTGCAAGTTATCATTTGAAATTTTCTCTTCAGTAATTTACTTAATCATTTCTTCAATTTCCTTTAGCTACTTTGTGTTTAAGAGCATGTTTCAGAACTTCTAACATTTCTTGGTCATTTCTTCTTTTCCTAACTTTTTACTTCCTTCCTGTATAATGTTCTTAAAGTTCTTATCTCACAATGTTTCTTGTCTTTGGGCAATAGTGTTCAAGGAATTAAATCAATTATTGAGATGATGTCTAAATTCAGGTAGGATATACTCAAGGTCATATTTTGGTACCTATGGATTTGTTTTAATTTTCTTCAATTCCAGTCTGAACTTGCATATGAACAATTGATGGTTTGCTCCAAAGTTGGCCTCTGACCTTGTCTTGGCTAAAGACATTGAGCTTTACCACTACATCTCTTTCTATAGATGTAGTTAATTTGATTTTATCTGGTGAGGTCTGCTCTTATAATTTCCCATAATGCTTTTGAAATATGGTATTTGCAATCAGGAAGTAGATGGTCTTTTAAATTTCTATAATTTCACCTCTATTATAATTTCTATCATGAAGGTCGTATTTTTCAGCTACTAAATCTTTTTCTTTGTTTCCAACAATTGAATTCCAACCACTAGTAATTATCAATACATCTAGACTACACGCTTGATAAATTTCAGACTAAACAAGTTGGTACAGTTTTTAAATTTCTTCATTATTAGCTCTAGTGGTTGATGGTTTCACTTGAATAAATAGTGATATTAACTTGTCTTCACACCACATTATGGTATGTTATGTTATGCTATGTGCTATTGGGTCAGTTCTGACTCATGGTGACCCTATGCACAACAGAATGAAACACTGCCTGGTCCTGGATCATCCTGACTGTTCTTATGTGTGAGCTAATTGTTGAACCCACTGTGTCAATCTATCTTGTTAAGGGTTTTCCTCTTTTTTGCTGCCCCTCCACTCTCTCAAGAAAGATGTCCTTCTTCAGGGACTGGTCTCTCCTGATAAAGAATGCGAGATAAAGTCATGCCATCCTTGCTTCTAAAGGTCATTCTTTGTACCATCTCCCTAATTATTTATCAATACCATCATTCAGCATTTTACTTACAAAGATTAAAAAAATCATTTTATTGGGGCTCTTACAGTCCTCATCACAATACATACATACATTCATTGCGTCCAGCACATTTTTATATATGTTGCCATCATCATTTTCAAAAAAATTTCTTTCTACTTGAGCCCTTGGTATTAGCTCATTTCCCACCTTCCTCCCCTTCCTCCCTCATGAATCCGTGATAATTTATTAAAACATTTTCCATGTCTTACACCGACTGCTGTCTCCATTCACCCACTTTTCTGTTGTCCATCTCCCTGGCAGGGGGTTATATGTTGATCATTGTGATCTGTTTCCCCTTTCTCCCCCTCCCCCCTTTCCCTTCCCTTTGCCCTCCTGGTATCACTTAGCTCATTATTGGTTCTGAGGGGTTTCTCTGTCCTGGATTCCCTGTGTTGCCTGCTCTTATCTGTACCAGTGTATATGCTCTGGTCTAACTGGATTTGTAAGGTACAATTTAGTCCATGATACAAAACACAATTATGCTCTTAACACATCTTGATTTGTGTGCATTGGTTTGACTTATTATTACTTTATTTTAAAACTCAGTGTCTTTTAGCTTCTAACACACTATTTTCTCCTTGTTCCTTATCTTCTTGACTTGTTTATTTTGTAATATCCTCTTTTGTTTGGCCTACATATGTCTTTTGTCCTTCTGAGTTTTGTTCTTGGGCTTCTTGCATTAAATTATACATTCTATCTCTGAACAATTACACTCACTCTGTTTGTAATTAATGAGTTTAATTTAGTCTTTGTATCTAACTCTGTAATTAAACTCAATGAGTAAATCAAATGAAAACTTCAATGGAAGAGGAAGCAGATGAAAAAAAATCTTCTGCCCTCCCACTTAAACTCTTAAACCTGAATCCAACAATAATTTTTAAATGCTCAATCAAGTAGTGACCAGGGTTTTAACATTTTGTGAGAAGCCGTTTAATTAGCCATTTGAGCAACTATGAGCCTCTCCCTGCCCAAAGGAAGGAAGGGAGAGTGAAAAACATTGAAGACACATGAAAGCAATTAGTTCATTGGACTACTGGACTGCAGACATAAGTCTCCACAATCCTGAGGATGTCTCATTGGGCTTAGTGAACAGCTGAGGCTCCATGTGCTTTACCTACTATTATTCATTAGCTTTGTAATTTTGTCAAGGTTTTTTTATGAACTAATTTGATGTTGCTGTCTCCCTTTAGAAATTTGAGATTAATTCAATTTTTCTATGAGTCAGAATCAATTTGATGGCCATGAGATTATTTTTTTGGTTTTTGACATAAAAACATCTTCGACATCCTGTAATTCCCAAACAACAGCAAACTACAAATAAATAAGCAAGACTCGGTGTTCATCCTTTGAAATAAAAAAATGGGTGCAATCATCAGGAAATGTTTTGGACCCCAGAACCATAGCTGCTTCTGTCTTCATCTTCACTCTTCTCTATAGCCTTTTGCTTTTTAGTTGAAGGAAAGCAGGGCAGAATTTCCAGCTACCAGATGGGCAACTTACAGGTGAAACCTTACTGACGTGGACCCTCAGATGAATCATCATTGGGGAATGATTTAATATAAATTGGATTATAAGAGCACACATCCTTATAGCAATAGTTTTTTGTTTTTTTTTTAGGGGGAAAGGCATTCTCTGGGAAGACTCCCAAAACAAGTCTCCCTGAGATTCTGTATTTTCTCAATCATGTCATGCTATGCTCTTCTTGTTATAGGCCTGTTTCTTCCCACTGCCTGGCTACCGAGAGATTTTCCTGCATGCCGAATAAATTATGGGATTAAGACCAACTCTATAATGTGCCCCCAGAACCCAACTGGCAAACAATGGAAATTTATGCAGATATGCAGATGACCATGCCTGAAGATCAGAAAACAAACAGGTTTACATAAACAACATTGCAAAAACCTAAACTTCTGGGATAAGAAAGTAAGAAAAATATTATTTATGAACTGAATTTCCAAGTTCTATAATGAGATTTGAGGTCCCAGGGGATTTTGTTTGGGCTTTGTCTCTACCAAGATATTTTCATCTATAAATTCTGATTTAGGGATTGTATAATACTCATTGTCACCATCGTTTAGTATAGAGGGCAGGAGGTAGCTGTAACTATTATTTTACTCTTGTATCTAGTAAGGCTCTCAGTCCATGGAGACTCCTGTAAATGCCTGCTCTGTGATTTCCTCCAAATAGCTTTCATACACAAAGGACTACGACCCTGAACCACCCTTGCTCAGGACCTGCTTATATTTCCAAGACAACCATTGGCCAGTCAGACAAAGATGACAATCACATGAGAGCTTGAACACCAACCTCCTTCATGTAATATTATAGCTGAGAAGAGAGAAAAACTTAGTGCTTACTTATTAAGTCATGAAGATCTTTGTGGAACTCTTTTTGTTAAATCTTGCAAATCCAGTGGCACTAGGACGATTCTGAAATGCATTTGGGGCTGGATCTTGAGATAAGCTTAGTCATAATTAGCTAGTAAGAGATAAAGAACGGACTGAGAAATGTTCAAAGAGACATTCACAATCCTAGAGATGGGCTGAGTATGTGCCTGTGTGCATTTTATGTTCAGTTTTATAAAATTAAAAAGATGACTCAAGTGGTACCAGAATCATCTACTACTGGAAGCCAGAAGTTGGGGTGTACTGATAAAATAAAATATAGTGGCTGCAACCTGACTTATGCCATCTGAACCTCACTTTGCAGGTTTCTATCCCCTTTTCATTTCTCTACATCTAGACCTAGACAGATGAGCAGGGCAAACCAGTCCGGTGTGTCAGAGTTCTTGCTCCTGGGGCTCTCCAGGCAGCCTCAGCAGCAGCAGCAGCAGCAGCAGCAGCAGCAGCAGCAGCAGCAGCAGCGACTCTTCCTGAGTGTGTACCTGGCGAAAGTGCTGGGAAACCTGGTTATCCTGGCCATCAACACAGGTCCCTTCCTGCACACTGACATGTGCTTCTTCCCCAGCAACCTGTCCTTCATGAACATCTGGTGTTTCTCTACCACCATCCCAAAGATACTGGTCAACTACTTACTTGGGAGTCAGACCATCTCCTTCCTTTGATGTCTCATACAACTCTATTTTTTCATTGTGTTTTCTAGCATGGACAATTGACTCCTGGCTCTGATGGCCTCTGACGGCATTGTTGCTGTGTGTCACCCCTTACACTACACAATAAAGATGACCCATCAGCTCTGTGCCCTGCTCATCACTGGGTCTTGTGGCATTGCCAATCTGAATGCTCTGTTGTGTACTCTGCTGATGGCTTGACCCTCATTTGGTGCAGACAACAGGATCCCCCACTTCTTCTGTGATTCGTTTCCTCTCCTGAAACTCTCCTGTTCTGACACACACCTCGATGAGATGATGATTCTTACTAGGGGGGGGGGGGCTGATAGTGATCACCCCATTTGTTTTGCATCCTGGTTTCCTATGTTTTCATTACCTCTGCTGTTCTCAGAGTCCCATCCACAAAGGGAAAGTGGAAAGCCTTCTCCACCTTTGGCTCCCACCTGGCTGTGAGTTCCCTCTTCTATGGCACCATCATTGTTGTGTATTTCAACCCGTCATCCTCCCACTCGCCTGAGAAAAAATACCATACTAGTGCGATGGACAGAGTGGTGACTCCTATGATGAACCCAAAGGAACTTTAAGAAAAAATGGCTGGCAGGAAGAGAGAGTCTACCTGATGAAAGAACCATGCACTGTCCACATGGTTAGAAACCTTTGCCCACTCACGCTAAGGTAACCATCTATCTGTCAGTGTCTGTGAAGAAAATATGGCAGCACTGTGGGTTAAGGGTTGGGCTGTTGACCACAAGATCAATGGCTGAAATCCATCAGCTATTGTGTGAGAGAAAGTCTGTCTTTTCCCACAAAGATTTATAGTTTCAGAAGCCATGTAAGGGGTTTCTATGAGTCAGGGTAGACTCCAAGACAGTTTTTTGTTTTGTAAGGAAATTAGATCTACTATTAAAAATGACACCTATCAATGGATAGTTAATTATAACCTGTCATTGTAACATCTGTAATATTTTACAAAAAGGTTAAGCTTTTCATTTCTAAGTGGTGAATTTAAAACTAGCTAGCATTCTCACTTCTCTTTTGGAAATGATCTTAGAATCTACAACCTTGATCACTGAAGGTGAAGAGGACTTGAAGCACTGCCGATGCAGAGCAAGGATGACAACGGAAGTACAGAAGACCCAAATCCTCACAACCGGATCAGTAGGTAACATCACGATTCATGGAGAAAAGGTGGGAAGTTGTCACGGATTTTGTCTTGCTTAGCTCCACAATCAATGCTCATGGAATCAGCAGTCATGAGCTCAAAAGACACATTACATTAGGCAAATCTGCTGTGTAAGATTTCTTTAGAGTAGTACAAAGAAAGAATGTTATTTTGAGGACTAAGATGTGGCTGATCCAAGGCATGGCATTTTCTTTTTTTGTATTAGATTCATTTTATTAAACAAAATGTTTTGGGGGTTTTCAGACTTATTTACTTTTTTAAATTTAAATTTTAACAATTTATTGGGGCTCATACAATTCTTTTCACAGTTCAAGGCATGGCATTTTCAATGGCCTCCGATGCATGTGAGAGTTGGACATTGAGTAAGGAAGACTGAAGAAGAACTGATGTATTTGAATTGTGCTGCTGGAGAAAAATATTAAACTTACCACCAACTTCTCAAAGGAGAAACCAATCTGTCTTGGAAGAACTAGGGCCAGACTGCTCCTTAGAGGCAAGGATGGAGAGATTATGTCTTCCTGTGGGAAACAGAGGACTGTAAAGAGAGTATATGTGGATGAATTCTTTATTCTAATATTTTAAGAAGCCTGGGAGGCCAGGTTTGTAGGTGGAGTTAGAGATAAATCCCAATCTCATTTTCGTAACCAAAATTCATCCTCCAAATATCCTCCCGTAATAGTGCTCCCTTGAAGTTGCCTCTTACAGGCACATGCTGGTTGCTGCCTGGGACTGCAGCTCTATATGTAGGAGCAGACATGTTGCTATTGCTCTCATTGCTCAGGGGACAGTTACTCCCCTTTACCTGCCTTCCAGCACTGGTGTTAGGTTACTACTACAATGAGCACAGGGACCTCTAGGGTTAGGGTACAGCTCACTTTGTTATGTATGTGGTTACTTGTCATTAGAGGGCTTGCATGCCCCTCTAATTACAATATATAAGGTGTTGTAAGAATACACTCACTCTCTCTCCTGCCTCGACCTGGTTTCTGACACCATGAAGGTGAGCACCCCAAAACGTTTGTCTCTTAATTTTTTTCTCTTCAATTACACAACCACCCCTTAGGATTTGGATATGTTGTCAGGAGATAACAGTTCCCAGAGAAGGACATCATGCTTGATAAAGTAGAGGGGCAGTGAAAGAGAGGAAGGCCCTCAAGGAGATGGATGGACACAGTGGCTGCAACAATGGGTTCAAGCACAGGAACAATTATGAGGATGGAGCAGGACTGGGAAGTGTTTCCTTATGCTGTGTACAGGGCCTCTAGGGGTCAGGATCATTTTGATGGTGTCTAACAACAATGATCATGACTGTTCAGTGGAGTGAGGGGAGGGAATGTTGTAGTATAAATTGACATACAAGAATGTACACACTTATAGCTTTATAGTTTAAAGAACCTAGGGAGTGTGGGGTGGAGCATTCTCTGGTGTGTGTTATGAGAACATCCCAAGAAAAGTCATAGACCTCGGAGTTCCTTAATCATGACATGCTGTGCTGTTCTTGATATCTCCCCATATCCACCACCCACCCATCTTCCTGATTCACAAAAGATTTACTTTTACACATTGTGTCCGTAGGAGCCCTGGTTGCCTACTGGGTACCTGTTGGGGTGCTAACCATAAGGACAGCAGTCAGAAACCACCAGTCAATCTTAGGGAGAAAGACAAGAACTCAAAGGGGAATTCGACTCTGTCCGATAGAGTCGCAATGACTTGGCATAGATTTGATGGCAGTGAGACCATCCAACTTGCAAACCCATAAGTAAACCTATGTGGAAGACAACAAAAACTCAACAGGCTTACACAAAGAAGACTTTAGTGACAACAGTTTCTAAACTAAAATATTAAGAAGAAAAGTACTTATGAAGTTCATTTAAAAATCTACAGACATAAGCCCAGATTAGCAAAGGGATGAGATTTGAGGTCCCAGGGGATTCTGCTTGAGGCTTCTCTCCACCAAGATACTTTCCTCTACAAGTCCTGACTTAGCAATTACATAATATTCACTCTCATTATTGTGCGGTACAAAGGGACCAAAGAGAAGTGGGACAATTACTTTCTTCTTGCATCTAATGAGGCTCTCAGGGAATATGGCCCCAATGGAAATGAAGGTTTCTGTAACTACCTGCTCTGTGATTTCCTTCAAATATCTCTTATGCACAGGGGACTAGGACATGAATTCCTCATTTATTCAGAACTTGCCAATACTTCCAGGACTTTCTCATGCCCACAATAGAGAGAAGTATTGGCCACACAAACAGAATATGTGAGAGTTTTAACGCCAATTTTCTTAAGGTGAGATTACAGCAGAAGAGACATGATTATATATTTACTAGCCTGGCATTCTTTTAACAACTCTCCATGTTAAATCTTATAGATTCAGGGAGCAATAACAGGAGTACTAAATTCAGGGACTCTATATTGAGAGTAACTCAATAACAATGAGCTGTTTCTATGTTTTTTTTTAAGCTACCAAGGAGTGAAAGAATGACTTGGAGATGTTGAGGCCTACACAAACATGGAGATGGGCTAAGCATGAGCCTGTATATGCTTTATCAAATTAAAAGGATAAGTCCAGTGGGACCAGGCTCATCTAAGACTGGGAACCCGAAGATGGTTATGTAGAACTGGGGACAGATCCTGAGACTGAGTCACTCTGATAAAGTCAATGATAGCATGGCTAGAGCCTGACTGGAACCCTCTGGAACTTCAATTTTCAGGTTTCTGCCCACACTTTCTCTTCTCTGTATCAGATCCTAGACCTATGGGAGGGGCAAACCAGTCGAGTGTTTCCGAGTTCCTCCTCCTGGGGCTCTCCAGGCAGCCTCAGCAGCAGCAGCTCCTCTTCGTGCTCTTCCTGAGCATGTACCTGGCCACGGTCCTGGGAAACCTGCTCATCATCCTGGCCATCAGCACAGACTCCCGCCTGCACACCCCCATGTACTTCTTCCTCAGCAACCTGTCTTTTGTGGACCTCTGTTTCTCCTCTACCAATGTTCCCAAGATGCTGGTCAACTACCTACTTGGGAGTCAGATAATCTCTTTCCTTGGTTGTCTCACACAGCTCTATTTTTTCATTATGTTTACAGTCATGGACCATTGCCTCCTGGCTGTGATGGCCTATGATCGCTTTGTTGCTGTGTGTCATCCCTTACACTACACAAAAAAGATGACCCCTGAGCTCTGTGCCCTGCTCATCAGTGTGGCTTGTGGCATTGCCAATGCAAATGCTCTGTTGCATACCCTGCTGTTGGCTCGGCTCTCATTCTGTGCAGACAACAGGATCCCCCACTTTTTCTGTGATGTGGCTGCTCTCCTGAAACTCTCCTGCTCTGACACACACCTTAACGAGATGGTGATTCTTACTGAAGGGAGTCTGATTACTATCATTCCATTTGTTTGCATCCTGGTTTCCTACATTTACATCACCTCTGCTGTCCTGAGAGTCCCATCCACACAGGGAAAGTGGAAAGCCTTCTCCACCTGTGGCTCCCACCTGGCTGTGGTTTCCCTATTTTATGGCACCATCATTGCTGTTTATCTCAACCCTTCATCCTCCCACTCAGCTGAGAAGGACATTGCAGCAACTGTGATGTACACGGTGGTGACCCCCATGCTGAACCCTTTCATCTACAGCCTGAGAAACAAGGACATGAAAGGGGCTCTGAGAAAAATGATGGGCAGGAATAGAGATTCTATCTGATGAAAGAACCCTGAACTATCAACAGGTATGGAAATCTTTGCCCACTCACGCTAAGGTAACAGTTCATTTGTCAGTATCTGTTAAGAAACCCTGATGGCAATGTGGGTTAAGAGTTGGTCTGTTAACCACAAGATCAGTTGCTCAAACCCATCATCCATTCTATGGGGAAAAGACTGACTTTTCCCTTTAAGTTTTACAGTCTCAGAAGCCATGTAGGGGCTGCTATGAATAGGTATAGACCGCAGGGCAGTGATTTGGGTGAGGAAATTGGACCTGATATTCTCACTAGACACCTATCAATGGACCGAGTATCTGTAATATCTCTAATATTTGCCATAAAAGTTAAGCTTTTCATATCCTTTTCACTTGGAAAAATTCTAGCTAACAAATACCTTTTCAGATCTCTCTTGTAAATGCTTTTAGAATCTACAAACAAAAAGGATTTCAATAGAGTCAGTTCCAACTGATAGAAACCCTACAGTTCAGGGAGAACTGCTATAAAAGGTTCCCAAGGCTCTAAAGCTTCACACCACTTCATTGTCCCTCAGCTAAGCTGGTGAAAGTGAATTACCATCTTGCAGCTAGGCGCACACTGCAAAACCCTGGTGCCACCAAAGCTTCTTGAATCTACATGGGGGTACTCTCCCCAATGTGGATTTTTTTTCAAATCTATGTATTTCATTTTTTTTCAAAGCAACTTTATCACCTTCAAATACTCTGCATAACACTTAACACATTTATCAAATCTGCTATTTCACTCTTGGAAGCATTTTTCAAACTCATCTGTTTGGATGGCTGACAGCACCTCCCTTATTTGTTCCCTCGCCTCTTCTACATGGTTCCAATCGCTATCTGTAGTAGTGGGTATAAGATATGAAAAGAATAATAATTTATCAAGTGGCCCATGAGGGTGTAAGGTGGGGAGGAAGGGTAAAAAGAGAAGCTGATACCAAGGGCTCAAATAGAAAGTAAATGTTTAGAAAATGATGATGGCAACATATGTACAAATATGCTTGATACAATTTATGTATGGATTGTTGTAGGAGCTGTAAGAGTCCCTGATAAAATGATCTTAAATGAAAAGAAAAAGTATCCATTTATGAATTTGGATTAAGTTTGGCTGAGAATGACAGTAAACCTTAAATAAAATGGCTTGAACAAGAAAAACATTACTGTCATTTCATGCCCTTCTGCATTCACAGAAACAAAAAGAAATCACACAGGGTGAGGTCAGGTGAGTAAGGTTTGCGCAGTAAGAGAAGATTGCTTTATTTTCCCCAAAATTGGCACAATGAGATGGCTATGTGAGCAGGTGCATTGTCGTGGTGGCAAAACCAGTCCCCTGCCTGCCACAAATCAGGACTTTTTGGTCACACACTGTTACACAGACTTTTCAGAACTTTTCAATTGAAAGCTTGATTAACAGTCTGACCTGGTGGAACAAACTGCAAATGCACTCTCCCCCTCACATCCGAAAAACAAATGAGCATTGGGGGACTGACTGACTCGCTGCCATTGGGTTGATTCTGATTCATAGACCCTATAGGGCATAATATAACTGCCCTTGGGGTTTCAGAGACCATAAAAGTTTAAGAGAGCTGAAAATGTCATCTTTTTCCAGTCAAGCTACTGGTGGGATGGAGCTGCTGACCTTGAAGTTATCAGCCCAACCCAAAAACCATTAAGACACCAGTGCTCCATCATCACCAAGTGTCCAGGATCTTTACCATGTGATATGGTTTCTCCTTCAGAGTCCCTGGGTGTTACATAGGAGTGAGACACTGGGGAACTAGCTGGATGGTGGATACTCTGAATTTACCATGATGCTTTGGAGACTAAACTTGGACACATATTCCTAAAAGAACGAGCCTTGACAACCCAATGAATAATTCTACTCTACATCTGTATTGTTACCATGAGCTAGAATAGACTCAATGCCAACTAAGAGCAAAAAGAACGATTTCTGTTTGCTTTCAGGCAATAGGTCTACATTTCTGTATCCAGAAACCCATGATGTCTTGCATGCCACTGCTCCCTTGAAGAACCAAGTTAATGCCACCTCCTCTGTGAAGCCTTTGCTAATTCCTCTCCCTCAGACTCTCCCTCCCTCCTTCCCCTGAATCACTCCACTTTCAGCTGTTTACTCCCTGAGACCGTCTAGTCAGCCATCGCTGCTTCCTCTCCTTCCCCTAGAGACTATGAGATGGTTGGGATTCTGACAACATTCAACTTATTTGATGTTATGCATTGATTGGCAACACCCAGAAACATGTATTCTCATTCTAATCACCTATACCCATGGTTATAGGGCTTTCCTGGCTGTGTTAATGAGAACATCTCAGTGTAGGGTGTGTGTAACATCAATTACCTTTGAGATGTCAAATGAACAGGTTAGGCACTGACCCAGAGAGAAGCAGAAATAGAGGGGAAGACTTGAGCCAGTATGAAGGTCACCAGGAAACCAAGGAAGAAAAGCTGACCGGAGATGAGGCCTTGCTCCAAGAATGGACAGAGAGAAAGTCTTTCCTCATAGCTGGTGCCCTGAATCGAGATCTAACCTCATGAACAATGAGAAAGTACATTTGTGTCCTTTAACGTCCCCCACTTAGGCTATTTCTGCTGCAGCAGGACTAAGAAACGGAGACAGATGCCCTGTGCAGAGCTTGGCTCTTGACACGAAGTACATAAGCAACACGTTTATTGGACACGTGGGTAAATATCCAGTCTTGCCTTTCCATTTCATTTCCTTAATTGGGCAAGAGATACCCAAAATTGCAGTGGTTAATGATAAAAGTTACCCACTGTGAAAGATGTTTTAGGAACTTGGTGGCTTAGAGGTTACCTGTTGGGCTGCTAACTACAAAGTCAGTGGTTGGAAACCTTCGGTTGCTCCATGGAGAAAGATGAGTCTTTCTACTCTGATAAAGAGTCATGGGGTCAGAAATCCATGGGGACAGTTTAACTCTGTTCTATAGGGTTGCTGTGAGTCAGCATAAACTTGTTGGCAATTATTTTGGTTTGAAAAGATATTTTCGCTCCCCTCCGCGAGGCCGGCGGGGCTTCGGCACGCTATGGGAGGGCTCTGGCTCACAGCATGGAGGAGCTTGGAGCTGTGTGCTGGGCACTGAGGTCGCGCCGCGTCGCTGACCACGGCTGGACAGAGGCTAGAGCCCCTCCTCCGCCCGTGGCAGAGTGGCACCCGAGCTCCTGACAGGGGACTGAGGCGGCTCGGGACGTGGGGGCTCCGGAGCCAGGCGCGGGGCTTGTTTTTGCAGCCGCCCTGGAGTCCAAAGAGCACGAACCCGTTCACGCGCGCGCAGGAGGAGGCCTGGCGGCGCCGCAACAAGACTGTCCTCACATACGTGACCGCGGCCGCCGTGGCCATGCTGGGGCGTCCTACGCCGCGGTGCCCCTTTATCGGCTCTATTGCCAGACTACTGGACTTGGAGGGTCAGCTGTAGCTGGCCATGGATCTGACCAGATGAAAACATGGTGCCTGTTAAGGATCGCATTATTAAAATAACCTTTAATGCGGATGTGCAAGCAAGTCTCCAGTGGAACTTTAGACCTCAGCAAACGGAAATATATATGTAGGGCCAGGAGAGACGGCACTGGCATTTTACAAAGCTAAGAACCTTACTGACAAACCAGTCATCGGAATTTCTACATACAATGTTGTACCATTTGAAGCTGGACAGTATTTCAATAAAATACAGTGCTTCTGTTTTGAAGAACAAAGGCTTAATCCACAAGAGGAAGTGGACATGCCAGTGTTTTTCTACATTGATCCTGAATTTGCTGAAGATCCAAGAATGGTGAATGTTGATCTCATCACTCTTTCTTATACTTTTTTTGAAGCTAAAGATGGGCGTAAACTGCCAGTTCCAGGCTATCATTGAAGTCAGCAACTAAATCTGCGTCTCATTTGTGATTTTTGAGAAATCATGTATCTGACTTCTCAGAGATGAAATATTTCTACTATGTTGTATTTAATTATTGTGTACTGGTGATGGTTCAGCTTGCTTCCTTCCATGCCTGGACATCTTAACCACACTTAAAATCGAGAAAACAGGTTTAGCTTTTACCGTAAGGAATCCACTTAGAGAGTGCCTACTTAAGACTGATTGCCACCAAACTTTTAAGAGTTTGATAGTAGTAAGTGACTGTTTAGCTTTAAATATATATATGGGAATGGACTTAATGGTACAGTTTAATTCATTAGATTGCTTCCACATTTTGGCCCTTCATACTTGTATCATTTGAACACTTGATGTTTATTTTTGGCTGTACACCAGACTCTGAACAGGTTGATTATTAAATCTCTCAAACCACTGGTGTTACTTGCCTTCAGTGTGAATAGTCATTATTTTTAGAGCTTAACATGAAAGAGGTGTGTTACTTGCTCAAAGATTGCATGTTTTCTTCAAATTCTGATTTGTTTTACTTTTAAGATCTAGGACTGCTTTATATTGATTGTACTATGTAAATAATTAGGTTGCAATTGTGGTACAATGAAATCTCTCTATATATATGATTAACTGTGATATTTACAAGTCCCTCAATGTTAAAATATATGTGGGGTTGTATACATATACTGATCTCAAAAGTCTACCTGTAAACAAACTCTAAAGACACATTAAATTATTTTAATAGTAAAAAAAAAGAAAAGATATTTTCAATATGAAGAAGAAATGAGAGTAAACTATCACACTACTGTTAATAAGAGGAAAATATATTTTAACAAAAACTGACCTAAAACTATCTATATAATTTTGCATCTTGCTTTTTCTACTTGCCATTTCCCATGACATTAAATACCTTAGAGAGGTATTTCTATGACTGCATGATATGGATGCATTATAATACATTTACCTCTGGTCAAGTGAAATTCCTAAATATGGCTCTTCCATCCATTTGTCTATATTCCCAGCACATGATTAAGTGGACCCATGCAAATAAGGTGTAGAGGACTCTAATAGGAGAATTGGTCAGTTTGGCTCTCTCTCTGTGCATAAGAAAGCCATTTCAGAAAAAGGAACAGAGGTCATCCTGGGACCAGCAAGAAAGAACAGCCACCAGTAGGGCAGATTGGAGATCCCTGTCTGAAGTAGGGAGACTCCAGAGGCGGCAGTGCTGAGACCAGAGACCAAGAGACTGTGAGGCAGAGCAGCAGGCATGCTTCCCGCCTCACAGAACAAGGCAGAGGCCAAGGGACCATGAGGCTGGGAGGCTGAGAGATATAGTTAAAGTTTATTTTGTCAACCTGGCCGATAAATAAGTGTAGGGTTAATTGAAAGGGTGAGAGATAAATGGCTTGGCGAGCCTCACCTTTCTAGTTCTCAGGTCTCTTGCTTTCTGATGGTCGGACCAGGGTGCAGCTTCCTTAGTCAGTTCCCTGCCTCAGCTGGCAAGACTCACTTCCTGCAAGACATCCCAGAGAGGAAGCCACATGGACCTACTTTGATGCAGTCCTGGGTGCTGGAGCAGCCGTGTGGAGACCTCTGCCAGCGCTGAGATGTTTACACATTCACTGACTCAGCTTTCCTCCTGTAGTCGGCGTCATGGTGTGTGTTTTGTGGAATGGAGGAGGACTTTCTGGATTGGTGTTGGACATACGGGTTAATGAGTTAATGTTAGACTTGTGGGCTTGGGCAGCACTGGGTTGGGATGTTTTCTTAATGTGCACCCAACCTTTATATAAAACTCTCTCTTACACATGAGTTACTGTGGATTTGATTCACTAAAGTACACAGACTAACACACTGAGGATCAAAGAAACATGCAGCTGCTGGCTGAATAGAAGTGCTACTGTGGACCACAGACTGTATCCTTGATATTCTTTGATGATGGCTTGTGGTAACCTGTTGACTTCCTGACCGTGTGGTTGTTTTAGTTGCCTCGAGTCAATCCAGACTCATAGTGACCCTATGTACAACTTCTCTAATAAAGTCCCATAATTGTCAGTGTTGCCTGTGAGTTTTGTGTGACCATTGCAACAAATTCTGGTACTCCTCAGAGATGTGCAGTGTCCTGTGAGGAATGGTTGGTGTCAGAATACGGTAAAAGAAGGATGGAGGCTTCTGAGAGATCTTGACACTCATACATTGCTGGTGTCATCATTGAATTGTATCAGCACGATGGAAATCAGTATGGTGCTTCCTTAAGCAAATACAAACACAATGACCTTATGATCCTATAATCTCTCTACTGGGTATACACCCTAATTCAATACAAACAGACATATGCACACCTGATTAGTGCAGCAATTTTCACAATAGCAAAAACATGGAAACAATCAAAACTCTGATGATAGAGGAATGGATAAGCCAATTCTGGTACATGCATACAGTGGAATATTATGCATCAATACAAAGCAATTCCATCTCTCTTAGTCACTCCAAATATGGATGAAACTAGAGAGTATTATGCAGTACAAAGTCAGTCCACCTCATAAAGATAAATATTGAATCACCCCATTATTGTAGGGAAAAACAAAGCAAAAGAAAATTATTTTTACCCCAAAAGATAAGACTTTGGAGATGATGAGGTTTTATTTGTTTGTGCTGTGATCACTGTTGTCCCCGGTCTTGTGGTGAACTTAAGCTTAGTTTTGTCTCCCCTTTTGAATACCTGGAGTTGTCAAATGAGGCTGTTAATCTGAGATCCTCCTGTTTTCATGTAGACATTTATTGCTATATGTTTCTCCCTCAGTAATACCTTTGCTGCATCCCCTAAATATTGGTATATTGTGTTTGCGTCTTCATTTAACGTTAATGCTGTCATCCTTACGGGAGCAGATTGCCAGGGTTTTTTTCCCCCAGTTGGGTTCAAACTGCTGACCTTTCAGTCCACAGTAAAACTCTTAACCACTGCACCAGCAGACTCCTTGAGACCTTTTTCTTTTCTGGTTTTTTTCTTCATGTTTGAAATGAACTTGTATGTCACTAAATATTCAAAGTCTATTTCAATTTTACTTTTCCTCCCCACTCCCTTTGTTCAGGCACTCAGACCAGTAGTTAAATCTGAGGGGTAAGGAAGATGGAGGGTTTGTTAAAAGTGGTGAGCCTTCACTCTCGGGTATTTATTTTGTCGGGTTTTGAAGACATGTTTTCTATATAGCTGAACATCTCATCTCAACAAATGAAATCAACAACACCATCCTGTCAAACTGCCCAGAAGGGTGGTTCTCTCGCTCTCTTTCCCCACCCCTCTCTCTCTCTATTTCCTATCCCTTCCCTCTCCCCTTCACCCCCCCATCCCTGGTATCCTAATAGGCTTCAAAATTTTATCTTTTGGTGTAAAAACCACTTTCATTTTCTTTCATTTTTCACATTCAGTTTCATTTTTGGTGCATAAACCACTTTCATTTTTCTTTCAAAATTATTTTCCCCTATAATATTGGTGTCATTAAATATTGAGATCGACTTTGTTAAGCATAGTATCCATTAACGTTGTCCATTTTATTAACATGCTTTAAAGAAAGGAAAATATTAAATCTACTTATTGTATAGGAATCATTCAGATATCCATATTATGATTTTAGTATGACTAATATTAGTTATCTTCTGATTTCCTTTCATTTCCTACATAGTAAATATTAAAGAAAATAATTTGCTTATGATTTCAGGTCATATCAAATTTAAAGAGTAACCAGGCAGAAATTTATTCTTTTGAGTCCCAGGAGGAAGCAAAGCAAATAAATCCATTGTGCTGTCACTGGTTGACATGGTGACAGTGATAGTTAGATTTTGTATTAACCTGGCTGGATCAGTATTTGCACTCACAATCTAGTAAAGATATGACCTAGTAAATTTCCATGATGTGACCTAACACAATGTAATCAACTCTATAAAAGGATCTGCTGTAAGCCGCTAGTCAGTAGTAAGTTTAGGGTGGAGTGCAAGGTCGCAGTCCTGATGCAATTGAAAAGACATATCATCAGAGGTGTGGCCTGCTTCCAATAGAAGTAGGCATTGTGAAAAAAATCTGCTTTACTTTGATCTGCATCTGGATCCTATGTCTGTCTCCTATACCTCTAGGTCCTTGGACTTGAGCCAAGAGACTGCCATATTGCCTGCTGATACTGACAATACTCAGTAGGGTGCTATCTGACATTCCAACCTGGAATTCATTTGCTTCTACATCCACCAGTCTATTGCCTTCCTGCCAATCTTAGACTCATCAACTGTTGATAATACACGAGTCAGGAGTACCTTCCATTTGAACATCTGATTCATAGACTTGGAACTTGGCCAGACTTAGTTTTGCCCACTTCTAAAATTGTGTAAACCATTTTTTAATATAAATTACATTTATTTCACTGACTTCTCTTCTTTGGAGAACCTAGCCTAAGACAGTGACTCTAAGCCTTCAGAGTAGAAAATAACATGAGAATACACGATAACCTCCCCAATCTACTTAACAATATTCATATTTAATAGTTACAACATTGGTGTAAAGAAACTACACCCTCAGTCCCACCACCTTAAACAGGTTGCAATACATTTAACATTCCTTTCACAGACCTCTTTCCTCCCCCTCCACGTCACCCATATAAATATCTGTTCCTTTCTGGTCTCTTGGAGGAGACAAGCCAGTCAGACTGCAGGGTAGCAACGATGAAACATACAACTTTCCTCTAGTTGTTAAATGCTTCTTCCCCCTGCTGCCTCACCCACTATCATGATATCAATTCTACCTTACAAATCTGACTAGACCAGAGGATGTACACTGGTACAGATAAAAACTGGAAACACAGGGAATCCAGGAAAGATGATCCCCTTCAGGACCAGTGGTGAGAGTGGCGATACTGAGAGGGTGGAGGGAAGGTGGGGTAGAAAGGGGGAATCGATTACAAGGATCTGTATATAACCTCCTCCCTGGGGGATGGATAAAAGAAGAGTGGATGAAGGGAGACGTTGGACAGTGTAAGATATGACAGAATTATAAATTATCAAGGGTTCATGAGGTAGGGTGACGGGAAAAGGGAGGGGGAAAATGAGGAGCTGATATCATGGGCTCAAGTAGAAAGCAAATGTTTTAAGAATGATAATGACAACAAATGTGCTTGACACAATGGATGGATGTTTGGATTGTGATAAAAGTTATACGAGCCCCCAGTAAAATGATTTTTTAAAGAGCAGTTACATGAAGCAATCCTTTTGTCTCCTTGTGTTATGGATCTAGAAATAAAATGTATTTCTTGCCAAAAGTTTGTGTGTGGCATATTTTGGCTTGACTTTGGTAGCAGACAGTGAGCCAGCCTTTAAGGTGACAAACAGACCAGAACAACAACCTCATTTCCAACTACCAATACCAACTGCTCCAAAAAGTAATACAGTAGACAAGTGGTTCTCAACCTTCCTAATGCTGTGACCCTCATGGCGTGGTGACCCCCAACCATAAAATTATTTTTGGTGCTACTTCACAACTGTAATTTTGCTTCTGTTATGAATCGGGAAACCCTTATGAAAGGGTCATTCAACCACCAAAGGGGTCATGACCCACAGGTTGAGACTGCTGCAATAGACCATCCTAGAGACAGTAGGAAGAAATATGGAACAGACCTCAAAATCATGAAAGAGATCAGACAGAAACTGGCAGGATTTTGAGGACTGTAGTCATTACCCTTTATGTCTGGAACTGAATCCATTTCTGTGTTAGAAGAATTAATCATTTAAGATCAAAAGGGTAGCATATGCCAAGGATAAAATTCAGAGGAATAAAGGAGGAAGAATGGAAGCAGGAAAGACAGGGAAGCAGCGGATATTCATGGAGATGTTGATGGGATTGCAATAGATGAGCTGAAGCACAAGATGTATAAAGTAGTCAATGTAAAGCTGATCATTTGCTCTGTAAACATTAAACAAATTAGCAAGAAAATATCTTTAAAACTCAACTAAACTAGCTAAGTTTTCAAGGAGCCATGGATGTGCTATGGGATAAGTATTGGGTTGATAATCTCAAGGTCAACAGTTCCAACCTACCAGCTGCTCTGCGATAGAAAGTTTAGTCTGCCTGCTCCCAGAATTATGTAAAACCTTCTATATAGGCAGAGTCCACTCAATGGTAGTGATGTTATTTCTTTGGTTCCTCGCATTAAAAGTACCCTAGAACTCCCCAAACCATAGCAAACTACAAATAGACAAGGAAGATGTGATCAATGTGTCTTTAGACCTCTTGACTGCTTCTTCCATGAACATTGATTGTGGATCCAAGCAAGAGGAAATTCTTGACAATTTCAATCTTTTCTCCATTTATCACGAAGTTACCTATTGGTCCAGTTATGAGAATTCTGGTCTTCTTTACAGTGAGTTGTAATCCATATTGAAAGCTGCCATCCCTGATCTTCATCACCAAGTGCTTCAAGTCCTCCTCACTTTCAGCAAGCAAGGTTGTATCACCTGCATATCACAGATTGTTAATAAAACTTCCTCCAATCCTGATGCCACATTTTTCTTTATATAAATCACCATCTCTGATGATTTTCTCAGCATACAGATTAAATAAATATGATGAGAGGATATAGCCCTGCTGCACAACTTTCCTGATTTTAAACCAGGCAGCAGTAGAATTTGTCCATTTCATCTAGGTAAACCAGTTTCTTGCCATTCAGTTGTTCATAAAATTCTATCATCACTCTGGTCAATGGTAGTACACACACATTAATTTATATTGTTATTTTCTATCTTGATTTTTTCCTCAATATTTTGATTATTCTAAAGGACCAAATTCTAAATGTTATTGATTATTTTAGGTTTATTTGTTTCTGCTCTGATTTTTGCTATTCCCTTTCTGATGGTAAACTTAAGCTTAGTTTGGTCTCCACTTTGGATTTCCTGTAGTTGTTAAGGGAGGCTGTTAGTTTGAGATCCTCCTATGTTTTATGTGGACATTTGTTGCTATAAGTTTCTACCTCAGTAACACCTTTGGTGAAACATTTAAAAATTGGTATGTTCTGTGTTTATTTTTCATTTAACACTAACACTGTAATCCTCATGGGAGCAGATTGCTAGATTTTTTTGCACTAAGGTGGCTTCAAACTGCCAACATTTTGTTTAATAGCTATGTCCATAACCACTGCACCAACAGGGCTCCTTGAAGTCTTTCATTTTTTTATATGTTTGAAATGAAATTATATGTCACTAAAGACTGCAATTCAATTTCAATTTTGCTCTTCCTCATTTCTTTAGTCACTCAGACTAATACTTAAATCTGGAGTGTAAGGAAACTGGAGGGTTTTTTAAGTCTATGAGCCCTCATTTTTAAAAAATTGATTGAATTAGTTTTTCAAGAAGCATATTCTATGTAGCTGCACATCCCATCTCAACAAATGAAATCAACAACAGTATCCTGTTAACCCTACCCCCATAAATGTGGCTCTCTCGCTCCCCTCACCTCATCTTTACTCCCTCCCTCTCAATTTCCTATCTCTACCCTCTCCCTTTCTCCACCTCCATCCCTGGTCTCCAAAGTCTTATGTTTTGGTGTAGAAACCACTTTCCTTTTTCTTTGTTTTCCCCTATAATATTGGTGTCATTAAATATATACCTTTATGAGATTGACTAACTTTGTTAGGCATAATGTTCTCAAAATTCATCCATGTTTGGGGTGTGGGGTGTTAGGCAGGTTCTCTAGAGAAACAAAACCAGGACACTTGGGATTATATATATGTATAAGATTATATATTTATACAGTATGAAGGAATATAACAGCTAATCAGTCCACACAGCAGTACAGGGGACTCAATTCAACTCACTTCCATTAGACAATTAATATACTAGAAGTCCTTCAACTAAAGAAGGCTGCCAGGTCCAAGGTCAAGGAAGCAGACAGCTGAGTCTTCCCTCAGGCAATGCCAGCAGAGTCCGCCCACAGGCAGCAAACAATAGGATGGTTCACCAAGTAGTCAGCAGCTCAGGAACTTAGCGAAGCAAGCCCAGATGGGATATCCAACGCAAGCAAAGCAAGACGACAGGATCCACCATAGTCAGGATCAAGTGATGTAGACACCAGCAGTGTGGTGAAGCAGGTCGCAAAGAAACCTCAAGTGTAGCTCACAGTTGAGTCAGAGAACGAGCTAACGCAGCCACACACTGATCTGATCACCAGAGAGCAAGAGAGCAAGGGGCGGGCCTTGACAATCCATTTATCTCTTTTCCTTCCAATCAAACTGTGACCTGATTAATATCACATGTTACTATAGGTCAAGTTGGCACAATAAACCTACCTATCACAGGGTGACTAAGAGAGTTGGCATTGCTTTTTATTGATGCATAATATTCCACTGTATGCATGTACCAGAGTTGGCTTATCCATTCCTCTATCATCAGAGTTTTGGGTTGTTACCATCTTTTTGCTACTGTGAAAATTGCTGCAATAAATAGGTGTGCATGTGTCTGTTTGTATTGAATTAGAGTGTATAACCAGTAGAGAGATTATAGGATCATAAGGTCATTGTGTTTGTATTTGCTTAAGGAAGCACCATACTGATTTCCATCGTGCTGATACAATTCAATGATGACACCAGCAATGTATGAGTGTCAAGATCTCTCAGAAGCCTCCATCCTTCTTTTACCGTATTCTGACACCAACCATTCCTCACAGGACACTGCACATCTCTGAGGAGTACCAGAATTTGTTGCAATGGTCACACAAAACTCACAGGCAACACTGACAATTATGGGACTTTATTAGAGAAGTTGTACATAGGGTCACTATGAGTCTGGATTGACTCGAGGCAACTAAAACAACCACACGGTCAGGAAGTCAACAGGTTACCACAAGCCATCATCAAAGAATATCAAGGATACAGTCTGTGGTCCACAGTAGCACTTCTATTCAGCCAGCAGCTGCATGTTTCTTTGATCCTCAGTGTGTTAGTCTGTGTACTTTAGTGAATCAAATCCACAGTAACTCATGTGTAAGAGTGAGTTTTATATAAAGGTTGGGTGCACATTAAGAAAACATCCCAACCCAGTGCTGCCCAAGCCCACAAGTCTAACATTAACTCATTAACCCGTATGTCCAACACCAATCCAGAAAGCCCTCCTCCATTCCACAAAACACACACCATGACGCCGACTACAGGAGGAAAGCTGAGTCAGTGAATGTGTAAACATCTCAGCGCTGGCAGAGGTCTCCACACGGCTGCTCCAGCACCCAGGACTGCATCAAAGTAGGTCCATGTGGCTTCCTCTCTGGGATGTCTTGCAGGAAGTGAGTCTTGCCAGCTGAGGCAGGGAACTGACTAAGGAAACTGCACCCTGGTCCGACCATCAGAAAGCAAGAGACCTGAGAACTAGAAAGGTGAGGCTCACCAAGCCATTTATCTCTCACCCTTTCAATTAACCCTACACTTATTTATCGGCCAGGTTGACAAAATAAACTTTAACTATATCTCTCAGCCTCCCAGCCTCATGGTCCCTTGGCCTCTGCCTTGTTCTGTGAGGCGGGAAGCATGCCTGCTGCTCTGCCTCACAGTCTCTTGGTCTCTGGTCTCAGCACTGCCGCCTCTGGAGTCTCCCTACTTCAGACAGGGATCTCCAATCTGCCCCACTAGTGGCTGTTCTTTCTTGCTGGTCCCAGGATGACCTCTGTTCCTTCTTCTGAAATGGCTGTCTTATACATAGAGAGAGAGCCAAACTGACCAATTCTCCTATTAGAGGCCCCTACACCTTATTTGTATGAGTCCACCCATACATTGGAGGGATGTGGGGAAGATTATAGACAAATGAAAAGTAGAGCCATAATTAAGCAACTTCGCCTTACTCAAAACTCACAGCCATCAAATTGATTCTGACTCATAGTGGCCCTATAGGACATAGTAAACATGTATCAATGGGTTTCCAAGACAGTAACTCTTTATGGGAAACAAAGGCGTAGTATTTCTGAAGCAGAGCTGCCAGTGGTTTCAGGTTGCTGACCTTGAAGTTAGCAGCTCAACACATAACCACTACCCTACCAAGGCCCCCTTAAGGACATCACTTGTAATGCATCCACATGGTTTTTGAGCTGCCACACAGTCATAAAAACACACCATAAAGGAATTTACTGGAATGGGAAAAGGCAAGTAGCAAAATCAGGATTCAAAATTACATAGATAGTTTGAGGTCAGTTTTGTTAAAAAAAATCATTTTTCATCTCATTAACAGTAGTGTTGTAGTTTACTTTCATTTTCTTATTTATATTGAAGATCTTTTCAAATAAAAAAATCAAACTCCCTCCCAACAAGTTCATGCCAGTGAATAGCAAGCTGATAAGACAGAGCTGAACTGCCCCTGTGAATTTCTGACACTGAAATTCTTGGTGGCCATAGAAAGCCTCATCTTTCTCCTACAGAGCACAGGTAACCTACTAAGCCACCAAACTTCTAAAAAATATTTTTACAATGTGTTACTATTATCATTACCTACTGCAATTTTGGGAGCCTCTTGCCCAATTAAGGATGTGAAATGGAAAGGCAAGACTGGATATTTACCCACGTGTCCAATAAACATGTGTTGATTATACACTTTGTGTCAAGAGCCAACTTGCACAGGGCATCTGTCTCAGTTTCTTAGTCCTGCTGCAGCAGAAATCGTCTAAGTGGGGGACATTAAAGGACACAAATGTACTTTCTCATTGTTCATGAGGTTAGATCTCGATTCAGGGCACCAGCTCTGAGGAAAACTTTCACTCTGTCCATTTTTGGAGCAAGTCCTGATCTCTGGCCAGTTTTCTTCCTTCGTTTCCTGGTGAACTTCATACTGGCTCGAGTCTTCCCCTCTATTTGTGCTTCTCTCTGGGTCGGTGCCTAACCTGTTCGTTTGACATCTCAAAGGTTATTGATGTTACACACACCCTACACTGAGATGGTCTCATTAACACAACCAGGAAAGTCCTATTCCCATGGGTATAGGTGATCAGAATTAGAATACATGTTCCAGGGTTGCCAATCAATGCATAACATCAAATAAGTTGAATGTTGTCAGAGTCCGAACCATCTCGTAGTCTCTAGGGGAAGAAGAAGAAGCAGCAATGGCTGACTAGACAGAGTCTCAGGGAGTAAACAGCTGAAAGTGGAGTGATTCAGGGGAAGGAGGGAGGGAGAGTCTGAGGGAGAGGAATTAGCAAAGGCTTCACAGAGGAGGTGGCATTGACTTGGTTCTTCAAGGGAGCAGGGGCACTCAAGACATCATGGGTTTCTGGATACAGAAATGTAGACGTATTGCCTGAAAGCAATCAAAAATTGTTGTTATTGTTCTTAGTTGACATTTTGTCTTTTCTAATTCATGGCGACCCTATGGAGGTAGAGAAGACTTGCTTGCTGAGTTTTCAAGGCTTGTTCTTTCAGAAACATGTGGCCATGCTTTCACTTTGAAGATATTGACTGTCAACCTTCCATTGCTTGACCCATGTGGAACTGTAACTGTGTTAGTCTCGGTGAACTAGGGAAACAAATCCACAGAAACTCATATATGCATAAGAGAACTTTATATAAAGGGTAAGTGTACATTAAGAAAACATCCCAACCCAGTGTTGTCCAAGTCCATAAGTTCAGCTTTAGACCATATGTCTGATACTGATCTACAAAATCCTCCTCAATTTCACAAAACACATGCAATGATGCTGACTGCAGGGGTAAAGCTGAATTAGTGAAGGTGTAAGCATCTCAGTGCTGGCAGGCGTCTCCACACGGCTGCTCCAGCATCCATGGCTGCATCAGGATAGGTCCATTTGGCTTCTCCTCAGGGATGTTTTGCAGGAAGAGAGTCTTGCCAGCTGAAGCAGGGACCTGACTAAGGCAGTTGTACCCTAGTCCAACCATCAGAGAGTAAGAACTCTGAGAACTAAAAAGGCGAGGCTCACCCAGCCATTTATCTCTCCGCCCATCAATTAATCCCACATGTGTTTGTTGGCGAGGTTGGCACAATAAACTAACTATCTCAATCCACCCCTTGCCAACTTGGCACCTGTACACAATTCTTAGGCTATCAATTGCAGTTAAGTAACACCTACACCTTAATCCTAAAATCCTATGAATATATTTCCACATCTATGAAAGTTTTTAAGCCAATCATGTCATGCCTTTATGCCCCCCCCCCATTTTGGGTATACAGTTTCTATACTGCCCACTTTCATCAACCCAGTGCTCTGAGGAGTCAATCATATGTTTCCACATGAAGAATCCTCATTCCAGTTGGAACCTTATAAAGCCCACATCCATAAGCAACGTCAAAACAGGGCAGGCCTTTCATAAAGTCTGCAACAATATGCCCCAGTTCACATGCTCAAAAATCTCTTCATCTGGCCGGGTTCTGCTCAGCTCAATGTTGGCTGCCTTGCTTAGCCTCCCCAGGGTGCCCATTGGTCACCTTGCCTTTAGACCATGGGCTCTCACAAATACTCACCAAGTCTAGCCCCCTCGTGCTAGGTCATGAACTTTAGATTAATCAACCTGCTCTCTTGATTTCTGATGGTTGGACCAGGGTGCAACTGCCTTAGTCAGATCCCTGTTTCAGCTAGCAAGGCTCTCTTCCTGCAAGACACCCCTAAGGAGAAGCCAAATGGCCCTACCCTGATGCATCCCTGGGTGCTAGAGCAGCCGTGTGGAGACTCCTGCCAGCACTGAGATGTTTACATGCTCACTGATTCAGCTTTCCTCCTGCCATCGGCATCATTGCATGTATTTTGTAGGATTGAGGAGGGCTTTGTAGATCGGTATCAGACACAGGGGCTAATGTTGGACTTAAGGACTTAGACAGCACTGGGTTGGGATGCTTTCTTAATGTACACTTACCTTTTATATAAAACTATCTTTTATACATATAAGAGTTTCTGTGGATTTGTTTCCCTAGTTTACCCAGACTAACACAGTAAAACCCAGGAACACTTAAAGAAGAAAAGCATACCACTGGGCAGTTCTACTCTGTCCTATCGGATAGTTATGAATCAGAATTCACTCAATGGCAGTGAGTGAGGGAGCGAATGAGTGAGTGGTGTGGATTCAGGGAGTCCTGCAGGCACAGAGGTTTACCACTTGCTGCAAGGTGTCACTTCTAAGCTCCCACCTGAGCTGAGGAAGAGAGAACTGGCAGTCTGCTTAAGTGAAGCTTTGGAGTCTTGGGAACCCTTTGGGCAGTTCTCCATGATCTATAGGGTTTCTTTGATTTGGAATCGACTCTATCCAAATCCCTTCCATTGTAGATTCTAAGAGCATTTCCAAAAAGAAGTGAACATTTATTTGTTAGCTAGAGCTTGTCAGCGTGAGCATTAGGCAATGAAAAGCTTAAACTTGATGCAAAACATTCCACATATTACACATGACAGGTTATAGAGAACTCAGTCCATTAATAGGTGTCTATTGTGGATAACATTTCCAATTACTTCAGGCGAAACAAAAATGCTGCCCTGGAGTCTATTCTAACACATAGCAACACTCTACCGAACTTCTAGCACCCTACATCATTACTGGAGCTCTTCAATAAACTAATTCTTCCTGTGCAAACCATTAAAAAAAAGCCTTTACAGCTGAAGCATTTGAGCCATTGATCTTGTGGCTAAAAGCCCAATGCCTAACCCACACCACAACCAGTGGTTCTGAACAGACACTGTCAAATAGAGTGTTACCTTAGTGTGAGTGGACAAAGGTTTCCATACCTGTTAGGAGTCCATGGGTCTTTCATCAAGTAGAATCTCTCTTCTTGATGAGCATTTTCCTTAGAGCCTCTTTCATGTCCTTGTTCCTGAGGCTGTAGATGAAAGGGTTCAGCATGGGGGTCACCACCGTGTACATCACAGTTGCTGCAATGTCATTCTCAGCTGAGTGGGAGGATGAAGGGTTGAAATACACAGCAAAGATGGTGCCATAGAAGATAGAAACCACAGCCAGGTGGGAGCCACAGGTGGAGAAGGCTTTCCACTTTCCCTTTGTGGATGGGACCCTCAGGACAGCAGAGGTGATGCAAATGTAGGAGACCAGGATGCAAACAAGTGGCATGAGAGTTATCATACCCCCCTCAGTGAGAATCATCATCTCATTGAGATATGTGTCAGAGCAGGAGAGTTTCAGGAGAGCAGCCCCATCACAGAAGAAGTGGGGGATCCTGTTGTCAGCACAGAATGAGAGTCGAGCCATCAGCAGGGTATGCAACAGAGAATGCAGACTAGCAATGCCCCAAGATCCAGCAAGTAGCAGGGCACAGAGCTGAGGGGTCATCTTTGTTGTGTAGTGTAAGGGATGACACACAGCAACAAAGCGATCATAGGCCATCACAGCCAGGAGGCAATGGTCCATGACTGTAAACATAATGAAAAAATAGAGCTGTGTGAGACAACCAAGGAAAGAGATTATCTGACTCCCAAGTAGGTAGTTGACCAGCATCTTGGGAACATTGGTAGAGGAGAAACAGAGGTCCACAAAAGACAGGTTGCTGAGGAAGAAGTACATGGGGGTGTGCAGGCGGGAGTCTGTGCTGATGGCCAGGATGATGAGCAGGTTTCCCAGGACCGTGGCCAGGTACATGCTCAGGAAGAGCACAAAGAGGAGCTGCTGCTGCTGGGGCTGCCTGGAGAGCCCCAAGAGGAGGAACTCGGAGACAGTGGACTGGTTTTCCCCACTCATAGGTCTAGGTCCAGATGCAGAAACTAGTGACCAGAAACCTAGGAACTAAGGGTTCAGATGGTATGTGTTAGGCTCTAGACACAGTCTTGTTTGCTTCATTAGAGTTTCTCATTAGTATCTGCCCCCTGTGCTTACACTACCAACCTCTGATTTCCAGTCTAAGATGATCCCCATCACACTTGATTCAT
The DNA here is from genome assembly GCF_050624435.1 of Tenrec ecaudatus. NCBI lineage: Eukaryota > Metazoa > Chordata > Mammalia > Afrosoricida > Tenrecidae > Tenrec > Tenrec ecaudatus. Next base: position 108,993,746 of record NC_134541.1, on the reverse strand, counting down.
TCTTTTAATCTGATAAAACATATAGAGCACATGCTTAGCTCATCTCCATAATTGTGTAGGTCTCTTAATATTTCCAAGTCATTACTTCATCTCTTGGTAGCTAATAAAACATTAAGAAACAGCTAATTGTTGAGCTTATCTCAATATACATGCCATGGATTTAGTACTCTTGTTATTGTTCCCTAAGCCTACAAGATTTAACAAAGGGAGTTGCTAACAAAATGCCATGCTTAGTAAATAATTATCTATGTCTCTTCTGCTGTGATCTCACCTTAGGAAACTTGATGTTAAAACTCTCACATATTCTTCACCTTTGTGTGTAGCCAATTCTTTCCTCCATTGTGGGCAATGGAAAATATTGGAAGTATGGATAGGTTCTGAACAAATGAATAATTCGTATCCTGGTCCTCTGTACATGAAGGATGTTTGGGGGAAATCAGAGCAGTTATCTACACGAGTTTTCGTTGCCATTGGGACCAGATTCCCTAAGGGCCTCATGAGATACAAGGAAGTAATTGTCCCACTTCTCTTTGGTCCCTTTGGACCACAAAATGATGGCGAGTATTGTGTAATTCCTAAGTCAGAGCTTGTAGATGAAAATATCTTGGTGGAGCCAAGTCTCAAGCAGAACCATCCAAAAGCTCAAATCGCATCACTTTGCTGACCTGGGCTTATATCGATGTAGCTCCAAATTTAGTTCATAAATATTGTCTTTTTGTTAGCTTAGACACTTCTGTGATTGCATTATTGTTTGTGTCTACTTGTTGAGGTTTCTTTATTCTTTTTCTTCAGGCCTATTGATCTGCATAGGCATCCTTATGTGTTGGCCAGTTGGGATGGTAGGGGCCAATTATAGAACTATTCTTTATCCTTTAGGGAATTTGGTGCAATGGTTAATCTCTTGATAATGGTACATCAGGAAGATTGATGGGTGAGGGAGATGGGGACATATCACAAAAAGCATAGCATGTCATCCCTGAGGAACCCTGAGGTCTGGAGATTTCTTGTGGAATCGTCTTATAACTCACACCAGAGGATGTTCACACGCCCCATTGTTCCACTGCACCAGTCTTTTTAGACTATGGAGCTACAACTGTCTGCTCTTTTTTTCTTTCTTAATTTCACAATGTTAAGCCTGCTTATCCATAAAGATGAGTATGTCTTTACTTTAAAAAGTTATGTGTGTGTGTTCTTTTTTGTCAATTTATACTTCAACATTCAATTCCCTAACTCCTCTGAAGCATCATGATTGCTGTTGGTAGGGGCCACTGAGTCAATTCCAACCCATAACGACCCGATGCACAACAGAAGGAAACACTACTCAGTCCTGTGCCATTCTCGCAATTGTTCCTATGATTGAGCTGTGTGTTGCAACCACTGGGTAAATCCATCTGCTGGAGGACCTTCCTCTTTTTTCACTGCCCCTCTACTTTATCAAGCGCAATGCCCTTCTCAAGAATTGGCCTCTCCCGAGAACATGCCCAAAGCATGTGATGCTAAGTCTCAGCATCCTTCCTTCTGAGGAGCATTCTCAGAATTCTTCAAAGGCACATTTGTTTGTTCCTTTAGCACTCCATGGTACTTTCAACATTCTTTACCAACAACATAATTCAAACACATAGATTTGTCTTCGGTGTTCTTCATTCAATACCCACCTTTCACATGTATATGAGGCCATTGATAATATCATGGCGTGGGTCAAGTGCACTTTAGTCCTCAAAGTAACCTCCCTGCTTTTGAACACTCAAAAGATATCTTGTGCAACAGATTTACCCAATGCCACCCGTCTTTTGATCTCTTGACTGCTGCTTCCATGAGCATTGATTCTGAATCCAAATGAGAGGAAATCTTTGACAACCTCAGTCTTTCTCCATTTATCATGATGTACCTATTGTTCCAGTTGGTCAGGACTTGGTTCTTCTTTACACTGGGTTGCAATCCATTCTGAAGGCTGCAATCCTCGATCAGCATTGCCTAGTGCTTCAAGTCCTCCTTGTCACATTCAGCAGACACGATTGTGCCTTCTGCACACCACAGGTGGCTAATAAGTCTTAAAATCCTGATGAACGTTCTTCTTCACATAGTCCAGATCTCTGACGATTTGCTCAGCATATGGATTGAATAATTATAGTAAAATGATGCAATCCTGATGCATACCTTTCCTGACTTTAAACAGTGTAGCATCCCCTAGTTTTTTTAATTCTAATTTTATTTTTAAAATTTATTTTTAAACATTTTATTAGGGACTCATATACTCTTATCACAATCCATACATACATCAATTGTATAAAGCACATCTGTACATTCTTTGCCCTCATCATTTTCAAAGCATTTGCTCTTCACTTAAGCCCTTTGCATTAGGTCCTCTTTTTTACCCTCCCTCCCCTCTCCTCCTCCCTCATGAGCCCTTGATAATTTATAAATTATTATTTTGTCATATATTGCCCTCTTTGGCATCTCCCTTCACCCCATTTTCTGTTGTCCACCCCCCAGGCAGGAGGTCACATGTAGATCCTTGTATTCAGTTCCCTCTTCCCAACCCACCCACCCTCTACCCTCCCTGTATCACCCCTCACACCCTTGGTCCTGAAGGTATCATCCGCCCTGGATTCCCTGTGCCTCCAGCTCCTATCTGCACCAGTGTACCTCCTCTGCTCTATCCAGACTTACAAGGTAGAATTCAGATCATGATAGTTGGTGGGGAGGAAGCATTTAGGAATTGGAGGAAAGCTGTATTCTTCATCGGTGCTACATCGCACCCTGACTGACTCATCTCCTCCCCTAGGCCCCTCTGCATGGGGATCTCCAGTGGCTGATGAATGGGCTTTGGGTCTCAACTCTGCACTTTCCCCTTCATTCACTATGGTAAGCAGCATCCCCTAGTTCTATGAGCGCAATAAAGTGTTCTGGAATTCTCATTCTTCTCAAGGATATCTATAGTTTGCTTTGTTCCACACAGTCAGATGAATTTGCATAGTAAATAAAATTCAAGTAAACCTATTTCTACTAGTCTCTGTTTTCAATTGAAATCCACCTGACACCAACAATAATATCCCTTGTTCCACATCCTCTTCTGAAGCTAGCCTGTGACCCTGTTAATGTACTATTGCATCTGTTGTATTGCTGCAACTGTTGTTGCATAATCTTCAGGAAAATTTTACTTGCATGTGATATATTTTATTTATTTAAATCATTTTATTGGGGGCTCATACAATTCTTATCACAATCCATACATCCATCCATTGTGTTAAGAACATATGTACGTCTGTTGCCATCATCATTATCAAAACATTTGCCTTCTACTTGAACCCTTAATATCTGCTGCTCATCCCCCCCACTCCCTCTACCTCATTAACTCTTCATAATTCATATATTATTATTTTGTCATTTATTACACTGTCGGATGTCTCCCCCCGCCATTTTCTCTGCTGTCCCTCCACCAGGGAGGAGGCTATACATAGATTCTTGTAATCAGTGTCCCCTTTCTACCCCACAGTCTCTCCACTCTCCAGGTATCGCCACTCTCACCACTGGTCCTGAAGGAGTCATCTATCCTGGATTCCCTGTGTTTCCAGTTGCTATCTGTGCCTATGTACATCCTTTGGTCTAGCTAGATTTGTAAGGTAGAATTGGGATCATGATAATGGGGCAGGGGGAGGAAGTATTTAAGAACTAGAGGAAAGTTATATGTTTCATCGTTGCTACCCTGCACCCTGCTTGGTTCATGTCCTCCCCACAACTCTTTAGTAAGGGGTGTTCATTTGGCTACCATTGGGCTTTGAATCTCCATTCTTCACTCACCCACATTTTCAATGATATGATTTTTTGTTCCTTGATTGCATGTTATATTAATGGTATTGTTTTATAATTTGAGCCTTGTGTTGTGTCACCTTTCTTTGGAATTGGTACAAATATAAATATCTTCCATTCAGTTGGGTATGTAGCTGTCTTCTAAATTTCCTAGCATTGACGAGTGTTTCAGTGCTTCATTAGCTTGCTGAAATATATTAATTGATATTATTCAAAATTGTGAAACCAGTCCATTTCAACTAAGTAATACCTAAGATATCGATCTTTATGCGTTCCATTTCATCCTTGACAACTTCCAGCTTTTCTATATTCATACTTTCCAAGTCCACCTATTAATAGATGTTTGCATCAATTTATTCTCATTTTGTGTAGTGTCCTCTCAGCAAATGAAGGTCCTGAAGGCTTTACTCCACTTTTCCCCCTCCCTGGCCCTCTACACCCTCGTGACCCCCTGATAAATTATAAATTATTTTTATCTTCATATCTTACACTGACCGCTGTCTCCCTGAGATACATAATGTTTATTGTGTCCACATGGCCAATGAACACACGTGGGATTCATTGAATGGCATAGAGATAAATAACTTAGCAAGCCTTGCCTCTCTTATGTCTTGCTCTTTGATCATTGGACCAGCGTATGGCTGCCTTGCTTGTTCTGTGCCTCAATTTGCAAGCTACACTACCTGTGGGACACCTAACCCATGGACTGTATCGCTGTAATTTGAGGTTCCTTCAAGACCTGCTTCTCGACACCATTGGGATGTACATCTCTTGAGGTGGACACTGTCGGATCTTGTCATCTGGCTGACTGTTGGTGACGTGCCTTGCTGTTTGCTGGCTGTGCCCGCATAGCCTGGATTGCTCTACCTGTCGGCCTTCAAGACTTGAAGGACTGCCAGTATCTTACAACTGTCTCACCGCAGTGAGTTGCACTGAGCCATTTGAACTGCTTCATAATTTAATTAACTATGTATTCCTTATGTTTTATATATATATATATATATATATATATATATATATATATATATATATATATATATATATATATATATAATTATCAGCGTTCTGGTTTTGTTTCTCTAGAGAACCCTGTCTAACACACTCCCTTTACCTCCATTTCTGTTTTTGTGCCCTATGGGGCAAGGTTGTGGTTATGCATCAATCATTTCCATCAGTACCCCTTTCTTTCCTTCCTCTCCCTCACATCCCCCTACCCTCCTGTTATCACTACTCCCATTTCTGTTCCTGAAGGATTTATCTGACCTGGATTCCATGTGTCTGAGACCTTGTCTGTGTCAGTGTACATGCTCAGGTCTAGCCAAAACTGAAAGACAGAACTGGGGTCATGATAGTGGGCAGTGAGGAAACCTTAAAGAACCAGAGGAATATTATGTACTTTATTGGTGCTATACTGCACCCTGGTTGACTCATCAATTCCTTTTTATTTATAGGGTATTTTAAATGGATGAAGTCAAAGAAAATATCAGTCCCATTGAGTGGATTCTAATCCATAGTAACCTTATCTAGAGTATCCAAGACTTTAAATCATTAAGGGAGCAGACAGATTCAACTTTCTCTGGCAGTACAGCTGGTAGGTTTAAATGGTTAACATTGAGATTAGCAGCCTGGGTTAGTCTGAGTTGACTAAAACAAATTTATAGGCACTCATATGTGTATAATAACGAACTTTATATCAAAGAGTAATTGTATATTAAGAAATTATCCCATATCAAGTCCAAAAGTCCAATATTAGCCCAAGTGTCTAATACCAATCTATAAATTCCTCTTCAAACTCATGCGGTGACACCGAGTGCAGGAAGACCACAGGCCAGTGAGTGGAAATTCTTGTAGATTCAGTGGCAGTGGAAGTATCTCAGCACTGGTGTGGGTCTCCTCATGGCTCTTCCAGCTCCAGGGCTCTAGCTCCATCAACATAGCTCCATGTGGCTTGTCAACAGGAATGTTTCACAGGGAGACAAGCAGTGAGAGACAAGCAGAGAGAGACAGAGTGTGTTTGTGTTTGGCCTCCAGTGAACTATTTATCTCCACTGAGTCTCCAAATGAGGTAATCAAACAGTGACCTGATTGACAGGCTAGACTCCACTCCTACCTCAAGTTGATAGTAGATTATGTAACTGACACACAGCCCAATACTTATCTCAAAACACATCCAGGGCTTATTAAAAACTTAGGTAGTTTGATTGAGGTTTTAGAATTTCTTCTTGCTAAATTGTTGAATCCTTACAGAGCAGATGATCATCTTTGCATCAAACACTTTATACATCTGGTGATTCAGCTCATCTATTGCAATCCCATCAATATCTCACTGAATATCCACTGCCTCCCTGTTTTTACTGCTTCCATATTTCTTACTCCCCTGAACTTCATCCTTGGTATGCGCTATCTTTTTTCATCTTAAATGATTGAGTCTTTTAACATGGAAGTGAATTCTTTTCCAGACATGAAGGATAATGGCTTTAGTCTTGGAAATTCCACCAGTTACTATCAGACCATTATGTCTTTTCTGTTTCATGATTTTGAGTTTTCTTCCACAGTTTTTCTCCAGGACAGTCTACTGTATTCCTTTTCGGAGCAGTTGGTATCAGTAGTTGAGCATGATGTAATTCTTCTGGTCTATATGCTACTTTAAAGGCTGGGTCACTGCCTGCTACAAAGTCAATCCAAAATACTCCACACACAAGCTTTTGGCAAGAAGAAAGATCGTTTATTGCTAAATCAATAACACAAGGAGAGAAAGAAATTACTTCATCTAACTACCTTTTCTTTTTTTTTGATTTTTTTTAAAATTTATTTATTTATTTTCTTTAACAATTTATTGGGGCTGATACAATTCTTTTCACAGTTCATACATATACATACATCAATTGTATAAAGCACATCTATACAGTCTTTGCCCTAATCATTTTTTTCTCTTTTCTTCTTTTACATTTTATTAGGGACTCCAACCTTTTCAGAGGGGATATTTATATATTTGGAAAGGAACATTAACGATTTGCACAGCTCTATGCACATGGAATCCAGGATAGATAAACCCCTCAGGAACAATAATGGGAGTAGTGATACCATGAGGGTAGGGGGAAAGTTGGGGGAAGAAAGGGAAACCTACTGCAATGATTGATGTATAAACCCCCTACCCACCCACACACCCAGGATAATGAGCAATAGAAATATGTGTGAAGTAAGACAATGGATGGTGCAATATATGAAAATAGTAATAATTCATCATTTATCAAGGATTCATGAGGGTCGGAGGGCTGGGGACGGAGGAAAAAAATGAGGAGCTCCTACCAAGGGCTTGAGTAGAAGACATATTTCAAAAAGGATGATAGCAACATATGTGCTTGACACAATTAATTTATGTGTTGTTATAAGAGTTGTAAGAGCACCCAATAAAATTAAAATTTTAAAAGCATTGCAACTTGGTTAAGTGTGTGGTTCCTACACCACAGTATTGTAACTATTAAACAATAATATTGTTAACTAGATTAGGGAGGTTATCATGTCTTCTTCTCATGTTGTTTTCTGCTCTGAAGGCTTAGTGTCACAGTCTTAGGCTGGTTTCTCCAGAGAAGAAAAGCCAGGGATTTAATATGGAGCGAGCAAGAGAGAAAGAAAATTTGTATCAAGAAAATGGTTCACATAGTTTAGAAGTGGGCAAGATTAAGTCTCTGAAAATTCCAAGCTATGAGTCAGATGTTAAGATGGAGGTTATTTTTGGCTTGTGTAGTGGCAGCAGTGGATGAGTCTAAGATTGACCAGAAGGTAGTAGACTGCTGGATGTTGAAGCAAATGAATTCAAGGTTGGCAGGTCAGATAGCAGCCTACTTATGACTTCTAGCTTCATAAGGCAATATGGAAGTCTCTTGGCTCAAGTCCAAGGACCTAGAGGTATAGGGGTCAGACATGGGATCCAGTCCTAGATCAAAGTAAAGCAGATTTTTCACAGTGCCCCCTTATACTAGAAGCAGGCCACCCCCCTTTTCATTTGCATCAGGAATTTGACCTGAGTAAAAGTGTTGCATCCCACCCTAAACTCACCACAGATCCGTTGCTTATAGTAGACCCATGTGCATGTTTGTGTGTGTGTGTGTGGTGTATATGAATTAGATAGTATGAACTGATCGTGGGTTTATGCTTAATTCTAACCCAAATCTAGAATAATTAGTCCTTATTACAGGGACCTGCTTGATTCTCGCTCTGTTGAAGAGATCACTGAAAATATGGGTATTATAGAAAAGTATGGTGAAGCCACTAGATGGTGCTCAACTATCAGAAAGAATAGTATTTGGGGTCTTACAGGCTTATATTCAAGCAAGCAGCCTCCTAAGTGAAGTGTCAACTAAGTCCACAATGGAAGCCTCACACCAGCATGTGTGATCCAAGGATTGTAAAAACACAATCCAAATCTACAGAAGGGAGTGATATCAGAGCTTAACTTATGAACACCCGCTTTGCAGAAGGCTATGAATGACAGTGGAAGCCCAAAAATCTATTTGCAAGGTCCACAGATGGATTAAGCTTCCAGTGACTCCCTTCTGATTACAGTTGAAGGATGTGAATAGCCCTGTTATCAGACAGAGAGCGCTATAAAGTCACTTATGACCAATGTAGTTAGATGAAAATGTTAGATTATTTTATGCCTTGATTTCCCTTTTGACCCATTTTAAAACTGCTTAAAAATGTAAAATACACTTGGATTAAGCCTCTGGTTAATTCCCTCTGATCATGGATGAAGGATGTGAATAGTCTTGCTATTATGCAGAATTGCATTGGGAAGTGAGTTGTAGATGCAGTTAGACTCCCTCATGATTCATTTAAATATGCTTTAGGTTTTAATATTTCTTATTTTATTTTCAATTGAGATTTTACTTAATATTTTTGTTAGTTTTTCATGATTTTTGTTCTTTTTTAGTATATGACATACAGGATAGGAAATTCGATGGAGACAGTCACTGTATTAATGGTTCATTGAGGGTATGGCAGGGGTGGTGAAGGGGAAACGGGAAGCTCATAATGAGTTCAAGAATGAAGAAAATATTTTAAAACTATTTGTGGTGATGATTGTATAACCCTTCTGGATGTGATTAAACTATTGAAGTGTATGATAAATGAATTACATGCCAATAACATTGCTGAAATAATAATTTAAAAAAAACAACTACCAGTGACAGCACAATAGATAGAATTACCTTGCTTCTCCTGAAACTCAATAGAATAAATTTCCATCATCTGACCTGAAATCACAAGCTAATTGTTTCCTCTAATTTTTACTGCTTAGGAAACTATCAGAAACCATAAGGTAACTAAAATAAATCATAATATAGAAATCAGAATGATTCCTATATAATAAATAGATTTAATATTTCCTGTTATTTGCATCATTTTAATAAAATTACATTAACCTCCAACTTCTAGAGGGAGACAGAAAAGCAAATTGACTCACCATGAATTCTAACAAATCTCAAAGTTAATGAACAATAGTTGGCAAGATACATGGAACCATGAATGTAACAGCATCAGGGTTGTGGAGACAGATGTTCGTGTGGCCTATTAGTCCTTGAACTAGTTTCCATGTGCCTTTCTATTTCTTAAAATGAAAAGATGCCTCAAAGAACTCTCAACAAACAAAACCATATGGTTGACAATGACAAGTGCTGGAGCAGAGACCCAAAGTCCATCTTTGGACAATGGTACATCCCCCACAGAGGGATAAGAGGGAAGGGACGAGTCAACCAGGGCCCAGAAAAGCACCAATGAAACATACAATATTCCTCTGGTTCCTTGAGGCTTCCTCACCCCTACTACCCTGACCCCTGTGATGCCTCAGCATGTACACAGGAGTAAAGGAGAGATAAGAACTCAAGACACACGCAACTCAGGTGCAGGAATGGGGATAGCATACCAGATGGGTAGGGAGAAGGGAGGTGTTGGGGAAGTGGGGAAGGGGAAACTGATAATAATGATCGACATACAACCACACACATCCATCCAGGGGAAGAACTATGGAAACTATAGGGGAATGGAGACAATGGTCAGTGTGAGAAATGAAAAGAATAATAATTTATAATCTATCATGGGTCACAGGGGGCGGGGGAGAGAAGCTAATACCAAGTGCTCAAATAGAAAGTACCTGTCTAGAAAAAAATGATGGCAACATATATACAAATATATCTGATACAATGGGTATATGGATTGTAGTAAGAATTGTAGGAGCCCTCAATAAAATGATTGAAAGAAAAAAAGAAAGAGTCAGCAAGGTCATGGTCACAGCAGAGCTTCCTGACTAAGAACAGACTACAAATAAGGAAAAGGCTGTGCACTTCTAAGGAATTAGCCACTGAAAATCTTTTGGACAGAACTCAGGGAGGACATTAAGAACATCATTCATGAAGAAAGCAAAAGGTCATTGAAAAGGCAAGAAAGAAAGAAAAGATTCAAGTGGATGTCAGAATAGACTCCACACTTGCTCTTAATTTTAGGGTAGCTAAAGAAAATGGAAGAAATGATGACGTCAAAGAGCTGACCAGAAAATTTGAAAGGGCAGCCGGAGAAGAGGTAAAATATCGGAATAAAATGTGCAAAGACCTAGGGTTAGAAAATGAGAAAGGAAGCACACACTCGGCATATGTTAAACTGAAAGAATTCAAGAAACAATTCAAGCCTCAACTTGCATCATTGAAAGATTCTATGGGCAAAATATTGAATGATGCAGGAAGCATCAAAATAAGATGGAAAGAGCAGTCACTGTACCAAAAATAACTAGTCGACATCCCACCATTTCAGGAGGTAGCAAGTGAGCAAGTACCAATGGTGCTGCAGGAAGAGTTCAAATGGCAGTGAAAGCATTAGCCAAACCGAGGCCCCAGGAATTGATGGAATATGAATTGCTATGTTTCACCAAGCTGATAAAACCCTGGAAACATTTACTCCCCTATGTCAGGAACTTTGGAAGACATCTACTTGGCCAATTGGCTGGAAAAATTCATATTTGTACCCATTCCAAAGAAAGGCGACTCACAGAATCCTCAACTATATAACAATATCATTGATATCACATGCAAGTAAAATTTTGATGAAGATCATCCAACAAGTTTCAGCAGTACCTTGATAGGGAGCTGGCATAGGTTCAGGTGGGATTAAAAAAGGACATGGAACAAGGGATATCATTGCTGATATCAGCTGGATCTTGACTGAAAGCAGAGAATACCCAAACGAATTTACTTATGTCTTATTGACTATACTGCGGTAGTCAACTGTGTGGATCATAAGAAACTATGAAAAGCCTTGAGAAGAATGGAAATTCCAAATCACTTCGTTGTGCTCCTCCTATAGATCAAGAGACAGTTTTGTGCACAGAACAAGGGCATACTGCAGGGTTCAAAATCAGTAAAGATGTGCTTCTGGGTTGTATCCTCTTACCATAGTTATTCAGTTTGTGTACAGACAAATAACAAGTTGCTGTTAGGTGCCACTGTCTCAATACCAACCCATGGGGACCCCATGCAAACCGAAGGAAGCGCCACCTGGCCCTGGGCCATCCTCACAATTATTCCCATGCTTGAGCCTATTGCGGTAGCCACTGTGTCAGTCCATCTCCTTGAGGGCCTTTCTATTTTTTCCTGCTTCTCTGCTTTACTGAGCATGATGTCCTTCTCTAGGGTCTGGTCTCTCCTGACAACATGTCGGAAATATGTAAGACGAATCCTCACGATCATTGGCCTTGGCCATCCAAGACAGACTTGTTTATCCTTTAGGAAGTCGATGGCACTTTCAATATTCTTTGCCAGCACCACAATTTAAATGCATCAATTCTTCAGAGAAGCTGGATTATATGAAGAAGAGTATGGCATCAGGGTTGGAGAAAGGCTTATTAAGAATGTCTGATATGCAGACAACACAATCTTGTTTGCTGGAAGTGAGGAGGACTTGACGCACGTACTGATGAAAATCAAGAACTGCAGTCTTCAGTATGGCTAACATTGCAATGTAAAGAAAAACAAAATATTCGTAACTGGACCGGTAGTTAACATCACGATAAAAGGAGAAAAGAGTGAAGTTGTCAAGGATTTAATTTTGCTTGAAGCCATAATCATAGAAGCAACAGTCAAGAGATCAAATGATGCACTGCATTGGATAAACCTGCTGTGCAAGATATATTCAAAGTGCTGAAAAGCCGCAAAATTACTTTGAGGACTAAGGTGCAACTGACCAAAGCTAGGGTATTTTCTCATTTCTTTTTTAAATTTTATTTTATTGGGGGTTCTTACAGCTCTATTCACAGTTCATACGTAGATCCATTGTGTCAAACACATCTGTACATATGTTGTCATCATCTTTTTCAAAACATTTTCTTTCTACTTGAGTCCTTGGTATCAGCTCCTCATTTCCCCCTCCCTCTTCCATGTCCCCTAGATATTTTATAAATTCTTCTTCTTTTTCTTGTTATATCTTACACCAACCACTGTTTCCTTTCACACACTTTTCTTCTGTCCACCCACCTGGGGTGAGGGCCATGCATCAATTATTGTGATCAGTTTCCCCTTACTCCACCCCGTTCACTTACCCTCCTAGTATCGCTGCTCCCTTATTAGTCCTGAGGGGCTTATCTGTTCTGAATTCCCCGTGTTGCGAGCTCTTATCTGTACCAGTATACATATTCTGGTCTAGCCAGATTTGTAACATAGAATTGGAATCATGATAGTGGGGGGTTGGAAGCATGAAAGAACTAGAGGAAGGTTGTGTGTTTCATTGGTGCTATAATATACACTGACTGGCTCATCTTTTCCTTGTGTCCCTCATGACAGGGAGTGTCCAATTGACTACTGATGGGTTTTGGGTCGTCACTCTGCCCTCCCCCTCATTCCTATGGATATTATTTTTGTTTGTTTGTTTTGTTTTGCATTTTTGATGCCCGATACCTGATCCCATTGACACCTCATGATCACGCCATGATATTTTCAATGTGAAAATTGCATGTGAAAGTTGGAGAGTGAATAAAGAAGACCAGAGAAAAAAGGATATATTTGAATGAGGATGCTCGCAAAGAATGCTAAAAGTAGCATGGACTGCCCAAAGAACTAATGAATCTGTCTTGGAAGAAGTACAACCAAAATTCTTTTGTGAGGCAAAGATGGTGAGACTTTTGTACTTTTGATATGTTAGCAGGAGAGACCAGTCTCCGGAAGAGGACATCATGCTTGTCATCAAAAAAGAGGAAGACATTATGACAAGATGAATTGACATAGTGACTGCATAGATGGAGTCAAATATAAGAACAAATGTGAGGGTGGTACAGCAACAGGTAGTGTTTCCTTCAATTATATATATGGTTGATATGGATCAGAACCAACATGACCACATCTGACCTCCATTCTAGTTTTATCACTCTTTTTTATCTGGACAAGGAGAGAGGTAGACAGTTCCTCATGAGTTAAAACTAATTGATTTAGTTTAAAAAATCATTTTTGGTCTCATGATGGAGAGTATAAGTGTTAACATACTTGTTAAGTTTAAGTACAGAGCTGAGGTTAGGGACAAGGACCAAGAGCCTCCCATTAAACACGTTAGCTAAAGACAAAGAGTAGATATAATTGTCCAGGGTGAAAATGTAGAATGAGACACAAGAAGCTTAATAATAAAACTCAGAAGGCCAAAGACATATATAGGGGGTGATAGAGAAAGATGTGCCAAAATAAAAACAATCATATAGGGAACAAAGGGAAAGTGATGTGTATGTAGTTAATAGACACATAAATTAAAAATATAAAGAATTGATTAAAAACACCAGTGCACATAAAAATGGCAAAAGGTGAGCATATAATATTTGTTTTACAAAAATATTGTTAAAATAATTTTATTGAGGGCTCATACAATTCTTATCACAATCCATCCATTCATCCATTGTATATCAAGCACATTTGAACATTTGTTGCCTTCATCATTTTCAAAATATTTGCCTTCTACATGAGCCCTTGGTATCAGCTCCTCATTATTTTACCCTCCATTCTCTCTCGCCCTCCCTCATAAAGTTTTAATAATTTATAAATTATTACTTTGTCATTTCTTACACTGTCCGATGTCTCCCTTCACCCACTTCTCTGTTGCCCATTCCCCAGGGAGGAGGTTATATGTAGATCCTTGTAATCAGTTCCCCCTTTCTACCCCAGCTTCCCCCCTACTTTCCCAGTATGGCCACTCTCGCCACTGGTCCCTGAAGGGGTCATCTGTCCTGGATTCCCTCTGTTTCCAGTTCTTATCTGTACAAGTGTACATCCTCTGCTCTAGCCAGATTTGTAAAGTAGAATTCAGATCATGATACTGTTTGTGTGTGTGTGTGTAGGGGGCGGGGCGAAAGCACTTAAGAACTAGAGGTAAGTTGTATGTTTCATCGTTGCTACATGGCATCCTGACTGGCTCATCTACTCCCCACGACCCTTCTGTAAGGGGATATCCAGTTGCCTACAGATGGGCTTTGGGACCTCAATCTGCACTCCCCCTCATTCACAATGATAAGATTTTTTTGTTCTTTGATGCCTGATACCTGATGGCTTTGACACCTCAGGGCCAGACAGGCTGGTGGGTTTCTTCCATGTGGGCTTTGTTGCTTCTGAGCTAGAAGGCTTCTTGTTTACCTTCAAGCCTTTAAGACCCCAGACACTGTATCTTTTCATAGCCAGGAATGATCAGCTTTCTTCACCACATTTGCTTATGCACACATTTGTCTTCAGCGATTGTGTTAACAAGGTGAGCATCCTGGAATGCCAATTTAATAGAACAAAGTGTTCTTGCACTGAAGGAGTACTTGAGTGGCGGCCCAAAGTCCATCTGCTACCTTAATACTGAATCTATAAATATATGCACGTAGATCTATTTCCCCACCATCATATATAAATATATTTACTTTCTTCTTGTCCCACAATCATGCTAAGCCTTCATTTGGGTTTCAGTAATTTCTCTTGATTACATTTCCCTTGATCAATGCCTATCAGGCCTCTTACATCCTCCTTGACACTGATTTTGAATCAATTGTTCTTCCCTTGTCCCTGGGTTGGTCAACACCACCTCCTTACCCTTACCTCCCCCTTTCTAATGTCCCCTCAGAACCATAGGTCTCATTGTGTTCTCCTCCAGACTGTTCATCCAGACTATCTTATCTAGATAGACCTGCAGAAATAATATGAACAAAAAACAAGACATAGCAAAACAAAGCGACAAAATAAAGCAAAATGACAATGAAAAAACCAATTACAAAAATAATTAATTAATTAAAAATATTAAAATTAAAAAAGGAAAAAATAACCTATAAATAGTTCAGGGTCTGTTTGTTGACCTCTAGGAGTGTCCTCCAGTCGAGTCTGATGGGGTGCTATGCCGTGGGCACCTCCCTGCTATGCACGCACCACTCCCCTCCTTCCCCCCACCGCTCCTTCCTCCCCCCCCCCCCTGCACTGCTCTGCCACACACACTTAATGTTTTCCCTCGATGTGTTGGGGCAGATCAGGCCAATCCTGACATTGTGTCTCTAGTGTTGTCCCCCATTGGGCCATGGGTCAGTGACGGACTTCATGTCTAATAGTGGGGCCAGCCATATGGTCCACTCTGTGCATTAGCTGGGCTGAGTGGGGATATCGTCCTCCAGGCTTGGTGGGCCAGGATGTGCTCCACTCTCTTCCGCCTCCTTCATTTGCTCCCATGTGCTATGATCAGACACGTCCCTCTCTCTGAGCTGCAGCTTCAGTGCTGTCCTCTAAATTCTTCTGGGGGAAGGGGCAGCTGTCCATGTAGTTGGAATTGGGGCCATGCCCTCAGACCCCTCCATGAGCTCCCCACTCCATGCAAGCACTCTGCATTCACATTCCAAACACCGGGTTGAAGTCTGGTCGTTTCCCTGTGGAGGTATAAACAATACCCTCCTCTTAGATGGGTTAGTGCTCTTTTCCCTGCTACACATTTCAATCCTTTCCCCACTCCTCCTTTTTAGTTGGCTGCCATACGTACCCCTAGATTTGGTCTGGCCCCTGCCATACTACCCTGATTTCAACCAAGGAATGTTTGTATACAGTAGCTATTTCCTTATGACCCTTTTGCATTTTTTAAAAGCTTCCTTCAGTGGTCTCATGTTGTACTTGTCCTTTTGTGCTCAGCTAACTTCACTTAGCATAATTTTCTCCAGTTCTTTCCATGCGGCGATATGCTTCATGCGTTCATCACTGCTTTTTAGTGATGCATAGTACTCCATTGTATGTATGTACCACAGTTTTTAAATCCATTCATCTGTTTGTTCCCAACTCCTTGCAATTGTGAACTGTGCCACAATGAACATTGGAGAACAGATGTCTGGCTGTGGTTTACATTTTGTCTCTTCTGGGTATATGCCCAGTAGCAGGATTGCTGGGTCATATGGTAGCTCAATTTGCATTTGCTTTAGAAATTGCCAAGTCGATTTCCATAGTGGCTGTACATACCTACAGTCCCTCCAACACCTGTTGCTTTCGGATATTTTGAATTGGGCTATCTTTGAAGGTGTTAGGTGGTATCTCATAGTTGTTGTAATTTGCATTTCTCTTATGGCTAATAATCAGGAACATTTTCTCATATGTTTATTTGTCATACGAATTTCTGGCCCTGTGAAACTTCTGTTCAGGTCCTTTGTCCACCCCCTCAGTGGCCAGTTACTCTTTCTTTATTGTACGCTTTCAAAGTATTGTAGATTTAAACAATGAGGCCTTTGTCTGATATGTCATTGCTAAAGATGTTTTCCCAGTCCATGAGCTCTCTTATTACTCTTTTGGTGAATTCTTTTGAGGTACCCAGGTGATTTATCTACAGTATATCCCACTCATCAATTTGTGACTCCTGTGTAGTGTATTTGTATCTTTCCCTGTTTCCAATACCATATATATTCTCTGTGCCAAGGTTCTCAGGTTTGTCCAAATTCTCTTATTAATGGCCCTAATTGTTTGGGGTTTTACCTCAAGGTCTGTGATCTACCTTGAGTTTATTCTTGTGCATGGAGTGAGGTAAGGGTCTTGCTTTATTTTTCTGCAGGTAGATAACCATTTATTCCAGCACCATTTATTGAAGAGGGCATCTGCTTCCCATTTGATATTTTGGGGGGCCTTTATCAAACATCAGTTGCCTGTATGGTGATGCTTTTATTTCCATGTCTTCAGCTCTTTTCCATTGGTCTGAATATCTGTTGTTTTACCAGTACCACACTGCTTCGACTACTGTGGCCATATGATACATGCTAAAGTCAGGTAGAGCAAGCCCTCCCAACTTTGTCCTTCTTCTGGTGGAGTTCTCTGGTAATTGTGGGCTTCTTCTCTCTCCATATGTAGTGGGTAATCATTTTCTCCAATTATTTGAAGAAGGATGATGGTATTCATATCGGGATAGCATTAAACTTATTTTGTTTGTTTGTTTTAAACGTTTTCTTAGGGACTCATACAACTCTTATCACAGTCCATACAAATACATACATCAAAATGTGGTGAAGAAAGCTGATGGTGCCCGGCTATCAAAAGAGATAGTGACAGGGGTCTTAAAGGCTTGAAGATAAACAAGCGGCCATCTAGCTCAGAAGCAACAAAGTCCACATGGAAGAACACACCAGCCTGTGTGATCGAGTGGTCCCAAAGGGATCAGTTACCAGGCATCAAAGAACAAAAAATCATATCATTGACTGCACACCTCCATGATAGGATCGCTGAAGACAAATGGGTGCACAAGCAAATGTGGTGAAGAAAGCTGATGGTGCCCGGCTATCAAAAGAGATAGTGTCTGGGGTCTTAAAGGCTTGAAGGTGAACAAGCGGCCATCTCGCTCAGAAACAAATAAGCCCACATGGAAGAAGCACACCGGCCAGTGCGATCACGAGGTGCCCAAGGGACCAGATATAAGGCATCATGCAAAAAAAAAAAAAAAAAAGATATGTGTGTGTATGTATGTGTATATATGTGTATATGTATATATGTATGTGTATATATATATTATATTAAATGAAGGGGGAAGTGCAGAGTGGAGACCCAAGGCCCAAGTGTCGGCCAATGGAGATCCCCTCATAGAGGGGCTTAGGAGAGGAGATGGGTTAACTAGGGTATGAGGTAGTATTGATGAAGAACACAGCTTTCCCCCAGATCCTGGATGCTTCCTCCCCCCAACTACCATGATCCGAATTCTACCTTGCAGGGCTGGATAGGACAGAGGCTGTACACTGGTACATATGAGGGTTGGAGGTACAGGGAATCCAGGGTGGATGATACCTTCAGGACCAAGGGTGTGAGGGACGATGCTGGGAGAGTGGAGGGTGAGTGGGTTGGAAAGGGGGAACTGATTACAAGGATCCACATGTGACCTCTTCCCTGGGAGAGGGACAGCAGAGAAGGGGGGAAGGGAGACCCCGAATAGGGCAATATATGACAAAATAACGAGGTATGAATTACCAAGGGCATATGAGGGAGGGGGGAATGGGGAGGAAGGGGGAAAAAAAGAGGACCTGATGCAAGGGGCTTAAGTGGAGAGCAAATGCCTTGAGAATGATTGGGGCAGGGAATGTATGGATGTGCTTTATACAATTGATGTACGTATATGTATGGATTGTGGTAAGAGTTGTTGGAGTCCCTAATAAAATGTAAAAGAAGAAAAGAGAAAAAAAATGATTAGGGCAAAGACTGTACAGATGTGCTTTATACAATTGATGTATGTATATGTATGAACTGTGTAAAGAATTGTATCAGCCCCAATAAATTGTTTAAAAAAAAACAAAAAAAAAACCAAATACATACATCAATTGTATAAAGCACATCTGTACATTCTTTGCCCTAATCATTTTCTTTTCTTTCTTTCTTTTTTTTCCTTTTCTTTTTTTTACATTTTATTAGGGACTCATACAACTCTTATCACAATCCATACATATACATACATCAATTGTATAAAGCATATCCATACATTCCCCGCCCCAATCATTCTCTAAGCATTTGCTCTCCACTTAAGCCCTTTGCATCAGGTCCTCCTTTTTTCCCCCCTCCCTTCCCGCTCCCCCCTCCCTCATGTGCCCTTTGTAATTTATACATCGTTATTTTGTCATATCTTGCTCGGGATAGCATTAAACTTATATAGTGTCTTGGGCAGAATGATATCTTTACTGTATTAAGTCTTCCAATCCACGAGCATGGAATATTCTTCCATTTATTGAGGTTACTCTTGGTTTCTTGTAATAGTGTTCTATAATTATCCTCAAACAAATCTTTCAGAATAATTTTTAGTCAGGTGTATCCCTAGATATTTTGATTTGTGCTTGGCTATCATAAACTGTACTACTTTTAAAATTCCCTCTTCTGTGATCTTGTCTGATGTGTTGCAGAGTGATAGACTTCTGTTTCTTGATCTTGTATCCTGCCACTCTGCCATATTCCTGTATTGCTTCCAATAATCCTTTTGTTGAGTTTAGGGGATTTTCAGTATATAAAATCATGTAATCTGGGAATAAAGATAATTTTGCCTCTTCTTTCCCCAGATTAATATCTTAGATGTCTTTTCTTTGTCTTATGTTGTTAGCTAGGACCTCCAGTATGATGTTCAATAGGAGTGGTCCCCTTTTTCAGTGGGATTGTTTTCATTTTTCTCTCCATTGACTACCACATTGCCTGTTGGTTTTTTCATACATAGCTTTTATAATATTGAGGTATTTTCCTTTTATTCCTATATTCTTGAATGTTTAAAAAGGAATGGCTGTTGGATGTTGTCAAATGACTTTTCTGCATATATCGAAAATATCATGTGGTTCATATAATTATTTCCTGCTAATGTGACGAATAATAATTATTGGCTTTTATATTTTGAACCATCCCTGAACCTCTGGTATGAATCTCCCTTGGTCACAGTGAATAATTTTATATGCTTTCGTATTCTATTAGCCAGTATTTTGTTTAGGATTTTTGTATCGAAGTTCATTTGAGATATTTGTCCGTCCTTCTCAATTCTTGTGGAATACTTGCCCACTTTAGGTATCAGTGTTATATTAGCCTCATAGAAAGAACTTGAGAATTTTCTGTCTTTTCCTATGTTTAGGAAGAATTTGTGTAGGATTTGTCTCAGTACTTGCCTGAATGCTTGGTAGAATTCTTCTATGAAGCCATCTGGCCTGGGTGGTTTCTTGTTGGTAATCCCTTAATGACCTTTGCGACAGTTTATTTTGCCAGCCTGGCTGATAAACACAAGTAGGATTAACTGAAGGGCAGAGGGATAAATGGCTCGGTGAACCTCGCTTTGCTTATTCTGTGCCTCAGTTTAAAGTGGTACACTACCTGTGGGATGCCTAACCTGTGGACTGTGTTGCTATAAGTTGAGGTCCCTTTAAGCCCATACAATTGGAATGTTCATCTCTGGAGCTGGGGACCAACAGTTGATGACAGTTGGGGACCTGCCTTGCTGCTTGCTGCCTGGATATATATAGCCCAGCTCTCTCTACAGTAGGGAACTGGCAACTGGTGGCTCTCAAGCCTTAAAGGACTGCTTGTGTCTCACTGCTTTATAATTTAACTGTTAATTTCTTATATTATCTATCTGTATATAATTTAACAGTTCATTTCTTGTATTATATATCTATCTTTATAAATATATTTATTTATAATTACTAGCAATCTGGTTTGTCTCTCTAGAGAACCCTGTCCAACATAACCTTGTCTATTTCTTCCATTTCATTGATCTTTTGAGGTTCTTGATATCCTTCTCATATAGTCTAAGGAGGGATTGTATTTACAAGTATTTGTTCATGTCTTCCAAGTTGTTGAATTCGTTAGAGTACAGGCCTTCTTAGTACTGTGTAATTATCCTTTTGATTTCATTAGGGTCCATTGTAATGTCCCCTGTTTCATCCTTCATCCTTACAATTGACATTGGTTCCTTCCTTTCTTTGGTTAGGGTTGCCAGCCATCTCTCAATTCTGTTAATACCTTCAAAGAACTAACTTTTAGCTGCATTAATTTTCCCATAATTTTCTTGTTTTCCCTCTCTTGTATCTCAGCTCTGATTTTATTATTTCTATTATTTTGCTATTAGTAGGATTATTCTGTTGACTCTGTTCTAATTGGTATACATTTTGTTCCAACATATCGACCACAATTCTCTGTTCTTTTTTTCATAAGTGCATTTATTGCTATCAGCCTTCCTGTGTTAAATGCCTTTGCTGCATCCCAAAGGTTTTTGTACATCATATTTTCATTCTCATTGGTTTCTAGAAACTTCCTGATTTCATCTCTGATCTGGGCCATATCTACTCCTTTAGAAATAGAGAATTATTCATCCTCCAGTTGTTTGCCCTCTTTTCTTCACCATACTTCTGTGATTACCAGGCTTATGGCACAGTGATTGGTGAGAGGTGGCTGTATAATCTCCATATACTTTAATTTATTCAGGTTCAACTTGTGTGCTAGCACGTATTCTGTCTTTGAGTATGTGCCATGTGATCTTGAGAAGATGGTAAATTTTTTGCATTTGGGTGGAAAGCTCTGAAAATATCTATCCGTTCTAGTCATCCAATTGTGCTGTTTAGATCAGTAGCCTCCTTATTGAGTTTCTTTCCCAGTGATATCTCTTTTTCAGAGTGGTGTATTAAAGTCACCTACTATAATTGTTGATCCTGTGATTTCTTTTCTCATCTTTTGGAGTGCTTGAATTATGAATTTTTCCGGGCTATTGTTGGGCACATATATATTTATTATGCTCATTGTTTCTTGGTCTACAGTTTTCTTGAGCAGTATATAGTGCCCCTCCTTATTTCTTGTGATGGCCTGGACCTTGAGATCAGTATTGTCAGATAGTAACATTGCTAACCCTCCTTTTTCTGCATTGCTGATTTCTTGGTATATTTTTCTCCAGCCTTTAACTCTCAACCTGTGTTTTCTGCAAATTTGAGATGTGTCTCCTGTAGGCAGCAGTTTGATGGGTTATGTTTTCTGAGCCAGTCTGTTAGCCTCTCCCTTTTAGTGCCTGAGTTCAGGTCATTGAAATTCAGTGTTATTACATCCACTGTGGACTATGTGATGTCATCTTATACCTTTTGTGTTGGGTGTTTTCCTTCCTACCTATCTTATCCGTTTGTATTATGTGTGTGGGAAGTTCATTCTTCCCTTCTTTCCACTATTGAGCCAATGCTATGTTGGGGGCTATTTTCTCTTTGTCGTCCATTGGGTGGAGTTGTTCTTTGTGATGGTCTCTTATTTGCACTCAGTGGGCATTGATCTTCTGCCCATACTGGATCTGCAAGGACTATTTGTAGGGCTGGGTTTCTTATTATGTACTCTTTGAGTTATTCCTTGTTTATAAAGACTCTTACTTCTCCATATATCTTAATAGATAATTTGGGCGGGTCTAGTATTCTTGAGTATATGTTATTTTCCTTCAGACTTTGGAATATGTTACTCCATTCCTTCCTCTTCTGCATTGTTTCCGCTGATAGGTCTGAACATACTCTTATTTGGGTACCTTTATATGTGACTATTTACTTTTCCCTAGCTGCTCTTAAGATCTTATCCTTTGGATAATTTAACTATTAGGTGTCTTGGTGACGTTTTCTTGGGATTCATTCTGGTCTGGCTTTTTTTCAACCTCCTGAATGGTTGCCTGAATTTAATTTATTAAGCTCCGGAAGTTTTCCTGTAAGAATTTCCTCGTTGTTTTAGCTGTTGACTTCTTTGTTGTGACTTGTTCTGGTAATCCAATTATTCTAATTTTGTTCTTCTTCATAGCATCAGATATGGCTCTCAGGTTTGCTTCAGCTTCTCTGATTGTCTTATTTGACTGATTTTCCCATTTGTTGAGGTCTGCTTGGTTATCTTCTAGGTCACTGGTGTGATTCTCCGTTTCCTTAAGTCTGTTGGCACAGTCTGTCAATTTGCCACTGGGTTTTGTTATGTCATCCCTTAAGTCTTGTATTTCCCTTTGTTGCATTACTTTGATCTCACTATCATTTCATATTTTTTCTGTATTGTTTTCCTCTTATCCTGTAAGACTCCATGCAGCATTCTGAAAATTAGTATGGCTGGTCAGTATTTGCTTCTTCTGTGCACATCTTTAGGTTTGTGACTTCTCCCAGCATTGTCTTCTGTTCTCTTGCTATGTTAAGGCTGTTGGTGTTGGTTGGTCTTTACGTGTTGTTTCAGAGGAGCCCAGAACCATCTTCCAGATTCAAAGACCACTGAGCTCTCTCTTGTGGGACTTGTATGGGTGCTTCTATGAACAACCTGTAGGTAGCTGCATTGGGGGTGTGGGTGGTGGGGCTACTGCGGTATCTACCTGTAGTTTCACTCTTACCCTAGCCTACCAGTATTCCGTTATTTGGAGTGTGAGTTGGATAGTCCTCTAATGGGACTCTGGTTGGGTCGTGTGGGCTCATGAGGGTGGCGTTTCAATGGATTATCTCTAAGTAAGTCATAGTGGTTTGTCTATTGGTGCTTGGAGCACCTCATGTGATGTGTGGTGCTTCCTTCTGCAACTGGGTGGAATGCGTGTGGTGCTACCCTCCTTGGCCTAAAACGCCATAGCTGTCAGGTGGAATTATCCTAGTCAGAGATATTTCAGTGGAGGTTTGGTGAATGTTCCTGCATCAGCCTGGAGCACCACTGGCAGTGGGCAGGAGTTCCCACAGTCACTTGTAGGACATCAGGGTTTAGGCTGGAGTTCCCCCAAATGTTTGAAGGAGAAAACCTCCAGCTACTTGGTGTAAGGAGGACTGGTGTGATTTCCCCATCTGTGTGTAAAGCCAAGAAATGCTTGCATGAGCTCATCCACCTGGGCCTTCAGAGTTGCCCTAGGCAGACGGGAGAGAGTGGGAGGCCAATAATGGTCTATGAAAGTTAAGAGAGGGAGAATAGAAGAAAATGAGAGATCAGATAGAGAAGTGAAAAGAGAGAGAGAAAGGAGAAAAGAAAGATAGGATCAGAAGTACCAAGCAAACTCACACCCACTCACACAAAAATTCAAAGACAAAACGAAAGTAAAAACAGTCAAAAAGGAAAACAATAGGCTGAGACTGTGGCAGCAAAGAGTGAAGATATGGAAGTAAAAAAATAAGTGAAAGAAGAACAAATAAAGTAAAAGAAAATGAAGAATTTAATAAAAAATAGATACAGAGATATCTGAGCCCCGTGCCATGCTGTGTGTAGCACTGTGTCATGCCATACGCAGCACTGTCACAGGGGGCAGGCTGTAGCTTTACACACTGGGTGGGCAGAGTTGCCATAGGCAGAGGGTAAGGGTCTGGAAACCAGCAGTGGCATGTGGAAGGAGAGAGAGGGAAAGGAGAGAAATAGGAAATCAGAAAGACAGGAGAAGAGAAAACAGAGAGAGAAGAAAGAAATTAAAAGAAGAGATAGAGAAATAAGGAGGAAAAACACAACTGTGCTCACTAATATTGACTGTGATGGTAAAGAGAGAACAGAGAATGAAAAATTAAAAAATGAAGAGATAGCTGATGACTCATTGCCAGAATGTGGGGGCAGAGGGGTTTAGACCCTGCCCCAAGATGGCAAGTTGGTGTGCCCTTTTAATGCAGGCACCCAGTAATGCTGGGTGGAATTGGGCTCATTGGTGAGAACACCTTAGAGGACTGATTGAGGTTGCCTCAGCAGCGTGGAGTGCTGTAGAGGGCTGCCACCCCTGCCTTGTGTGGTGTGCAGCACTCCTACAGAGGGCAGGCTGAAGTTCTCTGTGCTATTTAGGTTGAATAGTCATAGGTAGAGGGCCCTGCACTTGAAGCCAGCAGTCGTGTATCATAGGAAAGAGAAGAAGAGAAGAGGGAAAAGAGAGAAAAAGAAGAGGAAAGAAATAGATAGCTAGAAAAATACAAAACTGGGCCCATTGAGACTGACTGTGGTGGGAAAGATAGAAGGGCAAGAATATAAAGTGCGAAGACATAGAGTGGTAAGTAAGGAGATAACTGTGGCTTGATAGCTTGACCGTGGTTCTGGAGGAGTTCCAACTCTGCTTCAAGGTAGCAGGGTGGTGTGCCTGCTTGGTGTAGGGTCCCACAGATGCTGGGTGGGATTACCCTCGAAGGTAAGATCACAGCAGTGGCCATGAGATAATTCCCACAGTGCTGTTAAGAACTGGAGTTCAGTGGTGTGTCTGCTTTGTGCTGTATGTAGCACTACCGGGGATGAGGGGCCGTGTGGGGTGTTCCCTCAGCCCTGTCTAGGGCCCTAGGACAGGCAGGATCTCCCAAGCTGTGTGTAGAATCACTGAGAGGGGAGCTGGGATTATTGACCTGTCTAGACTGTTGATGTCCTACTAGCTCAGAGGTTTTGTTTATTTGTTTTCTCCCCTGGCCAACTATAATAGAATTAAATTAAATTGACTCCCTGGCTCTGGGCCTGGGTTTGTGCTCAATTAGAAACAGAATTGCCCAGAGAATCTTTGCTATGTTGAAAGCCTCCAGGCACTGTAGCGATCTTCTGGCATTCCTTAGCATTGGCTTCCTTATTATGCACATGTATGTCAAGGGACTTCTTCTACCTGATTCCTTGGAATTGAAATATTAGCCTGGTATTTGTAATTTTTACCAAGGATATTCTCTCTCTCTCTCTCTTTTAATATTGGGTTATGAGATTCCCTGATTTGGTGCTGTCATGCTGATCTCAGAGGGGGAGATCCAGCTTATCAGAGAGGTTTTCTCTTCTCAGCCAGCTGGAACTGAATTCACTGCCTGAACTATGACTATCTGCTTATTTTCTGCCACACTGCGACCTTGCTCAGGTGAATACATGCTTTTTCTTCTACTCCAACTCTATGTCTGCCTGCAGACCCTGCTCTCAGGCTATGAACTCAAGGTAGCTAACAGCCCAGGGAGCTGTGGTGTCAGGTTCTCCTAATATTTGGTATTATGTAACCTTCAGAGCGTCATCCTGGGGAAATCGCTACTTGCTATGAAAGTAAGAAATAGGTAGCTCTCAGCTGGAACCCACAAGCCCAGCACCCCAAACCTTAAGTGATTAAGGGCGCTCTTGGTTTGATTTGTGAGTGGAACTGAAAAAATGTGGGTTCTGGAGACCTGTGTACCCTAGTTCTAATTTCAGGACTCTACCTCCCAGTCTCCCTCACCTTACCTCCCAATTTTCTAGTCAGCAGCAGGAGCTCTGGGTGGGTGAGTCTTAACTAGATGCCATCTTCTTCCTCCCTGGGAGAAATCCACGAAATTATTTTTAAATAAAATACAAAATGATATTTTTAATGAATAATTAGCAATACTTCACAAAGACAAGTTAATACAATGATTATTTAAATTTAATCATCAACCACTAGAGATAATGATGGAAAAATTGAAAAATTCTATCTACTTCTTCAGTCTGAAATTGATGAAACACAAAATCAAGATGCATTGATGATTACTGTTTGTTGGAATGTAAATGTTAGAAAGTCCATAAGAGCTGAAATACACCCTTGAATATATTGTACCTGAATGTAGATTCCACCTTATGAACACATTTGCTGCAGTGAACATTAATGGCCAAATCCCAGAAAACCTTCTGTGGGATGAGAATATCAAGAACATTATGTATGAAGAGAGCAAAAGATAATTTAGAAGACAGCAATAGGAGAAAGGATCAAAGTGTGTATTAGAAGAGATTCTGAAACTTACTTTTGAATACAAAGAAGCTAAATCAAATAACAAAAAATGACGACATGAATCACTGAACCGAAAACTTCAAAGGGGAATGCAAGAAGATAAAGTTAAGTATTATGAGGAAAGGTCCAAAGATCTTGTTTTAGAAAACAAAAGGGGAGAACATACTCAGCATATTTCAAGCTGAAAGAACTAAAGAAAAATTTCAAGCCTTCATTGAAATATAAAAGAATTCTAAAGATCAATTCCAAGAATTGAGAGACCATGAATAGAATATTTTAAAGGACTAATGCTGCACTTGAAATACCCACTAGTCTATGCAAACAAATTTGGAAAATAACTATGTGATCAACATAATGAAAAAGATGCAAGAAGACATCTAAGTGAGGTGTTATCTAAATCCCCATGGAAGAAGCACACCAGGCTGTGTAATCCAAAGATGACAATAACAAAATTCAAATATGTCGAAGGGAAAAGCACCAGTGCTTAAATTATGAAAGCCATTTGTAAAAGGCTATGGAGGGCATTGGGAGTCCCAAAACTGCAGACTATCTAGTCAGACGAACTCTCTGGCATATCCCCCCTAGCCACAGGCAAGGGACTTGCCTTACGTTCAGCTTTACTATCAGACAGAGAAACTCTGAACATGACTATGGTGGATTAAACCATGATATAGTATGATACTTGGATCAGTTTACCTCCCTCTTGACCCAACATGAATTTTCTCTAGGCTCATGTATTTCTCACCTGTTCCAAGACAGAAATTTCTTCTCTGGCCTTTTAAATATTGATAGTGAATTTTTCTTTATTACACTTTACTTGAATTTTTAAAATTATTGTATTCTTCTTCTTTTTGTCTTGCCATTTATTTTGTTTTTGTTTCTTATTGTTTCTGTTGGGTTTCCCAGTTTGTGAAGCACAGGGGTGTATGCACAGAAACAATAACTGATACAATGATTTATCAGGGATGTGGAGGGGTAAGGGGAATGTGAAGGGATTTGGGGAGCAAACAATGAATACAGGATGTGGGGAGGGGGCACTAGAACTAATTGGGATGATGTATATACAACTCTTTTGAAAACAATTTAACCACTGAAATGTATGATGGATAAATATTATATCAAGAAAACTCTTTGTAAAAATAAACCAAACTTGACCAATGGTTACCATGGATGAAGGAGAAGGAGTTGTTGCTTAGGGGGCATTGGGATTATGTTAATGTGGGTGGAATAATTTGTAAAAGGGTATCAATAATGATTGTCCAATACGAAGGGTATAGTCAATGGCACTGAATTATACATATAGAAGTTGTGGAATTGAAGAACGTTTTGTTCTGTATATTTTTGCCACAATTAGAAAAAAATTACATAAGGAACAATGAGTGCAAAGAGGACTTATATGTTCTAGAATTGAATGTGGTGATAATTGTACATCTCTTCTTGATATAACTGAATTATTGAATTATTTGACATGTGGATGATGTGCTAATGAAACGGAGGGAGAGAGGGAGGGAGGGAGGGAGGGAGGGAGAGAGAGAGAGAGAGAGAGAGAGAGAGAGAGAGAGAGAGAGAGAGAGAGAGAGAAAACCTCACCATCCTTACTTCTAAGAAGCATTCTGACTCTACTTCCTCCAAGGCAGATTTTATTCTCCTGGAAATCCAGGGTATATTCAATATTCTTTTCCAACACCATAATTCAAGTGCATCAATTATCCTCTGTTCTTAGCTTATTCATTAGTCAGTTTTCATAGGCATACAGGGTGATTGAAAATGTCCTTCCTTGAAAATGCCAAGGCAGGACCAATAATGAGAGTAGTGATACCAGGAGGGCAAGGGAAAGGTGGGGGGAGAATAGGGGAACCTAACACAATGATCTACATATAAACCCCTCCCTGGGTGATGGACACAGAAAATTGGGTGAAGGGAGACATCAGTTAGTGTAAGACATGAAAAAAAAATTATCAAGGGAGGGAGGGGGATAAATGAGGAGCTGGTACCCAGGGCTCAAGTAGAAAGAAAATGTTTTGAGAATTTTGATGACAAAAAATGTGCAAATATACTTGACACAATGGATGTATGTATGGATTGTGTTAAGAGGTGTATGAGCCCCCAATAAAATGATTTAAAAAAAGAAAATGCCAAGGCACACCTTAGTCCTCAGAGTAATGTCTTTGCTCTTTAACATTTTAAAGAGTTCTTTTGCAGAAGATTTGCTTATGTTCTACGCTAAGACTATAGGAATTGATGATACCAAGCTATCACAACTGATGGTATGGATCAGGGTGACAATAAATAGATCCTCCTAGAATAGGAGGGAAATTGGGAACAGAATTCAAATTCATAAAATGTGCAGACTACTGCACTGGTTGAGACTTGGGAAATTCATGAGACTATTGTATCTGAGATACAACTTAAATCTTCAAGTAAAATTATCCCTAGCAGTTACGTTGTAACTAAATAACAGACTGGTTCATAAAATAAAGAACACCCTCTATGAATAATGAACTCCATTCAAAATAGTTATCTATAGTGGACCAAATGGTCAAAAATCACTCTGAAGTGATGATGAGTAAATAAGGGGGCAGGGAAACCATAATACTGGAAACGATACAACCAGAATGGTATGTTCAAGAATAATGACAACTGGTAAAAATGTAGCCCAAATTACTGAATAATCTGAGTAGAACTTGTTAGAGGGGAATTGAGCTTGCTGTATAAACTCTCACCTTAAACACAACAAATTATTACTTAAAACAAGAAAAGATACAGATTTTGTGTCCATTCCAAAGAGAAAATAGGGAAATAATTGAACAAAATTACATACAAGTAAAAATTTTATGAAAATGATTAAAAAATTGCCAAGACAGAACACCAATTTGGAGCTGCCAAAATTGCAAGCTCGATTCAAAAGGATGTGGCATAACAGACAACACTGCTGACATCAGTTGGATCTTGGTCAATTCCAGAAAGCTGTTTGCTTGTGTTTTATTGACTATGCAGACTTTCAACTGGGTGCATCTTAGGAAACTATGTACAGCATTGCAAAAAAAGAGAGAATTACTTTATACTTAACTGTGCTCATGAGGCATATGTGAATAGACCAAGAGGCAGTCATTTGAACAGAAGGAGGAAATACTGCAAGGCTTAAAACCAGGGATAATGTCTATTACTGCTCTATCCTATAACTGTACTTAGTCAATCTGTATACTGAGAAATGACCCAAGAAGATTGATTATATTAAGGAGGAGGCATTATGATTGGAGGAAAATTTATTAAAACCTATAATATGGAGTTGACTCAGACTTCTCTGCTTAAAGCAAAGAGGATTTCTATAATTTACTGTTGGAATATTTTTTAAAAAAATACACGCTTCAGTATGGGTTACCACTCAATATCCAGAAAACAAAACTTTTTATAACTAAACCAATAAACAATATCATGATAAATGGAGAAAACATTGAAGTTGTATTTTACTTGAATGCACAATCACCATTCTTGGAAGCAGCAGCCAAGAAATCAGACAGGGATGTGCATTTGAACAAATTTGTTGTACAAGACCTCTTTAAATGTTAAAGAGAAGGCGCCGTTTTGAGGACTAAAGGGTGCCTGACTCAAGTTACAGTATTTGAATGACCTCAAATACGTGCAAAAGCTTGACTATGAGTAGGAAACACTACAGATGATTCATTTAAATTATGGTATTGGTAAATCATATTAAATATATCACGAACTGCCGGAGCCAACAGATCTATTTTGCAGGAAGTGTAGCCAGATCATGCTTTAGAAGGGAAGATGGAGAGCCTGCTTCCCATGCTTTGGGCATGAGGTATGTCTTGGAGAGATCATTCCTAGCAAAGAGATTTCATCGTTGGTAAAGCAAAGAGGGTCAGCAAAATAGAGGAAGGATGTCAAGGACAGGGGTTGACCCAGCGGTTGCAACAATGGACTCAAACACAACAGCAATTGTGAGCATGACACAGGATGGGGCGATGTTTCATTCAGTCTGAACTGACTCAACAGCACCCACTTTCTTTCTCCATATAAATAATCACAGATTTGCAAAGGAATGAGACCAGTTCCCCGAAGGTTCTTCTTGAGACTTGTCTCCACCAAGATGCTTTCATCCAGAAATCCTGACTTAGCAATTACATAATACTCACTCTCATCATTGTGTGGTACAAAGGGACCAAAGAGAAGTGGGACAATTTCTTTCTTCTTGTATCTAATGAGGCTCTTAGGGAATCTGGTCCCAATGGAAATGAAAACTTCTGTAAATATCTGCTTTGTGATTTCCTTCAAATATCTTTTATGCACAGAGTACCAGAAATATGAATTCCTCATTTGTTCAGAACCTGGCCATGCTTCCAAGACTTTCCATTTTTCCCAGAATAGAGTAAACTATTGGCCACACATGTAGACATGAAGAACACAGGAGAGTTTTTAAAAATTAGTTATGACTTACTACCTATAACATATCATTCCATATTTCAATCATGACAAGTAGACTTGCTAGCACAGTCAGTTTCCAATACATGAGTGTTTCAACACCAACTTTTATAAGGTGATATTACAGCAGAATAGAAATATTTATTTACTAAGCTTGGTATTCTCTTACCCACAACCTTTGTCAAGTTTTATAAACTCGTGGAGAAATAACAGAAATACTAAATCCATGGCTGTATATTTGGATAAGATCTGTCTCTTAGTCTTTTTATAAGCTACTAATGGGTGAAGTAATGACTTGAATGTGTCAAGAGACCTACACAGAGATGGGTTAAGCATGTGCCTGCATATGCTTTATCAAATTAAAAAGATGAGTCAAGTGGGACCAGTATCATTTAAGGCTGGGAACCAGACGTTGGCTATGTAGAACTGGGGAAAGACCCTGAGACTGAGCCACTCTGCTAAAGTAAACAAGAATGTGCCTGGAGCCTGGCTTGTACCATCTGGAACCTCAGTTTCTATGCTCCTGCCCAGTGTTTCTCTTCTCTGTATCTGGACCTAGATCTATGAGTGAGGAAAACCAGTCAAGGGTCTCTGTGTTCCTCCCCCTGGGGCTCCCTAGGTAGCCCCAGCAGCAGCAGATCCTCTTCATCTCTTACTGAGCATGGATCTGAACACAGTCCTGACCATCCTGTTCATCTTCCTGGCCATCTGCACAGACTACTACCTGCACACCCCTATGTACTTCTTCCTCAGCAACCTGTCCTCCATAGACCTCTGTTTCTCCTCTGACAATGTTCCCAAGATTCTTGTCAACCACATACCTGGTAGACTATCTCCTTCCTTGGGTGTCTCACGCAGCTTTATTTTTTCATTATATTTAGCCATGGACCATTGCCTCTTGGCTATGATGGCCTATCATCGCTTTGTTGCTGTGGTTCACCCCTTACACTACACAACCAGGATGGAGTATCTCTGCCCTCCTGCTTGCTGGGATTTCGGTCATTGCAAATCTGAATGTTCTGTTCATACCATGCCAATGGCTCAACTTTTATTCTCTGGCGACAACTGGATTCCCCATTTCTTCTGTGATGCATCTCCTCTCCTGAAACTCTCCTGCTCTGCCAACTCAATAAGGTGGTAATTCTTACTGAAGGGAGTCTGATAACTCTAATTTCATTTATTTTTATCTTGGTTTCCTACACTTACATCACCTCTGCTGTCCTGAGAGATGATGCACCAAGGGAAAATGGAGTCTTCTCCACACTTGACTGTGATTTCTATCTTCTATGGCACCATAATTGCTGTGTATTATAGCCTGCCACCCCCCACTCAAATAAAAATGGCATTGCAGTTGCTCTTATGTACAAGATGGTGACTCCCAAGCCGAACCCTTTCATCACAGCCTCAGGCACAAGGACATGAAAGGGGCTCTAAGCCACATGGAAGAATTACACTGCCTGTGTGATCACGAGGTGTCCATGGGATCAGGTATCAGGCATCATAAGACCAAATCAAACAATTATATCCATGGGAATGATGAGGGTCATAGTGAAGACCCAATGCCCATCTGTAAACAATTGAACATACCCTCACAGAAGGGTAACAAGGAAGGAATGAGCCTGTCAAGGTGCAGCATAGAACTGATTAAACACACAACATTCCACTAGTTCTTTAATGCTTCCTCCTCTCATGCCCCTTCCACCACCATTATCATAATCCCAGTTTTACCTTAGAAATCCAGATAGACCAGAGCATGTGCTGGTACAGACAAGAGCTCTCAACACTCAGAATCCAGGATCCATAAACCCTTCAGGAAATGTAATTGGAGTAGTGATTCCATGAGGGTGGTCGAAGATATGGGAAAAAGTGGGAAGTGATCACATGATGGACATATTAACCACCCTTCCCCCCAGGGTGACAAACAACAGAAAAATTGAATGAAAGGAGACAGCAGAGGGTGTAAGAAATGATAATAAAAGTAAATTATAAATTATCAAGGTGTCACAAAGGTGAGAGGGTGGGGAAGGGTGAAAAAAATGAGGAACTGATACCAAAGGCTCAAGTAAAAACAAAATGTTTTGAAAATTATGATGGCAACATATGTACAAATATGCTTGATACAAATGACATCTGACGTGTTATAAAAGCTACAAGAACCCCCAATAATATTTTGTTATTTAAAAAGAAAGATAGAAAGAGGCTCTAAGAAAAATGGTTGACAGGAAGACAGTTTCCTGTCGCGCGCCAGGTCTCGCCAGCAAGAAAAGACGCACCACAACAGGATTCTTCCACAAGCATTTAATTTTTCATTATGCGGTAAAAGACCTTGAAACCCCAAACTACTGCTGCTTATATATGCTCTATGGGGACGTGCTGTGCCTTGATTGGTGCATTTGCCAAAACCTCATGCATAGATTGGTGGTGAGTTCGCCAGAACCTTCGTTTGCATACTCCAGGGTGGAGTTATGACTACGTCATCTCAGCATGGCGCATGCGCTAAGTGGTTGTTTACCACTTAGTTGGACCACCGCCCTGACTGCCCGGCGCCATCTAGTAATGGCAGCGAGAATTGCGGCTACCCACATCACGAGAGCTGTGGCTTCCCACAGTTTCCAGCTGAGGAAAGAATCCTGCACTATGAATCTATTAACGGATATAGATATATTTGTGGTATTATTCTGGATAATCTAGAGAAGCAAATCCCTAGAAACTCATGTATAAGAGAGTTTTATATAATGGTTAAGCGCACATCAAGGAAACATCCGAACCCAGTGCTGCCCAAGTCCACAAGTCCAACATCAACCCATATATCCAACACCAATCCACAAAATCCTCCTCCATCTCACAAAACACACGTAATGATGGTGACTGCAGGAGGAAAGCCAAATCAGTGAGCATGTAAGCGTCTCAGTGCTGGCAGGGGTCTCCATGCAGGTGCTCCAGTCCCCAGGACTGCATAGGGGTAGGTCCATGCGACATCTCCTCAGGGATGTCTTGGAGGAAGTGAGCCTTACCAGCTGATGCAGGGAACTGGCTAAGGCAGCTGCACCCTGGTTGGACCAGCGCAAAGTAGTAGACCTGAGATAGAAACTCAAGGCTCATGGAGCCATTTATTCCTCTGCCATTCAATTAATCCGACATGTGTTTATTGGCCAGGTTGGCACAATAAATTTTAACTATTTCATTTGCCAATTCACTGTAATGTACTAAAGTACTTGTGGATGTGCGTAATATACTTGAACTTGGAGGTAATGATATGCTTAGTAGATACCTATCAATGGACTCAACATAACCACAACCAGATATAGGTAATGGTATATGTTGTTAATTAAAAAACTCAAAATCATCCTTCCTATAATTTGCTTTGAGCTCATAGTGACCATATAGATAGGGAAGAAATGCTGTGGTGAGTTTCTGAGACCGTGACTCTTATGAGAGTAGAAGGACCGTCTTTCTCTAGATGTTATTAATTAGTGTATGATGAAATATTTTAAATAGAGGTTAAAGCTTTTTTTCCTAAGAGATCAGTTAAAATAAACTCCAGCTAACCCATATTGTCCCACTTCCTTGTTGTAAATGCTCTCAGAGTCCACAAAAGAAACATGCTGTTACGAGTTGATTCTGACTCACAGCCACTCTGGAGAGGTCAGAGAACTGTCTCATAGGTTTTGCAAGGATGTAACTAAAAATGAATTGGCATATAATTCACAAAAAATATAATTCAATAGTTCAGTCAAATTAAGAAGGGTTGAGTGATTATCACCGCAATCAATTTAAAACATTTTCTTCTTTCTGGTCGTCATTGTTGTTAGCTCCCTGTTTCCCCCTAACCTCCCCTACAATGCCCCTAGGTAGCTATTTATCCAGATTCTGTCTCTATAGATTTACCTCTCCTGGATTTCACCTACAGAAAAGCCTACAAAAGAAAAGCAAGAAAACATGCAAACGAAAAACCAATATCAATGACCAAATTATACAGGAAAATACCTCAACCAAAAAGAAAGCAGAACATATAAAAAATTGCACCACCTTTAATATTGGTCAAAAGTGAGATCAAGCCAACATATGTATAAATATTCTAGGAACAATTGATGTGTGGATTGTTATAAGAGCTGAAAGAGCCCCTAATAAAGTGATCTTTTAATAAAAATTACAAAAAAATAAAGTATATAGATCAAAAGAAAATAGTGAGATCAAATGATAAGGTATTACATTTTAACCTAACTACATCTAACATAATCCATGTCACAGTGCTCTCAAAGCAAATGTATTCACATCCCTTAACTATGGTCAAAGGATCCATCAGAGGCTTAATACATGGGGTGCTCAGGAAATGGGTCCCCACAACCTTCTGAAAGCCATGTGTTCATATTTAAGATCTGATACCATTTTCTCCTTTGGTTTTGGACTTTATGATTTACAACCATGGGATCACACGGGCGGGAATGCTTCTGCCATGTGGACTTAGTTGACGGAAGGATGACCCATGGGAGCCGACAGTTATATATGTCCTCTACACAATGGGTAGTGCATTATAGAATGTGATGGAATAAATGTAAGAATAAATTTCACCACAAATACCCAGTGTTATCCGGTCAATTCTGATTCATAGTGTCCCTATGGTACAAAGTAAAATTCTTCCTTAGAGTTTCTGAAACTATTACTATTTCACAGAGCAAAAAAGCCTCCTCTTTCTGTAGTGGAGTGATTTCTGTGATTGAACTTTCAGCCTGGTGGCTATCAGCCCAATGCTTATCCCACAGTGCTGTTGGGGCTTCCTGCATCTATGACAGTGGTGTTTAAACCTGGTGCCCTCTATTGCCATGGGAACTTTTAATTTACACTGATGCTTGTCCAAATGATGAGTGGAACCAAATATTTGATGTTCTTTCCTTCACCTTGTTAACTGAGGGTCCTAATGAACATCCTTATTTGAAAATCATGCTGCTTTAAATGTATTTTTTTATTGTTCCTAAGAAAGTGAGCCTAGAAATCCTCAAGGATATTGTTGTTGATTGTTGACTCTTGTTGAACATTTTCTGTAGAACTTCCTATGCAACATAATGTCCTAGTCCTAAGCCAGACCATGGGCATAATTCACATTCCTAGGTCTCAGAGAATCCTAAGGATTTGTTGTTCTTTCTAGTGTCTCATCATATAATTGGATTAATTTAACTGGTATAGTTTATGTGGAGGATGCCTTTTTTCATAGGAGTCTCTGGGTATTACAAATGGATTAAGTCCATTTAAATGGTGTCACTTGATGTCTAGCTGGAAGCTTGACAGTCTTAATCCACACAGAGATGTCTTGGAAGACTAAGCCATGCTATCTATTTGTCAACGTTATCACTCTATGAAACCCTATAGAGGAGTGGGACTATACACATGGGGTCACCATGAGTCAGAATAGACTCAATGGCCAGTGAGAAAAATAGAAAATTTGTCCTTTTCCATTTTAAAATACTGATCTCCGTTTGTTATTGTATCTTTCCTGAATTAGCCTTGCCTGTCTATGTTTCACGTTACCAAAAGAGACCCCAAATCTCAAATATAACTCAAGAAGACAATTTTTTTACGTCAGAAAGTGGAAAAGACAAGACAAACACACATCGTTTGCATGAGGGAGATGATTAGCACAAGGTTCCAATGGCCTCCAAGGGTTTATAGAGAATCAGAGGCTTAAATGGGGCATTGGAGGACAAAGAAAGATGATCACAGAACTGGACCAATAAGTAACATCATGACAAATGGAGGGAAAAAATGAGTTGTCGGGGTTTCCACTTGTGTGTCGCCACAATCAGAATCATGGAAGCAGGAGTCAAGAGATCACAGGTTGAGTTGCATTTTGTAAATCTGCTCCACAGGATATCTTTAGAGGGCTGAAAACCATGAAGCTTACTTTGAGGTCTAAGGTGCACCTGACCACATCCATGGTGTGTTCAATTGGCTCATAAGCATGTGAAAGTTGCACATTACATAAAGAAGACCAAAGAAGAATCAATGTGTTTGAAATATGGTGCTGGAGAAAAATATTCAAAGTGCCATGGAGTTGTTGAAAGAACAAACTAATCTGTTTGGAAGAAGTACAGAACTAGAAGCCAGGATGTCAAAACTTCACCTCAATTACTTTGGTTTATTGTCTCTCCCTTTTTAAAATTTGTCAATTGTTTGTTAATTTTTACAAAGCTTTTTCAAAGAACCAACTTGTTGTCTTATTGATTTTTTCTATTATTTTTTTGTTTCCAATCCATTTATTTATATCCCAATCCTTTATGATTCCTTTTCTCCTTATGGTTTATTTTGTTGGTTTTGTTTAATTGTTGAAGATACTGTGGTAACATGCTGATTTTCATTTTCTCTCCTTTATTCATATGTGTTCAGAATACTATAAATTGCCCTCTGGTAATTATCTTGCTGTGTCTCATTGGTTTTGATATTTTATGTCTTTGTTTTCATTTTTTTTCAAATTTCATCCCATATTTCATCCATTTCCCAGTACTTTTCAATAATAGGTTGTTCATTTTCCATAAATTAGAACTTTTTTGCCTTGGTTCATTTACAATTTTATAGCACTGTGTTCTGAAAAAAATGGAGTACAGAATCTCAATATTTTAAAATGTATTCAGGCTTGCTTTGTGACCTAACATGTAATCCATTCTAGAGTATGTCCATGGGAAGTAGAAAAGAATGTGTACTGTGTTGCTGTTAGGTTGCATGCTCTTTAATGTCTAGGAAGTTGAATTGGTTACTTGTGTCGTTTAGTTCCTCTCTGAGTTCTCTATTGGGTTTTTCCTAATTATTTGTCTTTCCTCAAGAGTAATATAATGATTTCTCTAACTATTATTGCTGTATTCCATATTTCTCTTCAACTCTATAGGGTTTTATTAATGTTCTTTGAGGGCCTTTCATTGGCTGGAGTGTTTATGATGACTATATCATCTTGTTTTATTGTCCCTTTAGTTAATATGCAGTGTCCTTTTTTGTCTCATGATTTTTTTTGGTTTTGAGAGTCATATATCAGACATTAATATGGCAACTTCTGCTTTTTTGTTATTAACATTAGTTGGTAATTTTTCTCCATCCTTTGATTTTTAGTCTATTTTGGTCTGTCCAGTTAAAATGTGTGTCTTGTAGGCAGCAAATTGATGGGTCTTGTTTTCTTATCCAGTCTCCTATATTCCATATTATCTTCATATAATCATATTATCAGTATCATGCTATTGATAAATGCAGGTTTATTGCTGTCAATTTCTGTGTAGTGTTGTATGTATAGTGTTAGTGAAATCTTTGTTGTCCGGATATTTCTGTGCTGTTTTGAGTATTGTTTCAGTGTGTTGATTCCTGGGTTGTGTTGTCTAGTATGTTGCTCTTACATTTGTCTCCTGTTGTTGATTCTGTGTCTAAAGTGTTCATTTTACCACTTTTTGTAATGATGGTCTTAATTTTTCAAATCTCTTTAGTTTCTCCTTGTGTGGAAATACTCTTATTTCTCTGTCATTTGAGTGATAGTTTTGCTAGCTATAAGATTCAGGCAGTTTTTAATCTTTCAGGGTTTTATATATGTCTTCTTGCTTGCATGATTTCTGCTGAGAAATCCAAGCGTATTCTTAATGATTTTCCTTTCTAAGTGACTGCCATTTTTTCTCTTGCTGCTCTCAGGATTCTCTACATCTCCTTGACATATGGGAATTTAACTGTGATATGGTGGGATGTTAGTCTTCTTGGGAGCAGTTCTCTCAGCATCTTGAATCGTTGTTTTCTTTTTATAGTGTTAGGGAAGTTTCCTTCCATGTTTTCCCGTACTATTCTCTCTGTAGATTTCTTGGTTTCTTCCTGCTCCAGAATCCAAATGAGACAGACCTTGTTCTTGATAATGCCCCACCCAATTCTTAGGTTTCCTGTGATTCCTTTGCTCTTTTTGTCGACTATTTCTCTTAATGGTTGTAGTCAAGAGAGGTGTCTTCAAGTACATTTATTCTTATCAATTTCTTCTACTTTTTAAACTCTGCTCTTTTACCATGTGTCTAATTCTGTTATTATTTATCTTCTGGAATTCTATTTGGTGTATATTTTATACTTTTCCTATTCCTTCTATAGTTCACTTGAACATGTCCTCCATTTCTTACATCTTCTTGAACATTATTCTTCTGAATTCTATTGAGATTTGTAAGGTTTGTTGTGTCAACCTGGCCCATAAGTTCATGTGGCATTAATAGAAGGGTGGAGAGACGAATGGCTTGGTGGCCCTTGGCTTTCTAGTTCTCTGGTCTCTTGTCCTCTGATGCTCAGACCAGAGCCTTGGCTGGAAAGGCTCACTTCCTGTGAGACATCTCTGAGGAGAAGCCATATGGACTTATCCTGATGTAGCCGTGGATGCTGCACAAGCCGCATGGAGACCCCTCGGTGCTGAGATGTTTACAACACCACTCGATTCAAAGAGTTTCTACTTGCTGACCTGTGATCCTTCTGTGTTAGGCATCATTGTATGTATTTTGATGAGTTTGAGAGTACTATGTAGATTGGAGTCAGACATAAGGGCTATGTTGGACTTTCGAGTTTGGACTGGACTGGGTTGGGATGCTTTCTGAATGTACACTTACACTATATATAAAACACTTTTTTATACATAAATGGGTTTCTGTGGATTTTTTTCTCTAGTTTACCCAGCCAAACACATATATTATGCTCATTCCAAGGTCTTTTCTTCAGACTATTTCTTTGGATCTGGGTATTGTTCAGTTGCATGTACTGTGTGTGTACTCTCATTGATTGCTGCTTCTAAAGCATTGTGGTGCAGCTGGTCTTGTTGGGAGGGTTGGTGGTTGTGTGAGAACAGTTCATTTTCGGGGAGCAGCACTGTGCAGTGTTTGTTCTGTTGTGAACAGGGTTTCTGTGGTTTTTAAATCAATTCAATGGTACCGCACAACAACAGCATCAACATATGGTGCCAAAAAGGTGGAAGCATGAAGAAAAAATAGGAAAAAGAAAAAGTACAGTAAATAAGGTAGGGAAAAGGTAGAAAATGGAAGAAAAGAAAGGAGATGGAGAGAAAAGGGAATGAATGCTGTTTGATCTCTTCTCCACGCCCCCCTCAAAAAAAGAAAGAAAAGATGGAAGAAAAAGAAAAAGAAGAAGAAAACTGGAGGGCTCTGTTTACATGGGTTATTTCCTTGGTCTAGTAGCTTTGTAGCTGTAGTCAGTGAGAGGATAGATACAAGAAGGTCTTGGCATCAGAAATGCATCTAAATTTATTCTGGGTAGAGAAAACACTATGCTGGACCAAGTCTTGCCTGGTGGAAGCCGTATTTGCTGGCAGGGAACAGAAAGAGAATTTATCTTTTGGCTGGGCCTAAAGAGTTGTTGACTAGGAGGATTAAGAGATCTATCTCGGCCAATTCCTGCTTGCTGGTGGGGTGCACAGAATCACCAGAGCTGTGGCTTGGACCTTGTTAGTGGGGTACAGGAAGAGTGCCTAGCCAGACTAGGTCTTCCTGCTGGCTGGCTTGTAACAGACACCAGTGAAATTTTTAATACTTTTAAGAGATCTTTTGCAGTGGATTTGCCAAGTGAAAGACATTGTTTGATTTCTTGACTGCTGTATTTATGAACATTGATAGTAAATGCAAATGAAATAAATGACTACATGAATCTTTTCTCATTTGTCCAGTTGTGAGGATATTTCCTTCACATTCAATTGCAATCCTTACTGACGGCTGTACTCTAATTTTCATCAGCAAGTGCTGATGAAATGGTAAACTTCTCTTTATCATTCACTATCCTTTTGCTGTACTTGAATGACTGCGTCTTGGACAGTGAACACATGTTCATGAGAACAACTAAGTGTACTGAAATTCCCATGCTCTGAAATGCTATCCATAATCTAGCAGGCTAGAGGTATAAACTCAGGAAACCAGCTCTAGGAAAAGGCGTTCTTTCTGTGTCAGTCCTAGGGAAAGTTCCTTATCGATTTTCACCGTATGTCTCTTGGTTCCCTGGTGATCTTCATGATTTCCTTTTTGCTTGTTTGTTTGGGCTTCAATATATGTGCTATTTTTTACTGCAAGTATAATTGGCTTTAAACACATTCTATGCTACTAGGGTCCCACGAATAAAACAAAGAATAGTCTACCGCCAAATAGGATTCTTCTGCAAATACAGGAGTTTAGGACTAATAAAATACATTTCGTGGAGATGGGAGGGAGGCAAAATAGCAAACAAAGAAAAATTTGCATGCAAGTCCTAAGCATCTCATTGTCTCCAGGGGAAGGAAGCTGATTAGATAGTGTTATATAACTAATAAATCAAAGGGAGACCTTTTGTTTGTTTGTTTGTTTTTGTGTGGGAAAATCTTAGAGGAAATGACAGTCTCAGTGAGAGTAAAGAGCCATGGTTTAACAAAAGAATTGACATTGATTTGGATCTTCAAGGATGAGGGTGAAGGGACAGGCAAGGTATCCAGGACAGGTGGAATAAGAAATAATCTGTTTCTTAGATGGAAAAAAGGCATGGTTCCTATTGATTTGGTTCTCATTGAATCTATTCTGATTCACAGCGACCCATGTGTGCAGGAAAGAATAATTCTCTAGGATTTTGAAGGCTGTGATCTTCTTTAAGAAGTAGATAGCTAGACTTTGTCTTCCAACATATCTCTGGGTGGGTTCAGACTGTCAACCTTCCCGTCAGTTTGCCAGTGCTTAACCCATTTGTGATACACAGTGACACCCTAAGGAAAAAATCAGAGCTCATGCTAAATATACTGGTACTCCCACATAGTAAGACAGTTCAATTGGATGATGAGAAACTAGAAAGAATGATGAATTATTAGGATTCCATATGAGGCACAGAAATGTTATTTGTGCACAAAGAATTGATGTTAGCATTAGACACTTTCCACAGAAGACTCACACCCTTATTGATTGTCCCCACACTTGCCTGACATGTCCTTAAGGGTTTC
This sequence comes from Tenrec ecaudatus, assembly GCF_050624435.1. Lineage (NCBI taxonomy): Eukaryota > Metazoa > Chordata > Mammalia > Afrosoricida > Tenrecidae > Tenrec > Tenrec ecaudatus. The sequence goes on along the minus strand of NC_134541.1, from coordinate 108,951,895 downwards.
TAGACTCACTTTCTTTAAAACAACCTCAAATACATTTAGAGAAGCATGGTTGTCTACTCAGAATGTTCATTAGAACTCTCAGGTAACAAACAGAAGGAAAGAGCTCTAATTGTTGGGTCCCAGCCAGCATTTGGACTGGCATCAGTTTATAACCAAAGATCTCCAGGTGATACAGGCATCTAGAATTAAAAACCATTGTTACAGATTTATGGGAATCCTGTTGGTGTATAGGAGCCTTGGTGGGGTAGTGATTAGGCGTTGGGTGATGGTGCCCAAGGTTATCAGTTTGAAACTACCAGCCTCTCTATTGGGGGAGGTTAGGGGAGATATTAGACTTTCTATTCCCATGAAGAGTTACAGTCTTGGAAACCCACAGGAGTAGTTTTACCCTATCCTATGGTCACTATAAGTTGCCATCAACACAATGGCAGTGAGTTTTGTATTTTTGAGTTGTAAACACAGAAGCTTCAATTGTGGTTTAGTGGTTACTTGGGCTGCTAACTGCAAGATTAGCAGTTCAAAAATCACCAGCTGCTCCTTGGGAGAAAGATTGGGCTTTCTACTGCCACAAAGAGTTACAGGCTCAGGAACTCAGAGGAACAATTCTTTTTTTGGGGGGGGGAGGCGGGGATTTGTACATTTTATTGAGGGTTAATTTCCATCAACAAGGAACTCCTGTAAAATATTAGGAAACTTGAGTTAGTAAGGGGACACGGAAGTCTTCCATGGTAGTGCATTGGTGTCCAGGAATCCACCAGGGACTGGTGCAGAGACCTGTTCTCTGAAAGTCTCTGAACGCTGTTGAGTGTGGGAATACTCAAATGAAAGGTTGGTGGGTGGGGGGAACTGCTGAGGAGTGGGGTATGGGAAGAGAAAAAAAAGGACAGAAACATATAAAGTCTTAATTTGGAAGGATTCATTTTTAAAAGGAAAATCAGAAATCCCGCAAAGGACATGACTGAGGGAACTTGCAAAATCTAAGAGGGTGGCCTGCTCCCTGTCAACCATGTTGGAGTTCCCAAGGGGGACCACTTTGTCACTGCAGACTCCCAGCAGGGGACCTTGCACTCAGCAGTTACATCTTTAGCTATTCAGAGGTAAAGCAGCAGGGTTTCTGGGCCTCATCAATGTTTAACAAACTGAGGGTGGAAATAAGGCCAAAACTGCCCATGGGTGAGTCTTGGTAAATGATGCCATTCAGCAGCTCCTCTAAGATTTCCCGTTTCCCCCACGCCCTCAGTTGAAAGGGGAGCTGGGTTCTTCAGTCCCTTCATCCCCTAGTCCTTGGGCAGGGACCTCACCAAGAACCCAGAGAGAGTCATCTTGGTAGAGGTATACATTTGTGTCCCAACCTCTTGAGGCCCACATTGAGGTTGCTCTCCAGGTTTGGGGCAAATTCATGTAGCTACTCATCCTCAGTAGTACACAGGTCCAGCACTCCCCAACAGGATGATCAGATCCCAATAGGGCCCGGCAGTAGATGGATTCCATGGTGCCTGGCATGGCTATGTTCTTATGATGGGGTAGAGAAAGGTTCTGCCTGGACTCCAGTCTGAGCTCCTCTGGTCTCTTATTGACATACAGGGTCCCTGAGATCCCACAGACCCTGCATTAAAGGTGCTCTGGGAGGGGTAGGCATCCCCCAGGATTAGTCTTCACATAATCAGGACAGCCACACTGCTCGGTAGCTCTTCAACCTTGGCACTGTGCATATCAGCTAACTGCAGGCTGAGAAGTCTGGTAATCTCCAGGTCAAGCACCCCGGAGTTGTAGATGGGGTGCAGGGTGCTATCCGGGAGAACAGGAGTGGGAACCATCGGCCCTTCCTGCCCCAGGTCCAGATGGAGCAATGGGCAGCCACCTTTCCTCAGGCCGGCCTTTTAGAGTCAGCCTGGCTCTTGTTGAGAAGTTCCATGAGCTGGGCCTCATGCAGCAAGGGCTGGACGCACCCGCCCCCAAGCCCCCACCTGTGACTCCCATTTCTTTTGCTTGAACTCGGGGAGACAGGGATATCAGGCTCCACTTCCATGGCCTCCTGTTGTAGAGTCTTCTTGAAGGCCACCAGGGCTGAGGACCATGGGAGGCCTGCTGGGGGTAGGGGTCCAGTTCCAGGGGCTAGAGCGAGCCTTTACCCCTGCTTAAGATCACTCACTGCTGCGCCCCTCCCAAGACCAGATATGCAGCACCTCAAAATCCTGCAGGCTCCAGGGGGACCCCTGCACTATTACATCTCCAGACGTGCATTCGAACCCACAACCCACTGCTTAGCCTTTCTGAGGGTCTTCACTAGTTCTGAAGAAGACAGCAACACTCCTGACCACGGCCTAGAAGGCGAAGACCTCCTCGCACCCGTGGCCCTGTGGTCTTGCTGAAGGCTCTGGGACCACACAGCCCCCTCGTGTCGGTGGCAGTTTGGGGTCCTGCACCCCAGCAGCTTCTGTTCTGTGAGTCTTCCTGAAGCAGTGGCCGCTGCAACTGCAAGTTCCTTTCTCTCTTCCTCCTCATGTTGCTGGTGGGGTTTTTCTTTTTAAAACGTTTTATTAGGGGCTCATACAACTCTTATCACAGTCCATACATATACATACATCAATTGTATAAAGCACATCTGTACATTCTTTGCCCTAATCATTTTCTTTTCTTTCTTTTCCCTTTTCTTTTTTTACATTTTATTAGGGACTCATACAACTCTTATCACAATCCATACATATACATACATCAATTGTATAAAGCACATCCATACATTCCCCGCCCCAATCATTCTCAAAGCATTTGCTCTCCACTTAAGCCCTTTGCATCAGGTCCTCTTTTTTTCCCCTCCCTCCCTGCTCCCCCCTCCCTCATGTGCCTTTTGTAATTTATTCATCGTTATTTTGTCATATCTTGCTCTATCCGGAGTCTCCCTTCCCCCCCTTCTCTGTCGTCCCTCTCCCAGGGAGGAGGTCACATGTGGATCCCTGTAATCAGTTCCCCCTTTCCAACCCACTCACCCTACGCTCTCCCAGCATCGCCCCTCACACCCTTGGTCGTGAAGGTATCGTCCACCCTGGATTCCCTGTGCCTCCAGCCCTCATATGTACCAGTGTACAACCTCTGCCCTATCCAGCCCTGCAAGGTAGAATTCGGATCATGGTAGTTGGGGGGAGAAAGCATCCAGGATCTGGGGGAAAGCTGTGCTCTTCGTCGGTACTACCTTGCACCCTGACTGACCCATCTCCTCTCCTAAGCCCCTCTATGAGGGGATCTCCAGTGGCCGACACTTGGGCCTTGGGTCTCCACTCTGCACTTCCCCCTTCATTCAATGTTGTATATATATAAATACACACACACACACATATATATATATATATACATACACACACATATTCTTTTTTTTTTTTTTGCATGATGCCTTATACCTGGTCCCTTTGAAACCTCGTGATCGCACTGGCTGGTGTGCTTCTTCCATGTGGGCTTTTTTGCTTCTTAGCTAGATGGCCGCTTGTTTATCTTCAAGCCTTTAAGACCCCAGTCACTATCTCTTTTGATAGCCGGGCACCATCAGCTTTCTTCGCTGGTGGGGTTTTTCATCTGTTGCTTTCAGTCCCCATCTCTGGCAGCTTGAGCCCCTGGGGTGGCCAGCTGAGAAAGCACCCGCACAGACACCCACTTGTGCTGCCCTGGCCGGGTGCAATGCACCCTCCCTCCTTCACTTAAGCTTCTGTCTTGGATGCAGCTGCCTCTGCATCCGGAGCACCCGACCCTGTAGCTTAGCAACCAGGGCCGCCAAGAACAGTTTAACCTGACCTCTCAGGGTCTTACGAGTCAACATTGACTCCATGTCGGTAACTTTTGTTTGTTTGCTCCCTTGTTTTGGTTATAAATTCAGAAAAGAGCCCTGATGACCTGGTGGGTTTCGTGTTGGGGTGCAAACTGCAAGGTCAGAAGTTCAAAACCACCATTCGCTCTGCAGGGAAAGGATGAGTCCTTTGGACATGTAAAATTAGACAACCTCAAAAATCTATATGGGCATTTCTACTACATCCTATAGGGTCTCCATGAGGTGGAATCAACTCCAAGGCAGGTGATCTGTTTGGGGTGGTTCTGGATCCAAGGCTCCCTGATGGGACAGTGGGGTCAATGTTGGGCTGCTAACCACAAGACTGGCAGTTTGATGCCACCAGTTATGCCACTGGAGCAAGCAAGGTAAGGCTGTTTGCTTCCATAAATATTTACAGTCTCAGAAGTCCTAAGAAGTAATTTTACTTTGTCCTGTAATGTTTCTAAGAGTCAGAATGACGCCGTGAGCATGTTTTGTTCTTGTAGAATTTTATTCTGCACCAGGCTTTATGTAAGGGAAATATATAATAGTCTTGTCCCAGAAAGACTTGCAGGCTTGCAGTGCCTGTGAGGCAATTCTCTCCATTTTATAGAGTTGCCATGACCAGTCATATCAACTGGGTGAGAACACTTTGGGGTTGTGGCTTCTGAGGATATTTGTAACAGAGGAGTGAAAAAATTATTGTTACTTGGAGTTTTTTAAGGTGAAACTTTTCATAAAACATTTTATATTCCGGTAATTAACAACAACTATCATTGCTTACCACTGGCTGTAGTTAAATAAGAGTTCATCAATAAATATTTATTGTGAATATTGAGTCTAAATTATTTATAAATCCAGAAAAGTAGCTTATCACCAGTGGTCAAAGGTTTCTATACCTGATAATAATTTGTTGTCCATGGGTCTTTCATCAGGTAGAGTCTCTCTTCCTGCCCATAATTTTTCTGAGTGCCCCTTTCATGTCCTTGTTCCTGAGGCTGTAGATGAAAGGGTTCAGCATGGGGGTCACCACCGTGTACATCACAGAAGCTACAATGTCATACTCAGCCGAGTGGGTGGTTGACGGACTGAAATACACAGCAATGATGGTGCCATAGAAGAGGGACACCACAGCCAGGTGGGAGCCACAGGTGGAAAAGGCTTTCCATCTACCCTTTGCTGATGGAATTTTCAGAACAGCACAGGTGATACAAAAGTAGGAAACCAGAATACAAATCAATGGGGTGATCGTCATCAGTCCCCCTTCCGTGAGAATCACCATCTCACTGATGTGTGTGTCAGAGCAGGCAAGTTTCAGGAGAGGAGCCACATCACAGAAGAAGTGGGGGATTCTGTTGTCTGCACAGAATGAGAATCCAGCTGTCAGCAGAGTGTACAAGAGAGCATGCAGGTTGGCAACGACCCAAGACACAGAGACCAGCAGGGCACAGAGCTGAGGGGTCATCTTTGTTGTGTAATGTAAAGGGTGACACACAGCAACAAAGCGGTCATAGGCCATCACAGTCAGGAGGAAAATGTCCATATTGATAAAAACAATGAAAAAATACATCTGTGTGAGACACCCAGGGAAGGAGATTGTCTCACTCCCAAGGATGTGGTTGATCAGCATCTTGGGGATAGTGGTAGATGTGAAGCAGATGTCCATGAAGGACAGGTTTCTGAGGAAGAAGTACATGGGGCTGTGTAGGCGAGCGTCCATGCTGATGGCCAGGATGATGAGCAGGTTGCCCAGCACTGAGGCCAGGTACATGCTCAGGAAGAGCACGAAGAGGAGCTCCTGTTGCTCCTTGGACTTCCTGGAGAGCCACAGGAGAAGGAACTCAGAGCCACTCGACTGGTTTGTTCCACCCATAGGTCTAGGATCAGATGCAGAGAAGACCGAGAATGGGGAGAAACCTAGGAATGGAGAGTTCTGCAGGGACAAGTCAGGTACCAGCTATGAACTTGTTTACTTTATCAGAGTTGCTCAGTCAGAATCTGCCCCCAGTCCTACTCCACCAACTTCTGACTCCCAGTTTTAAGTGATGATGGACCCACTTGATTCATACTTTTTATTTTATAAGAAATAAGACAAAACAGGTACAGTTGCATCCTCAGCCCATCTCTATGACTGTGTTTGTTTCAGTGAACATTTCCCAGTCTGTTTTCCTGTCTTTAGTAACTCATAAAAAGACTAGAGAATAAAATTGTATGAGCCCCCAATAAAATGGGTTTAAATAAAGACAAGAGAAATAGCTGATTATTATTGAGTTTATCTCAATATATAATTCATGGATTTAGTATTCCTGTTATTATTCCCTGCATTTCAAGATTTAACAGACAGTTCCTAAAAGAACTTCATGTCTTACTAAGCAATATTCATATCACTTTGGCTATGAGCTTACCTAAGGGAAGTTGGTATCATAGCAATCATGTGTTCTCCAACTCTCTATGACTGCACATTGCTTCTATATGTTGTGGGAATTAGAAAGCCTTGGAATGGTAAGTAGGTCCTGGACAAGTGAGGGCAGCGATTCATGGTCTTACTCCTTTGTGCAGAGAAGCTGTTTGGAGGAATCGCAGAGAGGCATTTACAGAGTCACCATGACTGTTGGGACCATATTCCCTGAAAGCCTCATTAGACACAACAAGAGAATCATTGTCCCTCTACATTTTGGTCCCTTTGGACCTAACAATGATGACATTGAGTATTATGTAACTCCTGAGTCAGAACTTGTAGATGACACCATTTTAGTGTAGAAGAATCCCAAAAAGAATCCCCTAGGATCTTAAATCTCATCACTTTGCTGATGTGGGCTTATCTCTATGGATTTAGGAATACAGCTCCTAAATATTTTTGTTCTTACTTTATTAACTCAGCAACTAGCGTTATTACATTGTTTTTGTGGTTTTGTTTTGTTTTGTTTTTGTTTTCGTCTTCAGGTCTAGTCATCTGCATATGCTTACTGATATGATAAGAAGATGGTAGAATTCTTCAATTTCTTTATCAGTGGCTTTAGAGGTTGGTAAGTAAATTTGAATAATAGTTGTATTAACTAGACTGCCTCATTGCTGTATTGTCCTGTCACAGACAACATTGTGCTTCAAGATAGATCCTGAAATGTTCTTGTCAATGGTGATTGTGATGATATGACTCCTGATTTGGCATCGCTGGCCTAGAAAGCCATATGACTATCCAACTCACAGTCAATACCAAATTGTCCAAAAATGACCAATACAATCCATTCCAGCCCATGAAGGCCTACAATACTGATCTTTATGAATTCCATTTATTTTTTCTGATTTCAAATTTCCATAGAGTTGTACTGAATACATACCATTTGCAATTACTAATGGGTGTTTGAATCTGTTTATTCTCATCTTGAGTTGTGCCCCATCCGCACCATAAGGTCCTCAAATATGTGCTCCATACATATTATGATGGTTGCTTCTTATTTGAAAAGACAGCGTTTCTCCAGTTATATTTTGTCTGTCTTCCAACATGAGGGACTGATCCTCCAATATGATCTCTGACAAGTCTTAGCTGCCACTTGTGATGTTGTCTATGGCTCATCTCTGAGGTGTGGAAGCGTATTTCTTCACCATAATCTTTTCTTAGTCTGGAAGCTCTGCTGAAACCTGTTCATGTTGAGGAAACCTACTAGTATTTGTAATACTGGTGGCATAGCATCCAGCATCACAACAGCCACCAAAGTATGACCAACCCAGGGCCATTTATGGTACATCATTCCCACCCCCAACTCCCCTGAGGATATAGCTTGAATTAAGTAATTATTTTCCTTGAGTCTGAGGGCCTTCCAGTCATTATTTAGAAGGCTTAGCTAAAACCCTTCCAGAAGTTGAAAACATTCTTGACTCATAGACTACATAGCAAAAGATAAAAATACTAAAACAAACAAAAAAGATACAAATGCTAACACAGAAGGAACAAGAGGCTGCAGAATGTATTCTTGGCTGCTTGTAGGGCGTTCATGAACACTTCTTGTTATTGGGTACATTCTCATTTCACTTGATATTTTTAATAACAATGCATAGTGTTATTTATTTGCAGGTTGTTATGGCTTTGGGAATTATAGGATGTTAAGGATGCCTTTAATTCCAGAAGCCAAAGGAAAAATCTCATTGCCATAGAGTTGATTCCAAATCATAGCGACCCTGTATGGAGTTTCCCAAAACCATAAGGGAGGAGGCAGCCTTCAATTTCTCTGACAAAGAGGCTGGTGGGCTTGAACTGTTGTCCAGGCACTTAATAGCCAAAACTTAATCCACAGCACCTACAGGGATCCTTTAAAAAGAACTGATTTCATTTGATGAAGTTTTTCTTTTACTTTTACATTGTGAATTAGGTAAAGGTTTACAGGGAAGATAATCAGTTTTCCACTCGACGATTCATACAAATTGTGACTCAGCTCATCCATTGCAATTCCCCTCAATGCAACCCTGCTGATCCCACTTCCCCTCTCTTTCCACTTTCCATTCCTCCTTCTTCCTGAATGCTCAGACCTTCATCCTTGTATCCATGCTCCTCCTTTGATCTGAAATGACTGGTCATGCAAACACAGAGGTGAGTTAAGTCCAGACATGAAGGGCAAGCGCTACACAGAGTACTAGGATTGCCACCAGCCTCTATCTGATCAGTAAGCTTTTATGTCCATTTTAAGATTTTTCAGTCCTGTTTTGCATTTTTCTCCTACTTTATCAAACCTTCCTAATTAGATACTATTCAGAGCAGTTGGCAGCAGTAGTGAGGCACCATCTAGTTCTTCTGGTCTTGAATAAAAGCCAAGTCTCTGCCTGCTGCCAAAGTCAAGCCAAAGTCCTCCAAACACAAGTTACAGGCACAGAGAAAGACAGTTTCATTGGGAGATCATTAACGTAAGGAGACAGAGGGATTGCTTTCCAAATTGCCTCTTAGAATGGAGACAGGAGGGGATATCTATATCTATCTATCTCTGCATCTTTATCATTTTGTTGAGGGATCTTGCAGGTCCTATAACAATCCATACAACAATTGTATCAAGAATATTTGTACATATGTTGCCATCATCATTTTCAAAATATTTTGTTTCTACTTGAGCCCTTAGTATCAGCTCCTCTTTTTTTCTCCCCTTCCCCCACCCTCCCATCCTCATGAACCCTTGATAAATGATAGGTTATTATCTTCATGTCTTACACCATCTGTTGTCTGTCTTCACCCACATTTCTGTTGTTCATCCCTTCTTCCCCCACCTTTGCCCTTCCCTCATTGTATTGCTACTCCAATTACTGGATCGTGGGTTAGGGTTATCTGTCCTGAATTCTGTGTAACAACAGCTCATAGATGTACCAATGTACATGCTCTGATATAGCGAGATTTGGAAGGTACACGTGAGGTCATGATAGTGGTGGGGAGGGAGCATTAAAGAACTAGAGGAATGTTGTTTATTTCATTGGTGCTATACTGCATCTTGGATGGCTCTTCCCTTCCTGTGGCCCTTCTTTAAGGGGATGTCCAATTATCTACAGATGGCCTTTGGGTCTCCATTCTACCCTCATTGGCACTGATATGATTGATTGTTTTGGAGCTTCTGATAGTCATCAGCTATCATAGACACCTTGTGATCACACAGGGTGGGTGCTTCCTCCATGTGCTTTGTTGCTTCTCTGATAGATGGCCTCTTGTTTAACTTTCAGCCTTTAAGATGCCAGATGTTATATCTTTTAGGTTTTCTTTTTTAATTTTGCTAATTATTTTATTTTTTACATCATTTTACTGGGGCTTCTACAACTCTTATCACAATCCATCGATACATACATTGTGTCAAGCACATTTGTACATTTGTTGCCATCATCATTCTCAAAACATTTGCTTTCTACTTGAGCCCTTGGTATCAGCTCCTCATTTCCCCCCTCCCTCCCCACTCTCATGAACATTAGATAATTTAAAAATTATTATTATTATTTTGTCATGTCTTACACTGTCCGGTGTCTTCCTTTACCCACTTTTCTGTCGTCTGTCCCCCAGGGAGGAGGTTATATGTGGATCCTTATAATCGGTTCCCCCTTTTTACCCCAACTAACCTTCACCCTCCTGATATCATATTGTCACTCCCATTACTAGTCCAGAATGGACTATCTGTTCTGAATTCCCGGTGTTTCCAGTTTTTGTCCCTACCAGTGTACATCCTCTGGTATAACTTGATTTTTAAAGTTGAATTGGGATCATGATAGTCAAAGGTGGGGGTGGGTGGCAAAGGAGGAAACATTTAAGGGCTAGAAGAAAGTTGTAGGTTTCATCATTGCTACACTGCACACTCACTGGGTCTTCTCCTCCCATGACCCTTCTGTAAGGGAATGTCCAGTTACCTACAGATGAACCTTGGGTTCTTAGTCTGCACGCCCTCATTTACAATGATATTATTTTTTGTCCTTTGATGCCTGATACCTGAACCTCTTGACACCACATGATCACACAAGCCAGTGTTTCTTTCATATGGACTTTGTTGCTTCTGAGCTAGATGACTGCTTGTTTACCTTCAAGCCTTTAAGACCCCAGATGCTATATCCTTTGATAGCTGGACTCCATCAGCTTTCTTCACTATGTTTGCTTATGCACCCATTTTGTCTTCACCGATGGTGTCTGGAAGGTGAGCATCAATGATGTGTTCGGGGACAACTTGCGTTGAGGTCCAAAGTCCATCTGCTACCTCAATACTTTCCCTATGTACATAGACCTATATCCCTATCATGATATATTAATGTATTTCATGTATGCATGCCAATATGTATACCTCTATTAAATATCTTTTGCCTCCTGGTTCTTTCCTCTTTCCCCTGTTATTTTAGGAAGGGATTTTTATACATTTCAACAAGGAAAATGTCTGGGGAAAAACATTAAAAATATTGCAAGTAGGTTCTAAGAAAAAGGGTATTGGTTCCTACCCATCTACTAAACAACAGTATTGTGATTAAGGTAAGAGGTGTATTTTCTTCTTCTCGTGATGTTTCTGCCTTGACAATTTCTTCTCACCATATCTACCAGTGACAGAACAAGTAATTGATTTATATTGCTTCTCCCTGGGACTCAAAAGAATCCATCTCACTATGGTGACACTACTATCCCCTCTCTCTGGAGTATATCACAAGCTGATTCTTTGTTTCAATTTTTACTGCTAAGGAAACTAAATGAATTACAAAGGAACTAAGCAAACCATATTAAAATGCAGAAATCTTACTGAGTCCTACATTATAAATACATTAAATATTCTCATAGACTGAAATCATTTCAATAAAAATTAAATGAATCATTAACTTCTAGAGGGAAACATCAAAAGCAAGTAAACTGATCATGAATTTGGACATGATTACGAAGCTAAGAAAGAGAAGTAGGCAAGAGTGCATGGAGTCACACCAGTTCACTGAGGCCCAGGGCAACATTGCTGAGGTTGTTGAGACTGATATTTTGCATGGTTCATCAGTGCATTGGAAGAATTGTTTTCACAAGTCTTCCAATTTTCATCACTCTTTTTCCTTCTGGACAAGAGGGTACAAATAGTTGAAACTTAGAGGGCTCCTCTTGAGATTTTAAGACTCCAGTACCTACTAATTGGAGTTTTTAAAAATTATTTTGGTCTCACATTGCAAAGTTTAGGCAGGAAATTCAAAGATTTGTTCATTGGTTTTAGTTTGAAATTTTCACCCAGTTGGTGAGTTTAATTGTGCACTTGAGATTAGAGATAAGGACTAAGGTCCTCTGTGAAACAATTTAAAGAAAAAGGGTAGATGCAATTGTCCAGGGCTAATGTGTAGAATTAAATGCAAGAAGACCAAGGAAGCACTCAGGAGGACAAAAGACATACATGAAGGTGACAGCCAAATATGAAAGATGTGACAAAATAAATAGGACCATATGCTATATGGAAGTTATTTATAATATTCTTCAATAAAATAATAATGATGTCTTTAAAGTCAACCAAATACATATACAAACCATACACATATGGATGGATTTTAAGCTCACACTTAATTGTATGCTCAATCTAAGAACAATTAGTTCATATGACATGGCCCTGCTCAATACCTACCCACTGAAGATATGAATGCTGTAGCCAAGTGTGTGGAAGAAAGCAGATGGTGTCGAGCTATCAGAAAGAATAGCGCCTATTGTCCTAGAGGCTTGTCTGAAATCAAGCAGCCGTCTAAATGAGATGTCAACTAAAAGTCCACATGGAAGAAGCTCACCAGCATGTGTAATTCTAGAATTGTAAACAATAAAATTCCAATCCAGAGTAGGGAATCGTATTTGGGCTTGACTTCTGATGACCTGGTTTGCCAAAGGCTGCAGATGACAGTGAAAGCTCAAAGCCCATTTGCCAGGTCCCCTATGTTGATTAAGCCCTTGGTGAAAGCCCTCTGACTATGACCCAGAGAAAGGCCTTGTTATCAGACAGACAATACTGCAGTGTGGCTTATGCAGCTGTTGTTAGTCAAACTGTGACACTTTGTCAGTGATCTCTGACCCAATAGCTAATGACTGCAGTTTCCAATATTTTCTGCTTTGCTATTTATTGAAGTTTTCCTTTGTTTGATTGTGTCACTGTAATTCGGACATTTGTTCATATTCTCTTTTAAATATATATGAAATCTGGGCTAGGTAAAAGTATGGAAATAACACCTGGAACAAGAGATTCAAAGGGACATGGCAGGGGAAGATGACACCGATATAACAACCAACATATAGCGTAATGGAACAGAACTGATAGGCCAGAAATAACCCCACACTACTCAACTAAGTTCTGTTCATTCCATGGGAAATAAGAGTCTCTTCAATCAATTATGCTGGGTAAATTGGATTTCCAAATGAAATATGGTTCTTAATTCACACACAGAAAGCACGGAAGCAAATTCAAAATGGATTAAGTAACTAAATATACATATCTTCAAATTTTAGAACAACAAACAGGGGATATATTGCCAGGTCTAGCATTTAGCAATCCAAAACTCACTGCCATTGAGTCAATGCTGATGCATAGTGACCCTCCAGGGATGTTGAAGATGGTAACTCTTTACAGGAGTAGAGAGCTCAGCCTTTCTCCCAAAAAGCTGCTGCTGGTTTTCAACCCCAACCACGAGAATTCCAGCCCAACACCTAACTACTATAAAATCCATGCTCCTCTGCATTGAACAATAGATTATCTAATAATAATAATGGAAGCAACAAAAGACAGATTAAATAAGTGAGATCTCTTAAAAATTAAAAACATTCGTTCATCATAAGACATTTATAAAAGTGAGAAGACAAGCTAATGCCTGGGAAAATATCATTGGTGAATCAGATATACAAGGAGAATCTAATAACGTGTGTGTGTGTGTGTGTGTGTGTGTGTGTGTGTGTGTGTACACACAACGGAGAGCACTGATGATGTATTCAGTTACAATTTGGACTGCTACCTGCAAGGTCGGCAGTTCAAACGCACCCACCATCCACTCCTCAGAAGAAAGATGAGGCTTTCTGTTCTGAGTTTACAACCGAAAGAGAAATAACCCATCATAGCATGGGAAAATCAATTGAATTAATATTTCACTAAGGAATACATTCAAATAGCCAATAAACTCTCATGTATACATGATATGGTCTAGCCAGATTTGTGAGGCAGACTTGGGCCAATGACAGTGGGAGTGTGGGGAAAGCATTAACTAACTAAAGGAATGTTGAGAGCTCTTGACACATGGAATCCAGGACAGATAAACCTCTCAGGAACAGTAATGGTAGCAGCAGCGATACCATGAGGGTAGGGGGAAGAACTGACTGCAATGGTCGATATATGACACAGACACACATACCGCACACACACACACCTGGGTGATGAATAAGGGAAACATGGGTGAAGGGAAACAGCAGATGGTGTACGATATGACAATAATAATAATTTATGATTCATGAATGGTTCATGATAGTGGGTGAGGAAGGAAAGCATGAGGAGCTGATGCCAACAGCTCAAGTAGAAAGATAATGTTTTGAAAAGTAGGATGGCAACATATGTACCAATGGGGTTCACACAATTAAAGTCTGGATTGTTATAAGAGCTGGAAGAGCCTCCCAACAATGATTTTTAAAAAGAGTCAACAAACACATGCAAAGATGCACAGCATCAATAGACATCATCAGAGAAATGCAAAGCAAAAACAAAATGAGATGGCATTCCACTCCCACTAGGATGACTAAGACAAAAACAAAACTACGAATGTTGGTGAGGATGTGCGGAAATGCAAACCTTATCAATTGCTGTGGGAATGTAAACTGATCAAGTCATATATGGAAGAATGTGATAGCTCCTCAAAAAACTCAGAATTGAGCTCCTACCTGAGCAGAAATTCAACTTCTAGGACCATATCCAAAATACTTGAAAGCAAAAACTGACACAGAGTTCAGTTCAGTGCAGCACTACCAACAAGAGGGGGAATGATCTAAATGGCCACGAACAGATGCAGGGAGAACCACAACAGTGTCCAGATACACTGGAACTCTCCTTAGACAAGGAGAAGTGAAGGCTTGATATATGTGACCGTATGGATGGCACTGGAAGCCATTGTACTGTGCAGAGCCAGCCAACCACCAACAGACACATAGTGCATAATCTCAGTTACATTAAAGGCAAGTGTATAGAAAATAAAGTTTCTTAGCGGTTACCAGGTTTGACAGGAAAACTAAAGGGGTCCCTTGTAGACAGAATACTCATATAATGTTCATTAAGGATAGGTTTGCGCTGCCCATTATGGTCACTATATCGTACCCTTGTCAAAGGTTAAATTTGCAAAAGTCATGTGACAGATATAATAAAACCACTAACAGAAGAGGGGAAAAGAGGAGCTGCTGATTCTGCTTATGGACAGCCAAAAATGTCATGGAATTTGGTGTTTTGGTTTAGAGCAGGGCTCCTCAAACTTTTTAAACAGGATCCAGTTCACTGTCCCTCAGACTGTTGGAGGGCCGGACTATCATTTTTCAAAAAAAAAAAAACTATGAAAAAATTCCTATGCACACTTCACATATCTTATTTTGAAGTATAAAAACAAAGTGGGAACAAAAACAATATTTAAAATGAAGACCAAGTAGAGTTAAACCAACAAACTTAACAGTATTTCAATGAGAGCTAGGGGCCTGCTTTATGCTAATGAGATGGTCAGTGTCTGGTTCCATAATTGTCACTGCTAGTCATACCAAGCTATGCAGCGTGCACCAGTTAGTCTAGATCTGGTTGGAGAATTCAGATGTTTCATTCTGGAAAAAGTCTGTTCACAGACATCAGTGCTGCCAAAGATGGCTGCCATTTGAGTGCATGGTTCCTGAGACTAGGATCTGTCTCAGAGGGAGAGATGCATAGAGATTAGGAAGGCTGCTTGACTTGAATGCATCTTTCAGAGTCACAATGCTGCAGCTCAGCAAGTTCCATTTGGTAAATTGTATCCACATTTTCAAGGTCAATAGAAAATTGGTTACAGCAAAGCTGTGTGTCCTGTTCATGGAGATGAAGCTCTTTAAATCTAAATTGGAACTCCTTTTGCAACTTTTCCAGTGAATCCACACTTGTTTTCTTTGGGAATGCAACCAATGGTTTTTCCGCTAACAGATTTTGAGTTATGGGGAGATGGCAACAATGTTCCTCCTTCACTTGTTTGATGAGGGGCCTAATTTTCCTTCAAGTGCTTTCACCTGTGATTGCACATCCCAGATGAGCTTCCCCTCCCCTTGAAGTTGCACACTGAACCTGCTGAGTAGCTCTGTTCCATCGTCAGAAAGGCAAGGTGCCATTTCCATTGAGCTCTGGTACTGCTTTGTTTTTTGAAAGCAGAAAGCTGTAATCTGTGGAAGTAAGTTATAGAAACGTTTCAAAACTCTCCCTCGACTCAGCCAATGGACTTCTGTGTGGTACAGAACATGTTCATAGGAAACATTTAGCTCAGACAGAAATTTCTGAAACTGTCTGTGGTTTAGTGCATTAGCTCGAAAGAAGTTAGCACGAGGTGCCACGATTTTCATAACAGAGCCCCACTTCAGTGATTTACTACACAGCACTTGTGAGTGGATGAGGCAATGTACAGCTATTGGATGAGAATGCTTATGTTTGTCCATCTCTTGGTTAATGTGAGCAGTTACTCCATTCTTAGACCCCACCATGCTAGGAGCACCATCAGTTGTCACACTGGCTAGTTTATCCCAGTCCAGCTCCAAACCATTCAGTGTGGTGAACCTTCTCATAGATCTCCTCTGCTGTAGTTGTTCCTTTGACGCTTTGCAGTGCAGCAGGCTCTTCTGTGACTTCTAAATAGTCATTCATCCAACGAATAAACATGAGAAGTTGTGCAGAACCATGAACATTATTGCTTTCATCAAGTGCCACGGAAAAATAGGAAAGTTTATTTTGCGGAGTTTTGCAAATGCTAGTGTAAATTGTCTCCCATTTCTTTGATCCTCCGTGTAGTTGTAGGTACTGAAAGACTCACCGTACTAAATAAATTGGCCTTCTCTGGACACATCTCTTTGGCAACAGAAAGAAGGCATTCTTCAACAAATTCTCCCTCCACAAATGGTCTGCCAGTGCACTCTATTAGCTTTGCAACTTCTAAACTTGCTCGCAGGGCTGAAATAGTTAGCTGCTTCTGCTTCACAAAAGTATTTTGTTGAGTTGTCAATGTATTTTTCAGTTTTAATATTTTATCTTTTCTCTCTAATCTGACCAAACCATCATATTTATCTTCATGTTGACTCTGATAGTGTCAACGCAAATTGTATTTTTTAAACACAGACACTATATTCTGGCATATCAAACACACAGCTCTTTCCTTGTACTGCATGAAAAAGTAATCATAAGACCAGTGTTCTTTGAATATCTTACACTCCAAATCAATTTCTCTCCTTCTTGATATCATTGTTTCTTAGGGATTCCAAATTGCTATTTCATCCATCTATCTATCTATCTATCTATCTATCTATCTATCTATCTATCTATCTATCTATCTATCTATATATATATATATATATATATCAGCAATAATTTTGCCCACACAGAGGCATATAGACTGCACTGCCCATTAATACAGTCTGATCAGAGTCCATCAACGCAGCCTTACCAGTCCACATCATTTCAGCCTCACCAGTGGCCATATTGGTGGAACTCTGCTTTTACCTCAGATTGGTGCAGAGCAGGAACCGGCATGATTACAGAGTCAGTTCCTCCACCACCTTCCAAGTTCACACCACACTGTGTGAACCACACTGCCATCTGTGAACTCGCACAGGAATCTGATCATATGGGTGAGAAGACCCATGCAGTCATACTCCACTGCAGGAACAGAGAAGGCACACATGCCTTTTTTTCCTTCCGAATCGAATGCGAGTTCAGCCCTTCAAGCACATTGCTGAGCTCACACAGCTCAGAGATCGCAACAGTGTGAACAGGGGCTTACAGAGCACATAGCGTACAACATCATACACAACTGAATAGTAAGCAGAATATAAATATACTTACTGTCAATTAAATTGCGTTTCTCACTCCTCGGCTATCTGCAGAGACAGATTAAGTTCCCATGGGGAACTAGGCAGATTACCAGTTTGGGGTCACCATTCGATAACACTGAGCACTGAACTTTTGCTTTAACACCGACTGCTGACCATTAGCGAAAACACTGACCACCAACAATTTTAATTATTACTGAGCACTGACCATTTGCATTAACACTGAGCACTTACAATTATCATTACCACTGAGCACAGACTATTTGCATTACCTCTGAGTGCTGACCATTTTCATTACCTCTGGGCACTGACAATTTGCATTAGCAATGACAGCTGACTATTTGCTTCATCACTGTGATGCAACCCCCTTAGAAAGCAACCCCAACTAACCAATTAAAAAAAAAGAACTCCTAAATTCAGTTTAAAAAGGTCCAACATAATCACGCACAAAGAGGCGCTACTAATGGCAACATTAAAAAAAATTGACCTCCTTACTTCAGGAATAATATCCCCACTTTAACCGAAAACAAAACGGCACCTAGTAAATGCAAAGTTAAATAAAAAATAGGCCTCCTAACTTCAAAAAAAACCCCAACCATTTGTAACTTGCTCTAACCTCAGTCCTCGGGCAGCAACAGGCTCTGCACAGGCAAGTTCTTGACTCTTCTGATCACACCAGAGACTGTGAGGAGGAGTTGAGAGGCAAATAGAAGGAGGGGATTCAGAGTGCAGCACACATGCAAACTGCAGCCAAGGACAACTGATGCTAAGCAGGACAGGCAGCTTAGGCAAAAACACCCAGCCGGCCACATAAATGTCCTAGGTGGGCTGCTTGTGGCCTGCGGGCCGTAGGTTGAGGATCCCTGGTTTAGAATCTTAGGATTCTGGTTTCAAGGGACATCTCAGTCAGATGACCTAATAACGTGCTTCATGGTTCTGTTCTACTGCACATTTCACTATGTAGTGCCAAAGATTGAACAAGTTTCTAAGAGAACATTCAAAATGCAACAATTGTTCTCTCTTGGATTGTGATACAAGGAAGAAGGAGACTTAGGAATCAAAGTATGGTTGGGAAGGTTTGGCTAACTTTCTCTTGGAACCACCACTGCCTCCTTCCCATGAAACCAGAAAAACTCATTTATTTTGATCAGTTTCCATAGAAAAATTCTGATCCAAAGAAGGGGAAGTAAAGAGTAGAATTTAAAATGATATTGGAATCAAGACTTCCTGGAGTCATGCAGGTTGGGGGAATCCCTGCCACTCTTGTCCTGAGATCATCTTTAAATCTTAAACCAAAAATATCCCATGAAATCTTCCTAAAAGCAAACAATAGTTTAGATTAACTATAGAAGGTTATGCCAGGAGCACTGTGCTCTTTTAAGGACAAAGTCACTGTGTTTGAGTCAGTTCTGACAAATAGCAGCCCTATAGGACAGGGTAGAACTGCCCTTATGAGTTTCTGAGACTGTAGCTCTTTATGGGAGTAGAAAGCCCTGTCTTTCTCCCAAGGAAAGGCTGGTGGTTTTGAACAATGGACCTTTCCATATCCCAACAACTGACTTTAATCATTAAAAAAGCAGAGATACTTTTTAAGACCTAGCACTGCAAAAAAGGAAGAGAAAAAAACTCGCTCTTCAAAATGAAACTCACAGTACCTTGCAAGACAAGATAGGAACCTCAGGGGCCAGTGCGTGTATGCTAATGAGGAAGAATAATTCTGAAAAGGAGGGTGAGAACGGTTGCACAACTTGAAGACTATAATCAATGCCACGATTTTGCATGTGCAGGCACTATTGCACTGGATTGTGCTTTGCAAGTACAGCAGATGAAATAAAATTAAAATGGACAAATATATTGCAGCCTTGAAATCTTATAGGACAGTTCTTCTTGTCCTTAAGTTTGCTGTGCATCATAGTTGATTTGATAGAAAAGGGTTGTTGTATGATTTTACCAATATCATTGTGTTAGTCCAGGTTGACTAGAAAAACAAATCCAGAGACAATATGTGTATGAGACTGAGCTTTATATGAAGAGTAATTACATATTTGGAAAACATCCAAGCCCAGTCTAGATCGAGTCCCTAACTCTGAAATTACCCCACATGTTGATACTAGTCCACAACTTTCTCTTTGGACTCACACAGACATGAAATGACGCCAAATGCAGGAAGGTCTTGTGGAAAGTTTTGTGGATCCAGTGGTGGTGGAAGCATCTCAAGTCTGGTGTGGGTCTCCAAGTGGCTCCTCCAACTCCAAGGCGCTGGCTCCATTAGTGTAACACCATGTGGTTTGTCAATAGGAATGTCTCACGTGGAATGAGTGTATCTGGCTTCCAATGAGCTAGTTATCTCTTTTATGCCCCCCCTCCCAATGGGGTCATCAAGCTGCAACCTCCTTGACAGGCTAGATTCCACCCCATTCACAAATTGACCAGAGATTATGTAACTGCCACAATCATTAAAATTTCTTCTTATCAAGAGGGTGAATAAGTAAATGTGGTGAAGAAAGCTGATGGTGCCCTGCTATCCAAAGATAAAGCATCTGGGGTCTTAAAGGCTTGAAGGTATTCAAGCGGCCATCTAACTCAGAAGCAACAAAGTCCACATGGAAGAAGAACCTCACCCCGCGTGATCACGAGTTCCCGAAGGGATCAGGTATCAGGCAGGACAAAACAAAAAATCTAACATTGGGTTCTTACATCCCTGATAACGATCGTTGCACGTAAATGGGTGCATAAGAAAACATTGCGAAGAAAGTTGATGGTGTCCAGCTATCAAAAGATATAGTGTTTGGATTCTTAAAGGCTTTAAGGCAAACAAACAGCCATCTAGCTCAGAAGCAGCAAAGCCCACATGGAAGAAGCACACCAGCATTGCAATCACAAGGTGTCACAAGGATCAGGTATCAGGCATCATCAGAACAAAAAATCATATCATTGTGAATGAGGGGGAGTGCAGGGTGGAAACCCAAAGCCCATCTGTGGGCAATTGGACATCCCCTTATGGAAGGGTCGCAGGGAGTATATGAGCCGGTCAGCGTGCAACATACAACGATGAAATATACAATTTTCCTCTAGTTCCTGAATGCGTCCTCCCCTCAACCCCATCATGATACCAAATCTACCTTACGAATCTTGCCAGACCACAGTATGTACACTGGTACAGATAGGAACTGGAAACACAGGGAATCAAAGGAGGATGATCCCTTCAGGACCAGTGGTGTAGTGAAAATTCCAGGAGGGTGGAGGGAGGGTTATTTGGAAAGGGAGAACCGATATACAAGGATCTTTATATAACTTTGTCCTTGGGAGACTGACAACAGAAAAGTATTTGAAGGTAGACATCGGACAGTGCAAGATGGGACAAAAAATAATTTATAATTTATCAAGGGTTCACGAGAGAATGGGGAGCAGCGAGGGAGAGAGATAATGCGGAGCTGAAGCCAGGGGCTTAAGTGGAGCACAAATATTTTGAGAATGATGAGGTCAATGAATGTACAAACTGTCTTTAAACAACTGATGCATGTATGGATTGTGATAAGAGTTGTATGAGCACCTAATAAAATGATTTTTAAAAGTCCTTGTAATCAATGTTATAATCGGATTTTGAAAGGCTTAAATAATGATACACAGTTATTATACATTCTCAAGGATTTGAAAGACAAAAAGAAAAGCATAAAGAAGTAACTAAAGATCACACTAAGTGACACAGTCAGGACATTCTCTCCTTCACAAAGTTCTGCATGAAATTTTATTTTTAAATTCAAGTTTTTAAGTCTTCCCAAGGGTAAGCCTTGCCTGCTGTTTAGCATTTGGGGTGGGGAAAGAGTAATGCTGCCCAGATAGCCTTCTGGAAAGGTCAACGCGTCTTCAGTTTCACCCAGGGTAGTCTGGGCAGTGAATGGGGTCCTCTGGAGTCCATACCATTGCCTGTTGGCCAACGGTCAGGGAATGATCCTGGTAGAAGGGCCTTGATTTTTCAGCCAGAACATTGACTCTGATGGACCACATGGAGCTCAAGCATCCGAATGAGCAAGCCGTGTCTGTGTGAGGCTTATATTGGAATTTCACTTTTCCCACTGCACAACCCTGCTTGCACCAGCCCCTTCCACATGTGTTCATCTCTGATAAACACCTTGTACCCAGCACACAAAATAAAGTGTGATTTTAAAGAACCCAACCTAGGGGAACATTTCAATGACGTGAACAACAGGTCCAGTATGAAAACGAACACTTACTGGTTGACAGGGAGTAGTGTCTGGTCCAGTTTTCACGTCATCAACTAATCCTTGAAAACAAACTTTAGTATATCATTGAAAACATAATTTTACAAATGCAGTGATGTCACCCATTCATCTTACTTTATTTCTGGTACACTGGCATTGTTCATCTCTCCGTGTTTATGAATGCATGTGTCCTTTAGCATCATCCACATAATGTTCTCCTTTTTTTCCCGTCTAATTTTTATCCCTTCCTGTAACAACTTTGTATCATGTTTTGTGCTCTTGAAATTTATTTTTGAATTTTTTCCATACTTTGTCTTGGGACAATTACATCCACTCTTTTTCTTCCAATTGCTTAAAGGAAACCTTCAGTCTTTGCCTCCATCTCCCACCCTGATTTATCTTACCAAGCAGACTGTATTAAAAAGTCCAAGGGAAAAATACTATAAATCTCTGTGACCTTTCTAATACCCTCCCACATGCGACCAAAAATAGTTTCTAAAATCCCACTCCAAGAAAGGAAAATTTCCAACTTATTTAGCAGGATTTACTGCCTGGTGTTAAAAAAAGCATCTTATGATTTTCAAACCCTTCAAGAAGTGCAAGTAGTTAAGTAGGGCTTGGGGGGCTATGTTTTGTCATTGACAACAGTGAGCCCTGTCAGAATGTGTCAAATTATTAGGAAAGTCTCGAGCCCCAAGTTGGAAGCCACCAGTTCGTTCTCCATCTTCGCTCCACTCTTCTGTCTGTGTTTGCATCTTTTGCCCCTCTCTACAGACATTTGCTTTCCAGGCCATGGATAAGGTGGAGAGTTTTCAGCTTCTGGATGGTTATGTTCAGACTAACCCTTATTGATAATGGCCTATATGTTCTCTGACCTGGTTCCATATTCCTTCATCCAATCAGGGACCCTCAGTGGGGTCATCAGGAAAGAATGATATGGTATAAATTGGACTGCAATGGTACACACACTTGACACTCTGGTCTAGGGGAATTCGGAGAACATGATGATCTGCTGTGATTGGGAGGACATCTCAAGGGGAATCTGTTCCATACCCTGGATTTCCTCAGTCATGCCATACTGTGCTTTTCCTGATATCCTTGTTGCTATCCCTCATCACTTCATTGCAAAGAGACGATCCTTCACACCAAATTCTTTAAGGATTAAGAACCAATGTTCTCCAGCATCTCAGCTGTGAAGCACATCAGTCAGTCTATACTAATGCAAAAACCCAAATCAATCACTTCCATTGAGTCAACTCTGACTCATAGTGACTTAAATATAGGCCGTATGAGTATAGAAATCTTTACATGAGCAGACAGACTCACTATTTTCCTGTGAACCGACTGGTGAGTTTGAACTGCAGACCTGGAAATTAGTAGTCCAACACTTAAAAGCATGCCACTCTTATGCACATGATTACACCTGAACAAAGCTGGTTTACACAGAAAACACTGCAATTTCCAACTTTCTGAGCCAAGGAAATGATAAGAATAATATTTATGAATGGAATTTCCAAGTCCATAGTCTGAATCCTACATCAGCAAAGTGATGATATTTGATGTCCTAGGGGATCCTGTTTACGGATTATCTCAAGCATCCAGGTGGTTTCATCTGTAAGTTCTGACTTAGGAATTACGTAATATTCATTGTCCTCAGTGTCCGGTCTAAAGGGTCCCCAAAGAAAGTGAGACAATTATTCTCTTCTTGTGTCTAATGAGGCTCTAGGGAATCTGGCACCACTGACCATAAAGACTCCTGTAAAGGCAAACTCTGTGATTTTCCCCAAACAGTTTCCTGCACAGAGGACTAAGACCATGAACGCCTGCTCCTCACGTATTCTGAGCCTCCCTATATTTGTAACAACTTCTAAACCTTATAATAAAGGAAGTATTGATTAGTCATACAGAAGTGAAACATGTCTGAAAAATACAGGTAAGATTAAAACAACGGATATCTTAATACTTGCTTTTTAAGATATTGACCCTCTTTTGGACTCAGGGTAACAATACTAATAGTTGTCTCTCTCTCTCTCTCTCTCTCTCTCTCTCTCTCTCTCTCTCTCTCTCTCTCTCTCTCAATTTCACACACACACACTCTCTCTCTGTCAAGGAGCTAGAAAGGAATAGGGGTTAGAGTTAAAATATATATAAGTAGAAAGAAATGTATTCACCCAGTTGAACTTTGTATATTCTTGAGTGGTTTTCAACTTTAAAGAAACAAGAGTCACGGAGTCCAGTAGGAAAAGTGTCAGACTGATTATGGAAAATTGGAGGTATAGGTGCAGTGGTCAGACCATGTTTTTAGCAACTCTATTGATGATTTGTAAACTTACCTTAGTCTGGCATTGACTTTGTGACATTTTTAACTACTCCTGCCTAGGTGTCTGAACGGCTGTTGTGCATTCACCTGATTTCATAATCATGGGTCGGGCAAACCAATCCACTGTAACTGAATTCCTCCTCCTGGGGCTCTCCAGGCAGCCCCAGCAGCAGCAGATCATCTTCATCATATTCCTGAGCATGTACCTGGCCACAGTCCTGGGAAACGTGCTCATCATCCTGGCCATCAGCACAGACTCCCGCCTGCACACCCCCATGTACTTCTTCCTCAGCATCTTGTCCTTTGTGGACCTCTGTTTCTCTTCCACCATCGTCCCCAATATGCTGTCCAATCACATATTCCATCGTCAGGCCATCTCCTTCCCTGGGTGTCTCACACAGATGTATTTTTTCATTGTGTTTATTGTCATGGACAACTTCCTTCTGGCTGTGATGGCTGATGATCGCTTTGTTGCTATATGCCACCCCTTACACTACACAACAAAGATGACCTATCAGCTCTGTGCCTTGATGGTCACTGGGTCTTGGGGCATTGTCAATGTGCATGCTCTGTTGCACACCCTGATGATGGCTCCCCTCTCATTCTGTGCAGACAACAGGATCCCCCACTTCTACTGTGATGTGGCTGCTCTCTTGAAACTCTCCTGCTCTGACACATACATCAATGACCAGATCATTCTTATTGCGGGGGGTCTGGTAATAACGATCCCATTGACTTGCATCCTGATTTCCTACATTTGCATCACCATTGCAGTCCTGAGAATCCCATCCACACAGGGCAAGTTTAAAGCCTTCTCCACCTGTGGCTCCCACCTGGCTGTGGTGTCCCTCTTCTATGGCACCATAATTGCTGTGTATTTCACCCCGGCATCCTCCCACTCGGCTGAGAAGGACATTGCAGCTGCTGTGATGTACACGGTGGTGACCCCCATGCTGAACCCTTTCATCTACAGCCTCAGGAACAAGGACATGAAAGGGGCCCTTACAAAATTAACTTATATTATTTTTTTAAATTTTCAACAACGAATATGTTCTAAACGTCATAAATGCGTGTCATAGAATGTAATAAAAATTTCTTTCCTTTCCCTTGTCTCTGACACTTAGCAGTTGTCCATCCACACATTTGTTGAGGAAGAATAGGGGTCAGTGTTTCCCAACGTGAGTGATATTTCTCTCTGGAGCTTGGGAATGATGCAGGGGGATGCAAATGCATATTCCTAAAACTTACCCTGGATTGTGAACTATTGTATAAAAAAGTTTTCCTTGTCAGGAATATCATTGTTCAGTAATTTTTTTCTTGAAACGGAGGCAGTTGGATATAATGTTTGGGAACATGTGAAAGTGAAAGAGGTGAAGACAATTTTTTATTTACTAATGTGAATAGTCCAACTGTCAATACCCTCCAGTCCAAACCACTAGAACACACCATTATCTTATCGGGCTCATTGCTCATTTCATCAAGAAAGACAGCTTTCATCGAGGAAGGTCCCTATCTCAGGGTGTTAGAAAGGTCTTCCAGAATCTGAGTGTTAGCTGATTTTTATAAGGGTTCTTGTGATCTGGACTTGATATTGGCAGAATGTAGCGATAATTCTTATTGGGCACAGCAATAGCTTCTCTAGACTGCAGGAAACTAGAGAGAAGTGAAAGCTATAATTAGTAAGGAGTAAGTTGTCACTCCTATCCATCAGGATGGGTGATGCTTTGTCATTTCTGTATCTTCAATAATATTTATACTTTGTCTATATTCAATTATGACTATAGTATTTGTGGGGAGTCTAACTATATTTCGGTCACTTTGTTTGATACTGATGTCCCATGAAATTCTCTATGTTCAACATGGGTGTGTTCATTGAAGGCTGTGTTGTTGTTAGATACTTTCCATTTCAAACCCATACCGACCTCATGTGCAAAAGAATAAAGCAGGCCCCCGTCACAGTGGTTATCTGTGAGCCCATGATTGCCGCCAGTCTGCCAATCCATCTCCTTGACGGTCGTCCTGGGTGTCACTGGTCCTGACTGCAGCAAGCATAATGTCCCATCTATCCCATTTCATTTAGTCTTCTTCCATAGTGCTGTACAATCTCCTCAATGCTTAGCTTACTGTTTATTGATTCCGATTAGCCTCCTTTAGGAAAATGTTCTGAGCAGTCATTGTGTTTGTGTATTAACACTTCATGGAACTTAAATGTAACCTGAAACTTATTTCTAAAACAATTGCCTAGCAGAGTCAATATACTCACGAAGGATGTCCTTGAAACACTGAAATGGTCCTAAATGAACGTGTCCTGTCATGATTGACCAGGGAAGCTCTTAGCAGGCAGCCTGTGACATCACCATGTGGTTTTTGTGGGTGCTAAGATGTATGGGAGCTGGCACTGAGCAGGGAAATGGGAATAGGCCTGACCTTTGTCTTCAAGATCAACATAGACTGGGTTCTAAGAGGTGAGGAACTGGGCAGAGCTGTTAGCGTTCCCTTGCCCCTGCTTCCATCACCTTGGTTTACCAGCTTGTCCTCTAAGAGAACTCATGATGAAGCCATCTGACAGTATGTTATTGGGTCTCCTCTCAGCACACAGCTCAGCCTTGCTTTCTCGGGTGTGACCTGAACTTTCACCACTGAGCAGACCAGGAGCCGAGCTGAAGATAGGTACAGAGTAAACAGAAGCTGTTTAACCAACCACAGCTTGGCCTCAAGAAACGTTCTCATCCCTGCCACTAATGTCCTGACATCATCTTTAAGCATTAAACCAAAATATCCCATGAAATCTCCTTAAAAGTATATAATAGCTTAAATTAATTATGAAAAACTGATCTCATTAGCAGTAAGGCCTTAACGGATGGTCTCACTGTCGTTGAGTCAGTTCTGACTCACAGCAACCCTCGTGGACAGGGCAGAACTGCCCCTTGAATTTCTGCGAATATAATTCCTCATGGGAGTTGAAAGCCCTGTCTGTCTCCAAAGGAGCAGCAGGTACTTTTGGAAAATGGACTTTTCATCTAGCAGCCACATTGTAAACATGATATCACCAGGGCTCCTTTTAAAGGACTAGCTATTTCAGATAAAACTCAGAGTAGTAACGTGCAAGTCTGTGGGTGATTACACCAACTATGCCGCATCAAACGGTGTCTGAAATGAGGCGTGTGGATGAAAGGGAAAGAATGAGACATGGACAAAGCATGGGATTGGGAGGACAACTGTCTGATGGACTGAAGTACCGAGTATATTAAAAGCTTGGTTTTTGTACTCTTCTTACAAGGGATTGGTTACAAAACAAACATGAAAGAACTTAAAACATTCTTAAACTCGTATCTATGTAAATGTTCTTTAACTAGTCACATTTTGTTGACATTTGAATAATCAAAGCACTAAGTTCTAAGACAAGCACATGGATATGCAAGATTCAAAAGAATCTTACAGAGGTCTTAAATAACTGAGTTATCTCGAAATGGTTTTAGCTGCAAGGTCATAAAGAACTGAGTTAGTTTGCAATGCTTTTGTCTGCAACGACACAGAGGCACAGCGAACTAATTGGTCACCCATCAATAAACACCTTGATCAGTTGAGGCCTCCTACATCTCCCCCCTTTTTGAGCAAAGCGGGACTGCATCTGTCTTAGGTAGGGAGAGGTTCTGATGATCTTACCCGTCATTGGGTGTACTGCTACTTAAAAACAGTGATCTGTCTTAGGTTGATGCATCTGAACTCAATCCTCTTACCCATCACTGACTGCTCGTTCTTCACCCTTTGTGGAGGGGTTAACTCCATGAACTTGATTCAACTCAAGTCTGTTCAGATGAACTTGTGCCGAAATTTGTGCCAGAATCGTTTGAAGACACTGCAGATAACAAGGTAATAAAAGGCAAAAAAACTCCAAAATAATAAAAATAACATATTCCTTATATTCATGCAGAAACAACCCAGTGTTAATTATCTCATTGTTAAGCAAGCACATTTGATACACATAGTAACTTTATCTTCTGCCAAGCCATACATCCTTGAGAACATTAAAACAACCTGTTTTTCCCAGACCTTGCATACTTTCTTGTTCTTGACAGTCTGTTCAAAATGTTAAGTCACAGAAGAAATTAGTAAACACTGACACATAGGTCATGAGAATTTTCACTTGTTTAAGGCTGGGTCTTAATGGCCTTCAACATCACTCCCCCCTTTATTTACTGAAGATGTTTTTACTCAAAACATCGGCAAATGACTGTGCCTGTCTTAGGTTGTCAAATCCTGAAATCGCCCTTACCCGTCATCAATCACAGTCCTCCAGGCGACTATGACCTGTTTTAGGTTGAGAGACTCAGACTTGATCTTACCCATCTCTGATTAACCAGCCTCTGCCTTACACCCCTGTTTGGAGAGGGGGCAAAGTGAACAGGTGCACTTCATGAAGCTTTGTTCCTAAGGCCAATAATTCAACCATAACCTTGCACAGCATCATAGGGAGTATGCATAAGATCCACAATACATACACTCTGTTGTGACCATGTCATAAAGAGCATTAACTTTTTGTTCTAACTTTTTGTCTATATTTTCTTAAGTACCCTACACATTAGTCACATTTTTGCATAATTAATTTACAAAGTGGGCAGTTTGTAATTCACTGGCAGCATAATAAAAGAAGGTTGATACAAAATTGTGATGACAATACCTTCAGGGGTCTAGGTAATACAATTACAATTAATACAAGACATGTTAACTTACAATCATCATGATCTATACTAATATTCCCTGACAAAAGTACATAAGGTGATGGTACACAGGCAGTAACGTTTTCTTGCGGTTTGGTGGAAGGGCCCATAAGCTTCACATCACCCAAAGTAGTCTCTATTTTCCATTCGGCGGTAATTTTTTGAGTATTTTCCTGGTTGCTGGACCAATCGATGATCTATCTCTCTTTTGTGATGTTATACTGGATGGGCTTGTCCGTGAGATACGAGCTCCACAATATGGTTTTATTATTCTTTTAAGTCGCTAGTCCAAAAAAAGGAAAAGATTGAGGAGTGGATGAGATTACCTTTCCTTAACCTTGTACAGGGAAGACGTGAGTCATTAACCCACACCATGGTTTCCAGACCTTCCCAGACAGCAGGATGTAAGAGTGGTGGATCAGGAACATAAGCCTAGTACTGCTCACTGTGTGAAGTCCTCAGAAGCACTTCAGGCAAATTACCATCTGCATGGTTTTCAAACTGCACCAACCTTTCTGGCAGTCACCACGCTCCATCAGCATCCTCTGGGAAAAACACAAACATGCCCTCGCCCCCATATTAGTCGGGACCATGCCATGAGGCAAAACAAGCCAATGATTTCTCTTCATAGGCTCTTTGAAGTTGGCAGAATCTTTTATAATGATTTAGATGCAACGGGATGTATAAAAACAATCTTTTAAGTCTAAGATGATCTTATATGTATTGGTTGGAATAGCAGAGGAGGGAAGGAAGCCCAGGCATCATAACAATTGTATGAAGAACATTTGTACATATGTTGCCATCATCATTTAAAAAATAGTTTCTTTCTACCTGAGCCCTTGCTAACAACTCTTCTTTTTCCCCTATTCTCCCACCATGCCATCCATATGAACCCTTGGATAAATGATAGGTTATCATGTTCATGTCTTACACCATCTGCTGTCTGTCTTCACCCACATTTCTGTTGTTCGTCCCTTCTTCCCTAACCTTTCCCCATCCCTCTTGGTATTGCTACTCCAATTACTGGTTCGTGGGTTGGGATTATCTGTCCTGAATTGTGTGTAAGAATTGCTCATAGCTGTACCAATGTACATGGTCTGATCTAGAGAGATTTGGAAGGTACACATGAGGTTATGATAGTTGTGGGGAGGGAGCATTAAAGAACTAGAAGAATGTTGTTTATTTCATTGGTGCTATACTGCATCTTGAATGGCTCCTCCCTGCCTTGTGGTCCTTCTTTTAGGGGATGTCCAATTATCTACAGATGGGCTTTGGGTCTCCATTCTACCCTCATTGGCACTGATATGATTGATTGTTTTGGAGCTTCTGATAGTCATCAGCTATCATAGACACCTTGTGATCCCACAGGCTGGTGTACTTCCTCCATGTGCTTTGTTGCTTGCTGATAGATGGCCTCTTGTTTAACTTTCAGCCTTTAAGATGCCAGATGCTATATCTTTTAGTTTTTTTTTCAATTTTGCAAATTATTTTATTTATTTACATCATTTTACTAGGGCTTCTACAACTCTTATCACAATCCATACAATCATACATTGTGTCAAGCACATTTGTACATTTGTTGCCATCATCATTCTCAAAACATATGCTTTCTACTTGAGCCCTTGGTATCAGCTCCTCATTTTTCCACTCCCTCCCCACCCTCATGAACCTTTGATAATTTAAAATATTATTGTTTTTTCATGTCTTACACTGTCCAGTGTCTCCCTTCACCCACTTTTCTGTCGTCTGTCCCTCAGGGAGGAGGCTACATGTAGATCCCTGTAATCGGTTCCCCCTTTCTACCCCACCTTCCCTTCATCCTCCTGGTATCATATCGTCACTCCCACCACTGCTCCTGAACAGACCATGTGTCCTGAATTCCCTGTGTTTCCAGTTCCTGTCTCTACCAGTGTACATCGTCTGGTATAGCTGGATTTTTAAGGTTGAATTTGGATCATGATAGTGAAAGGTGGCAGTGGGGCGCAAAAGAGGAAGCATTTAAGGGCTAAGGAATGTTGTATGTTTCATCGTTGTTACAATGCACACTGATTGGGTCTTCTCCTCCCCACGACCATTCTGTAAGTGGATGTCCAGTTACCTATAGATAAACCTTGGGTTCCCAGTCTGCAATCCCTCATTCACAATGATATTATTTTTTGTCCTTTGATGCCTGATACTTGCTCGTTTTGATACCACGTGATCACACAGGCAGGTGTGTTTCTTCCATGTGGTCTTTGTCGCTTCTGAGCTAGATGGCTGCTTGTTTACCTTCAAGCCTTTAAGACCCCAGATGCTATATCCTTTGATAGCTGGACTCCATCAGCTTTCTTCACCATGTTTGCTTATGCACCCATTTTGTCTTCAGCGATGGTGTCTGAAAGGTGAGCATCAATGATGTGTTCAGGGAGGACTTGCGTAGAGGCCCAAAGTCCATCTGTTATCTCAATACTTAGCCTATGTACATAGACCTATATCCGTATCATGATATATTAATGTATTCCATGTATACATGCCAATATCTATACCTCTATTAAATATCTTTTGCCTCCTATTTCTTTCCTCTTTTCCTTGTTATTTTAGGAAAGGATTTTTATACATTTGAAAAAGGAAAATTAAAATATTACAACTAGACTTTTAAGGAAAAGGGTATTGGTTACTACCCATCTACTAAACAACAATATGTTGATTAAGGTGAGAGGTGTAGTTTTTTCGTCTCATAATGTTTCTGCCTTGACAGTTTCATCTCTCTATGTCTACCAGTGACAACACAAGTAATTGATTTATATTGCTTCTCCCTGGGACTAGAAAGAATCCATCTCAGTATGGTGACACTACTCTCCCCTCTCTCTGGAGGATAAGTAATTGATTTATATTGCTTCTCCCTGGGACTCGAAAGAATCCATCTCAATATGGTGACACTACTATCCCCTCTCTTTGGAGGATATCACAAGCTGATTTTTTGCTTCAATTTTTACTACTAAGGAAACTAAATGAATCACAAAATACTAAAGGAAACCATATTAAAATGCAGAAATCTTACTGATGTCTACATTATAAATACATAAAATATTCTCATTGATTGAAATCATTTCAATAAAAATTAAATGAATCACTAATTTCTAGAGGGAAACATCAAAAGCAAGTAAACTGATCATGAATTTGGACAAGATTACGAAGCTAATAAAGAGAAGTAGGCAAGAGTGCATGGAACAACACCAGTTCACTAAGGCCCAGGGCAACATTGCTGAAGTTGTTGAGACTTATCTTTTGCATGGTTCATCAGTGCATTGGAAGAATTGTTTTCACAAGTCTTCCAATTTTCATCACCCTTTTTTCCTTCTAGACAAGAAGGTACCAATAGTTGAACCTTAGATGGCTCATTTTGAGTTTTTAAGACTCCAGTAGCTACTAGACGAAGTTTCTCAAAATTATTTTTGGTCTCACATTGGAAGGTTTAGGCAGGAAAATCAAAGATTTGTTCATTAGTTTTAGTTTGAAAATTTCACCCAGTTGGTGAGTTAAATTAAGATCTAGAAATTAGAGATAAGGACTAAGGTCCTCTTTTAAACAGTTTAAAGAAAAGGGTAGATGCAGTTGTCCAGGGCTAATGTGTAGAATTAAATGCAAGAAGTCCAAGCAAACAACTCAGGAGGACAAAATACATACATGAAGGTCATAGACAAACATGTGGGATGTGTCAAAATATATAGGAAAATACCATCTGCCATATGGTTAGAATTTATAATGTCTTTCAATAAAATAATAATGACATTTTAAAAGTGAACCAAATACACATATAAACCATACAAATATGAATGGATTTTGAGCTCACACTTAATTGTCGGCCCAATCTAAGAACAATTGGTTCTTATGACATGGCGCTGCTCAATACGTACACACTGGAGATATGAATGCTGTAGCAAAGTGTGGGGAAGAAAGCAGATGGTGTCCATCTATCAGAAAGAGTCGTGTCTGGGGTGTTAGAGGCTTGTCTGAAATCAAGCAGCTATCTAAAGGACGGATCAACTAGGCCCATATGGAAGAAGCACAGAAGCATGTGTGATTCTGGAATTGTAAACTTTAAAATTCCAATCCAGAGGGGGGAATGGTATTAGGGTTTGAATTCTGAACACCTGGTTTGCCAAAGGCTGCAGATGACAGTGAAAGCCCAAAGCCCATTTGCTGGGTCCCCTATGTGGATTAAGCCCTTGGTGAAAGCCCTCCGACTATGACCCAGAGATGGGAAAGGCCTTGTTACATTGCAGGGCGGCTTATGCAGCTGTTGTTAGTCAAACTGTGACACTTTGTCAGTGATCTCTGACCCAATAACTAATGACTCCAGTTTCCAATATTTTCTGCTTTGCTATTTATTGAAGTTTTCCTTTTTTGATTGTGTCACTGTAATTGGGACATTTGTTCGTATTTTCTCATATATATATGAAATCCAGGCTAGGTCAAAGTATGGAGATAACACCTGGAACAGGGTTTCTAAGGGACATTGCAGGGGAAGATGGCACCGATATAACAACCAACAGACATATGAATGGAACAGAACTGATAGGCCAGAAATATCCCCACACTACTCAACTAAGTTCTGTCCATTCATTGGGAAATAAGAGTCTCTTCAATCAATTATACTGGGTAAATTGGTTTTCCAAATGAAATATGGTTCATAATTCACACACACAAAGCACAAAAGTAAATTCAAAATGGATTAAGGAACTAAATATACATATCTTCAAATTTAAAACAACAAACAGGGGATATATTGCCAGGTCTAGCATTTAGCAATCCAAAGCTCACTACCTTCGAGTCAATGCTGACTGATAGTGATCCTCCAGGGCTGTCGAAGACGGTAACTGTTTACAGGAGTAGAAAGCTCAGCCTTTCTCCCAAAAAGCTGCTGCTGGTTTTCAACCCCAACCATGCAAATTCCAGCCCAACACCTAACTAGTACACCGTCCACGCTCCTCTGCATTGAACAATAGAATATCTAAAAATAAAAACAGAAGCAACAAAAGACAAATTAAATATGTGAGATCTCTTAAAAATTAAAAAAATATTTGTTCATAATAAGACATTTGTAAAAGTGAGAAGACAAGCTAATGCCTGGGAAAATATCATTGGTGAATCAGATATACAAGGAGAATCTAATGACGTGTGTGTGTGTACACACAAATGAGAGCACTGATGATGTATTCAGTTACAAGTTGGATTGCTACCTGCAAGGTCAGCAGTTTAAACCCACCAGCCACTCCTCAGAAGAAAGATGAGGCTTTCTGTTCTGAGTTTACAACCTAAAGAGAAATAACCCATCATAGCATGGGAAAATCACTTGAATTAATATTTCACCCCAAAATACATTCAAATAGCCAATAAACTCTTATATATACATGATATAGTCTAGCCAGATTTGTAAGGCAGAACTGGGGTAAATGACAGTGTGGGTGTGGCGAAAGCATTAACTATCTAGAGGAATGTTGAGAGTTCTTGACACATGGAATCCAGGACAGATAAACCTCTCAGGAACAGTAATAGTAGCAGCAGTGATACCATGAGGGTAGGGGGAAGAACTGACTGCAATGGTCGATATATGACACAGACACACATACCGCACACACACACACCTGGGTGATGAATAAGGGAAACATGGGTGAAGGGAAACAGCAGATGGTGTACGATATGACAATAATAATAATTTATGATTCATGAATGGTTCATGATAGTGGGTGAGGAAGGAAAGCATGAGGAGCTGATGCCAACAGCTCAAGTAGAAAGATAATGTTTTGAAAAGTAGGATGGCAACATATGTACCAATGGGGTTCACACAATTAAAGTCTGGATTGTTATAAGAGCTGGAAGAGCCTCCCAACAATGATTTTTAAAAAGAGTCAACAAACACATGCAAAGATGCACAGCATCAATAGACATCATCAGAGAAATGCAAAGCAAAAACAAAATGAGATGGCATTCCACTCCCACTAGGATGACTAAGACAAAAACAAAACTACGAATGTTGGTGAGGATGTGCGGAAATGCAAACCTTATCAATTGCTGTGGGAATGTAAACTGATCAAGTCATATATGGAAGAATGTGATAGCTCCTCAAAAAACTCAGAATTGAGCTCCTACCTGAGCAGAAATTCAACTTCTAGGACCATATCCAAAATACTTGAAAGCAAAAACTGACACAGAGTTCAGTTCAGTGCAGCACTACCAACAAGAGGGGGAATGATCTAAATGGCCACGAACAGATGCAGGGAGAACCACAACAGTGTCCAGATACACTGGAACTCTCCTTAGACAAGGAGAAGTGAAGGCTTGATATATGTGACCGTATGGATGGCACTGGAAGCCATTGTACTGTGCAGAGCCAGCCAACCACCAACAGACACATAGTGCATAATCTCAGTTACATTAAAGGCAAGTGTATAGAAAATAAAGTTTCTTAGCGGTTACCAGGTATGACAGGAAAACTAAAGGGGTCCCTTGTAGACAGAATACTCATATAATGTTCATTAAGGATAGGTTTGCGCTGCCCATTATGGTCACTATATCGTACCCTTGTCAAAGGTTAAATGTGCAAAAGTCATGTGACAGATATAATAAAACCACTAACAGAAGAGTCGGGAAAAGAGGAGCTGCTGATTCTGCTTATGGACAGCCAAAAATGTCATGGAATTTGGTGTTTTGGTTTAGAGCAGGGCTCCTCAAACTTTTTAAACAGGATCCAGTTCACTGTCCCTCAGACTGTTGGAGGGCCGGACTATCATTTTTCAAAAAAAACTGAAAAAATTCCTATGCACACTGCACATATCTTATTTTGAAGTATATAAACAAAATGGGAACAAAAACAATATTTAAAATGAAGACCAAGTAGAGTTAAACCAACAAACTTAACAGTATTTCAATGAGAGCTAGGGGCCTGCTTTATGCTAATGAGATGGTCAGTGTCCGATTCCATAATTGTCACTGCTAGTCGTACCAAGTGATGCAGTGTGCACCAGTTAGTCTAGATCTGGTTGGAGAATTCAGATGTTTCATTCTGGAAAAAGTCTGTTCACAGACATCAGTGCTGCCAAAGATGGCTGCCATTTGAGTGCATGGTTCCTGAGACTAGGATCTGTCTCAGAGGGAGAGATGCATAGAGATTAGGAAGGCTGCTTGACTTGAATGCGTCTTTCAGAGTCACAATGCTGCAGCTCAGCAAGTTCCATTTGGTAAATTGTATCCACATTTTCAAGGTCAATAGAAAATTGGTTACAGCAAAGCTGTGTGTCCTGTTCATGGAGATGAAGCTCTTTAAATCTAAATTGGAACTCCTTTTGCAACTTTTCCAGTGAATCCACACTTGTTTTCTTTGGGAATGCAACCAATGGTTTTTCCGCTAACAGATTTTGAGTTATGGGGAGATGGCAGCAATGTCCCTCCTTGAGTTGTTTGATGAGGGGCCTAATTTTCCTTCAAGTGCTTTCACCTGTGATTGCACATCCCAGATGAGCTTCCCCTCCCCTTGAAGTTGCACACTGAACCTGCTGAGTAGCTCTGTTCCATCGTCAGAAAGGCAAGGTGCCATTTCCATTGAGCTCTGGTACTGCTTTGTTTTTTGAAAGCAGAAAGCTGTAATCTGTGGAAGTAAGTTATAGAAATGTTTCAAAACTCTCCCTCGACTCAGCCAACGGACTTCTGTGTGGTACAGAACATGTTCATAGGAAACATTTAGCTCAGACAGAAATTTCTGAAACTGTCTGTGGTTTAGTGCATTAGCTCGAAAGAAGTTAGCACGAGGTGTCACGATTTTCATAACAGAGCCCCACTTCAGTGATTTACTACACAGCACTTGTGGGTGGATGAGGCAATGTATGGCTATTGGATGAGAATGCTTATGTTTGTCCATCTCTTG
Source organism: Tenrec ecaudatus (assembly GCF_050624435.1). Classification (NCBI taxonomy): domain Eukaryota; kingdom Metazoa; phylum Chordata; class Mammalia; order Afrosoricida; family Tenrecidae; genus Tenrec; species Tenrec ecaudatus. The sequence goes on along the minus strand of NC_134541.1, from coordinate 108,915,416 downwards.
GTTAATGTGAGCAGTTACTCCATTCTTAGACCCCACCACGCTAGGAGCACCATCAGTTGTCACACTGGCTAGTTTATCCCAGTCCAGCTCCAAACCATTCAGTGTGGTGAACCTTCTCATAGATCTCCTCTGCTGTAGTTGTTCCTTTGACGCTTTGCAGTGCAGCAGGCTCTTCTGTGACTTCGAAATAGTCATTCGTCCAACGAATAAACATGAGAAGTTGTGCAGAACCATGAACATTATTGCTTTCATCAAGTGCCAAGGAAAAATAGGAAAGTTTATTTTGCGGACTTTTGCAATGCTGGTGTAAATTGTCTCCCATTTCTTTGATCCTCCGTGTAGTTGTAGGTAATGAAAGACTCACAGTACTAAATAAATCGGCCTTCTCTGGACACATGTCTTTGGCAACAGAAAGAAGGCATTCTTCAACAAATTCTCCCTCCACAAATGGTCTGGAGTGCACGCCATTAGTTTGGCAACTTCTAAACTTGCTCGCAGGGATGAAATAGTTAGCTGCTTGTGCTTCACAAAAGTATTTTGTCGAGTTGTCAATGTATTTTTCAGTTTTAATATTTTATCTTTTCTCACTAATCTGACCAAACCATCATATTTATCTTCATGTTGACTCTGATAGTGTCAACGCAAATTGTATTCTTTGAACACAGACACTATATTCTGGCATATATATATATATATATATATATATATATATATATATATATATATATATATCCAACAATGCACCCTTGGCAGTCCACATCATTTAAGCCTCATCAGTGGCCATATTGGTGGAACTCTACTTTTACCTCAGGCTCACACTGGTGCAGTGCAGGGACCAGCATGATTACAGAGCCAGTTCCTCCACCACCTTCCAAGTTCACACCACACTGTGTGAACCACACTGCCATCAATGAACTCGCACAGGAACCAGATCATATGGTTGAGAAGACCCATGCAATCATACTCTACTGCAGGAACAGAGAAGGCACGCATGCCTTTTGTTCCTTCCGAATCTAATGCGAGTTTAGCCCTTCAAGCACATGGCTGAGCTCACACTGCTCAGAGATCACAACAGTGTGAACCGGGGCTTACAGAGCACACAGCATACAACATCATACACAACTGAATAGTAAGCAAAATATAAATATACTTACTGTCAATTAAATTGTGTTTCTCACTCCTCGGTGTCTGCAGAGACAGATTAAGTTCCCTTGGGGACCTAGGCAGATTACCAGTTTGGTGTCACCATTCGATAACACTGAGCACTGAACATTTGCATTAACACCGACTGCTGACCATTTGCGAAAACACTGACCACCAACAATTTTAATTAATACTGAGCACTGACCATTTGCATTAACACTGAGCACTTACAATTATTATTACCACTGAGCACAGACTATTTGCATTACCTCTGAGTGCTGACCATTTTCATTACCTCTGGGCACTGACAATTTGCATTAGCAATGACAGCTGACTATTTGCTTCATCACTGTGATGCAACCCCCTTAGAAAGCACCCCCAACTAACCAATTAAAAAAAAAAGAACTCCAAAGTTCAGTTTAAAAAGATCCAACATAATCACGCACAAAGAGGTGCTACTAACGGCAACATTAAAAAAATATAGACCTCCTTACTTCAGGTTTAATATCCCCACTTTAACCGAAAACAAAAAGGTACCTAGTAAATGCAAAGTTAAATAAAAAATAGGCCTCCTAACTTCAAAAAATAAATCCCAACCATTTGTAACTTGCTCTAACCTCAGTCCTCGGGCAGCAACAAGCTCTGCACAGGCAAGTTCTTGACTCTTCTGATCACACCAGAGACTGAGAGGAGGAGTTGAGAGGCAAGAAGGAGGGGATTCAGAGTGCAGCACACATGCAAACTGCAGCCAAGGACAACTCTGATGCTAAGCAGGACAGGTGGCTTAGGCAAAAACACCCAGCCGGCCACATAAATGTCCTAGGTGGGCTGCTTGTGGCCTGCGGGCCATAGGTTGAGGACCCCTGGTTTAGAATCTTAGGATTCTGGTTTCAAGGGACATCTCAGTCAGATGACCTAATAACGTGCTTCATGGTTCTGTTCTACTGAACAATTCACTGTGTAGTGCCGCAAAATGAACAAGTTTGTAAGTGGACATTCTAAACACAACAATTGTTCTCTATTGGATTGTGATACAAGGAAGAAGGAGACTTAGGAATCAAAGTATGATTTGGAAGGTTTGGCTAACTTTCTCCTGGAACCACTACTGCCTCCTTCCCATGAAACCAGAAAAACTCATTTATTTTGATCAGTTTCCATAGAAGAATTCTGATTTGAAGAGGGGGAAGTAAAGAGCAGAATTTAAAATGATAGTGCAATCAAGACTTCCTGGAGTCATGCTGGTTGGGGAAATCCCTGCCACTCTTGTCCTGAGATCATCTTTAAATCTTAAACCAAAAATATCCCATGAAATCTTCCTAAAAGCAAACAATAGTTTAGATTAACTATAGAAGGTTATGCCAGGAGCACTGTGCTCTTTTAAGGACAAAGTCACTGTGTTTGAGTCAGTTCTGACAAATAGCAGCCCTATAGGACAGGGTAGAACTGCCCTTATGAGTTTCTGAGACTGTAGCTCTTTATGGGAGTAGAAAGCCCTGTCTTTCTCCCAAGGAAAGGCTGGTGGTTTTGAACAATGGACCTTTCCATAGCCCAACAACTGACTTTAATCATTAAAAAAGCAGGGATACTTTTTAAGACCTAGCACTGCAAAAAAGGAAGAGAAAAAACTCGCTCTTCAAAATGAAACTCACAGTAACTTGTAAGACAAGACAGGAACCTCAGGGGGCAGTTCGTGTATGCTAATGAGGAAGAATAATTCTGAAAAGGAGGATGAGAATGGTTGCACAACTTGAAGACTATAATCAGTGCCACGAGTTTGCATGTGCAGGCACTATTGCACTAGTATGTGCTTTGCAAGTACAGCAGATGAAATAAAATTAAAACGGACAAATATATTGCAGCCTTGAGATCTTATAGGACAGTTCTTCTTGTCCTTAAGTTTGCTGTGCATCATAGTTGATTTGATAGAAAAGGGTTGATGTATGACTTTACCAATATCATTGTGTTAGGCCAGGTTGACTAGAGAAACAAATCCAGAGACAATATGTGTATGAGACTGAGCTTTATATGAAGAGTAATTACATATTTGGAAAACATCCAAGCCCAGTCTAGATCGAGTCCCTAACTCTGATATTACCCCACATGTTGATACTAGTCCACAACTTTCTCTTTAGACTCACACAGACATGAAATGACGCCAAATGCAGGAAGGTCTTGTGGAAAGTTTTGTGGATCCAGTGGTGCTGGTAGCATCTCAAGTCTGGCGTGGGTCTCCAAGTGGCTCCTCCAACTCCAAGGCGCTGGCTCCATTAGTGTAACACCATGTGGTTTGTCAATAGGAATGTCTCAAGTGGAATGAGTGTATCTGGCTTCCAATGAGCTAGTTATCTCTTTTATGCCCCCCCTCCCAATGGGGTCATCAAGCTGCAACCTCCTTGACAGGCTAGATTCCACCCCATTCACAAATTGACCAGAGATTATGTAACTGCCACAATCATTAAAATTTCTTCTTATCAAGAGGGTGAATAAGTAAATGTGGTGAAGAAAGCTGATGGTGCCCTGCTATCCAAAGATAAAGCATCTGGGGTCTTAAAGGCTTGAAGGTATTCAAGCGGCCATCTAACTCAGAAGCAACAAAGTCCACATGGAAGAAGAACCTCACCCCGCGTGATCACGAGTTCCCGAAGGGATCAGGTCTCAGGCAGGACAAAACAAAAAAATCTATCATTGGGTTCTTACATCCCTGATAATGATCGTTGCACGTAAATGGGTGCATAAGAAAACATGGCGAAGAAAGTTGATTGTGTCCAGCTATCAAAAGATATAGTGTTTGGATTCTTAAAGGTTTTAAGGCAAACAAGCGGCCATCTAGCTCAGAAGCAGCAAAGCCCACATGGAAGAAGCACACCAGCATTGCAATCACGAGGTGTCACAAGGATCAGGTATCAGGCATCATCAGAACAAAAAATCATATTGTGAATGAGGGGGAGTGCAGGGTGGAGACCCAAAGCCCATCTGTGGGAGATTGGACATTCCCTTATGGAAGGGTCGCAGGGAGTATATTAGCCGGTCAGGGTGCAATGTAAAACGATGAAACATACAATTTTCCTCTAGTTCCTGAATTCTTCCTCCCCTCCACCCCATCATGATACCAAATCTACCTTACGAATCTGGCCAGACCACAGTATGTACACTGGTACAGATAAGAACCGGAAACACAGGGAATCCAAGGAGGATGATTCCTTCAGGACCAGTTGTGCTAGTGAAAATACCAGGAGAGTGGAGCGATGGTTATTTGGAAAGGCGGAATCGATATAAAAGGATCTATATATAACCTCGTCCTTGGGGGACAGACAACATAAAAGTATTTGAAGGCAGACATCAGACAGTGCAAGATGGGACACAACAATAATTTACAATTTATCAAGGCTTCACGAGAGAGTGGGGAGCAGCAAGGGAGAGAGAAAATGCGGAGCTGATGCCAGGGGCTTAAGTGGAGTGCAAATATTTTGAGAATGATGAGGTCAATGAATGTACAAACTGTCTTTAAACAACTGATGCATGTATGGATTGTGATAAGAGTTGTATGAGCACCTAATAAAATGATTTTTAAAAGTCCTTGTAATCAATGTTATAATCGGATTTTGAAAGGCTTAAATAATGATACACAGTTATACATTCTCAAGGATTTGAAAGACAAAAAGAAAAGCATAAAGAAGTAACTAAAGATCACACTAAGTGACACAGTCAAGACATTCTCTCCTTCACAAAGTTCTGCATGAAATTTTATTTTTAAATTCAAGTTTTTAAGTCTTCCCAAGGGTAAGCCTTGCCTGCTATTTAGCATTTGGGGTGGGGAAAGAGTAATGCTGCCCAGATAGCCTTCTGGAAAGGTCAACGCGTCTTCAGTTCCACCCAGGGTAATCTGGGCAGTAAATGGGGTTCTCTGGAGTCCATACCATTGCCTGTTGGCCAACGGTCAGGGAATGATCCTGGTAGAAGGGCCTTGATTTTTCAGCCGAGACATTGACTCTGATGGACCACATGGAGCTCAAGCATCCGAATGAGCAAGCCGTGTCTGTGTGAGGCTCATATTGGAATTTCACTTTTCCCAGTGCACAACCCTGCTTGCACCAGCCCCTTCCACATGTGTTCATCTCTGATAAACACCTTGTACCCAGCACACAAAATAAAGTGTGATTTTAAAGAACCCAACCTAGGGGAACATTTCAATGACGTGAACAACAGGTCCAGTATGAAAACGAACACTTACTGGTTGACAGGGAGTAGTGTCTGGTCCAGTTTTCACGTCATCAACTAATCCTTGAAAACAAACTTTAGTATATCATTTAAAACGTAATTTTATAAATGCAGTGAAGTCACCCATTCATCTTACTTGATTTCTCGTGCACTGGCATTGTTCATCACTCCGTGTTTATAAATGCATGTGTCCTTTAGCATCTTCCACATGATGTTCTCCCTGTTTTCCCGTCTAATTTTTCATCTCTTCCTCTACCTTCTTTGGATCATGTTTTGGGTTCTGGAAATTTATTTTTGAATTTTTTTCATAATTTCTCTTGGGACAAGTATATCCACTCTTTTTCTTCCAACTGCTTAAAGGAAACCTTCAGTCTTTGTCTCCATCTCCAACCCTAATTTAGCTTACCAAGCAGACTGTATTAAAAAGTCCAAGGGAAAAATACTATAAATCTCGGTGATCTTTCCAATGCCCTCCCACATGCGACCAAAAATAGTTTCTTAAATCCCACTCCAAGAAATGAAATTTTCCAACTTATTTAGCAGGATTTACTGCCTGGTGTTAAAAAAGCATCTTATGATTTTCAAACCCTTCAAGAAGTGCAAGTAGTTAAGTAGGGCTTGGGGGGCTATGCTTTGTCATTGACAACAGTGAGCACTGTCAGAATGTGTCAAATTATTAGGAAAGTCTCGAGCCCCAAGTTGGAAGCCATCAGTGCATTCTCCATCTTCCCTCCACCCCTCTGTCTGTGTTTGCATCTTTTGCCCCTCTCTACAGACATTTGCTTTCCAGGCCATGGATGAGGCGGAGAGTTTTCAGCTTATGGATGGTTATGTTCAGACCAACCCTTATTGATAATGGCCTATATGTTCTCTACTCAGTTCCTTATTCCTTCATCCAATCAGGGACCCTCAGTGGAGTCATCAGGAAAGAATGATGTGGTATAAATTCGGCTGCAAGGTGACACACATTTGACACTCTGGTTTAAGGGAATTCGGAGAACATGATGACTTGCTGTGATTGGGAGGACATCTCAAGGGGAATCTGCTCCATACCCTGGATTTCCTCAGTCATGACATGCTGTGCTCTTCCTGATATCCTTGTCACTATACCTCATCACCTCATCGCAAAGAGACGACCCTTCACACAAAATGCTTTAAGGATTAAGAACCAATGTTCTCCAGCATCTCAGCTGTGAAGCACACCAGTCAGTCTATACAGATGTCAAGACCCAGATCAATCACTTCCATTGAGTCAATTCTGACTTATAGTGACTCAAATATAGGCCTTATGAGAAAATAAATCTTTACATGAGCAGACAGCCTCACTGTTTTCCTGTGAAATGACTGGTGAGTTTGAACTGCAGACCTGGAAATTAGTAGTCCAACACTTAAAAGCATGCCACTCTTTTTTATTACATTTTATTAGGGGCTCATACAATGCTTATCACAATCCATACATATACATACATCAATTGTATAAAAGCACATCCATACATTCCCTGCCCCAATCACTCTCAAAGCATTTGCTCTCCACTTAAGCCCATTGCATCAGGTCCTCTTTTTTTCCCCTCCTTCCCCGCTCCCCCCTCCCTCATGTGCCCTTGGTAATTTATACATCGTCATTTTGTCATATATTGCCCTATCCGGAGTCTCCTTTCCCCCCCTTCTCTGCCGTCCCTCTCCCAGGGAGGAGGTCACATGTGGATCCTTGTAATCAGTTCCCTCTTTCCAACTCACTCACCCTCCACTCTCCCAGCATTGCCCTTCACACCCTTGGTCCTGAAGGTATCATCCACCCTGGATTCCCTGTGCCTCCAGCCCTCATATGTACCAGTGTACAACCTCTGCCCTATCCGCCCTGCAAGGTAGAATTCGGATCATGGTAGTTGGGGGGAGGAAGCATCCAGGATCTGGGGGAAAGCTGTGTTCTTCATCGGTACTACCTCACACCCTGATTGACCCATCTCCTTGCCTAAACCCCTCTGTGAGGGGATCTCCATTGGCTGACACTTGGGCCTTGGGTCTCCACTCTGCACTTCCCCCTTCATTCAATATGTTATGTATACACACACACACACACACACACACACACACACATATATATATATATACATATACCTTTTTTTGGCATGATGCCTTGTACCTCGTCCCTTTGGCACCTCATGATCGCACTGGCTGGTGTGCTTCTTCCATGTGGGGTTTTTTGCTTCTGAGCTAGATGAAGCATGCCACTCTTACGCAGATGATTAGACCTGAACAAAACTGGTTCACACAAAAACAACTGTAATTCCCAACTTTCTGAGCCAAAGAAATGATAAGAAAAGTATTTATGAATAGAATTTCCAAGTCCACAAACTGAAGCCCACATGAGCAAAGTGATGATGCTTGATGTCCCAGGGGATTCTGTTTAGGGATTATCTTAAGCATTAAGATAGTTTCATCTGTAAATTCTGATTTAGGAATTATGTAATATTCATTGTCCGGTCTAAAGGGTCCCCAAAGAAAGTGAGACAATTATTTTCCTCTTTTGTCTAATGAGTCTCTAGGGAATCTGGCACCACTGACCATAAAGACTCCTGTAAAGGCAAACTCTGTGATTTTCCCCAAACAATTTGCTGCACAGAAGACTAAGACCATGAACGCCTGCTCCTCATGTATTCAGAGCCTCCCTATATTTGTAACAACTTCTAAACCTTATAATAAAGGAAGCATTGATTAGTCATGCAGAAGTGAAACATGTCTGAAAAAAACAGGTAAGATTAAAACAACGGATATCTTAATATTTGCTTTTTAAGATAACGACCCTCTTTTGGACTCAGGGTAACTAGTAATAGTTGTGATTCTCTCTCTCTCTCTCTGTCTCAATTTCACTCTCTCTCTCTGCCATGGAGCTAGAAAGGAATTACGGTTGGAGAGATAATATATATGCAGATAGGAATGTATTCACCCAGTTGAACTTTGTGTATTCTTGTGTGATTTTCAACTTTAAAGAAGCAAGAGTCACGGAATCCAGTAGGAATGGTGTCAGGCTGATTATGGAAATTTGGGTGTATAGGTGCAGTGGTCAGACCAAGTTTTTAGCAACTCTAGTGCTGATTTGTAAACTTACCTTAGTCTGGCATTGACTTTGTCACATTTTTAACTACTCCTGTCTAGGTGTCTGAATGGCTGTTGTACATTCACCTGATTTCATGATCATGCGTCGGGCAAACCAGTCCACTGTAACTGAGTTCCTTCTCCTGGGGCTCTCTAGGCAGCCCCAGAAGCAGCAGATCCTTTTCACCATATTCCTGAGCATGTACCTGGCCACAGTACTGGGCAACCTTCTCACCATCCTGGCTATCAGCACAGACTCCCGCCTGCACAGCCCCATGTACTTCTTCCTCAGCATCTTGTCCTTTGTGGACCTCTGTTTCTCTTCCACCATCGTCCCCAATATGCTGTCCAATCACATACTCCGTCGTCAGGCCATCTCCTTCCCTGGGTGTCTCACACAGATGTATTTTTTCATTGTGTTTATTGTCATGGACAATTTCCTTCTGGCTGTGATGGCTTATGATCGCTTTGTTGCTATATGCCACCCCTTACACTATACAACAAAGATGACCCATCAGCTCTGTGCCCTGATGGTCATTGGGTCTTGGGGCATTGTCAATGTGCATGCTCTGTTGCACACCCTGATGATGGCTCCCCTCTCATTCTGTGCAGACAACAGGATCCCCCACTTCTACTGTGATGTGGCCGCTCTCTTGAAACTCTCCTGCTCTGACACATACATCAATGACCAGATCATTCTTATTGCGGGGGGTCTGGTAATAACGATCCCATTGGTTTGCATCCTGATTTCCTACATTTGCATCACCACTGCAATCCTGAGAATCCCATCCACAAAGGGCAAGTGGAAAGCCTTCTCCACCTGTGGCTCCCACCTGGCTGTGGTGTCCCTCTTCTATGGCACCATAATTGCTGTGTATTTCACCCCGGCATCCTCCCACTCGGCTGAGAATGACATTGCAGCTGCTGTGATGTACACGGTGGTGACCCCCATGCTGAACCCTTTCATCTACAGCCTGAGAAACAAGGACATGAAGGGGGCCCTAACAAAAGTAACTTATATTATTTTTTTTAATTTTCAACAACGAATATGTTCTAAATGTCATAAATGCATGTCATAGAATATAATAAAACATTTTTTCCTTTCCTTAGTCTCTGGCACTTAGCAGTTGTTCATCCACACATTTGTTGAGGAAGGATAGGGGTCAGTGTTTCCCAACGTGAGTGATATTTCTCTCTGGAGCTTGGGAATGATGCAGGGGGATGCAAACGCATATTCCTAAAACTTACCCTGGATTGTGAACTATTGTATAAAAAGGTTTTCCTTGTCAGGAATATCATTGTTCAGTAATTTTTTTTCTTGAAACGGAGGCAGTTGGATATAATGTTTGGGAACATAATGAAAGTGAAAGAGGTGAAGACAATTTTTTATTGACCAATGTGACTAGTCCAACTGTCCATACCCTCCAGTCCAAACCACTAGAACCCACAATTATCTTATCGGGCTCATTGCTCATTTCATTAAGAAAGACTGCTTTCATCGAGGAAGGTCCCTATCTCAGGGTGTTAGAAAGGTCTTCCAGAATTTGTGTTTTAGCTGATTTTTGTAAGGGTTCTTGTGATCTGTACTTGATGTTGGCTGAAGGTAGCAGCAGTTCTTATTGGGCACAGCAATAGCTTCTCTAGACTGCAGGAGACTAGAGAGAAGTGAAAACTATAATTAGTAAGGAGTAAGTTGTCACCCATATCAGTCAGAATGGGTGATGCTTTGTCATTTCTGTATCTTCAATAATATTTATACTTTGTCTATATTCAGATATGACTATAGTATTTTTTGGGGTTTAACTCCATTATGGTCACTTTGTATGATACTGAGGTCCCATGAAAGTCTCTATGTTCGACAGGGGAAGGGTCCATTGAAGGCTCTGTTGTTCTTACATATTTTCCATTTCAAACCCATACCGACCTCGTGTGCAAAGGAACAAAGCACTGCCTGGTCTCAGGCCCCCTTTCACAATGGTTGTCTGTGAGCCCATGGTTGCCGCCAGTCTGCCAATCCATCTCCTTGATGGTCGTCCTGGGTGTCACTGGTCCTGACTGCAGCAAGCATAATGTCCCAGCTATCCCATTTCATTTAGTCAACTTCCATAGTGCTGTACAATCTCCTCAATGCTTATCTTACTGTCTACTGATTCCGATTAGCCTCCTTTAGGAAAATGTTCTGAGCAGTCATTGTGTTTGTGTATTAACACTTCATGGAACTTAAATGTAACCTGAAACTTATTTCGAAGACAATTGCCTTGTATAGTCAATATACTCACGATGTCCTTGAAACACTGAAATGGTCATAAATGAACGTGTCCTGTGATGATTGACCAGGGCAGGTCTTTGTAGTCAGCCTGTGACATCACCATGTGGAGTATGTGGGTGCTAAGATGTATGGGAGCTGGCACTGAGCAGGGAAATGGGAACAGGCCTGACATTTGTCTTCAAGATCAACACAGATTGGGTTCTAAGAGGTGAGGAACTGGGCAGAGGTGTTAAGGTTCCCCTCCCCCTGCTTCCATCACCTTGGTTTACCAGCTTGTCCTCTAAGAGAACTCATGATGAAGACATCTGACAGTATGCTATTGGGTCTCCTCTAAGCACACAGCTCAGCTTTGCTTTCACGGGTGTGACCTGAACTTCCACCACTGAGGCAGACCAGGAGCCGAACTGAAGATTGGTACAGAGTAAACAGAAGCTGTTTCTCCAGCCCCAGTTTGGCCTCAAGAAAACTTCCTGTCCCTGCCACTTTTGTCCTGACATCATCTTTAAGCATAAAACCAAAATATCCCATGAAATCGTCTTAAAAGTAAATAATAGTTAATATTAATTATGAAACATTGATGTCATTAGCAGTAAGGCCTTAAAGGATGGTCTCACTGTCGTTGAGTCAGTTCCGACTCATAGCAACCCTCGAGGACAGGGCAGAACTGTCCCCCCTGAGTTTCTGTGACTGTAATTCCTCATTGGAGAAGAAAGCCCTGTCTGTCTCCCAAGGAGCAACAGGTGGTTTTGGTAAACCGACCTTTCAGTTAGCAGCCCAACTTGTAAACATGATATCACCAGGGCTCCTTTTCAAGGATGAGTTCTTTCAAATAAAACTCAGTAGTAACTTGCAAGTCAAGATGTGAACCTTCTCATTGGACCTCCCTCCTGACGCGACCTGAATGGGTACTAAGCACAAATGATTCTTACATGTTCCAGGGGTGAGATTTGTTCTGTGGCCATTTTAATATTGATAGTGCTCTTCTCTTTTCTTTTTTAAAAATAAATCATTTTTCTCGAGTTTTTTGGTAGCAATTTATTTATTTATTTTTAATTCCCCATTCCCCCTCATTTAATTAGGGGCTTATACAACTCTTATCACAATCCATGCATACGTCAATTGTGTAAACCACATTTGTACATTCATTGCCCTCATCATTCTCAAAACGTTTGCTCTCCACCAAAGCCCTTGGCAGCAGCTCCTCAATATTCCCCTCTCCCCCTGCTCCCCACTCCCTCATGAACCCTTCGTATGTTATAAATTCTTATTTTGTCATATCTTTCTCTGTCTGACATCTCCCATCACCCACTTTTCTGTTGTCCATCTCCAAGGGAGCAGGTTATTTGTAGATCCTTTTATTCAGTTCCCCTTTCCAAGCAACCCTCCCTCCACCCTCCCAGTATCCCCACTAGCATCACTGGTCCTGAAGAGATCATCCTTCCTGGATTCCCTGTGTTTCCAGTTCCTATCTGTACCAGTGTACTTCCTTTGGTCTAGGCAGATTTGTAACATACAATTGGGATCATCATAGTGGTGGTGGTGGGTGGGGTAAGCATTTAGAATCTAGAACAGTTGTATGTTTCATCATTGTACATTGCACCCTGACTGGGTCGTTTCCTCCCTGTGACCCTTCCATAGGGGATATCCAATTGCCTACAGATGGGCTTTGGGTCTCCACCCCCAAACCCTCCTAATTCACAATGATATGTGTTTTTGTTCTCATGATGCCTGACACCTGATCCCTTCAACACCTCATGATTGCACAGTTTGGTGTGCTTCCTCCATGTTGGCTTTGTTACTTCTGAGCTAGTTGGCCGCTTGTTTGCCTTGAAGACTTTAAGACCCCAGATGCTATATCTTTGGATAGCAGGGCACCATCAGCTTTCTTCACCACATTTTCTTATTCACCCGCTTGATAAGAAGAACTTTTAAAGATCGTGATAGTTACATAATCTCTGGTCAACTGTGAAGGGGTTGAGTCTAGCCTGTAAATGAGGTTGCAGCGTGATGACCTCTTTGGGAGTCAGAAAGGAGATAAATAGCTCACTGGAAGCCAGATATACTCATCTATGCAAGTCATTCCTGTTGACAAGCCACATGGTGCTACGCTGATGATCTGGATCTGGAGGAGCCACTTGGGTCCACAAGACTTTCCACCCTCTGGTGTGTGATTTTCCTGCATTTGGCGTCATTTCATGGCTGTGTGAGTCTAAAGAGGAATTTATGTACTAGTATCAACATGTGGGGTAGTATCAGACTTAGGGACTCGATCTAGACTGGGCTTGGACATTTTCTTAATATGTAATTATTCTTCATATAAAGCTCTGTCTCATACACATATTGTCTCTGGATTTGTTTCTCTAGTCAACCTGGACTAAAAAAAAGATATTGGTAAAATCATACATCAACAATTTTCTATCAAATAAATTACGACATATAGCAAACTCAAGGACAAGTAGGACTGTCCTATAAGATCTCAAGGCTGCAATATTTTGTTTGTTTTAATTTTGTTTACTCTGCTGTACTTGCAAAGCATATACCAGTACAATAGTGTCTGCACATGCAAATTCCTGGCATTGATTATAGTCTTCAAGTTGTGCAACCGTTCTCACCCTCCTTTTCAGAATTATACTTCCTCATTAGCATACACACACTGGCCCCTGAGGTTCCTATCTTGCCTTGCTAGTTACTGTGGGTTTTATTTTGATGAGCTAGTGCATTTTTTTTTTGGCGGGGGGTGGGGGTGGGGAAGAGCTAGTTCTTAAAAAGTAGCCCTGCTTGTGTAATGATTAAAAGTTAGTTGTTGGGCTATGGAAAGGTCCATTGTTCAAAACCACCAGCCCTTCCTTGGGAGAAAGACAGGGCTTTCTACTCCCATAAAGAGTTGCAGTCTCAGAAACTCATAAGGGCAGTTCTACCCTGTCCTATAGGGCTGCTATTTGTCAGAACTGACTCATACACTGAGTTTGTCCTTAAAAGAGCACAGTGCTCCTGGCATAACATTCTATAGTTAATCTAAATGATTATTTGCTTCTAGGAATATTTCATGGGATATTTTTGGTTTAAGATTTTAAGATGATCTCGGGAGAAGAGTGGCAGGGGTTCCCTCAACCGGAATGACTCCAGGAAGTCTTGATTGCACTATCATTTTAAATTCTGCTCGTTACTTCCCCCTCTTTAGATCAGAATTCTTCTATGGAAACTGATCAAAATAAATCCGTTTTTCTGGTTTCATGGGAAGGAGGCAGTGGTGGTTCCAAGAGAAAGTTAGCCAAACCTTCCCCACCATACTTTGATTCCTAAGTATCCTTCTTCCTTGTATCACAATCCAATAGAGGACAATTGTTGTGTTTTGAATGTCCAGTTACACACTTGTTCAATCTGAGGCACTATACAGTGAAGTGTGCAGTAGAACAGAGCATTAACCACGTTCTTAGGTCATCTGACTGAGATGTCCCTTGACACCAGAATCCTAAGATTATAATCCAAAACATCACATCCCATGCCATTTTGGGCTGTGCATAAGCTGGATCAGCAGCTCCTATTTTTCCCTCTTCTGTTATTGGTGTTTATTATATCTGTCCCATGACTTTTGCAAATTAAATTTTTGACAAAGGTACGATATAGTGACCATAATAGGCTATGCAAACCTATCCTTAATCAACATTATATGAGTATTCTGTCTACAGGGGACCCCTGTAGTGTTCCTATAATCCCTGGTAACCCCGAATATGCTTTATTGTCTATACACTTGCCTTTTTCCAATTGAGAGTATATATTATGTGTCTGTGGTTGGCTGGTTCTGCGCAGTACAATGGTTTCCTGTGCCATCCATATGGTCACATATATCAAGACTGCACTTCTCCTTGTCTGAGTAGCGTTCCAGTGTATCTGGACACAATTGTGGTTGTCCCTGCATCTGCTGGTGGCCATTTAGATCGTTCCCCTATTGTTGGTAGTGCTGCACTGAACACTGCTGTACAAGTCCCTGTCAGTTTTTGCTTTCAAGTATTTTCGATGTCGTCCTAGAATTTGAAATTCTGGCTCAGGTAGGGGCTCATTTCTGAATTTTTTGAGGAGCTATCACATTGTTGCCTACATGACTTGATCATTTTACATTCCCTCCAGACCTCTATTTCCTCACATCCTCCCGACATTTGTTGTTTTGTATTTGTTTTTGTCTTAGTCATCCCAGTGGGAGTGGACTCGTGTTTCTTTTTGGTTTTGCTTGCATTTCTCTGATGATGTCTATTGATGCTGTGCATCTTTGCATGTGTTTGTTGACTCTTTTTAAAAATCATTGTTGGGAGACTCTTCCAGCTCTTATAACAACTAATTGTATGAAGGCCATTTGTAAATATGATGCCATCATTCTTTTCCAAACATTATCTTTATACTTGACCCCTTGGTGTCAGCTCCTCGTGTTTCCTTTCCTCCCCCACCATCATGAACCATTGATAAATTATTATTATTTTCATATCTTACACCACCTGCTGTCTCCCTTCACCCATGTTTTTGATGTTTGTCCCCTAGGTATGTGTGTGTGGTATGTGTGTCTGTGTATTGATCATTGCAATTAGTTCCAACTTCCTCTCCTCCCCTTCCCCCCACCCTCATGGTATCGCTGCTACTACCATTATTGTTCCAGAGAGGTTTATCTGTCCTGGATTCCATGTGTCAAGAACTCTCAACATTCCTCTAATTAGTTAATGCTTTCCCCACATCCTCACTGTCATTACCCCGGTTCTACTTCATGAATCTGGCTAGACCATATCATGTATACATAAGAGTTTATTGACTATTTGAACATACTCCTTGGTGAAATATTAATCAGGTGCTTTGCCCATGCTAGGAAGGGTTATTTCTCTTTAGTTTGTAAACTCAGAGCAGAAAGCCTCATCTTTCTTCTGAGGAGTGGCTGGTGGGTTTAAACTGCCGACCTTTTAGTTAGCGGCCAAATTCGTAACCCAATACATCATCAGTGCACTTATTTTTGTGTGTACCCCCCCTCCAAACACATACACACACACATACACGATATTAGATTCCTCTTGGATATCTGATTCACCAATGATATTTTCCCATACATTAGCTTGTCTTCTCACTTCTACAAAAGTCTTAGGATCAACAAATGTTTTAAATTTGTAATAGTTATTACTTATTTAATCTGTCTTTTGTTGCTTCTGTTATTATTATTAGATAATCTATTGTTCAATGCAGAGGAGTATGGATGGTGTAGTATTTAAGTGTTGGGCTGGAATTCTTGTGGGTGGGGTTGAAAACCAGCAGCAGCTTTGTGAGAGAAAGGCTGAACTTTCTACTCCTGTAAACAGTTACCATCTTTGACAGCCCTGGAGGGTCACTATCAGTCAGCATTGACTCAATGGCAGTGAGTTTTGGATTGCTAAATGCTAGACCTGGCAATATAGCCCCTGTTTGTTGTTCTAAAATTTGAAGATATGCATATTTAGTTCCTTAAACCATTTTAAATTTGCTTTGTGTGAATTATGAACCATATTACATTTGGAAATCCAGTTTTCCCAGCATCATTTATTGAAGAGCCTCTTATTCCCATTGAATGGTTGGTACCCTTGTCAGTACTCATTTTAGTAGTGTGGGTTTATTTCTCACCTCTCAGTTCTGTTCCATTTGTCCGTGTGCAGGTTGTTATATCAGTGCCAGCCTTCCCTGCAGTGTCCCTTTGAATCTCTTGTTCCAGGTGTTATCTCCGTACATTTACCTAACCTGTGTGTCATATATATTCATACAAAATTGAGAAAGAATATGAACAAATGAGCCAACTACAGTGACACAATGAAACAAAGGAAAACTTCAATTAATAACAAACAGAAAATATTAAAAAGTGGACTAAGTATCCATTGGGTCAGAGATCCCCGACAGTGTCACAGTTTGACTAACAACAGCTGCATAAGCCACCCTGCAGTATTCTCTGTCTGATAACAAGGCCTATACCAGTCATAGTCACAGGGCATCTGCCAGTGGCTGAATCCACATGGGAACCCTGAAAATGGGATTTCGGCTTTCACAGTCATCTGCAGCCTTCGGCAAACCAGGTGATCAGAAGTCAAGCCCTAATACCATTCCCTCCAATGGATTGGAATTTTATTGTTTACAATTCTGGAGTCACACATGCTGGTATAATTCTTCCAAGTGGACACCTCATTTAGATGGCTGATTGATTTCAGACAAGCCTCTAAGACCCCAAATGCTATTCTTTCTAATAGCTGGACACTATCTGCTTTCTTCACCACACTTTGTAACAACATTCATATCTTCAGTGGGTAGGTATTGAGCAGGGGCCATGTCATAAGAACTAAATGTTCTTAGATTGGGCCAAAAATAAAGTGGGAGCTCAAAATCCATTCATATGTGTATTGTTTACATATGTATTTGGTTTACTTTAAAGACATCATTCTTAGTTTATTGAAGCACATTATAAATTACTTCCAAACGGCAGATGTTATTGTCCTATTTATTTTGTCACCTCCTCCATATTTGTCTATCACCTTCATGTATGTCTTTTGTCCTCCTGAGTTGTTTGCTTGGACTTCTTGCATTTAATTCTACACATTAGCCCAGGATAATTGCATCTATGCCCTTTTTTTTAACTGTTTAAAAGAGAACTTTCATCCCTGTCTCTAACTTCAAGTTCAATGTTAAACTCACCAACTGGATGAAATTTTAAAACTGAAACAAATGAACAAATCTTTAATTTTCCTGCCTAAACTTTCCAAAGTGAGACTAAAAATAATTTCCAAAAACTACATCTAGTAGCAACTGGAGTCTTAACAACTCAAGAGGATCCATCTAAGTTTCAACTATTGGTATTTTCTTGTCCAGAAGGAAAAGAGTGATGAAAATTGGAAGACATGTGGAAACAATTAATTCAATGGACTAATTGACCAGGTAAAGATCAGTCTCCACAACACCAGTGATGTTGCACTGGGCCTCAGTAAACTGCTGTGACTCCATGCCGTCTTGCCTACTTCTCTTTATTAGCTTTTTAATCTTGTCAGAATTTATTATGAATCAACTTGCTTTTATCTTTACCTGTAGAAGTTATAGATTCAGTATATATTTATTGAAATGATTTCAGTAAAGGGGAATATTTAATCTATTTATAGTGTAGGTATCAGTAAGAGTTCTCTATTTTAATAAGGGTTGCTTTAGTTATTTTGTAATTCATTTAGTTTCTTTAGTAGTAAAAATTGAAACAAAGAGTCAGCTTGTGATATCATCAAGAGAATGGGGATAGTAGTGTCTCATACTGAGATGAAGTTTTTTGAGTCCCAGGTAGAAGCAATATAAATCAATTAATTGTGGTTTCACTGGTAGACATGGTGAGATTAACTGTCAGAGCAGAAAACAGCATAAGAAGAAGAAACTACACCTCTCACCTTAATCACAATGTTGTTGTTTAGTAGATGGCTAGTAACCAATAATCCTTTCCTTAAAACATAGTTGCAATACTTTTAATGTTTTATTTTCTAAATTTCTTTTATTTTTCATGTTTTCCCCAGACATTTTCATTTTTCAGATGTATAAAATATATCTCTTCCTAAAGTAAAAGGCAATTGAGAAAAGGACTAGGAGGCAAAAGACATTTATAGAGATTATATCTATTGGCATGTGTCTATGAAATATATTAATATATCTTGATAGGGATATAGGTCTATGTGCATATATGTTAAGTGTTGAGGTAGCGCATGAACATTGGGTTTCTACTCAAGTCTTCCCTGAACACATCTGTGATACTGACCTTCCTGACATCATTACTGAAGACAAAATGGGTGCATAAGCAAAAGTGTTGAAGAAACTGATGGTGTCCTGCTCCTAAAGATAGAGCACCTGGGGTCTTCAAGGCCTGAAGGTAAACAAGTGACCAGCTAGCTCAGAAGCAACATAACCCACATGGAAGAAGTACACCAGCCTGTGTGTTCATTGGGTGTTCAGGGGATCAGTTATCAGGGGCATCAAAGACAAAAATATCATTGTGAATGAGGGAGTGCAGATTGGGGACCCAAGGTCCATCTGTAGACAACTGGACATCCCCTTACAGAAGGGTAACGGGGAGGAGATGACCCAGTCAGCATGCTTTGTAGCAACAATGAAACAGAAAACTTTCCTCCAGTTCTTAAATGCTTTCCGCATGCACACCCCCTATCATTATCCCAATTCAACCTTAAAAGTCCATCTAGGCCAGAGGATGTACACTGGTAGAGATAGGAACTGGAAACACAGGAAATCCAGCACAGATGATACCTTCAGGACCATTGGTGAGAGTGGTGATACTAGCAGGGTAGAGGGAAGGTGGGAGAAGAGGGGGAACTGATTACAATGATCTACATATAACTTCCTCCCTGGGAGTAGACAACAGAAAAGTGGGTGAATGACTATGGACAGTGTAAGATATGACAAAATAATAATATTTTTATAAATTATCAAGTGTTCATGAGGGCAGGGGTGGCAAGGGAGAGGTAAAAAATGAGGAGCTGATACCAAGACTCAAGTAGAAAACAAATGTTTTGAGAATGATGATGTCAACAAATTTACAAATGAGGTCGACACAATGTATGTATGTATGGATTGTGATAAGAGTTGTCCAAGACCCCAATAAAATGATTTTAAAATAACGTAAAATATAGAAATATTTAAAAAGAAAACCAAGTACATATAGCATCTGCGGTTTCAAAAGCTGGAAGTTAAACAAGTGGCCATCTATCAGGGAAGCAAGGAAACCCACATGGAGGAAGCACACCAGCCTGTGTGATCACAAGTTATCTATGGGATCAGGCATCAGAAGATCCAAAACAATCAGTCATAGCAATGCCAATGGGGAGGGGGATAGAATGGAGACCCAAAGCCCATCTGTAGACAATTGGACATTCCCTCAAAGAAGAGCCATAAAGAAGAGACGAGCCAGCCAGGGTGCAGTATAGCACCAATGAAACAAACAACATTCCACTAGTTCTTTAATGTTCCTCCCCACCACTATCATGGTCCCACGCCTACCTTACAAATCTGGCTAGATCAGAGCATGTATATTGGTACAGTTAGGAGCTCTTGTGGTATGGAAGTCAGGACAGATAACAACCACCTAGGAACCAGTAATTGAAGTAGTGATACCGTGAGGGTAAGGGTAAGGTGTGGGAAGAAGGGAAGAACAACATAAATATGGGTGAAGAGAGACAGAAGATGGTGTAAGACATGAAGATAATAACCTATCATTTACCAAGGGTTCATGAGGATGGGAGGGTGTGGGAAGGAGGGGAAAAAGAGGAGCTGATACCAAGGGTTCAAGTAGAAAGAAAATATTTTGAAAATGATGTGGCAACATATGTACCAGTGTGCTTGATACAATTGATGAATGTATACAGATGATGAATTGTTATAAGACTTGTAAGAGCACCCAATAAAATGATATAGCTATAGAGATAAATGATAGATAGAGATATAGATATCTCTCCTGTCTCCATTCTAAGACACAGTTTGGAAAAGCAATCCCTCTGTCTCCTTATGTTGTTGATCTCACAATGAAACTCTCTCCCCGTGCCTATAACTTGTGTTTGGAGGACTTTGGCTTGTCTTTGAAAACAGGCAGGGATCTGGCTTTTATTCAAGATGAGAAAAAGTAGATGGTGCCTCACTGTTGCTACCAACTGCTCTGAATAGTATCTAATTCAGATGGTTTGGATAAAGTAGGAGAAAAATGTGAAACAGGACTGAAAATCATAAAAGGGACAAAGCTTACTGATCTGATAGAGACTGGTGGCAATCCTAGCACTCTATGTAGCCCTTACCCTTCATGTATGAACTTAACTCACCTCTGTGTTTGGATGACCATTCATTTCGGATCAGCATGGACACAAGGATGAAATTCTGAGCATTCAGGAAGAAGGAGGAATGGAAGGTGGAAAGAGAGATGAAGTAGGATCAGCAGGGTTGCATTGAGGGGAATTGCAATGGATGAGCTGAGTCACAATTGTTGTGTGGAAAACAGATATCTGCCCTGTACACCTTTACCTTATTCACAATGTAAAAGTTAAAGGAAAAACTTCATAAAGTGAAATCAGTTCTTTTAAAAGTATCCCTGGTGGTGCTGTGGATTAAGTGTTGGCTATTAAGTGCCTTGACAACAGTTCAAGCCCACTAGCCCCTTTGTTAGAGAAATTGAAGGCTGCCTCCTCCATTAAAGATTTAAAGTTTGGGAAACACTATACAGGGTTGCTATGATTTGGAGTCAACTCTATGGCAATGAGATTTTTCCTTTCATTTCTGGAATTAAAGACATCCTTAACATCCTACAATTCCCAGAGCCATAACAAGTTGCAAATAAACAACACTATGCATTGTTTTTTTTTTTTTTTTTTTTTTTAAACATTTTATTAGGGGCTCATACAACACTTATCACAATCCATACATAGACATACATCAATTGTATAAAGCACATCTGTACATATTTTGCCCTAATCATTTTCTTTTTTTTTTTTTTTCTTCTTTTACATTTTATTAGGGACTCCAACAACTCTTACCACAATCCATACATATACATACATCAATTGTACAAAGCACACCCATACACTCCCTGTCCCAATCACTCTCAAGGCATTTGCTCTTCACCTAAGCCCCTTGCATCAGGTCCTCCTTTTTTTCCCCCCCTCCCTCCCTTTTACTATGCATTGTTATTAACAATAGTAAGTGAAATGAGAATGTACCCAATGACCAGAAACGTTCTTGAACCCCCTCTTGCTCCTTCTGTGTTAATATTTGTAAATTTTTTGTTAGTTTGTTTTAGCATTTGTTATCTTTTGCTTTGTATTCCATGAGTCAAGAGTGTTTTCAATTTCTGGATGGGTTTTAGCTAAGCCTTCTGAATAATGAGTGGTAGGCCCTCAGACTCAAGGAAAACAATTACTTAATTCAACTGGTCTCCTCAGTGGGCTTGGGGATGGGAATAATGCACCATAAATGGGACTGTGTTGGTCATACTTTGGTGGCTGTTGTGATGCTGGATGCTATGTCACCAGTATTTCAAATACCAGGAGGTTCCCTCAATGTGAGCAGGTTTCAGCAGAGCTTTCAGACAAAGAAAGAGCTTATGGAGAAGGAATATGCTTCCACATCTAAGGGATGAGCCATAGACAACATCACAAGTGGCAGCTGAAACTTGTCAGAGATCATGTTGTAGGATGAGCCCCTCATGTTGGAAGACACTCAAAATATGACTGGAGAAACGCTGTCTTTTCAAATAAGAAGCAACCATCATAATATGTATGGAGCACACCTTTGAGGACCTTATGGAGCAGATGGGGCACAACTCAAGATTAGACTAAACAGATTCAAACACCCATTAGTAATTGCAAAAGGGAATATATTCAGTGTTAATCTAGGGAAATTAGAAATTATAAAAAAATGGAATTCAGAAAGATCAGTATTGTATGCCTTAGTGAGCTAGAATGGATTGTATTGGTCATTTTTGGACAATTTGGTATTGGCTGGGAGTTGGATAGTCATATGGCTTTCTATGCCAGTGATGCCAAATCAGGAGGCATGTCATCACAATCATGATTGACAAGAACATTTCAGGATCTATCTTGAAGTAAAATGTTGTCTGTGACAGGACAATACAGCAACGAGGCAGTCCAGTTAATACATCTATTATTCAACTTTACTCACCAACCTCTAAAGCCACTGATAAGGCATTGAAGCATTCTATCATCTTCTTACCATATCAGTAAGCCTATGCAGATGACTAGACCTGAAGACAAAAAACAAACCCAAACAAATAGGCTTACACAACAACAATACAATAACCCAAATTACTGAGCTTATAAAGTAACAACAAAAGTATTTAGGAGCTGAATTTCTAAATCCATAGAGATAAGCCCACATGAGCAAAGTGATGAGATTTAAGATCCTAGGGAATTCTGTTTGGGATTTGTCTCCATTAAGATGGTTTCATCTAAAAGTTTTGAGTGAGGAGTTACATAACACTCAATGTCATCATTATTAGGTGCAAAGAGACAAAATGGTAGAAGGGACAATGATTCTCTTGTTGTGTCTAATGAGGCTTTCAGGGAATATGGTTCCGACGGTCATGGTGACTCTGTAAATGCCTCTCTGAGATTCCCCCAAAGTGCTTTCCTGTACAGAGGGGTAAAACCATGAATCCCTGCCCCTCACTTGTTCAGGACCCACTTACAGTTCCAAGGCTTTCTAGTCCCCACAACATATAGAAGCATTGAGCAGTCATAGAGGGGTGGAGAACACATGATTGCTATGATACCAACTTCTCTCAGGTAAGCTCATGGTCAAAGAGATATGAATATTGCTTAGTAAGACATGAAGATCTTTTAGGAACTCCCTTTGTTAAATCCTGCAGATCCAGGGAACAATAATGGAAGTTCTATATCCATGGATTGTATATTGAGATAAACTCAATAATAATCAGCTATTTCTCTTGTCTTTTTAAAAGATCATTTTATTGGGGGCTCATACAATTCTTATTCTCTTGTCTTTTTTATGAGTTACTAAAGACTGAAAAACAGACTGGGAAATGGTCACTGAAACAAATACTGCCATAGAGATGGGCTGAGCAGGCACCTGTACCTGTTTTGTGTTATTTTTTAATAAAATAAAATGTATGAATCAAGTGGGTCCACCATCACTTAAAACTGTGAGTCAGAAGTTGGTGGAGTAGGAATGGGGGCAGATTCTGACTGAGCAACTCTGATGAAGTAAACAAACCCATAGTTGGAGCCTGACTTGTCCCTGCAGAACTCTCCATTCTTTCTCTTCTCTGCATCTGATCCCAGACCTATGAGTAGAGCAGACCAGTCGAGTGCCTCTGAGTTCCTGCTCCTGGGGCTCTCCAGGCAGCTGAGCAGCAGCAGATCCTCTTCATGCTCTTCCAGAGCATGTATCTGTCTCAGTTCTGAGCAACCGGCTCATCATCCTGGCCACCAGCATGGAGGTGCTGCCTATCTGATACTGGGAGGGGTGCAGCAGTGAGTGGCCTCAATTAAGCAGGGGGTAAAGGCTCGCTTCAATCCCTGAAGCCTGGATCCCTACCCCAGCAGGTCTCCCACTGTCCTCAGCCCAGGTGGCCTTCAAGAAGACTCTAGAAGAGGAGGCCATGGAAGTGGAGCCTGATATCCCTGTCTCCCTGATTTCAAGCAAAAGAAATGGGAGTCAGAGGTGGGGGTGGGGGTGTGTGTGGTTCGGACGGGTGCATCCAGCCCATGCTGCATGAGGCCTAGCAAGTGGAACTTCTCAGCAATATCCAGGCTGACTCCTAAAGGCAGGCCTGAGGAAAGGTGACTGCTGGCTGCTCCACCCGGATCTGGGGCAGGAAGGGCAGATGGCTCCCACTCCTGTTCTCTGGGACAGCACCCTGCACCCCATCTACAACTCCGGGGTGCTTGACCTGGATGTTACCAGACTTCTCAGCCTGCAGTTAGCTGATATGCACAGTGCCAGGGTTGAAGAGCTACCGAGCAGTGTGGCTGTCCTGATTATGTGAAGACAAATATTGGGGGATGCCTACCCCTCCCAGAGCACCTTAAATGGAGGGTCTGTGAGATCTCAGGGACCCTATATGCCAATAAGAGACCAGAGGAGCTCAGACTGGAGTCTAGGCAGAATCTTTCTCTACCCCAGCATTAGAAGATAGCCATGCCGGTCACCATGGAATCCATCTACTGCCGGGCCCTATTGGCATCTGGTCATCCTGGTGGGGAGTGCTGAACCTTGTGTGCTATTGAGGATGAGGATCCATGAACTTGCCCAAACTTGTAGGGCTTCCTGTATGTGGGCCTCAAGAGGGTGGGCCCAAAAAGTGTACCTGTGCCAAGATGACTCCCTCTGGGTTCTTGGTGAGGTCCCTGCCCCAGGGCTAGAGAGTGAAGGGGTTAGAGCACCCAGCCTCCCCCAGGCGTCTGATGGGGGGAAACAGGAAATCTCAGAGAAGCTGCTGAATAGCATCATTTACCCAGACTCACCCATGGGCATTGTTGGCCTTATTTCCCCCTGGAGTTTGTTAATTATTGCCTAGCCCCAGAAACCCTGCTGCTTTACCTCTGAAAACCTCAGGATGAAATTGCTTAGTGCAAGGTCCCCCACTGGGCATCTGCAGTGACAGAGTGGTCCTCCTTGTGACCTAAACATGGCTGACAGGGAGCAGGCCACCCTTTAAGATTTTCCCAGTTCCCTCAATAATGTTTTTTGTAGGAAATCTGATTTTCATTTTTAAAAGGAATCTTTTCAAGTTAAGACTGCATGTTCTTATCTTATATTTCTCTTCCCTTACCTCACATCTCAGCAGGTCCCCCCACCTTCCAAACTTTCATTTGAGGATTTCCACACTCAACAGAATTCAGTTACTTCCAGAGAGAAGAGCTCTGTACTAGTCCCCCGAGGATTCCTGGGCTCTTGCTCTCTCTTCTGTCCATTCACCCCTCCCTAATCCAGCAGGGAGCTGAAGCACTAGTACACTACCATGGAAGGCTCCAGCGTACTCTTACTAACTTGAGTTTCCTATTATTTTAGAGGGTTTTCTAATTGATGAAAATTAGGAAAATGTACATATCCGCCCCCTCAAAATAATTGTTCCTGTGATTTTCTGAGCTTTTAATTCTTTATGGCCTATAATTCTTAAAGCCCAGTCTTTAAGGAGCAGCTGGTGGTTTTGAACTGCTAATCTTGCAGTTAGCAGCACAAGTAACCACTGTACTACCAGGGCTTCTTCTGTGTCTACAACTAAAAAATACAAAACTCACTGCCATTTTGTTGATGACGACACATAGTGACCATAGGAAAGCATAGAACGGCTCCTGTGGGTTTCCAAAACTGTAACCCTTTATGGGAATAGAAAGTCCCATTCTCCTCACCCCCTGGGTATCAAAAATGGGTTAAGCACTGGCATACTGGCTGGAAGGTTGGCAGTCTGAACTCACAAAGAGATACCTTGGAAGATCAAGCCCAGCTATCTACTTCTTAAAGATTACAACCTTGAAAACCTAAAGAACAGTTATTTCCTGTACACACAGGGTCACTGTGAATCAGAAGACTAAATGGAAACCAAATCAATAGTAACCATGCCTTTTTTATCTCTAAGAAACAGATGAATATTTCTTATTCCATCTGTCTTGGATATTTTGCCTGTCACTTGACCCTCATCTTTCAAAATACAAAGCAATGTCACCGCTTTTGTGAAGCCATAGTTGTACCCATACAAAAACAAGCAAGCAAACAAAAGGTATCCCCTTTCATTGATTAGTTATATAACACTATCTAATCAGATTCCTTCCCCGGGAGACAATCAGATCCTTTGGATCTATACACACAATTTTCTTTGTTTTTCTATTATGCCCCCTCCCATCACCACCAAATGCATGTTATTAGTCCTAAACTCCTGTACTTGCAGATAGAATCCTTGTAGGGAGTAGGCTTTTGTTATGTTCACAGGACTATACTAGTGTATGGTGTGTTTTAAGCCAATCATATTTGCAGTATGAAAATATCACATATTTTGAAACTCAAACAAACAAGCAAGAAAGAAAGCATGAAGATCAACAAGGAACCAAGAGACAGATGGTTAGAAGAGATGAGGACCTTTCTATAGGGCTGATACACAGCGAAAGCCTTTTCCTAGAGCTGGTTTCCTGAGTTCAGAATTCTAGCCTCCTAGATTATGGATAGCATTTCAGATGGGAATTTCAGAAAACTTCGTTGTGCTCATAGAAATGTGTTCATTGTCCAAGTTCGTTGTTCAAGTATAGCAAAAGGGTAGTGAATGATAAAGAGAACTTTATAATTTCATCAGCACTTGCTGATGAAAATTAAAGAGTACATCCTTCAGTATGGATTACAATTAATTGTGAAGAAAACAAAAAGCCTGACAATTGGACAAATAAATAAAATTACAATAAACGAGAAAAGATTCAAGTAGTCAAAGATTTTGTTTCATTTGCATTGATTATCAGTGTTTATGGATACAACAGTCAAGAAATCAATGTCTCGCACTTAGCGAATCTGCTACAAAGGACCACTTAAAGGTATTAATAAAGATGTCACTGCCCGCTGTGACCAGCCAGCCAGCAATCAGAGCTAGCCTGGCAAGGCACTCTTTTGGCACCCACTAAAAAAGTTCAAACCACAGCTTGGTGATTACTCTGCAGCCCACCCACAAGCAGGGTTTGGCTGAGATAAATTTCTTTGTGCTTCCAGTCACCAACTCTTTAGGCTCAGCCCACAGCTAAGTGCTCTTTCTGTGACCTGCCAGCAAGTAGGGCTGCCAACAGGCAAGACTTGGTCCATCACAGTGCACTCTCCACCGAAAATAATTTTACATGCACTCCTGATACCATGACCCTCTTGCATCAGTCCTCTCACTGACTACAGCTACAAAGTTACTAGACCAAGGAAATAACCCATGCAAACAGAGCCCTCCAGTTTTTCTCCTCTCCTTTTTCTTTTTCTTCCCCCTTATCTTAATTTTTGTGTGGGAAGGAGAGATCAAGCGCTTTCATTCCTGTTTTTCTCCATCCCCTTTCTTTGTTTGTATTTTCTCCCTTTTATCTACCCTCTTACTCTACTTTTAATTTTTTTCTCTTTTTTCTCCACTCTTATTCCTTTTTGGCACCACTTGTTGCTCTTGTTAGGTACCATTGAGTTGATTTCAAACCACAGCCACCCTGTCCACAACAGAACAGTGCTGCTCCCTTCAAATCAACTATTCTCACACCACCGACCAACCCCCACAAAACTAACAGCTGCACCGCAACACTGCAGAATCAGCCATCAATGACAGCACACACACAAACA
The DNA here is from genome assembly GCF_050624435.1 of Tenrec ecaudatus. Lineage (NCBI taxonomy): Eukaryota > Metazoa > Chordata > Mammalia > Afrosoricida > Tenrecidae > Tenrec > Tenrec ecaudatus. The sequence continues at coordinate 108,887,845 of NC_134541.1, read as the reverse complement.
TACACACACAGTACACACAACTGAACAACGCCCAGATCCAAAGAAATTTTCTGAAGAAAAAGCCCTGGAATGACCGTGAACTAGAGAAACAAATCCACAGAAACTCATTTGTGTGTTAAAAGAGTTTTATATATGGGGTAAGTGTACATTCAGAAAGCAACCAAACCCAGTCCAGTCCAAGCCCAGAAGTTTGGCATAGCTCTTATGTCCGACACCGATCTACAAAGTCCTATCGAAACCCATTAAAACACGCAATGGCACAGAAGGCAGAAGGGTCACAAGCCAATGGGTAGAAAGTCTTTGGAAGCAGTGGTGGGATAAGCATCTCAGTGCAGGGAGGAGTCTCCATGCTGCTTCTCCAGCATCCAGGACTGCATCTGGGTAAGTCCATGTGATTTCCCCTCAGTGATGTCTCACAGGAAGTGAGCCTTGCCAGCTAAGGCAGCTTCACACTGGTCCAAGCATCAGAGAATAAGAGATCAGAGAACTTGAAAGGCGAGGCTCACCTAGCCATTTATCTGTCCACAGTTCAATTACGCCGACATGTGTTTATCGGCCAGTTTGGCACAATACACCTTAACTATCTCAATAGAATTCAGAAGACTAATGTTCAGGGACTTTTAATAGATGGAGTAAATGTTCAAGGGAACTATAGAAGGGATAGGAAAAGTAGAAAACATACACCCAATAGAATTTCAGAAGATAAATAATAAAATAACAGAATTAGACCACATCGTAAAGAGCAGAGTAAAATTTAGAAGAAATCGATCAGACTTAATAGGCTTGAAAACAACTCTCTTGACTGCCACCATTAAGAGAAATAATCAACAAAAAGAACAAAGGAATCCAGAGGAAGCCTAAAAATTGGGTGGGGGCATTATCAAGAACAAGGTCTGTCTCATTCAGATTCTGGAGCAGGAACAAACAGATCTACAGAGAGAATAGTACAAGAAAACCTGGTTAGAAAACGTCCCTAACACTATAAAAGAGAAAACAACTATTCACGATCCTGAGACCCCCAATGTCAAGGAGAAGGAGAGAATTCTGAGAGCAGCAATGGAAAAAATAACAGTCGCCTAGAAAGGAAAATCACTAAGAATATGCTTGGATTTCTCAGCAAAAATCATGCAAGCAAGAAGACACATATAAAACCCTGAAAGATTAAAAACTTCCCTGAATCTTATAGCTAGCAAAATTATCCCTCAAATGACAGAGAAATCAGAATATTTCCATACAAGGAAAAACTAAAGGGATTTGTAAAAACAAGATCAGCATTACAAAAAAATAGTAAAGTGAACACTTTAGACAGAGAATCAACAACAGGAGACAAATGTAAGAGCAACATAAAAGACAACACAACCCAGGAATCAACACACTGAAACAATACTCAAAACAGCACAGAAATATGAAGACGGCAAAGAAATCAATAAAACCACACACACATACTCACAGAACTACACAGCAAAATGAAAGCAATAAACTTACATTTCTCAATAATATGCTAATGAAATACGTTAATATGAAAGTAATATGAGAGAGAATAGGAGAAGCAGCAAGAAAACAAAACCCATCAATTTGCTGCCTACAAGACACACATTTTAGAGAGAAAGACAAAAGTAGACTAAAAATCAAAGGATGGAGAAAAAATTACCAAACTAATGTCAACATAAAAAAGCAAAAGTTGCCATATGAATCTGATATATTACTCTTCACGGCCAAAAAATATCATGAGAGACAAAAAAGGTCACTGCATATTAACTAAAGGAACAATAAAACCGGGCGATAGAACCATCGTAAACATACCAACCAATGAAAGATCCTCAAAGAACATTAATAAAACTCATAGAGTTGAAGAGAGAGACATAGAATATGGCAATAATAGTAAGAAAATACATAACATTACTCTTGAGAAAAGACAAACTATCAGGAAAATCTCAGTAAAACACTCAGGGATGATCTAAATAATATAAGTAACCAATTTAACTTCCTAGACATTAAGAGCACAACACCTAACAGAACACAGTATATGTTCTTTCCCAGTACACATGGACCATTCTCTAGAATAGATTACAAGTTTGGTCACAAAGCAAACCTGAATATGTTTTGAAATATTGAGATTCTGCACTCCAAGGTTTTTCAGACCACAGTGCTATAAAATTGTAAATCAGGCATAGAAAGAACCCAGGCAAAAAAATCAAACTTATGGAAACTGAACAACCTATTACTGGAAATTACTGGGAAATAGATGGAATATGGGATGAAATTTGAAACAAATGAGAACAAATGCGTAAAATATCAAAACCTTAGCAACACAGTAAATAATTATTCCAGTGCAATTTATACTATTCAATTTATAGTATTCAATGCACATATGAAAATCAGCAAATTGCCTCATCATCTTCAACAATTAGAACAAAACCAACAAAATAAACCACCGAGAGAAAAGGAGTCATAAAGATTAGAATATAAATAAATGAATTGGAAAACAAACACATAATAGAAAAAAAATCAATAAAACAAGAAGTTGGTTCTTTGAAAAAGCTTTGTAAAAATAAAAAAAATGATTGGCAACTTTAACAAGAGAAAAGAGAGACAATATACCCAAAGAATGTGCGGTGAAGTCTTGACATCTTGGACTCTAGTTCTGTACTCCTTCCAAACCAATTAGTTTGTTCTTTCAACCACACCATGTTTCTTGAAAATTCTTCTTCAATACCATAATTCAAACACACTGATTCTTCTCTGGTCTTCTTTATGTACTGTCCAAGTTTCACATGCATATTAGGCAATTGAACATACCATGGCTTGGGTCAGGTGCACCGTAGTCCTCAAAGTAAGTTTCATGGTTTTCAACCCTCTAAAGAGACTCTGTGCAGCAGATTTACAAAATGCAGCTCAGCCTGTGATCTCTTGACTCCTGGTTCCATGAGCATTGAATGTGGAGACACACAAGAGGAAACCCTTGACAACATCATTTTCCCCTTCCATTTTTCATGATGTTACCTATTGGTCCAGTTTTCTGGATTGCAGTCTTCTTTACACTGGGTTGTAATCCATCCTAAAGGCTGCAATCCTTGAACATTGAGTCCTCCTCACTTACAGCAAGAAGGTTGATTAATCTGCATATCACAGGCTGTTAATAAGCCTTCCTCAGCAGTCAATGACACATTCTTCTTCATGTAAACCAAATTCTCTGAGTATTTGCGCAGCATACAGATAGAAAAGTATGGTGAGAGGATAAAACCCTGTCCCATGCCTTTCCTGATTTTATACCCTCCAGTATTTTTTGTTCTATTTGCATAGCGGCCTCTTGATTAATGTACAAGTTTCCTATGAGCACAAATACGGGTTTTTGAATTCCCATTATGCTCAAGCTTATCCATAGTTTGTTACAATCCACACCATCAAATGCCTTGGCACAGTCAACAAAACACAAGTAAACGTCTTCCTGGTATTCTCTGTTTTTAGCCAAGATGCATCTGACATGAGCAATGTTATCCCTTGTTCCATGTCCTCTTCTGAATCCAGCCTGAACCTCTGGCAGCTCCCTGTCAATGTACATCTGCAACCATTATTGAGTAATTTTCAGCCAAAATTTACTTGCATGTGATATCATTCATAATGTTCTAATATTTAAGTATTCTGTGGGTTTACCTTTCTTTGGAATGGGTATAAATATGGATCTCTGCCAATTAGAAAAAGACTCCGAAATAGATTTAGTGTTCCCAATGTAAACCAGAGTTTTCCTCAAATGCAGAAATCAGAAATTTAAGTTCTAACACATACTCTTGCTAAGTTCCTAACTTAGGGACAGGGAGTTGTCCCTCTCATGCCTGAAAGGCCCCTATTGAAGTGGTTGGAAAGAAGTAAGGCACCCATTACACACCTATGAAGACCCCAAACTGAGCATGCTGATACTTAAGCCCCAAGCCAGGTTGGAGGTACACCTGGGTGGGCCAAACTAAACCCAGGCTCATGGCATGACCTTTCATCACTAATTCAGCTATTTCTTCAAAATAAGGGTTCAGAACTCTTTTTTTCTTGAAGAAGCTAAATATACCCACAACAATGGTCTTTTCTGCCATAACACACCAGATGTAAAAGTACCAAGGTTTACCATAATTAATGTACATTATTTGTTGTTCTTGAATACATAAATTTACTAAATTTAAAATTCTGCTAAATGGGAAATTTCCAGAGTCGAATTTGGATCAGGATCTCCTTTTAAAATATCAAATAAAGGTTTATGCTCCCCAGTACTTATTTTTAAATATGGTCTAAGCCAATTAATTTCTCCTAACAAGTTTTGAAAATCATTTAAAGTTTGTAAGTGATCATTTCTTATTTCTATCTTCTGGGGTTTAACAAAACCTTTCTGTAAAATATGTTCCAAATATTTGTAAGTTTCAATAACGTATACTTTTTCTTCTGCTGTAACTAAAGCCTTTTTAATGCTTCTCATAATAAGTCAAAAAATAAAGAGAACCACCTTTTGGTCCCTATGAGCCATCAAAATATCATCCATGTAGTGAATGATAAACACTGATGTTTCAGAAGTTCTTACTGACTTTATAGCTTCAGTTGCAAACTTTTGACATAAGGTGACGCTATTAGACATTCCCTGATGTAAGACTTTCCACTGATAACGTTCCATAGCTTCCTTAAAATTAACACTAGGAACACTAAAATCAAATCTTTTATAATCTTTGGAATCCAAGGGAATGGTATAAAAACAATCTTTTAAATCTAGAATGATTTTATATGTATTGACTGGAATAGCAAAGGGGGAAGGGAGCCCAGGCTGCAGGGCTTCCATAAATTCCACAGTATCATTAATCCTCCTTTACTGTTTTTCCTTGCAAAGCAACTGCTATAGCAAGCCCTGAGTAAAGAAAGGTTTAATGTTTAAACATAGTTTGATATTATTCGACAGGTTGCCCTTGTTTCTTAAAGGTCTCAGCACTCACTACCTGGAAGGCAGAATTTGCATTTTTAAAAAGTCAATTTTTAAATTTTTTAATAAAATTTCTGATTTGAATTAGACAAAGGGACAAAAATTAGCACATACTTGAAGGTTACATAGTCTACAAATGATGGCAATATTTTCCTTGAGAGAGTAGTTCCATTGGTATAATTATTTTTTAAATACTTAAAAAAGACTCAACTTCAAACAGTAATAAACACAAGCAAAAGTGATTTTATCCTTAAAATAAACATTCAGAAAAACCTCTCTGTATATACAAGAGAAAGAGTATGTAATACACACACAAACACATATGTGCACGTGCGCGCGCACACACACACACATTGTTCACACAAACAGCTTATATCTGCTGTATTTTGAAAACTCTATAGAAATTTTGATTTCCACAACAAGCTAATGACTCATACTCTTGCTCCCAGGCTACCACATTTTCCATAGTTTCATCCCAGCAGGACTGAATCTCTTGCACCAGGTTTCAAAGTCCTAAATCCTTATCATGATAATGTATTGACCCACCCTCTAACTGCTTCGGCCCGCTTTCCAAACCTTCAGCGGCTTCAGTAGCAGAGGGAACTTTTCTTAGCCACAAAATCTGAATAGTTCTCTAATCTTTAGTAGCTTATTTTAATTTTTTTGGCTTTTAACATATTTTGAAGCATATTTACATACATATCTTTATTTACTAGAAATCTCTTCCATTATTTATTACTTCCAAATTTTCACCACTTACTCTTAATTTTCTCTGTAAATAAACACGGCTGTGCTACTTAGTGGTGTCTGTTATGGGATCCTGATTTTAATCACAACTTTTAACCTTTACTCCCCGCACCTTGAACGCATCACCGTAATTTGTCCTATGAATAATTGATGCTGACTAATTTCTTGACCCATCGTCAGACAAAAACTCACCTGGTTATTCGTCGTCGCAGGTTACAACGACGGTGTAGTGGGCTTGATATGTCGATCGGCCTATCCTTGCTGACTTGTCTGCATCCTCAGTGGATTCCCTCATTTTCAGGCTGCTTGAATGAGGAGCATCTCAAAGCTTCCAAGCGACAAAGGCACGGCGGCTGGATGTTGCAGAGTATCACTGCAAATCGGCGCTTTTGGAGTCCTGCTTTTGGAGCCAAGCGGGCACAGCGGGCAGCTGCGGAAGCGGGTGTAGCGCGGTGGGAGCCGGCAGGCGCAGCGGGAGCCTGCGGGTGCGGGCGGCGGGACCCAAGGCGGCTGCGCGCTTTATGGCAGCGTCGGGCTCGCGCCTAGTGCTCAGCGACCGTGAGCCTTTCGCTTGGCAACCATGCTAGCAGCTCTGTATGCAGGTGTTAACAGCTCAGCGTGGCTTTAGCAGCAGCTCAGCGATAGTGCCAGCTCAGCATCAGCGTTAGCAGCCCAGAGTGTCAGCTCAGTTGCGGGGCTGCGTTAGCAGTGGGGCACCAGTGGCACCGTTTTGTTTCAGCGTTTCAGCTCAGTGATACAGCTTAGAAATACAGCCAGATGCCAGCGTTGCAGGAGCTGAGGCTTCTCTCGTTCTTGCGGCATGTTGGGGCGCCAAAATGTCCCATCCCGTGGGACATCAACAACGTGGGTACCTGAAAGAGGGACTGGGAATGAAGATGGACAAGGGCGCAAGACAGGAATCTGATCAAGCCTCATTTATTGAGTTGAGAGCAGAGGCTTAAATAGCCAGCGAAGGGCAGGCACCCTTACGTCACATGTAAAATAAGATACAGCTGAGGTAGCCAATTGTCGTGCATCTCCAAATAAGGAAGAAATGGTGGGCAACTGATCAAACAGGTAAGTATGCTAATGAAGCATACCTTACGCCTGGTTGGAGATGCCACCAGTCACGTATTAACCAATGAACATAGCAGCTGCTAGTGAAAGAGCACCAATCCTAGCAAGGGTCCAGGCAGTCACCCTCTGGTGGGAATTGAGACAAAGGGCAGTAAAATCACAGGGCAGTTTGTATGTCAGGAAACAGAGTAAATTCATAAAGGTCGTACATGGCTCAAATCCAGGGTAGGGGGACACGCAGTTCCTTACACATTATGATTCCAGGCAAGGTCTGTTAAAGGTACTGCAGTTTCCCCTACAGAGTACTTTTCATTCATCACATGTAAGTCCTCTGCACACTTCCTAGCACCTTTAAGCACTCGTTCTTTTTCAAAGTCTGTCATAGTCTGTCCCAGTATGACCATAACATCTTTCCAAGTTAAATCACAGGCTAGAGTGAGGTGGTGGAAGTGGTCTATGTACTGTTCATGTTTGTTAGAGTAACCGCCCAAGTTGTTTTTAATTTGCTTGGGTTCAATTAGAGTAAAAGGCTTGTAAATTGCCTGGGGAATCAAGTTCTCCTGCTGCCTCTATTTCAGGTAGAATATTCTGGGCTGTTTCAGGGTTGGGGTAATAGTTGCCCTCTAGTACAGGGTCCCTTAGGGGGTCTTGAGTGCCCCGGGAATAAAGATCTTTGTTCTTCCTCAAAAGGAAGAATGTGCTAACATACGGATTCTCCCACCACCTCTCCATTGTTCCACAAAAATGTTCTAGTTGTTGCAGGGTTCGAAGGGAAAGTGTACCATTGGCTGGCCACAATTTCTCAAAAACATACTGTGGTCAAATAGAATTGCATAGCGTAATCAGCTTCTGTTTTTCCAGCTTTCCCGGATCAAATCTTTCCCAATTGAACAGGATACATCTGAGGGGGCAATTTCTGGGTATCGAGCTGGTAAGTCCCATCTAGAAAACACATAACAAGTAGGCTATTGAGCTCTTGATGCCTCAAGGTCAATAACCACAGATTCAGCAAGCACGTCTGGAGTGCCGTGAATCTGAAGCCTCAGGCAGGTGCCCTCGCCCACGGAAGGGGTCAAATACCAGTCGTGACAGCCGACATTTTGGTCCGACCGCTTTCTAGATCACAAGCTAGGAGGGCCACTGTGTGGTGTGGCCCCATGGCCTTCAAACGTGCCTGCTGGCAGGAGCAGACTCTCAAATCTCTGAAGGGAAGGAATGTCTATTCAGCAGATCAGGGAACCTTTAAAGATTTGGAATTTCAGGCTGGAACATCCTGGCGGTGGAACTGTATTAAGAGATGTCCCAGAAAGTTCCGGTGGCAGCATCACTGGAAGGCAAAAGTTAACAGTTACTCGGGCTTGGCTTCTGTATGCCTTTGGCCTAGGCCTGGGCAGTGGAGAAACAGCCAGTAGCAAGGAACAAACCCACAATGGTAAAACACTAAAACAGCTTGTTTGAAAAACCAGGAGAAAGCTAAAGGGAATAGAGGGGAAAAGGGAAGCATGTGGCCCCCGGGACTAGAGCAGGGGCTAGCTATCTAGGCACTGCCCCTTCACGTGGTTGGAGTGGTGGGCATCATCTTGGCAGAGTCACATGCTCCAGTGCCCGTAGCCAAAATGGCGCACACCAGGTGGCACCATGTTGCCAGGGCTCAGTGACTCACGTGGTCCAGAAAATGATGGCCGCAGCTTGCAGCCTAGAGGAAAACCATCATGGGGCCAGCACCAGAGCCAGTCCTGCAGGAACCAACAGAGTTTAGGCCGGCACACCCAGCCATCCAGCTGGCCAGAGCACATAACAGGCAATACTCTGAACCTGCAGCCCACAGCGTCCCAGCCTCCTCCCAGGAATCCAGCCTGAGGAAGGCATGAAAGCTCCTGGGAAGGAAAGCACAGAGAGGCAGATGTAAAATCCTGAACACCAAAAGATAGGGCTGTGGCAATACACTATGAGTGTCCCCATGAGTCGCTTTGGGGAGCTATTCACTTACCAAATGTTGCCCGAGCAGTTCAGCCTGGCTTCTTTCCAGGTACACGCTGCCTCCCGAGGGTGGTGAGGTGAAAAGAGTCCAGAAGGTTCAAATCTTGGAGCACCTCAGTGAAGTCTGGTCCCTCTTTCCCCATGGAGATATAAAGAATACCCTCCCCTTGCATGGGTTAGTGCCCTGTTTCCCCACTACCCATTTCATTTCTATTTTCCTCCCCACCTTTTTAGTTGGCTGCTTATGTACTCCTGAAGTGGTCTGGCTCTTGCCATACTACTTGGGCCTCACGTGAGAAATGTTTATATAGAGTAGCTTTTTCGTTATGCCCCTTTTGAAAATTTTTAAGCTTATTTCAGTGGACTAATATTGTATTTGTTCTTTTGTGCTTGGCTTACTTTGCTTAGCATAATTTCATCCAGTTCTTCCCATGCAGTGATATGCTTCATACCTTCATCACTGCCTTCTAGAGATGCATAGTACTGCATTGTATGTACGTACCACAGATTTTAATCCATTCATCTGTTGATGGAAATTTAGTTGTTTTCAACTCCTTGCAATAGTGAACTGTGCATGGATGAATATTGAAGATCAGATGTCTGGCCGTGGCTTGTTTCTTGCCTGTTCTGGGTATATGCCCAGTAGGGTGATTGTTGGGTCATATGGTAGTTTGATATTCACCTGTTTTAGATACCGCCAAATCAATTTACATAGTGACTGTACATACATACATGTCCACCAGCAGTGGATGAAAGTTCCTATCTCACCACAGCCCCTACAGCACTTGTTTCTGATTTTATGCATTGGGCTATCTTTAAGGGTGGTAAGTGGTAGAGTATTGTGTTATGGTAGTGTATTATAGATTTCAGTAATAAGAACTTTGTCTGATTTGTCATTTCTATAGATGTTTTCTCAGTACATGGGCTCTCTCATTACTCTCTTGGTGAATTCTTTTGATGTACTCAAGATTTTTATCTTCGGTATTTCCCACTTGTCAATTTGTGCCTCCTCTGTGTTTGTGTTCGTCCCTATTTCTGATAGCCTATATATTCCGTGAGCCAAAAATCTCAGGTTGGTCCCAGTTCCCTCATTAATGGCTGTAATACTTTAGGGTTTTTACCTCAAGGTCTGTGATCCCCATTGAGATTTTTTTGTTGTTGCAGCACCACTCGTTGAATGTGGCATCTACTCCCCATTGGATATTTTTTTGGCCCTTGTAAAAGATCAGTTGTCTGTATGCTGATGATTTTTTCTGGGTTTTCAGTTCTTTTCCATTGGTGTGTGCATCTGTCATTATACTAACACCACACAGTTTGACAACTGTGGCTATATAATAGATGCTACAATCAGGTAAAGCAAGTTCTCCCACTGTGTCCTTTTTATTGAGAACTTTGTGGCTAATTCTGAGCTTCTTCCCTATCCATTTGAAGTCGGTAATCATTTTTTCCATTTCTTTGAAGAAAGATGAGGGTAATTGTATCAGGATTCCTATAAACTTATATAGTGCTTTAGGCTGTTTACTATATTGAGACTTCGAATCCAAGAGCATGGGATATTCTTCCATTTGTTGAGGTCACTCTTGGTTTCTTGTAATAGTGTTCTGCAGTTTCCTCATATGGATCTTTTGTTCTTTTAGTCAGGTATATCCCTAGATATTTAAATTTGTGCCAGGCTATTTTTTATTTCCTCTTGTGTGATTTTATACTGTGTATAGCAGTCCGATAGACTTGTGTTTGTTGCTCTTATAACCTGCCACTCTCCCATATCACTCTATGGCTTCCAGTACTCCCCATGTGAAGCTTTTGGTATTTTCCACATATAAAATGATATCATCTGCAAATAACAATAGTTTCACCTCTTCATTCCCCAGGTGAATACGTTTGATGTCTTTCCTTTGCCTTATTCTATTAGCTAAGACCTCCAGTAAGATGTTAAATAAGAGTGGGGACAAGGGACATCGTTGACTGGTCCCCTTTCTCAGTTGGATTGTGATCATCTTTCCTCCATTGACTACTATGTTGGCTGGTGGTTTTTCATACATAGCTTGTATTGTCTTGAGGAATTTTCTTTCCTTTCATATCTTCTCAATTGTCTTAAACAGGAATTGGGGTTGCATGTTGTTGAATGCTTTTTCAGCACCTATTGATATTATCATGTGGTTCTTAAACTTTTTCATGTCAATATGGCAAATGATACTAATGGTCTTTGGTTAAGTTCAGCCATCCCTGCATCCATGGTATGAATCCAACTTGGTCATATTTAAGTATTTGTGTATATACTTTTGTATTGTATTGGCCAGTATTTGGTTAATGAAACTCACATTGATGTTCATTAGGGATATTGGTCTGTAGTTCTCAATTCTTGTGGGATCCTTGCCCAATTATGGTATCCAAGTTATTCCACCTTCACAGAAGGAGTTCGGGAATTTACCATGTTTTTCTGTGTTTTGGAATATTTTGTGTACATTGTTTGTGTAGGTGTTAATTCTTCCCTGAATCCTTGGTAGGATTCTTCTGTGTAGCCATATGGTCCAAGGGATATTTTTGTTGATAATTCCTTGATATCATTGTCTATTTTTTATTCCTCTGGGTCTGTTGAGATTCTTGACCTACATCGGGTATAGTCTAGGGAGGGATTGTTTTCCCCAGAAGCTTTCCATGTCTTGTAAGTTGTTGAATTCATTGGAGTACAATCCTTTGTAGTACTGTGTAATTATCCCTTTGATTTCATCACTGTCAATAGTAATGTCCCTTCCTTCATCCCTAATTCTTACCATTGAAATGTTTCAATACTTTCTCTGATTAGGTTTACCAATGGTCTGTTGATTCTGTTTATCATTTCAAAGCACCGATCTTTACCAGCATTTAATTTTTCCATAGTTGCAATTTTCCCTCTCCTGAATCTTAGCCCTGATTTTTATTATTTCTTTTCTTTGCTATTAGTAGGATTGTCCTGTTGACTCTGCTCTAGGTTTTGTCAATTGTTTGCCAGTATATCCATCAGAAGTATCTCTTCCTTTTTCAGGTGTGCATGTCTTCTGATAAGTGCCTTTGCTGTGTTCCATAGGTTTTTGTAAGTCGTGTTCTCATTCTCATTGGTTCTTCGAAATTTACTAATTTCTTCTATGATCTGTGGCAGGACACACTCCCTAAATAGATTTATTCATCCTCAAATTTGTGTGCTCTGATTTTCTTAATCTTCCTTTTGTTGATTTCAAGCCTTATTTCGCATTTATCAGAGATGTATGTATGATATCAATGTGGGTTAATTTACGAATATTTGCCTTATGCGCTAGGATGTGATCCAACCTAAAATACGTGCCATGTGGTCTTGAAAAGATTGTGAATTTTTTCATATTTTTCATGAAAAGCTCTGTAGATATATATCAAGTCAAATTGTCTAATTGTAGTGTTTAGAATTCCAGCCTCCTTGTTGAGTTTCTTTCCCTGTGGTTTATCTCTCTCAAAAAAATGGTGTATTGAAGTCACCCACTATAACTGTTGATGCTGTGGTTTCATTTTTCATTTTTTGGAGTGTTTGGTTGACATATCCAGCAGGTCTCTCATTTGGGGAATATATGTTTACAATGCTTAGTGGTTCTTTGTCTACCGTTCCCTTGAGCATTATATAGTGTCTTGCCTTGTCTCTTATAGTTTGCACTTAGAAGTCAATTTTATCTGACAATAGATTTGACAATCCTGATTTTTTTGAATTGCTGTTTGCTTGGTATGCCTTTCTCCAGCTTTTGTTCCCACCTATTTTGTCTGGAGTCTTGAGATGTGTCTCCTGTAGGCAGCAGATTGATGGGTTGTTTTCTACGACAGTCTGCTAGCCTTCGACTTTTAGTGCTTGAGTTCAGTCCATTGATATTCAGGGTTATTATCTCCATCTGTGGACACCATGATGTCATCTTAATCCTTTATTGCTGGGATGTTTTAATACCTTCCTTTCTTATCCATGTGTTTTTTTTTGTGTGTGTATCTGTGTTTATCATTCTTGACTTCTTTCCATCCCTTAGTCAATGTTATCTTGGGTACTGTATTCTCTTTGTGCCCTCTGAGTGAGTTTGTTCTATGTTGTGGGCTCTTATTTCTGCACGGTGAGTGTTGTTCTTCTGTCACTACTGGTTTGGGAAGGATCTTTTATAGGGCTGGGTTTCTTCTAATGTATTACTTGAGTTTTTCCTTGTCTGGAAAATCTTTTACTTCTCCATCTATCTTGATAGATAATTTGGCTGTGTGCGTTATTTTCCTTCATTTTTTGGTTACCTGTTACTCTACTGTCTCCTCTTCTTAATGTTTTCTGCCGATAGGTATGAGCATATACTTCTTTGGGATCCTTATATGTGATTGCTTGTTTTGCCCTAGATTCTCCAATAATTTTCTCCTTTTCCACAAAATTCGATAGTTTAACTATTATGTGCCTTGGTAACTTTTTGTTGAGATTCACTCTGGAAGGTGTTCTTTCAGCCTCCAGATTGCCAGGTTTTCCTTCATTAAGATGGAGAATTTTTCTTCCAACAATTCTCTCACTATTGTTGCACGTGAGTTTTTTGTTGTGTATTCCTCCTGTGATCCAATTATTCTGATGTTGTTCCTCTTCATAGCATCAGACATAACTCAGGTTTTCTTCCGTTTCTCTGATGATCTTGTTAGATTTTTGCTCCCATTTGTTAAAGTCTGCTTTGCTGTCCTCCAGGTCACCGGTGCTGTTCTCTTCCTCCTCCAGTCGATTGGTGAAGTCCGTGAGTCTGCTACTGATTTTTGTTATCTCCTCCCTCAGTTCTTGTATTTCCCTTTGGTGTATGGACTTTATCTCCTCTATAATTTCATCCATTTGCTGTATTTTTTTCCCTCCTATTCTGTATGACTCCAAGCAGCCTTCTGAAAATTTGTTCCTGTAACCGATCAATGTCTGCTTCTTCTGTGTACATTGTTTGCTTCAGGACATCTACCACAACCTTTGTTTCTTCCATTTTTTCATTGATGTCTTTGAGACTGAATGATATTTGTGTTTTGTTGTTTGAGAGGAGCCAGGTGCCATTTTCAGGGAGTCGAAGAGCACTCGCTCTCTCTAGGAGAATCATAGGAATGCTTCTTCGACTGCCTGCAGCTAATTCCACTATTCAATTTGCCTATCACTTTTTCCTTCTGTGGCTTCACTCTCAAGGGAAATGCCCCAGAAGGCTCGTGGGTTGGTGTAGAAAAACGTGTATTATGGCTTTGTTGTAGAACACCGTGAATGGTGGGCAGATTTCCCTGGTCAAGGAGATCACTGCTGAGGTTGGGCATAGATTCCTGAAGCAACCTGAACACCGGTGAGTGTTGAGCGAGGTGCCTTAGTCCATGTGGGGCACTAAGGCAGACAACAGGAAGTCTGGGCCCACAAAGAACGGATATATGCTTCCCAGCCACAGAGGGAGAAATTCCCTGCGAAAAAGTTGGGAAGAATATCCCCTGACTAGGGTGGCAGCCTTTTCCCATCCTCAGACTAGAGTGCACAAGGTGGAGTTTACCAAACTGGGTACAGGGGATTCATAAATGACATAGGATAAGGAGAGCGGTCTGGAGTTTGGACGTGGAGTGTTAGAGAACAGGGAAGAGAAAAAATGGAGTAAAAATAAATTATTCCTGCTGAGACTGGGGAGATAGAGAGAAGAGAGGGAAACAAAAGTAGCAATATTGCTGAGCCCTGAGCCCTCCCTGTAGGGCTGCACGGGTATTAACCCTGCCCTTAGGTGGCAAGAAGATGTGGCTGTGTTGAGATAAAGCCCCTATGCCAGCTCCAAATATTCCCAACTCCAGCCAACACAGTGGCGGACTATGATCAAACCCTATCCAACTTCCACTTTTGTAAGTCAAAGCCCCCGGGCCCTCAAAACCATGTGGATCTGCGACTACTTATCTTTATGATGCTCTTCCTATGATTTGGCAGTGTTGGATTTTCCTCTTAGGGAAATTCAGCGGAGTCCTTCTGGTTGTGTTACTCAGTCACCATCTTCCCAGAAGTCTTGTTTGTTTGTTTGTTTTCTTCCTTTGGCACCCGTTCAAAACCTTCTTGTTATTTTTTGTAGAGATACTTATCAATCATCCCCCTCCCTGTGCCAAAATGCCCTTCCATTAATAATATCTTTTATTATCCCCTAGTAAAATTTTTGAACCCTGTTGAGAGAGAAATATTGGGCCAATATAAGCTAATCCCATATCACAGTACCTGCATTATTGACTTATATAGAGCCAATCCTTTTGTAGCTGGATAGAATTTACACACAGCTGGGTTAATTGTCAGAGGAAATGTACAATAACACTCACTAAGAAAGTCATCCACAGGTCTTTTTATTTTTTTAATCATTTTACTGGGGACTCGAACAACTCTTATCACAATCCATATATCCATCCATTGTGTGTCAAGTACATTTGTACAATTGTTGCCACCATCATTCTCAAAACATGTGCTTTCTACTTGAGCCTAGTCAACCAGTATTCTGTTATTTGTAGGGCAAGATGGATGGTCTTCTCACAGGACACTGATTGTTTTGTCGTGAACCCACGAGGTTGGCATTGTAGCGGGCAATCTCACAAGAAGCCATGATGGTGTGGTCCACGGCTGCTTGTGGTGCTGCAGAGTATGTGAGGGTTACCCACTGCAAGGGGAGTGCCACAGAAGGCTGGTGGGTTGCCTGCTTTAATGTTGGATGGAATTTCAATGGTCACGTATATCACTGTGGGGGTTGGGCAGAGGTTCCTGAAGCATTATGGAAAATTGGCTAGTAGTTCCTAGCTGCCTTTGGCTATGTGAGGCATTAGAGAAGGTGGGAGGAAGTTCCCTCAGTCATGTAGTACCACATAGGACAGATAGGAGCTCCCACAGCTATACAGGCAGGAATTTCCTGAGAAGATGTTGGAGGGAATATCCCCTTGTTGTGTCTGGTTTGGCTATCCCCAGCCTCAGGCTATGGCTCAGATAACAACACATCTCTTTGTTCCTGAGGCTGTAAATGAAAGTGTTCAACATGGGGGTCACCACTGTGTATATCACAGAAGTTTCAGTGTCTTTCTAAGTTGAGTGGGAGGATGGCAGTCTATAATAGACAGCAAAGATGGTGTCATAGAAGATAGAAACTACAGTCAAGTGTGAATCACAGGTGAAAAGACTTTCCATTTCCACTTGTGGATAGGGCCCTCAGGATAGCTGAGGTAATGTAAGTGTAGGAAACCAGGTCACAAATAACTGCAATTAGAGTTATCATACTCCCCTCAGTAAGAATTATCATCTCATTGAGTTGTCAGAGTAGGAGAGTTTCAGGAGAGGAGATGCATCACAGAAGAAATGGGGATCCTGTTGTCTCCAGAGAATGAGTTGAGCTATCAGCACGGTATGAACAGAGCATTCATATTTGTAATGACCAAAACTCCAGCAAGCAGGAGGAACAGGGTTGTTCCATCTTTGTTGTGTAGTGTAAGGAGTGACACACAGCAAAAAAAAAGTGATTGTAGGTCATCACAGCGAGGTCTCAATGGTTCATGACTAACCATAATGAAAAAATAGTGCTGTGTGAGAAACCCAAGCAAGGAGATGGTCTGATGTCCTAGTATGTAGTCAACCAACTTCTTGGGAACATTGGTAGAGGAGAAACAGAGTTCTATGAAGGACATATTGCTGAGGAAGGAGTACATGGTGGTGTACAGGCTGAAGTCTGGGCTGATGGGCAGGATGATAAGCAGGTTTCCCAGGACCGTGGCCAGGTACATGCTCACGAAGCACAGAAAGAGGATGTGTTGCTGCTGAGGCTGAACTTAGAAACTCTGGACTGGTTTTCCCAACTCATAGGTCTAGGTCCAGATAGAGAGAAGAGAAACAGTGGACAGGATCATAGAAACTGAGATTCCAGATGGTAAAATTCAGGCTCTAGCCATAATCTTGTTTACTTCATCAGTGTGGCTCAGTCTCAGGATCTTTTCCAAGTTCTACATAACCAACTTCTGGTTCTCAGTCTTAGATGATGCTGGTCCCACTTGATTCATCTTTTTTAATTTGTTAACTGTGTAGGTCTCTTAACATTTCCACTGCTTAGTAGCCTATACAAAGACACAGAGACAGCTCATTATTATAGAGTTTATCCGAATATACAGCCCATGGATTTATTACTTCTGTTACTTCTCCATGAGTTTACAAAACTTGACAAATGTAGTTGGTAAGAGAGTACCAAGCTTAGTAAATAAATATTTCTATTCTGCTGTAATATCACCAATGAAAGTTGGTGGTGAATCTCTCACGTGTTGGAAATGATTGTGGTAGCCATTCTACTGGACATGTTTGAAATATGGAATGATATGTTATAGGTATTAAGTCCCAAGTAATTAAAAATCTCTCATGTGTTCTTCATGTCTGTAAGTACAGTCAGTATTTCTCTCTATTGCGGGCATTGGAAAGTTTTGGAAGTGTGGCCAGGTTCTGAACAAATGAGGAATTCATATTTCTAGTACTTTGTGCATAAAAGATATTTGAGGGAAATCACAGAGCAGGTATTTATAGAAGTCTTCATTTCCACAGGGACCAGATTCCCTAAGAGCCTCATTAGATACAAGAAAAAAGTTATTGTCCCATTTCTCTTTGGTCCCTTTGTACCACACAATGATGAGAATGAGCATTATGTAATTGCTAAGTCAGGACTTGTAGATGAAAGTGTCTTGGTGGAGACAAGTCTTAAGAAGAACCTTCAGGGAGCTCGTCTCATTCCTTTGCAGATCTGTGTTTATATATATGGAGAAAAGATGTGGGTGCTGTTGAGTCTGTTCAGACTGAATAAAACATTGCCCCATCTGGTGTAATGCTCACAATTGCTGTTGTGTTTGAGTCCGTTGTTGCAACTGCTGGGTCAATCCCTGTCTTTGACATCCTTCCACTATTTTTCTCACCCTCTCTGCTTTACCAACCATGAAATCTCTTTGCTAGGAATGATCTCTCCAAAACAGATCTCATGCCCAAAGCATGGGAAGCAGTCTCTCTATCTTCCGCTCTAAAGCATAATCTGGCTACACTTTCTGAAGAATAAATTTGTTGGCTCTGGCAGTCCACGATATATTTAATATGATTTGCCAACACCATAAATTAAAAATGCATTATCTATAGTATTTCTTACTCATTTTCTAGGTTTCGCACATACTTGAGGTCATTCAAATACCGTAACTTGAATCAGGCGCCCTTTAATCCTCAAAATGGCGTCTTCTCTTTAACCTTTAAAGAGGTCTTGTACAACAGATTTCTCCAAATTCAAGTCCTTTTCTGATTTCTTGGTTGCTGCTTCTAAGAATGGTGATTGTGCATTCAAGTAAAATATAACTTCAATATTTTCTCCACTTATCATGATATTGTTTATCAGTTTAGTTATAAGGAGTTGTGTTTTCTGGATATTGAGTTGTAACCCATCCTGAAGCCTGTATTTAGAGTTTCTCTTTCAACAGTAAATGATACAAGTGCCCTTTGCTTTAAGCAGACAAGGATGTGTCATCTCTATATCATAGGTTTTTAATAAACTCCCCTCCAATCATGATGCCTCTTTCTTCTTTTTTTCTTATCATTTTATTTAGGGTGCATACAACTCATCACAATCCATATATACAGCAATTGCATCAAGCACATTTGTACATATGTTGCCAACATCATTCTCAAAACACCTACTTGAGTCCTTGGTATCAGCTTTCTACTTGAGCCCTTGGTATCAGCTCCTTATTTTGTCCCCTTCCTCCCCCTCCCCCCTGAACTCTTGGCAATTTATAAATTATTATTATTTTGTCATATATTACACCCTCCGATGTCTCCACCCACCCACTTCTCTACTGTCCTACCCCCAGGGAGGAGGTTATATGTAGACCCTGTAATTTGTTTCCTCTTTCTCCCTCACCTTGCCTCCACTCTACTGATATCGCCACTCTCACCACTGGTCCTGAGGGGTTCATCTCTCCTGGATTCCCTGTATTTCCAGTTCCTATCTGTGCCAGTGTACACCCTCCAGTCCAGCCAGATATGTAAAGTAGAATTGTGATCATCATGGAGGAGGGAGCATTCAAGAACTAGAGGAAAATTGTATTTTTTTAATTGCTACACTGCATTCTGACTGACTCATCTCCTCCCTACAGGCCTTCTGCAAGGGGTTGTCCAATTTCTCACAGATGGGCTGTCCACATCCCCCTCATTCACAATGCTTTGATTTTTTTTTGTCTTTGATGCCTGATAGCTGATCCCTTTGACACCTTGTGATCTCACAGGCTGGTGTGCATCTTCCATGTGGGCTTTGTTGTTTCTCAGTTAGATCGTCCCTTGTTCATCTTCCAGTCTATGCAACACGAGATTCTTTCTCTTTTGACAGCTGAGCACCATCAATTTTCTTCACCATTTTTGCGTATGCATCCACTTTGTCCTCAGCGATCTAGTCAAGAGTGGTTGGTGTGTTTCTTCCATGTGGGTTTTGTTTTTTTCCAAACTAAATGGCTGATTCTTTATATTCAGGCCTTTAAGACTTCAGATGCTATATCTTTTGATAGCTGGCCACCATCAACTTTCTTCACCATATTTACTTGTGCATCCATTGTCTTCAGTGATCGTGCCAAGAAGGTGAGCATCTCAGACTGCCAACTTGTTAGAACAAAGTGTTCTTGTGTTGAGGGAGTACATTAGCAGGGGCTCATTGTCCATCTGTTTTCTTAATATTCAACCTATGAATATATGTACATAGATCTATTTTTCCCTCATCGTATATAAATATATTTACATCTTTATATTCCTTTATTTAAATCTCTATGACTAACCTTTGCCTCCTTGTTCTTTCCTCTATTTTTTGTGATTTCCTCTTGTCCCACTATCATGCTCAGCCTTCATTTGGGTTTTAGGAATTCCTTTGTTACATTGCCTTTGATCCAGCCCTGCCAGACCTTTTACACCCTCCATGCCATTGATTTTGGATCACTTGTTGTTCCCTTGTCCCTGAGTTTGTTAACACCCACTTCCTTTCCCCTGACTCCCCTACTCCATGTCCCCCTAGAACTGTCATCCCATTGTACTCTCTTCTGAGCTGTTTATCCCGCCTATCCCTTACAGGTAGACATGCTATGTATCATCACAAGACTAAGTACAATGAAGCGAAAATAAAGTAAAACAATAGCTACAAAACAAACAACAACACACACGCAAATATATAAATAGTTTAGGGTCTATTTGTTGGCCTTCACAGGTGCTTTCCAGTTGAGTCTGATGGGGTTGCATGCCCTGGTACGCCTCTATCCCTGGGGATTTCATTGCTCTGCATCCCCCGCTGTTGCGCTGCATGCCCCCAGAGCCTGGCTTCAGCGTAGTGAGCTCATGGCGCACACAATTCCAGTGTTTTGTCTCTGGTGTTGTTCCAATGGTGCTATGAGTCAATGATGAACGCTATGTCCCATAATGAGACTGGCCCTGTGGTTATCTCTGTGCATTGCTGTTCTTAGCAGGAACATTGTCCTCAGGGCTTGGTGAGCCAGTATGGGCTCCACTCGTCCCCCCCCCCCCTGCCCTCCCCTCATTGGACCCTGTGTGCTCTGACCAGACCATTTCCTCTTCTTGAGCTGTAGCTTCAGTGCAGTCCTCTCAAGTGAATTCGTCTGGGGTGTGTGTGTGTGTTGTTGTGCACTTAGTTGGTAATGGGGCCAGCCCCTCAGGCCTCTCTATCAGTTCCCTGCTTCATGTCAGTGTGCTGTGGTCTTGTCTTGGGGCTCCAGGTAAAAGTCTGGTCCCTCTTTCCCTGTGGATACACAATCGACACCCTTGCCCTGTGTGGGTTAGTGGCCTGTTCCCCCGGCTATCCATACTTTTCCCCCTTCCTTTTTAATGGGCTACAAAATGCATCCTAGATGTATCCCTGAGTATAGTCTTGCCCTTGCCATATTACCTGTACCTCACCCAAGGGACATATGTATACAGTATCTTCTTCCCTATGCCCCTTTTGCATTTTTAAGCCTAATTCAGTGGACTCATATAGTACTTGTCCTTTTGTGCTTGGATTACTTCACTTAGCATAATTTACTCCAGTTCTTCCTATGTGGTGATGTGTTTCATGCGTTCTTCACTGCTTTTTATATTTGTGTAATATTTCATTGTATGTATGTACCACAGTTTTAATTCATTCATCTGTTTATGGGAATTTAAACTGTTTCCACCTCTTTGCAATTGTGAACTGTGCTGTGATGAACATTGGAGCACATATGTCTGTCAATGGTTTGCTTTTTGTCTCTTCTGGGTATATGCCCAGTAGGGGAATTGCTGGATCATATGGCAGCTCAAATTCCAATTGTTTCAGATATCCCCAAATTGATTTCCAAAATGGCTGTACATTCCTACAGGTCACCAGCAGTAGACAAGAGCTCCTATCTCTCCGCATCCTCTCAAACACTTTTTACTTTCTGATTTCTTGAATTGGGCTATCATTGAGGGTGTTAGCTGGTATCTCATAGTTGTTTAAATTTGCATTTCTCTTATGGCTAGATTTCTAAAACATTTTATTATATATTTATTTATTGGCCATTTGCATTTTTGCCCTTCAGAAATTCTGGCTCAGGTCCTTTGCCCACCTCCTGAGTGGACAATTGATGCTTTTCTTGTTGTAGTTTAGCAGTGTATTGTAGATTTTAGTAATAAGGCCCTTGTTTGATGTGTCATTGCTTAAGATCCTTTCCCATTCTGTGGTCTCTCTTATTACTCTCTTGGCAAATTCTTTTGATGTACAAAAGTGTTTTATCTTTAGTAGGTCCCACTGGTCAATTTGTACCTCCTCTGGGTTGGTGTTCTTCCCGATACCCTCTGTAATTCCTGTACCAAGGTTTTCAGGTTTGTCCCAATTCCCTCAATGATGGCCCTAATAGTTTGGGGGTTTACCTCAAGGTCTGTGATCCACCTTGAGTTTATTTTTGTGTATGGAGTGAGGTAAGGGTCTTGCTTCATTCTTCTGCAGCTACGTATCCATTTTTCCAGCACCACGAATCGAAGAGGGCATCTGCTTCCCATTATTTATTTATTTTTAAACCATTTTATTGGGGCTCATAGAAATCTTATCACAACCCATGCTTCGATTAAGTAGGCACTTTTGTATATATATTGCCTTCATTCTTTTCTAGACATTTATTTTCTATTGAGCCCTTGGTTTAAGTTCCTCTTTTTTTCACACTCCCCACCTCACAACGCACTAAAAGATTGTACATTGTTATTATTTCCATCTCTCACACTGACCACTGCCCCCCTTCCCCCATGTTTTCTGTTGTTCTTCCCCTTGTAGAGGAGTGTATGGTTATGTGTTGATCATTGCGAACAGTTCCCCCTTTATCCCTTCCTTTCCCCTACCCTCTGGTATCACTATTCACCCTCCTGTTCCTATATTCTTTGTGTTATGAGCGTCCATCTCTTGTCTCTACCTGTGTCCATGTTCTGGTCTAGTGTGAAATGAGAGGCATCACTGGGGTCATGATAGTGAGGGTTGAGGAAGCCTCAAGGAAACAGAGGAATATATTGTGTTTCATCGATGTTTATTGCACCCTGGTGATTTATCCCTTCCCTGTAGTGCCTCTGTGGGGATATTTTTCCATTGTCTACAGATGAGCTTTGGGTCTCTGCTCCAATTTAAAAGAACATTTTCAGTCTATCTTGAAGTAAAATGCTTCTTTTGATAGGATATTATTTAGACCCAAACAAGGAAATAGAATTAATACCACTATTATTCAAATTTACACACCAACCACTAAATCAAATGATGAAGCTCTACCAACATTGACAGAACTTACCTAAATTAACACAGATCGATGTCGAACACTTTAAAAGATCTATAATGCACGAAGAAATAAATATGGTCATTAAAATCTTCCCAAAATAAAAAACTGCAGGACCATATGATTTTACTGGAGAATCTTATCAAACATTTAGAAAAGAGTTATCACCAAGGCTACACAAATGATTCCATGATATAAAAAGTTATAACATACTACCAAAATCTTTTTTGAAGCAAATATAACCCTGATACCTAAGTCAACAAAATTTCAGCCAATAGAATTCAACACATTGTGATTAAGTGGGACTCAAACAAGGTATGCAAGGCTAGTTATACATTAGAAAGGCAATCAATGCTATTTTTCCTTCATCTGCAGAAGGTGGTAGAATTCTTCATTTTTCTCATCAGAATCTTTAATAATTGGTATGTAAATTTGGATAATAGCTGCATTAACTTGCCTTTCATGTAGGCATCTAGATAATGATGCCATTACTCTTGAATTGATCATTCTCAGCCTAGTAAACCGTATGATTGTCTGACTCAAATGGCTCATACCATTCCTCTTCATCTCACTCTTGCCTAAGAGATCAATATTTATGTGTGTCATTTTTTATTTGATGATTTCCAATTTTCCTAAGTCATACTTCATAAATTTCCACGTTCTAGTGATCCAATATGGATATTTTCAGCTGCTTCTCCTCGTTTTGAATTGTGCCCCATCAGCAAATGAAAATCCCCAAAGCTTTGCTTTCTATCCCGGTACACTTACAGTTTCAGAAACCCACAGAAGCAGTTCTACCCTGCCCTATAAGATCACTATGAGTCAGAATCCACTCAATGGTTGTGAGTTTGGCTTTTTTTTACTCTTCTGCGGGTTTCAAACATACCTCTAAAGCTGCCCAGCAAGGCACAGGCCTCTGGTAACTTTTACCAGTTCCTCTCAGGCAGAGAAAGATTTTGCAGCTGCTGCTGAGCATGCAAATGTGGGCCGGAGAGGCTCTGTATACCCGGAATGGCTCATCCTGCTATAATAGCTTCTTGTGCTACTGGTATTCAGCTCATTTTAGCCTTTAATTTTTTCCTTCAGAAATTCAAGACTTCACATTTTTCTTCTATATATTTTTTTCTCTCACGGTTTAAGTAGGGTTGTGTAGTATATCTTTTTAGGTCACCATTTTAATCAGAAGTTCTTAGACGTTTCAGGAGGCATCTGTATTGTAGAAAGTGCACATCATTTCCCTACACTCTACATTTATTTATAGCACACAAAAATCAGTGACACTCATTGTGTTCACCATGTTGTCTAACCCTTGCATGTCTTTATGTCATTAATTAATGCTAAATCAGAGAATAATACTGAAAATATAAATTCACGGTGGAAAGAAGCCAAAAAAACAGACGAGAGGAATATTTTTGGAAGTCCGGGTTTATTAATGGATCCTAGAATTGGCTAATAAGTAATAAATGGTACCAGATTCTCCCAAATATGATCACCAAAAATAATTTTAAAAATAAATAATCATTATAATAAAATTAAGTTGGAAATATATAGTAATAAATGAATATAATATTTTAATTTATATTAAAGTTATACTTGTATAATTACACATGTTAACACAATTACATGAAAACCAAGGGAAGTAGATGGTATTCTGTTCAAATATGAAACCCTCGGAAAAGGACATGCTGAAAGTAATTGTAATAAGTCATACTAATTGAAGGGGGGCTATTCCATAGACTACCAGCAGCATGAGCATATCTATCATGGAAGAAGTACAGCCAGAATTTTTCTTAGAAGTGAACATGAATCAGAAGCAACTTGAAGGAACCGGACAATGACAAAATCAATGGAGAAGGACATTTAACCCCCCCCCCCCTTCTTTCATACTCACCCCTGTCCACATAACCACATACTGTGGAACTTCAGATAGTTTGTGGGATTTTACATGCTATTTTTCCATTTGAAAAGTCAATTTGAAGCACTTTTATACAAAGCAAAAGCGGTAGGTTTCTTGCAAACTTTTAAGAACATTTTCGGTTATATGAAGAATTTGAGGAAATAGAGACTGAATAATGAAAGTGGTACCATATGTACTTCAAGGCAAACCTTTTAATACACAAATCTAATACAATTTAAAAAATCATGCATTAAACTCAGAAAAAGCCCTGATTCTGAATTCTGCCAGTTTTCACAAAACATGTCATCTCTCTGAAATGAAAGTTATGGAAAGCCACCCGGTTTTCCTCTTTCCTCCTCCAAATCCAGAGACAATCAGTCACATGTGTGTATGAGAGAGTTTTAGATCAAAGAGTCATTGTATACTAAGAATACATCCCAGTCCAGTCCAGATCAAGTTCATTATCTGATATTAGCCCATAAATCCAATACTAGTCCATAAATCGCTCTTCAAACTCACATACCACATACAATGTCACAAAAATTCAGGAAGATCAAAGGCCAGTGGGTGCAACGTCTTGTGTGTCCAGGGCTCTCACAGGTCTCAGAGTGGCCCCAGGGAGCGTGTCAACAGGAAGGTGAGAGCAGAGACAGGGAGAAAGGCCAGCTTCCAGAAAGCCACTTATCTTGGTAGCCCTCCAATAAAGCTAGGAACTGATTGACAGGCTAAAGTTCACCCATGTGTTCCTACAGAATCTATCTTGGGACACACACACACACACACACACACACACAATCACAGTCCATCCATTGCCAAAGTGGGACTTGTACAAACTTCATTTTTGGAAAGCAATCTGGCAATACTTAAAGAAAATGGAAATTGATCTACCTTATGACCCAGCCATCTCTTTACTGGGCATATACCCGGTGGAAGCAGCAAATAAAACACGACCAGTCATATGCGCTCCAATGTTTATTGCGGCACAATTCACAATAGCTAAGACTTGGAAACAGCCTAAGTTTCCATCAATAGACAAGTGGATTAGTAAACTTTGGCACATACACACAATGGCGTACTATGCAGCCCTGGAAAGCACAGATGAGCACATGAAGCACGTTATTTCATGGGAAGAGCTGGAAGGAATTATGTTACATGAGGTAAGCCAGACCCAAAGGGACGGGTACAACATGAGTCCCCTGAGGAAAGTACAATCAGCATGACAGAAATAGAAGAATAAACATCCATCCCACAATAAACGGGGGGAAGCATAGATAGTTGGAGGGAGGGCAGGCCACACTTAGGGAGGTACATGAGAGCTCAGCATAAAGAAGGAGAAGAGGGGCAGGGAGAGGGAGAACCGGGATGGGGATATTCCGAGTGGATGGTATGGGGGGGGGAACAGGGTACTAACCCACCCGGGGGAGAGTATTGGCTGTGTCCCCACAGAATTGGAGCATGCATATGGACCCCACCACGACACACCAAACAAGGGGGGCAACATAAAGTATGGAGGACTACACAAAGAGGCTGGACAACACGCTGGCCCAAACCAGAATTAGTCCGACCCCCGCATTCGAAGGGAATACCACAAAAATGAAAATAGATCATCTGGTGCGGGAAAGGAACTGACCCACTACACCAAATCCAGAAGGAAGCTGAAACAAAGGAAGGAGAAAGGATGTAGTGGAGTACACCTGGGCCCATCAAGCCCACAGGACGATAGCCCAGCTCGAAGGGCCCATCGTACAGTGAGGACCATACAGCTGGCCACACTGCGAGATGTGACATCCTGCACCAACCCAAGGCCCGACACGGAACAGCACCTGAGACAAAGTGGGGGATGTGCGACTGAGCTGACCCCACCACACTGAGGCAAATACTGGGGGCGTGCAATGGAGCAGTGGGGGAAACAGAGCAAAGAGATCCCGAGGGAGTATAAAGGATAGACTTTGGGGCCAGGACATGGCACCACACAAGTTTCATCTGGAAAACACTCCTAAAGGCCAACAAACTCACCTTGAATTACTAGCAATTTTTCTTTTATTCTTTGCTATCTTTTTGTTTTGTCTTTTTTTTTAACCATGTAAATTTTGTATGTTAGTGACTTTTCTGCTTATCAGCATGTCGGTGTTGCTGCTGTCGAAGTCATGTTCATATGTGCCACTTGGGCATGGTCAAAGTCATATGCATTTGTATGAACAAATTACTATATCAGCAGGTCCACCTAGACAAGATAGGCTGGACAAACAATGAGAGAAGAAAATAACGGGACTAACGGTCCTGGAGGGATATGAGAGCGTGGGAGAAAGGGGAAAGGAGGAGGTGTCGCCCAACACAGGGACAAGGGAACAGCGATTGTTTCAAAACCAGAGGAGGGAGGGGAGGGGAGGACTGGTAGGGAGTGACCAAGGTCAAGGTAACTTGAGGAATTACTGAAACCAGAATGAAGGCTGAACATGGTAGTGGGATGGGAGGAAAGCAAAATAGAGGAAAGGAGTAGGAGGCAAAGTGTATACAGAGAAGCCTAAATACAGACATGTACATATGTAAATATATTTATGATTATGGGAGCAATAGACTTATGTGCATATATTTATAGGTTCAGTAGTAGGGTAGCAGATGGACATTGGGCCTCCTCATGCACACTTCCCCAATACAATAGCACCTCAACCTGCTAAATGGTCATTGCATGATACCCACCTTCCTGACATGATCACTGAAGACAGACATGTGTGTAAGCCAATGTGATGAAGAAAGCTGATAGTTCCCAGCTATCAAAAAGATATAGCGTCTGGGGTCTTAAAGGCTTGAAGGCAAACAAGCGGCCATCTAGCTCAGAAGCAACAAAGCCCACAGAGAAGAAGCACACGGCCTAAGCGAATACAAGGTGTTGAATGGACCATGTAGCAGACACCAAGGAACAAAAACAATCATTGTGTGATCACCTTCCTCACATAATCGCTGAAGACGAAGGTGTGCATAAGCAAGTGTGGTGAAGAAGGCTGATGGTGCCGTCTACTGAGAGATATAGTGTCTGGGAAGTTAAAGGCTTGAAAGCAAACAAGCGGCCATCTAGCCCAGAAGTAACAAAGCCCACACGGAAGCAGCACACCATGGGTGATCGTGAAGGGCAGAGGAGGCCAGGTCTCAAACAACAAAGGCAGGAGAGGGGTGGTGGGAATCACATCAAGGTGAATGGGGGGAGTGTGTGATGGGGACCCAATGCCCATCTGTAGACAGCTGGACATCCCTTCCAGAGGGGTAGGGGAGTGGAAATGAGTCACTCAGGGTTCAGTGTAGCAACAATGAAACTCAAAACCTTCCTCTAGTTCCTGAACGCCTCCTCCCTCCCAATTATCATGACCCCAATTCTACATGCGGACCTGGTTATACCAGAGGATGTACAGCGGTGCAGTAGGGATCTGGAGACACAGGGGATCTAGGGCGGATGAACCCCTCAACACCAGCGGTGGGAGTGGCGAAACCGGGAGGGAAGGGGGTGTAGAAAGGGAGAACCGATATTGGAGATCTATGTGTGACCACCTCTCTGGGAGATGGGCAATGGGAGGGTGGGTGAGGGGAGATGCCGGGCAGTGTAAGATAAGATATAATAATTATTTATAAACTATTAAGGGACCAGGGGGAAGAAAGGGGCGGGGAGGGAGGGGGAGAAGAAAAAAAGGGAAACCGAGCTGGAAAGCTCCTCGATAAAGTCAGTCTTTCATGGTGGAATGAGCAATAAGCCCACTCAGCTAGCTGTTTGTTCCTGGTGGTTTGGGCTGGAGGGCAGTGGCAGCTGGACTAGTCACATTAGTTGGTAAAAGGATTTAGCTTCACCTCTTGCATTTCCATAGGTTCCTAAATTTATTTGGCCTACTACCTTCTTTCCAGTAAACTAAAATAAAAAAACACACCACTCAATGGCTCCATACAATGAAAAACTTTAGTGGAATAGCCCAGAATATAGGGTAAACACTAAGAATCTACTTTTGCCATCACTGGATCATTCCAGAAACCTCAGCGCGCAATATCACCCATTTTTGGAAACACTGACTCTTAATCTTCCTTTACATATAGGTGCATGGATAACTGCTAAGTGCCAGAGACTTTGGAAAGGGAAATAAAGGTTTTATTAAAAACTATGACATTCCTTTATGACAATTAGAACCCATTCGTTGTTGAAAAGAAAAAAAAATAATATAAATTACTTTTGTTAGGGCCCCTTTCAGGTCCTTGTTCCTGAGGCTGTAGATGAAAGGGTTGAGCATGGGGGTCACCACCGCGTACATCACAGCAGCTGCAATGTCCTTCTCAGTTGAGTGTGAGGATGACGGGGTGAAATACACAGCAAAGACAGTGCCATAGAAGAGGGACACCACAGCCAGGTGGGAGCCACAGGTGGAGAAAGTTTTCCACTTGCCCGTTGTGGATGGGATTTTCAGGACAGCAGTGGTGATGCAAATGTAGGAAACCAAGATGCAAACAAAGGGGGTGATCATTATCAAGCCCCCCTCAGTATGAATAATCATCTTATTGAGCCACGTGTCAGAGCAAGAGAGTTTCAGGATAGCAGCCACATCACAGAAGAAGTGGGGGATCCTGTTGTCTGCACAGAATGAGAGTCGAGCCATCAGCAGAGTACTCAACAGAGCATTCCCATTGGCAATGCCCCAAGATCCAGTGACCATCAGGGCACAGAGCTGAGGGGTCATCTTTGTTGTATAGTGTAAAGGGTGGCATACAGCAACAAAGCGATCATAGGCCATCCCAGCCAGGAGGAAACTGTCTATGACAATAAACACAATGAAAAAATACATCTGTGTGAGACACCCAGGAATGGAGATGGCCTGACGACTGAGTATGTGATTGGTCAGCATATTGGGAACTATGGTCGAGGAGAAACAGAGGTCCACAAAGGACAGGTTACTGAGGAAGAAGTACATGGGGGTGTGCAGGCGGGAGTCTGTGCTGATGGCCAGGATGATGAGTAGGTTGCCCAGGACTGTGGCCAGGTACATGCTCAGGAAGAGCATGAAAAGGACCTGCTGCTGCTGGGGCTGCCTGGAGAGGCCCAGGAGGAGGAACTCAGAGACACTTGACTGGTTTGTCCAACTCATGACCATGGGATTGGGTCAATGCCCAGCAACCAGTTCAGTCACCTGGACAGGAGTGATTAAAATTGGGACAAATTCAATTCCCAACTAAGGCAAGTTTGCATATCAGTAATGAAATGGCAAAAACAAGATCTGTCCATTTCAACTAGGCAGCCAATTTTCCACAGTCACTTGTGATATTAATCCTACTGGAGTCTTGTATAAAATTTAAAATCACACAAAAATATCCATAGCCCAACTGAGTGACCACATGTTTCTTTGCTTATATAGTTTTAAGTCCCAAAACTAATTCCTTTGTAGTTCATGAGAGAGAAAGACAGACAAGTATTTTTTGGTTTATCTCAAAAGTTCAGCTTATTCAAGACTCCTGTTATTACTCCCTGCATTATCTTCAAAAGCAAATATTGATGTATCCTCTCTTGTAACCTTTCCGTGGGAGGTAGATTCTCTATTAATCTGATGCCTTTCACTTCTACAGGACTTATCAGTGCTTCTTCCTCTTCTTTTTTCTTAGTTGGGATGTAACACATATATCATATCATTCTATATCTCAATCACATCAAGTAGAATGTACAATTGCTATTACAATCAGTTTCCAAACATTCATTTTATACATGGAATCCATGATATCATACCACCCCCCCGTACCTCCTCCCCAAATCATTAATATACTTGTTGTCCCTATAGATTCATCAATCCTGGGTTTCATATACCAAAAAATTAAAAAGCATATAACACAGCTTCAAGAGGGTGACCTCCATATACATATCACATCTGAGATACACTCTACAATAAACAAACAAAGACAACAGAAAACAATACAAACTCTTAGAAATAGAGGTGAAGTACTGAGCAAGTGAGGAGCAGATATTCGTGGTCTTGTCCTCTGTGCAGGAAAGTTGTTTGGGGAAAATCACAGAGTTGGCATTTACAGGCGTCTTTATGGTCACTGGTGCCAGATTCCCTGAGAGCCTCATTAGACACAAGAAGCCAATAATTGTCTCACCTGCTTTGGGGCCCCTTTGGACTAGACTCTGAAGACAGTGAATATTGTGCAACTCCTAAGTCAGAACTTGTCGATGCGACCATCTTTTTGTTAAAACAATTTACCAACAGAATTTGCTAGATAGAACATAAAATATCATTGCTTTGTTTATCAGGGCTTAGGTCTATGGACTTAGAAATTTTATTCATCGATATTTTTCTTAGCTCAGATTTGAGGATTGCATGATGTAAGTGCAAACCTGTTTTACTTTTGTTCAGGGCTAGTCATCTGTTTAAGAGTGGCATGGTAGCAAGTGTTAGACTGTTAATTTTAAGGTCTGCAGTTCAAACTCACCAGTCACTCCACGGGAAAACAACGAGGGTGTGTGCTCCTGTAAAGATGTGCAGCCTCAAATGTCCTATATATGAGTCTTTATGACTCAGAATCAACTCACTGGCAATGACATTGATTTAGGTTTTGACATCTATATAGACTGACTGATATGCTTGACAGCTGAGATGCTGGGGGAACATTTGTTCTTAATCCTGAAAGCATTTGGTGTGAAGGATCGTCTGTTTTTGGTAGGGTGATGAGGGATAGGGACATGGATATTATCAGGACAAGCACAGCATGTCATGACTGAGGAAATCCAGTGTATGGAGCAGATTCCTCTTCAAATGTCCTCCCAATCACAACAGATCACCATGCTCTCAGAATTCCCCTAGACCAGAGTATCAAGTGTGTGTACTCTTGCAGCTCAGTTTACACGACATCATTCCTTCTTGATGACCCTACTGAGGAATACTTGTGTCAGAGTACGTGCAGGTCATTATCAATAAGGCTTGGTCTGAACATAGCGATCCACAATTTGGAAACTCTCCACCTGATCAGTGGCCTGAAAAGCAAATGTCTGTAGAGACGGGCAAAAGATGCAAACACAGATAGAGTAGTGCACAGAAGATGGAGAAATGACCAATGGCTTCCAACTTAGGGCTCAAGATTTTCTTGAACATTGGTACATTCTGGCTTCGCTCACTGTTGTCAATGCTAAAACACAGCCCACCAAGCTTTACTTATTTACTTGGGGTCTGACAATTATAAGATGTTTAGGATATTTTTTTTACAGAAGGGACTAAATCCTGTTAAATATGTGGGAGGGTAGGTGCAAGAAGACAGAAGATTTATTTTATTTTTCCTAGGATTTTTAATACAACCCTTTTAGCGCACTAACATAGAATTGGAGGTGAAGACAAAGACTAAATCTTTTCTTTAAAATGGTTGAAGGAAAAAGAGTGGATGTAATTGTCCCAAGAGAAATAATAGAATAAGGTGGAAGAAGTTCAAGAATAAAATTCCAGAGCACATAGACATGATATGACGATGGTAAAGGTAAGGGTGACAATATAGGAAAAAGTAGAAAATCGAGTGCAATCTGATAAAGCGCACATGCATTTATAAAAAAATGAAAGATAAATAATGTCAGTGCACAAGAAATCAGGTAAGATGAATGGATGATAAACATACGTATATACATATATAAATATATTTATATATAAAATGATCTATAAAGGGGCATAGATCTCTCTACATATATTTGAATGTTAAGTGTTAAGTTAGCAAATGGACATTGGGCCTCTACTCAAATCCTTCCTCAATGCAAGAACAATTTGGTCTAATAACCTGGAATTCTGTGCTGTTCACTTTCCCAAAATGATCACTGAAGACAAAATGGGTGCATAAGCAAATATGTAGAAGAAAGCTGATGATGTCCACCAACTGAAAGATAGAACATCTGGAGTCGTATAGGCTTGAGGATAAACAAGCCACCAACTGTCATGTAAGCAACAAAGATCACATGCAAGAAGCACACCAGCCTGTGTGATCATGAAGGCTGAAGGGATAAGTTATCAGGCATTAAAAACAAAAAGCATATCATTTTGTACTCACCTCTATGATATGATCGCTGAAGACAAACGAGTGCATAAGCAAATGTGGTGAAGAAAGCTGACGGTTCCTGGCTATCAAAAGATATAGCGTCTGGCGTCTTAAAGGCTTGAAGGCAAAACAAGCGGCCATCTAACTCAGAAACAACAAAGCCTACATGGAAGAAGCACACCATTTGTGTGATCACGAGGTGTTGGAAGGATCAGTTATCAGATATCATCAGAACAAAAAGTCATATCATTGTGAATGATGGAGGGAATGCAGAGTCGAGACCCAAATCCCATATGTAGGGTTTTGGACATTGCCTTACAGAATGGTTTCAGGGAGGAGACTAGCCAGCCAGGGTGCATTGTAACAACAATGAGGCATACAACTTTCCTCTAGTTCATAAATATTTCCTCTGCCCCCCCCCACTATCATGATCTCAATTCTATCTTACAAATATGGCTAGACCAGAGGATGTACACTGGTACAGCTAGAACTGGAAACACAGGGAATCCAGGAAGGATGATCCCTTTAGTGCCAGTGGTGTGAGTGGCGATATAGTGAGGGTGGAGGGAGGGTTGGTTGGAAAGGGGGAACCGATTACAAGGGTCTACATATAACCTCCTCTCTAGGAGATGGACAAAAAAATTGGGTGATGGGAGATGTTGGATAGAGAAAGATATGACAACATAAAAATTTCTAAATTACCAAGGGTTCATGAGGGTGGGGGAACAGGGAAGGAGGGGAAAATTGAGGAGCTGATGCCAGGGGCTTGGGTGAAGAGCAAACGTTTTGAGAATGATGAGGGCAATGAATGTACAAATGTGGTTTACACAATTGATGTATACATGATTGTTATAAGAGTTGCATGAGCCCCTAATTAATGAGAAGGGGGGGGGAATTCAAAATAAATAAATAAATAAATTCACTACAAAAAAAATCTCGAGCAAAATGATTTATTTTAAAAAAAAGAGAGAAGACCACCATCAGTATTAAAATAACCCCATAACAAATCTCACTCATGGAACATGTAAGAATCACTAAAGCCTAGTACCCATTCAGTTGGCTTTAGGAGGGAGGTCCATTGAGAAGGTTCACATATTGGCTTGCAAGTTACTACTGAGTTTTATTTGAAAGAGTCCTTTAAAAGGAGCCCTGGTGATATCATATTTACAAGTTGGGCTGCTAACTGAAAGGTCTGTTTACCAAAACCACCTGCTGCTCCTGGGACACAGACAGGGCTTTCAACTCCCATGAGGAATTACAGTCGCAGAAACTCAAGGGGCAGTTCTGCCCTGTCCTCCAGGGTTGCTGTGAGTCACAACTGACTCAACAACAGTGAGACCATCCTTTAAGGCCTTACTGCTAATGACATCAGTTTTTTATAATTAATCTAAACTATTATATACTTTTAAGAAGATTTCATGGGATATTTTGGTTTAATGTTTAAAGATGATGTCAGGACAAAAGTGGCAGGGACGGGAAGGTTTCTTGAGGCCAAACTGGGGCTGGGGAAACAGCTTCTGTTTACTCTGTACCCATCTTCAGCTCGACTCCTGGTCGGCCTCAGTTGTGAAAGTACAGGTAACACCCGGGAAAGCAAGGCTGAGCTGTGTGGTGAGAGGAGACCCAATAGCATACTGTCAGATGTCTTCATCATGAGTTCTCTTAGAGGACAAGCTGGTAAACCAAGGTGATGGAAGCAGGGGCAGGGGAACCCTAACAGCTCTGCCCAGTTCCTCACCTCTTAGAACCCAATCTATGTTGATCTTGAAGACAAAGGTCAGGCCTGTTCCCATTTCCCTGCTCAGTGCCAGCTCCCATACTTCTTAGCACCCACATACTGCACATGGTCATGTCACATGCTGACTACTGGGAGCTTCCCTGGTCAATCATCACAGGACACGTTTATTTAGGACCATTTCAGTGTTTCAAGGACATCCTTCATGAGTATATTGACTATACAAGGCAATTGTTTTCGAAATAAGTTTCAGGTTACATTTAAGTTCCATGAAGTGTTAATACACAAACAAAATGACTGCTCAGAACATTTTTCTAAAGGAGCCTAATTGGAATCAATAGACAGTAAGATAAGCATTGAGGAGATTGTACAGCACTATGGAAGTTGACTAATTGAAATGGGATAGCTGGGACATAATGCTTGCTGCAGTCAGGACCAGTGACAGAGGATGGCCCTCAAGGAGATGGATGGACAGAGTGGTGACAACCATGGGCTCACAGATAACCATTGTGAGGGGGGCCTGAGACCAGGCAGTGCTTTGTTCTTTTGCACATGAGGTCGGTATGGGTGTGAAATGGAGAGTATCTAACAACAACAGAGCCTTCAATGAACTCTTCCCCTGTTGAACGTAGAGATTTTTATGGGAGAACAGTATCAAACAAAGTGACCATATTGGAGTTAGACCCCCCCCCCCAAAATACTATAGTCATATTTGAATATAAACAAAGTATAAATATTATTGAAGATACAGAAATGACAGAGCATCACCTATCCTGACTGATATGGGTGACAACTTACTCCTTACTAATTATAGCTTTCACTCCTCTCTAGTCTTCCTGCTGTCTAGAGAAGCTATTGCTGTGCCCAATAAGAACTGCCGCTACCTTCTGCCAACATCAAGTCCAGAACACAAGAACCTTAACAAAAATCAGCTATCACTCAAATTCTGGAAGACCTTAATAACACCCTGAGATCAGGACCTTCCTCGATGAAAGCAGTCTTTCTTGATGAAATGAGCAACAAGCCGATAAGCTACTGGTGTGTTCTGGTTGTTTGGACTGGAGGGCATGGACAGTTGGACTAGTCACATTGGTCAATAAAAGATTGTCTTCACCTCTTGCACTTCTATATGTTCCCAAACATTATATCCAACTGCCTCTGTTTCAAGAAAATAAAATTACTGAACAATGAAATGACTGACAGGGAAACCCTTTTTGTAAAATAGCCCGCAATCCAGGCTAAGTTTTAGGAATAGGCTTTTGCAATTGCCTGGATCATTGCCAATCTCCAGAGAAAACTATCACTCACGTTGGGAAACACTGACCCTTATTTCCTCAACAAATTCATGGATGGACAACTGCTAAGAGCCAGAGAGTAGAGAAGGAAAATAAAAAGGTTTATTACAAACTATGAGTGCTTTCATGAAATTTAGAACCAATTTGATCCTGAAAATTAAAAAAATCATATAAGTTACTTGTGTTAGTGCCCCTTTCATGTCCTTGTTCCTGAGGCTGTAGATGAAAGGGTTCAGCATGGGGGTCACCACCGTGTACATCACACAGCTGCAATGTCCTTCTCAGCTGAGTGGGAGGATGACTGGCTGAAATACACAGCAATGATGGTGCCATAGAAGAGGGACACCACAGCAGGTGGGAGCCACAGGTGGAGAAGGCTTTCCACTTGCCCTTTGTGGACGGGATTCTCAGGATTGCAGTGGTGATGCAAATGCAGTGGTGATGCAAACCAATGGGATCGTTATTTCCAACCCCCCAGCAGTAAGAATAATCAGGTCATTGATGTGTGTGTCAGAGCAGGAGAGTTTCAAGAGAGGAGTAACATCACAGAAGAAATGTAGGATCCTGTTGTCTGCACAGAATGAGAGTTGAGCCATCAGCAGGGTGAGCAACAGAGCATTCACATTGGCAATGCCCAAGACCCAGTGACCATCAGGGCACAGAGCTGATGGGTCATCTTAGTTGTGTAGTGTAACGGGTGGCATACAGCAACAAAGTGATCATAAGCCATCACAGCCAGAAGGAAATTGTCCATGACAATAAACACAATGAAAAAAGACATCTGTGTGAGACACCCAGGGAATGAGATGGCCTGACTGCTGAGTATGTGATTGGACAGCATATTGGGGACAATGGTGGAGGGGAAACAGAGGTTCACAAAGGACAGGTTGCTGAGGAAGAAGTACATCGGGCTATGCAGGCATAAGTTTGTGCTGATAGCCAGGATGATGAGAAGGTTTCCCAGGACTGTTGCCAGGTACATGCTCAGCAATATCATGAGGAGGATTTGCTGCTTCTGGGGCCCCAAGAGGAGGAACTCAGTTACAGTGGACTGGATTGCTGGACTCTTGAACATGAAATCAGGTGAATGTACAACAGTCATTCAGACACCTAGGCAGGAGTGGTTAAAAATGTGACAAAGTCAATGCCAACTAAGGTAAGTTTACAAATCAGCAATAGAGTTGCTAAAAACGTGGTCTGACCATTGCACCTATACCCCCAATTTTCCAAAATCAGCCTGATACTATTCCAACTGGACTTCTTGACTCTTGTTTTTTAAATTTGAAAACCACACAAGAATATGCACAGTTCAACTGGGTGACTACATTTCTTTCTTCTTATATATATTTTAGCTCCAACCCCAATTCTTTTCTAGCTCTTGACAGAGAGAGAGAGAGAGAGAGAGAGAGAGAGAGAGAGAGAGAGAGAGAGAGAGAGAGAGAGAGATTGCTGTGTTTTTCACAACCTTCAAATGATGATATGAGTCAACTGATGGATTCATAGAGTCACAACTGTAAGTATTGTTCCCATGAGACCAAAAGAGGGTCATTATCTTAAAAAGAAAATATTAATATATCATTTGTTTTAATCAAACCTAGGGGAGGTAGATTGTGTAGTTATCATATATTTTCACTTCTGCATGACTAATCAATGCTTCTTTTTATTATAAGGATTAGAAGTTGTTAGAAATATAGGGTGGCTCTGAATAAGTGAGAAGCAGCCATTCATGGTCATAGTTTACTGTGCAGGAAAATTGTTTGGGGAAAATCACAGAGTTGGCATTTACAGGAGTCTTTATGGTCACTGGTGCCAGATTCCCTGAGAGGCTCATTAGCCACAAGAAGAGAATAATTGTCTCACCATCTTTGGGGACCTTTTAGACCAGACTCTGAAGACAATGGATATTGTGTAATTCCTAAGTCAGAACTTACAGATGAAACCACCATGATGCTTGAGATAATCCCTAAAGAGAATCCCCTAGGACATCAAGCATCATCCCCTTGGTGATGTGGGCTTTGGTCTATGGACCTGGAAATTCCATTCATAAATATTTTTCTTCTTGTTTCCTTGGCTCAGAAAGTTTGGAGTTGCAGTGTTTTCTGTGAAGACTCCTTTTTCAGGGCTAATCATCTGTATAAGAGTGACATGATTTTAAGTATTGGACTGCTAATTTCCAGGTCTGCAGTTCAAACTCACCAGTCATTTCACAGGAAAACAGCGAGGCTGTCTGCTCTTGAAAAGATTTCTTTTCTTATAAGGTCTATATTTGAGTCAGTATGTGTCAGAATTGATTCAATTGAAGTGATTGATCTGGGTTTTGACATCTGTATAGGCTGACTGATGTGCTTGACAGCTGAGATGCTGTGGGAACATTTCTTCTTAATCCTTAAAGCATTTGGTGTGAAGGATCATATCTTTATGATGAGGTGTTGAGGGATAGCGACATGAATATCCGGAAAAGCACAGCAAGTCATGACTGAGGAAATCCAAGGTACAGGGCAGATTCCCCTTCAGATGTTCTCCCAACCACAACAGGTCATCATGTTGTCAGAATTCCTCTAGACCAGAGTGTCAAGTGTGTGTACTCATGTACCCAAATTTATATGACATCTCTTTCCTGATAACTCAACTAAGGGTCCATGATTGGATGAAGGAATATAGAACTGAGTCAGAGAATATGTAGGTCATTATCAATAAGTGTTGGTCTGAACATAATCATCCGGAAACTGAAAACTCTCCACCTCACCCATGGCCTGGAAAGCAAATGTCTGTAAAGAGGGGCAAAAGATGCAAATACAGACAGAAGAGTGGAGCAAAGATGGAGAACGAACTGATGGCTTCCAACTTGGGGCTCGAGATTTTCCTGATAATTTGACACATTCTGACAGGGCTCACTGTTGTCAATGACAAAGCATAGCCCACCAAGCCCTGCTTAATTACTTGCACATTTTTTTAAGGGTTTCACAAGTATAAGATACTTTTTTTAACAGCAGGCATTAAATTCTGCTAAATAAGTTGGAAGACTTCCTTTCTTGGATTGGGATTTTAGAAACTATTTTTGGTCTCATATGGGAGGGTATTAGAAAGATGACAGAAGATTTTCTCTTGGACTTTTTAATACATTCTACTCTATTAAAATTAGGGTTGGAGATGGAGACAAAAACTCAAGGTTTCCTTTAAGCAGTTGGAAGAAAAAGAGTGGATGTAATTGTCCCAAGAGAAAATATGGAAAATATTCAAGAATAAATTTCCAGAGCACAAAACATGATACAACGAAGGTAGAGGGAGGGGTGAAAAATTAGACTGGGAAAAAGGAGAACATCATGTGTAAGATGTTAAAGGACACATGCATTTGTAAACACGGAGTGATGAACAATGCCAGTGCATGAGAAATCAAGTAAGATTAATGGGTGACATCACTGCATTTGTAAAATTATGTTTTAAATGATATACCAAAGGATGTTTTCAAGGATTAGTTGATGATGTGACAAATGGACCAGACCCTGTCAACCCTGTTACTCCCTGTCAACCAGTAAGTGCTCATTTTCATACTGGTCATGTTGTTCACGTTATTGAAATGTTCTCCCAGGTTGGGCTCTCTAGAAGCACACTTTATGACGTTTTTTGGGTACAAGATGTTTATCAGAAATGAACACATGTGGAAGGGGTTGGTAGAAGCAGTATCGTGCAATGGGAAAAGTGAAATTTCAATATAGGCTTCACACAGACACGGCTTGCTCATCAGGGAGCTCTGAGCTCCATATGGTCCATCAGAGTCAATGTCTAGGCTGAAAAATCAAGGCCCTTCTACCAGGATCATTCCCTGACCGTTGGCCAATAGGCAATGGTATGAGCTCCAGAGGAACCCATTTACTGCCCAGACTACCAGGGTGGAAGTGAAGACTTCATGACGTTTCCAGAAGGCTATCTGAGCAGCAGAACTCTTTAGCCATCCCAAATGCTAAATAGCAAGCAAGGCTTACTCTTGGGAATATGGAACATCAATTAAAAAAAAGTTTCATGCAGAACTTTGTGAAGGAGGGAATATCTTGACTGTGTCACTTAGTGTGATCTTTAGTTACTTCTTTATGCTTTTCTTTTT
Source organism: Tenrec ecaudatus (assembly GCF_050624435.1). Lineage (NCBI taxonomy): Eukaryota > Metazoa > Chordata > Mammalia > Afrosoricida > Tenrecidae > Tenrec > Tenrec ecaudatus. The sequence continues at coordinate 108,848,233 of NC_134541.1, read as the reverse complement.
GTCTTTCAAATTTTTGAGAATCTATAATAATTGTGTATTGTTATTTAAGCCTTTCAAAATCCAATTACAACATTGATAACAATACCCTTGAAAAATCATTTTATTAGGGGCTCATGTAACTCTTATCACAATCCATACATACATCAATTGTGTAAAGCACATTTTTACATTCACTGCCCTCATCATTCTCAAAATATTTGCTCTCCACTTAAGCTGCTGGCATCAGCTCCACATTTTTTCTCTCTCTCCCAGCTCCCAACTCTCTCGTGAACCCTTGATAATTTATATATTTTTGTTTTGTCCTATCTTGCATTGTCCGACATCTACCTTCACCTACTTTTCTGTTGTCTGTCCCCCAAGGACGAGGTTATATATAGATCCTTGTAATCGGTTCCCCCTTTCCAAATAACCCTCCCTCCACCCTCCTGGTATTTCCACTAGCACCACTGGTCCTGAAGGGATCATCCTCCCTGGATTCCCTGTGTTTCCAGTTCCTATCTGTACCAGTGTACATCCTCTGGTCTGTGCAGATTTGTAAGGTAGATTTGGGATCATGATGGGGCGGTGGGGAGGAAGCATTTAGGAACTAGAGGAAAGTTGTATGTTTCATCGTTGTACATTGCACCCTGACTGGCTCATATACTCCCCACGACCCTTCCATAAGAGGATGTCCAATTGCCTACAGATGCACTTTGGGTCTCCACCCTGCCCTCCCCCTCATTCACAATGATATGATTTTTTGTTCTGATGATCCCTGTGATACCTCGTGACAATTGCAAGGCTGGTGTGCTTCTTCCTTGTGTGCTTTGTTGCTTCTGAGATAGATGGCCACGTGTTGGCCTTAAAGCCTTTAAGATACCAGACACTATATCTCTTGATAGCTGGACACCATCAACTTTCTTTGCCACATTTTCTTATGCACCCATTTGTCTGCAACGATCGTATCAGGGAGGTAAGCAAACAATGATATGATTTTTTTGTTTTGTGATGCCTGACACCTGAAACCTTCAGCAACTCATGATCATGCAGGGAGGTGTGCTTCTTCCATGTGGACTTTGTTGCTTCTGAGTTAGATGGCAGCTTGTTTACCTTCAAGCCTTTAAGACCCAGATGCTCTTTTGATTACCAGGCATCATCAGCTTTCTTCACCATATTTGCTTATTCACCCTCTTGATAAGAAGAAATTTTAATGATTGTGGTAGTTACATAATCTCTGGTCAACTTGTGAAGGGGTGGAGTCTAGCCTGTCAAGGAGGTTGCAGCTTGATGACCTCATTGGGAGGCATAAATGAGATAAATAGATTATGGAAACCAGATACACTAATTCCACGTGAGACATTCCTGTTGACAAGCCACATGGTGTTACCCTGATGGAGCCTGGGCCTGGTGCTGGAGGAGCCACTCAGAGACCCACGTCAGAGTTGAGATGCTTCCACCACCATTGGATTCACAAAACTTTCCACAAGATCTTCCTGCATTTGACATCATTTCATTGCTGTGTGAGTCTATAGAGGAAGTTGTGGACTAGTATCAACATATGGAGTAATATCACATATGGGGTAATACCAGACTTAGGGACTCGATCTAGACTGGGCTTGGATGTTTTTTTAATATGTAATTACTCTTCAGATAAACCTCTTTCTTATACCACATATTGTCTCTGGATTTGTTCCTCTAGTCAACCCGGACTAACACAATGATATTGATAAAATCATACATCAACCCTTTCAAATCAATTATGATATAAAGCAAACTTAAGGACAAGTAGAACTCTCCTGTAAGATCTCAAGGCTGCAATATTTTTCTGTTTTAATTTTGTTTACTCTGCTGTACTTGAGAAGCATATACCGGTGCAATAGTGCTCGCACATGCAAATTCGTGACACTGATTACAGTCTTCAAGTTGTGCAACCATTCTTCCCTCTTTTTCAGAGTTATTCTTCCTTATTAGCATTAACACACTGGCACCCAAGGTTCCTATCTTTTCTTGCAAGCTACTGTGAGTTTTATTTTGAAGTGCTAGTTCTTTTATCTTCCTTTTTTTTTTGGCAGTGCTAGTTCTTAAAATTGTAGCCCTGCTTGTGTAATGATCAAAAGTTCAATGTTGGGCTATGGAAAGGTCCATTGTTCAAAACCACCAGCCTCTCCTTAGGAGAAAGACAGAACTTTCTTCTCTCATAAAGAGTTACAGTTTCAGAAACTCATAAGGGCAGTTCTACCCTGTCCTATAGGGCTGCTATTTGTCAGAACTGACTCAAACACAGTGACTTTGTCTTTAAAAGAGCACAGTGCTCCTGGCATAACCTTCTATAGTTAATCTAAACTATTATTTGCTTTTAGAAAGATTTCATGAGATATTTTAGGTTTAAGATTTAAAGATGATCTCAGGGCAAGAGTGGCATGGGTTCCCTCAACCTGTATGGCTCCAGGAAGTCTTGATTGCATTATCATTTTAAATTCTGCTCTTTACTTCCCCCTCTTTGGATCAGAATTCTTCTATGGAAACTCTGATCAAAATAAATCAGTTCTTCTGGTTTCGTGGCAAGGAAGCAGGGAGTGGTTCCAAGAGGCAGTTAGCCACACCTTCTCTAAACTTCTTTGATTCCTAAGTCTCCTTCTTCCCTGTGTCACAGTCCAATAGAGGCCAGTTGTTGTGTTTTGAATGTCCTCTTACAAACTTGTTCAATCTGAGGCACTACACAGTGAAGTGTGGAATAGAACAGAACCATGAAGTACGTTGTTAGGTCATCTGACTGAGATGTCCCTTGAAACCAGAATCCTAAGATTCTAAACCAGGCATCCTCAACCTACGGCCCACATTCCACATGCAGCCCACCGAGGACATTTATGTGGCCGGCTGGGTGTTTTTGCTGCAGCTGCCTGTTCTGTTTAGCATCAGTTGTCCTTGGCTGCAGTTTGCACGTGTGCTGCACTCTTTTCTTTGTCTCTCTACTCCTCCTCTCAGTCTCTGGTGTGATCAGAAGAGTCAAGAGCTTGCCTGTGCAGAGGCTGTTGCTGCCGGAGGACTGAGGTTAGAATAACATAGGATTTTTTTTTTGAAGTTAGAGGGTCTATTTGTTTTTTAATTTTGCAGTTACTAGGTACTTTTTTTTTTTTTGCCGTTAAAGCGGGATTTTTTCACTGAAGTTATGGGGTCTATTTTTTTTAATGGTGCAGTTAGTAGGGCCTCTTTTGTGTGTGGTTTAGGTAGGCTTCTTTTTTTTAATGTAGTAGTTATTTTTTTAAGTTCATTAGTTAGTTGGGGGTGCTTTCTAAGGGGGTTGCATCACAGTGACAAAGCAAATAGTCAGCTGTCATTGCTAGTGCAAATTGCCAGTGACCAGAGGTAATGCAAATGGTCAGCACTCAGAGGTAATACAAATAGTCTGTGCTCAGTGGTAATGATAATTGTAAGTGCTCAATTTTAATGCAAATGGTCAGTGCTCAGTAATAATGAAAATTGTCAGCAGTTGCTGTTAATGCAAATGTTCATTTTTCAGTGTTATCGAATGGTGACCCCAAACTGGTAATCTGCGTAGGTCCCCATGGGAACTTAATCTGGCTCTGCAGACAGCTGAGGAGTAGGAAACCCAATTTAATTGACAGTAAGTGTACTTATATTCTGTTTGCTTTTCAGTTGTGTATTGTATGTTGTGTGCTCTGTAAGCCCTGGTTCACACTGTTGCAATCTCTGAGCTTGAATGGCTGAACGCACATTAGATTCAGAAGAAAAAAGGCATACGTGCCTTCTCTGTTCCTGCAGTGGAATATGATTGCATGGGTCTTCTCACCTATTTGATCAGATTCCTGTGCGAGTTCACAGATGGCAGTGTGGTTCGCACAGTGTGGTGTGAACTTGGAAGGTGGTGGAGGAACTGGCTCTGTAAACATGTAGGTTTCCACACTGTACCAGTCAAAGCCTGAGTTAAAAGCAAAGTTCCACCAATATGGGCACTGGTGAGGCTGAAATGATGTGGACTGGCAAGGCTGCATTGATGGACAATGATAAGACTGCATTAATAGGCAGTGCAGTCTATATGTCTCTGTGTGGGCAAAGTTATTGCTGGTATGTATATATATATATATATATATATATAACTAATAGCAATTTGGAATCCTTAGGACACAATGATACCAAGAAAGATTGAAATTGACTTGGAGTGTAGGATATTCAAAGAATGGTGGACTAATGATAACTTTTTTATGTGGTACAAGGAAAGAGCTGTGTGTTTGATATGCCAGAATATAGTGTCTGTATTCAAATAATACAATTTGTGTTGATGCTATCAAAGTCAACATGAAGATAAATATGATTGATTGGTCGGATTAGTGAGAAAAGATAAAATATTAAAACTGAAAAATACATTGGCAACTCAGAAAAATACCTTTGTGAAGCAGAAGTAGCTAAATATTTCATCTCTGCGAGCAAATTTTCAAATTGCCAAGCTAATAGTGTGCACTGGCAGACCATTTGTGGAGGGAGAATTGGTTGAAGAGTGCCTTCTTTCTGTTGCCAAAGAGATGTGTCCAGAGAATGCCGATTTATTTATTATAGTGCATCTTTCAGGACCTACAATTACACCAAGGATGGAAGAAATGGGAGACAATTTGCATCAGCATTTACAAAACTCTCCCCCCAAATCTTTCCTATTTTTCCTTGGCACTTGATGAAAATAATTATGTTCATGGTTCTCCACAACTTCTCATGTTTATTCGTGGGACGAATGACTATTCGAAGTCACAGAAGAGCTTGCTGCACTGCAAAGCGTCAAAGGAACAGTTACAGCAGAGGAGATCTATGAAAAGGTTCATCACACTGAATGGTTTGGAGCTGGACTGGGCTAAACTAGCCAGTGTGACAACTGATGGTGCTCCTAGCATGGTGGGGTCTAAGAATGGAGTAATTGCTCACATTAACCAAGAGATAGGCAAACATAAGTATTCTTATCCAATAGCTGTACACTGTCTCATCCACCACCAATCGCTGTGTAGTAACTCACTGAAGTGGGGCTCTGTTATGAAAATCGTGGCACCTTGTGCTAACTTCATTAGAGTTAATGCACTAAACCACAGACAGTTTCAGAAATTTCTGTCTGAGCTAAATGTTCCTCTGAACATGTTCTGTTCAACACAGAAGTCCATTGGCTGAGTTGAGGGAGAGTTTTGAAAGATTTCTATGACTTACTTCCACATATTACAGCTTTTCTGCTTTCAAAAAACAAAGAAGTACCAGAGCTCAATGGAAATGGCACCTTGCCTTTCTGACGATGTAACAGAGCTATTCAGCAGGTTCATTGTGCAACTTCAAGGAAAGGGGAAGCTCATCTGGGATGTGCAATCACAGGTGAAAGCACTCGAAGGAAAATTAGGCCCCTCATCAAACAAGTGAAGGAGGAACATTGCTGCCATCTCACCACAACTCAAAATCTTTCAGCGGAAAAACCATTGGTTCCATTCCAAAACAAAACAAATGTGGATTCACTGGAAAAGTTGCAAAAGGAGTTCCAATTTAGATTTAAAGAGCTTCATCTCCATCAACAGGACATACAGCTTTTCCATAACTCATTTTCTATTGACCTTGAAAATGTGGATACAATTTACCAAATGGAAGTTGCTGAGCTGCAGCATTGTGACTCTGAAAGACGCATTCAAGTCAAGCAGCCTTCCTAATCTCTATGCTTCTCTCCCTCTGAGACAGATCCTAGTCTCAGGAACCATGCACTCAAATGGCAGCCATCTTCAGCAGCACTGATGTCTGTGAACAGACTTTTTCCAGAATGAAACATCTGAATTCTCCAACCAGATCTAGACTAACTGATGCATGCTGCATCGATTGGTACAACTAGCAGTGACAATTATGGAACCGGACACTGACCATCTCATTAGCATAAAGCAGGTCCCTAGCTCTCATTGAAATACTGGTCAGTTTGTTGACTTAACTCTACTTGTTCTTCATTTTAATATTGTATTTGTTCCCATTGTGTTTTTATACTTCAACGTAAGATATGTGCAGTGTGCATAGGAATTTTTTCATAGTTTTTTTTTAAATGATAGTCTGGCCATCCAACGGTCTGAGGGACAGTGAACTGGCCCCTGTTTAAAAAGTTTCAGGTGATGTGATTCTCACCACCACCCCACCTTTGATGCTGGAGACCTGGTCTCCTCTGTCCTTCATGGTCACCTATGTTGGTGTGCTGCTTCCGTGTGGGCTCGGTTGCTTCTGGGCTAGATGGCCGCTTGTTTGCTTTCAAGCCTTTAAGTCCCCAGACGCTATATCTCTCAGTAGCCGGGCACCATCCGCCTTCTTCACCACACTTGCTTATGCACACTTTCGTCTTCAGCCATTATGTGAGGAAGGTGATCACACAATGATTGTTTTTGTTCCTTTGTATCTGCTACATGGTCCATTCAACACCTTGTGTTCGCTTAGGCCGTGTGCTTCTTCTCTGTGGGCTTTGTTGCTTCTGAGCTAGATGGCCGCTTATTTGCCTTCAAGCCTTTAAGACCCCAGACGCTATATCTTTTTTTGATAGCCGGGCATCATCAGCTTTCTTCACCACATTTGCTTACACATACGGCTGTCTTCAGTGATCATGTCGGGAAGATGGGTATCCTATCACCGTGAAAGAGGGGGAGTGCATGATGGGGAACCAATGCCCACCTGTAGAGAATTGAACACCCCTTCCAGAGGGGTAGTGAGGAGGAGATGGGCCACACAGGGTTCAGTGTAACAACAATGAAACTCAAAACCTTCCTCTAGTTCCTGAACGCTTCCTCCCCTCCCAATCATCATGACCCCAATCCTACCTTGCCTTGCGGACCTGGTTGTACCAGAGGATGTACAGCGGTGCAGTGGGGATCTGGAGGCACAGGGAATCTAGGACAGACGAACCCTTCAACACCAGCGGTGGGAGAGGTGACACCAGGAGGGAAGGGCATGTAGAAAGGGAGAACCGATCTCGGAGATCTATGTGTAACCTCCTCTCTGGGAGATTGTCAAGGGGGAGGTGGGTGAGGGGAGACGCCGGGGAGTGTAAGATAAGATATAATAATTATTTATAAACTATCAAGGGACCAGGGGTGGGATCGGGGAGGGAGGGGGATGGGGGAAAAAAAAGGGAAACAGAGCTGATTCCAGGAACCCAAGTGGAAGGTGAATTATGAGAGTGACAAGTGCAACGAATGTATAAGGGTGCTTTGCTCATTTGATGTATGCACAGATTGTGATAAGAGCCTTATGAGCCCCAATAAAAAGATTTTAAAAAAAAAAGAAAGAAAATGATTAGGGCAAAGAATGTACGGATGTGCTTTATACAATTGATGTATGTATATGTATATGTATGGATTGTGATAAGAGTTGTATGAGCCCCTAATAAAATGTAAAAAAATAAATTAATTAATTAAAAAAAAAGTTTGAGGACCCCTGCTGTAAACCAAAACACCAAATCACATGACATTTTTGGCTGTGCATAAGCAGAATCAGCAGCTCCTCTTTTCCCCTCTTCTGCTAGTGGTTTTTATTATATCTGTCACATGACTTTTGCAAATTTAACCTTTGAAAAGGGTACAATATAGTGACCACAATGGGCTGCGCAAACCTATCCGTAGTCAACATTATATGAGTATCCCATCTACAAGGGACCACCTTAGATTTCCTGTCATCCCTGGTAACCCCTAAGAAGTTTTACTGCCTATACACTTGCCTTTAATATAACTGAGTGTATACACTATGTGTCTGCTGGTGGTTGGCTGGCTCTGCACAGTACAATGGCTTCCAGTGCCATCCATACGGTCACATATATCAAGCCTTCACTTCTCCTTGTCTAAGGAGAGTTCCAGTGTATCTGGACACTGTTGTGGTTCTCCCTGCATCTGTTCGTGGCCATTTAGATCATTCCCCCTCTTGTTGGTAGTGCTGCTCTGATCACTGGTGGACAAGTCTTTGTCAGTTTTTTCTTTCAAGTATTTTGGATATAGTCCTAGAAGTTGAATTTCTGCTCAGGTAGGAACTCAATCTGAGTATTTTGAGGAGCAACACATTGTTCCATATATGACTTGATCAGTTTACATTCCTACCAGCAAGTGATAAGACCTCCATTTCCTCACATCCTCACCAATATTTGTTATTGTTGTTTTTTTCATTTTTGTCTTAGTCATCCTAGTGGGAGTGGAATGCCATCTCATTTTGGTTTTGCTTTGCATTTCTCTGATGATGGCTATTGATGCTGTGCATCTTTGCATGAGTTTTTTGACTCTTTTTAAAAGTCGTTGTTGGGAGGCTCTTCCAGCTCTTATAACAATCCAGACTTTCATTGTGTGAACCCAATTGGTACATATGTTGCCATCATCTTTTTCAAAACATTATCTTTCTACTTGAGCCATTGGCATCAGCTCCTCATGCTTTCCTTCCTCCCGCACCATCATGAACCATTGATGAATCATAAATTATTATTATTGTCATATCATACACCATCTGCTGGTTCCCTTCACCCATGTTTCCCTTATTCATCACCCAGATGTGTGTGTGCAGTATGTGTGTCTGTGTCATATATTGATCATTGTGGTTAGTTCTTCCCACGACCCTCATGGTATCACTGCTACTACCATTATTGTTCCTGAGAGGTTTATCTGTCCTGGATTCCATGTGTCAAGAGCTATCAACATTCCTCTAGATAATTAATGCTTTTCCCACATCCCCCACTGTTATTACCCCGGTTCTACCTCATGAATCTGGCTGGACCATATCATGTATACATAAGAGTTTATTGGCTATTTGAATGTACTCCTTGGGGTAATATTAATTCAATTGCTTTGCCCATGTTATGGCGGGTCACTTCTCTTTAGGTTGTAAACTCCGAGCAGAAAGCCTTATCTTTCTTCTGAGGAGTGGCTGGTAGGTTTAAACTGCTGACCTTGCAGGTAGCAGTCCAACTTTTTACCCAATACATCATCAGTGCTATCATTTGTGTGTGTATACACACACCCACACACCCACACCCACCCACCCACACACACACACACACGCTATTAGATTCTTCTTGTATATCTGATTCACCAAGGATATTTTCCCATGCTATAGCTTTTCGTCTTCTCGCTTTTAAAAAAGTCTTATGACTTTTTAAAAAAATTTTTCAGAGATTTCACTTATTTAATCTGCCTTTTGTTGCTTCTTTTATTGTTTTCAGATATTCTATTGTTCAATGCAGAGGAGTGTGGATTGTGTAGTAGTTAGGTGTTGGGCTGGAATTCGCATGGTTGGGGTTGAAAACCAGAAGCAGCTTCATGGGAGAAAGGCTGAGCTTTCTACTCCTGTGAACAGTTACCATCTTCGACAGCCCTGGAGGGTCACTATCAGTCAGCATTTTTGAGATCACTGACAAAGTGTCACAGTTTGACTAACCACTGCTGCATAAGCCACCCTGCAGTGTTCTCTGTCTGATAACAAGGCCTTTCCCAACTCTGGGTCATAGTCAGAGGGATTTCACCAGAGGCTTAATCCACATAGAGGACCCGGAAAACGGGCTTTGGGTTTTCACTGTCATCTGCAGTCTTTGGCAAACCAAGTGTTCAGGATTCAAGCCGTAATACCATTCCCTCCTCTGGATTTGAATTTGATTGTTTACAATTCTAGAATCACACGTGCTGGTGTGCTTCTTCCATGTGGACTTAGGTGACACCTCACTTAGATGGCTGCTTGTTTTAAGATAAGCCTCTAAGACCCCAGACATTATTCTTTCTGATAGCTGGACACCATCTACTTTCTTCACCACACTTGGCTACAGCATTCATATCTTCAGTGGGTAGGTATTGAGCAGGGCCATGTCATAAGAACTAATTGTTCTTAGAATGGGCTTACAATTAAATGTGAGCTTAAAATCCATTCATATGGCTATGGTTCATGTATATATTTGGTTCACTTTTAAAACATCATTATTATTTTATTGATAGGCATTATAAATTCTTTCCATACGGCAGATGATATTGTCCTATTTATTTTGTCACGTCCTCCATATTTTTCTATCACCTTCATTTATGTCTTTTTTCCTCCTGAGTTGTTTCCTTGGTCAACTTGCATTTAATTCTACACATTAGCCCTGGACAATTGCATCTACTCTTTTCTTTTAACTGTTTGAAAGAGGACTTTTGTCCTTATCACTAATTTAAGTTCACAATTGAACTCACCAATTGGATGAAATTTTAAAACTAAAACCAATGAACAAATCTTTGATTTTCCTGCCTAAAATTTCCAATGTGAGACCAAAAATGATTTTTAAAATCGCCATCTTGTAGACACTGGAGTCTTAAAAACTCAAGAGGAGTCATCTAAGGTTTACTATTGCTACTTTCTTGTCCCGAAGGAAAAAGTGTGATAAAATTGGAACACATGTGAAAACAATTAATCCAATGGATTGATGAACCATGCAAAAGAGCAGTCTCAAAAACTTCAGCGTTGTTGCACTGTGCCTCGGTGAACTGGTGTGGCTCCATGCACTCTTGCCTACTTCTCTTTATTAGCTTCGTAATCTTGTCCAAATTCATGATGAGTTAATTTGCATTTGATGTTTCCCTCTAGAAGTTAGTGATTCATTTAATGTTTACTGAAATGACTTCAGTTAATGAGAATATTTAATGTATTTATAATGTAGGAATCAGTAATATTTCTGCATTTTAATATGGTTTGCTTTAGTTACTTTGTAATTCATTTAGTTTCCTTAGCAGTAAAAATTGAAACAAAAAAAATCATCTTGTGATATCCTCCAGAGAGAGGGGATAGTAGTTTCACCATAGGGAGGTGGATTCTTTCAAGTCCCAGGAGAAGCAATATAATTCAATTACTTGTACTGTCACTGGTAGACATGGTGAGATGAAACTGTCAGAGCAGAAACATCATGAGAAGAAGAAACTACACCTCTCACCTTAATCACAATATTGTTGTTTAGTAGATGGGTAGTAACCAATACCCTTTTCCTTAAAACCTAGTTGCAATACTTTCAATGTTTTTTCCCCCACACATTTTCCTTTTTCATATGTACAAATATCCCTTCATAAAATAACGGGGGAAAGAGGAAAGAACTAGGAGGCAGAAGATATGTAATAGAGGCATAAATATTGTCATGTATACATGAAATATACTAATATATCATGATAGGAATATAGGTCTATGTACATAGGCTAAGTATTGAGGTAGCAGATGGATATTGGGTCTCTACACAAGTCCTCCCTGAACACATCATTGATGCTCACCTTCCCGGCACCATCGCTGAAGACAAACTGGGTGCATAAGCAAACATGGTGAAGAAAGCTGATGGTGACCGGCTATCAAAAGATAGCATCTGATATCTTAAAGGCTTGAAGGTAAACAAGCAGCCATCTAGCTCAGAAGCAACAAAGCCCCCATAGAAGAAACACACCAGTCTGTGTGATCACAGGTGTCAAAAGGATCAGGTATCAGGCATCAAAGGATGAAAAATAATATCATTGTGAATGAGGGAGTGCAGACTAGGGATCCAAGGCTCATCTGTAGGTAACTGGACATCCTCTTACAGAAGGGTCATGGGGAGGAGAAGACCCAATCAGTGTGCAGTGTAGCAATGATGAAACATACAACTTTCCTCTAGTCCTTAAATGCTTCCTCCTTTACCCACTACCCCCACCTCCCACTATCATGATCCCAATTCAACCTTAAAAATCCAGCTATACATGAGGATGTACACTGGTAGAAACAGGAACTAGAAACACAGGGTATTCAGGACAGATGGTCCATCCAGGACCAGTGGTGGGAGTAACATGATGATACTAGGAGGGCGAAGGGAAGGTGGGGTAGAAGGGGGGAAGCGATTACAAGGATCTACATATAACCTCCTCCCTGGGGGACAGACGACAGAAAAGTGGGTGAACAGAGACACAGGACAGTGTAAGACATGACAAAATAATAATTTTTAAATTATCAAAGGTTCATGAGGGTGGGGAGGAAGGGGGAAAATGAGGAGCTGATACCAAGGGCTCAAATAGAAAGCAAATATTTTGAGAATGATGATGGCAACAAGTGTACAAATGTGCTTGACACAATGTATATATGTATGGATTGTGATAAGAGTTGTACAAACCCCAGTTAAATCATAAAAAAAAATAAAGTAAAATTTGAAAAATTAAAAAAGAAATCCTAAAAGGTATAGCATCTGGCGTCTAAAAGGCTAAAAGTTAATAAAGAAGCCATCTATCAGTGAAGCAACAAAGCACATGGAGGAAGCACCCACCCTGTGTGATCACAAGGTGTCTGTGACAGCTGATGACTATCAGAAGCTCCAAAACAATCAATCATATCAGTGCCAATGAGGGTAGAATGGAGACGCAAAGCCCATGTGTAGGTAATTGGACATCCCTAAAAGAAGGGCCACAGGAAGAGAAGAACCATCAAAGATGCAATATAGCATCAATGAATTAAACAACATTCCTCTAATTCTTAAATGCTTCCTCCCCACCACTATCATGACCTCACGTCCACCTTCCAAATTTCGCTAGATCAGAGCATGTACATTGGTACAGCTATGAGCTCTTGTTACACATAATTCAGGACAGATCACCCCAACCCACGAACCAGTAATTGGAGCAGTAATACCATGATGGATGGGGAAAGGTGAGGGAATAAGGGTCGATAACCAGAAACGTGGGTGAAGACAGACAGCAGATTTTGTAATACATGAAGATAATAACCTATCATTTATCAAGCATTCATGAGGATGGGAGGGTGGGAGAAGGTGGGGAAAACGAAGAGTTGATAGCAAGGGCTCAAGTAGAAAGAAAATATTTTGAAAAGGATCGTGGCAACATATGTACAAGTGCGCTTGATACAATTGATGAATGGATTGCTATAAGACTTGTAGGAGGCCCAATAAAATGATATAGCTATAGAGAAAGATAATAGATAGATAGAAAGATAGATAGATAGATAGATAGATAGATAGATAGATAGATAGAGATAGAGAATATCCCTCCTATCTCCATTCTAAAAGGCAGTTTGGAAAAGCAGTCCCTCTGTCTCCTTATGTTATTGATCTCACTATGAAACTCTCTTTCTCCTTTCCTATAACTTGTGTTTGGAGGACATTGGCTTGACTTTGAAAACAGGCAGAGACTTGGCTTTTATTCAAGACCAGAAAAACTAGATGGTGCCTCACTGCTGCTACCAACTGCTCTGAATAGTTTCTAATTAGGAAGGTTTGGATAAAGTAGGAGAAAAATGTGAAACAGGACTGAAAATCATAAAAAGGACAAAGCTTACTGACCTGATAGAGACTGGTGGCAAACCTAACACTATATGTAGCCCTTACCCTTCATGTCTGGACTTAACTCACCTCTGTGTTTGCATGACCAATCATTTCAGATCAGCATGGACACAAGGATGAAGGTCTGAGCATTCAGGAAGAAGGAGGAATGGAAAGTGGAAAGAAATGGGAGTAGGATCAGCAGAGGTGCATTGAGGGGAATTGCGTTGGATGAGCTGAGTCACAATGTGCATGAATCGTCGAGTAGAAAACTGATTATCAGCCCTGTAAACCTTTACCTAATTCACAATGTAAAAGTTAAGAAAAAACTTCATCAAATGAAGTAAGTTTTTTAAAGGATCATTGTGGTGTTGTGGATTAAGTGTTGACTAGTAATTGCCAGGACAACAGTTCAAGCCCACCAGCCCCTTTGTCAGAGAAATTGAAGGCTGCCTCTTCCCTTAAAGTTTGGGAAAGGCTATACAGGTGGTTATGATTTGGAATCAACTCTATGACCATGAGATTTTTCTTGTGGTTTCTGGAATTAAAGGCATCCTTAACATCCTATAATTCAAAGAGCAATAACAACCTGCAAATAAATAACACTATGCATTGTTATTAACAATAGTAAGTGAAGCGAGAATGTACCCAATGACAAGAAACTTACTTGAACCCCCTCTAAAGAGCCAACAATACATTCTTCAGGCTCTTGCTCCTTTTGCATTAGCATTTGTATCTTTTTTGTTAGTTTGTTTTAGCATTTGTATCTTTTGCTTTGTACTCCACGAGTCAAGAATGTTTTCAACTTCTGGATGGGTTTTAACTAAACCTTCTGAATAATGACTGGCAGGCCCTCAGACTCAAGGAACACAATTACTTAATTCAACCTGTATCCTCAGTGGAGTTGGTGGTGGGAATGATGTGCCATAAATGGCCTGGGTTGGTCATACTTTGGTGGCTGATGTGATGCTGGATTCTATGCCATAAGTATTACAAATACCAGTAGGTTCCCTCAATGTGAACAGGTTTCAGCAGAGCTTCCAAACTAAGAACAGATTATGGTGAAGGAATACACTTCCACATCTAAGGGATGAGCCATAGAAAACATCACAAGTGGCAGCAGAGACTTGTCAGAGAACGTGTTAGAGGATGAGCCCTCATGTTGGAAGACACTCAAAATATGATTGGAAAACGCTGTCTTTTCAAGTAAGAAGTAAGGACCTTATGGTGCGGATGGGGCACAAGTCAAGATGAGAATAAACAGAATCAAACGCCCATTAGTAATTGTGAAAGGGAATATATAGAGTAAGAATCTAGGGAAATAGGAAATCATAAAAAATTAATGGAATTCATAAAGATCAGTATTGTAGGTCTTAGTGAGCTGGAATGGATTGTATTGGTCATTTTTGGACAATTTGGTATTGGCTGTGAGTTGGATAGTCATATGGCTTTCTGTGCCAGCAATGCCAAATCAGAAGGCATGTCATCACAATCATCATTGACAAGAACATTTCAGGATCTATCTTGAAGCATAATGCTGTCTGTGAAAGGACAATACACCAACGAGGCAGTCCAGTTAATACATCTATTATTCAAATTTACTCACCAACTTCTAAAGCAACTGATAAGGAAACTGAAGAATTCTACCATCTTCTTACTATATCAGTAAGCCTATGCAGATGACTAGACCTGAAGACAAAAAACAAAACAAATAGGTTTGCACAACAACAATACAATAACAAAAGTTGCTGAGCAAATAAAATAAGAACAAAATTATTTAGGAGTTGAATTCCTAAATCCATAGAGATAAGCCCACATCAGCAAAGTGATGAGATTTAAGATACCAGGGAGTTCTTCTACACTAACATGGTGTCATCTACAAGTTCTGACTTAGGAGTTACACAATACTCAATGTCATCATTATTAGCTCCAAAGGGACCAAAATGTAGAGGGACAATGATTCTCTTGTTGTGTCTAATGAGGCTTTCAGGGAATATGGTCCCAACGGTCATGGTGACTCTGTAAATGCCTCTCTGCGATTCCTCCAAACAGCTTCTCTGCACAAAGGAGTAAGACCATGAATCGCTGCCCTCACTTGTCCAGGATCTACTTACCATTCCAAGGCTTTCTAATTCCCACAACATATAGAAGCAATGTGCAGTCATAGAGAGTTGGAGAACACATGATTGCTATGATACCAACTTCCCTCAGGTAAGCTCATAGCCAAAGTGATATGAATATTGCTTAGTAAAACATGAAGTTCTTTTAGGAACTGTCTTTGTTAAATCTTGCAGATCTAGGGAACAATAATAGGAGTACTATATCCATGGACTGTATATTGAGATAAACTCAATAATAATCAGCTATTTCTCTTGTCTTTTATTTAAAATCATTTTATTCTCTTGTCTTTTTATGAGTTACTAAAGACAGAAAAACAGCCTGGGAAATGTACACTAAAACAAACACTGTCATAAAGATGGGCTCAGGATGCGCCTCTACCTGATTCTGTTTTGTGTTATTTCTTATAAAATAAAAAGTATGAATCAAGTGGGTCCACCATCACTTAAAACTGGGAGTCAAATTAGAAGTTGGTGGAGTAGGACTGGGGCAGATTATGAGTGAGTAACTCTGATAAAGTAAACAAGCTCATAGCTGGAACCTGACTTGTTCCTGCAGAACTCTCCATTCCTAGGTTTCTCCCCATTCTCGGTCTTCTCTGCATCTGATCCTAGACATATGAGTGGAGCAAACCAGTCAAGTGGCTCTGAGTTCCTGCTCCTGTGGCTCTCCAGGAAGTCCAAGGAGCAACAGGAGCTCCTCTTCGTGCTCTTCCTGAGCATGTACCTGGCCTCAGTGCTGGGCAACCTGCTCATCATCCTGGCCATCAGCATGGACGCCCGCCTGCACAGTCCCATGTACTTCTTCCTCAGAAACCTGTCCTTCATGGATATCTGCTTCACATCTACCACTATCCCCAAGATGCTGATCAACCACATCCTTGGGAGTGAGACCATTTCCTTCCCTGGGTGTCTCACACAGATGTATTTTTTCATTGTTTTTATCAATATGGACAATTTCCTCCTGACTGTGATGGCCTATGACCGCTTTGTTGCTGTGTGCCACCCGTTACACTACACAACAAAGATGACCCCTCAGCTCTGTGCCCTGCTGGTCTCTGTGTCTTGGGTCGTTGCCAACCTGCATGCTCTCTTGTACACTCTGCTGACAGCTGGCCTCTCATTCTGTGCAGACAACAGGATCCCCCACTTCTTCTGTGATCTGGATCCTCTCCTGAAACTTGCCTGCTCTGACATATACGTCAATGAGATGGTGATTCTCATGGAAGGGGGACTGATGACAATCACCCCATTGATTTGCATTCTGGTTTCCTACTTTTGTATCACCTGTGCTGTTCTGAAAATTCCATCAGCAAAGGGTAGATGGAAAGCCTTCTCCACCTGTGGATCCCACCTGGCTGTGGTGTCCCTCTTCTATGGCACCATCTTTGCTGTGTATTTCAGCCCTTCATCCACCCACTCAGCTGAGTATGACATTGTAGCTTCTGTGATGTACACGGTGGTTACCCCCATGCTGAACCCTTTCATCTACAGCCTCAGGAACAAGGACATGAAAGGGGCACTCAGAAAAATGATGGGCAGGAAGAGAGACTCTACCTGATGAAAGACCCACGAACAATGAATTATCAACAGGTATAGAAGCCTTTGTCCACTGGTGACAAGCTGGATGTCTGGGTGTATAAAAAATTTAGACTCAATATTCACAATAAATATTTATCGATGAACTCTTATTTAACTACAGCCAGTGGTAGGCAATGATAGTTGTTAATTACTGGAATATAAAATGTTTTATGAAAAGTTTCACCTTAAAAAACTCCAAGTAACAATAATTTTTTTCACACCTCTGTTACAAATACCCTCAGAAGCCACAACCCCAAAGTGTTCTCACCCAGTTGATATGACTGAATCATGGCAACTCTATAAAATGGAGATAACTGCCTCACAGGCTCTGAAAGCCTGCAAGTCTTTCTGGGACAAGACTGTTGTATATTTCCCTTACAGAAAGCCTGGTGCAGAATAAAATTCTACAAGAACGAAACATGCTCATGGCGTCATTCTGACTCTTAGAAACATTACAGGACAGAGTAAAATTACTTCTTAGGATTTCTGAGACTTTAAATATTTATAGAAGTAAACAAACTTACCTTGCTTGATCCAGTGGCATAACTGGTGGCATCAAACTGCCAGTCTTGTGGTTAGCAGCCCAACATTGACCCCACTGTCCCATCAGGGCCACTTGGATCCAGAACCATCCCAAACAGATCTCCTGCCTTGGAGTTGATTCCACCTCATCGAGACCCTATAGGATAAAGTAAAAATGCCCTATAGATTTTTCAGGTTGTCTATTTTTACATGTCCAAAGGACTCATCCTTTCCCTGCAGAGCAAATGGTGGTTTTGAACTTCTGACCTTGCAGTTTGCACCCCAACACGGAACCCACCAGGTCATCAGGGCTCTTTTCTGAATTTACAACCAAAACAAGGGAGCAAACAAACAAAAATTACTGGCATGGAGTCAATGTTGACTCGTAAGAGCCTGAAAGGTCAGGTTGAACTGTTCTTGGCGGCCCTGGTTGCTAAGCTACAGGGCCGGGTGCTCCAGATGCAGAGGCAGCTGCGTCCCAGGCAGAAGCTTAAGTGAGGGAGGGTGCGTCACGCCAGGCCAGGGCAGCACAAGTTGGTATCTGTGGGGGTGCTCCCTTGGCTGGCCGGCGCAGGGGCCCAAGTTGCCAGAGCTGGGGACTGAAAGCAACAGATGAAAAACCCCACCAGCAACATGAGGAGGAAGAGAGAAGGGAACTTGCGGCTGCAGCGGGCGCTGCTTCAGGAAAACTCACAGAACAGAGGCTCCTGGGGTGCAGGACCCCAAACTACCACCGACATGAGGGGGCTCTGTGGTCCCAGAGCCTTCAGCAAGACCACAGGGCCGCGGGTACGAGGAGGTCATCGCCTTCTAGGCCGTGGTCAGGAGTGTTGCTGTCTTCTTCAGAACTAGTGAAGACCCTCAGAAAGGCTAAGCAGTGGGCGGTGGGTTTGAATGCACGTCTGGAGATGTAATACTGCAGGGGTCTCTCTGGAGGCCGCGGGGTTGAGGTGCTGCATATCTGGTCTTGGGAGGGGCACAGCAGTGAGTGATCTTAAGCAGGGGTAAAGCCTTGCTCTAGCCCCTGGAACTGGACCCCTACCCCCAGCAGGTCTACCATTGTCCTCAGCCCAGGTGGCCTTCAAGCAGACTCTAGAAGAGGAGGTCATGGAAGTGGAGCCTGATATCCTTGTCTCCCCGAGTTCAAGCAAAAGAAATATGACTCAGAGGTCGTGGGGGTGGAGGAGGTTGGAGCGGGTGCATCCAGTCTGTGCTGCATGAGGCCCAGCACGTGGAACTTCTCAGCAAGAGCCAGGCTGACTCCTAAAGCCTGTCTGAAGAAAGGTGACTGCTGACTGCTCCATCTGGACCTGGGGCAGGAAGGGCCGGTGGTTCCCACGCCTGCTCTCTGGGACAGCACCCTGCACCCAATCTACACCTCCGGGGTGCTTGACCTGGATGTTACTAGACTTCTCAGCCTGCAATTAGCTGATATGCACAGCGCCAGGGTTGAAGAGCTACCGAGCAGTGTGGCTGTCCTGGTTATGTGAAAACAAATCCTGGCGTAAGCCTACCCCTCCCCCCCCACCAGAGCACATTTAATGCAGGGTCTGTGGGATCTCAGGGACCCTGTATGCCAATAAGAGACCAGAGGACCTCAGACTGAAGTCTAGGAAGAACCTGTCTCTACCCCATCATAAGAACATAGCCATGCCAGGCACCATGGAATCCATCTACTGTTGGGCACCTATTGGGATTTGATCATCCTGGTGGGGAGTGCTGGGCCTTGCATGCTACTAAGGATGAGGAGCTCCATGAACTGGCCCCAAATCTGGGGGACATCCTCGATGTGGGCCTCAGGAGGGTGGGCCACAAAAGTGTACCTATACCAAGATAACTCCCTCTGGGTTCTTGGTGAGGTCCCTGCCCAAGGGCTAGGGGGTGAAGGGACTGAAGCACCCAGCCTCCCCCAAGCATCTGAGGGTGGAGGATGGGAAATCCAGAGGAGCTGCTGAATAGCATCATTTACCCAGACTCACCCATGGGCAGTGTTGGCCTTATTTCTACCCACAGTTTGTTAAACATTGATGAGGCCCAAAAACCCTGCTGCTTTACCTCTGAATACCTAAGCATGTAACTGCTGAGTGCAAGGTCCCCTGCTGGGAGTCTGCAGTGACACAGTGGTCTCTTACGGGACCTCGAACATGGCTGATAGGGAGCAAGCCACCCTCTTAGATTTTGTAAGTTCCCTCAGTCATGTCCTTTGTGGGATTTCTGATTTTCCTTTTAAAAATGAATCCTTCCAAGTTAAGACTTTATATGTTCTTGTCCTTTTTTCTCTCTTCCCCTATCCCACTCCTCAGCAGTTCCCCCCACCCCCAACCTTTCATTTTGAGTATTCCCACACTCAACAGCGTTCAGAGACTTCCAGAGAGCAGGTCTCTGCACCAGCCCCTGGTGGATTCCTTGGCTAGTTTCTCTCTCTTCTGTCTACTCACCCCTCCCAAAGCCATCAGGGAGCTGCGGCACCAGTGCACTACCATGGAAGGCTTCAGTGTCCCCTTACTAACTCAAGTTTTCTTTGAGTTTAGAGGAATTCCTTGTTGATGGAAAATAATCTCCAATAATATGTACAAATCCCCACCCCACCCCCACAAAAAAAAGGATTGTTCCTCTGAGTTCCTGAGCCTGTCACTCTTTGTGGCAGTAGAAAGCCCAGTCTTTCTCCCAAGGAGCAGCTGGTGGTTTTGAACTGCTAATCTTGCAGTTAGCAGCCCAAGTAACCACTATACTGCCATGGCTTCTTCTGTGTCTACACCTCAAAAATACAAAACACACTGCCATTGTGTTGATGGCAAGTCATAGTGACCACAGGATAGGGTAGAACTGCTCCTGTAGATTTCCAAGACTGTAACTCTTCATGGGAATAGAAAGTCTAATATCTCCCCCCTCCTCCCCCAATAGAGAGGCTGGTAGTTCCAAACTGATAACCTTGGGCACCATCACCCAACGCCTATTCACGACACCACCAAGGCTCCTATACACCAACAGGAGTCCCATGGATCTATAGCAATGGTATTTAATTCTAGTTGCCTGTACCACCTGGAGATCTCTGAGTATAAACTGATGCCAGTCCAAATGCTGGCTGGGACCCAACAACTAGAGGCCTTTCCTTCTGTTTGTTATCTGAGAGTTCTAATGAACATTCTGAGTAGACAACCATGCTTCTCTAAATGTGTTTGGGGTTTTGTTTTGTTTTTTCCCAGAAAGTGAGCCTAGAAACCCTTAATGACATTACAGTCAAGCGTGGGCACAATCAATAAGGGTGTGAGTTCTCTGTGGAACTTTCCCTTGCCCAAAGTGTCTTATGTTAACATCAGTCCTTTGTGCACATGTCACATTTCTGTGCCTCCTATGATATCCTAATAATTCATTATTATTTCTAGTTTCTTATCATCCAATTGAACTGTCTTACTATGTGGGAGTACCAGTATATTTAGCATGAGCTCTGATTTTTTCTTAGGGTGTCGCTGTGTATCACAAATGGGTTAAGCACTGGCATACTGACGGGAAGGTTGGCAGTCTGAACCCACCCAGAGATATCTTGGAAGACAAAGCCTAGCTAGCTACTTCTTAAAGAAGATCACAGCCTTCAAAATCCTGGAGAACTATTCTTTCCTGTACACATGAGTCACTGTGAATCAGAATAGACTCAATGAGAACCATGCCGTTTTTCTACCTAAGAAACAGTTTAATAATTCTTATTCCACCTCTCCTGGATACCTTGCCTATCCCTTCACCCTCATCCTTGAAGATCCAAATCAATGTTACTTCTTTTGTTAAACCATGTCTCATTACTCTCACTGAGACTGTAGTTTCCTCTGATATGTTCCCACACAAAAACAAACAAACATACAAACAAAAGGCCTCCCTTTTATTTATTAGTTATGTAACACTATCTAATCAGCTTCCTTCCCCTGGAGATAATGAGATGCTTAGGACTTACACACAAAATTTTCTTTGTTTCCCATCACCATGAAATGTATTTTATTAGTTCTAAACTGCTGTACTTACAGATAGAATCCTATTTGACAGTAGACTTTTCTTTGTTATGTTCATGGGACCCTAGTAGTATAGGCTGTGTTTTAAGCCAATTATATTTGCAGTATAAAAATAGCACATATCCTCTAAGAGGACCGGATGCAAAGGGCTTAAGTGGAGAGCAAATGCTTTGAGAATGATTGGGGCAGGGAATGTATGGATGTGCTTTATACAATTGATGTATGTATATGTATTGATTGTGATAAGAGTTGTATGAGTCCCTAATAAAATGTAAAAAAAGAAAAGAGGAGGAAAAAAAAGAAAATGATTAAGGCAAAGAATGTACAGATGTGCTTTATACAATTGATGTATGTATATGTATGGACTGTGATAAGAGTTGTATGAGCTCCTAATAAATTGTTTTTTTTAAAAAAGGGTTTCCTCTGAAAACTCCTTAGAACAGTGGTTCTCAACCTTCCTAATGCCGCGACCCTTTAATACAGTTCCTCATGTTGTAGTGACCCACCAACCAATGATTTTCATTGCTACATCATAATTGTAATTTTGCTACTGTTATGAATCATAATGTAAGTATCTGATATGCAGCATGTATTTTCATTGTTACAACTGAACATAATTAAAGCATGACTAATCAAAAAACAGTATGTAATTATATATTGTGAAATATTTATTTCTAATAAAAAATAAATGACATTCTGTCCCCCCCAAAATAACACATATATTGAATCCCAAACAAACAAGCACAAAGGAAATCATGAAGATCACCAGGGAACCAAGAGACATACGGTTAAAATCGGTAAGGAAAATTCCCTAGGGCTGACACAGAAAGAACGCCTTTTCCAAGAGCTGGTTTCCTGAGTTTATACTTCTAGCCTGCTAGATTATGGATAGCATTTCAGAGCATGGGAATTTCAGTACACTTAGTTGTTCTCATGAAAATGTGTTCACTGTCTAAGACGCAGTCATTCAAGTAGAGCAAAAGGATAGTGAATGATAAAGAGAAGTTTACCATTTCATCAGCACTTGCTGATGAAAATTAAAGAGGACAGCCTTTAGTATGGATTGCAATTGAATGTGAAGGAAAAATCCTCACAACTGGACAAATAAATAAACTTTTGTTAAATGAGAAAAGATTCATGTAGTCATTTATTTCATTTGCATTGACTATCAATGTTCATAGATACAGCAGTCAAGAAATCAAACAATGTCTTTCACTTGGCAAATCCACTGCAAAAGATCTCTTAAAAGTATTAAAGATTTCACTGGTGTCTGTTACAAGCCAGTCAGCAGGCAGACCTAACCTGGCTGGGCACTCTTCCTGTACCCCACTAACAAGGTCCAAGCCACAGCTCTGGTGATTCTGTGCACCCCACCAGCAAGCAGGAATTGGCCGAGATAGATCCCTTAATGCTCCTAGTCAACAACTCTTTAGGCCCAGCCAAAAGATAAATTCTCTTTCTGTTCCCTGCCATCAAATACGGCTTCCACCAGGTAAGACTTGGTCCAGCATAGTGCTTTCTCCACCCAGAATAAATTTAGATGCATTTCTGATGCCAAGACCTTCCTGCATCTGTCCTCTCACTGACTACAGCTACAAAGCTACTAGACCAAGGAAATAACCCATGCAAATAGAGCCCTCTAATTTTCTTCTTTTTCTTATTCTTCCATATTTTCTTTCTTTATTTTGAAGAGTGGTGCAGAAAAGATCAAACAGCTTTCATTACTTTTTCTCTCCTTCCCCTTTCTTTTCTTCCATTTTCTCCCTTTTCTCTATGTTCTTTATTCTACTTTTTCTTTTTACTCTTTTTTCTCCATGCTTCCACCTTTTTGGCACCACGTGTTGGTGCTGTTGTTGTTGTTAGGTACCATTGAGTTGATTTAAAAACCACAGAAACCCTGTTTACAACAGAACAAACACTGCATAGTGCTGCTCCCCTAAAATCAACTGTTCTCACACAACCCTAACCCTCCCAACAAGACCAGCTGCACCACAATCCTGCAGAAGCATCAATCCATGAGAGTCCACACACATACATACACACACACACAGTACTGCAACTGAACAATACCCAGATCCAAAGAAATACTCTGAAGAAAAGACCCTGGAATGACCACATTATATGTCTTTGGCTGGATAAACTAGAGAAAAAATCCCCAGAAACCCACTTATATATTAAAAAGTGTTTTATATATCGTGTAAGTCTACATTCAGAAAGCATCCCAACCCAGCCCAGTCCAAGCTCATAGGTCCAACATAGCCCTATGTCTGACACCTATCTACGTAGTCCTCTCAAACTCATCAAAATATATACAATGATGCCTATTGCAGAAGAATGACAGGTCAGCGAGTAGAAACTCATTGAATCCAGTGGTAGTTTAAGCATCTCAGCCCTGGGAGGGGTCTCCATGCGGCTTCTCCACCATCCGGGGCTACATCAGGGTAAGTCCATATGGCTTCTCCTCAGGGATGTCTCACAGGAAGTGAGCCTTTCCAGCTAAGGCAGCTGCACACTGGTCTGACCATCAGAGAACAGGAGATCAGAGAACCAGAAGGCGAGGACCACCAAGCCATTTATTTCTCTGCCTTTCTATTAATACTACATGTTTTTATTGGCCAGGTTGGCATAATAAACCTTAATAATCTCAATAGAATTCAGAAGAATAATGTTCAAGAAGATGTAAGAAATGGAGGACATGTTCAAGTGAACTATAGAAGGAATAGGAAAAGTAGAAAACATACACCAAGTAGAATTCCAGAAGATAAATAATAAAATAACAGAATTAGACAACATGGTAAAAGAGCAGAGATGAAAAAAATAGAAGAAATAGATCAGAATAAATGTACTTGAAGACACTTCTCTTCACTACAACCATTAAGAGAAATAGTCGACAAAAAGAGCAAAGGAATCCACAGGAAACCTAAGAATTGGGTGGGGCATTATCAAGAACAAGGTCTGTCTCATTTGGATTCTGGAGCAGGAAGAAACAAAGAAATCTACAGAGAGAATAGTACGGGAAAATATGGAAAGAAACTTCCCTAACACTATAAAAAGAAAACAATGATTCAAGATGCTGAGAGAACTGCTCCCAAGAAGACAAACCTCCCAACAGATCACAGTTAAATTCCCCAACGTCAAGGAGAAGGAGAAAATCCTGAGAGCAGCGAGAGAAAAAATAACAGTCACCTAGCCAGGAAAATCATTAAGAATGCACTTGGATCCTCAGCAGAAATCATGCAAGCCAGAAGACATATATAAAACACTGAAAGATTAAAAAGTGCCCAAGTCTTATAGCTAGCTAAACTATCATTCAAATGACAGTGAAATAAGTGTATTTCCACACAAGGAGAAACTAAATAGATTTGAAAAAAATAAGATCATCATTACAAAAAAAATGATAAAATGAACACTTTAGACAGAGAATCAACAACAGGAGACAAACCTAAGAGCAACATTAAAGACAACAGAACTCAGGAATCAACACATTGAAACAATACTCAAAATAGCACAGAAATATTCGGACAACAAACATTTCACTAAAACCATACACACAACACTACACAGAAAATGACAGCAATAAACCTGCATTTATCAATAGCATGATACTGATAATATGAAAATAATAGGATGGAAGATAGGAGACTGGATAAGAAAACAAGACCCATCAATTTGCTGCCTACAAGACACACATTTTAGCTGGACAGACCAAAATAGACTAAAAATCAAAGGATGGAGAAAAATTACCAAGCTAATGTCAATAACAAAAAAGGATAAGTTGCCATATTAATTTCTGATATATTACTCTTCAAAGCCCAAACAATCATGAGAGACATAAAAGAACACTGTATGTTAACTAAGGGGACAACAAAACAAGATGATATAGGCATCATAAACATACCAACAAATGAAAGGCCCTCAAAGAACATCAATACAACTCTTATAGAGTTGAACAGAGATACGGAATACAGCAATAATAGTTAGAGAAATCACTACATCACTCTTGAGAAAAGACAAATAATTAGGAAAAACCCAATAAAGAACTCAGAGAGGAACTAATCAACATAAGTAACCAATTCCATTTCCTAGACATTAAAGAGCATGCAACCTAACAGCAACACAGTACACACTTTTCTACTTCCCAGGGAACATACTCTAGAATGGATTACATGTTAGGTCACAAAGGAAGCCTGAATACATTTTAAAATATTGAGATTCTGCACTCCATTTTTTTCAGACCACAGTGCTATAAAATTGTAAATTAACCATAGAACGAACCAAGGCAAAAAAATTCTAATATATGGAAACTGAACAACCTATTATTGAAAAGTATTGGGAAATGGATGAAATATGGGCTGAAATTTGAAAAAAATGAAAACAAAAACATAAAATATCAAAACCAATGAGACATATAAAAATAATTATTAGAGTGCAATTTATAGTATTCTATACACAATTGAAAAAAGGAGAAAAAACACAATTCAGCATGTTATCACAGCATGTTCAACAATTAGAAGAAAACCAACAAAGTAAACCATAAGGAGAAAAGGAATCAAAGGATTGGGGTATAAATAAATGGATTGGAAAACATAAAAATAAAAGAAAAAAATCAATAAGACAAGAAGTTGTTTCTTTGAAAAAGTTTTGTAAAAATTAAGAAACAATTGACAAATTTAACAAAGGGAAAGAAAGAGAGACAATACACCCAAAGTAATTGAGGTGAAATCTTGACATCCTGGCCTCTAGTTGTGTACTTCTTCCAAACAGATTAGTTTGTTCTTTCAACAAATCCACGGTACTTTGAATATTCTTCTCCAGCACCATATTTCAAACACTTTGATTCTTCTTTGGTCTTCTTTATGTAATGTCCAACTTTCACATGCATATGAGGCAATTGAACATACCATGGCTTGGGGCAGGTGCACCTTAGTCCTTACAGTAAGCTTCATGGTTTTCAACCCTCTAAAGATATCCTGTGGAGCAGATTTACAAAATGCAACTCAACCTGTGATCTCTTGACTCCTGCTTCCATGATTCTGAATGTGGAGACACACAAGTGGAAACCCCGACAACTCATTTTTTCCCTCCATTTGTCATGATGTTACTTATTGGTCCAGTTCTGTGATCATCTTTCTTTGTACTCCAATGCCCCATTTCAGCCTCTGATCCTCTATAAACCCTTGGAGGCCATTGAAACCTTGTGCTAATCATCTCTCTCATCCAAACGATATATGTTTGTCTTGTCTTTTCCTCTTTTGACTTTAAAAATGGTCTTCTTGAGTTGTATTTGAAATTTGGGGTCTCTTTTGGTAACGTGAAACACTGACAAGGAAGGCTAATTCAGGACAGATAGAATAACAAATGGAGACCAGTATTTTAGAATGGAAAAAGGACAAATTTTCTATTTTTCCCAGTGGCCATTGGGTCTATTCTGACTCATGGTGACCCCATGTGTATACAGTCCCACTCCTCTATAGGGTTTCATAGAGTGATAACATTCACAAATAGATAGCGTGGCTTAGTCTTCCAAGACATCTCTGTGTGGATTAAGACTATCAAGCTTCCAGCTAGACATCAAGTGCTTAATCCATTTGTGACACCCAGAGACTCCTATGAAAAAAGGCATCCTCCACATAAACTATGCCGGTTAAATTAATCCAATTATATGATGAGACACTAGAAAGAAGAACAAATCCTTAGGATTTTCTGAGACCTAGGAATGTGAATTATGTCCATACGTCTGGCCTTAGCACTAGGACAAATTGGTCCACAGGAAGTTCTATAGAGAATGTTCAACAAGAGCCCACAATCGACAACAATATCCTTGAGGATTTCTAGGCTCACTTTCTTAGGAACAATAAAAAAATATATTTAAAGCAGCATGATTTTCAAATAAGGATGTTCATTAGGACCCTCAGTTAACAAGAAGGAAAGAACATCAAATATTGGGTTCCACTCATCATTTGGACAAGCATCAGTGTAAATTAAAAGTTCCCAAGGCAATAGAGGGCGCCAGGTTTAAACACCACTGTCGTAGACGCAGGAAGCCCCAATGGCACTGTGGGATAAGCATTGAGCTGATAGCCACCAGGCTAGAAGTTCAATCACAGAAGTCATTCTACTAAAGAAAGAGGAGGCTTTTTTGCTCTTGAAAAAGTAAGTTTCAGAAACTCTAAGGAACAATTCTACTTTGTACCATAGGGACGCTATGAATCAGAATTGACTTGATGACACTGGGTATTTGTGGTGAAATTTATTCTTACATTTATTCCATCACATTCTATAATGCACTACCCATTCTGTAGAGGACATATATAACTGTCTGCTCCCATGGGTCTTCCTTGCGTCAACTAAGTCCACATGGCAGAAGCATTCCCGCCCGTGTGATCCCATGGTTGTAAATCATAAAGTCCAAATCCAAAGGAGAAAATGGTATCAGATCTTAAATATGAACACCTGGCTTTCAGAAGGCTGTGGGAACCCAATGCTGGGTCCCCCATGTGGATTAAGCCTCTGATGGATCCTTTGACTATAGTGAAGGGATGTGAATAGGTTTGCTTTCAGAGCACTGTGACACGGATTATGTCAGATGTAGTTAGGTTAAAATGTAATACCTTATCATTTGATCTCACTATTTTCCTTTGATCTATATACTTTTTTTGATAATTTTTATTAAAAGATCACTTTATTAGGGGTTCTTAAAGCTCTTATAACAATCCACACAGTAATTGTACCAAGAATGTTTATACATATGTTGCCTCGATCTCACTTTTGACCCACATTAAATTTGGTGGAGTTTTTAATATGTTTTGCTTTCCTTTTGGTTGAGGTATTTTCCTGTATAATTTGGTCATTATTATTGGTTTTTCATTTGCATGTTTTTTGCTTTTGTTTTGTAGGCTTTTCTGTAGGTGAAATCCAGGAGAGGTAAATCTATAGAGACAGAATCTGGATAAATAGCTACCTAGGGGCATTGTAGGGGAGGTTAGGGGGCAACGGGAGCTAACAACAATGATGACCAGAAAGAAGAAAATGCTTTAAATTGATTGTGGTGATAATCACTTAACTCTTCTTAATATGACTGAACTATTGAATTATATAATTTGTGAATTATATGCCAATCTATTTTTTAGTTACATCCTTGCAAAACCTATGAGACAGTTCTCTGCCACTATCCAGAGTGGCTGTGAGTCAGAATCAACTCGTAACAGCATGTTTCATTTGTGGACTCTGAGAGCATTTACAACAAGGAAGTGGTACAATATGGGTTAGCTGGAGTTTATTTTAACTGATCTCTTAGAAATAAAACCTTTAACCTCTATTTAAAATATTTCATCATACACTAATTAGTAACAGCTAGAGAAAGACAGCCCTTCTACTCTCATAAGAGTCACGGTTTCAGTAATTCATCACAGCAGTTCTTCCCTATCTATATGGTCGCTATGAGCCTATAGGAAATTGTAGGAAGGATGAGTTTGAGTTTTTTAATTAACAACAAATACCATTACCTATATCTGGTTGTGGTTATATTGAGTACATTGATAGGTATCTACTAAGCATATCATTAACTCCAAGTTCAAGTAGATTATGCACACCGACAAGTACACTAGTACTACTTTATAGTGAATTGGCAAATGAAATAGTTAAAATTTATTTTGCCAACCAGGCAGATAAACACTGGTGGGGTTAATTGAAGGGCAGATGGATGAATGGCTCCGTGAGCCTCGTGTTTCTATCTTGGGTCTATTTCTTTGTGATGGTCCCCGACCAGGGTGCAGCTGTCTTAGCCAGTTCCCTGCATCAGCTAGTAAGGCTCACTTTCTGCAAGACATCCGTGAGGAGATGTCGCATGGATCTACCCCTATGCAGCCCTGGGTACTGGAGTACCTGAATTGAGACTCCTGCCAGCGCTGAGACGCTTATATGCTCACTGATTTGGCTTTCCTCCTGCAGTCACCATCATTGCATGTGTTTTGTGAGATGGAGGAGGACTTTGTGGATTGGTGTTGGACATATGGGTTGATGTTGAACTTGTGGACTTGGGCAGCACTGGGTTCGGATGTTTCCTTGATGTGCGCTTAACCTTTATATAAAACTCTCTTATACATGAATTTCTAGGGATTTGTACATATGTTTCCATCATAATTTTCAAAACATTTTGTTTTTAATTGAGCCCTTGGTATCAGTTCCTCATTTTTTCACCCTTCTCCACCCTCTCACCTTTGTGACACTTTGATAATTTATAAATTATTTTTATTTTCATTTATTACACCATCTGCTGTCTCCTTTCATTCAAATTTTCTGTTGTTTGTCACCCTGGGGGGGGAAGGGTGGTTAATATGTCCATCATTGTGATCACTTCCCACTTTCTCCCAATCTTTCCCCCCACTACTCCATGGAATCACTACTCCAATTACATTTCCTGAAGGGTTTATGGATCCTGGATTCTGAGTGTCGAGAGCTGTTGTCTGTACCAGTACATGCTCTGGTCTATCTGGATTTCTAAGGTAAAACTGAGATCATGATAATGGTGGTGGAGGGGGTGATAGGGGGAGGAAGCATTAAAGAACTAGAGGAATGTTGTGTGTTTAGTCAGTTCTATGCTGCAGCCTGACAGACTCATTCCTTCCTTGTTACCCTTCTTTGGGGGTATGTTCAATTGTTTACAGTTGGGCATTGGGTCTTCACTCTGACCCTATCATTCACATGGATATAATTGTTTGTTTGGGTCTTCTGATGCCTGATACCTGATCCCATTGACACTTCGTGATCACACAGGTAGTGTGATTATTCCATGTGGCTTAGAGCCCCTTTCATGTCCTTTTGCCTGATGCTGTAATGAAAGGGTTCAACATGGGGGTCACCTTCCTGTACAGAAGAGCAACTGCAATGTCATTTTCATTTGAGTGGGGGGTGGCAGGCTATAATACACAGCAATGATGGTGCCATAGAAGATAGAAACCATAGTCAAGTGTGGAGAAGACTTTCCATTTTCCCTTGGTGCATCATCTCTCAGGATAGCAGAGGTGATGTAAGTGTAGGAAACCTAGACAAAAAAATGAAATTAGAGTTATCAGACTCCCTTCAGTAAGAATTACCATCTTATTGAGTTGGCAGAGCAGGAGAGTTTCAGGAGAGGAGATGCATCACAGAAAAAAATGGGGGATCCTGTTGTCGCCATAGAACAAGAGTTGAGCCATTGGCAGGGTATGAACAGAACATTTAGATTTGTAATGACTGAAATCCCAGCAAGCAGGAGGGCACAGAGCTATGCCACCTTGTTTGTGTAGTGTAAGGGGTGACCCACAGCAACAAAGTGATCTTAGGCCATCATAACCAGGATGCAATGGTCCATGACTAAACATAATAAAAAATAGAGCTGTGTGCAACACCCAAGGAAGGAGATAGTCTACCAGGTATGTGGTTGACCAGAATCTTGGGAACATTGTTAGAGGAGAAACAGATGTCTATGGAGGGCAGCTTGCTGAGGAAGACGTACATGGGGGTGTGCAGGCTGTAGTCTGTGCAGATGGCCAGCAAGATGAACAGGATGTCCAAGACTGTGTACAGATCCATGCTCAGAAAGAGCATGAAGAGGATCTGCTGCTGCTGGGGCTGCCTAGAGAGCTCCAAGGGGAGGAACACAGAGACTCTGGACTGGTTTTCCTCACTCATAGGTCTAGATCCAGATATAGAGAAGAGAAACACTGGGCAGGAGCATAAAAATTGAGGTTCCAGATGGTACAAGTCAGGCTCCAGGCACATTCTTGTTTACTTTAGCAGAGTGGCTCAGTCTCAGGGTCTTTCCCCAGTTCTACATAGCCAACGTCTGGGTCCCAGTCTTAAATGATGCTGGTCCCACTTGACTCATCTTTTTAATTTGATAAAGCATATGCAGGCACATGCTTAGCCCATCTCCATAACTGTGTAGGTCTCTTGACATTTCCAAATCATTACTTCACTCCTTAGTAGCTTATAAAAAGACTAAGAGACAGCTCTTATCAAAATATACAGCCCATATTTAGTACTTCCATTATTTCTCCATGAGTTTGTAAAACTTGACAAAGTAGTTGGTAAGAGAATACCAAGCTTAGTAAATAAATATTTCTACTCTGCTGTAATATCACCTTAAGAAAGTTGGTGTTAAAACTCTCATGTATTGGAAACTGATTGTGCTAGCCAGTCTACTTGTCATGATTGAAATATGGAATGATATGTTATAGGTATTAAACCATAACTAATTAAAAACTCTCATGTGTTCTTCATGTCTGCATGTGTGGCCAATAGTTCACTGTCTTCTGGGAATTGGAAAGCCTTGGAATCATGGCCAGGTTCTGAACAAATGAGGAATTCATATTTCTAGTACTCTGTGCATAAAAGATACTTGAGGGAAATCACAGAGCAGGTATTTACAGAAGTTTTCATTTCCACTGGGACCAGATTCCCGAAGAGCCTCATTAGATACAAGAAGAAAGAAACTGTCCTACTTCTCTTTGGTTCCTTTGTACCGCAGAATGGTGAGAGTGAGCATTATGTAATTGCTCAGTCAGGATTTGTAGACGAAAGTATCTTGGTGGAGACAAGTCTCAAGAACCTTCGGGGAGCTTGTCTCATTCCTTTGCTGATCTGGGTTTATGTCTATGGAGAAAGGAAGTGGGTGCTGTTGAGTCAGTTCAGACTGTATGAAACATCGCCCCATCCTGTGTCATGCTCACAATTGCTAATGTGTTTGAGTCCATTGTTGCAACCGTTGGGTCAACCCCTGTCCTTGACGTCCTTCCTCTATTTTGCTTACGCTCTCTGCTTTACCAACCATGAGATCTCTTTGCTAGGAATGATCTCTCCAAGACATATCTCATGCCCAAAGCATGGGAAGCAGGCTCTCCATCTTCCCTTCTAAAGCATGATCTGGCTACACTTCCTGCATAATAGATCTGCTGGCTCCGGCAGTCCATGATATATTTAATATGATTTGCAAATGCCATAATTTAAATGAATTATCTGTAGTGCTTCTTACTCATTATCCAGGTTTCCCACGTATTTGAGGTCATTCAAATACTGTAACTTGAGTCAGGCACCCTTTAGTCCTCAAAATGGTGTCTTCTCTTTAACCTTTAAAGAGGTCTTGTACAACAAGTTTGTTCAAATGCAAATCCTTGTCTGATTTCTTGGCTGCTGCTTCCAAGAATGGTGATTGTGCATTGAAGTAAAATACAATTTCAATGTTTTCTCCATTTATCATGATATTGTTTATTGGTTTAGTTATAAAAAATTTTGTTTTCTGGATATTGAGTTGTAACCCATACTGAAGCCTGTATTTTAAAAAATTTCAACAGTAAATTATAGAAATCTTCTTTGCTTTAAGCAGACAAGACTGTGTCATCTCCAAATTATAGGTTTTTAATAAATTTTCTTCCAATCGTAATGCCTCTTTCTTCTTAAGATAATCAAGCTTCTTGGGTCATTTTGTCAGTATACAGATTGACTAAGTACGGGTATAGGATAGAACACTAATAGACATTAGGTAGAACACTAATAGACATCCCTGGTTTTTAGCCTTGCAGTATTGCCTCCTTCTGTTTGAATGACTGCCTCTTGGTCTGTTCACATATCCCTCATGAGCACAGTTAAGTATAAAATAATTCTCTCTTTTTTGAAATGCTGTACATAGTTTCCTAAGATGTACCCAATTGAAAGTCTGAGTAGTCAATAAACACAAGCAAACATCTTTCTGGAATCGTCCAAGATCCAACTGATGTCAGCAGTGATGTCCGTTATGACACATCCTTTTGAAACTAACTTGCAATTTTGGCAGTTCCAAATTGGTGTTCTGTCTTCGAAATTTTTAATCATTTTAATAAAATTTTACTTGTATGTAATATTGTAATTTTGTTAAATTATTTCCCTATTTTCTTTTTGGAATGGACACAAAATCTGTATCTTTTCTTTTTTAATTAATATTTTGTTGTGTTTAAGGTGAGAGTTTATACAGCAAGCTAAATTCCCTCTAACAATTTCTACTCAGATTATTCAGTAATATTGGCTACATTTTTCACTAGTTGTCATTATTCTAGAACATCCCATTCTGGTTGTACCATTTCCAGTATTATGTTTCCCGTTCCCCCTTATTTCCTCATCATCACTTTAGAGAAAATTTTGACCATTTGGTCCACTGTGGATAACTCTTCTGAAAGGAGTTTATTATTCATAGAGGATGTTCTTTATTTTATGAACCAGTCTGTTATTTAGTTACAAGGTAACTGCTAGGGATAATTTTAGTTGAAGATTTAAGTTGTATCACAGATACAATAGTCTCAGGAAGTCCCCGAGTCTCAACCAGTGCAGTAGTCTGCACATTTTAAGAATTTGAATCCTGTTCCCAATTTCCCTCCCATTCTAGAAGGATCTATTTATTGTCACCCTGATCCATACCATCAGTTGTGATAGCTTGGTTTCATCAATTCCTATAGTCTCAGCGTAGAACATAAGCAAATCTTCTGCAAAAGAACTCTTTAAAATGTTAAAGAGCAAAGACATTACTCTGAGGACTAAGGTGTGCCTTGGCATTTTCTTTTTTTAAAAAATCATTTTACTGGGGGCTCATACAACTCTTATCACAATCCATACATACGTCCATTGTGTCAAGTATATTTGCACATATTTTTGTCATCAACATTCTCAAAACATTTTCTTTCTACTTGAACCCTGGGTGCCAGCTCCTCATTTATCTCCCTCCCTCCCTTGATAATTTACATATCTATTTTTTCATGTCTTACACTGACTGATGTCTCCCTTCACCCAATTTTCTGTGTCCATCACTCAGGGAGGGGTTTATATGTAGATCATTGTGTTAGGTTCCCCTTTTCTTCCCCCACCTTTTCCTTGCCCTCCTGGTATCACTACTCTCATTATTGGTCCTGCCTTGGCATTTTCAAGTCAGGGAATTTTCAATCACCCTGTGTGCCAGTGAAAACGGACTAATGAATAAGCTAAGAACAGAGGAAAATTGATGTACTTGAATTACAGTGTTGGCAAAGAATATTTAATATGCCATGGACTTCCAGGAGAATAAAATCTGCCTTGGAGGAAGTAGAGCCAGAATGCTTCTTAGAAGTAAGGATGGTTTTCGTTCTCTCTCTCTCTCTCTCTCTCTCTCTCTCTCTCTCTCTCTCTCTCTCTCTCTTTCACTCACTCTCTCTCTCTTCCTCTCTAACTGTTTTATTAGCACATCACCCACATATCAAACAACTCAATAATTCAATTATATCAAGAAGAGGTGTACAATTATCACCATATTCAATTCTAGAATATATATGTCCTCTTTGTACTCATTGTTCCTTATGTAATTTTTTTCTAATTGTGGCAAAAATATACAGAGCAAACATTCTTCAATTCCACAACTTCTGTGTATAATTCAGTGCCATTGACTATACCCTTCAAGTTGGACAACCATTATTGATACCCTTTTACAAATTATTCCACCCACATTAACATAATCCCAATGCCCCCTAAGCAACAACTCCTTCTCCTTCATCCATGGTAACCATTGGTCAAGTTTGGTTTATTTTTACAAAGAGTTTTCTTGATATAATATTTATCCATCATACACTTCAGTGGTTAAATTGTTTTCAAAAGAGTTGTATATACATTATCCCAATTAGTTCTAGTGCCCCCTCCCCACCTCCTGCATTCATTGTTTGATCCCCAAATCCCCTCACCTTCCCCCCCTTCCCCCTTCACATCCCTGATAAACCATTGTATCAGTTATTGTTTCTGTGCATACACCCCTGTGCTTCACAAACTGGGAAACCCAACAGAAACAATAAGAAACAAAAACAAAACAAATGGCAAGACAAAAAGAAGAAGAATACAATAATTTTAAAAATTCAAGTAAAGTGTAATAAAGAAAAAAAATCACTGTCAATATTTAAAAGGCCAGAGAAGAAATTTCTGTCTTGGAACAGGTGAGAAATACTTGAGCCTAGAGAAACTTCAGGTTGGGTTAAGAGGGATGTAAACCGATCCAAGTATCATACGATATCATGGTTTAAGGCACCATAGTCAAGTTCAGAGTTTCTCTGTCTGATAGTAAAGCTGAAAGTAAGGCAAGTTCCTTGCCTGTGGCTAGGGCGGATATGCCAGAGAGTTCGTCTGACTAGATAGTCTGCAGACGGATTTGGGACTCCCAATGCCCTCCATAGCCTTTGACAAATGGTTTTCATAATGTAAGCACTGGTACTTTTCCCTTCGACATATTTGAATTTTGTTACTGTTGTCTTTGGATTACACACTGGTGTGCTTCTTCCATGGGGATTTAGTTAACACCTCACTTAGATGGCTTCTTGAATCTTTTTCATTATGTTGATCACATAGTTATTTTCCAAATTTGTTGGCATAGACTAGTGGGTGCTTCAAGTACTGCATTAGTCCTTTAAAACATTCTATTCATGATCTGTAAATTCTTGGAATTGATCTATATAATTCTTTAATATTTCAAGTGAAGGCCTGAATTTTTTATTTAGTGCTTTCAGCTTGAAATATGCTGAGTATGTTCTTCTCACACAAGATCTTTTGTTTTCTAACACAAGATCTTTGGACCTTTCCTCATAATACTTAACTTTGTCTTCCCCCGTTCCCCTTTGAAGTTTTCGGTTCAGTGAGTCATGTCGTCATTTTTCTATTTGCTTTAGCGTCTCTGTATTCTAAACTAAATTTCAGAATACCCACTTTGACCTTTTCTTCCTTTCATGTCTTCTAAATTACCTTTTACTCTCTTCATGCATAATGTTCTTGATGTCTCATCCCACAGAAGGTTTTCTGGGATTTGGCCATTCGTGTTCACTGCAACAACTGTGTTCTTAAGGTGGAATCTATATTCAGGTACAATATATTCAAAGTCGTATTTTAACTCTTAAGGACTTTCTATCATTTACATTCCAAGAGACAGCAATTATCAATGCATCTTGATTTCGTGGTTTATCAATTTCAGACTGAAGAAGTTCATAGAATTTTTCAATTTCTCCATCATTATCTCTAGTGGTTGATGATTAAATTTAAATAATCATTGTATTAACTTGTCTTTGTGAAGTATTGCTAATTATTCATTGAAAATATCATTTTGTATTTAATTTGAAAAATAATTTCATGGATTTCTCCCAGGGAGGAAGAAGAAGATGGCATCTAGTTAATACCCACCCAGAGCTCCTGCTGCCAGACTAGAAAATTGGGAGGTAAGGTGAGGGAGACTGGGAGGTAGAGTCCTGAAATTAGAACTAGGGTCTGTCCTGAACCCCACATTTTTTTTAGTTCCACTCACAAAGCAAACCATGAGTGCACTAAAGCACTCAAGGTTCGGTGTACTGGGCTCATGGGTTCCAGCTGAGAGTTAACTATGTCCTACTTTCATAGCAAGTAGTGATTTACCTAGGATGATGCCCTAAAGGGGACATAATACCAGGTATTATGAGAACCCAATACCCCAGCACCCTGAGCTATTAGCTACCTTGAGCTCATAACCTTATGGGCAGGGTCTGCCGGTAGCCAAAGAGTTGGAGTAAAAGAAAAAGCATGAAATGAATTCACCTGAGCAAGGTCGAAGTGTGGCAGAAAATAAGCTGATAGTAATAGTCCAGGTGGTGAATTCAGCTCCAGCTGGCTGATAAGATAAAACCTCTGTGATAAGCTGGATCTCCCCCTCTGGGGTCAGCATGACAGCACCAAATCAGGGAATCTCATAACCCAATATTAAAAGAGACACACACAGAGAAAATATCTTCTTGGTAAAAATGACAAATACCAGGCTAATTTTTCCATTCCAAGGAATCAGATAGAAGAAGTCCCTTAACATATATGTGCATAATAAGGAAGCCCATGCTAAGGAATGCCACAAGATAGCTACAGTGCCTGGAGGCTTTCAACATAGCAAAGATTCTCTGGGGCAATTCTGTTTCTAATTGAGCACAAACCCAGGCCCAGAGCCAGGGAGTCAATTTAATTTAATTCTATTCTAGGTGGACAGGGGGGAAAACAAACAAACAGAACCCCTGAGCTAGTAGAACATCAACAGTTTAGACAGGACAATAATCCAAGCTCCTCTCTCACTGATTCTACACACAGCTTGGGAGGTCCTGCCTGTCCTGGGGACCTACACCAGGCTGAGGGAACACCCCACACTGCCCCCTACCCCTCCTGTAGTGCTACATACAGCACAAAGCAGACAGACCACTGAACTCCAGTTCTTAACAGCACTGTGGGAATTGCCTCGTGGCCACTGCTGTGATATTACCTTTGAGAGTAATTACACCCAGCATCTGTGGGACCCTACACCAAGCAGGCACACCACCCTGCTACCTTGAAGCAGAGTTGGAACTCCTCCAGCCCCACGGTCAGGCAATTAAGCCTCAGTTTATCTCCTTACTTACCACTCTATTTCTTCCTACTTTATTCTTTTGCCCCTCCATCTTTCCAACCACAGTCAGTCTCATTGCATCCAGTTTTGTTTTATTCTATCTCTCTATTTCTTTTTCTCTCTTTTCCCTCTTCTCTCCCTCTCTTTCCTATCATACGCGACTGCTGGCTGCAAATCCAAAGCCCTCTGTCTAGGACAATTGAACCTAGATAGCATGGAGAACATCAACCTGCCCTCTGTGGGAGAACTGCATACCACACAAGGCAGGGGTGGCAGCCCTCTACAGCTCTCCGTGGTGCTGGTGAAACCTCAATTAGACCTCTAAGGTTATCTCACCAACTAGGGCAATTCCACCCAGCACTACTGGGTGCCTGCATTAAAAGCGCACACCAACAAGCCATCGTGAGGCAGGCTCCAAGCCCCTCTGGCCCCACTTTCAGGCAATCGGTCATCAGCTATCTCTTTATTTTTTATTTTTTCATTCTCTCTTTCTTCTCTCTTAGCCATCACAGTCAATATTAATGAGCAAGTTGTGTTTTCCCTCCTTATTTCCCTATCTCTTCCTTTAATGTCTTTCTTCTCTCTCTGTTTTCTCTTCTCCCGTCTTTCTGAAATCCTATTTCTCTACTTTCCCTCTCTCTCCTTCCACATGCCACTGCTGGTTTCCAGACCCTTACCCTCTGCCTATGACAACTCTGCCTACCCAGTGTGTAAAGCTACAGCCTGCCCCCTGTGACAGTGCTGCACACGGCATGAGGCAGTGCTACACATGGCATGGC
Source organism: Tenrec ecaudatus (assembly GCF_050624435.1). Lineage (NCBI taxonomy): Eukaryota > Metazoa > Chordata > Mammalia > Afrosoricida > Tenrecidae > Tenrec > Tenrec ecaudatus. Next base: position 108,809,564 of record NC_134541.1, on the reverse strand, counting down.
ACGGGGCTCAGATATCTCTTTATCTATTTTTAAGCTATTTGTTGTTTTCTTTTACTTTATTTCATTCTTCTTTCACTTATTTTTCTTTTCTCTTCTTCCATCTCTTCTTTTGTTGCTGCCCCAGTCTCAGCCAATCATTTTCCTTTTTGACTGATTTTACTTTTGTTTTGTCTTTGAATTTTTTTGTGTGAGTCTGCTTGGCATTTCTGATCCCATCTTTGTTTTCTCCTTTCTCTTTTTCTTATCTTCTCTCTCATTTTCTTCTATTCTCCCTCTCTTAACTTTCATAGACCATTATTGGCCTCCTACTTTCTCCTGTCTGCCTAGGCCAACTCTGAAGGCCCAGGTGGATGAGCTCATGCAAGCATTTCTTGGCTTTACACCCAGCTTGGGGAATCACACCAGTCCTCCTTACACCAAGTGGCTGGAGGTTCTCTCCTGCAAACGTCTGGGGGAACTGCAGCCTAAACCCTGAGGCCCTACAAGTGACTGTGGGAACTTCTGCCCATTGCCAGTGATGCTCCAGGCTGCTGCGGGAACATCCACGCAACCTCCACTGCAATCTCTCTGACTAGGGTAATTCCGCCTGAGAGATATGGTGTTTTTATACCAAGCAGGGTAAACCCAAATGCCCTCCACCTCACTCCAGATGCAGAGGGAAGTACCAGCACCATTAGACAAACCACTATGTCTTACTTTGAGATCAGCCATCAAAACTCCACCCGTGTGGGCCCACAACCACTCAACCAGCGTCCCATTAGAGGACTATCCAACTCACATTCCAAATAATGGAATACTGGTAGGCTATGTTAAGAGTGAAAATGCAGGTAGATACAGCAGTAGCAACCCACCCCCCAGTGCAGCTACCTACAGGTAGTTCATAGAAGCACCCTTATAAGTCCCACAAGAGAGAGCCTAGTGGTCTTTGATTCTGGAAGATAGCTCTGGGCTCCTCTGAAACAACATGTAAATAGCAACCAACCTCAACAGCCTTAACAAAGCAAGAGAACAGAAGAGAATGCTGGGAGAAGTCACAAACCTAAAGATGTGCACAGAAGAAGCAGATATTGACCTGCCACAGAAATTTTCAGAATGCTGCATAGAGTCATACAGGATATGAGGAAAACAATACAGAAAAATGTGAAATGATAGAAGAGATCAAAACAATGCACCAAAGGGAAATACAAGACTTAAGGGATGACATAACTAATCCCAGTGGCAGATTGACAGACTTTGCCAACAGACTTAAGGAGGCAGAGAATCGCACGAGTGACTTAGAGGATAACCAAGCAGACCTCAACAAATGGGAAAATCAGTCAAATAAGAAAATCAGAGAAGCTGAAGCAAACCTGAGAACCATATCTGACGCTATGAAGAGAAACAAAATTAGAATAATGGGATTACCAGAAAAAGTCACCACAAATAAGTCAACAGCTAAATCAGCGAGGAAATTCTTACAGAAAACCTCCCCCAGGTTATTAAATGAAAATCAGGCAACCATTTGGAGCCTTAAAAGAAGCCACGACAGACTGAATCCCAAGAAAATATCACCAAGACACATAATAATTAAATTATCCAACTATGAGCAAAAGGATAAGAGCTTAAGAGCAGCTAAGGAAAAGCAAATAGCCACCTATAAATGTACCCAAATAAGAGTATGTTCAGACCTATCGGCGGAAACCATGAAGAAGAGGAGGGAATGGAGTAACTTATTCCAAAAACTGAAGGAAAATAACATATACTCAAGAATACTAGAATTGCTCAAATTATCTATTAAGCTATATGGAGAAATAAGAGTCTTTATAAACAAGGAATAACTCACAGAGTACATAATAAGAAACCCAGCCCTACAAATGATCCTTGCGGATCCAGTATGGGCAGAAGATCAATACTCACCGAGTGCAAATAAGATACCATCACACAGAACAACCCCAGCCAGTGGACGACAAAAAGAAAATAGCCCCCAACATAGCATTGGCTTAATAGTTGAAAGAAGGCAAGAATGAACTTCCCACACACCTAACAAAAACAGATAAGATAGGTAGGAAGGAAAACACCCAACACAAAGGGTTTAAGATGGCATCACATAGTCCACAGTGGATATTATAATACCGAAATTCAGTGACCTGAACTCAGGCACTAAAAGGGAGAGGCTAACAGACTGGCTCAGAAAACATAACCCATCAAACTGCTGCCTACAGGGGACACATCTCAAATTTGCAGAAAACACAGGTTGAGAGTTAAAGGCTGGAGAGAAATATACCAAGAAATTGGCAATGCAGAAAAAGGAGGGTTAGCAATGTTAATATCTGACAATACTGATCTCAAGGTCCAGGCCATAACAAGAAACAAGGAGGGGCACTATATACTGCTCAGGAAAACTATAGACCAAGAAACAGTGAGCATAATAAATACATATGGGCCCAACAATAGACCCACAAATTCATAATTCAAGTACTCCAAATGATGAGAAAAGAAATCACAGGATCAACAATTATAGTAGTTGACTTTAATAGACCACTCTCTGAAAAGGACAGATCACTGGGAAAGAAACTCAACAAGGAGGCTACAGATCTAAACAGCACAATTGGATGACTAGAACTGATAGATATTTTCAGAGCTTTCCACCCAAATGCAAAAAATTTTACCATCTTCTCGGGCCCACATGGCACATATCGAAGATAAACCACATGCTGGCACACGAGTTGAACCTGAATAAATTCAATTACATAGAGATTATACAGCCATCTCTCACCAATCACTGTGTCATAACCTGGAAATCAACAGAAGTACAGTGAAGAAAACAAGGGCGAACAACTAGAAGATGAATAATTCTGTTTCAAAAGGAGCAGGTATTGGCCCAAATCAGAGATGGAATCAGGAAGTTTCTAGGATCCAATGAGATTGGAAATATGATGTACAAAAGCTTTTGGGATGCAGCAAAGGCATTTAACACAGGAAGGCTGATAGCAATAAATGCACATATGAAAAAAGAAGAGAGAATTGTGGTCGATATGCTGGAACAAAATGTATACCAATTAGAGCAGAGTCAACAGAATAATCCTAACAGCAAAATAATAGAAATATTAAAATCAGAGCTGAGATACAGGAGAGGGAAAACAAGAAAATCAGATGGCTTCATAGTAGAATTCTACCAAGCATTCAGGGAAGCATTGACACGAATCCTACACAGATTCTTCCAGAAATAGGAAAAGACAGAAAACGCTCAAGTTTTTTTCTATGAGGCTAATATAGCACTGATACCTAAAGTGGTCAAGGATTCCACAAGAATTGAGAAGGATAGAGGAATATCCCTAATGAACATTAATACAAAAATCCTTAACAAAATATTGACCAATAGAATACAAAAGCATATTAAAAATTATTCACTGTGACCAAGTGGGATTCATACCAGAGGTTCAGGGATGGTTCAACACATGAAAGCCCATTACTATTATTTGCCACTTTAGCAGGAAAAAATATGAACCACATGATAATATCGATATATGCAGAAAATTCATTTGACAACATCCAACACGCAATCCTTTTTAAGACAATCAAGAAGATAGGAATAGAAGGAAAATACCTCAATATTATACAAGCTATTTATGAAAAACCAACAGCCAATGTGGTATTCAATGGAGAAAAAATGAAAACAATTCCACTGAAAAAGGGGACCACCCCTATTTAACATCATACTGGAGGTACTCGCTAACAACATAAGACAAAGAAAAGACATCTAAGATATAATCTGGGAAAAGAAGAGGTGAAAATATCTTCATTCACGGATGATATGATTTTATATATTGAAAATCCCCTAAACTCAACAAGTGGAGTATTGAAGAAATAGGGGAATATGGCAGAGTGGCAGGATACAAGATCAAGAAACAGAAGTCTCTTGCTCTGCTGTACACATCAGACAAGATCACAGAAGAGGAAACTTAAAAAGTAGTACAGTTTATGATAGCCAAGCACAAATCAAAATATCTAGGGATATACCTGATTAAATTTTTTTTTAAAGATTTGTATGAGGATAATTATAGAACACTATTACAAGAAACCAAGAGTAACCTCAACAAATGGAAGAATATCCCATGCTTGTGGATTGGAAGACTTAATACAGTAAAGATATCGTTCTTCCCAAGGCATTATATAAGTTAAATGCTATCCCGATGCGAATACCATCATCCATCTTCAAATAATTGGAGAAAATGATAACCCACTTCATATGGAGAGAGAAGAAGCGCACAATTACCAGAGAACTCCACCAGAAGAAGGACAAAGTAGGGAGGGCTTGCTCTACTTGACTTTAGCATGTATCATATGGCCACAGTAGTCAAAACAGTGTGGTACTGGTAAAACAACAGATATTCAGACCAATGGAAAAGAGCTGAAGACATGGAAATGAAAACATCACCATACAGGCAACTGATGTTTGATAAAGGCCCCCCAAAATATCAAATGGGAAGCAGATGCCCTCTTCAATAAATGGTGCTGGAATAAATAGATATGTACTTGCAGAAAAATAAAGCAAGACCCTGACCTCATTCCATGCACAAGAATAAACTCAAGGTAGATCACAAACCTTGAGGTAAAACCCCAAACAATTAGGGCCATTAATAAGGGAATTGGGATAAACCTGAGAACCTTGGCACAGAGAATATATATGGTATTGGATACAGGGAAGGGTACAAATACACAGGAGTCACAAATTGACAAGTGGGAAATACTGTAGATAAATCACCTGGGTACATCAAAAGAATTCGCCAAGAGAGTAATAAGTGAGCTCATGGACTGGGAAAGCATCTTTAGCGATGACACATCAGACAAAGGCCTCATTGCTAAAATCTACAATACTTTGAAAGCTTACAATAAAGAAAGACTAACTGGCCACTGAGGAGGTGGACAAAGGACCTGAACAGAAGTTTCAGAGGGGCAGAAATCCGAATGGCAAATAAACATAAGAGAAAATGTTCCCGATAATTAGCCCTAAGAGAAATGCAAATTATAACAACTATGAGATACCACCTAACACCTTCAAAGATAGCCCAATTTAAAATATCAGAAAACAACAAGTGTTAGAGGGGCTGTGAGGAGGCAGGGACTCTCATCCACTGCTGGTGAACCTGCAGGTATATACAGCCCCTATGGAAATTGATTTGGTGATTTCTAAAGCAAATGGAAATTGAGCTACCTTATTACCCAGCAATTCCCCTCCTGGGCATATACCCGGAAGAGGCAGGAACTAAATCACGGCCAGACATCTGTTCTCCAATGTTCATTGTGGCACAGTTCACAAGGAGTTGGGAACAACCCAAATTTCCATCAACAGATTAATGGATTAAAAAACTGTGGTACATACATACAATGGAGTAGTATGCATTGCTAAAAAGCATTGATGAATGCATGAAGCATATCGCCACATGGAACGAACTGGAGGAAATTATGCTAAGTGAAGTTAGCCGAGCACAAGAGGACAAGTACAACATGAGTCCACTGAGGGACACTTTTAAAAATGCAAAAGGGTCATAAGGAAATAACTACTGTATACAAACAGTCCTTGGTTGAATTCAGGGTAGTATGGCAGGGGCCAGACCAAATCTAGGGGTGCGTATGGCAGCCAACTAAAAAGGAGGAGTGGGGAAAGGATTGAAATGTGTAGCAGGGAAAAGAGCACTAACCCATCTAAGAGGAGGGCATTTGTTTATACCTCCACAGGGAAACGACCAGACTTCAACCTGGTGTTTGCGATGTGAATGCAGTGTGCTGGCATGGAGTGGGGAGCTAGTGGAGGGGTCTGAGGGCCTGGCCCCAATTCCAACTACATGGGCAGCTGCCCCTCCCCCCAGAAGAATTTACTTTAGAGGACAGCACTGAAGCTGTAGATCAGAGAGAGGGACATGTCTGATCAGACCACAAGGGAGAAAACGAAGGAGGAGGAAGAGAGAGTGGAGCGCATCCTGGCCCACCAAGCCTGGAGGACGATGTCCCCACTCAGCACAACCAATGCACAGAGTGGACCATAGGGCTGGCCCCACTGTTAGACACGAAGTCCGTCGCTGCCCCATTGCCCTATGGGGTACAACACTAGAGACACAATGTCGGGATTGGCCTGGGTTGCCCCAACACATCGAGGGAAAACATTAAGTGTGTGTGTGGCATGGCAGTGTGGTGGGGGAGGGGGGCCAAACGGGGAGTGGGGCATACATAGCAGGGAGGTCCTGAGGGAGTGCCAAGGATAGACTTTGGGGTCACGGCATAGCACCCCATCGGATTCGACTGGAGGACACTCCTAGAGGTCAACAAACAGACCCTGAACTATTTATAGTTATTTTTGCTTTTATAATTTTAATTTTAAAAATTAATTAATTAATTATGGTCATTTTTTTCATTGTCGTTGTTTTGCTTTCTTTTGTAGCTTTGTTTTGCTATGTCTTGTCTTTTGTTCATATTAATCTCTGCAGGTCTATCTAGATAAATAGGCTGGATGAACAGTCTGGAGGAGAAAACAACAAGACCAATGATTCTGAGGGAACATTAGAAAGGGGGAGGTAAGGGTAAGGAGGTGGTGTTGACCAACCCAGGAACAAGGGAAGAACAACTGATCCAAAATCAGTGGCAAGGGGGGTGTAAGAAGTCTGGTAGGCATTGATCAAGGGCAATGTAATCAAGAGAAATTACTGAAACCCAGTGAAGGCTAAGCATGATTGTGGGACAAGAAGAAAGTAAAAGGAAATAGAGGAAAGAACTAGGAAGCATAGGCTTTAATAGAGGTCTAAATAAAGGCATGTACATATGTAAATATATTTATATATGATGATGGGTAAATAGATCTACGTGCATACATTTAGAGGTTTAGTATTAAGGTAGCAGATGGACATTGGGCCTCCACTGAAGTACTCCTTCAGTGCCAAAACACTTTGCTCTATTAAATTGGCATTCCATGATGCTCACTTCCCTGACATGATCACTGAAGACAACTGTGTGCATAAGCAAATGTGGTGACGAAAGCTGATGATTCTTGCCTATGAAATGATACAGTGTCTGGGGTCTTAAAGATTTGAAGGTAAACAAGCAGCCTTCTAGCTCAGAATCAACAACCCCCCATGGAAGAAGCCCACCATGTGACCATGAGGTGTCAAAGTGATCAAGTATCAGGCATCAAAGAACCAAAATATCATATCATTGTGAATGAGGGGGAGTGCAGATTGAGGTCCCAAAGCCCATCTTTAGGCAACTGGATATCCCCTTACAGAAGGGTTGTGGGGAGGAGATGAGCCAGTCAGGGTGCAGTGTAGGAACGATGAAACATACAACTTACCTCTAGTTCTTAAATGCTTCCCCCCTCCACACACACACAAACAGTATCATGATCTGAATTTTACTTTACAAATCTGGCTAGAGAAGAGGATGTACATTTGTGAAAATAAGAACTGGAAACAGAGGGAATCCAGGACAGATGACCACTTCAGGGACCAGTGGTGAGAGTGGCCATACTGGGAAGGTGGAGGGAAGTTGGGGTAGAAAGGGGGAACTGATTACAAGGATCTACATATAACCTCCTACCTGGGGGGATGGGAAAAGTGGGTGAAGGGAGACATCAGACAGTGTAAGATATGACAAAATAATAATTGATAAATTATCAGAGGTTCATGAGTGAGGGGGAGCGAGGAGGGAGGGTAAAATAATGAGATGCTGATACCAAGGGCTCAAGTGGAAGGCAAATGTTTTGAAAATGAGGATGGCAACAAATGTTCAAATGTGATTAACACACAATGGATGAATGGATGGATTGTGATAAGAATTGTACAAGCCCCAATAAAATTATTTTTAATAATACTTTTGTAAAAGAAATGTTATCTGCTCACCTTTTGTCATTTTTATGTGCATTGGTGTTTTTTAATCCATTCTTTATTTTTAAAATTCACGTGTCTATTAACTACTTACACATCACTTTCCCTTTGTTCCCTATATTATTGTCCTATTTATTTTGGTACATCTTTCTTTATCACCCCCTATATATGTCTTTGGCCTTCTGAGTTTTAGTCTTAAGCTTCTTGTGTCTCATTCTACATGTTCTACCTGGACAATTATATCTACTCTTTGTCTTTAGCTATCATGTTTAAAGGGAGACTTTTCGTCCTTGTCCCCAACCTCAACCCTGTACTTAAACTTAACAAGAATGATAACACTTAAACTCTCCATCATGAGACCAAAAATGATTTTTAAAACTCAATCAATTAGTTTTAACTTATGAACAGCCGTCTACCTCTCTCCTTGTCCAGCTAAAAAAGAGTGAAAAATCTAGAATGGAGGTCAGGTGTGGCCATGTTGATTCTGATTCATATCGACCATATATACAATTGAATGGAACACTGTCTGGTTCTATGCCACCCTCACATTTGTTCTTATATTTGAGTCTTATATTTGTGTCTTCATCTTTTGCCCCTCTCTACAGACATGTGCTTTTCAGGCCATGGGTGAGGAGAGTTTTCAACTTCTGGATGGTTATGTTCACACCAACACTTATTGATAATGGTCTACATGTTCTCTGACTCAGTTCCATGATCCTTCATCCAATCAGGGACCCTCAGTGGGGTCATCAGGAAAGAATGATGTCATATAAATTGGGCTACAGGGACGGGTACACACACTTGGCACTCTGGTCTAGGAGAATTGATGACGATGATGAACATGATGACCTTCTGTGATAGGGAGAACATCTCAAGGGGAGTCTGCTCCATACCCTGGATATCCTCAGTCATGACATGCTGTGTTTTTCCTGACATCCTTGTCCCTATGCTCATCAGCTCATCATAAAGACATGAACCTTCACACCAAATGCTTTAAGAATTTAGAACCAATGTTCTCCGGCATCTCATCTGTCACTCAGCCTATACAAATGTCAAAACCCAGATCAATCACTTCCATTGAGTCAATTCTGACTCATAGTGACTCAAATATAGACCTTATGAGAAAAGAAATCTTTACAAGAGCAGACAACCTCACTGTTTTCCTGTGAACCGACTGGTGAGTTTGAACTGCAGACCTGGGAATTAACAGACCAACACTTAAAACCATGCCACTCTTATGCAGATGATTAGACCTGAACAAAGCAGTTTTCACAGAAAAAAATGCAATTCCCAAGTTTCTGAGCCAAGGAAACAAGCGGAAAAATATTTATGAATGGAATTTCCAAGTCCGTAGAAGGAAGCCCACATGAGCAAAGTGATGATGCTTGATGTCCTAGGGGATTCTCTTTAGGGATTATCTCAAGCATCAAGGTGGTTTCATCTGTAACTTCTGATTTAGGAATTACATAATATTCCTTGCCTACATAGTCTGTCCTAAAGGGTCCCCAAAGAAGGTGAGACAATTATTCTCTTCTTGTGTCTAATGAGCCTCTCAGGGAATCTGGCACCAGTGACCATAAAGACTCCTATAAATGCAAACTCTGTGATCTTCCCCAAACAACTCTCTGCACAGAGGACTAAGGCCATGAACGTCTGCTCCTCACTTATTCAGAGCCTCCCTATATTTCTAACAACTTCTAATATTTATAATAAAAAGGAGAATTGATTAGTTATGCAGAAGTGAAAACTATCTGAAGCATAGAGAATTTATCTCCCACAGGTAGGATTAAAACCAAGGATATATTAATATTTTCCCTTTAAGATAATGACCCTCTTTTGGACTCAGGGGCACAATACTAATAGTTGTCACACTATGACTCCATCAGTTGAATCATGTCATCATTTGAAGGTTGTGATAAACACAACAATAATACATTATCTCTCTCTCTCTCTCTCTCTCTCTCTCTCTCTCTCTCTCTCTCTCTCTCTCTCTTTCTCTCTGTCAAGGAGCTAGAAAGGAATTCGAGTTGGAGCTAAAATCTATATAAGCAGAAAGAAATGTAGTCACCCAATTGAACTGTGTATATTCTTGTGTGGTTTTCAACTTTAAACAAGGAAGAGACAGGAAGTCCGGTAGGAATTGTGTCAGGCTGATTATGGAAAATTGGGGGTATAGCTGCAGTGGACAGACCTTGTTTTTAGCAACTCTATTGCTGATTTGTAAACTTACCTTAGTTGGCATTGATTCTGTCAAATTTTTAACCATTCCTGTGTAGGTGTCTGAATGGCTGCTGTGCATTCATCTGATTTCATGAACATGAATCCAGGAAACCAGTCCACTGTCTCCGAGTTCCTCCTCCTGGGGCTCTCTAGGCAGCCCCAGCAGCAGCAGATCCTCTTCATCATATTCCTGAGCATGTACCTGGCCACAGTCCTGGGAAACCTTCTCATCATCCTGGCCATCAGCAGAGACTCCCGCCTGCACAGCCCCATGTACTTTTTCCTCAGCAACCTGTCTTTTGTGGACCTCTGTTTCTCCTCCACCATCGTCCACAATATGCTGTGCAATCACATACTCAGCAGTCAGGCCATCTCCTTCTCGGGGTGTCTGACACAGATGTATTTTTTTCACTGTGTTTATTGTCATGGACAATTTCCTTCTGGCTGTGATGGCTTATGATCACGTTGTTGCTGTATGCCACCTGTTACACTACACAACTAAGATGACCCCTCAGCTTTGTGCCCTGATGGTAACTGGGTCTTGGGTCATTTCCAGTGGGAATGCTCTGTTGCATACCCTGCAGATGGCTCACCTCTCATTTGTGCAGACAACAGGATCCCCAACTTCTACTGTGATGTGGCTGCTCTCTTGAAACTCTCGTGCTTTGACAAACACACCTGATGATTCTGACTGCAGGGGGTCTGGAAACGATCCCATTGGTTTGTATCCTGATTTCCTACATTTGCTTCACCACTGCTGTCCTGAGAGTCCCATCCACACAGGGCAAGTTTAAAGCCTTCTCCACCTGTGGCTCCCACCTGGCTGTGGTGTCCCTCTTCTATGGCACCATCTTTGCTGTGTATTTTACCCCATTATCCTCCCACTCAGCTGAGAATGACATTGCAACTGCTGTGATGTACATGGTGGTCACCCCCATGCTGAACCCTTTCATCTACAGCCTCAGGAACAAGGACATGAAAGGGGCCCTAACAAAAGTAATTTATATTATTTTTTTTATTTTCAACAATGAATGGGTTCTAAATTTCATAAATGTGTGTCATAGTGTGTAATAACCTTTTTTTTCCTTCCCTAGTCTCTGGTATTTAGCAGTTGTCCATCCACACATTTGTTGAGGAAATAAGGGTCAGTGTTTCCCAACATGAGTGATATTTCTCTCTGGAGTTTGGGAATTATCCAGGGGCTTGCAAAAGCCTATTTCTAAAACTTACCCTGGATTGTGGGCTATTTTACAAAAAGGTTTTCCCTGTCAGTCATTTCATTGTTCAGTAATTTTTTTTTTCTTGGAACCGAGGCAGTAGGTTAAAATTTTTTAGAACATATGGAAGTGAAAGAGGTGAAGACAATCTTTTATTGACCAATGTGACTAGTCCAACTGTCCATGCCCTCCAGCCCAAATCAACCGAAGACACCAGTAGCTTATCGGGCTCCTTGCTCATTTCATCAAGAAAGACTGCATTAATCGAGGAAGTTCCCTGTCTCAGGGTATTAGAAAGGTCTTCCAGAACATTTGCGTGTTAGCTGATTTTTGTAATGGTTCTTGTGATCTGGACTTGATGTTGGCAGAAGGTAGCGGCACTTCTTATTGGGCACAACAATAGCTTCTCTAAACAGCAGGAAGACTAGAGAGAAGTGAAAGTTATAATTAGTAAGGAGTAAGTTGTCACCCATATCAGTCAGGATGGGTGATGCTCTGTCATTTCTGTATCTTCAATAATATTTATACTTTGTTTATATTGAAATATGACTATAATATTTTTGGGGGGTCTAACTCCATTATGATCACTTTGTTTGATACTGATGTCCCATGAAATTCTCTATGTTCAATAGTGGAAGAGTTCATTGAAGGCTCTGTTGTTGTTAGATACTTTCCATTTCAAACCCATACCGACCTCATGTGCAAAAGAACAAAGCACTGCCTGGTCTCAGGCCCCCCTCACAATGGTTATCTGTGAGCCCGTGGTTGCCACCACTCTGTGCATCCATCTCCTTGAGGGCCATCCTCTGTGTCATTGTCCTTGGACTGCAGCAAGCGTAATGTCCCATCTATCCCATTTCATTTAGTCAACTTCCATAGTGCTGTACAATCTCCTCAATGCTTATCTTACTGTCTATTGATTCTGATTAGGCTCCTTTAGGAAAATGTTTTGAGCAGTCACTTTGTTTGTGTATTAACACTTCATGGAACTTAAATGTAACCTGAAACTTATATTGAAAACAATTGCCTTGTACAGTCAATATACTCACGAAGGATGTCCTTGAAACACTGAAATGGTCCTAAATAAACGTGTCCTGTGATGAATGACCAGGGCAGGTCTTTGTAGTCAGCCTGTGACATCACCATGTGGAGTATGTGGGTGCTATGAAATTTGGGAGCAGGCACTGAGCAGGGAAATGGGAACAGGTCTGACCTTTGTCTTAAAAATCAACATAGATTGGGTTCTATAAGGTGAGGAACTGGGTAGAGCTGTTAGGGTTCCCCTGCCCCTGCTTCCATCACCTTGGTTCACCAGCTTGTCCTGTAAGAGAACTCATGATGAAGCCATCTGACAGTATGCTATTGGGTCTCCTCTCACCACACAGCTCAGCCTTGCTTTACCGGGTTTTACCTGTACTTCCAACACTGAGGCAGACCAGGAGCCGAGCTGAAGATGGGTACAGAGTAAATAGCAGCTGTTTCCCCAACCCCAGCTTTTTCTTCCAGAAACCTTCCCGTCCCTGCCACTATTGTCCTGACATCACCTTTATACTTTAAACCAAAATATCCCATGGAACCTTCTTAAAAGTAAATAGTAGCTTAAATTAATTAATAAAAACTGATGTCATTAGAAGTGAGGTCTTAAAGGATGGTCTCACTGTTGCTGAGTCAGTCCTGATGCATAGCTTCCCTGGAGGACAGGGAAGAACTGCCCCTTGAGTTTCTGCTACTGTAATTCCTCATGGGAGACGAAAGCCCTGTCTGTCTCCCAAGGAGCAGCAGGTGGTTTTGGAAAATGGACTTTTCTGTTAACAGCCCAACTTGTAAACATATCACCAGAGCTCCTTTTAAAGTACTAGCTCTTTGAAATAAAACTCAGAGTAGTAACTTGCAAGTCAATATGTGAACCTTCTCATTTGTACCTCCCTCCTGATGCGACCTGAATGGGTACTAGTCTCAGGTGATTCTTACATGTTCCATGAGTGAGATTTGTTCTGGGGCCATTTTAATATTGATGCTGGTCTTCTATTTTCTTTTTAAAGGAATAAATAATTTTGATTGAGTTTTTTTTAGCAATTTGTTTTATTTAGTTATTTTTAATCCCCCCCCAATTTATTACAGGCTCATAAAACTCTTATCACAATCCATACATACATCAATTGCGTAAACCACATTTGTACATTCATTTCCCTCATCATTCTCAAAGCGTTTGATCTCCACCCAAGTCCCTGGCTTCAGGTGCTCAATTTTCCCCTCCCTCTCTGCTCCCCCGTCCTTCATGAATGCTTGTTAATTTATAAATTCTTATTTTGTCACAACTTTTCTGTCCAACATCTCCCATCACCCACTTTTTTTGTTGTTTATCTCCCAGGGAAGAGGTTATATGTAGATCCTTGTAATCAGTTCCCCCTTTCCAACCAACTCTCCTTCCACCCTCCCTATATCGCCACTCACACCACTGGTCCTGAAGGGATCATCCTTCCTGGGTTTCCTGTGTTGCCAGTTCGTTTTTGTAACGTAGAATTGGGATTGTGGTAGTGGGGTGGGCAGAGGAAGCATTTAGAAACTAGAGGGAAGTTGTATGTCTCATCGTTGTTACAATGCACCCTGGCTGGCTCGTCTCCTCCCTGAGACCCTTTTGCAAGGCGATGTCCAATGTCCTACAAATGGGCTTTGCTTCTCCACTCTGCGTCCCCTCCCTCATTCACAATGATATGACTTTTTGTTCTGATGATATCTGATACCTGATCCTTAAAAAGCTCGTGATCACACAAATGGTGTGCTTCTTCCATGTGGATTTTGTTGCTTCTGAGCTAGATGGCCGCTTGTTTTACCTCCAAGCCTTTAAGACCCCACACGCTATATCTTTTGATAGCCAAGCACAATCACCTTTCTTCGCCACATTTGCTTATGCACCCATTTGTCTTCAGCGATTGTATCATAAAGGTGAGCACACAATGATATGATTTTTTTGTTCTTTAATGCCTGATAACTTATCCCTTCAGCACATCGTGATCACCCAGGCTGGTGAGTTTCTACCATATGGGCTTTTTTGCTTCCGAACGAGATGGCCTACACCTCTTATATCAATACATGCATTAATTATATCGAGCATATTTGCAAATATATTCCCACTGCATAATTATGCTTCTAACTCCTCCTTCCACAGGTGTTCACCTCTGGTACACATCATGTACTCCAACAAACATCATTTCATGTGCTATTAGAGGACCCAACCTGGGACCATATTTCTGTATTATTTTTCTCTCCTTTTTATATTAATAATTTTATTGGATGGTTCTTACACCTCTATAACAAACCATACATCCATTGTTCAAGCATATTTTTCAATTTATTTTTTTAATTTTATTTTTTTACATTTTATTAGGGGCTCATACAACTCTTATCACAATCCATACATATACATACATCAATTGTATAAAGCACATCTGTACATTCTTTGCCCTAATCATTTTCAAAGCATTTGCTCTCCACTTAAGACTTTTGCATCAGGTCCTCTGTTGAAGCATATTTGTACAAAGTTTGCCATCATCTTTTTCAAAACATTTACTTTCTGCTTGAACCCTTGGTATCAGTCCTTCGTTTCTTTTCCTCCCTCCCCACCCTCTCACCCTTATGAACCACTGATAAATTATAAAGTTATTATTTTCATATTTTAAACCATCCACTGTCTCCCTTCACCCATGTTTCTCTTCTTTGTCACTCTGCGTGGGGTGGTTATACATTGATAATTGTGATCATTTCCTCCTTTCTTCAACCACTTTCCCTCTACACTCATGGTATTGCTACTGCCATTATTGTTCCCAAGGGATTTATCTGTCCTGGATTTAATGTGTTGAGAGCGCTTATCTCTGACAGTGTACATGCTGCAGTTTAGCTTGATTTGTAAAGTAAACCTTGGGTCATGATAGTGAGTGGTGCCGGGGGCGAGGAATCATTAAAGAACTACAGGAATGTTGGACGTTTGGTTGGAGCTATACTACACCCTGGCTGCCTCATCTCTTCCTAGTGACCCTTCTGTGAGGATGTCCAATTGTGTAAGTTTGGCTTTGGGTCTCCACTTCACCCCACCTCATAGGTATCAATATGGTTATGTGTTTTGGGTCTTCTGATGCCTGACATCGGATCCTGTCGACACCTCTTGATCACACAGGATGGTGTGCTTCTTCCATGTGGTCTTTGTTGCTTACATGACAGATGGCTACTTGTTTATCCTCAAGCCTTTATGACTCCAGATGCTCTATCTTTTAGTAGCCGGGCATCATCAGCTTTCTTCACCACATTTGCTTATGCACCCATTTTGTCTTCAGTGATTATTTTGGGAAAGTGAGCATCACAGAATGACAGGTTATTAGAACAAAATATTCTTGCCTTGAGGAAGGACTTGAGTAGAGGCCCAGTGTCCAATTGCTACCTTTTGTTTAAAAATTTTTTTATTAGGGTCTAATACAACTCTTATCACATCCATACATACATCAATTTTCTAATGCACATCTGTACATTCTTTGCCCTCATCATTTTCAAAGCATTTGCTCTCCACTTATGCCCTTTGCATCAAGTCCTCTTTTTCCCCCTTCCTCCCTGCTATCTCCTCCCTCATGAGCTCTCGATAATTTATAAATTATTATTTTGACTTATCTTGCATTGTCCCACATCTCCCTTCACCCCCTTTTCTGTTGTCTGTCCCCCAGGGAGGAAGTCACATGTAGATCCTTGTAATCGGTTCCCTCTTTCCAACCCACTCAGCCTCTACCCTCCCTGTATAGCCACTCACACCCCTGGTCCTGAAGGTATCATCTGCCCTGGATTCCCTGTGCTTCCAGCTCCTATCTACACCAGTGTACATCCTCTTCTCTATCCAGACCTGCAAGGTAGAATTCAGATCATTTTAGTTGTGGGGGGAGGGAGCATTTAGGAACTGGAGGAAAGCTGTGTTCTTCATCAGTGCTACATCGCACCCAGTCTGACTCATCTCCTCTCCTAGACTCCTCTGTGAGGGGATATCCAGCGGCTGACAAATGGTCTTTGGGTCTCCACTCTGCACTTCCCCCTTCATTCACTATGGTAAGATTTTTTTTTCTGATGATGCCTTATCCTGATCCCTTCGATACCTCATGATCACACAGGTTGCTGTGCTTCTTCAATATGGGCTTTGTTGCTTCTGTGATAGATGCCCCTTTCATTATATATATGTATATACCTATGGTTGTCATCTTACATGTGTTCTTGTGCACTGGCATTATTTGTCTTTCATTTTTTAATAAATGAATGTGTGCTTTACCAGATTGCACACGATTTTCTACTTTTTCATATTTTGTCACCCTTTCCTCTACCATCTTCATATCATATTTATGTGCTCTGGAATCTCATCTTAAACTTTTTTCACCTAATTCTATTCTTTCTTTTGGGACAATTACATCCACTCTTTTTCCTTCAACCTTTTAAAGGAAAGCTTTAGTCTTTGACTTCACCTCCAATTCTATGTAAGCGCACTAAGAGAATTGTATTAAAAGTTCAAGGAAAAATAAAATAAATCTTCTGTTTTCTCGCTCTGACCCTCCCACATATTTACCAGAATTTAGTCCCTTGTGTTTAAAAACATCCTAAGCATCTTATAACTGTCAGACCCCAAGTAAATAAGCAAGGCTTGGTGGGCTGTGCTTTGTCATTGACAACCGTGGGAAGCCAGAATGTACCAAATTTTCAGGAAATTTTGAGCCCTAAGTTGAAAGCCATCAGTCATTTTCCCATCTTCTCTGCACTCCTCTGTCTGTGTTTGCATCTTTTGCCCCTCTCTACAGACATTTTCTCTTCAGGCCATGGATCAGGTGGAAAGTTTCCAGATTGTGGATGGCTATATTCAGACCAAGCCTTATTGATAATGACCTGCATGTACTCTGACTCAGTTCCAAATTTCTTCACACAATCAGTATTCCTCAGTGGGGTCATCAGGAAGGAATGATGTCGTATAAACTGGGCTGCAAGAGTACACACACTTGATACTCTGGTCTATGTGAATTCTGAGAATATGATGATCTGTTGTGATTGGGAGGACATTGAAAGAGGAATCTGCTCAATGCCCTGGATTTCTTCAGTCATGACATGCTGTGCGTGTCCTGATAATATCCATGTCTCTATCCCTCATCACTTTACCAAAAAGAGATGATCCTTCACACCAAATGCTTTTAGGATTAAGAACAAATGTTCCCCCAGCATCTTATCTGTCAAGTACATCAGTCAGTCTATATAGATGTCAAAACCTAAATCAATCTCATTGCCAGTGAGGTGATTCTGATTCATAGAGACTCATATTAAGGACATTTGAAGCTGGACATCTTTACAGGAGCAGAAAGCCTCTTTGTTTTCCCATGGAATGACTGGTGAGTTTGAACAGCCGACCTTGAAATTAGCAGCCCAACACTTACTGACCATGGCACTCTTAAATAGATGATTAGCCCTGAGCAAAAGTAAAACAGGTTTGCACTTACATCATACAAACCCCAAATTTGTGAGCTAAGAAAAATATTGATGAAAAGAATTTCCAAGTCCATAGACCTAAGCGCTGATAAACAAAGCGATGATATTTGATGTTCTATCTAGCGAACTCTGTTTGTAAATTATTTTAACAAAAAGATGGTCTCATCTACAAGTTCTGACTTAGGAGTTGCACAATATTCATTGTCTTCAGAGTGTGGTCCAAAGGGGCCCCAAAACAGGTGAGACAATTATTGGCTTCTTTTGCCTAATGAGGCTCTCAGGGAATCTGGAACCAGTGAGCATAAAGACTCCTGTAAATGCCAACTCTGTGATTTTCCCTAAACCACTTCCCTGCACAGAGAACAAGACTGTGAATGCCTGCTCCTCACTTGTTCAGGACTTAACCTTTATTTCTAAGACTTTGTATTATTTTCTGTCGTCTTTTTTGTTCATTGTAGATTGTATCTCAGATGTGATATGTATATAGAGGTCACTCTCTTGAAGCTGTGTTATATGCTTTTTGTTTCTTTGGTATATGAAACCCAGGACTGATGGATCTATAGGAACAACAAGTATATTAATGATTTGGGGAGGAGGTACGGGGGGTGTGGCATGATATCGTGAAGTCCATGTGTAAAATGAATATTGGGAAACTGATTGTAATAGCTATTGTACATTCTACTTGATGTGATTGAAATATAGAATGATATGATAAATGTGTTACATCCCAACTAAGAAAAAAGAAGAGGAAGAAGCACTGATAAGTCCTGTAGAAGTGAAGGGCATCAGATTAATAGAGAATTTACCTCCCATGTAAAGGTTACAAGAGAGGATACATCAATGTTTGCTTTTGAAGATAGTGAACTTCTTTTAGACTCAGGGAGTAATAACAAGAGTCAAAATGAGCTGAATTTTGAGATAAACCAAGAAATACTGTCTCTCTCCCTTTCTCTCTCATGAGCTACAAAGGATTTAGGGATGGGACTTAAAAATGTAAGCAGAGAAAAATGTGGTCACTCAGTTGGGTTATGGTTATTTTTGTGTGATTTTAAATTTTATACAACAAGAGTCCAGTAGGAATAATATCACGAGTGACTGTGGAAAATTGGCTGCCTTGGTGGAGTGCACAGATATTGTTTTGTGCCAATTCTATTACTGATATGCAAACTTGCCTTAGTTGGGAATTGAATTTGTCCTGATTTTAATCACTCCTGTCCAGGTGCCTGAACTGGTTTGTTGGCATTGACCCAATCCCATGGTCATGAGTTGGACAAACCAGTCAAGTGTCTCTGAGTTCCTCCTCCTGGGCCTCTCTAGCCAGCCCCAGCAGCAGCAGGTCCTTTTCATCATATTCATGAGCATGTACCTGGCCACAGTCCTGGGAAACCTGCTCATCATCCTGGTCATCAGTGTAGACTCCCGGCTGCACACCCCCATGTACTTCTTTTTCAGTAACCTGTCCTTTGTGGACCTCTGTTTCTCCTCGACCATAGTCCCGAATATGCTGTTCAACCACATACTCCGCCGTCAGGCCATCTCCTTCCCTGGATGTGTCACACAGATGTATTTTTTCAGTGTGTTTATTGTCATGGAGAATTTCCTCCTGGCTGTGATGGCCTATGATCGCTTTGTTGCTGTATGCCACCCTTTACACTATACAACAAAGATGACCCCTCAGCTCTGTGCTCTGATGGTCACTGGGTCTTGGGTCATTGCCAGTGGGAATGCTCTGTTGCATATCCTGCTATTTTCTCGACTCTCATTCTGTGCAGACAACAGGATCCCCCACTTCTTCTGTGATGTTACTGCTCTCCTGAAACTCTCCTGCTCTGACACACAGCTCAATAAGATGATTATGCATACTGAGGGGGGCTTGATAATGATCACCCCCTTTGTTTGCATCCTGGTTTCCTACATTTGCATCACCACTGCAGTCCTGAAAATCCCATCCACAAAGGGCAAGTGGAAAGCCTTCTCCACGTGTGGCTCCCACCTCGCTGTGGTTTCCCTCTTCTACGGCACTGTCTTTGCTGTTTATCTCACCCCTTCCCCCTCCCACTCTGCTGAGAAGGACATTGCAGCTGCTGTGATGTACACTGTGGTGACACCTGTGCTGAACCCTTTCATCTACAGCCTCAGGAACAAGGATATGAAAAGGGCACTAACAAAAGTAATTTGCATTACCTTTTTTTCTTTTCAACAACGGATGGGTTCTAAATGTCATAAAGGAATGTCATAGTTTGTAATAAAACCTTTATTTCCCTTTCCATAGCCTCTGCCACTTAGCGGTTATCCATCCACACATTTGTAAAGGAAGATTAAGAGTCAGTGTTTCCCAAAGTGGGTGATATTGCCCTCTGAGATTTCTGAAATGATCCAGGGGGGTGCAAAAGCAGATTCTTAGTGTTTACCCTGTATTCTGGGCTATTGCACTAAAGTTTTTCATTGTAGGGGGCCATTGAGTGGTATTTTTTCAGCTTATTTTACTGAAAAGAAGGTAGTAGACCAAATAAATTTATTAACCTATGGAAGAGCAAGAGGTGAAGCTAAATCCTTTTACAAACTAATGTGACTAGTCCTACTGCCAATGCCCTCCAGCCCAAACCACCAGGAACAGAAAGACAGCTTAGTGGGTTTATTACACGTTCCACCAAAAAAGATTGATGTTATCGAGAGCTTTCCAGTCGAAGGATGTTAGAAAGGTGTTCCAGGACTTGAGCATTAGCTGATTTTGATGAGGGTTGTTGTGATCTGGATTTGATATTGTTAGAAATTATTTGTAATTCCCATTGGACGTAGCAATAGCTTCTCTAGACAGCAGGAAGGCTAGACAGAAGTGAAAGGTATAATTAGTAAGAAGTAAGTTATCCCTCCTATCAGTCAGGATGGGTGATGCTTTCTCATTTCTGTAGCTTGAGCAATGTTTATGCTTTGTCTGTGTACAGTTATGAGTTTCGTGATCTCTTTTTTTGTTACTATTGTTCTAAATCCTTCATGGCCACTTGTGTGATGTCTTATATAGTTTTCTGTGTCAACAGAAAAGTGCTCGTTGAAGGCTCTGTTTTTGTTAGGGCCTTTCTAGTTGCTTTCCATTCATAGTGACCCATGTGCATGAGAACAAAACACTGTCTGGTCTCAGGTCACCCTCACAATTGTTATCTTGTTGCAGCCACTGTGTCCATCCATCTCCTTAATGCTCTTCCTCTTTTTTGACTTTAGCAAGCCTGGTATCCTTCTCCAGGGATTGTTTTTTCCTGTTAACAAGTTCAAAGTACTTGAGACAAAGTCTCTCCATTTTAGTTTCTAGGGAGAATTTAGAGTATACTTTTCCAAAAGAGATTTGTTTGTTTTTCTGGCCATCCATGGTATATTTCTTATGATTTGCCAACAGTAAAATTCAAATGCATGCATATCTCTCTGTTCTTCTCTGTTCATTGTTCACCTTTCATGTATGCGGTTAGTTGCTGATTTCTTGACTGCTGTTTCTGTGAGTGTTGATAATAGATCTAAGTAAAATTAAACCTTGAAACATGGACTATTTTCTATGTTTATCACTCCGTTGTCTATTGTTTTCGTTTGAAGGGGGAAAATCCTCAAATGGGATACTCACATACACACACACACACATAGTAGTAATCTGTACTGAAGGCTGTAGTCTGTGAGAATCATCAATGAGTCCTTAAGGTTCTCTTGGCTTTTACCGCTGCACTGTTCAGTCATCTGCAAACCACAGTTGTTGAAGGGCCTTCTGTCCAATCTGATGTTGTGTTCCTCTTCATAATCCAGTGTCTCAGTTTGTTTGGTCAGCAAACAGATGGAGTAAATATGGTGACAGGGTATTACCCTGATGCATACTATTCATGATTTAAAATTAGGCCAATTATGTATTTACCAGTTTACCTGCGTTTTTTGTATTATACACATTTTAGCAATAGCATATGTAATTTAAATAAGAAATACTATCTTCATTAATTGAAGTGTGCAGGCTTGGTTCCTTCAGTGTTTTCCTGTATTCTCTCCTGTGTTCTCAAGTCATCCTGGTTGGTGTAGTGGTTATGCATTGGACTGAAACCACCATGTTGGTAGTTCAAAACTTCCAGCAGAGAAAGACCAGGCTTACTACTTACATAAAGGGTTACAGTGTTGGAAAACACAGGGATAATTCTGCCCTCCTATAGGCCAAGCGAGCCAGGCCATATTGAGTTGAGCATACCCAGATGAAGATAAGATTTTTGAGTCTGTGAATGGGTGCATATTGCTGCTGACTTCATGAATGACCTGTCCTGATTTGACTTTGCTTATGGATGCAACTCCCAAGGATCCAAATGGAATGAAGATTCTTCATATCAAAGAACATGTTTGTCTCCTCAGAGCTCTGGGTTGATTTACATGGGCAGTATAGACTTTGGATACCCAAAATGGGAGGTTAAAGGCATGATGTGGCTGGCTTATAAACTTTCATGGAAAGGGAATATGCTCATAGGATTATAGGATTATGGTTTAGGTGTTCACTTAATGGCAATTATTAGACATCGAATATTGTGTTTTGCTCACTTATACCCTATTATGTTTAAATGAAGCTGCCACATTTTGAGGTGTTTGTATATTAGTTTAAACAAGCTAGGTACAAATATGACTTTACTATTGTCCTGAATTTAAAAAATTACACATGACTAAAAAATTGTGTACTCTGGTACAGATGAGAGCTGGAACAAGGAATCCAGGACTGATAAACCCCTCAGGACAAATAATGATAGTAGTGATACCAGGAGGGAAAGTTGGTGGAGTGAGAAGGAGGGAAATGATCAAAATAATATACATACAGCCCCCTCCCAGGTGGATGGACAACAGAAAAGTGGGTGAAGGGAGACATCAGTCACTGTAAGACATGAAAAAATAACAATAATTTATAAATTATCAAGAGTTCAATAAGGGAGGAATAGAATATATGAGGAGCTTATATCAAGGGTTCAAGTAGAAAGAAAATGTTTTGAAAATGATGATGGCGACAAATGTACAAAGGTGCTTGTCACAATTGAGGAATATATGGATTTTGATAAGAGTTATAAAAGCCCTCAATATAAAAAAACAATAAAAATGAATTGTGTACAAGTGCCAAGTTGGCAAGGGGTGGACTGTGATAGGGTTCGTGTGTGTGTTTGTGTGTGTATGTGTGCCAAGTTAGGTTCCACAGGAACACATAGGTGAACTTTGGCCTGTTCATCCGTTCACAGCTTTATTATAGGGCTACCAAGATAAGAGGCTTTCTGGAAGCTGGCCTTTCTCCCTGTGTCTGCTTTCACCTTCCTGCTGACACGCTCCCTGGGGCCACTCTGAGACCTGTGAGAGCCCTGGACACACAAGACTTTGCACCCACTGGCTTTTGATCTTCCTGCTTTTTGTGACATTGTATGTGGTATGTGAGTCTCAAGAGAGATTTATGAACTAGTATTGGATTTATGGGCTAATATCAGATAATGAACTTGATCTGGACTGGACTGGGATGTATTCTTAGTATACAATGACCTCTCTCTTACACACATATGACTGATTGTCTCTGGATTTGGAGGAGGAAAGAGGAAAACAGGGTGGTTTTCCATAACTTTCATTTCAGAGAGATGACATGTTTTGTCAAAACTGGTGGAATTCAGAATCAGGGGCTGCTTTTGAGTTCAATGCATGATCTTTTTTAATTTTTATTAGATTTGTGTATTGAAAGGTTTGCCTTGAAGTATACATGGGATCACTTTCATTAGTCAGTCTCTATTTCCTCAAATTCTTCATATAACAGAAAATGTTCATTTCTTTAAAATTTGCAAGGAACCTACCACGTTTGCTTTGTATAAAAGGACTTCAAATTGTCTTTTCAAATGGAAAAATAGCATGAAAAATCCTACAAACTATCTGCAAGTTGAGGCTTGAATGGTTTCTTGAATTCTTTCAGTTTAACTTATGCCGAGTGTTTGTTTCCTTTCTGATTTTCTAACCCTAGGTCTTTGCACATTTTATTATGATATTTTACTTCACCTTCTCCGGCTGCCCTTTCCAAATTTCTGGTCAGCTCTTTGATGTCATCATTTCTTCCATTTTCTTTAGCTACTCTAAAATTAAGAGCAAGTGGAGTCTATTCTGACATCCACTTGAATCTTTTCTTCTTTCTTGCCTTTTCAATTACCTTTGCTTTCCTCATGAATGATGTTCTTAATGTCCTCCCTTAGTTCTTTCCATAAGATTTTCGGCGACTAATTCTTTAGAAGTGCACAGCCTTTTCCTTATTTGTAGTCTGTTCTTAGGCAGGAAGCTCTGCTGTGACCATGACCTTGCTGGCTCTTTCTTTCTTTCTTTCTTTCTTTCTTTCTTTCTTTCTTTCTTTCTTTCTTTCTTTCTTCCTTCCTTCCTTCCTTCCTTTCTTTCACTCATTTTATTGAGGGCTCTTACAATTCTTACTATTATCCATACATCCATTATATCAGATATATTGTTATATATGTTGCGATCATTTTTTTCTAGCCAGGTACTTTCTATGAGCCCTTGGTATTAGCTTCTCCCTGCCCTTTGCGACCCCTTGATAGATTATAAATTATTATTATTTTCATTTCTCACACTGACCACTGTCTCCCTTCCCCTATAGTTTCCATAGTTCTTCCCCTGGAGGAATGTGTGTGGTTGTGTGTCGATCATTATTCTCCGTTCCCCCTTCATCCCTTCCCCAGCACCTCCCTCCTCCCTACCCATCTGGTATGTTATCCCCATTTGTGCTCCTAGGTTGCATGTGTCTTGAGCTCTTATCTCTTATCTCTACCTGTGTACATGCTGAGGCATCACTGTGGTCATGGTCGTGGGGGTGAGGAAGCCTCAAGGAACCAGAGGAATATAGTATGTTTCATTGGTGCTTTTCTGGGCCCTGGTTAACTCATCCCTTCCCTGTGATCCCTCTGTGGGGGATGTACTATTGTCTAAAGATGGGCTTTGGGTTTCTGCCCCAACACCTGTCGTTGTCAACCATATGGTTTTGTTTGTTGAGAGTTCTCTGAGGCATCTTTTCATTTTAAAAAATAGAAAGGCACATGGAAACAACTAGTCCAAGGACTAATAGGCCACACGAACATCTGTCTCCACAACCCTGATGCTGTTACATTCAAGGTTCCATGTATCTTGCCAACTATTGTTCATTAACTTTGTGATTTGTTAGAATTCATGATGAGTTAATTTGCTTTTCTGTATCCCTCTAGAAGTTAGAGATTAATGTATTTTTATTAAAATGATGCAAGTAACAGGAAATATTAAGTATATTTATTATATAGGACTCATTATGATTTCTATATTATACTTTTATTATGATTTATTTTAGTTACCTTATGATTTCTTATCGTTTCCTAAGTAGTATTAATTAAAGGAAATAATTAGCTTGTGACTTCAGATCAGATGATGGAAATTTATTCTATTGAGTTCCAGGAGAAGCAAGGTAATTCTATCCATTGTGCTGTCACTGGTAGTTGTTTTTTTAAAAAAATATTATTTAAAAAAATATTATTTCAGCAAAGATATTGGCATATAATTCCTATATCATACACTTCAATAGTTTAATGACATCAAGAAGGGTTATACAATCATCACCACAAATAGTTTTAAAATATTTTCTTCATTCTTGAACTCATTATTAGCTTCCCTTTTCTCCTCCTCCACCCCTGCCATACCCTCAATGAATGATTACTACAGTGACTTTCTCCATTGAATTTCCTATCCGGTATTTCATATACAAAAAAAAACCATGATTAAAAACTAACAACAATAGCAAAGTAAAATCTCAATTGAAAAGAAAACAAAAAATATTAAAACCTAAAGCATATTTAAATGAATCATGAGGGAGTCTAACTGCATCTACAACTCACTTCCCAATGCAATTCTGCATAATAGCAAGACTATTATCCTTCGTCCATGACCAGAGAGAATTAACCAGAGGCTTAATCCAAGTGTATTTCACATTTTTAAGCAGTTTTAAAATGGGTCAAAAGGGAAATAAAGGCATAAAATAATCTAACATTTTTATTTAACTACATTGGCCATAATTGACTTTATAGCGCCCTCTGCCTGATAACAGGGCTATTCACATCCTTCAGCTGTGATAAGAAGGGAGTCACTGGAGGCTTGATCTATCTGTGGACCTTGAAAATAGATTTTTGGGATTCCACTGTCATCCATAGCCTTCTGAAAACCAGGTGTTCACAAGTTAAGCTCTGACATCACTCCCTTCTGTAGATTTGGATTGTGTTTTTACAATCCTTGGATCACACATGCTGGTGTGAGGCTTCCATTGTGGATTTAGTTGACACTTCACTTAGGAGGCTGCTTGATTGAATACAGGCCTGTAAGACCCCAAACACTATTCTTTCTGGTAGTTGGGCAAAATCAAGTGTCTTCACCATACTTTTCTATAATACCCATATGTTCAGTGATCTCTTCAACAGAGCGAGAATCAAACAAGTCCATGTAATAAGAACTAATTATTCTAGATTTGATTTAGAATTAAGTATAAACCCATGATCAATTCATATTATCGAATACAGCACACACACACATACACACATGGATCTACTATAAGCAGCTGATCTGTGGTGAGTTTAGGGTGGGCTGCAACACTTTTATTCAGGTCAAATTCCTGATGCAAATCAAAAGTCATATCATCAGGGTGGTGGCTTGCTTCTAGTATAAGGGGGCACTGTGAAAAAATCTGCTTTACTTTGATCTAGGACTGGATCCCATGTCTGAATTCTATACCTCTACGTCCTTGGACTTGAGCCAAGAGACTTCCATATTGCCTGCTGATCCTAGAAATCACAAGTAGGCTGCTATCTGACCTTCCAACCTTGAATTCATTTGCTTCAACCCCCAGCAGTCTACTACCTTCTGGTTAATCTTAGACTCATCTGCTGCTGCCACTGCACAAGCCAGAAGGAGCCTCCATCTTAATATCTGACTCATAGTGTGGAACTTTCAGAGACTTAGGCTTGCCAACTTGTCTTGAGGGCCGACGGGTAGTCCTCTGTAGAGCAATTCAAGCTATGTGGGCACAGGCAGCAAACAGCAAGGCACGTCACCAACAGTCAGCCAGATGACAGCGTCTGACACTCAACAGATGTACATCCCAATGATGTGGTGAAGCAGGTCTTGAAGGAACCTCAAATTACAGCAATACAGTCCATGAGTTAGGCGTCCCACAGGTAGTGTAGCTTTCAAATTGAGGCACAGGAAAAGCAAGGCAGCCGTACATTGGTCCGATGATCAAAGAGCAAGATAAGAGAGGCAAGGCTTGCTAAGTCATTTATCTCTCTGCCCTTCAATTAATCCCACGTGTGTTAATTGGCCATGTGGGCACAATAAACATTATGTATCTCAGGGAGACAGGGGTCAGTGTAAGATATGAAGATAAAAATAATTTATAATTTATTAGGGGGTCACGAGGGTGTAGAGGGCCAGGGAGGGGAAAAAGAGGAGTAAAGCTTTAAGAACCTTCATTTGCTGAGAGCACACTACACAAAATGAGAATAAATTGATGCAAACATCTATTAATAGGTGGACTTGGAAAGTATGAATATAGAAAAGCTGGAGGTTGTGAAGGATGAAATGGAACACATAAAGATCGATATCTCAGGTATTAATTAGTTGAAATGGACTGTTTTTCACAATTTTGAATAATATCAATTAATATATTTCAGCAAGCTAATGAAGCACTGAAACACTCGTCTATGCTAGGAAATTTAGAAGACAGCTACATAGGCAACTGAATGAAAGAGATTCATATTTGTACCCATTCCAAAGAAAGGTGACGCAACAACACAAGGCTCAAAATATAAAACAATACCATTAATATTACATGCAATCAAGGAACAAAAAATCATATCATTGAATATGTGGGTGAGAGCAGAATGGAGATTCAAAGCCCAATGGTAGCCAAACGGACACCCCTTACTGAAGGGTTGTAGGGAGGACATGAACCAAGCAGGGTGCAGGGTAACAATCATTAAACATATAACTTTCTTCTAGTTTTTAAATACTTCCTGCCCCTGCCCCATTATCATGATCCCAATTCTACCTTACAAATCTGGCTATACCAGAGGATGTACATAGGCACAGATAGCAACTGGAAACACAGGGAATCCAGGGCAGATGACTCCTTCAGGACCAGTACTGAGAGTGGTGATACCTGGAGGTTGGAGAGAATGTGGGGTAGAAAGGGGGAACTGATTATAAGAATCTACATATAGCCTCCTCCCTGGTGGAGGGACAGCAGAGAAGAAGGTGGGGGGAGACACCAGACAGTGTAATATATGACAAAATAATAATAATAATTTATGAATTATGAAGGGTTCATGATGTAGGGGGAAGTGGGGAGGAAGGGGGAAAATGAGCAGCAGATATTAAGGGTTCCAGTAGAAGGAAAATATTTTCAGAATGATGATGGCAACAAATATACATATGTTCTTAACACAATGGATGTATGTATGGATTGTGATAAGAATTTTATGAGCGCCCAATAAAATGATTTAAATAAATAAAATATATCACATGCAAGTAAAATTTTCCTAAAGATTATCCAACAACAGTTGCAGCAAGAGAACAGATGCAACAGTACATTAACAGGGTCACAGGCTAGCTTCAAAAGAGGATGTGGAACAAGGGATATCATTGTTCATGTCAGATGGATTTCAATTGAAACAGAGACTAGCAGAAATAGGTTTACTTGGATTTTATTTACTATGAAAATTCATCTGACTGTGCGGAAAAAAGCAAACTATAGCTATCCTTGAGAAGAATGCGAATTCCACAACACTTTATTGTGCTCATAGAACTAGGGGATACTGCTAACCATAGTGAATGAAGGGGGCAGTGCAGAGTGGAGACCCAACCCCATTTGTCGGCCACTGGAGATCCCTTGCAGAGAGGTTTAGGGGAGGAGATGAGTCACCCAGGGTGCGATGTAGCACCGATGAGGAATACAGCTTTCCTCCAGTTCCTAAATGCTTCCTCCCTGCCAACTACCACGATCCCAATTCTACCTTGCAAGACTGGGTAGAGCAGAGGATGTACACTGGTGTAGATAGGAGCTGGAAGCACAGGGAATCCAGGGCAGATGATATCTTCAGGATGAAGGGTGTGAGGGGTGATACGGGGAGGGAAGAGGGTGAGTGGGTTGGAAAGAGGGAACCGAATACAAGGATCTACATGTGACCTCCTCCCTGGGAGACAGACAACAGAAAAGGGGGTGAATAAATTATCAAGGGCTCATGAGGGAGGGGGGAGAGGGGAGGGAAGGGAAAAAGAGGACTTGATACAAAGGGTTTAAGTGGAGAGCAAATGTTTTGAAAATGATGAGGGCAAAGAATGCACAGATGTGCTTTATACAATTGATGTATGTATGGATTTTGATAAGAGTATATGAGTCCCTAATAAAGTGTTTAAAAAATAAAAACATAAAATTAGAATAAAAAAAAGAACTAGGGGATGCTGCACTGTTTAAAGTCAGGAAAGGTATGTATCAGGATTGCATCATTTTACTGTAATTATTCAATCCATATGCTGAGCAAATCGTCAGAGATCTGGACTATGTGAAGAAGACCGTTCATCAGGATTTTAAAAGGCTTATTAGCCACCTGTGGTGTGCAGAAGGCACAATCGTGTCTGCTGAATGTGACAAGGAGGACTTGAAGCACTAGGTAATGCTGATCGAGGATTGCAGTCTTCAGAATGGATTGCAACCCAGTGTAAAGAAGAACCAAGTCCTGACCAACTGGACCAATAGGTACATCATGATAAATGGAGAAAGATTGAGGTTGTCAAAGATTTCCTCTCATTTGGATTCACAATCAATGCTCATGGAAGCAGCAGTCAAGAGATCAAAAGATGGGTGTCAATGGGTAAATCTGTTGCACAAGATAACTTTTGAGTGTTGAAAAGCAGGGAGATTACTTTGAGGACTAAAGTGCACTTGACCCAAGCCATGGTATTATCAATGGCCTCATATACCTGTGAAAGGTGGGAATGGAATGAAGAACACCGAAGACGAATCTATGTGTTTGAATAATGTTGTTGATAAAGAATATTGAAAGTACCATGGAGTGCTAAAGGAAGAAGCAAATGTTCCCTTGGAAGAAGAATTCTCAGAATGCTCCTCAGAAGGAAGGATGCTGAAACTTAGCATCACATGCTTTGGGCATGTTGTCAGGAGAGGCCAATTTTTGAGAAGGGCATTGCGCTTGATAAAGCACAGGGACAATGAAAAAAGAGGAAGGTCCTCCATCAGGGATTTACCCAGTGGTTTCAACACACGGCTCAATCATAGGAACAAATGTGAGAATGGCACAGGATGGGGTAGTGTTTCCTTCTGTTGTGCATCGGGTCGCTATGACTCAGTGGCCCCTACCAACAGCAATCATGACGCTTCAGAGGAGTTAGGGAATTGAATGTTGAAGTATAAATTGACAAAAAAGAACACACACACATAACTTTTAAAAGTAAAGACATACTCATCTTTATGGATAAGCAGGCTTAACATTGTGAAATTAAGAAAGAAAAAAAGAGCAGACAGTTGTAGCTCCATAGTCTAAAAAGGCTGGTGCAGTGGAACAATGGGGCGTGTGAACATCCTCTGGTGTAAGCTATAAGACGATTCCACAAGAAATCTCCAGACCTCAGGGTTCCTCAGGGATGACATGCTATGCTTTTTGTGATATGTCCCCATCTTCCTCACCCATCAGTCTTCCTGATGTACCATTATCAAGAGATTAACCATTGCACCAAATTCCCTAAAGGATAAAGAATAGTTCTATAATTGGCCCCTACCATCCCAACTGGCCAACACATAAGGATGTCTATGCAGATCAATAGGCCTGAAGAAAAAGAATAAAGAAACCTCAACAAGTAGACACAAACAATAATGCAATCACAGAAGTGTCTAAGCTAACAAAAAGACAATATTTATGAACTAAATTTGGAGCTACATCGATATAAGCCCAGGACAGCAAAGTGATGTGATTTGAGCTTTTGGGTGGTTCTGCTTGAGACTTGGCTCCACCAAGATATTTTCATCTACAAGCTCTGACTTAGGAATTACACAATACTCGCCATCATCGTGTGGTCCAAAGGGACCAAAGAGAAGTGGCACAATTACTTCCTGGTATCTCATGAGGCCCTTAGGGAATCTGGTCCAATGGCAATGAAAACTCGTGTAGATAACTGCTCGGATTTCCATCAAACATCCTTCATGTACAGAGGACTAGAATACAAATTATTTATTTGTTCAGAACCTATCCATACTTCGAATACTTTCCAATGCCCACAATGGAGGAAAGAATTGGCCACACACAAAGGTGAAGAATATGTGAGAGTTTTAACACCAAATTTCCCAAGGTGAGATCACAGCAAAAGAGACATCGATAATTATTTACTAAGCATGGCATTTTGTTAGCAACTCCCTTTGTTAAATCTTGTAGGCTTAGGGAACAATAACATGAGTACTAAATCCATGGCATGTATATTGAGATAAGCTCAACAATAATTAGCTGTTTCTTAATTTTTATTAACTACCAAGAGATGAAGTAATGGCTTGGAAATATTAAGAGACCTACACAATTATGGAGACGAACTAAGCATGTGCTCTATATGTTTTATCAGATTAAAAGAATGAATCACGTGTGATGGGTATCATCTTAGACTGGGAATCAGAGGTTGGTAGTGTAAGCACAGGGGGCAGATACTAATGAGAAACTCTAATGAAGCAAACAAGACTGTGTCTAGAGCCTGACACATACCATCTGAACCCTTAGTTCCTAGGTTTCTGGTCACTAATTTCTGCATCTGGACCTAGTCCTATGAGTGGGGAAAACCAGTCCACTGTCTCTGAGTTCCTCCTCTTGGGGCTCTCCAGGCAGCCCCAGAAACAGCAGCTCCTCTTTGTGCTTTTCCTAAGCATGTACCTGGCCACGTCCTGGGAAACCTGCTCATCATCCTGTCCATCAGTACAGACTCCTGCCTGCACACCCCCATGTGCTTCATCCTCAGCAACCTGTCCTTTAAAGACCTCTGTTTCTCCTCTAACAATGTTCCCAAGATGCTGGTCAACTACCAGCTTGGGAGTCAGACCATCTCCTTCCTTGGATGTTTCACAGAGCTCTATTTTTTCATTATGTTTACTGGCATGGACAACTGCCTCCTGGCTGTGATGACCTATGATCGCTTTGTTGCTGTGTGTCATCCCTTACACTATACAACAAAGATGACCCCTCAGCTATGTGCCGTACTCATCAGTGGGGCTTGTGGCATTGCTAATATGAAAGCTCTGTTGCATACCCTGCTGTTGGCTCGGCTCTCTTTTTGTGCAGACTACAGGATCCCACACTTCTTCTGTGATGTGGCTGCTCTCCTGAAACTCTCCCGCTCTGACACACACCTCAAGGAGATGGTGATTCTTACTTAAGGGGGTCTGATAATTATCATTCCATTTGTTTGCATTCTGGTTTCCTACATTTACATCACCTCTGCTATCCCTGTCCTGAGAGTCCCATCCACAAAGGGAAAGTGGAAAGCCTTTTCCACCTGTGGCTCCCACCTGTCTGTGGTTTCCCTCTTCCATGGCACCATCATTGCTGTTTATCTCAACCCTTCATCCTCCCACTCAGCTGAGAAGGACATTGCAGCAACTGTGATGTACAGGGTGGTGACCCCCATGCTGAATCATTTCATCTACAGCCCGAGAAACAAGGACATGAAAGGGGCTGTGAGGAAAATGATAGTTAGGAATAGAGATTCTCTCTGATGAAAGAACCCTGAACTATTAGCCTATCAACAGGTGTGGAAATCTTGCCCACTCATGCTAAGGTAACTGTTAACTTGTCAGTATCTGGTGTCAATGTAGGTTTATTGTTGGTCTGTTAACCACAAGATCAGTTGCTCCTACCCATCATCCATTCTCTGAGAGAAAGTCTGACTTTTCCCTTTAAGTTTTACAGTCTCAGAAGCCATGTAGGGGGCTGCTATGAATAGGTATAGACCCCAGGGCAGTGGTTTGGATAAGGAAGTTTTACCTGATATTCACACTAGACAACTATCAATGGATTGAGTCATCTGTAATATCTGTAATATTTGCCACACAGGTTAAGATTTTCATGTCCTTTTCACTTTGACAAACTCTAGCTAACAAATATCCTTCCAGGTCTCTTGTAAATGCTTTTAGAATCTTCAAACAAAAAGGATTTCAATAGAGTCGATTCCAACTGATAGAAACCCTACAGTTCAGGAGAACTGCTATAAAGGGTTTCCAAGGCTCTAAAGCTTCACACCACTTCATTGTCCCTCAGCTAAGCTGGTGAGTTTGAATTGCCATCTTTCAGCTAGGAGCACACTGCAAAACCCTGGTGCCACCAAAGCTTCTTAAATCTACAATGGGGTACTCTCCCCAATGTGGAATATTTTTTCAAATCTATGTATTTAATTTTCTTTCAAACAACGTTATCACCTTCAAATACTCTGCATTACATTTAATACATTTCTCAAATCTGCATTTGCACTCTTGGAAACATTTTTCAAACTCATATGTTTGGATGGCTGACAGCACCTCCCTCATTTGTTCCCTCACCTCTTCTACATGGTTCCAATCGCTATCCTTAGTAGTGGGTATAAGATATGAAAAGAATAATAATATTTCATGGGGCCCATGAAGGTGGAAGGTGGGAAGGAAGGGTAAAACCAGAAGCTGATACCAAGGGCTCAAATAGAAAGTAAATGTTTAGAAAATAATGATGGCAACATATGTACAAATATGCTTGATACAATTGATGTATGCATTGTTGTAAGTGTTGTAAGAGTCCCCGATAAAATGATCATAAATGAAAATAAAAAGTATTCATTAATGAATTTGGATTAAGTTTGGCTGAGAATGACAGTAAAACTTAAATAAAATGTCTTGAACATGAAAAATATCGCTGTCATTTCATGCCCTTCTGTATTCACAGAAACAAAGACAAGTCACACAGGGTGAGGACAGGTGAGTAAGGTATGTGCAGTAAGAGAAGATTGCTGTGTTTTTCCCAAAAATGTCACAATGAGATGGCTATGTGAGCAGGTGCATTGTCGTGGTGGCAAAACCAGTCCCCTGCCTGCCACAAATCAGGACTTTTTAGTCACACACTGCTACGCAGACGTTTCAGAACCTTTCAATAGAAAGCTTAATTAACAGTCTGACCTGGTGGAACAAACTGCAAATGTACTCTCCCTCTCACAAATCCGAAAAACAAATGAGCATTGGGGAATGACTGATTCGCTGCCATTGGGTCTATTGTGATTCATAGACCCTATAGGGCATAATAGAATTGCCCTTGGGGTTTCAGAGACCATAAAAGTTTAAGAGAGCTGAAATCGTCATCTTTTCCCAGTCAAGTTACTGGTTGGTTGGAGCTGCTGCCCTTGAAGTTAACAGCCCAACCCAAAAACCACTAAGACACCAGGGCCCCATCATCACCAGGTGGCCAGGATCTTTACTATGCGATGTGGTTTCTCCTTCAGAGACCCTGGGTGTTACACAGGGGTGAGACACTGGGGAACTAGCTGGATGGTGGATACTCTGAATTGACCCTGATGCCTTTGGAGACTACACCTGGCCACATATTCCTAAAAGAACAAGCATGGAAAACCCAATGAATAATTCTACTCTACATCTGTAGGGTTGCCATGAGCTAGAATAGACTCAATGTCAACTAAGAGCAATAACAAAAATTTCTGTTTGCTTTCAGAAACAGGTCTACATTTCTGTATCCAGAAACCCATGATATCTTGCGTGCCCCTGCTCCCTTGAAGAACCAAGTCAATGCCACCTCCTCTGTGAAGCCTTTGCTAATTCCTCTCACTCAGACTCTCCCTGCCTCCTTCCCCGGAATCACTCCACTTTCAGCTGTTTACTCCCTGAGACTGTTTAGTCAGCCATTGCTGCTTCCTCTCCTTCCCCTAGAGACTATGAGATGGTTGGGAATCTGACAACATTCCATTTATTTGATGTTATGCATTGTTTGGCAACCCCAGGAAACATGTATTCTTATTCTAATCACCTATACCCATGGGAATAGGGCTTTCCTGGTTGTGTTAATGAGACCATCTCAGTGTAGGGTGTGTGTAACATCAATTACCTTTGAGATGTCAAATGAACAGGTTAGGCACTGACCCACAGAGAAGCACAAATAGAGGGGAAGACTGGAGCCACTATGAGGGTCACCAGAAAACCAAGGAAGAAAAGCTGACCGGAGATGAGGCCTTGCTCCAAGAATGGACAGAGAGAAAGCCTTTCCTCGGAGCTGGTGCCCTGAATTGAGATCTAACCTCATGAACAATGAGAAAGTACATTTATGTTCTTTAAAGTCCCCCAGTTAGGCTATTTCTGCTGCAGCAGGACTAAGAAACTGAGACAGATGCCCTGTGCAGAGCTTGGCTCTTGACACAAAGTGTATAATCAACACATGTTTATTGGACACTTGGGTAAATATCCAGTCTTGCCTTTCCATTTCATTTCCTTAATTAGGCAAGAGACTCCCAAAATTTCAGTGGTCAATGATAAAATTTACACATTGTAAAAGCTTTTTAAGAACTTGGTGGTTAGTGGTTACCCGTTGGGCTGCTAATTGTAAATTCAGTATTTGGAAACCTTTGGGTGCTCCATGGAGAAAGATGAGTCTTTCTATTCCCATAAAGAGTCATGGGGTCAGAAACCCACAGGGACAGTTCAACTCTGTTCTACAGGGTTGCTATCAGTCTGCATAAACTTGTTGGCAATTTGTTTGGTTTGAAAAGGTATTTTCAATATGAAGAAGAAAATGAAAGTAAGAGGAAATATATTTTAACAAAAACTGACCTAAAACTATCTATATAATTTTGCATCTTGGTTTTTCTACTTGCCATTTCCCATGACATTAAATACCTTAGAGATGTATTTCTATGACTGCATGATATGGATGCATTACAATACGTTTGCCTCTGATTAAGTGAAATTGCTAAATATGGCTCTTCCATCCATTTGTCTATAATCCCAGCACATGATTATATGGACCCATGAAAATAAGGTGTAGAGGCCTCTAATAGGAGAACTGGTCAGTTTGGCTCTCTCTCTGTGCATAAGAAAGCCATTTCAGAAGAAGGAACAGAGGTCATTCTGGGACCAGCAAGAAAGAACAGCCACCAGTAGGGCAGATTGGAGATCCCTGTCTGAAGTGGGAAGACTCCAGAGGTGGCAGTGCTGAGACCAAGAGACTGTGAGGCAGAGCCGCAGGCATGCTTCCTGCCTCACAGAACAAGGCAGAGTCCAAGGGACCATGCGGCTGGAAGGCTGTGAGATATAGTTAAAGTTTATTGTGTCAACCTAGCCAATAAACACATGTGGGATTAACTGAAGGGTGGAGATATAAATGGCTTGGTGGCCTCGCCTTTCTAGTTCTCAGGTTTCTTGCTTTCTGATGGTCGGACCAGGGTGCAGCTTCCTTAGTCAGTTCCCTGCCTCAGCTGGCAAGACTCACTTCCTTAAAGACATCCCTGAGGAGAAGCCACATGAACCTACCTTGATGTAGTCCTGGGTGCTGGAGCAGCCGTGTGGAATCCTCTGCCAGCACTGAGATGTTTACACATTCACTGACTCACCTTTCCTCCAGCAGTTGGCATTATAGTGTGTGTTTTGTGAAATGAAGGATGATTTCTGGATTAGTGTTGGACATACGGGTTAATGGATTAATGTTAGACTTGTGGGCTTGGGCAGCACTGGCTTGGGATGTTTTCTTACTGTACACTTAACCTTTAAG
The DNA here is from genome assembly GCF_050624435.1 of Tenrec ecaudatus. Lineage (NCBI taxonomy): Eukaryota > Metazoa > Chordata > Mammalia > Afrosoricida > Tenrecidae > Tenrec > Tenrec ecaudatus. The sequence continues at coordinate 108,772,946 of NC_134541.1, read as the reverse complement.
TAAAACTCTCTCTTCTACATGAGTTACTGTGGCTTTGATTCATTAAGTACTCAGACTAACACACTGAGGACCAAAGAAACATGCAGCTGCTGGCTGAATAGAAGTACTACTGTGGACCACAGATTGTATCCTTGATATTTTGTGATACTGGCTTGTGGTAACCTGTTGATTTCCTGACTGTGTGGTTGTTTTAGTTGCCTCGAGTCAATCCAGACTCATAGTGACCCTATGTACAACTTCTCTAATAAAGTCCCATAATTGTCAGTGTTGCCTGTGAGTTTTGTGTGACCATTGCAACAAATTCTGGTATCCCTCAGAGACGTACAGTGTCCTGCGATAAACGGTTGGTGTTAGAATATGGTAAAAGAAGGATGAAGGCTTCTGAGAGATCTTGGCACTTGTACATTTCTGATGGCACCATTGAATTGTATTAGCACTATGGAAATCAGTATGGTGCTTCCTTAAGCAAATCCAAACACAATGACCTTATGATCCTACAATGTCTCTACTGGGTATACACCCTAATTCAATACAAACAGACATATGCACAACTATTTATTGCAGCAATTTTCACAATAGCAAAAACATGGAAACAACCCAAAACTCTGATGATAGAGGAATGGATAAACCAACTCTGGTACATGCATGCAGTGGAATATTATGCAACAATAAAAAGCAATTCCAACTCTCTTAATCACGCCAAATATGGATGAAACTAGAGAGCATTATGCAGTACAAAGTCAGTCCACCTCATAAAGATAAATATTGAATCACCCCATTGTTGTAGGGAAAAACAAAGCAAAAGAAAATGATTTTTACCCCATAAGATAAGACTTTGGAGATGATGAGGTTTTATTTGTTTCTGCTGTGATCACTGTTGTCCCTTGTCTTGTGGTGAACTTAAGCTTAGTTTGATCTCCCCTTTTGAATACCTGGAGTTGTCAAATGAGGCTGTTAATGTGAGATCCTCCTGTTTTCATGCATACATTTATTGCTATACGTTTCTATCTCCGTAATACCTTTGCTGCATCCCCTAAATATTGGTATATTGTGTTTGCATCTTCATGTAACGGCAATATAAAGGAGTAAGTAAAAATCATGATTAGTGACACTGTCAAGATATTCCATCCTTCACAAAGTTCTGCATGAAACTTTATTTTAAAATTCAAGTTGTTCAGTATTCCCAAGGGTAAGCCTTGCTTGCCATTTAACATTTGGGGTGGCTAAAGAGTTCTGCTGCCCAGATAGCCTTCTGGAAAGGTCACGAGGTCTTCCATTCCACCCTGGGTAGTGTGGGCAGTAAATGGGTTCCTCTGGAGCTCATACCATTGACCGTTGGCCAACAGTCAGGGAATGGTCCTGGAAGAAGGGCCTTGATTTTTCAGCCTACACATTTACTCTGATTGACTCTCACATAGAGGCCAGAGCTCTCTAATGAGCAAGCCATGTCTGTGTGAAGTCCATATTGGAATTTCACTTGGCCCTTTGCATAATTCTGCTTCCACCAACCCCTTCCACATGTGTTCATCTCTGGTAAACATCTTATATCCAACAAATGCCATAAAGTATGCTTCTAGAGAATCCAACCTGGGAGAACATTTCAACAACGTGAGAAACATGACCAGTATGAAAAGAACACTTACTGGTTGACAGGGAGTAGGGGATGGTCCAGTTGTCACAACAACAACTAATCCTTGAAAAGATCCTTTCGTATATTATTTAAAACATAATTTTACAAATACAGTGGTGTCACCCATTCATCTTACTTGATTTCTCGTGCATTGGCATTGTTCATCACTCCGTGTTTATAAATGCATGTGTCCTTCAGCATCTTCCACATGATGTTCTCCTTTCTCCCAGTGTAATTTTTCTTCCCTTCCTCTACCTTCTTTGTATCATATTTTGTGCTCTGGAAATCTGTTGTTGATTTTTTTCCATACTTTCTCTTGGGACAATTACATCCACTCTTTTTATTCCAAATGCTTAAAGGAAACCTTCAGTCTTTGTCTCCATCTCCAACCCTAATTTTATCTTACCAAGTAGATTGTATTTAAAGGTCCAAAAGAAAAATACTATTAATCTTCTATCACCTTTCTAATACCCTCCCACATGAGACTCAAAATAGTTTCTAAAATCCCAATCCAACAAAGGACGTCTTCCAACTTCTTTAGCAGGAGTTAGTGCTTGCTGTTAAAAAAAAAAGCATCTTGTACTTGTCACACCCTTAAAAATGTGCAAGTAATTAAGCTGGGATTGGTGGGATATGCTTTGTAATTGACAACAGTGAACCCTGTGAGAATGTGTCAAATTATCAGGAAAATCTCGAGTCCCAAGTTGGAAGCCATCAGTTCGTTCTCCATCTTCCCTCCAACTCTCTGTCTGTGTTTGCATCTTTTGCCCCTCTCTACAGACATTTGCTTTACAGGCCATGGATGAGGTGGAGAGTTTTCAGCTTCTGGATGGTTATGTTCAGACCAACCCTTATGGATAATGGTCTACATGTTCTCTGACTCAGTTCCATGATCCTTCATCTAATCAGGGACTCTCAGTGGGGTCATCAGGAAAGAATGATGTCATATAAATTGGGCTACAGGGACGGGTACACACACTTGGCACTCTGGTCTAGGAGAATTGATGATGATGATGAACATGATGAACTTCTGTGATTGGGAGAACATCTCAAGGGGAATCTGTTCCAAACCCTGGAGTTCATCAGTCATGACATGCTGTGCTTTTCCTGATATCCATGTCCCTATGCTCATCAGCTCATCATAAAGAGACTATCCTTGACACCAAATGCTTTAAGAATTTAGAACCAAATGTTCTCCAGCATCTCAGCTGTCAAGCACATCAGTCAACCCATACAGATGTCAAAACCCAGATCAATCACTTCCATTGAGTCGATTCTGACACATAGTGACTCAAATATAGGCCTTACGAGAAAAGAAATCTTTTCAAGAGCAGACAACCTCACTGTTTCCTGTGAACCGACTGGTGAGTTTGAACTGCAGACCTGGGAATTAGCAGTCCAACACTTAAAACCATGCCACTCTTATGCAGATGATTAGACCTGAACAAAGCAGTTTTCACAGAAAACACTGCAATTCCCAAGTTTCTGAGCCAAGGAAACAAGCAGAAAAATATTTATGAATGGAATTTCCAAGTCCACAGACAGAAGCCCACATGAGCAAAGTGATGATGCTTGATGTCCTAGGGGATTCTCTTTAGGGATTATCTCAAGCATCAAGGTGGTTTCATCTGTAACTTCTGATTTAGGAATTACATAATATTCCTTGCCTACATAGTCTGTTCTAAAGGGTCCCCAAAGAAGGTGAGACAATTATTCTCTTCTTGTGTCTAATGAGCCTCTCAGGGAATCTGGCACCAGTGACCATAAAGACTCCTGTAAATGCTAACTCTGTGATTTTCCCCAAACAACTCTCTGCACAGAGGACTAAGACCATGAATGTCTGCTCCTCACTTATTCAGAGCCTCCCTACATTTGTAACAACTTCTAATCCTTATAATAAAAGGAGCATTGATAGTAATGCAGAAGTGAAAAATATCTGAAGCATAGAGAATTTACCTCCTGCAGGTATGATTAAAACCAAGGATATATTAATATTTTCCCTTTAAGATAAGGACCCTCTTTTGGACTCAGAACCATAATACTAATTGTTGTGACTCTATGACTCCCTCAGTTGAATCATGTCATCATTTGAAGGTTGTGATAAACACAGCAATAATACTTGATCTCTCTCTCTCTCTCTCTCTCTCTCTCTCTCTCTCTCTCTCTCTCTCTCTCTCTCTCTCTCTCTTTCTCTCTGTCAAGGAGCTAGAAAGGAATTCGAGTTGGAGCTAAAATCTATATAAGCAGAAAGAAATGTAGTCACCCAATTGAACTGTGTATATTTTTGTGTGGTTTTCAACTTTAAACAAGGAAGAGACAGGAAGTCCGGTAGGAATTGTGTCAGGCTGATTATGGAAAATTGGGGGTATAGCTGCAGTGGACAGACCTTGTTTTTAGCAACTCTATTGCTGATTTGTAAACTTACCTTAGTTGGCATTGATTCTGTCAAATTTTTAACCATTCCTGTGTAGGTGTCTGAATGGCTGCTGTGCATTCATCTGATTTCATGAACATGAATCCAGGAAACCAGTCCACTGTCTCCGAGTTCCTCCTCCTGGGGCTCTCTAGGCAGCCCCAGCAGCAGCAGATCCTCTTCATCATATTCCTGAGCATGTACCTGTCCACAATCTTGGGAAACCTTCTCATCATCCTGGCCATCAGCACAGACTCCCGCCTGCACAGCCCCATGTACTTTTTCCTCAGCAACCTGTCTTTTGTGGATCTCTGTTTCTCTTCCACCATCGTCCCCAATATGCTGTCCAATCACATACTCAGCAGTCAGGCCATCTCCTTCCCTGGGTGTCTGACACAGATGTATTTTTTCACTGTGTTTATTGTCATGGACAACTTCCTTCTGGCTGTGATGGCTTATGATCGCTTTGTTGCTGTATGTCACCCCTTACACTACACAACAAAAATGACCCATCATCTCTGTGCGCTTATGGTCACTGTGTCTTGGGGCATTGCCAATTTGAATGCTCTGTTGCATACCCTGCTGATGGCTCGACTCTCATTCTGTGCAGACAACAAAATCCCACATTTCTTCTGTGATTTGACTCCTCTCTTGAAACTCTCCTGCTCTGACACACACATCAATGACCTGATGATTCTGACTGCGGGCGGTCTGGTAATAACCATCCCATTGGTTTGCATCCTGATTTCCTACATTTGCATCACCGCTGCTGTCCTGAGAGTCCCATCCACAAAGGGCAAGTTTAAAGCCTTCTCCACCTGTGGCTCCCACCTGGCTGTGGTGTCCCTCTTCTATGGCACCATTATTGCGGTGTATTTTATCCCACCATCCTCCCACTCGGCTGAGAATGACATTGCAGCTGCTGTGATGTACACGGTGGTGACCCCCATGATGAACCCTTTCATCTACAGTCTCAGGAACAAGGACATGAAAGGGGCCCTAACAAAAGTAACTTATATTATATTTTTTAATTTTCAACAACGAATGGGTTCTAAATTCCATAAATGCATGTCATAGTTTGTAATAAACCTTTTTTATCCTTCCCAAGTCTGTGGGATTTAGCAGTTGTCCATCCATGCATTTGTTGAGGAAATTAGGGTCAGTGTTTCCCAACATGAGTGATATTTCTCTTTGGAGATTGAGAATTATCCAGGGGCTTGCAAAAGCCTGTTCCTAAAACTTACCCTGGATTGTGGGCTATTAAAAAAAAAGGTTTTCCCTGTCTGTAATTTCATTGTTCAGTAATTTTTTTTCTTGAAACCAAGGCAGTAGGCTAAAGTCTTTGGGAACATATGGAAGTGCAAGAGGTGAAAACAAATTCTTTTATTGACTCATGTGACTTGTCCAACTGTCAATGCCCTCCAGCTCAAACCACCAGAACATACCAGTAGCTTATCGGGCTCAATGCTCACTTCTTCAGGAAGAACGGCATTCTTTGAGGAAGCTCCAAGTCTCAGCATGTTAGAAAAGTCTTCCAGAATTTGAATGTTAGCTGATTTTTGTAAGTGTTCTTGTGATCTGGACTTGATGTTGGCAGAAGGAAGCGGCAGTTCTTATTGGGCACAGCAGTCGCTTCTCTAGACAGCAGGAAGACTAGAGAGAAGTGAAAGCTATAATTAGTAAGGAGTAAGTTGTCACCCATATCAATCAGGATGGGTGATGCTCTGTCATTTCTGTATCTTCAATAATATTTATACTTTGTCTATATTCAGATATTACTATAGTATTTGGGGGGATCTAACTCAATTATGGTCACTTTGTTTGATACTGATGTCCCATGAAAATCTCTATGTTCAACAGGGGAAGGGTTCATTGAAGGCTCTGTTGTTCTTACATATTTTCCATTTCAAACCCATACCGACCTCATGTGCAAAAGAACAAAGCACTGCCTAGTCTCAGGCCTCCATCACAATGGTTATGTGTGAGCCCATGGTTGCCGCCAGTCTGCCCATCCATCTCCTTGAGGGCCATCCTCTGTGTCACTGGTCCTGACAGCAGCAAGCATAATGTCCCAGTCATCCCATTTCATTTAGTCAACTTACATAGTGCTGTACAATCTCCTCAATGCTTATCTTACTGTCTATTGATTCCAATTAGGTTCCTTTAGAAAAATGTTCTGAGCAGTCATTTTGTTTGTGTATTAACACTTCATGGAACTTAAATGTAACCCAAAACTTATTTGGAAAACAATTGCCTAGTAGAGTCAATATACTCATGATGTCCTTGAAACACTGAAATGGTCCTAAATAAATGTGTCCTGTGATGAGGGATCAGGGCAGCTCCTAGTAGTCAGCCTGTGACATCACCATGTGCAGTATGTGGGTGCTACGAAGTATGGGAGCTGGCACTGAGCAGGGAAATGGGAACAGGTCTGACCTTTGTCTTAAAGATCAACATAGATTGGGTTCTAAAAGGTGAGGAACTGGGCAGAGCTGTTAGTGTTCCCCTGCCCCTGCTTCCATCACCTTGGTTTACCAGCTTGTCCTGTAAGAGAACTCATGATGAAGCCATCTGACAATATGCTATTGGGTCTCCTCTCACCACACAGCTCAGCCTTGCTCTCCCGGTGTGACCTGTACTTCCACCACTGAGGCAGACCAGGAACTGAGCTGAAGATGGGTACAGAGTAAATAGCAGGTGTTTCCCCAGCCCCAGCTTGGCCTTAAGAAATCTTCCCATCCCTGCCACTTTTGTCCTGACATCACCTTTAAACATTAAATCAAAATATCCCATGAAATCTTCTTAAAAGTATATAATAGTTTAAATTAATTATGAAAAACTGATGTCATTAGCAGTAAGGCCTTAACGGATGGTCTCACTGTCATTGAGTCAGTTCTGAATCACAGCAACCCTCGAGGACAGGGCCGAACTGCCCCTTAAGTTTCTGCGACTATAATTCCTCATGGGAGTCAAAAGCTCTTTCTGTCTCCCAGGAGCAGTGGGTGGTTTTGGAAAATGGACCTTTCAGTTAGCAGCCCAACTTGTAAACATAATATCACCAGAGCTCCTTTTAAAGGACTAGCTCTTTCAAATAAAACTCAGTAATAACTTGCAAGCCAATATGTGAACCTTCTCATTGGACCTCCCTCCTAAAGCCACCTGAATAGGTACTAGGCTTAAGTGATTCTCACATGTTCCATGAGTGAGATTTGTTCTGGGGCTATTTTAATGTTGATGGTGGTCTTCCCTTTTCTTTAAAAAAAAAAAAATTTTTGCTCAAGTTTTTTTTTTAGTGATTTGTTTTAATTATTTATTTTTATTTTTTCCCCTCATTTTATTAGGGGCTCATACAACTCTTATCACAATCTATATATACGTCTATTGTGTAAACCACATTTGTACATTCATTGTCCTCATCATTCTCAAACGTTTGCTCTCACCCGAGCTCCTGGCACCAGCTCCTCAATTTTCCCATCCCTCGCTGTTCCCCCCTCCCTCATGAACCCTTGGTAATTTATATATTCTTATTTTGTCATAGCTCTCTCTGTCCAACATCTCCCATCATCCACTTTTTTGTTGTCCATCTCCCAGGGAAGAGGTTATATGTAGAGTTCCTCCTTTCCAACCAACCCTCCCTCAACCCTTCCTATATTGCCACTCACACCACTGTTCCTGAAGGGATCATCCTCCCTGGATTTCCTGTGTTGCCAGTTCCTATCTGTACCAGTGCACATCCTCTGGTCTATCCCTATATGTAACCTAGAATTGGAATCATGATAGTGGGGTGGGGCAGAGGAAGCATTTAGGAACTAGAGGAAAGTTGTATGTCTCATCGTTGTTACAATGCACCCTGGCTGGCTCGTCTCCTCCCTGAGACTCTTCTATAAGGCCATGTCCAATGCCCTACAAATGGGCTTTGGTTCTCCACTCCGCATTCCCTCCATCATTCACAATGTTATGACTTTTTGTTCTGATGATATCTGATACCTGATCCCTTCAACAGCTCGTGATCACACAAATGGTGTGCTTCTTCCATGTGGGCTTTGTTGCTTCTGAGCTAGATAGCCGCTTGTTTTACTTTCAAGCCTTTAAGACTCCAGATGCTATATTTTTTGATAGCCAAGCACAATCAGCTTTCTTTGCCACATTTACTTATGCACCCATTTGTCTTCAGCAATCGTATCATAGAGGTGAGCACACAATGATATGATTTTTTGTTCTTTATTACCTGATAACTTATCCCTTCAGCACATCGTGATCACCCAGGATGATGTGCTTCTTGGGCTTTGTTGCTTCTGAACCAGATGGCTTACACCTCTTATATGAATACATACATTAACTATATCAAGCACATTTTTAAATATGTTCCCACTGTACAATTGTGCTTCTAACTTCCCCTTTCACAGGTGTTCACCTCTCGTAAATATCTTGTACTCCAATAAACATCATTTCGTGTGCTTTTAGAGGACTCAACCTGGGACCACATTTCTGTATTATTTTTCTCTCCTTTTAAAATTAATAATTTTAATCGGAGGGTTCTTATAACTCTGATAACAATCCATACATCCATTATTCAAGCATATTTGTACAAAGTTTGCCATCATCCTTTTCAAAACATGGACTTTCTGCTTGAGCCCTTGATATCAGCTCCTCATTTTTTCCTCCCTCCCCACCCTCTCACCCTTATGAACCACTGATAAATTATAAAGTTATTATTTTCATATTTTACACCATCCACTGTCTCCCTTCACCCATGTTTCTCTTGTTTTCACTCTGCGTGGGGTGGTTATACATTGATAATTGCGTTCATTTCCTCCTTTCTCCCACCACCTCCCCTCTACCCTTATGGTATTGCTACTGCCATTATTGTTCTCGAGGGATTTATCTGTCCTGGATTTCATGTGTTGAGAGCGCTTCTCTCTGCCAGTGTACATGCTGCAGTTTAGCTTGATTTGTAAAGTAAACCTTGGGTCATGATAGTGAGTGGTGCCGGGGGCGAGGAATCATTAAAGAACTAGAGGAATGTTGGACGTTTGGTTGGAGCTATACTACACCCTGGCTGCCTCATCTCTTCCTAGTGACCCTTCTGTGAGGATGTCCAATTGTGTAAGTTTGGCTTTGGGTCTCCACTTCACCCCACCTCATAGGTATCAATATGATTATGTGTTTTGGGTCTTCTGATGCCTGACATCGGATCCTGTCGACACCTCTTGATCACACAGGATGGTGTGCTTCTTCCATGTTGTCTTTGTTGCTTACATGACAGTTGGTGGCTTGTTTATCCTCAAGCCTTTACGACTCCAGATGCTCTTTTAGTTGCCAGGCATCATCAGCTTTCTTCACCACATTTGATTATGCACCAATTTTGTCTTCAATGATTGTTTTGGGAAAGTGGGCTCACAGAATGACAGGTTATTAGAAAAAAAAGTGTTCTTGCTATGAGGAAGAACTTGAGTAGAGGCTGGCTCAGTGTCCATCTGCTACCTTAAAAAAACATTTTATTAGGGACTCATGCAAGTCTTATCACCATCCATATATACATAAATTGTATAATGCACATCTGTACATTCTTTGCCCTAATCATTTTCAAAGCATTTGCTCTCCACTTAAGCTCTTTGCATCAAGCTCTCTTTTCCCCCTCCCACCTCATTCCCCCTCCTTCATGAGCCATTGGTAATTTATAAATTCTTATTTTGTCATATCTTGCCCTGTTCCACATCTGCCTTCACCCCCTTTTCTATTGTCCATCCCCCATGGAGGAAGGCACATGTAGATCCTTGTAATCGGTTCCCTCTTTCCAACCCCCTTCACCCTCTAGCCTCCAAGTATCATCTATCCTGGATTCCCTGTGCCTCCAGCTCCTATCTGCACCAGTGTACATCCTCTGCTCTATCCAGACTTACAAGGTACAATTCGGATCATGGTAGTTGGGGGGAGGGTGGGGGGAGGAAGCATGTAGGAACTGGAGGAAAGCTGTATTCTTCATCGGTGCCACAACGCACCCTGACTGACTCATCTCCTCCCCTAGACCCCTCTGCAAGGGGCATCTTAGTGGCTGACAAATGGTCTTTGGGTCTCCACTCTGCACTTCCCCCTTCATTCACTATGGTAAGATTTTTTTCTGATGATGCCTTATCCTGATCCCTTCGACACCTCATGATCACACAGGCTGGTGTGCTTCTTCCATGTGGGCTTTGTTGCTTCTGAGCTAGATGCCCTGTTCATTGTGTATAAGTATATTTACATATGTATATACCTATGGTTGTCATCCATCCATCTTACTTGAGTTCTTGTGCACTGGCATTATTTTTCTTTCATGTGTTATAAATACATGTGTGCTTTACCAACTTGCATATGATTTTTTTCTTTTTACTATTTTGTCACTCTTTCCTCTACCATTTTCATATCATATTTATATGCTCTGGAGTTTTATTCTTGAGCTTCTTTCACCTCATTCTATTCTTTCTCTTGGGACAATTACATCCACTCTTTTTCCTTCAACCCTTTTAAAGGGAAGCTTTAGTCTTTGTCTTCACCTCCAATTCTATGTTAGCGCACTAAAAGGATTGTATTAAAAGTCCAAAGAAAAATAAATATTCTGTCTTCTTTCTCTGACCCTCCCACATATTTACCAGGACTTAGTCCCTTGTGTTTAAAAATATCCTAAGCATCTTATAACTGTCAGACCCAAGTAAATAAGCAGGGCTTGGTGGGCTTTGCTTTGTCATTGACAACAGTGATAGAAGCCAGAATGTACCAAATTTTCAGGAAAAATTTGAGCCCTAAGTTGAAAGCCATCGGTCATTTCTCCATCTTCTCTGCACTACTCTATCTGTGTTTGCATCTTTTGCCCATCTCTACAGGTATTTGCTCTTCGGGCCACGGATCAGGTGAAGAATTTCCAGCTTGTGGATGGTTATGTTCAGACAAAGCCTTATTGATAATTACCTGCACGTACTCTGACTCAGTTCCAAATTTCTTCACACAATCAGCATTCCTGAGTGGGGTCATCAGGGAGGAATGATGTCGTATAAACTGGACTGCAAGAGTACATACACTTGATACTCTGGTCTAGAGGAATTCTGAGAACAGGATGATCTGTTGTGATTGGGAGGACATTTGAAGAGGAATCTGCTCCATACACTGGATTTCCTCAATCATGACATGCTGTGCTTGTCCTGATAATATCCATGTCCCTATCCCTCATCACCCTAACAAAAAGAGACGGTCTTTTACACCAAATACTTTCAGGATTAAGAAAAAATATTCCCCCAACATCTCAGCCATCAAGCACATCATTCAGGCTATATACATGTCAAAACCTAAATCAATCTCATTGCCAGTGAAGTGATTCTGATTCATTGAGACTCATATATAGAACATTTGAAGATGTACATCTTTACAGGAGCAGACAGCCTCATTGTTTTTCCATGGAGTGACTGGTGAGTTTGAACTGCAGACCTTAAAATTAACAGTCTAACACTTGCTACCATGCCACTCTTAAACAGATAACTAGCCCTGAACAAAAGTAAAACAGTTTTGCACTTACACATGCAATCCCCAAATTTCTAAGCTAAGAAAAATATTGATTAATAGAATTTCCAAGTCCATAAACCTAAGCGCTGATAAACAAAGCGATGATATTTGATGTTCTATCTAAGGCATTGTGTTGGTAAATTATTTTAACAAAAAAGATGGTCTCATCTACAAGTTCTAACTAAGGAGTTGCACAATATTCACTGTCTTCAGAGTCTGGTCCAAAGGTGCCCCAAAGCAGGTGAGACAATTAGTGGCTTCTTGTGTCTAATGAGGCCCTCGGGTTTTGTATCTGGCACCAGTGACCATAAAGACTCCTGTAAATGCCAACTCTGTGATTTTCCCCAAACCACTTCCCTGCACAGAGGACAAGACCGTGAATGCCTGCTCCTCACTTGTTCAGGACTTCACCTTTATTTCTAAGAGTTTGCATTGTTTTCTGTTGTCTTTGTTCGTAGTAGAGTGTATCTCAGATGTGATATGTACATGGAGGTCACCCTGTTAAAGCTGTGCTATATGCTTTTTGATTTTTTTGGGTATATGAAGCCAGAATTGATGAATCTATAGGGACAATAAGTATATTAATGATTTAGGGAGGAGGTACAGGGGGGGGTGGCATGATATCATGGAGTCCATGTATAAAATGAATATTGGGAAACTGATTGTAATAACAATTGTACATTCTACTTGATGGAATTGAAATATAGAATGATATGATATATGTGTTAAACACCAACTAAGAAAAAAGGAGAGGAAGAAGCACTGATAAGTCCTGTAGAAGTGAAGGATATCAGACTAAAAGAGAATCGACCGCCCACGCAAAGGTTACAAGAAAGGATACATCAATATATGATTTTCAAGGTAATGAACTTATTTTAGATTCAGGGAGTAATAATAAGACTCTAAATAAGCCGAACTTTAAGATAAACCAAGAAATACTGTCGCTCTCCCTTTTTCTCACATGAACTACAAAGGATTTAGGGATGGGACTTAAAAAAATGTAAGCAGAGAAACATGTGGTCACTCAGTTGGGCTATGGATATTTCTGTGTGATTTTAAATTTTATACAACAAGAGTCCAGTAGGAATAATATCACGAGTGACTGTGGAAAATTGGCTGCCTAGGTGGAGTGGACAGATCTTGTCTTTTGCCAATTCTATTACTGATATGCAAACTTGCCTTAGTTGGGAATTGATTTTGCCCCATTTTAATCACTCCTGTCCTGGTGCCTGAACTGGTTTGTGGGAATTGACCCAATCCCATGGTCATGAGTTGGACAAACCAGTCAAGTGTCTCTGAGTTCCTCCTCCTGGGCCTCTCTAGGCAGCCCCAGCAGCAGCAGGTCCTTTTCATCATATTCATGAGCATGTACCTGGCCACAGTCCTGGGCAACCTGTTCATCATCCTGGCCATCAGCACAGACTCCCGCCTACACACCCCCATGTATTTCTTCCTCAGCAACCTGTCCTTTGTGGACCTCTGTTTCTCCTCTACCACAGTCCCGAATATGCTGATCAATCACATACTCAGCCGTCAGACCATCTCCTTCCCTGGGTGTCTGACACAGATGTATTTTTTCATTGTGTTTATTGTCATGGAGAATTTCCTTCTGGCTGTGATGGCCTATGATCGCTTTGTTGCTGTATGTCACCCATTACACTATACAACAAAGATGACACCTCAGCTATGTGTCCTGATGGTCACTGGATCTTGGGTCACTGTCAATGGGAATGCTCTGTTGAATACCCTGCTGTTGGCTAGACTCTCATTCTGTGCAGACAACAGGATCCCCCACTTCTTCTGTGAAGTGGCTGCTCTCCTGAAACTATCCTGCTCTGACACATGGCTCAATAAGATGATCATTCATACTGAGGGGGGCTTGATAATGATCACCCCCTTTGTTTGTATCCTGGTTTCCTACATTTGCATCACCACTGCTGTCCTGAAAATCCCATCCACAAAGGGCAAGTGGAAAACCTTCTCCACGTGTGGCTCCCACCTCGCTGTGGTTTCCCTCTTCTATGGCACTGTCTTTGCGGTGTATTTCACCCCGACATCCTCACACTCAACTGAGAAGGACATTGCAGCTGCTGTGATGTACACGGTGGTGACCCCCATGCTGAACCCTTTCATCTACAGCCTCAGGAACAAGGACATGAAAAGGGCACTAACAAAAGTAATTTATATTACTTTTTTTTCTTTTCAACAATGGATGGGTTCTAAATGTCATAAAAGAATGTCATAGTTTGTAATAAAACCTTTATTTCTCTTTACCTAACTTCTGCCACTTAGCAGTTATCCATCCACACATTTGTAAAGGAAGATTAAGCGTCAGTGTTTCCCAAAGTGGGTGATATTGCCCTCTGAGATTTCTGAAATGATCCAGGGGGGTGCAAAAGCAGATTCTTAGTGTTTACCCTGTATTCTGGGCTATTGCATGAAAGTTTTTCATTGTATGGAGCCATTGAGTGGTGTTAGTTTAGTTTAGTTTAGTTTACTGAAAAGAAGGTTGTAGGCCAAATAAATTTAGGAACCTATGGAAGAGCAAGAGGTGAAGCTAAATCCTTTTACAAACTAATGTGACTATTCTTACTGCCAATGTCCTCCAGCCCAAACCACCAGGAACACACAGCTAGCTTACTGGGTTCATTGCTCATTTCACCATGAAACACTGACTTTATCGAGGAGCTTTCCTTTCTAAGGGTGTTAGAAAGGTCTTCCAGAACTTGAGCGTTAGCTGATTTTGATGAGGGTTGTTGTGATCTGGATTTGATATTGTTAGAAATTATTTGTAATTCCCATTGGACGTAGCAATAGCTTCGCTAGACAGCAGGAAGGCTAGACAGAAGTGAAAGGTATAATTAGTAAGAAGTAAGTTATCCCTCCTATCAGTCAGGATGGGTGATGCTTTCTCATTTCTGTAGCTTGAGCAATGTTTATGCTTTGTCTGTGTACAGTTATGAGTTTCGTGATCTCTTTTTTTTGTTACTATTGTTCTAAATCCCTCATGGCCACTTGTGTGATGTCTTATATAGTTTTCTGTGTCAACAGAAAAGTGCTCGTTGAAGGCTCTGTTTTTGTTAGGGCCTTTCTAGTTGCTTTCCATTCATAGTGACCCCATGTGCAAGAGAACAAAACACTGCCTGGTCTCAGGTCACCCTCACAATTGTTACCTTTCAGCCCCTAGTTGTAGCCACTGTGTCCATCCATCTCCTTTATGCTCTTCCTCTTTTTGACTGTCCTTTGACTTTAGCAAGCCTGATATCCTTCTCCAGGACTGTGCTTTCTGTTAACAAGTTCAAAGTACTGGAGACAAAGTCTCTCCATTTTAGTTTCTATGGAGAATTTAGGGTGTACTTTTCCAAAAGAGATTTGTTTGTTTTTCTGTCTATCCATGGTATATTTCTTATGATTTGCCAACAGTAAAATTCAAATTCATGGATATCTCTGTTTTCTTTGTTCATTGTTCACCTTTCATGTATGCGGTTAGTTGTTGATTTCTTCACTGCTGTTTCTGTGAGTGTTGATAATAGACCCAAGAAAAATTAAACCTTGAAACATGGAATATTTTCTATGTTAATCACACTGTTGTATGTTGGTCTAGCTTGAGGGGAAAAAATCCTCAAATGGGATACTCACATACACACACACACACAAAGTAGTAATCTATACTGAAGGCTGTAGTCTGTGAGCTTCATCAATAATTCCTTCAGATTCTCTTGGCTTTTAGCTCTGCACAGTTATGACATCTGCAAATCACAGTTGTTGAAGAGCCTTCTGTCCAGTCTAATGTTGCATTCCTCTTCATAATCCAGTGTCTCAGTTTGTTTGGTCAGCAAACAGATGGAGTAAATATGGTGACAGGGTATTACCCTGATGCATACTTTTCATGATTTAAAATTAGGACAATTATGTATTTACCATTTTACCTGCGTTTTTATATCATACACATTTTAGCAATAACATATATAATTTTAAAAAGAAATACTTGCCCTCGTTAATTGAAGTGTGCAGGCTTGGTTCCTTCAGTGTTTTCCTGCATTCTCTCCTGTGTTCTCAAATCGTTCTGGTTGGTGTAGTGGTTATGCTTGGACTGCAACCACCATGTTATTAGTTCAAAATCTCCAGTGGAGAAAGACCAGGTTTACTACTTACATAAAGGGTTACAATCTTGGAAAACACAGGGTTAATTCTTCCCTCCTTTAGACCAAGCAAGGCGGGCCATATTGAGTTGAGCATAACCCAAGCAGATGAGGTTAAGATTTTTGAGTCTGCGAATGGGAGCATATTGCTGCTGACTTCATGAATGACCTATCCTGATTTGCCTTTGCTTATGGATGCAAAGGTCCAAATGGAATGAAGATTCTTCATATCAAAGAACATGGTTGTCACCTCAGAGCGCTGTGTTGATTTACACGGACAATATAGACTTTGGATACCCAAAATGGGAGGATAAAGGCATGATGTGGCTCGCTTATAATCTTTCATGGAAGGGGGAATATGTTCACAGGATTATAGGATTATGGTGTAGGTGTTCACTTAATGGCAATTAGTAGACATTGAATATTGTGTTTTGCTCACTTATACCTTATTATGTTTAAATGATGCTGCCATATTTTGAGGTGGTTATATTTTAGTTAAACATGCGAGGCACAAACATGACTTTACTATTGTCCTGGGTTTTAAATTTATACATTACTAAAAAATTGTGTACACTGGTACAGATGAGAGTGGATGAACACACAAGGAATCCAGGACTGATAGACCCCTCAGTACCAATAATGATAGTAGTGATGCCAGGGGGTAAGTTGGTGGAGTTAGAAGGAGGGAAATGAGCAAAATAATATACATACAACCCCCTCCCAGGTGGATGGACAACAGAAAAGTGGGTGAAGGGAGACATCAGTCAGTGTAAGACATGAAAAATAACAATAATTTAAAAATTATCAAGAGTTCAAGAAGGAGAGAGGGGGAAATGAGGAGCTTATATCAAGGGTTCAAGTAGAAAGTAAATGTTTTGAAAATGATGATGGCGACAAATGTACAAAAGTGCTTGTCACAATTGAGGAATATATGGATTTTGATAAGAGTTATAAAAGCCCTCAATATAAACAACAATAAAAATGAATTTTGTACAAGTACAATTTGCAAAGGAGGGAGTATGGTAGGGTGTGTGTGTGTGTGTGTGTGTGTGTGTGTGTGTGTGTGTGTGTGAGACAAGATAGGTTCTGTAAGAACACAGGAGTGAACTGTAGCCTGTCAATCAGTTCCCAGCTTTATTGGAGGGTTACCAAGAAAAGTGGCTTTCTGGAAGCTGGCCTTTCTCTCTGTCTCTGTTTTCACCTTCCTGTAGACACGCTCCCTGGGGCCACTCTGAGACCCTTGAGAGCCCTGGACACACAAGACTTTGCACTCACTGGTCTGTGATCTTCCCGCATTTTGTGACATTGTATGGGCTGTGTGTGTGAGTCTGAAGAGAGATTTATGGACTATTATTGGATTTATGGGCTAATATAAGATAATGAACTTGATCTGGACTGGATTGGGATGTATTATTAGTATACAATGACCCTTTGATCTAAAGCTCTCTCTTACACACATATGACTGGTTGTCTCTGGATTTGGAGGAGGAAAGAGGAAAACAGGGTGGCTTTCCATAACTTTCATTTCAGAGAGATGACATGTTTTGCAAAAACTGGCAGAATTCAGAATCAGGGCTTTTTCTGAGTTTAATGCATGATTTTTTTATTTGTATTAGATTTGTGTATTAAAAGGCTTGCCTTGAAGTATATATGGGACCACTTTCATTATTCAGTCTCTATTTCCTCAAATTCTTCATATAACAGAAAATGTTCATTTCTTAAAAGTTTTCAAGAAACCTACCGCTTTTGCTTTGTATAAAAGGGCTTCAAATTGGCTTTCAAATGGAAAAATAGCATGTAAAATCCCAAAAACTATCTGAAGTTCCATAGTATGTGGTTATGTGGACGGGGGTGAGTATGAAAGAAGGTGAGGTTTAAATGTCCTTCTCCATTGATGTTGTCATTGTCCGGTTCCCTCAAGTTACTTCTGATTCATGTTCACTTCTAAGAAAAATTTTGGCTGTACTTCTTCCATGATAAATATGCTCATTATGCTGGGAGTCTATGGAAAAGCCCCCTTCAATTAGTATGACTTATTAAAATTACTTTCATGCATCGCATTTTCTGAGGGTTTCATATTTGGACAGAATACCATCTACTTGACTTGGTTTTCATATAATTGTGTTCACATGAGTAATTATACAAGTATAACTTTAATATAAATTAAAATGTAATATTCATTTTTATTACTATATATTTCCAACTTTATTTTATTAAAATGGTTATTTTATTTTTTAAATTATTTTTGGTGATCATATTTGGGAGAATCTGATACTATTTATTTCTTATGAGCCAATTCTTGGATTCATTAATGAAATTCTGACTCCAAAAAATATTCCTCTTATCTGAGTTTTTCTGTCTTCTTTCCACTGTGAATTTATATTTTCAGTATTATTCTCTGATTTAGCATTAATTCATGACATAAAGACATGCAAGGGGTAGACAACATGGTGAACACAATGAGTGCCACTGATTTCTGTGTGCTATAAATAAATGTAGAGTGTAGGGAAATGATGTGCACTTTCTACAATGCAAATGCCTCCTAAAACATCTAAGAACTTCTGGTTAAAATGGTGACCTAAAAAGATACACTACACAACCCTACCTCAACCGTGAGAAAACAAATATAGAAGAAAAATGTGAAGACTTGAATCTCAGAAGGAAAAATTTAAAGGCTAAAATGAGCTGAATACCAATAGCACAAGAAGCTATTGTAGCGGGATGAGCCATTCCGGGTATACAGAGCCTCTCCAGACCACATCTGCATGCTCAGCAGCAGCTGCAAACTTTGTCTCTGCATGAGTTGAGCTGGTAAAAGTTACTAGAGGCCTGTGCCTTGCTGGGCAGCTTTATGTTTGAAACTCGCAGAACAGTAAATAAAAGCCAAACTTATGACCATTGAGTGGATTCTGACTCGTATTGATCCTATAGGACAGGTTAGAACTTCCCCTGTGGGTTTCTGAAACTGTAAGGCTACCGGAATAGAAAGCCTGGTCTTTCACTTGTGGGGCAGCTTGTAGATTTAAACAACTAACAATGGAGCACTCAAAGTCAAAAAAGAGAGAAAAGAGCAAGCGATGGAGGGGTGTCAGGAGATTGGAACCCTCATACACTTCAGGTGGGACTGCAAAATTGTACAACTACGTTGGAAAGTGATATGAAAAATTCCTCCACCAATTGGGAGTAAAAAAAACCCCACAGGACCCAGCAATACCAATACTTGGTGTGTAACCCACAGAAGTAAAGAGCATAGCACAAATGCGTGCACATACATGTTCATCACAGCACTGTCCACAATAGCAAGAAGATGGAAACAAACCTGAATGCCTATCTGTGGAAGAACTGATGTCGAAACTTTGGTACACACTCACAATGAAATCCTTTGCATCATTAAATAATAATGATGAAACCTGAAACACCTCATGACATGGATGAATTTGTAGGACATAACTGTGAGTGACATAGGTAAAAAACAAACGGACAAATATTGTATGAGACTACTGTCATTTGTTTTTTAAAATTAAAAAAAAGGTTTTCATACAAAATGAAAAGAGTTGGGTGGGTATGGAAGGGAGGAGGGAGTAATAAGCTAGAGGGAAGGTATGTGTTCAATTGCGTGAAGGCAAAGCAACATATTACAAGAGGAAGATGAGAAAGAGAGCAGAAAGGGAAGGAAACCAGATAAGTTGTTGGAGGTTTTATAAATTGTTGAATGCAAAAGTGATATGTAAACCCCAACTAATTCACAATGAAAAGGTTGGAGGGTGATAAATCTAAGTAATATAAACCTGAACTGAAACATCAGATTCAATCAGAATTTGTGCATTTACTCTTATAATGAATACATCAATAAGCAGCTTTGTAAAGTTCTCTCCAGAGGCGTTGTTGATTATTTCTTTTGAATAAATCCTCAAACGTAGATATTGTGGATCAGAGGTTACATTTTAGTATGTGTGACCTTCGTCGCATTGCATGGAAGGGCATGAGCTCACGTGCTCACCACTCTCCCAACAGCGTCAGTATTTTTGCGTTTCTTTAATTCATTCAATAAATCAATGCTAAATTTTAGTTTCAATTTGTATTCCTGCTTCCATTTTCACTTCTTCTCTTTTTCTTTTTTCTAATGAGAATACATTTTCCATTTTTTCTTTCAATAACCTATCATCATTTTTAATGTTTTTAATGTTTCTGAGTTTTAAAACTATCGATCCAATAATTTGTGGCTAAATAATATTTATTGAGTACATGAGCTATCACTTCCCATCTGCTGCAAATAATATCTCCCTGTTTATACACTTGCTTTCGAGTTTTTTGTAAGGTTTTCCATATATATAAATTTAATCATATCATCACAAATAGTAAACATTTATTTATGGTTCTCCCACTTTTCTTATGTATTCTTTTCTTCCTCTGTCATTATTTAAACTTTAGTATATTTTTCTTCTTTTTAATAATATTTTCTTCTTGTATTTAGGTTTTACCTGTCAACTTAAAAAAATATGTATACGATATACATTTGGTTTTTACCTCATTTTTCCAAATACCATTCAAAATATCATCATTCACTCTTAATATATTTTTGTCTCCCCTTTATTTGTACCACTAAATTTTTGCCTGCACAAAGCTAACCATCATCATTTACTATTCATAGACTACCTTTATATGGACCAACAGGCAGTTGTATGATGAGAACAAGGGAATACTGCATGGTTAAAAACCAGGTAAGGTGTGCATCAGGGCTGTATCCTCTCCCTATATTATTCAGTCTGTATGCTGAACAAATAGAGAAGCTGGATCATATAAAGAAGAATGCAGCATCAGGATTGGAAGAATACTAATTAACAACCTAAGATATGCAGATGACACAACCTTGCTTGCTAAAAGTGAGGAGGTCTTGAGGTACTTGGTGATAAAGATCAAGGATTGTGGCCTTCAGTACACATTAGAACTCAATGTAAAGAGCAACAAACTTTTCCCAACTGGATCAGTAAGTAACATAATGATAAACAGATAAAAGATTGAAGTTGTCAAGGATTTCATCTTGTTCACATCCATAATAAATGTTCATGGAAGCAGCAGCAAACTACTCACCCTTTGTTTCGCAGTCCAATTGTGTCATCGCCCCATCTAAAATTTGTAGAATAAGTCTAAAAATATAGCTACTACGGTTCAGTTTATGCATGTTTTAAAATGTTTTAAAATGTCCCTCTTGTCAGTGGATGACTTCGGACCTTTTCCTGAGTAATACCATTGTATTCCATGTTAATCATGCCTTCATAAAGAGCCAATGAAAGTAGCAGCATTCAAGGGAATCTGCTAGACCAGTTAAACTCAAGGTATAGAGATAATTTTGCAAGGTTCTAAGGATTAGATAGTCCACTTTTGAACCACTGCAGATCTTAGGAATAATGGCAGACGAGTGCTCTAGTGTCAGAAGCTATGCCATTCAGGTTGGAAGGCACTGGGGAAGAGCTGCCACCTTGAAGTAGAGTCGATCTTAATAATAAGAATACAGCAAAGCTTTGGGGACTTTCATTTGCTGATGGGGCACAATTCAAAACGAGGAGAAGCAGCTGAAAATATCCATATTGGATCACTAGAACGTGGAAATTTATGAAGTATGAGTTAGGAAAATTGGAAATCATCAAGTATAAAATGGCACACATAAATATTGATCTCTTAGTCACGAGTGAGCTGACGAGGAATGGTATCATCTATTTGAGTCAGACAATCATATGGTTTACTACGCTGAGAATGATCAATTCAATAGTAATGACATCATGTTCATTGTCAAGAAAAACGTTTCAAGACCTATCTTAATGTTCAATGCAGCCTGTGATTGAATGATATCTAGATGCCTACATGGAAGGCAAATTAATGCAGTTATTATCCAAATTTACATACCAATTACTAAAGATTCTTATGAGAAAAATGAAGAATTCTACCACCTTCTTCAGATGAAGGAAAAGTAGCATTGATTGCCTTTCTAATGTTTAACTAGCCTTGCATACCTTGTTTGAGTCCCACTTGATAACAATGTGTCGAATTCTATTGGTTGAAATTTTGTTGAATTAGGTATCAGGGTTATATTTGCTTCAAAAAAGATTTTGGTAGTATCTTATAACTTTTTATATCATGGAATCATTTGTGTAGCCTTGGTGATAACTCTTTTCTAACTGTTTGATAAGATTCCCCAGTAAAATCATATGGTCCTGCAGTTTTTTTATTTTGGGAAGTTTTTAATGACCAGATTTATTTCTTCATGCATTATAGATCTTTTAAAGTTTTCTACATCGATCTGTGTTAATTTACGTAGGTACTGCCAACGTTGGTAGACCTCCATCATTATCTTCAGTGGTTGGTGTGTAAATTTGAATAATAGTGGTATTAATTCTATTTCCTTGTTTAGGTCTAAATAATATCCTATCAAAAGAAGCATTTTACTTCAAGATAGATCTGAAAATGTTCTTTTAAATTGGAGCAGAGACCCAAAGCTCATCTGTAGACAATGGAAAAATATCCCCTCAGAGGCGCTACAGGGAAGGGATAAATCACCAGGGTGCTGTAAGCATCGATGAAACACACTATATTCCTCTGTTTCCTTAAGGCTTCCTCACCCTTCACTATCATGACCCCAGTGATGCCTCTCATTTCAGACTAGACCAAAACATGGAAACAGGTAGAGACAAGAGATGGATGCTCATGACACAAAGAATATAGGAACAGGAGTGCGAATAGTGATACTAGAGGGTAGGGGAAAGAGTGGGAAAGGAAGGGATAACGGGGGAACTGATCGCAATGATCAACACATAACCATACACGCCTCTACAAGGGGAAGAACAAAAGAAAACATGGGGGAAGGGAGACAGTGGTCAGTGTGAGAGATGAAAATAATAACAATGCATAATCTTTTAGCGGGTTGTGAGGTGGGGAGTGGTGAAAAAAAAGGAGCTGAGACGAAGGGCTCAATAAAAAATAAATGTCTAGAAAAGAATGAAGGCAATATATATACAAAAGTGCCTATTTAATCGATGTATGGGTTGTGATAAGTTTTCTATGAGCCCCGATAAAATGGCTTAAAAATAAATAAATAATGGGAAGCAGATGCCCTCTTCGATTCGTAGTGCTGGAAAAATGGATACGTAGCTGCAGAAGAATGAAGCAAGACCCTTACCTCACTCCATACACAAGAATAAACTCATGGTGGATCACAGACCTTGAGGTAAACCCCCAAACTATTAGGGCCATCATTGAGGGAATTGGGACAAACCTGAGAACCTTGGCACAGGGATTACATAGGGTATCGGGAAGAACACCAACCCAGAGGAGGCACAAATTGACCAGTGGGACCTACTAAAGATAAAACACTTTTGTACATCAAAAGAATTGCCAAGAGAGTAATAAGAGAGACCACAGAATGGGAAAAGATCTTAAGCAATGACACATCAAACAAGGGCCTTATTACTAAAATCTGCAAAACACTGCTAAAGTACAACAAGAAAAGCATCAATTGTCCACTCAGGAGGTGGGCAAAAGACCTGAGCCAGAATTTCTGAAGGGCAAAAATGCAAATGGCCAATAAATATATAAGAAAATGTTCCAGCTCTCTAGTCATAAGAGAAATACAAATTTAAACAACTATGAGATACCAGCTAACACCTTCAAAGATAGCCCAATTCAATAAATCAGAAAGTAACAAGTGTTTGAGAGGATGTGGAGAGATAGGAACTCTTGTCTACTGTTGGTGACCTGTAGGAATGTACAGCCATTATGGAAATCGATTTGGGGATATCTAAAACAATTGACATTTGAGCTGCCATATGATCCAGCAATTCCCCTACTGGGCATATACCCAGAAGAGACAAAAAGCAAACCATTGACAGACATATATGCTCCAATGTTCATCACAGCACAGTTCACAATCACAAGGAGTTGGAAACAGTTCAAATTTCCACAAACAGATGAATGGATTAAAACTTCGGTACATATGTACAATAAAATATTACACATACCTAAAAAGCAGTGATGAACGCATGAAACACATCACCACATGGGAAGAACTGGAGTAAATTATGCTAAGTGAAGTAATCGAAGCACAAAAGGACAAGTACTATATGAGTCCGCTGAAGTAAGCTAAAAATGCAAAAGGGGCATAGGGAAGTAGATACTGTATACATATGTCCCTTGGGTGAGGTACAGGTAATATGGCAGTGGCAAGACTATACTCAGGGATACATATGGGATACATTTGGCAGCCCATTAAAAAGGAAGGGGGAAAGGTATGGATAGCGGGGGAACAGGGCAATAACCCACACATGGCGAGGGTGTTGATTGTGCGTCCACAGGGAAAGAGGGACCAGACTTTAACCTGAAGCTCCAAGACAAGCCCGCAACACACTGTCATGAAGCAGGGAACTGATTGAGAGGCCTGAGGGGCTCCATTACCAACTAAGTGCACAGCAACACCCACTCCTCCTCCACAGAATAATTCACTTCAGAGGACTGCACTGAAGGTACAGCTCAAGAAGAGGAAATGGTCTGGTCAGAGCACACAAGGTTCAATGGGGGGGGGGGGGGAATGGAGCACATCCTGGATCATCAAGCCCTGAGGACAATGTTCCTGCTAAGAACAGCAATGCACAGAGATAACCACAGGGCCAGTCTCATCATGGGAGACAGCGTTCCTCATTGACCCATAGCACCATTGGGGACAAGAGTAGAGACAAAAAACTGGAATTGTGCGTGCCATGAGCTCACTATGCTGAAGCCAGCCTCTGGGGGCATGCAGCACAATAGCGGTGAATGCAGAGCAATGAAATCCCCAGGGATAGAGGCGGTACCAGGGCATACAATCCCATCAGACTCGACTGGAAAGCGCCCGTGAAGGCCAACAAATAGACCCTAAGCTATTTATATATTTGAGTGTGTGTTGTTGTTTGTTTTGTAGCTATTGTTTTATTTTATTTTTGCTTCGTTGTACTCCGTCTTGTGATGATACATAGCATGTCTACCTGGAAGGGATAGGCGGGATGAACAGCTCAGAAGAGAGTACAATGGGATGACAGATCTTGGGGGACATGGAGTAGGGGAGTCAGGGGAAAGGAAGTGCGTGTTAACAAACCCAGGGACAAAGGAACAACGAGTGATCCAAAATTAGTGGCATGGAGGGTGTAAAAGGTCTGGCAGGGCTGGATCAAAGGCAATGTAACAAAGGAATTCCTAAAACCCAAATGAAGGCTGAACATGATAGTGGTACATGAGGAAAGTACAAAGAAACTTAGGAAAGAGCGAGGAGGCAAAGGTTAGTCATAGAGATTTAAATACAGGCAAATAAAGATGTAAATATATTTATATACGATGAGGGAAAAATAGATCTATGTACATATACTTATAGGTTGAATATTAAGAAAGCAGATGGACAATGAGCCTCTGCTCAAGTACTCCCTCAACACAAGAACACTTTGTTCTAACAAGTCGGTAGTCTGAGATGCTCACCTTCTTGGCACGATCACTGAAGACAATGGATGCATAAGTAAATATGGTGAAGAAAGCTGATGGTGCCCAGCTACGAAATGATGTAGCATCTGAAGTCTTAAAGGCTTGAATATAGAAAAGCAACCATCTAGTTGGGAAAAAAACAAAACCCACATGGAAGAAGCACACAAGCCTCTCTCATCTCGATTGCTGAGGACAAAGTGGGTGCATACGCAAAAATAGTGAAGAAAGCTGATGGTGGCTGGCTATCAAATGATACAGCATTTGGGGTCTTAAAGGCTTGAAGGTAAACAGGTGGCCATCTAGTTAAGGAAAAACAAAGCCCACATGGAAGAAGCACACCAGCCTACACCTACACGAACACTGAAGAAAAAAAGCGGGTGCATAAGCAAATGTGATGAAGAAACCTGATGGTGCCCAGCTGTCAAAAGATATAGAATCTGGGGTCGCATAGACTGGAGGATAAATAGGGGCCCTCTAACTGAGAAACAACAAAGCCCACATGGAAGAAGCACACCAGCCTGTGAGATCACAAGGCGTCAAAGGGATCAGCTATCAGGCATCAAA
Organism: Tenrec ecaudatus; assembly: GCF_050624435.1. Taxonomy (NCBI): domain Eukaryota; kingdom Metazoa; phylum Chordata; class Mammalia; order Afrosoricida; family Tenrecidae; genus Tenrec; species Tenrec ecaudatus. The sequence goes on along the minus strand of NC_134541.1, from coordinate 108,747,163 downwards.
GACAAAAAAATTAAAGCATTGTGAATAAGGCGGAGTGCAGAGGGCTCATCTGTGGGGAATTGGACAACCCCTTGCAGAAGGCCTATGGGGGAGGAGATGAGCCAGTCGGGATGCAGTGTAGCAACAATAAAATATACAATTTTCCTCTAGTTCTTGAATGCTCCCTCCCCAATCATGATCACAATTCTACTTTACATATCTGGCTGAACTGGAGGATCTACACTGGCACAGATAGGAACTAAAAATAAAAGGAATCCAGGGCAGATGAACCCCTCAGGACCAGTGGTTAGAGTGGCGATATCAGGAGAGTGGAGGGAAGGTGAGGGAGAAAGGGGAAACAAATTACAAGGTCTACATATAACGTCCTCCCTGGGGAATGGACAGCGGAGAAGTGGGTGAGGGAAGACGTTGGAGAGTGTAAGATATGACAAAAATAATAATTTATAAATTTCCAAAAGTTCAGGGGGGAAGGGGGAGGAAGGGGACAAAATAAGGAGCTGATACTAAGGGTTTAAGTAGAAAGCAGGTGTTTTGAAAATGATGATGGCAACATATGTACAAATGTGCTTGACGCAATTGATGTATGTATGGATTGTGATAAGATTTCTATGTGCCCTAAATATAATTATAAGAAAAAAGAAGAGACATCATTATTGGAGGATACTTTATTAAAAACCTATGATATAGAGATGACACATTCTTGTCTGCTTAAATCAAAGGGGACTTGTATCATTTACTGTTGAAAAAAATTTTTAATACAGGCTTCAGGATGGGTTACAACTCACTATCCAGAAAACACAACTCCTTATAACTAAACTGATAAACAATATCATGATAAATGGAGAAAACAATGAAGTTGTATTTTGCTTGAATGCACAATCACCATTCTTGGAATCAGCAATCATGAAATCAGAAAAGGATTTGAATTTGGACTAATCTGTTGTACAAGACCTCTTTAAAAGTTAAAGAGAAGACGTCATTTTGAGGACTAAAGGGTGCCTGACTCAAGTTACAGTATTTAAATGACCTCAAGTAGGTGTGAAACCTGGAAAATGAGTAAGAAGTACTACAGATAATTCATTTAAATTATGGTGTTGGCAAATCGTATTAAATATATCATGGACTGCCAGAGCCAACGGATTTATTTTGCAGGAAGTGTAGCCAGACTACGCTTTACACGGGAAGATGGAGAAACTGCTTCCCATGCTTTCGGCATGAGATCTCTTTTGGAGAGCTCATTCCTAGCAAAGAGATTTCATGGTTGGTAAAGCAGAGAGGGTCAGCAAAATAGAGGAAGGATGTCAAGGACAGTGGTTGACCCAGCGGTTGCAACAATGGACTCAAACACAACAGCAATTGTGAGCATGACACAGGATGGGGCGATGATTCATCAGTCTGAACTGACTCAACAGCACCGACTTCCTTTCTCCATAGACATAAACTCAGATCAGCAACGGAATGAGATGAGCTCCCAGAAGGTTCTACTTGAGGCTTGTCTCCACCAAGATACTTTCATCTACAAGTCCTGATGTAGCAATTACATAATGCTCACTCTCATCATGGTGTGGTACAAAGCGATCAAAGAGAAGTGGGACAATTACTTTCTTCTTGTGTCTAATGAGGCTCTTAGGGAATCTGGTCTCAATGGAAATGAAGACTTCTGTAAATACCTGCTCTGTGATTTCCCTCAAATATCTTTTATGCACAAAGTACTAGAAATATTTATTCCTCATTTGTTCAGAACCTGGCCACTCTTCCAAAACTTTCCAATACCCCCGATAGGGAGAAGTATTGGCCCTACATACAGACATGAAGAATACATGAGAGTTTTTTTAATTACTTGGGACTTAATAACTATAACATATTGTTCCATATATCAAACATGTCCCGGAGAATGGCTACCACAATCATTTCCAACCCATAAGAGTTTTAACACCAACTTATCAAAGGTGAGATTACAACAGAATAGGCAGACACACTTATTTACTAAGCTTCCTATTCTCATAGTATCTGCCTATGTTAAATTTTGTAGACTCATGGAGAAATAACAGAAGTATTAAATCCATGACTGTATATTGGGATAAACTCAATAATAATGAACTGTCTCTGTGTCTTTGTATAGGCTACTAAGCAGTTAAGTAAGGACTTGGAAATGTTGAGACCTACACAGTTATCAAATTAAAAGAATGAATCAAGTGGGACGAGCATCATCTAAGACTGGGAACCAGAAGTTGGTTATGTAGAAATGGGAAAAGACCATGAAAGTGAGCCACTCTGATAAAGTGAACAAGATTATGGCTAGAGCTTGGTTTGTACCATCTGGAATCTCAGTTTCTATGATCCTGTCGACTATTTCTCTTCTCTCTATCTGGACCTAGACCTATGAGTGGGGAAAACTAGTCCAGAGTCTCTGAGTTCCTCCTCCTGGGGCTCTTCAGGCAGCCCCAGCAGCAACAGATCCTCTTCGTGCTCTTCCTGAGCACATACTTACCCCCAGTCCTGGGAAACCTGCTCATCATCCTGCCCATTAACCCAGATTCCAGCCTGTACACCACCATGTACTTCTTCCTCAGAAGCCTATCCTTCATAGACCTCTGTTTCTCCTCTACCAATGTTCCCAAGAAGCTGATCGACTACAAACTGGGACATCAGACCATCTCCTTGCTTGGGTGTCTCACACAGCTCTAATTTTTCATTATGGTTAGTCATGAACCATTGTGTCCTAGCTGTGATGAACTACAATCATTTTGTTGCTGTGCATCACCCTTTACGCTACACAACAAAAATGGAGCAGCTCTGTTCCCTCCTGCTTGCTGGAGTTTCCGTCATCAAAAATATTAATGCTCTGTTCATGACCTGCTGATAGCTCAACTTTCATTCTCTGGAGACAACAGGACCCCCATTGCTTCTGTGATGCTTCTCCTCTCCTGAAACTCTCCTACTCTGACAACTCAATGAGATGATAATTCTTACTGAGGGGAGTATAACTCTAATTTCACTTATTTGTGACCTGGTTTCCTACACTTACATTACCTCAGCTATCCTGAGGGTCCCATTCCCAAAGAGAAATGTAAACTCTCTTCACCTGCGGTTCACAATTGACTGTGGTTTCTATCTTCTATGACACCATCTTTGCTGTCTATTATAGAATGCAATTCTCTCACTCAACTGAGAAAGACACTGAAGCTGCTGTGATGTACACAGTAGAGACCCCCATGCTGAGCCCTTTCATGTCCAGCCGCAGAAACAAATAGATGAAATGTGTTCAAAGCCATAGCTTGAGACTGGGGATAACCAAACCAGCCACAACAAGGGGATATTCCCTCCTACATCTTCCCAGGAAATTCCTGCCTGTGTATCTGTGGGAGCTCCTATCTGTCCTATGTGGTACTACATGACTGAGGGAAATTTCTCCCATCTTTCCTAGTGCCTCACATAGCCGAAGGCAGCTCGGCCACTACTTGCCAATTTTCCATACTGCTTTAGAAGCTTCTGCCCAACCTCCACAGTGATATACCTGACCAGTAAATTTGGCCCAACATTATTGGTCCTCGACAGTAAAGCAGGCAACCCACCAGCCTTCTGTGGCACTCCCCTTGCAGTGGGCACCCCCTCACATACTCTGCAGCACCACAAGCAGCCGTGGACCACACCATCATGGCTTCTTGTGAGATCGCCCACTACAGTACCATCCTTGTGGGTTCAGGACACCACAACCAGTGTCCCGTGAGAGAACCATCCATCTTGTCCTCAAAATGACAGAACACTGGTTGACTAGGTTCAAGTAGAAAGCAAATGTTTTGAGAATGATGATGGCAACAATTGTACAAATGTGCTTGACACATTATGGATGGATATATGGATTGTGATAAAAGTTGTTTGGGTCCCCAATGAAATGATTTAAAAAAAAATAAAAAGACCTATGGCTGACTTTCTTAGTGATTTTTATGTAAATTTCCTCTGACAGTTAATCCCACTATTTATGTAAATTCAGTCCAGCTACAAAAGGATTGGCTCTGTAAAAGTTAATAATGCAGGTACTGTGATATAGGATTAGCTTACATTGGCCCAATATTTCTCTCTCAACAGGACTAAAAAATTTTACTAGGGGATAATAAAAGGTATTATTAATGGAAGAGTATTTTTGCTCAGGGGATGATTGATAAGACTCTCTACGAAAAATAACAAGAATGTTTTGAATAGGGGCCAAAGGAAGAAGACAAACAAACAAGACTTCTGGGAAGATGGCAACTGAGTAACACAACCAGAGAGACTATGCTGAATTTCCCTAAGAGGGAAATCCAACACTGTCGCATGATAAGAAGAGCATCATAAAGATAAGTAGGCACAGATCCACACGGTTTTGAGGGCCTGAGGGCTTTTGGCTTACTGCAGTGGAAGTTGGATAGGGTTTGACCATAGTCCGCCATTGTGTTGGCTGGAGTTGGGAACATTTGGAGCTGGCACAAGGGCTTTATCTCAATACAACCACATCTTCTTGCCACCTAAGGAAAGGGATTATACCCGTGCAGCCTTACAGGAAGGGCTCAAGACTCAGCTATATTGTTAGTTTTGTTTCCTCTCTTCTCTCGATATCACCACAGTCTCTACAGGAGTAATTTATTTTTTCTCCACTTTTTCTCTTCCCTATTCTCTAACATGCCACTCCAACCTCCAGACCCCTCCCCTTTTCCTATGGCATATGCATCCCTTGTAACCAGTTTGGTAAATTTCACCTTGTGCACTCTAGCCTGAGGTTGGTAAAATGCTGTACACCCCCCACTAGGGGATATTCTTCCCAACTTTTTCACAGGAAATTCCTGTCTCTGTGGCTGGGGAGGCAGCTTTTTGTCCTTTGTGGTCCCAGACTTCCTGTCACCTGCCTTAGTGCCCCACATGGACTAAGCCACCTCTCCCAACACTCACTGATGTTCAGGTTGCTTCCGGAATCTATGCCAAACCTCAGCAGTGATCTCCCTGACTAGGGAAATCTGCCTACCATTCACAGTGTTCTACATCAAAGCCACAATTCATGGTGTTCTACACCAACCCACTAGCCTCCTGGGGCACTTCCCTTGCGAGTGAAGCCACAGAAGGAAAAAGTGGTAGGCAAATTCAGTAGTGCAATTAGTTGCAGGCAGTCGAAGAAGCATTCCTATGAGTTTCCCAGAGAGAGCAAGTGTTCTTCGACTACCTGAAAATGGCACCTGGCTCCTCTCAAACAACAAAACACACACATCAATCAGCCTCAAAGACGTCAACGAAAAAACGGAAGAAACAAAGGTAATGGTAGAAGATGTCCTGAACCAGACAATGTACACAGAAGAAGCAGACATTGATCGGTTACAGAAACAAATTTTCAGAATTCTTCTTGAAGTCATACAGAATAGGAGGGAAACAATACAGAAAACGGATGAAATGATAGAGGAGATAAAGTCCATACAGCTAAGGGAAATACAAGAACTTAGTGAGAACATAGAAAAACCAGTAACAGACTCACAGACTTCACCGTTTGGCTGGAAGAGGCAGAGAACCACACCAGTGACCTGAAAGACAGCCAAGCAGACTGTAACAAATGGGAACAAAAATCTAACAAGATCATCAGAGAAACTGAAGAAAACCTGAGTTATATCTGATGCTATGAAGAGGAACAACATCAGAATAATTGGATCACAGGAGGAAGACACGACAAAAAGTCACCTGCAAAAATAGAGAATTATTGGAAGAAAACTTCTCCATCTTAATGAAGGAAAACCAGGCAACCAATCTGGAGGCTGAAAGAACACCCGCCAGACTCAATCTCAACAAGAAGTCACCAAGGCACATAATAGTTAAACTATCCAACTTTGTGGAAAAGGAGAAAATTATTGGAGCATCTAGGGCAAAACAAGCAATCACATGTAAGTTTCCCAAAGAAGAATATACTCAGACCTATAGGCAGAAACCATTAAGAAGAGGAGACAGTGGAGTAACATGTAACAAAAATTGAAGGAAAATAATGCAAACCTAAGAATACTCTACCCAGTCAAATTATCAATTAAGATAGATGGAGAAGTAAGAGTTTACCTAGACAAAGAAAAACTCAAATAATACATTAGAAGAACCCCAGCCCTATAAAAGATCCTTCCCAAACTAGTATTGACAGAAGAGCAACACTTGCCATGCAGAAATAAGAGACCGCGACATAGAACAAACTCACTCAGAGGGCAACAAAGAGAATACAGTCCCCAAGATAACATTGACTTAGGGATGGAAAGAAGTCAAGAATGATACACACAGATACACACACACAACACACAGATAAGAAAAGAAGGTAGGAAAACATCACAACACTAAAGGATTAGGATGACATCACGGTGTCCACAGATGGAGATAATTACTCTGAATATTAATGGACTGAACTCAAGCAATAAAAAAGAAGGCTAGCAGACTGTCGTAGAAAACACAACCCATCAATCTGCTGCCTACAGGAGACACATCGCAAGACTACAGACAAAATAGGTGTGAACAAATGCTGGATAAAGGCATACCAAGCAAACAGCAATTCAAGAAAATCAGGGTTGGCAAATCTATTGTCGGATAAAATTGTCTTCTAAGTGCAAACCATAAGAGACAAGGCAAGACACTATATAATGCTCAAGGGAATGGTAGACAAAGAACCACTAAGTATTGTAAACATATATTCCCCAAAAGAGAGACTTGCTGGATACGTCAACCAAAAACTCCAAAAGATGAAAAAGGAATTCACAGCATCAACAGTTACAGTGGGTGACTTCAATACACTGTTTTTTGAGAGAGAGGGATCACAGGGAAAGAAACTCAACAAGGAGACTAGAATTCTAAATACTTCAATTAGACAATTTGACCTGATATATATCTGCAGAGCTCTTCATGCAAATACGAAAAAATTCACATTCTTTTCAAGACCACATGGCACATATTTTAAGATAGACCACATCCTAGTGCATAAGGTGAATGTACATAAATTTACCCATATTTATATCATACATACCTCTCTGATCAATGTGAAATAAGGCTTGAAATCAACAAAAAGATTCAGAAAACCAGAGCACACAAATTGAGGATGAATAAATTTATTTCAGGAGTGTGTACTGCCACAGAGCATATTAGAAATTAGGAAATTTCTAAGAACCAATGAGAATGAGAACACGACGTACAAAACCTTTGGAACACAGCAAAGGCACTTATCAGAAGACATGCACACCTGAAAAAGGAAGAGAGACATCTGAAGGATATATTGGGAAACAATTGACAACACCTAGAGCAGAGTCAACAGGACAATCCTACTAATAGCAAAGAAAAGAAATAATGAAAATCAGGGCTGAGATTCAGGAGAAGGAAAATTGAAACTATTGAAAAATTAAATGCTGTTAAAGGTTGGTGCTTTGAAATGATAAACAGACTCGACAGACTATTGGTAAACCTAATCAGAGAAAGTATAGAAACATTTCAATGGTAAGAATGAGGGATGAAGGAGGGGACATTACTACTGACAGTGATGAAATCAAAAGGATAATTACACAGCCTTACAAAGGATTGTACTCCAGTGAATTCAACAACTTACAAGACATGGACAACTTCTTGGAATAACAATCCCTCCCTAGACTATCCCCAATGGACGTCAAAAATCTCAAAAGACCCAGAGGAATAAAAAATAGACAATGATATCAAGGGATTACCAACAAAAATATCCCTTGGACCAGATGGCTACAAAGAAGAATCCTACCAAGGAGTTAGGGAAGAATTAACATCTACACAAACATCCTACGCAAAATATTCCAAAACACAGAAAAAGAGGGTAAATTGCTGAATTCCTTCTGTTAAGGTGGGATAACTCGGATACCAAAATCGGGCAAGGATCCCACAAGAATTGAAAACTACAGACCAATATCCCTAATGAACATCAATGTGAATTTCATTAACTAAATACTGGCCAATAGAATATAAAAGTATATAAAACAAATACTTCAACATGATCAAGTTGGATTCATACCATGGATGCAGGGATGGCTGAACTTAACGAAAGACCATTAGTATCATTTGCCATTTGACATGAAAAACTTTAAGAATCCCATGATAATATCGATAGGTGTTGAAAAAACATTCAACAACATGCAACCCCAATTCCTGTTTAAGACACACGAGAAGGTAGGAAGGGAAGGAAAGTTCCTCAAGACAATAAAAGCTATGTATGAAAAACCACCAGCCAACATAGCTGTCAATGGAGGAAAGATGATCACAATCCAACTGAGAAAGGGGACCAGTCAAGGATGTCCCCTGTCCCCACTCTTATTTAACATCTTACTGGAGGTCTTAGCTAACAGAATAAGGCAAAGGAAAGACATCAAACGTATTCACCTGGGGAAGAAATAGGTGAAACTATTGTTATTTGCAGATGTTATCATTTTATATATGGAAAATAGCAAAACCTTCACATGGGGAGTACTGGAAGCAATTGAGTGATATGGGAGAGTGGCAGGTTATAAGATCAACAAATACAAGTCTATCGGACCTCTGTACACAGGATAAAATCACACAAGAGGAAATAAAAAAATAGCCTGGCACAAATTGAAATATCTAGGGATATACCTGACTAAAAGAACAAAAGATCTATATGAGGAAACTGCAGAACACTATTATAAGAAACCAAGAGTGACCTCAAAAAATGGAGGAATATCCCATGCTCTTGGATTCGAAGACTCAATATAGTAAACAGCCTAAAGCAGTATACAAGTTTAATGCAATCCTGATACAATTACCCTCATCTTTCTTCAAAAAAAATGGGAAAAAGATGATGAACAACGTCAAATGGATAGGGATAGGGAAAACGCTCAGAATTAGCCGAGAAGTTCTCAAGAACAAAGACACAGTGGGAGAGCTTGCTTTACCTGATTTTATCATCTATTATATAGCCACAGTTGTCAAAACCGCATGGTGTTAGCATAATGACAGATATACAGACCAATGGAAAAGAACTGAAAACTCAGAAAAAAAAATCATCAGCATACAGACAACTGATCTTTTATAAAGGCCAAAAAATATCCAGTGGGGAGCAGATGCCGCATTCAACAAATGGTGCTGCAAAAAAAAAAAAAAATTCAATGGGGATCACAGACCTTGAGGTAAAAACCCTAAACAATTACAGCCATTAATGAGGGAACTAGGACCAACCTGAGAACTTTGGCACACGGAATACATAGGCTATCAGAAATAGGCAAGAACACAAATACAGAGGAGGCACAAATTGACAAGTGGGAAATCCTGAATATAAAAATCTTGAGTACATCAAAAGAATTCACCAAGAGAGAAATAAGAAAACGCATGTACTGGGAAAAATCTATAGCAATGACAAATCAGACAAAGTTCTTATTACTGAAATCTACAATACTCTACCACTTACCACCCTTAAAGATAGCCCAATGCATAAAATCAGAAACAAGTGTTGTAGGGCCTGTGGTGAGATAGGAACTTTCATCCACTGCTGGTGGACATGTATGTATGTACAGTCACTATGTAAATTGATTTGGCGATATCTAAAACAGGTGAATATCAAGCTACCATATGACCCAACAATCACCCTACTGGGCATATACCCAGAGGCAAGAAACAAGCCACGGCCAGACATCTGATCTTCAATATTCATCCATGCACAGTTCACAATTAGAAGGAGTTGAAAACAACTAAATTTCCATCAACAGATGAATGGATTAAAATCTGTGGTACGTACATACAATGCAGTACTATGCATCTCTAGAAGGCAGTGATGAAGGTATGAAGCATATCACTGCATGGGAAGAACTGGATGAAATTATACTAAGCGAAGTAAGCCAAGCACAAAAGAACAAATACAACAAGAGTCCACTGAAGTAAGCTTTAAAAAATTCAAAAGGGGCATAACGAAAAAGCTACTCTATATAAACATTTCTCACGTGAGGCCCAAGTAGTATGGCAGGAGCCAGACCACATTCAGGAGTACATAAGCAGCCAACTAAAACGGTGGGGAGGAAAAAGGAAAATAGAAAAGAAATGGGTAGTGGGAAAACAGGGCACTAACCCATGCAAGGGGAGGGTATTCTTTAGATCTCCACGGGGAAAGAGGGACCAGACTTCACTGAGGTGCTCGAGGATGTGAATACAACATACTGTTAGGCAGGGTAGCGCAGGGTGAGAAATTGTCCATTAACATATATCCAGACAGCCAAGCATGGGGAAAAGGTGTGGCGCACGGCACATGCTCAGAGGTTTAGGTCTCTGGCCGGTAGGCATGGGTGGGTACTAAACTTTGATTGGCCCACCTAGGCCACCTGGATTGGCCCACCTAGGCTACCTGGATTGGCCCTCCTTGGCCACATGGATTGGCTCACCTAGCCAGGTAAATTCTATTAGGCCAATGGGATGGATCAGGGTTGTCCACCATGCCTCACTATGGAAACCTTGAAAAGACAGTAGCTCAGAATCTAGAGACAGACTTCTGTCTGTGTGACGCTGAGCAGCAGCTGGCAATCAGCACAGAATCCCGCTTGCACACCCCCATGTACTTCTTAATTAGCAATCTGTCTTTTGTGACCTCTGTTTCTCCTCCACCATCATCCCCAATATGCTGTTCAATCACATAGTCCGTCGTCAGGTCATCTCCTTCCCTGAGTGTCCCACACAGATGTATTTTTCCATTGTGTTTATTGGCTGTGATGGCTTATGATCGCTTTGTTGCTGTATGTCACCCTTACACTACACAACAAGGGTGACCAATCAATCAGCTCCGTTCCCTGATGTTTGTTGGGTCTTGGTGCATTGCCAATGCGAATGCTCTGTTGCACACCCTGCTGATGGCTGAACTCTCATTCTGTGCAGACAACAAAATCCCCCCTTTCTTCTGTGATGTGACTCCTCTCTTGAAACCCTTCTAATCTGACACATACACACATATCAATGACTTGATGATTATTACTCCGGGGGGTCTGGTAATCATCATCCCATTGGTTTGCATCCTAATTTCCTACATTTGAATCAACGCTGCTGTCTTGAGAGTCCCATTCACAAAGGCAAAGTGGAAAGCATTCACCTGTGGCTCCCACCTGACTGTGGTGTCCCTCTTCTATGGCACCATCATTGCTGTGTATTTCACCCCGGCATCCTCCCACTTGGCTGAGGATGACATTGCAGCTGCTGTGATGTACACGGTGATGACCCCCCTGCTGAACCCTTTCATCAACAGCCTCAGGAACAAGGATATGAAAGAGGCCCTAACAAGAGTAATTTATACAATTTTTTTTCAACAATGGGTGAGTTCTAAATGTCATAAAGGAATGTCATAGTTAGTAATAAAATATTTTTCCCTTTCCCTAGTCTCTAGTACTTAGCAGTTGTCCATCCACGTATTTGTTGGGGAAGAATAAGACTCGGCTATTCGAAAATAGGTGATATTGCTTTCTGGAGCTCAAGAATGATCCAGAGGGATGCAAAAGCAGATTCCTAAAACCTACCCTGGCTTGTGGGCTATTATATTTAAAAGGTTTTCATTGTCAGGGAGGTGTTGAGTAATCTTTTTTTTTTTCTTGAAATGGAGGCAGTAGCCTAAAATTTGGGGGAATATATGGAAGTGCAAGAGGTAGATATAAAGTCTTTGACTGACTAATGTGACTAGTCCAACTGCCAATGCCCTCCAGGTCAAGCCACCAGAACACACCACCAGCTTACTGGGCTCATTGCTCATTTCATCAAGAAGAACTGCATTCATGGAGGAACTTCCCAGTCTCAGGGTGTTAGAAAGGTCTTCCAGAACTTGAGCATTAGCTGATTTTTTTAAGGGTTCTTGTGATCTGGTTTGATGTTGACACAAGGTAGCAGTAATTCTCATTGGACACAGCAATAGCTTCTCTAGACAGCAGGAAGACTAGAGAGAAGTGAAAGCTATAATTAGCAAGCAGTAAGTTATCCCTCCTATCAGTCAGGATGTGTGACAGTTTGTCATTTCTGCAGCTTGAACAATGTTTATGCTTTGTCTGTGTCCCGATATGACTATAGTGATGGTTTTGGTCTAACTCCATCATGGTCACTTTGGTTGATACTGATGTCCCATAAATATCTCTGTGTTCAATGGCCAGAAAGGTCCATTGAAGAAGGCTCTGTTGTTGTTAGTTTCTTTCCAGACAGTTGAAACCCATACCGACCCCATCTACAACAGAAAAAAACACTGCCTGGCCTTAGGCAACCTCCCCCCACACACACACACAATGGTTATCTGTGAGCCCATGGTGACGTCAAGCTGTCCATCCACCTACTTGAAGGCCATCCTCTTTGTCACTGTTCCTGACTGCAGCAAACATAATGTCCCAGCTATCCCATTTCATTTAGTCAAATTCCATAGTGCTATACAATCTCCTCAATGCTCATCTTACTGTCTATTGATTCCGATTAGGCTCCTTGAGAAAAATGTTCAGAGCAGTCATTTTTTTGTGAATTAACACTTCATGGAACTTACATGTGACCTGAAACTTATTTTGAAAACAATTGCTTTGTAGAGACCGATACACTCATGAAGGTGTCATTCAAACACTGAAGTGGTCCTAAATAAGCATGTCCTGTGATGATTGGCCAGAGCATCTCTTAGAAGTCAGCATGTGACATTACCATGTGGAGTATGTGAGTGCTAAGAAGTATGGGAGCTGGCACTAAGCAGGGAAATAGGAATAGGCCTGACATTTGTCTTCAAGATCAACACAGATTGGGTTCTAAGAAGTGAGGAACTGGGCAGGGCTGTTAGAGCTCCCCTGTCCCTGCTTCCATCACCTTGGTTCAGCACTTTGTCCTGTAAGAGAAACCACTATGAAGCCATCTGACAGTATCCTCTTGGCTCACCTCTCACCACAGAGTTCAGCCTTCTTTTCTGGGTGTGACCTAAACTTCCACCACTGAGGCAGACTAGGAGACGAGCTGAAGATGGCTACAGAGTAAACAGCAGCTACTCCCCCAGCCCCAGTTTAGCCTCAAGAAACCTTCCCGTGCCTGCCACAATTTTCCTGACATCATCTTTAAACATTAAACCAAATATCCCATGGAATGTTTCTAAAAGCAAAAAATAGTTAAATTAACTATTAAAAACGTATGTCATTAGAGTGAGCCCTTAAAGGATGGACTCACTGTTCTTGAATCAGTTATGACTCACAGCAACCCTCGAGGACAGGGAAGAATTGGCCCTTGAGTTTCTGTGACTGTAATTCCTCATGGGAGTCGAAAGACCTGTCTGTTTTCCAAGGAGCAGCTGGTGGTTTTGGAAAGCAGACCTTCTGTTAGCAGCCCTAATTGTAAACATGATACCACCAGAGCTCCTTTTAAAGGACAAGCTATTTCAAATAAAACTCAGAGTAGTAACTTACAAGTCAAGATGTGAACCTTCTCAGTAGACCTCTCTACTGACGCGACCTGCATGGGCGCTAGGCTCAACTGTTTCTTACATGTTCCATGACTGAAATTTGTTCTGTGGCCATTTTAATATTGATGGTGGTCTTCTCTTTTCTTTTTTAAAAAATAAATCACTTTGCTTGAATTTCCCCCCCTTTGGGTAGCAATTTGTTATATATTTTTAAAATTTTGTTCTCATTTTATTAGAGACTCATACAACTCTTATCAAAATCCATATATACATCAATTGTGTAAACCACATTTGTACATTCTTTGCCCTCATCATTCTCAAGACATTTTCTATCCACCTAAACCCCTGGCATCAGCTCATCTTTTCCCCCTCCCTCCCTACCCTGTAAACTCTTAATAATTTGTAAATTATTTTGCCATACCTTTCCCTGTCCAGAATCTCCCTTCTCCCACTTTTCTATCGTCTGTTCCTAGGTTAGATGCAGATCCATGTAATCAGTTCCCCCTTTCCAAACCAACCTCTTAGTTTTGCAACTCACACCACTGGTCCTGAAGGGATCATCTGCCCTGCATTCCCTCTGTTTCCAGTTCCTATCTGCACCAGTGTACATCCTCTGCTCTAACCATATTAGTAACATGGAATTCGGATCATGATAGTGGGAGCGTGGTGGTAGGAAGAAGCATTTAGGAACTAGAGGAAAGTTGTATGTTTCATCGTTGCTGCATTGCACCCTGACTGGCTTGTCTACAACCTGAGACCCTGTTGTAAAGAGATGTCCAGTGCCCTACAAATGGGCTTAGGGTCTCCACTCAGCACTCCCCCGCCCCCTCCTTCACAGTGAGATGATTTTTTGTTCTGATAATGCCTGATCCCTGATCCCTTCAACACACCGTGATTGCACAGGCTGGTGGATTTCTTCCATCTGGGCTTTGTTGCTTCTCCGCTTGATGGCTGCTTGTTTACCTTCAAGCTTTTAAGACCCCAGACACTGTTCCTTTTGATAGCTGGGCACCTTCAGCTTTCTTTAACACATTTGCTAATGTACCCATTTTGTCTTCAGTGATAATTTTGGGAATGTGAGCATCACAGAATACCAGGTTATTAGAGCAAAACATTCTTCTATTGAGGAAGGACTTGTGTAGAAGCCCAATATCCATCTGCTTCCTTAACACTTAACATACAAATATATGTATAGAGATTTCTATGACCCTTTCATTATATATAAGTATATTTACATAGGTATGTACCTCTATTTTTCATCCATTCATCTTACTTGATTTATTGTGCACTAGCATCATTTATCTTTCATTTTTTATAAATACATATGTCCTTCAGCAGCTTGCACATGATTTTCTCCTTTTTCCTATTTTGTCACCCTTTCCTTTACCATCTTCATCTCATGTTTTTGTGCTCTGCAATTTAATTCTTGAACTTCTTCCACCTAATTCTATACATTCTCTTGAACAAATACACACATTCTTTTTCCTCCAACTGTTTTGAAGGAAACCTTCAATCTTTGTCTCCACCTCCAACCCTAATTTACCTCACTACAGGGACTGTAGTAAAAGTCGAAAGAAAAATAATATATATCTCTGTCACTTGCTCCTATCTTCGCATATATTTAGAAGGATTGAGTGGCTATAGTTAAATTAAAAAATAAGATCCTAAGCAAAATTAAAAAGATCCTAAGCATCTGATGATTGCCAGATGATTAAACAAGTGCAAGTAAATAAGCAGGGATTAGTGGGCCATGCTTTGTCATTGACAACAGTGAGCGAAGCCAGAATGTACCAAATTATCAGGAAAATCTCGAGACCCAAGTTGGAAGCCATTGGTTCTTTCTCCAGCTTCTCTCCAATCCTCTGTCTGGTTTGCATCTCTGACCTCTCTCTAGACACTTGCTTTCCAGTTCATGGATCAGGTGGAGAGTTGCCAGCTTCTGGGCATTATGTTCAGACCAATCCTGATTGATAATGATCTCCACGTTCTCTGACTCAGTTCCAAATTCCTTCATCCAATCAAGATTCTTCAGTGGGGTCATCAGGAAAGAATGATGTACAAATTATGGTGCAAGAGTACACACACTTGACACTCTGGACTAGGGGAATTCTGAGAACATCATGATCTGATGTGATTAGGAGGACATCCCAAGAGGAATCTGCTCCATACCCTGGATTTACTCAGTCATGACATGTGTGCTTGTCCTGATAATATCCATGTCCCTATCCCTCATCACCTTATCACAAAGAGACAATCCTTCAGTCACACTGGACTAAGAACAAATGTTCCAGGAAGGGAAAAAATGGTGAGCTGATAAGCCTCACCCGTCCAGATCTCCTGCTGCCAAACCAGATAATTGAGAGGTAACATAAAGGTAACTGGGAGGTGGATTACTAAAATTAGAGCTAGAGTACTAGGGTCTCTCCTGAACCCCCTTTTTTTTTTGCGTGTGAGTTCCACTCACAAAGCAAACCAAGAACGCTTTAAAGAGCTCTAGCTTTGGTGAGCCCACGAGCCCTTGCCGAGAGCAGCAATTTCTCCAGGCAGACACACTAGAGGGTACAGAATGCCAGATACAAGGAGAACCCCATGCCAGAGCTCACCACATGGGTGTCTGCCTTGGGCTCACAGCCTGGGGAGTGGCGGTGGTGGGTAGGCACAATTTAGAGTAGTAGAAAAAGCAGATATTTACCTCAGGTATTCCTTGGGCCCTAGACAAGGCTGTGAGAGAGCACTGCAGCCCCTGCCCCTGCTGCAGTGCTACATACAGCAAAAGGCAGGTATACCAGTGAACTCCAGAGCTCAATGAATGGCTAGCCACGGGTGTGATCTTGTCTTTCAAGTAATCCCACGCAGCATCTGTGGAACCCTACATCAAACAGGTACACCACCCTGTTACCTTGAGGAAGAGTTGAAAGTCCTCCAGCCTCACAGACAGGTGATGAAGTCCCAGGTATCATCATACCTACTACTCTATTTCTCCCTTTTTATTCACTAACCCTCTATCTATCCCACCACAGTCTCAACGAGTTCAGGTTTGTGATGGTTTTTAATCTCTTTCGTCTTTTTCCCTCCTCTTTCTCCTCTTCTCTCCCACTCTCTCTTATCATATGCCACTAGTATCTTCCAGGTCACTACCCTCCTCTGAGGGCAAATCAACCCAAATATCAGGAAGAACTCCAGGCTGCACTCTGTTGAAGTGTGGCACACCACACAAGGCAGCTGGGACAAACATCTACACGGCACTGTTCTACTGAGGAAACCTCAGTCGGACCTCTAAGGAGATCACGTCAATTATTGCAGTTCTGCCCAGCACCACTGGGTCCCTGCATTAAAAGGGCACACCAACCTGCCATTGTGGGGCAGGGTCTAAGCCCTCCTGGCCCCACATTCAAGCAATCAGGGATGAGCTATCTCTTTTATTCTTTATTTCCTCCTTCTCTCTCTCCTTCCTCTTTACCATCACAGCCAATCTTTCTCTTTCTTCTCTTCACCTTTCTTTCCTCTTTATGTCTGTCCTCTTTGCTTCTCTCTCTGCTTGTATGATTCCCTCTTCTCCCTCTCATTCTTTTCACATGCTACTGCGGTTCCCAGACCCCTGTACTCTGCCTAGGGCAACCCTATCCTCCCGGTGGGAAGCCTGACCCCTAAGACAGCTGCTCCACACAGGACGATTCAGTGGTACACACAGCACAGCATGGGTGTCAGTATTTCTTTATCTATTTTTTCTACTTCTCTCTCCCTCTCCTTCTTTTTCACTTTATTTCCTTTCTGTGTGTTCTTCCTTCACGCATTCTTATTTTTCTTCTTCTTCTAGCTCCTCTCTATTTACTACCACAGCCTCCGCAGATTCAACACTTCTTTTTATTTCTTTTCTTCGTTTCTTTCTTTCCTTTTTAAAAAAGCGATTATATTGGGGGTTCATACAATTTTTATCACAATCCATATATCCATCCATTGTGTCAAGAACATATGTACATTTGTTGCCATCATCACTCTCAAAACATTTGCCTTCTACTTGAGCCCTTAGTATCTGCTGCTCCTTCTCCCCATTCACCCCCTAGTTCATGATGCCTTCATCATTCATAAATTATTATTATTATTAGTTCTTTTTAAAAACTCTTTTCACGTTTGTGTGCTCTGTGCGTTTTAGTAGTGTGTGTATTAGTAGGTGTCAGTTTGCTTGGCATTTTTGCTCCAGTCTGTGTCTCCCTCTTTCTCTCTTTTTCCTCTCTTTTAACTCTCTTCCCAGTCACAAGACACTAGCGGCTCCCAGGCCACTCCCCTCTGCCTAGGACAACTATTAAGGCCCAATTACAGGAGCTCCCACACGAAGTTATTGACTTGACAAGAAGCTGTGGATTTCACGCCGGTCCTGTCCCACACAAGCAGCAAGGAGTTCTTCCCTACAAAAAGTGGATACATCCTCAGCTTAAATCCCAAGTCCCTACAAATGACTGGGGGCAACGCCTGACCACCACTGGTGGGAAATAATGCGGGAACATCCACCCAACCTCCAAGGCGATCTCTCTGTCTACAGAAATTTCTCTACCAGCTACAGAGCTCTACACCAAGGAGGGTATACCCACACACCTTCAGTAATCCAGTTGCAGAGGAAAATACCACAGGCCAGCCGAGGTGTTCAAAAAACCTTTAAGCCTACTTAGAGATCGGCCAGGGAAATAACGCCCTTGTGGTTCCTCAACAACTAGACCAGTGCCATATGAGAGGAATATCCAACACACATTCCAAGTAACAGAATAATGGACGGCTAGAATAAGAGTGTAACCACAGGAAGATATAGCAATAGCCTGACTCTTAGTACAGCTCCGGCAGATAGTTCATAGAAGTACTCATACGAATCCCCCAAGAGTGAGCCCAGGGCTCTTTGACCCTGGAAGATGACTCCATGCTGCACTAAAACAACACATAAACAGCAACCCGTTCTAAGATTTACAACGAAAACCAGGAGAAACAGAAGACAATGCAGGAAGAAGTCATGAACCTAACGATGGGCAAAGAAGAAGGAGATATTGACCTGCCAGAAAAAGAAATTTTCAAAATGCTGCCTGAAATAAAAAGGGATATGAGGAAATTCAAGAAGAAAAATTATGAAACGATAGAGGCAACACACACACCAAAGGGAAATCCAAGAGTTAAGGGATGAAATAACAAAATCCAGTGACAAATGGACAGACTTTGCCAATAGGCTGGAGGAGGCAGAGAATCGCAACATTGAGCTAGAGGTTAACCAAGCAACCTCAGCAAATGGGAAAAGCAGGCAAACAAGACAATCAAATTAGCTGAAGAACAATTGAGAACCATGTTTGATGCTGTGATAGGAAACAATATTAGAATAATTGGACTTCCAGAACAAGACACAACAAGGAAGACTACAGCAAAAATAGCAAGGGAATTATTAGAGGAACACTTCCCAACATTAATAAACGAAAACCAGGCAACCATTCTAGAGGCTGAAAGAATACCATCCACAGTGCATCCCAAGAAGTCACCAAGACACATAATTGTCAAATTATCCAACTATGATGAAAAGGTACTCCAATAAGAATATGTTCAGATCTATCAGCGGAAATGACCGAGAAGAGGAGGGAATGGAGTAACATATTCCAAAAAGTGAAGGAAAGTAACACAAACCCAAGAATACTTTACCCAGCCAAATTATTTATTAAGATAGATGGAGAAGTAAGAGTCTTCCCAGATGCCAAAAACCTCAAAGAATACATTAAAAGAAACCCAGCCCTACAAAAGATCCTGGTCGATCCAGTAAGGTCAGAAGATCAACACTCACTGAGGGCAAATAAGAATTCATCACATAGAACAAAGAGCAACAGCTCCCAGGGTAGCATCAGCGCAATAGTGGAAAGAAGGCAAACATAAACTACACATACAACACAAGTGGATAAGATATGTGGATAGTAAGATATCCAACACGAAAGGTAGAAGATGACATCACAGAGTTCACATATGGATATAATAACATTGAATATCAATGGCCTCAACTCAGCCATTAAAAGGCAGAGGCTAACAGACTGGCTCAGGAAACATAACCTATCGATCTACTGCCTCCAGGAGACTCATCACAAGCTTGCAGACAAAAATAGGTTGAGAATAAAATGCTGGAGAAAAATATACCGGACCGACAGTTCCGGGGGGACTTGGGGTGGGGGGGTAGGGGGGGGTAAGGAAATGGTGTTAACAAACCCAGGGACAAGGGAAAAACATGGGACCCCAAATGGTAGAGAAGTGGGAGTGGCAGGCCTGGTGGGAAATGATCAAGGGTAAGGTTGCTTATAGAAGAGGTATACTCTAGCCCAGGTGGCGATGAAGCATGGTAGTAGGGCAGGAGGAAGGTCAAGGGAGATGGAGGAAAGAGCTAGGAGTCAAAGGGCATTCATGGAGGTCTAGACAAAGACATGTACATGCAAATATATATAGGAGGTTGGGGAAATAGATCTTTGTGTCGATATTTATAGGTCAAGTATTAAGGTGGCGGAAGGACCTTGGGCCTCTACTCAAACACTCCCTCTATGCATGAATACCTTCTTTTATTAAATTGGAACTCTATGATGCTCACTCTCCCGACACAACAGCTGGAGCCAAAATGGGTGAACAAGTAAACGTGGTGAAGAAAGCTGATGGTGCCCGGCTATCAAAAGAGATAGTGACTGGGGTCTTAAAGGCTTGAAGATAAACAAGCGGCCATCTAGCTCAGAAGCAACAAAGTCCACATGGAAGAACACACCAGCCTGTGTGATCGAGTGGTCCCAAAGGGATCAGTTACCAGGCATCAAAGAACAAAAAATCATATCATTGACTGCACACCTCCATGATAGGATCGCTGAAGACAAATGGGTGCACAAGCAAATGTGGTGAAGAAAGCTGATGGTGCCCGGCTATCAAAAGAGATAGTGTCTGGGGTCTTAAAGGCTTGAAGGTGAACAAGCGGCCATCTAGCTCAGAAGCAAATAAGCCCACATGGAAGAAGCACACCGGCCAGTGCGATCACGAGGTGCCCAAGGGACCAGATATAAGGCATCATGCAAAAAAAAAAAGATATAAGTGTGTGTATGTATGTGTATATATGTGTATATGTATATATGTATGTGTATATATATATTATATTAAATGAAGGGGGAAGTGCAGAGTGGAGACCCAAGGCCCAAGTGTCGGCCAATGGAGATCCCCTCATAGAGGGGCTTAGGAGAGGAGATGGGTTAATTAGGGTGTGAGGTAGTATCGATGAAGAACACAGCTTTCCCCCAGATCCTGGATGCTTCCTCCCCCCAACTACCATGATCCGAATTCTACCTTGCAGGGCTGGATAGGACAGAGGCTGTACACTGGTACATATGAGGGTTGGAGGTACAGGGAATCCAGGGTGGATGATACCTTCAGGACCAAGGGTGTGAGTGACGATGCTGGGCGAGTGGAGGGTGAGTGGGTTGGAAAGGGGGAACTGATTACAAGGATCCACATGTGACCTCTTCCCTGGGAGAGGGACAGCAGAGAAGGGGGGAAGGGAGACCCCGGATAGGGCAAGATATGACAAAATAACGAGGTATAAATTACAAAGGGCATATGAGGGAGGGGGGAAAGGGGAGGGAGGGGGTGAAAAAAAAGAGGACCTGATGCAAGGGGCTTAAGTGGAGAGCAAATGCCTTGAGAATGATTGGGGCAGGGAATGTATGGATGTGCTTTATACAATTGATGTATGTATATGTATGGATTGTGGTAAGAGTTGTTTGAGTCCCTAATAAAATGTAAAAGAAGAAAAGAGAAAAAAATGATTAGGGCAAAGACTGTACAGATGTGCTTTATACAATTGATGTATGTATATGTATGAACTGTGAAAAGAATTGTATCAGCCCCAATAAATTGTTAAAATAAAAAAAAAGAATGCAAAAGGAAAAGAAAAATATACCAAGAAAACAATAATGAAAAAAAAGCAGAGGTAGCGATCTTAATATCTGATCAAATTGACCTCGAGATACAGGCCATTACAAGAGACAAGGAGGGGCACTCTATAATGCTCAAGAACCAGTGAGCATAATAAACATATATGCACCTAACGAGAGAGCTGCAAAATTCTTTATCAAACACTCCAAAAAATGAAAAAAGACATCACAGACTCAACAACTATAGTTGGTGACTTTAATACACCACTCTCTGAAAAAGGTAGATCATTAGGAAATAACTTAACAAGAAGGCTCCAGATCTAAATAGCACAATTGGACGACTTGACTGGATAGATATTTTCAGAGCTTTCCACCCACATGTGAAAAAATTCACATTCTTTTCAAATCCACATGGCACATATTCGATATTAGCCACATACTGTGACACAAGTTGATTTTGAGTAAATTCAAGCACATAGAGGTTATACAGACATCTCTCTCCAATAATTGCACCATAAAGCTGGAAATTAACACAAGGACAGTGAAGAAAACTAGGGAAAACAATGATAAAATGAACAATACCCTATTGCAAAAGGAGATGAAATCAGGAAGTGTCTAGAACCAATGAGAACGAAAATAGGATGTACCAAAGCCTGTGGGATACAGGAAAGCATTTATCAGAGGAAGGCTGATAGCAATAAGTGTACACATTTAAAAAGACGAGAGACTCGTGGATGATATGATGACACAAAACTTCCACCAATTAGAACAGAATCAAGAGAACAACCCTACTAAAAGCAAGAGGATAGATATAATAAAATCAGAGCCAAGATACAGCAGAGGGAAAACCAGAAACTATGGGGGAAAATTGATGCTGCTGAAAGTTGATTCTTTGAAAGAATTAACAGAATTGATAGACCTCTGCAAACCTAATCAAAAAGAGGAAGGAACAAACAACATTTGCAAGGATCAGGGATGAAACAGGGGACAATACAAATGGACTCTAATGAAATCAAAAGGATAATTACACAGTACTATGAAGGTCTAACTCTAACTAATTCAACAATTTGGAAGACATGGACAAATTATGGAAACACATTCCCTCACTAGACTATCCCAGATGGATGTCAAGAACTTCAATAGACCCATAACAATGGAAGAAATAGCCAAGGTAATCTAGGGATTACCAACAAAAATATCTCCTTGGCCAGATGGCTTCACAAGAGAATACTAGCAAGCATTCAGGGAAGAACTGACACCAATCCTATATGAACTCTTTCAGAACATAGAAAAAGATGGAAAATCCTGAAGTCTTTCCATGAAGTTAGTATACCTCTGATACCTAAAGCGCGGAAAGATGCCACAGGAATTGAGAACTATAGACCAAAAATCTTTAACAAAATAGTGGCCAAGAGAATACAAAAGCGTATTAAAAAATAATCCTCATGACTAAGTGGGATTTATACTAGGGATGCAGGGATGGTTGAGCATACGAAAGACCATCAACATTATTCACCACATTGTCAGGAAAAATGATAAGACCTACATGATAATATCCATAGGTGTTGAAAAAGCATTCGACAACATCCAACACGTATTTCTTTTTAAGACACTCAAGAAGATAGGAATAGATGTAAAATCCCTCAATATTATACAAGTCATATATGAAAAACCAACAGCAAATGTGTTAGTTAATGGAGAAAAGAAAAAACAATTCCACTGAAAAAGGGGACCAGACAAAGGTGTCCTTTGTCCCCACTCCTATTTGATATCGTACTGTCGGTCCTAGCTAACAACATAAGACAAAGGTATTCAGCTGGGGAAGGAAGAGTTCAAATTATCATTATTCACAGATGATATGATTCGATATATCGAAGATCCCTTAAAATCCACAAGCGGAGTGTTGGAAGGAATAGGGGAATACGGCAGAGTGACAGGATTCAAAATCAACAAACAGAAGTCTATTGGACTGCTCTACACATCACACAAGACCACAGAAGAGACGATTAAAAAGGTAGTACCCTTTACAATTGCTGAGCACAAATTGAAATGCCTAGGGATATACCTGACTTTAAAATGAAAGATTTGTATGAGGAAAACTATAAAATGCTACTTCAAGAAATCATGAGTGACCTCAACAAATGGAAATATATCCATTGCTCATGCATTGGCAGACTCAATATAGTAAAGATGACAGATCTGCCCAAGGCACTATATAAGTTCAAGACTATCCCGATATGAATACCACCATCCTCTTCAAATAATTAGAAAAACAAATTGCCAACTTCATATGGAGGGGAAAGAAGCCCAGAATTAGCAGAGAATTCCTCAAGAAGAAAGACAGAGTGGGAGTGCTTGCTCTACCTGATTTTACCACATACTATACGGCCACATCAGTCAAAACAGTGTGGTACTGGCAAAATGACAGATATTCAGACCAATGGAAAAGAGATGAAGACCCAGAAATAAAAACATCAGGCAACTGAGCTTTGATAAGGGCCCAAAAATATTAAATGGGAAGCAGATGACATCTTCAATAAATGGTGCTGGGGAAAAATGGATATCTACCTGCCGAAAAATGAAGCAAGTCCCTTAACTCTTACCTCACTCCATGCAGAAGAATAAATTCAAAGTGGATCACAGACCTTGAGATAACCCGGACCCCAAATAAGGGCCATTAATGTGGGAATTGGGGCAAACCTGAGAACTTTGGCACAGGGAATACATAGGCTATCATAAATGGGGAAGGATACAAATACAGAGGAGTCACAAATAGACAAGTGGGATATACTGAAGATAAGATACCTGTGTACATTGAAAGACTTCACCAAGAGAGTAATAAGAGAGTCCACCGACTGGGAAAACATCTTTACCAATGACACAGCAGACAAAGGCCTTATTACTAAAATCCACAATAGTTTGCAAGCTTACAATAAGAGAAAATCTAATTGCCCACAGAGTAGGTGTGCCAATTCCCTGAAAAGAAGTTTCACAGAGTCTGAAATCTGAATGGCCAATAAACACATGAGAAAATGTTCCTGATCATTAAGCCATAAGAGAAATGCATACCAAAGCCACTATGGGTTACCACTAACACCCTCAAAGATAGTCTAATTCCTAAAACCAGAAAGCAACAAGTGTTGGAGTGGCTATGGTGAGATAGGAACTTTCAACCACAGCTGGTGGACCTGTAGGTATGTACAACCACTATGGAAATCGATTTTTTTCCTGATAGTAGTTGTTTTTTTTGTTTTTTTTAAACGTTTTATTAGGGGCTCATACAACTCTTTTCACAGTCCATATATATACATACATCAATTGTATAAAGCACATCCGTACATTCTTTGCCCTAGTCATTTTCTTTTTTTTTTTTCCTTTTCTTTTTCTACATTTTATTAGGGACTCATACAACTCTTATCACAATCCATACATATACATACATCAATTGTATAAAGCACATCCATACATTCCCCGCCCCAATCATTCTCAAAGCATTTGCTCTCCACTTAAGCCCTTTGCATCAGGTCCTCTTTTTTTTACCCTCCCTCCCAGCTCCCCTCTCCCTCATGTGCCCTTTGTAATTTATACATCGTTATTTTGTCATATCTTGCTCTATCCGGAGTCTCCCTTCCCCCCCTTCTCTGCCGTCCCTCTCCCAGGGAGGAGGTCACATGTGGATCCCTGTAATCAGTTATGGAAATCGATTTAGCAACTTCTCAAACAGATGGAAATTGAGTTACCATATGACCCAATAATCCCCCTACTGGGCATATACCCAGAAGTGGCAAGAAACAAACCACGACTAGATGTTGGTACTCCAATGTTCTTTGCGGCACAGCTCACAATCGCAAGGAGTTGGAAACAACCCAAATTTGAATCAAAGGATGAATAGATTAAAACATTGTGCTATGTACAATGTAGTACTATGCATCGCTAAAACGCAGTGCTGAATGCATGAAGCATATATCGCATGGGAAGAACTGGAGGAAACTATGCTACGTGAAGTAAGCCAAGCACAAAGGGACAAGTATAACATGGGTCCGCTGAAGTAAGTTTATATATATACCTGATGCCAAGGGCTTAAGTGGAGAGCAACTGCTTTGAAAATGAAGAGGGCAATGAATGTACAGATGTGCTTTATACAAGTGATGCATATATGAATTGTGATAAGAGTATGTGAGCCCCTAATAAAACGTTAAAAAATAAATTTAAAAAATAAAGAAAGAACAGAAATGCAAATGCAAAGGGGGTAAAGGAAAAAGTCACTATATACAAACACTCTAGGGGTGAGGTCCAGGTAGTATGGGACAGACCAGAACAAAGTGAGAGGAAAATATGGTAGCCAACTAAAAACGGAGCAGGACTGGAGGAAAAGGGAAAGTTTAAAAAAAGATGTGTGATGGGGGAAGAGGACACTGACCTACACAATGTGAGGGTATTGTTTGTGTCTCCACAGGGAAAGAGGGATCAGATTTAAAGCCAATGCCAGATTAATACAGCATGCTGAAAAGGAGTGGGGAGCCAGTGGAGTTGCCTCATGGCTCGGCCCCCATATCAGCAACGTGGAAAACTGCACCTCACCCCGGAAGAATGTACTTGAGAGGACAGCACTCCAGCTGCAGCTTGGGGAGAGGGGGATGTCTGATCAGAGCAAAGGGGAGCAAACGAGCGGGAGGAAGAGAGAGTGGAGAACATTCTAGGCCTGGAGAACGATAACCCCGCTCTGAACAGCCAATGGAGAGTGGAGAGTATGACTGATCCCACGATGAGTCACACCCACCGTCCCTTGATGGCCCAGGGCCCTAACAGGGACAACACTGGAGACTCAGTGTCTGGACTGGCCCAGACTGACCCTAGAAACTGAGGAAAACCTCTAAAAGAGAGCAGCAGAGCAATCATGGGAGCAGAGCAGGGAGCCCCTGAGGGAGTACAAAGGACAGACTCTGGGGCCAGAGCATGGTACCCCTCAGACCCGACTAAAGGACATACCTAGAGATCAAAAATCGGACCTTGATCTACTTACAGGTTTTTTTCTTCTTTGTAAATTAAAAAAAAAATTGATTCTTCTATGGGTAATTGGTTCCTTTTTTGTTGTAATCACTGTGTTTTCACTCATTGCCTATCTTGCTATGGCTTGATTATTGGTGCATATTATTATGTCTACAAAGCTATCTAAATAAGACAAACTGGATGAATAGTCTGGAGGAGAAAACAACAGGACCAATAGTTCTGCGGGGTCATGGGAGAGGGTGAGGTGGGGTAAGGAGTTGGTGCTGACCGACCGAGGGACATGGGAGCAACAAGTGACCCAAAATCAGTTGAAAGGAGAGTGTGAGGGGCATGGTAGGGATTCAGCCAGGGCAACATAACCAGGAGAAATTATTGAAACCCAAATAAAGGCTGAGTATGAGAGTGGGAAAAGAGAAAAGTAAAAGGAAATAGAGGAAAGAACTAGGTGATAAAGGGTATTTATAGAAGTCTAAAGACTGGAATGTACATGTGTAAATACATTTATATAAGAGTGTGGGGTAAGAGATCTGTGTGCATATATTTATAGGTTTAGTATAAAGGCAAAAGATGGGCATTGGGCCTCCACACAAGCACTTACTCAATACAAGAATATGTTGTTCAATTAAATTGGAATTCCAGGATGCACAAATGCCAGGGATGATTGGTGAAGAAAAATGTGTGTCTAAGCAAATGTGGTGAAGATAGCTAATGCTGCCTGACTATCAAAGATATAGTGTCTAGGGTCTTAAAGGCTTGAAAATAAACAAGTGGCCATCTAGCTGAGAAGCATCAAAGCCCACATGGAAGAATCACACCAGGATGCCTGACTATGAGGTATAGAAGGGAAAAGTTATCAGACATCAAACACCTAAAAATCATATCAGTGGGTGCCCACCTTCCTGATATAATCACTGAAGACAGACGTGTGCATAAACAAATGTGGTGAAGAAAGCTGATGTTGCCAGGCTATCAAAAGACATACCATCTGGGGTCTTAAAAGCTTGAAGATAAAAAATTGGCCATCTATTTCAGAAGCTACAAAGTCACCATGGATGAGGGACACCAACCAGTGTGACCACGAACTGTCGAAGGGATCAGGTATCAAGCATCAAAACCAAATAATCATATCATTGTAAATGTGGGTGAGTTTAGAGTGGAGACTCAAACCCCAGCTGTAGGCAACTGGACACCCCCTTACTGAAGGGTTGTAGGGAGGAGATGAGCCAGTCAGGGTTCAGTGTAGCAACAATAAAACATTTAACTTTCCTCTAGTTCTTAAATGCTTCCTCCCTCTCCTAACCCCCACTATCATGATCCCAATTCTACCTTACAAATCTAGCTAGACCAGAAGATGTACATTGGTACAGATAGCAACTGGAAACACAGGGAATTCCAGGACAGATGAGTCCTCTAGGACCAGTGGTGAGAGTGGCGATGCCTGGAGGGTGGAGGGAATGTGGGGTAGAAAGGGGCAACCGGTTAAAAGAATCTACAAATATCCTCCTCCCTAGAGGATGGACAGCAGAGAAGACGGCGGGGGGAGACTTCGGACAATGTAACATATGATAAAATAATAATTTGTGAATGATGAAGGGTTCATGAGTTAGGACGCAGTGGGGAGGGAGGGGGAAAATGAGCAGCCAATATTAAGGGCTCAAGTAGAAGGCAAATATTTTGAGAATGCTGATGGCAACAAATGTACATATGTGTTTGACACATGTATGTATGCATGAATTGTGATAAGACATCTACAACCCCAATAAAATGATTTTTTAAAAAGAATATATGTTCCCCAGCATCTCAGCTGTCAAGCGCACCAGTCAGCCTATACAGATGTCAAAACTCAAATCAATCTCATTGCCATTGAGTCAATTCTGATTCATCGAAACTCATATATAAATCTTATGAGGTTGTACATCTTTACAGGAACAGACAACCGAACTGTTTTCCCGTGGAATGACTGGTGAGTTTGAACTGCAGCACTTTAAATTAGCAGTCCAACACTTACTGATCATGCCACTCTTAAGCAGAACACTACACCTGAACAAAAGTAAAACAGGTCTGCAATTACAACATGCAATCCCCAAATTTCCGAAGTAAGAGAAATATTGATGAACAGAATTTCCATGTCCATAGACCTAAGCCCTGATAAACAAAGGGATGATATTTGATGTTCTATCTAGGGGATTCTGTTTGTAACTTATTTTAACAAAAAAGATGGTCTCATCTACAAGTTCTGACTTAGAAGTGGCACAATATTCACTGTCTTCAGAGTCTGGTCCAAAGAGGCCCCAAAGCAGGTGAGACAATGATTGGCTTCTTGTGTCTAATGAGGCTCTCAGGTGTCTTGTCTTGCACCAGTGATTATAAAGATTCCTGCAAATGCCAACTCTGTGATTTTCACCGAAGAACTTTCCCGCACAGAAGACTAAGACCATGAATGCCTGCTCCTCACTTGCTCAGGACTTCATCTTTATTTCTAAGAGTTTGTATTGTTTTCTATGGCCTTTGTTTGTTCTTAGTAGCGTTTATCTCAGAGGTGTTATGTACATGGCGATCATCCTCTTGAAGCTATATTATATTCTTTTCCATTTTTTCGTATACGAAACCCAGGATTGATGAATCTATGAGGACAGCAAGTATAATAATGGTTTGAGGAAATGGTACATTGGGGCGGAGGTGAGGGTGATGTCATGGAGTCCATGTATTAAATGAATGTTTGGAAACGGATTGTGGTAGCAATTGTATATTCTACTTGATGTGATTGAAATATGGAATGATATGATACATGTGTTTCAACCCCACTAACAAAAAAGGAGAAGAAGAAGAAGCATTGATGAATCTGCAGAAGTGAAGGGTATCTGATAACTACAGAATCTACTCTCTGCCAGGTAAGGTTACAATAGAGCACACATCAATATTTTCTTTTGAAGATAATGAACTTCTTTTAGATTCAGGGAGCAATAAGAAGAGTCTTGAATAAGTTGAACTTCGAGTTAAACCAAGAAATACTTGTCTCACCCTTTGTCTCTCATGAGCTACAAAGGAATTAGGGTTGGGACTTGAAAAAAAATGTAAGCATAGAAAAATGTGGTCACTCAGTTGAGCTAGAAATATTATCATGTGATTTTAAATTTTGTAAAACAATAGTCAAGTAGGAATAATATCACCAGTGATTGTGGAAAATTGGAAGCATAGTTGGAGTAGACAGATCTTGTTTTGGCAATTCCATTACTGATATGAAAAATTGTCTTAATTGGAAATTGAATTTGTTCTCGATTTTAATTACTCCTCTCTAGGTGCCTGAACTGGTTGTTGAACATTGACCCAGTGCCATGGACAGGAATTGGACCAACCATTCAAGTGTCTCCGAGTTTCTCCTCCTGGGCCTCTTCTGGAAGCCCCAGCAGCAGCAGATACTCTTTGTGCTCTTCCTGATCATGTACTTGGGGACAGTCCTGGGAAACCTGCTCATCATCCTGGCCATCAGCACAGACTCCCGCCTGCACAGCCCCATGTACTTCTTCCTCAGCAACCTGTCCTTTGTGGACCTCTGTCTCTCCTCTACCATAGTCCCCAATATGCTGACCAATCACATACAAAGCAGTCAGACCATCTCCTTCCCTGGGTGTCTCACACAGATGTATTTTTTCATTTTGTTTATTGTTTTGGACAATTTCCTCCTGGCTGTGATGGCCTATGATCGCTTTGTTGCTGTATGTCACCCTTTACACTATACAACAAAGATGACCCATCAGCTCTGTGCCTTGATGGTCACAGGGTCTTGGGGCATTGTCAATGTGCATGCTCTGTTGCATACCCTGCTGATGGCTCAACTATCATTCTGTGCTGACAACAGGATCCCCCACTTCTACTGTGATGTGAATGCTCTCCTGAAACTCTCCTGCTCTGACACACACCTCAATGAGATGATGATTCATACTGAGGGGGTTCTGATAATGGTCACCCCATTTGTTTTCATCCTGGTTTCCTACATTTGCATCACCACTGCTGTCCTGAGAGTCCCATCCACAAAGGGCAAGTGGAAAGCCTTCTCCACCTGTGGTTCCCACCTGGCTGTGGTTTCCATCTTTTATGGCACCATCTTTGCTGTGTATTTTAGCCTGTCACTCACCCACTCAGCTGAAAATGACATTGCAGCTGCTGTGATGTACACGGTGGTAACCCCCATGCTGAACCCTTTCATCTACAGCCTCAGGAACAAGGACATGAAAGGGGCACTAAAAAAAATAATATGTATTAATGTTTTTTCTTTTCAACAATGAATTGGTTTTAAATGTCATAAGGGAATGTCATAGTTTGTAATAAAACTTTTTCCCCCTAGTCTCTGGCATTTAGCAGTTGTCCATCCACGCATTTGTAAAGGAAGATTAAGAGTCAGTGTTTCCCAAAGTGGGTGATATTGCCCTCTGAGATTTCTAGAATGATCCAGCAGGGTGCAAAAGCAGATTCTTAGTGTTTTCCCTGTATTCTTGGATATTGTATTAAAGCTTTTCATTGTAGGGGGGCATTGAGTAGTTTTTTTAGTTTAGTTTAGATTTGTTTCCTGAAAAGAAGGCAGTAGGCAAAATAAATTTGAAACCTATGGAAGTGCAAGAGGTGAAGCTTAATCCTATTACCAACTAATGTGAATTGTCCAACTGCCAATGCCCTCCAGCCCAAACCACCAGGACACACAGACATCTTGTTGCTGATTTCATCAGGAAGGACTGCATTTATCGAGGTAATTCCAGTCTAAGGGTGTTAGGAAGGACTTCCAGAATTTGAGCGTTAGCTGATTTTTGTAAGGGTGTTTGTGATCTGGATTTGATATTGTTAGAAATTATTTGCAATTCTCATTGGACATAGCAATAGCTTCTCTAGACAGCAGGAAGACTAGAGTAAAGTGAAAGCTATAATTAGTAAGAAGTAAGTTATCCCTCCTATCAGTTAGGATGGGTGATGCTTTGTCATTTCTGTAGCTTGAATAATGTTTATGCTTTGTCTGTGTACAGGTATGACTTTAGTGATCTTTTTTGTTATTATTGTTCCAAATCTCTCATGATCACTTGTGTTATGTCCTAAATAGTTTTCTGTGTTTACCGGGAATTGCTCATTGAAGTGTCTGTTGTTGTTAGGTACTTTCTAGTTGGTTTCCATTGATAGCGACCCATGAGCAAGAGTGCAAAACACTGCCTGATCTCATGTCACCCTCACAATTGAGCTCCTTGTTGCAGCCATTGTGTTAATCCATCTCCTAGATGTTCTTCTTCTTTTTGACTGTCCTTTGACTTTAACAAGCCTGGTATCCTTCTCCAGGTACTGGGCTTTCCTATTCACAAGTTGAAAGTATATGAGACACAGGCGCTCCATTTTAGCTTCTAGGGAGCATTCAGATTTTACATTTTCTAAGAGAGATTTGTTTGTTTTTCTGGCCATCAATGGTATGTTTCTTATGATTTGCCAACCCTGTAATTCAAATGCATGAATTTTTCTCTGGTCTTCTCTGTTCATTGTTCACCTTTCATATATGAGGCCAATTGCTGATTTCTTTCCTGCTGTTTCTATGCGTGTTGATAATAGATCCAAGGAAAATTAAACCTTGAAACCTGTAATCTTTTCTCCATTTATCACATTGTTGTCTATTGGCCTAGTTTTAGGGGGGAATATCCTCAAATGGGATATATACTTCTATATACACATTAGTAATCTATACTGAAAGCTGTAGTCTGGGTGTTTCATTAGTGAGTGCTTCAGGTTCTCTTGGCTTTTTGCATGCAAGGTTGTGTCAGCTGAAAATCACAGTTGTTAAAGAGCCTTCTGTCCTTCCTGGTGGTAGGTTCCTTTGGATAGTCCAATTTCTCAGTTGTTTGGTCAGCAATTATTTATTTATTTACCTTTTTACCTGAGTTTTGTATCATGCACATTTTAGTGGGAGCATGGATAATTTAAACAAGAAATAATTATCTTCCTTAATTGCAGTGTGCAGGCTTGCTTTTTTCAGTGTCCTCCTGCATTCTATCCTGTGTGCTCAAGTCATCCTGGTGGTGTAATGTTTATGCATTGGACTGCAACCACACTGTTGTTAGTTCAAAACCACCAGTGGCTCCAAGGGAGAAAGACCAGGCTTATTACTTTCATAAAGGGTTACAGTCTTGGAAAACACGGGGATAATTCTGACCTATCCTATACGCCAAGTGAGGCAGGCCATATTGAGTTGAGTCATAATCTAACCAGAAGAAGATAAGAGTTTTGTGTTTGTGAATGGGTGCATATTGTTGTGGACTTTATGAATGGCCTGTCCTGATTTTACTTTGGTTATGTATGTGGACCCCCAAGGATCCAAATGGAATGAAGTTTTTTCACATCAAAAGCATGTTTGTCTCATCAGTGTGCTGGATTGATTTAAGTGGGTAATATAGATTTTGGATACCAAAATAGGAGGATAAAAGCATGATGTGGCTGGCTTACAAATTGTCATGGAAGGGGACTATGTACATAGGATTATGTTATAGGTGTTCACTTAATGCCAATTATTAGACATAGAATATTTTGTTTTCCTCACTCACACAATATTATGTTTAAATGAAGCTGGCACATTTTGAGTTACTTACATTTTAGTTTAAGTTTGCTAGGCAGAAATATGACTTTAATATTGTCCTTGTTTTAATAATTATACATGACTAAAAATTGTGTACACTTGTACAGATAAGAGCTGAAAAGACAAGGAATCCAGGACTGATAAAAACCTCAGAACCAATAATGAGAATAGGGATATGAGGAGGGAAGGGGGTAGAGGAAGAAGGAGGGAACTAAGATTATTTAATCTACATATAACTCCCTCCCAGGGGGATGGACAATTCAACAGTGGGTGAAGGAAGATATCGGTCAGTGTAAGACATAAAAAAATAACAATAATTTATAAATCATCAAGGCTTATGTGGGAGGGAGTGAAAAATATGAGGATCTGATATCAAGGGCTCAAAGAGAAAGAAAATGGTTTGAAAATGAAGATTGCAGCAAATGTAAGAATATGCTTGACACAATGGATGAATGTATGGGTTGTGATAAGAGTTATAAAAGCACCCAATAAAAACAACAATAAAAGTGAATTGTGTACAAGGCCAAGTTGGCAAGCGGTGGACTGAGATAGGGCGTGTGTGTGTGTGTGTGTGTGTGTGTGTGCCAAGATAGGTTCTGTAAGAACACATGGGTGAACTTTAGCCTGTTGCTGCAGTCCAGCTGTAGCGAGGTCCAGGGGTCCCTCAAGGTGAATCACGGATTCGGTGACTGGGAGACAGAAACCACATTACCCAAAGGGTGTGGGTGACTGTTCCAAATTTATTCGTGTAAAGCTTCAACGTATATATTCTTTTTCTTGGCTTAAAGCTAATGGGCTGAGATCATACATCAGGAAATTCTCAGGCCACAAGACCATGACAAGTTACATAATCACATAATGATTCTTGGTTAAAAATTAGTACATCTTGAAACTAAAGCTCATTCAACCACAAGGGTGATAGACATAAATCTCCTAAAAATATCTGACTACACTTTATCCAACTAGGGTGCATTGTTCTAACTATGAAACAATAAAGCATTAACACATTTCATTATCAATCAAAAAAAAATACTTGAAAGGCTTTGGCTATTCTTTCTGTTCTTTCTGAGGCTGTTCCTCTAGGGTTTTCATTTCTTCTTCTTTCTTTTCCACCAAGTCCCCATAAATTAAACTCCCAAGTCTTTCTGTACCAAGGTATGAGTTGCCTCACAATAGGTAGCTTTGCTTCAGTCGACTTCAAGCACCATGGGGCTCTACTCTTGCTAAACTTTCCATAGAACTTAAATTACTAAAAGGAACTTGTACACCTTATTTGTTAACTATTCTTATGCCATTTTCATTACAAACACCCATATAAGGTAAATCAGGGTCAGGAACTCTATTTCTCTTTGGGTTATTTCCTGCAGGGACGTACCATATTCTACCCCCTATGCAGTAACCAATATAAGGAGGCAGAAAAACTGGAAGAGGATGATAAACTTTTTTAGGGTCTTGCACAAAAGCTTCCAAACAAACCTCTGAGATTTCCGTGGGGTTCGGTTGCAATAGCTCAGCCTGCTCAAGATCTAACATCAATTCCTTAAGGGGATTTTCTGGTTTCCAGTTTCTAATTTTATTCTACAATACACTTTGCACCCAATCAGGATATGGATCTTTCAAAGCCATAGGAAGGGGAATAACCTCAACTTCTGGGGAATATTCCTCAGTTGATATCAGTTGTTTCCTAAAAGGGGAAGTGATAAAAATTATCAGGAACCAGAGAGCAGCTACAATTATCAATAATGATATCAGGCCAATAATTCCATGGTTCACAGAAGAGACTTTCCTTGGTGGAGCCTTCTTTGAATGCTCCTCCTCCATGCGCTGATTTTGTCAAGGCCCATGGTTGGAAGTGGTCTCGGTAGCCTGTCAATCAGTTCACACCTTGATTGGAGGGCTACCAAGATAAATGGCTTTCTGGAAGCTGGCCTTTCTCTCTGTCTCTGCTTTCACTTTCCTGTGGACAAGCCCCAGGGAGCCACTCTGAGACCTGTGAGAGCCCTGGACATACAAGACGTTGCAGCCACTGGCCTGTTACCTTCCTGCATTTTTGTGACATTGCATAGGCTCTGTGAGCCTGAAGAGAGATTGATGGACTAGTATTGGATTTATGGGCAAATATCAGATTATGAACTTGACCTGGACTGGTCTGGGATGTTTTCTTAATACACAATGACTCTTTGATCTAAAGTTCTTTCTTACACACATATGAGTGTCTCTGGATTTTGAGGAGGAAAGAGGAAAACAGAGCAGCTTTCCACAACTTTCATTTCAGAGAGACGACGTGTTTTGTGAAAACTGGCAGAATTCAGAATCAGAGGCTGTTTCTGAGTTTATTGCATGATCTTTTTAATTTTCATTAAATTTGCATATTAAAATGTTTCCATTGAGGAATACATGGGATCATTTTTATTATTCAGCCTCTATTTTTTCATATTCTCCCTATAACAGAAAATGTTAATTTCTTAAAAGTTTGAAAGAGCCGAGAGGGGGAAGATGGCCGACAGGGACACCCGCATACTCTGAGAGCTCCTCCAAACAAAGCGGGATTGGCGACCAGGTAGCTGAATAGTAAGAGTCTGGTGAGTGAAATATCCCCCTGGGACAGCACCCCAGTCCTACCCCACGTATTTGTCCTGAGCAGGGGTCTAGGTGAAAGAGGACCGGACTAGTGGGACATCTCTGGCCACTAAGCTGCCGTGAGCTCACTGGCGACCGGCTTAGGCTCCATCCCCAAACCCGGCGCCTAGCCCAGAGCCACTTGCCTGCCCTGCCTACTCCAGCGGCCCACACCCCACTCCCTATCGCGGATCCCCACTGGGAGAGAAGCTTTCCTCTCCCGCAGTTCCCCTCTCCCCACAGGGCAGCGATCTGCCCTCGGGCCCACGTCCCTCCCTCCATTCATCCAAGCTCAGGGGAGCGGACCCGCGGGTTGTCTGGCGACCCCCACGGGGGACCATCCACCCGCACCGCTGCCGCGGACCTCTCCACCTGCCCTCCGCGCGCTGGCCTCCCACCCCCGCCCGCCCCCGCCAGCCCCTGGCAGCCTAGCGCCAGCTCCACTCCTGGCGGGGACCCTGCGCTGAGCACTTCCCGCCAACAGGAGCCATAGCCCAACCCGCGCCTGTCCCGGACCCTGAGCTTCCACGGAGCGCCGCGCCCCGCGCTGCTGAGTCTGCCCACCAAGGCCCCCCCCCTGCGCAAGGCACAAGAGTAGGTGCCCTCCCCAGGGTGCTGCGGGGACCCCGGCGGCCGCGACTCTGAGCCTGAGCAGAGGAAGGGCGCCATTGCCCCCAGCGGTTTCGCGCCAAAAGGGCGGAGAGCGAACACCATTGTTCCCTGCAGTGTCCCGCAGCTGCCTGCACAGCTATCCAAGGGGCCCGCTCACAGCCCGGGCAGATCAAACACTCCACCTGCAGTCTCGGCTTTGCAGTCCCTGAGGAGCCCTCAGTGAGCTCCAGCCAGCTCTCACCACCTGGGGCCCTGTTGGGTCCCCAGTGCCAGCCCTAAGCCTGCCGCAGCCCGCCCCAGCCACCCCAGGAGACGGCACAGTGGCCTGAGCCTCCACACAATAAGGTTACTCCTGTCTCCCAGAAGCATGGGGCCTATTAAAGGATCAAGGAAAAATCAACAGACCACATCACTCCCAACAAAAAAATCAGAAAAACGAGGCACTTTAACAGACCTAACGTCACTCATAGAAGAAACAGATATAGATCAGCCACAAAAGGAAATCTTCAGAACTCTGCTTGCAGTAATACAGGAGCTAAGAGAAGCAAACAAAAATAAGGATGCAACGATAGAAGGGATGAAATGCACAATAGAGGGGATGAAGTCCACAATAGAGGGGATGAATACTATCCACCAAAAGGAACTGCAGAAACTAACAGAGGAGGTAGCAGAGGCCACACAAAAGGTCACAGAAGCTATATCTAGGCTTGAGGAGGCTGAGAACCGTATCAGTGAACTCGAGGACGCTCAAAACAAACGAAGCAAGCGAGAAAAACAATCAGATAGGAAAATTAAAGAAACAGAAGACAGCCTGAGATCAATGACAGATGCTATGAAGAGGAATAATATTCGAATAATCGGTCTACCGGAACACAACATAACACACAAATCGACCGCCAAGATAGCAAAGGAATTCCTGGAAGAAAATTTCCCCAACCTAACAAAGGAGAATCCGACTCTCATACAGGAAGCAGAGAGGACGCCGGCTAAGCTAAACACCAAGAAGAACACGCCAAGGCATATAATTGTAAAATTATCCAACTTAGAGGAAAAAGAGAAAATTCTACGAGCATCAAGAGAAAGGAAGACAGTCACATACAAAGGAGCGCAGGTAAGGGTATGCTCAGACTTATCAGCTGAAACCATGAAGAGGAGGAGAGAATGGAGCAGCATCTTCCAAATTCTGAAAGATAAAAATGCCTCCCCCAGAATCCTATACCCTGCCAAGTTATCCATTAAGATAGAGGGTAAGATAAGGGTCTTCCAGGACAAGGAAGAACTCAAAAAATATACTGCAAGTCACCCGACCCTGCAGAACATACTGGCCGACTCACTATGGCCAGAAGATCAAGCTCCAACTAGAACCTCCAGGAGACCACCATATAGCCCATCTCCATCTAGAAGCCAACATGCCAGCAACACGTACCAGGACAACACGGTCTCAGATGGAAAAGAGGACAGGATAGAAACCCTCCACTCAAACGCAGTACACTGATATGAAGGAAGATAGGCAAAGACCCAAAACACAAAACAGAATATGGCAACCATGAAGCCAGAGATTGTAATAATCACTTTGAATACAAATGGGCTCAATTCATATGTTAAAAGAAAGAGGCTGGAGGATTGGATTAGAAAACATAACCCATCAATCTGCTGCCTGCAAGAGACACACCTTAAGCAAGCAGACAAGCATATGCTGAGAATAAAGGGCTGGCAGAAAGTTTACCAAGCAAATGGTAACTCCAAGAAGGCAGGAGTGGCTATCTTAATCTCCGACAAAATGGATCTCAAGATCCAAAACATAAAAAGAGACAAAGAGGGACATTACATAATGCTCAAAGGCTCAGTAAACCAGGAAGCAATAAGCATACTGAATATTTACGCACCTAATAATGGTGCGGCAAATTTCGTCAAAAAAACTATTAAAAAAATGACAGAAGAAATCACGGAAACAACAATAATAGTGGGGGACTTCAACACTCCACTATCAGAGAAAGACAGGTCACAGGGAAAGAAGCTCAGCAAAGAGGCCAGAGAGCTAAACAATGTAATTAGGCAACAGGGCCTGATAGACATCTATAGAGCCTTTCATCCAAAAGCAAAAGGTTTCACATTCTTCTCCAATCCACACGGATCTTTCTCAAGAATAGATCACATGCTGGGGCACAAGGCCAGCCTGAGTAAATTCAAACACATAGATATTATCCAGACGTCTTTCTCAGACCACCATGCCATAAAGCTGGAGATTAATAGAAGGGCACCCAGAAAAGCAAGGGCCACCAATTGGAGAATAAACAACGATCTCCTGCGACATGAATGGGTTAAGGTCCAGATCAGAGAGGATATCAGGAAATTTCTAGAAACTAATGAGAACGAGCATACAACATATCAAAACTTATGGGACACTGCAAAGGCAGTTATCAGAGGTAGCTTGATATCACTGAATGCATACATGAAAAAAGAAGAAAGGCGTATGACAGATATGTTAACACAAAACCTCCAACAACTAGAACAGAGTCAACAGAACTACCCCTCCAATAGCAAGAGAAAAGAAATAATAAAAATCAGGGCGGAGTTAAACCAGTGGGAAGACAAAAGAACAATGCAAAGGATTAACGCAACTAGAAGCTGGTTTTATGAACGAATTAATAAAATTGACACTCCCCTGGCAAAGCTTACCAAAGATAGAAAGGAACAATCATCAATAGCCAGGATGAGGGATGAATCGGGGGCAATAACAACAGACCCCAATGAGATAAAAAGGATAATCACAAAGTACTATGAAGGTTTGTATTCTAATGAATTCAGAAACCTGGAAGACATGGATAAATATTTAGAAAAACAATCTATCCCTAGATTATCTGAGACAGAGATCAAGAACCTCAACAAACCCATAGCGAAGGAAGAAATAGAGAGTGTCATCAAAAACCTACCAAGGAAAAAGGCCCCAGGGCCAGATGGCTACACAGCAGAATTTTACCAAACATTCAGGGAAGAGCTGACACCGATCCTCCACAAAGTATTCCATAACATAGAAAAGAACGGCAAGCTCCCAAACTCATTTTACGAAGCCAGCATTACTTTGATACCCAAACAGGGAAAAGACCCCACAGGCGTAGAGAATTATAGACCAATATCTCTAATGAACATAGATGCAAAAATCCTTAACAAAATATTGGCCAATAGAATACAAAGGAACATCAAACATATCATTCACCACGACCAAGTAGGATTCATCCCAGCGATGCAGGGATGGTTTAACATCCGAAAATCCATCAATATCATTCACCACATCGAGAAGAAAAAGGATAAAAACCATATGATAATATCCATAGATGCAGAAAAAGCATTTGACAACATCCAGCATCCATTCCTAATCAAAACACTCATGAAGATAGGATTGGAAGGTAAGTTCCTCAAGCTCATACAACCTATCTATGAAAGACCAACAGCCAACATCATAGTCAATGGAGAAAAGACAAGAACAATACCACTGAAAAAGGGTACAAGACAAGGATGCCCCCTGTCCCCTCTTCTATTCAATATCGTTTTGGAGGTTCTGGCTAACAACATAAGACAGCGGAAGGACATCAAAGGGATCCAGTTGGGAGAGGAGGAGGTGAAACTATCGTTATTTGCAGATGACATGATCCTATACATTGAAGACCCCCAAAACTCCACAGTTGGAATACTTACAGCAATAGAGGAATACGGAAGAGTAGCAGGATACAAGATCAATAAACAGAAGTCGGTAGGGTTTCTATACACATCGGACAGGGCCATGGAAGAGGCGATTAAGAGGGAAGTACCCTTCACAGTAGCCAAGAACAAACTGAAATACCTAGGAATATACTTAACAAAAAATACTAAAGACCTATATAAGCATAATTATAAAACCCTATTACAGGAAACCAAAAGTGACCTTTACAAATGGATGAAGCTCCCCTGCTCATGGTTAGGTAGGCTGAACATAGTAAAGATGACAGTTCTTCCTAAAGCACTCTACAAGTTCAATGCTATACCAATCCAATTACCATCAACCTTCTTCAAAGAATTGGAAAAACTGACCACCAACTTCATATGGAGAGGGAAGAAACCCAGAATTAGCAGAGAACTCCTCAAGAAGAAGGACACAATTGGAGGACTCGCCCTACCTGATTTTAATGCCTACTACACAGCTACAGTGGTCAAAACAGCATGGTACTGGCACAATGATAGACACTCAGACCAGTGGAAAAGAATAGAAAGCCCAGGAGTAAAATCATCAGCATATAGACAACTGATCTTCGACAAGGGTCCCAAAAACGTCAAGTGGGAAGCAAATGCCCTCTTTAATAAGTGGTGCTGGAAACAATGGATATCCACATGTAGAAAGTTGAAACAAGACGTCTACCTCACCCCATGCACAAGAATACACTCAAGGTGGATCACAGATCTAGAAGTCAAACCCCAAACCATCAGGACCATTAAGGAGGGAATCGGGACTAATCTCAGAGCACTGGCCCAGGGAGCACATAGGCTCACTGCAACAGGGAAGGGGACACACACAGGTGATCTGGAAATCGACAAATGGGATCTAATAAGAATAAAACACCTGTGCACCTCGAAAGACTTTGCCAAGAGGGTGACAAGGCAACCCACAGACTGGGAGAAGATTTTTAGTAATGACACGTCAGACAAAGGACTCATTACTAAAATCTACAACACCATCATGACCTGCAAAAAGAGGAAAACAGTTAACCCCCTAAGGAAGTGGGCAAAAGAAATGAGAAGAACTTTCACTAGAGAGGAGATCAATATGGCCAATAAATATATGAGAAAGTGCTCGAAGTCCCTTGCCATAAGAGAAATGCAAATCAAAACAACCATGAGATACCACCTAACACCCCTCAGGATAGCTCAGATCAGTAAATCAGAGAGCAACAAGTGTTGGAGGGGCTGTGGTGAAATAGGAACCCTCCTCCACTGCTGGTGGTCGTGCAGATTTGTACAGACACTGTGGAAAGCAATCTGGCGATACCTAAAGAAAATGGAAATTGATCTACCTTACGACCCAGCCATCCCTCTACTGGGCATATACCCGGTTGAAGCAGCAAATAAAACACGACCAGTCATATGCGCTCCAATGTTTATTGCGGCACAATTCACAATAGCAAAGACTTGGAAACAGCCTAAGTTTCCATCGATAGACGAGTGGATTAGCAAACTTTGGCACATACACACAATGGAGTATTATGCAGCACTAAAAAGCACCGATGAGCACATGAAACACGTTATTTCATGGGAAGAGCTGGAAGGAATTATGTTAAGCGAGGTAAGCCAGACCCAAAGGGACAGGTACAACATGAGTCCCCTGAGGTAAGTACAATCAGCATGACAGAAATGGGGCATTAATCCACCCAAGGGGAGGGTATGGTTTATATCTCCACAGGGAAAGTGGGACCAGACTTCAACCCAGTGTCGCAAGGTGTGAATGCAATATCCCGGCGTGGAGGACGGAACCGGTGGAGAGGTCTGGGAGGCTGGCCCCAGCACCATAAATTAAGTGGATTCCTGGCCCTCCCCCGAAAAGAACTTGTTCCAAAGGACGACATTGACCCTGCAGCTATGGGAGATGGACATATTTGATCAGAGCACACGGGAGCAGATGAAGGGGCAGGAGGAGAGAGTGGAGCACAGCCTGGCCCACCAGGCCGTGATGATGATGTTCCTGAGTAGAGCAGTCAGTCCACAGAGAGAACAACATGGCTGGCCCTACTATGAGACATGATGCCCCTCAGTGACTAAGGGCGATACAGGGGACAGCACCGGAGACACAGTGTGGGAATTGCACCTGACCTGATCCCACCACACCGAGGCAATGCACTGGGGGAGTGCAGCGGAACAGCAAGGGAATGGAGTGGCAAGGTCCCCAGGGAATGCTGAAAGCGGACTTTGGGGCCAGGGCGTGGTGCCCCAACAGACTGGACTGGAAAACGCTCCTAAGGGCCAGCAAAGATCCCTGAACTAACTACAAGCTTTTCTCTTGGGAACTGTTTTGTTCTGTTCTTTTTCAGTGGTTTGTTTTGGTTGTATTGTTGTCTGGTTGTATACTGTCGCTTTGTGTTCCTCTGTCTAGTTTTCGTGCATGTTAGTGACTCCACAGGTCTGTCTGAATAGGACAGGCTGGATGAACTATCTGGATGAAAAACAACGGGACCGACAGTTCCGGGGGGACTTGGGGTGGGGGGTAGGGGGGGTAAGGAAGTGGTGGTAACAAACCCAGGGACAAGGGAAAAACATGGGACCCCAAAGGGTAGAGAAGGGGGAGTGGCAGGCCTGATGGGAAATGATCAAGGGTAAGGTTGCTTAGAGAAGAGGTATACTCTAGCCCAGGGGGCGATGAAGCATGGTAGTAGGGCAGGAGGAAGGTCAAGGGAGATGGAGGAAAGAGCTAGGAGTCAAAGGGCATTCATGGAGGTCTAGACAAAGACATGTACATGCATATATATATAGGAGGTTGGGGAAATAGATCTTTGTGTCGATATTTATAGGTCAAGTATTAAGGTGGCGGAAGGACCTTGGGCCTCTACTCAAACACTCCCTCTATGCATGAATACCTTCTTTTATTAAATTGGAACTCTATGATGCTCACTCTCCCGACACAACGGCTGGAGCCAAAGTGTGTGAACAAGTAAATGTGGTGAAGAAAGCTGATGGTGCCCGGCTATCAAAAGAGATAGTGACTGGGGTCTTAAAGGCTTGAAGATAAACAAGCGGCCATCTAGCTCAGAAGCAACAAAGTCCACATGGAAGAACACACCAGCCTGTGTGATCGAGTGGTCCCAAAGGGATCAGTTACCAGGCATCAAAGAACAAAAAATCATATCATTGACTGCACACCTCCATGATAGGATCGCTGAAGACAAATGGGTGCACAAGCAAATGTGGTGAAGAAAGCTGATGGTGCCCGGCTATCAAAAGAGATAGTGTCTGGGGTCTTAAAGGCTTGAAGGTGAACAAGCGGCCATCTCGCTCAGAAACAAATAAGCCCACATGGAAGAAGCACACCGGCCAGTGCGATCACGAGGTACCCAAGGGACCAGATATAAGGCATCATGCAAAAAAAAAAAAAAGATATGTGTGTGTATGTATGTGTATATATGTGTATATGTATATATGTATGTGTATATATATATTATATTAAATGAAGGGGGAAGTGCAGAGTGGAGACCCAAGGCCCAAGTGTCGGCCAATGGAGATCCCCTCATAGAGGGGCTTAGGAGAGGAGATGGGTTAACTAGGCTGTGAGGTAGTATTGATGAAGAACACAGCTTTCCCCCAGATCCTGGATGCTTCCTCCCCCCAACTACCATGATCCGAATTCTACCTTGCAGGGCTGGATAGGACAGAGGCTGTACACTGGTACATATGAGGGTTGGAGGTACAGGGAATCCAGGGTGGATGATACCTTCAGGACCAAGGGTGTGAGGGACGATGCTGGGAGAGTGGAGGGTGAGTGGGTTGGAAAGGGGGAACTGATTACAAGGATCCACATGTGACCTCTTCCCTGGGAGAGGGACAGCAGAGAAGGGGGGAAGGGAGACCCCGAATAGGGCAATATATGACAAAATAACGAGGTATGAATTACCAAGGGCATATGAGGGAGGGGGGAAAGGGGAGGGAGGGGCGGGGGGGAAAAGAGGACCTGATGCAAGGGGCTTAAGTGGAGAGCAAATGCCTTGAGAATGATTGGGGCAGGGAATGTATGGATGTGCTTTA
Source organism: Tenrec ecaudatus (assembly GCF_050624435.1). Lineage (NCBI taxonomy): Eukaryota > Metazoa > Chordata > Mammalia > Afrosoricida > Tenrecidae > Tenrec > Tenrec ecaudatus. The sequence continues at coordinate 108,703,251 of NC_134541.1, read as the reverse complement.
TACAATTGATGTACGTATATGTATGGATTGTGGTAAGAGTTGTTGGAGTCCCTAATAAAATGTAAAAGAAGAAAAGAGAAAAAAAAATGATTAGGGCAAAGACTGTACAGATGTGCTTTATACAATTGATGTATGTATATGTATGAACTGTGTAAAGAATTGTATCAGCCCCAATAAATTGTTAAAAAAAAAAAAAAGTTTGAAAGAAACCTACTTCTTTTGCTTTGTATAAAAGGGTTTCAAATTGTCTTTTAAAATGGAAAAACATCATGTAAAATCCCACAAACTATCTGAAGTTCCACAGTATGTGGTTATGTGGACAGGGGTGAGTGTGAAAGAAGGTGAGGTTTAAATGTCCGTCTCCATCCATTGATGTCATTGTCTGGTTCCCTCAAGTTGCTACGGATTCAGGTTCACTTCTAAGAAACATTCTGGCTGTACCTCTTCCATGATAGATTTGCTCATTTTGCTGGAGTCTATGGAATATCCCCCTTCAATTAGTATGACTTATTACAATTACTTTCATGCATGTCATATTCTGAGGGTTTCATATGTTGACAGAATACCATCTACTTCACTTGGTTTTCATGTAATTGTGTTAACATGTGTAATTATACAAGTATAACTTTAATATAAATTAAAATGTAACATTAATTTTTATTACTATACATTTCCAACGTATTTTCTTATTATTATTTTATTTAAAAAATTTTGGTGAACAGATTTGGTAGAATCTGGTGACATTTATTTGTTATAAGCCAATTCTTGGATCCATTAATGAATTCCGAATTTATCTGAATTTCTTGCTCTTCTCTCCCCTTAAATGTATATTGTCTCTATTATTCCCAAATTCAGCATTAATTCATGACATAAGGACATAGCAATGGGTAGAGAACACAGTGAATGCAATTAGTGCCACTGATTTCTGTGTGCTATAAATAAATATAGAGTGTAGGGAAATGATGTGCACTTACTACAATACAAATACCTTCTAAAACAGTCTAAGAACTTCGGGTTAAAATGGTGACCTAGAAAGACATACTACACAACCCTGCTTCAATTGTGAGGAAACAAATATGAGAAAAACCTAAAGCCTTAAGTCTCTGAAGGAAAAAAATTAAAAGCTAAAACGAGCTGAAAATGAATAGCACTAGAAGCTATTGTAGCAGGATGAGCCATTCCGGGTATACGGAGGCTCTCTAACCCACATTTGCATGCTCAGCAGAAGCTGCAAACTCTTTCTCTGCATGAGTGGAGCTGGTAAAAGTTACCAGTGCCCTGCGCCTTGCTGGGCAGCTTTAGAGCTATGTTTGAAACTCACAGTACAGTAAATCAAAAGCCAAACTCACTACCATTTCGTTGATTCTGACTCATAGTGATCCTTTAAGACAGGGTAAAACTGACCCTGTGGGTTTCTGAAACTCTACGTCTACCAGAATAGAAAGCCTGGACTTTCACTTGTGGGGCAGCTGGTACTTTTGAACAACTAACCTTGTGGTTAGCAGCTCAGTACATTACCCCTACACCACCAGGGTTTCTGGAAAAACAGTGGAGCCCTCAAAGTCAAAAAAGAGAGAAAAGAGCAAATGATGGAGGGGTGTCAGGGATTGGAACCCTCATACACTGCTGGTGGAACTGTAAAATTGTACAACCAGTTTGGAAAGTTATATGACACTTCCTCCAACAAGTTAGAAAAAAAAATCCATGTGGATTAAGGCACTGACGAACGCCCTGTGACTATGACTGGGAAAGGCTTTGTTATCAGACAGAGAACATTTCAGGGTGGCTTATGCAGCTGTTGTTAGTCAAACTGTGACACTTTGTCAGTGATCACTGACCCAATGGATCCTTAATCCAATTTTTAATATTTTTGTTTGTTATTAATTGAAGTTTTCCTTTGTTTCATTCTGTCACTGTAGTTGGGTCATTTGTTCATATTCTTTCTCAATTTTGTATGAATGTATATATATGACATGCAGGTTAGGTAAACGTACGGAGATAACACCTGCAACAAGAGATTAAAAGGGACATGGCAGGGGAAGCTGGCACTGATACAACAAACTGCACACGGACGAATGGAATAGAACTGAGAAGCCAGAAATACACCCAGACTACTCAAATGAGTACTGACAAAGGTACCAAGTCCATTCGATGGGAATAAGATTCTCTTCAATAAATTATCCTGGGAAAACTGGATTTCCAAATGAAATATGGTTCTTAATTCACACAAAGCAAATTGAAAATGGATTAAGGAACCAAAGATACATATCTTAAAATTTTAGAACAACAAACGAGGGCTATCTTGCCAGGTCTAGGATTTAGCGATCAAAAACTCACTGCCTTCAAGTCAATGCTGACTCCTTTTGACCCTCCAGGGCTGTCGAAGATGTTAACTATTTACAGGAGTAGAAAGCTCAGTCTTTCTCCAACAAAGCTGCTGCTGGTTTTCAACCCCAACCACGCGGATTCCAGCCCAACACCTAACTAATACACCATTCACGCTCCTCTGCATTTAACAATAGAATATATAAAAATAATAACAGAAGCAACAAAAGACAGATTAAATAAGTGAGAACTCTTAAAAATTAAAAACATTTGTTCATCCTAAGACTTTTGTAAAAGTGAGAAGACAAGCTAATGCCTGGGAAAATATCATTGGTGAATCAGATATCGAAGATGAATCTACTATAATGTGTGTGTGTGTGTGTGTGTGTGTATGCACACAAAAATAAGAGCACTGATGATGTATTGGGTTATGAGTTCAGCCACTAACTGCAAGGTCAGCAGTTTATACCCACCAGCCACTCCTCAGAAGAAAGATGAGGCTTTCTGCTCTGGGTTTACAACCTAAAGAGAAGTGACCCGTCATAGCATGGGCAAATCAATTGAATTAATATTACCCCAAGGAGTACATTCAAATAGCCAATAAAATCTTATGTATACATGATATGGTCCAGCGAGATTCATGAGGTAGAACCAGGGTAATGACAGTGGGGATGGGGGGGAAAGCATTAACTAACTAGAGGAACATTGAGAGCTCTTGGTACATGGAATCCAGGACAGATAAACCTCTCTGGAACAATAATGGTAGTAGCAGCGATACCATGAGGGTGGGGGGAAGGGGAGGAGAGGAAGTTGGAACTGATTGCAATGATCGATACACAGACACACATACCACACACACATACCTAGTTGACAAACAACAGAAACATAGGTGAAGGGAGACAGCAGGCGGTGTAAGATATGAAAATAATAATAATTTATCAATGTTCATGATGATGGGGAAGAAGGGAAAGTATGAGGAGCTGACACCAAGGGCTCAAGTAGAAAAAAATATTTTGCAATGGATGATGGCAACATATGTACAAATGGACTTCACACAATTAATGTATGGATTTTTACAAGAGCTGGAAAGCCTTAAAAAGAGTCAACAAACACATGCAAAGATGCACAGCATCAATAGCCACCATCAGAGAAATGCAAAGCAAAACCAAAATGAGATGGCATTCCACACCCACTGGGATGACTAAGACAAAATAAAAAACAAAACAACAAATTTTGGGAGAATGTGAGGAAATAGAGGTCTTTCAATTGCTGGTAGGAATGCAAAATGATCAAGTCATATAGGCAACAATGTGATAGCTCCTCAACAAACTCAGAATTAAGCTACTACCTGAGCCAGAAATTCAACTTCTAGGACTATATCCCAAACACTTGAAAGCAAAATCTGACACAGAGTCTTGTACACCAGTGTTCAGTGCAGCACTACCAGCAATAGGGGGGATGATCTAAATGGCCACTAACAGATGCAGGGAGAACCACAACAGTGTCCAGATACACTGGAACTCTACTCAGACAAGGAGAAGTGAAGGCTTGATATATGTGACCGTATGGATGGCACTGGAAACCATTGTACTGTGCAGAACCAGCCAACCACCAACAGACACATAATATATACTCTCAAGTGTGTAGGCAATAAAGTTTCTTAGGGGTTACCAGGGATTATAGGAAAACTAAAGGGGTCCCTTGTAGACAGAATACTCATATAATGTTGATTATGGATAGGCTTGCATAGCCCATTATGGTCACTATATCATACACTTGTCAAAGGTTAAAATTGCAAAAGTCATGTGACAGATATAATAAAAACCAATGACAGAAGATGGGAAAAGAGGAGCTGCTGATCCTGCTTATGCACATGCCAAAATGTCATGGGGTGTGGTCCTTTGGATTAGATGCTTAGGATTCTGGTGTCAAGGGACATCATAGTCAGATGACCTAATAACGTGTTTCATGGATCTCTTATACTGTACACTGCATTGTGTAGTGCCTCAGATTGTACAGGTTTGTAAGTGGACATTCAAAACACAACAACTGGCCTCTATTGGACTGTGACACAGGGAAGAAAGAGATTTAGGAATCAAAGTAGGTTAGGGAAGGTGTGGCAAACTAATTGCCTCTTGGAACCACTCACGGCCTCCTTGCCATGAAACCAGAAGAACTGATTTATTTTGATCAGACTTTCCATAGAAGAATCCTGATCAAAAGAGGGGGAAGTAAAGAGCAGAATTTAAAATGATAGGATAATCAAGACTTCCTGGAGTCATGCAGGTTGAGGGAACCCCTGCCACTCTTGTCCTGAGATCATCTTTAAATCTTAAAAAAAAAAAAAATCCCATGAAATCTTCCTAAAAGCAAATAATAGTTTAGATTAACTGTAAAAGGTTATGCCATTATCATTGTGCTCTTTTAAGGACAAACTCACAGTGTTTGAGTCAGTTCGGACAAATAGCAGCCCTATAGGACAGGGTAGAACTGCCCTTATGAGTTTTTGAGACTAATTCTTTATGGGATTAGAAAGCCCTGTCTTTCTCCCAAGGAAAGGCTGGTGGTTTTGAACAATGGACCTTTCCATAGCCAAACAACTAACTTTTAATCATTACACAATCAGGGCTACTTTTTAAGACCTAGTACTGCCAAAAAAGGAAGAAAAAAGAACTAGCTCTTCAAAATAAAACTCACAGTAACTTGCAAGACAAGACAGGAACCTTAGGGGCCAGTGCGTGTATGCTAATGAGGAAGAATAATTCTGAAAAGAAAGCGTGAGAACAGTTGCACAACTTGAAGACTATAATCAATGCCATGATTTTGCATGTGCAGGCACTATTGCACTGGTATATGCTTTTCAAGTACAGCAGAGTAAACAAAATTAAAACAGACAAAAATATTGCAGCCTTGAGATCTTATAGGACAGTTCTACTTGCCCTCAAGTTTTCTATGCATCATAGTTGATTTGATAGAAAATGGTTGATGCATGATTTTATCAATATCATTATGTTAGTCCGGGTTGACAAGAGAAACAAATCCAGAGACAATATGTGTATGAGACAGAGCTTTATATGAAGAGTAATTACATATTCGGAAAACATCCAAGCCCAGTCTAGATCAAGTTCCTAAGTCTGATATTACCCCATATGTTGATACTAGTCCATAAATTCTTCTTTAGACTCACACAGCCATAAAATGACGCCAAATGCAGGAAGCTCACACACCAGGGTTTGGAACGTCTTGTGGACCCAGTGGTGGTGGAAGCATCTCAGCTCTGATGTGGGCCTCCAAGTGGCTCCTCCAGCTCCAGGGCTCTGGCTCCATCAGTGTAGCACCATGTAGCTTGTCAACAGGAATGTCTTGCGCAGATTGAGTATATCTGGTTTCTAGTGAGCTATTTGTATCCTTTTTTACTCCCAATGAGGTCATCAAGCTGCAACATCAAGGACAGGCTAGACTCCATCCCTTCACAGTTGATTAGACATTATGTAACTCTCACAATCTTTAAACGTTCTTCTTATCAAGTGGATGAATAAGCAAATGTAGTGAAGAAAACTGATGGTGACCTGCTATCCAAATACATGGCATCTGGGGTCTTAAAGTCTTGAAGTCAAACAAGCGGCCATCTATCTCAGAAGTAACAAAGCCCACATGGATGAAGCACACCAGCCTGTGCAATCATGAGATGTCGAAGGGATCAGGTGCCAGGCATCATCAGAACAAAAAACCATATCATTGTGAATTAGGGGAATTTTGAGGTGGAGACCCAAAACCCATCTGTAGGCAATTGGACATCCCCTTATGGAAGGGTCATGGGGAGGAGACTAGCCAGTTAGGGTGCAATGTACAATGATGAAACATACAACTTTGTTCTAATTCCTAAATGCTTCCTCCACCCACCACCACCACCATCATGATCCCAATTCTACCTCACAAATCTGGCTAGACCAGAGGATATACACTGGTACAGATAGGAACTGGAAACACAGGGAATCCAGGGAGGATGATCCCATCAGGACCAGTGATGCTAGTGGCTATATTGGAAGGGTGGAGGCAGGATTGCTTGGAATGGGGATTTGATTATAAGGATCTACATATAACCTCCTCTCTGGGAGATGGACAAAAGAAAAGTGGGTGAAGGGAGACGTCAGATAGTGCAAGATAGGACAAAATAATAGTTTATAAATTATCAAAGTTTCATGAGGGAGGAGGTGACATGGAGGGAGGGGGAAAATGAGCTGATGGCAGGGGCTTAAGTGGATAGCAGATGTTTTGAGAATGATGAGGGCGATGAATGTACAAATATGTTTCACACAATTGAAGTATAAATGGATTGTGATAAGAGTTGTATGAGACCCTAAATAAATGTAAGTGTTCTATGATACCCAAATAAAATGATAAAATGTTTTCTTTATCAATGTTGCAATTGGATTTTGAAAGGTTTAAATAATTATACATAGATAATGTAGATTCTAGAAGATTTGAAAGACAAACTAAAACATAAAGGGGTAACTAAAAACCATGATTAGTGACACAGTCAAGATATTCTCTCCTTCACACAGTTCTGCATGAAACTTTATTTTTAAGTTGAAGTTGTTCACTATTCCCAAGGATAAGCCTTGCTTGCTATTTAGCATTTGGGGTGGGGAAAGAGTTCTGCTGCCCAGATAACCTTCTGGAAAGATCTTGAGTTCTTCAGTTCCACACAGGATAGCCTGGGCAGTAAATGGTATCCTCTGAATTTCATACCATTGCCTGGTGGCCAACGTTCAGGGAATGTTTCTGGTAGAAGGGCCTTGATATTTCAGCTCTGACATTGGCTCTGATGGACCACCTAGAGTTCAGAGATCCCTGATGAGCAAGCTGGGGCTGTGTGCAGCCTGTATTGGAATTTCACTTTTCCCATTGCACAATCCTGCTTCCACCACCCCCTTCCATGGGAGTTTATCTCTGGTTAACATCCTGTAGCCAACAAATATCATAAAGTGTCCTTTTAGAGAACCCAACCTAGGAGAACATTTCAACAACATGAACAACAACATGATCAGTATGAAAATGAACACTTACTGGTTGACAGGGAGTAGGGTCTGGTCCAGTTGTCACTTCATCAACTATTCCTTGGAGATATCTTTAATATATTATTTAACACATAATTTTACAAATGCAGTGTGTCAACCATTCATCTTACCTGATTTCTCATGCACTGGCATTGTTCATCACTCCGTGTTTATAAATGCATGTGTCCTTCAGCATCTTCCACATGATGGTCTCCTTTTTCCTGGTCTAATTTTTCATCTCTTCCTCTACCATTTTTGTATCATGTTTTGGTCTCTGGAATTTCATCTTGAACTTGTTCCATACTTTATTTTAGGACAATTACATTCACTATTTTTTCCTCTAACTGTTTTAAAGGAGACCTTCAGCCTTTCTCTCCATTTGCAACTCTAATTTAGCTCAACAAATAGACTATTAAAATATTCAAGTGAAAAATACTAAAATACTATAAATCTTCTGTCGCCTTGCTGCTACCTTCCCACATGAGACCAAATATAGTTTCTAAAATGCGAATCCAACAAAGGAAGTTTTCCATCTAATTTAAGAAGATTTAGTGCCTGATGTTAAAAAAAATAAAACATCTTAAGAATTTTATGATTGCCAGACCCTTAATAAGGTGAAAGTAAATAAGCAGGGCTTGCTGGGCTGTGGTTTGTCATTGACAACAGTGGGTGAAGCCAGAATGTACCAAATTGTCAGGAAAATCTCAAGTCACATTTTGGAAGCCATCGGTTCTTTCTCCAGCTTCTCTCCACTCCTATGTCTGTGTTTGCATCCTTTGCTCCTCTCTACAGACACTTGATTTTCAGTCCAGTGATCAAGTGGAGAGTTTCCAGCTTCTGGATGTTATGTTCACACAAAGCCTTATTGATAATAACTTACACATTCCAAATTCCTTCATCCAATTAGGACTCATCAGTAGAGTCATAGGAAAGAATAATGTCCTATAAATTGGTCTGCAAGAGTACACACACTTGACCCTATGGTCTAGGAGAATTCTGAGAACATGATGACCTGTTGTGATTGGGAGGACATCCCAAGAGGAATCTGATCCATACCCTGATATCCTCAGTCATGACATGCTGTGCTTGTCCTGATAATATCTATCTCCCTATCCCTCAACACCTTATCACAAAGAGATGATACTTCACACCAAATGTTTTCATGATTAAGAACAAGTGTTTCCCCAGCATCGCAGCTGTCAGGCACATAAGTCAGTATATATATATATATATATATATATATATATATATATATATATATATCCAAATCAACCACTTCCATTGAATCAATTCTGACTCATAATGACTCAAATATAGGCATTGTGAGAAAATAAATATTTATAGGAGCAGACAGCCTCATTGTTTTCCTGGGGAGCGACTGGTGAGTTTGAACTGCAGATCTGGAAATTAGCACTCCAACAATTACAATCATGCCACCGTTATGCAGATTATTAGACCGGAATAAAACAGGTTTACACAGACAAAACTGCAATTCCCAATGTTCTGAACCAAGGAAACAAGAAAAAATATATTTATGAATGGAATTTCCAAGTCCATAGACAGAAGCCCACATCAACAAAGTGATGAAGCTTCATGTCCTAGGGGATTCTGTTTAGGGCTTAACTCAAGCATCAAGATGGTTTCATCTATAAATTCTGGCTTAGGAATTACATAATATGCCTTGTGTTCATAGTCTGGTCTAAAGGGGCCCCAAAGCAGGTGAGACAATTATTGGCTTCTTGTGTCTAATGAGGCTCTCAGGGAATCTGGCACCAGTGACCATAAAGACTCCTGTAAATGCCAACTCTGTGATTTTCCCCAAACAATTTTCCTGAACAGAGGACTAAGAGCATGAACGCCCACTCCTCACTTATTCAGAGCCTCCCTATATTTCTAACAACTTCTAATCCTTGTAATAAAAATAAACATTGATTAGTCATACAGAAGGTAAAAATATCTGATAACTACAGAAACTACCTCCCCATTTAGGATTAAAACAAGTGATATATTCATAATTGTTTTTTTAAGATAATGAGTTTCTTTTCAACTCAGGTCAATAATATTAAGAGTTGTGACTATCAATCCATCATTTGAATCTTGTCATCAGTTGAAGGTTATGATAAACAGAGCAATAATTTTCTCTCTCAAGTAGCTAGAAAGGAATTAGGGTTGGAGCTAAAATATATATAAACAGAAAGAAATGTAGTCACTCGGTTGAACTCTGTATATTCTTATGTGATTTTCAACTTTAAAGAAACATGCATCAGTAAGTCCAGTACGAACAGTGTCAGAACTGAGTATGTAAAACAGGGAGTACAGTTGCAGTGGACAGACTTTGTTTTTAGGAACTCTATTACTGATTTGTACACTTACCTTACTCTGACATTTAATTTGACACATTTTAACCACTTCTGTCTAGGTCTCTGATAGGCTATAGTGCATTGACCTGATATCATTATCATGAGTCGGGCAAAAAAGGCCACTGTCTCTGAGTTCCTCCTCCTGGGGCTCTTAAGACAGCCCCTGCAGCAGCAGATACTCTTCATGATATTCCTGAGCATGTACCTGGCCACATCCTGGGAAATCTGCTCATCATCCTGGCTATCAGCACAGAATCCCACCTGCACAGTCCCATGTACTTCTTAATTAGCAATCTGTCTTTTGTGACCTGTTTCCCCTCCACCATCATCCCCAATATGCTGTTCAATCACATAGTCAGCCGTCAGGCCATCTCCTTCCCTGAGTGTCCCACACAGATGTATTTTTCCATTGTGTTTATTGTCATGGACAACTTCCTTCTGGCTGTGATGGCTTATGATCGCTTTGTTGCTGTATGTCACCCTTACACTACACAACAAAGGTGACCAATCAATCAGCTCTGTTCCCTGATGTTTGTTGGGTCTTGGTGCATTGCCAATGTGAATGCTCTGTTGCACACCCTGCTGATGGCTGAACTCTCATTCTGTGCAGACAACAAAATCCCCCCTTTCTTCTGTGATGTGACTCCTCTCTTGAAACTCTTCTGATCTGACACACACACACATCAATGACGTGATGATTCTTACTCCGGGGGACCTGGTAATCATCATCCCATTGGTTTACATCCTAGTTTCCTACATTTTCATCAATGCTGCTGTCTTGAGAGTCCCATTCACAAAGGCAAAGTGGAAAGCCTTCACCTGTGGCTCCCACCTGACTGTGGTGTCCCTCTTCTATGGCACCATCATTGCTGTGTATTTCACCCTGGCATCCCCCTACTCGGCTGAGAATGACATTGCAGCTGCTGTGATGTACATGGTGGTGACCCCCATGCTGAACCCTTTCATCTACAGCCTCAGGAACAAGGACATAAAAGAGTCCCTAACAAGAGTAATTTATATTAATTTTGCTTTCTTTTCAACAATGGATGGGTTCTAAATGTCATAAAGGAATGTCATACTTAGTAATAAAATATTTTTCCCTTTCCCTAGTCTCTAGTACTTAGCAGTTGTCCATCTACGTATTGGTTGAGGAAGAATAAGACTCGGCGTTTCAAAAAGTAGGTGATATTGCTTTCTGGAGCTCGAGAATGATCCAGAGGGATGCAAAAGCAGATTCCTAAAACCTACCCTGGCTTGTGGGCTATTACATTTTAAAGGTTTTCATTGTCAGGGAGGTGTTGAGTAATCTTTTTTTTTTTTCTTGAAATGGAGGCAGTAGGCTAAAATTTGGGGGAACATATGGAAATGCAAGAGGTGGATATAAAGTCTTTGATTGACTAATGTGACTAGTCCAACTGCCAATGCCCTCCAGGTCAAGCCACCAGAACACACCACCAGCTTACTGGGCTCATTGCTCATTTCATCAAGAAGAACTGCATTCATGGAGGAACTTCCCAGTCTCAGGGTGTTAGAAAGGTCTTCCAGAACTTGAGCATTAGCTGATTTTTTAAGGGTTCTTGTGATCTGGTTTGATGTTGACACAAGGTAGCAGTAATTCTCATTGGACACAGCAATAGCTTCTCTAGACAGCAGGAAGACTAGAGAGAAGTGAAAGCTATAATTAGCAAGCAGTAAGTTATCCCTCCTATCAGTCAGGATGGGCGACACTTTGACATTTCTGTAGCTTGAACAATGTTTATGCTTTGTCTGTGTCCCTATATGACTATAGTGATGGTTTTGGTCTAACTCCATCACGGTCACTTTGTTTGATACTGATGTCCAATAAATGTCTCTGTGTTCAATGGCCAGAAGGGTCCATTGAAGAAGGCTCTGTTGTCGTTAGTTTCTTTCCAGACACTTGAAACCCATACCGACCCCATCTACAACAGAAAAAAACACTGCCTGGCCTTAGGCACCCTCCCCCCCGCAATGGTTATCTGTGAGCCCATGGTGTTACCAATCTGTCCACCCACCTACTTGAAGGCCATCCTCTGTGTCACTCTTCCTGACTGCATCAAACATAATGTCCCAGCTATCCCATTTCATTTAGTCTACTTCCATAGTGCTATACAACTTCCTCAATGCTTATCTTACTGTCTATTGATTCCGATTAGGCTCCTTGAGAAAAATGTTCAGAGCAGTCATTTTGTTTGTGAATTAACACTTCATGGAACTTACATGTGACCTGAAACTTATTTTGAAAACAATTGCTTTGTAGAGACCAATACACTCATGAAGGATGTCATTCAAACACTGAAGTGGTCCTAAATAAACATGTCCTGTGATGATTGACCAGGGCATCTCTTAGAAGTCAGCATGTGACATTACCATGTGGAGTATGTGAGTGCTAAGAAGTATGGGAGCTGGCACTGAGCAGGGAAATAGGAATAGGCCTGACATTTGTCTTCAAGATCAACACAGATTGGGTTCTAAGAGGTGAGGGTCTGGGCAGGGCTGTTAGAGCTCCCCTGTCCCTGCTTCCATCACCTTGGTTCAGCACTTTGTCCTGTAAGAGAAACCACTATGAAGCCATCTGACAGTATCCTGTTGGCTCATCTCTCACCACAGAGTTCAGCCTTCTTTTCTGGGTGTGACCTAAACTTCCACCACTGAGGCAGACTAGGAGACGAGCTGAAGATGGCTACAGAGTAAACAGCAGCTGCTTCCCCAGGCCCTGTTTAGCCTCAAGAAACCTTCCCGTGCCTGCCACTATTGTCCTGACATCATCTTTAATCATAAAACCAAAATATCCCATGGAATCTTTCTAAAAGCCAATAATAGTTTAAATTAACTATTAAAAACTGATGTCATTAGAGTGACCCCTTAAAGGATGGACTCACTGTCCTTGAGTCGGTTTTGACTCACAGCAACCCTCGAGGACAGGGCAGAACTGCCCCTTGAGTTTCTGCAACTGTAATTCCTCATGGGAGTTGAAAACCCTGTCTCTGTTCTAAGGAGCAGCGGTGGTTTTAGAAAGCAGACCTTTCTGTTAGCAGCCCTAATTGTAAACATGATACCACCAGAGCTCCTTTTAAAGGATGAGCTATTTCAAATAAAACTCAGAGTAGTAACTTACAAGTCAAAATGTGAACCTTCTCAGTGAACCTCTCTCCTGACGCAACCTGCATGGGCATTAGGCTCAGCTGTTTCTTACATGTTCCATGACTGAAATTTGTTCTGTGGCCATTTTAATATTGATGGTAGTCTTCTCTTTTCTTTTAAAAAAAATAAATCACTTTGCTCGAATTTCCCCACCTTTGGGTAGCGATTTGTTATATATTTAAAATTTTTGTTCTCATTTTATTAGAGACTCATACAACTCTTATCAAAATCCATATATACATCAATTGTGTAAACCACATTTGTACATTCATTGCCCTCATCATTCTCTAAACATTTTCTATCCACCAAGACCCCTGACATCAGCTCATCATTTTCCCCTCCTTCCCTACCCTGTCAACTCTTGGTAATTTATAAATTATTTTGCCATACTTTGCCCTGTCCAGAATCTCCCTTCTCTCACTTTTCTATTGTCTGTTCCCTAGGTTATATGTAGATCTTTGTAATCGGTTCCTCCTTTCCAAACCACCCTGCCGGTATTCCCACTCACACCACTTGTCCTGAAGGGTTTACCTGCCCTGGATTCCCTGTGTGTCCAGTTCCTATCTTTACCAGTGTACATCCTCTGGTCTAACCATATGAGTAACATAGAATTGGGATCATGATAGTGGGGGCGGGGTGGTAGGAAGAAGCATTTAGGAAATAGAGGAAAGTTGTATGTGTCATTGTTGCTACATTGCACCCTGACTGGCTTGTCTGCTCCCTGAAACCCTTTTGTAAAAAGATGTCCAGTACCCTACAAATGGGCTTTGGGTCTCCACTCAGCACTCCCCCCCGCCTCATTCACAATGAGATGATTTTTTTGTTCTAATAATGCCTGATCCTTTATCCTTTCAACACCCCATGATTGCACAGACTAGTGTGTTTCTTCCATTTGGGCTTTGTTGCTTCTCCGCTTGATGGCTGCTTATTTACCTTCAAGCCTTTAAGACCCCAGACACTGTTCCTTTTGATAGCTGGGCACCATCTGCTTTCTTAGCCACATTTTCTTATGCACCCATTTGTTTTCAGTGATTGTATCAGGGAAGTGAGCACGCAATAATATGATTTTTTTGTTCTTGATTCCTGATAACTGATCTCTTCGGCACCTCGTGATCACCAAGGCTAGTGTGCTTCTTCCATGTGGGCTTTGTTGCTTCTCAGCTAGAAGGGCTACACCTCTTATAACAATCCGTACAATAATTATATTGAGCACATTTCTACATATGTTTTGGCTGTACATTTATTGTTCCAACTCCCTTTCCACAGGCGTTCACCCCTGGTACACATCGTCCTTGGTACACACCCCTAACAAGCATCATAACATGCTTTTAGAGGACCCAATCTGAGACCACATTTCTTTTCTTTTTTAAACGAATCATTTTATTGGTGGCTTCTTACACATCTGATAACAATCCATACACCCATTGTATCAAACATATTTGTACATAGGTTGCCATCATCCTTTTCAAAACATTTTCTTTCTGCTTGAGTCCTTGGTATCGGCTCCTCATTTTTTTCTCTCCCCCACCTTCCCACCCTCATGAACCCTTGATAAATTATAAATAGTTATTATTTTCATATTTTACACCATCCACTGTCTCTCTTCATGTATGTTTGTGTTGTTTGTCACTTTGAATGGGGTTAGTATATGATAATAACTGCAAGAGTTTCCCCCATTTCCCACCACTTCCCTCTATCCTCATGGTATTGCTACTGCCATTACTGTTCCTGAGGGGTTTATCTGTCCTGAATTCTGCGTGTCGAGAGCTCTTATTTCTACCAGTGTACATGGTCCAGTTTAGCTGGTTTTGTAAAGTAAAACTGGGGTTATGATAGTGAGGATGGCGCAGGCGAGGAAGCATCAAAGAACTAGAGGAACGTTGCATGCTTGGTTGATGGTATACTGCCCCCTGGCTGGCTCGTCTCTTCTGAGTGACTCTTCTGTGAGGATGTCCAATTGTGTAAGATGGACTTTGGGTCTCCACTTCACCCCGCCTCTTAGGTATCAATCTGATGATGTGTTTTGCGTCTTCTGATGCCTGAATACTGGATCCTGTCAACACATCATGAACACAAAGGCTGGTGTGCTTCCCTGTGGGCTTTGTAGCTTCCCTGAGTTAGGGCGCTTGTTTATCCTCAACCCTTTATGACTCCAAATGCTCTATCTTTTAGGAGCCGGACACCATCAGCTTTCTTTACCACATTTGCTAATGTACCCATTTTGTCTTCAGTGATCATTTTGGGAAGTTGGGCATCACAGAATCCCAGGTTATTAGAGCAAAGCAGTCTTCTATTGAGGAAGGACTTGTGTAGAGGCCCCATATCCATCTGCTCCCTTAACACTTAACACACAAACATATGTAGAGAGATCTATGACCCTTTCATTATATATATTTATGTATGTATGTACCTATATTTTTCATCCATTCATCTTACTTGATTTCTTGTGCACTGGCATTGTTTATCTTTCATTTTTTATAAATGCATGTGTCCTTTAGCAACTTGCACATAATTTTCTCCTTTTTCCTATTTTGTCACTCTTTCCTTTATCATCTTCATCTCATGTTTTTGTGCTCTGCAATTTAATTCTTGAACTTCTTCGACCTAGTTCTATACATTCTCTTGAACAATTACACACACTCTTTTTCCTCCAACTGTTTTGAAGGAAACCTTCCATCTTTGTCTCCACCTCCAACCCTAATTTACCTCACAACAAGGACTGTATTAAAAGTCCAAAGAAAAATAATATATATATACCTTCTGTCTTCTTGCTCCTTTCCTCCCACATATTTAGCAGGATTTAGGCTCTGCTGTTTAAAAAAAAAAAAAAGCCTAAGCAAAAATAAATAAATAAATAAAATAAAGATCCTAAGCATCTTATAATTGCCAGACGCTTAAACAGGTGCAAGTCAATAGGCAAGGCTTGGTGGGCTGTGCTTTGTCATTGACAACAGTGAGAGAAGCCAGAATATACCAAATTACCAGGAAAAGATTGAGCCCCAAGTTGGAAGCCGTAGGTTCTTTCTCCAGCTTCTCTCCACCTCTCTGTCTGTGCTTGCATCTTTTGCCCCTCTCTACAGACACTTGCTTTCCAGTTCATGGATCAGGTGGAGAGTTGCCAGCTTCTGGGCATTATGTTCAGACCAATCCTGATTGATAATGATCTCCACGTTCTCTGACTCAGTTCCAAATTCCTTCATCCAATCAAGACTCTTCAGTGGGGTCATCAGGAAAGAATGATGTACAAATTATGGTGCAAGAGTACACACACTTGACACTCTGGACTAGGGGAATTCTGAGAACATCATGATCTGATGTGATTAGGAGGACATCCCAAGAGGAATCTGCTCCATACCCTGGATTTCCTCAGTCATGACATGTGTGCTTGTCCCGTTAATATCCATGTTCCTATCCCTCATCACCTTATCACAAAGAGACAATACTTCAGTCATGCAGGATTAAGAACCAATGTTCCAGTAGGGGAAAAAATAGGGAGTTGATAAGACTCACCCATCCAGATCTCCTGATGCCAGACCAGATAATTGAGAGGTAAGATAAAGGGAACTGGGAGGTGGATTACTGAAATTAGAACTAGAGTACTAGGGTCTCTCCTGAACCCATTTTTTTGTGTGTGAGTTCCAATCACAAAGCAAACCAAGAACGCTTTAAAGAGATCTAGCTTTGGCAAGCCTGTGAGCCCTTGCCAGGAGCAGCAATTTCTCCAGGCAGACACCCTAGAGGGTACAGAATGCCAGATACAAGGAGAACCCCATGCCGGAGCTCTCCACATGGGTGTCTGCATTGGGCTCACAGCCTGGGGAGTGGCGGTGGTGGGTAGGCAAAATTTAGAGTAGTAGAAAAAGCAGATATTTACTTTAGGTATTCCTGGGGCACTAGACAAGGCTGTGAAAGAGCACTGCAGCCCCTGCCCCTGCTGCAGTGCTACATACAGCAAAAGGCAGGTATACCAGTGAACTCCATAGCTCAATGAATGGCTAGCCACGGGTGTGATCTTGTCTTTCAAGTAATCCCACGCAGCATCTGTGGAACCCTACATCAAACAGGTACACCACCCTGCTACCTTGAGGAAGAGTTGGAAGTCCTCCAGCCTCACAGACAGGTGATCAAGTCCCAGGTATCATCATACCTACTACTCTATTTCTCCCTTTTTATTCACTAACCCTCTATCTATCCCACCACAGTCTCAACGAGTTCAGGTTTGTGATGGTTTTTAATCTCTTTCGTCTTTTTCCCTCCTCTTTCTCCTCTTCTCTCCCACTCTCTCCTATCATATGCCACTAGTATCTTCCAGGTCACTACCCTCCGCTGAGGGCAAATCAACCCAAATATCAGGAAGAACTCCAAGCTGCACTCTGTGGAAGTGTGGCACACCACACAAGGCAGCTGGGACAAACAACTACACGGCACTGTTCTGCTGAGGAAACCTCAGTCGGACCTCTAAGGAGATCACGTCAATTATTGCAGTTCTGCCCAGCACCACTGGGTCCCTGCATTAAAAGGGCACACCAACCTGCCATTGTGGGGCAGGGTCTAAGCCCTCCTGGCCCCACATTCAAGCAATTAGGGATGAGCTATCTCTTTTATTCTTTATTTCCTCCTTCTCTCTCTCCTTCCTCTTTACTATCACAGCCAATCTTTCTCTTTCTTCTCTTCACCTTTCTTTCCTCTTTATGTCTGTCCTCTTTGCTTCTCTCTCTGCTTGTATGATTCCCTCTTCTCCCTCTCATTCTTTTCACATGCCACTGCGGTTCCCAGATCCCTGTACTCTGCCCAGGGCAACCCTATCCTCCCAGTGGGAAGCCTGACCCCTAAGACAGTTCCTCCACACAGGACGAGTCAGTGGTACACACAGCACAGCATGGGTGTCAGTATTTCTTTATCTATTTTTTCTACTTCTCTCTCCCTCTCCTTCTTTTTCGCTTTTTTTCCTTTCTGTGTGTTCTTCCTTCACGCATTCTTATTTTTCTTCTTCTTTGAGCTCCTCTCTATTTACTACCACAGCCTTAGCTGATTCAACACTTCTTTTTATTTCTTTTCTTCGTTTCTTTCTTTCCTTTTTTAAAAAGCGATTATATTGGGGGTTCATACAATTTTTATCACAATCCATATATCCATCCATTGTGTCAAGAACATATGTACATTTGTTGCTATCATCACTCTCAAAACATTTGCCTTCTACTTGAGCCCTTAATATCTGCTGCTCATTCTCCCCATTCACCCCCTAGTTCATGATGCCTTCATCATTCATAAATTATTATTATTATTAGTTCTTTTTAAAAACTCTTTTCATGTTTGTGTGCTCTGTGCATTTTAGTAGTGTGTGTATTAGTAGGTGTCAGTTTGCTTGGCATTTTTGCTCCAGTCTGTGTCTCCCTCTTTCTCTCTTTTTCCTCTCTTTTAACTCTCTTCCCAGTCACAAGACACTAGCGGCTCCCAGGGCACTCCCCTCTGCCTAGGGCAACTATTAAGGTCCAATTACAGGAGCTCCCACCCGAATTTATTGACTTGACAAGAAGCTGTGGATTTCACGCCGGTCCTCTTCCACACAAGCAGCAAGGAGTTCTTCCCTACAAAAAGTGGATACATCCTCAGCTTAAATCCCAAGTCCCTACAAATGACTGGGGGCAACGCCTGACCACCACTGGTGGGAAATAATGCGGGAACATCCACCCAACCTCCAAGGCGATCTCTCTGTCTACAGAAATTTCTCTACCAGTTACAGAGCTCTACACCAAGGAGGGTATTCCCACACACCTTCAGTAATCCAGTTGCAGAGGAAAATACCACAGGCCAGCCGAGGTGCTCAAAAAACCTTTAAGCCTACTTAGAGATCGGCCAGGGAAATGACGCCCTCGTGGTTCCTCAGCAACTAGACCAGTGCCACATGAGAAGAATATCCAGAACACATTCCAAGTAACAGAATAATGGACAGCTAGAATAAGAGTGTAACCACAGGAAGATATAGCAATAGCCTGACTCTTAGTACAGCTCTGGCAGGTAGTTCATAGAAGTACTCATACGAATCCCCCAAGAGAGAGCCCAGGGCTCTTTGACCCTGGAAGATGACTCCATGCTCCACTAAAACAACACATAAACAGCAACCACTTCTAACAGATTCAATGAAAAGCAGAAGAAACAGAAGACAATGCTGGAAGAAGTCATGAACCTAACGATGGGCATAGAAGAAGGAGATATTTACCTGCCTGAAAAAGAAATTTTGAAAATGCTGCTTGAAGTAAAAAAAGGATATGAGGGAATTGAAGCAGAAAATTAAGAAATGATAGAAGAGATAAAGGCAACACACACACCAGTGACCTAAAGATAACCAAGCAACCTCAGCAAATGGGAAAAGCAGGCAAACAAGACAATCAAATTAGCTGAAGAACATTTGAGAACCATGTTTGATGCTATGATAGGAAACAATATTAGAATAATTGGACTTCCAGAACAAGACACAACAAGGAAGACTACAGCAAAAATAGCAAGGGAATTATTAGAGGAACACTTCCCAACCTTAATAAATGAAAACCAGGCAACCATTCAAGAGGCTGAAAGAATACCAGCCAGAGTGCATCCCAAAAAGTCACCAAGACACATAATTGTCAAATTATCCAACTATGATGAAAAGGTACTCCAATAAGAACATGTTCAGATCTATCAGCGGAAATGATCGAGAAGAGGAGGGAATGGAGTAACATATTCCAAAAAGTAAAGGAAAGCAACACAAACCCAAGAATACTTTACCCAGCCAAATTATCTATTAAGATAGATGGAGAAGTAAGAGTCTTCCCAGATGTCGAGAACCTCTAAGAATACATTAAAAGAAACCCAGCCCTACAAGGGATCCTTGCCGATCCAGTAAGGGCAGAAGATCAACACTCACCGAGGTCAAATAAGAGATCATCACATAGAACAAAGAGGAAACAGCCCCCAGGGTAGCATCAGCGCAATAGTGGAAAGAAGGCAAACATAAACCACACATACTACACAAGCAAATAAGATATGTGGATAGGAAGATATCCAACACGAAAGGTACAAGATGACATCACAGAGTTCACATATGAATGAACTAGGTGATAAAGGGTATTTATAGAAGTCTAAAGACTAGAATGTACATATGTAAATATATTTATATAAGAATGTGGGTTAAGAGATCTATGTACATATATTTATAGGTTTAGTATAAAGGCAGAAGATGGACATTAGGCCTCCAAAAAATCACTTACTCAATACAAGAACACATTGTTCTATTAAATTGGAATTCCAGGATGCACACCGTCCAGGCAAGATTGCTGAAGAAAAATGTGTGTCTAAGCAAATGTGGTGAAGATAGCTAATGCTGCCTGACCATAAAAGATATTGTGTCTGGGGTCTTAAAGCCTTGAAGATAAACAAGTGGCCAACTAGCTGAGAAGCATCAAAGCCCACATGGAACAAGCACACAAGGATGCCTGACTAGGAGGTGTAGAAGGGAAAAGTTATCAGACATCAAACACCTAAAAATCATATCACTGGGTGCCCACCTTCCTGGTACAATCACTGAAGACAAGCGTGTGCGTAAACAAATGTGGTGAAGAAAGCTGATGGTGCCCGGCTATCAAAAGACATAGCATCTGGGGTCTTAAAAGCTTGAAGACAAACAAGTGGCCATCTAATTCAGAAGTAACAAAGTCACCATGGATGAAGGACACCAACCAGTGTGGCCACGAACTGTCGAAGGGATCAGGTATCATGCATCAAAACCAAATATTCATATCATTGTAAATGTGGGTGAGTTTAGAGTGGATACTCAAACCCCAGCTGTAGGCAACTGGACACCCCCTTACTGAAGGGTTGTAGGGAGGAGATGAGCCAGTCAAGGTTGAGGGTAGCAACAATGAAACATTTAACTTTCCTCTAGTTATTAAATGTTTCCTCCCTCTCCTACCCCCCACAATCATGATCCCAATTCTACCTTACAAATCTAGCTAGACCAGAAGATGTACATTGGTACAGATAGCAACTGGAAACACAGGGAATTCCAGGACAAATGAGTCCTCCAGGACCAGTGGTGAGAGTGGTGATGCCTGGAGGGTAGAGGGAATGTGGGGTAGAAAGGGGCAACCGGTTAAAAAAATCTACATATATACGCCTCCTAGAGGATGGACAGCAGAGAAGATGGCGGAGGAAGGTTTCGGCCAGTGTAACATATGACAAAATAATAATTTATGAATGATGAAGGGTTTATGAGGTAGGGGTCCATGGGAAGGGAGGGGAAAATGAGCAGCCAATATTAAGGGCTCAAGAGAAAGGCAAATATTTTGAGAATGCTGATGGCAACAAATGTACATATGTGTTTGACACAATGTATGTATGCATGGATTGTCATAAGACATCTACAACCCCAATAAAATGATTTTAAAAAGGGAATATATGTTCCCCAGCATCTCAGCTGTCAAGCGCACCAGTCACCCTATACAGATGTCGAAACCCAAATCAATCTCATTACCATTGAGTCAATTCTGATTCATCGAAACTCATATATGTATATCTTATGATGTTCTACATCTTTACAGGAACAGACAACCGAATTGTTTTCCCATAGAATGACTGGTGAGTTTGAACTGCAGAACTTTAAATTAGCAGTCCACCACTTAATGACCAAGCCACTCTTAAGCAGATCACTAAACCAAAAGTAAAACAGGTCTACAGTTACAACATGCAATCCCCAAATTTCTGAGCTAAGAAAAATATTGATGAATAGAATTTCCATGTCCATAGACCTAAGCCCTGATAAACAAAGGGATGATATTTGATGTTCTATCTAGGGGATTCTGTTTTTAACTTATTTTAACAGAAAAAGATGGTCTCATCTCCAAGTTCTGACTTAGAATTTGCACAATATTCACTGTCTTCAGAATCTGGTTCAACGGGGCCCAAAAGCAGGTGAGACAATTATTGGCTTCTTGTGTCTAATGAGGCTCTCAGGTGTCTTATCTTGCACTAGTGACTATAAAGATTCCTGCAAATGCCAACTCTGTGATTTTCACCAGACAACTTTCCTGCACAGAGGACTATGACCATGAATGACTGCTCCTCACTTGCTCAGGACTTCACCTTTATTTCTAAGAGTTTGTATTGTTTCTGTGGCCTTTGTTTGTTCTTAGTAGAGTTCATCTCAGAGGTGTTATGTACATGGCGATCATCCTCTTGACGCTATATTATATGCTTTTCCATTTTTTGGTATATGAAACCCAGGATTGATGAATATATAAGGACAGCAAGTATAATAATAGTTTGGGGAAGAGCTACATTGGGCTGGGGTTGAAGGTGATGTCATGGAGTCCATTTATTAAATGAATGCTTGGAAATGGATTGTGGTAGCAATTGTATATTCTACTTGATGTGATTGAAATATGGAATGATATGATATATGTGTTACATCCCCACTAAAAAAAGAGAAGAAAAAGAAGCACTGATGATTCCTGCAGAAGTGAAGGGTATCTGATAACTACAGAATCTACTCTCTGCCAGGTAAGGTTACAATAGAGCACACATCAATATTTTCTTTTGAAGATAATGAACTTCTTTTAGATTCAGGGAGCAATAAGAAGAGTCTTGAATAAGCTGAACTTTGAGATAAACCAAGAAATACTTGTCTAACTCTTTCTCTCTCATCAGCTACAAAGGAATTAGTGTTGGGACTTGAAAAAATTGTAAGCATAGAAAAATGTGGTCACTCAGTTGAGCTATAAATACTATCGAGTGATTTTTAGTTTTGTAAATCAATAGTCCTATAGGAATAATACCACCGGTGATTGTGGAATATTGGAAGCATAGTTGGAGTAGACAGATCTTGTTTTGGCAATTCCATTACTGATATACAAACTTGTGTTACTTGGAAATTGAATTTTTTCTCGATTTTAATTCTTCCTGTCTAGGTGCCTGAACTGGTTGTTGAACATTGACCCAGTGCCATGGACAGGAATTGGACCAACCATTCAAGTGTCTCTGAGTTTCTCCTCCTGGGCCTCTTCTGGAAGACCCAGCAGCAACAGATCCTGTTTGTGCTCTTCCTGAGCATGTACATGGCCACGGTCTTGGGAAACCTGCTCATCATCCTGGCCATCAGCACAGACTCCCGCCTGCACAGCCCCATGTACTTCTTCCTCAGCAACCTGTCCTTTGTGGACTTCTGTCTCTCCTCTACCATAGTCCCCAATATGTTGACCAATCACATACTCAGCCGTCACACCATCTCCTTCCCTGGGTGTTTCACACAGATGTATTTTTTCATTTTGTTTACTGGCATGGACAACTGCCTCCTGGCTGTGATGGCCTATGATCGCTTTGTTGCTATATGCCACCCTTTACACTATACAACAAAGATGACCCATCAGCTCTGTGCCCTGATGGTCACTGGGTCTTGGGGAATTGTCAATGTGCATGCTCTCTTGCATACCCTGCTGATGGCTCAACTATCATTCTGTGCAGACAACAGGATCCCCCACCTCTTCTGTGATGTGAATGCTCTCCTGAAACTCTCCTGCTCTGACACACACCTCAATGAGATGATGATTCATACTGAGGGGGTTCTCTTAATGGTCACCCCATTTGTTTGCATCCTGGTTTCCTACATATACATCACCACTGCTGTCCTAAGTGTCCCATCCACAAAGGGCAAGTGGAAGGCCTTCTCCACCTGTGGTTCCCACCTGGCTGTCGTTTCCATCTTTTATGGCACCATAATTGCTGTGTATTTCACCCCGGCATCCTCCCACTCAGATGAGAATGACATTACAGCTGCTGTGATGTACACGGTGGTGACCCCCATGCTGAACCCTTTCATCTACAGCCTCAGGAACAAGGACATGAAAGGGGCACTAAAAAAAATAATATGTATTAATTTTTTTTCTTTTCAACAATGAATGGGTTGTAAATGTCATAAGGGAATGTCATAGTTCATAATAAAACTTTTTTTCTTTCCCTAGTCTCTGGCATTTAGCTGTTGTCCATCCACGCATTTGTAAAGAAGATTAAGAGTCAGTGTTTCCCAAAGTGGGTGATATTGCCCTCTGAGATTTCTGGAATGATCCAGCAGTATGCAAAAGGAGATTCTTAGTGTTTCCCCTGTATTCTCGGCTATTGTACTGAAGCTTTTGATTGTGGGGGGGGGGGGCATTGAGTAGTGTTTTTTTTAGTTAGATTAGATTTGTTTACTGAAAAGAAGGCAGTAGGCAAAATAAATTTGAAACCTATGGAAGTGCAAGATGTGAAGCTTAATCCTATTACCAACTAATGTGAATTGTCCAACTTCCAATGCCCACAAGCCCAAACCACCAGGAACACACAGACAGCTTGTTGCTGATTTCATCAGGAAAGACTGCATTTATCAAGGAGCTTTCCAGTCTAGGGGTGTTAGATAGGTCTTCCAGAATTTGAGCATTAGCTGATTTTGGTGAGGGTTGTTGTGATCTGGATTTGATATTGTTATAAATTATTTGCAATTCTCATTGGACATAGCAATAGCTTCTCTAGACAGCAGGAAGACTAGAGAAAAGTGAAAGCTATAATTAGTAAGAAGTAAGTTATCCCTCCTATCAGTCAGGATGGGTGATACTTTGTCATTTCTGTAGCTTGAGCAATGTTTATGCTTTGTCTGTGTACAGTTATGACTTTAGTGATCTTTTTTGTTACTATTGTTCCAAATCCCTCACGATCACTTGTGTTATGTCCTAAATAGTTTTCTGTGCTTACCGGGAATTGCTCATTGAAGTGTCTGTTGTTGTTAGGTCCTTCCTAGTTAGTTTCGATTCACAGTGACCCATGTGCTAGAGTACAAAACACTGCCTGGTCTTATGTCACCCTCACAATTGAGCTCCTTGTTGCAGCCATTGTGTTAATCCATCTCCTAGATGTTCTTCCTCTTTTTGACTGTCCTTTGACTTTAGCAATCCTGGTATTCTCCTCCAGGGACTGGGCTTTCCTCTTCACAAGTCAAAAGTACACGAGATGAAGTCTCTCCATTTTAGCTTCTAGGGAGCATTCAGGTTTTATATTTTCCAAGAGAGATTTTTTTGTTTTTCTGGCTTTCCATGGTATGTTTCTCATGATTTGCCAAACCCTGTAATTCAAATGCATGGATTTTTCTCTGGTCTTCTCTGTTCATTATTCACCTTTCATATATGAGGTCAGCTGCTGATTTCTTCACTGCTGCTTCTATGCGTGCTGATAATAGATCCAAGTAAAATTAAACCTGGAAACCTGGAATCTTTTTTTCGTTTCATCAGTGAGTGCTTCAGGTTCTCTTGGCTGTTAGCACGTAAGTTTGTGTCAGCTGCAAATCACAGTTGTTAAAGAGCCTTCTGTCCATCCTGATGTTCATAGTCCACTGTCTCAGTTTGTTTGGTCAGCAAACAGATCAACTAAATATGGTGACAGGGTATTACTCTGATGCATATTTTTATGATTTAAAGTTAGACCAATTATTTATTTACCTTTTTACCTGAGTTTTGTATCATGCACATTTTAGTGGGAGCATGGGTAATTTAAACAAGAAATAATTATCTTCCTTAATTGCAGTGTGCAGGCTTGCTTTTTTCAGTGTCCTCCTGCATTCTATCCTATGTGCTCAAGTCATCCTGGTGGTGTAATGTTTACGCATTGGACTGCAACCATAATGCTGTTAGTTCAAAACCACCAGTGGCTCCGGGGGAGAAAGACCAGGCTTATTGCTTTCATAAAGTGTTACAGTCTTGGAAAACAAGGGGATAATTCTGACCTATCCTATACGCCAAGTGAGGCAGGCCATATTGATTGAGTCATAACCCAAGCAGATGAAGATAAGATTTTTGTGTTTGTGAATGGGTGCATATTGTTGTGGACTTTATGAATGGCCTGTCCTGATTTTACTTTGGTTATGTATGTGGACCCCCAAGCATCCAAATGGAATGAAGTTTCTTCACATCAAAAACATGTTTGTCTCCTCAGTGTGCTGAATTGGTTTAAGTGCATAATATAGATTTTGGATACCAAAATGGGAGGATAAAAGCATGATGTGGCTGGCTTACAAATATTCATGGAAGGGGAATATGTTCATAGGATTATAGGATTATGGTATAGGTGTTCACTTAATGCCAATTATTAGACATAGAATATTTTGTTTTGCTCACTTATACAGTATTATGTTTAAATGAAGCTGGCACATTTTGAGTTGCTTACATTTTAGTTTACACTTGCTAGGCAGAAATATAACTTTACTATTGTCCTTGTTTTAATAATTATACATGACTAAAAATTGTGTACACTGGTACAGATAAGAGCTGAAAACACAAGGAATCCAGGACTGATAAACACCTCAGAACCAATAATGAGAATAGTGATACCAGGAGGGGAAAGAGGTGGAGGCAGAAGCAGGGAACTGAGATTATTTAATCTACATACAACTCCCTCCCAGGGGGATGGACAACTCAACAATGGTTGAAGGGAGACATCGGTCAGTGTAAGACATAAAAAAATAGCAATAATTTATAAATCATCAAGGCTTATGTGGGGGGGGGGGAATGTCAGGATCTGTTATCAAGGGCTCAAAGAGAAAGAAAATGTTTTGAAAATGATGATGGTGGCGAATGTACAAATATGCTTGACACAATGGATGAATGTGTGGGTTGTGATAAGAGTTATAAAAGCACCCATTAAAAACAACAATAAAAATGAATTGTGTACAAGGGCCAAACTAGCAAGGGGTGGAGTGAGATGGGGCATGTGTGTGTGTGCCCGCGCCAAGATAGGTTCTGTAGGAACACATGGGTGAACTTTAGCCTGTTGCTGCAGTCCAGCTGTAGCGAGGTCCAGGGGTCCCTCAAGGTGAGTCACGGATTTGGTGAGTGGGAGACAGAAACCACATTACCCAAAGGGTGTGGGTGACTGTTCCAAATTTATTCGTGTAAAGCTTCAACGTATATATTCTTTTTCTTGGCTTAAAGCTAATGGGCTGAGATCATACATCAGGAAATTCTCAGGCCAAAGACCATGACAAGTTACATAATCACATAATGATTCTTGGTTAAAAATTAGTACATCTTGAAACTAAAAGTCTTTCAACAACATGGGTGATAGACATAAATCTAAAAATATCTGAGCACACTTTATCCAACTAGGGTGCATTGTTCTAACTATGAAATCAATAAAGCATTAATACATTTCATTACCAATCACAAAAAATATTTGAAAGGCTTTGGCTGTTCTTTTGGTTCCTTCTTAAGTTGTTCCCCTAGGGTTTTCATTTTTTCTTCTTTCTTTTCCACTAAGTCCCCATAAATTAAACTCCCAATAGTCTTTCTGTACCAAGGTATGAGTTGCCTCACAATAGGTAGCTTTGCTTCAGTCGACTTCAAGCACTACGGGCTTCTCTTCTTGCTAAACTTTCCATAAAACTTAAATTACTAAAAGGAACTTGTACATCTTTGTTAACTATTCTTCTGCCATTTTTATTACAAACCCCTATATAAGGTAAACCAGGGTCAGGAACTCTATTTCTCTTTGGGTTATTTCCTGGAAGGGGGCACCATATTTTACCCCCTATGTGGTAACCAATATAAGGAGAGAGAAAAACTGTGGGAAGAGGATGATAAACTTTTTTAGGGTCTTGAACAAACCTCTGAGATTTCCGTGGGGTTCGGTTGCAATAGCTCAGCCTGCTCAAGATCTAACATCAATTCCTTAAGGGGATTTTCTGGTTTCCAGTTTCTAGTTTTATTCTACAATACACTTTGCACCCAATCAGGATATGGATCTTTCAAAGCCATAGGAAGGGGAATAACCTCAACTTCTGGGGAATATTCCTCAGTTGACATCAGTTGTTTCCTAAAAGGGGAAGTGATAAAAATTATCAGGAACCAGAGAACAGCTACAATGATCAATAATGATATCAGGCCAATAATTCCATGGTTCACAGAAGAGACTTTCCTTGGTGGAGCCTTCTTTGAATGCTCCTCCTCCATGCGCTGATTTTGTCAAGGCCCATGGTTGGAAGTGGTCTCGGCAGCCTGTCAATCAGTTCACACCTTGATTGGAGGGCTACCAAGATAAATGGCTTTCTGGAAGCTGGCCTTTCTCTCTGTCTCTGCTTTCACTTTCCTGTGGACAAGCCCCAGGGAGCCACTCTGAGACCTGTGAGAGCCCTGGACATACAAGACGTTGCAGCCACTGGCCTGTTACCTTCCTGCATTTTTGTGACATTGCATAGGCTCTGTGAGCCTGAAGAGAGATTGATGGACTAGTATTGGATTTATGGGCAAATATCAGATTATGAACTTGACCTGGACTGGTCTGGGATGTTTTCTTAATACACAATGACTCTGTGATCTAAAGTTCTTTCTTACACACATATGAGTGTCTCTGGATTTTGAGGAGGAAAGAGGAAAACAGAGCAGCTTTCCACAACTTTCATTTCAGAGAGACGACGTGTTTTGTGAAAACTGGCAGAATTCAGAATCAGAGGCTGTTTCTGAGTTTATTGCATGATCTTTTAAATTTTCATTAAATTTGCATATTAAAATGTTTGCATTGAAGAATACATGGGATCATTTTTATTATTCAATCTCTATTTTTTCAAATTCTCCCTATAACAGAAAATGTTAATTTCTTAAAAGTTTGAAAGAAACCTACCACTTTTGCTTTGTATAAAAGGGCTTCAAATTGTCTTTTAAAATGGAAAAACATCATGTAAAATCCCACAAACTATCTGAAGTTCCATAGTATGTGGTTATGTGGACGGGGGTGAGTGTGAAAGAAGGTGAGGTTTAAATGTCCGTCTCCATCCATTGATGTAATTATCCAGTTCCCTCAAGTTGCTTCAGATTCATGTTCACTTCTAAGAGACATTCTGGCTGTACTTCTTCCTTGATAGATTTGCTCATTTTGCTGGAGTCTATGGAATAGCCCTTCAATTAGTATGACTTATTACAATTACTTTCATGCATGTCATATTCTGAGGGTTTCATATGTTGACAGAATACCATCTACTTCACTTGGTTTTCATGTAATTGTGTTAACATGTGTAATTATACAAGTATAACTTTAATATAAATTAAAATGTAATATTCATTTTTATTACTATACATTACCAACTTATTTTATTATTATTATATTATTTTTAAAATTTTTTGGTGAACAGATTTAGTAGAGTCTGGTGACCTTCATTTCTTATAAGCCAATTCTTGGATCCATTAATGAATTCCGAATTTATCTGAATTTCTTGCTCTTCTCTCTCCTATGAATATATATTGTCTCTATTATTCCCTAATTTAGCATTAATTCATGACATAAGGACATAGCAATGGGTAGAAAACACAGTGAATGCAATTAGTGCCACTGATTTCTGTGTGCTACAAATAAATATAGAGTGTAGGGAAATGATGTGCACTTACTACAATACAAATACCTTCTAAAACAGTCTAAAAACTTCTGGTTAAAATGGTGACCTAAAAAGACATCCTACACAACCCTGCTTCAATCATGAGAAAACAAATATAGAAGAAAAACCAAAGCCTTAAATCTCTGAAGGAAAAAAATTAAAAGCTAAAACGAGCTGAAAATGAAAAGCACAAGAAGCTATTGTAGCAGGATGAGCCATTCCGGGTATACAGAGGCTCTCTAACCCACATTTGCATGCTCAGCAGAAGCTGCAAACTCTTTCTCTGCATGAGTGGAGCTGGTAAAAGTTACCAGTGCCCTGCGCCTTGCTGGGCAGCTTTAGAGCTATGTTTGAAACTCACGGTACAGTAAATCAAAAGCCAAACTCACTACCATTTCGTTGATTCTGACTCATAGTGATCCTTTAAGACAGGGTAAAACTGACCCTGTGGGTTTCTGAAACTCTACGTCTACCAGAATAGAAAGCCTGGACTTTCACTTGTGGGGCAGCTGGTACTTTTGAACAACTAACCTTGTGGTTAGCAGCTCAATACATAACCCCTACATCAGCAGGCCTTCTGGCAAAACAATGGAACACTCAACGTCAAAAAAGAGAGAAAAGAGCAAACGATGGAGGGGTGTCAGTGGATTGGAACGCTCATACACTTATGGTGGGACTGTAAAATTGTACAACCAGTTTGGAAAGTTATATGACACTTCCTCCAACAAGTTGGAATAAAAAACCCACATGACCCAGCAATACCAATACTTGGTGTGTAACCCACAGAAATAAAGAGCATAGCACAAACAAATGCAAGCACATTCATGTCAATCAAAGCACTGTCCACAAGAGCAAGAATGTAGAAACAAACCTGAATGCCTACCTGTGGAAGAAATAATAGCTAAACTTTGGTACATACACACAATGAAATCCTTTGCATCTTTAAAGAATAATGATGAAACTTGAAACACCTCATGACATGGATGAATTTGGGGGACATAATGCTGAGTGACATAGGTCAAACGCAAAGGGACAAATATTGTATGAGACTACTGTCAGTTATTTTTTTAAAACTCAAGGAAAGCTTTTCATACAAAATGAAACAGAGTTTGTTGGGTAAGGAAGGAAGGAAGGAGTAATAGGCCAGAGGAAAGATATGTGCTCAATTGTGTGAAGGGGAGACAACATGCAACAAGAGGAAAGTGAGAAAGAGCAGAAAGGGAAGGAAACCAGGTAAGTCGTTGGTTGGTTTTATAAATTGGAAAATGCAAAAATGATATGTAGGCCCCAACTAATTCACACTGAAAAGGTTGGAGGGTGGTAAATCTAAGAAATATTAATCTGAGAATCCAGGGCGGATGATCCATTCAGTAGCAGTGGTGAAAATGGCAATACCAGGAGGTTGTAGGGAGCATGGGTTGGAAAGGGGTAACCCATTACTAGGATCTACATATAACCTCCTCCTGAGGGACGGACAAGAGAAAAGTGGGTGGAGGAAAATGTCGGACAGGGTAACATATGACAAATAATAATTTATAAATTACCAAGGGCTCATGAGCGAGGAAGGGAGGGAGTAAAATGAGGATCTGATGCCAGGGGCTTATGTGGAGAGCAAAAAAAGAAAAGAATTAAAAACCCGAATAACACTGGATTCAATCAGAGTTTGTACATTTACCCTTATAACGAATAATTCAATAGCGGCTTTGTAGATTTCTCTCCAGAGGCATTGTTAATTATTTCTTTTGAATAAATTCCCCAAAGTAGACATTGTGGATCATTGCTGGCATTTTAGTACGTGTGACCTTCGTTGTATCCCATGGAAGGGCATGAGCTCACGTACTCACCACTCACCCAACAGCATCAGTATTTCTGCGTTTTGCCAATTTATTCAACAAAACAATGCTGAATTCTAGTATTAATTTGTATACCTACTTCCACTTTCACAACTTCTCCTTTTCATTTTCTAATTAGAATAAAAATTTTCCATTTTTCTTTAATTTTGTTATCATCTTTTTAAATGTTTTTAATATTTCTAAGTTTTAAAAATATTGATCCAATAATTTCTGGCTAAATAATGTTTATTAAGAATATCATTTATGTCTTCACAACTTCTGAAAATAATGTCTCCCTGGTTATACACCTACTTTTGGGTTTTGTGTAAGGTTTTTCTTACTTGCTGAAAGTGAGGAGGTCTTGAGATATTTGCTGATAGAGATCAAGGATTGTGGCCTTTAGTACAGATTAGAACTCAATGTAAAGAGGAACAAAATTTTCACAACTGAACCAGTAATTAATATCATGGTAAGCAGATAAAAGATTGAAGTTGTCAAGGATTTCATCTTGCTCAGATCCACATTTAATGCTCATGGAAGCAGCAGCAAACTACTCACCTTTCAGTTCACAGCTCAATTGTCTCATTGCCCCTTCTGAGATTTTTAGAATAAATCTAAAAATATTGCTACTATGGCTTCAGTTTAGGTGAGTATGGGTTTATTCCACCCATGCATGTTTAAACATGTCCCTGTGATCAGTGGATGACCTCAGACCATTTCCTTGAGTAATACCCTTGTATTCCATGTTAATCATTCTTTCATAAAGGGTCTATTCAAAGTAGCAGTGTACACAGGGATCTGCTAGATGAGTTAAACTGAAGGCAGATAGATCATTTTGCAAGGTTATAAGAACGAGATAGTCCACTTTTTTTGCCGCTGCAAATCTTAGGAATAATAGCAGAAGAGTGGTCTAGTGTCAGAAGCTATGCCATTCCGGTTGGAAGGCTGGGGAAGAGCTATTGCCTTGAAGCAGAGTACATCTGATAATATGAATAGAGCCATGTTTGGGGGACCTTCATTTGCTCATAGGGCATAATTCAAACCGAGGAGAAGGCACTGGAAATATCCATCTTGGATAGCTGGAACATGAAAATATATGAAGTATGAATTAGGAAAATTGGAAATCATCAAATATAAAATGACATACATAAATATAGATAACTTAGGCAATAGTGAGCTGAAGTGGTCTGATATCAGCCATTTGAGTCAGACAATCCTGTGGTTTACTAGGCTGAGAATGTTCAATTAAAGTGGAATGGCATCGTGTTCATTGTCAAGAAAAATGTTTCAAGATCGAGCTTAATGTTTCTTGTGATTGAATAATATACAGATGCCTACACAGAATTCACGTTAATACAGCTATTATCCAAATTTACATACCAATGACTAAAGATTGTGATGAGATAAAGGAAGAATTCTACCCCCCTTTAGTTGAAGGAAAAGTAGCATTGATTGCTTTTCTAATGTTGAACTAGCCTTGCATACCTCGTTTGAGTCCCACTTGACCACAATGTGACAAATTCCATTGGCTAGAATTTTGTTAACTTAGGTATCAGAATTATATTTACTTCATAAAATGATTTTGATAGTATGTGAAATTGTTTGTGTAGACTTGGGGGTAAATCTTTTCTAAATGTTTGATAAGATTCCCCAGTAAAATAATATGGTCCTGGACTTTTTGATGTTTGGAGTTTTTTAATGACCAGATCTATTTCTTTTTGCATTATATCTATTAAAGTTTTCTACATTGATTTGTGTTAATTTAGGTAGGTACTGAGAATGTTGGTAGACCTTCATCATTAGTTCTAGTGGTTGGTGTGTAAATTTGAATAATAGTGGTATTAATTCTATTTCCTTGTTTGGGTATAAATATTATCCTATCAAAAGAAGCATTGTACTTTAAGATAGATTTTAAAATGTTCTTTTAGATTGGAGCAGAGACCCAAAGCCCATCTGTAGACAAAGAAACAATCTCCCCACAGAGGGAGGGAAGGGAAGGGAAGGGAAGGGAAGTATCACCAGATTGCACAGGGAAGGGAAGAATCACCGGTTGCACTAAAGCTTAGGTGAAACACACTATATTCTTCTGGTTCCTTGAGGCTTCTTCACCATCCCCTACCATGACCCCAGTGATGCTTCTCAATTCAGACTAGACAGGAATATATACATAGGTATAGATAAGAGATGGTAGTTCACGACACAAAGAATCCAGGAACAGGCGTATGAATGGTGATACTAGAAGGGTAGGGGAAAGAGGGGGAGAGAAAGGGAGAAAGAGGGAACTGATCACAACGATCAACACATAACCATACACCCCTCTACAAGGGGAAGAACAACAGAAAACATGGGGAAGGGAGACAGCTGTCAGTGTGAGAGATGAAAACAATAACAATGTACAATTTATCTGGGGGTTCTAAGGGGGGGTGAAAAAAATAGGATCTGATATCAAAGGCTCAATAGAAAATAAATCTGCAAAAGGATCTAAGCAACATATGTACAAACATGCCTGACTCAATCAATGTATGGATTGTGATAAGAGTTGTATGAGCCCCAATAAAATGTTTTAAAAATGAATGAATAAGTAAAATATTCTTTTAGATTAGGAATGTGATGCTGTTTGTCATTCTTAGAATATTGCCAATATAGGTTCATTTAACTTCACTAATGCCGA
The DNA here is from genome assembly GCF_050624435.1 of Tenrec ecaudatus. Lineage (NCBI taxonomy): Eukaryota > Metazoa > Chordata > Mammalia > Afrosoricida > Tenrecidae > Tenrec > Tenrec ecaudatus. The sequence continues at coordinate 108,669,424 of NC_134541.1, read as the reverse complement.
GGATCTATCTTCTGCATCTCTAGCCTGTCCTTATTCCCTGTCTCCTTGTCCCATTTATGAGGGCACATTTGAAAAAAGAATTGATACTAGGCTCCAGTTTACACATGCATAAGTGTGTTCTAAACAAAACATGTCTCTGAAATTAATGGGGGGGGGGGCTCAGTAATATTTAGTCTCCTTAGGGTTCCTTTAAAGAGACGTTTAATCAAGATAGTGACTTACAAGTACATCTGCTGGACCAATTAAATTCAAGACAGAGAAGTCATTTCAGAAGGTTATGATGATTGTTTGGGGGTAGCAGGGTTCTAAAGAGGTAATCTTAATAGATTTTCTCAAAAGTATACAATGATTATTGAGGCTCATTAAGAAGAAATTTTATCACATTGGTGAAGATATTGTATTAAGAGATTAATTATGATACTTTATTCTTTTTTATTTAATTTTAATTGGGAGCTAATACATGTATCATTCCATAATTCAATCACATCAAGTAGTATTATACAATTGCTACAATATTAGTTTCTAAACATTATTTTTCTTCCTGGACTCCATGACATTGGCTCCCTTTTATTGCCTCCCCACCATCACCAGAATCCCTTATTCTACCTGCTGTCCCTATAGGTTAATCAATCCTGCATTTCATATACCAAAAAACAGAAAAACATATAACACATATTCAAGAGGTGACACCACCCAATAACATAATACATCTGAGATAAACCCTACTGTGAACCAACAAACAATAAAGAAAATTTTGAAAACTAGATCAGGTCCAGAGTGTATCAGAGATGGGATCAATTGAGAAGGTTTTTATCATTCAAGTCACTTATTCCTTTGGTCTTCTATACCCATCTCTCCAATGCACTCCATTAACGTGGTGAAAACTACTTAGTTTTGAATATAAAAATAATTCATAAAAATAATTTCTGTTAGAGCCCCTTAAATGTCCTTGTTTCTCAATCTGTGGATGAAAAGTTTTAGGATGGGGGTCATCACTGTGCACATCATAGAAGCTGCAATGTCATTCTTGGTTGAGTGGAAGGATGAAGGGTTGAAATACACAGCAATGATGGTGCTGTACAAGAGGACACCGCAGCCAGGTGGGAGTCACGGGGGAGAAGGATTTCCACTTTCCCTTTGTTGATGGTACTCTCAGGACAGCAGAGGTGATGCAAACGTAGGAAACCAGGATGCAAACCAATGGGATCATCATGATCAGACCTCACTAACTAAGAAGCACCATCTCATTGAGGTGTGTGTCAGAGCAGGAGAGTCTCAGGAGAGCAATCATTTCACAGAAGAAGTGAGGGATAGTGTTCTCCACAGAGAATGAGATTGGAGCCATCAGCAGGGTATGCAACAGAACATTTAGAATGGCAATGACCCAAGAGCCAGTGACAAGAAGGACACAGAACAGATAGGTCATCTTTTATGCGCAGTCCAAGGGATGGCATACAGTAACAAATCAGTCATAGGCCATCACAGTCAGAAGGAAATTGTCCATGCCACCAAACACATAAAAAAATATATATATCAATGAGACACTCAGGGAAAGACATGGCCTCAGTTCTGAGTGTGTTGGTCAGAATATTGGGGACTATGTTGGAAGAGAAGCAGCGGTCTACCAAGGACAGGTTGCAGAGGAAGAAGTACATGGGGATGTGCAGGCCGGAACTGTGCTCATGACCAGGATGATGCGCAGGTTTCCCAAAACTGTGACCACATACATGCTCAGGAAGAGCACAAAGAGGAGCTGCTTCTGCTGTGGATGTCTGGAGAGCCCTAGGAGGAGGAACTCAGAGATACTCCACTGATTTGCCACACTCATAGCCATGGAACTGTTTCATGCACAAGAGCAAATTCAGAGACCTAGATATGGATGGAAAAATGGTAGCAAATTAAACTCCAGTTTAAGACGTTTGCAAATCAGTTCATTGATTTGCTAGGAGATCTGTCCACCTGACCCACACTCTTAATTTCCTGAACTCAGTCCTGATTCAACTCCTATTGAACTCGTGAATTCGTGTGGCATATGTATAACTGACAAACACAAGCACTACACACAAGTCAACTCTGCGACTATGTGTCTGTTCTTTTTTTTTTTAGTTCTCAATCACTCACATTTTTATGCAAAGAAAAGAGAAGCATCTGTATACCGCTGGGTTCATCTCACAAGTTCATTGACTTAGGACTTCCCTTGGTCACGCATTGTCACAAGTTTATCCAAGGGTGTTTATTATAATAATTTCTCATCTTATAAACAAAAAAAGCATCTAGCAATGTCTCATTTGCTGAAATACTACCTGTTCAAGGTCGGTGGTGTAGATGTTAGGTATTCATCACTTCTGCATAGCTGGCCAATATTTCTCTTTATTTTTAAGATGGGAAAATCTTGTAAATACAATAGTAACTGAGGATCAGGTATTCATAGTCATAGTCCTGTGTGCATGCAAAATGTCTGAGAGAATCACAGAGAGGTATTTAGAGGGGAATCTAAGGCTGTTGTGGACTGAATCCCTGAAAGCGTCATTAGAGAGAAACAGAAAAAGAGAGTTAGTGTCGCACCTACCTTTTGTTACCTTTGGGTCATAGTAATGGCAGAGAAGATTATCTAACTCATGGTTCAAAACTTAGAGATAAAATCATCTTGGTGGAGACAAGCCCCAAACAGAATCCCCTGGCACCTCAAGTCTTATCAATATTGTGACTTAAGCTTAATTCTATGGGCTTGGAAATTCAGTTATTCCATTATTAAAGTATTATTATTCATTCTTTCTTAGCTTAGAAATTTGACTTTATGCAGTGTAGTCTGCATAAATCTCCCCCTGCCTCATCTTTGCTCATTTACTACATAGACTGTGTGATGTCTCTTCCAATGGGGATAAAGGATTACAGAATCGGTCTTAACCTTTTACAACATCTGGTATAGAATATGGTCCGTTTTAGTGGAGCAATCAAGGGGAGGATCTTGATGCACAGTACGTACCATGATTGAGGAACTCGGCACCACCGGACTGGATTATTATTGGGATAGCTTTTAAATTTCAAAAGTGCCCCCTTTATTTATAGATCTACAACATTTCCCCCTTTCTTTTCCAGCCTTATATTCTCATGCTAGAAGAGCTATACAATGCTTGCAAGTATATAAAAGGCTGTAAGGGCACATTGGGACCCCAATGGAAGCAATTCTATTGAGATGGATGGAGAAGAGTAAGGCTGGAGTTGGAAAAAACAACAAACAGTAAAGGGAGTTTAGTGTAAAGCAAATGGCTTGTAACGATACTACCAGCAGATGGAAGTAAAGATGGCTTCGTGTATTGGAGGACAACATTCAGGTTTGGCTGAAGGATGAGGGTGAGGACTAGAGCAGTGAGAGAGAGGCAGGCAGAGGATGGGATTGTTGTAAATAGGGCCAAGTTCTCAGTTCGGGTTCACTTGTAGTCATTAGATTGGATGAAATTGTCCAGGAGTATGTAGAATGAGAAGAAATAATTCCAAGAATATAACTCTAGAGAATCAAAAAGGCATATGAATAGGAGGATAATAGAAAAAGGAGTGAAAAAATTGATGGTAAATAAAAGTATTGTCACAATAGTATAGAAACTTTTATTAAACAAAACTCTCATCACGTGAAGATATTTTGTCAGCATGTACCCCATTTAGGTGTTTACACATATGAAGCTGGTGTATTCATCCCTTTAACCCTTCTCCAAAGTATTCTGCATTATTGGATTTTTATGCTATGCTATCACATCAGTTTGGCATGCTCAGGTGACACAAAGTGTGTTCTTTTCAGCAGTCCTTAAGTTCTGAGAACACAAAGAAGTCTGAAGGAGCAAGATGGGGACAGTGGGGTTGACAGAGTAAGGTTTACAAGGAAATTGTTGTGGGACAGCCCTTGATACCTTTGAAAAATGAACAGGTGAATTGTGATGGGAAAAAATTCTTCAGATTAACTTTCCTGGCTCCTTTCTTGACAATGCAGTTTTCAATTTTCTTAAAACTTTAAGACTTCTGTTAAGATGGCGGACTAAGTAGTTATACTACACAGAACCTTTGTAACAAAGACATAAGAAACCAAATTAAACAGATGCTGTTAAAAAGTTTAAAAGGTGGGGGAAGGGAGAGTAAATAATAAATAAATCTTATTAAAACAAAAAGAAAAAAGCCATAAAGATTTATTAAGCATTAAAATGCATCAATAAATGAAATAAGAAATGTCACAAACGAACTTAACTTAGTACAGATAATTATGTGGGTAAAGAAACCAGGAGCACCGACAACTGGAGTCAAAAAACTCACAACAAATAGTAAACAAACACAAAAATGCATTGGGGAGGATGGAGGGGATTGGAGCAGAGACCCAAAGCCCATCTATGGACAGTGGAACATCTCTCCACAGAGGGGTCTCAGGGAGGAGATGAGTCAATCAGGATGAAGTAGAGCACTAATGGGTCAAGCAATATACCTCTGACCCCTTGAGGCTTCCTCACACACCCACTCCAACCCTCCACTGCTATCATGCCACTTCCCAATCTAGACTACATGGGAGCATGTACATAGGTATAGGCCATAGATAAAATGCACAACACATGGAACTCAGGAACAGGAACGGGAATAGAGACACCAAAAAGGTACAGGGAAGTGGGGGGATGGTGGAGAAGCAGGGGGGCACTGATGGCAATGAATGGCACATAACCAAACACCCCCAATCCAGGGGAAAGAACAACAGAAACTAGAGGAGAAGGGAGACAGCTGTCAATGTGAAATTTGAAAATAATTAACAATCTACATTGTATCAAGGTGCTATGAGGTTTGTGGGTAGGGTGGGCACGAAGAAGGGAATAAAAAAGAGGAGCTGATCCCAAAGGCTCAGTGGAAAGTAAATGTCTAGAAAAGAATGCTGGAAAATATGTAAGATTATGTCGGATACAATTGATGTATGCATTGTAACAAGAGTTGTTAGAGTCCCCAATAAAATGATTTTTTTAAAAGAGAAAGAAAGAAACTAGGTGCACCTGCACCACACACATACACACACACACACAATACATAGAAAAATGACAGCAGTAAATTTCTATTTCTTGTTAATTACACTGAATGCAAATGGATTAAATGTACCAATTAAGAATAGAGAGTAGTAGGATCAATTGGAAAAGAGGACCCATCAATATGCTGTCTACAAAAAGCACACGTGGACACAAAGACAAAAGTAGACTAAATAAAAGGATAAAAAAGACCTATGTAAGATATGACAAAATAATAATAATTTATAAATTATCGAGGGTTCATGAGTGATGGGGTGGCAGGGATGGAGCAGAAAAATGAGGAGCTGATGCCAAGGGCTCAAGTAGAAAGCAATGTTTTGAAACTGAGTAGGGCAACAAAAGTACAAATGTGCTTGACACTTAATGGATTCATGTATGGATTTTTGATACTACTTGCACGAGCCCCCAATAAAATGATTTTTTAAAAGACCTATGGCTGACTTTCTTAGTGATTAAGATTGTAAATTTCCTCTGACAATTCATCCCCAGTGTTTGTGTAAATAACATCCAACTATGAAAGAATTGACTCTGTACAAGTGAATACTTCATGTACTATGATATGGAATAAGCCTATATTGGCCCAATATTCCTCCCTCAAGAGAGTTTTTTAAAAATTGTACCAAAAGTGGTCAGGGACACAAGAAATGCTGAGAGGAAGTGAGATATGTAATGGTACCGGGGGGCCGGGGAATGGGGGGAATCGCAATGCATGCGCTGAAAGCTGAAACTAAATGTGTAGGAATTGTTGAATGAGAAACCTACTCTGTAAACCTGTGGCCGATGCAATATAAAACATTCCTTTAAAAATTTTGTACCGGGGCTAATCAAAAACAATAATAATGGAAGATCATTATGACCCAGGAGGAGAATCGATAAGACTCTCCAGCAAAAATTAGCTAAGGGGTTTTGAAAGGGAGCCAAAGGCAGATAAAAACAAACAACAACAAGAAACAGATACAGGAATGGGATTTGGGCACACACTAGCCCAACTTAAGAACAATTAGTTCTTGGATCATGTCCCTACTCAATACTTGCCCTCAGGAAGGGAACACAGAAAATAAGGGTGCTATAGCAAACTGAAGAAATTAGATCATGCCAGGCTAAAATAAAATAGTGTCTGGGGTCTTTTTTTCCAGAAGAAGAATGTCTGTATTTATTGTTTCTTTAAAAATATAAATAATTTTATTGGGGGCTCACACAACTCATCACAATTCATACATCCATCCATTGTGTCAAGCATATTTGTACATTTGTTGCCATTATCATTTTCAAAACATTTCTTACTACTGGAGCCCTTAGTATCAGCTCCTCATTTTTCCCCTTTCTTCCTCCCTCTCTCCTTCCCTCCCCCATGAGCCTTGATAATTTATAAATTATTATTTTTGCATGTCTTGCACTGTCCGATGTCTCCTTTTACCCCCTTACCTTTTGTCCATCCCCCTGGTAGGGTTTATACGTAGGTCATTGTAATCAGTTCCCCCTTCTTTCTCCACCTTCCCCTTACCCTACTGGTATGGCTACTCTCAATATTGGTCCCGAGGAGCTTATCTGTCCTATATTCCCAGTGTTTCCAGCTCATATCTGTCCCCATATACATGCTCTGGTCTAGCCAGATTTGTAAGGTAGAATTAGGGTCATGATATTGGGGGTCAGGAAGCATTAAAGAAACAGAGGGGAGCTGTATGCTTCATAGGTGCTATATTGCACCCTAACAAGCCCGTTTTCTCCCTGTGACCATTCTTTAAGGGGATGTCCAATTGTCTACAGGTTGACATTGGGCTTCCAATCCACTCTCCCCTCCCCCACCATTCATGTAGACTTGATTTTTTGTTCTGGATCTTTGATGGCTGATACCTGATCCTGTGGACACCTCATGATCACACAGGCTGGTGTGCTTCTTCCATGTGGACTTTGTTGCTTCTCAGCTAGATGGTGGCTTGTCTCAAAAAAAACCATCCTTCTAAATGAGATGTCCACTAAATCCACGTGGAAGATCACCAACAGATCGTAATTCATATAATCTGAAGTCAAGGTAGGGAATAGTACCAAGCCTAAATTGTGAGAATTCTGCTTTCAGAATCTGGATGACAGTGGAAGCTCAAGATACATTTGTGGAAACTACATGGGAAATAAACTTTTGGTGATCTCCCTCTATGCATAACTGAGGGATGGGAGGAAAGAGTTACTACCCTGTTATCCCCAAAACTAAGACAATATCTTATATTAATTTTTGCTTCCAAAGATGTGCTAGGTCTTATTTTCAGGGGATGTCTTATTTTTCTATGAAGCAGAATATGGTACACATTATTGTTGCTCGCAAAAAAAAGGAAACGTATTATCTGTATAAGGTACAGTAGTTGTTGTCATCACAAACTAGCATAATCAGACAAACTGTGAATCCCACTGTATCCAGAATTTCTTGTTACTACCATTATTTCCATGTACAACAATCTATGATACATTTGCTCATTTATTCAATGACAGCCATGTCATCATCTTCTGGAACATTATCATAACAATTCAAACCCTAAATTTCTGGGTGAATTCCTTCTGACTCCATTTCTTTCAGAATTGGTGGACCAAATCTCTCATATTAGCAATAGCACTGTCCTTAAATGAATACTTCTTGTCAAGGTAGCTTGCTCATCATGCATTTGCAATGCAACTGTCAGTGATTTCTCCCATTAATTCTTTACCCAAGTCACAACCTCTTGCCGTTTAGGTTTCACAAAGTTTCCACGTTGATGTCTCTCCGTTCTATTTTCAATGTAGTCATTAATTTCCATGTGCAAATTGTCCTTGAATGGCTTGTTTATTGCAATATCAAGAGTCTGGTGATAGGCTGTCATTCCTGTGGGAATCATTATTTGATCTATTTTTTCTTTCGTGATGAAATGTCTTCATGTCTCTTAGGACAATGAATGCTGGCTGCATCACAGACTAGCAGGCCTCTTTGGCTCCCTCACATAACAAGCGGCAGCATTAAATTGACCCACTTCCTTATAACTGCTTTTGTGGCCAAGGCTTTTTCAGTTTCCAGAATAAAAACGCCCAAACACATTCAATCTTTTCCTTCTTGTCCTTAGAAATGATTAAAAGTGGGGTTTTGGTGCCATTCAGATGAATTGCCCAATTACAGGAAACACATGCACTTTGGAAAGCAGTGCAGGGAATGTACACTGAGGAGGCACCCCACTCTTCTATTGTGGTTTCAGATGATGACCCATAAACACTGCAGTTTCATCCATAGTAATCATATTGGAAATATTGTATTTAGAGAAATCAGCATCATCAATAAAGGACTTGAATGCAAGTGCTCGCTTAATAACGTGAGCATCTTCCAGTCTAAACAATGTTGTGGATCTTCCTAAAAAGAGTGCATTTCACTGAAGGAAATTATCCGGCCAGTGTTGTGATACTTTGAAGTCTTTGGTGACTATGTCAAACTATGGTGCCATTTCAAGGGCACATTCTTGAATCTGAGCCCTATTCACAACCAAAGCCTTTGCTCTCCTGTCAACAGCCCATTCACAGATCAGGTCTTCCAGCTCGGAAAATAATGGTGGCTGACCTGATCCACACTTGCGCTTTTTAGCATTTCCCTTGTCCACTTTTTCAATAAGGTTACCATACTCTGCACACCATTTTTGGACCAATCAGATACTCAAAATCTTCTCTTTGCAGAAAGCAGTAAGATTTTGACCCCAAGAGTCTTCCACAATTCCGTTCTTGTACTCCATGTACTTCAGTAGCTTTTTCTTTTGGGGCTCGTGTTTAGGAGTTTAAAAATGACACTTGGTTATCACAGTGTGGGGAGGGGGATCCCTTAATATGACACAGGAGGATAGAAGGGAGAATCAAAATGACACAGGAGAATCAGAGGGGGGGTATTACCATTTTGTAACCCCTCTGATCCTCCTGTGTCATTTAAGTGATACCCCAGTGCCATTTTAAGCGATCCCCTCCCCCGACCACTGTGCCAGTGGACACCTTCCCCAGACATCCCCCCAACCCCTTTATCAGACATTACCACCCTACCTCAGTCACCCCTGTGTGTCCACACAATGTGCCCAACTCCTGCCCCATGGTACTCACTGTCTAGGTGTAAATAAGCCAGACTCTGTCGGGGCAGAGCGAACAGCAGGCTGCAGCTTGTCCTGGGGGTGCCATGGGCTCTCTGGTTAAAAGAGACCTCGCACTTTCTGTCTGATCCGGCAGCGGCCAACAGTGGGCTTTTCATCCAAATACAAAAAAATTCACATTATTTTCAAGACCACATGGCATGTATTTGATAGGCCACATGCTGGAGAATAATGTGAATCTACATATATTTACACACATTTATATCATACATAGCTCTATCTCTGACCACAGTGTCATAAAGCTGGAAATGAACAAAAAGAAGATGAAGAAAAGGGCAAACAACGGGAGGATGAATAACTCTCTATTGCCAAAGGAGTGCATACTGGCACAAATCAGAGATGAAATTAGGAAACTTCTAGAAAACAAAGGGAATGAGAACACGATGTATGAAAACCTATGGGATACAGCAAGGGCACATATGAGAGGAAGTTTCATAGAAATGCATACACACCTGCAAAAGGAAGAGAGACTTATGATTGATATGCTGGAACAAAATTTACAACCACTAAAGCAGAGTCAACAGGACAATCCTACTAATAGCAAAGAAAACAAATAATAAAAATCAGAGCTGAGATTCAGGAGAGGGAAAATAAGAAACTGCGGACAAAATGAATGCTGTTAAAAGTTAGTTTTTTTGAAAAGATAAACAGAACCCACACACCGTTGGCAATCCTAACCAAAGAAAGGAGGGAACAAATTTCAATCGTAAGAATGAGGGATGAAAGAGGGGACATTACAACTCACAGTAATGAAATCAAAAGGACAATTACACAATACTATGAAGGATTGTACTCCAATGAATTCAACAACTTAGAAGACATGGACAAATTCTTGGGGGGAAAAATCATTCCTTCCCTAGACTATCCCTGGTGGATGTCAAGAATCTCAACAGACCCATAGCAATAGAAGAAATAGACAAAGTTATCAATGGATTACCAGCGCAAAAATCCCCAGAACCAGATGGCTTCACAGGAGAATTCTGCCAAGTATTCACGGAAGAACTAACACCAAATCTACACAAACTCTTCCAGAACATAGTAAAAGATGGCAAATTCCCAAACTCCATCAATGAAGCTACTATAACGCTGATACCAAAACCAAGCAATGATTCCACAAGAATTGAGAACTGGAGGCCAATATCCCTAATGAACATCGATGCAAATTTCATTAACAAAATATTGGCCAATAGAATACAAAAGTATATAAAAGAAATAATTCACCATGACCAAGTGGGATTCACACCAGAGATGCAGGGATGGTTCAAAATAAGAAAGACCATTAGTATTACTTGCCACAGTGACATGAAAAACTTTAAGAACCTCATGATAATATCGATACATGTGGAAAAAGCATTCAACAACATATGAGTAAAACTACAGAACACAATTACAAGAAACTAAGGGTGACCTCAACAAATGGAAGAATATTCCAAGCTCTTAGATTTGAAGACTCACTATATTAAATATGCAATTTCTGCTCAAGGCACTATATAAGTTTAATGCAAACCCCAAACAATAATCTTCATCTTCTTCAAAGAAATGGAAAAAAAAATATCACCAACTACATATTTAGAGGGAAGAAGCCGAGAATTAGAAGAGAAATCCTCAAGAATGACAGAGTAGATGGGCTTGCTTTACCTGACTTTAGCATATATAATAAAGCCACAGTTGTCAAAACCGCATAATATCATGGTATTGGTATAATGACAGATACACAGACCAATGGAAAAGAACTGAAAACCCAGAAATAAAATCATCAGCGTACAGACCACTGATCTTGGTAAGGGCCCAAAATTATCCAATGGAAAGCAGATGCCCTCTTCAAAAAGTGGTGCTGGAAAAAAATGGGTATCTACCTGCAGAAAAACGAAGCAAGACCCTTATCTAACTCCATGCACAAGAATAAACTTAATGTGGATCATAGCCCTGGAGGTTAGCCCCAAAATATTAGGGCCATCAATGACGGAATTGGGACCAACCTGAGAATTTTGGCGCAGGGAATACATAGACGATCATAAATAGGGAAGGACATAAACACAGGGAGTGCACAAATTAACAAGTGGGATATATTGAAGATAAAACACTTGTGTACATCATAAGAATTCACCACGAGAGTAATATGAGAGCCCAAGGATTGGGAAAACATCTTTAGCAATGAGACATCAAACAAAGGTCTTATTACTTAAATCTAAAATACACTATCACAATATAATACTCTACTACCTAACACCCTCAACGATAGCCCAATTCATAAAATCAGAAAGCAGCAAGCATTGGAGTGGCTGTGGTGAGACAGGAACTCTCATGCACTGCTGGTGGACATGTATGTATGCACAGCCACTATGGAACTGGATTTGGTGATATGTAAAACAGATGGAAATCAAGCTACCATATGACCCAGCAATCACCCTACTGGAATATACCAAGAAGAGGCAAGAAAAACCATGGGCAGACATCTGGATGCCAATATTCATTGCGGAACAGTTCACAATTGCAAGGAGTTGGAAACAACTCAATTTTCCATCAACAGATGAATGGATTAAAATCTGTTGGACATAAATACATGGAATAATATGCATGGCTAAAAGGCCGTGATGAGCGTATGAAGCATATCACTGCATGGGAAGAATTGGACGAAATAGTGCTAAGCAAAGTTTGCCAAGCAGAAAGGACAAGTACAACATGAGTCTGCTGAGGTAAGCATAAAAAAAGTACAAAGGGGGCATAGGGAAACAGCTACTATATATAAACATTTCTGATGTGAGGTCTAGGTAGCATAGCAGGAGCCAGATCAAATTCAGCAGTACGTATGGTAGCCAACTAAAAAGGTGGGGAGGAAAAATAAAAATAAATGGGAAGTGGGGGCACAGGGCACTAACCAGCCAAGGGGAGGGTACTCTTTATATCTCCACAGGGAAAGAGAGACCAGACTTCAACCCGGTGCTTCAAGATGTGAATGCAACATACCGGCATGGATTAGGGAACCAATAGAGAGGTTTGAGAGGCTGGTCCCAGTCCAAACTACGTGGACAGCTGCCACTCCCACCAGAAGAATTTATTTCAGAAGACAGAACTGAAGCTTCAGCTCAGGGAAAGGGACATGTCTGATCAGAGCACATGGGTGCAAATGGAGGGGGAGGAAGAGAGAGTGGAGTACATCCTGGCCCACCAAGCCTTGAGGAGATATCCCCACTCAGAGCAGCCAATCAACAGAGAATACCATACGGCCGACCCCACTATGAGACATGACATCCCTCACTGACCCATAGCCCTACAGCGGCAACACTGAAGACACTGTGGGGGAATTAACCCCGATCTGTCCCGACTACACCGAGGCAAAACAATAAGGGTGTGCAACAGAAAAGCAAGGGGAACAGAGCAACGAAGTTCCCAGGGAATGCTGAAAATAGACTTTGAGGCCAGGGCACGGGACCCCATCACACTCGACCAGAAAACACTCCTAAAGGCCAACAAACAGTCCTTGAACTAACTACAGGCCTTTTTTTCCTTCCATTGGTATTTTTTTTTGTTGTGGTAGTTTTGTTTGTTGCTTTGTTTTGCTCTATTTTGTTTATGTGCGTGCTATTATCTCTGAAGGTCTTTATAATAAGATAGACTAGATGAACATTCTGGAGGATCAAACAATGGGGCCAATGATTCTTGGAGGATATGGGAGAGGGCTAGGTGGTGGGAAATGAAGTGGTGTTAGCAAACCCAGGGACATGGGAAAAACAAGTGATCCAAATCGGTGCTGTGGAGGGTGTAGGATGCCTGGTAGGGCTTGATCAAGGTAATGTAACCAAGAGGAATTACTGAAACACAATTGAAGGTTGAGCATAATACTGCGACAAGAGGAAAGGAAAAGGAAATAGAGGAAAGAACAGGAGGCAAAGGGCATTTATAGAAATCTCAATAAAAGTGAGTACATTTGTAAGTAAATTTATATAAGACAATGGGGAAATATATATATTTTATGTACTATATTAAGGTAGCAGATGAACATTGGGCCTCTACTCAAGTACTCCCTCAATGCAAGAACACTTTGTTCTATTAAACTGGCATTCCATGATGCTCACCGTCCGGGCACAATCACTGAAGACAAATTGGGTGCATAAGCAAATGTGGTGAAGAAAGTTGATGGAGCCTAGCGATCAAAAGATATAGCGTCCAGGGTCTTAAAGACTTGAAGGTAAACAAGCAGCCATCTAGGTGAGAAGCAATAAAACCAAAATAGAAGAGGCACATCAATCTGAATGATCACGAGTTGCTGAAAGTTCAGATATCAAGCAGCAAAGAACAAGAACTCATATCATTTTGTGCTCACATTCCTGATACGATTGCTGAAGACAAAAGAGTGCATAAGCAAATGTGGTGAACAAAGTTGACAGTGTCTAGCTATCAAAAGATGTAGCATCTGGGGTCTTAAAGGCTTGAAGGTAATCAAGCAGCCATCTAGCTTAGAAACAACAAAGCCCACATGGAATAAGCACATACGCCTGTGTGATCATGAGGTGTCAAAGGGATCAGGTATCAGGTATCAAAGAACAAAAAAATCAAATCATTGTGAATGAGAGGGAGTACAGATTGGGGACCCAAGATCCATCACAAGGCAACTGAACATCACCTTACTTAAGGGTTGCAGGTAGCAGTTGAGTGAGTCAGGGTGCAGTGTAGCCATGATGAAAGATACAACTTTCCTCTAGTTCCTAAATGCTTCCTCTTCCCACACTGTCATGATCCCAATTCTACCTTGCATATCTGGGTAGACCAAAGGATGTACCCTGGTACAGATAGGAACTGGAAACACAGGGAATACAGGACAGATGATCCCTTCAGTACCCTTGCTGAGTGTGCTGATACCGGGAGGGTGGAGCAAAGGTGGGGTAGGAAGGGAGAACTGATTAAAAGGATCTACATATAACATCCTCCCTGTGGGATAGACAACAGAAAAATGGGTGAAGAGAGACATCAGACAGTGTAAGATATGACAAAATTTTAATAATTAATAAATTATCAAGCATTCATGAGGGTGATGGGAGTGGGTAGGGAATGCAAAAAATGAGGAGCTGACAACAAGGACTCAAGTAGAAAGCATATGTTTTGAGAATGAAGATGGCAACAAATGTACAAATGTGTTTGACACAGTGGATGTATGTTTGGATTGTGAAAAGAGTTGTATGAGCCCCCAATAAAATGATGTTTTTAAAAAGATAGATTTTTTTAAATGAAAAAAAAACAAAACTCAGATGTGTTTGACACAATGGATGCATGTCTGGATTGTGATAAGAGTCGTATGACCCACTCCCAATAAGATGATTTATTACAATTTAAAATAAAGTGTGTGACACCTCGTGATCACACAGTCTGGTGTGATTCTTCCATGTGGCTTAGAGGTCACACAGAGATGCCGTATATTAGAGCATTCTTCCTTTTAAGGTAAAACAGGCATGTCTATTCCCAGTGCACCCAGGACCCCCTGATGGACCCTGGACAAGAGGGAAACTATTGCCTCAACCCTGAAGCAGCCCAGAGTATTCTACCTGTAGTAGAGGCAGCAGGGGAGCTTGGTCCCCAAGAAATTTGTATACCATTTACCCTAATTGACCTCAAGCAAGTTAAAAGTGACTTGGGCAGTTACTCTAACAAACCCGAACAGTACATAGAACACTTCCAGCACCTCACCCTAGCCTATGATTTAACCTGGAAAGATGTAATAATCATACTGGGACAGACCATGACGAATTTTGAAAAAGAGCGTGTGCTCAAAGGTGCTAGGAAGTTTGCAGAGGAGTTACATGTCATGAATGAAAGGTACCCTGTAGGGGATATTGCTGTACCTTTAACAGACCTTGCTTGGAGTCACAGTGAACATCAGGACAAATGAGCACGGGAACATTTCCTGATGTGCATCACGGGTGGACTAACATCAGGTAGGCAAAAGGCCATTAATTATGCCAAGGTGACAGCGATTCACCAGGGACCTACAGAGTCTCCTGTAAGTTTTTTAGAGCCCATAAAGGAAGCTCTAAAGAATCATACTGCTGTAGATATTGAATCCTATGAGGGGGAAGTCTTGCTCAGGGACAAATTTCTCACACAGGCCGCCCAGGACATTAGCAAGGAAGTCCAAAAACTAGTGCAAAAGCCTGAAGGAGCGACCCTGGAGGAGATAGTGGCTTGAGCCAATACAGCTTTTTAAAATAGGGAGCAGGAAAGCGAGGCCCGAGCCTGGGAGGAGGCAAGAAAGGATATTAGGCATGCCCAGATATTAGCTGCATTCAATAGCAGACACCCATCGAATGCCTCCCAGATTACCCAGACTTTTGAACCAGGTACCAAGTGCTACATTTGCCGGCAACCAAGCCATTGGTCTCAGAACTTCCCTGAGCGGAATGAGCCTCCTTAGACGCTATGCGTCCATTGTGAGCAGACTGGCCACTGGGCTGGCCTCTGTCCTAAGGCCCAAAACCTCGAGGGGAGGCACCCATAGGCCAGCTGGCAGCTGGCAACGGAGGAGGAGGATTGAAGGCGCCCGATCCAGATGGCCCAACAGCAAGAGGTAACTGTTACTGGTCTGAAACCTAGGGTGGGCATCGACATGGAAGGAAGGTCAGTGAACTTCCTTTTAATACTGGAGCCACCTCTGTCCTTATTTCCTTTCCTGGACCCCTGGCACCATGCACCTGCTCCATCCTGAAAGTGTCAGGAAAGCCTGTAGTTAAACATTTTACTGAGTCTGTCAGATGTCTTTTGAATAACTTCTATTTTCTCATAGTTTCCTAGTGATACCTGAATGTCCAGCTCCTCTCATAGGCTGAGACCTGCTGTCCAAGCTGCACACCTGCATAGTCATCGGGCCTCATCCAGGTCCCTTTACAGCTTCCAGTTGTTCCTCACAGTGGACGAGCCTCAGATTCCCCCACAGGAACCATGGGAACAGACGAATACTACTGTGATCCACTGGATGGTCTGAGGATGATATTTCATCGCCACCTGAGGACAGATGAGGGCTGCATAGATGATTCTACCTCAAACCCCTCACAGCGTTTAGGCCAGTGAATTCCTTTCCTCCGTTCCTGTGTTTACAATGACCAAACTCTGACACTAACCTAACTTCAAGGGCACGGCCACCTTACAATCTTACCCATGTCTCAAGCTGTTCACCTGTTGTTTGTTTTCCAGTTCTCAGGTTACCAAGGCCTCTGAACCATGAGTGCCACTCCCAGGACCACCGTCTCCTAAACACACCTCGACCTTATCCATCCTGGGTTCTAAATGGACAACCCCTTCTAACAGAGTAGGAAGGGTATGGACCCCAAACCCCACTTCACCCCCTTGCCAACAGGAAGTAGCTAGAGATGTCATCATCCAGTACCCCAAAGATTTGGGTCCATGTCTCTTCAGGTGTAAATGTTAGGCAGATAGGCAGGGAAGGGATGTCCATTGACACATGCCCAGGAGAGCCAAGCATAGAACAAAAGCCTAGGTTTTCCCGCCGGTGGTCATGGATGGGTATTAAACCTGGATCAGCCTACCTGGGCCAGGTGATTGCAATTCAGCCAATGGGATCGACTTGGGGTCGTTCACCACACCTCCCCCTGGAATCCGTGAAAAGGCAGGAGCCAGGGGGAGAGAGGAGGAACTGGGGAGAGAACTTGAGAAAGAACTTGGAAGTATCTTTTTTGGAGGAGAACTTGGGAGAGAGATCTTTGCGTGACCCCAAGCAGTCTCTGCCAGGCTGCATGGTCGAAAGGAATCCTATGGGCACCACGTAAAACCTGAAGCTTCTTTTAACTCTTATTTAATTCACTTGGATCATGAGCCAGGCTTCGGCATGAATTCTTTCTCGTGTGGAGCCAAGGACCAAGGTGTAACTCTAGCCCGGAGAGAGAGATCTTACAGTTACTCCCCCTGCCTGCTCTTCACTCCCACTATCATGACCCGAGTTCTACCTTATAAATCCGGCTAGACAAGAGCATGTACACTGGTACAGAAAAGAGCTGTCAACACATGGAATCCAGAATAGATAAAGCCCTCAGAAACAGTAATTGGAGTAATGGGTCTCTGAGGGTAGTGGGAAGGTAAGAGGAGAAAAGGGGAACTGATCACAGTGATTGACATATTAATCACCTACCCAACCCCTAGGGTGACAAATAACAGAAACATGAATGAAGGGAGACAGCAGATGGCATAAGAAGTGAACAGAAAAATAATTTATAAATTATGAAGGTGGTCACCCACATGGGAAGGTGGTGGAGGGAGGAAAAATGAGGAGCTGATACCAAGGGCTCAATAGAATGAAAATGTTTGAAAATGATAATGACAACATATGTACAAATACGCTTGATACAATTGATGTATGGATTTTTATAGAAGCTGTAAGATCCCCCAATAATATGTTTTATTTTAAAAAGAAAAGGGCTCTAAGGAAAATGACTGGCAAGAAGACAGTTTCTAGCTAATGAAAGAATCCTGCACTATGAATCTATCAACAGATGTAGTTACCTTTGCTAATTCACTATAATGTACTAATGTACATGCCAGCTTGTGTGATGAACTGGAACTTGGAGTTAATGATATTCTTTGTACATACTTATCAATGGAGACTGATGCAACCACAACCAGAAATAGGTAATGACATTCATTGTTAATTTAAAAACTCAAAATCATCCTGCCTACAATTTGTTGGGAACTCATAGCAACCATATAGATAGGGAAGAACTGCTGCTGTGAGTTTCTGAGACTGTGACTCTTATGAGAGTAGAAGGGCCATCTTTCTTCAGCTGTTATCAATTAGTGTATGATGAAATATTTTATATAGAGGTTAATTTTCTATTTCTAAGAGATCAGTAAAAATAAACTCCAGCTAACCCGTATTGCCCACTTCCGTGTTGCAAATGCTCTCTCAGTCCGCAAAACAAACATGCTGTTATGAGGGGATTCTGACTCACAGCAACTCTGGAGAGTGGAGAGAACTGTCTCATAGGTTTTGCAGGGCTGTAACTAAAAAAAATTATTGGTATATAATTCATAAATCATATACTTCAATAGTTCAGTCATTTTAAGAAGAGTCGTGTAATCATCACCACAATCAATTTAGAACTTTTCCTTCTTTCTGGTAGTCATTGTAGTTAGCTCCCCATTTCCTCCTAACCTCTCCTGCAATGCCCCTAGTTTCTGGATCTATAGATTTACCTCTCCTGGATTTCATTTACAGAAAAGCCTGCAAAAACCAAGCAAATGAACATCCAATGACAATAACCAAATTAAACTGGAATAAAACTCAACCAAAAAGAAAGCCGAAAATATTGAAAACTAGATCGACTTTAATGTGGGTCAAAGGTGAGATCAAGGCAACATATGTACAAATACGTTCGGTACAATTGATGTATGGATTGTAAAAAGAGTTATAAGAGTCCCTAATAAAATGATCTTTTAATAAAAATTACAAAAAATAAATTATACAAATCAAACAAAAAAGTGAGATCAGAAGATAAGGAATTACATTTTAACCTAACTACATCTACCATAATCCACGTCACAGTTCTCTGAAAGCAAACCTATTCACATCCCTTGATTATGGTCAAAGGATCCACGAGAGGCTTAATCCACATGGGGGACCTGGCAAATGGGTCCTGACAGTTTTCTTTCAGACTTAAGCCCTTATTCCATTTGCACCTTTGGATTTAGGATTTACAATCGTGGGATCATCAAGGCTGGAATGCTTCTGCCATGTGGACTTAGTTGACATAAGGATGAGGTATGGGAACAGACAGTTATATATGTCTTCTACAGAATGGATAGTGCATTGCATTACAGAATGAGAAGGAAGAAATGTAAGAATAAATTTCACCACAAATACTCAGTGTCAATTCTGGTTCGTAGCATCCGTACAGTACAGAGTAGAATTGCTCCTTAGAATTTCTGAAACTATTACTTTTTAACAGATCAAAAAGCCTTGGCTTTCTTTAGTCGAGTGACTAAATGTTTATCCCACAGTGTCATTGGGGCTTCCTGGATCTACAACAGTGGTGCTTAAGCCAGGCCGCGTCTCTTGCCTTAGGAACTTTTCATTTACACTGATGCTTGTCCAAATGATGAGTGGAACCCAATATTTGGTGGTCTTTCCTTCTCCTAGTTAATGGAGGGTCTTAATGAACATCCATATTTGAAAACCATGCTGCTTCACATGTATTTTTTTTATAAATCATTTTATTGGAGCTCATACAACTCTTATCACAATCCATACATACATCAATTGAGCAAAGCACCCTTATATATTCATTGCCCTCATCATTCTCAAAATTTGCCTTCCACTTGGATTTCTGGAACCAGCTCATTTTCCTTTTTCCCCTCTCCCCCCCCTCCTCTCTCCCCTCCCCCATAGACCCTTAATAATTCATAAACTATTATTTTATCTTATCTTACACTGCCCGGTGTCTCCCCTCACCCACCTTCCTTTGGCCTATCAGCCAGAGAGGAGATTATATGTAGAACCTGGAGATCGGTTTCCCCTTTCTACAACCCCTTCCCTCCCGGTGTCACCACTGTCACCGTTGGTCCTGAGGGGTTCATCTGTCCTAGATTTTCTGTGTTTCCAGATCCCAACTGAACCGCTGTGCATTCTCTGGTCTAAATAGGTTTGCAAGGTAGAATTGGGATCATGATAATTGGGGGGGTGGGTTAAGAACATAGAGGAAGGTTTTGAGTTTCATTCTTGCTACGCTGATCCCTGAGTGACTCATCTCCTCCCCACTACCCCTCTGCAAGGGAAGTCCAGTTGTCTCCAGATGGGCATTGGGTCCCCAGCATGCACTCTCCCCATTCACGATGATATGTTTTCCCCCCAACCTTTGTTGCTTGAAACCTGGTCCCCTTGGCCCTTCATGATCACATATGTTGGTGTGCTGCTTCCATGTGGGCTTTGTTGCTTATGGGCTACATGGCCGCTTGTTTACTTTCAAGCCTTTAAGTCGCCAGATGCTTTATCTCTCAATAGCCAGGCACCATCAGCTCTCTTCACCACACTTACTTATGCAGACATCCGTCTTCAGCATTTATGTGGGGAAGGTGATCACACAATGATGGCTTTTGTTCTTTGGTGCTGCTACTTGATCCAGTCAACACCCCATGTTCACTTAGGCTTGTGTGCTTCTTCTCTGTGGGCTTTGTTACTTCTGAGCTAGATGGCCGCTTGTTTGCCTTCAAGCCTTTAAGATCCCAGACTTTTTGATAGCCGGGCACCGTCAGCTTTTTTCACCACGTTTGCTTATGCACAAGTCTGTCTTCAGTGATCATATCAGGAAAGTGGGTATCATGGAATGTTCGTTTAGCTGAGCAAGGTGTTATTGTATTGAGGGAGTGTGCATGAGGAGGCCCAATGTCCGCCTGCTACTCTATTATTGAACCTATAAATGTATGCACATAGGTCTATTTCCCCCATAATCATAAATATATTTATATATGTACATGTCTGTATTTAGGCTTCTATGTATGCCTTTTGCCGCCTCCTCCTTTCCTCTATTTCCGTATGCTTTCCTCCTGTCCCACTACCATGCTCAGCCTTCATTCTGGTTTAGTAATTCCTCCATTACCTTGCTGTTGGTCATTCCCTACCAGTCCTCGCATCCCCTCCCTGGTTTTGAACCACTTGTTGTTCCTTTGTCCCTGGGTTGGTCAACACCTCCTCCCTTCCCCTACCTCCCACACTCTTATGTCCCTCCGGGACCATTGGTCCCGCTATTTTCTCCTCACATAGTTTATCCAGTCTATCTTATCTAGGTGGACCTGCAGATATAGTAATATGTGCATAAAAATGCAGATGGCTTTGACAGCACCAAAGTGGCACATAAGAACATGGCGTCACCAGCAGCAACACCAACATACAGACAAGTAAAAAAGCCACTGACGTACAAAATTTAAAAGAAGAGGAAAAAAAACAACAAAAAGACAGCAACAACAACAAAAAAGATCTGTAAGTAGTTCGAGGTCTGTTTGTTGGCCTTCAGGAGTGTTTTCCCGGTGAGTCTGATGAGGTGCCACGTCCTGGCCCCAAAGTTCATCCTTTATCCTCCTTCAGGACACCTTTGTGCTGCTTCCCCCACCACTTCATTGCACTCCCCCAGTTTTTTGCCTCAGCATGGTGGGTTCAGCTCAGTTTCACATCCCCACTGTGTCTCAGGTGCTATCCCTTGTAGGGCCATGGGTCAGTGCAGGATGTCACATCTCGCCGTGGGGCCAGCTGTATGGACCTGTCTGTACAATGGGCCCTTTGAGCCAGGCTATCGTCCTCTGAGCTTAGTGGGCCCAGGTGTGCTCTGCTCTGTTTTTCCTCCTTCCTTTGCTTCAGCTTCTTTCTGGGTGTGGTGTGGTAGGTCAGATCTTTTCCTACACCAGACAACCTATTTTCATTTTCTGTGGTACTCCCTTCAATGGTGGGGGTCGGGCTAATTTTGGTTGGGGCTGGCGTATGATCCAGTCTCTTTGTGTATTCCTCCACACTTCACGTTGCCCTCCTATTTTGGTGTGTCATGGTGGGGTCCGTATGCATGTTCCAGTTCTGTAGAGACACAACCAATACTCTCCCCAACGTGGGTTAGTGCCCTGTTCCCCCATGCCATCCACTCAGTTTCTCCCCACTCCGCTTCTCCCTTCCCTTGCCCCACTTCCCTTCTTTATGCTGGGCTCTCATGTACCTCGCTAGGTGTGGCCTGCCCTCCCTCCAACTATTGTTCCTCAGGAAGTGAGCCTAGAAACCCTGAAGGGCATTGTAGTCGATTGTGGGGTCTTGCTGAACATTCTCTTTAGAACTTCATATGGACCTGTGCTAAGGCTAGACTTATGGGCATAACTCACATTCCTAGGTATCACAGAGAATCTTAAGGATTTATTGCTCTTTCTAGTATTTCATCATACAATTGGATTAACTAACCAGAGAAAAGTACCGGTATAGTTTACGTGGAGGATGTCTTTCATCATAGGAGTCTCTGGGTTCCACAAATGGGTTAAGCCCGTGATTTCTACTTTAAACTTGACAGTCTGAATCCACACAGAGTGTCTTGGAAGACTAAGCCTGACTGTCTCTTAGTGAAAATTGTCAGTCTAAAAAACCTGATAGAGGAGTTGGACTCTGTACACATTGGGTCACCGTGGGTCAGAATCGACTCAATAGCCACTGAGAACAATAACAAGAATGTCCTTTTTCTTTCAAAAATACTGGTCACCATTGTTATTCCATCTGTCCCGAGTTAGCCTTGCCTGTCCGTGTTTCAAGTTACCAAAAGAGACTCCAAATCTCAAACATAATTCAAGAAGACTATTTATTAAGCCAGAAAAGGGAAAAGACAAGACAAATCACACCATTTGGATGATGGAGATGATTAGCACAAGGTTTCAATGGCTTCCAAGGGATTGTGGAGAATTATAGGCCAAAATAGGGCCTGTGAGGACAAAGAAAAATGGTCATAGAAGCTTGACTGGCAGGACAGAAGCATAGTAGCTGATGGGACTGTGGAAATGGGAATGGCACTATAATTGAGACAAGTGTTTCATGCTAAGCAGAGAGCTGACTAGACGGTCTAGGACCTTCTCACACAGGCAGCCAGGGCGTGCCTTAGGTCTATATCATGCCAGTACAGCAATCTCAATCAAGGACACATCCAAGCAAGCCCTGAAGGAAGACTGCCCTCCCTGGTCGGGTTAGGGGCTTAGTGGTAATCCTGTTCACATTCCAGGTTAATAGCTAGAAGGAATTCAGTCGAAGTATAAGCCACTTGGGAACTCTACAAGCGGTTTTAGGGCTTTCAGAGTTATTTGTACCCTTAAGCAAACCCAGTGCTCAGAAGTTAAACTTTAAGACAATTCTTGCCCTTGAAGATCCAAATCCATATCACTTCCATTGTGAGGCCTGGGTGATTCCTCTCCCTCAGGATGCCACTCCTTCCCTTGGATTCCCATGGGAAAACTCCACTCTCTTTCACTACTTACCATTAATTGACTATAGTTTTCTTCCATTTCCTCCTCCCCTTAGAGACTGTGAAATGCTAGGGACACACACAAAATATTCATTTTGTCTGCTTGTTGTTGATTAACTTGTGACCATTATAAATATATGCTGTTAGTCCTTATGTCCTATATCTGTGGAAAAAATCCCGTTTGCGAATAAGATTTTCCTTGATGAGTTAATAAGCTCACATGGACACAGAGTATGTTTTACATCAATTACCTTTGAGATGTCAAATAACGGATTAGGTTCTGATAGGGAAGCACAAATGGAGCGGAAACTATAGGCCACTGTGAAGATCACCAAGGAACCAAGTGCTGGTGCCCTGAAGCCAGATCTAGGCCCCTAAAACCTGTTTTAGAGGACAAAAGAGACCCCATCTCAAATACAATTTAAGGTGAACACTTTTTGTCTTAAAGTAGACAAAGACAGCCGAGCCTTGCCTCCTCATCCAATCTCAGTGCCCTGTGTACTTCCCCCTGCCAGGTACCAGACCGGGCTGCCTGCTTCCCTCATAGGACACTGCAGAGTTCCTCCCCTGGGCCCCAAGGGTGGAGTCTCCCTCTTTCAGCTCCCCAAAAAGGGAAAAAAACATACGTGTGACATGACAAGCCTCACTATACCTATCTTGCCATGATCACCCTGGTGACCTAGGTTGCATCATCCCAGAAGTTGGCCCAGGTCATCTGGCAGGTCCAGGCTGTGTTCCCCCTTCTTCAGGGATGACTTTGAAGGCTGGAGAGACTCCATCCAAAACAATATCTCCCCCAACCCATGTTCCTCCAATGTCTTAACCAGACAGACAGACACAGGCTGGGCAGGGGTCCTGGGAAGCAGGGTGGGTGATCCCACACAAGCCTGCCTGTCCCCTGCACCAAGTGTCCAAGAACCCTTGGAAGCTCCAAACAAAGGGCAACTTCTGGGTGGTGGATGTGAGCCTGGTCCTGGATGAGGCCCTGAGGCTGCAGAACTCAGCTCTATATGGGCATTAGCTGAGCAGGGATGCTTGAGGGGCCTTCATCAAGGACCTGGGCCCCTATTCCTACAGAACAGGCTCTACTAGCCTCCCAGTGCCCCACCAACACCCCATGAGGGCTTCAGTATCAAGTCCTGCTGGGAGACCCAGGGGATGGGGGTCACACTGGCCCCTGCTACCACCAAAGGAAAGTTCAGTCCAGTCAGCATGGGGTGTGGTGCCCAGGAAAGGATGCCCATACCACCCAGTCCTCTGAGAGGTACCTATGCCCATTCTGCCCACTCCCTGGGCCCATGAGGGTGAAGGCAATACATCCCTTGGGGGATTATTCAACTCTCATCCCTTTCCCCAGAATTCAAGAAGTGGCCCCTTCAATTATTCCGGGAGACTCAGTCACCCGGGAACTGTCTAATGGACAACATGGGGCCTCACTTTGCTGCCCACTTCCTACTGACCCATATACACCCCCAGTGTAGTTATGCCTTTGGCACCTCTCCCATATGCTTCCTCCACTGGGTGCCCAATCACCTCCAGCCCAGCCTTCTGGGGGTGGCTGCTGACGTCTGAGGATCCCCTTGGCTGCTGTGGGATCTTGAGGCCTTCTTCCAGGGTGTGCCTCCAAACAGGTGGATCTATGATATATTTTCTAGCCACCATCAGGACCAGGCTGCCCCAGCCCCTGGCTGGCTGCTGTCCAGACATTGGAGGTAGGCGCACCCCAGCCCTGTTATATAAGAGACTGCATCCTCACATCACCAGCACTGAGCCATGTTAAGGCAACATTTATTGGATGACTCCCAGCACCACAGTGTGGCAGCCAAGCTAGGTCCAGATCTGGCTGGCCCTGGTGGTCTGTTATGCCTTTCCCCACCCCCAAATTGCAAGGCCAAAGGGATGGGGATTTCCCTGCAGTGGCCCTGTCCTCTACCATCTTTTTTGGCCCTCTGTCCATCTGTCAATTTATACATTATGATCTGTCACCTCCCTTCCCTGGCTCTGGCCTAAAGGAGGAAGAGCCCAAGAGACATTCCAGCCAGTGCCCATCTCAACTGTCTTAGAAGGAAGTAGCACCTTTGCGGGGACGGGGAGGGAATGGAGATTGGTCCTATGGGTTTCAGTGGGGAGTGGGGGTGGGTGAGACACATTAACAATAAAAGAAATTACAACAACAACAACTAAAATAAAATAGACAAAGACAACACAAAGATACAGACACATCATCCAGATAAGGGAGGCCATGCTAGTCTCTATGTTATTAGGTGCTATAGAGTTGGTTCCAGCCCATAGCAACCCTATACACAACAGAATAAAATGCTGCACACAGACCCTTGTTGCAGACATGGTTTCCTTAACATGAGGCTAAAATGGAGTCCAGGGATTCACAATCTGGAAGTTAAATAAAGCATTGGAGGGAAAGGAATCTGTCATGAAATGTGTGATTTCTGGCAGTTCAATTCTTAATAATTACAGATAGGACTACAAAAGCAGTAATGCAACTATGATTGAGATACATACATTGTTAGACACAAGGGCTTCCAATCTTGCCCCAGTGCTTCTGGCCCAGGCAGGCAGTAGAGACTCAAAGGGCATGATTCACAACTATTCAACCCATGGACGATCCCCAGTATGGAGACCTCCACCAAGCCCAGATCGAAGGAAGCCCCTAAAAGAGATATGACCCCACCCTGTGCTGGCTGGAAGCAAACTACTTTCCAAAGCATTCTGCTCAAGGGCAAGATTATCCACATTCTTGGTTAATGATCAGAAACAATTCAATGGAGCGTAATCTATTTGAGGACCCTGTAAATAGATATTTGACTGTCACTGCTACACATCTCCCTTTACAAACCTGTGTGCTCAGATTTAATCTCTAATACATGTGGGAGAAATTAATTTCTGTTGGTGAAGCCATGTATGTATAGGATTTCTAAAGGAGTGCTAGGTTTCTGGGGTTGATAATATCTCGGTTCTTGGCTTTGCATGACGAAAGAATTCACACTAAAGCCCATTTTGTAATCCAACTGGGGTTTAATGAAGGAAAGGACAAATTTCAGGTTTTACAGTCTCAAATGGATTAACAACTGTGGTCTGTAAGATAGCTAGCATAATGACTGGGGATGCTCAGAGGTCTGACCTACTAGCCATGAAGGAGTGGTACACTGTGCATGCTCAGAGGTTCAGGCTTCCGGCCAGGAAGGGGAGGTACACTTGGGTGGGTGCTGCACCTGGATTGACCCACCTAGGCCAGGCAAATTCAGTTATGCCAATGGAGTCGACAAGAGTCATCCACCATGCCTCTCCGCAGAAACATTGAAAAAGGCAGGAGCCTGGAGTGAGCATGTAATGTTCTGACAGCTTCCAGATAGGTGGCACAGGGTGAGGGGCCCTGCAGATGCCTATGTAAACCTGAAACTTCTTCTAACTTACTTAAAACTCACTTGTATCCCAAACCAGGTTTCACCATGAATTCTATCTCATGCAGAGCAGGAGCCAAGGTATATACCGAGGTATATCTCACCCCCAAGAGTTCTAACATATTGTGGGGGGGGCGGGGAAGGGTGGCCAGAAATCCCTGGAGGCCAGAAGCCCCCAAATCCTAGAAGCAGAGAACATGTGGACCAAGAGTTTATGGGCCCCAGTAAGCCTGGAGCTGATGCTCTTGGTAGAGGGAGAGTCTCTCCCTCTACCTACTGCTGACCAGGAGCAGAGTAAGAGAGTGTCCCAGAGCCTGCTCCCTGTCTTTATTCTAGCACACTCCCTGGCTGGGGGAAAGTGTGGCTGATGATATTGGTTGACCCCATTGGCTGAGTTAGGTCTACCTGGGTGACATCATGAGCCTGGGCTTAGTTTGGCCCACCCAGGTGTTACTCCAACCTGGTTTGGGGTATTGAGTATGAGCATGCTCAGTTTGGGGACTTCATAGGTGTGTAATGGTTGCCTGACTTATTTCCAACCTCTTCGATGGGGCCTTTCAGGCATGGGAGGGACAACTCCCTGTCCCTAAGTTAGCAACTTAACAAGAGTATGTGGTAGAACTTAAATATCTGGTTTCTAGGTTTGAGGAAAGCTCTGGTTTACATTGGGAGCACTAAATCCATTTCTGGCCTTTAACTGACTCTCAGAGATTCATATTTATACCCATTCCAAAGAAAGATAAACCAACAGAATTCTCAAATTATAGAACATTATGAATGATAACACATGCAAGTAAATTTTGGCTGAAGATTATCCAACAATGGTTACATTGACAGGGAGCTGCCAGAAGTTCTGGATCATGGGGGGGGGGGGGGGAGAAGCATGTAGGAACTGGAGGAAAGCTGTATTCTTCATCGGTGCTATATCGCACCCTGACTGACTCATCTCCTCCCCTAGACTCCTCTGTGAGGGGATCTCCAGTGGCCAACAAATGGGCTTTGGGCCTCCACTCTGCACTTCTTTACTGAGTTTTTTTCTGATTATTTGTCTGTCCTCAAGAGTGATGTAATGAGTTCTCTTACTATTATTGCTGTATTATATATCTCTCTTCAACTCTATAAGAATTTTATTCATGTTCTTTGAGGGTATTTCATTGTTTGGCATTTTCATGATGGTTATATCGTCTTGTTTTGTTGTTCCTTTAGTCAATATGCCATGCCTCTTTTGTCTCTCGTGATGTTTTTGGCTTTGAAGAGTAATATATCAGAGATTTAAAGGGGCATTTTTGCTTTTTAGTTGTTGACATTTGCTTGGTAATTTTTTTCTCCATTCTTTGACTTTTACTCTATTTTTGCCTTTCTAGCTAAAATGTGTTTTTTGTAGACAGTGAATTGATGGGTCTTGTTTTCTTATCCAGTCTCCTATTCTTTATTAAATTATTTTCATATAATCATATTTGAGTATCACGTTATTGATAAATGCAAGTGTATTGCTGTCATTTTTGATGCGTGGTTTTGTGAGTATGTGTGTGGTTTTATTGATTTCTTTGCTGTCCTGATATTTCTGTGCTGTTTTGAGTATTGTTTCAGTGTGGTGATTTCTGGGCTGTGTTGTCTTCATATTGCTCTTACGTTTGTCTCCTATTGCTGATTCTCTGTATAAAGGGTTCATTCTACTATTTTAATTTTTTTTCTGATAATGCTGGTCTTGTTTTTACAAATCCTTTATTTTCTCCTTGTCTGGAAATACTCTAATTTCTCTGTCATTTGAGGGATAGTTTTGTTAGCTATAAGATTCGGGCAGTTTTTAAACTTTTAGGGTTTAATGTATGTCTTATTGCTTGCATGATTTTTTCTGAGAAATCCAAGCATTTTTTAATGATTATCCTTTCTACATGACTGTTATTTTTTCCATTGCTGCTCTCAGGATTCTCTCCATTTTCTTGAATTGGGGAATTTAACTGATCTGTTGGGATGTTTATATTCTTTGGAAGAGTTCTCTCAGCTTCTTGAATAGTGGTTTTCTCTTTTAGAGTGTTAGGGAAGAGTTCTTCCATGTTTTCCTGTACTATTCTTTCTGTAGGAATTTTAGTTTCTTTCTGCTCCGGAATTTGAATGAGATGGCTCTTGTTCTTGATAATGCCCCAACCAATTCTTAGGCTTCCTGTGAATTCCTTTGCTCTTTTTGTTGATAATTTCTCTTAATGGTTGTAGTCAAGAGAATTGTCTTCAAGCCCATTAATTCTGATCCATTTCTTTGATTTTTTTTTTACTCTGTTCTTTTACCATGTTGTCTAATTCTGTTATTTTATTATTTATCTTCTGGAATTCTATTTGGTGTAGGTTTTCTAGTTTTCCTATTCCTCTATAGTTCTCTTGAACATTTCCTTCATCCATTAAACGTCCCTGAACATTATTCTGAGTTCTGTTGAGGTAGTTAAAGTTTATTATGCCAACCTGGCAGATAACACGTGTGGGATGAATTGAAGGGCAGACAGATAAATGGTACTTGGTCTGGCCTTTTCTAGTTTTCTGACCTCTGGTTCTCTGATGGTCGGATCAGTGTGAAGCTGCCTTAGCTGGCAGGGCTCAATTCCTGTGAGACATCCCTGAGGAGAAGCCATATGGTCTTACACTGATGTAGCGATGAATGCTGGAGAAGCCACATGGAGACCCCTCCCATCCATGAGATGCTTACACTGCCATTGGATGCAAAGACTTTCCACACACTGGCCTGTGATTCACCTGCTTTCGGTGTCATTGTGTGATTTTTGAGGAGAACTTTGCAGATCAGTGTTGGAAAAAGGGCTACATTGGCTTATGGACTTGGACTGGACTGGGTTTGGATGCTTTCTGAATGTACACTTACCCTATATTAAACTCTGTTATACATGAACGAGTTTCTGTGAATTTGGTTCTCTAGATTACCCAGACAAACACATCTATTTATGGCGACTGCAGGGTGTTTTCTTTAGAATGTTTCTTTGTATCTGGGTGTTGTTCAGCTGTGTACTGTGTGTGTGTGTATGTATGTATGTGTGTGGACTGTCATGACTGCTGCTTCTGCAGCGTTGTGGTGCAGCTGTTAGTGTTGGGAAGGTGGGTGGGTGGTGTGGGAATGGTTGATTTGGGTGGTGCAATGTTTGTTCTATTGTGCACAGGGTTACTGTGATTTGAAATCAACTCAATGGTACCTAACAACAACAACAACAGCACCAATAAGTGGTGCCAATAAGGAGGAAGCATGGAGAAAAATGAGGAAAAAGAAAAAGTAGAGGAAATAGGGTAGAGAAAAGGGAGAAAATAGAAGAAAAGAAGGGATGGAGAGAAAATAGAATGAATGCTATTTGATCTCTCCTCCCCCTGGAAAAAAAATAAAGAAAAGTGGAAAGAAAAAGAAAAGGAGAGAGGAAAAACTGGAGGGCTCATTTGGCATGGCTTATTTTCCTTAGTCTAGTAAATTTGTAGCTGTAGTCAGTGAGAGGGCTGATGCAAGAAGTTCAGGGCATCAGGAGTACATCTAAAGTTATCCTGGGTGGAAAAAGCACTGTGCTGGACCACGTCTTGCCTGTTGGCAGCCCTACTTGCGGGCAGGGCACAGAAAAAGCACTTAGATTTGGGTGGGCCTAAAGAGTGTTGACTAGCAGCGTAAAGAGAGATATCTTGGCCAATAACTGCTTGAGAGTAGTGTGCAGAGAAATCACCAGGGCTGGGTTTTGGACATTGTTAGTGGGGTGCAGAAACAGTGCTGAATGGTCAGAGAAAGCAGTGCCATCTTTCCTAATACTTTTAAGAGGTCTTTTGTTGCATACTCGCCAAGTGAAAGACATTGTTTGATTTCTTGACTGCTGTATCCATGAACATTGATAGTCAATGCAAATTAAATAAAATCTTCGACTACTTGAATCTTTTCTCATTTAACAAAAATTTATTTATATGTCCAGTTGTGAGGATCTTTGTTTCCTTCACAATGAATTTTAATCCATACTGAAGGCTGTATTCTTTAATTTTCATCAAGTGAGGATGAAATGAAAAACTTTTCTTTTTCATTCACTATCCTTTTGCTCTATGTGAATGACTGCCTCTTCGACAATGAACAAATTTCCATGAGCACAAGTAGTATTCTGAAATTCCCATTCACTGTCATGCTATCCATAGAAGTGTGAACTCGGAAAACAGCTCTAGGAAAAGACTTTCTCTTTGTGTCAGCCCTAGGGAATGTTTCTTATTAACTTTCACTGCCTGTCTCTTGGTTCCTTGGTGATTTTCATTATTTCCTTTTGCTTGTTTATTTGGGCTGCAATATATGTGCTATTTTTATACTGCAACTATAATTGGCTTAAAACAAACCCTACACTATTATCATCCCATGAACATAACAAAAAAGTCCACTCCCAAATATGATTCTATCTGCAAGTACCAGAGTTTAAGAATAATAACATATATTTGGTGGTGATGGGAGGGGGTATAATAGCAAACAAAGAAAATTTTGTGTGTAAGTCCAAAGCATCTCATTGTCTCCAGGGGGAAGGAAGCTAATTAGGTAATGTTACATAGCTAATAAATCAAAGTGGAAACTTTTTGGGGTTTTTTTTGTTTGTTTGTTTGTTTTGTGTGGGAACTTATCAGAGGAAATGACAATCTCAGTGAGAGTAATCAGCCAAGGCTTCACAAAAGAAGTCACATTGATATGGATCTTCAAGGATGAGGGTGAAGGGACAGGCAAGGTATCCAGGACAGTTGGAATAAGATATATTATTCTGTTTCTTAGGGAGAAAAAAGTAAGGTTGATATTGATTTGGTTGATTGATTCTATTCTGATTCACAGTGGCCCCATGTGTGATGGGAAGGACTGTTCTTTAGAGTTTTCAAGGTTGTGATCTTCCTGAAGAAGTGATAGCTAGGCTTGGTCTTCCAAGGTATCTCTGTGTAGGTTCAGTCTTCCAAGCATCCAGCCAGTATGCCAGTGCTTAACCCATTTATGATCCCCAGGGACACCCTAAGAAAAGAATTATACCTCATGCTAAATATAGTGGTACTCCCACAAGTAAGACAGTTTAACTGGATTATGAGACACTAGAAAGGACAATGAATCCTCATGATTCCATATGAGGTACAGGAATGTGAATTGTGCCAAAGGACTGATGTTAGCATAAGAACACTTTGGCCAAGAGAAATTTCCACAGAGACCTCCCACCCTTATTGATTGTCCCCACACTTGACTGCCATGTCCTTACGAGTTTCTAAACGCAATTTCTGAACACCAACTCCAAATATATTTAAAGCAGCATGGTTGTCTACTCAGAATGTTCATGAAAGAACATTAAATGTTGGGTCCCAGCCAGCATTTGGACCAGCATCAGGGTATACTAAAAGATCTCCAGGTGATACAGGCAACTCGGATTAAAGATAACTGTTGTAGAGTCATAGGAATCCTGTTAGTCTGTAGGAGTCTTGGTGGAGTAGTGGTTAAGCATTGGGTGATGATGCTCAAGGTTTATGGTTTGAAACTACCAGGAGAATGGGACTTTCTATTCCAGCAAAGAGTTACAGTCTTGGAAACCCAAAGGAGCAGTTCTACCCTTTCCTATGGTCACTATGAGTCGCCATCAACTCAATGGTAATGAGTTTTGAATTTTCGAGTTGGAGACTCAGAAGAAGCCCTGGTGGAATAGTGGTTATTTGGGCTGCAAACTGCAAGATCAGCAGTTCAAAACCACCAGCTGTTCCTTAAGAAAGACTGATCTTTCTACTGCCATAAAGAGTTACAAGCTCAGAAATTCGCAGGAACAGTTATCTTTTTTTTTGGGGGGGGGGGTGATTTGTCCATTTTATTGTGGGTTAATTTCCATCAATAAGAAAACCCTCTAAAATAATAGAAATTCAAGTTAGTAAGAGGACACGAACGCCTTCCATGGTAGTGAACTGGTGCCTCAGCTCCCTGCCAGATTAGGGAGAGATGAATGGGCAGAAGAGAGAGCAACAGCCCAGGAATCCTCCGGGGGCTGGTGCAGAGACTGCTCTCTGAAAGTCTCTGAACTCTGTTGAGTGTGGAAATACTCAAATGAAAGATTGGGGGGTGGGAGAACGTGCTGAGGAGTGGAGTAGGGGCAGAGAAAAATAGGACAAGAACATGCAAAGTCTTAACTTGAAAGGATTCATTTTAAAAAGGAAAATCAGAAATCCCACAAAGGACATGACTGAGAGAACTTGCAAAATCTAAGCGACTGCCTGTTCCATGTCAGCCATGCTCCAGTTCCCAAAGGGGACCACTGAGTCACTGCAGACTCCCAGTGGGGGACCTTGCACTCAGCAGTTACATCCTTAGGTATTCAGAGGTAAAGCATTAGGGTTTCTGGGCCTCATCAATGTTTAACAAACTGTGGGTGGAAATAAGGCCAACACTACCCATGGGCGAGTCTGGGTAAATGATTCTATTCACAGCTTCTCTGAGATTTCCCCTCCCCTCCCCCTCAGTTGCTAGGGGGAGGCTGGGTGCTCTAGCTCCTTCACCCCCTAGCCTTGCGACAGGGACTTCACCAAAAACCCAGAGAGAGTTATCTTGGTACAGGTACACTTTTTTTGCCCCAGCCTCCAGAGGCCCATATCCATGAAGCCATCTGGTTTGGGGCCAGTTCATGTAGCTCCTCATCCTCAATAGCACACACGGTCCTGTCCTCTCCCACCAGGATGACCAGATAGATCCCCAATAGGTGCCCAGCATGCTCTCTTCTCATGCTGGGGTGGAAACAGGTTCTGAAAGGACTGCAGTCTGAGCAAATCCAGTCACTTACCGGCATACAGGGTCATTGAGACCCAACAGACCCTTTATTCATGGTGCCCTGGGAAGGGTAGGTGTACCCCAGAATTTGCCTTCACAGAGTCAGGGCGGCTGCACTTCTCAGTAGCTCTTCAGCTCTAGCACTGTGTATTCTGGCTAACTGCTGGTTGAGAGGGCTGGTCAAGCACCCCGGGGTTGTAGATTGGGTGAGGGTGCTGTCTGGGAGAACAGGAGTGGGAACCCCAGGTCTGGGAGGAGCTGCCAGCAGGGACTCATGCATCACGGGCTGGATGCACTCTCCTCAAACCCCCCACCTCTGAATCCCATTTCTTTTGCTTAACTCAGGGAGACAGGGATATCAGGCTCCACTTTCGTGGCCTCCTCTTCTAGAGTCTGCTTGAAGGCCACCTGGGTTGAGGACGGGGGAAGACATACTGGGGAACAGGTCCCAGTTCCAGGGGCTGGAGTAAGCCTTCACCCCTGCTTAAGGCCACTCACTGCTGGGCCTCTCTCAAGACCAGATAGGGAGCACCTCAGAATCCCGTGGCCTTCCGGGGAACCCCTGTATTATTACTTCTCCAGAGGTGCATTCGAACCCACCACTTAAAGCCTTTCTGAGGGTTTTCACTAGTTCTGAAGAAGACAGCAACACTCCTGACCTTGGCCTAGAAGGCGAAGACCTCCTCGCACCCATGGTCCGGCCACACAGCCCCCTCGTGCCATGGTAGTTTGGGGTTCTGCGCCCCAGCATCCTCTGTTCTGCAAATCTTCCTGAAGCAACGCCCGCTCCAGCAGCAAGTTCCCTTCTCTCTTCCTCCTCGTGTTGATGCTGGGGTTTTTCATCTGCTGGCTGCAGTCCCCATCTCTGGCAGCTTGGGCCCCTGGCGCGGCGAGCCAAGGGAGCACCCACACAGGCACCCACTTGTGTTGCCCCAGTTGGGGCGGGAGATATTGCCCCCACTGAAGCTTCTGCCTGGGATGCCACTGCCCCTGTGGACACCTGGAGCCCCCGGCCCTGTAGCTCTGCAACTGGGCCTGCCAGGTGCTGTTCAACCTGACCTTTCAGGTTCCTCTGAGTCAACCTTGACTCCATACCACAAAGTTCTGTTTATTTTGCTCACTTGTTTTGGTTCTAAATTCAGAAAAGAGCCCTGATGGCCTGGTGGGTTCCGTGTTGGTGTGCAAACTGCAAGGTCAGAAGTTCAAAACCACCATTCGCTCTGCAGGGAATGGATGAGGCCTTTCAATTTGCAAAATGGACAACCTCGAAAAATCTAGAAAGGCAGTTCTACTCAATCCTACAGGGTTTCCATGAGGTGGAATCAACTCCAAGGCGGGGCATCCGTTTGGGGTGGTTCTAGATCCAAGGGGCCCTGATGGAACAGTGTGGTCAATGTTGGGCCGCTAATCACAAGGCTGGTAGTTTGATCCCACCACCTGTCCCACTGGAGCAAGTTGAGGTTATTTGTTTCCATACATATTTACAGTCTCCGAAATCCTAAGAAGCAGTTTTACTCTGTCCTGTAATATTTCTATGAGTCAGCATGATGCCATGAGCCTGTTATGTTCTTATGGAATTTTATTCTGCACCAGGCTTTCTGTAAGGGAAATATATGACAGTCTCATCCCAGAATAACATACAGGCTTGCCGAGCCTGTGAGGCAGTTCTCTCCATTGTATAGAGTTACCATGAGTCAGTCAAATCAACTGAGTGACAACACTTTGGGGTTGCGGCTTCTGAGGGAATTTCTAACAGAGGAATGAAAAAAAAATTGTTACTTGGAGCTTTTAAAGGTGAAACTTTTCATAAACATTATATATTCCAGTTATTAACAACAACTATTGTTGTCTACAACTGGCTGTAGTTAAATCAGAGTTCATTGACCAATATTTCTTGTAAATATTGAGTCTAAATTATTGACACACTCAGAAACCTAGTTTATTATGAGTTGGAAAGATTTCTATACCTGTTAATAATTCATTGTCCACGGGTCTTACATCAGGTAGACTCTCTCTTCCTGCCCAACATTTTTCTCAGAGCACCTTTCATGTCCTTGTTCCTGAGGCTGTAGATGAAAGGGTTCAGCATGGGGGTCACCACCGTGTACATCACAGCAGCTGCAATGTCATTCTCAGGTGACTGAGAGGATGATGGGATGAAATACACAGCAATGATGGTGCCATGGAAGAGGGAAACGACAGCGAGGTGGGATCCACAGGTGGAGAAGGCTTTCCATCTACCCTTTGCTGATGGAATTTTCAGAACAGCACAGGTGATACAAAAGTAGGAAACCAGAATGCAAATCAATGGGGTGATCGTCATCAGACCCCCTTCCGTGAGAATCATCATCTCACTAACGTGTGTGTCAGAGCAGGCAAGTTTCACGAGAGAAGCCACATCACAGAAGAAGTGGGGGATTCTGTTATCTGCACAGAATGAGAGCCCAGCTGTCAGCAGAGTGTGCAACAGAGTATGCAGGCTGGCAACGACCCAAGACACAGAGACCAGCAGGACACAGAGCTGAGGGGTCATCTTTGTTGTGTAGTGTAAGGGGTGACACACAGCAACAAAGCGGTCATAGGCCATCACAGTCAGGAGGAAATTGTCCATATTGATAAAAACAATGAAAAAATACATCTGTGTGAGACACCCAGGGAAAGAGATGGTCTCACTCCCAAGGATGTGGTTGACCAGCATTTTGGGGATAGTGGTAGATGTGAAGCAGATATCCACGAAGGACAGGTTGCTGAGGAAGAAGTACATGGGGCTGTGTAGGTGGGCGTCTGTGCTGATGGCCAGGATGATGAGCAGGTTTCCCAGGACTGTGACCAGGTACATGCTCAGGAAGAGCACGAAGAGGAGCTGCTGCTGCTGCTCGGGCTGCCTGGAGAGCCACAGGAGCAGGAACTCAGAGGTACTCGACTGGTTTGCTCCACTCATAGGTCTGGGATCAGATGCAGAGAAGAAAAAGAATGGGCAGAAACCTAGAAATTGAGAGTTCTGCAGGGACAAGTCAGATTCCAGCTATGGGCTTGTTTACTTTATCAGAGTTGCTCAGTCAGAATCTGTCCCCAGTTCTACTCCACCAACTTCTGACTCCTAGTGTCAAATGATGGTGGACCCACTTGATTCATCCTTTTTATTTTATAAAAAATAACACAAAACAGGTACAGGTGCATCCTCCGTCCATCTCTATGATGGTGTTTGTTTCGTTGAACATTTCCTAGTCCGTTTTTCAGTCTTTAGTAACTCATGAAAAGACAAGAGAAATCGCTAATTATTATTGAGTTTATCTCAATATGCTGCCCATGATATAGTACTCCTATTATTGTTTCCATGGATCTGCAAGATTTAACAAAAGGAGTTCCTGAAAGATTTTCATGTCTTACTAAGCAATACATATATCTCTTTAGTTATGAGCTTACCTGAGGGAAGTTGGTATTATAGCAACAGTCTGTTCTCCACCTCTCTATGACTGCTCAATCCTTCTATATGCTGTGGGGATTAGGAAGCCTTAAATGGTAAGTAGATCCTGAACAAGTGAGGGGCATGGATTCATGGTCTTACTCCTCTGTGCAGGGAAGCTGCTTGGGGGAATCTCAGAGAGGCATTTACAGAGTCACCATGACCAATGGGGCAATATTCCCTGAAAGCCTCATTAGAAACAAGAGAGTAATTGTCCCTTCTATCTTTTGGTCTCTTTGGACCCAACAATGATGACATTGAGTATTATGTAACTCCTGAGCCAGAACTTTTAGATCAAACCATCTTAGTGGAGACAAATCCCAAACAGAATTCCCTAGGATCTTAAATCTCATCAATTTGCTGATCTGGGCTTATGTCTATGGATTTAGAAATTCAGCTCCTAAATATTTTTGTTGTTACTTTATTTGCTCAGCAACTTGGGTTATTGTATTGTTGCTGTGTAAGCCTATTTGTTTTGTTTTGTTTTTGTCTTCAGGTCCAGTCATCTGCATAGGCTTACTGATATGGTAAGAAGATGGTAGAATTCTTCAATTTCATTATCACTAGATTTAGATGTCGGTGAGTAAATTTGAATAATATTTGTATTAACTGGACTGCCTTGTTGGTGTGTTGTCCTATCACAGACAGCATTGTACTTCAAGACAGATCTTGTAATGTTCTTGTCGATGATGAGTGTGATGAAATTCTGATTTGTCATAGCACAGAAAGCCATATGACTATCCAAATCATATAGTCAATACCAAATTGTCCAAAATGACCAATACCAATCCATTTCAGATCACGAATGCCTAAGATACTGGTATTTATGAATTCCATTTAACATCTAATGACTTCCAATATCCCTAGATTCTTATAATATACATTCCCTTTTGTAATTACTAATGGGTGTTTGAATATGTTTATTTTCATCTTCAGTTGTGCCCCATCAGCACAATAAGGTCCTCAAAGATGTACTCCATACATATTATTTTTTTAATCA
Organism: Tenrec ecaudatus; assembly: GCF_050624435.1. Taxonomy (NCBI): domain Eukaryota; kingdom Metazoa; phylum Chordata; class Mammalia; order Afrosoricida; family Tenrecidae; genus Tenrec; species Tenrec ecaudatus. Next base: position 108,631,595 of record NC_134541.1, on the reverse strand, counting down.
CTTTATTGGGGGCTCCTACAACTCTTATCACAATCCATATGTACATCAATTTTATAAAGCACATCTGTACATTTGGTACCCTCACCATTGTCGAAACATTTGCTCTCCATGTAAGCCCCTGACATCAGCTCCTCATTTTTCCCTTCCCTCCCTGCTCTGCCCCTCCCTCATGAATGCTTCATAATGTATAAATTATTATGTTGTCATATCTCACACTGCCTAACGTCTCCCTTCACCCACTTTTCTGTTGTCTGTCCCCCAAGGATGATGATATATGTAGATCCCTGTGATTGGTTCCCCCTTTCTACCACACATTCCCTCCACCCTCCCGGTATCGCCACTCTCACCACTGGTCCTGAAGGAATGATCCATCCTGGATTCACCGTGTTTCCAGTTCCTATCTGAGCCAGCATACAGTCTCTGGTCTAGCCATATTTGTAAGGTAGAATTGGGATCATCGTAGTTGGGTGAGGTGTGCGGGGAGGAAGCATTTAGGAACTAGAGGAAAGTGATAGGTGTCATCGTTGCTACACTGCACCCTGACTGGCTCCTATCCTTCCTTCCGTAAGGAGATGTCCACTTGTCTACATATAAGTTTTGGGTCTCCACTCTGCACTCACCCTCATTCACAATGATAAATTTTTTTTGTTTTTGATGTCTGATATCTCATCCCTCCGGCACCTCATGATCACACAGGCTGGTGTGCTTCATCCATGTGGGCTTTGTTGCTTCTGAGTTAGATGACCACTTGTTTAGCTTAAAAGTTCTAAGACCCCAGTCACTATATTTTTTGATAGCCAGGCACCATCAGCCTTTTTCACCACATTTACTTATACACCTGCTTTTTCTTCAGTGATCGTATCAGGAAGGTGAGCACAAAATGATAAGATTTTTTGTTCTTTGATTTCTGATAATTGATCCTTTCAACACCTTGTGATCACACAGGCTGGTGTTCTTCTTCCATGTGGGCTTTGTTGCTTCTGAACTAGATGGCCGCTTGTTTACCTTCAAGTCTTTGAGACCCAAGATGCTATAACTTTTGATAGCCAAGCTCCATCAGCTTTCTTTACCACATTTGCTTATGCACACTTTTGTCTCAGTGATTGTGTCGGGAAGGTGAGCATCATGAGATGCCAGTTTAATAGAACAAAGTATTCTTGTATTGAGGGAGTATTTGAGTGCAGGCCCAATGTCCATCTGTTGCCTTAATACTAAACCTATAAATATATGCATATAGCTCTATTTTCCCATACTCCTATATAAATATGTTTACATATGTACATGAATTTATTTAGACCTCTATAAATGCCCTTTGCCTTCTAACTCTTTCCTCTATTTCCTTTTAAATTTCCTCTTACCCCACTATCATGCTCAGCCTTCATTAGGGTTTCAGTAATTCCTCTTGGTTACATCACCCTTGATCACGTCCTACCAGGCCTTCTACACCCTGCTGCCCATTGATTTGGATCACTTTTTGTTCCCTTCTCCCTGGATTTGTTAACACCACTCCCTTTTCCCCCTCACTCCCTCTGCCATGCCGCCCCAGAACTTTCGGTCCTGTTTTCTCCTCCAGATTGTTCGTCCAGCCTATCTTATTTAGATACACCTGTGAATATAATAACATGCACAAAAGCAAGACAAAGCAAAACAGAGCAACAAAACAATAACAAAAATCCAATGATGTAAAAACAAAACAAAAAAAACAGCACAACAAGAACAAAAAAGAAAAGCTTGCAGTTCGTTCAAGGGCTGTTTTTTGGCCTTTAGGAGTGTTTACTGATAGAGTCTGATGGGGTGCTAAGCCCTGGCGACAAAGTCTATTTTTGGTATTCCCAGGGGACTTTGTTCTTCTATTCTCATTGCTGTTCTGTTGCACACTCTCAGTGTTTTCCTCAGTGTGGTGGGATCAGATCAGGTGAAATTCCCACACTGTGTCTCCAAAGTTGTCCCTTGTAGGGTTACGGGTCAGTGAGGGATGTCATGTCTCATAGTGGGACCGGCCATATGGTCCTCTCTGTGAATTGGTTTCCATGAGCTGGAATCTCCCTGTCTAGGCTTGGTGGCCCAGGATGTGCTCCACTCTATTCGTCCCCCTTCATTGGCTCCAGTGTACTCTGAGCAGACACGTCCCTCTCCCAGAGCTGCAGCCTCAGTGCTGTCCTCTGAAATAAATTCTTCTGGGGGGAGGGGCATCTATTCACGTATTTGAGATTGGGGGCGGCCTTTCAGAACTCTCCAATTAGTCATACTTATAGTTCTGGTTGCTTCTAACTTGAGAAAACAGCGTTCCTCCAGTCATATTTTGAGTGTCTTCCAACATGAGGGGCTCATTCTCCAACACGATCTCTGACAAGTTTCAGCTGCCACTTGTGACGTTTTCTGTATCTAGTCCTTCAGATGTGGAAGCATATTCTTTCTTCATAATCTGTTTTTTGTTAGGAAGTTGTGCTGAAACCTGTCCACTTTGAGGGAACCTACTGGTATTTGATATACTGATGGCATGGCATCCAGCATCACACCGGCCACTATAGTATGACCAATGCAGTCCCATTTATGGTACATCATTCCTATCCACAACCCCATTGAGTATACAGGTTGAATTAAATAATCATTCTCCTTGCATCTCAGGGCACCTTGTATTCACTTGGGCTGTGTGCTTCTACTCTGTGGGCTTTGTTAATTCTGAGCTAGATGGTGCTTGCTTCCCTTCAAGCCTTTAAGACCCCAGATGCTATATATTTTTAATAGCCGGGGACCATCAGCTTTCTTCACCATGATTGATTATGCACATGTCTGTCTTCAGTGATCATGTTGGGAAAGTGGGTATCATGGAATGACCATTTAGCTGGGCAAGGTGCTATTGTATTGAGGTAGTGGCACGAGGAGGCCCAATGTCCACCTGCTACCATATTACTGAACCTATATTCCCCCATAATCATAAATATATTTACATATGTACATGTTTGTATTTAGGCTATATCTACTTGGTTTTCTTTTAAAATATTTCTATATTTTATTTTATTTTTAAAATCATTTTTCTGGGGTCTTGTACAACTTTTATCACAATCCATACATACATCCATTGTGTCAAGCATATTTGTACATTTGTTGCCATCATCATTCTCAAAACGTTTGCTTTCTACTTCAGCCCTTGGTATGAGCTCTTCATTTTCCCCTCAGCCCTGCCACGCCCGCCCTGATGAACTCTTGATAATTCATAAATTATTATTATTTTGTTATGTCTTACACTGTCTGAAGTCTCCTTTTCCTGTTGTCTGTCCCCAGGGAGGAGGTTATATGTAGATTCTTGTAAATGGCTCCCCCTTTATATCCTACCTTCTCTCTACCCTCCCAATATTGCTACTCTGACCAATTGTCCTGAAGGGATCATCTATCCTGGATTCCCTGTATTTCCAGTTCCTATCTGTACCAGGGAACATCCTCTGGACTAGACGGATTTTCAAGGTTGAATTGGGACCATGATAAGGGGTGGCAGAGGAGGGAGCATTTAAGAAGTAGAGGAAAGTTGTATATTTCATCGTTGCTACACTGCATGCTGACTGACTTATCTCCTCCCCACAACCCTTTTGTAAGGGGATGTCCAGTTGTCTACAAATGGGCCTTGGGTCTCCAATTTGCACTCCCTCATTCACAATGATATTATTTTTTGTTCTTTGATGCCTGTTACCTGATCCCTTCAACACCTCCTGAACACACAGGCTCATGCACCTCTTCTATGTGGGCTTTGTTGCTTCTGTGCTAGATGGCCACTTGTTTACCTTCAAGCTTTTAAGACCCCAGATGTTCTATCTTTCAGTAGCTGCGCACCAACAGTGTTCTTCACCAAGTTTGCTTATAAACCCATTTTGGCTTCAGTGATGGTGTCAGGAAGGTGAGCACCAATGATGTGTTCAGGGAGGACTTGCATAAAGGCCCGATGTCCATCTGCTACCTCAATACTTAACACATATGCACATAACCAATATCCCTATCATGCTATATAAATATATTTCATATATACATGCTTATATTTACACCTCTATAAATGTCTTTTGCCTCCTAGTTCTTTCCTCTAATTCCTTTTTCTTTAGGGAGGGGTTTTTTGTACATTTGAAAAAGGAAAATGTCTGGGAAGAAATATTAAATGTATTGCAACTAGGTTTTACGGGAAAGGGTATTTGTTACTACCCACCTATTAAACAAAAATATTGTGACTAAGGTGAATGGTGTAGTTTCTTGTTCTCATGCTGTTTTCTGCTCTGACAGTTTCATCTCACCATGTCCACCAGTGAAACCACAATTAATTGATTTATATTGCTTCTCCCTGGGACTCAAAATAATTCATCTCAGTACGGTGTAACTAATATCCCATTCTCTGGATGATATCACAAGCTGATTATTTGTTTTAATTATTACTGCTAAGGAAACTAAATGAATTACACGGTAACTAAAGCAAGCCATATTAAAATACAAAAATCTTACTGATACCTGTACTATCAATAGATTAAATATTTCCCTTTGCTGAAATCATTTCAATAAAAATTAAATGAATCTATAACTTCAAAGGGAAAGATAAAAAGCAAGTTGATCCATAATAAATTCTGAAGAGATTACAAAGCTAATAAAGAGAAGTAGGCAAAAGTGCATGGAGTCACAGCAGTTCACTGAGGCCCAGTGCAACATCGCTGGGGTTGTGGAGACTGATCTTTGCCTGGTTCATCAGTTCATTGGATTAATTGTTTCCACGTGTCTTCCAATTTTTATCATGTCTTTTCCTTCTGGACAAGAAGATACCAATATCGGAGCATTAGATGGCTCCTATTGAATTTTTAAGACACCAGTTGCTACTAGATGTAGTTTTTGAAAATTATTTTTGGTCTCACATTGGAAAGTTTAGGCAGGAAAATCAAAGATTTGTTCGTTGGTTTTAATTTGAAATTTTCCTCTAGCTTGTGAGTTTAATTGTGAATTTGAAGTTAGAGACAAGGTCTAAAGTCCTCTTTTAAACAGTTTAAAGAAAAGGCATAGATGCAATTGTCCAGGGCTAATGTGTAGAATTAAATGCAAGAAACCCAAGGAAACAACTCAGGAGGACAAAAGACGTACATGAAGGTGATAGGCAAATATGGAGGATGTGACCAAATAAATAGGACAAAACCATATGCCATATGGAAATAATTTATACTGTCCTTCAATAAAATAATAATGATGTCTTTAAAGTGAACCAAATACATATATAAACCATACACATATGAATGGATTTTGAGCTCACACTTAATTGTCGGCTCAATCTAAGAACAATTAGTTCTTATGACATGGCCCTGCTCAATACCTACCCACTGAATAAATGAATGCTGTAGAAAAACGTGGTGAAGAAAGCAGATGGTGTCCAGCTATCAGAAAGAGTCGTGTCTGGGGTCTTATTGGCTTCCCTGAAATCAAGCAGCCATCTAAATGAGGTGTCAACTACATCCACAAGGAAGAAGAAAACCAGCATGTGTGACTACAGAATTGTAAACTATAAAATTCAAATCCAGAGGAAGAAATAGCATTTGGGCTTTAATTTGGAACACCTGGTTTACTGAAGGCTACAGATGACAGTGAAAGCCCAAAGCCTGTTTGCAGAGTTCCCATGTGGATTAAGCCACTGGCGGATGCCCTGTGACTATGATTGGGATAGGCCTTGTTATCAGACAGAGAACACTGCAGGGTGGCTTATGCAACTGTTGTTAGTCAAACTGTGACACTGTCGGGGATCTCTGACCCAATAAATAATTACTCCAGTTTCTAATATTTTCTGTTTTGTTATTAATTGAAGTTTTCCTTTGTTTCATTGTGTCACTGTAGTTGGGTCATTTGTTCATATTATGTCTTACGTGTGTGTGTGTGTGTGTGTGTGTGTGTGTGTGTGTGACACCCAGGTTAAGTAAAGATATGCAAATACCACCTGGAATAAAAGATTCAAAGGGACATGGCAGGGAAGGCTGGCACTGATATAACGACCTGCACACAGACAAATGGAACAGAACTGAGAAGCCAGAAATAAACCAACACTAGCCAACTGAGTTCTGACAAGGGTGCCATGTCCATTAGATGGTAAATATGATAATGCTGGGAAAACTGGATTTCCAAATGAACTATGGCTCATAATTCACACAAAGGACAAAAGTGAATTCAAAATGGATTAAGAAACGAAATACCTATATCTTCAAATTTTAGAACAAAAATAAGGGGCTATATTGCCAGGTCTAGCATTTAGCAATCCATAAACTCACTGCCATTGAGTCCATGCTGACTCATGGTGCCCTCTAGGATTTTCCAAGATGTTAACTGTTTATAGGAGTAGAAAGCTCAGCCTTTCTCACACGAAGATACTGCTGGTTCTGAACTGCCAACCATGCAAATTGAAGCTCAATCCCTAACTACAACACGGTCCACACTCCTCTGCATTGAACAATAGATTATCCAAAAATAATAACAGAAGCAACAAAACAAAAGACAAATTAAATAAGTGAGAATTCATAAAAATTAAAAACATTTGTTAATCATAGATCTTTTTAAAACTGAGAAGACAAGCTAATGCCTAGGAAAATATCATTGGTGAATTAGATATCCAGGAAGAAACTAAAAATGTGTGTGTGTGTGTGTGTGTGTGTGTGTACACACAAATAAGAGCACTGATGATGTATTGGGTTACAAGTTAGGCTACAAACTTCAAGGTCAGCAGTTTAAACCCAAAAGCCACCCCTCAGAAGAAAGATGAGGATTGACAACCTAAAGAGAAATAATGCATCATACCATGGCAAAGTACTTGAATAAATATTTCACCAAGGAGTACATTCAAGTAGTCAAGAATCTCTTATCTGTACATGCTCTGGTCTAGCCAGATGTGTGAGGTAGAACTGGGATCATGACAGTGGGGATGGAGGGGGAAAGCATTAACTAACTAGAGGAATGTTGAGAGCTCTTGACACGTGGAATCGCGGATAAACCCTCAGGAAAAATCATGGTCATAGCAGTGATATCATGAGGATAGAGTGAAGGTGAGGAAAGAAAGGAAGAACCGATCACAATGATCCATATCACACACACACACACACACACACACACACACACCACAACACATCAGGGTGATGAACAACAGAAACATTGGTAAAGGGAGATATCAAAAGGTATAAGATATGAAAATAATAATAATTTATACTTTATCAGTGGTTCATGAGAGTGAGGGAGGGGGGAGGAAAAATATGAGGAGCGAATAACAATGGCTCAAGTAGAAAGAAAATGTTTTGAAAAGGATGATGGCAACATATGTACAAATGTGCTTGACACAATTAATGTATGCATTGTTATAGGAGCTGGAAGAGCCTCCCAAAAAATGATTTAAAAAAACAAGTCAACAAACATTGAAAGATGCCCAGAATCATTAGACATCATCAGAGAAATGCAAACCAAAACCAAAACAAAACAACAGATGTTGGTGAGGGTGTGAGGAAATAGAGGACTTTCAATTGCTGGTGGGAATGTAAAATGATCAAGTCATATAGGCAACAATGTGATAGCTCCTCAAAAAACTCAGAATTAAGCTACTACCTGAGCAGAAATTCAACTTCTAGGACTATATCCAAACACTTGAAAGCAACAACTGACAAAGAGACTTGTACACATGTGTTCATTGCAGCACTACCAACAATGGGAACGATCTAAATGGCCACCAACAGATGCAGAGAGAACCACAGCAGTGTCTAGATACACTGGAACTCTACTCAGACAAAGGAGAAGTAAAGTCTTGATATATGTGACCGTATGGATGGCCCTGGAAATCATTATACTGTACAGAACCAGTCAACCACAAACAGACACACATTCTATATTCTCAATTGCATAAGAGGCTAGTGTATAAGCAGTAACGTTTATTGGAGGTGACCAGGGATGACAGGAAAACTAAAGCTGGCCCTTGATGATAAAATATTTAAATAATGTTTATTAAGGATAGGTTTGCAGAGCATATTATGGTCACTATATCAGACCCTTGTCAAAAGTTAAAATTTCAAAATTCATGTGACATATATAATAAAAAAAAACAATGACAGAAGAAGGAACAAGAGTTGCTGCTAGACTGTTTATACACAGCCAAAAATGTCATGGGATTTGCTGTTTTGGTTTAGATGCTTAGAATCCCGGTGTCAAGAGACATCTCAGTCAGGTGACCTAACAACCTTCTTCATGGTTCTGTTCTACTGCACACTTCACTGTGTAGTGCCTCAGATTGTACAAGTTTGTAAGTGGACATTCAAACCACAACAATTGCCCTCTATTGGACTGTGACACAGGGAAGAAGGAGGCTTAGGATTCAAAGTAGTATAGGGAAGGTGTGACTAACTTCCTCTTGGAAACACTCACTGCCTCCTTGTCAGGAAACCATGAAAACTGATTTATTGTGATCACAGTTTCCATAGAAGAATTCTGACTGATAGGGGGGAAGTAAAGAACAGAATTTAAAATGATAGTGCAATCAAGACTTCCTGGAGTCACGCAGGTTGAGGGAACCCCTGCCACACTTCTCCCGAGATCATCTTTAAATCTTAAATTAAAAATATCCCATGATATCTTCCTAAAAGCAAATAACAGTTTAGATTAACTATAGAAGGTTATACCATTAGCACTGTGCTCTTTTAAAGATGAACCCACTGTCTTTGAGTCAGTTCTGTCTCATAGCAACTCTATAGGAAATGATACAACTGCCCTTATGAGTCTCTGAGACTGTAACTCTTTATGGGAGTAGAAAGCCCTGTCTTTCTCTCAAGGAAAGTTCTGAACAATGGACCTTTCCATAGCCCAACTGCTAACTTTTAATCATTACACAAGCAGGGCTTCTTTTTAAAAACCAGCACTGCCCCCCCCCAAAAAAAAGAAAATAAACAAACTAGTTCTTCAAAATTAAACTCACAGTAACTTTCAAGACAAGATAGGAAACTTAGGGGCTAGTGAGTGTATACTAATGAGGAAGAATAATTCTGAAAAGGAGGGTAAGAATGGGTGCAAAACTTGAAGACTATAATCAATGCCATGAATTTGCATGCACAGACACTACTGTGTTGGTATATGCTTTGCAAGAACAGGGGAGTAAACAAAATTAAAACGGACAAAAATATTACAGCCTTGAGATCTTATAGGACAGTTCTACTTGTCCTTACGTTTGCTGTGTATCAAAATTGATTTGATAGAAAAGGGTTGATGTACGATTTTACCAATATCATTGTGTTAGTCGGGGTTGACTAGAGAAACAAATCCAGAGACAATATGTGCATAAGAAAGAGGTTTATATAAAGAGTAGTTGTATATTTAGAAAACATTCAACCCCGGTCTGGATTGAGTCCCTACGTTTGATATTACCCCACATGTTGATACTAGTCCATAAATTCCTCTTTAGACTCACACAGCCATGAAATGATGCCAAATGCAGGAAGATCACAGGCCAGGGGTGGAAAGTTTTGTGGATCCAGTGGTGGTGTGAACCCAGCTCTGGTGTGGGCCTCCAAATGGCTCTTCCAGCTCCAAAGCTCTGGCTCCATCAGCGTACCACCATGTGGCTTGTCAACAGGAATGTCTCACAAGGAATGAGTGTATATGGATTCCAGTGAGATATTTAACTCCTTTATGCCTCCCAATGAGGCCATTAAACTGCAACTTCCTTGACAGGATAGATTCCACCCCTTCACAAGTTGACCGGAGATTATGTAAATGCCACAATCATTAAAAGTTCTTGTTATCAATGTTTCAATTAGATTTTGAAAGGCTTAAATAATGATACATAATTATTGTAGATTCACAAAGATCTGAAAGACCAAAAGTAAAGCAAAAAGAAGTAACTAAAGATCACACTTAGTGACACGGTCAAGATATTCCCTCCTTCACAAAGTTGTGCATGAAACTTTATTTTTAAATTGAAGTTATTCCGATGAAGCATATAACTTTCCTCTAGTTACTAAATGCTTCCTCCCGCTCCTACCCTCCACTATCATGATCCCAGTTCTACCTTACAAATCTGGCTAGACCAGAGGATGTACATAGGTACAGAGAGCAACTGGAAACAAAGGGAATCCAGGACAGATGACTCCTTCAGGACCAGTGCTGAGAGTGGCAATGCCTGGATGGTGGAGAGATTGTGGGGTAGAAAGGGGGAACTGATTACAAGAATCTACGTATGACCTCCTCCCTGGAGGAGGGACAGCAGAGAAGAAGGTGGGGAAGACATTGGACAGTATAATATATGACAAAATAATCATAATTTGTGAATGATGAAGGGTTCATGAGGTAGGGGGCAGTGGGAAGGGAGGGGGGAAATGAGCAGCAGATATTAAGGGCTCAAGTAGAAGGCAAATATTTTGAGAATGATGATGACAATAAATGTACATATGTTCTTGACACAATGGATGTATATATGGATTGTGATAAGAATTGAATGAGCCCCAATAAAATGATTAAATAAAAAATTGAAGTTATTCAGTGTTCCCAAGGGTAAGCCATGATTGCTGTTTAGTATTTGGGGTGGGGAAAGATTTCTGCTGCCCAGATATCCTTCTGAAAATGTCCTAAGGTCTTCAGTTCCACCCTGAATATCCTGGGCAGTAAATGAGGTCCTCTGAAGCTCATACCATTGCCTGTTGGCCAATGTTTAGGGAATGATCCTGGTAGAAGGGCCTTGATATTTCAGCTCAGACATTGACTCTGATTGACCACGTATGGTTCAGAGCTCCCTGATGAGTGAGCCGTGGCTGTGTGCAGCCTGCATTGGAAGTTAACTTTCCCATTGCACAATTCTGCTTCCACCATCCCGTTCCATGGGTGTTCACTCTGGTTAACGTCTTGTACCCCAACAAACGTCATAAAGTGTGCTTTTTGAGAATACAGCCTGGGAGGATATTTCAATAATGTTAGCAACAACATGACCAGTATGAAAATGACCAATTACTGGTTGACAGGGAGTAGGGTCTGGTCCAGTGGTTACGTCATCATAATTCCTTGAAAACATCCTTTAGTATATCATTTAAAACATAATTTTACAAATGCAGCGATATCACCCATTCACCTTACTTGATTTCTCGTGCACTGGCATAGTTCATCACCCTGTGTTTATAAATACATGTGTCCTTCAGCATCTTCCACATGATGTTCTCCTTTTTCCAGTCTATTTTCACCACTTCTTCTACCATCTTTGTATCATGTTTTGTGCTCTGGAACTTTATTCTTGAACTTGTCCATTCTTTGTCTTGGGACAAGTACATCCACTCTTTTCCCTACAAGTGCTTAAAGGAAACCTTTAGTCTTTGTCTCCACCTCCAACTCTTAAATTCTCTCACCAAACAGACTGTATTAAAAAAATTGAAGGGAAAATACTTTAAATCTTCTGTCACCTTGTTTATACCCAGCCCCATGAGACCAAAAATAGTTTCCAAAAGCCCAATACAACAAAGGAAGTTTTCCAAGTTAATTAGGAGACTTTAGTCCCTGCTGTTAAAAAAGCAACAAGACCCTAAGCATTTTATAACTGCCAGACCCTTAAAATGGTGCAAATAAATAAGCAGGGGTGGGGCACTGTGCTTTGTCATTGACAAGATTGAGCAAAGCCAGATATACGAACTTATTGGAAAAATCTTGAGCCCCAAGTTAAAGCCATCGGTTATTTCTCCAGGTTCTCTCCACTCCTCTGTCTATATTTGCATCTTTTGCCCCTCTTTACAGACAATTGCTTTTCAGGCCACAGATCAGGTGGAGAGTTTCCAGTTCCTGGAGGGTTATGTTCAGATCAACCCTTATTGATAATGACCTACATGTTCTCTGACTCAGTTCCATATTCCTTCGTCCAATCAGGAACCCTCAGTGGGATCATCAGGAAAGAATGATGTCGTATAAATTGGGTGACAAGAGTACACACACCCGACACTCTGGTCTAGGGGAATTCTGAGAACAGGATTATCTGTTGTGATTGGGAGAACATCTGAAGAGAAATCTGCTACATCGCTGGATTTCTTCTGGCAAGATATGCTGTGGTTGTCCTGATAATATCATGTCCCTATCCCTCATCACGTCATCACAAAGAGATGATCCTTTACACAAAATACTTTAGGGATTAAGAACCAATGTTCCCCCAGCATCTCAGCTCTCCTGTTCATCAGTCAGCCTATACAGATGTCAAAACCCAAATCAATCCCTTCCATTGAGTCAATTCTGACTCATAGTAACTCAAATATAGACCTTATAAGAAAATAAATCATTACAGGAGCAGATGGTCTCATTGTTTTACTGTGGAGCGACCAGTGAGTATGAACTGCAGACCTGGAAATTAGCAATCCAACACTTACAACCATGTCACTCTTATGCAGATTATAAGACCGGAACAAAACAGGTTTACAGAGAAAACACTGAAATCCCCAACGTTCTGAGTCAAGGAAACAAAAGGAAAATATTTATGAATGGAAATTCCAAGTCCATAGACTGAAGCCCACATCAGCAAAATTATGAAGTTTCATGTCCTAGGAGATTCTGCTTAGGGCTTAACTCAAGCATCAAGGTGGTTTCATGTGTAAGTTCTGACTTAGGAATTACATAATATTCATTGTCTTCATAGTCTGGTCTAAAGGGGCCCCAAGCAGGTGAGACAATTATTCTCTTCTTAGGTTTAATGAGGCTCTCAGGGAATCTGGCACCATTGACAACAAAGATTCCTGTAAATGCCAACTCTGAGATTTTCCCTAAGCAATTTTCCTGAACAGAAGACTAAGACCATGAATGTCTGCTCCTCACTTATTCAGAGCCTCCCTGTATTTCTAACAACTTCTAATCCTTATAATAAAAAGAAGCATTGATTAGTCATACAGAAGTGAAAAATATCTGATAACTACAGAATCTACCTCCTCTAGGTAGGATTAAAATGAACGATTTATTGATATTTGTTAAGATAAGGTCTCTCTTTTGGACTCAGGGAAACAATAACAAGAATTGTGACTCTATGACTCCATCAGTGGAATCTTGTCATCAGTTGAAGGTTGTGATAAGCAGAGCAACAATTCTCTCTCTCTCTCTCTAGCTTGCTTGCTAAAAATGAATTGGGATTGAAGCTAAAATATATATAAGCATAAAGAAATGTAGTCACCCAATTGAATTGTGTATATTCTTGTGTGGTTTTCAACTTTAAAGAAACAAGAGTCAAGAAGTCCAGTAGGAATAGTGTCAGGCTGATTATGGAAAATTGGGGGTATAGGTGCAGGAGACAGACCTTGTTTTTAGCAACTCTATTGATGATTTGTAAATTTACCTTAGTCTGGCATTGACTTTGTCACATTTGTAACCACTTCTGCATAGGTGTTTGAATGGCTGTTGTGCATTGACCTGATTTCATTATCATGAGTCGGGCAAACCAGTCCACTGTCTCTGAGTTCCTCCTCCTGGGACTCTCCAGGAAGCCCCAGCAGCAGCAGATCATCTCCGTGCTCTACCTGAGCATGTACCTGGCCACGGTCCTGGGAAACCTGCTCATCATCCTGACCATCAGCACAGACTCCTGCTTGCAGAGCCCCATGTACTTCTTCCTCAACAACCTTTCCTTTGTGGACCTCTGTTACTCCTCCACAATCGTCCCCAATATGCTGTCCAATCACATACTCAGCAGTCAGAACATCTCCTTCCCTGTGTGTCCCACACAGATGTATTTTTAAATTGTGTTTATTGTCACGGAAAACTTCCTCCTGGCTGTGATGGCTTATGATCGCTTTGTTGTTGTAGGCCATCCCTCACAATACACAACAAATATGACCAATCAGCTCTGTGACCTGATGGTCACTGGGTCTTGGGGCATTGCCAATGTGAATGCTCTGTTGCACACCCTGCTGATGGCTCTACTCTCATTCTGTGCAGAAAACAAAATCCCCCATTTCTTCTGTGATATGACTCCTCTCTTTAAATTCTCCTTCTCTGACACACACATCAATGACCTGATGATTCTTACTGTGGGGGTCTGGTAATAACTATCCCTTTGGTTTGAATCCTGGTTTCCTACATTTGCATCATCACAGTTGTCCTGAGAGTCCCATCCACAAAGGGCAAGTGGAAAGCCTTCTCCACCTGTGGCTCCTACATGGCTGTGGTGTCCCTCTTCTATGGCACCATCATTGCTGTGTATTTCACCCTGGCATCCTCCCAGTCAGCTGAGAATGACATTGCAGCTGCTGTGATGTACACGGTGGTGACCCCCATGGTGAACCCTTTCATCTACAACCTCTGGAACAAAGACATGAAAGGGACCCTAACAAAACTAATTTATTTTTTTTCTTTTCAATAATTAATGGGTTCTAAATGTCATAAAGGGATGTCAGAGTTTCTAATAAAACATTTTTCCCTTTCCCTAGTCACTAGTCCTTAGCAGTTATCCATCCACATATTTGTTGAGGAAAAATAAGACTTGGTGTTTCAAAAAGTATGTGACATTGCTTTCTGGAGGTCGGGAATGATCCAGAGGGATGCAAAAGCTGATTCCTAAAACATACCCTGGCTTGTGGGCTATTATACAAAAAGGTTTTCATTGTCAGGGAGGTGTTGAGTAATCTTTTTTTTAATGGAGGCAGAACATATAGAAGTGCAAGAGGTGGGTATAAATTCTTTGATTGAATAATGTGACTACTCCAACTGCCAATGCCCTCCAGGTCAAACCACCAGAACACACCACTAGCTAATTGGGCATATTGCTCATTTCGTCAAGAAGAACTGTATTCATGGAGGAACTTCCCAGTCTCAGGGAGTTGGAAAGGTCTTCCAGAACTTGAGAATTAGCTGATATTTTTAAGAGTTCTTGTGATCTGGATTTGATGTTGGCAGAAGGTAGCAGTAATTCTCATTGGGCACAGCAATACCTTCTTTAGACAGCAGGAAGACTATAGAGAAGTGAAAGATATAATAGTGAGGAGTAATTTGTCACCCATATCAGTTAGGATGGGTGATGCTTTGTCATTTCTGTAGCTTGAACAATGGTTATGCTTTGTCTATGTCCAGATATGACTATAGTGATGGTTTTGTTCTAACTCTATCATGGTCACTATGTTTGATACTGATGTCCCATAAATGTCTCTGTGTTCAATGGCCAGAAGGGTTCATTGAAGGCTCTGTTGTTGTTTGTTTCTTTCCAGTCGGTTTAAACCCATACAGACGCCATCTACAAAGGAGAAAAACACTGCCTGGTCTCCGGCCCCCCACCCTTGCAATGGTTATCTGTGAGCCCATGGTTGTCACCACTCTGTCCATCCATCTACTTGAAGGCCATCCTCTTTGTCACTGTCCTTGGACTGCAGCAACCACAATGACCTATCTATTCCATTTCATTTAGTCAACATCCATAGTGCTATACAATCTCCTCAATGCTTATCTTACTGTGTATTGATTCCGATAGGCTCCTTTAGGAAAATGTTCTGAGCAGTCATTTTGTTTGAGTATTAACACTTCGTGGAACTTAAATGTAACCTGAAACATATTTTGAAAACAATTGCCTTGTAGAGTCAATATACTCACAAAGGATGTCCTTGAAACACTGAAATGGTCCTAAATAAACATGTCCTGTGATGATTGACCAGGGAAGCTCCTAGTAGTCAGCATGTGACATGACCATGTGCAGTATGTGGGTGCTAAGAAATATGGCAGCTGGCACTGAGCAGGGAAATGGGAACAGGCCTGACCTTTGTCTTCAAGATCAACACAGATTGGGTTCTAAGAAGTGAGGAACTGGGCAGGGCTATTAGAGCTCCCATGCCCCCACTTCCATCACCTTGGTTCAGCACCTTGTCCTGGAAGAGAACCCACTATGAAGCCATCTGACAGAGTGCTATCAGCTCATTTCTCACTACAAAGCTCAGCCTTCTTTTCTTGGGGTGACCTGAACTTCCACCACTGAGGTAGACCACAAGCTGAGCTGAAGACGGGTACAGAGTAAACAGCAGCTGCTTCCCCTGCCCCAGCTTGGTCTTGAGAAACCTTCCTATTCCTGCCACTACTGTCCTGACTCCGTCTTTAAACATTAAACCAAAACATCCCATGAAATCTTCTTAAAAGTAAATAATTGTTTAAATTAACTATTAAAAACTGATGTCATTAGAGTGAGCCCTTAAAGGATGGGCTCACTACCCTTGAGCCCCTTCTGACTCACAGCAACCCTACAGAACTAGGCAGAACTGCCCTTTGACTTCCAGTTTATGCAACTGTAATTTTTCATGAGAGTCAAAAGCCCTGTCTGTCTCCAAAGGAGCAGCGTGTGATTTTGGAAAACTGACCTTTCTGTTATCAGCCCAACTTGTAAATATGATATCACCAGAGCTCCTTTTAAAAGACGAGCTATTTCAAATAACACTCACAGCAGTAATTTGCAAGTCAAGATGTGAACCTTCTCAGTGGACCTCTCTCCTGATGCGACCTGAATGGGTACTAGGCTCAAGTGTTTCTTACATGTTCCATGACTGAAATTTGTTCTGTGGTCATTTTAAAATTGATGGTGTTCTTCGCTTTTCTTTTTTTTTTTTAAATAAATCCTTTTGCTAGGATTTTTTTTCCTTTTAGGTAACGAATTTTTATATTTATTTATCTTTTATTTTTTTCTCATTTTATTAGAGACTCATACAACTCTTATCACAATCCATGTATACATCAATTCTGTAAACCACATTTGTATATTCATTGCCCTCATCATTCTCAAAACATTTTCTCTCCACCTAAGCCCCTGGCATCAGCTCCTCACTTTCCCCTCCCTTCCCCCTCATAAGCCCTTGGTAATTTATAAATGATTATTTAGTCATACTTTTCCCTGTCCGGAATCTCCCTCCACCCATTTTTCTATTGTCTGTTCCAGAGGGAGGAGGTTATATGTAGATCATAGTAATTGGTTTCCCCTTTCCAACCCACCCTCTCTCCACCCTCCCAGTATTGCCACTCACACCACTTGTCCTGAAGGGATCATCCGCCTGGATTCCCTGTGTTTCCAGTTTCTATCTGTACCTCTGGTCTAACCATATTTGTAACGTACAATTGAGATCATGATAGTTGGGGGGCAGGCGGGAGTAGGAAGAAGCATTTTGGAACTAGAGGAAAGTTGTATGCTTTATCGTTGATACATCGCACCCAAACTGACTCGTCTCCTCCCTGAGGCCTTTTGTAAAGAGATGTCCAGTGCCCTACAAATGGGCTTTTGGTCTCCACTCCACACTCCCCCCCTCATTCACAATGAGATGATTTTTTTTTTGTTCTGATAATGACTGATACCTGATCTCTTCAGCACCCTGTGATTGCACAGGCTGGTGAGCTTCTTCCGTGCGGGCTTTGTTGCTTCTGCGCTTGAGGCCGCTTGTTTACCTTCAAGCCTTTAAGACCTCAGGCGCTATTCCTTTTGATAGAGTGGCACCATCAGCTTTCTTCACCACAATTGCTTATGCACCCATTTGTCTTCAGTGATTATATCAGGGGAGTGAGCACAAAATGATATGATTTTTTGTTCTTTGATTGCTGATAACTGATCCATTCAGCACCTCGTGATAAGCCAGGCTGGTGTGATTCTTCCATGTGGGCTTTGTTGCTTCTGAGCTAGATGGCCTATACCTCTTATAACAATCCATACATTAATTATATTGAGCACATTTGTACATATGTTTCCACTGTACAATTATGCTTCCAACTCCTAATTGACGTTCTCTGACTCAGTTCCAAATGCCCTCATTCAATCAGGACTCCTCAGTTGCGTCATCAGGAAAGAATGATGTCATGCAAATTGTGCTGCAAGAGTACACATACTTGACACTCTGGTCTAGGGGAATTCTGAGAACAGGATGATCCATTGTGATTGTGCGGAAATCCGAAGAGGAATCAAATCCATACCCTTGATTTCCTCAGTCATCACAAAGAGACAATCCTTCAGTCACACAAAATGCTTTCAGGATTAAGAGCAAATGTTCCGGGAGGGGAAAAAATGGTGAAATGATAGGACTCACCCGTCCAGAGCTCCTGCTGCCAGACCAGAAAATTTGGAGGTAAGATGAAAGAAACGGGGAGGTGGAGTCATGAAATTAGAACTAGAGTACTAGGGTCTCTCCTGAACCCCCCTTTTTGCATGTGATTTCCACTCACAAAGCAAACCAATAAATATTTAACGAGCTCTACCTTTGGCAAGCCCATGAGTGCCAACTGCGCCCTTGCCGGTAGCAGCAATTTCTCCAGGCGGATGCCCTAGAAGGTACAGAATCCCAGATACAAGATGTACTCCATGCCAGAGCTCTCAGCATGGATGTATGCCTTGAGCTCACAGCCTGTGGAGTGGCGGTCGCAGGTAGGCATAATTTATAGTAGAAAAAAGAGCAGATTTTTACTTCAGGTAGATCGCGGTGTGGGAGACAACAGGAGGAAAGTCAGCCATCCAGGGAGAGAATTTAGTTTCAATTGGCCAAGAAGGAAACAACACCCCTGAGAAGTTGTTGGATCTCCTACTCTGGGGGTGATGATGACAGCCCCCAAATCATAGCACAAAACAAGCATAATTTTAAAAGGGTGAAATATATATTAATGGTTTAAAACTCAACCCCAAGTCTGGTTGCTCAGCTCCAATGAGCACATGGGGGGGGGGGCATTAATATAAATTAGCATTAGAAAAAACCTAGATAAGGAATGACAGAACTCAGCTACAGGACCTGGCAGCTTTTTGAATAACAAAGACCTGCTCTAGCAAGTGTCAGCTTCAAACAGCATGGAGCTTCAGCCTAGAGACTGTTTGAGACAATTTAATTTGAATTGATTCTAGCTGACCAAGGGGACAAAAAAATTAAAAATATGTAAATAAAATAATCTAATCTAGTAGGACAACAGCAGTCTAGATAGGACAATAAGCCCAGCTTCTCTCTTAGTGATTCTCCACACAGCTGGTGAGACCCTGCCTGTGCTGGGGCCCTAGACAGGGCTGTGGGAGAACACACCAGCCCCCGCCCCTGCTGCAGTGCTACGTATAGCACAAGGCAGGCATACCAGCGAACTACAGAGCTCAATGAATGCCTGGCCTCCAGTGAGATCTTCCTTTGAAGTAATCCCACACAGCATCTGTGGAACCCTATATCAAACCGGTACACCACTCTGCTACCTTGGGGAAAAGTTGGAAGTCCTCCTGCCTCACAGATAGGTGATCAAGTCTCAGGTATCCCCTTGCATAGTACTCTATTTCTTCTCCCTTTATTCACTAGTTCTTCTATCTATCCCAGTACAGTCAGTCTCAACAAGCTCAGGTATGTGCTTTTTTTCCCTATCTTTCATATAGTTCCCTCTTTCGCCTCTTCTCTCCAACTCTCTCCTATCATATGCCACTACTGGCTTCCCGGTCACTACACTATGCTTAGGGCAAATCAACCCAAATAGCAGAAGGAACTCCAGGCTGCCCTCCATGGGAGTGCGGTACACCACACAAGGCAGCTGGGACAAACATCTACACCACACTGTTCTGCTGAGGAAACCGCAGTCGGACCTCTAAGGCGATTGCGTACTTTATTACAATTCTTCCCAGCACCACTGGGTCACTGCATTAAAAGGGCACACCAACCTGCCATTGTGGGGCAGGGTCTAAAACCTTCTGGCCCCACAGTCAAGCAATCAGGAATGAGCTATCTCTTTATTTCCTCCTTCTCTCTCCTCTCTCTTTACCATCACAGACAATCTTTCTCTTTATTCTCTTCATCTTTCTTTCCTCTTTATGTCTGTCCTCTTTGCTTCTCTCTCTGCTTTTATGATTCCCTTTTCTCCATCTCATTCCTTTCACATGCCACTGCTGGTTCCCAGGCCCCTACACTCTGCCTAGGGCAACCCAGTCCTCCCAGTGGGCAGCCTGAGCCCTAAGAGAGTGCTGCACACAGGACAAGTCAGTGCTACACACAGCACAGCATGGTATCAACTATTTCTTCATCTATTTTTAAAATTCTCATTTTTCTCTTTTTTTGCTTTCTTTGAGTTATTCCTGCACTTTTTCTTCTTTTCTCCTCTTCTTCTAGTTCTTCTCTCTCTCCTACCACAGCCTCAGCAGAATCAATACTCCTTTTTTATTTCTTTTATTCTTTTTCTTTCTTTCTTTTTTATATAAACATTTTATTGGGGACTTGTACAATTCTTATTACAATAGATACATACATACATTGTGTCAACAACATATGTACATTTGTTGACATCATCATTCTCAAAACATTTGCCTTCTAACTTGAGCCCTTAATATCTGCTGCTCATTTTCCCCTTGCTCCCAACTCCCTTCATCATGCATAAATTATTAGTACTAGTAGTTCTTTTTTAAAAAATCTTTTCACTTTTGTTTACTCTGTGCATTTTAGTAGTGTGTGGGTGAGTTTCAGTTTGCTTGGCATTGTTTCTCCAGTCTGTGTCTCCCTCTTTCTCTATTTTTCCTCCGCTTTCACTCTCTTCCCTCTCACTAGCCACTAGCAGTCTCCAGGCCACTCCCCTCTGCATAGGGCAATTCTGAAGGCCCAACTTGAGGAGCTCCCACCTGAATTTATTGGCTTGACAAGAAACTGGGGAATTCACACCAGTCCTCTCCCAGACAAGCAGCAGGGGGTTGTCCCCTACAAAATCTGGGGACATGACCAGCCTAAATCACAAGGCCCTACAAATGACTAGAGTAAAAGCCTGACCACCACTGGTGGGAAATAATACGGGAACATCCACCCTACCTCCAAGGCAATTTCTCTTTCTACAGAAATGCCCCTACCAGCTGCAGAGCTTTACACCAAGGAGGGTATACCCACACCCTCTCAGCACTCCAGTTGAAGAGGAAAACACCACAGGCCAGCCACGGTGCTCGAAAAACTTTGAAGCCTACTTAGAGATCAGCCAGGGAAGTGACGCCCTCGTGGACCCTGAAGAACCAGACCAGTGCCACATGAGAGGAATATCCAACACACATTCCAAGTAACGGAATAATGGACGGCTAGAATAAGAGAGAAAGCCCAGGAAGATATAGCGACAGCCTGACCCCTCAGTACAGCTCTGGCAGGTAGTTAACAGAAGTACTCATATGAATCCCCCAAGAGAGAGCTCAGAGCTCATTGACCCAGGAAGATGACCCCAGACTCCACTAAAACAACATGCAAAGAGCAACCAGTTCTAACAACTTCAACGTAAAAGCAGGAGAAACAGAAGACAATGATGAAAGAAAACCTAAACCTAATGATGGGCATAGAAGAAGCAGATATTGACCTGCCACAAAAAGAAATTTTCAAAATGCTGCTTGAACTCATAAAGGATATGAGGGAATCAAGGCAGAAAAAGATGAAATGATAGAGGATATAAAGGCAACACGCACACACCAAAGGGAAATACAAGAGTTACGGGATGAAATAACAAAATCCATTGACAAAGACAGACCTTGCCAATAGGCTTAAGGAGGCAGAGAATCGCACCAGTGACCTAGAGTATGACCAAGCAGACCTCAGCAAATGGGAAAAGCAGTCAAACAAGACAATCAAATTAGCTGAAGAAAACTGGAGAGTCATGTTTGATGCTATGAAAAGAAACAATATTAGAATAATTGGACTACCAGAACAAGACACAACAAAGAAGACAACAGCAGAAATAGTAAGGGAATTCTTAGAGGAAAACTTCCCCACCTTAATAAACAAAAACCAGGCAACCATTCAAGAGGTTGAAAATATACCAGGCAGAGTGAATCCCAAGAAGTCACCAAGACACATACTTGTCAAATTATCCAACTATGAGGAAAAGGAGAAGACATAAAAAGCAGCTAGGGAAAAACAAACAGTCATGTATAAAGGTACCCCAATAAGAGTATGTTCAGATCTATCAGCAGAAACGATGAAGAAGAGGACGGAATGGAGTAACATATTCCAAAAAGTGAAGGAAAGCAACGCAAACCCAAGAATACTTTACCCAGCCAAATTATCTAGTAACATAGATGGTGAAGTAAGAGTCTTCCCAGACAACGATAACCTCAAAGAATACATAAAAAAGAAACCCAGCCCTACAAAGGATCCTTGCCGATCCAGTAAGGGCAGAAGATCAACACTCACTGTGGGAAAATAAGAGACCATCATATAGAACAACTCACCCATAGGACAACAATGAGTAAACAGCTCCCAGGGTATCATCAAATAAATAGAGGAAAGAAAGCAAACATAAACCACACACACAACACAACAGATAAGATAGGTGGATAGGAAAATATCCAACACCAAAGGTACAAGATGGCATCACAGAGTTCACAGATGGATATAATAACATTGAATATCAATAGCCTGAACTCAGTCATTAAAAGGCAGAGGCTAACAGACTGGCTCAGGAAACATAACCCATCGATCTTCTGCTTCCAGGAGACTCATCTAAAGCTTGCAGATAAAAATAGATTGAGACTTAAAGGCTGGAGAAAAATATACCAAGCAAATGGTAATTTTAAAAAAAGCAGAGGTAGCGATCTTAATATCTGACCAAATTGACCTCGAGATACAGGCCATAACAAGAGACAAGGAGGAGCACTATATAATGCTCAAAGGAACAATAGACCAAGAACCAGTGAACATAATAAGCATATATGCACCTAATGAGAGAGCTGATAAATTTGTAAATCAAACACTCCAAAAGATGAGAAAAGAGATCACAGGTTCAACAACTATAGTTGGTGACTTTAATACACCACTCTCTGAAAAAGACAGATCATTGGGAAAGAAACTCAACAAGGAGGCTCCAGATCTAAATAGCACAATTGGACGTTTTGACTTGATAGATATTTTCAGAGCTTTCCACCCACATGCAAAAAATTCACATTCTTTTCAAGTCCACATTGCACAGATTCGAAAATAGACCATATGCTGGGACACTTTTGAATTTGAGTAAATTCAAGCACATACAGATTATACAGACATCTCTCTCTGATAATTGTGCTCATGAAACTGGAAATTAACAGGACGGTGAAGAAAACTAGGGAAAACAATTGGAGGATGAACAATTTGCTATTGTAAAAGGCATGGGTATTGACCCAGATAGAGATGAAATCGTGAAGTTTCTAGAAACCAACGAGAATGAAAATACGATGTACCAAAAATTGTGGGATACAGCAAAGGCATTTATCAGAGGAAGGCTGATAGCAATAAGGCACATATTAAAAAAGACGAGAGGCATGATATGCTGACACAAAACTTCCACCTCTTAGAGTAGAGTCAACAGAACAACCCTACTACAAGCAAGAGGAGAGATTTAATAAAAATCAGAGCCAAGATACAGGAGAGGGTAAACCAGATACTATGGGAAAAAATTAATGCTGCTGAAAATTGACTCTGAAAAAATTAACAGAATTGATAGACCTCTGGCAAACCTAAGCAAAAAAGGAAGGAACATAAAACATTTGCAAGGGTCAAGGATGAAACAGGGGACATTACAAACGGACCCTAATGAAATCAAAAGGATAATTACACGAAACTATGAAGGTCTATACTCTAATGAATTCAACAATTTGGAGGACATGGACAAATATTTGGAAACAAATTCCCTCCCTAGACTATCCCAGATGGATGTCAAAAACCTCAACAGACCCATAGCAATGGAAGAAATAGACAAGGTAATCAAGGAATTACCAACAAAAATATCTCCTGGACCAGATGGCTTCACAGGAGAATTCTACCAAGCATTCAGTGAAGAACTGACACTAATCCTATACAAACTTCCAGAACATAGAAAAAGATGGAAAACTCCCAAAGTCTTTCTATGAAGCTAGTATAAATCTGATACCTAAAATGAGGAAAGATGCCACAGGAATTGAGAACTGTAGACCAGTATACCTAAGGAACATTGATGCAAAAATTCTTAACAAAATGCTGACCAATAGAGTACAAAAGCATATTAAAAAATAATTCCCCGTGACCAAGTGGGATTTATACCAGGGATACAGGGATGGTTCAACATATGAAACACCATCAGCATTATTCACCACATTGGCAGGAAAAAATGATAAGAACCACATGATAATATTAATAGGTGTTGAAAAAGCATCCCGCAACATCCAACACACATTTCTGGTTAAGACACTCAGGAAGATAGGAATATATGGAAAAATCCTCAACATTATACAGCCATATATGAAAAAACAACAGCAAATGTGTTAGTTAACAGAGAAAGGACAAAAAGAATTCAACTGAAAAAGGGAAACAGACAAGGATGCTCCTTGTCCCCACTCCTATTTAACATCGTACTGTAGGTCCTAGCTAACAACATAAGGTTAGACAAAGGAAAGATATTAAAGGTATTCAGCTGGGGAAGGATGATAGGATTCTGTATATCAAAGATCCCTTAAAATTCCAAAGAGGAGTGTTGGAAGCAATAGAGGAATATGGCAGAGTGGCAGGATTCAAAATCAACAAACCGAAATCTATTGGGCTATTCTACACATCAGACAAGACCACAGAAGAGATGATTTAAAAGGTAGCACCCTTTACAATTGCCAAGCACAAATTGAAATACCTAGGGATATACCTGACTAAAAAAATGAAAGATTTGTATGAGGAAAACTATAACACACTACTTCAAGAAATCAAGAGTGACCTTAACAAATACAAGAAAATCCCATACTCCTGGATTGGCAGACTCAATATAGTAAAGATGTCAATTCTGCCCAAGGCACTATATAAGTTTAATGCTATCCCAATATCAATACCACCATCCTTCTTCAAAGAATTGGAAAAACAAATTGCCAACTCCATGTGGAGGGGAGAGAAGTGCAGAATTTTCAAAGAATTCCTCAAAAAGGACAGAGTGGGAGGGCTTGCTCTACCTGATTTTAGCACGGCACATACTTTACAGCCACATCAGTCAAAACAGTGTGGTACTGGCAAAATGACAGGTATTCAGACCAATGGAAAAGAGCTGAAGACCCAGAAATAAAAACATCAGCATACAGGCAACTGATCTTTGATAAGGGTCCAAAAAATATCAAATGGGAAACAGATGACATCTTCAATAAATGGTGCTGTACAAAAAAAATGGATATCTACCTGCAGAAAAATGAAGCAAGACCCTTATACTTACCTCATTCCATGCAGAAGAATAAACTCAAAGTGGATCACAAACCTGGAGATAACGCCCCCCCCAAAAAAAATTAGGGCCATTAATGAGGGAATTGGGACAAACCTGAGAACTTTGGCACAGGGAATACATAGGCTATCAGAAATAGGGAAGGATACAAACACAGAGGAGTCACAAATAGACAAGTGGGATATACTGAAGATAAGATACCTGTGTACATAGAAAGAATTCACCAAGAGAGTAATAAGAGAGTCCACAGACTGGGAAAACATCTTTAGCAATGACACATGAGACAAAGTCCTTATTACTAAAATCTACAATACTTTGCAAGCTTACAATAAGAGAAAAACTAATTGCCCACAGAGGAGGTGGGCAAAGGTCCTGAACAGAAGTTTCACAGTCTGAAATCCGAATGGCCAATAAACATATAAGAAAATGTTCCTGATCATTAGCCATAAAAGAAATGCATGTCAAAACAACTATGAGATACCACCTAACACCTTCAAAGATAGCCCAATTCAAAAAACTAGAAAGCAACAAGTGTTGGAGGGGTTGTGGTGAGATGGGATCTTTCAGCCACTGCTGGTGGACCTGTATGTATGTATAACCACTATGGAAATCAATTTGGTGACTTCTCAAACAGATGGAAATTAACTTACCTTATGAACCAACAATCCCCCCTCCCCCCCTGCCAGAAGAGTCAAGAAACAAACCACGGCCGGACATCTGTGCTCCAATGTTCATTGCGGCACAGCTCACAATAGCAAGGAGTTGGAAACAACCCAAATTTCCATCAATGGATGAATGGATTTAAAAAATGTGGTACATACAATGTAGTACTATGCATCGCTAAAAAGCAGTGATGAATGCATGAAGCATATCGCCGCATGGGAAGACTGGAGGGAATTATGCTAAGTGAAGTAAGCCAAGCACAAAGGGACAAGTATAACATGTGTCCACTGAGGTAAATATATATATATATATAAAGAACAGAAAGGTAAATGCAAAACGGGACTGGTGAAAAGCTACTGTATACAAACACTCCAGGGGTGATGTCCAGGTAATATGGCAGGGGCCAGACCAAAGCCAGGGGTACATATGGTAGCCAACTAAAAAGGGGGCAGGGAGGGAGGAAAAGGGAAAGAAAAACAGATGTGTGATGGGGGAATAGGGCACTGACCTACCCAATGTGAGGGTATTGTTTGTGTCTCTCCCGGGAAAGAGGGACCTGATTTAAAGCCAGTGCCAGATGAATACAGCATGTCAGCAAGGAGTGGGGAGGCAGTGGAGGGGACTGGTGACTCAGCCCCCATACTAGCTATGTGGACAACTTCCCCTCCACACAGAAGAATTTACTTGAGTGGATGGCACTGAAGCTGCAACTAAGGGAGAGGGACATGTCTGATTAGAGCAAATGGGAGCAAACAAAGCGGGAGGAAGAGAGTGAAGAACATCCTGACTCTCCAGGCCTGGAGGATGATACCCCAATCCTAAACAGCCAATGGTCAGATTGAACAATATGTCTGGTCCTACTATGAGACACACCATCCCTTGACGGCCCAGGGCCCTAGGGGGAAAACACTGGAGACTCAGTGTCGGGACTGGCCCAGGTTGACCCGGTGACACTGAGGCAAGCCACTAAAAGCGAACAGCAGAGCAATCATGGGAGCAGATCAGGGAGCCCCTGGGAGTATACAAATGACAGACTCCTGGGCCAGAGCATGGTACCCCATTGGACCTGACTGAAGGACATGCCTAGAGTTCAAAAATCAGACCTTGATCTATTTACAGGTTTTTTCTTTATTTTAAAAGTATTTTTCTCTTAATTAATTCATTCTTCTATGGGTAATTGGTTTCCTTTTTTGTTGTCATTGTTGTGTTTTCACTCATCACCTATTTTGCTTTGGTTTGATTTTGGTGCATATTATTATCTCTACAGAGCTTTCTAGATAGGATAGACTGGATGAATAGTCTGGAGGAGAAAACAATGGGACCAATAGTTCTGCGGGATCACGGGAGAGGATGAGGCGGGGGTAAGGAGGTGCTGCTGACCAACCCAGGGACAGGGGCGCAACAAGTGACCCAAAATCAGTGGCAAGGAGGGTGTGAGGGGCCTGGTAGGGATTCAGCAAGGCCAATGTAACCGAGAGAAATTATTGAAACTCAAATGAAGGCTGAGCATGATAGTGGGATAAGAGAAAAGTAAAAGGAAATAGAGGAAAGAACTAGGTGATAAAGGGTATTTATAGAAGTCTAAAGAATGCAATGTACATGTGTACATATATTTATATAAGAGTGTGGGGAAACAGATCAATGTTCATATATTTATAGGTTTATTATTAAGGCAGCAGATGGACATTGGGCTTCCACTCAAGCACTTACTCAATGCAAGAACACGTTGTTCTATTAAATTGGAATTCCAGGATGCACACCTTCCAGATATGATTGCTGAAGAAAAATGTGTGTATAAGCAAATGTGGTGAAGATAGCTAATGGTGCCTGACTGTCAAAAGATATAGCGTCTGGGGTCTTAAAGGCTTGAAGATAAACAAGTGGCCATCTAGCTCAGAAGCATCAAAGCCCACATGGAAGAAGCACACCAGGATGCCTGACTAGGAGGTGTAGAATGGAAAAGTTATCAGACATCAAAGACCTAAAAATCATATCAGTGGGTTCCCACCTTCCCGATATGATCACGGAAGACAAAAGTGTGCATAAACAAATGTGGTAAAGAAAGCTGATGGTGCCCAGCTATTAAAAGATATAGCATCTGGGGTCTTAAAAGCTTGAAGATAAACAAGTGACCATCTAGTTCAGAAGCAACAAAGCCCCCATGGATGAAGGCACCAACCTTTGTGACCACGAGCTGTCGAAGGGATCAGGTATCAAGCATCAAAGAACAAAAAATCATATTGTAAATGTGGGTGAGTACAGAGTGGAGATTCAAAGTCCATCGGTAAGCAATTGGACACCCCTCATGTAAGGGTTGTGGGGAGGCGATGAACCAGCCAGGATGCAACGATGGAACATACCTTTCCTCTACTTCTTAAACGCTTCCTCCCCCACACTATCATGATCCCAATTCTACTTTACAGATCTGGCTAGACCAGAAGATGTACATTGGTACAGATAGCACCTGGAAACACAGGCAATGCAGGACAGATGACTCCTCCATGACCAGTGGTGATAGTGGCGATGCCTGGAGGGTGGAGGGAATGTGGGGAAGGAAGGGGCAACCAGTTACAAGAATCTACGTATATCCTCCTCCCTGGGGGTTGTACAGCAGAGAAGAGGGCTGGGGAGATGTCGGACAGTATAACATATGACAAAATAACAATAATTTATTAATGAGGCAGGGGGGTGGGGATATAGGGGGAATATGAGCAGGCAATATTAAGGACTTAAGTAGAAGGCAAAAGTTTTGAGAATGAATGATAATGCCAACAAATGTGTTTGACACAATGGGTGTATGTATGGATTGTGATAAGAATTCTATTAGGCCCCAATAAAATGATTTAATAAAAAGAACATATGTTCCCCCAGCGTCTTAGCTGTCAAGCACACCAGTCAGCCTATACAGATGTCAAAACCCAAATCAATCTCATTGCCATTGAGTCAATTCTGATTCATCGACACTCATATAAAAATCTTATGAGGTTGTACATCTTTACAGGAGCACACAGCCTCATTGTTTTCCCGTGGAATGACTGGTGATTTTGAACTGCAGAACTTTAAATGAGCAGTCCACCACTTAATGACCATGCCACTCTTCAGAGGATGGCTAGACCTGAAGAAAAGTAAAGCAGGTCTACACTTACAAGATACAATACACAAATTTCTGAGCTAAGAAAAATATTGATGAATAAAATTTCCATATTCGTAGACCTAAGCCCTGATAAACAAAATGATGATGCTTGATGTTCTCTCTAGGGGATTCTGTTTGTAACTTATTTTAACAAAAAAGATGGTCTCATCTACAAGTTGGCTTAAGAGTTGCACAATAATTACCATCTTCAGGGTCTGGTCCAAAGGGGCCCCAAAGCAGGTGAGACAATTATTGCCTTCTTGTATCTAATGAGGCTCTCAGGTGTGGTATCTGGCACCAGTGACCATAAAGACGCCTGTAAATGCCAACTCTTTGATTTTCCCCAAACCACTTTCCTGCACAGAGGACTAAGACCACGAATGTCTGCTCCTCACTTGCTCAGGACATAACTTTTATTTCTAAGAGTTTGTATTGTGTTCTGTGGTCTTTGTTCATAGTAGAGTTTATCTCAGAGGTGTTTTGTACATGGAGGTCATCCTCTTGAAGCTGTGTTATATGCGTTTCCATTTTGGGGTATATGAAACCCAGGATTGATGAATCTATAAGGACAGCAAGTATAATAATGGTTTGGGGAGGAGGTACAGTGGGGCGGGGGTGAGGGCGATATCATGAAGTGCATGTATAAAATGAATGTTTGGAAATGATTGTGATAGCAATTGTACATTCTAATTGATGTGATTGAAATATGGAATGATATGATAAGTGTGTTACATCCCCACTAACAAAAAAGAAGAGGAAGAAGCACTGATGATCCTGCAGAAGTGAAGGGTATCTGATAACTACAGAATCTACTCTCTGCCAGGTAAGGTTACAATAGAGCACACATCAATATTTGCTTTGAAGATAATGAACTTCTTTTAGATTAAGGGAGCAATAAGAAGAGTCTTGAATAAGTTAATCTTTGAGATAAACTAAGAAATACTGTCTCTCTCTCTTTCATGAGCTACAAAGGAATTAGGGTGGGGACTTAAAAAATGTAAGCAGAGAAAAATGTGGTCAATCAGTTGGGCTATAAATACTATTGTGTGATTTTAAATATCATTCAACAAGAGTCCAGTAGGAATAATATCACGTGTGACTGTGAAAAATTGGAAGCATAGTTGAAGTGGACAGATCTTTTTTTGGCAATTCCATTACTGATATGCAAACTTGCCTTAGTTGGGAAGTGAATTTGTCCCAATTTTAATCACTCCTGTCTAGGTGCCTGAACTTGTTGTTGAACACTGACCCAGTGCCATGGACAGGAGTTGGACCAACCATTCAAGTGTCTCTGAGTTTCTCCTCCTGGGCCTCTTCTGGAAGCCCCAACAGGAACAGATCCTCTTTGCACTCTTCCTGAGCATGTACCTGGCCACGGTCCTGGGAAACCTGCTCATCATCCTGGCCATAAGCACAGACTCCCGCCTGCACAGCCCCATGTATTTCTTCCTCAGCAACCTGTCCTTTGTGGACCTCTGTCTCTCCTCTACCATAGTCCCCAATATGCTGACCAATCACATACTCAGCCGTCAGACCATCTCCTTCCCTGGGTGTCTCACACAGATGTATTTTTTCATTTTGTTTATTGTCATGGACAATTTCCTCCTGGCTGTGATGGCCTATGATCGCTTTGTTGCTATATGCCACCCTTTACACTACACAACAAAGATGACCCATCAGCTCTGTGCCCTGATGGTCACTGGGTCTTGGGGCATTGTCAATTTGCATGCTCTGTTGCATACCCTGCTGATGGCTCGACTCTCATTCTGTGCAGACAACAGGATCCCCCACTTCTTCTGTGATGTGAGTGCTCTCCTGAAACTCTCCTGCTCTGACACATACCTCAATGAGATGATGATTAACACAGAGGGGGTTCTGACGTGGGTCACCCCATTTGTTTGCATCCTGGTTTCCTACGTTTACATCACCACTGCTGTCCTGAGAGTCCCATCCACAAAGGGAAAGTGGAAAGCCTTCTCCACCTGTGGCTCCCACCTGGCTGCAGTGTCCCTGTTCTATGGCACCATCTTTGCTGTGTATTTCAGTCCGTCATCCTCCCACTCAGCTGAGAATGACATTGCAGCTGCTGTGATGTACACGGTGGTGACCCCCATGCTGAACCCTTTCATCTACAGCCTCAGGAACAAGGACATGAAAGGGGCACTAACAAAAGTAATATATATTAATTTTTTTTCTTTTCAACAATGAATGGGTTTAAATGTCATAAGGGAATGTCATAGTTTGTAATAAAACTTTTTTTTCTTTCCCTAGTCTCTGGCACTTAGCAAATTTCCATCCACACATTTGTAAAGGAAGAATAAGAGTCAGTGTTTCTCAAAGTGGGTGATATTGCCCTCTGAGGTTTCTGGAATGATCAAGTGTGGTGCAAAAGCAGATTCTTAGTGTTTACCCTGTATTCTGGGCTATTGTACTAAATTTTTCATTGTACGGGGGAATTGTGTAGTGTTTCCTTAGTTTAGTTCAGATTTGTTTACTAAAAAGAAGGCAGTAGGCCAAATAAATTTGAAACTTATGGAATTGCAAGAGGTGAAGCTAAATCCTTTTACCAACTAATGTGACTAGTCCAACAGCCAATGCCCTCCAGCCCAAACCACCAGGAACACACAGACAGCTTGTTGCTGATTTCATCTGGAAAGACTGCATTTATCGAGGAACTTTCCAGTCTAAGTGTGTTAGAAAGTACTTCCAGAATTTGAGCATTAGCTGACTTTGGTGAGGGTTGTTGTGATCTGGGTTTGATATTGTTAGAAATTATTTGCAGTTCTCATTGGACATAGCAGCAGGAAGACTTGAGAAAAGTGAAAGCTATAATTAATAAGGAGTAAGTTATCCCTCCTATCAATTAGGAAGGGTGATATTTGTCAGTTCTGTAGCTTGAGCAATGTTTGTGCTTTGTCTGTGTACAGGTATGACTTTAGTGATCTTTTTTGTTACTATTGTTCTAAATCCCTTGTGGTCACTTGTGTGATGACCTATATAGTTTTCCGTGATTAACTGGGAATTGATCATTGAAGGCTCAGTTGTTCTTAAGACTTTCTAGTTGGTTTCCATTCACAGTTACTCATGTGCAAGAGTACAAAACTCTGCCTGGTCTTATGACAACCTCACAATTGAGTTCCTTGTTCAAGCCACTGTATTAATGCATCTCCTTGATATTCTTCCTCTTTTTTACTGTCCTTTGACTTTAGCAAGCCTGGTATCCTTCTCCAGGGACTGGGCTTCCTCGTCACAAGTTCAAAGTACATGAGACAATGTCTCTCCATTTTAGCTTCTAGGGAGCATTGAGAGTTTCCTTTTTCTAAAATAGGTTTCTTTGTTCTTCTGGTCATCCATGGTATATAGTGTATGATTTGCCAACACTATAGTTCAAATGCATGGATTTTTCTCTCATCTTCTCTGTTCCATGTTCACCTTTCTTATATGAGGTTAGTTGCTGGTTTCTTCACTGCTGCTTCTATGAGTGTTGATAATAGATCCAAATAAAATTAAACCTTGAAATCTGGAATATTTTCTTTTTTATCACATTATTGTCTATTGGACTATTTTGAGGGAGGAATATCTTCAAATGGGATATCACACACACACACACACAGCAGCAGCAGCAGCAGCAGCAATCTATACTGAAGGCTGTTAGTTTCATCAGTGAGTGCTTCAGGTTCTCTTGGCTGTTAGCATGCAAGGTTGTGTCATCTGCAAATCACAGTTGTTAAAGAGCCTTCTGTCCATCCTGATGGCGTGTTCCTCATCATAGTCCAGTGTCTCAGTTTGTTTTGTCAGCCAACAGGTCAACTAAATATGTTGACAGTTCATTACTCTGATGCATAATTTTATGATTTAAAACTAGGCCAATTATTTATTTCCACTTTTACCTGAGTCTTTGTATCATACACATTTTAGTAGGAGCATGGGTAATTTCAACAGGAAAGAATTATCTTCCTTAATTGCAGTGTGCAGGCTTGCTTCCTTCCGTGTTTTCCTGCATTCTATTCTGTGTGCTCAAGTCATCCTGGTGGTGTAATGGTTATGCATTGCACTGCAACCACCAGTGGCTCCAGGGGAGAAAGACCAGGTGTATTTCTTACACAAAGGGTTACAGTCTTGGAAAACACAGGGATAACTCTGCCCTATGCTATACACCAAACGAGGCAGGCCATATTGAGTTGAGCCATAACCCAACCAGATGAAGATAAGATTTTTGTGTCTGTGAATGAGTGGATATTGCTGTTGACTTTATGAATGACCTCTCCTGATTTGACTTTGCTTATGGATGTAGAAGCCCAAGGATCCAAATGGAATGAAGGTTCTTCCCAACAAAAACATTTTTGTCTCCTCAGAGTGCTGGATTGATTTAAGTGGGCAATATAGATTTTGGATACCCAAAATGGGAGGATGAAGGCAGGATATGGCTGGCTTACGAATTTTCATGGAAGGGGGATTTTATTCATAGGATTACAGGTTTATCATATAGGGGTTCACTTAATGGCAATTATTAAACATAGAATATTTTGTTTTGCTCACTTATAGAATATTATGTCTAAAAGAAGCTGGCACATTTTGAGTTGCTTACATTTTAGTTTAAACTTGCTAGGCACAAATGTGACTTTACTATTGTCCTTGTTTTATTTATTATACATGACTAAAGAATTGTGTACACAGGTACAGATAAGAGCTGAAAACACAAGGAATCCAGGACCAATAAACCCCTCAGAACCAAGAATGAAAGTAGTGATAACAGGAGGGGAGTAGGGCGGTGGGAGAAGGAGGGAACTGAGGTTATTTAATCTATATACAGCCCCCCTCCCAGGGGGATGGACAACAGAAAAGTGGGTGAAGGGAGACATTGGTCAGTGCAAGA
The DNA here is from genome assembly GCF_050624435.1 of Tenrec ecaudatus. NCBI lineage: Eukaryota > Metazoa > Chordata > Mammalia > Afrosoricida > Tenrecidae > Tenrec > Tenrec ecaudatus. Next base: position 108,597,816 of record NC_134541.1, on the reverse strand, counting down.
CATGAAAAAATAACTATAATTTATAAATTATCCATGAGGGAGGGGAAAATGTGAGGGGCTGATATCAAGGGCTCAAGTAGAAAGAAAATGTTTTGAAAATGATGATGACAACAAATATACAAATGTGCTTGACACAATGGATGAATGCATGGATTGTGATAAGAGTTATAAAAGGCCCCCAAAAAAACAACAATAAAAATGAATTGTGAACAAGTGCCAAGTTGGCAAGGGATGGACTGAGATAGGGCGTGTGTGTGTGTGTGTGTGTGTGTGTGTGTGTGTGTGTGAAGATAGGTTCTATAGGAACACATGGGTGAACTTTAGCCTGTCAATCAGTTTACAGCTTGATTGGAGAGCTACCAAGATAAGTGGCTTTCTGGAAGCTGGCGTTTCTCCCTGTCTCTGTTTTCACCTTCCTGTTGATTTGCTCCCTGGGGCCACTCTGAGACATATGAGAGCCCTGACACACAAGACTTTGCATCCACTGGCCTGTGATCTTCCCGCAAATGTGACATTGTATGGGCTGAGTGAGTCTGAAGAGAGATTTACGGACTAGTATTGGATTTATGGGCAAATATCAGATTATGAACTAGAACAGGACTGGGGTTGGATGTTTTCTTATTATACAATGACTCTTTGATTTAAGTTCTTTCTTACACACATATGAGTGTCTTTGGATTTTGAGGAGGAAAGAGGAAAACATGGTGGCTTTCCATAACTTTCATTTCAGAGAGATGACATTTTGTGGAAACTGGCAGAATTCAGAATCAGAGACTGTTTCTGAGTATAATGCATGATCTTTTTTATTTTTATTAGATTTGTGAATTAAAATGTTTGCATTGAAGAATACATGGGATCATTTTCATTATTCAGTCTCAATTTCTTCAAATTCTTCCTGTAACAGAAAATGTTCATTTCTTAAAAGTTTTAAAGAAACCTACCACTTTTGCTTTGTATAAAAGGGCTTCAAATTGTCTTTTGAAATGGAAAAACATCATGTAAAATCCAACAAACCCACTATATGGGGTTATGTGGACGGGGGTGAGTATGAAAGAAGGTGAGCTTTAATGTCCTTCTCCATTGATGTTGTCATTATCCAGTTCACACAAGTTGCTTCTGATTCATGTTCACTTCTAAGAAACATTCTGGCTGTACTTCTTCCATGATAGATTTGTTCATTCAGCTGGGAATCTATGGAAAAGCCCCCCTCAATTAGTATGACTTATTACAATTACTTTCATGCATGCACTTTTCTGAGGGTTTCATATTTTGACAGAATACACTCTAATTCACTTGGTTTTCATGTAATTGTGTTAATATATGTAATTATACAAGTAAATATAATATAAATTAAACTGTAATATTCATTTTTATTACCATACATTTCCAACTTCTTTTACTATAATTTTATTTTTTTTAATTTTGGTGATCAGATTTGGAAGTCTTGTGCCATTTATTTCTTATGAGCCAATTCTTGGATCCATTAGTGAATTCTGACTCTAAAAAGTATTCATCTTATCTGAATTCCTTGCTCTTCTTTCCCCTGTGAATTAATATTTTTTGTATTATTTTGTAATTTCGCATTAATTCATGCATAAGTACATGACAATGGGTAGACAATGTGGTGAATTCAATTAGTTCCACTGATTTCTGTGTGCTATAAATAAATGTAGCATGTAGGGAAATGATGTGCACCTACTACAATACGAATACCTTCTAAAAGAGTCTAAGAACTTTTAGACTCTTAGAAGGTATCCATATTGTAGTAATCCAGAGAAACATACTACACCACCCTGCTTCACCTGTAAGGAAACACATATAGGAGAAAAAAAATCTCTGAAGGAATAAAAATTGAAAGCTAATATCAGCTGAACACCAGCAGCACAAGAAGCTCTTGTAGCGGGCCGAGCCAATCCCAGTATACAGAGGCTCTCCAGCCCACATTTGCATGCTCAGCAGCAGCTGCAAAATCTTTCTCTGCATGAGAGGAGCTGGTAAAATTTACCAGTGCTCTGCGCCTTGCTGGACACCTTTAGAGCTATGTTTGAAATTGGCAGAATAGTAAGTCAAAAGCCAAACTCATTACCACTGAGTTGATTCGGACTCATAGTGATCCTATAGGACAGGGTAGAACTTCCCCTATGGGTTTCTGAAACTGTAATTCTACCGGAATAGAAATCCTGGACTTTCACTTGAGGGGCAGCTGGTAGTTTTGAACAACTAGCCTTGTGGTTAGCAGCTCAATAAATAAGCCCTACACCACAAAGGTTTCTGGCAAAGCAATGGAGCACTCAAAATCAAAAGAGAGAAAAGAGCAAATGATGGAGTGGTGTCAGTAATTGGAACCCTCATACACAGCTGGTGGCACTGTAAAATTATACAACTATGTTGGAAAGTGATATGATGTTTCCTCTAACAATTTCGAATTAAAAAACCCTGCATGACCCATCAATATCAATACTTGGTGTATAACCCACTGAACTAAAGAGCAAAGCACAAACAAATGCATGCACATTCATGATCATCACAGCACTGTTCACAATAGCAAGAAGATGGAAACAAACCTGAATGCCTATCTGTGGAAGAATTGATAGCTAAACTTTGGTACATACTCACAATGAAATCCTTTGCATCGTTAAAGAATAATTATGAAACTTGAAATACCTCATGACGTGGATGAATTTGGAGGACATAATGATGAGTGACATAGGTCAAACGCAAAAGGACAAATATTGTATGAGACTACTGTCAGTTTTTTTTTAATCAAGGAAAAGTTATCATACAAAATGATAGAGATTTAGGTGGGTATGGAAGGAAGGTGGGAGTAATAGGCTAGAGGGAATATATGTGTTCAATTGGGTGAAGGGGGAGACAACATACAAGGGAAAGGTGAGAAAGAGCAGAAAGGGAAGGAAACCAGGCAAGTCGTTGGGAGGTTTTATAAATTGTCAATTGCAAAAATGATATGTAAACCCTAATTAATTCACACTGAAAAGGTTGGAGGGTGGTAAACCTAAGAAATATTAATCTGAGAATCCAGGGTGGATGATCCATTCAGGACCAATGGTGAAAATGGCAATACCAGGAGGTTGGAGGGAGCATGGGTTGGAGAGGGATAACCCATTACTAGGATCTACATATAACCTCCTCCTGAGGGATGGACAAGAGAAAAGTGAGTGGAGGAAGATGTCGGACAGGGTAACATATGACAAATAATAATTTATAAATTACCAAGGGCTCATGAGCAAGGAATGAGCGGAGAGGGAGGGAGTAAAATGAGGAGCTGATGCCAGGGGCTTACGTGTGGAGAAAAAAAAAAAAGGAAAGAATTATAAACCTGAATAACAGTGGATTCAATCAGTGTTTGTACATTTACCCTTATAATGAATAATTCAATAAGCAGCTTTGTAGATTTCTCTCCAGAGGCATTGTTAATTCTTTCTTTTGAATAAATTCCCCAAAGTAGACATTGTGGATCATTCTTGGCATTTTAGTACGTGTGACCTTCTTAGCATCCCATAGAAGGGCATGAGCTCACGTGCTCACCACTCACCCAACAGCATCGGTATTTTTGCGTTTAGCCAATTTATTCAATAAAACAATGCTGAATTCTAGTGTTAATTTGTATTCCTACTTCCACTTTCACGTCTTCTCTTTTTCATTTCTCTAATTAGAATAAACATTTTCCATTTTATTTAATTTGGTTAGCATCTTTTTTAATGTTTATAAGTTTTAAAATATCGATCGAATAATTTCTGGCTAAATAATGTTTATTAAGAATATCATCTATGTCTTTACAACTGCTGAAAATAATGTCTCCCTGGTTATACACCGACTTTTGGGTTTTGTGTAAGATTTATCTTGCTTGCTGAAAGGGAGAAGGTCTTGAGGTATGTGCTGATAGAGAACAAGGATTGTGGCCTTTAGTACAGATTAGAACTCAGTGTAAAGAGGAACAAAATTTTAGGTAACATCATGGTAAACAGATAAAAGATTGAAGTTGTCAAGGATTTCATCTTGCTTAGATCCACATTTAATGCTCATGGAAGCAGAAACAAACTATTCACCTTTCATTTCACAGCCACCTATAATTTTTAGAATAAGTCTAAAAATATTGCTACTGAGGCTTCAGTTTAGGTGAGTATGGATTTATTGCAAACATGCATGTTTAAACATCTCCCTGTGATCAGTGAATTACTTCAGACCATTTCCCTGAGTAATACCCTTGTATTCCATGTGAACCATGCCTTCATAAAGGGTCTATTCAAAGTAGCAGTGTGCACAGGGATCTGCTAGACCAGTTAAATTCAAGGTAGAGAGATCATTTTGCAAGGTTATAAGGACGAGATCGCCCACTTTTTTGCCACTGAAAATCTTAGGAATAATAGCAGAAGAGTGGGGTACTGTCAGAAGCTATGCCATTCAGCTTGGAAGGCACTCAAACATGACTCGGAAAGAGCTATTGTCTTGAAGCAGAGTACATCTGATAATATGAATAGAGCCACGTTTTGGAGACCTTCATTTGCTCATTGGAGCACAATAAAAATCGAGGAGAAGTTACTGGAAATATCCATCTTGGATAACTGGAACGTGAAAATATATGAAGTATGAATTAGGAAATTATCAAATGTATAATGACACACATAAATATAGATATCTTAGGCAATAGTGAGCTGAAGTGGTCTGATATCAGCCATTTGAGTCAGACAATCCTATGGTTTACTAGGCTGAGAATGATCAATTCAAGAGGAATGGCCTCGTGTTCATTGTCCTGTAAAATGTTTCAAGATCAATCTTGATGTTTAATGTTACCTGTGACTGAATAATATATATATGCCTACACGGAATTCACGTTAATACAGCTATTATCCAAATTTACATACACATTACTAAAGATTGTGATGAGATAAATGAAAAATTCTACCCCCTTCAGTTGAAGCAAAAGTAGCATTGATTGCTTTTCTAATGTTGAACTATCCTTGCATACCGCGTTTGAGTCCCACTTTACCCCAATGCGTTGAATTCTATTGGCTGGAATTTTGTTGACTTAGGTATCAGAGTTATATTTACTTCATAAAATGATTTTGGTAGTAAGTTATGCGTTTTTTTATTGTGAAATCATTGTGCAGACTGGGTGGTAACTCTTTTCTTAATGTTTGATAAGATTCCCCAGTAAAATAATATGTTCCTGGACTTTTTGATGTTGGGAGTTTTTTAATGGCCAGATCTATTTCTTCTTGAATTATACCCTTATTATACTTCTCTATATTGACCTGGGTTAATTTAGGTAGGTACTGCGACCGTTGGTAAACCTTCATCATTAGCTTTAGTGGTGGATGTGTAAATTTGAATAATAGTGGCATTCATTTTATTTCCTTGTTTGGGTATAAATAATATCCTATCCAAAGAAGCATTGTACTTTAAGATAGATCTTAAAATGTTCTTTTAGATTGGAGCAGAGACCCAGAGCCCATCTGTAGACAATGGAACAATCTCCCCACAGAGGGGCCACAGGGAGGGATGAGTCTCCAGGGTGCAGTAGAGCATCAATGGAACACACTATATTCCTCTGGTTCCTTGAGGCTTCCTCACCCTCCCCCTACCATGACCCCAGTGATGCTTCCCAATTCAGACCGGAATAGATACATAGGTATAGATAAGAGATCGGAGTTCATGACACAAAGAATCCAGGGACAGGAGTGGGAATACTGATACTAGAAGGGTAGGGGAAAGAGGGTTAGAGAAAAGGAGAAAGGAGGAACTGATCGCAATGATCAATATATAACCATACACCCCTCCACAAGGGGAAGAACAATAGAAAACATGAGGAAGGGGCAAAGCGGTCAGTGTGACAGATGAAAACAATAACAGTGTACAATTTATCAGGGGGTTCTGAGAGGGGGAGGGATAAAAAATAGGAGCTGATTTCAAGGGCTCAATAGAAAATAAATGTCTACAAAAGAATGTAGGCAACATATGTACAAACATTCCTGATTTAGTCAATGTATGGATTTTGATAAGAGTTGTATGAGCCCCCAATAAAATGTTTTTACAATGAATGAATAAATCAAATATTCGTTTAGATTAGGAATGTGATGCTGTTTGTCATTCTTACAATATTGCCAATATAGGTTCATTTAACTTCACTAATGTTGAGGATGTATCTTCTACATCACTAGCCTGTCCTTATTCCCTGTCTCTTTGCCCCATTTATGAGGGCATATTTGAAAAAAGGATTGATAATAGGGCTCCAGTTTACACATGCATAAGTTTGTTCTAAACAAAACATTTATCTGAAATCAATGGGGGCTAAGTAATACTTACTCTCCTGAGGGTTCCTTTAAAAAGACATTTAATCAAGATAGTGGTTTACAAGAACATTTGCTGGACCAATTAAAATCAAGAGAGAGAACTCATTTCAGAAGGTTATGATGACTATTTGGGGGTAGCAAATGTAGGAAACCAGGATGCAAACCAATGGTATCATCATGATCAGACCCCCCTCAGTAAGAATCATTATCTCATTAAGATTTGTATCAGAGTAGGAGAGTCTCAGGAGAGCAGTCATTTCACAGAAGAAGTGAGGGATAGTGTTGTCTGCACAGAATGAGAGTTGAGCCATTAGCAGGGGATGCAAGAGAGCATTCAGAATGGCAATGATCCAGGAGCCAGTGACAAGCAGGACACAGAACAGATGGGTCATCTTAGTTGTGTAGTCCAAGGGGTGGCATACAATAGCAAATCAGTCATAGGCCATCACAGCCAGAAGAAAATGGCCATGTTACCAAACACATTAAAAAATATATCTCAATGAGACACTCAGGGAAAGATATGGTCCCGTTCTGAGTATGTTGGTCAGAATATTGGGGACTATGATGGAGGAGAAGCAGAGGTCCTTCAAGGACAGGTTGCAGAGGAAGAAGTACATGGGGGTGTGCGGGCGGGAACTGTACTCATGGCCAGGATGATATGCAGGTATCCCCAGTCTGTGGCCACGTACATGCTCAGGAAGAGCACGAAGAAGAGCTGCTTCTGCTGAGGATGCCTGGAAAGCCCCAGAAGGAGGAATTCAGAGACACTCCAGTGATTTGCCACACTCATAACCATGGAACAGGCTCATGCACAAGAGCAAATTCAGAGACCTTGATATGGATGGAAAAAAGGTAGCAAATTAAACTCCAGTTTAAGACGTTTGCAAATCAGTTAATTGATTTAGTAGGACATCTGTCCACTTGACCTACACTCTTTAATTTCCTGTACTCAGTCCCGATTCAACTCCCACTGAACTTGTGAGCTCATGTGGCATATGTATAACTGACAAACACACAGCACTACACACAAGTCAACTCTGTGACTATAGGTGTCTGTTCTTTAATTTTTTAGTTCTCAGTCCGACCCATTTTTAGGCAAAGAAAAGAGAAGCATCTGAATAAGCTCTGGGTTCATCTCACAAGCTCTTTGATTTAGGAATTCCCTTGGTTACTTGTTGTCGAAAGTTTATCCAAGGGTATTTATTAAAATAATCTCTAGACTTATAAACAAACAAACCAAAAAGCAATAAGCAATGTCTCCTTTGCTGACATACTACCTGATTGAGGTCAGTGGTGTAGATGTTAAGTATTCACCACTTCTGCATAGCGGGCCAATATTTCGCTTTATTGTAAAGATGGGAAAATCTTGGAAATACAAAAGTAACTGAGGATCAGGTATCATGGTCGTAGTCCTGTGTGCATACAAAATGTCTGAGGGAATCACAGAGAGGTATTTACAGGAGAATCTTCTGCTGTTGGGACAGAATCCCTGAAAGCTTCACTAGAGACACAAAAAGAGTAAGTGTCACACCTACCTTTTGTTCCCTTTGGGTCATAGTAATGGCAGAGAACATTTTCTAACTTCTGGGTGAAAAATTAGAGATAAAACCATCCTGGTGGAGACAAGCCCCAAACAAAATCCCCTGGCACCTCAATATTATCAATATTATGACTTAAGCTTATCAATATTATGACTTAAGCTTAAATCAAGTCTTATCAATATTATGACTTAAGCTTAAATCTATGGACTAGGAAATTCAGTTATTCCGCTATTAAATTATTTTTATTCATTCTTTCTTAGCTTAGAAATTTGACTTTATGCAGTGTAGTCTGCATAAATCTACCCCTGCCCCATCTGTGCTCATGTACTACATAGGCTGAGTGATGGCTTTACCAATGGGGATAAAGGATTACAGAATCAGTCTTAACCTTTTAGAACATCTGGTGTAGCATATGGTCTGTTTTAGTGGAGCGATCAAGGGGAGAGATCTTGAAGCACGGTGCGTACCATGATTGAGGAACTCCACACCACCGGACTGGATTATTATTGGGATAGGTTTTTAAATTCAAACGTGACCCCTTTATTTATAGATCTACAACATTTACCCCCTTTCTTTTCCAGCCTTATATTCTCGTGCTAGAAGAGCTATAGAATGCTTGCAAGTACATAAAAGGCTGTTGGGTCATATTGGGACCCAGATGGAAGCAATTCTATTGAGATAGATTGAGAACAGTAAGGCTGAAGTTGGAAAAACAACAAAGAGTAAAGGGAGGTTAGTGTAAAGTGAATAGCTTATAAAGATACTACTAACAGATAGAAGTAAGGATGACCTTTTCTATTTGGGAGAAAACATTCAGGTTTGGCTGAAGGATGAGGGTGAGGACTAGAGCAGTGAGAGAGAGGCCGGCAGAAGATGGGATTGTTGTAAATGGGGTCAAGTTCCCAGTTTGGGTTCACTTGTAGTCATTAGATTGGATGTAATTGTCCACGAGTATGTAGAATGAGAAGAAAGAATTCCATGAATATAACTCCAGAGAATAAAAAAGACATATGAATAGGAGAATAATAGAAAAGGGAGTGAAAAAATGACGGTAAAAAATAATGTCAAAATAGTATATAAACTTTTATTAAACAAAACTCTCATCATGTGAAATTATTGTTGTCAACATGTACCCCATTTAGATGTTTACACATATGAAGATGGTGTATTCATCTCTTTAACCCTTCTCCAAAGTATTCTGCATTTTTGGATTTGTGCTATGCTATCACATCAGTTTGGCATGCTCAGGTGACACAAGATGTGTTCTTTTCAGCAGTCCTTGAGTTTTGAGAACACAAAGAAGTCTGAAGGAGCAAGATGGGGACAGTGGGGTTGAAAGAGTAAGGTTTACAAGGATATTGTTGTGGGACAGCCCTTGATACCTTTGAAAAATGAGCAGGTGAATTGTGGTGGGAAAAACTTCATCAGTTTAACATCCAGCTACGAAAGAATTGACTCTATACAAGTGAATAATTCATGTGCTGTCATATGGAATTAGCCTATATTGGCCCAATATTCCTCCCTCAACAGAGTTTTAAAAAATCGTACCAGAAGAGGTCAGGGACACAAGAAATGCAGAGAGGAAGTGAGATATGTGATGGTACCTGGTGGGGAAGGGGCTGGAATGTCACAATGAATGCTCTGAAACTAAACCTGTAGAAGTTGTTAAATGAGAAGCCTCTCTGTAAACCTTTGGCTGACGCACAATAAAACATTCCTTAAAGAAAAATTTGTACCAGGGGCTACTCAAAAACAATAGTAATGGAAGATAATTACGGCCCAGAAGTATGATCGATAAGACTCTCTAGTAAAAATTAACAAGGAGGTTTTGAAAGGGAGCCAAAGGCAGATAAAATCAAACAACAAAAAGAAACAGATACAGGAATTGGATTTGGGTTCACACTAAATCCTAGCCCCAACTTAAGAACAATTAGTTCTTGTATCATGTCCCTACTCAATACTTGCTGACAGGAAGGGAACACATAAAATATAGGTGGTATAGCAAAATGGGAAGTAATTAGATTGTGCCTGGCTATAAGATAAAATAGTGTCTGGGGTCTTATTTTCCCCAGGAGAAGAATGTCTGTTTTTATTGTTTCTTTAAAAATACAAATCATTTTATTGGGGGCTCATACAACTCATCACAATTCATCCATCAATCCATCCATTGTGTCAAGCATATTTGTACATTTGTTGCCATCATCATTTTGAAAACATTTCTCACTACTGGAGCCCTTAGTATCAGCTCCTCAATTTTCCCCTTCCTTCTTTCCTCCCTCCCTGCCTTTCTCCCTCTCTCCTTCTCTCACTCCCTCCCCCATGAGCCCTTGTTAATTTTTAAATTATTATTATTATTGCATGTCTTGCACTGTCCGATGTCTCCATTTGCCCCTTTATCTGTTGTCCATCCCCCTGGGAGGGCTATAGGTAGGTCATTGTGATCAGTTCCTTTCTCTCCCCACCTTCCCCTTACCCTCCTGGTACGGCTACTCTCAATATTGGTCCCGAGGAGCTTATCTGTCCTGTATTCCCAGTGTTTCCAGCTGTGGTCTGAAAATAATGGAATGCATAATCTCAATATTTTAAAATGTATTCAGGTTTTCTTTGTGACCTAACATGTAACCTATTCTAGAGAATGTTCCATGCGCACTGCAACAGAATGTATACTGTGTTGCTGTTAGGTGGCATGTTCTTTAATATCTAGGAAATTGAGTTGGTTACTTATGTTGTTTAGTTCTTCCCTGAGTTTACTGACTTTTTCCTGATTATTTGTCTTTCCTCAAGAGTGATGTAATGAATTCTCTTACTATTGTTGCCATGTTATATATCTCTCAGCTCTATAAGAATTTTATTCATGTTCTTTGAGGATCTTTCATTGTTTGGTACTTTTATGATGGTTATATCATCTTATTTTATTGTTCCTTTAGTCAATATGCAGTGTCCTTTTTTGTCTCTCATGACGTTTATGGCTTTGAAGAGTAATATATCAGAGATTTGTAGAGGAATTTTTGTTTTTTTTTTGTTGTTCACATTAGCTTGGTAATTTTTTCTGCACCCTTTGACTTCTACTCTATTTTTATCTTTCTATATAAATTGTGTTTCTTATAGGCAGCAAGTTGATGGACCTTGTTTTCTTATCCAGTCTCCTATTCTCTATCAGATTATTTTCATATTATCATATTTAAGTATCATAATATTGATAAATGCAGATTTATTGCTATCATTTTGCTGTGTAGTTTTCTGAGTATGTCTGTGGTTTTATTGATTTCTTTGCTGTCCTGATATTTCTGTGCTGTTTTGAGTATTGTTTCAGTGTGGTGATTCCTGGGTTGTGTTGTCATCATTTTGCACTTACGTTTGACTCCTGTTACTGATTCTCTGTCTAAAGGGTTCACTTTACTATTTTTATAATTTTTTAGTAATGCTGGTCTTGTTTTTTCAAATCCCTTTATTTTCTCCTTACCTGGAAATACTCTAATTTCTCTGTCATTTGAGGGATAGTTTTGCTAGCTATAAGATTCGGGCAGTTTTTAAACTTTTAGGGCTTAATATATGTCTTATTGCTTGCATGATATTTGCTGAAAACTCCAAGCATATTCTTAATGATTATCCTTTCTAAGTGGCTGTTATTTTTCCCATTTCTGCTCTCAGGATTCTCTCCATCTCCTTGACACTGTGGAATTTAACTGTGATCTGTTGGGATGTTTATATTCTTTAGAAGAGTACTCTCAGTTTCTTGAATGGTGGTTTTCTCTTTTAGAGTGCTAGGGAAGTTTTATTCCATGTTTTCCTGTACTATTCTCTCTGTAGAAATTTTTGTTTCTTCTTGCTCCAGAATCCGAAAGAGACAGACCTTGTTCTTCTTGATAATACCCCACCCTACACCCCCCCCCCCAATTCCTAGGCTTCCTATGAAATCCTTTGCTCTTTTTTGTTGATTATTTATCTTAATGGTTGTAGTCGAGAGAATTGTCTCAACGCCCATTAATTCTGATCCATTTCTTTGATTTTTTAAAATTTAATAAATCTTTTTATTGGGCCTTTTATTACAACTCTTATCACAATCCATACAAACATCAATTGAGTAAAGCACCCTTATACATTCGTTGCCCTCGTCATTCTCAAAATTCACCTTTTACTTGGGTTCCTGGAATCAGCTCATTTTCCTTTTCTTCCCTTCCCTTCCCTCCCCGCTCCTCCTCTCCCCTGAACAGCCATGAAATGATGCCAAATGCAGAAAGATCACAAGCCAGGGGGTGGAAAGTGTTGTGGACCCAGGGGTCGTGGAAGCATGTCAGTTCTGGCGTGGCCTCCAAATGGCGCCTCCAGCTCCAAAGCTCTGGCTCCATCAGCGTAGCACCATGTGGCTTGTCAACAGGAATGTCTCACAAGGAATGAGTGTATATGGATCCCAGTGAGATATTTAACTCCTTTATGCATCCCAATGAGGTCATTAAACTGCAACTTCCTTGACAGGATAGATTCCACCCCTTCACAAGTTGACCGGAGATTATGTAAATGCCACAATCATTAAAAATTCTTGTTATCAATGTTGCAATTGGATTTTGGAAAGCTTAAATAATGATACATAGTTATTGTAGATTCTCAAAGATCTGAAAGACCAAAAATAAAGCAAAAAGAAGTAACTAAAGATCACGATTAGTGACACGGTCAAGATATCCCCCCTTCACAAAGTTGTGCATGAAACTTTATTTTTAAATTGAAGTTATTCCGATGAAACATATAACTTTCCTCTAGTTCTGAAATGCTTCCTCCCACCCACTATCATGATCCCATTTCTACCTTACAAATCTGGCTAGACCAGAGGATGTACATAGGTACAGAGAGCAACTGGAAACACAGGGAATCCAGGACAGATGACTCCTTCAGGACCAGTGGTGAGAGTGGCAATGCCTGGATGGTGGAGAGAATGTGGGGTAGAAAGGGGGAACTGATTACAAGGATCTGCGTATGGCCTCCTCCCTGGGGGATGGACAGCAGTGAAGAAGGTGGGGGAGACATTGGACAATGTAATATATGACAAAATAACAATAATTTATGAATTATGAAGGTTTCATGAGGTAGGGGGCCATGGGGAGGGAGGGCGGAAAGGAGCAGCACATATTAAGGGCTCAAGTAGAAGATAATATCTTGAGAATGATGATGGTAACAAACGTACATATGTTCTTGACACATTGGATGTATGTATGGATTGTGATAAGAATTGTATGAGCCCCCAATAAAATGATTAATTTCAAAAATTGAAGTTGTTCAGTCTTCCCAAGGGTAAGCCTTGCTTGCTATTTAGCATTTGGGGTGAGGAAAGAGTTCTGCTGCCCATATAGCCTTCTGAAAAGGTCAGAGGTCTTCAGTTCCACCCTGCGTAGCCTGCGCAGTAAATGAGGTCCTCTGGAGCTCATACCATTGCCCTGGCCAACGGTCAGGGAATGATCCTGGTAGAAGGGCCTGGATTTTTCAGCCCAGACATTGACTCTGATGGACCACATAGGGTTCAGAGCTCCCTGGTGAGCAAGCCATGGCTGTGTGCAGCTTGCATTGGAATTTCATATTTCCCATTGCACAATCCTGTTTCCTCCACCACCTAGCACGGGTGTTCATAGCTGGTAAACATCTTGTACCCCAGCAAATGACATAAAGTGTGCTTTTAGAGAACCCAACCTAGGAGAACATTTCAGTAACATGAACAGCAACAAGACCAGTATGAAAACGAACAGTTACTGTTGACAGGGAGTAGGGTCTGGTCCAGTGGTTACGTCATCAACTGTTCCTTGAAAACATCCTTTAGTATATCATTTAAAACATAATTTTAGAAATGCAGCGATGTCACCCATTCATCTTACTTGATTTTTCATGCATTGGCATTGTTCATCACTCATGTTTAAAATTGCATGTTCCCTTTAGCATCTTTCATATGATGTTTTCCTTTCTGCCGGTCTATTTTATCACCCCTTTCTCTCTGGAATTTTATTATTGAACTTCTTCCACTCTTTCTCTTGGGACAATTACATCCACTCTTTTCCCTCCAACTGCTTAAAGGAAACCTTCAGTATTTGTCTCTACCTCCAACTCTAATTTAGCTCGCCAAACAAACTGTTTTAAAAAATCCAAGGGAAAAATACTATAAATTTTCTGTCGCCTTAATACCCTCCCACATGAGGCTAAAAATAGTTTCTAAAAGGTCAATGCAACAAAGGAAGTTTTCCAACTTATTTAGCAGATTTTAGTCCCCGCTGTTAAAAAAAACAACAACAACCTAAGCATCTTATAACTGCCGGACCCTTAAATTGGTGCAAGTAAATAAGCAGGGATGGGGCACTGTTTGTCACTGACAACAGTGAACAAAGCCAGAATGTACCAAATTATTGGAAAACTCTTGAGCCCCAAGTTAAAGCCATTGATTCTTTCTCCCAAATTCTCTCCACTCCTCTGTTTGTGTTTGCATCTTTTGCCACTTTTCACAGACACTTGCTTTTCAGGCCACAGATCAGGTGGAGAGTTTCCAGCTTCTGGATGGTTATGTTCAGACCAAGCCTGATTGATGCTGACCTACACGTTCTCTGACTCAGTTCCATATTCTTTCATCCAATCAGGACCCCTCAGTTTGGTCATCAGGAAAGGATTATGTCATAAAAATTGGGCTGCAAGAGTACACACACTTGACCCTCTGGTCTAGGGGAATTATGAGAACAGGATGATCTGTTAAGATTGGGAGAACATCTGCAGGGGAATCTGCTCCATATCCTGGATTTTCTCAGTCATGACATGTTGTGCTTGCCCTGATAATATCCATGTGCCTATCCCTCATCACCTCATCACAAAGAGATTATCCTTTACACAAAATACTTTAGGGATTAAGAACCAATGATCCCCCAGCATCTCAGCTTCCCTGTACATCAGTCAGCCTATACAGATGTCAAAACCCAAGTCAATCCCTTCCATTGAGTCAATTCTGACTCATAGTGACTCAAATATAGGCTTTATAAGAAATTAAATCTTTACATTAGCAGTAGGCCTCATTGTTTTCCTGTGGAGTGGCGCGTGAGTTTGAACTGCAGACCTGGAAATTAGCAGCCCAACACTTAAAACCATGCCACTCTTATGCAGATGATTAAACCTGAAAAAAACGGGTTTACACAGACAACACCGCAATTCCCAACTTTCTGACCCAAGGAAATAAGATGAAAAATATTTATGAATGGAAATTCCAAGTCCATAGCCTGAAGCCCACATCAGAAAAATGATGAAGCTTCATGTCCTAGGGGATTCTGTTTAGGGCTTAACCCAAGCATCAAGGTGGTTTCATCTATAAGTTCTGACTTAGGCATTACATACTATTCATTGTCTTCATAGTCTGGTCTAAAGGGGCCCCAAAGCAGGTGAGACAATTATTCTCTTCTTGTGTTTAATGAGGCTCTCAGGGAATCTGGCACCAGTGACCATAAAGACTCCTGTAAATGCCAACTCTGTGATTTTCCCCAAACAATTTTCCTGCACAGAGGACTAAGACCATGAACGTCTGCTCCTCACTTCTTCAGAGCCTCCCTGTATTTCGAACAACTTCTAATCCTTATAATAAAATGAAGCATTGATTAGTCATGCAGAAGTGAAAAATATCTGATAACCACAGAATCTACCTTCCCCAGGTAGGATTAAAATGAGCGATTTATTAACATTTTCTAGTTAACATAAGGATCCTCTTTTGGAATCAGGGAAACAATAATAAGAATTGTGACTCTATGAATCCATCAGTTGAATCTTGTCATCAGTTGAAGGTTGTAATAAACAGAGCAATAATAAACAATTCCTCTCTCTCTCTCTCTCTCTCTCTCTCTCTCTCTCTCTCTCTCTCTCTCTCTCCCCCTCCTCAGGAGCTAGAAAGGAATTGGGGTTAGTGCTAAAATATATATAAGCAGAAAAAAATGTAGTCACCCAGCTGAACTGTGTATATTCCTGTGTGATTTTCAACTTTAAAAAACAAGATTCAAGGAATCCAGTAGGAATAGTGTCAGACTGATTATGGAAAACAGGGAGTATAAGCACAGTGGACAGATGTTTTTAGCTACTCTATTACTGATTTGTAAACTTACCTTAGTCTGGCATTGAATTTGTCACATTTTTAACCGCTTCTGTCTAGGTGTCTGATTGGCTGTTGTGCATTGACCTGATTTCATGATCATGAGTCGGGCAAACCAGTCAACTGTCTCTGAGTTCCTCCTCCTAGGGCTCTCTAGGCAGCCCCAGCAGCAGCAGATCATCTTCGTGCTCTTCCTGTGCATGTACCTGGCCACAGTCCTGGGCAACCTGCTCATCATCCTGGCCATCAGCACAGACTCCCGCCTACACACCCCCATGTACTTCTTCCTCAGCAACCTTTCCTTTGTGGACCTCTGTTTCTCCTCCACCATCGTCCCCAATATGCTGTCCAATCACATAATCAGCAGTCAGATCATCTCCTTCCCTGGGTGTCTCACACAGATGTATTTTTTCATTGTGTTTGTTGCCATGGACAATTTCCTTCTGGCTGTGATGGCTTATGATCGCTTTGTTGCTGTATGCCACCCCTTACACTACACAACAAAGATGACCCATCAGCTATGTACCCTCATGGTCACCGGGTCTTGGGGCATTGCCAGTGTGAATGCTCTGTTGCACACCCTGCTGATGGCTCGACTCTCATTCTGTGCAGACAACAAGATCCCCCACTTCTTCTGTGATATGACTCCTCTTTTGAAACTCTCCTGCTCTGACACACACATCAATGATCTGATGATTCTGACTGCGGGCGGTCTGGTAATAACGATCCCATTGATTTGCATCCTGGTTTCCTACATTTGCATCACCACTGCTGTCCTGAGAATCCCATCCACAAAGGGAAAGTGGAAAGCCTTCTCCACCTGTGGCTCCCACCTGGCTGTTGTGTCCCTCTTCTATGGCACCATCTTTGCTGTGTATTTTACCCCGGCATCCTCCCACTCGGCTGAGAATGACATTGCAGCTGCTGTGATGTACACGGTGGTGACCCCCATGCTGAACCCTTTCATCTACAGCCTGAGGAACAAGGACATGAAAGGGGCCCTAACAAAAGTAACTTATATTATTTTTTTTGCTTTTCAACAACGAATGGGTTCTAAATGTCATAGAGGCACATCATAGTTTGTAATAAAAACTTTTTTCTTTTCCTAGTCTCTGGTATTTAGCAGTTGTCCATCCACGTATTTGTTGAGAGAGAATAAGAGTCTGTGTTTCGGAGCTACTGAGGGTCTAAGTCTGGGCAGCCGAAGTGTGTGGTTAGCAAGATGAACAAAGATGCACAGATTAGAGCAGCAATTAACCAAAAGTTGATAGAAACTAGAGAAAGAGAGTGCCTCAAAGAATTGCTGAGAGCTAAATTAATTGAATGTGGCTGGAAGGATCAATTGAAAGCACACTGTAAAGAGGTAATTAAAGAAAAAGGACTAGAACACATTACTGTTGATGCCTTGGTGGCTGAAATCACTCCAAAAGGCCGAGTGGACAGTTCTATGAATTTTAACACCTGTCTAGATTCATGTAGTTACCACTACAATCAAGCCCTGGTACCTGACAGTGTAAAGAAGGAGCTCCTACAGAGAATAAGAACATTCCTTGATCAGCATGCCAGCCTCTAAAATTGGATTAGATCATGTTGTTCTGTGGTTTTCTCTCTGAAAGTGAAACTTGCCACACATTAGAAATCAGTTTCCCAAAGTAAAATCCTTTTTTGTATGACGTTAAAAAAAAAAGAGTCTGCGTTTTCCAATGTGAGTGATATTTCTCTCTGGAGATTGGTAATGATCCAGAGGGATACAAATGCCTATTCCTAAAACTTACTCTGGATTGTGGGCTATTTTACAAAAAGGTTTTTGTTGTCAGTAATTTTGTTGTACAGTATTTTTTTTTTCTGTGAAACGGAGGCAGTAGGCTAAAATCTTTGGGAACATATGGAAGTGCAAGAGGTGAAGACAATCTTTTATTGACTAATGTGACTAGTCCAACTGTCCATGCCCTCCAGCCCAAACCACCAGAACACACCAGTAGCTTATCGGGCTCCCTGCTCATTTCATCAGGAAGAATTGCATTCATCGAGGAAGTTCCCAGTCTCAGGGTGTGAGAAAGGACTTCCAGAATTGAGTGTTAGCTGATTTTGGTGAGGGTAGTTGTGATCTGGACTTAATGTTTGTAGAATGTAGTGGCAGTTCATATTGGGCACAGCAATAGCTTATTTAAACAGCAGGAAGACTAGAGAGAAGTGAAAGCTATAATTAGTAAGGAGTAATTTGTCACCCATATCAGGCAGAATGGGTGATGCTTTGTCATTTCTGTAGTTTGAACAATGTTTATGCTTTTGTCTATGTCCACATATGACTATAGTGCTTTTGGAGGTTTAACTCCATTATGGTCACTTTGTTTAATACTGAGATCCCACAAATGTCTCTATGTTCAATAAGGGAAGGGTCCATTGAAGGCTCTGTTGTTACATACTTTCCATTTGAAACCCATACCGACCCCTTGTACAACAGAACAAATCACTGCCTGGTCTCAGGCCCCCCTCACAACGGTTATCTGTGAGCCCATGGTTGCCGCCACTCTGCCCATCCATCTCCTTGAGGGCCATCCTCTGTGTCACTGGTCCTGACTGCAGCAAGCATAATGTCCCAGCTATCCCATTTTATTTAGTCAACTTCCATAGTGATGTACAATCTCCTCAATGCTTATCTTACTGTCTACTGATTCCGATTAGGCTCCTTTAGGAAAATGTTCAGAGCAGTCATTTTGTTTGTGTATTAACACTTCATGGGACTTACATGTGACCTGAAACTTATTTTGAAAACAATTGCCTTGTAGAGTCAATATAATCACGAATGATGTCCATGAAACACTGAAATGGTCCTAAATAAACGTGCCCTGTGATGATTGACCAGGGCAGCTCTTAGTAGTCTGCATGTGACATTACCATGTGGAGTATGTGAGTGCTAAGAAGTATGGGAGCTGGCACTGAGCAGGGAAATATGAATAGGCCCGATATTTGTCTTCAAGATCAACACAGACTGGGTTCTAAGAGGTGAAGAACTTGGGAGAGCAGTTAGAGCTCCCCTGCCCCCACTTCCATCACCTTGGTTCACCAGCTTGTCCTATAAGAGAACTCATGATGAAGCCATCTGAGAGTGTGCTATTGGTTCACCTCTCACCACAGAGCTCAGACTTCTTTCCCAGGTGTGACCTGAACTTCCACCACTGAGGCAGACCACAAGCTGAGCTGAAGAAGGGTACAGAGTAAACAGCAGCTGCTTCCCCAGCCCCAACCACACCTCGATAAACCTTCCTGTGCCTGCCACTATTGTCCTGACACCATTTTAAAACATTAAACCAAAATATCCCATGGAATCGTCTTAAAAATAAACAATAGTCCAAGTTAACTATTAAAGACTGATGTCATTAGTAGTGAGACCTTAAAGGATGGACCCACTGTCAGTGAGTCAATTCTGACTCACTGCAACCCTACAGTACAGGGCAGAACTGGCCTTTGAGTTTCGGAGACTGAAATTCTTCATGGGAGTCAAAAGCCCTCTCTGTATCCAAAGGAGCAGCAGGTGGTTTTGGAAAATGGACCTTTCTGTTAGCAGCCCAACTTGTAAACATGATATCATCAGGGCTCCTTTTAAAGGACGAGCTATTTCAAATAAAACTCACAGCAGTAACTTGCCAGGCAAGATGTGAACCTTCTCAATGGACCACCCTCTTGTCATGACCTGAATGGATGCTAGGCTCAAGTGTTTTTACATGGTCCACGACTGAAATTTGTTCTGTGGCCATTTTAATATTGATGGTGGTCTTCTCTTTTCTTTGCTTTAAAAAAAATAAATCATTTTTCTGAGGCTTCTTACAGCTCTTATAGCAGTCTATACATTAAGTATATCAAGCACGTTTGTACATATGTTCCCATTGTACAATTATGCTTCCAACTCCCCCTTCCACGGGTGTTCATCTCTGGTAAACATCTTCTACCCCCAACAAACATCATAACGTGTGCTTTTAGTGGACCCAACCTGGGATCGCATTTCTTTTCTTTTTTAAATTAATAATTTTATGGGGGAGGTTCTTACAGCTCTGATAACAATCCATGCATCCATTTTATCAAGCATATTTCTACATAGGTTGTCATCCTTTTCAAAATATTTTCTTTCTACTTGAGACCTTGATATCAGCTCCTCATTTTTTTGTCCCCCCCCCCACTTTCCCAACATCATGAAACCTTGATAAATTATAAATAGTTATTATTTTCATATTTTATACCATCCATTGTCTGCCTTCACCCATGTTTCTGTTGTTTGTCACCCAGGGTGGGGTGGTTATACATTGATAATTGTGATCATTTCCTCCTTTCTCCTGCCACCTTCCCACTGCCCTCATGGTATTGCTACTGCTCTTATTGTTCCCAAGGGATTTATCTGTGTGGATTCCGTGTGTCAAGATCTCTTATTTCTACCAGTGTACATGCTCCGGTTTAGCTGGATTTGTAAAGTAAACTTGGGGTCATAAAAGCAGGTGTGGGCATGGGGAAATATTAAAGAACTACAAGAATGTTGTATGTTTTTTTGGTGCTATACTGCAACCTGGCTGGCTCGTCTCTTCCTAATGACCCTTCAGTGAGGAGGTGCAATTGTCTAAGATTGGCTTTGGGTCTCCACTTCACCCTGCTTCATAGGTATCAATGTGATTATGTGTTTTGGGTCTTCTGATGGCTGATACCAGATCCTATCGACACATCATGATCACACAG
This sequence comes from Tenrec ecaudatus, assembly GCF_050624435.1. Lineage (NCBI taxonomy): Eukaryota > Metazoa > Chordata > Mammalia > Afrosoricida > Tenrecidae > Tenrec > Tenrec ecaudatus. Next base: position 108,577,144 of record NC_134541.1, on the reverse strand, counting down.
GCTGGTGTGTTTTTTCCATGTGATCTTTATTGCTTACATTACAGTTGGCGGCTTGTTTATCCTCAAGCCTTTATGCCTCCAGATACTCTATCTTTAAGTAGTCGGGCATAACCAGCTTTCTTCACTACATTTGCTTATGCACCCATTTTGTTTTCAGCGATCATTTTGGGAAGGTGAGCATCACAGAATGCCAGTTTATTAGAACAAAGTGTTTTTACATTGAATAAGAAGTTAAGTAGAGGTCCAATGTCGGTCTGCTACCTTAACACTTAACATAAAAATATATGTAGAGAGATCTATGCCCCTTTCATTCTATGTAAGTATATTTACATATGTATGTACCTATATTTGTCATCCATTCATCTTACTTAATTTCTTGTGCACTGGCATTGTTTATCTTTCATTTTTATAAATGCATGTGTGTTTTTTCATCTGGCACACAATGTTCTCCTTTTTCGTATTTTGTCACTCTTTCCTTTACCATCTTCATCTCATGTTTTGTGCTCTTCAATTTTATTCTTAAACTTCTTTCACATAATTATTTATGTCCTCTTAGGACAATTACATCCATTCTTTTTCTTCCAACTGTTTTAAAGGAAACCTTCAGTCGTTGTCTCCACCTCCAACTCTAATTTAGCTCACCAAGTAGACTGTATTACATGTTCAAGGAAAAATAAAATAAATCTTCTGTCTTCTTGCTCCTACCCTCCCACATATTTAGCAGGAATTAGTCCCTGCTGTTAAAAAAAAAAGATCCTAAGCAACTTATAATTGCCAGAGCCTTAAAATGGTGCAAGTAAATAAGTAGAGCTCGGTGTGCTGTGCTTTGTCATTAACAGCAGTGAGTGAAACCAGAATGTACCAAATTATCAGGAAAATCTTGAGCCCCAAGTTGGAAGCCATCATTTATTTCTCCAGCTTCTCTCCACTCCTCTGTGTGTGATTGCATATTTTGCCTCTCTCTACAGACACTTGCTTTTCAGTTCACGGATCAGATGGGTTTTCCAGCTTCTGGATGTTATGTTCAGACCAAGCCTGATTGATAATGACCTACACGTTCTCTGACTCAATTCCTAATTCCTTCATCCAATCAGGGACCCTCAGTGGGGTCATCAGGAAAGAATGATGTTGTATAAATTGGGCTGCAAGCGCACACACACTTCACCCTCTAGTCTAGGGGAATTCTGAGAACATGATGATCTGTTGTGATTGGGAGGACATCTGCTCCTTACCCTGGATTTCCTCAGTTGACATGCTGTGCTTATCCTGATAATATCCTTGTCCCTATCCCTCATCACCTCATCACAGAGAGACGATCCTTCACACCAAATACTTTAAGGATTAAGAACAAATGTTTCTCTAGCACCTCAGCTGTCAAGCACATCAGTCAGTCTATACAGATGTCAAAACCCAGATCAAGCTCATTTCCATTGTGTCAATTCTGATTCATCGAGTCACATATATAGGCCGTATGAGGCTGTGCATCTTTACAGGAGCAAACTGCCTCATTGTTTTCCTGTGTAGTGAAGGGTGAGTTTGAAATGCAGACCGGAAATCAGCAGTTGAGTTAGTTAGTTTATTGTGCCAACCTGGCCGATAAACACATGTGGGGTTAATTGAAGAGTGGAGAGATAAATGGCTCAATGAGCCTCGCCTTCACAGTTTCAAGGCTCTTGCTTTCTGATGGTCTGACAAAGGTGGAACTGCCTTAGCCAGTTCCATGATTCATCTGGTAAAGCTCACTTCGTGCAAGACATCCTTGAGGAGAAACCACATGGACTTACCCTGATGAAGCCCTGGGTGCTGGAGCACCCGTGTGGAGAGCACTGCCAATGCTGAGATGCTTATGCATTCACTGACTCAGCTTTCATCCTGCAGTTGGCATCATTACGTCTGTTTTGTGAGATTGAGGAGGACATTGTGGATTGCTGTCAGACATATGGGTTAGTGGTGGACTTCTGGGTTTGTTTATCCAAAATACCCAGACTAACACAGCAGTCCAACAATTACTGAAAATGCCACTCAAGCAGATGACTAGACCTGAACAAAAGTAAAACAGGTCTACACTTACAACATGCAATCGGCAAATTTCTGAGCTAAGAAAAATATTGATGAATACAATTTCCAAGTCCATAAACCTAATCCCCGACCAACAAAGTGACGATATTTGATGTTCTATCTAGGGGATTCTGTTTGTTACAAACAAAAAAGATTATCTCATCTACAAATTCTGACTTAGGAGTTGCACAATATTCACTGTCTTCAGAGTCTGGTCCAAAGGGGCCCCAAAGCAGGTGAGACAATTATTGCCTTCTTGTGTCTAATGAGGCTCTCAGGTGTCTTATCTGGCACCAGTGACCATAAAGACTCCTGTAAATACCAACTCTGTGATTTTCCCCAAATAACTTTCCTGCACAGAGGACAAGACCATGAATGCCTGCTCCTCACTTGCTCAGGACTTAACCTTTATTTCTAAGAGTGTGTATTGTGTACTATGGTATTTGTTTGTTCGTAGTAGAGTTTATCTCAGATGTGATATGTATATGGAGGTCACCCTCTTGAAGCTGTGTTATATGCTTTTTCATTTTTTGGTAAATGAAACCCAGGATTGATGCATCTATAGACAACATGTATAATAATGGTTTGGTGAGGAAGTACAGGGGGAGAGGGACGATGTCATGGAATCCATGTAGAAAATTAGTGTTTGGAAACTGATTGTGATAGCAATTGTACATTCTACTTGACATGATTGACATATAGAATGCTATGATATATGTGTTATATCCCAACTAAGAAAAAAGAAGAGGACGAAGCACTGATGAGACCTGCAGAAGTGAAGGGTATCTGACAACTCTTCCAGGTAAGGTTACAAGAGAGGATACATCAATGTTTGCTGTTTGAGATAATAAACATCTTTTAGATTCAGGGAGCAATAACAAGAGTTTTGAATAAGCTGAACTTGGAGATAAACCAAAAAATACTTGTGTCTCTCTTTCTCCCATGAGATACAAAGGAATTAGGGTTGGGCTTTTTAAAATGTAAGCAGATAAAAATGTGGTCACTCGGGGTATGAATACTTTTCTGTGATTTCAGTTTTATACATTAGGAGTCCACTAGGTTTAGGGCCACGAGTGACTGTGGAAAACTGGGAGCACAGGTGGAGTGGACAGATCTTGTTTTTGGCAATTCCATTACTGATATGAAAACTTGCCTTAATTGGGAATTGAATTTGTCCTGATTTTGATCACTCCTGTCTAGGTGCCTGAACTGGTTGTTGTGCATTGACACAATCCCATGGTCATGAGTTGGACAAACCAGTCCGCTGTCTCTGAGTTTCTCCTCCTGGGCCTCTTCTGGAAGCCCCAGCTGCAGCAGATCCTCTTCATCATATTCCTGAGCATGTACCTGGTCACAGTCCTGGGAAACCTGCTCATCATCCTGGCCATCAGCACAGACTCCCGCCTGCATAGCCCCATGTACTTCTTCCTCAGCAACCTGTCCTTTGTAGACCTCTCTTTCTCCTCCACCATCATCCCCAATATGTTGTCCAATCACATACACAGCAGTCAGGCCATCTCCTTCCCTGGGTGTCTGACACAGATGTATTTTTTCATTGTGTTTGTTGCCATGGACAATTTCCTACTGGCTGTGATGGCTTATGATCGCTTTGTTGCTGTATGCCACCCTTTACACTATGCAACTAAGATGACCCATCAGCTCTGTGCCATGATGGTCACTGGGTCTTGGGTCATTGCCAACGGGAATGCTCTGTTGCATACCCTGCTGATGGCTCGACTCTCATTCTGTGCAGACAACAGGATTCCCCACTTCTTCTGTGATGTGACTGCTCTTCTGAAACTCTCCTGCTCTGACACACATCTCAATGAGATGATGATTCTTAATGAGGCAGCCCTGATAGTGATCATCCCATTGATTTGCATCCTGTTTTCCTACATTTGCATCACATGGGCTGTCATCAGAGTCCCATCCACAAAGGGCAAGTGGAAAGCCTTCTCCACCTGTGGCTCCCACCTGGCTGTTGTGTCCCTCTTCTATGGCACCATCATTGCTGTGTATTTCAGTCCATCCTCCGCCCACTCAGCTGAGAATGACATTGCATCTGCTGTGATGTACACGGTGGTGACTCCCATGCTGAACCCTTTCATCTACAGCCTCAGGAACAAGGACATGAAAGAGGCCCTAACAAAAGTAATTTATATTAATTTTTTTTCTTTTCAACAATGGAGGGGTTTTAAATGTCATAAGGGAATGTCGTAGCTTGTAATAAAACCTTTTTTTCTTTCCTTAGTCTCTGGCACTTAGCAGTTGTCCATCCACACATTTGTCAAGGAAGATAAGAGTCAGTGTCTCTCAAAGTGGGTAATGTTGCCCTATGAGACTTCTGGAATGATCCAGGGGGGTGCAAAAGCAGATTCTTAGTGTTTATCCTGTGTTCTGGGCTATTGCACAAAGTGTTTCATTGTCAGGGGTGCATTGAAAAATGTTTATTAGTTTAGTTTAATTTTCTGAAAAGAAAGCAGTAGGCCAAATAAATTTAGGAACCTACAGAAGTGCAAGAGGTGAAGATAACTCCTTTTACCAACTAATATGACTAGTCCAACTGCCAAAGACCTCCAGCCCAAACCACCAGGAACACACAGCTAGCTCACTGGCTTATTACTCTTTTCATAAGGAAAGACTGCATTTATCAAGGAACTTCCCAGTCTGAAGGTATTAGAAAGGTCTTCCAGAATGAGAGCATTAGCTGATTTTGCTCAAGGTTATTGTGATCTGGATGTGATGTTGTTAGAAATTATTGGCAATTCTCATTGGAATAGCAATAGTTTCTCTAGACACCAGGAAGACTAGAGAGAAGTGAAAGCTGTAATTTGTAAGGAGTAAGTTGTCACTCCTATCAGTCAGGATGGGTGATGCTTTGTCATTTCTGTAGCTTGAGCAATGTTTATACTTTGTCTGTGTACAGCTATGACTGTAGTGATCTTTTTGTTATTGTTGTTCTAAATCCCCCATGGTCACTGGTGTCATGTCCTATATAGTTTTCTGTGTTCAGCACAGAGGGTTCATTGAAAGCCCTGTTGTTATTAGGTACTTTCACTACAATTCATAGTGACCCCATGTTCAAGCGAACAAAACACTGCCTGGTCTTATGTCACCCTCACAAATGTTCCCTTTGAGCCCCTAGTTGCAGCCACTGTGTCCATCCATCTCCTTGATGCTCTTCCTCTTTTTGACTGTCCCTTGACTTTAGCAAGCCTGGTATCCTTCTCCAGGAACTGTGCTTTCCTCTTAACAATTCAAAGTACTTGAGACAAATTCAGACCATTTTAGCTTCTCGGGAGCATTCAGATTACACTTTTTCCAAGACAGATTTGTATGTTCTTCTGGTCATCCATAGTATATTTAGTATGATTTCCCAACACTATAATTCAAACACATAGATTATTCTCTGGTCTTCTCTGTTCATTATTCACCTTTCATATACAACGTTAATTGCTGATTTCTTCACTGCTGCTTCTATGAGTGTTGATATTAGATCCAAGTAAAATTAAACCTAGAAACATGGAATCTTTTCTCTGTTTATCACAGTGTTGTCTATTGGTCTAGTATGAGGAGGAAAAATCATCAAATTGGATATATATATATATATATATATATATATATATATATATATATATATATATATATATACACATATATATATCACTGATGAAACTAACAGCCTTCAGTATATATTACTGCCTCTGAAGTTCCTTCTGATTCATGTTCACTTCTAAGAAACATTTTGGCCATACTTCTTGCATAATAGATTTGCTCACTCTGCAGGGAATCTATGGAAAGGCCCCCCTCAATTAGTATGACTTATTACAATTACTTTCATGCATGTCATTTTCTGAGGGTTTCATATTGTGTCAGAATACCATCAACTTCACTTCGTTTTCATGGAATTGTGTTAACATGTGTAATTATACAAGTATAACTTTAATATAAATTAAAATTATATTTAATATAAATAAAATATTTGTTTTTATTACTATATATTTCCAACTTTATTTCATTATTATTATTATTATTGGTGATCAGATTTTGTAGAGTCTGGTGCCATTTATTTCTTTTTTGTTTTGTTTTTTTAAAAAACAATTTATTAGGGGCTCATACAACTCTTATCACAGTCTATACATATACATACATCAATTGTATAAATCACATCTGTACATTCTTTGCCCTAATCATTTTCTTTTTTTCTCCTCTTTTCTTTTTTTACATTTTATTAGGGACTCATACAACTCTTATCACAATCCATACATATACATACATCAATTGTATAGAGCACATCCATACAATCCCTGCCCCAATCATTCTCAAAGCATTTGCTCTCCACTTAACCCCTTTGCATCAGGTCCTCTTTTTCCCCTCCCTCCCCGCTCCCCGCTCCCTCATGTGCCCTTGGTACTTTATACATCGTTATTTTGCCATATCTTGCCCTATCCGGAGTCTCCATTCCCCGCCTTCTCTGCCGTCCTTCTCCCAGGGAGGAGGTCACATGTGGATCCTTGTAATCAGTTCCCCCTTTCCAACCCACTCACCCTCCACTCTCCCAGCATCACCCCTCACACCCTTGGTCCTGAAGGTATCATCCACCCTGGATTCCCTGTGCCTCCAGCCCTCATATGTACCAGAGTACAACCTCTGCCCTATCCAGCCCTGCAAGGTAGAATTCGGATCATGGTAGTTGGGGGGAGGAAGCATCCAGGATTTGGGGGAAAGCTGTGTTCTTCATCGGTACTACTTCACACCCTAATTAACCCATCTCCTCTCCTAAACCCCTCTATGAGGGGATCTCCATTGGCCGACACTTGGGCCTTGGGTCTCCACTCTGAACTTCCCCTTCATTAAATATGGTATATATATATATACATACACACATATATACATACATATACACATACATATACACATACAAATATATACATATACACACATTTTTTTTGCATGATGACTTATACCTGGTCCCTTTGGCACCTCGTGATCGCACTGGCCGGTGTGCTTCTTCCATGTGGGCTTTTTTGCTTCTGAGCTAGATGGCCGCTTGTTCACCTTCAAGCCTTTAAGACCCCAGACATCTCTTTTGATAGCCGGGCACCATCAGCTTTCTTCACCACATTTGCTTATGCACCCATTTGTCTTCAGCGATCCTATCATGGAGGTGTGCAGTCAATGATATGATTTTTTTGTTCTTTGATGCCTGATAACTGATCCCTTCGGGACCACTCGAGCCAATTCTTGGATCAATTAATGAATTCTGACTCTAAAAATATTCCTCTTATCTGAGTTAATTTGTCTTCTTTCCCCTATAAATCTATATTTTCTGTTTTATTCTCTAATTTAGCTTTAATTCATGACATAAAGACATGGACATGGCTAGACCACATGGTGATTATGATTGGTGTCATGTATTCCTGTATGCTATAAATAAATTTAGAGTGTAGAGAAATGATGTGCACCTACTACAATACAAATACCTCCTAAAGCAGTCTAAAACTTCTGGTAAAGAAGGTGACCTAGACATACATACTACACAACCATGCTTCAACCATGAGAAAACAAATATAGGAGAAAAAGCTGAAGCCTTGAATCTGAAGGAAAAAAATTAAAAGCTAAATGAGCTGAACACTAAAAGCACAAGAAGCTATTGTAGTGGGCTGAGCCATTCCGTGTATATAGAGACTCTCCAGCCCACATTTGTATGCGCAGCAGCAGCTGCAAAATCTTTCTCTGCATGAGAGGAGTGGGCAAAAGTTACCAGTGCTCTGTGCCTTTCTGGGCAGCTTTACAGCTATGTTTGAAACTGGCAGAACAGTAGATCAAAAGCCAAACTCACTACCATTGAGTTGATTCTGACTCATAGTGATCCTCGAGGGCAGGGTAGAACTGCCCCTGTAGGTTTCTGAAACTCTAGGTCTACCAGAATAGAAAGACTGGTCTTTCATGTGTGGTGCATCTGGTATTTTTGAAAAACTAACCTTGTGGTTAACAGCTCAATACAAAACCCCTCTACCACCAGGGTTTCTGGCAAATCAGTGGAGAACTTAGAAGCAAAAAAAAAAGAGAGAGAGAAAGGAGCAAACGATGGAGGGGTGTCAGTTGATTGGAACCCTTGTACACTGCAGGCGGGACTGTAAAATTGTATAACCACGTTGGAAAGTGATATGACACGTCTTCCAAACATTTGGGAATAAAAAACCATACATGACCCAAAAATATCCAAACTTGGTGTGTAACCCACAGAAATAAATAGCAAAGCACAAACAAATTCATGCACATTCATGTTCATCACAGCACTGTTCACAATAGCAAGAATGTGGAAACAAACCTGAATGCCTATCTGTGGAAGAAGTGATAGCTAAACTTTGGAACATACACACAATTAAAGAATAATGATGAAACTTGAAACACCTCATGACATGGATGAGGTGTGAGGACATAATGTTTAGTGACTTAGGTCAAACACAAAAGGCAAATGTATGAGATTACTGTCATTTATTTTTTTAAAAACCAAGGAAAGCTTTTCATACAAAATGAAACAGAGTTGGGTGGGTATGGAAGGGAGGAGGGGGTAGTAGGCTAGAGGGAGGATATGGGTGAAGGGGAAACAACATATGACAAGAGGAAGATGAGAAATGACAGAAAGGGAAGGAAACCAGGTGAGTCATTGAAGGTTTTATAAAATATTGAATGCAAAAATTATGTGTAAACCCCAGCTAATTCACAATGAAACGGTTGGGGTGGTAAATCTAAGAGATAAAAATATGAATATCATCAGATTCAATCAGAGTTTGTACATTTACTCTGATAGCAAATAAGTCAAAAAGAAGCTTTGTGAAGTTCTGTCCAGAGGCATTGTTGATTATTTCTTTTGAATAAATCGCCAAAAGTAGACTTTGTGGATCAGAGGTTGCACTTTAGTACATGTGACCTTCGTAGCATCTCATGGAAGGGCACGAGCTCACATGCTCACCACTTTCCCAATCGCGTCAGTTTTTTCGTGTTTCACCAATTTATCCAATAATACGATGCTGAATTCCAGGTTCAATTTGTGTTCCTGCTACCACTTTCACTTCTCTTTGTTGTTGTTTTTTTCTATAGAGAATAAAAAATTTTCCATTTTAATTTAAATTGCCTCTCATCGTTTTAACTGTTTTTATTGTTTAAGAGTTTTAAAACGGTGCAGGGTAGCAACAATGAAACATATAACTTTCCTCTAGTTCTTTCCTCACCACCCCCTCTCCACTATCATGATCCCAATTCTACCTTACAAATCTGGCTAGACCAGAGGATGTACATAGGTACAGAGGGCCACTGGAAACACAGGGAATCCAGGACAGATGACTCCTTCAGGACCAGTAGTGAGAGTGGCAATACCTGGAGGGTGGAGAGAATGTGGGGTAGAAAGGGGGAACTGATCACAAGAATCTATGTATATCCTCCTCCCTGGGGGAGGGACAGCAGAGAAAAAGGTGGGGGGAGACATCGGACGGTGTAATATATGACAAAATAATAGTAATTTATGAATGATGAAGGGTTCATGAGATAGGGGGAGTGGGGAGGGAGGGGGGAAATGAGCAGCAGATATTAAGGGCTCAAGTAGAAGGCAGGTGTTTTGAGAATGATGATGGCAACAAATGTACATATGTTCTTGACACAATGGATGTATGTATGGATTGTGATAAAATTGTATGAACCCCCAATAAAATGATTTTTAAAAAGAGTTAGTCTTGAGGGTAGGGGAGGGAGGAGTGGGAATAAAAAAAAGAGGAGTTGATACCAAGGTTTCAAGAATAAAGAAAATGTTTTGGAAATTATGATGGTGAGACATGTACAAATGTGCTTCACACAATGGATGGATAGATGGATGGATTGTGATAAGAGCTGTATGAGCCCCCAATAAAATTATTTTTTAAAAGAAAAAATATGTATGTAATAAGTTATGGCTAAATAATATTTATTGAGTACATCAGCTATCTCTTCACATCTGCTATCAATAATGTCTCCTTGTTTATACATCTACTTTTGGGTTTTGTGTATGTTTTTTCTTATATATAATATTTTGATTATTATGTCATCACAAATAGTAAACATTTATTTATGGTTTCTTCCACTTCTCTTATGTATTCTTTTCTTACTCTGTCATTATTTAATCTTCAGTATATTTTCTTCTTTCTTTTAATATGTTCTTCTTGTATTTAGGCTTTACCTGTTAACTTTTAAATATATCTATGTTATACATTTGCGTTTACCTGATTTTTTCAAATGCCAATCAAAATATCATTGTTCAGTTTTAATATATTTGTGTCTCCTCATTTATTTGTGATGTTACATTTATTCTCTGCACAAAGCAAACGGTTATTGTTTACTATTCACACAAGCCCTGTACATGGACCAGCAGACAGTTGTGTGAACAGAATAAGAGAAGGAATACTGCATGGTTTGAAACCAGGTAAGGTGTGCATCAAGTTTGTATCCTCTCCCTCTATGATTCAGTCTGTACACTGAGCAAATAGAGAAGCTGGACTATATGAAGAAGCATGCGACATCAGGATTTGAGGAAGACTTATTAACAACCTAAGATATGCAGATGACACAACCTTGCTTGCTGAAAGAGAGGGGGTCTTCAGGTACTTGCTGATAAAGATCAAGAATTGTGGCCTTCAGTACAGATTAGAACTCAATGTAAAGAGGAGCAAAATTTTCACAACTCGACCAGTATGTAACAGCATGGTAAACAGATAAAACAATGAAGTTGTAAAGGATTTTATCTTTCTCAGAACCACATTTAATGCTCATGGAAGCAGCAGCAAACTACTCATCTTTTGGTTCACATTCCAATTGTCTCATCATCTCATCTAAAATATTTAGAAAATTCTATCTGTATAGCTACTAGGGTTTCAGTTTATGTGAGTATGGTTTTATTCCAAACAAACATGTTTAAACATGTCCCTGTGATAATTGGATGGTTTCAGACCATCTTCCTGAGTAATATTTTGTATTCCATGTTAATCATGCCTTCATAACGTGCCCAGTGAAAGTAGCAGCATCCAAGGGGATCTGATAGACCATTGAAACTCAACGTAGAGAGATAATTTGAAAGGTTATAAGGACTAGACGTTTCACTTTTGAGCCACAGCAATGGAACAATCTCCCCACAGAGGGGTCACAGGGAAGGGAGGAGTCACCAGGGTGCAGTAAAGCATCAATTAAACACACTATACTCCTCTGGTTCCTTGAGGCTTCCTCACCCCACATTACCAGGACACCAGTGATGCTTCTCAATTCAGACTAGATCAGAACATGTACACAGGTATAGATAAGAGATGGAAGCTCATGACACAAAGAATCCAGGAACAGGAGTGGAAATAGTGATAATACCAGAAGGGTAGGGGGACGAGGGGGAGAGGAAGGGAGAAAGGGATAACCAGTCACAATGACTGACACATAACCATACACTCCTCTACAAGGGGAAGAACCACAGAAAACATGGGGGACAGAGGCAGCAGTCAGTGTGAAAGATGAAAATAATAATAATGTACAATCTATCAGTGGATTATGAGGGGGTAGGGAGGGTGACAAAAAGAGGAACTGATATCAATGGCTTAATAGAAAATAAATGTCTAGAAAAGATGAAGGCAACAGATGTACAAACATGCCTGATTCAATCAATGTATGGATTACAGTAGGATTTGTATGAGCTGCCAATAAAATGTTTTTTAAATAAATAAGTAAAATGTTCTTTTTGATTATGAGAGTGATGCCATTTGTCATTCTTAGAATGTTGCCAATATAGGTTCATTTAAGCTCACTTAAGCCTAGGACCTCTCATTGTCAACCCTAGTCTATCCTTATTCCCCGTCTCCTTGCCCCACGTATGAGGGCACATTTGAATAAAGGATTGATACTAGGGCTCCAGTTTACACATGCTTAAATTTGTTCTAAACAAAACATGTCTCTGAAATCAGTGGGAGCATAGTAATACTTAGTCTCATTAGAATTCTGAGGTAGTTAGTTTATTGGGCCAACCTGGCCGATAAACACATGAGGTTGAATTGAAAGGCAGAGGGATAAATGGCTGTGAGCCTTGCCTTTCTAGTTCTCGGGCCTCTTGCCTTTTGATGGTCAGACCAGGGTGAAGTTGCCTTAGCCAGTTTCCTGATTTACCTGGCAAGGCTCAGTTCCTGCAAGACATCCCTGAGGAGAAGCCACATGGACATACCGTGATGTAACTCTGGGTGCTGGAGCACCTGTGTGGATACCCCCTGCCAGCGCTGAGATGTTTACACATTCACTGACTGGGCTTTCCTCCTGCAGTCAGCGTCATTGTGTCTGTCTGTGAGATGGAGGAGGACTTTGTGGATTGGTGTTAGACATATGGGTTAATGGTTTAATATTGGACTTGTGGGCTTGGGTAGCACTGGGTTGGGATGTTTTCTGGGTGTGCACTTACCCTTTATATAAAACTCTCTCTTATACAGGAGTTTCTGTGGATTTGTTTCTCAAAAGTGCCTAGACTAAGATAGTGGCTTACAGGGATATTTGCTAGACCAATTAAATTCAAGACAGAGACGTAATCTCAGAAGGTTATGATGACTGTTTGGGGGTAGCAGGATTCTAAAGAGGTAATCTTAATAGATTTTTTCAAAAGCATACGACCATCACTGAGGCTCATTAAGAAGAATTTTTTTCACATTGTTGTTGAAGATACTGTATAAAGACCTTAATTATAGTACTTTCTTCTTTTTTAATTTAATTTTAATTGGGAGTTAATGCATATACCATTCCATAGTTCAATCACATCAAGCAGTATTGTAGAATTGCTACAAAATCAGTTTCTAAACACTCTTTTCCTTCCTGGGCTCCTTGACATTGGCTCCCTTTTATTGCCCCCCCCACCAGAAGCCCTTATTCTACCTGCTGTCCCTATAGGTTCATCAATACTGGGTTTCATATGACGAAAAACAGAAAGACATATAACACAAATTCAAGAGGATGACAACACCCAATGACGACATAACACATCTGAGATAAACATGAACAAACAAACAATACAGAAAATGTTGAAAACCAGATCAGGTCCATTGTGTTTCAGAGAAGGGAATAACTGACAAGGTTTTAATCATTCAAGTCACTTATCCCTTTTATCTTCTATACCCATCTCTCCATCGCACTCCATTTAGTAACCACTTTCCTCCTGTCCCTCAATTATGGGTAGAGGGAGATCGCCAGAGGCTTATTTCCTATGTAGTTTCCACAAATGTATCTTGGGCTTCCACTGTCATCCAGATTCTACAAATGAATTCTCACAATTTTAGGCTTGATATTATTCCTCCCTTTGACTTCAGATTATATGAATTACAATCTGTTGGGGATTGATGATTGTGTGCTTCTTCCATATGAATTTAATGGACATCTCATTTAGAAGGCTGCCTGTTTGGAGACAAGCTTTAAAAACCCCAGACACTAGGGGGATCAGATCGGGCAATATTCCCACACTGTACCTCCAGTGTTGTACCTGTAGGGCTAAGTGTCAGTGAGGGATGTCGTGTCTCATAGTGGGGCAGCCCATATGATCTACTCTGTGGATTGGCTGCTCTGAGCGGGAATATCGTCGTCAAGGCTTGGTGGGCCAGATTGTGCACCCCTCTCACTTCCTCCCCTTCATTTGCTCCCGTGTGCTCTGATCAGACATGTCCCTCTCCCTGAGCTGCAGCTTCAGTGCTATCCTCTAAAATAAATACTTCTGGTGGGAGGGGCAGCCGTCCAAATAATTAGGATTGGGGCTGGCCCCTCAGATCTCCACTGGTTCCCTTACTCCATGCCAGTATGTTACATTCACATGTTAAAGCACAGGAGTAAAGTCTGCTCCCTCTTTCCCTGTGAAGATATAAACAATACGCTCCCCTTGGGTGGGTTAGTGACCTGTGCCCCAACTACTCATTTTTTCCCTTTATACTCCTCCTTTTTAGTTGACTATCATTTGCACCCCTGGATTTGGTCTGGCCCCTGCCATACTACCTGGACCTCACCCCCGAAATGTTTGTGTACAATAGCGTTGTCCCTATGCCCTATTTGCATTTTTAAGCTTACCTTAGTGGATTCGTGTTGTACTTGTCCTTTTGTGCTTGGCTTGCTTCGCTTAGCATGATTTCCTCCACTTCTTCCCATGAGGCTATGAGCTTCATACGTTAATCGCTGCTTTTTAGAGATGTGTAATACTCCATTGCATGTATGTACCACAGTTTGTTAATCAATTCATCTGTTGATGGAAACCCTGGTTGTTTCCAACTCCTTACACTTGTGAACTGTGCTGTAATGAACACTGGAGCCCAGATGTCTGGCCGTGGTTTGTTTCTTGCCTCTTCTGCGTATATGTGCAGTAGGGGGATTGTTGTGTCCTATGGTAGCTTGATTTTCATATGTTTAAAATATCGCCAGATCGATTTCCATAGTGGCTGTACATGCCTACAGGTCTACCAGCAGTGGATGAGAGTTCCTCTCTCCCTCAACCCTTCCAACACTGGTTGCTTTCTGATTTTTTGAATTGGTCTGTTTCTGTGAGTGTTTGGTGTTACCTCGTTGTTGTTTTAGTTTGCATTTCTCTTATGGCTAGTGATTGGGAACATTTCCTCATATGTTTATTGGCCATTCGGATTTCTGCCCTTGTGAAACTTCTGTTCGGATCCCTTGCCCACATCCTCAGTGAGCAATTAGATTTTTTTTCTCATTGGAAGTTCACAGAATATTGTAGATTTTAGTAGTAAAACCTTTGTCTGATGTGTCAGCTAAAGATCTTTTCCCAGTCTGTGGACTCTCTTATTACTCTCTTGCTGAATTCTTTCTATGTGCACAGATGTTTTATATTCAGCATATCACACTTGTCCATTTGTGCCTCCTCTGTGTTTGTGTCCTTCCCCTTTTCTGAAAGCTTATGTATTCCCTGTGCCAAATTTATCAGGTTTGTCCCACTTCCCTCATTGATGGCCCTAATAGTTTGGGGTTTTACCTCGAGGTCTGTGATCCACGTTGAGTTTATTCTTGTGCATGGAGTGAGATAAGCATCACCCTTTTTTTCTGAAGGATGATATCCATTTTTTCCAGCACCACATGTTGAAGAGGGCATCTGTTTCCCATTGGATATTTTTGGGGCCCTTATCAAAGATCAGTTGTCTGTATGCTGATAATTTTATTTCTGGCTTTTCAGTTCTTTTCCATTGGTCTGAGTATCTGCATTATACCAATACCATGCAGTTTTGACAACTGTGGCTGTATAACATGTGCTAAAGTTAGGCATAGAAAACCCTCCCATTATGTCCCTCTTCTTGAGGTGTTCTCTCCATATGAAGTTGGTAATCCGGTTTTTTTTTATATTGGGATTGTATTAAACTTATATAGTCCCTAGGACTGAACCAACAACTATATGGAGTCTTCCAATCCAGGAGCATGGGATATTCTTTCATTTGTTGAGATCACATTTGGTTTCTTGTAATAGTGTTCTGTAATTTTCCTTATATAGATATTTTGTTCATTCAGTCAGGTATATCCCTACATATTGTAATTTGTGCTGGGCTATTGTGAAGGGTACCACCTTTTTTATCTCCTCCTCTGTGGTCTTATCCGATGGGTATAGCAGTCCAATGGACTTCTGTTTGTTGATCTTGTATCCTTCTACTCTGCCAAACTCCTCTATTGCTTTGAGTACTTCCCTTGTGTAGCTCTTGGTATTTTCCATATATAAAACCATATCATCTGAAAAGATGTCTTTTCTTTGCCTTATATTGTTTGCTAGAACCTCCAGTACGATGTTAAATAAAAGTGGGGACAAGGGGCATCCTTGTCTCGTCCCCTTTTTTTCAGTGGGATTGTGTTAGTCTTTTCTCCATTGACTACAACATTGGCTGATGGTTTTTCATATATAGCTTGCATTATCTTGAGGAATTTTCCTTCCATTCCTATCTTCTTGTGTGTCTTAAACAGGAATTGGTTTTGGATGTGTTTGAATGCTTTTTCTTCATCTATCGATATTATTGTGTGGTTCTTGTAGATTTTAATGTCAATGTGGTGAATGTTTCTAATGGTCTTTCGTATGTTGAACCACCCCTGCATCCTTGGTATGAATACCACTTGGTCATGGTGAATTATTTGTTTTATATAATTTTCTGTTCTATTGGCCAGTATTTGGTTAAGGATTTTTGCATTAGTGTTCATTAGGGATATTGGCCTGTAGTTTTTTATTCTTGTGGGATCCTTGCCTGGTTTGGGTACTAGAATTATACTAATTTCATAGAAGTAGTTTGGGAGTTGCTGCCTTTTTCTATGATCTGGAAGAGTTTGTGTAGGATTTGTGTTAGTTCTTCCCTGAATGCTTGGTAGAATTCGCTTTGAATCTATTTCTTCTATTGCTATGCGTCTGTTGAGATTCTTGACATCCAGCAGTGATAGTCTAGGGGGAGTTTGTTTTTCCAAGAACTTATCCATGTCTTCCAAGTTGTTGAATTCATTGGGATATAGTCTTTCATAGTACTATGTAATTATCCTTTTGATTTCATTAGGGTCTGTTTTAATGTCCCCTGTTCCATTCTTCATTCTTGGTATTGAAATGTGTTCTCTCCTTTCTCTGGATAGGTTTCCCAGTGTTCTGTCAATTCTTTTTATCCTTTCAAGAACCAACTTTTGCAGCATTGTTTCTATAGTTTTCATATTTTCCCTATCCCTCTAAGCCTTCATTTTTATTATTTATTTTCTTTGGCTATTAGTAGGTTTGTCCTGCTTATTCTTCTCTAGTTGTTTTAAATTTTGTGCCAGCATATCAATCAAGAGTCTCCCTTCCCTTTAGGTGTGCATGTACTGCTTTGAAATTTCCTCTGATAACTGCCTTTTCTGTCTCCCATAAGTTTTTGGTACATTGTATTTTCATTCTCATTAGTTTCTAGAAATTTCCAAATTTCATCTCTGATCTGTGCCACTACGCACTCCTTTTGCAATAGAGAGGTATTCATCCTCCAATTGTTTGTTCTTGTTTTCTTCATCTTCCTTTTGTTCATTTCCAGGCTTATGGCACCATGGTCAGAGAGAGAGTTCTGTGTAATATCAATGTCCTTAACTTAATGTAGATTTGCCTTATATTGCAGCATGTGGTCTATCTACAAATATGTGCTATGTGGGCTTGAAAAGAATGTGGAATTTTTAATATTTGCATGAAAAGCTCTGTAGATATCTATCCAGTCACAATGTCTAATTATAATGTTTAGATCTCTAGCCTTCTTGTTGAGCTTCATTCCCTGTGATCTATCTTTCTCAGATAGTGGTGTATTGAAGTCACCCTCAATAGTTGTGGCTGTGATTTCTTTTTTCATCTTTTGGAATGTTTGGTTGGCATATACAGCAGGTGTCTCATTCGGGAAACATGTGTTTACAATGTTTCATGGATCTTTCTCTGCCGTTCTCTTGTACATGATTTCTTTTTATGGTTTGCACTTTGAGGACAATTTTATCCGAGATTGGGATCACAAGCCCTGAATTGCTGTTTGCTTGGTATTCCTTTCATAAGCCTTTGATTCTCAGCCTATTTTTGTCTGTAGCCTTGAGATATGTCTCCTGAAGGCATCAGATTGATGGGTTGTGTTTCCTAAGCCAGTCTGCAAGACTCCGTCTTTTAATACCTGAGTTCAGTCCATTGATATTCAAGGTTATTTTCTCCATCTGTGGACTCTGTGATGACATTGTATACTTTTTGTGTTGGGTGTTTTCCTACCTTCTTTTTTTATTAGTGTGTTGTGCGTGTGTGTGTGTGTGAGTGTGTGCTATTCTTGACTTCTTTCCACCCTTAAACCAATTATATCTTGGCGAGTGTTTTCTCTTTGTTGCCCTCTCGATGAGGTTGTTCAATGTGGCGGTGGCTTATTTATGCTTGGTGAGTGTTGTTCTTCTGGCCATACTGGTTCGGCCAGGATTTTTTGTAGGGATGGGTTCCTTCTAACATAGTCTTTGAGATTTTCCTTGTCTGAGAAGACTCTGACTTCTCCACCTATCCTGATCGATAATTTGGATGGGTAGTTTTCTAGGGTTTGTGTTGTTTTCCTTCAATTTTTGGAATACTTTACTCCACTCTCTCCTCTTCTTCATAGTTTCTGCTGATAGGTGTGAGCATAATCTTATTTGGGAACATTTATATGTGATTTCTTTTTTTGCCTAGCTATTCTCTTGATTTTCTCCTTTTCCTCAACTTTGGTGACTTCTTCTTGGGATTTAGTTTAGCTGGTGTTCTTTCAGCCTCCTGAAAGATTCCCTGGTTTTCGTTAATTAAGCTTGGGAAGTTTTCCTCCAAGAATTCCCTTAGTATTGTTGCAGATAATTTCTTTGTTGCGTCTTCCTCCGGTAATCCAATTATTCTGATGTTGTTCCTCTTCATACATCAGACATAGCTCTTAGGTTTTCTTCAGTTACTCTGATGATCTTATTACCTTTTTGTTCACATTTGTTAAAGTCTGCTTGGTAGTCTGCCAAGTCACTAGTGCAGTTCTCTTCTTCCTATAGTCGATTCTTGAGGTCCATGTGTCTGCTACTGGTTTTTGTTACCTCCTCCCTAGGCTCTTATATTTCCCTTTGGTGTGTGGACTTTCTCTACTTATCATTTCATTATTTTTCTGTATTGTTTCCCTCATATCCTGTATGACTCCAAGCAGGATTCTGAAAATTTATTTCTGTGGCAGATCAATGTCTGCTTCTTCTATGTAGGTCATATTGTTCAGGACATCTTCTGCCATAGCCTTTTGTTTCTCCTGTTTTTTTTTTTTCATTGAGGTGGTTGGGGCTGATTGATGTCTGCATTGCGTTGCATTGTTTTAGAGTATACAGGTGCCATTTTCCAGGGAGTCAAAGAGCACCTGCTCTCTCTGGGGCACTTGCAGGAATTCTTCTTCAAACTGCCTGCAGGTAATTTTCCTATGCAATCGGCCTACCACTTTAACCTCCTGTGGCTTCACTCTCAAGAGAAGTGCCCCCAGAAGGCTGGTGGGCTGCTGCTTTGGTGTAGAACACCACAAATGGTGCATGGACTTTCCCTGGTCATGTATATCACTGCTGAGGTTGGGAAGAGATTCCTGCAGCAGTGTGGAACATTGGTGAGTGTTGTCTGAGGTGCCTTACGCCGTGTGAGGCACTAGGGTAGGTGGAAAGAAGCTCCCTCCATCACGTGGGCCCACAGAGGACAAATAGCAGCTTACCCAGCCACACAGGTAGGAATTTCCTGTGAAAAAGTTGGGCATAATATCCTCTGGTGGGGAGCGAACAGTCTTTCTTCATCCTCAGGCTACAGTGCACAGGGTAGACCTCACCTAACGGGGTGCAGGGCAGGCATAAATGCTATAGGCTAAGGGGAGTTGTCTGGAGGTTGGCAGTGGCATGTGAGAGAACAAGGAGACAAAGTGGAGAAAAAATAAACTGATCCCACTGAGACTGTGGGGGGATACAGAGAAGAGAGGTAAACAAAAGTAACAATATACCTGAGCCCCGAACTCTGCCCGTGGGCGTGCAATGGTTTAATCCCTGCCCCGAGGCGATGGCAAGCATAGCTGTGTTGAGGTTAAGCCCTTGTGACAGCTCCAAATAATCCTAGCTCAGGCCTAGCAGTGGTGGGGCTAAGGTCAAACCCTAGACGGCCCCTACTGTGGTAAGCCAAAAGCCCCCAGCCTCTCAAAAACTTGTGGATCTGTGCCTACTTATCTTTATGATGCTCCTCCTGTGATCCCGCAGTGTTGAATTTCCCTCTTAGTAATTCTCCTGGGCTGATTTCTATGGAGTCCCTCTGGTTGTGGTACTTAGTCGCCATCTTCCCGGAAGTCTTGTTTGTTTGTTTGTTTGTGTCTTTTGGCTCCATTTCAAAACCTTCTTCTTAATTTTTCATAGAGTCTTATCATTTATCCCCCTGGGCCAATATGATCTTCCAATAATATTGTTTTTGATTAGCCCCTAGTAAATGTTTTTCAGCCATGGTGATAGAGGGATATTGGCCAATGTACGCTAGTTCCATATCATATCACCTGATTTATTGACTTGTACAGAGTAAAGCCTTTTGTAGCTAGATGCTATTTACACAAACAATGGGGTTAATTTTCAGGCGAAATTTTCAATAACAATCACTAAGAAAGTCAGCCATAGGTCTTTTTAATTTTTTAATCATTTGGTGGGGGGGGGGGGGCTCCAACAACTCTTATCACAATCCATACATCCATCCATTGTTT
This sequence comes from Tenrec ecaudatus, assembly GCF_050624435.1. Taxonomy (NCBI): domain Eukaryota; kingdom Metazoa; phylum Chordata; class Mammalia; order Afrosoricida; family Tenrecidae; genus Tenrec; species Tenrec ecaudatus. The sequence continues at coordinate 108,556,835 of NC_134541.1, read as the reverse complement.
GTCAAGCACATTTGTACAATTGTTGCCATCATCATTCTCAAAAAATGTTCTTTCTACTTGAGTCCTTGGTATCAGCTCCTCGTTTTTCCCCCTTCCTTCCAACTTCCCTCTCCTCATGAACCCTTGATAATTTATAAATTACTATTATTTTGTCATATCTTACAAAGATCTTTTTTATCCTTTGATTTTTAGTCTACTTTTGTCTATGTGTGTATGGTGTGCCTCTTGTAGACAGCATACTGATGGGTCCTGTTTCCCTATTCATCTTACTGCTCTCTATCTCTTAACTGGTGCATTTAGTGCATTAGCATTCAGTGTAATTAACAATAAATAGAAATTTACTGTTGTCCCTTTTCTGCATATGTGAGTGTGTGTGTGTGTGTGTGTGTGTGTGTGTGTGTGTGTTGCTCCTGGTTCCATTCTCTTTTTTTTAAATCATTTTGTTGGGAGCTCTTACAACTCTTACTACAATCCATACATCAATTGTATCGGGCATATTTGTACATATATTCCATCATTCTTTCTAGACATTTACTTTCCATTGAGCACTTGGAATCAGCTCTTCTCTTTTTCCCATCCATGCTCTCTCCCCAACTCTCGTAGCCCCTTGATAGATTATAGATCTTTCATTATATTCAAATATCACCCTGACTGCTGTCTCCCTTCCCCTCTAGATTCTGTTGTTCTTCCCCCTGTATTGGGGGTGGTGGTGGTGGTGGTTATGTGCCAGTCATTGAGATCGGTGCTCCCCTCCCTCTCACCTCTCCCTCCCTTCAATATACCATTTAGGTATCTCTTTTCCCATTCCAGGTCCTGGGTTCCATGTGTTGTGATTTTTATTTCTTACCAATACCTATGTACATGCTCCCATCTAGTCTGGATTGGGAAGCAGCCCTGAAGTCTTGATAGCTGGGGGTTAGGAGGCGTCAAGAGATCAGATATATATTGTGTGTCTCATGGGTGTTCTACTCCACCCTAATTGACTCATCCCCTCCCTGAGACTCCTCTGTGGAGGTAAGTTCCATTGTGCATAGCTCTGGGTCTCCACTCCAACCCTTCTCCATTCTCACCAATGCACTTTTATTTGTTTGTTGACTGTTTGTTGTGTCTTCTGAGGTCCATTATCCTGTGCTCCTGGTTTCTTTACTTACTAAGGTAATTTTGTTTGTGATTTTTCTTATTTTATTTATTGATGTATTTTAATGCTTACTAAAACTTTAGGACATTTTTCTTTTTATTTTAAGGAAATTTATTATTTACTTTGAGGTTACCTTGTGTTCTATTATCTTACTTCCAAATTTAATCTGTCTGATCTCTCTTGAAGTAAACTCACCCTCCTTTCCTCTTAGATCTATAATTATATTATTTACTCTCCCCTCCCCCACCTTTTAAACTTAGTAACAGCATCTGCTTAATTTGGTCTCTCATGTATTTGCTATAAATGTTCTGTATAGTATAACCACTTAGTTTGCCATCTTAACAGGAGTCTTGAAAATTTAAGAGAATTAAAAACTGTATAAGTAAGAAAAAAGGGCAGGAAAGTTAACCCAAAGAATTTTTCCCATCACAACAATGCATGTGCTCATTCTTCAAAGGCATCAAGGGCTGTCCCACAACAATTTGCTTGTGACACCTTACCCTGTCAACCCTACTATTCAGATCTTGCTCCATCACTTCTTTGTGTTCTCCAAACTGAAGGAATGTTGAAAGGATCACAGTTTGTGTCCCTTGAGGATGCCAAACTGATGTGATGGCCTAGCATAAATCCGATAATGCAGAATACTTTGTTAGAGAGATGAATGCACCATCATCATGTGTATACTCCTAACTGTGATAAATGTTGACAACAATAACTTCACATGATGATAGTTTTGTTTAATAACATTTTCTATCCTATTGTGACAAAACTTTTATATTTATCCTCAATTTTTTGGCTCCTCTTTTTCTATTATCCTCCTATTCGTATGTCTTTTGGGTTCTCTGGTATTATATTCTTGGACTTCTTTCTTCTCATTCTACATACTCCTGGAGAATTATATAGAAATTAACACGAGACTGGTAACTTTGCCCAATTTACAATATTCCCATCCTCTGCATCCCTCATCTTCATCCTTCAGGCACACCTGATTGTTTTCCCTCTAATAGATGAGGTCATCCTTACTTCCATCTGCCGGTAATATCTTTACAAGCCATTCACTTTACACTAAACTCCCTTTACTGTTTGTTGTTTTTTCAAACTCCAGGCTTTACTCTTCTCCATCCATCTCAATAGAATTGCTTCCATTAGGGTCCCAATGTGCCCTGTACAGTCTTATATGTACTTGCATGCATTCTATAGCTCTTCTAGCATGAGAACATAAGGCTGGAAAACACAGGGGGAAAATGTTATCTATCTATAAATAAAGGGAGGCACTTTTGAATTTAAAAAGATATCCCGTGGTATGGACTTCCTCAATATGGTACACACTGTACTTCAAGATATCTTCCTTTGATCATTCCATAAAAAACAGATCATATTCTATACCAATTATTGTAAAAAAAATTAAGAATGATTCTGTATTCCATTATCGTCATTGGTAAAAACATCACTCAGTCTATGTAGTAATTGAGCAAAAATGGGGAGGGCGTAGATTTATGAAGACTACACTGAATAAACTCAAGTTCCTAAGCTAAAAAAAGAATGAATAAAAATACTTTAATAATGGAATAACTGAATTTCCAAATCCATAGATTTAAGCTTAAGTCACAAAATTGATAAGATTTGAGGTGCCAGGGGATTCTGTTTGAGACTTTTATCCACCAAGATGGTTTCATCTCTAAGTTTTGAACCAGGTGTTAGATAATAATCTCTCCCGTTACTATGACCCAAAGGAAACAAAAGGTAGGTGCGGCACGTACTCTATTTTATCTCTAATGAGGCTCTCAGGGATTCTGGCCCCAACAGCCATAGAGTCTCCTGTAAATATCTGTCAGTGATTCCCTCAGACATTTTTCATGCACACAGGACTAAGACCATGAATGCCTTCTCCTCACTTACTCTTATATTTCCAAGACGTTCCAATCTTTACAACAAAGAGAAGTATTAGCCAGTTATGCAGAGGTGTTGAATACATAACACCAAACTTAAACAGGTAATATTTCAGCAAAGGACATTTTAGTTGTCGCTTTTGTTTGTTTGATTGTTTGTTTATAAGTCTAGAAATTCTTTCAGCAATACCCTTGGATAAATTTTCAACACCAAGTGACCAAGATAAGTCTTAAATCAAAGGAGCTGTGGGGTAAACCTGGTGGTATTCAGATGCTTCTCTTTTCTTTAGGAACTAAACAAGAGTGCGGTTGAGATCTGAAAAAATATAGGGACGGACCCACATAGTCAAAGAGTTGACTTGTGTGTAAAGCTACCTGTTTGTCAATTGTAAATATACCTCACAAAAGCAGGAGTTCAATATGAGTTGAATCAGGAGTGAGTATAGGACATTAAGAGTATAGGTGAAGGGGACAGATCAATGAACTGATTTGTAAACATGTCTTACACAGGAGTTTGATTGGCTAACTTTTATCCATCCATATCTAGGTCTCTGAATTTGCTGTTGTGCATGAACCTGATTCCGTGGCTATGAGGGAGGCAAATCAGTCGAGTGTCTCTGAGTTCCTCCTCCTGGGGTTCTCCAGGCATTCTCAGCAACAGCAGCAGCTCCTCTTCGTGCTCTTCCTGAGCATGTACCTGGCCACAGTCCTGGGCAACCTGCTCATCATCCTGGCCATCAGCACAGACTCCCGCCTGCACACTCCCATGTACTTCTTCCTCAGCAACCTGTCCTTCATAGACATCTGCTTCTCCTCCACCATAGTCCCCAATATGCTGACCAACACACTCAGCAGTGACATCATGTCTTTCCTGGAGTGTCTCACACAGCTGTATTTTCTTATTGCCCTTGCTGATATGGACAATTTTCTCCTTGCTGTGATGGCCTATGACCGCTTTGCTGCTGTATGCCACCCCTTGCACTACACAACAAAGATGACCCCTCAGTTATGTGTCCTGCTGGTCACTGGCTCTTGGGTTGTTGCCATTCTGAATGCTCTGTTACATACCCTGCTGATGGCTCGACTCTCATTCTGTGTGGACAACACTATCCCTCACTTCTTTTGTGATATGACAGCTCTCTTGAAACTGGCCTGCTCTGACACACACCTCAATGAGATGATGAGTCTTACTGAGGGGGGTCTGATAATAACAATTCCATTTGTTTGCATCCTTGTTTCCTACATTTGTATCACCTCTGCTGTCCTGAGAGTCCCGTCCACAAATGGAAAGTGGAAAGCCTTCTCCACTTGTGGCTCCCACCTGGCTGTGGTTTCCCTCTTCTATGGCACCATCATTGCTGTGTATTTCAACCCTTCATCCTCCCACTCCACCGAGAAAGACACGGCAGCTACTGTGTTGTACACAGTGGTGACGCCCATGCTAAACCCTTTCATCTACAGCCTAAGAAACAAGGACATTAAAGGGGCCGTAACAAAAATGATTTCTATGAATTGTTTTTATGTTCAACATTAAATCTTTTACACTCATTTCTAAAAGGTAGCATTTAATCTCGTCTATGTTTTGTCTTGAGAAATTGAAACTGCACAGTTTCATAATTTTTTATTGTGAATTGGTTAAAGGTTGTAGGGCAGATTAGCCTTCCAGTCAACAGCACACACTCGATTTGCATCACATAATTGATTGCAATTCCCGCAATGCAAGATCACTTATCCTTCCTTCCTCCTTCTTGTTTCTACTCCTCTGTCTTTCCTAACCTTTATGGTCTTTATTTTGATCATACCATGGTCACTCTGTCTGAAACTCAAGTTCTTTGAATTTCTCAATGTGAAATACAGAAGTGTATAGTTCATTTAGGGCCTCAGGAAATCCTAATGCTTCCAGGCTTTTGAGCTAATTATTCTTACCACTTTATCTGAGCTTTATGTATCATACATCATTACAGCAGAAACACAGGTAATATAAACAAGAAATCAGATAATATAAACAAGAAAAAAATAACTTCCTCAATTCCAGTGCACAGGAATGTCAATTTCAGCTTTTCTTTATGCAAATGGCCATAAAATACCTATAGTTTTTATTTTGCAGAACATATATATTTCTATCTGGTTCCTTGAGCAAAATTTACTCAGAATTCATTTTGCTTCTGCATTAACACATAATAGAAATTTACTGTTTAATATGTGATTTCAAACTGATTTTGAAACACTTAAAGACATTTAAGAAAATCAAGAAATATTTAACACTGGCAAAAATACCACTGAGCAGGAAACTCTGGATTTTAAGAAAGAATGAGGGCAACAGGGCAGTTTTCCTTAATTTCTTCTTTCAGAAAAATGGATGAGGACATCTTGTATGAAATCTGGTAAAATTCAGAATCCAAGGCTGTTTCTGAGACAAGAATATTATTTTTTAAATTAAACTTGTCAGATTTGTATATTAAGGTACAAGGGAATGTTTTCAATAGTCGATCTATAGATTTCCCAAGTCTTCAAACTCTGTCAGAAGGGGCTTGTTCCTAGACGGCAGGATTGATGGAATGATCACTAGCCTGTGTTTTGTGTGTGACCATGTGGATAAAGGTGGGACTAAGAAAACGGGGTTGTTGTTTCAAATACCTCCTTTACTTAGAAACTATAAAATGTTTTATTTCAGGTACATCCTGTGTCGCTACCTTTACAGAAAGTCATTGACTTCACTAGGTTTTGAAACATATTAACATGTCTTTGTTTCTAGTATTTCTAAATAGGCTTTAAAATCTCTATATGTTTCTTACTATTCTTTTGGTTCCTAACTTGATTCCCACTTTACTGACTGTTTTGCTAGACGCTTGTACCATCTGTTTCTTATGAATTGGTTCTTGGATTTGATCAATTTCAATTATTGCCTACTTTAAATTTTTTATTTTATCCAAGCATCATGAGTGTTTCCCCATAAATATCTAACGTATGCATCCTTTTTAATCATTAATTCATGAAACACATCCTAAAATATTTTTAGAAATACATACTTGAACATTAGTAGTTGTCAAGTTAGTTCCAGGAACACTGGCCCACAGGAGCTCTCAGGGAGTCTCTTTATTGCAGCAGATGCCCACACCTTCCTCCCAAGATCAGCGGGTGGTTTCCAACTGCTGACCTTTTGGTTAACCAGTCAATGCTTAGCTACTGTGTTACAAGGGCTACACAAATACAATTATCTGGTGTTCATTTACTATGATTTATACTCTTTTAACTAATACATCAATAAGAAGCATTGTTAATATATATTTGAAGGTATTCGTATGTATTTTATAAGAATTAATTCTTTAAAAAAATGGAAGTTTGAGATGCTACTTAATACTGCAAGAAATATTACCTGATTGCACAAGAGGAGAGTAAAAGGAAATAGTGGAAAGAACTAGGAGACAAATGGGCTTTTATACAGGTCTAAATATAGGCATGTACATATGTAAATATATTTTTGTATAATAATAAGGAAATAGATATATGTGCATACATTGTTATGTCAAGTATCAAGGTAGCAGATGAATATTGGACTTCTACTCAAGTACTTCTTCAACACAAGAACACTTTGTCCTAATAACTTGGCATTCCATAATGCTCAGCTTCCAGATAGTATCACTGAAGACAAAATGGGTGCATAAGCAAATGTGGTGAAGAAAGCTGATGGTGCCTGGATATCAAAAGAGATCGTGTCTGTACTTAGGGCTAGAAGATAAAAATAGTGGCCATCTAGCTAAGAAGCAACAAAGTCCACTTGGAAGAAACACACCAGCCTGTGTGATCATGAGGTGTCAATGGGATCAGGTACCAGACATAAAAAACCCCAAACAAAAAATCATATCAATCTGAATGAGGGGGAGTGTGGAGTGGAGATGCAAAGCCCATCTGTAGACAATAAGACATCACCTTACAGGAGTGTCACAAGAAAGGGTCACATTAGTCATGGTGCACTATAGCAACAAAAAAACATACAACATTCCTCTAGTTCTTTAATGTTTCCTTCCTCCCACTCCCCACTATCATGACCCCAATTCTACCTTACAAATCTGCCTAGACAAGAGCATGTACACGGTTACAGATAAGAGCTGGAAACACAGGGATTCCACGATAGATTAACCCCTCAGGAACAATAATGAGATTATCGATACCAGGAAGGTAAAGGGAAGGTTGGGGGGAGAAAGAGGGAACTGATCACTATGATCTACATATAAATGCCTCCCAGCAAGACATAACAGAAAGGTGGGTGAAGGGTATCAGTGTAAGACATGAAAAAACAATTTATAATTTATCAAGGGCTCATGAGGGAGAGAGGGTAGAGGAGGGAGGGGAAAAACTGAGGAGCTGATAACAAGGGCTCAAGTAGAAAATAAATGTTTTGAAAATGATGATGGCAACAAATGTACAAGTGTGATTGACACAACGGATAGATGTATGGATTATGATAAAAGCTGTATGATTCCCCATTAAAATGATTTTAAAATAAAAATAATAAAAACAAACGTTTTTTCCTGAAGAAGAAGAAGAAGAAGAAAAGACTGCAAACACTATTTTATCTGATAGACAGGCACCATCTAATTTCTTCACCACATTTTGCCATAGCACCCATATTTTCTGTGTGCCCTTCCTGAAGGCAAGTACTGAGCAGGGCCATGATGCAAGAGCTGATTGTTCTTAAATTGGGGCTAGTGTTTAGTGTAAGCCCCAAATCCATTCCCGTATCTCATTCTTGTTTGTTTTTATCTGCCTTTGGCTCCCATTCAAAACTTCGTTGTTAATATTTGGTGGAGAATCTTATTGATCATCCCCCTGGGCCATATTGAACTTCCATTAATATTGACTTTGATTAGTCCTTGGTAAAAAAAAAAAATTAAAGCCCTGTTAAGAGAGAGATAATGAGCCACTGCAGGCTAATTCACAGAACATGAATTATTCACTTGTACAGAGTCAATTCTTTTGTAGCAGGATGCTATTTACACAAACAATGGGGGTGACTTTGTCATGGGATTTTTACAATAATAATCACTAAGAGAGTCAGCCATGGGTAATTTTTATTCTTTGATTTTTAGTCTACTTATGTTTTTGTGTCTATAGTGTGCCTGTTGTAGACATCATATTGATGTGTCCTCTTTTCCTGTTCATCCTACTACTATGTCTTAATGGGAGCATTTAATCAATTTCCATTCAGTATAATTAACAATAAATAGAAATTTACTACTGTAATTTTTCTGTGTATTGTGGGTGTGTGAGTGTGGTGCTCCTGGATTCTTTAGTCATATAATTATCTGTACTAAGTTAATTTTGTTTGCTATTTTTCTTATTTTATTCATTGAAGTATTTTAATGCTTACTAAATCTTTATGGATTTTCTGTTTTCATTTTAATAAGATTTATTTATTTTCCTTGAGGTTACCTTGTGTTCTATTATCTTATTTCCAAATTTAAAGCTGTCTGAGCTATCTTGAGTATAACTCAACTTCCTGTCCTCTTAGATCTATAATTACATTACTTACTCTCCTCTCCCCCACATTTATAACTTCTGTTTAATTTAGTCTCTCGTGTCCTTGCTATAAAGGTTCTGTGAAGTATAACTACCTAGTCTGCCATCTTAACAGAAGTCTTGAAGTTTTAACAAAACTGAAAAACTGTGTTGGCAAGAAAAGGGCTAGGAAAGCTAATCTGAATAATTTTTTCCCCAATACAACAATGTACCTGCTCATTTTTCAAAGGTATCAGGCTGGCCCACAACAATTTCCTTGTGAACCTTACCCTGTAAACACCCGTGTCCCAATCTTGCTCCTTCAAACTTCTTTGTGTTCTCAAAAGTAAAGGACTGCTGAAAAGAACACAGTTTGTGTCTCCCGTGGATGCCAAACTGGTGTGATGGCAGAGCATAAATTCAATAATGCAGAATATTTTGGAGAAGGGTTAAAGAGATAGATACACCATCTTCATATGTGTATACATCTAAATGGGGTACAGGTTGACAACAATAACTTCACATGATGAGAGTTTTGTTTAATAACATTTTCTATACTATTGTGACAATACCTTTTTATTCGCCCTGATTTTTTTCACCTCCTCTTTTCCCATTATCCTCCTATGCATATGCATTTTTTGGTTCTCTGGAGTGATATCCTTGGACTTCTTGCTTCTCGTTCTAGTACTCCAGGACAATTACAACCAATCTAATGACTACAAGTGAACCCGAGAATGGGAACTTCACTCCTGTTACAACAATCCCATCCTCTGACTGCCTTTCTCACTTCTCTAGTCCTCACCATCATCCTTAAGCCAAACCTGATTGTTTTCCCCCAATAGACGAGGTCATCCTTGCTTCCATCTTCCTGTAATATTTTTACAAGCCATTGACTTCGCACGAACATTTCTTTACTGGTTGTTGTTTTTTCCAACTCCAGTATGTACTCTTCTCCATCCATCTCTATATAATTGCTTCCATTAAGATTCCAGTGTTCCCTGTTCATCCTTCTATATACTTGCATGCATTCTATACCTCTTCTAGGATGAGAATATAAGGCTGGGAAAGAAAGAGAAAAATGTTGTAGATCTATAAATAAAGGGGACACTTTTAAATTGAAAATAATATCCCAAGAATAATCTAGTCAAACAGTGCAGCTTCTCAATCAGAGTACGCACTGTGATTCAAGATATCTCCCCTAGATCACTCCATTAAAAACAGACCATATTCTATACCAAATGTTTAAAATGTTAAAAAACAATTCTATAATCCACTATCCCCATTGTAAAGACACCACTCAGTCTATGTAGCAAATGAGCAAAAATGGGGAGGGCGTAGATTTATGAAGATTGCAGTGCATAAATTCAAGTTCCTAAGCTAAAAAAAGAATGAGTAAAAATATTATAATGACGGAATAACTGAATTTTCAAACCCAAAGATTTAAGCTATAGTCACAAAGTTGATAAGATTTCAGGTCCCAGGGAAATCTGTTTGGAAATTCTCTTCTCCAAGATTGTTTTATCTCTAAGTATTGAACCGGGAGTTAGATAATATTCTCTAGCATTACTATGACCCAAAGGGAACAAAATGTAGGTGCGGCACTGACTCTCTTTTTGTCTCTAATGAGGCTCTCACGGATTCTGGCCCCAACAGCCATAATCTCCTGTAAATACCTCTCTGTGCGTCCCTCAGACATTTTCATGCACACAGGACTACGACCATGAATGCCCTGGTGCTCCTCACTTACGCCTGTATTTCCAAGTTTTTCCAAACTTTACAATAAAGAGAAATATTGGCCAGTTATGCAGAGATAATGAATATATAACACCTACACCACCAACCTTCAACAGGTAATATTTCAGCAAAGGAGACCTTGATTGTTTCTTTTGTTTGTTTGTTTATAAGACTAGAAATTCTTTTAAGAATACCCTTGGATAAATTTTCGACAAGTGACCGAGGGAAGTTCTAAATCAAAGAACTTGTTAGATGAACCAGCAGTATTCAGATGTCTATTTTCTTGCTTAAAAATGAATGGGGTTGAGATCTGAAAAATGTAAGAATAGACACATATACTCACAAAGTTGACTTGTGTGTATTGCTGTGTGTTTGCCAGTTATAAATATACCACACAAATGTTCAGGATTTCAATATGAGTTGAATCAGGGTTGACTACAGGATATTAAGGGTGTAGGTCAAGTGGACAGATCTCCTAGTAAATCTGTGAACTTAGTTGCAAACATCTTAAACTGGGGTTTAATTTGCTACCTTTTATCCATCCATATCTAAGTCTCTGAATTTTCTCTTGTGCATGAACCTGATTCAGTGGTGATGAGTGAGGCAAATCAGTCAAGTGTCTCTGAGTTCCTCCTCCTGGGGCTCTCCAAGCATCCACAGCAGCAAAAGAAGGTCCTCTTTGTGTTCTTCCTGAGCATGCACCTGGTCACAGTCTTTGGAAACATGCTCATCAGCAAAGGCTACCTCCTGCAAACCCCCATGTACTTCTTCCTCTGCAACCTGTCCTTTGTGAACCTCTGCTTCTCCTCCACCACAGTCCCCAATATGCTGACTAACACACTCAGCAGTAAGACCATGTTTTCCCTGAGTGTCTCATGCAGATATATTTTTTCTATGTGTTTGGTGATGTGGACAATTTCCTCTTGGCTGTGATAGCCTATGATAGCTTTGTTGCTGTGTGCCACCCCTTGCACTACACAACAAAGATGATCCATCACTTCTGTGTCCTGCTGGTCACTGTGTCTTGGATCATTGCCATTCTGAATGCTCTGTTGCATTCCCTGCTAATGACTTGACTCTCATTGTGTATGGACAACACTATCCCTCACTTCTTCTGTGAAATGACTGCTCTCCTGAGACTCTCCTGCTCTGACAGACACCTCAATGAAATGATGATTCTTACTGACCATGATGATACCATTGATTTGCATCCTAGTTTCCTACATTTGCATCACCACTGCTGTCCTGAGAGTCCCATCCACAAAGGGAAAGTGGAAAGCCTTCTCCACCTGTGGCTCCCACCTGGCTGTGGTGTCCCTCTTCTATGGCACCATCATTGCTGTGTATTTCATCCCATCATCCTCCCACTCAGCTGAGAATGACATTGAAGCTGCTGTGATGTACACGGTGGTGACGCCCATGCCGAACCCTTTCATCTACAGCCTGAGAAACAAAGACATTAAAGGGGCCATAACAAAAATGATTGCTATGAATTTTTTATATGCAACAAAAATCTTTTTCACTAGTTTCTAAAATGTAGCAGTTATTCACCTGTGTATTCACCTGGGGAAATTAAAACTGTACAGATTTTGAATTTTTTATTATGAATTGGGTAAAAGTTGTAGAGCAGATTAATTTTCCAGTCAACAACACATGCCGAATGTGTATCACATCAACGATTGCAATTCCCACAACCAAATTACACTTATCCTTCTTCCTTTCTACGTCTTGATTCTATTCATCCTTATTTCCTAATCCTTCTGATCTTTATTTTGATCATACCACAGTCACTCTCTGACGCTCATGTTCTATGAATTTCTCAATATGAGATACAGAGAGGTTTAGTTCTTTTCAGGATTTAGGAAATCCTAATTCTTCCAGGAATTAGAGCTCATTATTCTTACCATTTTATCTCAGCTCTATATGTCATACAATTTTAAGCAGAAATACATGTCATTTAAACAAGAAATAAGGTAATATAACCAAGAAGGTGCATTATCTCAACACAGCCATAGCTTGGTACCACCTCAGGACAGGGATTAAACACTTTCAGCCCATGGGCAGGGATCCGGGCTCAGCTACACTATTACTTTTGTTTCCCTCACTTTTCTCTGTCACCCCCACAGTCTCAGCTGGCTTCTTTTTTTTCCTTTCTTTTTTCCCCCTTTTATCTTCCCTTTTCTCTCACATGCCACTGTTGACCTACAGACCACTATCCTTAACCTAGGTATTTGCACCTGCTCTTCACCCATCTAGGAGGGCTTCACACTCTGCTGTGTAACATGAGGTGGGGGAAAGCCAACCCACCCTCCACCACCAGATATCTGGCACAAATTCATCCTAAGGAAATTCTTCTCAACCTCCCTCTGCAGTGCTTAACACTTAAGGGGAAACACTGTCTGGGATCTCCTATTAATCCTCTGTGGTCCCACATAACTGAAAGAAATTCCTCCTCCCTGCCTGCCGTAATGCCTCACATAGCCTAAGGCAGATCGGTCAACACTGCCCAATGTCCCAATCTGCTGAAGAAAGCTCTTCCCAACTTCCTCAGCTATCTACCATACCAGGGAAATTCCGCCCACCAACCACAGTGCTCTACAACAAAGCGGGTAACCCACCAGCCTTCTGTGCCACTGCCATTGTAGTGTACAGCCCTGCACGCCCTCTGTGGCACCCCAAGCTGCCATGGGCCACACCATCACAGCTTCTTGTGAGAACACTAAGTCCACCACAATCCTTGTGGGTCCACAACAACCCAATGAGCATCCCCTGAGAGGACCATCCAACTTACCCTCCAAATAACAGAATACTGGTTGACTAGGTAAAGAGTGAAGCCCCAGGAGGATAAAGTGGTAGGTCAATGCCATAGTGAAATTAGCTGCAGGCAGTTTGAATAAGCATTCTTATGAATCATCCAGAGATAGCCAGTGATCTTTCCCAGGAAAATTGCACCTGGCTCCTCTAAAACAAATCAGTGCAAACAGCAATCAGCCCCAATGACCTCAACGAAAAACATGAGAAATAAAGGCAATGGCAGATGATGTCCTGAATCTAAAGATGTGCATAGAAGAAGCAGACATTAATCTGCCAAAGAAAGACCCTTTCAGAATGCTGCTTAGAGTCATACAGGTTATGAGGGAAACAATACAGAAAAAAGATGAAATGATAGAGGAGATGAAGTCCAAACACCAAAGAGAAATACAAGAGCTAAGGAAGGAGATAAATGCCAGAAACAGACTCACGAACTATGCAAATTGACTGGAGGAGGCAGAGAACAGCACCAGTGACCTAGAGAAAAGCCAAGCAGACTTCAACAAACGCAAGCAAAAACCTAATAAGATTATCAGAGAAACTGGAGAAAGCCTAAGAGCATTATCTGATATTATGAAGAAGAACATCAGAATAATTGGATCACCACTGGACAAAGAAGAATTCATCTGCAACAACAGTGAGAGAATACTTGGAGCAAAAGTTCTCCAGCTTAATGAATTAAAACCAGGCAACCATCCAGAAGGCTGAAAGAACACCAGCTAGACTAAATCCCAACAAGAAGTGACCAAGACACAGAATAGTTAAGCTACCCAATTTTGAGGTTATGGGGAAAATCATGAGCACAACTACAGAAAAACAAGTAATCCCATATAAAGATTCCCAAATAAGAATGTGCTCACATCTATCAGCAGAGACTATGAAGAAGAGGAGAGAGTGGAGTAACATATTCCAAAAATTGAAGGAAAATAACACAAACCTAAGAATACTCTACCCAGCCAAATTATGGAGAAGTAAGAGTCTTCCCATACAAGGAAAAACTCAAGGAATACTTTGGAGGAAACCCAGCCCTACTGGGCAGAAGAGAACGGCACTCACCAAGCAAAAATAAGAGACCATTACAGAAAAGAACCTCACCCAGAGGGCAACAAAGAGAAAAGAGCCCCAATATAATATTGACTTAAGGGTGGAAAGAAGTATAGTACACACACATGCATAACCCACGGATAAGAAGGGGAGTTCTAAAAAACTCAACACAAAAGATGTAAGATGACCTCACAGAGTCCACAGAAGGAGATAATAGCCCTTAATATCAATTGACTGAATTCAGGCATTAAAAGACTGAGGTTAGCAGACTGGCTTAGGAAACAGTCCAAAAATCTGTTACCTACAGGAGACACATCTCAAGACTACAGACAAAAGTAGGCTAAGAATAAAAGGGTAGAAAAAGGAATCCAAGCAAAGAGCAATTCAAAAAACAAAATCAGGGTTGCAATCCTAATCTCAGATAAATTGACCTCAATCTGCAAACCTTAAAAAATGAGGAGGGACATTATAAAATGCTCAAGGGAACGGTAGGCAAAGAATCATGAAGCATTTTAAACTTTTATTCCCTGAATGAGAGACCTGCTGAATACATCAACCAAACACTCTAAAAGATGAAAAAAGAGATCGCAGCCTCAACTATTATAGTAGGAGACCTCTAAGCACCACTCTCTGAAGAAGATAGAAACAGGGAAAGAAAGTAAACAAAGAGGCTAGAGATCTAAACATTTAATTAAACAGTGTGACCTGATAGATATCTACAGAGCTTTTCGTCCAAATTTTAAAAATTCGCATTCTTTTTGAGCCCACGTGGCACGTATTTGAAGACAGACCACATGCTGGGGCATAAGGCAAATCTCCATGAATTTAAAACCAGTGACATCATACAGATCTCTCTCTCTGACCACTGTGAAATGACTGGAAATCAACAAACGAAAAATGAAAAAACAAGAGCAAACAATTGGGGTATGATTAACACTCTATTGCAAAAGGAGTGCATACTGGCACAGATCAGAGGTGAAATTAGGAAATTTCTAGAAACCAATGAGAATGAGAACAAGATTTACCAAAATAAGTGTAACAATAAATAGATCCTTCTAGAATGGGAGGGAAATTAAAAATTCAAGTTCATAAAACATGCAGACAATTGCACTGGTTGAGACTAGGGGACTTCCTAAGACTATTGATCTGAGACAATTTAAATCTTCAACTAAAATTATCCTTAGCAGTTACCTTGTAACTAAATAACAGACTGGCTCATAAAATAAAGAACATTATCTATGAATAATAAGCTCCTTTAAGAAAAGTTATCTAAATTTTGAGAAATCTGATCACTCTATACCAAGGCAAAACACTAAGGGGGTGCAAAAGAACAGCAAGGGAACAACGCAACGAAGTCCCCAGGAAATACCAAAAATAGACTTTGGGGCCAGGGCTTGCTCCCCAACGGACTGGACTGGAAAACACTCCTAAAAGTCAACGAACAGTCCTTGAACTAACTACAAGCTTTTCTTTCTTGTTTTGTTTTTGTCATTGGTTTGTTGTTGTTTTAATTTATTTTGTTGCTTGGTTTTGCTCTGTCTTGTTTATGTGCATGTTATTATCTCCCCAGTTTTGTCTAAATAAAATAGGCTGTATGAACAATCTGGAAGAGAAAACAACAGGACCAACAATGGCGGGGGTACATAGGTGAGGGGCAAGTGGGAGGAAAGGTAGTGGTGTTAACAAACCCAGGGACAAGGGAACAAGAAGCGATCCAAATTGGTGGTGAGGAGGGTGTAGGAGGCCCGGTAGGGCATAATCAAGGGTAATGCAACCAAGAGGAATTCCTGAAACCCAAAAGATGACTGAGCATGATAGTGGGACAAGAAGAAAGTCTAAGGAAATAGAGGAAAGAGCTAGGAGGCAAAGAGCATTTATAGAGGTTTAAATAAAAGCATGTACTTACATAAATATATTTATATATGAGTATGGGGAAATATATGGGCATGTAGTTATGGGTTTGGTATCAAGGTAGCAGGCCTCTTGTCAAGTACTTTCTCAATGCAAGAACACTTTTTCTATTAAACTGGATTTCCATGATGCTCACCTTCCCAACACAATCACTGAACACACAATGGATGAATGAGAAAATGTGGTGAAGAAAGCTGATGATGCCCGGCTATCAAGAGATCGTGTCTGGGGTCTTAAAGGTTTGAAGGTAAACTGAGAAGCAACAAATCCCATATGGAGGAAGCACACCAGCATGAGTGACCACAAGATGCTGAAGGATCGGTTATCAGGCAACAAAGAACAAAAAAAATCAGATCATGTGTGCTCACCTCCCTGATACCATTACTGAAGACAAATGGCTGTATAAGCATATGTGGCCAAGAAAGCTGGTGGTGCCTGGCTTTCAAAAGATGTAGCATCTGGAGTCCTAAAGGCTTGAAGGTAATCAAGCAGTATCTAGCTCAGAAGCAACAAAGCCCACATGGAAGAAGTACCCTAGCCTGTGCGAACACTAGGTTTCGAAGGGATCAGGTATCAGGCGTCATCAGGACAAAAAAATTATATCATAATGAATGAGAGTGGTGTGTGTGGAGTGGAGACCCAAAGCCTATTTGTAGGCCACTGGACATCCCCTTACAGAAGGGCCTCGAGGAGGAGACGAGACAGTCAGGGTGCCATGTAGCAACGATGAAACACAACTTTCCTATGGTTCCGAAATGCTTCCTCCTCCCCCACTATCATAATCCCAATTCTACCTCACAAATCTTGCTAGACCAGAAGATGTACACTGGGACAGAGATGAATTGGAAACACAGGGAATCCAGGACGGATGATCCCTTCAGAACAAGTGGTGAGACTGGAGATATCAGGAGTGTGGAGAGAGGTTGGGGTGGAAAAGGGGAACTGATTACAAGGATCTACATATAACTCCTTCCCTGCGGGAAGGACAACAGAAAAGTGGATGATGGGAAACATTTGGCAGTGTAAGATATGACAAAATAATAATTTATAAAGTATCAAGGGCTCATGAGGGTGGGGCAAGCGGGGACAGAGTGGGAAAAATGAGGACCTGATGCCAGTGACTTAAGTGGAGAGCAAATGTTTTGAGAATTAATGTATAAATGTGCTTTATACAATTGATGTATGTATGGATTGAGATAAGAGTTGTATGAGCCCATAATAAAATGATTAATTAAAAAAGAGAGGGGGAAAAAGTTATCTATAGAGGACAAAATTGTCAAAAATTATTCTGAAGTGATGATGAGGAAATAAGGGGCCAGGGAAACCATAATACTTGAAATGGTACAACCAGAATGGGATGTTCAAGAATAATGAGAAGTTGTGAAAAAAATAACCAAGATTACTGAATAATCTGAGTAGAAATTGTTAGAGGGGAATTTGATTTACTGTGTAAACTTTCACCTTAAACACAATAAAATATTAATTAAAAAAACAAGATATAGAGATCTGCATTCATTCCAAAGTGAAAATAGGGAAATAATTGAACAAAATTACAATATTACATACAAGTAAAATTTTGCTGAAACTGATTAAAAATGGATGAGACAGTACATCAATTTGGAGCTGTAAAAATTGCAATCTAGGTTCAAGAGAATGTGGCATGAGGGACACTATTGCTAACATCAGTTCTATCTTCGACGATTCCAAAAGGATGTTTGCTTGTGTTTTATTGACTATGCAAAGACTTTCAACTGACAAAATCCCTGGAAACTATGGATATCATTGTAAAAAAATGAGAATTACATTATACTTAATTGTGCTAATGGGGGATGTGTGAACAGACCAAGAGGCAGCCATTTGAACAGAAAGAGGGCATACTGCAAGGCTTAAAATCAGGGACAATGTCTATTAGTGTTGTATCCTACCACCATACTTATTCAATCTGTATACTAAGAAACCCATCCAAGAAGTTTGATTATAATAAGAGGCACCAGGAGTTGAGGAAAATTTATTAAAAACTATAATATGGGGATGACACAGTCTTGTGTCCTTAAAGCAGAGGACTTGTATCATTTACTGTTGAAAAAAATTTAAATACGGGCTTCAGTATGGGTTACAACTCAAAATCCACAAAACACAACTTCTTATAACTAAACCAACAAACAAGATCATGACAAATGGAGAAAATAATGAAGTTATATTTTACTTGAATGAATAATCACCATTCTTGGAAGCAGCAGCCGAGAAATCAGACAAGGATATGTATTTGGACAAATTTGTTGTAAAAGACCTCTTTAAATGTTAAAGAGAAGATGTCACTTTGAGGATTAAGGGTGCCTGACTCAAGTTACAGTATTTGAATTACCTCAAATTCATGCGAAACCTGGACAGTGAGTAAGAGACACTACAGCTAATTCATTTAAATTGTGGTATTGGAAAATCATATTAAATATATCTTGGACTGCCAGAGCCAACAGATCTCTTTTACAAAAAGTGTAGCCAGGTTATGCTTTAGAAGAGAAGATGGAAAGCCTGCTTCCCATGCTTTGGGCATGAGATTTGCTTTGGAGAGATCATTCCTAGAAAAGAGATTTCATGGTTGTTAAAGCAGAGAGGGTCAGCAAAACAGAGGAATGTCAAGGACAGAGGTTGACCCAGAAGTTGCAACAATGGACTCAAACACAATAGCAATTGTGAGCATGACACTGGATGGGACGATGTTTCATTCAGTCTGAACTGACTCAACAGCACCCAAGTGCTTTTCCTTCTCCATAGACATCAACCCAGATTTGAAAAGTAATGAGACAAGCTCCCATAAGGTTCTGCTTAAGGTTTGTCTCCAACAAAACACTTTCATCTACAAGTCCTGACTTAGGAGTTGCATAATACTCACTCTCATCATTGTGCAGTACAAAGGGACCAAAGAGAAGTGGGACAAATTACAGTTACTTTCCTCTTGTATCTAATGAGGCTCTTAGGGAATCTGGTCCCAATGGAAAAGAACACTTGTGTAAATACCTGCTCTGTGATTTCCCTCAAATATCTTTTATGCTCAAAGTACTAGAAATATGAATCCCTCATTTCTTCAGGACCTGGCCACACTTCCCAAACTTTCCAATTCCCACAATAGAGAGAAGTATTTGCCAAACATACAGACATGAAGAACACATGAGAGTTTTTTTTAAATTAGTTGGGCCTTAATAGGATAACATATGATTCCATATTTCAATCATGTCATGTAGAATGGCTAACACAATCAGTTTCCAACACGTGAGAGTTTTAACATCAAGTTTCCTAAGGTGAGATTACAGCAGAATGGATAGAAATACTTCTTTACTGAGGATGGTATTCTCTTAGTAACTATCTTAGTTAAATTTTGTAGACTCGTGTATAATAACAGAAGTGCTAAACTCAATAAAAATGAGAGCTGTCTGACTTTTTATAAGCTACTAAGAAGTGAAGTAATGACCTTGAAATGTTAAGAGACCTACACAGTTATGGAGATGGGCTAAGCATGTGCCTATGTATGCTTTATCAAATTAAAATGATGAATCAAATGGGACCAGCATCATCTAAGACTGGGAACCAGAAGTTGGTTATATAGAACTGTGGACAGATGCTGAAACGGAGCCACTGATAAACAAGATTATGGCTAGAGACTGATTTGTACCATCTGAAATCTCAGTTTTTATGTTCCTACCCACTGTTTCTCTCCTCTGTGTCTGGACCTCGACCTATGAGTGGGGAGACAGCCCCAGGAGCAACAGATCCTCTTTGCGCTCTTCTTTAGCACCTACCTACCCACAGTCCTGGGAAATCTGCTCATCATCCTGACCATCGGCACAGACTCCCGACTGCACACCCCCATGCACTTTTTCCACAGCAACCTGTCTTTAATGGACTTCTGTTTCTCCTCTACCAATGTTCCCAAGATGCTGGTCAACTACATATTGGGGAGTCAGACCATCTCCCTTCTTGGGGGTCTCACACAGTTCTATTTTTAAATTATGTTTAGTCTTGGACCGTTGCCTCTTGGCTGTGATAGCCTATGTATGATCTATTTGTTGCTGTGGGTCACCCCTTACATTACACAACAAAGATGGAACAATTATGTGCCCTCCTGCTTGCTGGGATTTGGGTCATTACAAATCAGTGCTCTGTTCATACCCTCCCGATAACTTAACCTTCATTCTCTGGAGACAACAGGATCGCCACTTCTTCTGTGATGCAGCTCCTTGCCTGAAACTCTCCTGCCCTGACAACAAAATGAGATGGTAATTCTTACTGAGGGGATACTGCTAACTCTAATTTCATTTATTTGTGTCCTGGCTTGCTACACTTACATTACCTCTGCTGTCCTGAGAGTCCCATCCAGAAAGGGAAATGGAAAGTCTTCTCCACCTGCGGCTCAAACTTGACTGTGGTTTCTATCTTCTATGGCACCATCATTGTGGTGTATTACAGCCTGCCATCCTCCCACTCAACTGAGTAGGACACTGAAGCTGCTGCGATGTACATGGTGGTGAACCCCATGCTGAACACTTTCATTTACAGCCTCGGGAAAAAGGACATGAAATGGATGCTAGGCCATAGCCCAAGGCTGGGGAAAACCCGACTACCTTCATTCAACCAGGGGATATTCCCCTAAATATGTTCCCGGGGAATTCCTGCCTGTGTGGCTGGGGGGAGCTCCTATCTGTCCTCTGTGGTGCTAAGTGACTAAGAAAACTTCCTCTCGCATGCTCTAGTGCTTCTCAAGGTGTATGGCAGCTCAGACAACACTTGCCAAAGTTACACACTGATTCAGAAACCTCTGCCCAAATTCTACAGTGATTACCTGACCAGGGCAATTCCACCCACCATTGATGGGGCTCTACACCAAAGCAGGCAACCCACCAGCCGTCTGTGGCATTCCCCTTGCAGTAGAAATCCCCACACATCTCCTGCAGCACCCCAAGCAGCTATGGACCACCCCATCATGGCTTCTTGTGAGTTCACCCAGTACAGTACCATCTTCGTGGATTCACAACAACCTAATCAGTGTCCTCTGAGAGTACCATCCAAGTTTCCTTCCAAATAACAGAATACTGGTGAACTGGGAAAGAGTGAAACCACAGGAGGAAAAAGGGTTAGGGTAGCCTAATTCCATAGTGAAATTAGCTGCAGGGAGTTTGAAGAAGCTTTCCTATGAGTCTCTCAGAGAGAACCATTGCTCTTTGACTCCCTGAAAAATGGCACCTGGATCCTCTAAAATAACGAGATGAAAACAGCAATGAACCCCAACATTCTCAAACCAAAAAAATGGGAGAAACAAAAGGCAATGACAGAAGATGTCCGAACCTAATGACATGCATAGAAGAAGCACACATTGATATGCGACAGAAAGAAATTTTCAGATTGCTGCTTGGAGTCATACAGGATATGAGGGAAACAATACAGAAAAAGTATGAAATGATAGAGGAGATAAAGCCCATACACAAAAGGAAAATACAAGAGCATAGGGAGGAGATAACAAAAACCCATAGTGGAGTCACAGACTCAACCAATCAACTGAAGGAGACAGAAAACTGGACCAGTGACATGGAGAACAGCCAAGCAGACTAAACAAAAACAAATAAAACACTAATAAGATCATCAGAGAAGTTGAAGAAAGCCTAACACCTATGTCTGATGCTATGAAGAGGGACAGCATCAGAATAATTGGATGACCGGAGGAAGACACAAGAAAGAAGTCATCTGCAACAATAGTGAGAGAATTCTTGGAGGAAAAATTCCCAGGCTTAATGAAGGAAAACCAGGAAGCCATTCAGGAGGCTGAGAGAACACCATGTAGACTGATTCCCAACAAGAAGTCACCAAGCCACATAATAGTTAAATTATCCAACTTTGAGGAAAAGGAGAAAATCATGAGCACAGCTAGGGAAAAACAAGCAATCACATATAAAGGTTCCCAAATAAGACTATGCTCAGACCTATCAGCAGAAACTATGAAGAAGAGTAGACAGTTAGTAACATATTCCAAAAATTGAAGGAAAACAATGCAAATCCAAGAGTACTCTACCCAGCCAAATTTTCATTCAAGATAAATGGAAAACTAAGAGTCTTCCCAGAGAAGGAAAATCTCAAAGAATACATTAGAAGGAACCCACCATACAAAATATCCATGCTTATCCAGTATGGGCAGAAGAACAGCACTTACCAAGGAGAAATAAGAGACTGCCACATAGAACAACCAGACCCAGAGGACAACAAAGAGAAAACAGACCTCAAGATACTATTGAATTAAGGGTGGAAAGAAGTCAGGAATGATACACACACACATGCACAAGGATCCACATGTGACCTCCTTCCTGGGAGATGGACGGCAGAGATGGTGGGGGGAGGGAGACTCCGGATAGGGCAAGATATGACAAAATAACAATCTGTGGATTATCAAGGGCTCATGAGGGAGGGGGGAGGGGGAAGGGAGGGGGGGAAAAGAGGACCTGATGCAGAGGGCTTAAGTGGAGAGCAAATGCTTTGAGAGTGATTAGGGCAAAGAACGTATGGATGTGCTTTATACAATTGATGTATGTATATGTGTGGATTGTGATAAGAGTTGTATGAGCCCCTAATAAAATGTAAAAAAAGAAAAAAATCTGTGATACGTACATACAATGGAGTACTGTGCATCGCTAAAAGGCAGTGATGAATATATGAAGCACATCAGCACATGGGACAACTGGAAGAAATTATGCTAAGCGAAGTAAGCCAATCACAAAAGGACAAGTACAAAATGAGTCCACTAAAGTAAGTTTTAAAAATGCAAAAGGGTCATAGGGAAAAAGTTACTGTATACAAACATTCCTGATATTAGGTCCAGGTAGTATGGCAGGAGCCAGACCAAACATAGGAGTACATATGATAGCTAACTAAAAAGGTGGGGGAGGGGAAAAGAAATGGGTATTGGGGGAACATGGCACTGACCCACCCAAGGGGAGGGTATTGTTTATAGCTCCACAGAAAAAGAGGCACTAGACCTCAACCCGGTGCTCCAACATGTGAATGCAACAGGCCAGCATGGAGTAGGGAACCGAGAGGTCTGAGGGGCTGACCCTAATCCCAACTACGTGGACAACTACCCCTCTCTCCAGAAGAATTTATTTCAGAGGACAGAACTGAAGCTGCAGCTCAGGGAGAGGGGCATGTCCTCTGAAAATAAAGGCAGAGGAAGAAAGAGTGGAGGCACATCCCTGCCCACCGAGCCTTGAGGATGATATGCTCACTCAGAGCAGCCTATCCACAGAGAAGACCATATGGCCGGCCCACTATGAGACTTGACCTTCCTCGCTGACCCATAGCCCTACAAGGGACAACACAGGAGACACCGTGGGGGAATTAAGCCCAATCTTATCCCACTACACTAAGGCAAAACCCTAAGGTCAGGCAACAGAACAGCAAGGGGAACAGAGCAAGGAAGTCCCCAGGGAATACCAAAAAATAGAGTTTGGGGCCAGGGCATGGCATCCCATCAGACTTGACCAGAAAACATGCCTAAAGGAAAACAAATAGTCCTTAAACTAAATACAGGCCTTTCTTGTTTGTGTGTCATTGTTTCTGTTGTTTTGTTTTCTTTTGTTGCTTTGTTTTGCTCTATCTTGTTTTTGTGCATTTATTATCTCTGTAGGTCTGTATAATAAGATAGGCTAGATGAACAATTTGGAGGAGAAAACCATGGGACCAATGGTTCTGGGGGGCCATGGGAGAGGGGGAAGTGGGGGGAAAGGAAGTGGTGTCAACAAACCCAGGGAAAAGGGAAAAAGTGATCCAAATCAGTGGTGTGGAGGGTGTAGGATGCCTGATAGGGCTTGATCAAGGGTAATATAACTTAGATTAATTACTGAAACCCAAATGAAGTCTGAGCATGACAGTGGGACAAAAGGAAATAGAGGAAAGAACTAGGAGGCAAAGGGCATTTATGGGGGTCTAAATAAAGGCATGTACATATGTAAATATATTTATATAGGACAATGGGGAAATATATCTATGTGCATATATTTATAGGTTTAGTATTAAGGTAGCAGATGGACATTGTGCCTCCACTTAAGTATTCCCTCAATGGAAGAACACTTTGTTCTATTAAACTGGCATTCCATGATGCTCACCTTCCCGACACAATTGCTGAAGACAAAGTGGGTGCATAAGCAAATGTGCTGAAGAAAGCTGATGGAACTTGGCTATCAAAAGATATAGCATCTAGGGTCTTAAAGTCTTGAAGGTAAACAAACAGCCATCTAGCTCAGAAGCACCCAAGACACATGGAAGAAGCACATCAGCCTGTGTGATCACAAGGTGTCGAAGGGATTGGGTGTCAGTCATAAAAGAACAAAAAATCAAATCAATGTGAATGAAGGGGAGTGCAGATTGGGGACCAAAGATCCATCTGTAGGCAACTGGACTTCCCTTTACAGAAGGGTCACGGGGAGGAGTTGGGCCAGTCAGGTGCAGTGTAACAACGATGAAACATGCAGCTTTCCTCTAGTTCCTAAATGCTTCCTCCCCCCACCGCACCCTGACGTCTATCATCATTCCAATTCTACCTTGCAAATCTGGCTAGACCAGAGGATGTACCCTGGTACAAATAGGAACTAGAAACACAGGGAATCCAGGAAAGATGATCCTTTCAGCACCAGTGCTGAGAGTGGTGATACTGGGACGGAGGAAGGATGGTGGGGTAGAAAGGGGCAACTGATTAAAAGGATGTACATATAATCTCCGCTGTAGGGGATGGACAAGAGAAAAGTGAGTGAAGGGAGACTTGGGACAGTGTAAGATATGACAAAATTATAACAATTGATAAATTATCTGAGGTTCATGAGGGAGGGGGAGGGGAGGAGAGGAAAATGTGGAACTGATACCAAGGGTTCAAGTAGAAAGCATATTTTTGAGAATGATAATGGCAGCAAATGTACAAATCTGCTTGACAAAGTGGATGTATATATGGATTGTGATAAGAGTTGTATGAGCTCCCAGTTAAATGATATTTTTAAAGGATAGATTTTTTTAAATAAAAATAATTTACATATGTGTTTGACACAGAGGGTGCATGTATGGATTGTGATGAGAGTTGTATGAACCCCCCCCCCAATAAAATGATTTATTAAAATTTTAAAAAAGAAAGGGCTCTAAGTCACATGGAAGAATCACACCAAACAGTGTGATCACAACGTGTCAACGCAACCAGGTGTCAGGCATCAGAAGACCCCAGATAAACTATTTTATCCATGAGAATGATGGGGATCAGAGTAGAGACCCAAAGCCTATCTGTAAACAATTGGACATCCCCTCACAGAAGAGTCACAAGAAAGGAATGTGTCAGCCAGGGTGCAGCATAGCACTCACTAAACACACAATATTCCTCTACTTCTTTAATAGCACCTCCCCCTTCCCACCCTCTCCACTACCATGACACCAATCCTACCTTACAAATCCGGCTAGACCAGAGATTGTACACTGGTACAGACAAGAGCTCTCGACACATAGAATCTAGAAGAGATAAAACCCTCAGAAACAGGAATTTCAGTAGCAATTTCATGAGGATATTGGGAAGGTAGGGGGAGAAAAGGAGAACAGATCACAGTGATCGACATATTAATCACCTCCCCCAAACCTCCAGGGTGACAAACAACAGAAACATGAGTGAAGGGAAAAGGCAGATGGTGTAAAAAATGAACATAGAAATAATTTATACTTTATCAATGTGTCACGAAGGTGGGAGGGTGGTGGAGGGAGGATTAAAATTAGGAGTTGATACCAAGGGCTCAAGTAGAAAGAAAGGTTTTGAAAATGATGATGGCAACATATGTACAAATACGCTTGATACAACTGATGTATGGATTGTTATAAAAGCAGTAAGAGCCTCCAGTAATATTTTTTATTTAAAAGAAAGGGCCCCTAAAGAAAATGATTGGCAAGAAGACAGTTTCTAGCTGTTGAAAGAATCTTGCATTATGAATCTATCAACAGACATAGTTAGCTTTGCTAATTCACTATAATGTATTAATGTACATTTTGGTGTGTGTGATGAACATGAACTTGGAAATAATGATATTCTTTGTAGATACCTATCAATGGACTATGATGCAACCACTATCAGAAAAAGGTAATGGCATTTGTTGTTAATTAAAAACCTCAAAATCATCCTGCCTACACTTTGCTATGGACTCATAGTGACCATATAGATAGGGAAGAACTGTTGCTGTGAGTTTCTGAGACCGTGACTCTTACGAGAGTAGAAGGGCCATCTTAGTCCACCTGTTATCAATTAGTGTATTATGAATATTATGAAATATTTTACATAGAAGTTAAATTTTTTATTTCTAAGAGATCAGTTAAAATAAACTCCAGCTAATCTATATTTGCCCACTTCCTTGTTGGAAATGCTCTCAGAATCCACAAAACATGCTGTTATGAGTTGATTCTGACTCACAGCCACTCTGGAGAGTGGAAAGAACAGTCTCATAGGTTTTGCAATGATTTAACTAAAAAAATTATTGGCATATAATTCACAAATCATATACTTCAATAGTTCAATCATATTAAGAAGAATCGTATAATAATCACCACAATCGAGTTAGAATATTTCCTTCTTTCTGGTAGTCATTGTTGCTAGCTCCACATTTCCCCCTAAACTTCCCTGCAATGCCCCTAGTTTCTGTCTCTATAGAGTTACTTCTCCTGGATTTCATTTACAGAAAAGCCTACAAAACAAAAGCAAAAAAAAAAGCAAGTGAAAACCCAATGACTTATGGGAATAATTCACATTCCTAGGTTTCACGGAGAATCCAAAGGATTTAGTGCTCTTTCTAGTGTCTCCTCATACAATTGGATGAACTTGCCAGAGAAGAGTACCGATATTTTACATTGAGGATGCCTTTTTCCATAGCAGTCTTTGGATGTCACAAATGGGTTAAGATCATGAGGTCTGGTTGGAAATTGACAGTCTGAATGCACACAGAGATCTCTTAGAAGACTAAGTCTGGCTATCTATTTGTGAAAGTTAGTCTAGAAAACCCTACAGAGGAATTGGACTCTGTACACATGGGGTCACCATGGGTCAGAATATACTCAATGGTCACTGAGAACAATAGCAAGAATGTCCTTTTTCATTCTAAAATACTTGTCACCATTTGTTACTCCATCTGTCCTGATTTAGCCTTGCCTCTCCGTGTTCCAGGTTACAAAAAGATACCCCAAATCTCAAATATAATTAAAGAAGACCATTTATTAAGTCAGAAACAGGAAAAGACAAGACAAACCACTTCATTTGGATGAGTGAGATGGTTAGTACAAGATTTCAATGGTCTCCAAGGGTTTATAGAGAATCAGGGACTGCAATGCGGCATAGGCAGACAAAGAAAAATGGTTCCCAAAGCATGACTGACACATTAGAAGCACAGTTGCAGATGGCACTATGGAAATAGGAATGGCACCATAATTGGGACAAGTGTTTCATGGTACACAGAAAGCTCACAGTACAGTCCAGGACTTTCTGACCCAGGCAGCCAGGGCATGCCTCAGGTCTATGTGACCCCAGTACAGTAATCTCAACCAAGGACACATCCAAGCATACCCTTAAGGAAGACGGCCGTCCCCTGGTGGATTAGGGGCGTCATGGTAATCCTGTTCACATTCCAGGTTAATGACTATAAGGAATTCAATGGAACCGTAATCCACTTGGGAGCTCTTCACGCAGTTGTTGGGCTTTCAGAGTTATTTGCAGCCTAAGCAACCCAGTGTTCAGATGCTAAACATGAAGCCATCTCTTGCCCTTGAAGATCCAAATCCATATCACTTCCATTGTGAAGCCTGGTTAATTCCTCTCTCTCAGTGTGCCACTCCTTCCCCTGCATTCCCATGGAAAAACTCCACTCTCTTTCACTACTTACTAGTTTACTATAGTTTCCTTCCATTTCCAACTCTCCCTAGAGACTGTGCAAAGCTTGCAACTCACACAAAATATTAATTCTGTCTGCTTGTTGTAGATTAATTTGTGACCACTATAAATATATGCTGTTAATCCTTATGTCCTATATCTGTGGAAATAATCCCTTTTGTGAATAAGATTTTCCTTGTTGAGTTAATAAGCTCATATGGGTACAGAATACATTTTACATGAATTACCTTTGAGATGTCAAAGAGCGGATTAGGTACCAACAGGGAAGCACAAATGGAGCAGGAACTATGAGCCACTGTGAACATCACAAACAAACCAAGGGCTGATGCCCTGAAGTCAGATCTAGGATCCTGATATCTGATTTAGGGTACAAAAGAGATTCCATCTCAAATGCAATTTAAGGTGAACACTTATTGTCTTAAAGTAGACACATCTTGCCTTGCTTCCCCATACAATCTCAGTGCCCTGCAAACTTCCCCCTGGCAGGCCTCAGTCCAGGCTGCCTACTCCCCTCATTGGACCCTGCAGAGTTCCTCACCTGGGCCCCAGGGGTGGAGTCTCTCTCTCTGCTCCCCAAGAGGTGGGGCAAAAAATACCTGCAGCATGACAAGCATCACTATACCTACCTGGCCATGACCGCCCTGGTGATCTAGGCTGCACCCTCCCAGAAGCTAATGCAGATCATCCAGCAGGTTCAGGCTTAATGGGACAACTATGAAGGCTAGAGAGAGTCCATCTGAAACCACCTCTCCCCCAACCCATGCTTCCACGAGGTCTGAGCCAGGCAGGCAGACACTGGCTAGGCAGGGATCCTGGGAAGCAGGCTGGGAAGTCCCACCCAAACCTGCCTCTCCCCTGCACCAAGTGCCCAAGGACCCTTGGAAGCCCCAAGCCAAGGGCAATTTCTGGGTGGTGAACGTGAGCTTGGTCCTGGCTGAGGCCCTGAGGCTGCAGAACACAGCTCTACATTGGTGTTAGCTGATAATACCTGTCCACCTATATCCCACACGACAGGCTCTACCAGCCTCTGAGTCCCCCACCAACACTCCCTGAGGGCTAGTACCAAGTTTTGTGGAAGACCCAGGGGAGGTGGGTCACACTGACCTGAGCTGCCTCCTAGGAGTTAAGCTCCAGTCACCACAGGGTATGTTGTGCAGGAGAGGGTGTCCACACCACCCAGCCCTCTCAGAGGCTCCTGTGCCCATTCTTCCCACTCCCTGGTCCCAGGAGGGTGAAGGGGAGACATCCCTGGGGGGACCACTCAGCTCTCGTCCCTTTCCCTGGAGCCCAGAGCATTGCTCCTCCAATGATTGCAGGAGACTCAGACACCTGGGAACTGTTTAATGGGCAACATGGGACCCCAATTTGGGGGCAGCTTCCCACTTCCTATTGCCAATCTTCAACCCCAATGTGGTTATGCCCTTAGCATCCCTCCCAACAACCTCCTGCCCTAGGTGCCCACCCACCATCAGCCCAGCCTTCTGGTGGGTGGCTGGTGAAGTCTGAGGATCCCCTGGGCTGCTATGAGATCTTGGTGACCTCTTCCAGGGTGTGACTCCAAACAGGAGCATCTATGATATATGAGCCAGCCACCCTCAGGACCCGACTACCCCAGCCCCTGGCTGGTTGCTGTCAAGACCTGGGAAGTAGGCGCTCCCCTACCCTGCTATATAAGAGACTGCAACCTCACATCACCAGCAGCAAGTATGTTGAGGGCACATTTATTGGATGACCCCCACCGCCAAAGTGTGGACAGCCAAGCTTGGCCAAGATCTGGCTGGCCCTGGTAGTCTGTTATGCCTTTCCCCACCCCTAAGATGTAAGGCCGAAGGAAAGGGCTTTTTCCTGGACCACCTCTGTCCTATCCCATATTTTTTGGGCCTCTGTCCATCTGCCTATTTATCCGTAACCATCTGTCCACTCCCTTTCCTGGCTCTGGGTTGGGGAGGAAGAGCCCATGGGTCCTCTAACGAGTGCCTTCGCTCAACTGTCTCAGAAAGAGGTAGCACCTTTGCGGGGAGGGAGAGGAAATGGAACTTGGTCCTATGGGTTTTGGTGGGGAGTGGAGGTGCGTGAGACACGTTAAAAATAAAAGAAATTACAACAACTAAAATAAAATAGACAAAGACAATACAAAGATACAGACATATCATCCAGATAAGAGAGGCCATGCTAGTCTCTATGTTGTTATTAGGTGCTATCGAGTTGGTTCCAGCCCATAGCAACCCTATGCACACCAGAATGAAGCGCTGCACACAGACCATTGTTGCAGACACTGTTTCCAAAGCATGAGGTTAAAATGGCATCCAGGAATTCACAATCTGGAAGTTAATTAAAGCATGGGAGGGAAAGGAAAATGTCACAAAAAAGCATGATTTATGCCAATTCAATACATAATCATTACAGGTGATACTACAGAAGCAGTAATTCAACCATGATTGAGACGCATACATTGCTAGATACAAGGGCTTCCAATATTGGCCCAGTGCTTCTGGTCCAGGTAGGCAGGGAGAGACTCATAGGGCATGACTTATGACTATTCAACTTATGGACGGTCCCCAGTATGGTGGCCATAACCATATAGTGACCAAGACCATAACGAGGGAAGTGCCTAAAGGAGATATGGCCCCACCCTGAGCTGGCTGGAAGCAAATCACTTTCCAAGGCATTCTGCAGAAGGGCAAGATTATCTACATTCTTGGTTAATGATCAGAAAGAATTCAATGGAGGCTTAATGTATTTGGGGACCCTGCAAACAGATACTTACCTGTCACTGCTACCCATCTCCTTTTACAAACCTGTGTGCTCAGAATCTAATCTCTAATACATGTGTGAGAAATTAATTTCTGTTGATTGAAGCCACCTATGTATAGTGTTTCTATAGGAGTGTTGGTTTCTGGGGTTGATATTACCTTGATTCTTGGCTTTTCACAATGAAAGAATTCACCCTGAAGCCCATTTTGTAATCCAACTGCAGCTTTATGAAGGACAGAACAAATTTCAGGTTTTACAGTCTCAAAGGAATTCACAACTGAGCCTGAACAACGACATGGAATAGAAAACCAACATGTGTGGATCTGTTAGGTAGTGGGACTAGAGGGAGGGGGAGAGGGATAGGTCCATCATGCATGTTCATAGGTCGAGCTACCAGCCAGGAAGGAGTGGTACACTGAGCATGCTCAGAAGTTCAGGCTTCCGGGTGGGAAGGAGAGATACACCTGGGTGGGTGCTGTACCTGCATTGACCCACCTAGGCCAGGTAAATTCAATTCAGCCAGTGAGGTCGACCAGAGTTATCCACCACGCCTCCCTACAGAAGAATTGAAAAAGGCAGGAGCCCAGAGAAAGTGAGGAACTTTCTGACCAGCTTCCAGGCAGGTGGCACGGGATGAGGGGCTCTGCAGGTGCCAATATAAACCTGAAACTTCTTCTAACTCCTATAAACCCACTTGGATCACAAACCAGGCATTGGCATGAATTCTTTCTCGTGCAGAGGAGGAGCCAAGGTATATACCTCGGTATATCTCTACCCCAAGAGATCTAACAAATCTTGGTGGGGGGCGGGAATCCCAAGAGGCAAGAAGCCTAGAGGCAGAGACAATGTGGGCCAAGAGTTTGTGGGCCCCAGTAAGCCTGAAGTTGGCACATGTGTGTCCTCTTAGGGGAGGGAGACCCTCTCCCTCTACCTACCTCTGACCAGGAGCAGAGTAAGAGAGTGTCCCACAGCCTGATCCCTATCTTTATCTTTATTTTAGCCCATTCCCTGGCTGGGTGAAGGTGTGATTGATGGTATTTGTTGAGCCCATTGGTTGAGTTAGGTCCACCTGGGTGATGTCATGAGCCTGGGCTTAGTTTGGCCCACCCAGGTGTACCTCCAACCTGGCTTGAGGATTGAGTATAAGTATGCTCAGTTTGGAGTCTTCATAGGTGTCTAATGGGTGCCTGATTTCTTTCCAACCTCTTCTATGGGGTCCTTTGTGGGCATGAGAGAGGCAACCCCCTGTCCCTAAGCCAGCAACTTAACAAGTGTATGTAGTAGGACTTAAATTTCCGATTTCTAGGTTTGAGGAAAGCTCTGGTTTACATTGGGAGACCTAAATCCATTTCTGAGTCTTTAACTGATGAGCTAAGAGTCATAATTTATACCCATTCCAAAGAAAGGTAAACCAACAAAATACTCAAAGTATAGAACATTATGAGTGATATCACATGCAAGTAAATTTTGGCTGAAGATTATCCAAAAATGGTTGCAGATGTACATTGACTGGGAGCTGCCAGAGGTTCAGGCTGGCTTCAGAAGAGGACATGGAACAAGAGATATCATTGCTCATGTCAGATGCATCTTGGCTGAAAATACAGAATACCAGAAAGATGTTTACTCATGTTTTGTTGACTGTGCCAAGGCATTTGACAGTGGATTGTAACAAACCATGGATAAGCTTGAGCATGATGGGAATACAAAAACCCTTATTTGTGCTCATAGGAAACCTGTGCATTGATCAAGAGGCCGCTATGCAAATGGAACAAAGAAATACTGGAGGGATTAAAATCAGGAAAGGCATGGGACAGGGTTTTATCCTCTCACCATACTGATTCTATCTGTATGCTGAGCAAATGCTCAGAGAATTTGGATATAATGAAGAAGAATGTGTCAGTGAGTGCTGAGTAAGGCTTAGTAACCGTCTATGATATGCAGATGAGGACTCGATGTTCAAGGATTGCAGCCTTTATAATGGATTACAACCCAGTGTAAAGAAGACTGCAATCCAGAAAACTGGACCAATAGGTAACATCATGACAAATGGAGGGAAAAATGATGTTGTCAAGGGTTTCCTCTTGTGTGTCTCCACAACCAATGCTTATGAAAGCAGGAGTCAGGAGATCACAGGCTGAGCTGCATTTTGTAAATCTGCTGCACAAGGCCTCTTTCAAGAGTTGGAAACCATGAAGCTTACTTTGAGGACTAAGTTGCACCTGATCCAAGTCATGGTGTGTTCAATTGCCTCATACGCATGTGAAAGCTGGACATTACATAAAGAAGACCAAAGAAGAATCAACGTGTTTGAATTATGGTGCTGGCGAAGAATATTCAAAGTACTATGGATTGGTCGAAAGAACAAACTGTTCTGTTTGGAAGAAGTACAACATTAGAGGAAAGGGTGTCAAGACTTCACCTCACTTTTTCTGGGTATATTGTCTCTTTCTTTTTCTTTATTAAATTTCCCAATCGTTTGTTAATTTTTACAAAACTTTTTTAAAGAGCCAACTTCTTATCTTACTTATTTTTCTGCTTTCCAATTGGTTTATTTATATTCTAATCCTTATGATTCCTTTTCTCCAGGTGGTTTATTTTGTCAGTAATAGGTTGTTCAGTTTCCATAAATTTGATTTTTTGCCTTGGTTCTTTCTATGTTTGAATTGAAATTTTTATAGCACTGTGATCTGAAAAAATGGAGTGGAGAATCTCAATATTTTAAAATGTATTCAGATTTGCTTTGTGAGCTAACATGTAATCCATTCTAGAGAATGTTCCATGTGAAGTGGAAAAGAATGTATACTATGTTGTTGTTAGTTGATGTGCTCTTTAATATCTAGAAAGTTGAGTTGGTTACTTATGTTGTTTAGTTCTTCTCTGAGTTCTTTACTGAGTTTTTCCTGATTATTTGTCTTTTCTCAAGAGTGATGGAATAAATTTCTCTTACTATTATTGCCGTATTCTATCTCTCTTCAACTTTATAAGACTGTTGCTAATGTTTTTGGAGGGCCATTCATTGCTTAGAATGTTTATGATGGTTATACTGTCTTGCTTTATTGTTCCTTTAGTCAATATGCAGTGTCCCTTTTTGTCTCTCATGACTTTTTTGGCTTTGAAGAATAATATATCAGAGATTAATAGGGCCACTTCTGGGGTTCTTTTGGTTATTGACATTAGCTTGTTAACTTTTTCTCCATCCTTTGACTTTTACTCTGTTTTTGTCTACCTAAAATGTATTTCTTGTAGGCAGCAAAATGATGGGTTTTGTTTACTTATCCAGTCTCCTATTCTCTATCATATTATTTTCCTATTATCATATTTCACTATCCTATTATTGATAAGTCCAGATTTATTGCTGTCATTTTGCTGTGTAGTTTTGTGAGTGTGTGTTCATTGATTTCTTTGTTGTCCTGATATATCTGTGCTGTTTTGAGTACTGCTTCAGTGTGTTGATTCCTGGGTTGTGTTGTCTTTATGTTGCTCTTAGGTTTGTCTCCTGTTGCTGATTCTCTGTCTAAAGTGTTCAATTTACTAATTACTTTTTGTAATGCTGGTCTTGTTTTCACAAATAGCTTTAGTTTCTCCTTGTCTGGAAATACTCTAATTCCACTGTCATTTAAGGCATAATTTTGCTAGCTATAAGATTCAGGCAATTTTTAATCTTTCAGGGTTTTATATATGTCTTCTTGATTGCATATTCTTAATGATTTTCATTTCTAGGTGACTGTTATTTTCACCCATGCTGCTCTCAGGATTCTCTCCTCCTTGATACTGGGGAATTAACTGTGATCTGTTGGCATGTTTGGTTTTTTTAAGAACCATTCTCTCAGCATCTTGAATAGTTGTTTTCTCTTTTATAGTATTGGGGAAGTTTTCCTCCATGTTTTCCTGTAGTATTCTCTCTGTAGATCATTTTGTTTCTTCTTGCTCCAGAATCCAAATAAGACAGACCTTGTTCTTCTAGATAATGCCCCACCCAATTCTTAGGCATCCTCTGGCAACTTTGCTTTTTTGTGTTGGTTATTTCTCTTAATAGTTGTAGTCAACAGAATGGTCTTCAAGCCCATTCAATCTGATCAATTTTTAAATTTTTTTCTCTGCTCTTTACCATGTGGTCTAATTCTGTTATTTTATTATTTATCTTCTGGGATTTTATTTGGTGTAGGTTTTTTACTTTTCCTATTCCTTCTATAGTTCCCCTGAACATTTCCTCCTTTTATTAAAAATTTTGAAGATTATTCTTCTGAATTCTATTGAGATAGTTGAGGTTTATTGTGCTAGCCTGGCTGATAATCATATGTACAATTAATTGAAGGGCGGAGAGATAAATGACCAGTGGGTCTGGCCTTTCTCGTGCTCTGGTCTCTTCCCTGACAGTCAGACCAGTGTGCAGCTGTCTTAGATGGCAAGGCTCACTTCGTGGGAGACATATCTGAGGAAAACCATATGGACTTACCCTGAAGCTGCCCTGGATGCTGGAGAAGCTGCGTTGAGAGTCCTGCCAGTGCTGAGGTGCTTACACGGCCATTGGATTGCAAGATTTTCTAGCCACTGGCCTGTGATCCTCCTGCACTCGGTGTCATTGTGTTTGCTTTGAAGAGTTTTAGGAGGACATTGTAGATCAATGTTATACATAAGAACTACATTGAACTTATTGACTTGGATTGAACTGGGTTGTAACGCTTTCTGAATGTAAACTTACCCAATATATAATACACTCTTTTATACATAAATGAGTTTCTGAGGATTTGTTTCTCTAGTTTACCCTGTCAAACACACCTATTTATGGTCAATCCAGGGCATTTTCTTCAGAATATTTCTTTGCCTCTGTGTGTTGTTCAGTTGTGTGTACTGTGTGTATGTATGTGTGTGTGCTGTCATTGGTGGCTGACTCTGCAGTGTTGTGGTGCACCTGTTAGTGTTGGGAGGGTTGATGGGTGGTGTGAGAATAGTTGATTTGGGGGGAGCAGCACTGTTCAATGTTGATTCTGTTGTGGACAGGGTTTCTGTGGTTTGAAATCAACTCAGTGGTACCGAACAACAAGTGATGCCAAAAAGGAATATGAGTGGAGAAAAAAGAGGAAAAATAAAAAGTAAAGCAAAGAGGGTAGATAAAAGGGATAAAATAGTAGAAAAGATGGGGATGGAGGAAAAAGGAATGAAAGCTGTTTGATCTCTTCTCCAACCCCTCCTCAAAGAAGGAAGGAAAGAAGGCGGAATAAGAAAATCAAAAAGAAGAAGTAGAAAACTAGAGTGCTCTGTTCGCATGGGTTATTTCCTTGGTCTAGTAGCTTTGTAGCTGTGGTCAATGAGAGGATGCAAGAAGGTCATGGCATCAGAAATGCATTTAAAATTATCCTGGATGGCAAAAGCACTATGCTGGACCAAGTCTTGCCTGTTGGTAGCCCTACTTGCTGGCAGAGCACAGAAAGAGCACTTAGCTGTGGGGTGGGCCTAAGAGTTGTTGACTAGCAGCATAAAGAGATCTATCTTGGTCAATCCCTGCTTGTGGGTGGGTGCAGACAATCACCAGAGCTGTGGATTGGACATTTTAGTGGTGTGCAGAAAGAGTGACTAGCCAGGCTAGGTCTGCTTGCTGGCTGGCTTGTAACAGAGAGCATTGTCATCTTTGTTAATATTTTTAAGAGGTATAGCAGATTTGCCAAGTACAAGACATTGCTTGACTTCTTGACTGTTGTATCCATAAACATTGATAGTCAATGCAAATGATATAAAATCTTTGACTACTTGAATCTTTTCTCACTTATCATAATTTAATTTATTTGTCCAATTGTAAGGATTTTTGTTTTCTTCACATTGAATTGTAATCCATACTGAAGGCTGTATCCTTTAATTTTCATCAGCAAGTGCTGCTGAAATGACAAACTTCTCTTTATCATTCACTATCCTTTTGCTCTACTTGAATGACTTACCTCTTGGACATTGAACACATTTCCATGAGCACAACTAGGATTCTGAAATTCCAATTCTCTGAAATGCTATGCATTATCTAGGAGGCTAGAATTCTCTAGGGAAAGTCTTTCTTTCTGTGTCACCCCTAGGGAAAGGTTTTCATCTCTTCTCACCATCTGTCTCTTGGTTCCTTGGTGATCTTCATGCTTTCCTTTTTGTTTGTTTGTTTGGGATTCAATATATGTGACATTTTTATACTGCAAATATATTGACTTAAAACAGACACTACACACTATGGTCCCATGAACATAAAAATGAAAAGTTTACTCCCAAATAAGATTCTATCTGCAAGTACAAGAGTTTAGGACTAATAACATACATTTGGTGGTGATGGGAGGGGGCATAATAGCAAACAAAGAAAATTGTGTGTGTAAGTCCCAAGCATTTCATTGTGTCCAGGGGAAGGAAGCGGATTAGATAGTGTTACATAAATAAAAAATCAAATGGGAGACCTTTTGTATGCTTGCTTGATTTTGTGTGGGAACTTATCAGAGGAAATGAAAGTCTCAGTGAGAGTAATTAGCCATGGCTTCACAAAAGAGGTGACATTGATTTGGATCTTCAAGGATGCGGGTGAAGGGACAGGCAAGGTATCCAGGACAGATGGATTAAGAAGTAATCATCTGTTTCTTAGGGAGAAAAAAACGCATGATTGCTATTTATTTGGTTTCTATTTAGTCTATTCTGATTCACATTGATCCCATGTGTGCAGGAAAGAACAGTTCTTTAGGGGTTTCAAGGTTGTGCTCTTACTTTAGAAGTAGATAACTGGGCTTGACCTTCCAAGGTATCTCTGTGTTGTTTCAGACTGCCAACCTTCCAGTCAGAATGCCAGTGTTTAGCTCATTTGTGATACCCAGGGGGTGAGGAGAATGGGACTTTCTATTCCCGTAAAGAGTTACACATTTGGAAGCACACAGGAGCAGTACTACCCTTTCCTATGCTCACTATGAGTCGCCATCAACTCAATGTCAGTGAGTTTTGAATTTTTGAGTTGTATACTCAAAAGAAGCCCTGGTATTATAGTGGTTACTTGGGCTGCTAACTGCAAGATTAGTAGTTCAAAACCACTACTGCTCCTTGGGGAAAATATTGGGCTTTCTACTGCCATAAAGAGTTAAAGGCTTAGAAACTTACAGTAACAGTTCTTTTATTTTGGGGGGAGGGGGGAATTTGTACATTTTCTTAATTTTCATCAATAAGAAAACCCTCTAAAATAATAGGACACCCAAGTTAGTAAGAGGACACTGACGCCTTAAAGGATGGACTCACTGTCAGTAAGTCAGCTCTGACTCACAGCAAGCCTTGAGGACAGGAGAGAAACCATTTTGGGTTTCTGCTACTGTAATTCCACATGGGAATCAAAAACCCTGTCTCTCTCCCAAGGAGTAGCAGGTGGTTTTGGAAAATGGGCCTTTCTGTTAGCAGCCCTAATTGTAAACATGATACCATCAGAGCTCCTTTTAAAGGATGAGCTATTTTTAATAAAACTCACAGAAGTGACTTACAAGTCAACATATGAACCTTCTTAGTAGACCTCCCTCTTGACATGACCTGAATGGGTACTAGGCTCAAGTGTTTCTTACATGTTCCGTGACTGAAATTTTTTCTGTGGCCATTTTAATATTGATGGTGGTCTGCTCTTTTCTTTTTATAAAAATAAATCATTTTGATCGCAGATTTTTTTCTTTTTGCTAGAGATTTTGTTTATTTATTTATATATTTTTAATTTTGTTCTCACAACTCTTATCACAATCCATACATACATCAGTTGTGTAAAGCACATTGGTACATTCATTGCCCTCTTCCTTCTCAAAACATTTTCCCTCCACCCAAGCCCTTGGCATCACCTCCTCATTTTCCCCCTCCCCACTCCTCACGCTCCTTCATAAACCACTGAAAATGTATAAATTATTATTTTGTCATATCTTTCCCTGTCCGGCATCTCCCTTTACCCACTTTTCTGTTGTCCATTTCCCAGGAGGAGGTTACATGTAGATCCTTGTAATCGGTTCCCTCTTTCCAATCCACCCTCCCTCTACCTTCCCAGTATCACCACTCACACCACTGCTCCTGAAGGGATCATTTGCCCTAGATTCCCTGTGTTTCCAGTTCCTATCTGTACCAGTGTACATCCTCTGGTTTAGCCATATTTGTAACATAGATTTGAGATCATGGTTGTGGGGGAGTGTTAGAAGGGGAGAGGAAGCATTTGAGAACTAGAGGAAAGTTGTATGTTTCATCATTGCTCTATCACACCCAGATTGCCTTGTCTCCTCCCCGAGACCCTTCTGTAAAGAGATGTCCAGTGCCCTACAAATGGGCTTTGGGTCTCCACTCCGAACTCCCCCGCCTTATTCAAAATGATGTGATTTTTTGTTCTGTTGATGCCTGATACCTGATCCCTTCAACACCTCGTGATCACACAGTCTGGTGTTCTTCTTCCATGTGGGCTTTATTGCTTCTGAGCTAGATGGCTGCTTGTTTATCTTCAAGCCTTTAAGACCCCAGACACTATATCTTTTGATAGCCAGGCAACATCAGCTTTCTTTGCCACATTTGCTTATGCACCCATTTGTCTTCAGCAATCATATCAGGTAAGTGAGCACACAATGATATGATTTTTTTGTTCTTTGATTCCTGATAACTGATCCCTTCGGCACCTTGCTATCACCCAGGCTGGTGTGCTTCTTCAATGTGGGCTTTGTTGCTTCTGAGCTAGATGGCCTACACCTATTTTAATGATTCAAACATTAATTATATTGAGCACATTTGTAGGTATGTTCCTACTGTACATTCATGCTTCCAACTCCCCCTTCCACAGGTGTTCACCTCTGGTAAAAATCTTTTACCCCAACAAACATCATAGCATGTGCTTTTAGAGGACCCAGTCTGTGACCACATTTCTTTTCTTTTCCATTTTAAAATAATCATTTGATTGGGCTGTTCTTTCACATCTGATAACAATCCATACATCCATTGTATCAAGCATATTTGTACATAGGTTGGCATCATCCTTTTCAAAACATTTTCTTTCTGCTTGATTCCTTGGTATCAGCTCCTCATTTTTTCTCCCTCCCCCAATTACCAACCTCATGAACCCTTGATAAATTATAAATAGTTATTATTTTCATATTTTACAACATCCACTGTCTCTCTTCACCCATGTTTCTGCTGTTGCCACCCATGTTGGGGTTGTTATATGATAATAATTGCAATAGTTTCCTCCTTTCTCTTCTCACTTTCCCTCTACCCTCATGGTATTGCTACTGCCATTAATGTTCCTGAGGGATTTATCTGTCCTGGATTCTGTGCACTGAGAGCTTTTATCTCTACCAGTGTACATGCTCTGGTTTACTTGGATTTGTAAAGTAATCAATGGATCTTGATAGTGAGGGGTGAGGGGTGAAGAAGCATTAAAGAACTAGAGGAATGTTGCATGTTTGGTAGGTGCTATACTGCACCCTGCATGGATCGTCTCTTCTGAGTGACTCTTCTGTGAGGATGTCCAATTGTCTAAGGTGGGCTTTGGGTCTCCACTTCACCCTGCCTCATAGATATTAATATGATTATGTGTTTTGGGTTTCTGAAGCCTGATACCTGATTCTGTCAACACATCATGAATACACAGGCTGGTGTGCTGCTTCCTTGTGAGCTTCGTTGCTTCCTTGACAGATGACCACTTGTTTATCCTCAAGTCTTTACGACTCCTGATGCTCTATCTTTTAATAGCCGGACATCATCAGATTTCATCACCACATTTGCTTATGCACGCATTTTGTCTTCAGTGATCATTTTGGAAAGGTGAGCATCACAGAATGCCAGGTTATTAGAACAAAGTGTTCTTGCATTGGTGAAGGATTTCAGTAGAGTCCCAATGTCCATCGGCTACCTTAAACTTAACATACAAACATATGTAGAGAGATCTATGTCCCTTTCATTATATATAAATATATATTTACATATGTATGTACCTATATTTTTCATCCATTCATCTTACTTGATTTCTTGTGCACTGGAATTATATATCTTTCGTTTTTTATAAATGCATGTATCCGTTAGCATCTTCACACAGGATTTTCTCCTTTTTCCTATTTTGTCTCCCTTTTCTTTACAATCTTCATATCATGTTTTTTTGCTCTGCAACTTTATTCTTGAACTTTTCCACCTAATTCTATACTTTCTCTTGGGACAATTACATCTACTCTTTTTCCTCTAACTATTTTGAAGGAAACCTTCAGTCTTTGTCTCCACCTCCAACCCTAATTTAGCTCACAACAAGGACTGTAGTAAAAGTCCAAGGAAACAAATCTGTCTTCTTGGTCCTGCCCTCCCACATGTTTAGCAAGATATAGTCCCTGCAGTTAAAAAAACATCCCAAGCAGCTTATAATTGCCAGGCCCTTAAACAATTGCAAGCAAATAAGCAGGGCTTAGTGGGCTGTGCTTTGTCATTGGCAACAGTGAGGAAAGCCAGAATGTACCAAATTATCAAGAAAACCTCGAGCCCCAAGTTGGAAGCCATCGATTCTTTCTCCAGCTTCTCACCACTGCTCTGTCTGTGTTTGCATCTTTCCTCCCCTCCCCCCCTCTACAGACACATGCTTTTGAGGCCATGAATCAGATGGAGAGTTTCCACCTTCTGGATGTTATGTTCAGACCAAGCCTAATTGATAATGTCCTACACATTCTCTGACTCGGTTCCAAATTCCTTCATCCAATCAGGACTCCTCAGTGTGTTCATCAGGAAAGAATGATGTTGTATAAATTGGGCTGCAAAAGTACACACATTTGACCCTCTGGTCTAGGGGAATTTTGAAAACATCATAATCTGTTGTGATTGGGAGGATATCCGAAGAGGAATCTGCTCCATATCCTGGATTTCCTCAGTCATGACATGCTAGGCTTGTCCTGATCATATCCATGTCCCTATCCCTCATCATCTTATCAAAAAGAGATGATCCTTCACACCAAACCTTTCAGGATTAAGAGCAAATGTCCCCCTAGCATCTCAGCTGTCAAGCACATCAATCAGCCTATACAGATGTCAAAACCCAAATCAATCTCATTGCCACTGAGTCAAGTCTGATTCTTTGAGACTCATATAATTCTTATGTTTATAGGAGCAGACAGCCTCATTGTTTTCCCATGGAGTGACTGGTGAGTGAGTTTGAACTGCAGACTTTGAAATTAGCAGTACAAAACTTACTGACCATGCCACTCTTAAGCAGATGACTAAACCTGAACAAAAGTAAAACAAGTTTACACTAACAACATGCAATTCCCAAATTTCTGAGATAAGAAAAATATTGATGATTACAATTCCCATGTCCATGGACCTAAGCCTCGATAAACAAAGTGATTATATTTGATGTTCTATCTAGGGGATTCTGTTTGTAACAAACAAAAAAGATGATCTCATCTACAAGTTCTGACTTAGGAGTTGCACAATATTCACTGTCTTCAGAGTCTGGTCCAAAGGGGCCCCAAAGCAGGTGAGACAATTATTGCCTTCTTTATCTAATGAGGCTCTCAGGTGTCTTATCTGGCACCAGTGACCATAAAGACTCCTGTAAATACCAACTCTGTGATTTTCCCCAAACAACTTTCCTCCACAGAGGACTAAGACCATGAATGCCTGCTCATCACTTGCTCAGGATTTAACCTTTATTTCTAAGAGTTTGTATTGTTCTCTGTGGTCTTTTTTTATTCATAGTAGAGTGTATCTCAGAGGAGATATGTATATGGAGGTCACCTTCTTGAAGCTGTGTTATATGCTTTTTCATTTTTTGGTATATGAAACCAGGATTGATTAACTTACAGGGACAGCAAGTAGAATAATGGTTTGGGAAGGAGGTACAGTGGGGGGAGCGGCACAATTTCATGGAATCCATGTATAAAATGAATACTTGGAAACTGATTGTGATAGCAATTGTACATTCTACTTGATGTGATTGAAATATGGAATGATATGATATATGTGTTACATTCTAACTAACAAAACAGAAGAGGAAGAAACATTGAGGAGACCAGCAGAAGTTAAGGGTATCTGATAACTAGAGAATCTACCTCCCCCAGGTAATGTTACAAGAGAGGATACCTCAATATTTGCTTTTGAAGATAATGAACTTTTTTAGATTCAGGGAGCAATAAGAAGAGTCCTGAATAAGCTGAACTTTGAGATAAACCAATAAATACTTGGCTCTCTCTTTCTCTCTCATGAGCTACAAAGGAATTAGGGTTGGGACTTTAAAAATGTAAGAGAGAAAAATGTGGTCACTCAGGGGCGATGGATATTTTAGTGTTATTTTAAATTTTACGAATGATGAGAGCAACGAACTGTATAAGGGTACTTTACTCAATTGACGTATGTATGGATTGCAATAAGAGTTGTATGAACCCCAGTAAAAATGATTTTTTATTTATACAATAAGAGTCCAGTAGAAATAATATCATGAGTGACTGTGGAAAATTTGGAGCATAGTTGGAGTGCACAGATCTTGTTTATGCCAATTCCATAACTGATATGCAAACATGTTTAGTTGTGAATTGAATTTGTCCCGATTTTAATTGCTCCTGTCTAGGTGCATGAACTGGTTCTTGTGCATTGACCCAATCCCGTGGTCATGAGTTGGGCAAACCAGTCAAGTGCCTCTGAATTTCTCCTCCTGGGCCTCTTCTGGAAGCCCCAGCAGCAGCAGATTATCTTCGCACTTTTCCTGATCATGTACCTGGCCACAGTCCTGGGCAACCTGCTCATCATCCTGGCCATCAGCACAGACACCCGCCTGCACACCCCCATGTACTTTTTCCTCAGCAACCTGTCCTTTGTGGACCTCTGTCTCTCCACTATCATAGTCCCCAATATGCTGACCAATCACATACTCAGCAGTCAGACCATCTCCTTCCCTGCGTGTCTGACACAGATGTATTTTTTCACTTTGTTTATTGTCATAGACAATTTCTTCCTCGCTGTGATGGCTTATGATCGCTTTGTTGCTGTATGC
This sequence comes from Tenrec ecaudatus, assembly GCF_050624435.1. Taxonomy (NCBI): domain Eukaryota; kingdom Metazoa; phylum Chordata; class Mammalia; order Afrosoricida; family Tenrecidae; genus Tenrec; species Tenrec ecaudatus. The sequence goes on along the minus strand of NC_134541.1, from coordinate 108,513,141 downwards.
CACCCCTTACACTACACAACAAAGATGACCCCTCAGCTCTGTGCCCTGATGGTCACTGGATCTTGGGTCATTTCCAGTGGGAATGCGCTGTTGCATACCCTGCTGATGGCTCGACTCTCGTTCTGTGCAGACAACAGGATCCCCCACTTCTTCTGTGATGTGGCTGCTCTCCTGAAACTCTCCTGCTCTGACACACATATCAATGAAATTATAATTAATACTGAGGGGATTCTGATAATGATCACCCCATTTGTTTGCATCCTGGTTTCCTACATTTGCATCACCACGGCTGTCCTGAGAATCCCATCAACAAAGGGAAAGTGGAAAGCCTTCTCCACGTGTGGCTCCCACCTGGCTGTGGTCTCCCTCTTCTATGGCACCATCATTGCTGTGTATTTCAGTCCATCATCCTCCCACTCAGCTGAGAAGGACATTGCAGCTGCTGTGATGTACACGGTGGTGACCCCCATGCTAAACCCTTTCATCTACAGCCTCAGGAATAAGGACATGAAAGGGGCCCTTAAAAAACTAATTGGTATATTTTTTTCTTTTGAACAACGAATGGATTCTAAATGTCATAAAGGAATGTCATAGTCTGTAATAAATTTTTTTCTTTCCCTGGTCACTGGCACTTAGCAGTTGTCCATCAACACATTTTAAAAAGAAGATTAAGAGTCAGTGTTTCCCAAAGTGGGTGATATTGCCCTCTAAGATTTCTAGAATGATCCAGGTTGGGTGCGGGATGGGCAAAATCAGATTCTTAGTGTGTACCTTGTATTCTGGGCTATTGCACAAAAGTTTTTAGTTGTAGGGGGCCATTGAGCAAAAGTAAACTAAAGTTTAGTTTACTGAAAAGAAGACAGTCGGCCAAATAAATTTAGAAACCTATGGAAGTGCAAGAGCTGAAGCTAAATCCTTTTAGCAACTAATGTGACTAGTCCAACTCTCAATGCCCTCCAGTCCAAACCACCAGGAACACACAGCTAGCTTAGTGGGTTTATTGCTCATTTCATCACGGAAGCCTAAATTTATTGAGGAACTTTCCAGTATAAGGTGTTAGAAAGGTCTTCCAGAATTTGAGCATTATCTGATTTTGCTGAGGGTTGTTGTGATCTGGGTTTCATATTTTTAGAAATTATTGGCAATTCTCATTGGACAAAGCAATAGCTTTTCTAGACACCAGGAAGACTACAGAGGAGTGAAAGCTATAATTAGTGAAGAGTAAGTTATCCCTCCTATCAATCAGGATGGGTGATATTTGTCATTTCTGTTGCTTGAGCAATGTTTATACTTAGTCTTTATACAGCTATGACTTAAGTGATCTTCTGTGTTACTATTTTTCTAAATCCCTCATGGTCAATTGAGTGATGTCCTATATAGTTTTCTGTGTTCAACAGGGAAAAGTTCATTGAAGGCTCTGTTGTTTCTAGGTCCTTTCTAGGTGGTTTCCATTCATAGTGACCCATGTGCAAGAGAACAAAGCACTGCCTGGTCTCAGGTCACCCTCACAATTGTTATCTTGAGCCCCTTGTTGCAGCCACTGTGTCCATCCATCTCCTTAATGCCCTTCCTCTTTTTGACTGTCCTTTGACTTTAGCAAGCCTGGTATCCTTCTCCAGGGACTGTGCTTTCCTCTTAACAAGTTCAAAGTACTTGAGACAAAGTCTCTCTATTTTAGCTTCTACAGAGCATTCAGAGTTTCCTTTTTCCAAGACAGGTTTGTTTGTTCTTCTGGACATCCATGGTATATTTCTTATTATTTTCCAACACTATAATTTAAATGCATGGATTTTTCTCTCGTCTTCTCTGTTCATTATTAACCTTTAATATATTAGGTTAGTTGCTGCTTTCTTCACTGCTGCTTCTATGAGTGTTGATAATAGATCCAAGTAAAATTAAACCTTGAAACCTGGAATCTTTTCTCCGCTTATCACATTGTTGTCTATTGGACTAGTTTGTGGGGGGAATATCCTCAAATGGGATATATACATATATACACATTAGTAATCTATACTGAAAGCTGTAGTTTGTGACTTTCATCAGTGAGTGCTTCAGGTTCTCTTGGCTGTTAGCATGCAAGGTTGTGTCATCTGCAAATCACAGTTGTTAAAGAGCCTTCTGTCCATCCTGATGTTGTGTTCCTCATCATAGTCCACTGTCTCAGTTTGTTTGGTCAGCAAACAGATCGACTGAAAATGGTGACAGGTTATTACTCTAATGCATACTTTTATGATTTAAAATTAGGTAAATTATTTATTTACATTTCCCTGAGTTTTTGTATCATACACATTTTAGCAGGAGCATGGGTAATTTAAACAAGAAAGAATTACATTCATTAATTGCAGTGTGCAGGCTAACTTCCTTCAGTGTTTTCCTGCATTATTTCCTTCAAGTCATCTTGGTGGTATAGTGGTTATGCATTAGACTGCAACCACCAGTGACTCCAGGAAAGAAAGACTAGGCTCACTACTTATATAAGGGGTTACAGTCTTGGAAAACACGGGGATCATTCTGCCCTATCCTATAGGCCAAGCGAGGCAGGCCATATTTAGTTGAGCCATACCCAACCAGATGAAGATAAGATTTTTGTGTCTGTAAATGGGTACGTATTGCTGTTGACTTTATGAATGGCCTGTCCTGATTTGACTTTGCTTATGAATGCAGAACCCCAAGGATCCAAATAGAATGAAAATTGTTTGCATTAAAAACATGTTTGTCTCCTCAGAGTGCTGGGTTGATTTAAGAGGGCAATATAGATTTTGGATACCCGAAATGGGAGGATAAAGGCATGATGTGGCTGTTTTACAAATTTTCATGGAAGGGGGAATATGTTCATAGGATTATGGTATAGGTGTTTACTTAATAGCAGTTATTAGACATAGGATATTTTGTTTTGCTAACTTATACAATATTATGTTTAAATGAAGCTGGCACATTTTGAGTTGCTTACATTTTAGTTTAAACTTGCTAGGCACAAATATAAGTTTACTTTTGTCCTGGTTTTAAAAATTATACATCAACCCCTCAGAACCAATAATCAGAGTAGTGATACCAGGATGGGAAGGGGGATGAGGGCACCAAGAGGGAACTGAGCACAATAATCTACATACAACCCCCTCTCAGGGGGATGGACAATAGAAAAGTGGGTGAAGGAATATATCAGTCCATGTAAGACGTGAAAAATAACAATAATTTATAAATTATCAAGGCTTCATGAGAGAGTGAGGGGGAAATGTGAGGAGCTGATATCAAGGGTTCAAGTGGAAAGAAAATGTTTTTTAAAAGATGATGGCGACAAATGTACAAATGTGCTTGACACAATGGTGAATGAATGTATGGATTGTGATAAGAACTGTAAAAGCCCCCAATAAAAACAATAATAAAAATGAATATTTTACAAGTGCAATTTGCCAAGGAGGGACTATGATAGGGTGTGTGTGTGTGTGTGGTGCACGCACGACCAAGATAGGTTCTGTAGTAACACATGGGTGAACTTTAGCCTGTTAATCAGTTCACAGCTTGCTTTCTGGAAGCTGACCTTTCTCTCTGTCTCTGTTTTCACCTTCCTGTTGACACTCTCCCAGGGGCCACTCTGAGACCTGTGAGAGCCCTGGACACACAAGACTTTGCACCCGCTGGCCTGTTATCTTCCTGCATTTTGTGACATTGTATGTGCTGTTTGAGTCTGAAGAGGATTTTGTGGACTAGTATTGGATTTATGGGCAAATATCAGATTATTAACTTGACCTCCACTGGACTGGGATGTTTTCTTAATATACAATGACTCTTTGATCTAAAGCTCTCTCTTACACACATATGACTGTCTCTGGGTTTGGAGGAGGAAAGATGAAAACAGAGCAGCTTTCCATAACTTTCATTTCAGAGAAATGACGTGTTTTGTGAAAACTGGCAGAATTCAGAATCAGAGATTGCTTCTGAGTTTAATGCATATTTTTATTAGATATGTGTATTAAAATGTTTGTCTTGAAGAATACATGGAGTCTTTTTCATTATTCCGTCTCTATTTCCTCAAATTCTTCATATAACAGAAAATGTTCATTTCTTAAAAGTTTTCAAGAAACCTACTGCTTTGCTGTGTATAATAAGCCTTCAAAATGTCGTTGCAAATGGAAAAACATCATGTAAAATCCCACAAACTATCTGAAGCTACACCATATGTGGTTGTGTGGACAGGGGTGAGTGTGAAAGAAGGGGAGATTTAAATGTCCTTCTCCATTGATATCATTGTCTGGTCCTCTCAAGTTCCTTCTGATTCATATTCACTTTAAGAAACATTTTGGCAGTGCTTCTTCCATGATAGATTTGCTCATTCTGCTGGAGTCTATGGAAATGCCTCGCTCAATTAGTATGACTTATTTCATGCATGTCATTTTCTGAGGGTTTCATATTTTGACAGAATACACTCTAATTCACTTCGCTTTCATGGAATTGTGCTAACATGTGTAATTGTACAAGTATAACTTTAATATAAATTAAAATGTAATATTCATTTTTATTACTATACATTTCCAACTTTATTTCATTATTTTTATTATTATTATTGATGATCAGATTTTGTAGAGTCTGGTGCCATTTATTTCTTATGAGCCAATTCTTGGATCCATTAAGGAATTCTGACTCTAAAAAGTATTCCTCTTATCTGAGTTAATTTGTCTTCTTTCCCCTATAAATCTATATTTTCTGTTTTATTCTCTAATTTAGCTTTAATTCATGACATAAAGACATGGAGATGGGTTGACCACATGGTGAATATGATTGGTGTCACGGATTCCTGTATGCTATAAATAAATTTAGAGTGTAGAGAGATGATGTGCACCTACTACAATACAAATACCTCCTAAAGCAGTCTAAAACTTCTGATAAAGAAGGTGACCTAGACAGACATACTACACAACCTGCTTCAACCTTGAGAAAACAAATATAGGAGAAAAATCTGAAGTCTTGAATCTAAAGGAAACAATTAAAAGCTAAAATGAGCTGAACACCAATATCACAAGAAGCTATCGTAGTGGGATGAGCCATTTCGCATATAAAGAGGCTCTCTAACCCACATTTGCATGCTCAGCAGAAGCTTCAAAATCTTTCTCTGCATGAGAGGAGCGGGTAAAAGTTACCAGTGCCCTGTGCCTTGCTGGGCAGCTTTAGAGCTTTGTTTGAAACTAGCAGAACAGTAAATCAAAAGCCAAACTCACTACCATTGAGTTGATTCTGGCTCATAGTGATCCTTGAGGACAGGGTAGAACTGCCCCTGTGGGTTTCTGAAACTCTAAGTCTACCAGAATAGAAAGCCTGGTCTTTCATGTGTGGTGCATCTGGTAGTTTTGAACAACTAACCTTGTGGTTAACAGCTCAATACAAAACCCCTACACCACCAGGGTTTCTGGCAAAGCAGTGGAGCACTCAGAAGCAAAAAAAGAAAAGAAAGAAAGGAGCAAATGATCAAGGGATGTCAGTGGATTGGAACCTTCATACACTGCAGGTGGGACTGTAAAATTGTACAACCATGTTGGAAAGTGATATGACACTTCCTCCAACAATTGCTCTGTTTTCCTTCAATTTTTGGAATCTTACTCCATTCCATCCTCTTCTTCATCATTTCCGCTGATAGCTCTGAACATACTCTTATAGGGGTACCTTTATATGTGACTGTTTGCTTTTCCCTACCTGCTTTTATGATCTTCTCTTTTTGACAGTTTGACAATTATGTGTCTTGGTAACTTCTTCTTGGCATTAGGTCTGGCTGGTGTTCTTTAAGCCTCTTGTATGGTTTCTTGATTTTCATTTATTAAGCTGGGGAAGTTTTCTTCTTAGAATTCCCTTGCCATTGACGCTGTTGACTTCTTAGTTGTGCCTTGTTCCGGTAGTCTAATTATTCTAATATTGCTTCTTTTCATAGCATCTGACATGGTTCTCACGTTTTCTTCAGCTTCTTTGATCGTCTTATTTCACTGTTTTTTTTCCCATTTGCTGAGCTCTACTTGGGTGTCCTCTAGGTCACTGGTGCAATTTTCTGCCTCCTCAAGCCTATTTGCAAGATCTGTCAAATTGTCACTGGATTCTGTTATTTCATCCCTTAACTCTTGCAATTCCCTTTGGTGCATTGCCTTTATCTCCTCTATCATTTAATCTTTTTTTCTGAATTACTTCCTTCATATCCTCTATGACTTTAAGCAGCATTTTGAAAATATATTTTTATGACAGGTCAATATCTGCTTTTTCTATGCACATCATTAGGTTCGTGATTTCTTCCATCATTGTTTTCTGTTTTTCCTGCTTTTTCATTGAAGCTGTTAGAACTGGTTGCTGTGTACATGTTGTTTTAGAGGAGCCTGGAGCCATCTTCCTGAGTCGAAGATCCCTGGTATCTCTCTTCTGGGATTTGTATGTGTACTTCTATAAACTACCTGCCGGTAGCTGTTCAGAGGGGTCAGGATATCACTATATCTTCCTGTGGTTTCACTCTTATCCTAGCCGTCCAGAATTCTGTTACTTGGAATGTGTGTTGAATATTCCTCTCATGTGACACTGGTCAGATTGTTGTGGGCCCACAATGACGTCACTTCCCTGCCCTCTGTAAGTAGGCTTCACAGTACTTAGAGCACCTAAGCTGTCCTGTGTCATTTTTCTCTGCAACTGTAGTGCTGAGGAGGGTGTTCAGGTATATCCTCCTTGGTGTAGAGCTCTGTAGCTGGCAGGGGAATTATCATAGACAGAGAGATCACCTTGGAGGTTGAGTGATGTTCCCGCAGTAACATGGAGCTTCACAATTGGTGGTCAGACATTTCCCCAGTCACTTGTAGGGCCTCAGGATTTAGACTTGGGATGCCCCCACTTTTGTAGGGGATAACCCCCTGCTGCTTGGTTTTTGGGAGAGAACCGGCGTTAATTCCCCAGCTGCTTGCCAAGCTAATAAATGCGGGTGGGATTTCCCCCAGTTGGGCCTTCAGAGCTGCCCTAGGCAGAGAGGAGTGGCCTGGAAGCTGCTAGTCTCTTGTGACAGGAAAGAAAGTGAAAGGAGAGGAGAAAGAGGAAGACACAGACTGGAACAGCAATGCCAAGCAAACTGACACCCATTCACCCAAGCACAACTAAAATGCACAGAGTAAACAAAGGTGAAAACAGTAAAAAAAAGAAAAGAAGAAGAAAGAGAGAGAGAGAGAGAAAAGAAAACAACTAAAAAGGAGAACTAAAACTGTTGAGGCTGTGGTAGAAAATAGAGAAGAGTTTGAAGAGAGGAGAAAAGAAGAAAATGTGTAAGAAGAGTGCAATGAAAGAAAAAAGAGAAGAGAAAATGAAAGAGGAGAGAGAATCTTTAAAATAGTTAAAGAAATAGCTGACCCCGTACTGTGTTGTGTGTATCACTGACTTGTCCTGTGTGCAGCACTGTCTTAGGGGTCTCGCTGCCCAGTTGGAGGACAGGGTTGCCCTAGGCTGAGTGTAGGGGTCTGGGAACCAGCAGTGGTATGTGCAAGGAATGAGAGAAAGCAGAGAGAATCATACAAGCAGAGAGAGGAGCAAAAAAGAGCAAATACAGAAAGAAGAAAGAAAGAAAAAGAGAATAAAGAGAAAGAAGGAAATAAACCCAACTAAGTTCACTAAGATTTGGCTGTGATCGTAAACAGGGAGGAGAGAGAGGAGGAAATAAAGAATAAAGAGATAGCTGATCCCTCATTGCTTGGATGTGGGGCCAGAGGGGTTTAGACCCTGCCCCAAAATGGCAGGTTGGTGTGCCCTTTTATTGCCGGGACCAAGTGGTGCTGGGAAGAACTGCAATAGTTGATTCGATTGCCTTAGAGGTCTGATGGAGGTTTCCTCAGCAGCACAGCATGGTGTAGGTGTTTGTCCCAGGTGTCTTGTATGGTGCATAGCACTTCCCACGGAGGGCAGGCTGGAGTTCCTCCTGGTATTTGGGTTGATTTGCCTTAAGCGGAGGGTAGTGACCTGAAAGCCAGTAGTGGCATATGATAGGAGAAAGTGGGAAATAAGAGCAGAAAGAGAGAAAATATAAGAAGAAAAAAGAGGGACAAAGAAGAAAGAGAGAAAATAAAACCCCAACACAAACCTGAGCTCATTGAGACTGAGTGCAGTAGAAAAGGTAGAAGGGCTAGTGAATAAAGAGAGAAGTAGAGTAGTAGGTAAGGACATAGCTGAAACTTGATCACCTGTCCGTGAGGCTGGAGGAATTCCAACTCTTCCTCAAGATAGCAGGGTGGTGTACCCGTTTAATGTAGGGTTCCACAGATGCTGTGAGGGATTACTTCAAAAGCAAGTATGCGCCCATGGTCAGGGATCACTTGGGTGCTGGAGTTCGCTAGTGTAACTGCCTTGTGCTGTATATAGCACTGTAGCAGGGGCTGGGAGTGGGGCACTGGGGTGTTCCCTCAGTACTGTCTAGGGCCCCAGGACAGGCAGGGACTCCCCAGCTCTGTGTAGAATCACTGAGAGGGAAGCTGGGCTTCTTGTACTACCTAGTCTGCTGGTGCTTACTAGATCAGAGGATTTTATTTTTTATTGTTTTATCCCCTTGGCCAGCTAGAGTAAAATCAAATGAAATTGTCTCTCACAGTCACTGGGCTTCAGCTCCTTGCTGTTTAAAGCAGACACTTGCTACAGCGGGTCTTTGTTAAGCTAAAAGCCGCCAGACACTGTAGCTGAGTTCTGGCATTCCTTAGCTAGGTTTCTTCTTATGCTGATTTAAGTTAAGGGCCTCCTCTGCCTATGTGCTCCTTGGAGCTGAGCAACCAGACTTGGGTTTGAGTTTTACACCAATAATATATATTCCACCCTTTTTTATGCTTGTGATGTGCTCCGATTTGGGGGCTGTCATGCTGACCCCATAGGGTGAAATCCAGCTTATTAGGAGGGTTGTTTCCTTCTGGGCAAATTGGAACTAAATTTGCTCCCTGGACTCCGGACTTTCCGCCTATTTTCTCCCACACCGCGATCTTCCTAAGGTAATCATACTTTTTTTTCTTCAACTCTAAATTATGGCTACCCGCCACCACTCCCCTGGCCATGAGCTCAAGGCAGCCAACCGCACGGAGAGCTCTGGAATGGGGTTCCCCTCTTGTCTGAGATTCTGTCCCCTCTCCGCCGTCTGCCTGCAGAAATTGCTGCCCCCTGCAAGGATACACCCGGCGCCTGCGGGCTCGCCAAAGCTAGAGCTCTTTAAAGCGTTCTTGGTTTGTTTGTGAGTGGAAATCCAACACAAAAGCGGGTTCAGGAGAAACCCTGGTATGCCAGTTCTAATTTCAGGACTTCACCTTCCCATTTCCTTCTCCTTACCTCCCAATTTTCTGGTCTGGCAGCAGGAGCTCTGGAGGCATGAGTCCTATCTGGTCACCATTTTCTCCCCTCCTCTGGCTGGTCCTTCTTACAATGGAAAGTGTGATTAAGGAGAGGGAGGATCTCAGAGCCTGCCTCAAAACACGCCTCAGGTGCAGACTAATGAATTTGAAAACTTCCATCTGTGCCACAAAGGAGAGCCTTCTCTCCTCTAGTAAAAGAGCTAACATTGCTGAGAACTAGATCCAGAGTCTCATTATATGAGTGGCTGAATTACAATGGCAGCTGACTTGCAGATCTAGAGCAGTGTCTGAAACCAAAATAAAGGCATTAATTGAGAAAAGTTGGGACCCTGAAACATGGGATGAGAACATATGGGCTGATGATACAAAAGAGGAGGATATTGAGCCCTTAGAAACACCTGAGCAGATTAGGCAAACTAGTCAAGTTGATATGCCAGGTGGGGCTGCATCAGTAGCATTGCCTGAGGGAAATGCCTTACAAGATATTGCTGAGAGCACCCAGGAAACACCCTCAACACCCATTATTTCCGCTAGACCTGTCACTAAAATTAAGCCTCAGAAAGCTCCCAAAGGTGAGGTTGAGATGATTACCCAAGAAGAAGCGTGCTATACTCATAAAGATCTGCTTGAGTTTTTGAATACATACAAGCAGAAGCCTGGAGGATATCCCTGGGAATGGTTACTAAGGTTGTGGGATACTGGTGCATGAAATGTAATATTAGACCCGTCTGAGTTTCTGGATATGTGACCCCTAAGAACAGACTCTTCTTTCAATGTCTCTGTGAGAGAGGCTAAAAGAGGATCTAATTCTTTATTTGGTTGGTTCAATGAAGCATAGACTGACAGATAGCCTAGATTAGACCATCTTGATTTACCTGACCTACCTTGGTACACTGTAGAGGAAGGCATCCAAAAACTTAGAGAAATTGGTATGTTAGAATGGATCTATCAGGATATTCCCATAGATCCAAAAAGGGGGCGTCATGAGGACATACCCTTTACCACAACCATAAGGAACAAGTTTGTGGAGTGGGCCCCAGCATCTCTTAAGACTCCTGTAATTTCTATTTTGTGTTCACCAGGATTAATAGTGGGCACTTCCCTAAGAGAACTCTGACATTTGCCCACAGTAGGGCTGATTGGTCCCCGTGATGGTAGAGGGCAGGTGTCAGCACTGAATCAACAGAGACAGGGTGGGTATGGTTATAATAGACAACAAGGTTTCAGTAGTAATCAAAGCAACCTGTCTCATGTGGAATTATGGCATTGGCTACTAAGCCACGGTGTCCCTAGGAATGAAATAGATGGGAAGCCTACTAAATATTTACGTGATCTGTACAGGCGAAAGAATGGTAGATCAGGTGAACAGCAGAGTAGACAGTCATGATTGCTCAACCAATTCCCAGACCTGAGCCAGTTTACAGACCCACAACCCCTTGAATGAGGGGGAGGTCGAGTCCCTTTGAAGGAGGACCCTGCTACATCACTGAAGGTCTATACTGTTAGTCTTTCTTCTAGCCTTCCTTGAATGCAATGCTTCTGCCAAAACTACTATTTGTGGACTTACAGAATGCTTCATCCACTGGCATGGCATCCCACATAACATTGCTTCATATCAAGGAACTCACTTCACAGCAAATACAGTATGCCAGTGGGCCCATTCCCATGGAATCCACTGGTCGTATCATGTTCCTCATCATCCTGAAGCTGCTGCCTTGATAGAATGATGGAATGGACTCCTAAAGACACAATTACAGCACCAACTAGGTGGCAACAACTTGCAGGGCTGGAGCAATGTTCTCCAAGAAGCTGTATACGCTCTAAACCAGCAGCCAATATATGGTGCTGTGTCTCCAATAGCCAGAATTCATTGGTCCAGGAACCCAGAGGTGGAAGCTGGAGTGGCTCCAACCCACTATTACTCCTAGTGATCCATTTGCAGCATTTTTGCTTCTGATCCCAGCAACCCTGTGTTCCTCAGGCCTGGAGGTCCTGGTCCTGAAGAAAGGAACTCTCCCACCTGAAACACAGCACGGATTCCACTGAACTGGCAGCTGAGAATGACCCCTGGCCACTTTGGACTTCTCATGCATTTGGATCAACATGTAAGGCAGGGTGTCACTGTACCAAGTGGTGTGATTGATCCTGATTACCAAGGAGAAATTGGACTGGTGTTACATAATGGAGGTAAAGAATAATATGTCTAGAATCCAGGAGATCCTATAGCCGACACTTAGTGCTACCACGCCCTGTGATCAAAGTAAATGGTAAGTTACAGCAACCCAATCCTGACAGGACTTATAATGACCCAGACCCCTCAGGAATGAAATTCTGGGTCACTCCACCAGGCAAAAACCACAGCCAGCTGAGGTGCTTGCTGAGGGCAAAGGTAATACAGAATGGGTAGTAGAGGATGGTTATTCTACCTATCAATTACAACCACGTGATCAATTGTAAAAGCAAGGCTTGTAATTGTCAATGTATTTTCTTTTTATGTGCTTATTGAATATCTTTCCTTTGTTCATGTATGATATATCAGATACAATTGGACTCAGTGTGTTTTCATTTATTTGTATGATATATGATTGATGATAAATATAAGTGTGATTTCATCAATGTTCGGAAATTATGTAAGTATACATGGGTAAGGAATTGTGTACAGGTGCCAGGTTGGCAAGGGGTAGATTGAGATAGTTAGTTTATTGTGCCAGCCTGGCTGATAAACAGAAGTGAGATTAATTGAAGGGCAGAGAGATACATTTCTCAGTGAGCCTTGCCTTTCTTTTCTCTCGCTCTTTGATCATCAGACCAGTGTGCGGCTGCCTTGCTTGTTCTGTGCCTCAATTTAGAGGCTACAATACATGTGGGATGCTTAGGCAGTGGACTGTGTCACTGTAAGTTGAGGTTCCTTTAAGCCCAGATGATTGGAATGTACATCTCTGGAGGTGGGGACTGATGGTTGGTGACCTGGCTGACAGTTGGTGACCTGCCTTGCTGTTTGCTGCCTATGGTTATATAGCCTAGCTCTCTCCATAGAGGATGAACTGACGGCCCTCAAGACTTAAAGGACTGCCAGTGTCTCACAACTCTCTCAGGGGAGTGAGTTGCACTGAGCCATTTGTACTGCTTTATAATTTAACTGTTCACTTCTTGTATTATATATCTATCTGTATATTATTTAACAGTTCATTTTTTGTGTTATATATCTATCTTTATAAATATATATACATAATCACTAGTGATCTGGTTTTGTCTCTCTGGAGAACCCTGTCTAACACAAAAACCAAATGTTATTTTTAGAAAAGAAGAAGAAAATATACTGAATATTAAATAATGACAGAGTAAGAAAAGAATACATAAGAGAAGTGGGAGACGCCATAAATAAATGTTTGCTCTTTGTGATTACTTAATAATTAAAATATTATATATATGTATATATAGAGAGAGAAAAACCTTGCATGAAACCCAAAAATAGATGTATAAACAGAGAGACATAATTTGCAGCAGTTGTGAAGAGATGATGTACTCAATAAACATCATTTAACCAGAAATTATTGAATCAATATTATTTAAACTCGTAAACAATAAAATATTTTTAAGGATGATAGGAAATTTAAATAAAATGGAAAATTTTTTATTCTAATTAGAAAAAAGAGAAGAAGTGAAAATTGAAGCAGGAATACAAATTGAAACTAGAATTCAGCATTGTTTAATTGAATAAATTGGCAAAACACGAAAATACTGATGCTGTTGGGAGAGTGTTGAGCATGTGAGCTCATGTACTTCCATGGGATGCAATGAAGGTCACATGTACTAAAAGGCACCTATGATCCATAATGTTTCCTTTTGGGAATTTATTCAAAAGAAATAATCAGCGATGCCTCTGGAGAGAAATCTACAAAGCTACTTATTGACATGTCCATTATAAGAGTAAATGTACAAACTCTGATTGAATCTGATGTTTTTCAGGTTTATATTTCTTTCTCTCTTTTTTGGCTCTCCACTTAAACCCCTGGCATCAGCTCCTCATTTTACCCCTCCCTCCTGCTGGCCGCTACCTCATGAGCCCTTGATAATTTATAATTTATTATTTTGTCATATCTTACACTGTCCAACATCTCCATTCACCAACGTTTCTGTTGTCCATCCCCCAGGGAGGAGGTTATATGTAGAGTGTGGTAATAGGTTCCCAATTTCCACCCCACCCTCCCTCCACCTTCCCGATATTGCCAATTTCACCATTTGTCCAAGAGGGCTCATCCACTTTGGATTCTCAGGTTTATATTTCTTAGATTTACCACCCTCCAACCTTTTCGTTGTGAATTAGTTGGGGTTAACATATCACTTTTGCATCCAACAACTTATAAAACCTCCAACAACTTATAAAACCTCTAAAGACTCACCTGGTTTCCTTCTCTTTCTGCTCTCTTTCTCTTCTTCCTCTTGTCAAATGTTGTCTCCTCTTCACCCAATTGAACACATATCTTCCCTCTAGCCTCTGACTCCCTCCTCCCTTTCATACCCACCCAACTCTGTTTCACTTTGTATGATAAACTTTCCTTGGTTTTGAAAAAAATAAATGACAGTAGTCTCATACAATATTTGTCCTTTAGTGTTTGACTTATGTCACTCAGCATTATGTCCCTCAAATTCATTCATGTCATGTTTCATCATTATTCTTTAATGATGCAAAGGTTTTCATTGTGTGTATATACCAAAGTTTAGCTATCACTTCTTCCACAGATAGGCATTCAGGCTTGTTTCCATCTTCTTGCTATTGTGAACAGTGCTGGGATGAACATGAATGTGCATGCATTTGTGCTATGCTCTTTACTTCTGTGTGTTATACACCAAGTTATTGGTATTGCTGGGTCATGTGGGCTTTTTTCCCAATTGTTTGAGGAAGTGTCATATCATTTTCCAACGTTGTTGTACAATTTTACACTTCCACCTGCTGTGTATGAGGGTTCCAGTCTACTGACACCTCTCCATAGTTTGCTCTTTTGTCTCACTTTTGACTTTGAGTGCACCACTGCTTTGCCAGAAACCCTGGTGGTTTAGGGGTTATGTATTGAGCTGCTAACCACAAGCTTAGTTGTTCAAAAGTACCAGCTGCCCCACAAGTGAAAGACTAGCCTTTCTATTCTGGCAGACTTAGAGTTTCAGAAACCCACAGGAGCAGTTTTACCCCATCCTATAGGATCACTATGAGTCAGAATCAACGCAATGGTAGTGAGTTTGACTTTTCATTTACTGTTCTGCCAGTTTCAAACATAGCTCTAAAGCTGCCCAGCAAGGCCCAGGGAGCTGGTAATTTTTACCAGCTCCACTCATGCAGAGAAAGAGTTTGCAGCTGCTGCTGAGCATGCAAATGTGGACTGGAGAGCCTCTGTATACCTGGATTGGCTTATTCTGCTACAATAGCTTCTTATGCTCTTGCTGTTCAACTCATTTTAGTCTTTAAATTTTTTTCCTTCAGTGATTCAAAGTTTCAAGTTTTTCTCCTGTATTTGTTTTCTCAGGATAGAAGCAGGTTTGTGTAGTATGTCTTTGTAGGTCGCTGTTTTAACTAGAAATTCTTAGACTGTTTTAGGAGGTATTTGTATTGTAGTAAGTGCACATCATTTCCCTAAATTCTACATTTATTTATAGTGCACAGAAATCCGTGAAACTAATTGCATTAATCATGTTGTCTACCCATTGTCATATGTTTATGTCATGAATTAATGCTAATTAGAGAATAATACTGAAAATATAAATTCACAGGGGAAAGAAGACCAAGGCATACTTTTTAGAGTCAGAATTCAGTAATGGATCCAAGAATTGGCTCATGAGAAATAAATGGCATCAGACTCTACCAAATATGATCGATAATAATAATAATAAAGTTGGAAATGGATAGTAATAAAAATGAATATTACATTTTAATTTATATTAAAGTTATACTTGAATAGTTACACATGTTAACACAATTCCATGAAAACCAAGTGAAGTAGATGGTATTCTGTCCAAATATGAAACCCTCTGAAAAGGACATGTATGAAAGTAATTGTAATAAATCATACTAATTGAGGGGAACTTTTCCATAAACTCCCAGCAGAATGAGCAAATCTATCATAGAAGAAGCACAGCCAGAATGTTTCTTAGAAGTGAACATGAATCAGAAGCAAGCTGAGAGAACCAGACAATGACATCATTTAAGAAGGACATTTAAACCTCACCTTCTTTCACACTCACTCCTGTCCACATAACCACATATGGTGGAGCTTCAGATAGTTTGTGGGATTTTACATGATGTTTTTCCATTTGCAACGACATTTTGAAGCCCTTTTATATAGAGCAAACGTGGTAGGTTTCTTTCAAATTTTTAAGAAATGAACATTCTCTGTTATATGAAGAATTTGGGGAAATATAGACTGAATAATAAAAATGACTCCATGTATTCTTCAAGGTCAAATTTTCGTACACAAATCTAATAAAAATGAAAAGATCATGCATTAAACTCAGAAATAGCCTCTGATCATGAATTCTGCCAGTTTGCACAAAACACGTAATCTCTCTGAAATGAAATTTATGAAAAGCTGCCCTGTTTCCCTCTTTCCTCCTTCAAATCCAGAGACACTCATGTGTGTAAAAGAGAGCTTTAGATCAAAGAGTCAATGTATATTAAGAAAACATCCCAGTGCAGTTCAGATCAAGTTCATAATTTGATATTAGCACATAAATCTAATACTAGTCCATAAATCCCTCTTCAGACTCACACAACACATACAATGTCACAAAATGCAGGAAGATCACAGACCAGTGGGTGCAAAGTCTTGTGTGAACAGGGCTCTCACAAGTCTTAGAGTGCCCCCATGTGACTTGTCAACAGGAAGGTGAAAGTAGAGACAGAGAGAAAGGCCAGCCTCCAGAAAGCCATTTCTCTCAATAGTCCTCCAAACAAGCTGTGAACTGATTGACAGGCTAAAGTTCACCCATGTGTTCCCACAGGACCTATCTTGGCGCGCGCGCACACACACACACACACACACACACACACACAAACCTATCACAGTCCACGCCTTGCCAACTTGGCACTTGTATGTAATTCATTTTTACTGTTGTTTTTATTGGGGACTTTTATAAATCTTATCGCAATCCATACATTCATCCATTGTGTCAAGCACATTTATACACTTGTTGCCATCATCATTTTCAAAACATCTTCTTTCTACTTGAGCCTTTCATATCACCTCCTCATATTTCCCCTCCCTCCCTCATGAACCCTTCATAATTTAAAAATCGTTGTTATTTTTTCATGTCTTACACTGACCGATATCTACTTTTACCCACTTTTCTGTTTTCTATCCCCCTGACAGGGTGTGTATGTAGATTATTGTGCTCAGTTCCCTCCTGGGTCCCTCCATCCCCCTTTCCATCCTGGAATCACTACTCTCATTATTGATCCTGAGGAGTTTATCGGTCTTGGATTCTGTGTGTTTACAGCTCTTATTGGTACCAGTGTACACAATTCTTTAGTCATGTATAATTTTTTAAAGCAGGACAATAGTAAAGTCATATTTGTGCCTAACAATTTTAAACTAAAAAGTAAGCAACTCAAAATGTGCCAGCTTCACTTAAACATAATATTCTATGAGTCAACAAAACAAAATATACTATATCTAATAATTGCCATTAAGTGAACACATACATTATATTCCTATAATCCTATGAACATATTCCCCATTTCATTAAAGTTTGTAAGCCAGTCACATCATACCTTTATCCTCCCATTTTGGGTATCAAAGTCTATATTGCCCACTGATATCAATCCAGAACTCTGAGGAGACAAACATTATTTTGATGTGAAAAACTTCATTCCATTTGGAGCCTTGGGGATTCACATCCATAAGCAAAATCAAATTAGGACAGGTCATTCATGAAGTCAGCAGCAATATGCACCTATTCACAGACTCAAGAACCTTAGCTTCATCTGGTTGGGTTATGCTCAACTCAATATGGCCTGCTTCGCTGGCCTATAAGATAGGGCAGAATTATTCCTGTGTATTCTGACACTGTAACCCTTTGTGTAAGTAGTAAGCCTGGCCTTTCTCCCCTGGAGCCACTGGTGGTTTTGAATTACCAACATTGTGGTTGCAATCCAATGCATAACCACTACAGCACCAGGATGACTTGAGCACACAGTAAAGAACGCACGAAAACACAGAAGGAAGCAAGCCTGCACACTGAAATTAAGGAAGATAATTCTTCCTTGTTTAAATTGCCCATGCTCCTGCTAAAATGTATGATAGAAAACTCAGGCAAAAATAAATAAATAATTGTCCTAATTTTAAATCATGAAAAGTATGCATCAGGATAATACCCTATCACCATGTTTACTCCACCTGTTTGTTGTCCAAACAACCTGATACACTGGCCTATGAAGAGAAACACAAAATCAGGATGGACAGAAGGCTCTTTAACAACTGTGGTTTGCAGATGACATAAACTTGCATGCTAAAAGACAAGAGAACTTGAAGCACTCATTGATGAAACTCACAGACTGCAACCTTCAGTGTAGATTACTACTGTGCGTGTGTGTGTCCCATTTGATGACTTTTTCCCCTCAGATTAGACCAATAGACAACACTGTGATACACAGAGAAAAGATTCCAGGTGTCAAGGTTTAATTTTACTTGGATCAATTAGCAACACTCATAGAAACAGCAGTGAAGGAATCTGCAACTAACCTCATACATGATAGGTGAACAAATGAAGAGAGACGACCAGAGAAAAATCAATACATTTGAATTATAGTGTTGGAAAATCATACTAAATATACCATGGATGGGCAGAAGAGCAAACAAATTTGTCTTGGAAAAAGTATACTCCGAATGCACTCTAGAAGCTAAACTGGAGATACTTTGTCTCGTGTACTTTGAACTTGTTAACAGTCCCTGGAGAAGGATACCAGACTCGCTAAATTCAAAGGACAGTCAAAAAGAGGAAGAGCATCAAGGAGATGGATGGACACAGTGACTGCAACAAGGGGCTCAAGATAACCATTGTGAGGGTGACCTGAGACCAGGCAGTGCTTTGTTCTCTTGCACATGGGTCACTATGAATGGAAACCACCTAGAAAGGACTTAACAACAACAGAGCCTTCAATAAACTCTTCCCTGTTGAACACAGAAAACTATATAGGACATCACACAAGTGACCATGAGGGATTTAGGACAATAGTAACAAAACATGTCAATAAGGTCATATCTGCACATAAACAAAGCATTAATATTGCTGAAGCTAAAGAAATGACAAAGCATCACCCATCGTGATTGATAAGGATAACTTACTTCTTACTAATTATAGCTTTTCTTCTCTCTAGTCTTCCTGCTTTCTAGAGAAGCTAATGCTATGTCCGATGAGAATTACCAATAATTTCTAACAACATAAAATTCAGATCACAACAACCCTCACAATTATCAGCTAATGCTCAAATTCTGGAAGACCATTCTAATATGCTTATACTGGAATTCCTCAATAAAGTCTGTGTTTCAATGTGAAATACACAATAAGCCCAATAAGCTAGCTGTGTATTCCTGATGGTTTGGGCTGGAGGGCATTGAGAGTTGGACTAGTCACATTAGTTGGTAAAAGGAGTTAATGTCAACTCTTGCACTTCCATCAGTTCCTAAATTTATTTGGCCAACTGCCTTCTTTTCAGTAAACTGAAATAAAAACGTTACTCAATGCCCCCTGACAATGAAAAACTTTTGTAAAATAGCGCAGAATACAGGGTAAACACTAAGAATCTGCTTTTGCACCCCCTGGAACATTCCAGAAACCTCAGAGGGCAATATCACACACTTTGGAAAATAATAACTCTTATTCTTCCTTTACAGATGTGTGGATGAACAACCGCTAAGTACCAGAGACTAGGGAAAGAAAAAAAGGTTTTATTACACACTATGATATTCCTTTATGACATTTACAAGCCATTAGTTGTTGAAAAGAAAAAAATATATCAATTACTTTTGTTAGGGCTGCTTTTATATCCTTGTTCCTGAGGCTGTAGATGAAAGGGTTTAGCATGGGGGTCACCACTGTGTACATCACAGCAGCTGCAATGTCCTTCTCAGCTGAATGGGAGGATGATGGGGTGAAATAAACAGCAAAGATGGTGCCATAGAAGAGGGCCACAACAGCCAGGTGGGAGCCACAGGTGGAGAAGGCTTTCCACTTGCCCTCTGTGGATGGGACTCTCAGGACAGCAGTGGTGATGCAAATATAGGAAACCAGGATGCAAACAAAGGGGGTGATCATTATCAGAACCCCCTCAGTATAAATAATCATCTCATTGAGGTGTGTGTCAGAGCAGGACAGTTTCAGGACAGCAGTCACATCACAGAAGAAGTGGGGGATCCTGTTGTCTGCACAGAATGAGAGTCGAGCCATTAGCACGGTATGCAAAATTGCATTCCCACTGGCAATGCCCCAAGACCCAGTGACCATCAGGGCACAGAGCTGATGGGTCATCTTTGTTGTGTAGTGTAAGGGGTGGCATACAGCAACAAAGCGGTCATAAGCCATCACAGCCAAAAGGAAGTTGTCCATGGCAATAAACACCATGAAAAAATACATCTGTGTGAGACACCCAGGGAAGGAGATGGCCTGACGGCTGAGTATGTGATTGGACAGCACATTGGGGACGATGGTGGAGGAGAAACAGAGATCCACAAAAGACAGGTTTCTCAGGAAGAAGTACATGGGGGTGTGCAGGCGGGAGTCTGTGCTGATAGCCAGGATGATGAGCAGATTGCCCAGGACTGTGGCCAGGTACATGCTCAGGAAGAGCACAAAGAGAATCTTCTGCTGCTCTGGCTGCCTGGAGAGGCCCAGGAGGAGAAACTCAGAGACAATGGACTGGTTTGCCCGACTCATGATCATGAAACAGGTCAATGCACAACAGCCATTCATACACCTAGACAGGAGTGGTTAAAAATGTGACAAATTCAATGCCAGACTAAGGCAAATTTAATAGAGTTGCTAAAAAACAAGGTCTGTCAACTGCACTTATGCTCCCAATTTTCCATACTAAGTTCTGACACTATTCCTACTGGACTTCCTGACTCATTCTGACTCTTGTTTCTTCAAAGTTGAAAATCACACAAGAATATAGACAGTTCTACTGGGTGACAACATTTCTTTATGCATATATATATATTTTTTTTCAGCTTCAACCCCAATTGCCTTCTAGCATCTGGACAGAGGAGTAGACAGAGAGAGAGAGAGAGAGAGAGAGAGAAACTGTGTTTATCGCTCTGTTTATCACAACCTTCAACTAATGACAAGATTCAACTGATGGATTCATAGAGTCACAATTCTTATAATTGCTCTCTTGAGTCCAAAAGAGGATCATTATCTTAAAAAGCAAATATTAATATATCCTTTGTTTTAATCCTACCTGAGAGGGAGATTCTGTAGTTATTAGAAAGTTTTCACTTCTGTAGGACTTATCAATGCTTCTTTTTATTATAAAGATTAGAAGTGGCAATGAATATAGAGAGGCTCTGAATAAGTGACGAGCAGGCAGTCATAGTCTTAGTTCTCTGTGCAGGAAAGTTGTTTGGGGAAAATCACAGAGTTGGCATTTACTGGAGTCTTTATGGTCACTGGTGCCAGATTCCCTGAGAGCCTCATTAGACACAAGAAGAGAATAATTGTCTCACCCGCTTTGGGGCCCCTTTTGACCAGACTATGAAGAAAATGAATATTATGTAATTCCTAAGTCAGAACTTATAGATGAAACGACCTAGATGCTTGAGTTCAGTCCTAAAAAGAATCCCCTAGGACATGAAGCTTCATCACTTTGCTGATGTGAACTTCAGTCTATGGACTAGGAAATTCCATTCATAGATATTTTTCGTCTTGTTTCCTTGGGTCAGAAAGTTGGGAATTGCAGTGTTGTCTGTGTAAACCTGTTTTGTTCAGGTTTAATCATCTGCATAAGAGTGGCATAATCAGTAAATGTTGACTACTAATTTCCAATTCTGCTGTTCAAACTCACTAGTCGCTCCACAGAAAAACAATGAGGCTGTCTGCTCCTTTAAACATTTATTTTCTCATAAGTCTTATATATGAGTTTCAATGAATCAGAATTGACTCAATGGCAATGAGGTTGATTTGGGTTTTTACATATGTATAGGATGACTGATGTATTTGACAGCTGAGATGCTGGGGGAACATTGGTTCTTAATCCTTAAAGCATTTGGTGAAAAGGTTTGTCTCTGTGTGATAAGGTGATAAAGGATAGGGACATGGATATTATCAGGACAAGGACAGCATGGCATGACTGAGGAAATGAGGGTATGGAGCAGATTCCTCTTGGGATGTCCTCCCAATCATAACAGATCATCATCTTCTCAGAATTCCCCTAGACCAGAGGGTCAAGTGTGTTTACTCTTGCAGCACAATTTATATAATATCATTCTTTCCTGATGACCCCACTGAGGAATTCTGATTGGATGAAGGAATTTAGAACTGAGTCAGAGTACATGTAGGTCATTATCAATCAGGCTTGGTCTGATCATAACCATCCAAAAGCTGGAAACTCTGCACATGATCCGTGAACTGGAAAGCAAATATCTGTAGAGAGGGGCAAAAGATGCAAACACAAAGGAGTGGGTAGAAGCTGGAGAAAGAACCGATGGCTTCCAACTTGGGGCTCGAGATTTTCCTGATAATTTGGTATATTCTGGCTTCTCTCACTGTTGTCAATGGCAAAGCACAGCCCACCAAGCCCTGCTTATTTACTTGCATTTTTTAAGAGTCTGGCAATTATACGATGCTTAGGAAGATTTTTTTTTAACAGCAAAGACTAAATCCAGCAAAGAAGTTGGAAAACGTCTTTTGTTGGGTTGGAATTTAGGAAACTATTTTTGTCTCATGTGGGACGGTAGGAGCAAGGAGACAGAAGATTTATTTTATTTTTACTTGGGTATTTTCATACAGTCTACTTGGTGAGCTAAATTAGAGTTGGAAGTGGAGACAAAGACTGAAGGCTTCCTTTAAAACAGTTGGAGGAAGTAGAGTGGATGTAATTGTCCCAAGGGAAAGTATAGAATTAGGTTGAAGAAATTCAAGAATAAAATTACAGAGCACAAACACATGATATGATGATGGTAAAGGAAAGGTAAAAAAAATTGAGAAAATCGTGTGCAAGATGCTAAGGGACACATACATTTATAAAAATGAAAGACAAATAGTGCCAGTGCACAAGAAATCAAGTAAGATGAATGGATGGCAAATATAGGTCCATAGATATGTAAATATATTCATATATAATGAAAAGGGCATAGATCTCTCTACATATATTTATATGTTAAGTGTTAAGGTAGCAGACGGACATTGGGCCTCTACTCAAGTCCTTCCACAGTGAAAAAACACTTTGTTCTAATAACCTGGCATTCTGTGATGCTCACCTTCCTGAAATGATCACTGCAGACAAAATGGGTGCATAAGCAAATGTGGTGAAGAAAGCTAATGATGCCCGGCTATTAAAAGATAGAGCATCTGGATTCATAAAGGCTTGAGAATAAACAAGTGGCCATCTGTCCAGGGAGCAACAAAGCCCACATGGAAGCAACAAAGCTCACCAGTCTGTGTGATCATGAGGTGTCAACAGGATCATGTATCAGACATCGGAAGACTCAAAACACATAATCATATTGATACCTATGAGGCATGGTAAAATGGAGAGCCAAAGCCCATCTTAGACAAGTGGATATCCTCAGAGAAGGGTCACTCAGAAGAGACAAGCCAGCCAGGGTGTAGTATAGCACCAACAAAATAGGCAACATTCCTCTAGTTCTTTAATATTTCCCCACACCCATACCCACTTTCATGACTTCAGGTCTACCATACAAACCCAGCTAAACTGGAGCATGTACACTGGTAAAATTAAGAGCTCTTGACCACGGAATCCAGGACAAATAAACCCCTTGGGTACAATAATGGCAGTA
The DNA here is from genome assembly GCF_050624435.1 of Tenrec ecaudatus. NCBI lineage: Eukaryota > Metazoa > Chordata > Mammalia > Afrosoricida > Tenrecidae > Tenrec > Tenrec ecaudatus. The sequence continues at coordinate 108,489,809 of NC_134541.1, read as the reverse complement.
GCAGTACCATGAGGATAGTGGGAAGGTGGCGGGACAAAGGAGGAAACGATCACAATTATCAATGTATAACCACCCCACCCGGGGTTACAAACAACAGAAACGTGGGTGAAGAGAAACAGTGGATGGTGTAAGATATGAAAATAATAATTATTTAGAATTTATCAAGGGTTCATGAGGGTGGGAGGCTGGGGGTACGAGCAAAAAAATGAGGCGCTGATACTAATGGCTCAAGCAGAAAGTAAATGTTTTGAAAAAGATGATGGCAACCTATGTACACTTATGCTTGATACAATGAATGTATGGATTCTTATAAGCGGTGTAAAAAACTCAATAAAATGGGATGGGGAAATAGATCTATGTGCATATATTTATAGGTTTAGTATTAAGGTAGGACATTGGGCCTCCACTCAAGCACGACTTGAATGCAAGAATACTTCCTTCTAATAAATTGGCATTCTATGATGCTCACCTTCCCCACACAACCGCCGATGACAAGTGGGTGTATAAGCAAATGTGGTGAAGAAAGTTGATGGTGCCCGGATATCAAAAGCGAGTGCATCTGGGGTCTTAAAGGCTTGAAGGCAAACAAGCGGTGATCTAGCTCAGAAGCAAAAAACCCACATGGAAGAAGCACACCAGCCTGTGTGATCCCGAGGTTCTGAAGGGATCCGTTATCAGGCATCAAAGAACAAAAAATCATATTATTGTGTGCTCACGTCCATGATACAATCACTAAAGACAAATGTGTGCATAAGAAAATGTGGCGAAGAAAGCTGATGGTGTCCGGCTATCAAAAGATATATCATTTGGGGTCTTAAAGGCTTGAAGGTAAACAAGCAGCCATATAGCTCAGAAGCAACAAAGTCCACATAGAGAAAGCACACCAACCAGTGTGATCACGAGGTGTCAAAGGGATCAAGTATCAGGCATCACCAGAACAACAAAAAAAAAAATCTTACCATAGGGAATGAGTGGGAGAGTGCAAAGTGGAGACCCAAAGCCCATTTGCAGGCCACTGGACACCCCCTTAAAGAAGAGTCTTGGGGAGGATATGAGCCAGTCGGTGCGATGTAGCAACGATGAAAAATACAACTTTCCTCTAGTTCCTAAATGCTTCCTCTCCCACCCCCACTATCACGATCCCAAATCTACCTTGAAAGTCTGGCTAGACCAGAGGATGTACACTGGTACAGATAGGAACTGGAAACACAGGGAATCCAGGGCAGATGATCCCTTCAGGACCAGTGGTGTGAGTGGCGATACTGGGAGGGTAAAAGGAGGGTGGGTTGGCAAGGTGGAACCGATTACAAGGATCTGCATGTGACCTTCTCCCTGGAGGACGGACAACATAAAAGTGGGTCAAGGGAGACGTCGGACAGGGAAAGATATGACAAAATGATAATTTATAAATTTTCAAGAGTTCATGAGGAAGGGGGCAGTGGGGAGGAAGGAGAAAAATGAGGACCTGATGCCAGGGGCTTAAGAGGAGAGCAAATGTTTTGAGAATGATGAGAGCAATGAATGTACAAATGTGCTTTACACAATTGATGTATGTATGGACTGTGATACGAGTTGTATGATCCCCTAATTTTAAAAAAAGAGAGAGAGAAAAAGAAAATGTTTGGAAATATGATGGCAATATATTACAAATATGCTTGATACAATTGATGTATGCATTGTTATAAGAGCTGTAAGAGCCCCCAATGAATTGATTTGTTTTTGGAAAAAATGAGGAAAAAATTAAATTTGACCCACTGAACTGTAGATGGAAAAAAATAAATGATGGATTAAAATTTTAAAATAAATTAAATAATTCTGTAAAAATTATTGGCATATAATTCACAAATAATATAATTCAATAGTTCAGTCATATTAAGAAGAGTCGTGTAATCATCACCACAATCAAGTTAGAACATCTCCTTTCTGGTAGTCATAGTTGTTAGTTCCGTATTTCCACCTAACCTTCCCTGCAATGCCCCTAGATAACTATTCATCTAGTTTCTTTCTCTAGAGAGTTATCTCTCCTGGATTTCATTTACATAAAAGCCTACAAAACAAAAGCAAAAAACGAGCAAATGAAAATCCAATGGCAATGCTGAAATTACACAGGAAAAAATTCAAAATAAGGAAAGCAGAAAATATTAAAAACTAGACCAACTAATGTGGGTCAAAAGTGAGATCAAGGCAACATATTAACACACATGCTTGGTACAATTAATGTGTGGAATATGATAAGAGCTGTAAGACCCCTAATAAAATGACCTATTAATAAAAATTACAAAAAAATAAAATATACAAATCAAAGAAAAAAGTGAGTTCCATAATCCATAGTGCTCTCAAAGCAAATCTATTCACATCCCTTGACTATGGACAAAGGATCCACGAAAGGCTTAATCCACATGGGGGACCCAGCAAATGGATCCCCACCGCCTTCTGCAAACCAGGTGTTCAGATTTAAGCCGATACCATTTTCTCCTTCTGATTTGGACTTTAGGATTTAAAACCATGGAATCACACAGGCTGGAATGCTTCTGCATTGTGGACTTAGTTGATGTAAGGATTATGTATGGGAGCAGTTATATATGTCCTCGACAGAATGGATAGTGCATTAAAGAATGAGAAGGAGGAAAAGTAAGAATACATTTCACCACAAATAACCAGTGTCATCCAGTCAATTTTGGTTCATATCATTCCCTGTAGCACAGAGTAGAATTGCTCCTTAGAGTTTCTGAAACTATTATTTTTTTCACAGAGCAAACAGCCTCCTCTTTCTTTAGTGGGGTGACTGCTGAGATTGAACTTCCATCCTGGTGGCTATCACCCCAATGCTTATCCCACAGTGTTATTGGGGCTTCCTGTATCTACGACAGTGGTGTTTAAACCTGGCAGGCTCTATTGCCTTGGTAACTTTTAATTTACACTGATGCTTGTCCAAATGATGCGTGGAACCCAATATTTGGTGTTCTTTCCTTCTCCTTGTTAACTGAGGGTCTTAATGAACATCCTTGTCTGAAAAGCATGCTGATTCAAATGTGTTTTTTAATTGTTCCTCAGGAAGTGAGCCTAGAAACCTTCAAGGACTTTGTAGTTGATTGTGAGATCTTGCTGAACATTCTCTGTAGAACTTCCTGTGGACCAAAAGGTCCCATGCTAAGGCTAGACTTATGGGAATAATTCGCATTCCTCGGTCTCACAGAGAGTCCTAAGGATTTACTGTTCTTTCTAGTGTCTCATCATGCAATTGGATTAACTTACCAAAGAAGAGTATTGGTATATATTACGTGGAGGATGCCTTTTTTCATAGGAGTCTCTGGGTGTCACAAATGGGTTAAGCTCATGAGGTCTAGCTGGAACTTGACAGTCTGAATTCATGCAGAGATGTCTTGGAAGAATAAGTCTGGCTGTCTATTTGTGAAAGTTATCACTCTAGAAAGCGCTATAGTGGAATTGGACTCTGTACACATAGGGTCACCATGGGTCAGAATAGACTTAATGGCCACTGAGAACAATAGCAAGAATGTCCTTTTTCATTCTAAAATACTGGTCACCATTTGTATTCCATCTGTCCTAATTTAGCCTTGCCTATTCCTGTTCCAGGTTACCAAAAGAGACCCAAAATCTCAAATGTAAGTCAAGAAGACCATTTATTAAGTTGGAAAGAGGAAAATACAAGGCAAGCCACTTCATTTAGATGAGGGAGATGATTAGCACAATGTTTTGATGGTCTCCAAGGGTTTATAGAGAATCAGAGGCTGAAATGGGGCATAGGCAGACAAAGAAAATTGGTCACCAATGCATGACTAGCCCAACAGAAGCACAGTTGCAGATGGGACTATGGAAATGGGAATGGCATCACCATTGGGCCAAGTATTTCATGGAAGACAGAAAGCTCACAATACAGTCCAGGACCTTCTGACCCAGGAAGCCAGGGCATGCCTCAGGTCTCTGTGACCCCAGTGCAGTAATCTCAGTCAAGGACACAGCCAAGCATGCCCCAAAGGAAGACTGCCCTCCCTGGGTGGCTTAGGGGCTTAGTGGGAATCCTGTTCACATTCCAGGATAATGGCTAGAAGGAATTCAATGGAAGCTGAATCCACTTGGGAGCTCTTCAAGCGGTTGTGGGGCTTTCAGAGTTATTTGTAGCCTTAAACAAACCCAGTGTTCAAAGTTAAACTTCAAGACAACTCTTGCCCTTGAAGTTCCAAATCCATATCACTTCCGTTGTGAAGCCTGGGTGAATCCTCTCAGGTGCCACTCCTTCCCCTGAATTCCCATGGGAAAACACTGCTCCATTTAACTCCTTATGATTAATTGAAAATAGTTTCCTTACATTTCCTCCTCCCCCTATAGACTCTGAAATGCTTGGGATGCACAAAATATTCATATTGTCTTCTTATTGTAGATTAACTGGTGACCACTGTAAATATATGCTGTTAGTCCTATGTCCTATCTGTAGAAATAATCCCATTTACGAATAAGATATTCCTTATTGAGTTAATAAACTCTAATGGGTACAGAGTACGTTTTACATCAATTACCTTTCAAATGTCAAAGAGCAGATTAAGTACCAACAGGACAGCAAGCTTACTTCCTGCAAGACATCCCTAAGGAAAAGCCACAGGACATACTCTGATGCAGCCCTGGATGCTGGAGCACTTGTGTGGAGACCCCTGCCAGCACTAAAATGCTTACACATTCATTGACTCAGCTTTCCCTCTACAGTCGGCATCATAGTGTGTGTTTTGTGAGATGGAGGAGGACTTTATGGATTAGTGTTATACATGACTTTCTGTGGATTTGTTTCTCTAAAGTACTTAGATTAATACATAAGCCCCAAGCTAAGGGCAACTTCTGGGTGGTGGATATGAGCCTGGTCCTGGCTGAGGCCCTGAGGCTGCAGAACACAGCTCTATATTGGCATTAGTTGAGCAGACCTGGGCCCCTATGTCCTACAGGATGGGCTCTACTCACCTCCCAATGCTACACCAACACCCCATGAGGGGTTTAGTATCAATTCTTACTTAGAGACACAGAGGATGGGGGGTCACACTGGCCTGAGCTGCCTTCAAAGAAAAGTTCAGCTCCAGTAAGCATGGGGTGTGGTGGGAAGGAGAGGATACCCACACCACCCGTCCCTGTGAGAGGCCCCTGTGCCCATTCTGCCCACTCCCTGGACCAATTAGGATGAAGGAGAGACATCCCAGTGTGAACCACGCAGCTCTCATCCATTTCCCCAGAGTCCAGGGAGTGGCCCCTCTAATGATTGCAGGAGACTGAGTCACCCAGTGACTGTCTAAAGGGCAACACAGGGCCCCACTTTGGGGGCAGCTTACCCCCTCCCTACTTGCCCATCTATACCCCCAATGTGGTTATGCCCTTGACACCCCTTCCAACCATTTCCTGCGGTGGGTTCCCAACCACCACCAGCCTAGCCTTCTGGGAGGTGGCCCCTGAAGTCTGAGTATCCCCGGGTTGTTGTGGAATCTAGATGCCCTCTTCCAGGGTGTGCCTCCCAACAAGAGCATCTATGATATATGAGCCAGCCACCCTCAGGACCTGGCTGCCTCAGCCCCTGGCTGGCTGCTTTTCAGGCCTGGGAGGCAGGCACTCCCCTGCCCTGCTATATAAGAGGCTGTCTGCAATGTAACATCACCAGCAGTGAGCAATGTTGAGTCCACATTTATTTGATGACTCCCACCCCCAAAGGTGGCAGCCAAGCTGGGCCCAGATCTGGCTGGCCCTCGTGGTCTATTATGCCTTTCCCTACACCCAAGATGCAAGGCCGAGGGAATGGGGATTCTCCTAAAGTAGTCCTGTCCTGTCCCATCTTTTTTGACCCTCTGTCCATCTGTTTATTTATCCATTACCATCTGTCACCTCCTTTCCCTGGATCTGGGCTAGAGGAGAAAGAACCTAGGGGTGGCTCCAACCAACGCCCTCCCTCAAATGTCTCAGAAAGAAATAGCACCTTTGTGGGGAGGGGGAGGGAATAGAAGTTTGTCTTACAGGTTTTGGTGGGGAGAGGGGGTGGGTGAAACACATTAACAATAAAAGAACTTACAACAACAACAATTAAACTAAGATAGAATAGACAAAGACAACGCAAAGATACAGACACATCATTCAGATAAGGGAGGCCATGCTAATCGCTATGTTGTTATTGGGTGCTATCGAATTGGTTTCAGCCCATAGAGGTTAATGTGGCATCCAAGGATTCACAATCTGGAAGTTCAATAAAGCACAGGAGGGAAAGGAAACTGCCACAAAAAGCATGATATATGACTGTTCAATACTTAATAATTACAGGTGGGAATACAGAAGCAGTAATGCAACCATGATTGAGACACATTCATTGGTAGATACAAGGGCTTCCAATATTGGCCCAGTGCTTCTGGCCCAGGCAGCCAGGTGGAGACTCATGGGGCATGATTCATGACTATTCAACCTATGGACGGTCCCCAGAATGGTGACCTCCACCAAGTCCAGAGCAAGGGAAGTCCCTAAAGGAGATATGGCCCCACCCTGGGCTGGCTGGAAGCAAACCACTTTGCAAAGCATTCTGCCCAAGGGCAAGATATCTACATTCTTGGTTAATGATCAAAAAGAATTCAATGGAGGCTTAATCTATTTAGGGGCCCTGCAAATAGATATTTGCCTGTCATTGCAACCTATCTCCTTTTACAAACCTGTGTGCTCAGAATTTAATCTCTAATACATGTGTGAGGAATTAATTTCTGATGGTTGAAGCCACCTATATATAGTACTTCTATAGGAGTGCTATGTTTCTGGGGTTGGTGGGACCTTGGTTCTTGGCTTTGTATCATGAAAAAATTCATGCAGAAGCTTGTTTTGTAATCCAACTGGGGTTCAAGAAGGACAGGACAAATTTCAGGTTTTACGGTCTCAAAGGGTTCACAAATGAGCCTGAACAATGACGTGGAAAAGAGCATCCATGTGTGTGGATCTGTTAGGTAGCTAGCATAGGGACTGGGACATACATTACGACTGCTCAGAGATCCGAGCTACTGGCCAAGAAGGAGTGGTACACTGGCATGCTCAGAGGTTCAGGCTTCTGGCCAGGAAGGGGAGGTACACCTAGGAGGTGCACCGACGCTGCACCCAGATTGACCAACCTAAGCCAGGTAAATTCAATTCAGCCAATGAAGTCGACCAGGGTCTTCCACCATGGCCCCCATGAAATAAGTGAAAAAGGCAGGAGTCCAGAGTGAGTCTGGTGCCTATGCAAACCTGAATCTTCTTCTAACTCTCATAAAACTCACTTGGATCACAATCCATGCTTCAGCATGAATACTTTCTCGTGTGTAGGAGGAGCCAAGGACAAAGGTAAATTTCTCCCAAGAGAGATCTAAAGGGGGAAAGGAGTGGAATCCCAGGAGTCCAGAAGCCCAAGAACCCTAGAGGCAGAGAGCATGTGGGCCAAGAGCTTGTGGGACCCAGTAAGCCTGTTGCTGGCACATGTGTGTCCTCTCGGGATGTGTCTACCTACCTCTGACCAGGAGCAGAGTAAGAGAGTGTCCGAGAGCCTGCTCCCTGTCTTTATTTTAGTCTATCCCTGGCTGATTTAAGGTGTGGTTGATGGTATTGGTTGACCATATTGGTTGAGTTAGGTCCACCTGGGTGATGTCATGAGCCTGGGCTTAGTTTGGCCCACACAGGTGTACCTCCAACCTGGCTTGGGGGCTTGAGTATGAGCATGCTCAGTCTGGGGTCTCCATAGGTGTCTAATGGGTGCCTGACTTCTTTCCAACTGCTTCAATAGGGGCCTTTCAGGCATGAGAGGGACAACTCCCTGTCCCTAAGTTAGCAACTTAGCAAGAGTATGTGTTAGAACTTAAATTTCTGATTTCTAGGTTTGAGGAAAGCTCTGGTTTACATTGGGAGACCTAAATCCATTTCTGAGTCTTTAACTGATGAGCTAAGAGTCATAATTTATACCCATTCCAAAGAAAGGTAAACCAACAAAATACTCAAAGTATAGAACATTATGAATGATATCACATGCAAGTAAATTTTGGCTGAAGATTATCCAAAGATGGTTGCAGATGTACATTGACTGGGAACTGCCAGAGGTTCAGGCTGGATTCAGAAAAGAACATCAAACAGGTGATATCATTGCTCGTGACAGATGCATCTCGGCTGAAAACAGAGAATAACAAAGATGTTTACTCATGTTTTGTTGACTGTGCCAAGGCATTTGACTGTGTGGATCATAACAAACTATGGATAAGCAGCATGGTGGGAGTTTGAAAACACTTATTTGTGTTGATAGAAAAAATGTGTATTGATCAAGAGGCAGCTATGCAAATAGAACAAGGGAATACTGGTGGGTTTAAAATCAGGAAAGGCATGGGACAGGGTTTTATCCTCTCACCATACTTATTCTATCTGTATGCTGCACAAATACTCAGAGAAGTTGGTTTACATGAAGAAGAATGTATCATTGACTGCTGAGGAAGGCTTATTAACAGCCTGTGATATGCAGATAAACCAACCTTCTTCCTGAAAGTGAGGAGGACTCGATGTTCAAGGATTGCAGCCTTTAGTATGGATTACAACCCAGTGTAAAGAAGACTGCAACCCAGAAAACTGGACCAATAGGTAACATCATGACAAATGGAGGGGGGAAGTGATGTTGTCAAGGGTTTCCTCTGTGTGTCTCCACACTCAATGCTCATGGAACCAGGAGTCAAGAGATCACAGGCTGAGCTGCATTTTGTAAATCTGCTGCACAAGACCTCTTTAGAGGGTTGGAAACCATGAAGCTTACTTTGAGGACTACGGTGCACCTGACCCCATCCATGGTATGTTCAATTGCCTCATATGCATGTGAAAGTTAGACATTACATAAAGAAGACCAAAGAAGAATCAACGTGTTTTAATTATGGTGCTGGAGAAGAATATTCAAAGTACCATGGAGTGGTTGAAAGAACAAACTGATCTGTTTGGAAGAAGTATAGCATTAGGGGAAAGGACGTCAAGACTTCACCTCACTTACTTTGGGTGTATTATCTCTCTTTTCCTTTGTTAAATTTGCCAATCATTTGCTAATTTTTACAAAGCTTTTTCAAAGAACCAACTTACTGTTTTATTGTTTTTTTCTATTACTTTTCTGTTTTCCAACTGGTTTATTTATATTCTAATCGTTATGATTCCTTTTCTCCTGGTGGTATATTTTGTTGGTTTTGTTTTAGTTAGTGAAGATGCTGGTATAATGTGCTGATTTTCGTTTTCTCCACTTTTTTCATATGTGTATTGACTACTATAAATTGCCCTCTGATAATTATTTTGCTGTGTGTCAAAGGTTTTGATATTTTATGTTTTTGTTCTCATTTGTTTCAAATTTCATCCATTTCCCAGTATTTTTCAGTAATAAGTTGTTCAGTTTCCATAAATTTGATTTTTTTTGCCTTGGTTCTTTCTATGATTGATTTACAATTTTATAGCACTGTTGTCTGAAAAACATGGAGTGCTGAATCTCAATACTTTAAAATGTATTCAGGCTTGCTTTGTGAGCTAACATGTAATCCATTCTAGAGAATGTTCCATGTGCACTGGAAAAGAATTTATACTGTGTTGCTGTTAAGTGGAGTGCTCTTTAATGTCTAGGAAGTAGAATTGGTTACTTAAGTTATTTAGTTCTTCCCTGAGTTATTTAGTGAGTTTTTCCTGATTAGTTGTCTTTGCTCAAGAGTGGTGTAATGAATTCTCTTACTATTATTGCCGTATTCTATATCTCTCTTCAACTCTATAAGTGTTTTATTAATGTTCTTTTCATTGGTTGCTATGTTTATGATGGTTATATCGTCTTGCCTTTATTGTTCCTTTAGTCAATGTGCAGTGTCCTTTTTTTGTCTCATGATATTTTCGGCTTCAAAGAATAATATATCAGAGATTAATATGGCCACTTCTGTTTTTTTGTTGCTGATATTAGCTTGTTAATTTTTCTCCATCCTTTGACTTTTATTCTATTTTTGTCTTTCTATATAAAATATGTTTCTTGTAGGCAGCAAATTTATGGGTCTTGTTTTCTTATCCAGTCTCCTATTCTCTATCATATTATTTTCATGTTATCATATTTCAATATCATATTATTGATAAATGCAGGTTTATTGCTGTCATTTTGCTGTGTAGTTTTGTGTGTGTGTGGTTTTATTGATTTCTTTATTGTCCTGCTATTTCTGTGCTGTTTTGAGTATTGTTTCAGTGTGGTGATTCCTGGATTGTGTTGTCTTTTATATTGCTCTTGCATTTGTCTCCTGTTGTTGATTCTGTCTGAAGAGTTCAATTTACTTTTTTTTTTTTACTTTAGTAATGTAGTCTTGTTTTTACAAATCTCTTTAATTTCTCCTTGTCTGGAAATACTCTGATTTCTCTGTCATTTGAGGGATCGTTTTGATAGCGATAAGATTCGGGACAATTTTTAATCTTTAAGGGTTTCATATGTGTCTTCTTGCTTGCATGATTTTTGCTGAGAAATCCAAGCGTATTCTTAATGATTTTCCTTTCTAGGTGACTGTTATTTTGACCCTTGCTGCTCTCAAGACTCTCTCCTCCTAGTTATTGGGGAATTAACTGTGATCTGTTGGGATGTTTGTCTTCTTTGGAACCATTCTCTCAGCATCTTGAATAGTTCTCTTTTACAGTGTTGGGGAAGTTTTCCTCCATGTTTTCCTGTAGTATTCTCTCTGTAGATCATTTTGTTTCTTCCTGTTCCAGAATCCAAATGAGACAGACCTTGTTCTTCTTTATGATGCCCCACTCAATTCTTAGGCATCCTCTGGATTGCTTTGCTCTTTTTGTTGGTTATTTCTCTTAATAGTTCTAGTCAGCAGAATTGTCTTCAATCCCATTCAATCTGATCAATTTGTTCGATTTTTTTTTCTCTGCTCTTTACCGTGTGGCCTAATTCTGCTATTGTGTTATTTATCTTCTGGAATTTTATTTGGTGTCGGTTTTCTAGTTTCCCTATTCCTTCTACAGTTCCCTTGAACATTTCGTCCATTTATTAAAACTTCTTGAACATTATTCTTCTGATATTGAGATAGTTGAAGTTTATTGTGCCAACCTGGCCAATAAACACACATAGGATTATTTGAAGGGCAGAAAAATAAATGGATCAGTGGGTCTGGCCTTTCTTGTTTCTGCTCTCTTGTTCTCTGACAGTCAGACCAGTGTGCAGCTACCTTACCTAGAAAGGCTCACTTCGTGTGGGACATCCCTGAGGAGAACCACATGGACTTACCCTGAAGCAACCCTGGATGCTGGAGAATTTACATGGAGACACCTGCCAGCGCTGAGGTGCTTACATCGCCACTGGCTTACACCACCACTGGATTACAACACTTTCCACCCACTGGCCTTTGATCCTCCTGCATTCAGTGTCATTGTGTTGGTTTTGAAAAGTTTGAGGAGGAGATTGTAGATCGGTGTCAGACATAGGTCTACATCTGATTTATTGGCTTGGACAGAACTGAGTTGTTATGCTTTCTGAATGTACCCTTACCCTATATATAATACTCTCTTTTATACATAAATGAGTCTCTGTGCATTTGTTTCTCTAGTTTACCCAAACACACCTATTTATGGTCAATCTAGGGCCTTTTCTTCATAATATTTCTCTGCATCTGGGTGTTGTTTAGTTGCTTATAGTGTGTGTGTGTGTGTGTGTGTGTGTGTGTGTGTGCTGTCATTGATGGCTGATTCTGAAGCACTGTGGTGCAGCTGTTAGTGTTGGGAGGGTTGGTGGGTAGTATAAAAATAGTTGATTTGGGGGGGAGCAGCACTGTGCAGTGTTTGTTCTGTTGTGGACAGGATTTGTGTGGTTTGAAATCAACTCAATAGTACCTAACAAGAACAGCAGCAGCAGCAACAAGTAGTGCCAAAAAGGAATAATAATGGAGAACAAGGAGGAAAAAGAAAAAGTAAAGAGGAGAGATAAAAGGGATAAATATAAGAAAAGAATGGGGAAGGAGACAAATAGGAATGAAAGCTGCTTGATCTATCCTCCCCCCTCAAAAAAAAAACAATGAAAAGGGGGAAGAATAAGAAAAAGGAAAAGGAGAGAAGAAAAACTGGAGGGCTCTGTTTGCATGGGTTATTTCCTTGATCTTGTAGCTTTGTAGCTGTAGTCAGTAAGAGGACTGAATCAAGAAGTTCATGGTATCAGGAGTGCATCTAAAGTTATCATCCGTGGAGAGTGCACTGTGCTGGACCAAGTCTTGCCTGTTGGCAACCCTACTTGCTGGCAGGGCACAGAAAGAGCACTTAGCTGTGGGCTGGGCCTAAAGAGTTGTTGATTATGAGCATAAAGAGATCTATCTTGGCCAATCCCTGCTTGCAGGTGGGGTGCAGAGAAATCACCAGAGCTGTGGTTTGGACTTTTTAGTGGGGTGCCGAAAGAGTGTATATCCAGTCTAGGTCTGATTGCTGGCTGTCTGGTCACAGTGAGCAGAGACATCTTTATTAATACTTTTAAGTGATCCTTTGCAGCAGATTTTCCAAGGGAAAGACATTTTTTGATTTCTTGACTGTTGTATCCATAAACAGTGATAGTCAATGCAAATGAAATAAAATCGTTGACTACTTGAATCTTTTCTCATTTATTGTAATTTTATTTACTTGTCCTATTGTAAGACTTTTTGTTTTCTTCACATTGAATTGTAATCCAAACTAAAGGCTGTATTCTTTAATTTTTATCAACAAGTGCTGCTGAAATGGCAAACTACTCTATCATTCACTATCCTTTTGCTCTACTTGAACAATGAACTTGGACATTGAACACATTTCTATGAGCACAACGAAGTTTTCTGAAATTTCCATCTGAAATGCTATCCATAATCTAGGAGGCTAGAATTCTGAACTCAGGAAACCAGCTCTAGGAAAAGTCTTTTGCTGTGTGTCAGCCCTATAGGAAGGTCCTCATCTCTTCTCACCGTCTGTCTCTTGGTTCCTTGTTGATCTTCATGCTTTCTTTCTTGCTTGTTTTTTAGCTTCAATATATATGATATTTTTATACTGCAAATATAATTGGTTTAAAACACACCCTACACCACTATGGTCCCATGACTATAACAAAGAAAAGTCTACTCCAAAAAAGGATTCTATCTGCAAGTACAGGAGTTTAGGACTGAATAGCATACATTTGGTGGTGATGGGAGTGGGCATAATAGAAAAACAAAGAAAATTTTGTGTGTAATTTTGAAGGATCTCATTGTCTCCAGGGGAAGGAAGCTGATTAGGTAGTGTTACATAACTAATCAATCAAAGGGGAGACCTTTTGTTTGCTTGTTTGTTTGGGGGTGGGAACTTATCAGAGGAAATGACAGTCTCGGTGAGAGTAATCAGCCATGGCTTCACAAAAAAAGGTGACATTGATTTGGATCTTCAAGGATGAGGGTGAAGTGACAGGCAAGTTATCAAGGACAGATGGAATAAGAAATATTAACCTGTATCTTAGGGATAAAAAAGGCATGGCTGCTATTGATTTGGTTGCCATTTAGTCTTCTGATTCACAGTGACCCCATGTGTACAGGAAAGAATTGTTCTTTAGGGGTTTCAAGGTTGTGGTCTTCTTTAAGAATTAGATAGCTGGGTTTGCTCTTCCAAGGTATCTCTGTGTGGGTTCAGACTGCCAACCTTCTAGCCAGTATGCCAGTGATTAACCCATTTGTGATACCCAGGGGGTGAGGAGAAAGGGACTTTCTATTCCCGTAGAGTTACAGTTTTGGAAACCCACAGGAGCAGCTCTACCCTTTCCTATGCTCACTATGAGTCGCCGTCAACTCAATATCAGTGTGTTTTGAATTTTTGAGTTGTAGTCGCAGAAGAAGCCCTGGTGGTATAGTGGTTACTTGGGCTGCTAACTGCAAGATTAGCAGTTCAAAACCACCAGCTGCTCCTTGGCAAAAACACTGGGCTTTCTACTGCCATAAACAGTTAAAGCCTCAGAAACTCACAGGAACAGTTCTTTTTTGGGGGCGGATTTGTACATTTTCTTAATTTTCGTCAATAAGAAAACGCTCTAAAATAATAGGAAACTCGCATTAGTAAGAGGACACTGAAGCCTTCCATAATAGTGCACTGGTGCCTCAGCTCCCGGCTGGATTCGGGAGGGGTGAATGGACAGAAAGGGAACAGTCAGGAATCTTCGGGGGTTAGTACAGAGCCCTGCTCTCTGGAAGTCTTTGAACGCTGTTGAGTGTGAAAATACTCAAATGGAAGTTTTGGGGTGTGGGGACCTCCTGAGGAGTGAGGTTGGGGAAGAGAAAAATAGGACAAGAATATGAAAGTCTTAACTTGAAAATATTCCTTTTAAAAATTAAAATCAGAACTCCTACAAAAGACATTACTGAGGGAAATGGCAAAATCTAAGAGGGTGGCCTGCTCCCTGGTGGCCATGCTCCAGTTCCGAGGGGGACCGCTGTGTCACTGCAGACTCCCAGCAGGGGACCTTGCACTCAGCAGTTACATCCTTAGGTATTCAGAGGTAAAGCAGCAGGGTTTCTGGGCCTCATCAATGTTTAACAAACTGTGGGTGGAAATAAGGCCAACACTGCCCATGGGCAAGTCTGGGTAAATGATGTTATTCAGCAGCTTCTCTGAGATTTCCCGTTTCCCCCCTCAGGAGGAGCTGGGTGCTCTAGTCCCTTCACCCGCTAGCCCTGGAGCGGGTAACTCACCACGAACCCAGAGAGAGCCATCTTGGTACAGGTACACATTTTGGGCCCACCCTCTTGAGGCCCACATCAAGGATGCCCTCCAGGTTTAGGGCCAATTCATGTAGCTACTCATCCTCAGTAGCACACGAGGTCCAGTGCTTCTCCACCAGGATGACCAGATCTCAATAGGCGCTCGGGAGTAGATGGATTCCATGATGCCCGCATGGCTATCTTCTCATGCTGGGGTGGAGACAGGTTCTTCCTAGGCTCCAGTCTGAGCTCCTCTGGTCTCTTATTGGCATACAGGGTCCCTGAGATCCCACAGACCCTGCATTCAAGGTGCTCTGGGAGGGGTAGGTGTCCCCCAAGATTTGTCTTCACATAACCAGGACAGCCACAATGCTCAGTGGCTCTTCAACCCTGTCACTGTGCATACTGGCTAACTGCAGGCTGAGAAGTCTGGTAACATCCAGGTCAAGCACCCAGGAGTTGTAGATGGGGTGCAGGGTGCTGTCCCAGAGAACAGGAGTGGGAGACATCTGCCCTTCCTGCCCCAGGTCCGGGTGGAGCAGCCGGCAGTCACCTTTCCTCAGGAGGGCCTACATCTGCCTCTCAGGAGTCAGCCTGACTCATGGTGAGAAGCTCCACGTGCTGGGCCTCATCTGGTATGGACTGGCCACGCCCACGCCCCGTCCCCTCCCACCTCTGACTCCCATTTCTTTTGCTTGAACTCAGGGAGACAGGAATATCAGGCTCCACTTCCATGGCCTCCTCTTCTAGAGTCTGCTTGAAGGCCACCTGGGCTGAGGACAATGGGAGACCTGCTGGGGTAGGGGTCCAGTTCCAGGGGCTAGAGCGAGCCTTTACCCCTGCTTAAGGCCACTCACTGCTGTGCTCCTCTCAGGACCAGAGAGGCAGCACCTCAAAATCCCGCGGCCTCCCGGGGAACCCCTGCATTATTAGTTCTCCAGAGGTGCATTCGAACCCACCACCCACTGGTTGAAGCCTTTCTGAGGGTCTTCGCTAGTTCTGAAAAAGAAGACAGCAACACTCTTGACTACAGTCTAGAAGGCGAAGACCTCCTAGCACCCATGGCCCTATGGTCTTGCCGAAGGTTTTGGGACCGCACAGCCCCCTCGTGCTGGTGGCATTTCAGGGTCCAGCGCCCCAGCAGCCTCTTCTGCTTGCTGCAGCCACAAGTTCCCTTTTCTCTTCCTCCTCATGTTGCTGGTGGGGTCTTTCATCTGCTGGCTGCGGTCCCCATCTCTGGCAACTCTGGCCCTGCGCCTGCCAGCTGAGGGAGCACCCGCATAGACACCCATTTGTGCTGCCCCTTTCGCTGGGCCCGGCGGCTGCCCCACTCCAACCCCCCTGAAGCTTCTGCCTGGGACACTGCTGCCTCTGCGCACACCCGGAACCCCCAGTCCTGTAGCTATGCAACCGGGGCCTCCAGGAGAGTTCAATCTGACTTTTCAGGTTCTTCTGAATCAACCTTGACTCCATGCCAGTAAGTTTTGTTTCTTAGCTTGCTTGTTTTGGTTGTAAATTCAGAAAAGAGCCCTTATGGCCTAGTGGGTTCTGTCTAGGGGGTGCTAACTACAATGTCAGAATTTCAAAACCACCATTTGCTCTGCAAAGAAAGGATGAGTCCTTTAGACTTGTAAAAATGGACAAGCTCAAAAATCTATAGGGGCATCTCTATCCATCATATAGAGTCTCCATGAGGTGGAATCAACTCCAAGTCAGGGGATCAGTTTGGGGTGGTACTAGATGCAAGGAGCCCTGATGGGACAGTGGGGTTAATGTTGGGCTGCTAACCACAAGACTGGCACTTAGATGCCAACAGCTATCCCACTGGAGCAAGCAAGGTAAGGCTGTTTGTGTCCATAAATATTTACAGTCTCAGAAATCCTAAGAAGTAATTTTACTCTGTCCTGTAATATTTCTAAGAGTTAGAATGACGCCGTGAGTGTGTTTGGTTCTTGTAGAATTTTATTCTGCACCAGGCTTTCTGTAAGGGAAATATCCAACAGTCTTGTCCCAGAAAGACTTGCAGGCTTGCAGAGCCTGTGACGCAGTTCTCTCCATTCTATAGAGTTGCCGTGAGTCAGTCAAATCAACTGAGTGAGAACACTTTGGGGTTGTGGCTTCTGAGGGTATTTGTAACAGAGGAATGAAAAAAGAATTATTGTTACTTAGAGTTTTTTAAGGTGAAACTTTTCATAAAACATTTATATTCCAGTAATTAACAACTATGATTGCCTACCACTGACTGTAGTTAAATATGAGTTCATTGATAAATATTTATTTTGAATATTGAGTCTAAATTATTTATACACCCAGACAACTAGCTTATCACCCGTGGGCAAAGGTTGCTATATCTGTTGATAATTCATTGTCCGTGGGTCATTCATCAGTTAGACTCTCTCTTCCTGCCCATCATTTTTCTCAGAGCACCTTTCATGTCCTTGTTCCTGAGGCTGTAGATGAAAGAGTTCTGCATGGGGTCACCACCGTGTACATCACAGCAGCTACAATATCATTCTCAGCCAAGTGGGTGGATGAGAGGCAGAAATACACAGCAAAGATGGTGCCATAGAACAGTCAGGTAGGAGCCACAGGTGGAAAAGGCTTTCCATCTACCCTTTGCTGATGGAATTTTCAGAACAGCACAGGTGATACAAAAGTAGGAAACCAGAATGCAAATCAATGAAGTGATCGTCATCAGACCCCCTTCAATGAGAATCATGATCTCACTGACGTGTGTTTCAGAGCAGGAGAGTTTCAGGAGAGGAGTCACATCACAGAAGAAGTGGGGGATCCTGTTGTCTGCACAGAATGAGAGGCCAGCTGTCAGCAGAGTGTACAAGAGAGCATGCAGATTGGCAACGACCCAAGACACAGAGACCAGCAGGACACAGAGCTGAGGGGTCATCTTTGTTGTGTAGTGTAAAGGGCGACACACAGCGACAAAGTGGTCATGGGCCATCACAGTCAGGAGGAAATTGTCCATATTGATAAAAAAAATGAAAAAAATACATCTGTGTGAGACAACCAGGGTAAGAGATGGTTTCACTCCCAAGGATGTGGTTGACCAGCATCTTGGGGATAGTGGTAGATGTGAAGCAGATATGCACGAAGGACAGGTTTCTGAGGAAGAAGTACATGGGGGTGTGCAGGCGGGAGTCTGTGCTGATGACCAGAATGATGAGCAGGTTGCCCAGGACTGTGGCCAGGTACATGCTCAGGAAGAGCACGAAGAGGAGCTGCTGCTGCTGCTCAGGCTGCCTGGAGAGTCCCAAGAGGAGTAACTCGGAGGTACTCAACTGGTTTGCTCCACTCATAGGTCTAGGATCAGATTCAGAGAAGAGAAAGAATGGGCAGAAACCTAGGAATGGGGAGTTCTGCAGGAGCAAGTCAGGCTCCAGCTATGGGCTTGTTTACTTCATCAGAGTTGCTCAGTCAGAATCTGCCCCCATTCCTACTCCACCAACTTCTGACTCACAGTTTTAAGTGATGGTGGACCCACTTGATTAATACATTTTATTTTATAAAAGTAACATAAAACAGGTACCCGTGCTTGCTCAACCCATCTCTATACCAGTGTTTGTTTCAGTGAACATTTCCCAGTCTGTTTTTCAGTCTTTAGTAACTCATAAAACACTAGAGAATAAGAATTGTACGAGCCTCCAATTAAATAATTTTGTAGAAAAGACAAAAGAAATAGCTGATTATTATTGAGTTAATCTCAATATACAGTCCATGGATATAGTACTCCTATTATTATTCCCTGGATCTACAAGATTTAACAAAGGGAGTTCCTAAAAGAACTTCATGTCTTACTAAGCAATATTTATATCTCTTTTGCTATGAGCTTACATGAGAGCTTACAAATCAAAGCAATCATGTGGTCTCCAACTCTCTATGACTGCTCAATGTTTGTATATGTTGTGGGGACTAGAAAGCCTTGGGACTGTAAGCGGGTCCTGAACAAGTGAGGGGCAGGGATTCGTGATTTTACTCCTCTGTGCAGGGAAGCTCTTTGGGGGAATCACAGAGAGGCATTTACACGGACACCATGACCATTGTAACCATATTCCCTGAAAGCTTCATTAGTCACGAAAGAGTTATTGTCCCTTCTACCATTTGGTCTCTTTGGACCTAATAATGATGGCATTGAGTATTATGTAACTCCTGAGTCAGAACTTGTAGATGAAACCATCTTCAAAAAAAGTCACAAACAGAATTTCCTAAGATCCTAAATCTCATCACTTTGCTGACATGGGCTTATCACTATGGATTTAGAAATTCAAACCCTAAATTTTTTCGTTGTTACTTTATAAGCTCAGGAACTAGGGTTATTGTATTGTTGTTGCATAAGCCTATTTGTTTTGGTTTGGGTTTGTCTTCAGATCTAGTCATTTGAATAGGCTTACAGATATGGTAAGAAGATGGTAGAATTCTTCAATTTTTTATCAGTGTCTTTAGAGATTGGTGAGTAAAGTTGAATAAGAGTTTTATTAACTGGACTGCCTCGTTGGTGTATTGTCCTGTCACAGACAGCATTTTACTTCAAGATAGATCCTGAAATGTTCTTGTCAATGATGATTGTGATGGCATGCCTCCTGATTTGGCATCGCTGGCATAGAAAGCCATATGACTATCCAACTCACAGCAAATACCAAATTGTCCAAAAATGACCAGTACAATCCATTTCAGCTCACTAAGGCCTACAATACTGATCTTTATGAATTCCATTTAATTTTTTTAAACATTTTATTAGGGGCTCATACAACTCTTATCACAATCCATACATATACATACATCAATTGTATAAAGCACACCTGTACATTCTTTGCCCTAATCATTTTCTCTTTTTTTCTCCATTTAATTTTTTATTATTTCCACTTTCCCTAGACTCTAACTGTATATATTCCCTTTTGCAATTACTAATGGATGTTTGAATCTGTTTATTCTAATCTTCAGTTGTGTCCCATCCTCACCATAAGGTCCTCAAAGATGTACTCCATACATATTATTATGGTTGCTTGTAACTTGAAAAGACAGTGCTTCTCCAGTCATATTTTGAGTGTCTTCCAACATGAGAGGCTCATCCTCCAACACGATCTCTGAAAAGTTTCAGCTGCCACTTGTGATGTTCTCTATGGCTCATCTCTGAGATGTGGAAGCGTATTCCTTCTCCATAATCTGTTCTTAGTCTGGAAACTCGCCTGAAACCTGTTCGCTTTGAGGGAACCTACTGGTATTTGTAATACTGGTAGCATAGCATCCAGCATCACACCAGGCCCCATAGTATGACCAACGTAGTCCCATTTATGGTACATCATTCCCACCCCCAACCCCACTGAGGATACAGGTTGAATTAAGTAATTGTGTTCCTTGAGTCAGAGGGCCTGCCAGTCATTATTCAGAAGGCTTAGCTAAAACCCATCCAGAAGTTGAAAACATTCTTGCCTCATGTACTGCAAAGCAAAAGATACAAATGCTAAAGCAAACAAAAAGGATACAAATTCTAACACAGAAAGAACAAGAGGCTGAAGAATGTATTGCTGGCTTCTTAGAGGGAGTTCAAGAATGTTTCTGGTCATTGGATACATCCTCACTTCACTTACTATTGTTAATTACAACACATAGTGTTATTTATTTGCAGGTTGTTATGGCTGTGGGAATTTAATTCAAGAAACCATAGGAAAAACCTCATTGCCATAGAGTTGATTCCAAATCATAGAGACCCGGTATAGCATGTCCCAAACTTTAAAGCTTTAAGTGAAGAGGCAGCCTTCAATTTCTCTGAGAAAGGGGCTGGTGGGTTTGAACTGTTGTCCAGGCACTTAGTCCAACACTCATTCCACAGCACCACCAGGGATCCTTAAAAAAACTTACTTAATTTGATGAAGTTTTTCTTTTACTTTTACATTGTAAATTAGGTGAAGGTTTACAGGGCAGATAATCAGTTTTCCACTCGACAATTCATGCACATTGTGACTCAACTCATCCATTGCAATTCCCCTCAATGCAACCCTGCTGATCCTACTTCCTCTCTCTTTCCACTTTCCATTCCTCATTCTTCCTGAAAGCTCAGACTTTCATCCTTGTGTCCATGCTGTTCCTTTGATCTGAAATAATTGGTCATCCAAACACAGGGGTGAGTTAAGTTCAGACATGAAGGGTAAGGGCTACATAGAGTGCTAGGATTGCCACCAGTCTCTATCTGATCAGTAAGCTTTGTCCCTTTTATGATTTTCAGCCCTGTTTCGCATTTTTCTCCTACTTTATCCAAACCTTCCTAATTAGATACTATTCAGAGCAGTTGGCAGCAACGGTGACGCACCATTTACTTCTTCTGGTCTTGAATAAAAGCCAAGTCTCTACCTGTTGCCAAAGTCAAGCCAAAGTCCTCCAAACACAAGTTATAGGCAGTTTCATTGCGAGATCAACAACATAAGGAGACAGAAGGATTGCTTTTCCAAACTGCCTCTTAGAATGGAGACAGGAGGGTACATGTATATCTATCTATCTCTATATCTACATCATTTTATTGGGGGCTCTTTGAAGTCTTATAACAATCCATACATCAATTGTATTACCCACATTTGTACATACGTTGCCATCATCATTTTCAAAACATTTTCTTTCTACTTCAGCCTTTGGTATCAGTTCCTCTTTTGTCCCTCCTTCCCCCACCCTCTAATCCTCATGAAACCTTGATAAATGATAGGTTATTATTATCTTCATGTCTTAAACCATCTGCTGTCTCACTTCACCCACATTTCTTTTGTCCGCCCCTTCTTCCCACACCTTACCCTTACCCTTACCCTCATGGTATCACTACTCCAGTTACGGATTCCTGGGTGGAGGTTATCTGTCTGGACCTCCGTGCAACAAGAGCTATTAGCTGTACCAATGTACATGTTCTAATCTACCCAGATTTGTAAGGTAGACATGGGGTCATGATAGTGGTGGGGAGGAAGCATTAAAGAATTAGAGGAATGTTGTTTGTTTCATTGGTACTATACTGCATCTTGGATGGCTCTTCCCTGCCTTGTGGCCCTTCTTTGAGGGAATGTCCAATTGTCTACAGATGGGCTTTGGGTATCCATTCTACACCCCTCCCCATTGGCATTGGTATGATTGATTGTTTTGGATCTTCTGATGCCTGATCCCATAGATATCTGGTAATCACACAGGCTGGTGTGCTTCCTCCATGTGGGTTTTCTTGCTTCCCTGATAGATGGCCACTTGTTTAACTTCCAGCCTTTAAGATCCCAGGTGCTATATCTTTTTGTTTTCTTTTTCTAATTTTCCATATTTTACTTTATTTTTTAAATCATTTTACTGGGGTCTTGTACAACTCTTATCACAATGCCTACATACATCCATTGTGTCAGCACATTTGTACATTTGATGCCATCACCATTCTCAAAATATTTGCTTTCTACTTGAGCCTTGATATCGGCTCCTCGTTTTTGCCCTCCCCCTTACCACCCCCGCACTCATGAACCCTTGATAATTTATAAATTATTATTATTTTGTCATATCTTTCACTGTCCAGAGTTTCCATTTACCCATTTTTCTGTTGTCCACTCCCAGGGAGAAGGTTACATGTAGATCCTTGCAATTGGTTCCCCCTCTATACCCCACCTTCCCTCTACCATCCCGGTATTGCCACTCTCACCAATGGTCCTGAAGGGATCATCTGTTCTGGATTCCCTGTGTTTCCAGTTCCTACCTGTACCAGTGTACATCCTCTGGTCTAGGTGGAATTTTAAGGTTGGATTGGGATCATGATAGGGGGTGAGGGAAGCATTTAAGAACTAGAGGATAGTTTTATAGTTCATCCTTGCTACAGTGCATGCTGACTGGCTCATCTCCTCCCCGCGACACTTATGTAAGGAGATGTCCAGTTGTCTAGATATGGGCCTTGGGTCCCCATATGCACTCCCTTATTCACAATGATATTTTTTCTTTGATGCCTAATACTTGAACCCTTCAACACTTCATGAACACACAGGCTAGTGTACTTCTTTCATGTGGGCTTTGTTGCTTCTGAGCTAGATGGCCGCTTGTGTACCTTCAAGCCTTTAAGATCCCAGATGCTCTATCTTTAGGAGCTGGGCACCATCAGTTTTCTTCACCACTTTTGCTTATGCACCCATTTTGTCTTCAGTGATGATGTCAGGAAGGTGAGCATCACAGATGTGTTTAGGGAGGACTTGAGTAGAGACCCACTGTCCATCTGCTACCTCAATACTTAACATATATGCACATAGACCTATATCCCTATCAGGATATATTAATATATTTCATGCACACATGCCAATAGATACAACCTCTATAAATGTTTTTTGCCTCCTAGTTATTTTCTCTATGTCCTTGTACTTTAGGAAGAGATTTTTTATATACATTTGAAAAGGAAAATGTCTGGGGAAAAACATTAAAAGTAAAAAAATTTTATTAAATTTAAGAAACATTAAAATTATTACAAAAAGGTTTTAAGGATAAGGGTATTGGTTACTACCCATCTATTGAACAACAATATTGTGATTAAGGTGAGAGGTGGGGTTTCTTCTTCTCATGCTGTTTTCTGCTCTGACAGTTTCATCTCACCATGTCTACCAGTGACAGCACAACTAATTGAGCTATATTGCTTCTCCCTGGGACTCAAAGAATCCATCTCAGAATGGTGAAACTAATAACCCCATTCTCTGGATGATATTACAAGCTGATTTTTGGTTTCAATTTTTACTGCTAAGGAAACTAAATGAATTACAAGGTAACTAAAGCAAACCATATTAAAATACAGAAATCTTACTGATTCCTACACTATAACATAGATTAAATATTCCCCTTTACTGAAATCATTTCAATAAAAATTAAATGAATCTATAACTTGTAGAGGGAAAGATAAAAAGCAAGTTTGTTCGTAATAAATTCTGATAAGAATACAAAGCTAATAAAGAGAAGTGGGCAAGAGTGCATGGAGTCACAGCAGTTCACTGAGGTCGAGTGCAACATCACTGGGGTTGTGGAAGCTGACCTTTGCCTGGTCCATTAGTCCATTGGATTAATTGTTTCCACATGTCTTCCAATTTTCATCACTCTTTTTCCTTCTGGACAAGAAAATACCAATTGTTGAAACTTGGATGGCTCCTCTTGAGTTGTTAAGACCCGAGTTGCTCCTAGATGTAGTTTTTGGAAATTATTTTTAGTCTCACTTTGGAAAGTTTAGGCAGGAAAATCAAAGATTATTTATTTGTTTTAGTTTGAAAATTGCGTCCAGTTGGTGAGTTTAATTGTGAACTTGAAGTTAGAGACAGAGACTAAAGTTCTCTTTTAAACAGTTTAAAGAAAAGGCATAGATACAATTGTCCAGGGATAATGTGGAGAATTAAATGCAAGAAGTCCAAGCAAACAACTCAGGAGGACAAAAGATATACATGAAGGTGATAGACAAATATGGAGGAAGTGACAAAATAAATAGGACAATAATATCTGCCATATGGAAATAATTTATAATGTCCTTCTATAAAATAATAATGATGTTTTTAAAGTGAACCCAATACATATACAAACCATACACATATGAATGGATTTTGAGCTCACACTTAATTGTCGGCCCAATCTAAGAGCAATTAGTTCTTATGACATGGCCCTGCTCAATGGAACAATGATGGTAGTAGTACAGATTCCATGAGGGTAGGGGGAAGGAGAGGAGAGGAAGTTGGAACTGATCAAAATGATTGATATATGACACATACACATACACAATACCTACCCTGCTCAAGACATGAATGCTGTAGCAAAGTGTGGTGAAGAAAGCAGATGGTGTCCAGCTATTAGAAAGAATAGTGTCTGGGGTCTTAGAGGCTTGGCTGAAATCAAGCAGCCATCTAAGTGAGATGTCAATTATGTCCACTTGGAAGAAGCACACCAGCATGTGTGGCTGCAGAACTGTAAACAATAAAATTCAAATCCAGAGGAGGGCATGGTATTAGGGCTTGAATGCTGAGCACCGGGTTTGCTGAAGGCTGCATATGACTGTGAAAGTCCAAAGCTCCTTTGCTGGGTGCCCCATGTGGATAAAGCGATTGGTGAAAGGACCCAGAGATGGGAAAGGCCTTGTTATCAGACAGAGAACACTGCAGGGTGGCTTATGCAGCTGTTGTTAGTCAAACTGTGACACTTTGTCAGTGATCTCTGACCCAATAAATAATGACTCCAGTTTCCAATATTTTCTGTTTTGCTATTAATTGAAGTTTTCCTTTGTTTCATTGTGTCACTGTAATTGGGACATTTGTTCATATTCTGTCTTAATTTTATATATATAAATATATATATAAGTATGAATATATGTATGTATTATGTATATATATACATATATATCCAGGCTAGGTAAAAGTATGGAGATAACACCTGGAACAAGAGATTCAAAGGGACATGGCAGGAGAAGGTCACACTGATATAACAACCAACAGACAGATGAATGGAACAGAACTGATAGGCAAGAAATAACCCCACACTACTCAACTAAGTTCTCTCCATTCCTTGGGAAATAAGAGTCTCTTCAATAAATTATGCTGAGTAAATTGGATTTCCAAGTCAAATATGGTTCATAATTCACACACACAAGGCACAAAAGCAAATTCAAAGTGGATTAAAGAACTAAATATACATAACTTCAAATTTTAGAACAACAAACAGGAGCTATATTGCCAGGTTTAGCATTTAGCAATCAAAAACTCACTGCCTTCGACTCATTGCTGACTCATAGTGACCCTCTAGGATTTCCCAAGACTGTAACTGTTTACAGAAGTAGAAAACTCAGCCTTTCTCCCACGAAGCTGCCACTGGTTTTCAACCCCAACCATGCGAATTCCTGCCCAACACCTAACTACTACACCATCCACTCTCCTCTACATTGAACAATAGAATATCTAAAAATAATAACAGAAGCAACAAAAGACAGATTAAATAAGTGAGAACTCTTAAAAATTAAAAACATTTGCTCATCATTAGACTTTTGTAAAAGTGAGAAGACAAGATAATAGCTGGGAATATACCACTGGTGAATCAGATATCCAAGAAGAATCTAATAACGTGTGTGTGTGTGTGTGTGTGTGTGTGTGTGTGTGTGTGTGTGTACACAAATAAGAGCACTGATGATGTATTGGGTTACAAGTTGGGCCCGCTAACTGCAAGGCCAGCAGTTTAAACCCACCAGCCACTCCTCAGAAGAAAGATGAGGCTTTCTGCTCAGATCAGATGAGTTTACAACCTAAAGAGAAATAACCCATAATAGCATGGGCAAAGCACTTGGATTAATATTTCACCAATGAGTACATTCAAATAGCCAATAAACTCTTATGTATACATGCTCTGGTCTAGCCAAATTTCTGAGGTAGATTGGAGTCATGACAGTGGGGGTGGGGGAATGTTGAAAGCTCTTGACACATGGAATGCAGGACAGAAAAACCTCTGTGGAACAATGATGGTAGTAGTACAGATTCCATGAAAGTAGGGGGAAGGAGAGGAGAGGAAGTTGGAACTGATCACAATGATCAATATATGACACATACACATATACCACACACACATACCTAGGTTACAAACAACAGAAACATAGGTGAAGGGAAACAGCGGGCGATGTGAGATATGAAAATAATAATTTATGATTTATCAATGGTTCCTGATGGTGGGGCAGGAAGGAAAAACATGAGGAGCTGATAGCAAGGACTCAAGTAGAAAGATAATATTTTGAAAAGGACGATGGTAACATATGTACAAGTGGGCGTCACACAATTAATGTCTGGATTGTTATAAGAGCTGGAAGAGCTTCCCAACAATGATTTTTTTAAATAGTCAAGAAACACATGCAAGATGCACAGCATCAATAGCCATCATCAGAGAAATGCAAACCAAAACCAAAATGAGGTGGGATTACACTCCCACTGGGACGACTAAGGCAAAACCAAAAAAAAAAAAAAAACCAGATGTTGGTGAGGAAATGGAGGCATTATCACTTGCTGGTGGGAATGTAAAATGATCGAGTCATATAGGCAACAATGTGATAGCTCCTCAAAAATCTCAGAATTGAGCTCATACCTGAGCAGAAATTCAACTGCTAGGACTACATCCAAAACACTTGAAAGCAAAAACTGACAAAGAGGCTTGTACACCAGTGTTGAGTGCAACACTACCAACAAGAGTGGGAATGATCTAAGTGGCCACGAACAGATGCAGGGACAACCACAACAGTGTCCAGATACACTGGAACTGTCCTTAGACAAGGAGAAGTGAAGTCTTGATATATGTGACCGTATGGATGGCAATGAAAATCATTGTACTCTAAAGAACCAGCCAGCCACAGACACATAATGTTTACTCTCAATTGCATAAAAGGCTAGTTTATAGACAATAAAGTTTCTTAGGGGTTATCAGGAATTAAGAAAACTAAAGGGGTCCCTTGTAGACAGAATACTCTTCTAATGTTGATTAAGGATAGGTTTGCACATTCCATTATGGTCACTATATCGTATATTTGTCAAAAGTTAAATTTGCAAAAGTCATGTGACAGATATGAAAAAAACTGATAACAGAAGAGGGGAAAAGAGGAGCTGTTGATCCTGCTGATGCACAGCTTAAAATGTCATGGGATTTGGTGTTTTGATTTAGATGCTTAGGATTCTCGTGTCAAGGGACATCTTAGTCAGATGACTTAATAATGTGATTCGTGGTTCTGTTCTACTGCACACTGCACTGTGTATTGCCTCAGATTTAACCAGTTTGTAAGTGGACATTCAAACCACAACAATTGGCCTCTATTAGACTGTGACACAGGGAAGAAGGATACTTAAGTATAAAAGTAGGGTAGGGAAGGTGTGACTAACTTCCTCTTGGAACCACTCACTGCCTCCTTGCCATGAAACCAGCATAACTGTTTTATTTTGATCAGAGTTTCCATAGGAGCATTCTGATCAAAAGAGGGGGAAGTAAATAGCAGAATTTAAAATGATAGTACAATCAAGAGTTCCTGAAGTCATGCAGGTTGAGGGAACCCCTGCCGCTCTTGCCCTGAGATCATCTTTAAATCTTAAACCAAAAATATCCCATGAAATCTTCCTAAAATAATCGTTTAGATTAACTTAAAAAAGGTTATGCCATTAGCACTGTGCTCTGTTAAAGACAAACTCACTGTCTTTGAGTCAGTTCTGACTCAGAGAAGCCCTATAAGACAAAGTAGAACTGCCCTTGTGAGTTTCTGAAACTGTAGCTCTTAATGGGAGTAGAAAGCTCTGTCTTTCTCCCAAGGAAAGGCTGGTGGTTTTGAACACTGGATCTTTCCATAGCCCAACAACTAACTTTTAGTCATTACACAAGCAGGGCTACTTTTTAAGAACTCTCTCTGCAACAAAAAACTAGCTCTTCAAAATAAAACTCACAGTAACTTGCAAGACAAGACAGGAACCTTAGGGGCCAGTGTGTGTATGCTAATGAGGAAGAATAATTCTGAAAAGGAGGGTGAGAACGGTTGCACAACTTGAAGACTATAATCAGTGCTACGAATTTGCATGTGCAGACACTATTGCACTGGTATGTGCTTTGCAAGTAGAGCACAGTAAACAAAATTAAAACTGACTAAAATATTACAGCCTTGAGTTCTTATAGGACAGCTCTACTTGTCCTTAGGTTTGCTGTGTATCAAAATTGATTTGACAGAAAAGGGTTGATGTATGATTTTATCAATATCATTGTGTTAGTCCAGGTTGACTAGAGAAACAAATCCAGAGACAATATGTGTATGAGACAGAGCTTTATCTGAAGAGTAATTACATATTAGGAAAAAATCCAAGCCCAGTCTAGATTGAGTCCCTAAGTCTGATATTACCCCATATGTTGATACTAGTCCATAAATTCCTCTTTAGACTCACAAAGCCATGAAATGATGCAAAATGCAGGAAGATCTTATGGAAAGCCTTGTGGACCCAGTGGGGGTGAAAGCATCTCAGCTCTGGCGTGGGTCTCCATGTGACTACTTCAGCTCCAAGATTCTGGCTCCATCAGCATAACACCATGTGGTTTCTCAACAGGAATGTCTCACACAGAATGAGTATATCTGGCTTCCAGTGAACCATTTTTCTCCTTTATCACTCCCAATGAGGTCATCAAGCTGCAACATTATTGACAGGCTAGACTCCACACCTTCACAGTTGACCGGACACTATGTAATTCTCACAATCATTAAAAGTTCTTCTTATCAAGCGTGTGAATAAGCAAATGTGGTGAAGAAAGCTGAT
Organism: Tenrec ecaudatus; assembly: GCF_050624435.1. NCBI lineage: Eukaryota > Metazoa > Chordata > Mammalia > Afrosoricida > Tenrecidae > Tenrec > Tenrec ecaudatus. The sequence goes on along the minus strand of NC_134541.1, from coordinate 108,460,816 downwards.
AGTGCCCAGCTATCAAAAAATATAGCGCCTGGGGTCTTAAAGGCTTGAAGGTAAACAAGCGGTCATCTAGCTCAGAAGCAACAAAGCCCACATGGAAGAAGCACACCAGCCTGCGTGATCACAAATTGCTGAAGGGATCAGTTATCAGGCATCACAGAACCAAAAAAAATCATATCATTGTGTGCTCACCTCCCTAAAATGATCGTTGAAGACAAATAGGTGCATAAGCAAATGTGGCAAAGAAAGCTGATGATGCCCTCGTATCCAAACCTATAGCGTCTTGGGTCTTAAAATACTGAAGGCAAACAAGCGGCCATCTAGCTCAGAAGCAACAACATCCATGGAAGAAGCACACCAGCCTGTGCAATCACAAGGTGTCGAAATGATCAGGGATCGGGTATCATCAGAACAAAAAATTCTATCATTGTGAATGAGGGGGAGTGCGGGGTGGAGAACCAAAGCCCATCTTTAGACAATTGTACATCCCCTTATGGAAGGGTCGCAGGGAGGAGATGAGCCAGTCAGGGTGAAATGTACAATGATGAAAAATAAAACTTCACTCTCTAGTTCCTAAATGCTTCCTGCCCACCACCACCACCACCACTATCATGATCCCAATTCTACCTTACAAATCTGGCTAGACCAGCGGATATACACTGGTACAGAGAGGAACTGAAAACACAGGGAATCCAGGATGGTGATAGTGGCGATACCTGGAGAGTGGAGGGAGGGTGTGGTACAGAGGGGGAACCGATTACAAGCCTCCTCACTGGGGAACGGACAAAAGAAAAGTGGGTGAAGGGAGACATTGGACAGTGCAAGATAGGACAAAATAATAATTCATAAATTATCAAGGTTTCATGGGGGAGAAGGTGATGGGGATGGAGGGGGGGAAATGAAGGGCTGATGCCAGGGGCTTAAGTGGAGAGCAGATGTTTTATGAATGATGAGGGCAATGAATGTAGAAATATGCTTTACACAATTGATATATGTATGGATTGTGATAAGAGTTGCATGAGCCCCTAAAAAATGAATTAAAAAGTTCTCGTTATCAATGTTGTAAGTGGATTTTGAAAGGTTTAAATAATTAGACATAGTTATTTAGATTCTAGAAGATTTGAAAGACCAAAAAAAGCGTGAAGAAGTAACTAAAGATCATGATTAGTGACACAGTCAAGATATTCTCTCCTTCACAAAGTTATGCATGAAACTTTATTTCTAAATTGAAGTTGTTAAGTATTCTCAAGGGTAAGTCTTGCTTGCTAGTTAGCATTTGGGGTAGGCAAAGAGTTCTGCTGTCCAGATAGCCTTCTGGAAACATCATGAGGTCTTCTGTTCCACTCTGGATAGTCTAGGCAGTAAATGGGGTCTTCTGGAGCTCATACCATTGCCTGTTGGCCAACATTCAGGGAATGATCCTGGTAGAAGGTCCTTGATATTTCAGCCCAGACATTGACTCTGATGGACCACATAGAGCTCAGAGCTCCCTAATGAGCAAGCCATGGCTATGTGCAGCCTGTATTGGAATTTTACATTTCCCATTGCACAATCCTGATTCCACCACCCCCCTCCATGGGTGTTTATCTCTGGTTAACATCTTATACCCCAGAAAATGGCATAAAGTGTGCTTTTAGAGAACCGAACCTGGGAGAACATTTCAATAACAAGCAACAACAGGGTCTGGTCCAGTTGTCACGTCAACTATTCCGTGAAAACATTCTTTAGCATATTATATAAAACATAATTTTACAAATGTAGTGATGTCACCCGTTCATCTTACTTGATTTTTCATGGACTTGTATTGTTCATCACTCTGTGTTTATAAATGCGTGTGTCCTTTAGAATCTTACACATTATGTTCTCCTTTTTCCTGGTCTATTTTTCACCCCTTCCTCTACCATCTTCGGTTCATGTTTTGTGCTCTGGAATTTTATTCTTGAACTTCTTCCATACTTCCTCTTGGGACAGTTGGATCCACTCTACTTCTTCCAACTGTTTTAAAGGAAACCTTCAGTCTTTCCATCTCATACTCTAATTTAGCTCACCAAAAAGATGGTATTAAAATATCCAAGTGAAAAATACTAAAATAACATAAATCTTCGGTGGCCTTGCTCCTACCCTCCCACATGAGACAAAAATAGTTTCTAGCAAGACTTGGGGCGTGCTCTTAAAAAATTAAAATATCCCAAGAATTTTATGATTGCCAGATGCTTAAAAAGGTGCAGGTAAATAAGCAGGGCTTGATGAGCTAAGCTTTTCGTTGACAACAATCAGTGAAGTCAGAATGTACCAAATTATCAGGAAAATCTCAAGCCCCAAGTAGGAAGCCATCGGTTCTTTCTCCAGCTTTCTCCACTCCTCTGTCTGTGTTTGCATCTTTTGCCCCTCTCTACAGACACTTGCATTTCAGTTCAGGGATCGGGTGGAGAGTTTCCAGCTTCTGGATGGTTATGTTCAGACCAAACCTTACTGATAATGACCTACACTTACTCTGACTCATTTCCAAATTCCTTCAACCAAAAATGACTCCTAAGTAGGTCATCAGGAAAGAAGGATATCATATAAATTGGGCTGCAATAGTACACACACTTGACACTCTGGTCTAGGGAAATTCTGAGAACATGATGATCTGTTGTGATCAGGAGAATATCGGAAGAGGAAATCTGCTCCATACCCTAATTTCCTCAGTCATGGCATGATGTGCTTGTCCTGATAACATCCGTGACCCTATCCCTCATTGCCTTATCAAAAAGAGACAATCATTTATACCAAATGCTTTAGGGATTAAGAACCAATGTTCCCCCAGCATCTCAGCTCTCAAGTACATCAGTCAACCTATACAGGTGTCAAATTCCACATCAATCTCATTGCCATTGAGTGAATTCTGACTCATAGTGACTCAATTATAGGCCTTATGAGAAAATACATCATTACAGAAGCAGACAGCCTCATTGTTTTCCTGTGGAGCAACTGGTGAGTTTGAACTGCAGAACTGGAAATTAGCAGTCCAACACTTACAACCATGCCACTCTTATGCAGATGATTAGACCTGGACAAAACAGGTTTACACAGACAACACTGTAATTCCCAAATTTCTGAGCCAAGGAAACAAGAAGAAAAATATCTATGAATGGAATTTCCTAGTCCATAGACTGAAGTTCACATCACCAAAGTGATGAAGCTTCATGTCCTAGGGGATTCTGTTTAGGGTTTAACTCAAGCATCAAGGTGGTTTCATCTATAAGTTCTGGCTTAGGAATTACATCATATTCATTTTCTTCATAGTCTGGTCAAAAGGGGCCCCAAAGCAGGTGAGACAATTATTCTCTTTCTTTGTCTAATGAGGCTCTCAGGGAATCTGGCACCAGTGACCATAAAGACTCCTGTAAATGCCAACTCTGTGATTTTCCACAAACAATTTTCCTGCATAGAGGACTAAGACCATGAATGCCTGCTCCTCACTTATTCAGAGTCTCCCTATATTTCTTCCAAATTCTAATCTTTATAATAAAAAGAAGCATTGATTAGTCATGCAGAATTGAAAATTTTCTGATAACTTCAGAATCTACTTACCCAGGTAGGATTAAAATGAAGGATATATTAATATTTCCTATTCAAGATAAGGACCCTCTTGTGGACTGAGGGCAACAATAATAAGAGTTGTGACTCTATGAATTGAGCGGTTTAATCTTATCATCAGTTGAAGGTTGTGATAAGTAGAGTAATAATACACAATATCTCTCTCTCTCTCTCTCTCTCTCTCTCTCTCTCTCTCTCTCTCTCTCTCTCTCTCTCTCTCTCTCTCTCGCTCTCAGTTTCTCTCTCCCAGTCTCGCTGTCTCTCACAGCCTCTCTCTCTCTGTGTCTGTCATGGAGCTAGAAATGAATTGGGGTTGAAGCTAAAATATATATATAAACAGAAAGAATCTGGCTACCCAGTTGAACTGTGTATATTCTATGTGATTTTCAACTTTAAAGAAACAAGAGTCGGAAAGAGACAGGAAGCCCAGTGGAATAGTGTCAGACCTTGCTTTTAGCAACTCTATTACTGATTTGTAAACTTGCCTTTGTCTGGCATTGATTTTGTCACATTTTTAACCACTCCTGCCTAGGTTTCTGAATGACTCTTGTGCATTGACCTGATTCTGTAATCATGAGTCGGGCAAACCAGTCCACTGTCTTCGAGTTCCTCCTCCTGGGACTCTCCAGGCAGCCTCAGCAGCAGCAGATCATCTTCGTGCTCTTCCTGAGCATGTACCTGGCCACAGTTCTAGGCAACCTACTCATCATCCTGGCCATCAGCACAGACTCCCGCCTGCACAGCCCCATGTACTTCTTCCTCAGCAACCTGTCTTTTGTAGACCTCTGTTTCTCCTCCACCATCATCCCCAATATGCTGACTAATCACATACTCAGACGTCAGGCCATCTCCGTCCCTGGGTGTCTCACACAGATGTATTTTTTCATGGCGTTTATTGCCATAGACAATTTTCTCCTGGCTGTGATGGCCTATGATCGCTTTGTTGCTATATGCCACCCTTTACACTACACAACAAAGATGACCCATCAGCTCTGTGCCCTGATGGTCACTGGGTCTTGGGTCATTGCCAATGTGAATGCTCTGTTGCACACCCTGCTGATGGCTCGACTCTCATTCTGTGCAGACAACAAGATCCCCCACTTCTTCTGTGATATGACTCCTCTTTTGAAACTCTCCTGCTCTGACACACACATCAATGACCTGATGATTCTTACCGCAGGGGGTCTGGTAATAACGGTTCCATTGGTTTGCATCCTGATTTCCTACATTTGCATCACTACTGCTGTCCTGAGAATCCCATCCACAAAGGGAAAGTGGAAAGCCTTCTCCACCTGTGGCTCCCACCTGGCTGTGGTGTCCCTCTTCTATGGCACCATCTTTGCTGTTTATTTCACCCCGTCATCCACCCACTCGGCTGAGAAGGACATTGCAGCTGCTGTGATGTACACGGTGGTGACCCCCATGCTGAACCCTTTCATCTACAGCCTCAGGAACAAGGACATGAAAGGGGCAATAACAAAACTAATTTATATTTTTTTCATTTCTTTTCAACAGCGAATGGGTTCTAAATGTCATAAAGGTACGTCATAGTTTGTAATAATTTTTTTTCTTTCCCTGGTCTCTGGTATTTAGCAGTTGTCCATCCACGTATTTGGTGAGGAAGAATAAGAGTCAATGTTTCCCAAAGAGAGTGATATTCCTCTATGCAGCAGGAATGATCCAGGGAGATGCAAAAGCTGATTCCTAAAACTTACCCTGGATTGTGGGCTATTGTACAAAAAAAAAAAAGGTTTTCATTGTCAGGTAGGTGTTGAGAAATATTTTTTTCTTGAAACGGACAGAGTAGACTAAAATCTTTGGGAACATATGGAAGTTCAATAGGTGAAGAAAAATTCTTTTATTGACTAATGTGATTAGTCGAACTGTCAATGCCCTCCAATCCAAACCACCAGAACACACCAGTAGCTTATCAGGCTGATTGCTCATTTCATCAAGAAGAACTGCATTCATCGAGGAAGTTCCCAGTCTATGGGTGTTAGAAAGGTCTTCCAGAGTTTGAGTGTTAGCTGATTTTAGTGAGGGTTGTTGTGATCTGGACTTGATGTTGGCAGAAGGTAGCAGCAGTTCTTATTGGGCACAGCAATTGCTTATTTAGACAGCAGGAAGACTGGAGAGAAGTTAAAGCTATAATCAGTAAAGAGTATGTTGCCACCCATATCAGTCAGGATGGGTGATGCTTTGTCATTTCTGTAGCTTGAACAATGTTTACGCTTTTGTCTATGTCCAGTTAAGACTATAGTGTTTTGGGGGCTTCTAACTCCACCATTGAAGGCTCTGTTGTTGGTTTATTTCCAGTCGGTTGAAACACATACTGACCTCATGTACAACAGAACAAACACTTCCTGGTGTCAGGGCCCCCTCACAATAGTTATCTCTGAGCCCATGGTTGCCACCACTCTGCCCATCCATCTCCTTGATGTCATCCTCTGTGTCACTGGTCCTGACTGCAGCAACCATAATGACCTAGCTATTCCATTTCATTTAGTCAACTTCCATAGTGCTATACAATCTCCTCAATGCTTATCTTACTGTCTATTGATTCCAATTTTGCTCCTTTAGAAAAATGTTCTGAGCAGTCTTTTTGTTTGTGTATTAACACTTCGTGGAACTTAAATGTGACCTGAACGTTATTGTGAAAACAATTGCCCTGTAAAACCCAATATCGTCAGGAAGCATGTCCTTGAAACACTGAAGTGGTCCTAAATAAAAGTGTCCTCTGATGATTGACCATGGAAACCCTTAGTAGTCAGCATGTGACATCACCTTCTGGAATATGTGGGTGCTAAGAAGTATGGGAGCTGGCACTGAGCAGGGAAATAGGAACAGGCCTGAACTTTGTCACAAAGATCAACATAGGTTGGGTTCTAAGAGATGAGGAACTGGGCAGAACTATTAGAGCGCCCCTGCTCCCACTTCCATCACCTTGGTTCACCAGGTTGTCCTACAAGAGAATTCATGATGAAGCCATCTAACAGTGTCCTATAGGCTCGCCTCTCACCGTGTAGCTCAGCCTTCTTTCCCGGGTGTGACCTGAACTTCCACCACTGAGGCAGACCAGGAGCCGAGCTGAAGATGGGTACAGAGTAAACAGCAACTGCTTCCCCAGCCCCAGCCTGGCCTTGAGAAACCTTCCTGTTCCTGCCACTATTGTCCTGACATCATCTTTAAACATTAGACCAGAATATCCCATGGAATCGCTTGAAAGCAAATAATAGTTTAAATTAACTGTTAAAAACTCATGTCATTAGTACTGAGGCCTTAAAGGATGGACTCACTGTTGTTGAGTCAGTTCTGACTCACAGCAACCCTCGAGGACAGAGTAAAACTGCCCTTTGAGTTTCTGCGACTGTAATTTTTCATGGGAGTCAAAAAAACCAGCGGGTGGTTTTGGAAAACGGACCTTTCTGTTAGCAGCCCAAATTGTAAACATGATATCACCAGAGCTCCTTTTAAAAGACAAGCTATTTCAAATAAAACTCACAGCAGGAACTCTCAAGTCAAGATGGGAACCTTCCCAGTGGACCTCCCTCTTGTCATGACCTGAATGGGTGCTGTCATGTGATTCTTCCATGTTCCACGACTGAAATTTGTTCTGTGGCCATTTTAATATTGATACTGGTTTTTACTTTTTTTTCTTTTTAAATAAACCATTTTATTGGGGGCTCTTACATCTCTTATAACAATCCATCCATTAATTATATCAAGCACATTTGTACATATGTTCCCACTGTACAATTATGCTTCCAACTCCCCCTTCCACAGGCGTTCATCTCTGGTAAACATCTTGTACCCCAACAAACATCATTACGTGTGTTTTTAGGGGATCCAACCGGGAACTGCATTTCTTTCCTTTTCTTTATTCTAAAGTAATCATTTTATTGGGGGGGTTCTTACAGGTCTTATAACAATCCACACATTTGTTGTATCAAGCATATTTGTACATAGGCTACCATCATCCTTTTCAAAACATTTCCTTTCTGCTTGAGCCCTTGGTTTCAGCTACTCGTGGTTTTGCTCTCATCAAAAACCTACCAACAAAAAAGCCTGAGGGTCAGATGGTTTCACAGCAGAATTCTACCAAGCATTCAGGGAAGAGTTGACACCGATCCTCCACAAACTATTCCATAGCATAGAAGAGGATGGCAAACACCCAAACTCATTTTACAAAGCCAGCATTACTTTGAAACAGGGCAAAGACCACCACAGGTATGGAGAATTGCAGATCAATATCTCTAATGAACATAGACACAAAAATCCTTAACAAAATATTGGCCAATAGAATACAAAAGTATATAAAACATATCATCCACCACGACCAGGTAGGATTCATCCCAGGGATGCAGGGATGGTTTAACATCAGAAAATCCATCAATATTATACATCACATCGGGTAGAAAAACCATACATCACATCGAGTAGAAAAAGAATAAAAAGCCAGCCCCAACCAGAATTAGCCCGACCCCCACAATTGAAGGGAGTAGCACAGAAAATGAAAATAGGTCATCTGGTGTGGGAAAGGAACTGACCTACCACACCACACCCTGAAGGAAGCCAAGGAAAAGGAAAAGGAAGGAGGAAGAACAGAGCAGAGCACACCTAGGCCCTCCAAACTCAGAGGATGATAGCCCGGTTCGAAGGGCCCAATGTACAGAGAGGACCATGTAGCTGGTCCCACAGCAAGATACGACATCCTGCAATGACCCATGGCCCTACACGGGACAGCACCTGAGACACAGTGGGGGATGTGTGACGGAGCTGACCCCACCACACTGAGGCAAAACACTGGGGGCATGCAATGGACTGGTGGGGGAAGCAGAGCAAGGAGGTCCCGAGGGAGTATAAAAGATGGACTTTGGGGGGCAGGACTTGGCACCCCATCGGATTCATCCGATAAACACTCCTAAAGGTCAACAAACGGACCTTGAACTACTAACAGGTTTGGGGTTTGTTTTGGGGGTTTTTTTTGCTGTCTTTTTGCTTTGTTTTTTCTTTTTTTTCTCTTCTTTTACATTTTGTATGTCAGTGGCTTTTATGTTCGTAAGCTTGTCGCTGTTGCTGCCGTCAATGCCATGTTCTTATGTGCCACTTTGGTGCTGTCAAAGCCATCCGCATTTTATGTACATATTACTATATTTGCAGGTCTACCTAGATAAGATAGGCTGGACAAACAATGTGAGAAGAAAATAACAGGACCAACGTTCCCGGAGAGACATGAGAGTGTGGGAGGTAGGGGGAGGTAGAAGGTGTTGGCCAACGCATGGACAAGGGAACAATGAGTGGTTCAAAACCAGTGGAGGGAGGGGATGGGAGGACTAGTAAGGAGTGACCAAGGGCAAGGTAACTGAGAGGAATTAGTGAAACCAGAATGAAGGCTGCACATGGTAGTGGGACAGGAGGAAAGCGTAAGGAAATAAAGGAAAGAAGTAGGAGGCAAAGGGCATGCATAGAAGCTTAAATACAGATGTGTACATATGTAAATATATTTATGATTATGGGGGAGATAGACCTATGTGCATATATTTATGTTTAGTAGTAGGGTAGCAGGTGGATATTGGGCCTCCTCAAGCGCATTCCCTCAATACAAGAGCACCTTGCTCAGCTAAACGGTCATTTCATGATAACCCCCTTCCCGACATGATCGCTGAAGACAGACGTGTGCATAAGCAAAAGTGGTGAAGAAAGCTGATGGTGCCCAGCTATCAAAAGATATAGCATCTGGGATTGTAAAGGCTTGAAGACAAACAAGCAGCCATCTAGCTCGGAAGCAACAAAGCCCACAGAGAAGAAGCACACAAGCCTAGGTGAACACGAGGTGTTGAAGGGATCATGTAGCAGACACCAAAGAACAAAAACCATCATTGTGTGATCACCTTCTCCACATAAATGATGAAGAGGAATATGTGCATAAGCAAGTGTGGTGAAGAAGGCTGATAGTGCCCAGCTATCAAGAGATATAGTGTTTGGGGACTTAAAGGCTTGAAAGTAAATAAGCGGCCATCTAGCCCAGAAGCAACAAAGCGCACATGGAAGCAGCACACCAACATATGTGAAAATGAAGGGCCGAGGGGACCAGGTTTCAAGCACCAAAGGAAAAAAAATCATATCATCGTGAATGAGTGGAGCACATGATGGGGACAACTGGACAACTGTAGACAACTGGGGACAACTGGACAACTGTAGACAACTGGACATCCCTTTCAGAGGAGTACTGGGGAGGAGATGAGTAACTCAGGGTTCAGGTAGCAATAATGAAACTCTCAACCTTCCTCTAGTTCTTAAACACTTCAACCCTGCAACCATCATGATCCCAATTCTACCTTGCAAACCTGGTTAGACTAGAGGATGCACCGCGGTGCAGATGGGATCTGGAAACACAGGGAATCTAGGACAGTTGAACCCCTCAGGACCAAGAGTGAGAGTGGTGATACCGGGAGGGAAGTGTGGGTTGAAAGGGGGAACCGACCTCAGGGATCTACATATGGCCTCCTCTCTGGGGGGATGAGCAACAGGAAAGTGGGTGAAGGGAGTTGACAGGCAGTACAAGATATGATAAAATAATAATTTATAAATTATTAAGGGTTCATGAGGGAGGGGCAAGCACGGAGGGAGGTTAAGGGAAAAAAAGGAAAAAGCTGATTCCAGAAACCCACACGGAAGGAAAATTTTGAGAATGATGAGGGCAACGAATGCCTGTGTGCTTTCCACAATTGATGTACGTATGGATTGTGATAAGAGTTGTATGAGCCCCACTAAAATGATTTTTTAAATAAAATAAATGTTACAGAATATTAAGCTAAAAAAACAGTTGTACGACTCCCAATAAAATGATTTTTTAAAGGAAAAAAAACGAGGTCTTCCAGAATTTGAGCGTTAGCTGGTTTTTGTAAGGACTGTTGTGATCTGGACTTGATGTTGGCATAAGGTAGCGGCAGTTCTTATCGGGCACAGCAGTTGCTTATTTAGACAGCATGAAGACTAGAGAGAAGTGAAAGCTATAAGTAGTAAGGAGTAAGTTGTCACCCAGGATTTTGTCATTTCTGTAGCTTGAACAATGTTTTTGCTTTTGTCTATGTCCATATACAACTATAGTGCTTTGGGGGGTTCTAACTCCATTATGGCCACTTTGTTTGCTACTGAGGTTCTACAAATGTCTCTACATTCAATGAGGGAAGGGTCCATTGAAGGCTCTGTTGTTTATTTCTTTCCAGTCAGTTGAAGCCCATACCGACCCCATGTACAACAAACAAAAAGCACTGCCTGGTCTCAGGCCCCCCTCACAACGGTTATCTGTGAGCCCATGGTTGCCACCACTCTGCCCATCCATCTCCTTGACAGTCATCCTGGGTATCACTGGTCCTGACTGCAGCAAGCATAATGTCCCAGCTAGCCCATTCCATTTAGTCAACTTCCATAGTGCTGTAGAATCTCCTCAATGCTTCTCTTACTGTCTATTGATTCCAATTTCGCTCCTTTAGGAAAATGTTCTGAGCAGTCTTTTTGTTTGTGTATTAACACTTCGTGGAACTTAAATGTGACCTGGACGTTATTGTGAAAACAATTGCCCTGTAAAACCCAATATCGTCAGGAAGCATGTCCTTGAAACACTGAAGTGGTCCTAAATAAACATGTCCTGTGATGATTGACCACGGAAGCCCTTAGTAGTCAGCATGTGACATCACCATGTGGAGTATGTGGGTGCTAAGAAGTATGGGAGCTGGCACTGAGCAGGGAAACAGGAACAGGCCTGACCTTTGTCGCAAAGATCAACACAGATTGGGTTCTAAGAGATGAGGAACTGGGCAGAACTATTAGAGCGCCCCTGCTCCCACTTCCATCACCTTGGTTCGCTAGCTTGTCCTGTAAGAGAACTCACGATGAAGCCATCTGACAGTGTGCTATAGGCTCGCCTCTCACCACAGAGCTCAGCCTTCTTTCCCAGGTGTGACCTGAAATTCCACCACTGAGGCAGACCAGGAACCAAGCTGAAGACTGGTACAGAGTAAACAGCAGCTGCTTCCCTAACCCCAGCTTGGCCTCGAGAAACCTTCCAGTGCCTGCCACTATTGTCCTGATATCATCTTTAAACATTAAACCAAAATATCCCATGTAATCTTCTTAAAAGTATAGAATAGTTTTAATTAATTATTAAAAACTGATGTCATTAGCAGTAAGGCCTTAACGGATGGTCTCACTGTCGTTGAGTCAGTTCTGATTCATGGCAACCCTCAAGACAGGGCAGAACAGCCCCTTGAGTTTCTGCAACTGTAATTCCTCATGGGAGTCGAAAGCCCTGTCTGTCTTCCAAGGAGCAGCGGGTGGTTTTGGAAAACGGACCTTTCTGTTAGCAGCCCAAATTGTAAACATGATATCACCAGGGCTCCTTTTAAAGGACGAGCTATTTCAAATAAAACTCACAGCAGTAATTTGCAAGTCTTGATGTGAACCTTCTCAGTGGACCTCCCTCTTGACGTAACCTGAATAGGCACTAGGCTCAAGTGTTTCTTATGTGTTCCACGACTGAAATTTATTCTGTGGCCATTTTAATATTGATATTGGTTTTTACTTTTCTTTTTTCTTTTTAAATAAACCATTTTATTGGGAGCTTTTACATCTCTCATAACAATCCATCCATTAATTATATAAAGCACATTTGTATATATGTTCCAATTACACAATTATGCTTCCGACTACCCCTTCCGCAGTTCATCTCTGGTAAACATCTTGTACCACCCACCCCCCAACAAACATCATAAGGTGTGCTTTTAGAGGATCCAAACTGGGACCACATTTCTTTCCTTTTCTTTTTTTTTTCTAAATTAATCATTTTATTGGGGGGCTTCTTACATGTCTTATAAGAATCCATACATTTGTTGTATCAAGCATATTTGTACATCATCCTTTTCAAAACATTTCCTTTCTGCTTGAGCCCTTGGTATCAGCTACTCGTGGTTTTGCTACAACCCCCACCCTCACACCCTCATGAACCCCTGATAAATTCCAAATAATTGTTATTTTCATATCCTACACTGTCCACTGTCTCCCTTCACCCACATTTCTGTTGTTTGTAACCCTGGGTGTGGTGGTTATGCATTGATAATTGTGATCATTTCCTCCTTTCTCCCGGACAATTTCCCACTACCCTCATGGTATTGTTACTGCCATTATTGTTCCTGGGGGGTTGTCTGTACTTGATTCCATGTGTCAAGAGTTCTTAACTCCACCAGTGTACATGCTCCAGTTTAGCTGGATTTCCAAGGTAGACCTGGGGTCATGAAAGCGGGTGTGGGGGTGGGGAAATATTACAAAACTAGAGGAATGTTGCCTGTTTTGTTGATGCTATACTGCACCATGGCTGGCTCATCTCTTCTGAGTGACCCTTCTCTGAGGATGTCCAATTGTCTAAGATGGGCTTTGGCTCTCCATTTTTCCACACCTCATAGGTATCAATATGATTATGTGTTTTGAGTCTGCCGATGCCTGATATCTGATCCTGTCGACAACTCATTATCACACAGGCTAGTGTGCTTCTTCCATGTGGGCTTTGTTGCTTCTCGTACAGATGGCTGCTTATTCAACCTCAAGCCTTTACAACTCCAGATGCTCTTTCTTTTAGTAGCCAGGCATCATCAGATTTCTTCACCACACTTGCTTATGCACTCATTTTGTCTTCAGTGATCGTTTTGGGAAGGTGAACATCACAGAATGCCAGGTTGTTAGAACAAAGTGTTTTTGCATTGTGGAAGGACTTGAGTAGAGGCCCAATGTCCGTCTGCTACCTTAACACTTAACATATAAGATATATGTTGAGAGATCTATGACGCTTTCATTATATACAACTTTATTTACACATGCATGTACCTATCTTATTCATCCACTCATCTTACTTTATTTCTTGTGCACTGGCATTATTTTTCTTTCATTTTTTATAAATGTATGTGTCCTTTAGCATCTTGTACACGATTTTCTCCTTTTCCCTATTTTGTCATCCTTTCCTTTACCATCTTCATATCATCTTTTTGTGCTCTGGTATTTTATTCTTGACCTTCTTCCACATAATTCAATACTTTCTCTTGGGACAATTACATCCACTCTACTTCCTCCAACTGTGTTAAAGGAAACCTTCAGCCTTTGTGTCCACCTCCGACACTAATTTAGCTCACTAAGTAGACTGGATTAAAAGTCCAAGGGAAAATAGAATAAATCTTCTGTTTTCTTGTTTCTACCCTTCCACGTGAGACAAAAAAAGTTTTTTTAAAATCCCAATCCAACAAAAGAAGTTTTCCAAATTATTTGCAGAATTTATTCCCTGCTATTAAAAAAAATCCCAAGAGCTTATAACTGCCAGACCTTTAAACAATTGAAGTAAATAAGTAGGGCTTGGCGGGTTGTGCTTTGTCATTGACAACAGTGAGCGAAGCCAGAATGTACCAAATTATCAGGAAAATCTCGAGCCCCAAGTTGGAAGCAATCGGTTCTTTCTCCAGCTTATCTCCACTCCTCTGTCTGTGTTTACATCCTTTGCCCCTCTCTACAGACACTTGCTTTTCAGTCCATGGATCAGGTGGAGAGTTTCCAGTTTCTGGATGGTTATGTTCAGACCAAGCCTTATTGATAATGACCTACACGTTCTCTGACTCAGTTCCATATTCCTTCATCCACTCAGGACTCCTCAGTGGGGTCATCAGGAAAGAATGATGTCGTATAAAATGGGCGGCATGGGTACACACACTTGATACTCTGGTCTAGGGGAATTCTGAGAACATGATGATCTGTTGTGATTGGGAGGATATTCCAAGAGAAATCTGCTGCATACCCTGATATCCTCAGTCATGACATGCTGTGCTTGCCTTGATAATATATCCATGTCCCTATCCCTCCCCACCTCATCACAAAGAGACGATCTTTCACACTAAATGTTTTCAGGATTGAGAGCCAATATTTCCCCCAGCATCTCCGCTCTGAAGCACATCACTCAGCTTATACGGGTGTGAAAACCCAAATCAATTTCATTGTCATTGAGTCAATTCTGATTCATGGAGACTGATATATAGGCCTTATGAGGCTGTGCATCTTTAGAGGAGCAGACAGCCTCGTTGTTTTCCCGTGGAGTGACTGGTGTTTTTGAACTGCAGACCTTGAAATTTGTAGTCCAACACTTACTGACCATGCCACTCTTAAGCAGATGACTAGACCTGAAAAAAAGTAAACAGGTTTACAGCTACAACATGCAATTCTAAATTTCTGATGTAAGAAATATATTGATGAATAGAATTTCCAAGTCCATAGACCAACGCCGAGATCAACAATGTGATGTTATTTGGTGTTCTATCTAGAGGATTCTGTTTGGAACTTGTTTTAACAAAAATTATGCTTTCATCTATAAGTTCTGACTTAAGAGTTGCACAATATTCACTGTCTTCATTTTCTGGTCCAACGGGGCCCCAAAGCAGGTGAGACAATTATTCTCTTCTTGTGTCTAATGAGGCTCTCAGGGAATCTGACACCAGTGACCATAAAAACTCCTGTAAATGCCAACTCTGATTTTCCCCAAACAACTTTCCTGCATAGAGGACTAAGACCATGAATGCCTGCTCCTCACTTGCTCAGGACTTAACCTTTATTTCTAAGAGTTTGTATTGTGTTCTGTGGTCTTTTTTTGTTCATAGTAGAGTTTATCTCAGAGGTGTTATGTCCATTGGTGTCACCCTCTTGAAGCTGTGTTATATGCTTTCTCATTTTTAGTATATGAAAACTAGGATTGATTAATCTATAGGGACAGCAATTATAATAATGGTTTGAGCAGGAGGTACAGTGGGGCAGAGCAGGCGCTATGTCATGGAGTCCATGTAGAAAGTGAATGTTTAGAAACTGACTATGATATCAACTGTACATTCTACTTGATATGATTAAAATGTGGAATGATATGATACACATGTTACATCCCAACTAATAAAAAAGAAGAGGAAGAAGCACTGACGAGTCCTGCCGAAGTGAAGTATAACTGGTAACCACAGAATCTACATTCCCCAGGTAAGTTTACAAGAGAGGATACCTCATTATTTGCTTTTGAAGATAATGAACTTCTTTTCGATTCAGGGAGCAATAAAAAGAGTCATGAATAAGCTGAACTTTGAGATAAACCAAGAAATGCTTGTCTCTCTCTCACTCTCTCTCGTGAATTACAAAAGAATTAGGTTTGGGTCTTTTTTAAAATGTAAGCAAAGAAAACCCTGGGGTGGTCACTCAGTTGGGCTAGGGATACTTTTGTGTGATTTTTCAATTTTATACAACAAGAGTCCAGTAGAAATAGGATCATGAGTGATTGTGGAAAATTGAGAGCAAAGGTGGAGTGGACAGATCTTGCTTGGGGCAATTCCATTACTGATATGCAAACTTGCATTAGTTGGGAATTAAATTTGTCCCGATTTTGATCACTCCTGTCTAGGTGCCTGAACTGGTTGTTGTGCATTGATCTGATCCCATGGTCATGAGTTGGACAAACCAGTCCACTGTCTCTGAGTTTCTCCTCCTGGGCCTCTTCTGGAAGCCCCAGCTGCAGCAGATCCTCATCACGCTCTTCCTGACCATGTACCTGGCCACATTCTTGGGAAACCTGCTCATTATCCTGGCCATCAGCACAGACTCCCGCCTACACACCCCCATGTACTTCTTCCTCAGCAACCTGTCTTTTGTGGACCTCTGCATCTCTTCTACCATAGTCCCCAATATGCTGATCAATCACATACTCAGCAGTCACACCATCTCCTTCCCTGGATGTCTCACACAGATGTATTTTTTCATTATGTTTATTAGCATGGACAATTTCCTCTTGGCTGTGATGGCCTATGATCGCTTTGTTGCCATATGCCACCCTTTACACTACACAACAAAGATGACACATCAGCTCTGTGCCCTGATGGTTAGTGGGTGTTGGGTCATTGCTAATGGGAATGCTCTGTTGCACACCCTGCTGATGGCTCGGCTCTCATTCTGTGCAGACAACAGGATCCCCCACTTCTTCTGTGATGTGGCTCCTCTCCTGAAACTCTCCTGCTCTGACACGCATATCAATGAGATGGTGATTAATACTGATGGGGTTCTGATAATGATCACCCCCTTTATTTGCATCCTGGTTTCCTACATTTGCATCACTACTGCTGTCCTGAGAGTCCCATCCACAAAGGGAAAGTGGAAAGCCTTCTCCACTTGTGGCTCCCACCTGGCTGTGGTTTCCCTCTTCTATGGCACCATCATTGCTGTGTATTTCACCCCGTCATCCTCCCACTCGGCTGAGAAGGACATTGCAGCTGCTGTGATGTACACGGTGGTGACCCCCATGCTGAACCCTTTCATCTACAGCCTCAGGAACAAGGACATGAAAGGGGCCCTAACAAAACTAAGTTATAGTATTTTTTTTTCTTTTCAACAACGAATGGGTTCTAAATGCTGTAAAGGAATGCCATAGTTTGTAATAAAACCCTTTTTTTTCCTTTCTCTAGTCTCTGGTACTTAGCAGTTGTCCATTCACACATTTGTTAAGGAAGAATAAGAGTCAGTGTCTCCAAAAGTGGGTAATATTGCTCTCTGAGATTTCTGGAATGATCCAGGAGAGTGGAAAAGCACATTCTTAGTGTTTACTCTGTATTCTGGGCTATTGCACAAATGTTTTTCATTATCAGGGGGTCATTGAGTAATAATTTTTAGTTTAGTAGTATTTTCTGAAAAGAAGGCAGTAGGCAAAATAAATTTAGGACCCTATGGAACTGCAAGAGGTGAAGATAAATCCTTTTACCAACTAATGTGATTTGTCCAAATGCCGATGCCCTCCAGGCCATACCACCAGAAAAACACAGCTAGCTTATTGGGCTTATTGCTCATTTTGTCAGGAAAGACTGCATTTATGGAGGAAGTTCCCAGACTGAGTGTTAGAAAGGTCTTCCAGAATTTGAACATTAGCTGATTTTGATGCGGGTTATTGTTATCTGGACTTGATGTTGGCAGAAGGTAGCGGCAGTTCTTATTGGGCACAGCAATAGCTTCTCTAGACAGCAGGAAGACTAGCTATGCTGAACCCTTTCATCTACAGCCTCAATTATTAGTATAATTAGTAAGGAGTACGTTGTCACCCATAACAGTCAGGATGGGTGATGCTTTGTCATTTCTGTAGCTTGAGCAATGTCAATGCTTTGTCTATGTATAGTATGACTGTAGTGATCTTTTTTGTTATTGTTGTTCTAAATCCCCCATGGTCACTAGTGTGATGTCCTATATAGTTTTCTGTGTTCAACAGAGAAGAATTCATTGAAGGCCCTGTTGTTGTTAGGTACATTCACTACAATTCATAGAGACCCATGTGCAAGAGAACAAAACACTGCCTGCTCATATGTCACCCTCACAAATGTTCTCTTTGTGTCCCTTGTTGCAGCCACTGTGTCCATCCATCTCCTTGATGCTCTTCCTCTTTTTTCTGTCCTTTGACTTTAGCAAGCCTGGTATCCTTCTCCAGGGACTGGGCTTTCCTGTTAACAATTTCACGTACATGAGACAAAGTCTCCCATTTTAGCTTCTAGGGAGCATTCTGAGTACACTTTTTTCCAAGACAGATTTGTTTATTCTTCTGACCATCCATGGTATGTTTAGTATGATTTTCCAACACTTTAATTCAAATATATAGATTTTTCTCTGGTATTCTCTGTTCATTGTTCACCTCTCATATACAAGTGTAATTGCTGATTTCTTCACTGCTGCTTCTATGAGTGTTGATAATATATTCAAGTAAAATTAAACTTTGAAACCTGGAATCTTTTCTCTGTTTATCACAGTGTTGTATATTAGTCTAATTGGATGGGGGAAATCATCAAATGGCATATATATATACATACACACACACACAGTAGTAATCCATACTGAAGACTGTAGTCTGTGATTTTCATCAGTAAGTGCTTCAGGTTGCCTTGGCTTTTAGCATGCTAGGTTGTGTCATCTTCAGATCACAGTTG
Source organism: Tenrec ecaudatus (assembly GCF_050624435.1). Lineage (NCBI taxonomy): Eukaryota > Metazoa > Chordata > Mammalia > Afrosoricida > Tenrecidae > Tenrec > Tenrec ecaudatus. The sequence goes on along the minus strand of NC_134541.1, from coordinate 108,442,217 downwards.
TTAAAGAGCCTTCTGTCCATCCTGGTGTTGTGTTCCTCTTCATAGTCAAGTTTCTAAGTTTGTTTGGTCAGCATGCAGATGGAGTAAATATGGTGACAGGGTATTACTCTGATGCATACTTTTCATGATTTAAAATTAGGCCAATTATTTATGTACCCTTTTGCCTGAGTTTTTGTATCACACATTTTGTCAGAAGCATGGGTTATTTAAACAAGAAAGAATTGTCTTCCTTAACTCCAATGTGCAGGCATGCTTCCTTCAGTGTTTTCCTGCGTTCTTTCCTCTGTGCTCAAAACATCCTGGTGGTGTAGTAATTATGCACTGGACTGCTAACCACAATGTTCGTAGTTCAAAACCACCAGCGGCTCCAGGGGAGAAAAACTAAGTTTACTACTTTCATAAAGGGTAACACTCTTGGAAAACACAGGGATAATTCTGCCCTATCCGATAGGCCAAGCGAGGCAGGCCATACTGATTTGAGCAGAACCTGACCAGATGAAGAGAAAATTGTTGAGCCTGTGAAATGGGTGCATAGTTCTGTTGACTTTATGAATGATCTGTCCTGATTTGGCTTTGCTTATGGATGCTGACCCCCAAGGGTCTAAATGGAATGAAATTTCTTCACATCAGAGAACATGTTTGTCTCCTCAGAACTCTGGATTGATTTAAGTGGGCGATATAGACTTTGGATACCCAAAATGGGAGGATAAAGGAATTATGTGGCTGGCTTACAAACGTTCATGGATGGGGGAATATGCTCATAGGATTGTAGGATTATGGTGTAAGTGTTCACTTAATAGAAATTATTAGACAAAATATTTTGTATTGTTCACTTATAGAATATTATGTTTAAATGAAGCTGGCATATTTTGAGTTGCTTACATTTTAGTTTAATCTTGTTAGGCATAAATATGATTTTACTAATGTCTGGTTTTAAATTTTATACATTAAAGAATTGTGTGCACTGCTACAAATAAGAGCTGGAAACACAGGGAATCCAGGATCGATAAACCCCTCAAGACCAATAACAACACTAGTGATAACAGGAGGGGCAGGGAGAGGCGTGGGGGAGGAAGGGAAGAACTGAGCACAATAATCCACATATAACCCCCTCCCACATGGGTGGACAACAGAAAAGTGGGTGAAGGGAGACATTAGTCATTGTACGACATAAAAAATAACAATAGTTTACAAGTTATCAAGGGTTTGTGAGGGAAGGGGGGAAATGAGGAGCTAAAACCAAGGGCTCAAGTAGAAAGAAAATATTTTGAAATTGATGATGGCAACAAATGTATAAATATAGTTGACACAATGGGTTGATGTATGGATTGTGATAAGAGTTGTAAGTCCGCCCAAAAAACAACAATAAAAATGAATTACGTACAATGCCAAGTTGGCAAGGGGTGGACTGTGATAGTTGGGGGGGAGGGGTTGCCAACATGGCTCCTGTAGGAACACATGGGTGAACTTTAGCCTGTCAACCAGTTCATGGCTTGATTGGAGGGGTACTGAGATAAATGGCTTTCTGGAAGCTGGCCTTTTTCTCTGTCTCTGCTTTTACATTCCTATTGACAAGCCACATGGGGCCACTATGAGACCTGTGAAAGCCCTGGACACACAAGATGTTGCACCCACTGGCCTGTGATCTTCCTGCATTTTGTGTCATTGTATGTGCTGCATGATTCTGAAGAGGGATTTATGGACTAATATCAGATTATGAACTTGATTTGTACTGGACTGGAGTGTTTTCTTAAAATACAACGACTCTGATCTAAAGCTCTCTCTTACACACATATGAGTGTCCCTGGATTTGGAGGAGGAAAGAGGAAAATAGCACAGCTTTCCATAACTTTCATTTCAGAGAGACGACGTGTTTTATGAAAACTGTCAGAATTCATGATCAGAGGCTGTTTCTCAGTTTAATGCATGATCTTTTTAACTTTTATTAGATTTGTGTATTAAAATGTTTTCCTTGACGAATGCATGGGATCATTCTCATTATACAGTCTACATTTCCTCAAATTCTTCATATAACAGAAATGTTCATTTCTTAAAAGTGTGAAAGAAACCTACCACTTTTGCTTTGAATAAAAGAGCTTCAAAAGTTTTTTCCATTTGCAAATGGAAAAATAACATGAAAAATCCCACAAGCTATCTGAAACTACACCATATGGGGTTATGTGGACGGGGGTGAGTATGAAAAAAGGTGAGGTTTAAATGTCATTCTCCATTGATGTTGTCATTGTCTGGTTCCCTCAAGTTGCTTCGGATTCATGTTCACTTCTAAGAAACATTCTGGCTGTACTTCTTCCATGATCGATTTGTTCATTCTGTTGGAGTCTATGGAATAGCCCCCCTCAATTAGTATGACTTATTACGATTACTTTCATTCATGTCATTTTCTGAGGATTTCGTATTTTGACAGAAAACCATCTACTTCATAGGTTTTCATGTAATTGAGTTAACATGAGTAATTATACAACCATAACTTTAGTATAAATTAAAATGTAATATTCATTTTTATTACTGTTCATTTCCAACTTAATTTTATTATGATTATTATTATTGGTGATCAGATTTGGTAGAGCCATTCCAGGTATAAAGAGGCTCCCCAGATGAAATTTGCATGCTCAGCAGCAGCTGCAAAAGGTTTCTCTGCATGAGAGGAGCTGGTAAAAGTTACCAGTACCCTGCGCCTTGCTGGGCAGCTTTAGAGCTATGTTTGAAATTGGCAGAACAGTAAGTCAAAGGCCAAACTCATTACCAATGAGTTGATTCTGACTCATAGTGATCCTATAGGACAGGGTAGAACTGCCCCTGTGGGTTTCTGAAAGTGTAAGTGTACCGGAATAGAAATCCTGGACTTTCACTTGGGTGGCAGCTGGTAGTTTTGAACAACTAACCTTGTGGTTAGCAGCTCAATACATAACCCCTACACCACCAGGGTTTCTGGACAAGCAATGGAGCACTCAAAATCAAAAATAGAGAGAAAACAACAAACAATGAAGGAGTGTCAGTGGATTGGAACCCTCATACACTGCTGGTGGGACTGTAAAATTGTACAGCCATGTTGGAAAGTGATATGACACTTCCTCAAACAATTGGGAATAAAAAACCCACATGACCCAGCAATACCAATACTTGGTGTGTAACCCATAGAAATAAAGAGCATAGCACAAAGAAATGCATGCACATTCATGTTCATCACAGCACTGTTCACAATAGCAAGAAGATGGAAACAAACCTGAATGCCTCTCTGTGGAAGAAATGATAGCTAAACTTTGTTACATACACACAATGAAAGCCTTTGCATCGTTAAAGAATAATGATGAAACTTGAAACACCTCATGATATGAATGAATTTGGGGGACAAATGCTGAGTGACATAACTCAAACACAAAAGGACGAATATTGTATGAGACTACTGTCATTTATTTTTTTTAAACCAAAGAAAAGTTATCATACAAAATGAAACAGACTTGGGTGGGTATGGAAGGGAGGAGGGAGTAATAGGCTAGAGGGAAGTTATGTGTTCAATTGGGTGAAGGGGAGACAACATATGACAAGAGGAAGAAGAGAAAGAGAGCAGAAAGGTAAGGAAACCAGATGAGATATTGGAGGTCTTATAAATTGTTGAATGCAAAAGTGATATGTAAACCCCAACTAATTCACAATGAATAGGTTGGAGGGTGGTAAATCTAAGAAATATAAACCTAAACTGAAACATCAGATTCAATCAGAGTTTATACATTTACTATTGTAAAAAATAAGTCAATAAGAAGCTTTGTAAAGTTCTCTCCAGAGGCATTGTTGATTAGACAAAGTAGACATTGTGGATCATAGGGGGCACTTTAGTACGTGTGACCTTCGTTGCAGCCCATGGAAGGTCTGAGCTCACGTTCTCACCACTCTCCCGACTGCGTCAGTATTTTTGTGTTTCTCCAATTCATTCAATAAAATAATGCTGAATTCTACTTTCAATTAGTATTCCTACGTCGACTTTCACTTCTTCTCTTTTTCTTTTTTCTAATGAGCATAAAAATTTTCCATTTTCCTTTAAATTACCTGTCATCGTTATTTTGTCATATCTTGCCCTATCCGGAGTCTCCCTTCCCCCCCTTCTCTGCCAAATTACCAAGGGCACATAAGGGAGGGGGGAGCGGGGAGGGAGGGGAAAAAAAAAGAGGACCTGATGCAAAGGGCTTAAGTAGAGAGCAAATGCTTTGAGAATGATTGGGGCAGGGAATGTATGGATGTGATTTATACAATTGATGTATGTATATGTATGGATTGTGATAAGAGTTGTATGAGTCCCTAATAAAATGTAAAAAAGAAAAGAGGAGAAAAAAAAGAAAATGATTAGGGCAAAGAATGTACAGATGTGCTTTATACAATTGATGTATGTATATGTATGGACTGTGATAAGAGCTGTATGAGCCTCTAATAAATTGTTTAAAAAATAAAGGAAAATGATTAAGGCAAAAAAATTACCTGTCATCATTTTAATGTTTTTATTGTTTATGAGTTTTAAAACTATTGATCCAATAACTTGTGGCTAAATAATATTTATTGAGTATATCAGCTATCACTTCAGATCTGCTGCAAATAATATCTCCCTGAATATACACTTATTTTGGGTTTTGTTTAAGGTTTTTCTTATATTTATACAATATTTTAATTATATGTCATCACAAATAATATACATTTATTTATGGCTTCTCCCACTTATCTTATGTACTCTCTTCTTACTCTGTCATTATTTAACTTTCAGTATATTTTTTCCTTTTCTTTAATATTTTCTTCTTGTATTTAGGCTTTAACTGTTATCTTTTTAAAATATGTATAAATTATACATTTGGGTTTTACCTCATTTTTTCAAATACCAATCAAAATATCAAGGATCAGTCTTAATATATTTGTGTCTTCTCATTTATTTGTAGCACTATATTTATTATCTGCACAAGGCTAACAATTATTATTTACTATTCATGCACAGCCTGTACATGGACCAACAGGCAGTTGTATGGACAGAACAAGGGAATACTGCATGATTAAAAACCAGCTAATGTGTGGATCAGGGTTGTATTCTCTCCCTCTATTATTCAATCTGTATGCTGAGCAAATAAAGAAGCTGGACTATATGAAGAAGCATGCGGCATCAGGATTTGAGGAAGACTTATTAACAACCTAAGATATGCATATGACACAACCTTGCTTGCTGAAAGTGAGGTCTTGAGGTACTTGCTGATAAAGACCAAAGATTGTGGCCTGCAGTACAGATTAGAACTCAATGTAAACAGGAACAAAATTCTTACAACTGGACCAGTAGGTAACATCATGGCAAGCAGATAAAAGATTGAAGTTGTCAAGGATTTCATCTTGCTCAGATCCACAATTGATGTTCATGAAATCAGCAGCAAACTACTCATCTTTTGGTTCGCAGCCCAATTGTTTCATCACCCCATCTAAAATTTTTAGAATAAGTCTAAAAATACAGCTACTACAGTTCAGTTTATGCATGTTTTAAAATGTCCCTGTTGTCAGTGGATGACTTCGGACCTTTTCCTGAGTAATACCATTGTATTCCATGTTAATCATGCCTTCATAAAGAGCCTAGTGAAAGAAGTCCAATGGGTTCTACTAAAATAATTAAACTCAAAGTATAAAGATTACTTTGCAAGTATATAAGGACGAGATAGTCCACTTTTTGAGCCAGTGCAGATCTTAGAAATAATTGCAGAAGAGTGGTCGAGTGAAGAAGCTACACCATTCATGTTGGAAGGTACTCAAACATGACTGGAGAAGAGGTACCACCTTGAAGCAGAGTCAATCTTAATCATATGAAGAGAGCAAAGCTTTGGGGGCTTTCACTTGCTGATGGGGCACAATTCAAAATGAGGAGAGCAGCTGAAAATATCCATCTTGGATAACTGGAACATGGAAATATATTAAGTATGAATTGGGAACATCGGAAATCATCAAACATAAAGTTGCACACATAAATATTGATATCTTAGGCAATAGTGAGCTGAAGTGGACTGGTATCAGTCATTTGAGTCAGACAATCATATGGGTTTACTAGGTTGAGAATGATCAAATCAAGAAGAATGACACTGTGTCCATTGTCAAGAAAAACGTTTCAAGAACTATCCTAATGTTCAATGCTGTCTGTGATTGAATAATATTTAGATGCCTACACAGAAGGCAAGTTAATGCAGCTATCCAAATTTACATACCAATTACTAAAGATTCTGATGAAAAAAATGAAGAATTCTACCACCTTCTTCAGATGAAGGAAAATTAGCATTAATTGCCTTTCTAATGTTTAACTATCCTTTCATACCCCGTTTGCGTCCCACTTGATCACAATGTGTCGAATTCTATTGGCTAGAATTTTGTTGACTTAGGTATCAGGGTTATATTTGCTTCAAAATAAGATTTTGGTAGTATGTTACGCCTTTTTATATTGTGGAATCATTTGTGTAGACTTGGTGGTAACACTTTTCTAAATGTTTGATAAGATTCTCCAGTAAAATCGTATGGTCCTGCAGTTTTTGATGTTGGGAGATTTTTAATGACCAGATCTATTTCTTCTTGCATTATAGATCTATTAAAGTTTTCTACATCAATATGTGTTAATGTAGGTAGGTAGTGTGAACGTTGGTAGACCTTCATGATTAGCTTTAGTGGTTGGTGTGTAAATTTGAATAATAGTGGTATTAATTCTATTTCCTTGTTTGGGTAAAAAAGATATCCTATCAAAAGAAGCATTGTACTTCAAGACAGATCTTAAAACGTTCTTTTAGATTGGAGCAGAGACCTAAAGCCTATATGTAGACAATGAAACAATTGCACCACAGAGGGGCCATAGGGAAGAGATGAATCACCAGGGTGCAGTAAAGCATCGATGAAACACACTGTATTCATCTGGTTCCTTGAGGCTTCCTCATCCCCCACTACCATGACCCCTGTGATGCTTCTCAATTCAGACTAGACCAGAACATGTACACACGTAGAGATAAGACACAAAGAATCCAGGAACAGGAGTAGGAATAGTGATATCAGAAGGATAGGGGAAAGAGGGGGAGAGAAATGGAGAAATGGGGATTCAATCGCAATGATCAACACATAGCCATACACCCCTCTACAAAGGGAAGAACAACAGAAAACATGGGGGAAGGGGGACAGTGGTCAGTGTGAGAGATGAAAATAATAACAATGTACAATCTATTAGGGGGTTATGAGGTGGGGAAGGGTGAAAAAAAGAGAGTCTGATACCAAGAGCTCAATAGAAAAAAAATGTCTAGAAAAAAACTGAAGGCAATCTATGTACAAACATGCCTATTCAATAGATGTATGGATTGTGATAAGATTTGTATGAACCCCAATACATTGGTTTTAAAATAAATAAATAATGGGAAGTGGATGCCCTCTTTAATTCGTGGTGCTGGGAAAAAATAGATACGTAGCTGCAGAAAAATGAATGAAGACCCTTACCTCACTCCATACACAAGAATAAACTCAAGATGGATCACAGACCTTGAGGTAAAAGCCCAAACTATTAAGGCCATCAGTGAGGGAATTGGGACAAACCTGAGAACCTTGGCACAGGGATTACATAGGAAATCGGGAAGGACACCAACACAGAGGAGCCACAAATTGACTAGTGGGACATACTAAAGATAAAACTCTTATGGGCATCAAAAGAATTCGCCAAGAGAGTAATAAGAGCGATCACAAAATGGGACAACATCTTTAGCAATGACACATCAGACAAAGACATTATTACTAAAATCTACAATACACTGCTAACCTACAAGAAGAGAAAAATCAATTGTCCACTCAGGAGGTGGGCAAAGGGCCTGAGCAAGAATTTCTTAGGGGAAGAAATGCAAATGGCCAATAAATATATGAGAAATGTTCCAGATTTCTAGCCATAAGAGAAATTCAAATTTAAACAACTCTGAGATACCACCTAACATCCTCAAAGATAGTCCAATTCAAGAAATCAGAAAGTAACAAGTGTTTGAGAGGATGCGGAGAGATAGGAACTCTTGTCTACTGCTGGTGGACCTGTAGGTATGTACAGCCATTATGGAAATCGATTTGGCAATATCTAAAACACTTTAAAATTGAGCTACCATATGATCCAGCAGTCCCCCTACTTGGCATATACCCAAAAGAGACAAAAACAACCACTTCCAGACATCTGTGCTCCAAGGTTCATCGCGGTACAGTTCACAATTGCAAGGAGTTGGAAATGGTCCAAATTTCCATCAACAGACGAATGGATTTTAAAAACTCTGGTACATACATACAATGGAATATTATGCATCCCTAAAAAGCAGTGATGAATGCATGAAGGACATTGCTGCATTGGAAGAACTGGAGGAAATTATGCTAAGTGAAGTAAGCCAAGCACAAAAGACAAGTACTACATGAGTTCGCTGAGGTAAGCTCAAAAAATTCAAAAGGGACATAGGAAGAATATACTGTATACATACTTACCTGGGGTGAGGTCTAGGTAATATGTCAGGGGCAAGACTAAACTCAGGGGTACATATGGAATACATTTGGTAGCCCACTAAAAAGGAGGGGAGGGGAGGGTAAAGGTATAGGTAGCCGGGGGAACAGGGCACTAACCCACACAGGGGAGGTTGTTGATTGTGTCTCCACAGGAAAAGAGGGACCAGACTTCAACCTGGAGCTCCAAGACAAGAACACAACACACATACGTGAAACAGGGGACTCATAGAGAGGCCTGAGGGGCCAGCCCCATTACCAACTAAGTGGACAGCACCACCCTTCCCCTCCCTGCCCCCCCCCCGAAGATTTCACTTCAGAGGACTGCACTGAAGCTACAGCTCAAGAAGAGGGACTGGTCTGGTCAGAGCACACAGGGTCCAACGACAGGGATAGGGGAAAAAAAAGAGTGAAGTACATCCTGGCTCACCAAGCCCTGAGGACAATGTGCCTGCTCAGAACAGCAATGCTCAGGGATGACCACAGGGCCAGTCTCATCACGGACAAGCATTCCTCATTGACCCATAGCACCATTGGAGACAACACTAGAGACATACAGCAGGAATTGTATGAGCTCACTATGCCGAAGTCAGTCTCTGGGGGGCATGCAGCAGAGCAGCAGGGGGAGCAGAGGAATGAAGTCCCCAGGGATAGAGGCGGTACCAGAGCATGCAACCCCATCAACTAAAAAGCACCCATGAAGGACAGCAAATAGACCCTGAGCTATTTATACGTTTTTGTGTGTGTTGTTGTTGTTGTACTAATTGTTTTACTTTCCATTGTTGCTTCGTTGTACTCTGTCTTGTGATGGTACATAGCATGTCTACCTGGAAGGGTTAAGCAGGATAAACAAGTGAGAAGAGAGTACAACAGGATGACAGTTCTGGGAGGATATGAGAATAGAGGAGGCAGGTGAAATGGAGTGGGTGTTAACAAACTCAGGGACAAGGGAACAATAAGTGATCCAAAATCAGTGGCAAGGAGGCTGTAAGAGGTCTGGCAGGGCTGGATCAAGGGCAATGTAACCAAGAGGAATTCCTAAAACCCTAATGAAGGCTGAACATGATAGTGGGACAAGAGGAAAGTACTAAGAAATAGAGGAAAGAACTAGGAGGCAAAGGGTAGTCATAGAGATTTAACTACAGGCATATAAAGATGTCAATATATTTATATAAGATTAGGAAGAAATAGATCTATGTACATATATTTATAGGTTGAGTATTAAGAAAACAGATGGACATTGAGCCCCTGCTCAAATAAACCCACAACACAAGAACACTTTGTTCTAACAATTCGACAGTCTGAGATGCTCACCTTCCCTGCATGATCGCTGAATACAATGGGTGCACAAGCAAATGTGGTGAAGAAAGTTGATGGTGCCCGGCTACCAAAAGATATAGCATCTGAGGGCTTAAAGACCTGAAGATAAATAAACAGCCATCTAGTTGAGAAACAACAAAATCCACATGGAAGAAATACACCAGCCTGTCCCGACTCGATCGCTAAGGATAAAGGGGGTGCATAAGCAAATGTGGTGAAGAAAACTGATGATGCCTGGCTATCAAAAGATGTAGCATCTGGAGTCGTAAAGGCTTGAAGATAAACAGGCGGTGATCTAGCTAAGAAACAACAAAGTCCACATGGAAGAAGCGCACCAGCCTGTGAGATCACAAGGCATCAAAGGGATCAGTTATTAGGCATCAAAGACAAACAAAAAAACATTGTGAATGAGGGGGAGTGTGGAGAGCCCATCTGTGGGAGGAGACAAGCCAGTCAGGATGCAGTGTAGCAAGGATAAAATATACAATTTTCTTTCCTCTAGTTTTTGAATGCTTCCTCACCACCCACTATCATGATCACAATTCTACCTTACATATCCGGCTGGACCGGAGGATGTAAACTGGCACAGAAAGGAACTGGAAATACAGGGAATCCAGGACAGATGAACTCCTCAAGACCAGTGGTGAAAGTGATGATATCAGGAGAGTGGAAGGAAGGTGAGTGAGAAAGAGGAAACAGATTACAAGGTCTACATATAACCTCTTCCCTGGGGGATGGACAGCAGAGAAGTGGGTGAGGGGAGATGCCGTAGGGTGTAAGATATGACAAAATAACAATAATTTATAAATTATCAAGGTTTCAGTGGGAAGGGGGGAGCGGGGAGGGATGGGAAGAAATGGGGAGTTGATACCAAGGGCTCAATTAGAAAGCAGGTGTTTGGAGAATTATGATGGCAACATATGTACAAATGTGCTTGACACAAATGATATATGTATGGATTGTGATGAGTTGTATGAACCACCAATAAAATGATTTTTTTAAAGGCATCACGATTGGAGGAGAGTTTATTAAAAACCTATGATATGGAGATGACACATCCTTGTCTGCTTAAAGCAAAGGGCACTTGTATCATTTACTGTTGGAAAAACTCTAAATACAGGCTTCAATATGGGTTACAACTCAATATCCAGAAAATACAACTCCTTATAACTAAACTGATAAACAATATCATGATAAATGGAAAAAATATTGAAGTTGTATTTTACTTGAAAGCACGATCACCATTCTTGGAAGCAGCAACCAAGAAATCAGAAAAGGATTTGAATTTGGACAAATCTGTTGCACAAGACCTCTTTAAATGTTAAAGAGAAGATGCCATTTTGAGGACTAAAAGGTGCCTAACTCAAGTTACAGTATTTGAATGACCTCAAATACATGCGAAACCTGGACAATGAGTAAGAAACACTACAGATAATTCATTTAAATTATGGTGTTGGCAAATCATATTAAATATTCCATGGACTGCCAGAGCAAACAGATCTCTTTTGCAGGAAGTGTAGGCAGATTATGCTTTAGACGGGAAGATGGAGAAACTGCTTCCCATGCATTGGGCATGAGATCTGCCTTGGAGAGATCATTCCTAGCAAAGAGATCTCATGGTTGGTAAAGCAAAGAGGGTCAGCAAAATAGAGGAAGAATGTGAAGGACAGGAAGAATGTCAAGAATGTTGCAGTTGCAACAATGGACTCAAACACAACAGCAATTGTGAGCATGCCACAGGACAGGGTGATGTTTCATTCAGTGAACTGACTCAACAGCAGCCAACAACCATTCCTTCTCCAAAAACATAAACCGAAATCAGCAAAGTAATGAGATGAGCTTCCAGAAGGTTCTGCTTGAGACTTGTCGCCACCAAGATACTTTCATCTACAAGTCCTGACTTAGCAATTACATAATATTCAATCTCATCATTGTGTGGTACAAAGAGACCAAAGAAAAGTGGGACAATTACTTTCTTCTTGTATCTAATGAGGCTCTTAGGGAATCTGGTCCCAATGGAAAAGAAGACTTCTGTAAATACCTGCTCTGTGATTTCCCTCAAATATCTTTTATGCACAAAGTACTAGAAATATGAATTCCTCATTTCTTCATAATCTGACCACACTTCCAAAACTTTCCAATGCCCGCAATAGAGAGACGAACTGGTCATACATGCAGATATAAAGAATACACGAGAGTTTTTTTTAATTAGTTGGGACTTAATACCTATAACATATCATTCCATATTTCAATCAGGTCAAGTAGAATGGCTACCACAATCAGTTTCCAACACGTGAGAGTTTTAACACCAACTTTCCTAAGGTGTGCTTACAGCAGAAAAGACAGAAATACTTATTTACTAAGCATGGTATTTGTGTTGGACAGGGTTCTCTAGAGAGACAAACCAGATTGCTAGTAATTATATATAAATATATTTATAAAGATGGATTTATAATACAAGAAATGAACCGTTAAATTATATACAGATAGATAATACAAGAAATTAACAGTTAAATTCTAAAGCAGTGAGACATTAGCAGTCCTTTAAGGCTTGAGAGCCGCCAGTTGCCAGTTCCCTACTGTAGAGAGAGCTGGGTTATATATCTCCAAGCAGCAAACAGCAAGGCAGGTCCCCAACTGTCATCAACTGTCAGTCCCCAGCTCCAGAGATGAACATTCCAATCTTGTGGGCTTAAAGGGACCTCAACTTACAGCGACACAGTCCACAGGCTAGGCATCCCACGGGTAGTGTACCCCTTTAAACTGAGGCACAGAACAAGCAAGGTGAGGCTCACCGAGCCATTTATCCCTCTGCCCTTCAGTTAATCCTACTTGTGTTTATCGGCCAGGCTGGCACAATAAACTATCGCAGTATTCTTTTAGTAACGAGCTTATTTAAATTTTGTAACCTCATGGAGAAATAGCAGAAGTACGAAATCCATGGGTAAACCCAATAATAATAAGCTCTTTGTCTTTTTATAAGCTACTAAGGAGTCGAGTAAGGACTTGGAAATGTTCAGAGACCTACACAGTTATCAAATCAAAAGAATGAATCAAGTGGGATCAGCATCATCGAAGACTGGGAAACAGAAGTTGGTTATGTAGAACCGGAGAAAGACCCTGAGACTGAGCCACTCTGATAAAGTAAACAAGATTATGGCTAGAGTTTGGTTTGTACCATCTAAAATCTCCGTTTCTATGATCCTGTCCAGTTTCTCTTCTCTGTATCTGGACCTAGACCTATGGGTGGGGAAAGCCAGTCCAGAGTCTCTGAGCTCCTCCACCTGGGGCTCTCCAGGAAGCCCCAGCAGCAACAGATCCTCTTCGTGCTCTTCCTGAGCACATACTTGTCCCCAGTCCTGGACAGTATGGTCCTGCCCATCAGCCCAGACTCCAGCCTGTATACCACCATGTCCTTCTTCCTCAGAAACCTGTCCTTCATAGTCCTGTTTCTCTTCTACCAATGTTCCCAAGAGGCTGGTCCACTACATACTGGAGAGTCAGAACATCTCCTTGATTGGGTGTTCTCACACAGCTCTATTTTTTTTCATTATCTTTAGTCATGGACCATTGCCTCCTGGCCGTGATGGCCTACGATCACTTTGTTGCTGTGTGTCACTCCTTACACTACACAACAAAGATGGAACAGCTCTGTTCCCTCCTGCTTGCTGGGATTTCGGTCATTACAAATCAGGATGCTCTGTTCATACCCTACTGATAGCTCAACTCTAATTATCTGGAGACAACAGGATCCCCATTTCTTCTGTGATGCATCTCCTCTCCTGAAACTCTCCTGCTCTGCCAACTCAATAAGATAGTAATTCTTTCTGAGAGTAGAATGACAACTCTAATTTCTTTTATTTGTGACTTGGTTTCCTACACTTACATTACCTCTACTATCCTGAGGGTCCCATCCACAAAGGGAAATGGAAAGTCTTTTCACATGTGGCTCACACTTGACTGTGGTTTCTATGTTCTATGGCACCATCTTTTTGCGTATTATAGACTGCCATCCTCCCACTCAACTGAAAAAGACGCTGAAGCTGCTGTGATTTACACAGTGGAGATCTCCATGCTGAGCCCTTTCATTTACAGTCTCAGGAACAAAAAGGTGAAATGTGTTCTAAGCCATAGCCTGAGGCTGGGGATAGCCCGACCACCCACAACAAGGGGATAATCCCCACCAACATCTTCCCAGGAAATTCCAGCCTGTGTGGATGAGGGAGCTCCTATCTGTCTTATGTGGTCCTACATGACTGAGGGAACTTCCTGCCACCTTCCCTAGTGGCTCACGTGGCCTAAGGCTGCTCGGCAACTACTCGCTAATTTTCCACACTGGTTCAGGAACCTCTGCCCAAACTCCACAGTGATCTACCTGACCAGGGAAATCCGCCCAACATTCTCGGTGCTCAACAGTAAATCAGGCAAGCCACCAGCATTCTGTGGCACTCCTCTTGCAGTGGGCACCCCCTCACGTCCTCTGCAGCACCACAAACATCCCTGGACCACACCATCATGGCTTCTTCTGAGATCGCCCAGTACAATACCATTCTTGAGGGTTCAGGACAACACAACCAGTGTCCCGTGAGAGGACCATCCAACTTTCCCTCCAAATAACAGAATACTGGTTGACTAGGCTCAAGTAGAAAACAACTGTTTTGAGAATGATGGTGGCAACAATTGTACAAATGTGCTTGCCACACATGGATGGATGGATGGATGGATGGATGGATGGATGGATGGATGGATGGATGGATGGATTGTGATAAGATTTGTTCGAGCCCCCAATAAAATGATTTAATACAATAAAAAGATCTATGGCTGACTTTGTTAGTGATTATGTTTTGTAAATTTCCCCTGACAATCCCATTGTTTGTGTAAATTCAATCTAGCTACAAAAGGATCGACTATATACAAGGCAATAATGTAAGTAATGTGATATGGAATTAGCCTAAATTGACCCAATATATCTCTCTCATCAGGGCTCAAAAAATTTTACTAGGGGCTAATCAAAAATATTATTAATGGAAGAGCATTTCGGCCCAGGTGGATGATCATAAGACTCTACGAAAAATTAACAAGTAGGTTTTGAGTGGGTGCCAAAGGCAGAAGAAAACAAACTAACAAGATTTCTGGAAGATGGCGACTGAGTAACACAACCAGAGGGACTCCCACACTGCTGGATCATAGGAGGAGCATCATAAATATAAGTAGGTGCAGATTCACACTGTTTTGAGGGTCTGGGGGGTTTTGGCTTGCCACAGTGGAAGTTGGATAGGGTTTGACCATAACCCACCACTGTGTTGGCTGGAGCTGGATTCATTTGGAGCTAGTACAGAGGATTCATCTCAACACAACTTCCCGCCACTTAAGGGAAGGGATTATATCCATGCAGCCCCACGGGTTCAGGGTTTAGCCATATTGTTACTTTTGTTTCCCTCTCTTCTCTCTATAGCCCCACAGTCTCCACAGGATTCATTTTTTCTCCATTTTGTCTCTTCCCTGTTCTGTCACACACCACTGCCAATCCCCAGGCCCCTCCCCTTAGCCTAGGGCATTTGTGCATACCCTGAACACAGTTACGTGAGCTCCACTCTGTGCATTGTAGCCCAAGGTTGGGAAAAGTCTGCCCACCCCACCCACCCACCCACCCCCAACCAGGGTATATTCTGCCCAACTTTTTCACAAGAAACTCCTGCTTCTATGGCTATGCAAGCTCCTATTTGTCCTCTGTGGGCCCACGCTTCCTTCCACCTGCCTTAGTGCCTCACATGGGCTAAGGCACTTCAGCCAACACTCATCAAAGTTCACGCTGCTGCAGGAACCACTGCCCAACCTCAGCCATGACCTCCCTGACCAGGGAAAGTCTGCGCACTATTCGTGGTATTCTACACCAAAGCAGCAACCCACCAGCATTCTGGGTCACTTCCCTTGAGAGTGAAGCCGCAGGAGGAAAAAGTGGTAGGCAAATTCAATCATGAAATTAGCTGCAGGTAGTCAAAGAAGCATTCCTATGAGTCTCCCAGAGAGAGCAAATGCTCTTCGAATCCCTGGAAAATGGAACCTAGCTCCTCTCACACAACACAACACAAACATCAATCAGCCCCAAAGATGTCAATGAAAAAACAGAAGAAACAAAAGGCAATGGTAGAACATGTCCTGAACCAAACATGTACACAGAAGAAGCAGACATTGGTATGTTACAGAAACAAATTTTCAGAATGCTGCTTGGAGCCATACAGGATAGGAGGGAAACAATACAGCAAAAGTGTGACATGACAGAGGAGATAAAGTCCATACACCAAAGGGAAATACAAGAGCTTAGGGAGAAGATGAGCAAAACCAGTAGCAGACTCACAGACTTCACCAATTGACTGGAGGAGGCAGAGAACTGCACCAGTGACCTGGAGAACAGCCAAGCAGACTTTTAAAAATGGGAACAAAAATCTAACAAGATCATCAGAGAAGCTGAAGAAAACCGAAGAGCTATGTCTGATGCTATGAAGAGGAACAACATCAGAATAATTGGATTACCCAAGGAAGACACAAAAAAGAAGTCATCTACAACAATAGTGAGAGAATTCTTGGAGGAAAACTTCCGTACCTTAATAAAGGAAAATCAAGCAACCAATCAGGAGGCTGAAAGAATCCCCACCAGACTGAATCCCAACAAGAAGTCACAAAGGCACATAATAGTTAAACTATCCAACTTTGAGGAAAAAGAGAAAATTATGAGAGCAGCTAGGGAAAAGCAAGCAATCACATATAAGATTCCCAAAGAAGAATATGCTCAGACCTATCAGCATAAACTATTAAAAGAGGAGAGAGTGGAGTAACATGTTCCAAAAATTGAAGAAAAATAACGCAAACCCAAGAATAATCTACCCGGCCAAATTATCTATCAAGATAGATGGAGAAGTAAGAGTCTTCCAAGACAAGGAAAAACTCAAAGAATGCGTTAGAAGAAACCTAGCCCTACAAAAGGTCCTTCCCAAACAAGTATGGACACGAGAACAATACCGTCATGCAGAAATAAGAAAACACCACATAGAAAAAATTCACCCAGAGGGCAACAAAGAGAATACAGAACACAAGATAGCATTGACTTAGAGATGGAAAGAAGTCAAGAATGATACACACACACATGCACAACACACTGATAAGAAAGGAAAGTAGGAAAACATCCCAACGTCCACAGATGAATATGAATGAACTGAACTCAAGCATTGAAAGACTAAGGCTAGCAGACTGGCTTAGAAAACACAACCCATCAATCTGCTGCCTACAGGAGACACATCTCAAGACTACAGACAAAATAGGTGGGAATTAAAGGCTGGAGAAAGGCATACCAAGCAAACAGCAATTCATAAAAAGCATGGGTGGCATCCTATTGTCGGATAAAATTGGCTTCTAAGTGCAAACCATAAAAAGAGACAAAGAGGGACACTATATAATGCTCAAGGGAAGCATAGACAAAGAACCACTAAGCATTGTAAACATATTTCCCAAATAAGAGACCTACTGAATACGTCAACCAAACACTCCAAGAGATGAAAAAGGAAATCACAGCCTCAATAATTATAGTGAATGACTCCTATACACTTGTCTTTGAGAGAGAGATCACAGGGAAAGAAACTCAACAAGGAGGCTAGAGATCTAAACACTACAATTAGACAGGTTGACCTGATAAATATCTACGGAGCTTTTCATGCAAATACAAAAAAAATCACATTCTTTTCAGACATGGCAAGTATTTGAAGATGGACCACATCCTGGCATATAAGGTACATAAATTTGCACACATTTATATCATACATACCTCTCTCTCTGACCACTGGGCAATAAGGCTTGAAATCATCAAAAAGAAGATTAAGAAAACCAGAGCAAACAATTTGAGGATTAATACCTCTATTGAGAAAGGGGTGCGTACTGGCACAGATCATAGATGAAATTAGGAAATTTCTAGAAACCAATGAGAATGAGAACACGATGTACAAAAACCTATGGAAAACAGCAAAGGGACTTATCAGAGGAAGTTTCAGAGTAAAACATGCACACCTGAAAAAGGAAGAGAGACATAAGATGGATATGCAGGTTAAAAAAAATGAGAACAAATAGAGCAGAATCACCAGGACAATCCTACTAATAACAGAGAAGAAATAATAAAAATCAGGGCTAAGATTGAGGAGAGGGAAAAATTGAAACTATGGAAAAAATAAATGCTGGTAAAATTTGGTGCTTTGAAAGGATAAACAGAATTGACAGACAGTTGGCAAACTTAACCAAATAAAGGAAGGAACAAATTTCAATGGTAAGAATGAGGGATGAAGGAGGGGACATTACAACTGACAGTAATGAAATCAAAAGGATAATTACATAGAAATACAAAGGATTGTACTCCAATGAATTCAACAACTTAGAAGACATGGACAATTTCTTGGAAAAACAATCCCTCCCTAGACTATCCCTGATGGACGTCAAGGATCTCAACAGACCCAGAGCAATAAAAAAATAGACAAAGTTATAAAGGGATTGCCAACACAAATATCCCCTGGACCAGGTGGCTTCACAGGAGAATTCTACCCAGCATTCAGGGAAGAACTAACACCAATCCTACACAAATTCTTCCAAAACATAGAAAAAGATGGTAAATTCCTGAACTCCTTCTGTAAAGCTAGTATAACTCGGATACCAAAATCGGGCAAAGATCCCACAAGAATTGAGAACTAAGAACAATATCCCTAATGAACATCGATGTAAATTTAATTAACCAAATATTGGCCAATAGAATACAAAAGTATATAAAACAAATAATTCAAACCACGACCAAGTGGGATTCATGCCAGGTATGCAGGGATGGTTCAACTTACGAAAGACCATTAGTATCATTTGCCACCGTGACATAAAAAACTTTAAGAACCGCATGATAATATCGATAGATATGGAAAAAGCATTCAACCACATGCAAAACTAATTCCTGTTTAAGACACTCTAGAAGATAGGAAGGGAAGGAAAAGTCCTCAAGACAATACAAGCTATATATGAAAAACCAACAGCCAACCTGGTAGTCAATGGAGAAAAGGTTATCACAATCCCACTGAAAAATGGGACCAGTCAAGGATGCCTCTAGTCCCCACTCTTATTTAACATCGTATTGGAGGTCTTAGCTAACAGCATAAGGCAAAGAAAAGACATCAAAAGTATTCACCTGGGAAAGGAAGAGGTGAAACTATCGTTGTTTACAGATGATATCATTTTATATATGGAAAATCACAGAAGCTCCATATGGGGAGTACTGGAAGCAATAGAGGAATATGGGAGAGTAGCAGATTATAAGATCAACAAACAGAAGTCCATAGGACTGTTACACACATAGGATAAGACCACACAAGAGGAGATCAAAAAGGTGGTACCCTTCACAAAAGCCCAGCACAAATTGAAATATCTAGGGAGATACCTGACTAAAAGAAGAAAACATCTGTATGAGGAAAACTACAGAACACTATTACAAGAAATGAAGAGTGACCTCAACAAATAGAAGAATACCCCATGCTCTTGAATTCAAAGACTCAATAAAGTAAAGATGTCAGTTCAGCCCAAAGCACTATATAAGGTTAATGCAGTCCCAATACAATTAACTTCATCTTGCTTCAAAGTAATGGAAAAACTGATTACCAATTTCATATGGAGATGGAAGAAGCCCAGAATCAGCAGAGAACTCCTCAAGAAGAAGGACACAGTGGGAGAGCATGCTTTACCTGACTTTAGCATATATAATATAGCCACAATTGTCAAAACCGCATGGTATTGCTATAATGACAGATACACAGACCAATGGAAAAGAACTGAAAACCCAGAAATAAAATCATCAGCATACAGACAACTGATCTTTGATACGGGCCCAAAAAATATCCAATGGGAAACAAATTCCCTGCTCAATGAGTGGTGCTGGGGGAAAAAAAATTTCAATGTGTATCACAGACCTTGAGGTAAAACCCAAAGCTATTACAGCCATCAATGAGGGAATTGGGACCAAGCTGAGAACTTTGGCTCAGGAAATACATAGACTATCAGAAATAGGGAAGAACACAACCACAAAGGAGGCACAAATTGACAAGTGAGATATCCTGAAGATTAAAAACTTGAGTACATCAAAAGAATTCACCAAGGGAATAGTAAGAGACCCCATGTACTGGGAAAACATCTTTAGCAATGACAAATCAGACGAAGTTCTTATTACTGAAATCTACAATACACTACAATGCAATACTCTACCACTTACCACCCTAAAAGATAGCCCAATGCATAAAATCAGAAACAACAAGTGTTGGAGGAACTGTGGTGAGATAGGAACTCTCATCCACTGCTGGTGGACATGTATGTATGTACAGCCATTATATAAATAGATTTGGCTATATCTAAAACAGATGAAAATCAAGCTACCAAATGACCAAGCAATCACCCTACTGGGCGTGTACCCAGAAGAGGCAAGAAACAAACCACGGCCAGGCATCTGGTCTCCAATACTCATCTCTGTACAGTTCACAATTGCAAGGAGTTGGAAACAACTAAATTTCCATCAACTGACAAATGGATTAAAAACTGTTGTACGTACATATAATGAAATTATGCTAAGCGAAGTAAGACAGACGCAAAAGGACAAATACAAAATGAGTCCGCTGAGGTAAGCTTAAAAAAAAACGCAAAAGGAGCATAGGGAAAAAGCTACTGTATATAAACATTTCTCGCATGAGGTCCAAGAAGTATGGCAGGAGCCAGACCACATTCAGGAGTACGTAGGGTAGCCAACTAAAAAGGTGGGGAGGACAAAGGAAAATAGAAAAGAAATGGGTAGCTGGGGAACAGGCCACTGACCCACACCAGGAGAGGATATTCTTTATATCTTCAGGGAAAGAGGGACCAGACTTCACTGCGGTGCTCCAAGATGGGAATACAACATACCAGCATGGATTAGGGAACCAGTAGAGAGGTCTGAAGTGCTGGCCCCAATCCCAAGTATTTGGACACCTTCCCTTCACCCCAGAAGAATTTATTGCAGAGGACAGCACTGAGGCTGCAGCTCAGGGAGAGGGACATGTCTGATCAGAGCACACAGGAGAAAATGAAGAGGGAGGAAGAGGGAGTGGAGCACATTCTGACCCACCCAGCCTTTAGGACGATATCCTCACTCATAGCAGTCAATCTACAGAGAGTACCATATGGCCGACCCCACTGTGAGACATGGCATCCCTCACGGAGACATAGCCCTGCAGGGGACAACACCTGAGACACCGTGGGGGAATTAAGCCTGATCTGACCCCACCAAACCAAGGCAAAATGCTAAGGGCATGCAACAGAACAGCAAGGGGAACAGAGCAAGAAAACCCCCAAGGAATACTAAAAATAGACTTTGAGGCCAGGGTGTGGCATCCCTTCAGTTTCAAGCAGAAAACACTCCTAAAGGCCAAGAAACAGTCCTTGAAATAACAACAGGCTTTTTTTTTCTTCCATTGGTATTTTTGTTATGTTTGTTTTGGGTTTTTTTTAACATTTTATTAGGGACTCATACACTTCTTATCACAATCCATAAATACATCAATTGTGTAAAGCACATCTGTACATTCTTTGCCCTCATCATTTTCAAAGCATTTGCTCTCCACTGAATCTCTTTGCATCAGGTCCTCTTTTTCCCCTCCCTTCCTGCTCCCCCCTCCCTCATGAGCCCTTGATAAATTATACTTATTATTTTGTCATATCTTGCCCTGTCCGATGTCTCCCTTCACCTCCTTTTCTGTTGTCTATCCCCTAGGAAGGAGGTCCCATGTAGATACTTGTAATCGGTTCCCTCTTTCCAGCCCACTCACCCTCTACCCTCCCAGTATCGCCACTCACACCCCTGGTCCTGAAGGAATCATCCACCCTGGATTCCCTGTGCCTCCAGTTCCTATCTGCACCAGTGTACATCCTCTGCTCTATCCAGACGTGCAAGGTAGAATTCGGATCATGATAGTTGGTGGGGAGGAAGCATTTAGGAACTGGAGGAAAGCTGTATTCTTCATCGGTGCTACCTCAAACCCTGAGTGACTCATCGCCTCCCCTAGAACCCTCTGCAAGGGGATCTCCAGTAGCCGACAAATGGGCTTTGGGTCTCCACTCTGCACTTTCCCCTTCATTCACTATGGTAAGATTTTTTTTCTGATGATGCCTTATACCTGATCCCTTCGACACCTCATGATCACACATGCTTGTGTGCTTCTTCCATGTGGGCTTTGTTGCTTCTGAGCTAGATGGCCACTTGTTTACCTTCAAGCCTTTAAGATCCCAGATGCTATCTCTTTTGATAGCTGTGCACCATCACCTTTCTTCACCACATGTGCTTGTTCACCCGCTTTGTCTTCAGCGGTTGTATCAGGAAGGTGAGCATCATAGAATGCCAATTGAATAGAAGAAAGTATTCATGCATTGAGGGAGTACTTGAGTAGAGGCCCAATGTCCTTCCGCTACCTTAATACTAAACCTATAAATATAGGCACATAGATCTATTTCCCCATCCTCATTTATAAATATATTTACATATGTACATGTCTTTATCTAGACCTCTATAAATGCCCTTTGCCTCCTAGCTCTTTCCTCTATTTCCCTTGATTTTCCTCCTGTCCCACTATCTTGCTCTGTCCCCACCTGGGTTTCAGGTATACCTCTTCATTACATTACCCTTGATCATTCCCTACCAGGCCTGCCACATCCACCTCACCACCAATTTGGATCACTTGTTGTTCCCTTGTCCCTGGGTTTGTTAACACCACTTCCTTACCCCCACCTTACCACCACTTCCTACCCCCCCCCACCTCCCCCTATCCCATGTCCCCCCGGATATCCTCCAGATAGTTCATCTAGCCTATCTTATTTAGACAGACCTACGAAAAGAATAACATGCACAAAAACAAGACACAGCAAAAACAAGCAACAGTACACAACAAAAGGTTGTTTTGTTTGTTGCTTTGTTTTTCTCTATCTTGTTTTTGTGCATGCTATTATCTCTGCAGGTCTTTATAATAAGATAAGTTAGATGAACAATATGGAGGAGAAAACAACAGGACCAATGGTTCTGGGGGTACATGGGAGGGGGGTGTGCTGTGAAAGGAAGTAGTATTAACAAACCCAGGGATAGGGAAAAAGAAGTGATCCAAATCGGTGGTATGGAGGGTGTAGGATGTCTGGTGGGGCTTGATCAAGGGTAATGTAATTCCAAGAGGAATTACGGAAACTCAAATGAAGGCTGAGCATAATAGTAGGACAAGATGAAAGTAAAAGGAAATAGAGGAAAGAACTAGGAGGCAAAGGGCATTTATACAAGTCTAAATATTGGTGTATACATATGTAAATATATTTATATAGGACAATGGGGAAATAGATGTATGTGCATATATGTATAGGTTTAGTATTAAGGTAGTAGATGGACTTAGGGTCTCCACTCAAGTACTCCCTCAATGCAAGAACACTTTGTTCTAATAAACTGGCATTCCATGATGCTAACCTTCCTGACACAATCGATGAAGACCAAGTGGATGCATAAGCAAATGTGGTGAAGAAAGCTGATGGAGCCTGTCTATCAAAAGATGTAGAACCTGGAGTCTTAAAGGCTTAAAGGTAAACAAGCGGCCATCTAGCTAAGAAGCAACAAAGTCCACATGGAAGAAACATGTGTAATCACGAGTTGGCAAAGGGGTCAGTTACCAGGCATCAAAGAACAAAAATTCAAATCATTTTTAATTAGGGGGAGTACAGGCGTTGGGGACCCAAGATCCATCTGTAGTCAACTGGAAATCCCCTTACAGAAGGGTTGTAGGAAGGAGACGAGCCAGTCAGGGTGCAGTGTAGCAATGATGAAATATACAACTTTCTTCTAGTTCCTAAATGCTTCCTGTCCCCACCCTATCATGATCCCAAATCTACCTTACAAATCTAGCTAGACCAGAGGATGTACCCTGGTACAGATAGGAACTGGAAAAACAGGAAATCCAGGACAGATTATCCTTTCAGTACCTTTGCTGAGAGCGGTGATACCAGGAGGGTGGAGGGAAGGTGGGGTAGAAAGGGGGAGCTGATTAAAAGGATCTACATATAACCTTCTCCTTGGAGGACAGACAACAAAAAGTGGGTGAAGGGAGACTTCGGACATTTAAGATAGGGCAAAATTTAATAATTAAATTATCAAGGATTCATGAGGGTGGGGGAAGCATGGAGGGAGGGGAAATAAGGAGCTGATACCAAGGGCTCAAGTAGAAAGCAAATGTTTTGAGAATGATGCTGTCAACAAATGTACAAATGTGCTGGACACAGTGGGTGTATGTTTGGATTTTGATAACAGCTGTCTAAGCCCCCAATAAAATTATTTTTAAGATAGATTTTTTAATTAAAAAATGTACAGATGTGTTTAACACAATGGATACATGTCTGGAATGTGATAAGAGTTGTATGACCACCCCCAATAAAATGATTTATTAAAATGTTTAAAGGGGGGGGGGCTTTAAGCCACAAGGAAGAATCACACCAGACTGTGTGATCAAGAGGTGTCAATGTGATCATGTATCAGGCATCAATAGATGCCAAACAAACAATTATATCCATGCAAATGATGGGAGTCAGAGTGGAGAACCAAAGCCCATAACAATTGGAAATCTCCTCACAAAAGGGTCACAAGGAAGAAATGAGTCAGCCAGAGTGCACCATAGCACTGACTAAACACACAACATTCCTCTACTTAATGGTTTCTCCCCCCCCCACCCTCCTTCCCCCCACTATCATGATCCCTGTTCTGCCTTATAAATCAAGTTATACCAGAGAATGTACACTGGTACAGACAAGAGCTCTTGGCACATGGAAACCAGGACAGATAAAACCCTCAGAAACAGTAATTGGGTTAATGATTCCATGAGGGTAGTGGGAAGTAAGGGGGAGATAGGGGGAACTGATCGCAGTGATCAACATATTAATCACCCCCATCAGGTGACAAACAACAGAAACATGAATGGAGGGAGACAGCAGATGGTGTAAGAAATGAACATAAAAATAATTTGTAATTTATCAATGGGTCAAAAAGGTAGGAGGGTGGGGGAGAGAGGAAAAATGAGGAGCTGATACCACGGGCTCAAGTAGAAAGAAAAGGTTTTGAAAATTATGAAGGCAACATATGTACAAATACGCTTGATGCAATTGATGTATGGATTGTTATTAAAAAAACTGTAAGAGCCCCCAATAATATATTTTTTTTAAAAGAAAGAAAAGGGAGCTAAGAAAAATGATCGGCAAGAAGACAGTTTCTAGCAGATGAAAGAATCCTGCACTATGAATCTATCAACAGATATAGGTATCTTTGCTAATTCACTATAATGTACTTCTCTGTATGTGTAATTGACTTGAACTTGGAGTTAATGATATTCTTTGTAGATACTTACCAATGAGCTCTGACACAACCAGAATCAGATATAGGTAGTGGTATTTGTTGTTAATTAAAAAATACAAAATCATCCTGTCTACACTTTGCTGTGGAATCATAGCGATCACATAGATAGGGAAGAACTGCTGCTGTGAGTTTCTGAGACCATGACTCTTACAAGAGTAGAAGGGCCATCTTTCTCCAGTTGTTATCAATTAGTGTATTATGAATATTATGAAATATTTTACATAGAAGTTAAAATTTTTATTTCTAAGAGATCAGTTACTCCAGTCAATAAACTCTAGTCAATCCTTATTTGCCCACTTCCTTGTTAGAAATGCTCTCAGAGTCCACAAAAATGCTGTTATGAGTTGATTCGGACTCACCGCAACTCTGGAGAGTTGAGAGAACTGCCTCATAGGCTTTGCAAGGCTGTAATTAAATAAAATTATTGGCATATCATTCACAAACCATATAATTCAGTAATTCAGTCATATTAAGAAGAGTCGTGTAATCATCACCACAATCAATTTAGAATATTTCCTTCTTTCTGGTACTCATTGTTCTTAGCTCCCCATTTCCCCCTAACTTTCCCTGCAACACCCCTAGGTAATATTCATCCAGTTTCTGTCTCTATAGATTTACCTCTCCTGGAATTAATCTACAGAAAAGCTTACCCAAAAAAAGCAAAAAACAAGCAAATGAAAATTCAATGATCATGACCAAACTAAACAGGAAAAACCTCAACCAAAAAGAAAGCAAAAAAAATTAAAAACTGCACCAACTTTAAAGTGGGTCAAAAGTGAGATCAAGGCAAGATATGTACAAATATGCTTGGTGCAATTGATGTGTGGATTGTTATAAGGGCTGTAAGAGCCCCTAATAAAATGATCTTTTAATAAAAATTACCAAAAAATACAGTATATAGATCAAAAGGAAAAGTGAGAGCAAATAGTAAGGTATTACATTTTAACCTAACTACATATAACATATTCCACATTACAGTGCTCTCAAAGCAAATCTATTCATATCCCTTGACTCTGGTCAAAGGATCCATGAGAGGCTTAATCCACATGGGGACCCAGCAAATGTGTCCCCATAGCCTTCTAAAAACCAGAGGTTCAGATTTAAGCCCTGATACCATTTTCTCCTTTGGATTTGGACTTTAGGATTTACAACCATGGGATCACACAGGCTGGAATGTTTCTGCCATGTCAACTATATATGTCCTCTACAGAATGGGTAGAGAATTACAGAATGAGAAGGGAATAATGTAAGAATTAAATTCACCACAAATACCAAGTGTCATCCAGTCATTTCTGATTCATAGCATCCCTATAGTACAGAATAGAATTGCTCCTTAGAATTTCTGACACTATTACTTTTTAACAGAGCCTCCTCTTTTTTTAGTGGAGTGACTGCTGGGATTGAACTTCCAACCTGGTGACTATCAGCCCAATGCTTATCCCACAGTGCCATTGGGGCTTCCTGGATCTACAACAGTGGCGTTTAAACCTGGCAGGCTCTATTGCCTTGGTAACTTTTAATTTACACTGATGCTTGTCCAAATGATGCGTGGAACCTAATATATGGTGTTCTTTCCTTCTCTTTGTTAACTGAGGGTCCTAATGAACATCCTTATTTGAAAGCCACACTGCTTTAAATGTTTTTTATTATTGTTGTTGTTGCTCAATAAGTGAGCCTAGAAACCCTCAAGGACGTTGTAGTCGATTGTGGGCTCTTGCTGAACATTCTCTGTAGAACTGCCTGTGGACCAAAAGGTCCTGGTGATAAGACTAGACTTATGGGCATAATTCACATTCCTATGTATCACGGAGAATCCTAAGAATTTATTGTTCTTTCTAGTGTCTCATCATACAATTGGATGAACTTACCAGAGAAGAGTACTGGCATAGTTTACGTGGAGGATGCCTTTTTTCATAGGAGTCTTTGGGTGTCACAAATTGGTTAAGCCTGTGAGGTCTAGCTGGGACTTGACAGTCTGAATCCACACAGAGATTCAGAAGACTAAGTCTGGCTATCTATTTGGGAAAGTTATGAGTCTAGAAAACCCTGTAGAGGAGATGGACTCTGTACACATGGGGTCACCATGGGTCAGAATAGACTCAATGGCCACTGAGAACAATAGCAAGAATGTCCTTTTTCATTATAAAATACTGGTCACCATTTGTTATTCCATCTGAACTGAATTAGCCTTGCCTGTCCCTGCTACAGGTTACTAAGAGGCCCCAAATTTCAAATATAATTCAAGAAAACCATTTATTAAGTTGGAAAGAGGAAAAAACAAGACAAACACATCATTTGCATGAGGGAGATGATTAGCACAAGGTTTCAATGGCCTCCAAGGGTTTATAGAGGATCAGAGGCTGAAATGGGGCATGGAAGGATAAAGAAAGATGGTCACGGAAGCATGACTTGCACATCAGCAGCACAGTTGCAAATGGGACTATGGAAATGGGAATGGCATCATAATTGGGACAAGTGTTTCATGCTAGGCACGAAGCTGGACCTTCTGACCCAGGCAGCCAAGGCAACCTGAGGTGTATGTAAATGCAATAGAACAATCTCAATCCAGCACACAGCCAAGCATGCCCCGAAGGAAGACTACCCTCCCTGGGTGGGTTAGGGGCTTAGTGGGAATCCTGTTCACATTCCAGGTTAATGGCTAGACGGAATTCAATGGAAGCTGAATCCACTTGGGAGCTCTTCAAGCGGTTGTGGGGCTTTCAGAGTTATTTGTAGCCTTAAGCAAAACCAGTGTTCAAAGTTAAACTTCAAGACAACTCTTGCCCTTGAAGATCCAAATTTATTGTGAAGCCTGGTTGAGTCCTCTCCCTCAGAATTCCACTCCTTCCCCTGCACTCCCATGGGGAAACTCCCCTCTCTTTCACTACTTATGGTTAGTTGACTATAGTTTTCTTCCATTTCCTCCTCCCCCTATAGACTGTGAAATCCTTGGGACTCACACAAAATATTCATTTTGTCGGCTTGTAGTAGATTAACTTGTCACCACTATAAATATATGCTGTTAGTCCTTATGTCCTATATCTGTGGAAATAATCCCATTTGCGAATCAGATTTTCCTTGTTGAATTAATAAACTCATGTGGGTACATAGTATGTTTTACATCAATTACCCTTGAAATGTCAGAGATTGGGTTAGGAACCAACAGGGAAGCACAAATGGAGTGGAAGCTATGAGCCTCTGTGAACATCACCAAGGTACCAAGAGTTGGTACCCTGAAGGCAGATTTAGGCTTCTTATATCTGTTTTAGGATTCCAAAGAAACCCCATCTCAAATACAATTTAAGGTGAACACTTACTGTCTTAAAGGAGACAAAGACAGCCGAGCCTTGCTTCCCCATACAATCTCAATGCCCTGTGAACGTCCCCCTGCCACGTACCAGGCCAGGCTTCCTGCTCCCCTCATAGGACCCTGAAGATTCCCTCACCTGGGCCATGGGAGTGGAGTCTCGCTCTCTCAGCTCCCAAAGAGGGGAAAAAACACCTTCCTAGGACATGAGAACCCTCACTACACATACCTAGCCATGATCACCCTGGTGATCTAGGCTGCAGCCTCCTAGAAGCTGGCCCAGATCATCCAGCAAGTCCAGGCTGGGTTCCCCTTCTGAAAGGATGAATCTGAAGGCTGGAAAGACTCTGTCTGAAACAACCTCTCCCCCAAACCATGTTTCCTGCCTCTCCCCTGCACCAAGTGCCCAAGAACCTCTGGAAGCCCCATGCCAAGGGCAAACTCTGGGTGGTGAACATGAGTCCGGTCCTGGCTGAGTCTCTGAGGCTGCAGAAAACAACTCTACATTGGCGTTAGCTGAGCAGGGGCACATGAGGGGCCTTCGCCAAGGACCTAGGCCCCTATGTCCTACAGGATGGGCTCTACTCGCCTCCCAATGCCCCAGCAACAGCCCATCAGGGCTTCAGTATGAAGTCTTGCTGGTAGACCCAGGGGAGGGGGGTCACACTGGCCTGAGCTGCCTCCAAAGGAAAGTTCAGCTCCAGTAAGCATGGGGTGTGGTGCCCAGGAGAGGATACCCATACAACCCGGTCCTCTGAGAGGCCCCTGTGCCCATTATGCCCACTCCCTGGGCCCAAGAGGGTGAAGGGGAGGCATCCCATGGTGGACCACTCAGGGCTTATCCCTTTCCCAGGAGCCCAGGGGATGGTCCCTGCAATTATTGCAGGACACTCAGTCACCTGGGGACTGTCTAATGGACAACACAGGGCCCCACTTTGGGGGCAGCTGACCACTTCTTACTTGCCCATCTACACCCCCAATGTGGTTATGCCCTAGGCACCCCTTCCGAACACCTCCTGCCCTGGGTGCCCACCCACCACTAGCCCAGTCTTCTGGCCGCTGAATCCTGAGGATCCTCTGGACTGCTGTGAGATCGCAATGCCCTCTTACAAGGTGTGCCTCCCAACAGGAAAATCTATGACATATGAGCCAGCTACCATCAGGACACAGCTGACCCAGCCCCTGACTGGCTGCTGTCCAGGCATGGGAGGTAGATGCTCCCCTGCCCTGCTATATAAGAGACTGTCTGCAACCTCATGTCACCAGCAGCAAGCTATGTTGAGGCCACATTATTGGATGTCCCAAACCCCCAAAGGGTGCAAGCCAAGCTGGGCCCCAATCTGGCTACCCCTTCTGGTATGTTATGCCTTTCCCCACCAGCAAGATGCAAGGCCGAAGGAATGGGGCTTTTCCTGGAGTAGCCCTGTCCTGTCCCATCTTTTTTGGCCCTATGTCCATCTGGCTATCCATCACCATCTGTCACCTCCCTTCCCTGGCTCTGGGCTAGGGGAGGAAGAGCTCAGGGGCCTCTCCAACCGGTGCCCTCCCTCAACTGTCTCAGAAAGAGGTAGCACCTTTGTGGGTAGGGGGAAGGAATGGAGTTTGGTCCTATGGGTTTCTGTGGGGAGTGGGGGTGGGTGAGACACGTTAACAATTAAAGAATTTACAACAACAGCAACTAAACTAAAATAGACAAAGACAATACAAAGATACAGATAAGGGAGGCCATGCTAGTCACTATGTTGCTATTAGGAACTATCGAGTTGGTTCCAGCCCATAGCAACCCTATGCACAACAGAGTGAAATGCTGCACACAGACCGTTGCTGCAGACACGGTTTCCTTAACATGAGGTTAAAATGGCATCCAAGGATTCACAATCTGGAAGTTCAAGAAAGCATGAGCGGGAAAAGAAACTGTCACACAAAAGCATGATTTATGGAAATTCAATACTTAACAATTACAGGTGGTACTACAGAAGCAGTAATGCAACCATGATTGAGACACATACATTGGTAGATACAAGGGCTTCCAATATTGGCCCAGTGCCTCTGGCCCAGGGAGAGAGGAGGAGACACATAGGGTATGATTCATGAATAGTCAACCCATGGACAGTCCCCCAGTATGGTGACCTCCACCAAGCCCATAGCAAGGGAAGCCCCTAGAGGAAATATGGCCCCACCCTGGGCTGGCTGGAAGCAAACCACTTTCCAATGCATTCTGCTCAAGGGAAAGGTTATCGACATTCTTGGTTAATGATCAAAAGGAATTCAATGGAGGCTTAATCTATTTGGGGACCCTGAAAATAGATATTTGGCTGTCACTGCTACCCACTCCTTTTACAAACCTGTGTGCTGAGAATTTAATCTCTAATACATGTGTGAGAAATTAATTTCTCTTGGTTGAAGCCACCTGTGTATAGTATTTCTATAGGAGTGTTAGGTTTCTTAGGTTGGTAATTGTCGCGCGCCAGGTCTCGCCAGCAAGAAAAGACGCGCCACAACAGGATTCTTCCACAGACGTTTAATTTTTCATTATGCGGTAAAAGACCTTGAAACCCCAAACTACTGCTGCTTATATATGCTCTATGGGGACGTGCTGTGCCTTGATTGGTGCATTTGCCAAAACCTCTTGCATAGATTGGTGAGTTCGCCAGAACATTCGTTTGCGTACTCCAGGGTGGAGTTATGACTACGTCATCTCAGCATCGCGCATGCGCTAAGTGGTTGTTTACCACTTAGTTGGACCACCGCCCTGACTGCCCGGCGCCATCTAGTAATGGCAGCGAGAGTTGCGGCTACCCACATCACGAGAGCTGTGGCTTCCCACATCTCGCGAGAGCTACGGCTTCCCACAGGTAATACCTCAGTTCTTGGCTTTGCATGATGAAAGAATTCCTGCCAAAACCCATTTTGTAATCCAACTGGGGTTTTATGAAGGAAAGGACAAATGTCAGGTTCTACAGTCTCAAAGGGGTTCACAACTGGGCCTGAACAATGACGTGGAAAAGAGCATCTACGTGTGTGGATCTGTTAAGTAGCTACCATAGGGACTGGGGCATCCATTACACATGCTAAGAGGTCTGAGCTACCAGCCAAGAAGGAGTGGTATGCTGCACATGGTCAAAAGTTCAGACTTCCGGCCATAAGGGTAAGTACACCAGGTTGGACACTGCACCTGGATTGGCCTACCTAGGCCAGGTAAATTCAATTCAGTCAATGGGGTTGACCAGAGTTGTCCACCACGCGTCCCCTCAGAATAATTTAAAAAGGCAGGAGCCCAGAGGAGGTGTGTGACTTTCCAACCAGCTTCCAGGCAGGCGGCATAGGGTGAGGGGCCCAGCAGATGCCTGTGTAACCCTGCAACTTCTTCTAACTCTCATAAAACTCACTTGGATCACAAACCATGCTTCAGCATGAATACTTTCTCATGAGGAGGAGGAGCCAAAGACTGAGAGATCTAATAGATCTTGGTATGGGGTGTGTGTGCAAGGAATTCCAGGAGTCCAGAAACGCAAGAAACCTAGAGGCTGAGAGCATTCAGGCCAAGAGGTTGTGGATCTCAGTAGGCCTGGAGCTGGCACATGTGTGTCCTCTTGGGTGAGGGAGACCCTCCCCCTCTACCTACCTCTGACCTGGAGCAGAGTAAGAGAGTGTCCCAGAGCCTGCTCCCTGTCTTTATTCTAGCACACACCTGGCTGGGGGAAGGTGTGGTTGATGTTATTGCTTGACCCCATTGACTGAGTTAGGTCCACTTGGGTAATGTCATGAGCCTGGACTTAGTTTGGCTCACCCAGGTGTACCTCCAACCTGGTTTGGGGGCTTGAGTATGAGCATGCTTAGTTTGGGGTCTTCATAGGTGTCTAATGGGTGCCTGACTTCTTTCCAACCTCTTCAGTGGGGGCCTTTGCAGGCATGGGAGGGACAACTCCCTGTCCCTAAGCTAGCTACTTAACAAGAATATGTGTTAGAACTTAAATGTCTGGTTTCTACGTTTGAGGAAAGCTCTGGGAGCCCTAAAAAAAATTTATGAGTCTTTAACTAACTGGAAGAAATCCATATTTATACCCATTCCAAAGAAAGGTAACCCAACAAAATATTCAAATTATAGAACATTATGAATGATATCACATTGAAATATATTTTGGTTGAAGATTATCCAACAATGGTTGCAGATGTACAGTGACAGGGAGATGCCAGAGGTTCAGGCTGGATTCAGAAGAGAACATGGAACATGGGATATCATTGCTCATGTCAGATGCATCTTGGAAGAAAACAGAATATCAGGAAGACATTTACTTGTGTTTTGTTGACTGTGCCAAGGCATTTGACAGTGTGGATTATAACAAACTCTGAATAAGCTTGAGCATGGTGGGAATTCGAAAACCCTTATTTTTGCTCATAGGGAACTTGTTCATTGATAAAGAGCTGCTATGCAAATGGAACAAGGGAATACTGGAGCGTGTAAAATCAGGAAAGGCATGGGGCAGTGTTTTGTCCTCTCACCATACTGATTCTATCTGTATGCTGAGCAAATACTCAGAGAATTTGGATATTATGAAGAAGAATGTGTCATTGAGTGCTGAGTAAGGCTTTGTAACAGTCTATGATATGCGATGAAATGACCTTCTTGCTGAAAGTAAGGAGGACTAGATGATCAATGATTGCAGCCTTTACTATGGATTACAACGCCGTGTAAAGAAGACCGAAATCCAGACAACTGGACCGATAAGTAACATCATGACAAATGGAAGGAAAAAATGATGTTGTCAAGGGTTTCCTATTGTGTGTCTCCACAACCAATGCTTATGAAAGCAGGAGTCAAGAGATCACAGGTTGAGCTGCATTTTGTAAATCTGCTGCACAAGACCTCTTTAGAGGGTTGGAAACCATGAAGCTTACTTTGAGGACTAAGGTGGCCTGACCCAAGCCATGGCATGT
Source organism: Tenrec ecaudatus (assembly GCF_050624435.1). NCBI lineage: Eukaryota > Metazoa > Chordata > Mammalia > Afrosoricida > Tenrecidae > Tenrec > Tenrec ecaudatus. The sequence goes on along the minus strand of NC_134541.1, from coordinate 108,408,663 downwards.
TCAATTGCCTCATAAGCATGTGAAAGTTGGACATTACATAAAGATGACCAGCAAAGAATCAGTGTGTTTGAATTATGGTGCTGGAGAAGAATATTCAAAGTACCACGGAGTGGTTGAAAGAACAAACTGATCTGTTTGGAAGAAGTACAGCATTAGAAGCAAGGGTATCAAGACTTCACCTCACTTATTTTGAGTATATTGTCTCTCTTTTCCTTTGTTAATTTGCCAATTGTTTGTTAATTTTTACAAAACTTTTTCAAAGAACCAACTTCTTGTCTTATTGATTTTTTCTATTATTTTCTGTTTTCCAATTCATTTATTTCTATTCCAATCTTTATGATTCATTTTCTCCAGGTGGTTTATTTGGTTGGTTTTGTTCTATTTGTTGAAGATGCTGGGGTAATGTGCTGATTTTCATATGTGTATTGAATACTATAAATTGCCCTCATATAATTATTTTGCTGTGTCTCAAAGGTTTTGATATTTTATGTTTTTGTTCTTGTTTCAAATTCATCCCATATTTCATCTATTTCCCAGTAATTTTCAGTAATAAGTTGTTCAGTGTCCATAAATTCGATTTTTTGCCTTGGTTCTTTCTATGATTGATTTACAATTTTATAGCACTGTGGTCTGAAAATAATGGAGTGCAGAATCTCAATACTTTAAAATGTATTCAGGCTTGCTTTGTGAGCTAACATGTAATCCATTCTAGAGAGTGTTCCATGTGCAATGGAAAAGAATGTATACTGTGGTGCCCTTAGGTGGGGTGCTCTTTAATGTCTAGGAAGTTGAATTGGTTATATATGTTATTTAGTTCTTCCCTGAGTTCTTTAGCGAGTTTTTCCTGATTATTTGTCTTTCCTCAAGAGTGATGCAATGAATTCTATTACTATTATTGCCATATTCTATATCTCTCTTCAAATCTATAAAAGGTTTATTAATGTTATTCGAGGGTCTTGACATTGCTTGGTATGTTTATGATGGTTATGTCATCTTGTTTTGTTGTTCCTTTAGTTAATATGCAGTGTCCTTTTTTGTCTCATGATTTTTTTGGTTTTGAAGAATAATATATCAAAGATTAATATGGAAACTTCTGCTTTTTTTGTTGTTGACATTAATTGGTAATTTATTCTCCATCCTTTGATTTTTAGTCTATTTTTGTCTTTCTGTCTGACAGGTGTGCCTTGTAGGCAGCAAATTGATGGGTCTTTTTTTCTTATCGCCTCCTATTCTCTATCATATTATTTTCATATTAACATATTTCAGTATCTTATTATTGATAAATCCAGGTTCATTGCTGTCATTTTGCTGTGTAATTTTGTGAGTATTTGTGTGTGGTTTTATTGATTTCTTTGCTGTCCTGCTATTTCTGTGCTGTTTTAAATATTGTTTCAGTGTGTTGATTACTGGGTTGTGTTGTCTTTTATGTTGCTCTTACGTTTGTCTCCTGTTGTTGATTATCTGTCTAAAGTGTTCGCTTTACAATTTTTATTTTATTTTTTGTAATCTTGATCTTGTTTTCACAAATCCCTTTAGTTTCTCCTTGTCTGGAAATACTCTAATTTCTCTGTCATTTGAGGGATAGTTTTGCTAGCAATAAGATTCAGGTAGTTTTTAAACTTTCAGGGTTTTATATATGTCTTCTTGCTTGCATGATCTTTGCTGAGAAATCCAAGCATATTCTTAATGATTTTCATTTCTAGGTGACTGTTATTTTTTCCCTTACTGCTCTCGGAATTCTCTCCTTCTCCTTGATATTGGGTGATTAGCTGTGATCTGTTGGAATGTTTGTCTTCTTTAGAACCATTCTCTCAGCATCTTAAATAGTTGTTTTCTCTTTTATTGTGTTAGGGTAATTTTCTTCCATGTTTTCATGTACTATTCTCTCTGTAGATCTTTTTGCTTCTTCCTGCTCCAGAATCTGAATGAGACAAACCTTGTTCTTCTCGATAATGCCTTCCTCTGGATTCCTTTGCTCTTTTTGTTGATTATTTCTCTTAATGGTTGTAGTCAAGAGATTTGTCTTCAAGCCCATTCATTCTGATCCACTTCTTTGATTTCTTTTGCTCTGCTCTTTTATAATGTTTAGTTCTGTTATTTTACTATCGTCTGGAATTCTATTTGTTGTAGATTTTCTAGTTTTCCTCTTCCTTCTTTAGTTCCCTTGAACGTTTCCTCCATATTGGGGGGTCGGGAATGTTACCTTTAGCTTTATTACAAAGCAGGTGTTCTCTTTTGGCATGCGGATTCTCCCCTTTTGAAATCATGTTTGGTGTGTTTCTTGTAGTCTAGGGAGCATTCTGGTTGTACTTCTTCAATGTGAATGAAAAAAGTGTTTATCCCTCCTAAAAGTCCACAAACAGAGCTTTAACTATTTACAGGCTTTTCTTTTTGTAGTTGTTGTTTTTGTTGTTTTGTTTTACTCTTTCTTGGTTTTTTAAAATCATTTTATTAGGGGCTCATTCAACTCTGATCACAATCCATACATACATCAATTGTGAAAAGTACATTTGTACATTAATTGCCCTCATCATTCTCAAAATATTTGCTCTCCAGTTAAGCCCCTGGCATCAGCTACTCATTTTCCCCCTCCCTCCACACTCACCCCTCCCTCATGAACCCTTGATAATTTATAAATTATTATTTTGTCATATCTTGCCTTGTCTGATTTCTCCCTTCAGCCATTTTTATTCTGTCTGTCTCCCAGGAAGGAGGTCACATGTAGATCCTTACAATCGATTCCCTTTTCCAACCCACCCTCCCTCCACCCTCCCAGTATTGCCACTCACACCAATGGTCCTGAAGATATCATCTGCCCTGGATTCCCTGGGTTTCCCATTCCTATCTGTACCTATGTACATCCTCAGGTTTAGCCAGACTTTCAAGTTAGAATTGGGAACATGACAGTGGGGGGTGGTGGGGAGAAAGCATATAGGAACTAGAAGAAAGTTGTATTTTCAATCGTTGCTACATCGCACCATGACTGGCTCATCACCTCCCAAGACCCTTTGGAAAGGGGGTGTCCAGTGGCCTACAAATGGGCTTTGGGTCTCCACTCCACACTCCCCACTCATTCATTATGGTAAGATTTTTTTGTTCTGATGATGCCTGATATCTGATCCCTTTGACACCTCATGATCACACTGGCTGGTGTGCTTCTTCCGTGTAGGCTTTGTTGCTTCTGAGCTAGCTGGCCACTTTACCTTCAAGCCTTTAAGGCCCTAGATACTATATATTTTGATAGCCGAGCATCATCAGCTTGCTTCACCACATTTGCTTATGCACCCATTTGTCTTCAGCGATCAGATCATTGAGGTGAGCACACAAGTATATGATTTTTTTGTTTTGATGCCTAATAAATGATCCCTCCGGCACCTTGTGGTCACACTGGCTGGTGTGCTTCTTCTATATGGGCATTGTTGCTTCTGAGCTAGATTAGCACTTGTTTACTATCAAGCCTTTAAGACACCAGATGCTATCTCTTTTGATAGCCAGGCACCATCAACTTTCTTCACCACATTTTCTTATTCACCTGCTTTGTCTTCAGTGATTATGTCAGGAAGATGAGCATCATGTAATGCCTGGTTAATAGAACAAAGTATTCTTGCATTGAAGGAGTACTTGAGTGGAGGCCCAATGTCCTTCTGTTACCTGAATGCTAAACCTATAAATATATGCGCATAGATCTATTTCCCCATCCTAATATATAAATATATTTACATCTGTACACGTGTCTATCTAGACCTCTATAAATGTCCTTTGCCTTCCAGCTCTTTTATCTATTTACTTTGACTTTCCTTCTGTCCCACTATCATGTTCAGTCCCCACCAGGGTTTCAGCAATTCCTCTGGGTTACCCTTGATCATGCCCTACCAGGCCTCCCACAGCCTCCTCACCACCAATTTGCATCACTTGTTGTTCCCTTGTCCCTGGGTTTGTTAACACCACTACCTTCCCCCCTCTCCCACGTCCCCTTGGAACTGTCAATCCCATTGTTTGCTCCTCCAGATTGTTCATCTAGCCTATCTTATTTAGACAGACCTGCGGAGGTAATAGCATGCACAAAAAACAATACAGAGCAAAACCAAGCAACAATATACCACAAAACAACAACAAACCAATGACCCCCAAAAAATGCACAAAAAAGAAAAGCCTGTAGTTAGTTCAAGGATTGCCCGTTGGCCTTTAGAAGTGTTTTCCAGTCCAGTCTGTTGGGGCACCACGCTCTGGCCCCAAAGCCCACCTTCAGCATTCATCAGGGACCTCGCCACTCTATGCCCTTGCTGTTCTGTTACACCCCCTTAGTGTTCTTCCTCAATGAGGCATGATCAGATTGGGTGCAATTCCCACACTGTCTCTGGTGTTGTCCCCTGTATGGCGATGGGTTAATGAGGGGCATCATGTATAATAGTGGGGCCGGCCATGTGGTCCTCTAGAACATTTCCTCCATTTATTAAAACTTCCTGAACATTTTTCTTCTGAATTCTATTGAGATAGGTAAGGTTTCTTGTGAGAACTTGGCCAATAAACACATGTGTGATTAATGGAAGGGCGGAGAGATAAATGGCTCAGTGGGTCTTGCCTTTCTTGTTCTCTGGTCTCATGTTCTCTGATAGACCAGTGTGCAGCTGCCTTAGCTGGCAAGGCTCACTTCCTGTGAGACATCTCTGAGGAGAAGCCACATGGACTTACCCTGATGCAGCCCTGGATGCTGGAGAAGTCATGTGGAGACCCCTGCCAGCACTGAGATCCTTATGCCACCACTGGATTCACAGACTTTCCACTCACTGGCCTGGGGTCTTCCTGCATTCGGTGTCATTGTGTGTGTGTTGAGGAGTTTGAGGAGGACTTTGTAGATCGGTGTTGGACGTAAGGCTACATGGGACTTATGATCTTGGACAGCACTGGGTTGGGATGCTTTTGCAATGTACACTCGACCTTTATACAAAACTCTCTTTTATACATAAATGAGTTTCTGTGGATTTATTTCTCTTGTTTACCAAGACAATCACATCTATTTATGGTCTTTCTCGGGCCATTTATTCAGAATATTTCTTTGGATCTGGGTGTTGTTCAGTTGCTTGTTCTGTGTGTATCTGTATGTGTGTGGACTGTCATTGACGGCTGCTTCTGCAGCATTGTGGTGTAGCTGGTCTTGTTGGGAGGGTTGGGGTGGTTTTTGAATAGTTGATTTGGGGAAGCAGCACTGTGCAGTGTTTGTTCTGTTGTACACAGGGTTGCTGTGGTTTGAAATCAACTCAAAGGTACCTAACAACAACAACAACAGAACCAACACGTGGTGCCAAAGAGAAGGAAGCATGGAGAAAAAGTAACGAGAGTAGAGAAAAGGGAGAAAATAGAAGAAAAGAAAGGGGGTGGAGAGAAAAGGGAATGAAAGCTGTTTGAGCTCTTCTCCCCGCCACACACAGAAAAAGAAATAATAGAGGGAAGAAAAAGGAGAAGAAAACTGGAGGGCTCTGTTTGCATGTGTTATTTCCTTGGTCTAGTAGCTTTGTACCTGTACACAGTGAGAGGACTGATGCAAGAATGTCAAGGCATCAGGAGTGCATCTAAAGTTATCTTGAGTGGAGAAAGCACTGTGCTGGACCAAGTCCTGCCTGTTGGCAGCCCTACTTGCTTGCAGGGCACAGAAAGAGCACTTAGCTGTGGGCTGGACCTAAAGAATAGTTGACTAGCAGCATAAAGAGATCTATTTTATTCAATCCCTGCTTCCTGGTGAGGGGAAGAGAAATCCCTAGATCTGGGGTTTGGACCTTCTTAGTTGGGTGTAGAAAGAGTGCCTAGCCAGGCTAGATCTGCGTGCGGGCTGGCTGGTCACAGAGAGCAATGAAATTTTTATTAATACTTTTAAGTGGTCTTTTGCAGCAAATTTACCAAGTGCTAGATATTGTTTGATTTATTGACTGCTGTATGCATGAACATTTATAGTTAATGCAAATGAAATAAATTTTTGACTACTCAAATTTTTCTCATTTATCATAATTTTATTTATTTGTCCAAATGTAAGGATTTTTGTTTTCTTCACATTGAATTGTAATCCATACTCAAAGCTGTATGCTTTCATTTTCATCAGGAAGTGCTGATGAAATGATAATTTCTCTATCATTCACTCTCCCTTTGCTCTAATTGAATGACTGCTCTTGGACAATGAGCACACTTCCATGAGCACCATTAGTATTCTGAAATTCCCATTCTCTGAAATGCTATTCATAATCTAGGAGGCAAGAAGTCTGAACTCAGGAAACCAGCTCTAGGAAAAGTCTTTCTCTGTGTGTCAGCTCTAGGGAAAGGTCCTCATCTCTTCTCGCCGTCTGTCCCTTGGTTCTGTGGTGATCTTCATGCTTTCCTTCTTGCTTGTTTGTTTAGCTTCAATATATGTGCTATTTTTATGCTGCAAATATAATTGGCTTAAAACAAACCCTACACTACTATGGTCCCATGAGCATAACAAATAAAAGTCTACTCCCAAATAGGATTCTATCTGCAAGTAGAAGAGTTTAGAAATAATAGCATACATTTGGTGGTGATGGGAGGGGGCATAATAGCAAACAAAGAAAATTTTGTGTGTAAGTCCCAAGCATCTCATGGTCTCCAGAGGAAGGAAACTATTCGATAGTGTTACATAATTAATAAATCAAAGTGGAGGCCTTTTGTTTGTTTGTTTGTTTTTGTGTGGGAACTTATCAGAAGAAATGACAGTCTCAGTGAGAGTAATCAGCCATGACTTCATAAAAGAGGTGATTTGATTTGGATCTTAAAGGATGAGGGTGAAGGGACAGACAAGGTATCCAGGACAGAAGGAATAAGAAATATGTATCTATTTATTAGATAGAAAAAGGCAGGGTTGCTATTGATTTGGTTGCCATTGAGTCTATTCTGATTCACAGTGACCCCATGTGTGCAGAGAAGAACTCTTTATGGTTTCAAGATTTTGATCTTCTTTAAGAAGTGGATAGCTAGCCTTGGTCTTCCAAGGTATCTCTGTGTGGATTCAGACTGCCAAACGTCCAGCCAGTATGCCAGTGATTAACTTATTTGTTCCACCCAGGGACACCCTAAGAAAAATTCAGAGCTCATGCTAAATATACTGGTACTCCCCCATAGTAAGACAGTACAATTGGATGATGAGACACTAGAAAGGATGATGAATCCTTCAGAATCCATATGAGGAACAGGAATGTGAATGTGAATCAGTCCCAAAGGACTGATGTTAACAGAAGAACACTTTGAACAAGAGAAAGTTCCACAGAGAACTCCCACCCTTATTGATTTTCCCCACACTTAACTGCCGTGTCCTTAACGGTTTATAGACCCACTCCCCAAACAACAACCCCAAATACATTTAGAGCAACATGATTGTCTACTCAGAATGTTCATTAGAACTCTCAGATAACAAACAGAAGGAAAGAACTATAAGTGTTGGGTCACAGCCAGCATTTGGACCGGCATCAGGGCATACTAAAATATCTCCAGGTGATAGAGGCAACTTGGATTAAAGACCAGTGTTGTAGATTCATAGGAGTCCTGTTGGTGTATAGGAAACTTGGTGGTGTAGTGGTTAAGTATTGGGTTATGTCGCCTAAGGTTCGCAGTTTGAAACTACCAGTTTCAAGGTGGGGTGGGAAAGGGGAGGTGGAAAAGGGGACAATATATTCCCGGGAAGAGTTACAATCTTGGAAATCCACAGGATCAGTACTAGCCTTTATTATGATCAATATGAGTCGCCATCAACTCAATGGCAGTGAGTCTTAATTTTTGAGTTATAGACTTAGAAGAAGCCCTGGTGGTATAGTGGTTACTTGGGCTGCTAACAGCAAGATTAGCAGTTGAAAACCACCAGATGCTCCTGGGGAGAAAGACTGGATTTCTACTGCCATAAAGAGTTACAGACATGGGAACTCACAGGAATATTTCTTTTGCGGGGGCGGGGAGGAATTTGTATATTTATTGTGGGTTAATTTCCATCAATAAGAAAACTCACTAAAATAATAGGAAATTCACATTAGTAAGAGGACACTGAAGCCTTCCATGGTAGTGCACTGGTGCCTCAGCTCCCTGCTGGATTCGGGAGGGGTGAATGGACAGAAGATAGAGCAACAGCCCAGGAATCCTCCAGGGGCTGGTGCAGAGACTGCTCTCTGGAAGTCTCTGAACTCTGTTGAGAGTGGGAATACTCAAATGAAAGGTTGGGGGGTGGGGAGACCTGCTGAGGAGTAGGGTGGGGAAGAGAAAAATAGGACAAGAACATGCAAAGTCTTAACTTGAAATGATTCACTTAACAATGAAAATTAGAAATACTACAAAGGATTTTACTGAGGGAACTGGCAAAATCTAACAGGGTGATCTGCTCCCTGTTGGCCATTTTCCAGTTCCTCAGGGGGACAACTGTGTCACTGCAGACTCACAGCAAGGGACCTTGCACTCAGCAGTTACATCCTTAAGTATTTAGAGGTAAAGCAGCAAGGTTTCTGGACCTACTCAATACTTAACACACTGTGGGAGGAATAAGGTCATGGGCAAGTCTGGGTAAATGATGCTATTCAGCAGATTCTCTGAGATTTCCAGTTTTCCCCATCAGATGCCAGGGGGAGGCTGGGTACTCTAGCCCCTTCACCCCTTAGCCCTGGGGCAGGGACCTCGCCAAGAGCTCACACAGTGATATTGGTACAGGTACACTTTTTGTACAGGTACACTCTTGAGGCCACATCCAGGAAACTGTCCAGGTTTGGGGCTTGCTCATGTAGCTGTTTACGTCTATAGATATCCACAGACTCCAAAATCCTAAGAAGTAGTTTTACTCTATCCTGTAATATTTCTATGAGTCAGAATGATACCATGAGCGTGTTTGATGCTGATATAATTTTATTCTGCACCAGGCTTTCTGTAAGGTAAATATACAAACGCCTCATCCCAGAAAGACTTGCAGACTTGCAGAGTCTGTGAGGCAGTTCTCTCCCTTCTATAGAGTTGCCATGAGTCAGTCAAATCAACTGGGTGACAACTCGTTGGAGTTGTGGCTTCTGAGGGTATTTCAAACAGGGGAGAGAAAAAAATTCTTGGAGTTTTCAAAGGTGAAACTTTTCATAAAATAGTTTATATTTAAGTAATTAACAACAACTATCATTGCCTACACTGGATGTAGTTAAATCAGAGATCATCAATAAATATTTATTGTGAATATTGAGTCTAAATTATTTATACACCCAAACAACAAGTTTATCGCCAGTGGGCAAAGGTTGTTTTACCTGTTGATAATTCGTTATCCGGGGTCTTTCATCAGGCAGACTCTCTTCCTGCCCATCATTTTTCTCAGAGCACCTTTCATGTCCTTGTTCCTGAGGCTGTAGATGAAAGGGTTCAGCATAGGGGTCACAACCGTGTACATCACAGCAGCTGCAATGTCCTTCTCAGCTGAGTGGGAGGATGATGGGCTTAAATACACAGCAATGATGGTGCCATAGAAGAGGGACACCACAGCCAGGTGGGAGCCACAGGTGGAAAAGGCTTTCCACCTACCCTTTGCTGATGGAATTTTCAGAACAGCACAGGTGATACAAAAATAGGAAACCAGAATGCATATCAATGGGGAGATCGTCACCAGACCCCCTTCAGTGAGAATCACCATCTCATTTACATATATTTCAGAACAGGTGAGTTTCAGGAGAGGAGCCAGATCACAGAAGAAGTGGGGGATCCTGTTGTCTGCACAGAATGAGAGTCCAGCTGCCAGCAGAGTGTGCAACAGAGCATGCAGGTTGGCAAGGACCCAAGACACAGAGACCAGCAGGGCACAGAGCTGAGGGGTCATCTTTGTTGTGTAGTGTAAAGGATGACACACAGCAACAAAGCGGTCATAGGCCATCACAGTCAGGAGAAAATTGTCCATATTGATAAAAGCAATGAAAAAATACATCTGTGTGAGACACCCAGGGAAAGAGATGGTCTGACTCCCAAGGATGTGGTTGACCAGCATCTTGGGGATAGTGGTGGATGTGAAGCAGATGTCTATGAAGGACAGGTTGCTGAGGAAGAAATACATGGGGCTGTGCAGGCGGGCGTCCTTGCTGATGGCCAGGATGATGAGTAGGTTTCCCAGGACTGAGGCCAGGTACATGCTCAGGAAGAGCACGAAGAGGAGCTGCTGCTGCTGCTCGGGCTGCCTGGAGAGCCACAGGAGCAGGAACTCAGAGGCACTTGACTGGTTTGCTCCACTCATAGGTCTAGGATCAGATGCAGAGAAGAAAAAGAATGGGCCGAAACCTAGGAATGGAGAGTTCTGCAGGGACAAGTCAGATTCCAGCTATGGGCTTGTTTACTTTATCAGAATTGCTCAGTCAGAATCTGCCCCGAGTCCCTACTCCACCAACTTCTGACTCACAGATTCAAGTGATGGTGGACCCACTTAATTGATCCTTTTTAGTTTATAAAATTTAACACAAAACAGGTACAAGTCCATGCTCAGCCCATCTCTATGATGTTGTTTGTTTCGTTGATCATTTTCTAGTCAGTTTTTCAGTCTTTAGTAACTCATAAAAAGACAAGAGAAATCGCTAATTATTGAGTTTATCTCAATATACCACCCACGATATAGTACTCCTATTATTGTTCCCTGGATCTGCAAGATTTAATAAAAGGAGTTCCTGAAAGATCTTCATGTCTTACTAAGCAATATTCACATCTCTTTGGCTATGAGCTTACCTGAGGAAAGTTGGTATCATAGCAACTGTGTTTTCTTCACCTCTCTATGACTGCTCAATCCTTCTATATGTGTGGGCATTAGGAAGCCTTAGAATTGTGAGTAGATCCTGAACAATTGAGGGGCAGGAAGGGGCAGCAATTGAGGGGCAGGAAGGGGCAGCAATTGAGGGCCATGGTCTTACTCCTCTGTGCAGAGAAACTGTTTGGGGGAATCACATAGAGGCATTTACAGAGTCACCATGACCACTGGGACCATATTCCCTGAAAGCCTCATTAGACACAAGAGAGTAATTGTCCCTTCTGCCTTTGGGTCTCTTTGGACCCAACAATGATGACACTACTATGTAACTCCTGAGTCATAACATGGTAGACAAAACCACCTTAGTGGAGGCAAATCCCAAACAGAATTCCCTAGAATCTTAAATATTATCACTTTGCTGATTTGGGCTTATGTCTATGGATGTGGAAACTCAGATCCTAAATATTTTTATTCTTACTTTATTTGCTCAGAAACTTGGGTTATTGTATTGTTTTGTGTAAGCCTATTTGTTTTACTTTGTTTCTTGTCTTCAGTTCTAGTCATCTGCATAGGCTTACTAATATGGTAAGAAGATGGTAGAATTCTTCCATTTCATTATCAATAGATTTAGAGGTTGGTGAGTAAATTTGAATAGTAGTTGTATTAACTGGACTGCCTTGTTTGTGTATTGTCCTATCACAGACAACATTGTACTTCAAGATAGATCCTGAAATATTCTTGTCCATGAGTGTGATGCCATGCCTCCTGATTTGTCATCCCTGGCATAGAAATCCATATGACTGTCCAACTCACAGCCAATACCAAATTGTCCAAACTACCCAGACCAATCCTTTTCATCTCACTAATGCTTAAAATACTCATCTTTGTGTATTCCATTTCACTTTTTATGATTTCCATTTTCCCTAGATTCTTTCTCTATACATTCCCTTTTGCAATTACTAATGGGTATTTGAATCTGTTTATTCTCATCTTGAGTTGTGCCCCATCCATGCCATAAGGTCTTCAAAGGTGTGCTCCATATATATTATTATAGTTTCTTCTAACTTGAAAAGACAGCGTTCCTCCGGTCATATTTTGAATGTCTTCCAACATGAGGGGCTCATCCTCCAACACGATCTCTGACAAGTTTCAGCTGCCACTTGCGATGTTTTCTATGGCTAGTCCCTCAGATGTGGAAGCGTATTCCTTCTCCATAATCTGTTCTTAGTCTGGACGCTCTGCTGAAACCTGTTCACTTTGAGGGAACCTAGGGTATTTGAAATGCTTGAGGCATAGCATCCAGCATGACCAACGCAGTCCCATTTATAGTAGATCATTCCCACCCCCAACTCCACTGAGGATACAGCTTATATTAAGTAATTGTTTTCCTTGAGTCTGGGGGCCTGTCAGTCATTATTCAGAAAGCTTAGCTAAAACCCATACAGAAATTGAAAACTCTTTTCTGCTTGCCTCATGGACTACAAAGCAAAAGATACGATAGATATAGATAGATAGATAGATAGATAGATAGATAGATAGATAGATAGATAGATAGATGATAGATAGATAGATAGATAGATAGATAGATAGATAGATAGATAGATAGATAGATAGATTTATATAAATGCTAACCCACAAGCTAACCCACAAGGAGTGAGAAACTGAAGAATGTATTGCTTGTTTCTTAGAGGGAGTTCAAGAACATTTCTGATCATTCACTTCACTTACTATTAATTACAAAGCATGGCATTATTTATTTGCAAGTTGTTAAGGTTCTTGGATTATAGGATGTTAAGGATGCCTTTAATTCCAAAAATCAAAGGAAAATTCTCATTGCCGTAGAGCTGATCCCAAATCATAGCGACCCTTTATAGCGTTTCTCAAACTTTAAATCTTTAAGGCAGCCTTCAATTTCTCTCACAAAGGGGTTGGTGAGCTTGAACTGTTGTCCAGGCACTTAATAGCCCAACACTTAATCCACAGTACCACCAGAAATCCTTAAAAAAAAACTTTTTTCATTTGATGCAGGTTTTCTTTAACATTTGCATTGTAAATTAGGTGAAGGTTTACAGGGCTGATAATCAGTTTTCCACTCGACAATTCATACACATTGTGACTCAGCTCATCCATTGAAATTTCCCTCAATGCAACCCTGCTGATCCTACTTCCTCTCTCTTTCACCTTTCCATTCCTCCTTCTTCCTGAAAGCTCAGACTTTCATCCTTGTGTCCATGCTGCTCCTTGGATATGAAATGATTAGTCATCCAAACACAGAGGTGAGTTAAGTCCAGACATGAAGGGTAAGGGCTTCATATAGTGTTAGGTTTGCCACCAGTCTCTATCTGATCAGTAAGCTTTGTCCCTTCTATGATTTTCAGTCCTGTTTTGCATTTTTCTCCTACTTTATCAAACCTTCCTAATTAGATACTATTCAGAGGAGTTGGCAGCAGCAGTGAGGCACCATCTACTTCTTCTGATCTTGAATAAAAGCCAGGTCTCTGTTGACTGCCAAAGTCGAGCCAAAACCCTCCAAACACAATTTACAGGCAATCGTGGCATCAATAACACAAGAAGACAGAAGGATGGCTTTTCTAACTGCCTCTGAGAATTGAGACAAGAAAGGGTATATCTATATCATTTTATTGGGGGCTCTTACAGATATTATAACAATCCATACATCAGTCGCATCAAGCACATATTTACATATGTTGTCATTATTATTTTCAAAAGATTTTCTTTCTACTTGAGCCCATAGTATCAGCTCCTCTTTTTTATTTTCTTTTTTAAAAACATTTTATTAGGGACTCACACAACTCTTATCACAATCCATACATACATCAATTGCATTAAGCATATCTGTAAATTCTTTGCCCTCATCATTTTCAAAGCATTTGCTCTCCACTTAAGCCCTTTGCATCAAATCCTCTTTTTCCCCCTCCCTCCCCACTTCCCCTTCCCTCGTGCGCCCTTGATAATTTATAAATTATTATTTTGTCATATCTTGCCCTGTCCGGTCTCTCTCTTCACCCCCTTTTCTGTTGTCCATTCACCAGAGAGGAGGCCACATGCAGATCCTTGTAATCAGTTCCCTCTTTCCAACCCACTCACACTCTACCCTCCCAGTATCGCCCCTCACACCTCTGGTCCTGGAGGTATCATCCGCCCTGTATTCCCTGTGCCTCCAGCTCCTATCTGCACCAGTGTACATCCTCTGCTCTATCCAGACTTGCATGGTAGAATTCGCATCATGGTAGTTGGTGGGGAGGAAGCATTTAGGAACTGGAGGAAAGCTGTATTCTTCATCGGTGCTACAGCGCACCACGACTGACTCATCTCCTCCCTTAGACCCCTCTGCGAGAGGATCTCCAGTGGCTGACAAATGGGCTTGAGGTGTCCACTCTGAACTTCCCCCTTCATTCACTATGGTAAGATTTTTTTTTATGATGCCTTATACCTGATCCCTTCAACACCTCCTGATCGCACAGGCTGGTGTGCTTCTTCCATGTGGGCCATGTTGCTTCTGCAGCACCTCTTTTTTCCTTCCTTTCCCCACCCTCGCATCCTCATGAACCCTTGATAAATTGTGGGCTATTATTATAGTCATGTCTCTCACTATCTGCTATCTCCCTTCACCCACATTTCTATTATTTATCTCCCTGGGAGGGGGTGTGCTATACATGGATCAGCTCCCCATTCTTCCCCCACCTTCCCACTACCTTAAGGTATCACTACTCCAATTACTGGTTCCTGGGTGGGGGTTGTCTGTCCTGAATTCTGTGTGACAAGAGCTCTTAGCTGTACCAATGCACATTCTCTTTTCTAGCCAGGTTTGTAAGGTAGACCTGGGATCATGATACTGGTGGGAAGGAAGCATTAAAGAACTAGAGGAATGTTGTGTGTTTTGTTGGTGCTTTGTTGCACCCTGGCTGGCTCATCCCTTCCTTGTGGCCCTTCTGTGAGGGAATGTCCAATTGTCTACAGATGGACTTTGGGTCTCCATTCGACACCCCACCCCCACCCTACCCCCGTTTGGCATCGATATGATTGATTGTTTTGGATCTTCTGATGCCGGATCCCGTAGATACCTTGTCATCACACAGGCTGGTGTGCTTCCTTCATGTGGGCTTTGTTGATTTCCAGGTAGATGGCTACTGGTTTAACTTCAAGTCTTTAAGACCTCAGATTATATATCTTTTAATTGCCAGGCACCATCAGCTTTCTTCACCACTTTTGCTTATGCATGCATTTTGTCTTTAGTGATCGTGTTTTGAAGGTGAGCCTCACAGATGTGTTGAGGGAGGACTTGAGTAGAGGCCCAATGTCCATCTGCTACCTCAACACTTAACATACAACTATATACCCCTATCGTTATATATTAATATATTTAATATATGCATGGCTATATTAAACCTCTATAAATGTATTTTGCCTCCTACTTCTTTCCTCTATTTCCTTTTAGTTTAGGAAGAGATTTTTTTATACATTTGAAAAGAAAAATATTGGGGGGGGGCATTAAAAATACTGCAACTAGGTTTTAAGGAAAGGGGTATTGGTTACTACCCATCTACTAAACAACAATATTGTGGTTAAGGTGAGAGCTGTGGTTTCTTCTTCTCATGCTGTTTTCTGCTCTGACAGTTTCATCTCACCATTTCAACCAGTGACACCACAATTAATTGATATATATTGCTTCCCCCTGGGACTTGAAAGAATCCAGCTCAGTATGGTAACACTAATATCCCCATTCTCTGGATGATATCACAAGATGAATTTTTTGTTTCAAATTTTGCTGATGAGGAAATTAAATGAATTACAAAGTAACTAAAGCAAACCATATTAAAAAAACAGAAATCTTACTGATTCCTACACTATAAATAGATTAAATATTCCCATTTACAGAAATAATTTCAATAAAAATTAAATGGATCTCTAACTTCTAGAGGGAAACATAAAAGCAAGTCAATTCAGCATAAATTCTGACAAGACAACAAAGCTAATAAAGAGAAGTAGGCAAGAGTGCATGGAGCCACACCAGTTCACTGAGGCCCAGGGCAACATCGCTGAGCTGGTGGAGACTAATCTTTATATGGTACATTAGTCTATTGGATTAGTTGTTTCCATGCGTCTTCCGATTTTCATCACATCTCTAGTCAACTGGGTTCTCACAAGGATACCAAGTCTATTCTATGGAAAATAAGAGTCTTTTCTATATATGTTGCTGGGAAAATTGGAATTCCAAATGAAATATAGTTCATAATTCACACAAAACACAAAAGCAAATTCAAAATGGATTAAGGAACTAAATATATATATCTTCAAATTTTAGAACAAAAAGCAGGGGATATATTGCCAGATATAGCATTTATAAATCCAAAAAGTCACTGCCATCGAGTCCATGCTGACTCATAGGGGTCGTCTAGGGTTTTCCAAGGTGGTAACTGTTTACAAGAATAGAAAGCTCACCCTTTCTCCCACAAAGCTGCTGCTGGTTTTGAACTGCCAACCACGCGAATTTCAGCCCAACACATAACTACTACACCACCCACACTTCTCTTCATTTAACAACAGATTATCTAAAAATAATACAAAACAAAATACAGATTAAATAGGTGAGAACCCATAAAAATTTAAAACATAGTTCATCATAAAACTTTTTTTTTAAGTGAGAGGACAGGCTAATGCCTGCGAAAATATCATTGGCGAATCAGATATCCAAGAAGACTCTAATAATGTGTGTGTGTGTGTGTGTGTGTGTGTGTGTGTGTGTGTGTACACAAATAAGAGCACTGATGATGTATTGGGTTACAAGTTGGGCTGCTAACTGCAAGGTCAGCAGCTTAAACCCACCAGCCACTTCTCAGAAGAAAGTTGAGACTTTCTGCTCAGATCAAATGAGTTTGCAACCTAAATAGAAATAACCCGTCATAGCATTGGCAAAGCACTTGAATAAATAGTTCGCCAAGGAGTACATTCAAATAGCCAATAAGCTCTGATCTGTACATGCTCTGGTCTAGCCAGATTTGTAAGGAAGAATTGGAGTCATGATAGTGGGGGTTGGTGGTGGGGGGAGGAGCATTAACTAACTAGAGGAATGTTGAAAGCTCTTGACACCTGGAATCTAGGACAGATAAACCTCTCAAAAACAACAATGGGAGTAGCAGGGATAACATGAGGAGAGGGGGAAGGAGAGGGGAGAAAGGAGGAACTGATCACAATGATCAATGTAACACACACTACAGGGTGACAAATAACAAACATGGGTAAAGGGAGACAGTGGATGGAGTAATATATGAAAATAATAATAATTTATACATTACCAGTGATTCATAATGGTTGGGGAGGGAGGAAAAACATTAGGAGTTGATGCCAAGGGCTCAAGTAGAAAGAAAATATTTTGAAATGGATGATGACAACATGTGTACATAGTGGTAGACACAATAAATGTATGGATTATTATAAGAGGTGTAGGAGCCTCCAAAAAATAATTTTTAAAAATAGTCAGCACATGAAAAGATGCCCAACATCATTAGCCATCATCAGAGAAATGTACAATAAAACCAAAATGAGATGGCAGTCCACTCGCACTAAGGTGACTAAGACAAAACAAAAACAAAAAGAACAAATGTTGGTGAGAATGTGAGGAAATGGAGGTCTTATAAATTGCTGGTGGGAATGTAAAATGATCAAGTCATATAGGCAACAACGTGATGGCTCCTCAAAAAACTCAGAATTAAGCTCCTACCTGAGCCAGAAATTCAACTTCTAGGACAATATCCAAAATACTTGAAAGCAAAAACTGACAAAAAGACTTATACACCTGTGTTCAATACAGCACTACCAACAATAGGGGGAACAATTAAATGGCCACCAACAGATGCAGAGACAACCACAACAGTGTCCAGATACATTGGAATTCTACTCAGACAAAGAGAAGTGAAGTCTTGATATATGCGACAATATGGATGGCACTGGAAACCATGATACTGTGCAGAACCAGCCAAACACAAACAGTCACATAGTTTATATTCTTAGTTACATAAAAGGCAAGTGTATCAACAATAAAGTTGATTAGGGGTTACCAGGGATGACAGGAAAACTAAAGGTGGCCCTTGGTGACAGAATACTCATATAATGTTGATTAAGGATAGGTTTGCACAACTTTGTGGAAGCCTTATACCCTTGTCAAAAGTTAAATTTGCAAAAGTAGTGTGACTGAGATCATAAAAACAATGACATAAGAGGGGAAAATAGGAGTCACACCAGCCTGTGTGACCACAAGCTGTAGAAGGGATCAGGTAGCAAGCATCAAAGAACAAAAAATATCATTGTAAATGTGGATGAGTGCAGAGTCGAGACTCAAAGACTCAAGGCAACTGGACACCCCCTTACTGAAGGGTTGTGGGGAGGAGATGAGTCAGTCAGGTTTCAGGGTAGCAACGATGAAGCATAAAACTTTCCTCTAGTTCTTAAATGCTTCCTCCCCCACCCCCACTATCATGATCTCCATTCTACCTTAGAAATCTGGATAGACCGGAGGATGTACATTGGTCCAGAGAGCAACTGGAAACACAGGGAATCCTGGGCAGATGGCCCCTTCAGGACCAGTGGGGAGAGTTGCGATGCCTGGAGGGTTCAGGGAATATGGGGTAGAAAGGGGGAACCGATTACAAGAATCTACGTATGGCCTCCCCCTGGGGGATGGACAGCAGAGAAGAGGAGGGGGGAGATGTCAAACAGTGTAACATATGACAAAACAATAATAATTTATGAATTATGAAGGGTTCATGGGGGCGGGGGTGTGAGGAGGGAGGGGGGAAAGGAGGAGCCAATATTAAGGGCTGAAGCAGAAGGCATATGTTTTAAGAATGATGATGGCAACAAATGTACATATGTGCTTGACACAATGGATGTATTATGGATTGATAAGATTTGTACAAGCTCCCAATAAAAATGATTTTTTTAAAAGAGGAACTACTGAGCCTGCCTATGTACAACCAAAAGTCTCATGGGATTTGGTGTTTGCATTAGATGCTTAGTATCCTGGTGTCAAGGGACATCTCGGGAAGATGACCTAATAACATGTTTCGTGGTTCTATTTTACTGCACACTTCATTGTGTAGTGCCTCAAATGGTAAAAGTTTCTGAGTGGAAATTCAAACCACAACAATTGGCCTCTATTGGAGTGAAACACAGGGAAGAAGGAGACTTAGAAATCAAAGTAGATTAGGGAAGGTGTGGCTAACTGCCTCTTGGTACCACTCACTGCCTCCTTGCCATGAAACCATGAGAACTGATTTATTCTTATTACAGTTTCCATAGAAGAATTCTGATTAAAAGGGAGGAAGTAAAGAGCAGAATTTAAAATGATAGTGCAAGCAAGACTTCCTGGAGTCATGCAGGTTGACGGAACCCCTGCCACTCTTACCCTGAGATCATCTTTAAATCTTAAACCTAAAATATCCCATGAAATCTTCCTAAAAGCAAATAATAGTTTAGATTAACTATAGAAGGTTATGACATTAGCGCTGTGCTCTTTTAAGGACAACTCATTGTGTTTGAGTCAGTTCTGACAAATAGCAGCCCTATAGGACAGGGTAGAACTGCCTTTATGAGTTTCTGAGACTGCAACTCTTTATGGGAGTAGAAAGCCCTGTCTTTCTCTCAAGGAAAGTTTTGAACAATGGGCCTTTCTGTAGCCCAACAACAAACTTTTAATCATGACACAAGCAGGGCTCCTTTTAAAGAACAAGCACTACCAAAAAAAAAAGGGGGGGGGGAAATAACTAGCTCTTTAAAATTAAACTCACAGTAACTTCCAAGACAAGATAGGAACCTTAGGGTCCAGTGCGTGTATGCTAATGAGGAAGAATAATTCTGGAAAGGAGGGTGAGAACAGTTGCACAACTTGAAGACTACAATCAATGCCACGAATTTGCATGTGCAGACACTATTGCATTGGTATATGCTTTGCAAATACAGCAGAGTAAACAAAATTAAAACAGACAAAAATATTACAGTCTTGAGATTTTATAGGACAACTCTATTTGTCCTTAGATTTGCTGTGTATCAAAATTGATTTGTCAGAAAAGGGCTGATGTATGATTATATCTATATCATTTTGTTAGTCTGGGTTGACTAGGAAAACAAATCCAGAGACAATATGTGTATGTGACAGAGCTATATATGAAAAGTGATTACATATTAAGAAAATACCCAAGCCCAGTTTAGATCGAGTCCCTAAGTCTGATATTACCCCATATGTTGATACTAGTTCATAAATTCCTCTGTAGACTCACACAGACATGAAATGATGCCAAATGGAGGAAGATCTTGTAAAAAGTCATGTGGATCCAGTGGTGGTGGAAGCATGTCCGCTCTGCCATGAGTCTCCCCATGGCTACTCCAGCTCCAAAGTTCTGGCTCCATCAGTGTAGCACCACGTGGCTTGTCAACCAGAATGTCTCACACAAAATCAGTGTATCTGGCTTCCAGTGAGCTATTTATCTCCTTTATGACTCCCAATGAGGTCATCAAGCTGCAACCTCATTGACAGGCTAGATTGTGAAACTGCCACAATCATTAAAAGTTTTTGTATCAATGTTGTAATTGGATTTTGAAAGGTTTAAATAATGATACATAGTTTTTATAGATTCTAGAAGATCTGAAAGACAAAAAGAAATCGTAAAGAAGTAACTAAAGATCAGGTTTAGTGACACGGTCAAGATATGCCCTCCTTCGCAAAGTTGTGCATGAAACTTTATTTTTAAATTAAAGTTGTTCACTATTCCCAAGAGTAAGCCTTGCCTGCTATTTAGCATTTGAGGTGGGGAAAGAGTTCTGCTGCCCAGATAGCCTTCTGGAAAGGTCATGAGGTCTTAAGTTCCACCCTGGATAGCCTGGGCAGTAAATGGTGTCCTCTGAAGCTCATACCATTTCCTGTTGGCCAACGTTCAGGGAATGATCCTGGTGGAAGGACCTTGATATTTGAGCCCAGACATTGACTCTGATGGACCACATAGAGTTCAGAGCTCCCTGATGAGCAAGCTGTGACTGTGTGCAACCTGTATTGGAATTTCACATTTTCCATTGCACAATCCTGCTTCCACCACACCTTTCCACATGTGTTCATCTCTGGTTAACATCTTGTACCCCAGCAAATGACATAAAGTGTGCTTTTAGAGAACCCAACCTGGGAGAACATTTCAATAACGTGAACAGCAACATGACCAGTATGAAAATGAGCAGTTACTGGTTGACAGGGAGTAGGGTCTGATTCAGTTGTCACGTCATCAACTATTCCTTGAAAACATCCTTTAGTATATCATTTAAAACATAATTTTAAAAATGCAGTGATGTCACCCATTCTTCTTACCTGATTTTTCCTGCACTGGCATTGGTCATCACTCCGTGTTTATAAATGCATGGGTCCTTCAGCATGTTCTACATGATGGTCTCCTTTGTCCCGGTCTCTTTTGTCACTCCTTCCTCTACCATCTTTGTATCATGTGTTGTGCTCTGGAATTTCATTCTTTAACTTCTTCCATTCTTTCTCTTGGTACAATTGCATCCATTCTTTTTCCTCCCACTGCTTAAAGAAAGCATTCAGTCTTTGTCTCCATCTCCAATTCTAATTTCGCTGACCAAGTAGACTGTATTAAAAAAAAAACATGGGAAAAAATCTTGTAAATCTTCTGTCGCCATTATCATAACCTCCCACATGAGACAAAATATAGTTTCTAAAATCCCAATCCAACCAAAGTTTTTCAACTTGTTTAGCAGGATTAAGTCCCTGCTTTTAAAAACACATTCTAAGCATCTTATAACTGCAAGACCCTTAAAATGGTGCAAGTAAATAAGCAGGGCTTGGTGGGCTGTGTTTTGCCATTGACAAAGTGAGTGAAGCCAGAATGTACCAAATTGTCAGGAAAATCTCAAGTCCCAAGTTGGAAGCCATCGGTTCTTTCTTCAGCTTCTCTCCACTCCTCTGTATGTGTTTGCATCTTTTGTCCCTCTCTACAGACACTTGCTTTTGAGGCCATGGATCAGGTGGAGAGTTTCCAGCTTCTGGATGGTTATGTTAAGACCAAGCCTTACTTATAATGATCTACATGTCCTGACTCTGTTCCATATACCTTCATCTAATCAGAATCCCTCAGTAGGTCATCAGGAAAGAATGATGTTGTATAAACTGGGCTGCAAGAGTACACACACTTGATATTCTCATCCTGGGGAATTCTGAGAACATGTTGATCTCTTGTGATTGGGAGGACATCAGAAAAGGAATCTGCTCCATACCCTGATTTCCTCAATCATGACATGTGTGCTTTTTCTGAAAATATCCTTATCCCTATCCCTCCAAAACTCATCACAAAGAGATGATCCTCCACACCGAATGCTTTAAGGATTAAGAACAAATGTTTCCCCAGCATCTCAGCTGTGAAACACATCAGTCAGCCAATACATATGTCAAAACCCAAATCAATCCCATTGCCATTGAGTCAATTCTGATTCTTTGAAACTCATAAATAAGCCTTATGAGGCTGTACATCTTTAGAGGAGCAGACAGCCTCATTTTTTTCCCATGGAGTGACTGGTGAGTTTGAATTGCAGACCGTGAAATTGCCAGTCCAACACTGACTGATCATGCTATTCATTTTTTGATTGATAGATAGATAGATAGATAGATAGATAGATAGATAGATAGATAGATATGAAAGAGCTTTATTTTTTGTTTTTTATAATAATTTTAGTCATTCTATTGGGGGCTCATACAACTCTTATTACAATCCATACATACATCCATTGTATAAAGCACATTTGTACATTCGTTAACCTCATCATTTTCAAAACATTTGCTCTCCACATAAGCCTCTGGCATTGGCTCCTCATTTTTAAGCAGATGATTAGAAGTGAACAAAAGAAAAACGGGTTTACACTTACAACATGCAATTCCCAAATTTCTGAGCTAAGGAAAATACTGATGAATAAAATTTCCAAGTCCATGGACCTAAGCCCACATCAGCAAAGTGATTATAGTTGATGTTCTATCTAGGGGATTCTGTTTGGAACTTATAACAAAAAATGTTTTCATCTACAAGTTCTGACTTTGGAGTTGCAAAATATTTATTATCTTCATTGTCTGGTCCAAAGGAGCTCCAATGCAGCTGAGACAATTATTGGCTTCTTGTGTCTAATGAGGCTCTCAGGTGTCTATTCTGGCAACAGTGACCATAAAGACTCCTGTAAATGCCAACTCTGATTTTCCCCAAACAACTTTTCTGCACAGAGGACTAAGACCATGAATGCTTGCTCCTCACTTGTTCAGGACTTAACCTTTATTTCTAAAAGTTTGTATTGTTTCCGTTGGCCTTTATTTGTTCATATTACAGTGCATCTCACAGGTGTGATGTCATTTGAGGTCACCCTCTTGAAGCTGTGTTATATGCTTTTTTCATTTTTTGGTATATGAAACCCAGGATTGATGAACCTATAGCGACGGCAAGTAGAATAAGAGTTTGTGGGAGGTAGTAGGGTAGGCGGAGGATGATGTCATGGAGTCCATGTAGAAAATGAATGTTTGGAAACTGATTGTAATAGCAATTGTACATTCTACTTGATGTGACTTAAATATGGAATTATGTGATATATGTTACATACCAACTAACAAAGCAGAATAGGAAGAAGTACTGACGAGTCCTGCAGAAGTGAAGGGTATCTGATAACTACAGAATCTACCTCCTATGGGTAAGATTGCAAGAGAGGATACATCAATATTTTCTTTTTAAGATAATGAACTTCTTTTAGATTCAGGGAGCAATAACAAGAAGTTTAAATAAGCTGAACTTTGAGATAACCAAGAATTACTTGTCTCTCACTGTCTTTCTCACTCATTAGCTACAAAGGAATTAGGGTTGGGGCTTAAAAAAAATGTAAGCAGAGAAAAATGTGGTCAGTCAGTTGGGCTGTGGATATTTTTGTGTGGTTTTCAATTTTTTACAACAGAGTCCAGTAGGAATAAGACCATAACTGACTGTGGAAAATTGGGAGCACAGGTGGAGTGGATAGATCTTGTTTCTGGCAATTCCATTACTAATATGCATACTTGCTTAGTTGGGAATTGAATTTGTCCCGACTTTAATCACTCCTGCTTCCGTGTCTGAATTGGTTATTGTGCATTGACCCAATCCTATGGTCATGAGTTGGACAAATCAGTCCACTGTCTCTGAGTTTCTCCTCCTGGGCCTCTCCAGGCAGCCAGAGCAGCAGCAGATCCTCTTCGTGCTCTTCCTAAGCATGTACCTGGCCACGGTCCTGGGCAACCTGCTCATCATCCTGGCCATCAGCACAGACTCCCGCCTGCACACCCCCATGTACTTCTTCCTCAGCAACCTGTCCTTTGTGGACCTTTGCTTCTCCTCTGCCATCGTCCCCAATATGCTGACTAATCACATACTCAGCAGTCAGACCATCTCCTTCCCTGGGTGTCTCACACAGATGTATTTTTTCATTGTGTTTCTTAGCATGGACAATTTCCTCCTGACTGTGATGGCCTATGATCGCTTTGTTGCTGTATGCCACCCTTTACACTACACAACAAAAATGACCCATCAGCTCTGTGCCCTGATGGTCACTGGGTCTTGGTTCATTTCCAATATGAATGCTCTGTTGCACACCCTGCTGATGGCTCGACTCTCATTCTGTGCAGACAACAGGATACCCCACTTCTTCTGTGATGTGGCTCCTCTCCTGAAACTCTCCTGCTCTGACACACACATCAATGAGCTGATGATTCTCACAGAAGGGGGTCTGATGACAATCACCCCATTGATTTGCATTCTGGTTTCCTACTTTTGTATCACCTGTGCTGTTCTGAAAATTCCATCAGCAAAGGGTAGATGGAAAGCCTTCTCCACCTGTAGCTCCCACCTGGTTGCAGTATCCCTCTTCCATGGCACCATAATTGCTGTGTATTTCAGCCCGTCATCCTCCCACTCAGCTGAGAATGACATTACAGCTGCTGTGATGTACACGGTGGTGACCCCTATGCTGAACCCTTTTATCTACAGCCTCAGGAACAAGGACATGAAAGGGGCCCTAACAAAAGTAGTTTATATTATTATTTTGTTTTTTCAACAACGAATGGGTTCTAAATGTCATAAATGCATGTCATAGTTTGTAATCAATTTTTTTTCTTTCCCTAGTCTCTGGAATTTAGCAGTTGTCCAGCCATACATTTATCAAGGAAGAATAAGACTCAAGTGTATCCAAAAGTGGGTGATATTGCACTATGGGATTTCTGGAATGATCCGGAAGGGTGTGTGTGTGCAAATGTAGATTCTTAGAGTTTAGCCTGTATTCTGGGCTATTGCACAAAAGTTTTTCATTGTCAGGGGACCATTGAATAATGTTTTTTGTGTTTTGTTTTGTTTACTTTAGTTTTGTTTTGTTTTCTGCAAAGGAGGCAGTAGGCAAAATAAATTTAAGAACCTATGAAAGTGCAAGAGGTGAAGATAACTCCTTTTACCAACTAATGTGACTAGTCCAACAGCCAATGCCCTCCAGCCCAGACCACCAGGACACACAGACAGCTTGTTGCTGATTTCATCAGGAAAGACAGCATTTATCTAGGAACTTTCCAGTCTAAAGGTGTTAGAAAGGACTTCCAGAATTTGAGTGTTAGCTGATTTTGGTGAGGGTTGTTATGATCTGGACTTGATGTTGTTGGAAAGTATTGGCAGTTCTCATGGTACAAAACAATAATGTATCTAGACAGCAAGAAGACTAGAGAGAAGTGAAAGCAATACTTAGTAAGGAGTAAGTTGTTGCTCCTATCAGTCAGGATAGGTGATGCTTTGTCATTTCTGTAGCTTAAGCAATGTTTATCCTTTGTCTGTGTACAGCTATGACTTTAGTGATATTTTTTGTTACTATTGCTCTAAATCCCTCATGGTCACTTGTGTGATGTCCTATATAGTTTTCTGTGTTCAACAGGGAATTGCTCACTGAAGGCTCTGTTGTTGTTAGGTCCTTTCTAGCTGGTTTCCATTCATAGCGACCCATGTGCAAGAGAACAAAGCACTGCCTGGTCTCATGTCACCCTCACAATTGTTATCTTGTTGCAGCCACTGTGTCAACCCATCTCCTTGATGTTCTTCCTCTTTTTAACTGTCCTTTGACTTTAGCAAGCCTGGTATCCTTCTACAGGGACTGGGCTTTCCTCTTAACCAATTCAAAGTACATGAGACAAAGTCTCTCTATTTTAGCTTCTACAGAGCATTCAGAGTATACTTTTTCCAAGACAGATTTGTTTGTTCTTCTCGCCACCCATGGTATGTTTAGTATGATTTTCCAACACTATAATTCAAATGCATCGATTTTGATCTGATCTTCTCTGTTCATTATTCACATTTCAAATATGAGGTCCGTTGCTGATTTCTTCACTGCTGCTTCTATGCGTGTTGATAATAGATCAAAGTAAAATTAAACTTTGAAACCTGGAATCTTTTATCTATTTATCACAGTGTTGCCTATTGATATATATATATATATATATATATATATAACACACAGTAGTAATAGATACTGAAAGCTGTAGTCTGTGAATTTCATCAATGAGTGCTTCAGGTTCTCTTGGCTTTTAGCATGCAAGGTTGTGTCATCTGCAAACCACAGTTGTTAAAGAGCCTTTGTCCATCCTGATGTTGTGTTCCTCTTCATAGTCCAGTTTCTCAGTTTGTTTGGTCAGCATGCAGATGGAGTAAATACAGCGACAGGGAATTAACCTGATGCATACTTTTCATGATATAAAATTAGGAAAAATATTGATTTACATTTCTACCTGAGTTTTTGTATCATACATATTTTGGCAGGAGCATGGGTAATTTAAACAAGAAAGAATTATCTTCCTTAATTCCAATGTGTAGGCTTGCTTACTTCAATGTTTTTCCTGCATTCTTTCTGGTGTGCTCAAATCATCCTGGAGGTGTAATGGTTGTGCATTGGACTGCAACAACCATGTTGGTAGTTCAAAACCACCAGCAGCTCCAGGGGAGAAAGACCAGGCTTACTGCTTCCATAAAGGGTAACACTCTTGGAAAACAGAGGGATAATTCTGCCCTATCTTATAGGCCAAGCATGGCAGGTCATAAGAGTAGAGCATAACCCAATCAGATGAAGATAAGATTTTGAGTCTGTGAATGGGTGCATATTGTTGCTGACTTCATGAATGACTTGTCCAGATTTGACTTTGTTTATGGATGTGGACCCCCCAAGGATCCAAATGGAATAAAGCTTCTTCACATAAAAACATATTTCTCTCCTCAGAGCTCTGGATTGATTTAAGTGGGCAATATAGACTTTGGATACCCAAAACGGGGGGATAAAGACATGATGTGGCTTGCTTACAAGCTTTCATGGAAGGGGAAATATGTTCATAGGATTGTAGGATTATGGTGTAGGTGTTCACTTACAGGGAATTATTAGTCATTGAGTATTTTGTTTTGTTTGCCTATAGAATATTATGTTTAAGTGAAGCTGGCATTTTGAGTTGCTTACCTTTTAGTTTACACCTGTTAGGCACAAATATGACTTCTCCATTGTCCTGGTTTTAAAAATTATACATGACTAAAGAAGTGTGTACACTGGTATATATAAGAGCTGAAAACACTCAGAATCCAAGACCAATAAAACCCTCAGGACCAATAATGAGAGTAGTGATACCACGAAGGGAAGGGGGATGAAGGGACAAGGAGGGAACTGAGCACAATAATCTACATGCAACCCCCTCCCAGGGGTATGGACAACAGAAAAGTGGGTGAAGGGAGACACCGGTCAGTGTAAGACATGAAAAAATAACAATAATTTATAAATTATGAAGGGTTCATGAAGGAGGGAGGGAAATTGTGAGGAGCTGTTATCAAGGACACAAGTAGAAAGAAAATGTTTTGGAAATGATGATGGCAACAACTGTCCAAATGTGCTTGACCCAATGGATGGATAAAGAGGCTCTCCAGACCACATGTGCATGCTCAGAAACAGCTGCAAACTCTTTCTCTGCATGAGTGGAGCTGGTAAATGTTACCAGTGCCCTGCGCCTTGCTGGGCAGCTTTAGAGCTATGTTTGAAACTCACAGGACAGTAAATCAAAAGCCAAACTCACTACCATTGAGTTGATTCTGACTCATAGTGATCCTTTAGGACAGGGTAGAACTGCCCCTGTGGGTTTCTGAAACTCTAAGTCTACCAGAATAGAAAGCTTGATCTTTCACTTTAGGGGGAGCTGGTAGTTTTTAACAACTAACCTTGTGATTAGCAGCTCAATACATAACCCCTACACCACCAGGGTTTCTGCCAAAGCAGTGGAGCACACAGAAGAAAAGAGAGAGAGAGAGAGAGAGAGAGAGAGAGAGAGAGAGAGAGAGAGAGAGAGAGAGAGAGAGAGAGAGAGAGAAGAGCAAATGATGGAGGGGTGTCAGTAGATTGGAACCCTCATACACTGCAGGTGGGACAGCAAAATTGTACAACCATGTTGGAAAGTGATATGACACTTCCTCCAACAATTGGGAATTTAAAAAAGCCACATGACCCAGCAATACCAATACTTGGTATATAACTCACAGAAGTAAAGAGCATAGCACAAATGCATGCACATTCATGTTCATCACAGCACTGTTCGCAATAGCAAGAAGATAGAAACAAACCTGAATGCCTGTCTGTGGAAGAAATGATAGCTAAACTTTGGTACTTACACACAATGTAATCCTTTGCATCGTTAAAGAATAATGATGAAACTTGAAACACCTCATGACATGGATGAATTGGGAGGGCATAATGCTGAGTGACATAGGTCAAACACAAAAAGACAAAGGTATGAGACTACAGTCATTTATTTTTTTAAAACCAAGGAAAGGTTATCATACAAAATGAAACAGAGTTGGGTGGGTATGGAAGGGAGGAGGGAGTAATAGGCTAGAGGGAGGATATGTGTTCAATTGGGTTAAGGGGAAGACAACATACAAAAAGAGGAAGATGAGAAAGATTGCAGAAAGGGAAGGAAACCAGGTGAGTCGTTGAAGGCTTTATAAATTGTTGAATGCAAAGGTGATATGTAAACCCCAACTAATTCACAATGAAAAGGTGGGGGGGTGGTAAATCTAAGAAATATAAACCTGAATAACATCAGATTCAATCAGAGTTTATACATTTACTCTTATAGCGAATAAGTCAATAAGCAGCTTTATAAATTTCTCTCCAGAGGCATTGTTGATGATTTCTCTTGAATAAATTGCCAAAAGTAGACATTGTGGGTCATAGGTGACATTTTAGTACGTGTGACCTTCGTTGCATCACATGGAAGGGCATGAGCTCACGTGCTCACTACTCTCCCAACAGCGTCAGTATTTACATGTTTAGCCAATTCATTCAATAAAACAATGCTGAATTCTAGTTTCAGTTTGAATTCATGTTTCCACTTTCACTTCCTATTTTCTTTATTCTACTGAGAATTAAAATTGTCCATTTTTATTTAAATTGCCTGGTACCTTTTTTAATTTTTTTGTTTATGAGTTTTAAAAAATATGTTAGATAGTTTATTGTGCCAACTTGGCCAATAAACACATATGGGGTTAATTGAAGGGCGGTGGGATAAATGGCTCAGTGAGTCTCGCCTTTCTAGTTCTAGAGTCTCTTGCTTTCTGATGGTCAAACCAGGGTACAGCTGCCATAGCCAGTTCCCTGCTTCTACTAGCAAGGCTCACTTCCTGCAAGACATCCCCAAGGAGAAGCCACATGGATCTACCCCGATGCAGTCATAGGTGCTGGAGCAGCCGTGTGGAGACCCCTGCCAGCGCCAAGATGCTTACACATTCACTGACTCAGCTTTCCTCCTGCAATGGGTATCATTGCATCTGTTCTGTGAGATAAAGGAGAACTTTGTGGATTGGTATCAGACATATGGGTTAATGGGTTAATGTTGTACTTGTGGGCTTGGATAAAACTGTGTTGGAATGTTTTCTTAATGCGCCCTTAACCTTTATATAAACCTGTCTCTTATAAATGAGTTTCTGTAGATTACTTTTTTTTTACATAAATTAACCCATTTATTACAGGCCAGAGAGGTTTCAGATAGTGGAGCTTCTACTGGTCTTTCAATTCCTTCAGTCTTCTGATGGCAGACTTTACTGGGACAGCAGAGGTGGTATTGTAGGTCCAGGCCCCACCGGCTACTGTCTTCATGCAGGAACTGCAGTGCCAGATGCCCACAGTGCATCTCTTCATCTTGGTTTTGCCGCAAAAGGAGCAAGTGTACTTAGCATGTTGGCTGATTTCAATTTTCTTCACCATTTTCCTGAGGGAGGTGCGTAACAGGTCCCATATTTGCCCACGATCCCGACCTTCTTGGTGTGTTTGGCCATCTTGCCGCAAACTAGTCCCAAGCCAGAGAGCATGTTTCTTTAAAGTACCCAGACTAACACAATATGGATTCAAAAATTTATGGCTAAATAATATTTGTTGAGTACATCAGCTAACTCTTCAAATCTGCTACAAATAATGTCTCCCTGTTTATACACCTATTTGGGGGTTTTGTGTAAGATTTCTCTTATATATATACAATATTTTTGGTTATTATGTAATCATAAATGATAAACATTTATTTATGACTTCTCCCACTTCTCTTATGTATTTTATTCTTACTCTGTCATTATTTAACCTTCAATAT
The DNA here is from genome assembly GCF_050624435.1 of Tenrec ecaudatus. Classification (NCBI taxonomy): domain Eukaryota; kingdom Metazoa; phylum Chordata; class Mammalia; order Afrosoricida; family Tenrecidae; genus Tenrec; species Tenrec ecaudatus. The sequence goes on along the minus strand of NC_134541.1, from coordinate 108,378,208 downwards.
ATTTTTTCTTCTTTTCTTAATATTTTCTTCTTGTATTTAGGATTTACCTGTTAACTTTTAAATATATCTATAATTTATACGTATATTTTTACCTCATTTTTTCAAATACCAATCAAAATGCTATGGTTCAGTCTTTTTTTAAAAAAAGAATCATTTTCTTGGGGGATCGTACAATTCTTATCACAATCCATACACACATCCATTGTGTCAAGCACATATGTGCATTTGTTACCATCATCATTCTCAAACTATTTCCTTCTACTTGAGCCGTTAATATCGGCTCCTCCTTTTTCCGCCTCCCTCTGCACTCCCCCTTCCCTCATGAACCCTTCATAATTAATAAATTATTATTTTGTCATATATTACACTGTCTGACGTCCCACCCACCCACTGTTACCTTCTGTGCTGTCCATCCCAGGGAGGAGGCTATATGTAGATTCCTGTAATCAGTTCCCCCTTTCCACCCCACATTCCCTCCACCCTTCAGGCATCGCCACTCTCGCCACTGATCCTGAAGGGGTCATCTGGCCTGGAATCCCAATGTTTCCAGTTGCTTTCTGGACCAATGTATATCCTCTGGTCTAGTCAGATTTGTAAGGTAGAATATGGATCATGATAGTGGGGGTGGAGGATGCATTTAAGAACTAGAACTGACTGGCTCATCTCCTCCCCACAACCCTTCTGTACAGGGGTGTCCAGTTTCCTACCGATAGGCTGGATCTCCACCCTGCACTCACCCACATTTACAATGATATGATTTTTTGTTCTTTGATGCTTGCTACCTGATCCTTTTTTTTTAATTTATTTATTTACATTTTATTAGGGGCTCATACAACTCTTATCACAATCCATACATATCCATATACATACATCAATTGTATAAAGCACATCCGTACATTCTTTGCCCTAATCATTTTCTTTCTTTTTTTTTATCTTTTTATTGGGGCTCATAAGGCTCTTATCACAATCTGTGCATACATCAAATGAGCAAAGCACCCTTATACATTCGTTGCACTCGTCACTCTCATAATTCACCTTCCACTTGGGTTCCTGGAATCAGTTCGGTTTCCCTTTTTTTTTTCCCCATCCCCCTCCCTCCCCGATCCCACCCCTGGTCCCTTGATAGTTTATAAATAATTATTATATCTTATCTTACACTCCCCGGCGTCTCCCCTCACCCGCCTCCCCCTTGACAATCTCCCAGAGAGGAGGTTACACATAGATCTCCGAGATCGGTTCTCCCTTTCTACATGCCCTTCCCTCCTGGTGTCACCTCTCCCACCGCTGGTGTTGAAGGGTTCGTCTGTCCTAGATTCCCTGTGCCTCCAGATCCCCACTGCACCGCTGTACATCCTCTGGTACAACCAGGTCCGCAAGGCAAGGTAGGATTGGGGTCATGATGATTGGGAGGGGAGGAAGCATTCAGGAACTAGAGGAAGGTTTTGAGTTTCATTGTTGTTACACTGAACCCTGTGTGGCCCATCTCCTCCTCACTACCCCTCTGGAAGGGGTGTTCAGCTCTCTACAGGTGGGCATTGGGTCCCCATCATGCACTCCCCCTCTTTCACGATGATGTGATTCTCACCACCACCCCACCTTTCATGTTGGAGACCTGGTCTCCTCTGTCCTTCATGCTACCTGATCCTTTTGACAGCTCTTGGTCACACAGGCTGGTGTGCTTCTTACATGTGAGCTTTGTGGCTTCTGAGCTAGATGGCCGCTTATTTATCTTCAAGCATTTAAGACCACAGACGCTATATCTTTTGATAGCCGGGCACCATCAGCTTTCTTCACCACATTTTCTTATGCACACGTTTGTCTTCAGTGATCGTATCAGAAAGGTGGGCACCCACTGACATGATGTTTAGTCCTTTGATATCTGATAACTGGTCCCTTCCACAGCTCATGGTCAGACAGGCTGGTGTGTTTCTTCCATGTGGGCTTAATGCTTCTCAGCTAGATAGCCGCTTGTCTATCTTCAAGTCTTTAAGACCGCAGACGCTATATCTTTTGATAGCCAGGCACCATGAGCTTTCTTCACCACATTTGCTCATCATGTACATATTTTTCTTCAGCAATCGTGTCGTGAAGGTGTGCATCATGGAATGCCAATGTAATAGAAGAACATGTTCTTGCATTGAGTAAGTGCTTGAGTGGAGGCCAAATGCCCATCGGCTGCCATAATACTAACCCTATAAATATATGCACGTATATCTATTTCCCCACCCTCCTAATAAATATATTTATATATGTACATGTCAGTTTTCAGACCTCTATAAATACCCTTTGTCACTTAGTTCTTTCCTCTATTTCCTTTTACTTTCCTCTTGTCCCACTATCATGCTCAGCTTTCATTTAGGTTTCAGTAATTTCTATCGGTTACATTACCCTTGCTGAATCCCTACCAGTCCTTGCACATCCTCCTTGCCACTGATTTTGGATCACTTGTTTTGCCCCTGTCCCTGGGTTGGTCAGCACCACCTCCTTACCCCCGCCTCCCCCTCTCCCATGTCCCCCTGGAACCATTGGTCCCATTGTTTTCTCCTTCAGTGTATTCATCCAGTCTATCTTATCTAGATAGATCTGTAGAGAAAATAATATACACCAAAAATCAAGCCATAGGAAGATAGGCAATGAGTGAGAACACAGCTATGATAATAAAAAGGGAAACCAATAACCCATAGAAGAACAATTTAATTAAAAGAAAAAATTTTAAAGAAAGAAAGCCCTGTAAATAGATCAAGGTCTGATTTTTTATCTCTAGGCATGTCCTTCAGTCAGGTCCGTTGGGGAACCATGCTCTGGTCGCAGAGTCTGTCCTTTGGACTCCCTAGGGGCTCTCTACTCTGCTCCCACGGTTGCTCTGCTGCATGCATTTAGTGGGTTGCCTCAGTGTCACAGTGTCAGTCTGGGCCAGTCCCGGCCCTGAGTCTCCAGTGTTGTCCCACTAAGGGCCCTGGGCCATCAAGGGACAACGTGTCTCATAGTGGGATCAGCCATATTGTCCGTTCTGTCTCTGGGCTGTTCAGAGCGGGGATATCGTCCTCCAGGCCTGGTGGGTCAAGATGTTCTCCACTCTCTCTTCCTCCCCCTTCTTTGCTCCCATTTGCTCTGATCGAACATGCCCCTTTCTCCTAGCTGCAGCTTCAGTGCCATCCTCTCAAGTCAATTCTTCTGGGGGGAGGGGTAGTTGTCCATGTAGCTGGTATGGGGGCCGAGCCGTCAGGCCCCTCCACTGACTCCACACTCCTTGACGGCAGGCTGCATTCATCTGGCACTGGCTTTAAATCTGGTCCCTCTTTCCCTGTGGAGACACAAGCAATACCCTCCACTTGGGTGGCTCAGTGCCCTATTCCCCCATCACACATCTTTTCTTTTCTTTCCTCTTTCCTCCCTCCACCCCCTTTTTAGATGGCTGCCATATCTACCCCTGGATTTGGTCTGGCCCTGCCATACTACCTGGACCTCACCCCTGGAGTGTTCGTCTACAGCAGTTTTTTTCCCTGTGACCCTTATGCTCCTTCTTTTTTATATATAAATGTGAACTTACCTCAGCGGACTCATGTTATACTTGTCATTTTGTGCTTGACTTACTTCACTTAGCATAATGTCCTCCAGTTCTTCCCATGCGGCGATATGCTTCATGCGTTCATCACTGCTTTTTAGCCATGCATAGTACGCCATTGTATGTATGTACCACAGTTTTTTAATGCATTCATCTTTTGATGGAAATTTGGGTTGTTTCCAACTCCTTGCGATTGTGAACTGTGCTGCAATGAACATTGGAGCACAGATGTCTGGCCGTGGTTTGTTTCTTGCCTCTTCTGGGTATATGCCCATTAGGGGGGTTGGTGGGTCATATGGTAACTCAATTTCTATCTGTTTGAGAAATTGCCAAATCGATTTCCAGAGTGGCTGCACATACCTACAGGTCCATCAACAGTGGATGAAAGTTCCTTTGTCCCCACAGCCCCTCCAACACTTGTTTCCTTCTGATTTTTTTAATTGGGCTATCTTTCAGGGTGTTAGGTGGTATCTCATAGTTGTTTTGATTTGAATTTCTCTTATGGCTAATGATCGGGAACATTTTCTCCTATGTTTATTGGCCATTCGAATTTCAGACTGTGAAACTTCTGTTCAGGTCCTGTGCCCCCATCCCCAGTGGGCAATTAGTTTTCCTCTTATTGTAAGCTCGCAACGTATTGTAGATTTTAGTATTAAGGCCTTTGTCTGCGGTGTCATTGCTAAAGATGTTTTCCCAGTAGGTGAACTCTCTTATTACTCTCTTGGTGAATTATTCCGATGTACACAGGTGTCTTATCTTCAGTATATCCTGCTTGTCTCTTTGTGATTCCTCTGTATTTGTATCCTTCCCTATTTCTTGTAGCCTGTGTATTCCCAGTGCCAAGGTTCACAGGTTTGTCCCAATTCCCTCATTAATGACCTTAATTGTTTGGGGTTTTATCTCAAGGTCTGTGATCCATCCCGAGTTTATTCTTGTGCATGGAGTGAGGTAATGGTCTTGCTTCATTTTTCTGCAGATAAATATCCATTTTTCTCCAGCACCATTTATTTAAAATTGTATCTGCTTCCCATTTAATAATTATTGGGGCCCTTATCAAAAATCAGTTGCTTATATGCTGATGTTTTTATTTCTGGGTCTTCAGCTCCTTTCCATTGATCTTAATATCTGTCATTGTACCAGTACCACACTGTTTTGAATACTGTGGCCATATAGTACGTGCTAAAGTCAAGTAGAGCAAGCGCCTCCCACTTTGTCCTTCTTCTTGAAGCAGTCTCTGCTATTTCTGGGCTCCTTCCCCCTCCATATGAAGTTGGTAATCTGTTTTTCCAATTGTTTGAAGAAGAATGGTGGTATTCATAACTGGATAGCATAGAACTTATATAGTGCCTTGGGCAGAACTGACATCTTTACTATATTGAGTCTGCCAATGCACGAGCATGGGATATTCATCCATTTGTTGAGGTCACTCTTGATTTCTTGAAGTAGTGTTTTATAATTTTCCTCATACAAATCTTTCATTTTTTTAGTCAGATATATCCCTAGTTATTTCAATTTGTGCTTGCCTATTGTAAAGGGTACTAACTTTTTAATCGTCTCTTCTGTGATTTTGTCTGATGTGTAGAGCAGCCCAATACACTTGTTTGTTGATATTGTATTCTGACACTCTGCCATATTCCTCTATTGCTTCCAACACCCCGCTTGTGACGTTTAAGGGATCCTTGATATATAGAATCATATCATCTGTGAACAGTGACAATTTCATCTCTTCCTTCCCCAGATGAATACCTTTAATAACCTTTTTGTCTTATATTGTTAGCTAAGCCCTCCAGCACGGTGTTAAGCAGGAGTGAGGACAAGGAGCATCCTTGTCTGGTTCCCTTTTTCATTGGAATTGTTTTTGTCTTTTCTATGTCGACTATTGATTTTTCATATATGACTTGTATAGGATTGAGGGGTTTTCCTTCTATTCCCATCTTCTGAGTGTGTAAAACAGGAATGCGTGTTCGATGTTGTCGAATGTTGGTTTTTTTTCCACATCTATCGATATTATCATGTGGTTCTTATCATTTTTCCTGCCAATGTAGTAAAAAATGATGATATTTCATATGCTGAACCATCGCTGCATCCCTGGTATGAATCCCACTTGGTCATGGTGAACTATTTTTTAATATGTTTTTGCATTCTATTGGCCATTATTTTGTTAAAGATTTTTGCATCAATTTTCATTAGGGATATTGGTCTGTTCTTGATTCTTGTATCTTTGTCCACTTTAGTTATACTAGCTTCATAGAAAGAGTTTGGTAGTTTTGTCTTTTCTATGTTATGGAAGACTTTGTATAGGATTGGTGTCACTTCTTTGAATGTTTGGTAGAATTCTCCTGTGAAGTCATCTGGCCCAGGGGATTTTTTGTTGGTAATCCCTTGATTACCTTATTTCTATTTCTTCCATTATGTTGAGGTTCTTGACATCCATCTGGGATAGTCTAGGGAGGAATTGTGTTTCCAAATGTTAATCCATGTCTTCAAACTTGTTGAATTTGTTAGAGTATAGACCTTCATGGTACTGGGTAATCATCCTTTTGTTTCATCAGTGTCTGTGGTAATGTCCTCTGTTTCGTCCCTCATCCTTGCAAATGTTGTTTGTTCCTTCCGTTCTTTGGTTAGGTTTGCCAGGGGTCTATGAATTCTGTTAATTGTTTCAAAGAACCAACTTTTAGGGACATTCACTTTTCCATAGTTTTCTTGTTTTCCCTCTCCAATATCTGGCTCTGATTTTTATTATATCTATCCTCTTGCTATTAGTAGGGATGTTCCATTGATTCTGCTCTAATTGGTGTAAGTTTTGTGCAAGCATATCATCCACGAGTCTCTCTACTTTTTTAATGTGTGCATTTATTTCCATCGCCTTCCTCTGATAAATAAATGTCTTTGCTGTATCCCACAGGTTTTGGTATGTTGTAATTTCATTTTCATTGGTTTCTAGAAACGTCCTGATTTCATCTATGATCTGGATCAATACCCACTCATTTTGCAATAGAAAATTATTCATCCTCAAATTGTTTGCCCTGGTTATCTTCACCGTCCTTCTGTTAAATTCCAGTCTTATAGCACAGTGATCAGAAACAGATGACTGTATAAACTGTATGTGCTTGTATTTATTCACGTTCAAGTTGTGTCCCAGCATGTGGTCTATTTTCAAAAATGGCTAAGTGGGCTTGAAAAGAATGTGAATTTATTCGCATGTGGGTGGAAAGCTCTGAAAATATCTATCAAGCCAAGTCGTCCAATTGTGCTATTTAGAACTGTAGCCACCTTGTTGAGTTTCTTTCCCAACGATATGTCTTTTTCAGAGTCGTATATTAAAGTCACCAACTATAATTATTTTTGTATTGCTGTTTGCGTGCTATGCTTTTCTCCAGCCTTTGATTCTCAGCCTATTTTTGTCTGCAGCCTTGAGATGTGTCCCCTGTAGGCATCAGATTAATGAGTTGTGTTTCCTAAGGCACTCTGCTAACCTCAGTCTTTTAATGCCTGAGTTCAGTCCATTGATATTCAAGGTTATTATCTCCATCTGTGGACTCTGTGTTATCATCTTATACCTTTTGTGTTAGGTGTTTTCTTACCATCTTTTCTTAGTGTGTGTGTGTGTGTGTGTGTGTGTGTGTGTGTATCATTCTTGACTTCTTTCCACCGCTAAACCAATTCTATCTTGGGGAGTGTTTTCCTTAAGTTGTCCTCTGGGTGAGATTGTCCTATGTGGCAGTCTCTTATTTAAGCTTGGTGAGTGCTGGGCTTCTGACCACACTGAGTCAGCAAGGATCTTTTGTAGTGCTGGGTTCCTTCTAAAGTATTTTGAGTTTTTCCTTGTCTGGGAAGACTCTTCTCCATCTATCTTGATTGATAATTTGGCTAGGTAGATTATTCTTGGGTTTGCATTATTTTCCTTCAATTTTTGGAATATATTACTCCATTCTACCCTCTTCAGAATTTCTCCTGATAGGTATGGATATATTCTTATTTGGAAACATTTATATGTGATTTCTTGTTGTTCCACACCTGCTCTCATGATTTTCTCATTTTTCTCAAAGTTGGATAGTTTAAATATGTGCCTTAATGACTTATTTGGATTCAATCTAGCTGGTGTTCTTTCAGCTTCCTGAATGATTGCCTGGTTTTCATTCATTGAGCTTGGGACGTTTTCCTCCAAGAATTCCATTACAATTTTTGCAGATGATTTTCTATTGCGTCGTCCTGCAGTAATTCAATTACTCTGATGTTTTTCCTATTCATAACATCAGACATAGCTCTTAGGTTTTTTTCAGCTACTCTGATGATCTTATTAGCTTTTTGTTCACGTTTGTTAAGGTCTGCTTGGCTATTCCCCAAGTCACTGGTGTAGTTCTCAGTTTCCTCCAGTCAATTCTTGAGGTCCATGTGTCTACTATACTTGTTTTTGTTATCTCCTCCCTAAGCTCTTGTATTTCCCTTTGGTATATGGACTTTATCTCCTCTATCATTTCATCCCTTTTCTGTATTATTTCCCTCAGATCCTGTATGACTCCAAGCAGCATTCTGAAATTTTCTTTCTGTGGCAGATGAATGTCTGCTTCTTCTAGGCATGTTGTTAGGTTCAGGACATCATCTGGTATTGCCTTTTATTTCTCCTCTTTTTTCGTCCAGGTTGTTGGGGTTGTTTGCTGTTTGCATTGCATTGTTTTAGAGGAGTCAGGTGACATTTTCCATGGAGTCAAAGAGCACTAGCTTTCTCTGGAAGACTTGTAGGAGTGCTTCTTCGAACTGCCTGCAGCTAATTTCACTATGGAATTGACCTGCTTCTTTTTCCTCCTGTGACTTCTCTCTCAAGGAGAGTGCCCCACAAGGCTGGTGAGTTGCCTTCTTTGGTGAAGAACACTGAAAATGGTGGGCAGACTTTCCCTGGGTTGGGTAGATCAATGATGAGGTTTGGCAGAGGTTCCTGCAGCAGGGTGGAATATTGGTGAGTATTTCCAGAGTTCTCTTAGGCCATGTGAGTCACTAAGGTAGGCGGGAGGAAGCTTCCTCAGTCACGTGGGTCCACAGAGGACAAATAGAAGCTTCCCCCAGCCACACAGAAAGGAATTTACTGTGGAAAATTGGGACAATATCCCCTTGTGAAGGGCAAGCAGGCTTTCCCCCTCATGGGTGAAGGGCAGGCATAAATGCCATAGGATAAGGGGAGTAGTCTGGAACTCGGCAGTGGCATGAGAGAACAGGGAAGAGACAAAGTGGAGAAAAATAAACTAATCCCACTGAGACTGTGGTGGAATAGAGAGAAGAAATGGAAACAAAAGTAACAATATAGCAAAGCCCTAATACCTGCCCTTGGGACTGCACGGTATAATCCCTTCCCTGAGGTGACCGGAAGCTGTGGCTGTGCTGAGATAAAATCCCTGTGCCAGCTCCAAATGATCCCAGCTCCAAATGGTCCTGACTCCGGCCAACACAGGGTAAGGTCAAACCCTAGCCAGCCTCCACTGTGGTAAGCCAAAAGCCCACAGACTCTCAAAACCTTGTGGATTTGTGCCCACTTATCTTTATGATGGTCCTCCTGAAATCCAGCAGTGTTGAATTTCCCTCTTAGTAACTCTCCTTGGATGATTTCTGTGGAGTCTCTCTGGTTGAAGTCTTTTGTTTGTTTGCTTGTTTCTGCCTTTAGCTCCCTTTCAAAACCTTCTTGTTAATTTTTCATAGAGAGTCTTATCAATCATCCTCCTGGGCTGTCAAATGATTTTCCATTAATATTGTTTTTGATTAGCCCATAGTAAAAAAAGTTTTTAAGCCCTGTTGAGAGAGGTATATTGAGCCACTATAGGCTAATTCCATATCACAGTACCTTAATTATTGACTTATACAGAGTCAGTCCTTTTGTAGCTGGATGCTATTTACATAAACAATGGGGTTAATTGTCAAGGGTAAATTAACAATAATAATCACTAAGAAAGTCAGCCAGGTCTTCTTATTTTTTTAATTATTTTATTGGGAGCTCATACAACTGTTATCACAATCCATACATTCATCTATTGTGTCTCAAGCACATTTGTACAATTGCTGCCATCATCATTCTCAAAACATTTGCTTTCTACTTGAGCTCTTGGTATCAGCTGCTCATTTTCCCTCCCTCTCCACTAGCCCCTCCCTCATAAAGCCTTGATAATTTATAAATTATTATTGTTTTGTCATATCTTACATAGGTCTTTTTATACTTGATTTTTAGTCTACTTTTGTTTTTGTGTCTATGGTGCGTCTCTTGTAGGCAGCATATTGATGGGTGCTGTTTCCTGCTCCACTGTCTCCTCTTCTTCATGGTTTCTGCTGACAGGCATGAGCATATCCTTATCTGCTTGCCTTTATATATGGTTACCCGTTTTTCCCTAACTACTCTCATAATTTTCTCCTTTTTCTCAAAGTTGGATAGTTTAACAACTATATGTCTTGGTGACTTCTTCTGGGGATTCAATCTAGCTTGCATTCTTTCGGCCTCCTAGATAGTTGCCTGGTTTTCATTCATTAAGTTAGGGAAGTTTTCCTCCAAGCATTCCATCACTATTTTGAATGTTGGTTTTCTTGATGTGCATTCTTCCAGCAGGCCGATAATTCTGATGTTGTTCCTTCTCATAGCATCAGACATAGATAGCTCTGAGGTATTTTTCAGCTTCTCTGGTGGACTTGTTAGACATTTTTCTCACGTTTATTAATTTCTGCTTGCAAATCCTCTAGGTCACTGGTGCAGTTCTCTACCTCCTCCATTCTCTGGGCGAAGTCCCTGAGTTTGCTATTAGTTTTCATTATCTTGCCCATTAACTCCTGTATTTCCCTTTGGTTCAGGGCCTTTATTTCCTCTATCATTTCATCATTTTACAGTAATGTTTCCCTCATGTTCAGTATGACTCCAATCAGCATTCTGAATATATCTTTTTGTGGGAGGTCAACTTCTGCCTTTTCTATGACTGCTGCTCTGGCATTGGATTTTGTTTCTCTTTTCTTGTTGAAACTGTGGAAGCAGCTTACTGGGTTTTTTTTTTGTTGTTGTTGTTGGATTTGTTGGAAATCGGTGCCATTTTCCCAGGCATCTCAGACTTTGGGAAGTTGGTGTTGGTGTTTCAGCTGGTTGCCTTCAGCCAACTGTCTTGCGGGGTTGTGTTTCACCTTTGTTCTGCTGGGGATTCCCTCTCACCTTGGCCTATGATTTGTGCTGCAGTCACTTTTAGTTCTCCTTAGGGGTTGTTTGTAGCTATGCACGCTGCTGTCTGATAGAAAGTATTGGCCCCAGTGCAGGGGAGCATATTTAAGGGATGAGTTGGGGGTTGGGTGATCTGTTTCTGTCTAGGGACACTTCTCTCAGGTAGGCAGGTGGGAGGGCCCACGAATGGTGTGCAGATGTACTCCTTGGAGCCTAAAGGGTGGGACAGGGTGAGCAGGGAGAAGGGCAATGCAGTGAGCAATCCCCAATGGCTTGGGTTCCTATTCTGCAGCTGCAAAAACTTCTGCCAGACTTGGTTACTCTACCTGGCAGGCCTGGAGCGGTGTGACAGGATGGGAACCTCTGTGTGCATTTGTGCACGCAAGAGCGTGCGCGTGTATAGGGGGACAGAGGGGAAGCCCAGGGAGGGGGCTGGCTGGCTGGCGGATCTGCAAGGAGCGCAGTGACAGGGCAGGCATCTCTGGGCTGAGACTTTGGAGCTTGCCGCAGGTCAGGTTGGCGGTTCTCAAGGAGCACTAAGGCTTGACCGCAGCCTCTGCCTTCCGCCTGGCTGTGGCGCCAGGTGGCACCTCCTGGGAGAACGGGGAGGGTCTGGCCCACTGGACCGAGAGGGCTGCCCGGGTGGAGCCCATATCTACAGGGGGTGCAGTGTATGCCGGCTGGAGCTTACACACAGACCCCAGACACACTGAGGCAAGGTGAGGGTTACTGACTGGCGGTGTGCACCCTCCGCGGTGCACCTGGCTGCCCTGTGGCGCCTGTCCCGGCAGACCACGGGTTTCCGCATGGAGACCTGGCAATCAGGTGCAGATCCACCTCTGGGTCTGAGAGATGCTCTGAGTGGTCTTGGGAATCGAACAGGAAGATTTGATACCCCTACTCCGCCCCTAACTCTCCCCACTCACTGATGTCCTCAGAGCTCTGGGCGTGAGCTAACTAACTGGTGGCCATTTTCCTTGAGTCCTCATTCCTCTAGTTTTTTAATGATTTCCCACACACACACTCATGATCCTAATTCTACCTTACAAATCTGGCTAGACCAGAGCATGTACATGGATACAGATAAGAACTGGAAACACAGGGAATCCAGGATAGACTAACCCTTCAGGACCAATAATGAGATTAGTGATACCAGGAGGAGAGGGGGAAAGTGGTGGGGAGAAAGAGGGAAATGATCGCAATGATCTACATATAACCCCCTCCCAGGGGGACATATAACAGAAAAGTGGGTGAAGGTTGACACCGATCAGTGTAAGACATGAAAAAATAATAATAATTTATAATTAACCAAGGGTTCATGACGGAGAGAGGGTGGGGGAGGGAGGGGGAATCTGAGGAACTGATACTAAGGACTCAAGTAGAAAGAAAATGTTTTGAAAATGATGATGGCAACAAATGTACAAATGTGCTTGACATGATGGATGGATGTGTGAATTGTGATAAGAGCCATAGAACCCCAGGTAAAATGATTTTTAAAATAATAAAAAACAACGGCTGGAGCCAAACTGGGTGAACAAGTAAATGTGGTGAAGAAAGCTGATGGTGCCCGGCTATCAAAAGAGATAGTGACTGGGGTCTTAAAGGCTTGAAGATAAACAAGCGGCCATCTAACTCAGAAGCAACAAAGTCCACATGGAAGAACACACCAGCCTGTGTGATCAAGTGGTCCCAAAGGGATCAGTTACCAGGCATCAAAGAACAAAAAATCATATCATTGACTGCACACCTCCATGATAGGATCGCTGAAGACAAATGGGTGCATAAGCAAATGTGGTGAAGAAAGCTGATGGTGCCCGGCTATCAAAAGAGATAGTGTCTGGGGTCTTAAAGGCTTGAAGGTGAACAAGCGGCCATCTAGCTCAGAAGCAAATAAGCCCACATGGAAGAAGCACACCGGCCAGTGCGATCACGAGGTGCCCAAGGGACCAGGTATAAGGCATCATGCAAAAAAAAAGATATAAGTGTGTGTATGTATGTGTATATATGTGTATATGTATATATGTATGTGTATATATGTATATATATCATATTAAATGAAGGGGGAAGTGCAGAGTGGAGACCCAAGGCCCAAGTGTCGGCCAATGGAGATCCCCTCATAGAGGGGTTTAGGAGAGGAGATGGGTTAATTATGGTGTGAGGTAGTATCGATGAAGAACACAGCTTTCCCCCAGATCCTGGATGCTTCCTCCCCCCAACTACCATGATCCAAATTCTACCTTGCAGGGCTGGATAGGACAGAGGCTGTACACTGGTACATATGAGGGTTGGAGGTACCGGGAATCCAGGGTGGATGATACCTTCAGGACCAAGGGTGTGAGGGACGATGCTGGGAGAGTGGAGGGTGAGTGGGTTGGAAAGGGGGAACTGATTACAAGGATCCACATGTGACCTCTTCCCTGGGAGAGGGACAGCAGAGAAGGGGGGAAGGGAGACCCCGGATAGGGCAAGATATGACAAAATAACGATGTATAAATTACCAAGGGCATATGAGGGAGGGGGTAATGGGGAGGGAGGGGGAAAAAAAAGAGGACCTGATGCAAGGGGCTTAAGTGGAGAGCAAATGCCTTGAGAATGATTGGGGCAGGGAATGTGTGGATGTGCTTTATACAATTGATGTATGTATATGTATGGATTGTGGTAAGAGTTGTTTGAGTCCCTAATAAAATGTAAAAGAAGAAAAGAGAAAAAAATGCTTAGGGCAAAGACTGTACAGATGTGCTTTATACAATTGATGTATGTATATGTATGAACTGTGAAAAGAATTGTATCAGCCCCCATAAATTGTTAAAATTAAAAAAATTAAAAAATAATAAAAAACAAACATTCTTTTCCTGAAGAAAAAAAAGACACCAGACACTATTTTATCTAATAACCAGGCACCATCTAATTTCTTCAACACATTCTGCTATAGCACCCACATTTTCTGTGTTCTCTTCCTAAGGGAAAGTATTGAACAGGGCCATGATATAAGAACTAATTGTTCTTAAGTTGGGGCTAGAATTTAGTGCAAGCCCCAAACCCATTCATGTTTGTTTGTTTTTAATCTGCCTTTGGCTCCCTTTCAAAAAAACTGCTTGTTAATTTTTGGTAGGGAGCCTTATAGATCATCCCCCTGGGCCATATTGACCTTCCATTAATATTGGTTTTGATTAGCCCCTGGTACAATTTTTTTAAATCATTTTATTAGGGGCTCATAGAACTCTTATCACAACCCATATATGCATCAATTGTGTAAAGCACATTTATACATCCATTGCCCTCATCACTCTCAAAACGTTTGCTATCCACTTAAGCCCCTGGTATCAGCTCCACATTTTCCCATCCCTCCCTGCCCTCCCCTCCCTAATGAACCCTTAATAATTTATAAATTATTATTTTGTCATATCTTGCGCTGTCTGACGTCTCCCCTGGCGCACTTTTCTGTTGTCTGTCCCCCAGGGAGGAGGTTATATGTAGATCCTTGTAATTGGTTCTCCCTTTCCACCCTACTCTCCCTTCACCCTCCCGGATCGCCTCTCTCACCACTGGTCCTCAAGGGATCATCTGTCCTGGATTCTCTGTGTTTTGAGTTCCTATATGTACCAGTGTACATCCTCTGGTCTAGGCAGATTGGTACGATGTTTAAGCCCTGTTGAAAGAGAGATGTTTGGCCAATATAGGCTAATTCACAGTCCATGAATTATTCACTTGTACAGAGTCAATCCTTTTGCAGCTGGATGCTACTTACACAAAAAACGGGGGTTAATTTGTCAGGGGGATTTTACAATAATGATCACTAAGAAAGTCAGTCATGGGTATTTTTTTATTCTTTGATTTTTAGTCTACTTTTGTCATTGTGTCTATGGTGTGTCTGTTGTAGACAGCACATTAATGGGTCCTGTTTTCTTGTTCATACTACTACTCTCTGTGTCTTAACAGGTGCATTTAATCCATTTGCATTCAGTGCAATTAACAATAAATAGGAATTCACTGCTGTCATTTTCCTGTGTATTGTGTGTGTGTGGTGCTCCTGGTTTCTTTTTTTTTTAAAACAATTTATTAGGGGCTCATACAACTCTTATCACAGTCCATACATATACATACATCAATTGTATAAAGCACATCTGTACATTCTTTGCCCTAATCATTTTTTTCTCCTCTTTTCTTTTTTTACATTTTATTAGGGACTCATACAACTCTTACCACAATCCATACATATACATACATCAATTGTATAAAGCACATCCACACATTCCCTGCCCCAATCATTCTCAAAGCATTTGCTCTCCACTTAAGCCCTTTGCATCAGGTCCTCTTTTTTTTCCCCTCCCTCCCTTCTCCCCCCCTCCCTCATGTGCCCTTGGTAATTTATACATCGTTATTTTGTCATATCTTGCCCTATCCAGAGTCTCCCCTCCCCCCTTCTCTGCTGTCCCTCTCCCAGGGAAGAGGTCACATGTGGATCCTTGTAATCAGTTCCCCCTTTCCAACCCACTCACCCTCCACTCTCCCAGCATCGCCCCTCACACCCTTGGTCCTGAAGGTATCATCCACCCTGGATTCCCTGTGTCTCCAGCCCTCATGCTCCTGGTTTCTTTAGTAATATAATTATCTGTACTAAGTTCATTTTGTTTAATGCTTAATAAATCTTTATGACTTTTCTCTTATTTTAATAAGATTTATTTATTTTCTTTGAGGTCACCTTATGTTTTGTTATCTTATTTCCAAATTTTATGTTGTCTGATCTGGCTTGAGGTTAACTCAGCTTCCTGTCCTCTTAGATCTATAATTACATTATTTACTCTTCTCTCCCCCCACATTTATAACTTTGTAATAGCATCTGTTTAATTTGGTCCCTCGTATCCTTGTTATAAAGATTCTGTGTGGTGTAACTACCTAGTGTGCCATCTTAACAGAAGTCTTGAAGTTTTAACAAAATTAAAAACTGTGTTGGCAGTAAAAAGGCCAGGAAAGTTAAACTGGAGAATTTTTTCCATCACAACAATACACTTGCTCATGTTTCCAAGGTAACAAGGGCTGTCCCACAACAAGTTCCTTGTGAATCTTACCCTGTCAACCCCATTGTCCCCAGCTGTTCCTTCAGATTTCTTTGTGTTCTCAAAAGCCAAGGACTATTGAAAAGACACATTTTGTGTCACCTGAAGATGCCAAACTGATATGATGGCATAGCATAAATGCAATAATGCAGAATACTTTGGGAAAGTGTTAAAGAGATGAATACACCATCTTCGTATGTATAAACAGCTAAATGGGATACATGTTGAGAACAATAACTTCACATTATGCTAGTTTTGCTTAATAAAAGTTTCTATCCTAATGTGACAATATTTTTCATTTATCCTCAAATTTTTTCACTCCTTTTTCCATTATCCTCCTATGCATATGTCTTTTTGGTTCTCTGGAGTTATATCCTTGGACTTCTTTCTTCTCATTCTACATACTTCTGGACAATTACATCCAATCTAATGACTACAGATGAACCTGAGACTGGGAATTTGACCCGATTTACAACAATCACATCCTTTGCATGCCTCTCTCTCACTGCTCTAGTCCTCACCCTCATCCTTCAGCCAAACCTGATTTTTTCACCCAATAGATGAAGTCATCCTTGCTTCTATATGCCTGTAATGTCGTTACAAGTCATTCACTACACACTAACCTCCCTTTACTGTTTGTTGTTTTTTCCAAATACAGGCTTTACTCTTCTCCATCCATCTAAATAGAATTGATTCCATTGGGGCCCCAATGTGCCCTCTACAGCCTTCTATGTACTTGCACGCATTCTATAGCTCTTATAGCATGAGAATATAAGGCAGGAAAAGAAAAGGAAAAAGTGTTGTAGAACTATAAATAAAGGGGGAACTTTTGAACTTAAAACGACATCCCAAGAATAATCTGCTCCCGCGGTGCAGAGTTCCTCAATCACGGTATGCACTGTGCTTCAAGATCTCTCCCATTGATCCCTCCACTAAAAACAGACCATATCCCATACTAAGTGTTTTAAAAGACTAAAAACCTTTCTGTAATCCATTATCCCCATTGGTAAAAAAATCACTCAGTCTATGTAGTAAATGAGCAAAAATGGGGAGAGGGTAGATTTATGAAGACTACACTGCATAAAGTGAAGTTTCAAAGATAAAAAAGAATGAATAAAAATTCTTTAATAACTGAATAATTGAATTTCCAACTCCATAGATTTAACCTTAAATACAAAATTGATAAGATTTGAAGTCCCGGGGGAACCTATTTGGGACTTGTCTCCTCCAAGATGGTTTTATCTCTAAGTTTTGACCCAGGAGTTAGATTATATTCTCTGCCATTACTATGACCCAAAGGGAACAATAGGTAGGTGGGGCACTTACTCTTTTTGTCTCTAATGAGGCTCTCAGGGATTCTGGCCCCACCAACCATAGAGCCTCCTGTAAATACCTCTCTGTGATTCCCTCAGACATCTTTCATGTACACAGGACTAAAACCATGAATGCCCACTTCTCACTTTCTCTTGTATTTCCAAGACTTTCCAAACTTGACCATGAAGAAAATATTGGTCAGCTATGCAGCGGTGATGAATACATAACACCTACATGACCAACCTCCAACAGGTAATATTTCCACAAAGGACACATTGGTTGTTGCTTTTGTTTGTTTCATTGTTTGTTTATAAGACTAGAAATTATATTAGGAATGCCCTTGGATAAATTTTTGACATCCAGTGACCAACAGAAGTCGTAATCAAACAACTTGTAAGATAAACACATCAGTATTCAAATGCTTCTCTTTTCTTTGGCTAAAAATGAGTGAAGTTGAGAACTGAAAAAAATGTCAGAACAGACACATATAGTGACAGAATTGCTGTGTGTTTGTCAATTATAAATATACCACACAAGAGTTCAGGAGTTCAATAGGAGTTGAATCAGGAATAAGTATAGGAAATTAGGAGTGTAGGTCAACTGGACAGATCTCTTAGCAAATCAATGAACTGATTTGCAAACGTCCTAAACTGCAATTCTATTGGCAACCTTTTATCCATCCATATCTAGGTCTCTGAACTTGCTGTTGTGCATGAACCTGATTCTGTGGCTGTGAGTGAAGCAAATCAGTCGAGTGTCTCTGAGTTCCTCCTCCTGGGGCTCTCCAGGCATCCTCAGCAGCAGAAGCAGGTCCTCTTCGTGCTCTTCCTGAGCATGTACCTGGCCACAGTCCTGGGAAACCTACTCATCATCCTGGCCATCAGCACAGACTCCCGCCTGCACAAACCCATGTACTTCTTCCTCAGCAACCTGTCCTTTGTGGACCTCTGCTTCTCCTCCACTATAGTCCCCAATATGCTGACCAACACACTCAGCAGTGAGACCATGTCTTTCCTGGAGTGTCTCATGCAGATATATTTTTTCAATATGTTTGGTGACGTGGACAATTTCCTCCTAGCTGTGATGGCTTATGACCGCTTTGTTGCTGTGTGCCACCCCTTACACTACACAACTAAGATGACTCATCAGTTCTGTGCCCTGTTGTTCACTGGCTCTTGGGTCATTGCCATTCTGAATGCTCTGTTGCATACCCTGATGATGGCTCGACTCTCATTCTGTGTGGACAATACTATCCCTCATGTCTTCTGTGAAATGACTGCTCTCCTGAAACTGTCCTGTTCTGACACACACCTCAATGAGATGATGATGCTTACTGAGGGGGGTCTGATCATGATGATACCATTGGTTTGCATCCTAGTTTCCTACATTTGCATCACCTCTGCTGTCCTGAGAGTCCCATCCACAAAGGGAAAATGGAAAGCCTTCTCCACCTGTGGCTCCCACCTGGCTGCAGTGTCCCTCTTCTATGGCAGTATCATTTCCCTATATTTCAACCCTTCATCCTCCCACTCAGCTGAGAATGACATTGCAGCTGCCGTGATGTACACAGTGGTGACCCCATGCTGAACCCTTTCATCTACAGCCTCAGGAACAAGAGCATTAAAGGGGCCCTAACAAAAATTATTTCTATGAATTGTTTGTATGTTCAATAATAAATCTTTTTCACTACTTTGTAAAAGGCAGCAGTTGTTCATTTATGTATTTGTCTTGGGAAATTGAATGTACAGAGTTTTTTAATTTTTATTGTGAATTGGGTAAAGGTTGGAAAGCAAATTAGCCTCCCAGTCAACAACACTCGCAAGATTTGTGTCACATCATGGACTGCAATTCCTACAGTGGAACATCAATTATCCTTGTTCCTTCCTGCTTCTTGTTTCTTCTCCTCTTTCTTTCCTAATCCTTCCAATCTTCATTTTGATCATACCACGGTCACTCTCTGACGCTCACATTCTATTCATTTCTCAATGTGCAACAGGAAGGATTTAGTAGTCCATTGAGGGTTCCAGGAAATCCTAATTCTTCCAGGCATTTATCTGAGCTTTAAGTATCACAAAACATTAAGCAGAAATACAGGTGATATAAACAAGAAATAAGGTAATATAACCAAGAAGAAATAAGTTCCTCAATTCCAGTGCGTAGGCTTGTCAATTTCAGCTTTTCTTGTCAATGTGCTCAGTTATTTGAACATAGATCCTCGCTTACATTCTAAATTTCCACTCTCATGTATAACAAACCTTCTCCAAATGGCTGTACAATACCTACAGTTTTTATCTTACAGAACTTATATATTTCTATTAGGTTCCTTGAGAAAATTTACTAAGTATTCATTTTGTTTCTGCATTAACACATAGTGAAAATTTTGCTATTTAATATGTGCTTTCAAACTCATTTTGAAAGCACTAAAAAGAAATGTTTAAAAATCAAGAAATATTTAACACTGGGTAAAATAACCACTGAACAGGAAACTCTGGGTTTTAAGAAAGAATGAGGAAAATAGGACAGTTTTCCTTAACTTCTCCTTTCAGAGAGGTGGATAAGAGGACATCTTGTGTGAAATCTGGTAAAATTCAGAATCCAAAGCTGTTTCTGAGACAAGGATATTATTTTTATTATACTTGTCAGATTTGTATATTAAGGGACATGGGAATTTTTTCAATATTGAATCTATAAATTTCCAAAGTCTCCAAACTCTGTCAAAAAGGGCCTGTTCCTAGAAGACATATTTGATGGAATGATGATCACTAGCCTTTGTTTTGTGTGTGAGCATGTAGCTAAAGGTGGGGCTCAGAATAGGGGTTGTGTTTTCAAATGTCTCCTTTACTCTAGAAACTATAAAATGTTTTATTTCAGGTACATCCTGTGTTGCTACCTTTACAGAAAGTAATTGATTTCAGTAGGTTTTGAAACATACTAACATGTCGTTGTTTCTAGTATTTCTATACAGACTTTAAAAATCTCTATATATTTGTTACTATTGCTTTTGTTCCTAACTTGATTCACATTCTCTTGACTGGTTCGCTAGAGGCTTACTGTACCATGTGTTTCCTATGAATTGGGTCTTGCCTTCAATCGATTTTCATTATTGCCTATTTTTAATTGTTTTATTTGATCTGAGTATCATGGGTCTCTTTCCCCATAAATATGCAATGTGTGCATCTTTTTTTACCATTTATTCATGAAACACATCCTAAAACATTCTTGAAATACATACTTGAATATTAGTTGTTGTCAAGTTAGGTCCAGGAGCACTGGCCTACAGGGGTTCTGAAGCAGTCTCTTTATGGCAGCAGATGGCCACCTCTTCCTCCCAAGAACAGCTGGTGGCTTCCAACTGTTGATGTTTTGTTTAACCGGTCAGTGCTTAGCTACGGTGTTACAAGGGCTGCACAAAAACGGCCATGTGTTCTTCCTTTTCTATGATTTACTCCTATAATAAATAATATGTAACTAAGGAGCACTGTTAGTATATTTTTGTAGGTATCCTCATGTATTTTATAAGAATTAATCCATTTTTTAAAAGGACATTTGGGATGTTCCTTGATACTTCAAGAAATATTACTCAATCGCTTACTAGAGCATATTTAAAATGTTATTTACTTGGTAAGAGTTAACAAAGTAAATTATGTTTCCCTTTGAAATTTTCTATACTAATTATGGCGCGCTATTACTTAATTTTCCCTGGTGTGTCAATCATCTTTTATCTGAAGTCTGGTTGTTCCATTTCCATTACATTGGGTTTCTGTTCCCTAATCTCAAGTTTTACTCATCAAAGATAATGTAAGGACACATTTAGGGTCCCTAATACATACCATGACTATGCAAAACCAATAGAGTCTGTGGATCATAAAAAATGATGGATACTCTTCAGAAGAATGGGAATTCCAGAACACTTCAATGTGCTCATGCAGAACCAGTACATGGATCAAGAGACAGTTGTGTGAACAGAACAAGGGAACACTGATGGTTTAAAATTAGGAAAAGTGTGTGTCAGGATTGTTGCCTCTCAACATATTTAATCTCTATTCTGATCAAAGAATCAGAGAAGTTAGACTATATGAAGAAGAGCTCAGCATCAGGAATCAAGGAAAGTTTATTAACAGCCTTTGAAATGCAGATGACACACCTTGCTTGCTGAAGTGAGGAGGACTTGAAGCACTTGCTGGTGAAGATCAAGGATTGCAGACTTCAATTGTGGATTGAGTGGCTTAAGGTCACCGTAAAGAAAACAAAAATCCTCACAACTGGACCAGTGGTTTGCATCATGATAAAAGGAGAAAAGATGGAAGTTGTCAATGGTGTCACCTTCCTTGGAACGATAGTCACTGCTCCTGGGAGCAATAATCAAGAGATCAACGAACCCATTGTACGGGGTAAAATTGGGGCACAAGTCCTCTGTGGTGGTGAAAAGCGACGATGTCACTTTGAGGACTGAGGTTTGCCTGACCCAAGTCATCGCAGTGTCAATCACCTCACACACATGAGAAAGTTGGACATTCAGAAAGAAAACCACAGAATAATTTATTCCTTTGAGTTATGGTGCTGGCAAAGACTATAGAAAGTACCATAGACTACCAAAAGAAAAACAAATCTGTCTTGGAAGAAATACAGCCCGAAGGCTCCTTAGATGCAAGAAGAGTGAGACTTCATCTCGTATTCTTTGAACACGTTATCACAATTCTTCTTTGGAATTCCGTGGTACTTTCAAGATTCTTGACCAGCAGCATAATTCAATTGCATCAATTCTTCTTTCATCTTTCTTATTTGTTGGACAACTTTGACATGCATATGAAACCATTGAAAATACCATGTCTTGTCTCAGAAGCCCTCTCATGTGTCCAAACCAATACACTTGTTATATTTTTGAGCATTAATTGTGGATCCAAGCAAAATGAAATCCTTGACAACTTTGATCTCTTCTCTATTTAGTATGATGTGGGGATTTTTATTCTTCTATTGAGTTGTAATCCATACTAAAGTTTGTAAGCTTTTATCTTCATCAGGTAGCTCTTCAACAATTCTTTTCTTTAAGCAAGCAAGGTCTTGTCATCTGCATTTTGAAGGTTCTAAGTGACTGTCCCATCCTAATTCTGCATTCTTCATCTAATCCATCTTGGATTATATGCTCATCAAACAGCCTGAGTACCATGGTGAAAAGATACAACCCAGACACCCTTTCCCATTGTTAAAACATGAGTAATTCCTGTGCTCTGTTAGAAAGACTGTCTCTTGGTCCATTTTCAGGTTCTGAATGTTCAGGTTGTTATTGTTGTTGTTAGGTGCCATCAAATAGGTTCAGACTGAAAATGACTCTATGTACAACAGAGCAAACCACAGTCCCATCCTGTGCCATCCTCACAACAGTTGCGATGCTTGATCTCAATGTGGCAGCCGCTGTATCAATTCATGATACAGTGAGGATTTCCCTCTTTTTCACTGCCCTTCTACTTTACCACGTGTCATGTGGTCTTCCAGGGACTGATCTCTCCTGATGCCATGTCCAAGATAAGTGAGATGAAGTCTTGCCATCCTTTGCTTCTGAGGAGTATTCTATCATGATACATTTGTGTGTCCTTCTGGAAGTCCACATTCATTCCAATATTATTTGACAGCACCACAATTCAAATGCATGATTCTTTGTTTTGAGGGTTTTTATTAAGTAAGGCTGAATGTTCACTAATATTCATTCCCAGTGGGAGAGCCATGCCTACCAGATTAACACATGGCATAATACAACCATAAATCATTAGGGGTTAAACTAGTAAGTATATGATAGTCTCAACTCATCATTCATTTGGCACCCATAATGCAAGAGAAGGGAACCCAAGTCCATTGACCAACCATGAGTTCTATACCCTCTGGAGAGCAGTCCTCTACTTTTGATCATGCAAGGGAGTTTCAACCTTAAGTTCCAGGGCTACAGGTGAGTTTGAGGTAGAGCTCGATTCACTGAGTGGAGTTTCCACATCACATCTTTCTGTTGTAGTCCATGAAGAATATTGTGTACATTGAAAAAAGCAGTCTAAAGTCCAAGTAATCTATAGCACATGGTCTCAGTCACCAAGGGATGTATAGGAACTAGGTCAAAAGTGTCCAATTAGAAACAGTGCCAGGCATATTCTCCCCTTTAGTCCTATACAGATCTTGTTAAGCAATTTTCCCCCAATAATAGGTTGTTCTTTTCTGTTTCTTAACAGAAAAAATATAATCGCCTTAATCAAGACAGGAATGTTCTCCATTTAACATGAATCAATCTTTTATACTTTTCCTTATTAAATGTCCAATTTTCATATTCATGTACACAAGTAAAAATTCATAGCTTGTGTCAGGCACACCTTGCCCTCAAAGCGACATCCTGTCTTTAACACTGAAGAGGTCTTGTGAAGCTGACATATCCAATGCAATGCTCTATTGGGTTCTTGACTGCTGCTTTTATGAGCATTGAGTGTAAAGACAAGCGAGATGAAGTCCATCATCGCTGCCTTCTTTTCTCTGTTTATTCATGATCCTCTCTTTGGTCCCCTTATGAGGATTTTTATGTTCTTTACAATGAGTTACAATCCATACTGTAGACTGCAAGCTTTGATCTTCATTGGCAAGTGCTTCAAATCATCTTCACTTTCAACAAGCAAGGTTGTGTCATTTGCATATTGAAAGTTGTTAATAAGTCTTATGCAAGGTTCCCTCTTCCTCTCACAAAATAGCAGTCTCAGCAAAAAAAGAAGGAGGAAAAAATTCTCCCAAACAGACTTCCTGACTGAGGATGGGGAAATCAGTGGAGGAAGCACCTATGTCCCCAAGCCAGTCAGCTATGTTGAAGAACTAAATGACCAATGAGAGAAGTTTCATTCCTTTGACACAGTCAGGATGGTGATGGGTTTAGGGCACCTCCAGTGGACCATTCTATCTTGCCCACTATACAGACTGCTAGAGAACCAAATATAAATCCAAAGACTTGGACTTCTCATTCTATACTGCTACACTATGCCACACTGACTTTCTAGGGGATCTTCCATGTGATATATCAGAAGATTCAATTAAGGAATTCTTTAGTAGTGTAACTTTTAGTACAGTGTACTTATCTCATGAATCCAACAGTCCAGAAAGGTTATGCTGAATTTGAAGACCCAGATTTCCTGTTCGGTGCCCTGTGTCTCACTGAAGAGTCTCTAAGTAACAGGAAAATCCACGTGGATGTTGTTTATCAAGAACCGAGTAATGTTAGTCTCCTGGCTGAGAGATTCTGACAAAACAGATACAGACTGGAGTGCCCATCCTACCACAGGCAGTTGTGATGCCTACCCATCTAGAATAGGTGATCATTGCTTTACAGGAGAGTATTGTGATCATTATTATTCATGCTATGTTTGTATTGGTTTTCATGACAAGTATCTCACATTGGGATATGAATGTATATGGAGTTTGAAATCAATAGGACACCCCAGGCAGCACAGACCATGATGGAGGCTATGACTCCAGATAGGCAGTGACAGAAAACCATTTGGTAGAAGATGTCAAAGAGAGGGAGACTTCAGTGGAGTTGGGGACTCCTATAAAGACTAATATGACAGATGGAATGATCAGTCACAGGTTCCCTTCTGTCTGAATATAGGAGTTATGATATAGGTCCACCTACAAAGACAAAAACTGAATCTAAAGCCTTCGTGTGCTCCTGAGAAAGAAGATTCATCTGCTAGCTCCTCCCCATCTAGTTCAGAAGCTTCTATCCCTGGAAGAGCAAAGACTATTCACACAGCTACTAAAGAGCAAGAAGTCGAAAAGTGGCTACAGAAGAAGAAGGAGAAAGTATAAAATCTACTGGAAAACCAAAACGACAGCAACAGCCTCAGCAGAGAAACCCAGGCTGACATCATGAAGAAATCAAGTGTGGGAAAAGAAGGGGGCAGAAAGGGAGTCATCACAAGCTGATATCTCCACCAATTCTGGCAGAAGTAAGTCAGATCAGGATACATGAAAGAAATAAGGTGAAAAGTCTCTGGGAAATGAAGCATTCACTAAGGAGAAAGGTTGTTACTCTCCAACTTCTAAGCCTCCTAAACTTGATACGTTCTAAAGGTCGTGCCAGCCCCACCAACAAAGAACCATGTTTGGGTGAGGCTAAGTCTAATCCTCCTAATCTATCTCAAAGCTCAGACACAGAGAAGCAACCCCCTACATGTCTTGAAGGAAAGGTAGTTCAACTGTCTGAAGAAGACCCAGCAGGAAAATAAAATAAAATTGATAAGGTACATGTCCCAAGAGGCCCAAGTAGGAACCCAGCCTGGTCCAGGAGACAGAGGGAACTAAGTCCACTGGAATGAGTCCGATAGGAAAGATGGCAAAAATGATCAAGATTCCAGATCTGAACCTGAACCAAAGAAACCTGAAGAACATCCAGCCTTCAAGTGTAATTGTCCAAGTAAGTATGCTGCCCTCTCAATTGACGGTGAAGATGGAAACAAGAGGAAAACTTACAATTAGTAGACCTCTACATCCTACCCTTTCTTCTATTCTCTCTCCACCCCAGGCCCCTGAAGAGCAGATCAAACCTCTCCCCAGACACCCAACAAAATAAAGGTCATAATCTCCTAAAAATTAATAAAAGAGGGGGGGAAGTCCTCTTCTAATTCTGCTGCCCCATTCTTCTTCATATAGTCCAGCTTCTCTGATTATTTGACTGGCTTATTGTGAGAAGATACAACCCAGAGGAAACACACCTTTCCTGATTTTCAATCACTCAGTGCTCCCTGGTTCTGTTCTCACAACTGCCTCTTTGTCCATGTTCAGCTTCCTCATGAGCACAAGTGCTCTGGAATTTGGTATGGGCCACTCAGTCCAATGCCTTAATATAGTCAATAAAACATAAGAAAATATCTTTCCGCCATTCACTGCTTTGAGTCAATCTCCATCTGATGAGAGTAATGATATCCTTCATGCTGGGAGTAACAGGCCGCTTACTTTGATTTTATTTTTTGATAGTATTTTGTTTATCCTGAATTTCTTTCTTTTACATATGAATTCATGATTAATTTTTCCATTTCTTTGAAGAATTGTACTGAGATTAGGTACTGACTTCCATTGAGGGCATTTGATAAGGCTGGCATTTTCACGTTAGTAAGCTTTCCTTTCCATGAACATGAGGTTCAGAAATATCCCCATGTATGTGTGTTTTTGTTTCTTGTAGAAGTGTTTTATAGTTTTCTTTGTATAAGTCTTTTGTGTTTCTGGTTGGATTAATGCCTAAGTATTTTATCATTTTGTGTGTTTATTGTAAATGATATTGTTCTTTTCATTTCGTTTCTAAGTCCTCCTCTTTAATGTACAAGAATCCAATTGAGTTTTATACGCTGGTTTTATAGCTTGCTGCATTGTGAATTTGTTTTTTTCAAATAGTTCCAGGAACCTGTTTATAAGTCTTTGGTGTCATTTGCCAATACAGAGAGTTTTTCCTTCTTGTTTGAAAGATTTACCTCTGACTAGGGCTACCAGGACTATATTAAATAAGAATGGTGGGAATGAGCAACCTTATGTCACTAGTGATATGATACGAAGGGGAATGTTTTCCACTTCTACCCATTAAATGAAATGCTGGCCACTGATTTCGTATGAAAGGTCTTTATGATTTTATTGTGTTGAGGAATTTGTCTCCATTCATATTTGATTGAGTGTTTTAAGTAGAATGAATGTTGAATTTTAATGAATACCTTCTCTGTATCTATTGATCTAATCACAAAATGTGTTATTTGTTTATTTGTTTTATATGAAGGATGATACTGTTTTTCTAATATTGATATGAGATATTGCATACCACATACGAATTTCACTTAATCATGGGACATTATCTTTTTTTGCATTATCATTTTAAAGTGGTGTTAAATTTTTTGGCTAAGATTTTGTTGAAAATTTTATAACATGGCTCCTCCCCCGTGCTCACCTCGGAACTTGCTGACTGCGCGGCCCAGAGGAGCCGAGCCGGGCGGCGGGGGCGGTGGGAGGCCACAGTGCGCAGGGGTCTCCCGGTCTCCCGCGTCCCCTCAGCCTCGCAGGGAGCTCGCGCCCTCGCCAAGCCGAGCTCCCCCCACACACGCCCTTTTTTTCCCTCCCTCCCGAAGGCGCTGAGCGGCGCCACCCTCCTGCCGGAGCCCGGCACTTACACAGCCCCCTCCGACTTTCAATGTTCCACACTTTCAGGCCAGAGCCTCCTCCGCTTCTTTTTTTCCCTCACCCCTCCCCCCCCACCCCAGCTGCCTCCAGGTCCTTAAGGAAGGGTTTTTTTTTTCTGTCGCCCTCCCCCACACCGTAGCGGCGTGCGAGCGGGCCGAGTTTTCCAAGAAATAACTCCACCAAGATGTCCAGTGATAGGCAAAGGTCGGATGATGAGAGTCCCAGCACCAGCAGTGGGAGTTCGGATGCAGACCAGCGAGACCCAGCCGCTCCGGAGCCTGAAGAACCAGAAGAAAGAAAACCTTCTGCCACCCAGCAGAAGAAAAACACCAAACTCTCTAGCAAAACCACCGCTAAGTTATCCACTAGTGCTAAAAGAATTCAGAAGGAGCTAGCTGAGATAACTCTTGATCCTCCTCCTAACTGCAGTGCTGGGCCTAAAGGAGATAACATTTATGAATGGAGATCAACTATACTTGGTCCACCAGGTTCTGTATATGAAGGTGGTGTGTTTTTTTCTGGATATCACATTTTCCTCAGATATCCATTTAAGCCACCAAAGGTTACTTTTCGCACCAGAATCTATCACTGCAACATCAACAGTCAGGGAGTCATCTGTTTGGACATCCTTAAAGATAACTGGAGTCCTGCTTTGACTATTTCAAAGGTTTTGCTGTCTATTTGTTCCCTTTTGACAGACTGCAACCCTGCGGATCCTCTGGTTGGAAGCTTAGCCACTCAGTATTTGACCAACAGAGCAGAACATGACAGGATAGCCAGACAGTGGACCAAGAGATACGCAACATAATTCACATAATTTGTATGCAGTGTGAAGGAGCAGAAGGCATCTTCTCACTGCGCTGCAATTCTTTATAGCCTTTACAATACGGACTTCTGTGTATATGTTATACTGATTCTACTCTCAGCTTTTATCCTTTGGAGAGTGGGAGACTCCCGAAAAAGGTAAATGCTATCAAGAGTAGAACTTCGTAGCTGTAGATTAGTTATGTTGAAAACGCCTACTTGAAAGTCTTGCTTCTTTGGGATATCAAAATGTATTTTGTGATGTACTAAGGATACTGGTCCTGAAGTCTACCAAATATTATACTGCATTTTAGCCTAATTCATTATCTGTATGAAGTTATAAAAGTAGCTGTAGATGGTTAGGAATTATGTCATTTGTATTAAACCCAGATCTATTTCTGAGTATGTGGTACATGCTGTTGTAAAACTGCTTTACCTTTTACCTTTGTCAGTTTATAATGAGAGGATTTCCTTTTACCCTATGTAGCTCAGAGAGCACCTGATGTATCATCTCAAACACAATAAACATGTTCCTGAAAAAAAAAAGAAAATTTTATAATCTATAATTACAAGGGATATTTGGTTTATAATACTTAATTCTGGTGATGCCTTTGTATGTCTTAGATATCAAGTTTATTATTGTTTCATAAAATGCATTTCACAGTAGATTATCTTTTTATATTATAGAATCATTGGTGTAGAATTGGTTTTACCTCTTATTTTTTTAATGTTTGGTAGAGTTGTCTGCTAATAAAATGTGGTCCTGGATTTTTTGATATCATGAGTTTTTAATGACTAGCTATATTAAATCATTAAAAACAGATTATGTTTTATACCACAAGCTGTAAAAGATTTAGAATAATTCTCTAATTCATTATTTGCATTGGTAAAGTCATCTCTCAGTCTATGCAGTAGATGATGACCAGACATTCATGAGGTGAGCAGAAGAATTTAGTCAGATAACACTGAAAGTTTCTGAACGAAGAAAGTATGAAGAAAAATATTTAAATAACAAAATTTCCAAACCCATAGACTTAAGCCTAAGTCACAAAAGTAATAAGATTTGAGATCCCAAAGGATTCAGTTTGATATTGCTCTCCACATGGATTGATTCATATCTCAGTTTTGATCCAAGAGTTAGATAATATTCTCTGCCATTACTATTTGACCCAAAGGGACCAAAAGGATGGTGGGGAAATTACTCTAGTCTTATGTCTAATGAGGCTCCCAGGGAATCTGGCCCAACAGCCAGAGTCTCCTTCCTGTAAATACCTCCCTGTGATTCCCCCAGACACCTTCCATGCACATAGGATTAAGACCATGAGGACCTGCTCATCACTGACTCTTGTATTTCCAAGAATTTTCAATCCTCACCATAAAGAGAAGAATTGGCCAGTTATACAGAGGTGAAGAATACATGATATTTACACCACCAACCTCCTGCAGGTAATATTTCTGCAAAGGAGACATTGGGTTTTGCTTTTGTGTACTTGTTGTTAAAGGTTTGAAATTCTTTTATGAACCACATTGGATAAAATTTTCAGATTCAGAAATCAATAGATCAGGTCTCAAATCAAACAACTGCTGAAACAAATCCAGTAGTATCCAACTATTTCTATTTTCTTTAGGAGCTACAAGGAACATAGAATGAAGAATCGAAATTTAAAAAATTTTAAATAAGAGCAGACACATATAGTCACAGAATACGGTGTGTATTCTTGTGAGTTTGGTCATTATAAATATACCACACAAGAGATAAGGAGCCCAGTAGGAGTCAATCAGGACTGAGTACAGGAAATTAAGAATGTAGGTCAAGTGGACAAATATTGTCTTAGCAAATTATTGAACTGATTTATAAACATTTCTTAAACTGGAGTTTGATTGGCTACATTTTATTCATCCATATCTAGGTCTCTGAACTAACCTGTTCTGTGGCTATGAGTGAAGCAAATCAGTCGAGTGTCTCTGAGTTCCTCCTCCTGGGGCTCTCCAGGCATCCTCAGCAGCAGAAGCAGATCCTCTTCATGCTCTTCCTGAGCATGTACCTGGCCACAGTCCTGGGAAACCTGCTCATCATTCTAGCCATCAGCACAGACTCCCGCCTGCACACCCCCATGTACTTCTTCCTCAGCAATCTGTCCTTTGTGGACCTCTGCTTCTCCTCCACCATAGTCCCCAATATGCTGACCAACACACTCAGCAGTGAGACCATGTCTTTCCTGGAGTGTCTCACACAGCTGTATTTTCTTATGGCCCTTGCTATCACGGACAATTTCCTCCTGGCTGTGATGGCCTATGACCGCTTTGTTGCTGTATGCCACCCCTTGCACTACACAACTAAGATGACCCCTCAACTCTGTGCCCTGCTGGTCACTGGTTCTTGGGTCATTGCCATTCTGAACGCTCTGTTGCATACTTTGTTGGTGGCCCGACTCTCATTCTGTGTGGACAATACTATCCCTCACGTCTTCTGTGAAATGACTGCTCTCCTGAGACTGTCCTGCTCTGACACACACCTCAATGAGATGATGATTCTTACTGAGGGGGGTCTTATCATGATGATACCATTGATTTGTATCCTAGTTTCCTACATTTGCATCACCTCTGCTGTCCTGAGAGTCCCATCCACAAAGGGAAAGTGGAAAGCCTTCTCCACCTGTGGCTCCCACCTGGCTGCAGTGTCCCTCTTCTATGGCACCATCTTTGCTGTGTATTTCAGCCCATCATCCTCTCACTCAGCTGAGAATGACATTGCAGCTGCCGTGATGTACACAGTGGTGACCCCCATGCTGAACCCTTTCATCTATAGCCTCAGGAACAAGGACATGAAAGGGGCCCTAACAAAAATAATTTCTATGAATTGTTTTTATGTTCAACAATAAATCTTTTTCACTACTTTCTAAAAGGTAGCTGTTATTCATATATGTATTTGTCTTGGGAAACTGAAACTGTAAAAAAGATAAAAAAATTTTCTTCTGAATTGGGTAAAGGTTTCAGGACAGATTATTTTTCCAGTCAACAACTCTAGCCCAATTTGTATCACATCATTGCTTGCAGTTCCTAAATGTAGCATCATTTATCCTTCTTCCTTCCTGCTTCTTGTTTCTATTCTTCCTTTTTTCCTAATCCTTCTGATCATTATTTTGATGATACCACGGTTCCTCTGTCTGACACTCACATTCTATTCATTTCTAGATGTGCAACAGGAAAGGATTTAGTTCTTTTAGGGCTCCAGGAAATCATAATTCTTCCAGGCATTCATCTGAGCTTTATGCATCATCCAACTTTAAGCAGAAATACACATAATTTAACAAGAAATAAGGTAATACAAGCAAGAAAAGAATAACTTCCTCAATTCCAGTGCACAGGCTTGTCAGTTTCAGCTTTGCTTTGTCAATGTGCTCAGTTATTTCAACATAGATCCTCACTTACATCCTAGATTTCCACTCTCATGTATAACAAACCTTCTCCAAATGGCCATACAATGTCTACAGTTTTTTTCTTATAGCACTTAGGTATTTCTGTCAGGTATCTTGAACAAATTTACTCAATATGCATTCTGTTTCTGCATTAACACATAATAGAAATTTGCTGTTTAATATGTGCTTTCAAACTCATTTTGAAAACACATGAAATTTTTTAATTTAAGAAATATTTAACACTGGGTAAAATAATCACTGAACAGGAAACTCTGGGTTTTAAGAAAGAATGAGGAAAATAGGGCAGGTTTCCTTAATTTCTCCTTTCAGAGAGATGGATAAGATGACATCTTGTGTGAAATCTTATAAAATTAAGAATCCAAGGCTGTTTCCTAGATTAGGATATTATTTTTATTTAACTTGTCAGAGTTGTATATTAAGGTACTTGGGAATGTTTTCAATATTTAATCTATAGAGTTCCCAAATCATCAAGCTTTGTCAGAATGGGCCAGTTCCTGGAAGGCAGGTTTGATGGAATTATGATCGCTAGCTTTTTTTTGTATGTGAGCATGTGGATAAAGGTGGGGCTAAGAATAGGGGTTGTACTTTCAAATGTCTCCTTTACTTAGAAACTATAACACATTTTATTTCCAGTATATCCTGTGTTGCTAGCTTTACAGAAATTCATTGACTCACTAGATTT
Organism: Tenrec ecaudatus; assembly: GCF_050624435.1. Lineage (NCBI taxonomy): Eukaryota > Metazoa > Chordata > Mammalia > Afrosoricida > Tenrecidae > Tenrec > Tenrec ecaudatus. The sequence goes on along the minus strand of NC_134541.1, from coordinate 108,345,984 downwards.
TGAAACATTCTAATATGTCTTTGTTTCTAGTATTTCTTATAGGCTTTAAAATCTCTACATATTTATTGCTATTCTTTTTGTTTCTAACTTGATTCACATTTTCTTGACTGGTTCTCTAGAGCGGTATTTCTCAACCTTCTTAATGACATGACCCTGTAATACAGTTCCTCGTGTTATGGTAAGCCCCCCAAACATAAAATTATTTTTGGTGCTACTTCATAACTGTAATTTTGTTATTGTGATGAGTCTGGCGACCCCTGTGAAAGAGTCATTCAACCCCTAAAGGGGTCATGACTCACAGGTTGAGAACCACTGCTCTAGTGTCTTGTACCATCTCTTTCTTATGAAGTGAGTCTTGGATTCGATCAATTTTAACTATTGTCTAGTTTTAAACTTTTTATTTTGTCTGAGTATCCTAGGTCTCTTTCCCCATAAATATTTAATTTATGTATCCTATTTTATCATTAATTCATGAAACACATCCTGAAATATTCATTGAGATACATACTTGAACATTAGTTATTGTCAAGCTAGGTCCAGGAGAACTGGCACACAGGGGTTCTCAGGCAGTCTCTTTTTTTTTTTTTTAACAATTTATTGGGGCTGATACAATTCTTTACACAGTTCATACATATACATACATCAATTGTATAAAGCACATCTGTACAGTCTTTGCCCTAATCATTTTTTTCTCTTTTCTTCTTTTACATTTTATTAGGGACTCCAACAACTCTTACCACAATCCATACATATACGTACATCAATTGTATAAAGCACATCCATACATTCCCTGCCCCAATCATTCTCAAGGCATTTGCTCTCCACTTAAGCCCCTTGCATCAGGTCCTCTTTTCCCCCCCGACCCTCCCTCCCCTTTCCCCCCTCCCTCATATGCCCTTGGTAATTCATACCTCGTTATTTTGTCATATATTGCCCTATTCGGGGTCTCCCTTCCCCCCTTCTCTGCTGTCCCTCTCCCAGGGAAGAGGTCACATGTGGATCCTTGTAATCAGTTCCCCCTTTCCAACCCACTCACCCTCAACTCTCCCAGCATCGTCCCTCACACCCTTGGTCCTGAAGGTATCATCCACCCTGGATTCCCTGTACCTCCAACCCTCATATGTACCAGTGTACAGTGTATATATATATTATATTAAATGAAGGGGGAAGTGCAGAGTGGAGACCCAAGGCCCAAGTGTCGGCCAATGGAGATCCCCTCATAGAGGGGCTTAGGAGAGGAGATGGGTTAACTAGGGTGTGAGGTAGTATTGATGAAGAACACAGCTTTCCCCCAGATCCTGGATGCTTCCTCCCCCCAACTACCATGATCCGAATTCTACCTTGCAGGGCTGGATAGGACTCAGGCAGTCTCTTTATGGCAGCAGATAGCCACCTCTTCCTCTCAAGAGCAGACAGTGGCTTCCAACTGTTGACCTTTGGGTTAACCGGTCAGTGCTTAGCTACGGTGTTATAGGATTCACAAATACAACCATGTGTTGTCCGTTTCCTATGATTTATATGCTAATAAATAATATGTCAACAAGCAGCTTTGTTATTATATTTTTGTAGATAGCCTTATGTATTTTATAAGAATTAATTCATTTTTTAAATGATATTGTGGAATGCTACTTAATATTTCAAGAAATATTACCCAATTTCACAAGAAGAAACTAAAAGGAAATAGAGGAAAGAACTAGGATGCAAATTTGCTTTTATAAAGGTCTCAATATAGGCATGTGGATATGTAAATATATTTACATATAATGATAGGGATATGGATCTATGTACATATGTATGTTACATATCAAGGTCACAGGCAGATATTGGGCTTCTACTCAAGTACTCTCTCAACACAAGAACACTTTGTCCTAATAACCTGATTTCCCATGATGCTCACCTTCCAGACACAATCACTGCCAACAAAATGGGTACATAAGCAAAAGAAAGCTGATGATGTCCCGCTGTCAAAAGAGATAGCGTCTGGGGTCTTAGGGCTAGAAGATAAACAGGAGACCATCTAGCTGAGAAGCAACAAAGTCCACAGGAAGAAGCACACCAGCCTGTGTGATCATGAAGTGTCTAAGGGATCAGGTATCAGGATCAAAGAACAAAATATCATATCATTGTGAATGAGGAAGAGTGTGGAGTGGAGACCCAAAGTCCATCTGTAGACAATTGGGCCTCCCCTTAAAGAAGGGCCGTAAGCATGGGACTAATCAGACAGGGTTCAATATAGCAATGATGAAATATAAAACATTCCTCTAATTCTTTAATGCTTCCTTCCCCCTCTCCCACTATCATGATCCCAATTCAACCTTACAAATTGGGCTAGACCAGAGCATATACACAGGTCTAGATAAGAGTTGGAAACACAGGGAATCTGAACAGATTAAACCCTTAGGACCAATAATGAAAGTAGCGATACCAGTAGGCAAAGGAAAAGGTGGGTAGGAGAAAGGGGGAATGGATCACCATGATATACATATAACCCCCTCCCAGGGTGAAAAAAAAGTGGGTGAAGGGAGACATTGGTCAGTGTAAGACATGAAAAAAATAATGATTTATCAAAAGTTCATGAGGGAGACAGAGCAGGGGAGGGAAGGGAAAAACTGAGGAGTCAATACCAAGGACTCAAGTAGAAAGAAAAATGTTTTGAAAATGATGATGGTAACAAATGTACAAATGTGCTTGACACATAGATGGATGTATGGATGGTGATAAGAGCTGTATGAGCCACCAATATAATAATTTTTTAAAAAAAACAATGGAAAGAAGTGGGTGAAGGGAGACGTCGGATGGTGTAAGATATGACAAAATAATAATAATTTCTAAATTATAAAGGGTTCATGGGGGAGGAAAGAGGGTGGAGCAGGGAAGGAGGGGAACAAATAAGGAGCTGATACCAATGGCTCAAGTAGAAAGCAAATGTTTTGAGAATGATGATGGCAACAAATGTACAAATGTGCTTGACACAAGGGATGGATGTATTGATTGTGATGAGAGTTGTATGAGTCTCCAATAAAATGATTTTTTAAAGAAGTAAATTTTCCTGCTCCTGTAAAAGTTTTACAGTCTTAGATATGGGGGTTGTTTTACTCTCCCTTCTAAAGTCTCTAAGAGGTCTAATTGACTCGATGACAGTGACTGTCTGACTTTTTGAAGTATAAATATAGGCCATGTTGCTTGTGTGCCATTGAGTTAATTCTGAGTAATCATGACTCGATATGACAGGGTAAGAGGGCCCCAGAGGGTTTCCGATGCTAAAATCTCTCTGGAATCTGACTGTCAGGTCTTCTTTATTGTGGAAAGACTGGTGAGTTCCAACCATCAACTTTGCTTTGGCAGCTGAATACTCAATCACTGAAACACAAGAGTGCCAATTTGATTCACCCTTATACTGAAAAAGAAAAGGAAAAATTTGTCCTGCAGTGAAGACAGCATTTTGCTTTTCTAGACCTGACAACTGCAGTATTGTGCAATAAAATATAATTCTGAAAGAGAAAACAAATTACCTAATTGCTTACCAGAACATATTTTAAATGTTTTTGTATACGTGGTAACAGTTAACATAGTAAATTAGGTTTCCCTTTGACAATTTCTGAACAAATTATGGTGTGGTATTAGTTACATATTCCAGGTATGCCAACATTCTTTTCTTGGGAGTCTAGTTGTTCCATTCCCATTACATTGGGTTTCTGTTCACTAATCTCAAGTTTTTCTCATTAAACACAATATAACGACACATTTAGGGTCTCTAACACATAGTACAACTATGCAAAGGCATTCAGCGCTGTGGATCATAGCAAACTATGGATACTCTTGAGTAGAATGGAAATTCCACAACACTTAATTGTGCTCATGCAGAACCTACACATGTATGAAAAGACAGTTGTGTGAACAGAACAAGGGAATATTCCCTGGTTTAAAATCAGGAAAGGTTTGTGTCAGGGTTGTCGCATCTAATCATACTTACTCAATCTCTATGCTGAGCAAAGAATCAAAAAAGTTAGACTATATGAAGAAGAGCTCAGCATCAGGATTCAAGGAAAGTTTATTAATAACCTTTGAAATGCAGAGGACATATACCTTGCTTGCTGAAAGTGAGGTGGTCTTGAAGCACTTTCTGATAAAGATCAAGGATTGCAGACTTCAATGTGGATTGAGTGGATTAAGCTCACTGTAAAGAAACCAAAATTCATCACAACTGGACCAGTGGTTAGAATCATGATAAAAGGAGAAAAGATGGAAGTTGTCAAGGTGTCACCTTCCTTGGAACCACAGTCACTGATCATGGGAGCAGCAATCAAGAGATCAAAGAACCCATTGTTCTGGGTAAAACTGGGGCACAAGTCTTCTGTGGTGTTGAAATGCAAGGACGTCACTTTGAGGACTGAGGTTTGCCTGACCCAAGCAACGATTCTTTCAATCACCTCACAAGCTTGTGAAAGTTGGACAGTCAATATGAAACCACAGAAGAATTGATGCCTTTTATGGTGCTGGCCAAGAATATGGAAAGTATGAGCGACTTCCAAAAGAAAAACAACCCTGCCTTGGAAGAAATACAGCCCGAAGGCTCCTTAAAGGAAAAGAGAGTAAGGCTTCATCTCGTATTCTTTGAACACATTATCAAAAAATTTCTTCTTTCATCTTTCTTATTTGCCAGCTTTGACATGCATATGAAGTCATTGAAAATACCTTGCCTTGTGTCAAAAGCACTCTCCTATGTCCAAAGCAATACATTTGTTAGATTTCTTGAGCACTAATTATGTATCCAAGCAAAATGAAATCCTTCACAACTTTGATCTCTTCTCCATTGCTCATGTAGTGAGAATTTTGGATCTTCTTCTATTGAGTTGTAATCCATACTAAAGGTTGTAAGCTTTGATCATCATCAGGAAGAGCTTCAGCAACTCTTTTCTTTTAGCAATCAAGGTCATGTCATCTGCATTTTGCAGGTTGTAAGTGACTGTCCTAGGCTAATTCTACATTCTTCATCTAGTCCATCTTGGATTATATGCTCAACAAACAGACTGAGTACCATGGTGAAAAGATACAACCCAGACACACTTTCCAATTGTTAAAACATGAGGAATTTCTGTGCTCTGTTAGACTGTCTCTTGGTCCATTTTCAGGTTCTGAATGTTCAGGTTGTTGTTGTTGTTGTTGTCGTTAGGTGCCATCAAATTGGTTCGGACTGAAAATGACTCTATGTACAACAGAGCAAACCACAGTTCCATCCTGTGCCATCCTCACAACAGTTTTGATGCTTGATCCCAATGTGCCAGACACTGTATCAATTCATGATACAGTGAGGATTTCCCTCTTTTTCACTGCCCTTCTACTTTACCAAGTGTGGTGTGCTCTTGCAGGGACTGATTTCTCCTGATTCCATGTCCAAGATATGTGAGATGAAGTCTCACCATCCTTTTCTTCTGAGAAGTATTCTTCCATGATACATTTGTGTGTTCTTCTGAAAGTCTACAGTAGTTTCAATATTATTTGACAGCACCACAATTCAAATGCATGTTTCTTTGTTTATGTTTTTTAAATAAGGTTGAATGTTCACTAATATTCATTCACAATGGGAGAGCCATGCCTACCAGATTAACACATGGCATAATGCAGCCATAAAGCATTAGGGGTTAAACTAGTAATTATATGGTAGTCCAAATTTATCATTCCTTTGGCACCCCTCATGCAAAAGAACCCAAGTCCATTGACCAACCACGAGTTCTATACCCACTGGAGAGCAGTCCTCTGATTTTGATCACACAAGGGAGTTTCAACCTTAAGTTCCAGGGCTACGGGTGAGTTTGAGGTAGATCTCTATTCAATGCGTGAAGATTCCACATCAAGTCCTTTGGTTGTAGTCCATGAAGAATGTTGTGTGCCTTGAAAATAAAAACAGTCTAAAGTCCCTGAAGTCTATAGCACATGGTCTGGGTCACCAAGGGCTGTGTAGCAAATAGATTAAAAGTGTCCAATTAGAAACAGTACCCAGCATATTTTCCACTAGGGTCCAATATAAATGTTAAGCAATTTTCCCCCAATAATAGGTTGTTCTTTTCTGGGGTTTTTTTAAGAGCAAAAATGTAATCGCCTTCTCTAAGACATGCATGTCCTCCTCCCCCCTTGCATCAATCCTTTATGGTCTTCCTTATTCAATGTCCAATTTTCATATGCGCATGTGAAGTAAAAATGCAAAGCTTGTGTCAGACACACATTAGTCTTCTTGTGACATCCTTGTTAAAGACAAGTAACATCCTTGTCTTTAACACTGAAGAGGTCTCATGCAGCTGATGTATCCGATTCAATGCTCTGTTGGCTTCTTAACTGCTGCTTTCATGAGAATTGAGTATAAAGACAAGCAAGATGAAGTCCATCATTGCTGCCTTCTTTTCTGTTTATTCATGATCCTCTCTTTGGTCCCCTTATGAGGATTTTGATTTTCTTTACAATGAGTTGCAATCCATACTGTAGACTGCAAGCTTTGGTCTTGATTGGAAAGTACTTGAAATCTTCCTTGCTTTCAGCAAACAAGGTTGTGTCATTTGCATATTGAAAGTTGTTAATAAGTCTTATTCTAGGTTCCCTCTTCCTCTCACAATATAGCAGCCTCAGCAAAAAGAGAAGAAGAAGGAGAAAATTCTCTCTCAACAGACTTCCTGGCTGAGGATGGAGGAGATCAGTGGAGGAATCACCTATGTCCCCAAGCCAGTCAGCTATGCTGAAGAAACAAATGACCGAGTGAGAGAAGTTTCATTCCTTTGACACAGTCAGGATGGTGATGGGTTTAGGGCACCTTCAATAGACAGTTCTATCTTGCTCACTACACAGACTGCTAGAGAACTAAATATAAATTTGTAGGCTTGGTCTACTCAAATCACCATGCTACACTGATTTTCTAGGGTATCTTCCCTGTGATGTGACAGAAGATTCAATTAAGGAATTCATTAGAGATGTAACTTGTAGTACAGTGTACTTATATCGTGAACACAGCAGTCCAGAAAGATCATGCTGTGTTGGATTTCCTGCTCAGGACCCCGAGTCTCACTGAAGAGTCTCTAAGTAAGAACAGAATTCGAGTGGGTGTTGTTTATCAAGCACAGAGTAACGGTAAGGGTAATTAGTCTCCTAGCTGATATTGAAATCAGGATTCTGACAAAACAGATACAGAGTGGAAGGCCCATCCTACCACAGGCAGGTGTGATACCTACCCATCTAAAGGAGGTGATGACCGCTTTCGAGACCAGTATTGTGATCATTCTTATTCATACCCCTTTGTGTTGGCTACCATGCAAGTATCTCACATCAGAATGTGAATGGATATGGAATTTAAGATCAATTGGATAAACGAGGTAGCACAGACTATGGTGGAGGCATTGACTCCAGATAGGCAGTGACAGAAGACCATTTGGTAGAAGATGCCAAAGAGAGGGCGACTGCAGAAGAGGTGGGGACTCCTATAAAGACTGATATGATAGATGGAATGATCAGTCACAGGTTCCCTTCTATATGATAGGAGTGATGATAGAGGTCCACCTACAAAGGCCAAACCTGAATCTAGTCTTCGTGTGCTCCTAAGAAACATGATTCCTCTGCTAGCTCCTCCCCATCTAGTTTAGAGGTTTCTATCTCTGGAAGAGCAAAGACTATTCACACAACTACTGAAGATCAAGAAATTAAAAAGTGGCTACAGAAGAAGCAGGAGAAATTTCGAAGTCTACTGGAAAACCAAAACAACAGCAACAGCTTCAGGAGAGAAACCAGGCTGACATCATGAAGAAATCAAGTGCAGGAAAAGCAGAATTCAGAAAGGAAGTCCACACAGCCTGACACCACCACCAATTCTGGCAGAACTAAGTCAGATCAGGATACATGAAAGAAATAAGGTGAAAAGTCTCTGGAAAATAAAATGTTCACTAAAGAGAAAAGTTGTCACTCTCCCACTTCTAAGCCTCCTAAATTTGATACGCTCTAGAGGTCATGCCAGACTCTCCAACAAAGGACCGTGTTTGCGTGAAGCTAAGTCTAATCCTCCTACTGGATCTCAGAGCTCAGACAGAGAGAAGGAACCCCATACAAGTCTTGAGGGAAAGGTAATTCAACTGTCTGAAGAAGCCCCAGCAAGGAAAGAAAATGTAATAGATAAGATACATGCCCCAAGAGGCCCAAGTAGGAACCCCAGACTTATCCAGAAGACATAGGAAACAAAGACCACTGAAAGGATTCTGATAAGAAAGATGGAAAAAATGATCAAGATTTCAGATCTGCACCTGAACAAAAGAAACCTGAAGAAACTCCAGCCTCCAAGTACAATTGTGCAAGTATGCTGCACGGTGAACATGGAAATGAGAGGAAAGCTTACGGGGAAGATGGAAATTAGAGGAAAGCTTACAATTAGTAGACCTCTACATCGTATGCTTTCTTCAATTCTCTCTCCACACCAGACCACTGAAGTGCAGATCAAATCTCTACCCAGACACACAACAAAATAAAGCTCACTATCTCCAGCAAAAAAAATTAATAAATGAGGGGAAAAGTCATCTTCTAATTCTGCTGCCCCATTCTTTTTCATATAGTCCAGCTTCTCTGATTATTTGATTGGCTTATTGTGAGAAGATACAACCCGAACACATACCTTTCCTGATTTTCAATCACGCAGTGTTTCCAGGTTCTGTTCTCAAAACGGCCTCTTGGTCCATGTTCTGCTTCCTCATGAGCACTATGAAGTGCTCTGGAATTCCTATTATTCCCAATATATCCATAGTTTGGTATGGTCACTCCATCCTATCCCTTAATATAGTCAATAAAACACAAGAATATATCTTTCTGCCATTCTCTGCTTTGAGCCAAGCTCCATCTGATGACAGTAATGATATCCTTCATGCTGGGAGTAACAGGCCTCCTACTTTGATTTTATTTTAATAGTATTTTGTTTATCTGGATTTCCTTCTTTTACATATGAATTCATGATTAATTTTTCCATTTCTTTAAAGAATTGTACTGAGATTAGGTTCTTTTCCATTGAGGGCATTTGATAAGGCTGGCATTTTCACGTTAGTAAACCTTCCTCTCCATGAACATGGGGTTAGGAAATATCCCCATGTATGTGTGTTTTTGTTTCTTGTAGAAGTGTTTTATAGTTTTCTTTGTATAAGTCTTTTGTGTTTCTGGTTGGATTAATGCCTAAGTATTTTATCATTTTTTGCGTTTATTGTAAATAGTATTGTTCTTTTCATTTCCTTTTCGAAGTCCTCCTTTTTAATATACAAGAATCCAATTGAGTTTTATACGCTGGGGTATTTTTTAAATCATTTTATTGGAGGCTCATACATCTCTTATTACAATCCATACATACATGAATTGTATAAAGCGCATTTGTACATGGTTACCCTCATCATTCCCAAAACATTTGCTCTCTACTTAAGCTCTGGACATCGGCTCCTCATTTTTCCCCTTCACTACCCGCTCCCCACTCCCTCATGAACCCTTGATAATTTATAAATTATTATTTTGTCATATCTTACACTCTACGACATGTCCCTTCACCCACTTTTCTGTTGTCCGCCCTCCAGGGAGGAGGTTATACGTTGTCAATTTGTTTTTGCGAACAGTTCCAGGATCTTTTTTTTAAGTCTTTGGTGTCATCTTCCAATAAAGAGAGCTTTTCCTTCTTATATTAAATAAGAATGGTGGAAAGGAGCAAACTTACGTGGTCAGTGATTTTTTTATAAAAGGCCTTTATGCTTTTATTGTGTTGAGGAATATATCTTATATTCATATTTTATTGAGTGTTTTGGGGAAAAATGACTGTTGAATTTTTCTGAATGCCTTCTCAGTATCTATTGATTTAATCACAAAATCTGTTGTTTGTTTTATATGATGGATGATATTGTTTTTCTAAGGTTCACACCTCCTTGCATACCTCATATGAATTTCACTTTATTGTGGTGCATTATCTTTTTCATGTGGTGTTAAATTCTTTTTCCCAAGATTTTGTTGAAAATTTTATAAGCCATACTTACAAGGGCTATTTGGTTTATAATTTTTAATTCTGGTAATGTCTTTGCATGTCTTAGATATCAAGTTTATTCTTCTCATAAAATGCGTTTGGCAGTAGATTACCCTTTTTATATTCTAGAATAGTTCATGTAGAATTAGTGTTACTTCTTATTTTTATAATATTTGGTAGTTCTCCATTAATACTATGTGGTCCTGGACTTTTTGATATCATGAGTTCTTTGATGACTAGATTTATTAAATCATTCCAAATATTATGTTTTATACCAAATACAGTGAAAGGTTTAGAAAAATTCTCTAATTCATTATTTGCATTGGTAAAATCACCTCTCAGTCTACGCAGTAGATAACCAGACATGCACAAGGTGAGACAAATTTAGTCAGATTGCATGAAAAGATTCTGAACTACTAGGGAAATTTTCCCAGCACCACAGGGTCCCTGCATTAAAAGGGCACACCAACCTGCCATTGTGGGGCAGGGTCTAAACCCTTCTGACCCTAAATTCAAGCAATCAGGGATCATCTATTTCTTCTTTCTTTCTTCCTTCTCTCTCTCCTCCCTCTTTAACATCACAGCCAATCTTAGTGAACACAGTTGGGGTTTTCCCCATATTTCTCTTTCTTCTCTTTTTCTTTGTTTACTCTTTCTGTCTTTGTTCTTTGCTTCTCTCTCTGCTTGTATGATCCTCTCTTCCCCCTCTCATTCTTTTCACATGCCACTGCTAGTTCCCAGACCCCAAAACCCTGCCTAGGGAAACCCTGTCCTCACAGTGGGCAGTCTAACACCTAAGACAGTGCTGCACACAGGACGAGTCAGTGCTACACATAGAACAGCACGGGGTCAGATATTTCTTTATCTATTTTTAAAATTCTCTCTCCTTCTCCTTCTTTTTCTCTTCCCTTTTTCTTTGTGTTCTTCTTTCAAGTTTTCTTCATTTCTCCTCTTCTTCTAGTTATTCACTATTTCCTACAACAGCCTCAGCAGATTCAGTTCTCCTTTTTCGCTGTTTTCTTTCTTTCCTTTTTTTCTCTTCTTTTTTTACTGTTTTCACTTTTGTTTACTCTGTGCATTTCAGTTATGTGTGAGGGTGGGTGTCAGTGTGCTTGGCATTGTTGCTTCAGTCTGTCTTCTGTTTCTGTCTTTTTCCTCCCCTTTCACTCACTTTGCTGTCAAAAGCCACTAGCGGCCTCAGGGCCACTCCCCGCTGCATAGGACTCCTCTGAAGATCCAACTTGGGGAGCTCCCACATGAATTTATTTGTTTGGCAAGCAACTGGGGAATTCACGCCAGTTCTCTTAACACACAAAGAAGCAGGGGGTTGTCCCCTACAAAAAGTGGGGGCATCCCCATCCTAAATCCTGAGGCCTTACAAGGGGGAAATGCCTGACCACTACTGGTGAGGCTCCACACTACTGTGGGAACATCGAGAACCTCTAAGGCGATCTCTCTGTCTACGATAATTCCCCTGCCAGCTACAGAGCTCTACACCAAAGAGGGCATACCCACTTGCCCTCCTCAGCACTCCAGTTGCAGAGGAAAAACCCACAGACCAGCCGAGGTGCTCCAAGAACCGCTAAGCCTACTTAGAGATTTGAAAGGGATGGGACACCCTTGTGAGCCCACAACAAACTGACCAGTGTCACCTGAGAGGAATATCAAACACACATCCCAAGTAATGGAATACTGGATGACTAGGATAAGAGTGAAGCCACAGGAAGATATAGTGATAGCCTGACCCTTGAGTACAGCTACCTGCAGGTAGTTCATAGAAATACCCATATGAATCCCCCAAGAGAGAGCCCAGGGCTCTTTGACTCAGGAAGATGGCTCCAGGCTCCTCTAAAACAACACTTAAACAGAATCCAGTTCTAACAGTTTCAACAAAAAATCAGGAGAAACAGAAGACAATGCTGGAAAAAGTCATGAACCTAATGATGGTCATAGAAGCAAATACTGACACTGACCTGCCACAAAAAGAAATTTTCAAAATGCTGCTTAAAGTCATAAAGGATATGAAGGAATCAATACAGAAAAAAAAGATGAAATGATAGAGGAGATAAAGGCAATGCACCGAAAGAAATACAAGAGTTAAGGGATGAAAGAAAAAAATCCAGTGACAAATTGAGAGCCGTTGCAAATAGGCTTGAGGAGGCAGAGAATCGCACCAGTGACATAGAGGATAAATAAGCAGAACTCAGCAAACATCAAAGGCAGTCAAAGAAGATAATCAAATTAGCTGAAGAAAGCATGAATCATGTCTGATGCTATGAAAAGAAACAATATTAGAATAATTGGATTACTGGAACAAGAAACAACAAAGAAGTCGACAGTGAAAATAGCAAGGGAATTCTTAGAGGAAAAACTTCCCAAGCTTAATAAATGAATATTGCAACAATTCAAGAGGCTGAAATAATACCAGCCAGAGTGAATCCCGAGAAGAAGTCACCAAGACACATAATTGTCAAATTATCCAACCATGATGAAAAGGGGAAAAATATAAAAGCATCTAGGGAAAAGAAATCAGTCATGTATAAAGGTACCCCAGAAAGAGTACGTTCAGACCTATTAGCGGAAACAATGAAGAAGAGGAGGGAATAGAGTAACATATTCCAAAAATTGAAGGAAAGCAACACAAACCCAAGAATATTTTACCCAGCCAAATTATCTATTATGATAGATGGAGAAGTAACAGTCATCCCAGACAAGGACAACCTTATGGAATACATAAAAAGAAACCCAGTCCTACAAAAGATCCTTGCTGGTCCAGTATGGGCAGAAGATCAACACTCACCGAAGGCAAATAAGAGACCATCACATAGAACAACTCCACCCATACGGCGACAAAGAGGAAGAAGCCTCCAGGATAGCATCAGCTCAATAGTGGAAAGAATACAAACATAAAAGACACACAAAACAAGCAGATAAGATAGGTATATAGGAAAATATCCAACACAAAATGTACAACATGACATCACAACATCCACAGATGGATATAATAACACTGAATATCAATGGCCTGGACTCGGGCATTAAAAGACAGAGGTTAACAGACTGGCTCTGGAAACATAACCTATCGATATGCTGCCTCCAGAAGACTCATCTCAAGCTTGCAGACAAAAAGAGGTTGAGAATTAAAAGCTGGATAAAAATAGACCAAGCAAATGGTAATGCAAAATAAGGATGGGTAGCGGATCTTAATATCTGACCAAATTGATCTCAAGATAGAGGCCATAACAAGGCCAATTAGAGGAGAGTCAACAGATTAACCCTACTAATAGCAAGAGGATAGATATAATAAAAATCAGAGCCGAGATACAGGAGAGGGAAAGCAAGAAGACTGTGGAAAAATTTAATGCCGCAAAAAAATTGCTCTTTGAAAGAGTTAACAGAATTGATAGACCTCTGGCAAACATAACCAAATAAAGGAAAAAGCAAACATTTGCAAGGATGAGGGATGAAACAGAGGACATTAAAACGGACCCTAATAAAATCCAAAGGATAATGATACAGTAGTGTGAAGGTCTATACTCCAACGAATTCAACAACTTGGAAGACATGGACAAATAATTGGAAACACAATCCCTCCCTAGACTATCCCAGATGGATGTCAAGAACCTCAACAGACCCAACATAATGGAAGAAATCCACAAGGTAACATGGGATTACAAACAAAAAATCCCCAAGCCAGATGGCTTCACAGGAGAATTCCACCAAGCATTCACAGAACTGACACCAATCCTATACAAACTTTTCCAGAACATAGAAAATGACGGAAAACTTCCAAACTCTTTCTATGAAGCTAGTATAACTCTGATACCTAAAGCTGGCAAAGATGCCATGAGACTCGAGAACTATAGACCAATATCCCTAATGAACAGTGATGCAAAAATTCTTAATAAAATAGAATACAAAAGCATATTTAAAAATAATTCACCATGACCAAGTGGGATTCATACCAGGGATACAGGGATGGTTCAACATATGAAAGACCATCAGCATTATTCACCACATTGACAGGAAAAATTATAATAACCACATGAAAATATCGATAGATGCGGAAGAAGCATTCGACAACATCCAACGTGCATTCCTATTTAAGACACTCAAGAAGATAGGAATAGGAAGAAAATTCCTCAATATTATACAAGCCATATATCAAAAACCAATAACTAATGTAGTAGTTAACAGAGAAAAGACAAAAACAATTCCACTGAAAAGGGGGACCAGACAAGGAGGCCCCTTGTCCCCACTCCTATTTAACATCGTACTGGAGGTCATAGGTAACAACACAAGACAAAAGAAAGATATTAAAGGTATGCATGTGAGGAATGAAGAGACAAAATTATCATTATTCGCAGATGAAATGATTCTATATATCGAAGATCCCTTAAACTCCACAAGCGGAGTGTTGGAAGCAATAGAGGAATATGACAGAGTGGCAGGATACAAAATCAACAAACAGAAGTCTATTGGACTGCTCTACACATCAGACAAGATCACAGAAGAGACCATTGAAAAGGTAGTACCCATTACAATAGCCAAGCACAAATTGAAATACCTAGGGATATACCTGACTTTTAAAAAGTAAGATTTGTATGAGGAAAGTTATAAAACACTACTTCAAGAAATCAAGAGTGACCTCAACAAATGGAAAAATATCCCATGCTCGTGGATTGGCAGACTCAATATAGTAAAGATGTAAGTGCTGCCAAGGTACTGTATAAGTTCAATGCCATCCTGATATGAATACCACCATCCTTCTTGAAACAATTGGAAAAACAGATTACCAACTTCATATGGAGGGGGAAGAAGCCCAGAATTAGCAGAGAACTCCTCAAGAAAAAGGACAAAGTAGGAGGGCTTGCTCTACCTGATTTTAGCACATGCTATATGGCAGCAGTAGTCAAAACAGTGTGGTACTGACATAATGACAGATATTCAGACCAATGGAAAAGAGCTGAAGACCCAGAAATAAACACATCAGCATACAGGTAACTGATTTTTGATAAGGGCCCAAAAATATTAAATGGAAAGCAGATGCCATCTTCAATAAATGATGCTGGAAAAAATGGATATCTACCTGCAGAAAAATGTTGCAAGACTCTTACCTCACTCCATGCACAAGAATAAACTCAAGGTGGATCCCAAAAAATTAGGGCTATTAATGAGGGAATTGGGACAAACCTGAGAACCTTGGCACAGGGAATACACAGGCAACAAGAAATAGGGAAGGATACAAATACAAAGGAATCACAAAGAAACAAGTGGGATATACTGAAGATAAGCCACCTGTGTACATCAGAACAATTCACCAAGAGAGTAATAAGAGAGTTCACCTACTGGGAAAACATCTTTAGCAATGACACCGCAGACAAAGGCCTTATTATTAAAATCTACAATACTTTGCAAGCTTACAATTAGAAAAACTAATTTCCCACTGAGGAGGTGGGCAAAGGACCTGAACAGAAGTTTCACAGAGTCTGAAATCCGAATGGCCAATAAACATATGAGAAAATGTTCCCGGTTATTAGCCATAAGAGAAATGCAAATCAAAACAACTATGAGATACCACCAAACACCCTCAAAGATAGCCCAATTCAAAAAATCAGAAAGAAACAAGTGTTGGAGGGGCTGTGGTGAGATAGGAACTGTCATATACTGCTGGTAGACCTGTAGGTATGTACTGCCACTATGGAAATCAATTTGGCAATTTCTCAAACAGATGGAAATTGAGTTTCCATATGACCCAGCAATCTCCCTACTGGGCATATACCCAGAAGACGCAAAATACAAACCACGGTGAGACATCTGTGCTCCAATGTCCATTGCGGCATAGTTCACAATCACAAGGAGGTGGAAACAACCCAAATTTCCATCAATAGACGAATGGATCAAAAAACTGTGGTACAATATGCAAATATATTTATACAAGAGGATGGGGAAATAGATGTATGTGCATATATTTATAGGGTTAGTGTTAGGGTCACAGAGGGACATTGGGCCTCCACTCAAGTACTCCCTCAATGCAAGAATACTTCTTCTATTAAATTGACATTCTATGATGCTCACCTTCCCAACACAACCACTGAAGACAAAGTGGGTGAACTAAATGTGGTGAAGAAAGCTGATGGTGCCCGGCTATCAAAATATATAGCGTCTGGGGTCGTAAAGGCTTAAAGGTAAACAAGTGGCCATCTGGCTCCGACGCAACATAGCCCACATGGAAGAAGCACACCAACCTGTGTGACCACGAGGTGCTGAAGGAATCAGTTATCAGGAATCAAAGAACTAAAAAATCATATCATTGTGTCCTCACTTCCCTGGTACGACCGCTGAAGACAAATAGGTGCATAAGCAAATGTGGTGAAGAAAACTGATGGTGCCCGGCTATTAAAAGATATAGCATCGGGGCTCTTAAAGGCTTGAAGGTAAATAAGCGGCCTTCTAGCTCAGAAGCAACAAAGCCCACAGGAAAGGAGCACACCAGCCTGTGTGATTACAAGGTGTCAAGGGATCAGATATCAGGCATCATCAGAACAAAAAAGTCTTACCATAGTGAATGAGAAGGGGAGTGCAGAGTGGAGACCCAAAGTCCATCTGTAGACCACTGGACCCTTACAGAAGGGTCTTGGAGAGGAGACGAGACAGTCAGGGTGTGATGTGGGAACGATGAAAAATAAAACTTTCCTCTAGTTCCTAAATGTTTCCTTCCCCCACCCCCTCCCACTGTCATGATCCGAATCCTACCATGCAAGTCTGACTAGACCAGGGGATACACACTGGTACAGATGGGAACTGGAAACACAGGGAATCCAAGGCGGATGATCCCCTCAGGAACGGTGGTGTGAGTAGCAATACCCGGAGGGCATAGTGAGGGGGGTGGGGTTGGAAAGGAGGAACCGATTTCAAGGATCTACATGTGACCTCCTCCCTGGGAGATCATACAACAGAAAAGTGGGTGAAGGGAGACGTGGACAGAGCAACATATGACAAAATAATAATTTATAAATTATCAAGGATTCATGAGGGAGTGGGGCTTGGGGAGGGAGGGGGGAAATGAGGACCTGATACCAGGGTCTTGGGTGGAGAGCAAATGTTCTGAGAATGATGAGGGCAACGAATGTTCAAATGTGCTTTACACAATTGATGTAAGCATGGATTGTGGTATGAGCCCCTAATAAAATGATTTTTTTGAACTGTGGTACATACATAAATTGGAGTGCTATGCATCGGTAAAAAGCAGTGATGAATGCATGAAGCATATCGCTGCATTGGAAGAACTGGAGGAAAATATTCTAAGTGAAGTAAGCCAAGCACAAAAGGACAAGTACAACACGAGTCCACTGAGGTAAGTTTACATATATTTAAAAAAATAAAGAAGAGAAAGGTAAATGCAAAAGGGCACAGGGGAAAAGCTACTGTATACAAAAACTCCAGGGGTTAGGTCCAGGTAGAATGATGGGGACCAGAGCAAATCCAGGGGTACATATGGTAGCCAACTACAAAAGGGGTGGAGGGAGGAAAGGGGTAAGAAAAGGAAAAAAACAACTATGTGTGATGGGGAATAAGACACTGACCCACCCAAGGGGATGGTATGGTTTGTGTCTCCAACAGGGAAAGAGGGACCAGACTTAAAGCCAGTGCCAGACGAATGCAGCATGCCTGCAAGGAGTGTGGAGCCAGTGGATGGGCCTGAAGACTCGGCCCCCATACCAGCTACATGGACAACTGTCCCTCCCCCCAGAAGAATTTACTTGAGAGGATGGCATTGAAGCTGCAGCTAGGGGAGAGGGGCATGTCTGATCAGAGCAAATGGGAGCAAATGAGAGGGAGGAAGAGAGAGTGGAGCACATCCTGAACCACCAGGCTTGGAGGACGATATCCCCGCTCTGAACAGCCCAGGGACAGAACGGACAATATGGCCGATCCCACTATGAGACATGCTGTCCCTTGATGGCCCAGGGCTCTATGGGGAACAACACTGGACACTCAGTGTCGGGACTGGCCCAGACTGACACCGAGGCAAACCACTGAAAGAGTGTGGCAAAGCAACTGTGGGAGCAAAGCAGGGAGCCCCCGAGGGAGCACAAAGGACAGATTCTGGGTCCAGAGCATGGCACCCCATTGGACCTGACTGAAGGACACTCCTAGAGATCAAAAATCAGACCTTGATAGATTTACAGGTTTTTTTCTTTTTAAATTTTTTAATTAATTTATTCTTCTATGGATAATTGGTTTCCTTTTTTGTTGTTATCAATGTGCTCTCACTCATTGCCTATCTTGCTATGACTTTATTTCTGGTGCATATTATTATCTCTACAGATCTATGTAGATAAGATTGACTGGGTGAATACTCTGGAGGAGAAAACAATGGGACCAATGGTTCTGGGAACATGGGAGAGGAGAGATGGGGATAAGGAGGTGGTGCTGACCAACCCAGGGACAGGGTGGCAACAGGTGATCCAAAATCAGTGGCAAGGAGGGTGTGAGAAGCCTGGAAGGGATTCAGCAAGGGCAATATAACTGAGAGAAATTACTGAAACCCAAATTAAGGCTGAGCATGACAGTGGGACAAGAGGAAAGTAAAAGGAAATAGAGGAAAGAACTAGGTGACAAAGGGTATTTACAGAGGTCTAAAGACTGAAATGTACATATGTAAATACATTTATATAAGAGTGTGGGGAAACAGAACTATGTGCATATATTTATAGGTTTAGTATTAAGCCTGCAGATGGACATTGGGCCTCCACTCAAGCATTTATGCAATGAAAGTACACGTTGTTCTATTAAAATGGCATTCCAGGATGCACACCTTCCCGACACAATTGCTGAAGGAAAATGGGTGCATAGCAAATGTGATGAAGAAAGCTGATGGTGCCTGGCTATCAAAAGATATAGCATCTGGGGTCTTAAAGGCTTGAAGATAAATAAGCAGCCATCTGACTTAGAAGCATCAAACCCCACATGGAAAAGGCACACCAGCCTGTCTGACCACGAGGTGTAGAAGGGATCAGTTATCAGATATCAAAGAAATAATCATATCAGTGGGTGTCCACCTTCCTGATACAATCACTGAAGGCAAACAGGTGCATAAGCATGTGTGGTGAAGAAAGCTGATGGTGCCCGACTGTCAAGAGATATAGCGTCTGGGACCTTAAAGGCTGGAAGGTAAACAAGCGGCCATCTAGCTCAGAAACAACAAAGCCCACATGGAAGAAGCACACCAGTCTGTGTGATCATGAGGTGTCGAAGATTCAGTTAGGAACAGGTATTCATGGTCTTTGTCCTGTGTGTATGAAAGATATCTGGGGGAATCACAGGGAGGTATTTACAGGAGACTCTATGGTATAAGGCATCATCAGAACAGGTATAAGGCATCAGGTATAAGGCATCATCAGAACAAAACAAAAAAATCTTGCCATATAAGAGTGAATGAAGGGCGAGTGCAGAGTGGAGACCCAAAGCCCATTTGTCGACCACTAGAGATCCCCTTGCAGAGGGGTCTAAGGGAGGAGATAAGTCAGTCAGGGTGTGATGTAGCACCGATGAAGAATAAAACTTTTCTCCCGTTCATAAATGCTTCCTTTCTCTTCCCCCTCCACCACCACCCCACTATCATGATCCGAATTTTACCTTGCAAATCTGGCTAGACCGGAGGATGTACACTGGTGCAGATGGGAGCTGGAGGCACGGGGAATCCAGGGCGGATGATCCCTTCAGAATCAGGGGAGTGAGTGGCGATACTAGGAGGGTAGAGGGAGAGTGGGTTGGAAAGAAGGAACTGATTACAAGGAGCTACATGGGACCTCCTCCCTAGGGGATGGACAACAGAAGAGGGAGTGAAGAGAGATGTCGGACAGTGTAACATATGACAAAATAATAACAATTTATGAAATATGAAGGGTTCCTGAGGGAGGGGCTGTGGGGAGGGACAGGGAATATGAGCAGCCAATCTTAAGGGCTCAAATGTTTGAGAATGATGATGGTAACAAATGTACATATGTGCTTGACACAATGGCTGTATTATGGATTGTGATAAGAATTGTACAAGCCCCCAATAAAATTATTTCATTTAAAAAATATTAATGAGGTAAAACCAAGACCATAAGAGTAAGGGGAAGAAATATTAAAGAACTAGAAGATAGAAAAAAGAAAAGATCCTGAACTAAGAAAGTATGAAGAAATATATTTTAATAACAAAATTTCCAAACCCTTAGACTTAACCTAAGTCACAAAAGGGATAAGAATTGAGATCCCAGAGGATTGAATTTGATATTGCTCTCCACATTGATTGTTTCATATCTCAGTTTAGATCCAAGTGTTAGATAATATTCTCTGCCATTACTATTTGACCCAAAGGGGCCAAAAAGAAAGTGGGAAAAATTACGCTGTTCTTATCTCTAATGAGGCTCTCAGGGAATCTGGCCCAACAGCCATAGAGTCTCCTGTAAATACCTCCCTGTGATTCCCCCAGATATCTTTCATGCACACAGGACAAAGACCATGAATACCTGTTCCTCACTGAATCTTGAATTTCCAAGACTTTCCAATCCTAACAATAAAGAGAAGCATTGGCCAGTTATACACAGGTGAAGAACACCTGATTCCTACATCACCAACCTCCCGCAGGTAATTTTTCAGCAAGGGTGACATTGGTTTTTGCTTCATGTATTTGTTGTTAAAGGTTTAAAATTCTCTATAAACAATCTTGGATAAGATTTTCAGATTCAGAGATCAATAGATTAAGTCCTAAATCAAATAACTGGTGAGATAAATCCAGTAGTATCCAGCTATATCTCTTTACTTTAGTAGCTACAAGGAAGGTAGGATTGAGAACTGAAAAAATGTTTAATACAGGCAGACACATATATTGATAGAATATGGTGTGTATTCCTCTGTGTTTGTCAATTATAAATATACCACACAAGAGCTCAGGGGTTCAGTAGGAGTCAAATCACGACTCAGTACAGGTAATTAAGAATGTGTGTGAAGTGGACAGATATTTCTTAGCAAATCAATTAACTGGTTTATAAACATGTCTTAAACTGGAATTTGTTTGGTTATCTTTTATCCATCCATATCTAGGCCTCTGAACTTGCTGTTGTGCATGAACCTGATTCCGTGGCTATGAGTGAGGCAAATCAGTCGAGTGTCTCTGAGTTCCTCCTCCTGGGGCTCTCTAGGCAGCCTCAGCAGCAGAAGCAGATCTTCTTCATGCTCTTCCTGAGCATGTACCTGGCCACAGTCCTGGGAAACCTGCTCATCATTCTAGCCATCAGCACAGACTCCCGCCTGCACACCCCCATGTACTTCTTCCTCAGCAACCTGTCCTTTGTGGACCTCTGCTTCTCCTCCACCATAGTCCCCAATATGCTGACCAACACACTCAGCAGTGAGACCATGTCTTTCCTGGAGTGTCTCACACAGCTGTATTTTCTTATTGCCCTTGCTGACATGGACAATTTCCTCCTAGCTGTGATGGCCTATGACCGCTTTGTTGCTGTGTGTCACCCCTTGCACTACACAACTAAGATGACTCCTCAGCTCTGTGCCCTGCTGGTCACTGGTTCTTGGGTCGTTGCCATTCTGAATGCTCTGTTACATACTTTGTTGGTGGCCCGACTCTCATTCTGTGTGAATAATACTATCCCTCACTTCTTCTGTGAAATGACTTCTTTACTGAGACTCTCCTGCTCTGACACACACCTCAATGAGATGATAATTCTTACTGAGGGGGGTCTGATCATGATGATACCATTGGTTTGCATCCTGGTTTCCTACATTTGCATCACCTCTGCTGTCCTGAGAGTCCCATCCACAAAGGGAAAGTGGAAAGCCTTCTCCACCTGTGGCTCCCACCTGGCTGCAGTGTCCGTCTTTTATGGCACCATCATTGCTGTGTATTTCAGCCCGTCATCCTCCCACTCAAGTGAGAAGGACATTGCAGCTGCCGTGATGTACACAGTGGTGACCCCCATGCTGAACCCCTTCATCTACAGCCTCAGGAACAAGGACATGAAAGGGGCCCTAACAAAAATGATTTCTATGAATTGTTTTTATGTTCAACAATAAATATTTTTCACTCCTCCTAAAACATAGCAATTACTCATCTATGTGATTGTCTTGGGAAACTAAAACAGTACAAATGTTTTTAATTTTTTTCTTGTGAATTGGGTAAAGGTTTCAGAACAGATTGCTTTCCCAGTCAACAATTCAGGCCCGATTTGGATCACATCATTGATAGCAATTCCTGCAATGGAACATCACTTATCCTTCTTCCTTCCACTTCTTCTTTCTATTCCTCCTTCTTTCCTAGTCCTTCTGATCTTTATTTTGATCATACCACTATCCCTCTGTCTGACACTCACATTCTATTCATTTCTAGATGTGCAACAGGAAAGGATTTAGTCCATTGAGGGCTCCAGGAAATCCTAATTCTTCCAGGCATTTATCTGAGCTTTATGTATCAGCCAGCGTTAAACAGAAATACAGATAATTTAAATAAGAAATAAAGTAATACAGACAAGAAAAAATAACTTCCTCAATTCCAGTGGACAGGCTTGTCAATTTGAGCTTTTCTTTATCAATGTGCTCAGTTAGTTGAACATCGATCCTCACTTACACCCTAGATTTCCAATCTCTTGTGTAGCAACCCTTCTCCAAATGGCCATACGATATCTACAGTTTTTATCTTACAGAACTTAGTTATTTGTGTAAGATATCTTGAGCAAATTTACTCAATATTCACTTTGTTTCTGCATTAACACATAATAGAAATTTACTGTTTAATATATGCTTCCAAACTCACTTTGAAAACACTTACATGAAATTTTTAAAACTGAGAAATATTTAACACTGGGTAAAATAATCACTGAACCAAAAACTCTGGGTTTTAAGAAAGAATGAGGAAATTAAGGCAGTCTTCCTTAATTTCTCCTTTCAGAGACATGGATAACAGGACATCTTGTGTGAAATCTGGTAAAATTCAGAATCTAAGGCTGTTTCTTAGACTCAGATATTATTTTTTTATTTTAATTCTCTGGTTTGCATATTAAGGTACGTGGAAATGTTTTCAATATTCAATCTATAGGTTTCCAAAGTCTTCAAACTCTGTCAGAAGGCAGATTTGATGGAATTGTGATCACTAGCTTTTGTTTTGTGTGTGAGCATGTGGATAAACATGGGGCTCAGAATAGGGAGTAGTGTTTTCAAATGTCTCCTTAGAAACTATAACACGTTTTATTTCCGGTATATCCTGTGTTACTACCTTTACAGAAAGTCATTGACTTCACTAGGTTTTGAAACATATTAACATGTCTTTGTTTGTAGTATTTCTTATAGGCCTTAAAATCTCTACATACTTATTACTAATCTTTTTGTTTCTAACTTGACTCACGCTTTTTTACTGTTTCTCTAGAGCAGTATTTCTCAACCTTCCTAATGCCACGACCCTTTAATACAGTTCCTCATGTTATGGTAACCCGCCAAACATAAAATTATTTTCGCTACTACTTCATAACTGTAATTTTGTTACTGTTATGAACTGGCAACCCCTGTGAAAGGGTCATTAGACCCCTCAGGGGTCATGACCCACAGGTTGAGAACCACTGCTCTAGTATCTTGTACCGTCTGTTTCTTATGAAGTGGGTTTTGGATTCAATCAATTTTAACTATTGTCTAGTTTTAAACTTTTTATTTTGTCTGAGAATCCTAGGTCTCTTTCCCCATAAATATCTAATTTATGTATCCTATTTTACCACTAATTCATGAAACACATCCTGAAACATTCATTGAGATACATACTTGAACATTAGTTGTTGTCAAGTTAAGTCCAGGAGCACTGGCACACAAGGGTTCTGAGGCAGTATCTTTATGGCAGCGGATGGCTACATCTTCCGCCCAAGAGCAGATAGTGGCTTCCAACTGTTGACCTTTGGGTTAACCGGTCAGTGCTTAGCTATGGTGTTACAAGGGCTGCACAAACACAATCATGTGTTGTTCATTTCCTATGATTAATGCGCTAATAAATAATATGTCAATAAGCAGCTTTGCTACTGTATTTTTGCAGATATCCTTATGTATTTTATAATAATTAATTCATTTTTTTAAAAAGAAAAGTTTGGAATGCTACTTACTACTTCAAGAAATATTACCCAATTGCACAAGAGGAAACTAAAAGGAAATAGAGGAAAGAGCTAGGATGCAAATTCACTTTTATAAAGGTCGCAATACAGGCATGTACATATATAAATATATTTTTATATAATGATAGGGAAATAGATATATGTACATATATTTATATGTTACATAACAAGGTCACAGATGGATATTGAGCCTCTACTCAAGTACTCCCTCAACACAAGAACACTTTGTCCTAATAACCTGGCTTCCCATGATGCTCACCTTCCAGACACAATCACTGCAGACAAACTGGGTACATAAGCAAAAGAAAACTGATGGTGGCCAGCTATCAAAAGAGATAGTGTCTGGGGTCTTAGGGCTAGAAGATAAACAGGAGGTCATCTAGCTGAGAAGCAACAAAGTCCACAGGAAGAAGCACACCAGCCTGTGTCATAATGAAGTGTATATGGGATCAGATATCAGGCATCAAAGAACAAAATATCATATCATTGTGAATGAGGGAGAGTGTGGAGTGGAGACCCAAAGTCCATCTGTAAACAATTGGACCTCCCCTTTCAGAAGGGTCACAAGGAAGGAACAAATCATCCAGGGTGCAGCATAGCACTGATGAAACATACAACATTCCTCTAGTTCTATAATGTTTCCTCCTCGCCTCCCACATTATGATTACCCCAATTCTACCTTACAAATTGGGTTAGACCAGAGAATGTACACAGGTCTTGATAAGAGCTGGAAACACAGGGAATCCAGACCGATTAACCCCTCAGGACCAATAATGAGAGCAGCAATACCAGGAGGGGAAGGGAAAAGTGGGTGGGAGAAAGGAGGAAGAGCTCACAATGACATACATGTAACCCCCTCCAGGGTGAAAAAAAAGTGGGTGAAGGGAGACATTGGTCAGTGTAAGACATGAAAATTAGCGATTTATAACTTATCAAGGGTTCATGAGGGAGAGAAGGTGGGGGAGGAATGGGAAAAACTGATGAGCCAATACAAAGGGCTCACATAGAAAGAAAATATTTTTAAAATAATGATGGCAACAAATGTACAAATATGCTTGACACAATGGATGGATGAATGGACTGTGATAAGAGCTGTATGAGCCCCCAATAACATATTTTTTTAAACAAAGAAAAAAAGAGATAAGTTTCCTGCTCCTGTAAAAGTTTTACAGTCTTGGAAACAGGTGTTGTTTTACTCTCCCCTCTACAGTCTCTAAGAGGCGAATTGACTCCATGACAGTGACTGACTGACTTTTTGAATTATAAATATAGGCCATGTTGTTCTGTGTGCCACTGAGTAAATTCTGACTAATTATGACCCGATATGACAGGGGAAAATGGCCCCACAGGGTTTCCAATGCTAAAATCTCTCTGGAATCAGACTGTCAGGTCTTTCTTGTGGAAATGCTGGTGAGTTCCAACCATCGATTTTGCATTAGCAGCTGAATACTCAATCACTGAAGCTCCAGAGTGCCAATTTGAAGCACCCTTATACCAAAAAAGAAAAAACAAAGTTGTCGTGCAGTGAAGACAGCATTTTGATTTTCTAGACCTGACAACTGTAGCGTGTATACTTGAGTGTGGGTGTGGATGTGTATACACATATAGTGCAATAAAATATATTCTGAAAGAGAAAAAAAGTACCCAATTTCTTACCAGAACATATTTAAAATGCTGTTGTATAGTTGGTAACAGTTAACATAGCAAATTATGTTTCCCTTTGAAAATTTCTATACAAATTATGGTGTGGTATCATTAATTTTCTCTGGTGTGTCAATGTTCCTTTATCTGGTCTAGTTGTTCCATTTCCATTACACTGGGTTTCTGTTCCCAATCTCAAGTTTTTCTCATCAAAGACAATTTAAGGACACATTTAGAGTTCCAAGCACATAGCACGATTATGCAAAGGCATTCAAGTCTGTGGATCATAACAAACAATGGATACTCTTCAGAAGAATGGGAATTCCACAACACTTCATTGTGCTCTTGCAGAACCAGTACATGCATCAAGAGACAGTTGTGTGAATGGAACAAGGGGACACTGCTGATTTAAATTTAGGAAAGATGCGTGTCAGGATTGTCGCCTCTCACCATACTTAATCTCTATTCTGATCAAAGAATCAGAGAAGTTAGACTATATGAAGAAGAGCTCAGCATCAGGATCCAAGGAAAGTTTTTTAACAGCCTTTGAAATGCAGATGACACACCTTGCCTGCTGAGAGTGGGGAGGACTTGAAGCACTTGTTGGTGAAGATCAAGGATTACAAACTTCAATGTGGATTGAGTGGATTAAGCTCACTGTAAAGAAAACAAAAATCCTCACAACTGGACCAGTGGTTAGCATCATGATAAAAGGAGAAAAGATGGACGTTGTCAATGGTGTCACCTTCCTAGGAACGATAGTCACTGCTCCTGGGAGCAGCAATCAACAAACCCATTGTACGGAGTAAAACTGGGGCACAAGTCCTCTGTGGTGGTGAAAAGCGAGGATGTCACTTTGAGGCCAGGTTTGCCTCACGCAAGCAGTGGTAGTTTCCATCACCTCACAAGCTTGTGAAAGTTGGACATTCAGTAAGGAAACCACAGAACCATTGATGCCTTTGAATGATGGTGCTGGTAAAGAATATAGGAAGTACCAGGGACTGCCAAAAGAAAAATCTGTCTTGGACAAAATACAGCCCAAAGACTCCTTAGAAGCAAGGAGAGTAAGGTGTCATCTTATATACTTTGGACATGTTATCAGAATATTTTTTAATTCCATGGTACTTTCAAGTATCTTCACCAGCACCATAATTCAATTACATCAATTCTTCTTCGAGCTGTCTTATTTGTTGTCCTACTTTGAAATGAATATGAAGCTATTAAAAATACAATGCTTGGGTTGGAAGCACCTTTGTGTGTCCAAAGCAATACACTGGTAGATTTCTTGAGCATTAATTATGTATCCAAGCAAAATGAAATCCTTGACAACTTTGATCTCTTCTCGTTTATCATGTTATGAGGTTTTTTTGTTCTTCTTATATTGTGTTATAATCCATGCTAGAGGTTGTAAACTTTGATCTTCATCAGGAAGTGCTTCAAGTCTTCTTTTCTTTTACCAAGTGTGGTAGTTACATAATCTGGTGTCAATAGAGTGAAGGGGTGGAGTCTAGCCTGTCAATCGGGTTGTAGATTGATTACCTCATTTGGAGGCATTAAGGAGATAAATAGCTTGCTGAAGACAGATACAGGTTCACTCTCTTGAAGTCTCTACTGACAAGACACATGAAACTACCCTACGGCACTGGGTTGGAGAAGCCACCTGAAGACCCCTACCCGTTTGGAAATGCTTAGATCCACAAGATTTCCACCCACTGACCTGTGATCTTCCTGCATTCCGTGTCATTGCATGTGTTTCATGAGTCTGAAGAGGATTTGTAAATTGGTATCAGACATATGGGCTATGGACTTGATCTAGACTGGACTGGGATGTTTTCTCAATATTCAATTGCTCTTCTATATAAAGCTCTTTCCTATACACATATGAGTATCCATGAATTTGTTTCTCTAGTTTACCCAGACTAACACAGTAAACAAGGTCATTCCATATGCATATTGCAGGCTGTAAGTGACCGTCCCATCCTAATTCTACATTCTTCATCTAGTCCATCTTGGATTACATGCTCAGCAAACAGATTGAATAGCATGGTGAAAAGATACAACCCAGACACACTTTTTCAATTGTTAAACCATGAGGAATTCCCATGCTCTGTTAGGAAGACTGCCTCTTGGTCCATTTACAGGTTCTGCATGTTCAGGTGGCAGTTGTTGTTAGATGCCATCAAATTGGTTAAGACTGACGATGACTCTATGTACGTCAGAGCAAAACACAGCCCCATCCTGTGTCATCCTCACAACTGTTGTGATGCTTGAGCCCAATGTGGCAGCTGCTGTATCAATTCATGATACAGTGAGGATTTTCCTCTTTTTCATTGCCCTTCTACTTTACCAAGTGTGGTGTGCCCTTCCAGGGACTGATCTCTCCTGATTACATGTCCAAGATATGTGAGATGCAGTCTCACCATCCTTTGCTTCTGAGATGCATTCTTCCAGGACAGATTTGTTTGTTCTTCTGGAAGTCCACAGTACTTTCAATACTACTTGCCAGCACCACAGTTCAAATACATGATTTTTTTATTAGGGAAAACGTTCACTAGTATTCATTCACAATGGGAGAGCCATGCCTACCAAATTAATACATGGCATAATACAGCAAGAACGCATTAGAGTTTAAACTCGTAAGCATATGGGAGTTCCAACTAACCATTCATTTGGCACCCTCAGTGCAAGAGATGGGAACCAAAGTCCATCAACCAATCATAAGTTCTATATCCTGGGGACAGCAGTTCTCTGCTTTTGAGCACATGAGGGAGTTTCAACCTTAAGTCTCAGGGCTACAGGTGAGTTTGACGTAGAGCTTGGTTCATATAGTGGGGTTTCCAAATCGAGTCCTTCTTGAGGTTCATGAAGAATGCTGTGTGCCTTGAACAAAGCAGTCTAAAGTCCCAGTAGTTGATAACACATGGCCTGGGTCGCCAAGGGCTGTATACAAACTAGGTCAAAAGTGTCCATTTCAAAACACAGGGCCGGGCATATTTTCCGCTAAGGTCCTATATAAATCTTGTTAAGCATTTTCCCCCCCAATAGTAGGTTGTTCTTTTCTGTTTTCATAGCAGCAAAAATGTAATTGTCTTAACCGAGACATGCATGTCCTCCTTCCCCCATGCATCAATATTTTATGGTTTTCCTTATTCCATGTCCAATTTTCATCTGCGTGTGCACAGGTAAAAGCACATAGCTCAGACACACTTTAGCCCTCAAAGTAACATCCTTGTCTTTAACACTGAAGAGGTCTTATGCAGCTGATGTATCCGATGCTATGCTTTGTTGGTTTCTTCATTGCTGCTTTCATGA
The DNA here is from genome assembly GCF_050624435.1 of Tenrec ecaudatus. Classification (NCBI taxonomy): domain Eukaryota; kingdom Metazoa; phylum Chordata; class Mammalia; order Afrosoricida; family Tenrecidae; genus Tenrec; species Tenrec ecaudatus. The sequence goes on along the minus strand of NC_134541.1, from coordinate 108,316,863 downwards.
GCATTGAGTGTAGATAACGTCCATCACAGCTGCCTTCTTTTCTCTGTATTCATGGTACTCTCTTCAGTCCACTTGAGGATTTTGATGTTCTTTACATGGAGTTGCAATCCATACTGAAGACTGCGATCTTTGGTCTTGATTGGCAAGTGCTTCAAATCCTCCTAACTTTCAGCAAGCAAGGTTGTATCATCAGCATATTGAAAGTTGTTAATAAGTCTTATTTTATGTTATCTCTTCCACTGGCAATATGACAGCCTAAAAAAGAAGAAAGAGAAAATTATCTCCCTAACAGACTTCCTGGCTGAGGATGGGGGAACCAGTGGAGAAAGCATCTGTATCCCCAAATCAGTCAGCAATGCTGAAGAAACAAATGACCTAGTGAGAGAAGTTTCAGTCCTTTGGTACAGTTATCATGATGGTGTGTTTAGGGCAGCTCCAGATGGCAATTCTAGCTTGCCTACTACACAGACTGCTAGAGAACCAAATACAAATTGGAAGATTTGGTCATCTCAAATTATCATGCTACATTGATTATCTCAGGAATCTTCCCTGTGATGTGACAGAAGACTCAATTAAGGAATTTTATAGAGGTGCAACTTGTAATACAGTGGACTTATCTCATGAACCCAGCAGGGCAGAAAGATTATGTTGAGTTTAAAGAACCAGATTTCCTGCTCAGTACCCTGAGTCTCCCTGAAGAGTCTCTAAGTAACAGGAAAATTCAAGTGGATGTTGCTTATCAAACAAAGGATAATTTTAGGGGTAATTAGTCTCTTGGCTGAGATAAAAATCAGGATTCTGACAAAACAGATACAGACCAGAGGGCCCATTCTACTACAGGCAGTTGTGATGCCTACCCATCTAGAATAGGTGAAGATAACTCCAGAGATAAGTATTGTGATCATTCTTATTCATGCCACTTTTGTGTTGGTTCTCATGTCAAGTATCTCACATCTAGATATGAAAGGATATGGAGTTTGAGATCCATAGAATAACTGAGGTAGCAGAGACTATGATGGAGGATATGATCTGTCACAGGTTCCCTTCGGTATGAATACAGGAGTGATGATAGAGGCCCACCTACAAAGACCACAACTGAATCTAAAGCCTTCGTGTGCTCCTGAGAAAAAAAGATTCCTCTGCTAGCTACTCCCCATCTAGTTTAGAGGTTTCTATCCCTGGAAGAGCAAAGACTATTCGTACAGCTACTAAAGACCAATACGTTGAAAAGTGGCTACAGGAGAAATTATAACGTCTAATGGAAAACCAAAATGAGAGCAACAGCCTCAGGAGAGAAACCCAGGCTGACATCACGAAGAAATCAAGTGTGGGAAAAGCAGAGGGCAGAAAGGGAGTCACCATAGCCTGACACCTACATCAATTCTGGCAGAAGTAAGTCAGATCAGGATACATGAAAGAAATAATGTGAAAAATCTCTGGAAAATGAAGGATTCACTAAGGATAAAGATTGTCACTGTCGAACTTCTAAGCCCCTAAACTTGATCTGCTCTAGAGGTCATGCCAGACCCTCCAACAAAGGACCATGTTTGCGTGAGATTAAGTCTAATCCTCCTTGTCTATCCAGAGGTCAGACACAGAGAAGGAACCCCCTACATGTGTTGAAGGAAATGTAGTTCAACTGTCTGAAGAAGAGCCAGCAAGGAAAGAAAATATAATAGATAAGGTACATGTCCCAAGAGGCCCAAGTAGGAACCTAAGCCTGGTCCAGGAGACAGGGGGTACAAAGACCACTGGAAGGAGTCCAATAGGAATTGTGGCAAAAATGATCAAGATCCCAGATCTGCACCTCAGCCAAAGGAACCTCAAGAACATCCAGCCTCCAAGTGCAATTGTCGAAGCAAGTATGCTGCTCTCTCAATTGACGGTGAAGATGGAAATGAGAGGAAAGCTTACAATGAGTAGACCTCTACACCCTATCCTTCCTTCTATTCTCTCTCCACCCCAGGCCCCTGAAGAGCAGATCAAACCTCTCCTCAGACACACAGAAAAATAAATCTCACTATCTCCTGGGGAAAATAAAGAAAAGAGGGGGGGGGAAGTTTCTTCTAATTCTGATGCCCAATTGTTCTTCATATAGTCTAGCTTCTCTGACTATTTGATTGCCATATGATTAAAAGATACAACCTGGACACACACCTTTCCTGATTTTAAAACACACAGTGTTCCCTGGTTCTGTTCTCACAACTGCCTCTTGGTCCATGTTCAGCTTCCTCATGAGCACCATGAAATGCTCTGGAATAACTATTCTTCTCAATATTATCTATAGTTTGGTATGGTCCATGCAGTCCAATGTCTTCATACAATCAATAAAACACAAGAAAATCTTTCTGGCATTCTCTGCTTTTAGCCACTGCCCATATGAATTGGTGATTAATTTTTCCATTTCTTTGAAGAATTATGCTGGTATTTGGATCAGCATTGCATTGAATTGATAGGGTGCATTTGAAAAGGGTGACATTTTCACTATATTGCGTCCATCCATGAACATGAGGTTAGGAAATGTCCCCATTTATTTCAGTATCTTTTTGTTTCTTGTAGCAGTGTTTTATAATTTTCTTTGTATAAATCTTTTGTATTCCTGATCTGATCCCGCCACACCAAGGCAAAACATTAAGGGGATGCAACAGAACAGCAAGGGAACAGGGGACAAGGTCCCCACGAATGCTGATGGTGGACTTTAGGGTCAGGGCTTGGTGCCCCAACAGATTGGACTGGAAAACACTCCTAAAGGCCAACAGTCCTTGAATTAACTACAAGCTTTTCTTTCTTGTTGTGTTTTGTATTTTTGTCATTGGTTTCTTGTTGTTGTTTAGTTTTATATTTTTGCTTGGTTTTGCTCTGTCTTGTTTTTGTGCATGTTATTATCTCTGCAGGTCTGTCTAAATAAAATAGGCTGGATGAACAATCTGGAGGAGAAAACAATGGGACTGACAGTTCCGGGGGGACATGGGAGGGGTGCGGAAGGTAGTGGTGTTAACAAACCCAGGGACAAGGAACAACAAGTGATGCAAATAGGTGGTGAAGAAGGTGTAGGAGGCCTGGTAGGGCATGACCAAGGGCAATGTAATCAAGAGGAATTAGTGAAACCCAAATGAAGACTAGCATGATAGTGGGACAAGAGGAAAGTCAAATGAAATAGAGGAAAGAGCTAGGAGAAAAAGGGTATTTACAGAGGTCTAAATATAGGCATGTACATATGTCAATATATTTATATATGAAGATTGGGAAATAGATCTGTGGACATATATTTATAGGTTTAGTATTAAGGTAACAGAAGAACTTTGTTCCTCCACTCAAGTACTCCCTTAATTCAAGAATGCTTTGTCCTATTAAATTGGCATTCTATGATGCTCACCTTCCTAACACAATCACTGAAGACAAAGCAGGTGCATAAGCAAATATGGTGAAGAAAGCTGATGGTGCCAGGCTATCAAAAGATATAGCATCTGAGGTCTTAAAGGTTTGAAGGTAAGGAAGCGACCATCTAGCTCAGAAGCAACAAAGCCCACATGGAAGAAGCACATCAGCCCGCTTGATAACAAGGTGCCGAAGGGATCAGCTATCAGGCATCAAAGAACAAAAAAATCATATAATTGTGTGCTTACCTCCCTGATACGATAGCTGAAGATAAATGGGTGCATAAGCAAATGTGGCGAAGAAAGCTGATGGTGCACAGCTATGAAATTATATAGCATCGGGGGTCTTAAAGGCTTGAAGGTAGATAAACAGCCATCTGGCTCAGAAGCAACAAAGCCCACAGGGAAGAAGCACACCAGCCTGGATGATCATGCAGTGTCAAAGGGATCAGGTATCAGGCATTATCAGAACAAAAAATCATATCATAGTGACTGAGGAGGGGAGTGCACAGTGGAGACCCAAAGCCCATTTGTAGGCCACTGGACATCCCCTTATAGAAGGATCACAGGGAGGAGACGAGCCAGTCAGGGTGCAGTGTAGCAATGATGAAGCATACAACTTTCCTCTAGTTCCTAAATGCTTCCTCTCCCCCACCCCCACCCCCACTATCATGATCCCAATTCTACCTTACAAATCTGGCTAGACCAGAGGATGTACACTGGTACAGATAGGAACTGGAAACACAGGGAATCCAGGATGGATGATCGCTTCAGGACCAGTGGTGTGAGTAGCAATACTGGGAGGGTGGAGGGAGGGTGGGGTGGAAAGGGGAAACCGATTACAAGAATCTACATATAACCTCCTGCCTGGGGCCCAGACAACAGAAATGTGGGTGAAGGAAGACGTCCGACAAGGCAAGATAGGACAATATAATAATTTATAAATTATCAAGGGTTCATGAGGGAGGGGAGAGCGGGAAGGGAAGGGAAAAATGAGGAGCTGATGCCAGGGGCTTAGGTGGAGAGCAAATGTTTTGAGAATGATGAGAGCAATGAATGTACAAATGTGTTTTACACAATTGATGTATGTATGAATTGTGATAAGAGTTGTATGAGCCTGTAATAAAATGATATAAAAAGAGAGAGAGAAAAAGTCTTTTGTTTTTCTGGTTGGATTCATTCCTAAGTATGTTATCATTGTGTGTGGTTATTGTAAATGGTATTGTTCTTTTAATTTCCTTTTGAAAGTCCTCTTCTTTAATATACAAGCATCGAATTGATTTTTGTGTGCTTATCTTATAGCCTGCCACTTTGCCAATTTTTTTGAAATCGCTCCAGAAACTTTTTTTTAAGTCTTTATGGTCATCTGCCAATAGAGATTTTCCTTCTTATTTGAAAGACTACCACTGACTAAGACTTCCAGGACTATATTAAATAAGAATGGTGATAATTGGCAACTTGCCTGGTTAGTGATATAAGAAGGGGAATACTTTCCATTTCTATCCATTAAATGAGATGATGACCATTGATTTTGTATGTAAAGTCCTTATCTTTTTATTATGTGGAGAAATTTCTCTTCTATTACTATTTTATTTAGTGTTTTTAGAAAGAATAGACATTGAATTTTAGTGAATGCCTTTTCTGTATCTATAAATATAATCACATATTGTTTGTTTTATAGGATGGATTATATTGTTTTTCTAATGTTGAGCCATTCTTGCATAACTTATATGAATTTGACTTGATCATGGTGCGTTATTTTTTTTTAACAATTTATTGGGGCTCATACAATTCTTTTCACAGTTCATACATATACATACATCAATTGTATAAAGCACATCTGTACAGTCTTTGCCCTAATCATTTTTTTTCTCTTTTCTTCTTTTAGGTGCGTTATCTTTTTAATGTGCTGTTTAATTCTGTTGGCTAGGATATTGTTGAAAACGTTGGAACCAATACTTACAAGGGATATTTGTTTTATGTGATTTTTAATTCTGGTAATGTCTTTGCCTGGTCTAGATATCAAGTTTATTCTTGATTCATAAAATGAGTTTGGTAGTAGATTATCCTTTATATATTCTGGAATAATTTGTGTAGAAATTGTGTTAATTCTCTTTCTTTTTTTCTTGTTTGGTAAAGTTCTCTATTAATACTATATGGTCCTGGACTTTTTTATATTGTGAGTTTTTTAATAACTAGATTTGTTAAATCATGAAAAATTGATGTTTTATACCAAATAATGTAAAAGATTTAGAACAATTCTCTAATTCATTATTCTCTTTGGTAAAGTCATCTCTGAGTCTATGCAGCAGATAACCAGACATTCACAGGGTGAGGAGAAGAATTTGTTCGGACAACACACAAATCTTATGAACTAAGAAAGTATGAAGAAATATATTTTAATAACAAAATTTCCAAACCCTTAGGCTTAAGCCTAAGTCATAAAAATGATCATATTTGAGGTCCCAGAGGAATTCAGTTTGATATTGCTCTCCACATGGATTCTTTCATATCTCAGTTTGGATACAAGAGTTAGATAATATTCTCTGCCATTATTATTTGACCCAAAGGGGCCAAAAGGAAGGTGGGAAAATTATTCTATTCTTATCTCTAATGAGGCTCCCAGGGAATCCGGCCCAACAGCCATAGAGTCTCCCTGTAAATACCTCTCTGTGATTCCCCCAGATATATTTCATGCACACAGGACTAAGACCATGAATACCAGCTCCTCACTGACTCCTGTATTTCCAAGACTTTCCAATCCTCACCATAAAGAGATTCATTGACCAGTTATACAGAGGTGAAGAACAAATGATTCCTACAACACCAAAATTCTCCAGGTAATTTTTCAGCAAAAAAGACACTGGTTGTTGCTTTGTGTATTGGTTGTTAAAGGCTTGAAATTCTTTTTCTTTTTTGGGGGGGTTTTAAACGTTTTATTAGGGGCTCATACAACTATTATCACAGTCCATACATATACTTACATCGATTGTATAAAGCACATCTGTACATGCTTTGCCCTAATCATTTTCTTTTCTTTCTTTTTTTTTTCCTTTTCTTTTTTTACATTTTATTAGGGACTCATACAACTCTTATCACAATCCATACATATACTTACATCAATTGTATAAAGCACGTCCATACATTCCCCGCCCCAATCATTCTCAAAGCATTTGATCTCCACTTAAGCCCTTTGCATCAGGTCCTCTTTTTTTTCCCTCCCTCCCCGCTTCCCCCTCCCTCATGTGCCCTTTGTAATTTATACATCGTTATTTTGGCTTGAAATTCTTTTATGAACTACCTTGGATAAAATTTTCAGATCCAGAGATCAATAGATGAAGTGTGTATTGGACAGGGTTCTCTAGAGAGACAAATCAGATTACTAGTAATTATATATAAATATATTTATAAAGATAGATATATAATTCAAGAAATAAACTGTTAAATAATATACAGATAGATAATACAAGAAATTAGCAGTTAAATTATAAAGCAGTGAGACACTAGCTGTCCTTCAAGGCTTGAGAGCTGCCAGTTGCCAGTCCCCTTCTGTAGAGAGCTGGGCTATATATACCCAGGCAGCAAACAGCAAGGCAGGTCCCCAACTGTCAACTGTCAGTCCCCAGCTCCAGAGATGAACATTCTTTTCATGTGGGCTTAAAGGGACCTCAACTTACAGCGACACAGTCCACAGGCTAGGCATCCCACAGGTAGTGTACCCCTTTAAACTGAGCACAGAACAAGCAAGGTGAGGCTCACCGAGCCATTTATCCCTCTGCCCTTCAGTTAATCCTACTTGTGTTTATCGGCCAGGCTGGCACAATAAACTATAGCAAAGTCCTAAATCAAACAACTAGTGAGATAAATAAGGTAATATCCAGCAATTTCTCATTTCTTTAGGAGGAACAAGGAAGGTGGGATTGAGAACTGGAAAAAAAAAAAAGTAAGAGCAGATGCATATAGTCACAGAATACAGTGTGTATTTCTGTGAGTTTACCAATTATAAACATACCACACAAAGGGTGAGGAGCCCAGTAGGAATAGCAACATGACTGAGTCTACGAAATTTAGAGTACAGGTCAAGTGGATATATCTTCTCTTAGCAAATCATTGAACTGATTTATAAACATGTCTCAAACTGCAGTTTTATTTGCTACCTTTTTTCCATCCATATCTAGGTCTCTGAATTTGCTCTTGTGCATGAACCTGTTCCGTGGCTATGATTGAAGCAAATCAGTCGAGTGTCTCTGAGTTCCTCCTCCTCGGGCTCTCTGGGCATCCTCAGCAGCAGAAGCAGATCCTCTTCGTGCTCTTCCTGAGCATGTACCTGGCCACGGTCCTGGGCAACCTGCTCATCATCCTGGCCATTAGCACAGACTCTCGCCTGCACACCCCCATGTATTTCTTCCTCAGCAACCTGTCCTTTGTGGACCTCTGCTTCTCCTCCACCATAGTCCCCAAGATGCTGAGCAACATACTCAGCGGTGAGACAATTTACATCACTGAGTGTCTCATGCAGATGTATTTTTTCATCATGTTTGGGGATATGGACAATTTCCTCCTGGCAGTGATGGCCTATGACCGCTTTGTTGCCATATGCCACCCCTTACACTACACAGCAAAGATCAGCCATCAACTTTGTGCCCTGCTGCTCATTGGGTCTTGTGGCATTGCCATTGTAAATGCTCTCTTGCATACCCTTCTGATGGCTCAACTCTCATTCTGTGCGGACAACAGGATCCCCCACTTCTTCTGTGATGTGGCTGCTCTCCTGAGACTCTCCTGCTCTGACACATACCTCAATGAGATGATGATTCTCACTGAGGGGGGTCTGATCATGATGATACCATTGATTTGCATCCTAGTTTCCTACATTTGCATCACCTCTGCTGTCCTGAGAGTCCCATCCGCAAAGGGAAAGTGGAAAGCCTTCTCCACCTGTGGCTCCCACCTGGCTGCAGTGTCCCTCTTCTATGGCACCATCATTGCTGTGTATTTCAGCCCGTCATCCTCCCACTCGGCTGAGAATGACATTGCAGCTGCCGTGATGTACACGGTGGTGACCCCCATGCTGAACCCTTTCATCTATAGCCTGAGAAACAGGGACATTAAAGGGGCCCTAACAAAAATGATTTCTATGAATTGTTTTTATGTTCAACAATAAATCTTTTTCACTACATTCTAAAATGTAGCAGTTGTTCATCTATGTATTTGTTTTGGGAAAATGAAACTACAGATTTTTAAAATTTTTTATTGTGAATTGGGTGAAAGTTGTAGAGGAGATTACTTTCCAGTCAGCAACCCCAGCCAAATTTGTATCATATCATTGATTGCAACTCCTGCAATGCAATATCACTTATCCCTCTCCTTTCCTGATTATTGTTTCTACTCCTCCTTCTTCCTTAATCCTGCTGATCTTTATTTTGATCGTACCACGGTCAGTCTGTCTGACACTCATGTTCTATGAATTTCTCAATTCAAAATTTCACAATACAGAAAGGTTTAGTTCATTTAGGGCTCCAGGGATTCCTAATTCTTCCAGGCATTTGAGTTAATTATTCTTGCCATTTTAAATGAGCTTTATGTATCATACAACATTAAGCAGAAATACAGGTAATTTAAACAAGAAATAAGGTAATATAACCAAGAAGAAATAACTTCCTCAATTCCAGTGCGCAGGCTTGTCAATCTTTGTCGATGTGCTCAGTTATTTGAACATAGATCCTCGCTTACATCCTAGATTTCCACTCTCATGTATAACAAGCCTTCTCCAAATGGCCATACAATGTCTACAGTTTTTATCTTGCAGAACTTATATATTTCTATCAGGTTCCTTGAGCAAATTTACTCAGTATGTATTTTGTTTCTGCATTAACACATAATAGAAATTTACTATTTAATATGCACTTTCAAACTCATTTTGAAAACTCAGGAAATTTTTAAAAATCAAGATAAATTTAAGCTTGGGTAAAATAACCACTGAAACTCTGGATTTTAAGCAAGAATGAGGAAAATAGGGCAGTTTTCCTTAACTTCTCATTTCAGAGAGATGAATAAGAGGACATCTTGCATTAAATCTGATAAAATTCAGAATCAAAGGCTCTTTCTGAGACTAGGATATTGCCAATTTTATTATACTTGTCACATTTGTATATTAAGGTACATGGGAATGTTTTCAATATTTAATCTATCTATTTCCCAAGTCTTCAAAATATATTAGGAGGGGGCTGTTCCTGGGTAGCAGGTTTGATAGATATCATCAGCTTTTGTTTTGTATGTGAGCAGGTGGTTAAAGGGGGGCTGAGAGTAGAGGGTTGTGGTTTCAAATGTCTAATTTAATTAGAAACTATAATATGTTTTATTTCAGGTATATCCTATATTCCTACCTTTACAAAAAGTCATTGACTTCACTAGGTTTGAAACATATTAACATATCTTTATGCCGAATACTTCTATATAGGCTTTAAAATCTCTATTTATTACTATTCTTTTTGTTCCTAATCTGATTCGTGTTTTTTTCACTATTTTGCTAGAGGCTTACTGTACCATCTGTTTCTTATGAAGTGGGTGTTGGATTCAATTAATTTTCATTATTTCCTAGCTTTAATTTTTCTATTTTACCAGTGTAACATGGATATCTTTCCCCATAAATATCTAATTTATGCATCCTATCTAACCATTAATTCATGAAACACATCCTAAAACATTCTAAGCAATACATACTTGAATTGCTGAAGACAAAGCGGGTGCATAACCAAACGTGGTGAAGAAAGCTGATGGTGTCCAGCTATCAAAAGATACAGCGCCTGATGTCTTAACGGCTTGAAGGTAAACAAGCGGCCATCTAGTTCAGAAGCAACAAAGTCACATGGAAGAACACCAGCCAGTGTAATCACAAGGTGCCGAAGGGATCAGGTATCAGGTACCAAAGAACAAAAAGATCCTATCATTGAGAATGAGGGGGAGTACAGATTGGGGACCCAAAGCCCAACTGTAGACAAATGGACATCCCTTTCAGAAGGGTCATGGAGAGGAGATGAGTGAGTCAGGATGCAGTGTACCATCGATAAAACACACAAATTTCCTCTAGTTCCTAAATGCTTCCTCCCCCACCTTATCTTGATCCCAATTCTACCTTACAAATCTGGCGAGACTAGAGGATGTACACTGGTACAAATAGGAACTGTAAACACAGGAAATCCAGGACAGATGAACCCTTCAGGGCCCGAGGTGAGAGTGGCAATACCTGGAGGGTGGAGGGAAGGTGGGGTAGAACGGGGGGGGGGGTTGATTACAACGTTCTACATATAACCCCCTCCCTTGGGGATGGACAACAGAAGAGTAGGTGAAAGGAGACACTGGACAGTGTAAGACATGGCAAAATAATAATAATTTATGAATTATCAAGGGTTCATGAGAAAAGAGGGAGTGGGGAGGGAGAGGAAAAAATGAGGAGCTGATACCAAGGACTCAAGTACAAAGCAAATGTTTTGAGAATGCTGATGACAACAAATGTACAAATGTGTTTGACACAATATATGTACGTATGGATTATGATGAGTTCCATGAGGCCACAATAAAATGATTTTTTTAAACACTTGAATATTAGGTTGTTGCAAGATAAGTCCAGGAGAACTGGCCAACAGGGCTTCTGAGGCAGTAATCTTTTTTTTAATCATTTTATTGGGGGTTCATACAACTCTTATCACAATGCATACATACATCAGTTGTGTAAAACACATTTGTACATTCATTGCCCTCATCATTCTCAAAACATTTGCTCTCCACTTAAGCGCTTGGCATCAGCTCCTCGTTTTCCCCCTCCCTCCCCCCGGTCCCTCCCTAATGAGCACTTGATAATTTATAAATTATTATTTTGTCATATCTTTCACTATCCGACGTCTCCCTTCACCCACTTTTCTGTATGTAGATCCTTATAATCAGTTCCCCCTTTCTAACGCACCCTCCCTCCATGCTCCCGGTATCACCACTCTCAGCACTGGTCCTGAAGGGATCATCTGTTCTGGATTCCCTGTGCTCCCAGTTCCTATCTGTACCAGTGTACATCCTCTGGTCTAGCCAGATTAGTAAGGTAGAATTGGGATCTTCATAGTGCTCCGGAGTGTGGGGGAGAAGCACTGAGGAACTCGAGGAAAGTTGTATGTTTCATTGTTGCTACACTACACCCTGACTGATTTGTCTCCGCCCTGCAGCCCTTTCATAAGGGGATGTCCAGTCGCCCACAGATGGGTCTTGGTTCCCAATCTGCACTCCCCCTCATTCTCAATGATAGGATGTTTTGTTCTTTGATGCCTGATAACTGATTCCTTTGACACCTCATGATCAGACAGGCCGGTGTCATTTTTTTGTGGGCTTTGTTGCTTCTAAGCTAGAGGGCCGCTTGCTTACCTTCAAGCCTTTAAGACTTATTAACAACTTTCAATATGCTGATGATACAACCTTGCTTGCTGAAAGTGAGAAGGATTTGAAGCACTTGCCAATCAAGGTCAAAGATTGCAGTCTTCCGTATGGATTGCAACTGCATGTAAAGAACATCAAAATCCTCATAACCGGACTGAAGAGAGCATCATGAATACAGAGAAAAGGAGACAGCTGTGATGGACGTTGGCCTTTAGGAGTGTTTTCCAGTTGAGTCTCATGGGTGCCAAGCCCTGTACCCAACGTATATTTTTGGTATTCCCTGATGAATTCATTGCTCTGTTCCCCTTGCTGTTCTGTTGCATGCCCTTAGTGTTTTGCCTCAGTGTGGTAGGATCAGATCAGGCACAACTCCCACACTGTGCCTCCAGTACTGTCCCCTGTAGGGCTATGAGTCAGTGAGGGATGTCATGTCTCATAGTGGGGCCGACCATATGGTCCTCTCTGTGCATTGGCTGCACTGAGCAGGAATATCGTCCCCTAGGTTTGGTGAGCCAGTATGTGCTTCACCCTCTCTTACTCCCCCTTCATTTGCTCCCATGTACTCTAACCAGACAAGCCCCTCTCCCTGAGCTGCAGCTTCAGTGCTGTCCTCTGAAATAAATTCTTCTATTGGGAGGGTCAGGGGTCCACCTAGTTGGGATTGGGGCCGGCCCCTCAGACCTTTCCACTGGTTCCCTATTCCACTGGTTCCCTACTACATCTTGGAGCATCAGGTTGAAAGCTGGTCCCTCTTTCCCTGTGGTGATATAAACAATAACCTCCCCTTGGGCAGGTCAGTGCCCTGTTCCTCAGCTACATTTTTCTTTTTTTTTTTTTCCTGAGGCAATAATTTTCATGACAGTAGATGGCCACATCTTCCTCCCAAGAGCAGCTGGTGACTTCCAATTACGGACCTTTGGGTTAACCGGTAAGTGCTTAACCTCTGTTACAAGGGCTGCACAAATACAATCATGTGGTGCTCATTTCATATGTTCTATACTCTTATAAATAGTAGATCAATAAGCGACTTTGTTAATAAATTGTTGTAGGTATCCTTATGTATTTTATAAGAATTAATCCCTTTTTTAAAAAGGATGTTTGAGATACTACTTGATACTTCAAGAAATATTACCCAATCACTGAGATAGTTTATTGTGCCAGCCTGGCCAATAAACACATGTGGGATTAATTGAAGGGTGGGGAGATAAATGGCTCAGTGAGCCTCGCCTTTCTTGTCTCTCGCTCCTTGATCATCAGACCAGTGTGCGACTGCCTTGCTTGTTCTGTGCCTCAATTTGCAAGCTACACTACCTGTGGGACACGTAACCTGTTGATTGTGTCGCTGTAATTTGAAGTCCCTTTAAGACTTGCCTCACGAGAGAATTGGAATTTACATGGCTGGAGCTGGGGACTGACGGTTGGTGACCTGGCTGACAGCTGGTGATCTGCCTTGCTGTTTGCTGCCTGTGCCGGGATAGCCTAGCTCTCTCTCTACAGTGGACTACCTGGCGGCCCTCAAGACTTTAAGAACTGCCAGTGTCTCACAACTCTCTCACGGGAGTGAGTTGCACTGAGCCATTTGTACAGCTTTATAATTTAACTGTTAATTTATTGTATTATATATCTACCTGTATATAATTTAACAGATCATTTCTTGTGTTATATATCTATCTATCTTATATATATAATTATCAGCAATCTGGTTTCATCTTTCTAGAGAACCCTGTCTCATACCATCGCTTACCAGAACATATTTAAAATGCTATTGTATACTTGGTAACAGTTAACATAGTAAATTCTGTTTCCCTTTGACAATTTCTGAACAAATTATGGTGTGGTATTAGTTACATTTTCCCAAGTATTTCAACATTCTTTTTTCAGAAGTCTGGTTATTCCATTTCCATTACATTTGGGTTTCTGTTCCCTAATCTCAAGGTTTTGTCATCAAGAATATCTAAGGACACATTTAGGGTCCCTAATACATAGCATGACTGTGCAAAAGCATTGCACTCTGTGGATCATAACAAACTATAGATACTCTTGAGAAGAATGGGAATTCCAGAACACTTCATTATGCTCGTGCAGAACCAGTACATGGATCAAGAGACAGTTGTGTGAATGGAACAAGGGGACACTGCTGATTTAAATTTAGGAAAGATGCGTGTCAGGATTGTCACCTCTCACCATACTTAATCTCTATTCTGCTCAAAGAATCAGAGAAGTTAGACTATATGAAGAAGAGCTCAGCATCAGGATTCAAGGAAAGTTTATTAACAGCCTTTGAAATGCAGATGACACACCTTGTTTGCTGAAAGTGGGGAGGATTTGAAACACTGGCTGGTGAAGATCAAGGATTACAGACTTCAATGTGGATTGAGTGGGTTAAGCTCACTGTAAAGAAACCAAAAATCCTCACAACTGGACCAGTGGTTGACATCATGATAAAAGGAGAAAAGATGGACGTTATCAAGGGTGTCACCTTCCTTGGAAACACAGTCACTGCTTCTGGGAACAGCAATCAAGAGATCAATGAACCCATTGTACAGGGTAAAACTGCAGCACAAGTCCTCTGTGGTGGTGAAAAGCGAGATGTCACTTTAAGGACTGGGGTTTGCATGATCCACACAATGGTAGTTTAAATTACTTCACATGCTTGTGAAAGTTGGACATTCAGTAAGGAAACCACGGACGAATTGATGCCTTTGAGTTATGGTGCTGGCAAAGAATATAGAAAGTACCATAGACTACCAAAAGAAAAACAAATCTGTCTTGGAAGAAATACAGCCCAAAGGCTCCTTAGATGCAAGGAGAGTGAGGTTGTCAGCTCATATACTTTGGGCATGTTATCTGAAATTTTATTTGGAATTCCATGGTACTTTCCAAATTCTTCCCCCAACACCCATGATTCATCGATTCTTCTTTTATCGTTTTATTTGTTGTCCAACATTGAAATGTATATGAAGCCATTGAAAATGTCATGCTTGGGTCAGAAGCACCTTCATGTGTCCAAAGGAGCACACTGTTAGATTTACTGAGCATTAATGGTGGATCCAAGCAAAATGAAATCCTTGACAACTTTGATCTCTTCTCCATTTATCATGATGTGAAGATTGTGGTTCTTCTTCTATTGAGTTGCAATCCATACTAAAGTTTGTAAGCTTTGATCTTCATCAGGAAGTGCTTCAGCTCTTCTTATCTTTTAGCAAGCAAGGTCATGTCATCTGCATATTACAGGTTGTAAATGACCGTCCCATCCTAATTCTGCATTCTTTGTCTAGTCCATCTTGGATTACATGCTCAACAAACAGATTTAATAGTATGGTGAAAAGATACAACCTGGACACACTTTTCCAATTATTAAACCATGAGGAGTTCCCGTGCTCTGTTAGGAAGACTGCATCTTGGTCCATTTACAGGTTCGGCATGTTCAGGTGGTAGTTGTTGCTGTTAGGTGACATCAAATTGGTTCAGACTGAAGATGACTCTATGTACATCAGAGCAAAACACAGCCCCATCCTGTGTCATCCTCACAACTGTTGTGATGCTTGAGCCCAATGTGGCAGCCGCTGTATCAATTCAGGATACAGTGAGGAATTCCCTCTTTTTCACTGCCCTTCTACTTTACCAAGTGTGGTGTGCCCTTCCAGGCACTTGTCTGTCCTGATTACATGTCCAAAGTATGTGAGATGAAGTCTCCCAATCCTTTGCTTCTGAGGAGCATTCTGACTAGACTTCTTCCAGGAGATATTTGTTTGTTCTTCTGGAAGTTCACAGTGGTTTCAATATTATTTGCAAGCACCACAGTTCAAATACATGATACATTTTTTTTAAAGCAAACCTTTCATTATATACATTCACAATGGGAGAGCCATACCTACCAGATTAACACATGATATAATACAGCAAGAAAGCATTAGGGGTTAAACTAGTAAGTATATGGCAAGAGATGGGAACCATCGTCCATCAATTGATGACAAGTTCTACAACCACGTGAGAGCAGTCCTCTGCTTTTGATCACACAAAGGAGTTTCAACCTTAAGTCCCAGGGCTACAGGTGAGTTTGAGGTAGAGATTGGTTCATTTAGTGGGGTTTCTATATCGAGTCCTTCTTGTGGTTCATGAAGAATGTTGTGTGCCTTGAACAAAGCAGTCTAAAGTCCCCATAGTCTATAGCACGTGGCCTGGGTCATGAAGGGCTGTATAGAAATTAGGTCAAAAGTGTCCATTTCAAAACACAGGACGAGGCATATTCTCCTCTAGGGTCCTAGATAAATCTTGTTAAGCATTCTTCACCCATAGATATGTTGTTACTGTGTGTCTTCTTAAAAACAAAAATATAATCGCCTCACCAAGACATGCATGTCCCCCTTTCCCCATGCATAAACCCTTCATGGTCTCCCTTATTCAATGTCTACTTTTCATATGCACATGTGCAAGTAAAAATACATAGCTCAGACACACCTTAGTCCTCAAAGTGACATATTTGTCTCTAACACTGAAGAAGTCTTATGCAGTTGATGTACACAATGCAATGCTTTGTTGGTTTCTAGATTGCTGCTTTCATGAGCATTGAGTGTAGAGACAAACAAGATGAAGTCCATCATAGCTGCCTTTTTTCTCTGTTACAATAATGCTCTCTTTGGTTCCGTTATGAGCATTTTGATTTTCTTTACAATGAGTTGCAATCCACACTGAAGACGGTGATCTTTGACCTTGATTTGCAAGTGCTTCAAATCCTCCTCGCTTTCACCAAGAAAGGTTGTATCATCTGCATATTGAAGGTTGTTAATAGGTCTTTTTCTATGTTACCTCTCCCTCTCACAATATGACAGCCTCAGCAACAAAGAAGAAGAAGGGGGAAATTATCTCCCTAACAGACTTCCTGGCTGAGGATGGGGGATCAGTAGAGGAAGCACCTATGTCCCCAAACCAGTCAGCAAGGCTGAAGAAACAAATGACCGAGTGAGAGAACTTTCAGGTCCTTGTGTTTAGGGTAGATGATGTGTTTAAGGCAGCTCCAGATGGCCATTCTATCTTGCCTACCACACAGACTACTTGAGAACCAAATACAAATCAGAAGATTTAGTCTTCTCACATCACCATACTACACTGATTTTTTTTTTCAGGAATCTTCCCTGTGATGTGACAGAAGATTCAATTAAGGAATTCTTTAGAGGTGTAACTTGTAGTACAGTGTACTTATTTCATGAACCCAGCAGTCCAGAAAGATTATGCTGTGTTGGATTTCCTGTTCGGTACCCTGAGTCTCACTGTAAGAGGAGAATTCAAGTGGGTGTTGCTTATCAAGCACAGGGTAATGTTAAGGGTGATTAGTTTCTTAGCTGAGAAAGAAATCATGATTCTGACAAAACAGATACAGACTGAAAGGTCCATTCTACCACAGTCAGTTGTGATACCTACCCATCTAAAGGAGGTGATGACAGCTTTAGAGACAAGTATTGTGATCATTCTTATTCATACCCCTTTGTGTTGGTTACCATGACAAGTATCTCACATCGGGATGTGAATGTATATGGAGTTTAAGATCAATAAGATAAATGAGGTAGCACAGACTATGGTGGAGGCATTGACTCCAGATAGGCAGTGACAGAAGACCACTTGGTAGAAGATGCCAAAGAGGGGGCAACTGCAGAGGGAACTCCTATAAAGACTGATATGACAGATGGAATGATCAGTCGCAGGTTCCCTTCTGTATGAATATAGGAGTGATGATAGAGGTCCACTTACAAAGACTACAACTGAATCTAAAGCCTTCGTGTGCTCCTGAGAAAGAAGATTCATCTGCTAGCTCCTCCCCATCTAGTTCAGAAGCTTCTATCCATGGAAGAGCAAAGACTATTCACACAGCTACTAAAGAGCAACAAGTCAAAAAGTGGCTACAGAAGAAGCAGAAAAAATTATAACGTCTCCTGGAAAACCAAAACAACAGCCTCAGGAGAGAAACCCAGGCTGACATCACGAAGAAATAAAGTGTGAGAAAAGCAGAGAGCAGAAAGGGAGTCCACAACCTTACACCTCCACCAATTCTGGCAGAAGTGATCAGGATACATGAAAGAAATAAAGAGAAAAGTCTCTGGAAAATGAAGCATTCACTAAGGAGAAAGATTGTCACTGTCTGATTTCTAAGCCTCCTAAATTTGATCCACTCTAGAGGTCATGCCAGATCCTCCAACAAAGGACCATGTTTGCGTGAGACTAAATCTAATCCTCCTAGTCAATCTCAGAGCTCAGACACAGAGAAGGAACCCCCTACACGTGTTAAAGGAAAGGTAGTTGAACTATCTGAAGAAAACCCAGCAAGGAAAGAAAATATAATAGATAAGGTACGTGTCCCAAAAGGCCAAATTGGGAACCTCAGCCTGGACAAGGACACATGGGGAACAAAGACCACTGGAAGGATTCCAATAGGAAAGATGGCAAAAAATGATCAAGATCCCATATCTGCACCTGAGCCAAAGGAACTTGAAGAAAATCCAGCCTCCAAGTGCAATTGTCGAAGCAAGTATGCTGCTCTCTCAATTGACGGTGAAGATGGAAATGAGAGGAAAGCTTACAATGAGTAGACCTCTACATCCTATCCTTTCTTCTATTCTCTCTCCACCTCAGGCCCCTGAAGAGCAGATCAAACCTCTCCCCAGACACACAACAAAATAAAGCTATCTCCTGAAAAAAATGAATAAAATAGGAAAAACAGTCTTCTAATTCTGCTGCCCTATTCTTCTTCGTGTAGTCCAACTTCTCTGATTATTTGATTGGCTTACCATGAAAGGATACACACACCTTTCCTGATTCTAAAACACACAGTGTTCCCTGGTTCTGTTCTCACAACTGCCTGTTGGTACATGTTCACCTTCCTCATGAGCACAATGAAGTGCTCTGGGATTCCTGTGCTCCTCAATATTATCTGTAGTTTGGTATGGTTCACAGTCCAATGCCTTATTATACTCAATAAAACCCAAGGATATCTTTCTGGCATTCTCTGCTTTAAGCCAAGCCCAAGTGATGGAAATAATGATATACTTCATGCTGGGCAGTAAGAGATCTCCTACTTCGATTTTACTTTTTTATAGTATTTTATTTATCCTGGATTTCTTTCTTTTACATATGAATTAATGATTGCTTTTCCCATTACTTTGAAGAATTTGTGCTGGATTTAGAATTTACTTTGAATTTATAAGGCTGACATTTTCACTATATTTAGTCTTCCTATCCATGAAAATGAAGTTAGGAAGTATCCCCATTTATATAAGTGTTTCTGTTTCTTGTAGAAGTGGTTCATAGTTTTCTTTCTGTAAGTCTTTTGTGTTTCTGGTTGAATCAATTTCTAAGTACCATATTTTATTATTTTGTGTGGCTATTGTAAATTGTATTGTTATTTTAATTTCCTTTACAAAGTCATCTTCTTTAATATACAAGAATCAAATGGATTTGTCTGTGCTGGTTTTATAACCTGGCTCTTTGAAAAATTTTTTTCAAATAGTCCCAGCAACTTTTTTTTAAGTTTCTGGGGTAATCAGCCCATAGTGTTTTCCTTCTTATTTCAAAGACTTACCTCTGACTAAGAGTTTTAGGATTATATTAAATAAGAGTGATAGTGGGCAACTTTATCTGTTAGTGATATGATAAGAAGAGGGATATTTTCAATTTCTATCCATTAAGTGAGGTGCTGGGCATTGATTTTGTATATAAAGCCTTTATGCTTTTGTTGTGTTGAGAAGTTTCTCTTCTATTCCTATCAAATTGAGTGTTTTTAGGAAGAATGGATGTTTAATTTCAGTGAATGCCTTTTCTGCATATATTGATTTAATCACATAATCTGTTGGTTGTTTGTTTTATAGTATGGATTATATTATTTTTCTAACGTTGAACCATTCTTGCAAACTTCATATGAATTTTACTTGATCATGGTGCATTATCTTTTTAATGTGCTGTTAAATTCTGTTGGCTAGGATATTGGTGAAAATGTTGGATTTTTAATTCTGTTGATGTCTTTGCCTGGCTTAGATGTGAAATTTATTGTTTCATAAAATAAGTTTGGTATTAGATAATCCTTTATATAGTCTGGAATAGTTTGTGTAGAATTGGTGTTAATTTTTTTAATGTTTAATAAACTTCTCAATTAATACTATAAGGTCCTGGACTTTTTGATATGGTGAGTTTTTTAATGACTAGGTTTATTAAATACTTAAAAACAGATTATATTTATATCAAATACTGTAAACATTTAACACAATTCACTAATTAATTATTCTCACTGGTAAAACCATCTCTCAGTCTATCCAGTAGATAACCAGACATTTGTAAGGTGAGGAGAAGAATTTATTCAGACAACACTCTAAGTTTCTGAACTAAGAAAGTATGAAGTAAAATATTTTAATAACAAAATTTCCAAACACTTAGACTTAAACCTAAGTCACTGAGGTAGTTAGTTTATTGTGCCAACCTGGCCGATAAACATATATGGGATTAATTGAAGGGTGGAGAGATAAATGCTCAGTGAGCCTCGCCTTTCTTTTCTCTTGCTCTTTGATCATCGCACCAGTGTATGGCCATCTTGATTGTTCTGTGCCTCAATTTGAAAGCTATACTACCTGTGGAACACCTAACCCATGGACTGTGTCACTGTAATTTGAGGTTCCTTCAAGACCTGCTTCACCACACCATTAGAATTTACATCTCTTGAGCAGGGGACTGTCGGACTCTGTCATCTGGCTGACTGTTGGTGACAAGCCTTGCTGTTTGCTGCCTGTGCCCAGATAGCCTGAAATGCTCTACAGAGGACTACCTGGTGACCCTCAAGATTTGAAAGACTGCCAGTGTCTCACAACTGTCTCAGAGGAGTGAGTTGCACTGAGCCATTTGTACTGCTTTATAATTTAATTAACTGTTTATCTCTTATGTTATATATGTGTGTGTGTGTGTGTGTGTGTAAACATATATAAAAGTACTAGCATTCTGGTTTTGTTTCTCTAGAGAATCCTGTCTAACAAAGTCACAAAAATGATAAGATTTGCGATCTCAGAGGATTGAGTTTGATATTGCTCTCCACATGGATTGTTTCATATCTCAGGTTTGAACTAAGAGTTAGATAATATTCTCTGGCATTACTATTTGACCCTAAGGGGCCAAAGGAAGGTGGGAAAATTACTCTATTCTTAACTCTAATGAGGCTCCCAGGGAATCTGGCCCAACAGCCATAGAGCCTCCTTCCTGTAAATACCTCCCTGTGATTCCCCCAGACATCTTCCATGTACACAGGACTAAGACCATGAATACCTGCTCCTCATTTGCTCTTGAATTTCCAATCCTCATCATAAAGAGAAGCATTTATACAAAGGTGAAGAATACATGATACTTAGACCACGACCCTCCCGCAGGTAATATTTCCGCAAAGGAGACATTGGTTTTTGCTTTTGTGTATTTGTTATTAAAGGTTTGAAATTCTTTTATGAACCACCTTGGATAAAATTTTCAGATTCAGAGATCAATAGATCAGGTCCTAAATCAAACAACTGGTGAGATAAATCCAGCAGTATCCAGCTATTTCTCTTTTCTTTAGGAGCTACAAGGAAGGTAGGATGGAGAACTGGAAAAGAATTGTTTTAAATAAGAGCGGACACTTATCATCACAGAATACGGTGTGTATGCTTGTGAGTTTGCCCATTATAACTATACCACACAAGAGATAAGGAGTCCAGTAGGAGTCAATCAGGACTGAGTACAGGAAATTAAGAATGTAGGTCAAGTGGACAAATCTTCTCTTAGCAAATCATTGAACTGATTAATAAACATGTCTATATTTTACCCATCCATATCTAGGTCTCTGAATTTGCTCTTGTGCATGAACCTGTTCCGTGGCTATGAGTGAGGCAAATCAGTCTAGTGTCTCTGAGTTCCTCCTCCTGGGGCTCTCCAGGCAGCCTCAGCAACAGAAGCAGATCCTCTTCGTGCTCTTCCTGAGCATGTACCTGGTCACGGTCCTGGGAAACCTGCTCATCATCCTGGCCATCTGCACAGACTCCCACCTGCACACCCCTATGTATTTCTTCCTCAGCAACCTGTCCTTCGTGGACTTCTGCTTCTCCTCCACCATAGTCCCCAAGATGCTGAACAACATACTCAGAGGTGAGATCATTTACTTCCCTGAGTGTCTCATGCAGATGTATTTTTTCATTGTGTTTGGGGATATGGACAATTTTCTCCTGGCTGTGATGGCCTATGACCGCTTTGTTGCTGTGTGCCACCCCTTGCACTACACAACAAAGATGACCCATCAGTTCTGTGCCTTGCTGGTCACTGGCTCTTGGGTCATTGCCATTCTGAATGCTCTGTTGCATACCCTACTGATGGCCCAACTCTCATTCTGTGCGGACAACACTATCCCTCACTTCTTCTGTGATGTGACTGCTCTCCTGAGACTCTCCTGCTCCGACACACACCTCAATGAGATGATGATTCTTACTGAGGGAGGTCTGATCATGATGATACTATTGGTTTGCATCCTGGTTTCCTACATTTGCATCATCACTGCTGTCCTGAGAGTCCCATCCACAAAGGGAAAGTGGAAAGCCTTCTCCACCTGTGGCTCCCACCTGGCTGCAGTGTCCCTCTTCTATGGCACCATCATTGCTGTGTATTTCAGCCCGTCATCCTCCCACTTGGCTGAGAATGACATTGCAGCTGCTGTGATGTACACGGTGGTGACCCCCATGCTGAACCCTTTCATCTATAGCCTGAGAAACAGGGATATTAAAGGGGCCCTAACAAAAATGATTTCTATGAATTGTTTTTATGTTCAACAATAAATCTTGTCCACTACTTTCTAAATAGTAGCAGTTATTTATCTATATATTTGTCTTGAGAAAATGAAACTCTTGTTATAGATTTTTTAAACAAGTTTATTGTGAATTATGTGAAGGTTTACCAAACAGACTAGCTTTCCAGTCAACAACTCATGCCCAATTTGTATCACATCATTGATTAAAATTCCCACAATGGAACATCACTTATGCTTCTTCCTTCCTACTGCTTGTTTCTATCCCTCGTTCTTCCCTAATCCTTCCGATCTTTATCTTGACCGTACCACAGTCACCTTGTCTGACACTCGTGTCCTATGAATTTTTCACTGTGCAGTAGAGAAGGGTTTAGTTCATTTAGGGCTGTAGTCCTAATTCCTCCAGGGATTTAAGCTAATTATTCTTACCATTTTATCTTAGCTTTATGTATATTGTACAACATTATAGCAGATATACAGGAAATTTAAACAAGAAATAAGGTCATATAACCCAGAAGGAATAACTTCCTCAATTCCAGTGCTCAAGCTTGTCAATTTCACCTTTTCCTTGTCAATATGCTCAGTTATTTGAACATAGGTCCTCTCTTACATTTTAGATTTCCACTGTCGAGTATAACAAACCTTCTCCAAATTGCCATACAATATCTACAGTTTTTATTTCACAGAACTTACACATTTCTATCAGGTCCAAATTGCCATACAATATCTACAGTTTTTGTTTCACAGAACTTACACATTTCTATCAGGTTCCTTGAGAAATATTTACTCAGTATTCATTTTGCTCCTGCATTAGCACATAATGGAAATTTACTATTTGATATGTGATTGGGAACTTGCTTTGAAAACACTTTTAAGAGAAAGATCAAGAAATATTTAACACTGGGTAGAATACCACTTAATAGGATATTCCAGATTTTCAGGAGCAAATAGGGCCGTTGTCTTTAAATTTTCATTTCAGAGAATTGGAGAAGATGGCATCTGTGTGAAATCTGGTAGACTTCAAAATCAGAAGCTAGAATATCATTTTCTTTATTATACTTGTCAGTTTTGTATATTAAGATATTGGCCTTAAAGAATACACAGATGGACCTTCTTCTGCAGCCATTCTGACTGGAAAGGCCTGCTCTTCCATCCTCTTCCATTGTATGAAATGACTAGCCTCCCCAAGGTGCCTTCCCCAGAAGGCTTCTTCCCCAAGATGGATCTAAGAAGCGCTGGGAGCAGAAAAGTAGGAGCCCAGGGGCCATACGCCAGCAGTGTATCAGGAAAAAAGATGAAGCTTGCTCTCCCATATAAATATTTACAGTCTCAGAAAACCAAAGGGGCAGTTTTCTTTCCCACAGGGTTGCTATGAGTTGAAGTGCACTCATAGGAAGGGAAGACCTGAGGACCACTCTGACCCTGCAGGCCATGGAGGCCTTGTCCCCAGAAACTGAAGCCAACACAGAACTCATCACCATGGTCTTCCTCACTCTGGTTGTGGTCCTATTCTTTAGCTTGTACAAGAACAAAGGCAGTTATGTTCACCTGCGAGCCTACAGTGCCATACTCCAAGTAGAAAGTGACTCAGTCAAGCACAAGGTGAAGGAGGGATGTTTCATCGAATGCATGCTGGGCCCCAAGGAGCTTGTTGTAGGTTCCAGCACTATTTGGACTGTTTACTAGGTGAGTGGTTTATCCGGTGCCAGTAAGAAGCATTAATTGATAAGAGCAGATCTGAGTTCCCACCAGGACATAGGCCCAACTGTCAATATCACTGACACCAGGAACATGGAGAAAACAGCTTTAGTCTTTAGCCAGGTCTTGGAAATATAGCTGGTATCTGACTAACTGACAAGTGGGACTTGTGCCAGGTAATATTTGAGTGTGTTCCCAGCTTTCTTCACTTTCTTTGCAGGTTGAGAGGAGGGAGAAGGGACTTAGAGTTGTGGCTAGGTGCTCCACTTTGTCCCCTCCTGGGTCCCTTAGTGATAGCCCAGCTTGATTCTGTGCACAGTTCTTCCCAGAGACTGGAAAGAGGTCAAGGTGAAAGATTCCAGCAGGAGGGGTACACCATGGAGACTTAACCTGATCACCTGATGAACAGGTGACATACGGAGCTCTTCCTTCGCATATTCCCCAGTCACCCTCTAACTTATACTGTTTTTATCCGGATTAAACATGTTCATTAAGTGAGACAGAAAAAAATAGACATTTTTCCAATATGTAGTCTATACATTTTGCAACTCTTCAAAATATAAAGGGGTCCCTTCCTTGAAAGGATTAATAGAAATCACCAGTCTTTGTCTTGTGAGCTTGTAGCTACAACATTACAGCAGGAATAGAAATTAGAAAGAACAAACAAATGAGAAAGAATTGCCCCTTTCCAGGGCTCAGGCTCACCAGCTTGCCCAGGGTAATGATCAAAAGAGGGGTTTGTGTTTTCAAATGTCTCCTGTACTTAGTAAACTAGAAAATATTTGATTTCACGGATGTTGAATTTGCTACCTTTGCAGAAAATCATCTACCTCTCTAGATTTTAAAATACATGAACATGTCTTTGCTTCCAATATTTCTTTATATGCTTTAAAATTTCTTCATAGTTATTACTATTGTTTTGCTACTAACAATATTAACAATTATTAGGATTGTTCTAACTTTGTTCATATTTTCTTTACTGATTGGGCAGAGGCTTGTACCATCTATTTCTTTCTTTTTAAAAAATTATCGTTGGCTCTTACAGCTCTTATAACAATCCATACACCAATTGTATCAAACATATGTTGCCATCATTATTTTCTAAACACATTCTATTTGAGCCCTTGTGTACCATTTATTTGTTGTGTTCTTGGATTTAACCAATATTGGTCATTTTCTAGCTTTAAAATTTGGTTTTAATGGGACCCAGAGTTCCAGGTGGACATGGAAGAGGGATGTGGGGGGAAAGAAAGTGGGGGTAAAGGAAGTGGTGTTAACAACCCCAGGGACAAGGGAACCACAAGTGAACCAAATCAGTGCTTAGGAGGGTGGAGGAGCCAAGGTAGGGCGTGATCAAGGGTAATGTAACCAAGAAGAATTACTGTAAACCAAATGAAAGCTGAGCATTATAGTGGGACAAGAGGAAATTAAAAGGAAATGGAGGAAAGAGCTAGGAGGCAAATGGCATTTATACAGGCCTAAATAAAGACATGTACATATGAGTATGGGAAAATAGATTTAAGAGCATATTGAGTTACTTTATTGTGCCAACCTGGCTGATAAATACATGTGGGGTTAATTGAAAGTCGAAGGGATGAATGGCTCAGTGAGCCTCACCTTTCTAGTTCTTGGGTCTCTTGCTTTCTGATGGTAAGACCAGGGTGCAGCTTCCTTAGCTAGCTCCCTGCTTTAGCTGGCAAGGCTCACTTCCTGTTAAACATCTCTGATGAGATGCCACATGGACCTACCCCAATGCAGCCCTGGGTGCTGGAGCACCCGTGTGGAGACCCCTGCTAGCGCTGAGATGCTTACACATTCACTGATTCGGCTTTCCTCCAGCAGTCAGCATCATTTTGTGTGTTTTGTGAGATGGAGGAGGACTTTGTGGATTGGTGTTGGAAATATGGGTTAATGGGTCAATGTTGAATTTGGGGGCTTAGGCAGCACTGGGTTGGGATGTTTTCTTGATGCGTACTTAACCTTTATTAAAACTCTCTCTTATACATGAGTTTCTGTGAATTTGTTTCTTTAAAGTACCCAAACTAACACACACATATTTATAGGTTTACTGTCGAGGTAGCAGATGGATATTGGGCCTCAACTCAAGTACTCCCTCAATGCAAAAATACTTTGATCTATTAAACTTGCATTCCAAGATGCTCACCTTCCCGACACGATCACTGAAGACAAAGTGGGTACATAAGCAAATGTGATAAAGAAAGCTGATGGTGGCCTGTTATCAAAAGATATAGCACCTGAGGTCTTAAAGGCTTGAAGGCAAACAAGCGGCCATCTAGCTGAGAAGCAACAAAGCCCACATGGAAGAAGCACACCTGGCTGTGAAATCACAAGGTGTCAAAGGGATCAGGTATCAGGCATCAAAACACAAAAACCCATATCATTGTCAATGAGGCAGAGTGCAGGGTGGGGACCCAAAGCCCATCTGTAAGCAACTGGGCATCCCCTTATGGAAGGGTCACAAGGCGGAGATGATCCCATCAAGGTGCATACAACTTTCCTCTAGTTCCTAAATGCTTCCTCCCTACCCACTATCATGATCCCAGTTCTACCTTACAAATCTAGTTAGACCAGAGGATATACAGTGGTACAGATAGGAACTGGGAACACAGGGAATCCAGGACAGATGATCCCTTAAGGACCAGTGTCGAGAGTGGTGATACCAGGAGGGTCCAAGGAGGGTGAGATAGAGAGGGGGAACCGATTACAAGGATCTACATGTAACCTCCTCCCTGGGGGACAGAGAACAGAAAATTGGGTGAAGAAAGATGTCAGACAGTGTACGATATGACAAAATAATAATTTATAATTAATCAAGGGTTCATAAGGGGGGACAGAGGAGGGAAATGAGGAGCTGATGCCAAGGGCTTACTTGGAGAGCAAATGTTTGAGAATGACGAGGGTTACAAATATGAAAATGTGCTTTATACAATTGATGTTTGTATGGATTGTGATGAGTTGCATGAGACCCCAATAAAATTATTACAAACAAAAATTGGTTTTATCTGAGTGTGGTAGTTAGACTTTATGTCGCCTTGAACTTGTATGAAAATGTTGGGATGGAGTGCAACCTGTCAGTGAAGCCAGTCAGGTTGCACCCTGATGATGTCTCCTGGGAAGTGTAGGATTTTTATAAGAGGGATATTGGGGACCCTCTTTTCTCTCTCTCTCTCTCTCTCTCTCTCTCTCTCTCTCTCTCTCTCTCTCTCTCTCTCTCTCTCCCTTTGCCTTCATACAGGCTTGGACTCCATGTTTGCCTCCAGTGACAGCCCCATGTGGGCTGCATGACCTTGAGAGCTATTCACGTCCTGTCATGTTTCCACCATGCTGGATTCACGTGACTCTAGACCAGCAACCTGCTTCCTGCTTCACCTTCTTGCTCATCAACCTACAGGTATGTGAGTCTGCAGAGGGGCCTGGCTAACATCAGATCTATGGACCAGAGTTGGACTGGGCAAGAATACTGTTTTGATATGAAATTATTCCTTGATATAAATTTCTTTCTTATACACAAGTGAGTGCCATGGATTTGTTTCTCTAAATAAAACATCCTTACATATTGAACATCCTAGGTCTCTTCCATAAACATCTAACTTATGTATGCTACTTTACCAATAATTAATTAATGAAACATATCCTAAAACATTCTTAGAAATATATACTTGAGTATTTGTTACCATCGAGTTGATTCTAACCCATAGCAACCCTAAAGAGCAGAGAAGAAGTGGTCCATGGGGATTCTAAAGCAGTTATCTTTAAGGAAGTAGACAGCCACTACTTTCTCCCCAGAGGTGATGGTCGGTTCAAACTGTCGAGCTTTTGCTTAACCAATAAGTGCTTTATCACTGTGTTACAAAATCAAAAAAAAAACTCATTACCATCAAGTCAATGTTGACTCATACTGACCCCTGTCAGTTTCCAAGACAGCAACTGTTTATGGGACTAGAATGTCCCCACAGAGCTGGTAGTCGTTTCAAACTGCCAACCATGCAGATCGCAGCCTAACACTTAACGACTATACTAGCAGGGCTCCTCTGTGTGACATAGGTTCCATAAATACAGTTGTGTTTTGTTCATTTCCTATGGGTTATACTTATGAATAATATGCCAATAAGCAATGTTGTTAATATTTTTGTAGGTATCCTTGTTTCATAAGAGTGAATTTCTAAAAAGAGGAACTTGGGCAGGTGGATCAAGAGACACTTGTGTAAACAGAACAAGGGACTACTGCATGGTTTTAAATCAGGAAAGGTGTGGTTCAGGGTTGTAGCCTCTCACCATATGTATTCAATATTGCTGTTGAGCAAATAATCAGAGGTGCTAAAGTTCAGCATCAGAATTGGAGGAAGGCTTATTAACAACCTTTGATAGGCAGGTGACACAAGCTTGCTTGCTGACAGGAGGATCTGAAGCACTTAGGTTCAAGGATTGCAGACTTCAATATGAATTACAACTCAATGTAAAGAAAACAAAAATCCTTAAAACTATACCAATTGATCACATCTGGATCAACGGAGAAAAGATTGAAGTTGTCAAGGATTTCACCTTTCTTGGATCCACAACCAATGCTCATAGATGCCCTATCAAGAAATCAAACATGTATTGAGTAAAACTGCTGCTCAAGACCTCTCTGTGCACTTCTGGGAAGATGGCGACTGAGTAACACATACCAAAGGGACTCTGCAGAAATCAGCCCAGGAGAGATACTAAAAGGGAAATTCAAGACTGCTGGATCACAGGAGGAGCATCATAGGGTAAGTAGGCACAGATCCACAAGGTTTTGAGGGGCTGGGGGATTTGGGCTTACCACAGTGGAGGCAAGCTAGGGCTTGACCTTAGCCCCACAACTGTCTCCTCTGGAACCAAGACCATTATGGAGCCAGTGCAGGGGCTTTATCCCAACATAGTCACAGCTTTCCGCCGTATTGGGGCAGGAAGTAAACCCTTGCAGCCCCACAGGCAGGGATCGGGGCTCAACTGTACTATTATTTTAGTTTCACTCTCTTTTCTATATCTTCCCCACAGTCTCCGTGGGCTCACATTTTAATTTTTTTCTACTCTTTGTCTCGTCCCTGTTCTCTCACACTCCACTGCCAAACTCCAGACCACTCCCCTTAGCCTAGGGAATTTACACCTGCCCGACACCCAATTGGGTGAGCTACACCCAGTGTAGTTATCCTGAGGCTAGGGAAAGGTCGGCAGCCCTCCAATTTTTTCTCTGTTGTCCCATGTGACTGAGGGAACTTCCTCCTGCCTACCTTAGCTCCTCAAAAAGCCTAAAGCAGCTCGGCCAACACTCCCCAACTTTCCAAGCTGCCACAGGCACCTCTGCCTAATCTACTTGGTCAAGGCAATTCTGCCCACCATTCATAGTTTCTACACCAAAGCAAGCAACTCACCAGCTTTCTTGGGCACTTCCCTGAGAGGAAAGCCACAGGAGGATAAGGTGTTAAGCAAATTCCATAGTGAAATTAGCTGTAGGTAGTTTGAAGAAGCATTCCTACAAGTCTCCCAGAGAAAGTCAACTCCCGGGAAAATGGCACCTGGCTCCTCTAAAACAACGCAAAGCAAATACCCATCAGCCCCAATGACCTCAACGAAAAAACAGGAGAAACAAAAGACATTGGCAAAAGATGTCCTGAACATAACAACAGGCATAGAAGAAGCAGACAGAGCTGCCACACAACAATTTTCAGAATGCTGCTTGCAGTCATACATGATATGAGGTAAACAATACAGAAAAAGGATGAAATGATAGAGGAGATAAAGTCCATACACCAAAGGGAAATACAAGAGCTATGGGCGGAGAAAACAAAAACCAATACCAGACACGCAGACCTCAAGAATCGACTGGAGGAAGCAGAGAGCCGCACCAGTGGCTTGGAAGACAGCCAAGCAGACTTTAACAAACGCGGACAAAAATCTAAAAAGATCATCAGAGAAGCTGAAGAAAACCTAAGAGCTATGTCTGATGCTATGAAGAGGAACAATATTAAAATTATTGGCTTACCAGAGGAAGACACAACAAAGAAGTTATCTGCAACAATAGTGAGAGAATTCTTGGAGGAAAACTTCCCCGGCTTAAGGAATGAAAGCCAGGAAAGCATTCAGGAGGCTTAAAGAACACCAGCTAGACTCAATCCCAAGAATAAGTCACCAAGGCACATAATAGTTAAACCAGGGGTCCTCATACTATGGCCAGTTTCCCACATGCAGCCCACCGAGGACATTTATCCAGCCCACCATGTGTTTCCTCCAGTTTGTTTTTGTAGTAAAAAAAAATAAGGTATGTGCAGTGTGCATAGGGATTTATTCATAGTTTGTGGGGTTTTTTTGACTAGTCTGGCCCTCCAACAGGTATGAGGGACAGTGAACTGCCCCCTGTTTAAAAAGTTTGAGGACCACTGAGTTAAACTATCCAACTTTGAGGAAAAGGAGAAAATCATGAGAGCAGCTAAGGAAAAATAAGCAATCACATATAAAGATTCCCAAATAAAAATATGCTCAGATATATCAGCTGAAACTATGAAGAAGAGGAGAGAGTGGAGTAACATATTCCAAAAATTGAAGTAAAACAACGCAAGCCCAAGAATACTCTATCCAACCAAATTATCTATGAAGATAGATGGAGAAGTAATAATCTTCCCAGACAAGGAAAATCTCAAAGAATACGTTAGAAGAAACTCAGCCCGACAAAAGATCCTTGTTGACCCAGTATGGACAGAAGAACAACACTCACCAATCATAAATAAGAGACCACAACATAGAACAACCTCACCCAGAGGGCAACAGAGAGAAAACAGACACCAAGATAGCATTGGCTTAAGGATGGAAAGAAGTCAAGAATCACACACACACACACACACACACACACGCACAACACACTAATAAGAAAGGAAGGTAGGGAAACACCAAACACAATAGGTATAAGATGACATCACATAGTCTTCAGATGGAGACAATAACCCTGACTATCAATGACCTGAACTCAGGCATTAAAAGTCAGCAGACTGACTTAGAAAACACAATCCAAATATCTACTGCCTACAGGAGGCACACAATGGTACAGACAAAATAGACTGAGAATCAAAGGCTGGAGAAAGGTATACCAAACAAACAGCAATTCAAAAACAGCAGAAGTTGCCATCCTAATCTCGGATAAAATTGATCTCAAAGTGAAAACCATAAAAAGAGATAAGGAGGGACACTATATAATCTTCAAGGGAACGGTAGACAAAGAACCACTAAGCATTGTAAACATATATTCCCCGAATGAGATACCTGCTGAATATGTCAACCAAACACTCCAAAGGTTGACAAAGAAATCACAACCTCAACAAAGATAGTGGGTGACTTCAATACACCACTCTCTGAGAAAGATAGATCACAGGGAAAGAAACTCAACAAGGAAGCTAGAGATCTAAAGACTACAATTAGACAATTTGACCAGATAGATATTTATAGAGCTTTACATCCAAATACAAAAAAATTCACATTCTTTTCAAGCCTACGTGGCACATATTAGAAGATAGACCACATGCTGGAGCATAAGGTGAATCTATCTAAACTTAAGCACATTGATATCGTACAGAACTCTCTGACCACTGTGGCATAAGGCTGGAAATCAACAAAAGGAAAATGAAGAAAACAAGAGCAAACAATTGGAGGATGAATAACTCTCCATTGCAAAATAAGTTTGTACTGGCACAGATCAGAAATGAAATTAGGAAATTTCTATAAACCAATGAGAATGAGAACACGACGTACCAAAACTTATGGGACACAGAAAAGGGAATTATCAGAGGAAGTTTCATAGCAATTCAGCACACCTGAAAAAAGAAGAGAAACTCATGATTGATATACTGGCACAAAATTTACAACTAGAGGAGGGTCAGCAGGACAATCCCACTAACAGCAAAAGAAAAGAAATAATAAAAATCAGGGCTGAGATTCAGGAAAGGGAAAATAAGAAAATTATGGGGAAAAAATAATGCTGCTAAAAGTTGGTTCTTTCAAAGGATAAACAGAATTGACAAGCTTCTGAGAAACATAATCAATGAAAGGAGGGAACAAATTTCAATATCAAGACTGAGAGTTGAAAGAGGGAACATTATAACAGAACCTAATGAAATCAAGAGGATAATTACCCAGTACTACAAAGGATTGTACTATGAATTCAACACCTTGAAAGACATGGACAAATTCTTGGAAAAACAATCACTCCCTAAACTATCCCTAAAGGATATCAAGAATCTCAACATACCCATAGAAATAGAAGAAATAGACAAGGTTATCAAGGGATTACCAACAAAAAATCCCCCGGAGCAGATGGCTTCACAGGAGAATTCTACTAAGCATTTAGGGAAGAACTAACACCAGGTCTACACAAACTCTTCCAGAACCTAGAAAATGAGAGCAAACTCCTGAACTCCTTCTATGAAGTTAGTATAACTCTGATACCAAAACCGGGCAAGGATCCCACAAGAATCAAGAACTACAGACCAATATTCCGAATGAACATCGATACAAAAATCCTTAACAAAATACTGGCCAATAGATTACAAAAGTATATAAAACAAATAATTCAACATGACCAAGTGGGATTCATACCAGGTATGTTTCAACGTATGAAAGACCATTAGTATCATTCGCAATATTGACATGAAAAACTATGAGAACCACATAATATCGATAAATTCAGAAAAAGCATTCAAAAACATCCAATGCCAATTCCTGTTTAAGACACTTGAGAAGATAGCAATGGAAGGAAAATTTCTTAAAACAATACAAGTTTTTATGAAAAACCAACAACCAATGTAGTAGTCAATGGAGAAAAGACTAACGCAATCCCACTGAAAAGGGGGACCAGACAAGGATGCCCCATGTCTCCATCTTATTTAATTTCATACTGGAGGTTTTAGCCAACCACATAAGGCAAAGAAAAGACATCAAAGGTATTCATCTGGGGAAGGAAAAGGTGAAACTCTCGTTATTTGCAGATGATATGATTTTACATGTGGAAAATCCCTAAAGCTCCACAAGTGGAGTACTGGAAGGAATAGAAGGGTTTGGCAGAGTGATAGGATACAAGATCAACAAACAGAAGTCCATCGTATAAGATCACCGAAGAGGAGATCAAAAAAGTGGTACACTTCACAATAGCCTAGCAAAAAATGAAATATCTGGGGATATAACTGACTAAAAGAACAAAAGATAAATATGAGGAAAACTACAGAACACTATTAAAAGAAACCAAGAGTTGCCTCAACAAATGGAAGATTATCCCATGTTCATGGATTGGAAGACTCAATATACTAAAGATGTCAGTTCTGCCCAAGACACTATATAATTTTAATGCAATCCCAATACAATTACCCTCATCTTTCTTCAAAGAAATGGAAAAAAGGATTACCAACTCCGTATGGAGAGAGAAGCCCAGAATTAGCAGAGAACTCCTCAAGAAGAAGGATATAGTGAGCGAGCTTGCTTTACCTGACTTTAGCACATATTATACTGCCACAGTTGTCAAAACGGCATGGTATTGGTACAATGACAGATACTCAGACCAATGGAAAAAATCTGAAAACCCAGATAAAACCATCAGCATACACACAGCTGATCTTTGATAAAGGCCCAAAAAATATCCAATGGGAAGCAGATGTCCTCTTTAACAAGTGGTGCTGGGGGGGGAAATGGATATCTATCTGCAGAAAAATGAAACAAAACCCTTATCTCACTCCATGCACAGAATAAGTTCAAGGTGGATCGCAGATCTTGAGGTTAAACCCCAAACTATTAGGGCCATAGATCCAGGAATTGGGACCAATTTGAGAACTTAGGCACAGGGAACACATAGGCTATCAGAAATAGGGAAAAACACAAACACAAAGGAGGAACAAATTGACAAATGGGATATACTGAAGATAAAACACCTGGGTGCATCTAAGGAATTAAACAAAATAGTGATAAGAGAGTCCACCGACTGGGAAAACATCTTTAGCCATGATACATCAGACAAAAGTCTTATTACTAAAATCTACAATATTCGGCTAGCTTCCAAAAAGAGAAAAAGCTAACTACCCACTGAGGAGGTGGGCAAAGAACCTAAACAGAAGTTTCAGGGGCAGAAATCTGAATGACCAATAAACATACAAGGAAATGTTCCCTATCATTAGCCATAAGAGAAATGCAAATTAAAACGACAATGAGGTACCACCCAACACCCTCAAAGATAGCCCAATTCAAAAATCAGAACGCAGCAAATGTTGAAGGGGCTGTGGACTTGTAAGTATGCAAGACTGCTATAGAAATCGATCTGGAGACATCTAAAACAGATGGAAATCGAATTACCATACGACCCAGCAATCCCCCTACTGGGCATATACCCAGAAGAGACAAGAAACAAACCACGGTCAGACATCTGTGCTCCAATGTTCATTTCGGCACAGTTCACAATCACACGGAGTTGGAAACAACCCAAATTTCCATCAACTGACGAGTGGATTAAAAAGCTGTGGTACATACATACAATGGAGTACTATGCATCGCTGAAAAGCAGTGATGAACATCTAAAGCACATCACAGCATAGGAAGAACTGGAGGAAAGCATGCTAAGCAAAGTAAGCCAAGCACAAAAGGACAAGTACAACATGAGTCCGCTGAAGTAAGCTTTAAAAATAAAATGCAAAAGCGTCATAGGGAATAAGCTACTGTTTACAAACATTCCTGGGGTGAGGAGCAGGTTGTATGGGAGGGCCCAGACCAAACCCAGTGATACATATGGTAGCCAACTATAAAGGAGGTGGGGAGGAAAAAATTAAAAAGAAATGGGTAGCGGGGGGACAGGGCACTAACCCACTCAAGGAGAGGGTATTCTTTATATCTCCACGGGGAAAGAGGGATCAGACTTCAACCCAGTGCTCCAAGATGTGAATGCAACATGCTGGCATGGAGTAGGGACCAGTGGAGAGCTCTGAGGGGCTGGCCCCAATCCCAACTACATGGACACCTGCACCTCCCACCAGAAGAATTTATTTCAGAAGACATCACTGAATCTGCAGCTCAGGGAGAGGGGTCATGTTTGATCAAATCACACGGGAGCAAATGAAAGGGGAGGAGGAGAGAGTGGAGCACGTCCTGGCACACCAAGCCTTGAGGACAAGATTCTCACCCAAAGCAACCAATCCACAGAGAAGACCATATGGCTCACCCCATTATGAGACACGACATCCCTCACTGACCCATAGCGTTACAGAGGACAACACTGGAGACACTGTGGGAATTCTGCCTGATCTGATTCCACCACACCGAGGCAAAACACTAAGAATGTGCGACAGAACATTCACTAAAGTTTTTAGTGAACATGAAAAAAAAAAAAAGAAAAGAGTCAGTTGTACCTTCGTCCTCAAAATGAAATCCTTGCTCTTCAACACTTTAAAGAGACCTTGTAAAATCACATATTTCCAAAGCAATACATTGTTTGATTTCTTTAGCATTAATTGTGGATCAATGCAAAATGAAATCTTTGGCAAGTTTGATCTCTTCTGTGTTTATCACGTTGTGAGGATTCATAAACGCTTCAGATCTTCTTTTCTTTCATCAAGCAAGGTCATGTCATCTATTTATTGCAGGTTGCAAATTAATCTTCTTCCTATCCTAATTCTGCATTCTTCAAATAATCCAACGTGAATTATTTGCTCAGCATATGGCTTGAATGGGATGGTGGACAGACACAACCCTAACACACCTTTCCTATTTTAAAACCATGAGGCATTCCTTTGCTCTGTTAGAACGACTGCTTCTTGGTCCATCTGCATAAACACAAGGAAGCGTCTGGGATTTGGATAATTGTTTACTATGAACCACACAGTTGAATACCTTTGCACGGTCAATAAAACATAAGTAGACATCTTTCTGATATTCTCTGATTTCAGTCAAGGCCCATCTGATGTTAGCAGTGATATTCCTCATGTATGTTTTCTTCTGAATCAGACTTGGATTTCTGGCAGCTTCCAATGTACTGCTGCAACCATTGTTGACTCATCTTCAGCAATATTTCACTTGCCTGTGATATTAATGGTATTGTTAGATAATTTCCACACTCAGATTTGGCACAAACATAGATTTCTTCTAGGCAATTGACCAGGTAACTGTCCTCTGAATTCCTTGGTTTAGGTATATGTGTACTTCTGGTGTTTCATCAGCTTGCTAAAACCTTTTTACTGGTATTCCGTCCATTCCTAGAGCCTTGTTTTTCACTAATGGCACCAGAGCTACTTGGACTTCTTTGAGTGCCATCAGTTCTTGATCATATGCTACCACTGGAGGGACTCTCCAGGCACGACATCAGTACCAGCTCCAGTGCACTGCCTTAGCCATCCAGGGGCAGCAACAAGGGTCGTAATAACAGATTAAGGATCAACAAGCTGAAGTCTCTGGAGTCCGTCTACCCCAACTCTTTCACAATATTATCAAAAACTCCACCCCTTTACTGTGATGTCAGAGGCTGGAAAAGATAACCAAACTGTCCCGACTATACGCAAGTTTACATACAGTGACAAATACCCAGATGATGTTCCCTTTATGTAATATTCTCCCAGGAAAATCTAGCAGATAACGATGTTTTCAGTCATTTAAATATTATTAGTATTATTAATAATTAATAGTCATTAATGTTTGTTTGTTGTATTTATGGATATAATAATTATTAATATTTATTATTAAAGTTTAGTATGGTGTTATTTTATATAATGATATATGACCGAATGTAAATATTAATTTATGTTAATGTGTAGTACTGGTATTGATGATTAATTATTACTAATGATCTGTTGTATTAGCTGTGCAAAAAAAAGTAAATGAAATAGTGGGTCAAATAAAAAGTAGACAAGAAGAAGAAAAGAAAAAGCAGCAGACAAAGCTGAAAAGCAACAACTTTCATAGCACTGCTGTTACAATCGAGAGTTTCTTAAGTTGAAAGGGCAAACTTGAGGCAGAATTCTTGGAAATTAAAGAAGAAAAAAAAGAAGGAAGAGGAAAAGCAGAAAAAAATAAATTATGTGGGAAACAATTATTTGAAAGAGATCAGAATCTCAGCCCATCTGATATCCAGTTCTTGACTGCTGGAAATAATGTGGAAGTAGATGAGCCTTTGTTCCAGAAAATGGATGATTTGGAGCTAGCTGGAGGGTGATGAGGATGATCTGTACTATACTCTGACCCAGAGAATGGCTCCACCAAGTAAGGACAGGCCCATCTTTGAAGAGGTGTGACTCCCGCAACATCTCTGGATGTGTGGAGAGGGTTTTGATTTTCCTTTTTTTTTTCCTAAGAAAAAAATGTCAGGAGAATAGTCTTCTGATAACTTTCATCATTAAACTAAACACACTGAGAAGGGGGGAAGGGAGACTCCGGATAGGGCAAGATATGACAAAATAACGATGTATAAATTACCAAGGGCACATGAGGGAGGGGGGAAAGGGGAGGGAGGGGATAAAAAAGAGGACCTGATGCAAGGGGCTTAAGTGGAGAGCAAATGCCTTGAGAATGATTGGGGCAGGGAATGTATGGATGTGCTTTATACAATTGATGTATGTATATGTATGAACTGTGATAAGAATTGTATGAGCCCCTAATAAATTGTTAAAATTTAAAAAAAAAACTAAATACACTGACTGTGTTAGACAGGGTTCTCTAGAGAAACAAAACCAAATGCTAATACTTTAATATATTTATACAGATAGATATATAATATAAAAAATAAACAGTTTATTAAATTACAAAGCAGTACAAATGGCTCAGTGAAACTCACTCCCATGAGAGAGTTGTGATACACTGGCAGTCCTTCAAGTCTTGAGGGTCGCCAGGTAGTCCTCTGTAGAGAAATTCAGGCTATCTGGGCACAGGCAGCAAACAGCAAGACAGGTCACCAACAGTCAACCAGATGACAGTCCCCAGCTCAAGAGATGTAAATTCCAAAGGTGCGGCAAAGCAGGTCTTGAAGGAACCTCAAATTATGACACAGTCCACGGGTTAGGTGTCCCACAGGTATTGTAGCTTGCAAATTGAGGCACAGAACAAGCCAGGCAGCCGCACACTGGTCCGATGATCAAAGAGCAAGAGACAAAAAAAGCAAGGCTCGCAGAGCCATTTATCTCTCCACCCTCAATTAATCCCATATGTGTTTATTGGCCAGGTTGGCACAATAAGCTAACTACCTCACTGACTATTAAAAAAAATTTAATATGCTACCTCTTGAAATTCTTGAATGTCAACCAGCTCTTTTTGGTAGACTGATTTCTGTGTATGTTGAATAATACTGGAGGGGGTGGGGATAGGGAGCTGATAACATTGAATACTGTGTAACCCCACTTGACGGGATCAAACAACAGAATTGTATGGAAATAGATATATTGGATTGTGCAAGTGTATAGGTAGAAAAATAAGGGTTCCTGGGGAGTGGGAGGAAGAGAGGAGATAAAAGGGAGTTGATATCAAGGAGTTCAAGAAAAAAGAAAATGTATTGAAACTGAATGTGGTAGAAATTGTATAATACTGCTTAATGTGATTGGGCTATGGATTGTTATGATATCTGTAAGAGTTCCCAATAAAATGATTAAAACAAAATTTTAATGGAAGTAATGCAGAGAATCATCAACCCCCTAGAGAGACATGAATCAACACAACAGTGCAATGTCATCTTACCCCAACATTAATAACAAAGTTATTTTTTTAAAAAAGACAGAAAGCAACAAATGATGGTTAGGGTATGGAGACATTGAACCCCTCATATACTGCCAGTGAGATTACAAAATGGTACAGCCTCATGGCCGCTTCCTTTAAAAGGTGGAGGTAGACATGCCAGATGATCCAGCCTTCCCACTACCAGATACGTATCCTAAAGAGATGAGAGCAGTGACAGAAAGAGATACAAGGACACCCAACTTCATCTCAGCACCATTCACAACCACAAAATGTGGGGGAAATATAAATGTTCACTAATGAGAGAATAGAAAAGCAAATTATGGCATGCACACACATACAGCGGAAAACCACACAGCATTAAAGAATATGATGAATCTGTGAAAAACTTCTTAATATGGTTAAACTTAAAGGAAACTTTGCTGAGTAAAAGGGCTATCACAAAAGGACAAATACTGTACAAGAACACTGATATTAAAAGAGACAGTGACTGGATTAATGGATCCTTGTGGGTATGGCAGGGGAGGATGGGGGAAACAGAAAGCTAATCATGATGAGTACAAGAACGAAGAAAATGTCTTAAACTGATTGTGGTCATGATTGCGCAACTCTTCTTGATGTGATTAAATTATTGAATCATATGGTGTGTGAGTTATATGCTTAAAAAAACGTTAAAAAAAATAAAGAACCTTACAAAGATCAACATTCACTAGCTGTTGGTATAGTGGTTATACGTTGGGCTGCCATCCACACAGTGAGCAGTTCAAAACCACCAGCAGCTCTGAGGGAGAAAGACTGGGCTTTCTACTCCCGCAAACAATTACAGTCTCAGAAGCCCACAAGGGGGTCATTATGAGTCAGCATTGACTAGATGGCAGTGAGTTTGTTTGGATTTGGAGTCTTCAAATAAACAGAAAGTAACTTGACGATGAAAAAATATATTATATTATATATATATAAAGTCCTGGACCTGTGGAATGTTTTATAGAATAG
Organism: Tenrec ecaudatus; assembly: GCF_050624435.1. Classification (NCBI taxonomy): domain Eukaryota; kingdom Metazoa; phylum Chordata; class Mammalia; order Afrosoricida; family Tenrecidae; genus Tenrec; species Tenrec ecaudatus. The sequence continues at coordinate 108,276,861 of NC_134541.1, read as the reverse complement.
ATCTTACTCCTACATGGGCTATTCAATACCACCAACTTTAAGAATTGTATGTAACAGAAATAGATGTCTTTGTCTAAAAAATAAAAGATCAAGAAAAAGTTTCACACACGCAAAAAAAACACTGTTTGATAGTTACTAAGGGTGTGAGGGAGACTAAATCACTAACTAGGAGTGTTGTTGTTATTGTTAGGTGCTGTCAAGTTGGTTCCAACCCATAGGCACCCTGTGTGCAACAGAACGAAACACTTCACGTCCTGCGCTATCCTCATAATCGTTCCTACGTTTGAGCGCAGATTTGCAGTCACTGTGCCAACCCATGCCATCTAGGGCCTTCTTTTGAGCTTCTTTGCAGCAATGAGCTTAGACATAACAATCTTGAAGATGGCACGGGAGTGAGCAGTCTTTGGTTCTCTTTTACATGGGGTTGCTATGAGTCAGAGGGACTCCATGACACCTCGCAACAAACAGAAATTGTTCAGTGACATTAGTTACATTTTTCACATGTGATGTTAAATTGTGGTCTGAATGTTCGGTTTCCAGTAGTCTTTTTCTCTGTCCATTTAGTTTCTCATCTTTACTGTAGAATAATTGTTGGCCTTTTGATCTCACATAGTTGTTGTTGCTGTTTTTAACAGCACTATTCATCACAGGTTCCAGAACTTTTTTAATCAAATTATTTCCTAAAAGTCAGATATGAAATTACCTTCTCATCACACTTTGATCATCACCCTGTGTCTGATCCTCATTGTTTTCTTAAACAAGATTCAGATACTTAAGTTTTTTAATATGTGTAAGTGACCATCTCATGTATTTTAGTTTAAGAACTTTCCACATATGAATATTCTGCTTATCTCAATAGTATTTTAAAACCTATACTCTTGGCTAGGTTAATGATACTATTATTAGTAACCCCATGAAAGTTATTTATATTAACTCTCAATAATGCTCCCACTTAACTTTAAGCCCTTGCCTAAGAACAATCAGTGATCATGATGTGACCCTGTTCAATACTTACTCTTATGAAAGGGTCACTGAAGATACAGGTGCTAGAGGAAAATATGGTAAAGAAATGAGATGGTGCCCAGTGATCAGAAAAAAGCAGCGTCTGGGACCTTAAAAGCTGATCTTAAAACAATCAGGCATCTAAGTGAGGTGTTTGCAAAACCTATACAGAAGAAGCAAACCAGCCCATGTGATCCAAGGATTGTAAATCATAAAATCCAAGATTGGAGGAGAGAATAGTATTAGTGCTTAAACTCTGAGCATCTGTTTTGCAGAAGAGTATGGATGATACTACCCACCCAAAACCCATTTGCAGAGTCCTCACAGGGATTAAGCCTTCATTGAATTTCCTCAGACCATTGATGGGGATGTGAAATGCCTTGCCTTCAGACAGCAAGGATCAGAAAGTGGATTCATGCGGATATGCTTAGGTTAAATTCTAACATCTTATAGTTTTTTCCTTTTTAACTAATTTTTTATTTGTTCTAACTTTTATTATTTTCTGACTTCTTTTAGATTGAGGTTTTTCTGTGTTTTATTTTGTTATTGTTGTCAGAGGTGGGAATGTATCATTTTCTGTATATGAATCAAAGATAGGTAAATCTAGAACAATAGTAAATAGATTAATAGTCTTTAGGGTTATGGCAGGAGAGGGGTGAGGGAAATAGGATGTAATAACAATGAGTACAAAAATGAAGAAAATGTTCTGAAAGGGATTCTGGTGGTGATTACACAACTCTTTGTACTATATTTAAACCATTGGATTGGATAATATGCGGATTATATGTCAATAAAAATGCTATATGTTAGTAAAAATATTGATCGTGATGATGATTGCATGAATCTTTTAAAGATATTTACACCATTGAATTGTATGTTACATGAATTATATGTCAATAGAACCGGTTTTTTAATGGGTAAATGACATGAGCAGACAGTTCAGCAAAGATGACATCCAAATGGCCAATGATCACTTGAAGAAATGCTCACAATCACCAACTACCCAGAAGATACATATCAAAGCAACAATGAGATACCACTTTACACCAACAACAACCACCAGGTTCAAAAAATCAGAAAATCACAACTGGTGGAGAGACTGTGGAGAGATTAGAGTGTCGCTGATGGGGGTGTAAATACGTACAAACAGTGGGGGAAGCAATATGGTGCTTCTCAAACAACTGGCTGCAGAAATCATTGCATTCCAGTCATCATTCATGCTGGGTATATCAACTACAGATGTAAGAATCACAACACAAACACTAGTAGACACACCCATGTTCATTGCAGCATTATTCACAATGACAAGAAGTTAGAAACAGCCTAAATATCCATCAGTAGAGGAATCAATAGGGAAACTTTGGTACGTACACAGAATGTTATTATGCATTGCTAAAAAACAGCTACAAGGAGGGAGGGGGGGGAAAGAGGACCTGATGCGGAGGGTTTAAGTGGAGAGCAAATGCTCTGAGAATGATTAGGGCAAAGAATGTATGGATGTGCTTTATACAATTGATGTGTGTATATTTGTGGATTGTGATAAGAGTTGTATGAGCCCCTAATAAAATGTAAAAAAAGAAAAGGAATAAAAACAGCTACAAAACCATGAACTACCTCATGGCATGGATGGACCTGAAAAAAATTATACTGGACAAATAGTGTATGAGACAACTGTTATGGAGGGAGAGAAGACGAAGATTTTTGTGCCAAAGAAAACAGACTTTGGAGTTCAGCAAGGTAGGAAGGGCAGGGAAAGGATGATGAAATAATAGGCTACAGGGTTTTCAGGTATTAAGTTGGATGAAGTCGACAAGAGTAATCCAAAAGAAGGAGAAGAGAAATCCAGGGAGCAGTGGTAAGGTAAACTACTGGGTAGAGGTTGATTAGTAATTTAAACTGTTGAATACAAAATGGATGATCTGAATTGTAAACTCCCACTTAATTCACAATAAGAATTGTTATAAAAAAGAAAACAAGAAAAATGCTTTAACAATATAAATTTCAAAGCAATAAATGAGTCTAGATCAGTAAGGTGATGAGATTTGAGGCTCCAAGAAATTTTGTCTGGACATTGTGTCCACCCAGATTGCGTCATTTCAAGTTCTGACCTAGGATTTAATTAGCATTCTTTGTCATCAGCGCTGGGTCCAAAGGGACTAGAAAGTAGATGAGGCAATTATATTCCACTTATCAGTAATGGGTCTCTCAGGAAATCTGCTCCCAGTGGCCATGGAGGCTCCTGTAAATGTCTGTTCTGTGACTGCCCTCCAAACATCCTTCCTGAATACAAGGCCAAGGCCGTAAGCTCATTCAGGACTTGCCTATATTTCCAGAAATTCCCAGTCTTTAAAATACAGTAGAGCATTGACCACTCCATAGTGACAGTCCCCACTTCTCCCAGGTAAGACTGTCCCAGTGGAGTTGTCAATATTTACTTGGTGAGGAATAAAGTTTAGAAACTCCTTAGCTAAATTTTATACATCTAGTGAACAATAAGAAGTGCTGAATTCATTATCTGGAGCTTGTGATAAATCCATTAATAATCAGCTATTTCTCATCTCCTTAGAAGCAGCTAAGAATATGGGGATACGAACTGGAAATATGAGACACAAAGAGTCATAGAGTAGATCTGTGTATAAGTGTGATTTTCTATATGAAACATATGAAACAAGACTCAGAACATTCCATGGAAATAGCATCAAGATTGAGTTGTGCAAACTGGGTGTATAGGTATGGTAGCCAGTTCTGGCCTTAGCAACTATATTAATTGATTTGCAATGTGATTCATCCAAGAGCTTGATTTGCCATATCTTAACCATCTATGTATAGGTTTCTGAATTCTCTATTATGCATTAATCTGATTCCACAGTCATGAGTGGCTTAAACCAATCCAGTGTCTCCGAGTTCCTCCTCCTGGGGCTCCCCGGGCAGCCCCAGCAGCAGCAGCTCCTCTTCGCTCTCTTCCTCAGCATGTACCTGGCCACAGTCCTGGGCAACCTGCTCATCATCCTGGCCATCAGCACAGACTCCCGCCTGCACACCCCCATGTACTTCTTCCTCAGCAACCTGTCCGTGGATATCTGCTTCTCCTCCACCACCGTCCCCAAGATCTTAAGCAATCACATACTTGGAAGTCTGGTGATCTCCTTCCCTGAGTGTCTCACACAGCTGTATTTTCTCATTGTGTTTGCTGACATGGACAATTTCCTCCTGGCTGTGATGGCCTATGATCGCTATGTTGCTGTGTGCCACCCTTTACACTACACAACTAAGATGACCCCTCAGCTCTATGCCCTGCTGGTGGTTGGATCGTGGGGCATTGCCATTCTAAATGCTCTGTTGCACACACTACTGATGGTTCCACTTTCATTCTGTGCAGACAACAGGATCCCTCACTTCTTCTGTGACGTGAGTATCCTAATCCTCTCCTGCTCTGACACACACCTCAATGAGATGATGGTTCTTATTGAAGGGGGCCTGATAATGATCCTGCCATTTATTTTTGTCCTGGTTTCCTACATTTGTATCACCTGTGCCGTCCTGCGAGTCCCATCTGCAAAGGGAAAGTGGAAGGCCTTCTCCACCTGTGGCTCCCACCTGGCTGTGGTTTCTATCTTCTATGGCACCATCATTGCTGTGTATTTCAACCCTTCATCCTCCCACTCAGCTGAAACAGACATCACAGCCACTGTGATGTACACAGTGGTGAACCCCATGCTGAACCCCTTCATCTACAGCCTCAGGAACAAGGACATGAAAGCGGCTCTGAGAAAAATTATGTCCATGGAATTTTCCTCTGTGCAATATTGATACAAATTCTGAACACCAGGAAACAGTTTCTCTTTAAACTGTCCACCATATCTTCTAGCCAATGTTTTTCTTAAATTGCTTTTTATTAAATATGAGGTTGAAAACATTGTTTGTAATAAATGGTTAATTACTTATGGAACATGTTATAATCCTTTTTTTTAATGTCAAGGTAATCTGGCATTTTAATTGTTTCCTTCTTTGTAGTAGAGCTTCTTAGCCTGTCACCCAAAACGTTTGAAGCAGCTTTTGCTCATGTGACCATCATTTTAGTTGTGTTTTGTAAAACTATGGCACCCTCTGCTGAGATTGAAAGGTATTGCTGAGTAATTAGACGCAGGTTTGAATGAGCGCATGCTTTCTTTCTTTCTTTCTTTTTTAATTATTTTACTGGGGGCTCCTATAACTCTTATCACATCCATACATGCATCCATTGTGTCAGCACATTTGTACATTTGTTGCCATCATCATTCTCAAAACATTTGCTTTCTACTTGAGTCCTTGATATCAGCTCATTTTTCCGCTCCCTCCTCCACCCTCCTTCACAAAGCCTTGTTAATTTTTTTTTAAGTCTTACATTGACCTATATCTCCCTTCGCCGACTTCTTTGTTGTCTGTCCCCCATGGAGGGGTTATATGTAGATCATTGTGATCAGTTCCCCTTTTCTCCCCCACTTTCCCCTTCCTCTCCTGGTATCACTACTCTCATTATTGGTCCTGTGGGGTTTATCTGTCCTGGATTCCCTGAGTTTCCAGCTCTTACCTGCACCAGTATACATCCTCTGGTCTAGACAGATTTGTAAATTAGAATTGGGATCATGATAGTGGTGGGGAGGAAGCATTAAAGAACTAGAGGAAAGTTGTGTGTTCATAGGTGCTATACTGCAACCTGGCATGTCATAATCTTTTCATACCTGCCTCAGAGAGCTTCTCCTAGTTTATACTTTGATTTTTAGTTTTGTTACAGGACTTTTTTGATACATAAAATCATCTAAATTTTTATGGAATCACAACGAGCAAACATTTATGATTTCTTCTATTTCTTTTATGCCTTAGGCTTTCTTATGCATTCTGTTATTATTTAATGGTCAGTATATTTCCTTCTCATATTTAGGTTCTACATTTATATGATTCATGTTGATAGCACTATTTTCACTTTTTCAAATATTTAGTGAAATGTCCCAGTTCATTTTTAATAAAGTTCTCTTTCTTCACTAATTTGTAATACCACTTTTCATATCTTCAAAAAAAGCTAATAATTTGTTGGGAAGTTATTATTTACTAAATGGTTGATAAAACACTTTCTCTATTTTCATAATTACATCAATGGGCAAGCATCATTACCATTCTCATTTCCCATCACCCCATGTTCAGAGAAGTTTTATGTAATTGGCTCAAGATCCTGCAGGAGCCAGGATTGTGACCTCTTCCATGACCAACTCAATCCTCCAAAAGACTTTGTAAATTCATATACATATAAAAAGAAAGATAAATCCATTTTAGCTTTTTTTAATCATTTTATTAGAGGCTCATACAACTCTTTTTACAATCTGTACATACGTCATTTGTGTTCAGCACATTTGTACATATGTTGCCATCATAATTCTCCAAACACCCACTCTCCACCTGAGCCCCCGGCATAAGCTCCTCATTTTCTCCTCCCTCCCCACTTCTCCCTCCCCCCAAATCCTTGATAATGTATAAATAATTATTTTATCATATCTTACACCATCCGACATCTTCCTCATCCATTTCTCTGCTGTCCGTCCTCCAGGGAGGAAGTTACATGTAGACCTTGTCATCTGTTTCCCGTTTCTCCCTTACCCTCCCTCCCTCCACCTTCCCGATATCGCCACCCTCATCACTGCTCCTGAGGGGCTCATCTGTCCTGGATTCCCCGTATTTCCAGTTCCTATCCATGCCAGTGTACATCTCCCAGTACAGCCGGTTATGTAAGGTAGAATTGGGATCATGATAGTGGGGGGGAGGGAGGAAGCATTCAAGAACTAGAGGAAAATTGTATGTTTCATCATTGCTACACTACACTCTGACTGGTTCGTCACCTCCCCACAGCCCTTCTGCAAGGAGATGTCCAATTTCCCCAAGATGGGCCCTGGGTCCCCACTCTGCATTCCCCCTCATTCACAATGCTATGATTTTTTTTCTGTCTTTGATGCCTGATAACTGATCCCTTCGATGCCTTGTCATCTCACAGGCTGGTGTGCATTTTCCATGTGGGCTTTGTTGTTTTTCAGTTAGATGGCCCAGTGTTTATCTTCCAGCCTATGGGACCCCAGATTCTATATATTTTGACAACTGGGCACCATCAGCTTTCTTCACCTCACTTGCCCATGCACCTGCTTTGTCTTCAGCATTTGCATCGGGGTAGGCTGGTGTGCTTCTTCCTTGTGGGCTTTGTTGTTTCTTAGCTAGATGGCCGCCTGATTGTCCTCAAGCCTTTAAGACCCCTGATGCTATATCATTTGATAGCCAAGCACCATCAGTTTTGTTCACAATTTTTGCTTATGCGCCCACTTTGTCCTCAGTGATCTAGTCGGGTCGGGCTGGTGTGCTTCTTTCATGTGGGTTTTGTTGTCTCTCAGCTAGATGGCTGCTTGTTTATCTTCAGGTCTTTAAGACTTCAGATGCTATATTTTTTTTGGTAGCTGGGCACTATCAGCTTTCTTCACCATATTTGCTTGTGCACCCATTGTCTTCAGTGACTTCAGGTATTATATCTTTTGGTAGCCGGGCACTATCAGCTTTCTTCACAACATTTGCCTATGCACCCATTGTCATCAGCAATCGTGCCAAGCAGGTGAGCATCTCAGACAGCTGAATTGTTTGAACAAAGTGTTCATGTGTTGAGGGAGTATTTGAGTAGGGGCCCACTGTCCATCTGTTTCCTTAATACTAAACCTATAACTATATATACATAGATCTATTCCCACCTCATCATATATAAATATATTTACATCTTTATATGCCTGTATTTAAATCTCTATGACTACCCTTTGCCTCCTAGTTCTTTCCTGTTTCTTTGTACTTTCCTCTTGTCCCACTATCATGTTCTGCCTTCATTTGGGTTTTAGGAATTCCTCTTGGCTACATTGCCCTTGATCCAGTCCTGCCAGGCCTCCCACACCCTCCTTGAGACTGATTTTGGATCACTTGTTATTCCCTTGTCCCTGGGCTTGTTAACACCCTCTACCTTTCCCCCGCCACCCCTGTCCCCTTGTCCCCCTAGAACTGTCATCCCGTTGTTCTCTCTTCTGGCTTGTTTATTCCGCCTATCCCTTCCAGGTAGACATGCTATATACTATCACAAGATTGAATACCATGAAGCAACAACAGAAAGTAAAACAATAGCTACAACAACAACACATACACACATAAACATATGAATAGTTCAGAGTCTGTTTGTTTTCCTTCACCGGTGCTTTCCAGTCAAGTCTGATGGAGTGCTATGCCCTGGCAACGCCTCTATCCCTGGGGACTTCATTGTTCTGCCTCCCCTGCTGCTCTACTGCATGCCCCCAGAGGCTGGCTTCAGCGTAGTGAGCTCATGGCGGGCACAATTCTCACTATGTGTCTCTAGTGTTGTCCCCAATGGTGCCATGGGTCAACGAGGAACACTGTGTCCCATGGTGGGGCTGGCCCTGTGGTCATCTCTGTGCATGGCTTTTCTGAACAGGAACATTGTCCTTGGGGTTTGGTGAGCCAGGATATGCATCACTCTTTTCTTTTTTTCCCCTCTGCCCCCTCGTTGGCTTGTGTGTGCTCTGAACAGCCCAGTTCTCTTCCCCTCTTCTTGAGCTGAAGCGTCAGTGCTGTCCTCTGAAGTGAATTCTTCTTGGGGGGAGGGTGGTGCTGTCCACTTAGTTGGTAATGGGGCCGGCCCCTCAGGCCTCTCTATCAGTTCCCTGCTTCATGTCAGTGTGTTGCGTTCTTGTCTTAGAGCTCTGGGTTGTGGTCTTGTCTCTCTTTCCCTGTGGAAACACAATCAATCAACACCCTCTCCCTGTGTGGGTTAGTGCCCTGTTCCCCCAGCTACCCATACCTTTTTCCATCCTCCCTTTTAATGGGCTACCATATATATCCCATATGTATCCCTGAGTTTCGCCTGGCCCTTGCCATATTACCTGGGCCTCATCCCAGGGACATATGTATACAGCATCTTCTTCCCTATGCCCCTTTTGAATTTTTTTTTTTTTTAGCTTACCTCAGCGGACTCATGTAGTACTTGTCCTTTTGTGCTTGGCTTACTTCACTTAGCATAATTTCCTCCAGTTCTTCCCACGCGGCATTGTGCTTCATGCGTTCATCTTTGCTTTTTAAGGATGCGTAATACTCCATTGTATGTATGTACCAGAGTTTTTTGATCCATTCGTCTGTTGATGGGATTTGGGGCTGTTTCCAACTCTTTGCAATTGTGAAATGTGCTGCGATGAACATTGGAGCACAGATGTCTGGCGTGGTTTCTTTTTTGTCTCTTCTGGGTAGATGCCCAGTAGGAGGATTGCTGGATCATAAGGTAGCTCAATTTCCAACTGTTTTAGATATCACCAAATCAATTTCCATAATGGTCCACCAGCAGTGGACAAGAGTTCCTATCTCTCCGCATCCCCTCCAACACTTGTTACTTTCTGATTTCTTGAATGGGCTATCTTTGAGGGTGTTAGGTGGTATCTCATAGTTGTTTAAATTTGCATTTGTTTATGGCTAGAGATCTGGAACATTTTCTCATATATTTATTGACCATTTGGATTTATGCCCTTGAGAAACTCCTACTCAGGTCCTTGGCCCACCTCCTGAATTGACAATTGTTTTTTTTCTTGCTGTAGTTTAGCAGTGTATTGTAGATTTTAGTAATAAGGCCTTTGTCTGATGTGTCATTGCTAAAGATGTTTTTCCATTCTGTAGTCTCTCTTATTACTCTCTTGGTGAATTCTTTCGATATACATAAGTGGTTTTTTTTAAACAATTTATTAGGGGTTCATACAACTCTTATCACAGTTCATACATATACATATATCAATTGTATAAAGCACATCTGTACATTCTTTGCCCTAATCATTTTTTTTCTCCTCTTTTCTTTTTTTACATTTTATTAGGGACTCATACAACTCTTATAACAATCCATACATATACATACATCAATTGTATAAAGCACATCCATACCTTCCCTGCCCCAATCATTCTCAAAGCATTTGCTCTCCACTTAAGCCCTTTGCATCAGGTCCTCTTTTTTTTTCCCTCCCTTCCCTCTCCCCCCTCCCTCATGTGCCCTTGGTAATTTATACATCGTTATTTTGTTTTATTTTTAGTATATCCCATTGGTGAATTTGTGCCTTCTCCGTGTTGGTGTCCTTCCCAATTTCCGGTAGCCTATGTAATCCCTGTGCCAAGGTTCTCAGGTTTGTCCCAATTCCCACATTGATGGCCCTAAGAGTTTGGGGTTTTACCTCAAAGTCTGTGATCCACCTTGAGTTTATTCTTGTGCATGGAGTCAGGTAAAGATCTTGCTTCATTTTTCTGCAGCTACGTATCCATTTTTTCCAGCAATGAATTAAAGAGGGCATCTGCTTTCCATGTGATACTTTTGGGCCCCTTATCAAAGATCAGTTGTCTGTATGCTGATGATTTTATTTCTGAATTTTCAGTCCTTTTCCATTGGTCTGAATATCCATCGTTATAACAGTAGCACACTGTTTTGACCACTGTAGCTGTGTAGTAGCTGCTAAAGTCTTGAGGAGTTCTCTGCTAATTCTCGGTTTCTTCCCTCTCTATATGAAGTTGGTAATCTGTTTTTCCAACTCTTTGAAGAAAGTTCATGGAATTTGGATCAGGATAGAATTGAACTTATATAGTGCCTTGGGTAGAATTGACATCTTTAGAATATTGAGTCTGCCAATCCACGAGTATGGGATCTCCTTCCATTTGTTGAGGTCATCCTTGGTTTCTTTTAATAGTGTTTTGTAGTTTTCCTCACACGTATCTTTTGTTTTTTGAGTCAGGTATATCCCTAGATATTTCTATTTGTTTGGCTATTGTGAAGGGTACCCCCTTTTTGATCTCCTCTTCTGTGTCCTTGTCCGATGTGTATAGTAGTGCAATAGACTTCTGTTTGTTGATCTTGTAACCTGACACTCTGCCATATTCCTCTATTGCTTCTAGTACTCCTCTTGTGGAACTTTTAGGATTTTCCATATATATAATCATATCATCTGCGAATAATGATAGTTTCGCTTCTTCCTTCCCAGACGCATAGCTTTGATGTCCTTTCTTTGTCTTACATTGTTTGCTAGGACCTCCAGCACGATGTTAAATAGGAGTGGGGACAGGGGACATCCTTGTCTAGTCAACTTTTTCAGAAGAATTTATCTTGTCTTTTCTCCATTGACTACCACATTGGCTGTTGGTTTTTCATATATAGCTTGTATTCTATTGAGAAATTTTCCTTCCATTCCTATCTTCTTGAGTGTCTTAAACATGAATTGGTGTTGGATGTTGTTGAATGCTTTTTCTGCAGCTGTTGATATTATCATGTGGTTCTTGTATTTCTTCGTTTCAATGTGGCGAATAATACTAATGGTCTTTCGTATGTTGAACCATCCCTGCATCCCTGGTATGAATCCCATTTGGTCAAGGTGAATTATTTGTTTTATATATTCTTGTATTCTCTTGGTTAGTATTTTGTTAAGGATTTTTGCATTGATATTCATTAGAGAAATTGTTCTGTAGTTCTCAATTCTTGTGGGATCCTTGCTCGGTTTAGGTATTAGAGTTATACTAGCTTCATAGAAGGCATTTGGAAGTTTGTCATCTTTTTCTATGATCTGGAAGAGTTTGGGTAGGATTGGTGTCAGTTCTTCCCTGAATGCTTGATAGAACTCACTAGTGAATCCGTCTGGTCCCAGTGCCTTCTTGGTTCCTAATTCTTTGATAGCCTTGTCTATTTCTCCTATTGATATGGGTCTGTTGAGGTTTTTGAGGGCCATTGGGGATAATCTAGGGAGGGATTGTTTTTCCAAGAATTCATCCATGTTTTCCAAGTTTTTTAATTCACTGGAGTACAGTCCTTCATGGTACTGTATAATTATCCTTTTGGTTTCAATATGGTCCGTTGTAATATCCCCTCTTTCATCCCTCATCCTTGCTATTGAGATGTGTTCCTTCCTTTCTTTGGTCAAATTCGCAAGAGGTTTGTCAATTCAGTTTATCCGTTCAAAGAACCAACTTTTAGCAGCATTGATTTTTTTCCATAGTTTTCTTATTTTATCTTTCCTGAATCTCAGATCTAATTTTTATTATTCGTTTTCTTTTTCTGTTAGTTAGATTTTCTTGCTGACTCTGTTCTAGTTGCTGTAAATTTTGTGCCAGTGTATCAGTCATAAGCCTCTCCTCCTTTACACGTGCATGTAATGCTAGGAGACTTCCTCTGATGACTGCCTTTGCTGTGCCCCATAAGTTTTAGTATGTCATGTTTTCATTCTCTTTGGTTTCTAGATATTTATTAATTTCATCTCTGATCTGAGCCAGTATGCTCTCCTTTTGCAATAGAGAGTTACTCATTCCCAATGGTTTGCCCTTGATTTCTTTATCTTCCTTTTGTTTATTTCTAATATTATGGTACAGTGGTCAGAGAGAGAGGTCTGTATGAGATCAATGTGCTTGAATTTATGTAGATTCGACTTATGCCCCAGCATGTGGTCTATTTTCATAAATGTACCATGTGGACTTGAACAGAACGAGAATTCTTTTTGTTTGGGTGGAGAGCTCAGTAGATATCTATCAGGTCAAGTTGTCTAATTGTAGTGTTTAGATCTTTAGTCTCCTTGTTGAGTTTCTTTCTGAGTGATCTATCTTTCTTAGAGAGCAGTGTTATTGAAGTCACCTACTATAATTGTTGAAGCTGTGATTTCTTTTTTCATCCTTTGCAGTGTTTGCTTGACACATTCTGCTGGATGCTTGTTTGGCTAGTAAATGTTTAGAATGCTTATTGGTTCTTTATGCAATGCTCCCTTGAGCATTATATAGTGTCCATCCTTATCTCTTTTTATGGTTTGCACTTTGAGGTCAATTTTATCTGAGATTAGAATTGCAACCCCTGCTTTTTTTGAATTAGAGTTTCCCTGATATTGTCTCTATCCCTTGATTCTCAGCCTGTTTTTATCTGTAATGTTGAGATGTGTCTCCTGTAGGCAGCACATCGAGGGTTTGTGTTTTCCAAGCCAGTCTATTAGCCTCTGGAGTTCAAACCATTAATATTCAGGGTTATTACATCTATCTGTGGACCCTGTGATGTTATTTTCTCTCTCTTGTGTTGGGTGTTTTCCTACCCCGCCCCCCTTTCTTTTCTGTGGGTTGTGCATATGTGTGTTTATGGTTCATCCTTGCCTTCTTTCCATCACTGAGCCAGTTCTATCTTGGGGGCTGTTTTCCCTTTGATGGTCTCTGGGTGGACTTGTTCTGTGTGGCGGTCTCTTGTATGTGCTTGGTGAGTGTTGTTCTTCTGTCCATACTGGATCAGTGAGGATCTTTTGTAGTGCTGGGTTCCTCTTAGCATATTATTTAAGACTTTCCTTGTCCGGGAAGACTCTCACTTCTCCCTCAATTTTGATAGATAATTTGGCTGGATAAAGTATTCTTGGGTTTGCGTTATTTTCCTGCAATTTCTGGAATATGCTGTTCCACTGTCTCCTCTTCTTCATAGTGTCTGCTGACAGGCATGAGCATATACTTATCTGCTTGCCTTTATATGTGGTTGCCTGTTTTTCCCTAACTGCTCTCATAATTTTCTCCTTTTCCTCAAAGTTGGATAGTTTACCAACTATGTGTCTTGGTGACTTCTTCTAGAGATTCAGTCTTGCTGGCCTTCTTTCAGCCTCCTGGATAGTTGCCTGGTTTTCATTCATTAAGTTGGGGAAGTTTTCCTCCAAGCATTCCATCACTATTTTGGATGCTGGTTTCCTTGATGCGCATGCATTCCTCCAGCAGGCCGATAATGCTGATGTTGTTCCTTCTCATAGCATCAGACATAGATAGCTCTGAGGTTTTCTTCAGCTTCTGATGGACTTGTTAGGCTCTTTCTCACGTTTATTCATTTCTGCTTGCGAATCCTCTAGGTCACTGGTGCAGTTCTCTTCCTCCTCCATTCTCCGGAAGATGTCAGTGAGTTTGCTATTAGTTTTTGTTATCTCGCCCTTTAACTCCTGCATTTCCCTTTGGTGCAGGGCTTTTAATTCCTCTATCATTTCATCCTTTTTCTGCAATGCTTCCCTCATGTCCTATATGGCTCCAAGCAGCATTCTGAAGATTTCCTTCTGTGGGAGGTCAACCTCTGCCTTTTCTATGACTGCTGTTAGGTCCAGGTGTTCCTTTGGCATTGGATTTTGTTACTCTTTTCTTGTTGAAACTGTGGAGGCAGCTTGCTGTTTTTTTGTTCAATTTGTTGGAAATTGGTGCCATTTTCCTGGTGTCTCAGAGCCCTGGGCTCTCTCTTTGGGAAGATGGTGTTGGTGTTTCAGCCAGTTGCTTTTAGCCCACTGTCTCACAGAGTTGTGTTTCACCTTTGTCCTACTGGGGATTCCCTCTCGCCTTGACCTATGGTTTGTGCTGCAGTCACCTTTAGGTCCTCTTAAGGGCTGTTTGCAGCTGTGCTCGCTGCGGTCTGATAGAAAGTATTGGCCCCAGTGCAGGGGAGTGTATTTAGGGGATGGCTTGGGGGTTGGTTGCTCTATTTCTGGCTAGGGGCACTTCCCTCAGACAGGCAGGTGGGAAGGGGCCACAACTGGTGTGCAGATGCACTGCTTGGAGCCCAAATGGTGGGACAGAGTGAACATGGAGAAGGGCAAGTGCAGTGAGCAAGACCGAATGGCTTGGGTTCCTATGCCACAGCTGCAAAAACCTCTGCCAGACTTGGGTCCTCTGCCTGGCAGGCCTGATGCGGTGTGGCAGGATGGGAATCTGTGTGTGTGTGTGTGTGTGTGTGTGTGTGTGTGTCCGCGCAAGGGTGTGCGCGTGTATGGGGCGAGGGGTGGGAGGCCCAGAGAAGGGGCTGGCTGGCAGATCTGCAAGGGCACCGCGGGGCTGAGACCTGGGGCGTGTGGCGGTTCGCACAGAGCACAAAAGCAGCAGCCTCTCCTTCTGCCTGCCTGTGGCAGCAGGTGCGCCTCCTGGTAGAAGCAGGGAGGCGGGGGGCGGGGGGGTGGGCAGTGGGAGGGTCTGGCCCGCTGGACTGCGAGGGGTGTCCGGGCGGGTCCCGAATCTGCAGGGGGTGGGGTATGCCAGCTGGCACCCACACAGACCCCACACACCCTGAGGCGGGGTGGGGTTAGTGACAGGTGGTTTTGCACAGAGCGCCGAGGTGGGCGCAACCTCCGCAGTGCACCTGGCTGCCTTGTGGCGCTGGTCCCAGCAGAGCGGGCACCCTGAGCGCCGCACCAGAGACCACGAGTGTCTGCCGAGCCCTGGCGATCAGGTGGGGGTCCACCTCTGGGTCAGAGAGATGCTCCGAGTGGTCTTGGGAATCGAACAGACAGATTTGATACCTCTACTCCGCCCCCAACTCTCCCCACTCACCGATCTCCTCAGAGCTCCAGAAGTGAGCTACCTATCTGGCAGCCATCTTCCTGGAGTCCCCATTTTTAGCTTCTATGTTATACTGATCTTGGATTTTCTTATTATGCCAATTTGGGCTATTTTAAATCCTCCCAAAGAACAGCAGTAGTGTGACCACAATAAAGAACAGTGGACATTATATTGTCTGTCCATACCATGAGCTAGCCACGTGGTCCAATCCATTTGCTATATTACTAGCTACTTGTTGAAAGCACCAGGTAGTATTCAATTTGACAACCTAATTTTGCAAAATACATTACACAGCCATCTTATTTGAATCTGTGCATCTGTTATTATTTATCATGAATTTTTTAAAACCTCCTGTGTCTCCTGGCTTCTTTTTTTAACCATTTTATTGGCACTTCATCTACATATTATACAACTCAGTAGTTGAATTCTATCAAGAGTAGTTGTACAGTCATTACCACAGTCAATTTTAGAACAATTTCTTCTTCCTCGTACTCAATGTTATTTGTGTATTTTTTTAAATTGTGGCAAAGATCTACATAACAAAACATTGTCCAATTCCACATGTATAAGTCAGTGCTATTGATTATCTTAGCTGTTATACACCATTTTTAAAATTTTATTAATTAGGAGTTTCATATATATTATTCCATAGCTCAATAACATCAAGCAGTATCATATAATTGCTACCACAATCAGTCTCCAAACATTCTTTTTCTTCCTGGACTCCTTGACATCAGCTCCCTTTTACCACCAGTAACCATCTACCACTATGTACACCCCGCCTCTGAAAAAAACACTCATTTTCTACTTGCTGTCCCTTTAACACGAATTCAAGAGGGTGACCCCTAATGACAGAACACCTCTGAGATAAACCTTAATATGAACTAACGCACAACAAAACAAAAATACACAAAATGTTGAAAATTAGATAAGGTCCAGCATGCATCAGAGGGAGGAGGGAATCAACTGATAAAGTTTTAACTGTTCAAGTCAAGTTTATCCCTTGGATCTTCTATACTCACCTCTCCAATGCACTCTGTTTAATAACTACTTTCCTCCCACTCTTCTATTGTGGAATGAGAGAGATCACCAGAGGCTTATTTCCTATGTAGCTCCCACAAATGTATCTTGGGGGGCCACTGTCTTCCATAGCCTTCTGCAAACTGGATTCTCCCAATTTAGGCTCTGATACTAATCCCTCCTTCTACTTCAAATTATGATTTATAATGCTTCCATGACTAATGATGGTGTGCTTCTTCCATGTGGACTTAGTTGACATCTCACTTAGATGGCTGCTTGTTTGGGGACAAGCCTTTAAGACCCCAGACCCTATTTTATCTGATAGCCAGGCACCATCTAATTTCTTCACCACATTTTACTATAGCACCCATATCTTCTGTGTTCCCTTCCTGAAGGTGAGTATTGAGCAGAGCTATGATGTAAGAACTAATTTTTCTTACGTTGGAGTTAGAATTTAGTGCAAATGCAAAACCCATTCCTGGATCTATATATTTGTTATTTGTTTTTATCTGCCTTTGGCTTGCTTTCTAAACCTCCTTGTTAATTTATGGTAGAAAAGCTTATCAATCATCCCTCTGGGGCATAATGATCTTCCATTAATATTGTTTTTTATTAGCTCTTGGTACTAATTTTTAAAACCCTGTTTAGAAAGGGATGTTGGACCAATGTAAGCTAATGTATCACAGTACCTAAATTATTCATTTTGTACAACCATTACTGATATCTTTTTCCAAATTATCCCACCACCATTAACATAAACTCAATGACCCCTAAGCAAAAAGTCTTCCTCCTTCACTCCTGGTAACTGTTGATCACGTTTTGTTTGCTTTTTCTCTTGGCTTCTTAAACATTAGTCTTTTCTTGGTTTTTTTTTATCCTTGCCTCATTTGTCTGGTCACCACTTCCTCCTTCTCTATTTTATACACACACACACACACACACACACACACACACATATGTCCTCCTGGGTTTTATTCTTAGACTTCTTCCTTATCATTCCACACTCTTCTGGACAATTATATCTACTTTCCTGTCTATAACTAAATGTGATACTGGTGTTCTGAAACCATATACACCAGACCACACCTGGACTATATACCCATAATATTCCAACTCTCAGGATCTTCTTCCTGAGTATCTTATGCAGCTTCATACTCAACATTTCCTTTTGCTGATACCCCCTCCACAGCCTGACTCACAAGCAAACAAGCACACCACATACTTCTCTCCAGTCTATATTGCCTATCTCAATTGATGGAACCATTCTGGGTATCATGCTCCCTCATCCTCACTGATACTATCAACCAAAGTGTTCTTCACATCACATCCTCGTGATATTCCTGACTCTTCACATCTGCCATCTTTCAGGGTCTCACCTCTTGCTGGACTGTTACCCTCTTGATACTGGTCTCCCTGCCTTAGAGTTTCCCTTCTGAATCCACCCATCACACTGTAGGGGAAGGGATCATTCCACATTGCAAATCACTCCTCCTAGTTCAAGGGTAAAATACGAACTTCATTAATATGGTTCATTGTGGGGTGACTTCACAACTTATCTAAACCAGGAATGAGGAACATTTTTTTCTGCAAAAGGTCATTCGGACATTTATAACAACCTTCAAAAGTCATACTGGAGAAATATGTCCTTAGCCCATGCCTAATATGATGACTGGAATTGCTTCTCTTTGGTGAGGCATGTGTTAAGCTGGCATTGATGATTTCTCAGCCCTTATACAGTCAGTGGGCCTGATGAGTAGGTAAAAGAACACTTATCAGTTATTAAAAACTGAGTCAGGTCTATACCAGGAAAACCAAGCCATGTAAAAGCAAGCCATGCAGGCATGTCATGATCTGATGTCAGCTTCATAACTATCCCTCCCTGGTCTCATCCTTATGCTATTACTCCAGCCAAACTTGACTTTTCCTTCCCTAATACCCAAGGCTGCATAATGGACGCACTTACTGTACATACTCAAGTATAAGCCAACCCAAATATCAACCGAGGCACCTAATTTTATCACAAAAACTGCATTTAAAATGTCCTGCGCAAGGTGTGAATGCAATATCCCGGCGTGGAGGAGGGAACCAGTGGAGAGGTCTGGGAGGCTGACCCCAGCACCAAAAATTAAGTGGATCCCTGCCCCTCCCCCAAAAAGAATTTGTTCCAAAGGACAACATTGACTCTGCAGCTCCGGGAGATGGACATATCTGATCAGAGCACACGGGAGCAGATGAAGGGGCAGGAGGAGAGAGAGGAACACAGCCTGGCCCACCAGGCCGTGAGGATGATGTTCCTGAGTAGAGCAGCCAGTCCACAGAGAGAACAACATGGCTGGCCCCACTATGAGAAATGATGCCAATCAGTGACTAAGGGCGATACAGGGGACAGCACCGGAGACACAGTGTGGGAATTGCACCTGACCTGATCCCACCACACCGAGGCAAAGCACTGGGGGAGTGCAGCGGAACAGCAAGGGAATGGAGTGGCAAGGTCCCCAGGGAATGCTGAAAGTGGACTTTGGGGCCAGGGCGTGGTGCCCCAACAGACTGGACTGGAAAACGCTCCTAAGGGCCAGCAAACGATCCCTGAACTAACTACAAGCTTTTCTCTTGTGAAGTGTTTTGTTTTGTTCTTTGTCAGTGGTTTGTTTTTGTTGTTTGTTGTCTGGTTGTATACTGTTGCTTTGTTTTCCTCTGTCTTGTTTTCGTGCATGTTAGTGTCTCCACAGGTCTGTCTGAATTGGACAGGCTGGATGAACTATCTGGAGGAAAAACAACGGGACTGGCAGTTCTGGGGGGACTTAGGGTGGGGGGTAGGGGGGGTAAGGAAGTGGTGTTAACAAACACAGGGACAAGGGAACAACATGGGACCCAAAATGGTAGAGAGTGGGGAGTGGCAGGCCTGGTGGGGAATGATCAAGGGTAAGGTTGCATAGAGAAGAGGTATACTCTAGCCCAGGTGGCAACGAAGCATGGTAGTAGGGCAGGAGGAAACTCAAGGGAGATGGAGGAAAGAGCTAGGAGTCAAAGGGCATTCATGGAGGTCTAAACAAAGACATGTACATGCAAATGTATATAGGAGGATGGGGAAATAGATCTATGTGTCTATATTTATAGGTTAAGTATTAAGATGGCGGAAGGACCTTGGGCCTCTACTCAAACACTCCCTCAATGCATGAATACTTTCTTTTATTAAATTGGAACTCTATGATGCTCACTCTCCCGACACAACTGCTGGAGCCAAAGTGGGTGAACAAGTAAATGTGGTGAAGAAAGCTGATGGTGCCCGGCTATCAAAAGAGATAGTGTCTGGGGTCTTAAAGGCTTGAAGGTGAACAGCGGCCATCTAGCTCAGAAGCAAAAAAGTCCACATGGAAGAAGCACACCAGCCAGTGCGATCACGAGGTGTCAAAGGGACCAGGTATAAGGCATCATGCAAAAAAAAAAAGTTATGTGTGTGTATGTATATATATGTGTGTGTGTGTGTATGTATATATATATATACATATATACATACCATATTGAATGAAGGGGGAAGTGCAGAGTGGAGACCCAAGGCCCAAGTGTCGGCCAATGGAGATCCCCTCATAGAGGGGTTCAGGAGAGGAGTTGGGTCAATGAGGGTGTGAGGTAGTACCGATGAAGAACACAGCTTTCCCCCGGGTCCTGGATGCTTCCTCCCCCCAACTACCATGATCTGAATTCTACCTTGCAGGGCTGGATAGGGCAGAGGTTGTACATATGAGGGCTGGAGGCACAGGGAATCCAGGGTGGATGATACCTTCAGGACCAAGGGTGTGAGGGGCGATGCTGGGAGAGTGGAGGGTGAGTGGGTTGGAAAGGATCCACATGTGACCTCCTCCCTGGGAGAGGGACAGCAGAGAAGGAGGGGAAGGGAGACTCCGGATAGGGCAAGATGTGACAAAATAACGATGTATGAATACCAAGGGCACATGAGGGAGGGGGGAGCGGGGACAGAGGGGGAAATAAAAGAGGACCTGAATCTAAGGGCTTCAGTGGAGAGCAAATGCTTTGAGAATGCTTGGGGCAGGGAATGTATAGATGTGCTTTATACAAATGATGTATGTATATGTACGGATTGTGATAAGAGTTGTATGAGTCCCTAATAAAATGTAAAAAAAGAAAAGAGGAGGGAAAAAAGAAAATGATTAGGACAAAGAATGTACAGATGTGTTTTATACAATTGATGTATGTATATGTATGGACTGTGATAAGAGTTGTATGAGCCCCTAATAAAATGTTAAAAACAAAAACTGCAAATACCTTATATCTTGCAATTCTTGACTTAGTATATATTCTAAAGAAATAAAAAGTAAAACACAAACAGAAAAAAAGTCCTAAAAAAATCTCAGTTTATACATGAGTATATACAGTTCTTCCTTCTATTTGGAATATCTTCACAATCCTCTTTCAATAATCTCCCATTCATGAAAAGCAGCCATTTGTGTTTAAAATTCACATCCCTATTCTTCGCCACCCATCCCAATGGAATTGGTTGCTTTGTGCTCCTACGGTACACTGTACAGCCTTCTGTGCAGTTAAATACATTATTCAGGGTGAATAAAAGCATCAAAGGGAGAAAAAGCAACACTTGAGGATCTATGAGTAAAGAGGTCTTCTCTGACTAGGGTGATCCCTTGTGAGTTGGGGAAACATTACAAGAGGAATCTAGTCCAGGTGCCTAGAATTCCTCAACCATGGCATATCTCCTTCATCCTTCATTAAAAAGATCATCCTTTGCACCAAATACTTTAAACAATTAAGAAACAACTCTCATACAGTATCCCCATTGGCATGCAGTCGATGACCACTCAAGAGAGAGGGAAACATTTACCTAGATCACACTGTAATATCTCACGTTTCTGAGCTAAGAAAGTAAGGAGGAAAAGATTTCAAAGTCTTCATGTACAACGCTGTAGACGTGCATCTAGAAAAGAAAGGTGATGGGGTTTGCAGTTCCAGGACATTCTACTGGGAATAGTCTCCACCAAGATAAATTCACGTGCAAGTTTTGACCCAGGAATTAACTAATGTTCTGTTCCATTAATGTTTGGAGCCAAACGGGATTTGGAACAATTGCTCTCTTCTTGTCTCTAGTGAGGCTCACACAGAATCTAATCCCAATAATCCTGTAAATGCCTTCTCTGTGATTCTCCCAAACATCTTTTCTACCCAGAGGACTAATGTGATAAACGCCTGGTTTCACTAGTTTGGATTTGATTTATATTCCCCAAACTTTCCAATCTCCACAAGAAAGAGACACGTGGACAGTTATGCAAAGGTGAAGAACGCATGATAGCTATAACACCAGTTTCCTCGGGTTAAGATTACAGCAAAGGAGACATGAATCTTTGTTTTTGCAAGGCATGAAGTTCTCTTAGGAACTGTCTGTGTTGTTAAGGCTTTGTGTCAAACATTTTGTCTCTGAAACTTGCTCTTAATCATAGAGTAGCTAAGACAATTGGAAGAAATGATGAAGTCAAAGAGCTGACTAGAAAATTTCAGAGGGAAGCTTGAGAAGACAAAGTCAAATATTATCATGAAATATGCAAAGACAAAAAAAGGAAATATGCAAAGACCTAAAGTTAGAAAATAAAAAGAAAGAGCATACTCAGCATGTCTGAAACTGAAGGAACTCGAGAAAAAACCGAAGTCTCGAGATGCAATATGAAAATATTCTATGGACAAAATCTTGAATGATGCAGGAAGCATCAAAAGAAGATGGAAAGAGTACAGAGTCACTGTACAAAAAGAACTAGGCAATATTCCATGATTTCAGAAGGTAGCATATGAGCAAGAATGAGTAATACTGAAAGAAAAAGTTCAAGCTGCACTGAAAGAATAAGCCAAAAACAAGGCTCCAGGAGTTGAGGACATACCAATTGAAATGTTTCAAAAAGCTAATGAAGCACTTAAAGTACGCACTCGTCTATGCCAGGAAATTAGGAAGACAGTTACTTGGCCAATTGACAGGAAGAGATCCATTATCTGTATCCCATTCCAAATAAAGGTGACCCAAAATGCAAAAATTATAGAACAATGTCATTAATGACACATGCAAATAAATTTTTGCTGAAGATCATCCAACGGTTACAACAGTACATTAACAGGGAGCTCCCAGAGGTTCAAATTGGGTTCAAAAGATGATGTGGAACAAGAGATATCATTGCTGATGACAAATGGGACTTGGCTGAAAGTAGAAAATACCAGAAAGATGTTTACTTATATTTTACGGACTATGTAAAGGCATTCAACTGTGTGGATCATAAAAAACTGTGAATACCTTGAGAAGAATTGGAATTCCAGAACACCTCATTGTGCCCATGTGGATTCTATTCATGTTCATGGATCAAAAGACAGTTTTACAACAGAACACAGGAATACTGCATGGCTTAAAACCAGGAATTGTGTGTGCCGGGGTTTTATCCTCTTACCATATTTATTCAACCTGTATACTAAGCAAAATAATCAGAGAAACTGGACTATATGAAGAAGGATTTGACATCAGGATTAGAAGTAAGCTTACTAAAAATCAGTGATATGCAGATGACCTAACCTTGCTTCTTGAAAGTAAGGAACCCTTGCTGATGAAAATCAAGTATTACAGCCTTCAGTGTGGATTATAACTCAATGTAAAGAAGACCAAAATCAATTCATAAGAGACCAAGCTCATGCCGAGATTCCCACAGTGGTCTTGCCGTGGCAATGGGTGGCAGTGGAGGCGTCCCCCAGTGGGACGATGCCGTGGAACTGGCCAGAATGACAACTCTGACATTTGGGATGATGCAACATTGACCAAAGCCTGTGATAAAGCTGTGGCTTCCTGTAAGCATGTCAATGGAGAAATCTATGAAGCTACAGACCAACCAAAAGGCATAGCTAAAAGAAAACCAACTAAGAAGAAAAAGAGCCAGAAAAAGAAGGTCATGCCCCCACTGAAGTGGTGGAAAGTTGGTGATAAATGTTTTGCCACTTGGTGAGAAGATTGAACCAGCTACCATCACTTCCATGGATTGATTTTAAGAGAAAACATGTGTGGTGGTTTACACTGGATATGGAAACTGAGAAGAGCAAAATCTGTCTAGTTTTCTCAGTCTGTGGAGGAGTTAATAATACAGACCAGAATGCTCGGGAGACTAAAAATGAAAGTCAAATTTCAACTGATGAACATGAGAGTTACTCCAGGTCGCTTGGAAAGAAACCAGTTAAGATCAAGTCTAAAGCTACACCCATGGTACTTTTTCTACCTCCCCCAGTCCCAGTGCCAACATCAGGGGTGGAGCCAGGAAAGTCAAGCCTCAAATTCAATGGACCACCCCCTCCACCACCACTCTTATTCTCATGCTGGATGCCTCCATTTCCTTCTGGACCGCCAATCATTCCCCTACCACCTCCCATATGTCTGATTCTCTGGATGATGCTTGTGCTCTGGGAAATAGGCTCATCTCTTGGTACATGAGTGGCTATTACATGCATGTCAGACAAAACCAAAAAGATGGACAGTGTTCCCATTTCAATTATGGAGCAAGTCTACCATGATTAAACAAGTAAATATCTTTCCCTCTTTGTATTTTAAGTGCCTGGTTTGTGGAAAACAAATTTTTAAATAGTGAAAGTTAGTTTGATAATATTTAAGACATTTTGATGCCAAAACTCGGAGGAAAGTTTGATTCCCCACCCCCACTAGAATTTTCAGAGTGCCAAAATGTCATCTCTCAAATATTTACTGGTATTACTAGTTAGTTCTGTGTAGAAATTTAATCAAGCCTTTAGATCTAACTTCCTGTTAGAAATTCTGCAAACAAGTCCAGGCCCTCATTTCTTAAATATCACTTGTGTTAGACAGTGTTCTCCTGATAAACAAAACCAGGACACTAATAATTTTGTCTATATTTAGATAGATAGATAATATAACAAATGAAGAGTTAATTAGTCTATAAAGTAGTACAAATGGCTCAGTGCAACTCACTCCCATGAGACAGCTAGTACACTGCCAGTCCTTCAAGTCTTGAGGGCCACATGTAGTCCTCCGTGGAGCAATTCAGGCTATCCGGTCACAGGCAGCAAACAGCAAGCAGGTCACCATCAGTCAGTCAGATGACAGGGTCCGACAGTCCCCAGCTCAAGATGTACCTTCCAGTAGCATGGCGAAGCAGGTCTTGAAAGAACCTCAAGTTACAGCGACACAGTCCACAGGTTAGGTGGCCCACAGGTAGTGTAGCTTGCAAATGGAGGCACAGAACAAACAAGGCAGCCACACACTCATCTGATGATCAAAGAGCAAGAGAAAGACGAGGCTCACCGAGCCATTTCACATGTGTTCACATGTGTTCACATGTGTTCACATGTGTTCACTGGCCATGTTGGCACAACAAACCTGCCTTTCACATAAATCAATGTCATAAAAATGTAAAAAAGGAGGAAGGGGGCAGAGAACTCTAAATTGAGAGAAAATGAAGAGGCCAAACAGCCAAATTCAGGGTAGTATCCTTGGTTGGACTGACACTGATTTCAAAAGCTATGAAAAACCTTCAAGAAAGCCACTCAGGAAATTTAAATAAGGACTGAATTTAAAATATTGGCTAATTGCTCATTTTTAGGAATTGTCATAAGGGTTTCGTCATTTATAAGAGAATGGTTTAATTTTTATGCTAAACTGTTTATGAAGTGCTACAGTGTTTCTAATATTTTTAAATGATTTAGCAAACTGAGTATGTATGTTTATGCATAAGGTAAAAATAATGATTAATTAATACAGATGGTATGTATCTTTTTCGATTTTCTGAATGTTTGAAAGTGCTTAATAAAATTTTTTAATTTTTTATATTAATTTTTTAAAAAGAAGACCCAAATCCTCACAACTGAATCAAGAGGTAACATCATGATAAATGGAGAAAAGATTGAAGTTGTCAAGGAATTTGTCTTGCCCTTATATTTGAGCCCATTGTTGAGGCCACTGTATCAATTCATCTTGTTGAAAGCCTTCCTCTTTTTCAAGAACCCTCTACTTTAGCAAACATGATGTCCATCTGCAGGGACTGGTCTCTCCTGATAACGTGTCCAACGTAAATGAGGCAAAGTCGCACCATCCTTGCCTCTAAGAGCATTCTGGCTGTACTTCTTCCAAGACTGATCTATTGTTCTTTAGACAGTCCATGGTTCTTTCAATATTTTCCAGCACCATAATTCAAATGCATCAATTCTTCGGTCTTCTTTATTCAATATCCAACTCTCATATGCATATGAGGGGACGAAAAATACCACAGCTTGTGAATATCCAATTTGTAAAAGGCTACAGAGGGCAGTGGGAGCTCTGTTTGGGCCAGGTCCGAACTAGGCAGCCCTGTTTGAACTAAGCTGAACCAGGTCCAGGCCCTGCACGTGCTTCCCTGCACATCCCAAAGGTCAGCAGCAGGCGGCGCCAGTTATATAGCACCAGACAAGCTAACCAGTGAAACCAGATGCTCTGGGTTCAAAGAAAGCCTCAAGGAGTGGACAAGCAATTCTCGGAGTGTCCAGACCCCATATGCAAATTGCCATACATTCCTCATCACCCCTCTAAAACACCCCTCACCCCCCAGCTGCTGAGCACGACTTCCCTGACCTGTTGGCCTAGGTCATGGAACCTCATCCAGGAGCTTCCCCCTAATAAAACTATTCCTGTTTCTGCTTTCCCTTGCCCTGTCAGTTAAGTCTGTATGTCTCCCTGTACCTCCGTTTCACCTTTACATTTGGAGCCAAAGCCCAGGAGAGGTAGGGACATGGGCTCCATGCCATCCAGGCCCTACTTCAGCGCACCCCTCCTCTCCTCTCAAACCTCTGGAGCCTGTCTCAACAAGTGACCTCTGATCAATATTTCTCTGTGTATGTTCATTCTGTCTGGTTTGTCACTCTGGATACTGAGGACCAGCAAACTCATACGGGGAACTTAGGATCCACAGGAGGTTAACTAGCTGAAAGTCCTGAGATGCAAGTACGCTAGGAAGCTGAACGTGGCACCTCTACAGGGGGTTATTATGCAACCCTGGTACCAGGAGGAGCTGCAAATAATTGCCTTTCCCAGAAAGGGGTGAAACAATTAAGGCCAGTTTCTCGTGTCCATCTTTTCTCTGTGTCTGTCTTCTCTCATGTGGCTTCCAGCCTTTGTCTCTGTGCTTACCTCCTGGGAGGCCTGCTGATAACAGGACTCCTAGCACTAGGCCAAGCTGTCACTGCACCTTCTGACTGGACTGGAATGCAGAGGGTGTCTGAACCCTTTCTACCTGTTGGTGGGTTTTGTATTTACGGCTCTGCAGTGCTTGCTCTAAAATGTTCTGCTTCCCCTTCCTCTCACAATGAACCAACCTGACCAACCTCCATTTTACCAGCCAGAAAGCCAGGGCCCCCTCCCCCTCCTCGGCTTCCATTGTGTCTCTCTGATCCAAGGTCCCTGTCTGCTGGACAAAGGCCTCAGATCTGCACCAAGGAATCTTCCTGTTCCGGAGAGTCTAGGACTCTCCCACTGGACCCCTAGCTCTGACCAGGATGCCTCTCAGGGTTAGCGGGCCACCTCCTGACTGATGGGTGTAAACAGGGACCAGGGAACACCATCCTCCTCTGTCCATATGCCCTGCATTTTGAGACACAATGGGAAGTCTTCTGTCCCAACCCCCTAAGGACAGTCCTCTGGGGTGCCTACTGCCAATCTTACTGAATTGGGTTTGGCTCCTGATCTCCGCCTTAAACGCCTGGTTTTTTTCTGTAACCAAGTTTGGCCTCAATACCAATTGGACAATGAGTCGCTGTAGCCAGAAACAAGAACTTTTGATTTTAACATTCTCTGCAACCTCAACAATTTTTGTCAACAAACTCACAAATAATCAGAAGTCCTATATGCTCTGGTCTTTCTTTCTTCTCTCCCATCCCTCTCTACTACCTGTCACCCTGTTCAAGTTCTCTTAGCCAAACACTCTCTTAATCAGGCCCCTGACAGTACTCCCCTTTCCGTCTTTCTCTGAACTCCCTGACTCCTTGTCTGCACCCACAGTACAGCCTCCTCCATATTCTGAGTACCCTTCGCCATCACCTCCTCTGCTACCCCCTCAACTCCCAAAGGCTGAGGCGACTATGCCTCCAACACCCATCCCCTCCCCAGAGCCAAACCCTTCAGACTCCTGGAGTCTCTCTCTCCTTCCTAGCTGCCTCCCTGCTCAGCCTCCTCTGAGCCAAGACCTGCAGCCTCTGACAGACCTCTCCCAGATAGGGAAACAGCACACAATCCGTGGTTGCTGCCCTGAGACCAGCAGGAGAGAGAGGTCAGAAAGCTCTGGGAAGTAACAACTGTAATTGGCTGCCACACTTTTGATTTCAATATCCTCTGAAATCTCTATAATTTCTGCCAGTAAACTCACAAATAGTATGAGAATCTGTACATCCAAGCCTCCTTTTCTCTGTGCTCCTGTCCCTTTCTCTGTATTTCCTGCTCCTCTTCCCAAGTCTGCTTGACTAAAGAAAATTCCTCCTCTCCTCCTGCTTCTGCACCCCCCTCTGGTGTCTGCCTGAACACCTTGTCTCCCCTCCTACTCACTCCTCTCCCTATTCTGGCCACCCAGAACACCCACGTTCTCATCTCCTGATCTACCCACCTCCTTGGATGAACCCGAGTCTGCACTCACCTCGTCAGTTAGCAAGCACATGAAATGGCAAAACCCCCCTTCTCCTTTGGCCGCTCTGGAAAGTGGCCAGGACTGATGTAGGTGAGCAGTATGTAAATTAGATACCCAAAATTGGGGGGATATAAAGGTTAAGTACACATCAAAAAAACATCCCAACCCAGTGCTGCCCAAGCCCACAAGTCCAACATTAACCCGTATGTCTGACACCAATCCACATCCTCCATCTCACTAAACACATGCAATGATGCCGACTGCAGGAGGAAAGCAGAATCAGTGAACCTGTAAGCATCTCAGCATTGGCAGGGGTCTCCACACTGCCGCTCCAGCACCCAGGGCTGCATCAGGGTAGGTCCATGGGGCTTCTCCTCTGGGATGTCTTGCAGGAAGTGAGCTTTGCCAGCTGAAGCAGGGAACTGGCTATGGCAGCTGCACCCTAGTCGGACCATCAGAAAGCAAGAAGCATGAGAACTCGAAAGGCGAGCCACTTAACCCTCTGCCTTTCAATTAGCCCCACCTGTGTTTGTCGGCCAGCTTGGCACAATAAACTAACTACCTCAATTCACCCCTTGCCAACTTGGCACATGTACATAATTCTTTAGCCTCACAATTGCAATTAAGTAACACCTACACCTTAATCCTATAATCCTGTGAATATGTTCCCTCACCTGTGAAAGTCTGTAAGTCAACCACTTCGTGCCTTTATAAACTAACTACCTCAGGGATGGGGGGATGATAGGGTGGAAAGTGGGCTTTCAGGAATTAAAAATGAAGACTGAAGGGTGTAGGGAGCACTAGAACTGATGGTGATTGCACAACTCATTTTAAAGATGATTCAACCATGATGGGCGGGAGGGGAGGGGGAAGGTTTCCTAAAATTGAAACAGTCATGATTTCACAATTCTCCTTGATATGATTGAACGATTGAAGTATTGAAGGGTATGATATGTAAATTATATGCCAATAAAACTGTTATTAAAACATTTGTTTTAAAAAATAATTTTAAAAAGCATTTGTTTTAAATACCACGGCATGAGTCAGGCACACCTTAGTCCTTAAAGTGACATCCTTTATTTTCACCGTGGATTTCACAGATGCAGGTATGTTAAAATTTAACACCTTATCGTTTGATCGCCCCTTTGAGTCATTTTTAAATTGTTCTAATTTATTTTCTATGCAAGTTTTTCTGTTTTATTCTGTTATTGCTATTTGTTGTTGCTGTTGTTTGTATGTTTTTCTGTATATGAAATCCAAGATATGTACATCTAAATAGACAGTAACTGGGTTAATGATTTCTTGCAGGTATGGCAAGGGAAGTTAGAGGACAAAGGGGAGCTAATAACAATAAGTACAAGAAAGAAGAAAATGTTCTAAAATTAATTGTGGTGATGTTTGTACAACTCTTCTTGATGTAGTTGAACTATTGACTTATATGATAGATGGATTATATGCCAAAAAACTGTTCTAAAAAATAAAGAGGTCTTGTGCAGCAGATTTACACAATGTAAATTATCTGATCTCTTGACTGCTGCTTCTATGATCATTGATTGTGGATCCAAGCAATATTCAATCCTTGAGGAATTTAGCCTTTTCCCTATTTGTCATGATGTTATCTGTTGGTCCAGTTATGAGAATTTTAGTCTTCTTGACATTGAGTTGTAATCCATATCAAAGGCTGCTATCCCTGTTCTTCATCAGCAAATGCTTCAAGTCCTCCTTACTTTCAGCAAGCAAAGTTGTGTCAGCTGCATGTCACCAGAGGTTGTTAATAAGCCTTCCTCCAATCCTAACACCACATTCTTCTTCATATTATTTGTTCAGCAGGCAGGCTGAACAAATATGGGGAGATGATACAAACCTGGACTCACCTTTCTTGATTTTAAATCATGAAGTATTCCTTTGTTCTATTTGTACAACTGCCTCTTGGTCCATCTTTCTGGTATTCTCTGCTTTTGAAATGTAGGAAGATTAGGGTTAGAGGGGTTTGTCTCCACCAAATGCCTATGCTAAAGAAAAATTATATGCTCATGCCACAACAAAAGAGCTGGAAAGAAATCAGGTCCACATTTGTCACCTATGTGAATGATCCAAAGTTGGGGATGCTCAAACCAAGGTCACCTAGACACAGGGGAGGGTCAATCTGGCACACCCACTAGGCACCAGCAACATTACATCGCACATCCGCCTGAACTCAGCCACTAAGGTGGGTCAATATCCTCAACCATGCTCCACCACCAAATAGCAGCAAGTGAGGGCAGCCTGATCTCTCTTTCAGGTACTCTCTTTCAGGTCCAAGGTGGGATCTCTCCAGGTGTGCAGCAGACAAACGGTGTAAATTGCTCCTTAAGAGTAAAGGACAAAAAAAAGAGTAAAGGGCAAAGGAAGCGGGTGCTCTTAATGAATAAGCACCACTTATTGCATATGTGAGGAGCCAGGTGCCTGTAGGAGACTGCTTTATATTGGCATTTTAATTCGGGATACTTGTGGAGTAAATGTCCAAGATTCACACATTGCCCATTCTGGGTATGTATTAATAAGAGGCTTGTATGACTCATTATAATAAAACCCCACTGTTGAATAAACTTGAGACTCTTCTCCTGATATTGGAGATCAGTCTCTTGTGCTCTCCTCAGGACCCCATTCAACTGTGGGGCTGGACCCCACCACCTTATATTGTGCCCCAGTGTTCCCAATGGCAAAGGCATCGCAAAGCCCATGCAGTAGATATCCAGACATGAAAGTAAAACCAATTTACGGTAACCGTCCCAGATTCTGAGCTAAAACAAATATTTTCAGAATGGAATTCCAACTCTATCAATGTGAACATGGATCAGACAGGTGATAAAATTTGAAGCCCTAGGTAATATTCTATGGATAATGTCTCCACCCAGATTGCTTCATCTCCAAGTTCAGACCTAGGAGTTAATTAGTATTCTTTGTCATCAACTATTGGGTCCAGAGAGGCTAGAAAGTAGGTGGTATAATTGCATTCTGCTTACCTGTAATGAGTCTCTCAGGAAATCTGGTCCCAGTGGCCATGGAGGCCCCTGTAAATGTCTGTTCTGTGATTGTCCCCCCCAAACCTCCTTCCTGAATACAGGGCCAAGGCCAAGGCCAAGGCCAAGAGCCTCTTGTCTTCACTCACTCAGGACTTACTTATATTTCCAGAACTTCCCAGTCTTTAGAAAACAGTGGAGCATTGACCACTCCATTGTGACAGCCGCACTTCTCCCGGGTAAGCCTATACCAGTGGAGTTGTCAATATTTACTGAAAATTAAATTTAGCAACTTCCTTTGCTAAACTTTGCAAAGTCCTAAACCCACCATCTATGATAAATTTTCTTGTCTCTTTAAGAACGACTAAATACTTGGGGATATGAACTGAGAGATGTAAGATAGGTAAATAAAGAGTTGATCTGTGTATATGACTGTGTTTTGCAACATAAAACCTAAAAGAAGGGAAAAAAGAGTCAATGAGCACAGTAGAAATTAGCACTAAGGTTTCCTGTTGGAAATTGGGAGTATAGATAAGGTGAACAGTTGTTTTCTTAGAAACTATGTTAACTGATTTACAATGTGGTTCATCCAGGAGCTTGATTGTCATATCTTAACTATCTATGTGCAGGTTTCTGAATTTACTGTTGTGTATTAACTTGTGGTTATGCCCATGAATGGAGCAAACCAGTCCACTGTCTCCGAGTTCCTCCTCCTGGGGCTCCCCGAGCAGCCTCAGCAGCAGCAGCTCCTCTTCGTTCTCTTCCTGAGCATGTACCTGGCCACGGTCCTGGGAAACCTGCTCATCATCCTGGCCATCAGCACAGACTCCCGCCTGCACACCCCCATGTACTTCTTCCTCAGCAACCTGTCCTTCGTGGATATCTGTTTCTCCTCCACCACTGTTCCCAAAATCCTGAGTAATCACTTACTTGGGAGTCGGGCGATCTCCTATGCTGGGTGTCTCACACAGCTGTATTATCTTATTGCCCTTGCCGACATGGACAATTTCCTCCTGGCTGTGATGGCATATGATCGCTATGTTGCTGTATGCCACCCCTTACACTACACAACTAAGATGACCCCTCAGCTCTGTGCCCTGCTGGTAACTGGGTCTTGGATCATTGCCAATCTAAATGCTCTGTTGCACACCCTGCTGATGGCTCGACTCTCATTCTGTGCAGACAACAGGATCCCCCACTTCTTCTGTGACGTGAGTATCCTGAAACTCTCCTGCTCTGACACACAAATCAATGAGATGATGGTTCTAATTGAGGGAGGCCTCATAATGATCATGCCATTGGTTTGTATCCTGGTTTCCTACATCTGTATCACCTGTGCTGTTGTGAGAGTCCCATCAGCAAAAGGAAAGTGGAAAGCCTTCTCCACCTGTGGCTCACACCTGGCTGTGGTGTCCCTCTTCTATGGCACCATCATTGCTGTGTATTTCAACCCGTCATCCTCCCACTCAGCTGAGACAGACATTGCAGCTACTCTGATGTCCACGGTGGTGACCCCCATGCTGAACCCTTTCATCTACAGCCTGAGGAACAAGGACATGAAAGGGGCTTTAAGAAAAATGATTTCCATGGAATTCTCTTCTTCTCAATATTAACATAGATTCGGATGGGAACCAGAACCTAATAAAATCTGATGTACTTGGCCCACTGTGTGAAACTTAAACCTTTGTAAGAAGTTCACTTATTTATATGGTAAAAATGAAAGGATTTTTGTTTTGTTTTGTAATGTGATATTTTATTGGATGGATTTGTGGAGAAATTTTTATACAGTTCAGGTCCAAGTCGATGATTTCCACACAAATTCTTTGGAGACATTTGTTCCCATTTACCATAATGGATCAACAGTCTCTTTCAATGTATTCTGTTTGTTCAATTTCCAGTATCTCCCTGCTCCCTCATCTTCTAGTCTTTGCTTTTCATTGTTGATCTTTGGTCTCATATGATGGTTTTTAAATAGGGTACCTATCTTACAGGTAATATCCTTTATTGTTTGTACTACTGTGCCATAACGGTAATCTCAGGAGATAGATTCATTACTAGGGAAAAAGCTTCAGGTTGTCTTTTGTTCTCTCCTATTCCAATTTGTCTGTTTTGTTGTTGTTGTTGTTGTGGTGGTGGTGGTGGTGGTGGGGGTGGTGGTGGTGGTGGTGGTGGTGATGATAGTGATGGAGGTGGTGGTGGCGGCGGTGGCGGTGGTATTAAGAATTTGAGCATACTCCAAATTTATCTCCTATTCTTCTCAGAACCAACTATTGTGCCCCTGATTAGAACGGTCTGTGGTGGCAGTCAGGCACCATGTAGTTCTTCTGGTCTCAAACTAGATGACACTGTGAGTCATGTAGACTTTTGAGTAGAAACTCATCTTTATGTCTTAGTCACTAGTAAGCTTTTAAGACCCCATATAATAATCACAAAAATAAGATGTAGAATATTACCTTATGAACTATGTTATGTTCTCATGTAAACGATGGTCCTAAGCCCTCAAGCATAATGACTTGGCCCTTCAAGGTGTTTGTTTATGGCTAAGAGATTTGCATAACTTCCCTCTGTCTATGCAACTATTTACAATAAAACCTTTCGCTGCCATCAAGTCAATTGTGACTCTTAGCCATACTGTAGGGTAGAGTAGAACTGGCCCTTGGAGTTTCTGAGGGCCTAAATCCCAGGAATAGTCTCATTTTTTTGATGCTTTCAAACTGCTGACCTTAAGGTTGGCAGCCCAGTGTGTAACTATAATGCCAGGATTCTCTCTACTGTATACCTGGATATATTTGCAATACTTGAAAATATGTACTTAGAAATATACCCTGCCTGGTCTATATATGCTCCACCAGTCTGACAAATGACCTGCCAAACTTCAAAGCCCCTTCCCCCAGCCTCTCAGGGAGATGGATAACCTGTCAAACTTCAAAGCCCCCTCCCCCAACATTCCAGGGAATGAGTTTGGTTTCTCATGGACTACATCCTGACTCAAGACCCCACAGCTGCAGCAATGAAAATCTCCCTTTCTCTTATCAGCACATACCTCCTCGACTTGAGTCCTATGTATATCCTACCACCTCACCGACAAGCTTCAACTTCACTAACCTAACTCGTCAGGTTGTGATATTCTTCCGGGAATTTTTCCTTGCCTCAGTAAAGTCTTTCTCTGCTTTTCATTCCTGACTGAGCTCTATCTCCTTTCTATGCCTCCATCTCCACCTCTCATCTTGGTGTCAACAAAGTCTGAGGAGACCTTAACTGGACCCCCCATCACCCTTGCCAAGCTTAGAGTATTGCTCAAGGTATTGGGTGAGTAAATTTCTTCTTACACAGAAGCTATCTTTTCTGACCTGCCCTCATTTTCAGGGCTAGGTAGTCCTTCCTCAATCTCAGTGATGGATATTAATGGCAAGCTTACCTGCCCTGGGTGTACTAACCCTTTACTCCTTCCTTCCTTATAATCCCTTTGTGTCCAGTCCCTCTGTTAGGAAGAGACATTTAAAATAATTTAGGAGTCTCCTTACACCTTATTTTTGGTCTCACAGCACCCCTGCTCCTTCCCTTTCTTTCACCCAACCTAGAAGAACCAGCCCTACAGACCCCGTTGCTTCCCAATGTTAACCCATCATACAATGCCTCCTTTCTAACAACTTCATTATTCCTACCCACTCTCCCCGCAACACTCCAATACTATCAGTAAGAAAACAAATACTATTTATCGCTTGGTCCAGGACCTTTGCCTCATTAACAAAGGTGCTATCCCCATACACCCAATATTTCCCAACCCCTATACTATTTTGTCCCACATTCCCCCCTCCACTATACCTTTTTCCCGACTCCCCTTAACCCAGCTTGTCAGCATTCATTTGCCTTTACCTGCAGCCCCTCCTAAAACAGTTCTAAAGCAAACACAGCCCAACTTCTCTCTCCCTCCAAGGCACCCTTATCTCATTCCGCCATTGTCTATTCAGGCCTGTACCTCACCCCACCACTCAGGGTTTGCTCTAGATAGACGCTGGGTCATAAAGGACCTCCAACCACCAACTTCGGCTGAGAAAATAACTAAATGTGTAAATTTGTCCACAGAAGGACCTTGTTTTCCAGTTACTGTATGTAGTTCCTCAGCTCATCCTATATGGTCAGTACGAATTAGCATGGTTACTCCCCACCCAAAGGTCCAGAAGAGAAGCCTTCCTAATCCATCCCAGTCTCTCTAGCCTCCCTGCAGCAACAGCTCAAGAGTGCCATTATCATGATAATAAATCAGGGATAGTAAGGCAAAGCATAGCTGTATTCCTACCTGTCCTCCTAGTAAACCTTAGTTTTACCTCCTCCCTGGCAGTGGCAGAGATTTCTGGAAGAGCATTAGAGCACAGCATGCTCCAAACACAAAGCTTTAACAAACAACTCCAGCTAGTCATAGACTCCACTTCAGAGTCTCTCACCTCCTTACAGCGACAGCTTACATCCCTCATACAAATAACCCTTCAGAACCGTTGTACATTGGATCTGTTAACAGCTGACAAGAGAGGTATGTGCATGTTTCTAGGGAAAAGTGTTGCTATTATATTAATGAGTCGGGGGTGGTTGAGCAAAAGGTAAAAGTGTTAAAAAAAAAAACCATGGTCAAAGAGATCAAAAGTCACTGCTGGGGCAATGCAGCAACCATCCCCTGGTTCAAAAACCCCCTTATGTCCTGGGTCATGCCCCTGGCAGCACCCCTGGTAATAATTTTCTTGCTGTTACTTTTAACCTCTTGTCTTTTTTAAGTTCTTTCAAGAACGAATGAAAGACATATCTAATCTAACTGCTAACCAACTCTTATCACATCCTTACAGCCCGCTACCTGCCAATGCTGGGCCAGACCTTTCCAGCCCACAGCTTCCCCCAACCCCACCCCTACCTCCTCATACCAACAGGAAATAGTCAGATCAGATATTGATGGCCCTTTATCACTAAAGAAGCTGGAATGTTTGGACTAAGCTGAAGTAGGTCAGAGCCCTGCAAGTGCTTCCCTGCACGTCCTCAAAGGTCAGCAGCAGATGGCACAAGATAAGACAACCAGTGAAACCAGATGCTCTGGGTTCAAAGAAAACCTCAAGGAGTCGACAAGCAATTCTCGGAGTGTCCAGACCCCATATGCTAATTGCCATAACTGCCATACATTCCTCACCACCCCTTTAAAAACCTTCACCCCCAGCTGCTGAGCACGACTTCCCTGACCTGTTGGCCTAGGTCAAGGAACCTCGTCCAGGAGCTCACCCCTCATGAAGCTATTTCTGTTTCTGCTCTCCCTTGTCCTGTCAGTTATGTCTTTCTGTCTCCCTGTACCTCAGTTCCACCTTTACATTGTTGTATCCCTAGCCAAATATATGGACTTGCTGATGGTTCAATCCCAATTTCTGTAATGTTTGACTCTTCCCTGAAACTCTCCTGCTCTGACACACACCTCAATGACATGTGGATTCTTACTGAGGGGCCTTGATAATGATCACCCATTGGTACACATCTTCATCTCATACATCCTAATAGTCCCATGTGTACAGGGAAAATGGAACGCCTTCTCCACCTGTGGTTCCCACCTGACTGTGTGTCCCTCTACTATGGCACCATCATTGTTATGTATTTCAGCCTATCAGCCTCCCACTCAGCTGAGAATGACACTGCAGTGACTGTGATGTACATGGTGGTGACACCCCACACACACACATGCTGAACCCTTTCATCTCCAGTTAGAGAGGGACAGACAATTGAAAGAGGCTCATGGGAAAGTGATTTCTATGAAAGTTTTTCCCATCCATTAATGAAAAATAATCTGGATGTTACATACAAACTTGTTTATAGGAAAAGTATGTTGATTATTTCTGGGTTAGTTACATGTAGACACTGTCTTTTGAAAGACATACATGTATTTTCTTGAGAGAAAGGCATTCTTGATGTAAAGACCTTCCAGATTAACCTCAAACCAAATATATAGACTACTTTAACTATTAATGCCCTCCAGCCAAAACCACTAGATTTTTACTTTATTACAATGAGAAAGAACACACTCAAGGGGACTCTGGGGGTTGCTCAATAGGATAGTGTTAGGAAGGATTTAGAGGAGATGAATGAGAGTGATGTAATTTTGGTGAAGGTAAAAGCAATCAGGACTTTCTTCTCCTCTAGGGTTACCTCTTATTGGCCATGTTAATGACTTATCAAGGAGGGAAGATTAGAGTGAGAATATAGCTAAGACTGCCATACTCATGTCTCAGGACAGGAATGTCTATAACCTGAATCATATCTATGTTTTTGCTTCTGGTCTGACATGTCTACAGTAATCCTATTTTGTCATGATCCATCATTGTCATAGAATGACCTTGTCTGATATTGATGTTTGATTATATGAGTGTTCTCTATGTTCAACAGGGCCCACTAAGGCCCAGCTGTGAAGTCCCACTGAAGTCCTGGGTGTCAGACCTACTTTTCTTTTTGTAACACGAGAATTTGACATGTGTTTAGCTGAAGGGACAATTAGACCAGAGTCGGGGAAGAAAGACAAGCATTTGTTTATGGCTGGTGGAAGTCCTAATTCTGCCAGACATTCAAGTTCATTGTTTTCATCTTATTTGAGCTTTATGTGCTATACATGATTAAAGGAAGACTAAAAATTAAAGAACCATCTTCCTCAATTCCAATACTCAGCCATGCCAACCTCAACATCTTCTTAAACTCTTTTCATTTGCTCAGGTATTTTCCCATAGATATCTATTTATATCTTATTTATCTGATTTCATTTTGCAACAAATTGCTGAAATTTTTATACATAATCTCCACAATTTTATTTTGCTTCCTTTCTATATTTCCATCAAGTTCCTCTGACACGGTTTACTCACTTATAATTTTATTTCTGAATTAAAGCATAATAGCAATTTAGTTCCAAAAGTCTGGTTTGAGATTTGGTTTGAAAATGAATGAAGAAAATTAAGAATGAGGGAGAAGGAGAAAGATAACAGGGCAGTTTCTTTTTAATCATTTTATTGGGGGCTTGTACAGCTCTTATCACAATCCACACATACATCCACTGTGTTGAGCACATTTGTACATTTGTTGCCATTATCATTCTCAAAATATTTTCTTTCTACTTGAGCCCTTGGTATCAGCTCATTTCCCCCCCCTTCCTCCTCCAGCCTCCTTCCCTCACGAACCCTTGATAATTTTTATTTTCATTTCTAACACTGACAGATGTCTCCCTTCACCCACTTTCTTGTTGTCTGTCCCCCAGGGAGGTGATTATATAACAGGGCAGTTTCTTAAATTCCACAGAGATGACATCATCATGTGTGAAAAGTGGCAAAGTGCCAGAGACTATTTCTACCTTAAATATATGATTGTCTTTTAAATTTTATCAGATTTGCATATTAAGATGTTTTCCTTGGAGACCACATGGAGTATTTTCAATATTTACTCTATGTACCCATGAATTCTTTATAATATTGATTGAAAGTGCCATTCCCTTAAACACTGAAAGAAAACCTCAGCCTTTGGTTTGGCTGTGGGCATGTTCATGAGTAGAGAGCAAAAGAAGAGAATGATATACAAGTATCCTCTTCAGCTGTCATTGTTAGATGCTGTTGAACTGGGTCTGACTGCTAGTGACCCAATGTACAACATAATGAAATACAGCCTGGTCTGTGTCATCCTCACAAGGGCTGCTAATGCTGAGCCTGTGGTAAAGCCACTGTGTCAATCCATCATGTTGAGGGTCTTCTTCTTTGCTGATTCTCTGCTTTGCCAAGCATGATTTCCTTTTCCATGGATTAATCCCTCCTGATAACAGGTCCAAAGTAAATGAGACAAAGCCTCATTACATCACTTCTAAGGAACATCTTGGCTGTACTTCTTCTAAGATAGAGTCCTTTATTTAGAAATCCATGATATACTTCTCAACTAGAATGCCAGATAACTTTTCATCTCATACAGATCAGGTTTTGTTGCTGTTCTGATTTACAGAAGATCGTTTACTTCACTAGGTTTTCATGTACTTGTATTAACATTAAATTGTATTGAGTGTCTGGGCACACTTTTTATATGAGTTAAAAGATCATTTTAATATTTCTTACTATTATTA
This sequence comes from Tenrec ecaudatus, assembly GCF_050624435.1. Classification (NCBI taxonomy): domain Eukaryota; kingdom Metazoa; phylum Chordata; class Mammalia; order Afrosoricida; family Tenrecidae; genus Tenrec; species Tenrec ecaudatus. The sequence goes on along the minus strand of NC_134541.1, from coordinate 108,237,658 downwards.
TTTTCATTTCTAACTTTATTCAAGCATCATAGTTTGTATGTGACTGTATTTTGTAGAGATTTGTACCATTTACTACTTACAAATTCTTGGATGTATCAGTTCCACTAATTACACTTTTAAAATGTGTTCATTCTATATGTCTATTCTTGGTTTCCTTTCCCGTGCATTTCTTCTAATTTCACATCAATTCATCGCATAAAAATGAAAAAGCATGGTGATAGCTGAACAATATGATAAATACAAATAATCTTACTAACTTATATAACTGAAGAGTGTAGAAATAGCAAATGATTTATAAGCTCTACATTTAATACAATGAAGGAAAAATCATAAAATTATCTAAGAAATATAGACCTGAATAACATTAAATTTAATCATAGTTTGTACATTTTACTCTAATGTTTTGCTCTTTTTATCCTGTTAACATTCCTTTTCTTAATCACTTTATTGAGGTCTCATACAACTCTTATTACAATTATTGCTAATAGATCAGTAAGTCCCTTTGTATCCTTGATTCGTTTCTAAAAATAACTTCCTAGAAATAGACATGCTGAACAATAGTTACGAGCACAAATATGTTCTACAGAATTTTTATCACATTATTTCCCCGTGGGAGGATATGACTTCACCTCACCACACTCTCATCAACCCCTGAATTTTCATATTTTGTCCATTTATTAAATAAAACAATACTGTATTCTGGTTTCAATTTGCATGCATGCTTCAATTTTCCTTTCCTTTTGCTAATTAGAACAAGCTTTTCAACTGTTCTTTAAATTGCTCACCATATCTGTTAACCATTTGTTTTAATTGTTTTTAACTCCTTATGAATTTGAGATATAATGATTCAATAATCAATTGTTAAATACTGCAGGGGAAATTTTTCCATGGACTTTCTGGAGGCCATCCTAAGTATTGAACATGTCAGACATCTTTTCACATCTGTACCAAACAACTTCTCCAAGTTTATATTACCTCTTAGTCTTGTTAAAGGACTTTTTTTATATGTATAACATTATTAATCTTTTTACATTATTAATCTTTTTAAATTAATAAATCTTTTTATTGGGGCTCATACAACTCTTATCACAATCCGTACATACATCAATTGAGCAAAGCACCCTTACACATTCGTTGCACTCGTCATTCTCGAAATTCACCTTCCACTTGAGTTCCTGGAATCAGCTCGGTTTCCCCATTTTTCCCCCTCCTCCTCCCTCCCTGCTCTACCCTTCCCCCTGGTCCCTTGATAGTTTATAAATAATTATTATATCTTATCTTACACTCCCCAGCATCTCCCTCACCCACCTCCCCTTGCCCATCTCCCAGAGAGGAGATTACACATAGATCTCCAAGATCGGTTCTCCCTTTCTACACCCCCTTCCCTCCTGGTGTTGCCACTCCTACCACAAGCAAACATTTCTTGTATTGTTTCTGCCACTTCTCTTATGCTTTAGCTTTTCTTACTCATTCTGTCATTATTTAATTTCCAGTATATTTTCTTCTCATTTTTGGTTTTAAACTTAATATAATTTATGCTTATGGCACTAATTTAACATTTTTCCCAAAATATTTATTGACTTTTTTTACATTATTAATCTTTAGGTAATCACAAGCAAACATTTCTTTTATTGTTTCTTCTACTTCTCTTACACTTTAGCTTTTCTTACTCATTCTGTCATTATTTAATCTCCAGTATATTTTCTTCTCACTTTTGGTTTTAAACTTAATATAATTTATGCTTATGGCACTAATTTAACTTTTTCCCAAAATATTTATTGACATGTCCTACTATGTTTTATTCTCTTTGCCCCACAATTTTTAATACCACTTTTCTTGTCTACATAAAACCAACAATTATATTTACTATTTGTTGAGAACTTATTAGATGCTAGGCAATTTGCCAAATCCTTTCTATATTTTAATAATCACAAGCAATGCAACAAGTATCCATACCCAGGTCTAAAGAGATTTTCAATGATTGGTTCAGAGTCCTGGAGTCAGGCCAGGATTGTGGCATATCCTCCAAAAGACTCTGTAAATTCATGTATTTGTAGATAAAGATGGACATAAAAAAGAAGATATAAATAAGCTTTGGGCTTTTGTGTTCTGTTAAACTGGTTTTAGTTTTTCTGATTGTCCCAACACTGGACTATTTTAAATCCCTCCACAGAATAACATCAACAAGAGCACAAAGAGAAAGAACAGTGGATTATGGTGCCTTATCATGGGTTATGTATGTATTAGGATCTACTCTATATTCCGTATTAATATTCATTCAAAACATCATTTAGTATTTTACTCAGAAACTAAATTTTTCAAAATACAAAAATGCTACACAGTAATTTGCTAGATTTTCCATGCATCTGGCATTATAGATCAGTGCTGTTGCTGGGTGTCATTGAATCAATTCCAACTCATAGTGACCCTAACTACAGAACCAAACGCTGCCCCGTCCTGCACCATCCTCACAGGTGTTCCTGTGTTTGAGCTCATTGATGCAGCCACTGTGTCCGTCCATCTTGTTGAGGACCTTCCTCTTTTCACTGCCCTTCTACTTTACCAAACACGATGCCCTTCTCCAGGGACCAGTTTCTCCTGACAACATGTCAAAAGTACGTGAGTCTTGCCATCCTGTCCTCTAAGGAACATGCTGGCTGTACTTCTTCCAAGACAGATTGGTTTGTTCTTTTGGCAGTCCATGGTACTTTCCATCTTCTTCACCAACATTATAGTTCAAATGCACTGATTCTTCTTCGGTCTTCCACAGTCAATGTCCAACTTTCACATGCATAGGAGACCAGTGAAAATCCCATGGTTTGGATCAGGCACACCTTAGTCCTCAAAGACCATCCTTGTTTCTCTGCACTTTAAAGTGGACTTGTACAGTAGACTTCCTTCATTTGCTCTCTTGACTGCTGCTTCTATGAGCATTGATTGTGACTCCAACAAAATGAAATCCTTGACAACTTCAATCTCTTCTCTGTTTATCATGATGGTACCTATTGGTCCAGTTGTGAGGATTTTGCGTCGTCTTCTTTACATTGAGCCCTCCTGAAGGCTGTAATCCATGACCTTCATCAGCACAACCTTGGGGCTAGCTCATTTTAAGTTGTGCACCATCAGCAAATAAAAGTAACGAAGGCTTTCCTTCCAGTCATGTCATTATGGTTGACTGTACTTTGAGCAGCTCTTCCTCGGTCATATTTGGAATGCCTTTTAACTTCAGGGGTTCATCTACTGGCACGCTCCCTAACAATGCTCAACTTCCATTCACTAGGCACTTGGTATCTGACAATGTTTCCATTCGATGCATAAGGTTTTCAGCAGCTAACTCCTCCACACTGGGCAGCCAAGTCCTTCGTGTCTATTCTTAATCTGGAAGCCCTGCTGAAACCTGTTGACTTTGGGTGAGCTGGCATTTGAAATGCCAGTGACACAGCTTCCACCATCGCAGAAACACACAAGCCACAACAGTACAACACACTGACAGACACGTGAGGGTAATTATCATTAGTTTCCTTTTAAACCTCATGTGCCTGCTAGTTTCGGAAACACTGGTCTTTCCTTGTTCCCTGTGTCCTGGCACCATTTATTTTGTCACATCCACCTCCTTCTCTGTTGCCCCTCTACCCCTCTGTAAGTTTCGGTCTTGAGTTTTATTCTTGGATTTCTTCCTTTTCTTTTCTTTCTTTTTTAAAATTTTCTCAGTGATTTTTTATTTTTGTATGTAGTGTTGATTTGATTATGTAATTATAATAATAAACATAAGTGGCATAAACAGATTTGGAAACAAATCCAACTGATCCTTGTTGGGAGCAGGAGCACTTGCACTTATTAGAGAAAAGATCATCAGCTTCTAATCTTCTTTATGCCCTAGAGGTTAGTCAGTCTTTCACATGTGGATTGGATAAAAGTTTGTAAATTACTTATATAATAGACTAGAAGAAAAGATTGATAATATCTTTCTTTAATTGCACATACATACACCCATTTTCTATGTGATCACAAATATTTTTAACAAAATTAGAAAATATATATAACTATTTCTGCTTTTCAAACTTAATGTATATATTGTGAGTATCTTTCCAAGTCAAGAAAATAGGCCATGCTTCCTTTGAAATGAGAAGCACAGTCTCTAAGTTAGACTAAGTTAGGTAGCCATCTTACCTGCTTATTTGACATCCTTCTTACTTTTGTCACAGTGTATTTTCTTTTATTTCTTTTATTTTCTTTCAATCATTTTACTGGGGGCTTTTACAGTTCTTATAACATCCCATACATCAATTGTATCAAGCATATTTGTACATATGTTGCCATCATCATCTGCAAAACATTTTCTACTTCAGCCCTTGGTATCAGCTCTTCTTTTTCCCCCTCCCTACCCCACCTGATTTTGTGTGTGTGTGTGTGCTGTTGCATACATCAATAGTTCATTCTTTTTTTTTTAACATTTTATTAGGGGTTCATACAACTCTTATCACAATCCATGCATATACATACATCAATTGTATAAAGCACATCTGTACATTCTTTGCCCTAATCTTTTCTTTTTTTACATTTTATTAGGGGCTCATACAACTCTTATCACAATCCACACATATACATACATCAATTGTATAAAGCACATCCATACATTCTTTGCCCTCATCACTCTCAAAGCATTTGCTCTCCACTTAAGCCCTCTGCATCAGGTCCTCTTTTTTTTAGTTCATTCTTTTTATTGATAACTTATGCTCTGTTTTTTAACCGTTCACCTGTTGATGAACATCACGAGTCAGTTTTGAATTGTTGTAAATATAGCTACCTTGAGCATTCATGTACAGATCTCTGTAGATGAAAGTTATCATTGGGTAAATAACCCAGGAGCTAAATTAATCAGGTAGATGTATATGTGTAACTTTTTAGGAAACTGGCACTTTCCCAAAGTTTTAACATCCCCATTAACAATTTTTGAGGGTTTCCATTTCCCCGTATCCTTGTCAACATTTAGAATGGTCTTTCCTTTTTTATTATTAAATACTTTTGTCAGGGACTCTAACATCTCTCTTCACAATCCATACATTCATCCAGTGTGTCAAACACATTTGCACATATGCTGCCATCATCATTTTCAAAGCATCCTCTTCCCACTTGAGCTCCTGATATCAGCTACCCATTTCTTCCCCATCTCTCCCCCAACCACCCTCCCCCACGAACCCTTGATAAGTTATAGATTATTATTTTCATATCTTATATCGTCCTCTGTCACCCCTCACCCACTTTTCCATTGTTCATCCCCCTGGAAGGGGTTCTAGGTTAATCCTTATGATGGATTCACCGTTTCTTCCCCCCTGATATCTCTACTCTCCTTGTTGACCCTGAGGGGTTTGTCTATCCTGAATTCCCTGAGTTGCAGGCTCTTATCTATAGCAGTGTGCATGTTCTGGTCTAATTCTATCTGTAAGGTAGAGTTGACGTCATGATAGTGGGGGGAAGGAAGGACCGAAAAACTAGAGGAAAGTTGTGTGTTTCATCAGTGCTGTGCTGCACCCTGACTGGTTCATCTCTTCCCTGTGACCCCTCCGTGAAGGGGATGTCCAATTGTCTACAGATGGCCATTGGGTCTTCACTCCATGCCCCCCCCCAATTCACTTTGGGTATGATTTTGTTCTAGGTCTTAGATGCCTGATACCTGATCCCATAAACACCTCGTGATCACACAGGCTGGTGTGCTTCTTCCATATGGGCTTTGTTGCTTCTCAGCTAGATGTCTGCTTGTTTTTCTTCAAGCCTTTAAGACCCCCAGATGCTTTATCATTTGATACCGGGGCACTATCAGCTTTCTTCACCACATTTGCTTATGCACTCATTTTGTCTTCAGTGATTGTGTCGGAAAGGTGAGTATCACAGATTGCCGGATTATTAGAACAAAGTGTTCTTGTGTTGAGGGAGGGCTTAAGTCAAGGCTCATCTGCAACCTTAATTCTTAACATATAGATATGAGTGCATAGTCCTAGTCCCCTCTCGTTATATATAAATATATTGATATATTTTCATGCCTGTATTTAGACCTCTATAAATGTCTTTTGCCTCCTGGTTCTTTCCTCTGTTTCCTTTTACTTTCCTCTTGTCTCACCATCATGTTCAGCCTTCATTCAAGCTTAGTAATTCCTCGCTACTACATTGCCCTTGATTAAGCCCCAATAGGCATCCTATTCCCTTCTCTCCATTGGTTTTATTTATTTATTTATCTTTTTTTTATTGGGGGCTCATACAACTCTTTTTAAAATCATTTTATTGGGGGTTCTTAAAGCTCTTATATCAATCCATACATCCATTGTGTCCAGCACACTTGTACATATGTTGTCATTATCCTTTTCAAAACATTTTCTTTCTATTTGGCCCTTTGGCATCAGAATCATTTTTTTCTTCCTCCCCCACACTTCCATCCTAATGAACCCTTGATAAATTATATTTTTTCTTTAATCACTTTATTAGGGACTCATACAACGCCTATTAAAATCCATACATACATCAATTGTGTAAAGCACATTTGTATATTCGTTGCCCTCATCATTCTCAAAACATTTGCTCTCCACCAAAGCCCCTGGCATTGGGTCCTCATTTTTCCCTTCCCTCCCTGCTCCCCCCTCCCTCATGAACCCTTGATAATTTATTAAATTGTTTATCATTTTTATTAGGGGCTCATACAACTCTTATCACAATCCATACATACATCAATTGTGTAAAGCACATTTGTACATTCATTGCCCTCATCATTCTCAAGACATTTGCCCTCCACCTAAGCCCCTGGCATCAGCTCCTCATTTTCCCCTCCCTCCCCGCTCCCTCCTCCTTCATGAACCCTTGATAATTTATAAATTATTATTTTGTAATATCTTACACTGTCTGAAGTCTCCCTTCACCCACTTTTCTGTTGTCCGTCCCCCCAGGGAGGAGGTCACATGTACATCCTTGTAATCGGTCCCCCTTTCCATTACTTTTAGTTCACTTGTTCCCTTGTGCCTGGATTGGTTTCCCCGCCCTCCCCCTTCCTTTCTCCCACCTCCCCAATTTCTTTCTTTTATTCCTATACTTTCTCTGGCCAATTATATCCACTCTCGTGTCTGTGAGTAAGTTGGTTATAGTAACTTCTGAAATCATATCCACCAGAACTCCCCTTGACTGTATGCCTATTATACCCACATTTTGGGATTCACTTCCAACATTTCCTGATACCTCCATAACCACCACAGCATGCCCTACAAGCTGGTAGATGGATTGACACAATGGCCGCAACAATGGGCTCAATAATAGAAACAATTGTGAGGATGGTACAGAAGTAGGCAGTATTCATTCTGTTGTGCATAGGATTGCTATGGGTCAGGATTGACTGGATAGCACATAACAACAACAACACCATTCCCTCCTTGGATTATATTGTTTCCAATCCTTGGATCTGGTGGTCTACTTCTCCCATGTAGGCTTAGTTGATGCCTCGCTTAGATAGCTGCTTGCTTGAAGATAAGCCTTTAAGACCTCACACACTAGTCTTTCTACTAGGTAGGCGCCATCTAGCTTCTTGACCACTCTGCTAGAACATCCATATCTTCATGACCTCTTTATGAAGGTGTGCATCAAGCAGGGCCATATCATAGAATGAATTGTTTTTAAATTGGGGCTAAAATCCACTCATATATCTATGGTTTATATATATCTTTGGTTCACCTTAGTGAAACTTGCTCTTAAATGTTGAGTATCTAAAGCAAATGGAAGAAATTGTGAAGTAAATGAATTTAACAGAAAATGTCAAAGGTTAGCTCAAGAAAACAAAATAAAGTATTGAAAAGAGTAAAGACCTTGTGACAGGTACATCTGTCATGTCAACTTGACGATATAGAAGTGAAAGGGTGGAGTTTAGCCTGTCAATCAGGTCACAGTCTGATAATACCTCCTGGTAGGCATGGCCTTCTCACAAGAAGGATCCTGAGAACTTCCTGTTGAAGAACCACACAGCTGAGATCTGCCAGAGCTCTGAAGATACATTCACTGACATTGGATCCACAAGACTTTGCACCCACAGGCCTGTGACCTTCCTGCATTTTACATCATTGCAGATGGGTGCATGAGTCTGAAGAGGGACTAAGGGACTAGTACCAGACTCATGGATTTGAACTTATGGGCTTGATCTGGACTGGGCTGGGATGTGTACTTGGTACATAATTACTTCTTTATATAAAGCTCATATATATATATATATATATATATATATATATATATATATATATATATATATATATATACTTCTTTATATAAAGCTTATATATATATATGAGTGTCTCTGGATTTGTTTCTCTAGTCAGCCTGACCTAACACAGGCTTAGTGTTAGAAAAACAAAAGGAAGAACACACTAACTATATCCTAAACTGAAAGAACTCAAGAAAAAAAGTCAAGTGTCAAGTTGAAATATTAAAAGATTCTATGGGCAAAATATTGAATGATACGGGAAGCATCAAAAGAAGATGGAAAGAATGCACAGAGTCACTGTACCAAAAAAAATTACTTGCTTTCCACCATTTCAGGAGGTAGCATGTGATCAAGAATCAATGGTACTAAAGGAAGACATTCAAGCAGCACTGGACGCATTAGTCAAAAACTAGGCTCCAATAATTGACAGAATGCCAATTAAAATATTTCAGCAAACTGATGAAGCATTGGAAGAATTCATTTATATGTGCCAAGAAATTTGGAAGATAGCTGCCTAAGTCACTGGAAGAGATCCACATTTGTACCCGTTCCTAAAAAAGGTGACCTAACAGAATGCACAAATTGTAGAACAATATCATTGATATAACATTCAAGTAAAATGTTGCTGAAGACCATTCAGCTAGGTCAACAGGGAGCTCCCAGAGGTTCAAGCAAAGTGAACAAGGGATATCATTGTTGATGTCAGATGAATCTTGGCTAAAAGTAGAGAATAACAGAAAGATGTTTACTTGTATTTTATTGACTATATTAAGGCATTTGACTGTGTGGACCATAACAAACTATGAATAACCTTGAGAAAAATGGGAATTATAGAAGACTTCATTGTGCTCATACATAATCTGTACATGGACCAAGAGTAAATAGTATGAACAGAACAAGGAAACACTGCAGGATTTAAAATCAAGAATGGTTTGTGTCATAACCTCTCACCATATTTATCGGAGAACCTGTATTATATGAGGAAGAATAGGATATCAAGGTTGGAGGAAGGCTTATTAACAACCTTTCATATGCAGATGATCCAATCTTACTTGCTGAAAGTAAGACTTAAAGCACTTGCTGATGAAGATAATTGCAGACTTCAGTATGGATTACAATTTAATGTAAAGGAGCGAAAATCCTCCTGATGGACCAATAGGTTATATCATGATAATGGGAGAAAAGATTTAAGTTGTCAAGGATTTTATCTTGCTTGGATGCACAATCAAGGATATTACTTTGAGGACTAAGGTGAACCTGACCCAATCCATGATATTTTCAATCATTTCATATGCATATAAAGGTTGGACATTGAATAAAGAAGAGCAAAGAAATATCTATGCATTTGAATCATGGTACTGGAGAAGAAGATTGAAAGTACTAAGAACTGCCAAAAGAACAAACAGATCTATCTTGGAAGAAATACAGCCAAAATGCCCTTTAGAAGCATGGGTGGTGAGGCAGTGTCTCACATACTTTGGACATGTTATCACGAGGGAGCAGTGTCTCAAAAAGGACATCATGCCTGGTGAAGCAAAGGGGTTCAAAAGAGAGGAAACTCCTTGGCAAGATGGATGGACAACACTGGGCTCGACCACAGCCACTGTGAGGGTGGCACAGGGCCGGGTAGCATTCCCTTCTGTCGTGTGCAGGCTTGCCTGTGGTTGGACTGGCTCAGTGGCACCTGACAACAAAAACAGCCCAACCCTCCTTCCCCAAAATGACTTTCCTTTCTGGAAAACCACGAATATCTAAAATTCAAGATTTTCTCTTTTCTGCTTCTTCTTTTTTAAAATAAATCATTTTATTGGGGGTGCTTACAGCTCATATAACAATCCATACATCAATTGTATCAAGCACATTTGTACATATATTGCCTTCATCATTTTCAAAGCATTTTCTTTCTACTTGAGCCGTTGGTATCAGCTCCTCTTTTTTCCCCTCCCTTCCCCACCTTCCAACCTTTGTGAACCCTTGAAAAATTATAAATTATTATTATTTTCATATCTTACACCATCCACTGTCTCCCTTCACTCGTGGTTCTGTTGCTGATCCCCCTGGGGAGGTGGGGTTTATACATTTATCGTTGCGATTGGTCACCCTTTCTCCCCCTTCTTCCTCCACCTTCCCCCTACCCTCATGTCATCGCTACTCCCATTACTCTTCCTGAGGGCTTTATCTGTCCTGGATTCCATGTGTGGAGAACTCCTATCTGTACCAGTGTACATGCTTCAATCTAGCCAGATTTGTAAGGTAGAACTGGGGTTATGATAGTGGGTGTGTTAGTCTGGGTACTTTAGAGAAACAAATCCACAGAAAGTCATGTATAAGAGAGAGTCTTATATAAAGGGTAAGTGCACATCAAGAAAACATCCCAATCCAGTGCTGCCCAAGCCCACAAGTCCAACATTAACCCATATGTCCGACACCAATCCACAAAGTCCTCCTCCATCTCACAAAACACACACAATGATGCCGCTGCAGGAGGAAAGCCGAATCAGTAAGTGTGTAAGCAGTTCAGTGTTTGGCAGGGGTCTCCTCGTGGCTGCTCCATCACCCAGAGCTACATTGGGGTAGGTAGGTCCATGCAGCTTCTCCTCAGGGATGTCTTGCAGGAAGTAAGCCTTGCCAGCTGAAACAGGGAACTGGCTAAGGCAGCTGCATCATGGTCCGACCATCACAAAGCAAGAGACCAAAGAACTAGAAAGGCGAGGTTCACCGAGCCATTTATCCCTCTGTCCTTCATTTAACCTCACCTGTGTTCATCGGCCAGGTTGGCACAATAAACTACCTCAGTGGGTGCGGGGAGGAAGCATTAAAGAACTAGAGCAGCGGTTCTCAACCTAGGAGTCACGACCCCTTTGTGGGTCGAATGACCCTTTCACAGGGGTCGCCCAATTCATAACAGTAGCAAAATTATAGTTATGAAGTAGCAACAAAATAATTTTATGGTTGGGGAGCACCACAACATGAGAAACTGTATTAAATGGTCATGGCACTAGAAAGGTTGAGAACTACTGAACTAGAGGAATGTGTGTGTTTTTCCCATGCTATACTGCATCTGGCTGTCTTGCGCCTTCGTCGTGACCCTTCTGTGAGGTGATGTCTAATTGTCTACAGATGGGTTTTGGGTCTCAACTCCAACCTACCTTGTTCACAGCAATGTGATTGTTTTGGATCTTCTGATGCCTGATATCTGATCCTGTCGACACCTCGTGATCACACAAGCTGGTGTGCCTCTTCCATGTGGGCTTTGTTGCTTCTCAGCCAGACGGCTGCTTGTTTAACTTCAAGCCTTTAAGACCCCTGATGCTATATCTCCTAAGAGTGGGGCACCATCAGCTTTCTTCACTACATTTGCTTATGAACCTGTTTTGTCTTCAGCGAGCGTATTGGGAAGGTGAGCATCACAGAATGCCAGATTATTATAACCTTTAAAGTGTTATTGCATTGAAGGATGATTAACTCAAGTTTTTCAAAGGTCTTCTTTTTCCATTCATCCAAATTATTTATTCTCTCAATGTGCCACGAACAACCTTCTACTACAGCAGTTTGCATTTTTGGTGTATTCCACTGTGAGAATATAAGAAATGAGATAAAATGAGAAACACTTGTGGCTCTGTGCAATATGACGAGAGCATGTTCTGCATAGGGCGATCCCTTGTGAGTTGAGCAGAAATCCCAAGAGAAAAATGTACTTCAGGAACCCAGAGTTCCTCAATTATAGCATGCTACATATTTCCTGGCACCTCCCCATCTTCACACTGTTGTGTTACACAAAATTTATTCTTTACACAAAAGCTTGCAAGGATTAAGGACAACTTTATAAAGTTCCCCAGCACCCCCACTGGCAAAGGCACTATTACTAAGCCAATAAACTGGATAATCACACTTGAAAATAAAAGAGGATTACAGAGATAATGCTGCAACTCCCTCATTTCTAAGCTAAGAAAGCTAGAGAGAAAATGGAATAATGGAATTTCCAAACCTATAAACTTAAGTGCAAACCAGCAAGGTGTTGAGATTTGAAGCCCCAGAGAATGCTATCTGGGAATTGTCTCCACCCAAATTGCTTCATCTCCAAGTTCTGACCCAGGAGTTAACTAGTACTCTTTGTCATTAGTGTTGGATCCAAAGAGACTAAAAAGTAGGTGGGGCAATTAGTTTTTGCTTATCTGTAATGAGTCTCTCAGGGACTCTGGTCCCAGTGGTCATGGAAGCTCCTGTAAATGCCCCCAAACATCTTCTCTACACACAGAACCAATTCACAGGCTCTTGTCTTCACTGATTCAGGTCTTATCTATATTTCCAGAATGTCCCAGGCTTGAGAATACAGTGGAGCATTGACCACTCCATAGTGACAGATTCCACTTCTCCCAGGTAAGACAATGGGTCGTTGTCAAGTGGAGTTGCCAATATTTATTTACTGAGGAGTAAAATTTAGGAACTTCCTCTGCTTCTTCTCACAGATCCAACAAACAATAAAAGGAGCTCTGAATCCATAAGCTAGCTACTAAAACTTCTGGTGCATCCAGTAATCATTGACCATTTCTCTTGTCTCTTTAGAAGCAACTAAATACTTAGTGATGGGAACTGGGAAATGCAATGGAGACCCACAGAGACATAGACTTGGATTGTGTGTTTGCCTCTATGGTTTTCAATGTAAAACATATAAAGCAAGATTCAATCAGTTCTATAGGAATAGCATCAGGGCTGACTGTGGGAACGTAGGTGTGTAGGTAGTGTGGACAGATCTTAGCAAATCTATTAATAAATTTTCAATATAATCCATCCTGGAGCTTAATTTGTCACATTTTCACCATCCATGCTTAGGTTTCTCAATTTGCTGCTGTGAGTTAACCTGGTTCCCTGCCCATGAGTGGGGAAAATCAGTCAAGCATCTCTGAGTTCATGCTCCTGGGACTCTTCACACAGTTCCAGGAGCAGCAGCAGAAGCCCCTCTTCGTGCTCTTCCTGAGCATGTACCTGGCCACAGTCCTGGGAAATCTGCTCATCATCCTGGCCATCAGCACAGACTCCCGCCTGCACAGCCCCATGTACTTCTTCCTCAGCATCCTGTCCTTTGTGGACCTTTGCTTCTCCTCCACCACCGTCCCCAAGATGCTGGCCAACCATATACTTGAGAGTCAGACCATCTCCTACTCTGGGTGTCTCACACAGCTGTATTTTCTCATTGTGTTTGTCGACATGGACAATTTCCTCCTGGCTGTGATGGCCTATGATCGCTATGTTGCTGTGTGCCACCCTTTACACTACACAACTAAGATGACCCCTCAGCTCTGTGCACTGCTGGTGGTTGGATCATGGGTCATTGCCATTCTGAATGCTCTGTTGCACACACTACTGATGGTTCCACTTTCATTCTGTGCAGAAAACAGGATCCCCCACTTCTTCTGTGATGGGAGTCTCCTGAAACTCTCCTGCTCTGACACATATCTCAATGAGATGATGATTCTTATTGTACCAGGACTGATCATTATTTCTCCATTTATTTGCATCCTCGTCTCATACATCCTTATTGGGTGTGCAGTCCTGAGGATCCCATCCACAAAGGGAAAGTGGAAAGCCTTCTCCACCTGTGGCTCCCACCTGGCAGTGGTTTCCCTCTTCTATGGCACCATCATCGCCCTGTATTTCAACCCTTCATCCTCCCACTCAGCTGAGACAGATACTGCAGCGACTGTGATGTACACAATGGTGACCCCCATGCTGAACCCCTTCATCTACAGCCTCAGGAACAAGGACATGAAAGGGGCTCTGAGGAAAATGGTTGCCATGGGGTTTTTCTCTGCTCAATAGTGGTGTGCATTTAAAAAAATCACAGAAGGGCAATGGATCTAGTAAAATCCTGGGGGTTTTGCCCACCATATGAAACCTAGCAGTTTTCCTGGATAAGAGGTCCATCCATGGACTAATTGGACAAGAATGAAACTCGTTGCCATTTCACAAATGCCACATAAATTATCCTGGGGCACTTCACAATGAGTCCATGTCTCTTCATTTTTTTTTGTTTGTTTGAAGATCTATTGTCTGCCAATATTCTCTTCCATTGTGTTCAGTTCTCTCCCTTCCTGGTACTCCAATTCCCCTTCCTCCTTATCTTCTCGTCTTTGCTTCTGGGTAATTCTGACCTTTTCGTTTCATACACATGGGTTTTATAAAGGACGGAAGTCTTAGTGTGTCCTCAGTTCTCTACTGTTTCGGGTCATCTGGCTTTTCTATTAAAATAAGAATTTGAATTCTGCTACGTGTTTTCTTATTTCACATCCTATCTAGGACCAATTATCATGCACTGGTCAGAATAGTCTGCGGTGGTAGCAAGGCACCGGCTAGTCCTGCTGAACTCAGAGCAAATGAGGTTATGTATCATTCAGTCTTGTTTCTTCTTTGCTCTGTTGGTTACTTGCTTATTGTTTTGCTCCTGACAAGCAGACTCAGAGTAGTGTCTTAGATGATCATTGGCAAGTTTTTCCGACCTCAGACTCTACTGACTTCTTTAGGATTTAGATCATTAGTTTTGTGAGCATGAAGCTCTTGATACAGACATTTCAGCTTATGAAAAAAAGCATTGTTTTTGCCAAATGACTGGACTATTTCAATGGCTAATTCCTTTCTGTCAAAATCACCAGGGATGCTTTTGATAGAAACCATCTAGCTTAATGGTTTTGTTGCTCATTACATGGCAGAACATACTCTGGAGGAGGATCCTCGGTGGGATTTCTTAGGAGGAGGATACTAGACAGAACCTATGGAATTTTAACTAATGTGAAGTGAGAGCAATCAATGCTTTGTTCTGGATTAGATGTTGCTACAAGAGACTGCTGATGCTTACAGGGCATGTCAGTATCTTGTCTAGAAGAAGGGAAGGCTAGAAACAGTCGACAGCTGGGATTGGTCAGGAAAATCATCACTCATATCCCAGAAGAGGAGATGTCTATGACTTAAATCATGCTTATTTTTCTGTCTGCAGTCAGACCTAATGACAGTAGTCTTATTTTTCCATGGTCCATCCTGGTCACAGAGTGACCTTGTTTGTTCTATGGAATTTTCTACATTCAAAGGGGGCCCCAAAAGTCCAGCCATGAGGGTTTGCCCAAGTCCTGGAAGTCTCTCAGGAGAACTTGACATGTGTTCAGCTGAAGGGGCAGGAAGAAGAGTTAATTTATGGATCCAGGGAATCCTGATTCTGCCAGCCATTCAAGTCAATTATGTTCACCTTCTTATGTGTGCTGTCATGACAGCACAAATAGGAATGACTTAAACAAGAACAATCACCCTCAATGCCCAGCCATGCTACCTCCTGCATTTTCCCAGTCTGTGTGCATGTGTTCAGATGTTTTCCCAGAGAGACCTGTTTATATCCTGGTGTTCCAATTTCGCTTTGCAAACAAGCCTTCTGCAAATTGGTCCACAGTCTCCACAATCAAGTTCCTCTGACATAATTTACTCACTCGTCACAGTATTCTGAATTACAGCATAATAGAAACTCAATGCTGAAATGTGTGGTTTGTGATTTAATTTGAAAATGCAGAAATAAGAAATATTTCAAATTGACTAAAACCATACTGAACAAGCTGATATGTCTTTTTGAGGGAGCAAGAGGGAAATGAGGCAATTTCCCTTAATTTTGGAGTGATGGGTAAGGTAACATCTTAATTGAAAACTGGGAGAAATTAGAATCAAAGGCTGTTTCTGAGTTTAGCATATGACCTGCCTTATATTTCTAAGAACTGTGTATTAAGGTTTATGCCTCAAAGAATGCATGGAATGTTTTAAATGTTTTCATCTAAATATCCATAAGTTCATAATTGAAAATGTCTGTTCCTTACAAGTTTGAAAGAAATCCACAGCCTTTGGTTTGTATGTGAACATGTATATAGGGGTGGGGACCAAAAAAGGATATGGTGTCTTAAATGTTTTCTTCAATGATTGCCATTGTTAGATCCCATCAATTTGGCTCTGACTCCTGGCAACCATATGTGCAACAAAATGGAACACTGCCTCGTCCTGTGCCGTCCTCCCAATTGTTACTGTGTCTGATTTGACGGGAAATCCACTGGGTCAATAAGCATGAAATCCTTTTCTATGAATGGGTCCCTCCTGATAGCATTGACAGAGTAAATGAGAGGACATTTCACCATGCTCACTTCTGTGGAGCATTCTGGCTGTACTTCATCCAGGATAAATTTGTTTGTGCTTCTGAAAGTCCACGGTCGACCTCTCATCAATTTGTTTGTCATATTACTTTTTCTTTCATGCATGTCCACTTTCGTTGCTTTTATATCTTTCACAATGCCATCATCTACTTCACTAGATTTACGTGTAATTGCATTCACATGTGATCATTGTGTAGGTACACTTCCCACATATAGTAAAAGACCATTTTATTGTTTGTTATTATTATTATTTTCATTTCTACTTTTATTCATTTTTAGACCATATTTGGTAGAGGTTGGTATCCATTAACTCTTACAAACCAATTCCTAAATGAATTAGTCAATTTCATTAATTACATATTTTGAAAAATGTACTCATTTTATCCGAGTATTCTTGACCTCCTTTCCCCTGTAAACTTATGTTTTGTATATATTTTTTGTTTTGCTTTAAATTTTTTATTATAAATTGGGTGGAAGTATGGGGAGGAACAGATCAGTTTTCCATTCAACAATGCATATACATTTTGTATCATCTCATCCTTTGCAATATCCACAATGTCACATCCTTTCCTGTGTTTACTAGTTCTAGTCCTGATTCTTTTCTAACCCTTATGAAGTTTGTCCTTGGGTAAATGCTGCCCTTTTTATCTCAAATGGTTGGTAATTCTAAGCTTATGAATACCTTATTTTTACTGTTCCCCTTATAGCTGATCTATTGTTTTGCTGAAAATTGAGCCATGGGGATGTGTTCATTTCCAGATCTGAAGGGTAACTAAGGGACACAGTCTTAGGGATCCTACTTGACTCTATACAAGCAGTAATTTTGGTCTTCTTTATAATTTGAGTTTTATTTGACGTTTTCCTCTCATTCTATCTAGGACCTTCTAATGTGATCCCTTTCAGAGCAGTTATGGTCTCGAGGTGGTGGGGTCTGGTGTTCACACATGATTCATTCATCCATGCAGCTTTGATTTTCCTTCTTCTTCTTCTTTCTTCCAAACAGGGAGAGACCAATATTTACACCTTAGATACCACTCATGAACTTTTAAAACCCCAGTCTCTACACACCAAAGGAGGATTTATAGCACTCTCTTTGTGAAGTACATTATACCAATTGACTTTGGGGTCCTAGAAGCCAGCCCAGAGCCTGTTTTGTTACCTCAAAGTGTTTGGTTATGTCTAAAATATTTTCATAATTTTACCCCATGTATACTTCACCACATGTGTGGATAGATTTGCAAGGTAGGTAAATACACGTGTACAAATGTCCTCTGTCAGATCTATACACATCATGGGCATTCTCCCACACCTGTGCAGCCTGCATCCCCATCCAAGCATCTACTCATACAGCAGCATGACCGCAGGATGCCTGGCGTAACAGTATTGACCTCTGCAGCCTTTAACCCTTGCACTGCTCCCCTTGTCTCCCATTGTCTCCTTCCTGTTTTACTGACCTCCCTCTTATCTCCATTTCCTTTCTTATTGCAAATGAGTACAAACCATTTTTCTTATTTCTTAAAACTTTCTATCTGCCCTATAGCTGCTTGTCTTAAATTGTTTTATAACTCTAAAATACATTGACTCAAGGAGCTGATACCAGGGGCTCAAGTAGAAAGAAAATGTTTTGAAAATGATGATGGCAACATATGTACAGATGTGTTTGCCACAGTGGATGTATGTATGGATTGTGATAAGAACTGTATGAGCCCCCAATAAAATGATTGGAAATATTATATATATATTCAATAAGAGATTCCCAATTAACATTTATATAGATATTCCTAATTAGCATATATATATATTGATTCAATAATAGATTCCTAATTAACATTTACTGGACATGTCAGACATCTTTTCACAAATAATACAAAATATTTCTGCCAGTTTATATTTGGCCTTTTGGTCTTGTTCATGTTGTGTTTTTATGTAAAAATCATTATGTTTTTATGTAATCCCCACTAGGAAGCATTTCTTTCATGGTTTCTGCCACTTTTCTTGTCGTTTATATTTTCCTCCCCCTCTTCCATTATTATTTAAATCTCCAGCTATATTTTCTTCTCATTTTAAAGTTTTACACTTAACTTTTTAATAAATCTGTAATCAATATAATTTCATTTTGTCATATATTTGCAAAGTTTTCTCAGTTCATGCTTAATAACCTTTCCTTTCCTCACTGATTTGTAATACCATTGTTAACATTTGCAAAATGCTATTGTGTTGAATATGTGTTGAGAACTAATTATGTTCCAAGAGGTTGGTCAAGTCTTTTCTCTACGGTATTGATTTCAATCATTGCAGTAATGAGGTGTCATTCCCACTGAAGACATCCTGAGTTCAGAGAGATTGTGTGGTTGGTTTAACATCCCTCAGTAAGGTCATGAGGAAACCAAGGTTTCTGACATGTTCACCTCTATGATCAAGTACCTTCTCTGGGCGAATCTGTGAATTCACTTATCCAAGGGCAAGTAAAAAACAATTGTATTGGGGATCGAGTTCATTCATGCACAAGTTTATCCCAACAAAACGTGGTTAAACAGATCTCTGTGATCGGAGAATAGCTACAGAGAACTTCTCTCTGTGATATTCGTGTCCTTGCCTCATTAGATGCCTTCCCCCAAAAATGGATATTTTCTATGCCAAAGTGAAAATCCTTTTGAGGTCAGGGCTAATGGCAAAAATTTTTTAACAAAACTCAAGTGAACACCATCCTAGATCATTGAGGCTTTGGTAAAAAGTTGATGGGAAGTCTGCCCCCACATAAAACAAGATTTTTGATGACATAAACATTTTAGGAGGGCTAAGAAGACCACCATGATGAGCCAGGAAAAGGAAGAACTGTGCTTCAAGTCCAGGTGCTGGTGGAAGAAGATCAAAGAGTTGCCACCTACCCACTAAAGATGGATCTCACTTGGTACAGCCATTTCCATTTTAAGCAACATCTTGACCGCAGTACACTCTTGGCCCGGTTGGTTCCCAGCGTTTTACACAAAAATTAGCCAGCTCACCGAGCTGGTCTTTCCATCGGTCATTTAAGTAAAATTGAAGCTGATTTTATGAAACAAATCATAATTGAGGAAAGGTTCTGGGTTTCCAAATTCAATCAAAAAGCAAAGTCTTAGGGAAGAGACAAGACAGTCAGGGTGCAGTACAGCAACGATGAAACATACTTTCCTCTAATTCCTAAATGCTTCCTCCCCGTCCGCTATCATGATACCATCTTACAAATCTGGCTAGACACAGGATGTACACCAGTACAGATAGGAACCGGAAATACAGGGAATCTAGAACAGATGATCCTTCAGAACCAGTGGTGAGAGTGGCAATACCGGGAGGGTGGAGGGAAGGTGGTGTAGAAAGAGGGAACCGATTACAAGGATCTACACATAACTTCCTCCCTGGGGAATGGACAACAGAAAAGTGGATGAAGGGGAACATCGGACAGTGCACGATATGACAAAATAATAATAATTTATAAATTATCAAAGGTTCATGAGGGAAGGGGGAGCAGAGAGGGAGAGGACAAATGAGGAGCTGATGCCAGGGGCTCAAGTAGAAAACAAATGTTTTGAAAATGATGGCAACAAATGTACAAATGTGCTTGACACAATGGATGGATGTATGGATTGTGATAAGAGTTGTATGAGCCCCCAATAAGATGATTTTAAAAGAGCAAAGTCTGATCCAAAAGGGATCTGCTGAGTCAGTTAAATTCAAGGCAGAGACTTCAGCTCACAAACGTATCGTGCCTGATTTTTGGAATTCCCAAAGCTCATCTTGATTGATTTTCTCAAAGATTACAAGACAACCATGGAAGCTTAATATTAAGACATTTTAAGAAAATGGAAACGTTTATTCGTGAGGAAAAGGCCAGGAAGGTTACAAGAGGGTTTTTTTGTTTTCTTGTTTCTTTCCCCCATTGCGACAATGCACCTGCTCATGGTATGAGCAAGGGCTGTCCTAGGGCGTTTTCATTGGGAAACCTTGCCCCATCCACTGCATGGCCCGCATCTTGCCCCTTCAGGCTTCTTTTTGCTCCCCAAACTAAAAGTAAAAAAGGAACAAATTTGTATTGCCTGGGGATGCCAAAACTGCTATTTGACCATGGTGTAAATAGAAGAGCGCAGAATTTTTTGGAGAAAGGTTTAAGAAATGGAAATACTGCCTTTAAAAGTGCACAGACCTAGATGGGGGCTAACCCCTGCTGGCCCAGGCATCACTAAGCGCATGCAGCAAATGACCAGACGTGAGATGAAAATGGAATTCCAGAGGTAACACTGTCATTTCTCCAGTTACTGAGTGACACAAACAAGAAAAATATCTTCATAATGGAATCTCCAGCCTAGAAGCATAATATCAGATTAGCAAGATAATAAAATGTGAGGCCCCAGGGAATTTTGTTAGGGAAATTTCTCTGCCCAAATTGCTTCAGCTCCAAGTTCTGAACTAGGAGTTAACGAGTATTCTTTGTCCTCTGTATTGGGCCCAAAGGGACGAGGAAGTATGTGGGACAATTGCTTCCTGCTTGTCTATAATGAGCCTCTTAGGGAATCTGGTCCCATTGGCCATGGAAGCCGGAGTAAATGCCCTGAACATCGTTCCAGAATACAGGGCCAAGGCTTGTCTTCATTCACTCAGTACATAGGTAGAGTTACAAATCTTTCCAACATTTAGAATAGAGTGAAGCATTGGCCACAGATTGGAAACTCCAGTTGCTAAACCTTGCAAGGTCCAGAGCAACAAGAGGAGTGCTGACTTCATCTCTGAATAAAGCAATAACAAAAATCCATTTATCTTGTGTCTTCAAGAGCAAGTAAGTACTTGGGGTGAGAGCTGGGAAATGTAAGAAAACAAACACGTAGTCAGAGAGTTGGATTGCGTGTATGACTCTGTTTTTTGATACAAAATACACAAGAGTCCGTGAGTGCAGGAGGAAAAGCAACAAGGCAGAGTGCTGGGAACTCAGTGTGTGAAGCATGATTTGTCACACCTTTACCTTCCATGTATAGGTTTCTCAATTTGCTGTTGTGTATTAACTTGTGTCTATGCCCATGAGCGGTGCAAACCAGTCCACGGTCTCCGAGTTCCTCCTCCTGGGACTCTCCAGGCAGCCCCAGCAGCAGCAGCTCCTCTTTGTGCTCTTCCTGAGCATGTACCTGGTCACAGTCCTGGGAAACCTGCTCATCATCCTGGCCATCAGCATGGACTCCCGCCTGCACACCCCCATGTACTTCTTCCTCAGCAACCTGTCCTTCATGGATGTCTGCTTCACATCTACCACTATTCCCAAGATGCTGTCCAGTCACATACTTGCGAGTCAGACAATCTCCTACTCTGGGTGTCTCACACAGTTGTATTTTCTCATTGTGTTTGCCGACATGGACAATTTCCTCCTGGCTGTGATGGCCTATGATCGCTATGTTGCTGTGTGTCACCCCTTACACTACACAACTAAGATGACCCATCAGTTCTGTGCACTGCTGGTCACTGGGTCTTGGCTCACTGCCAGTCTGAATGCTCTGTTGCATACCCTGCTGATGGCTCGACTCTCATTCTGTGAAGACAACAGGATCCCTCACTTCTTCTGTGATGTAAGTCTCCTGAAACTCTCCTGCTCTGACACATATCTCAATGAGATGATGATTCTCATTGTAGCAGGACTGATCATGATTTCTCCATTTATTTGCATCCTCATCTCATACATCCTTATTGGGTGTGCAGTCCTGAGGATCCCATCCACAAAGGGAAAGTGGAAAGCCTTCTCCACCTGTGGCTCCCACCTGGCAGTGGTTTCCCTCTTCTATGGCACCATCATCGCCCTGTATTTCAACCCTTCATCCTCCCACTCAGCTGAGACAGATACTGCAGCGACTGTGATGTACACGGTGGTGACCCCCATGCTGAACCCTTTCATCTACAGCTTCAGGAACAAGGACATGAAAGGGGCTCTGAGGAAAATGGTTGCCATGGGATTTTTCTCTGCTCATTGTTGACATGGACTCTGGATATCCTAGACAGGAAACAAAAACAGAACAAAAAAACCCATCGCAACTAGTATCTAATAAAATAGCTTTTCCTCCCTCTCATTGTGTGAAACTTAGCACTTTTCCTGTTGTTGTTATTGTTGTTGCTTAATGCATGTTGATCTTTTTCTCTTTTATCATTTTATTGAGGGCTCTTACAATTCTTATTACAATCCATACATCAATTATATCAGGAATATTCACACATATGTTGTCATCATCCTCTTCCAGACAATTACCCTCCATTGAGCCCTTAGTATCCGCTCCTCTTTTTCCACCCTCCCACCACCCCGCCCCCATGACCCCTTGATGGGTTATAAATTATTATTATTTTCATATCTCACACAGACCACTGTCCCCCTTTCCCCATAGTCTCCATGGTTCTTCCTCCTGGAGGGGAGGTGTGGTTGTGTGTCAATGGTTCCCCCTTCTTCCCCTCTGCCCCCCTCCCCCTTCACCCTACCCATCTGGTATCGCTATTCCCATTCCTGCTCCTGGGTTATGTGGGTCGTGAGCTCTTATCTCTCATCTACACCTGTATACGTGGCAATTTTCCTTTGTAAGAAGTTCATCCATGTACTTATCGGGTGATCATCACTTTTTTATGCACATAATATTGAGATTTTGGTGAAAGTTTAAACAGTAAGTTCTTCTTTTGGGGTTTTACACAAAATGACTATTGGAATCACCTGGGAGTCTTACAATTTTCTGATGCCTCAGTTTCTACATACGGAGGTTCTAAATTAGTCTAAGGTATGTTCTGGGTATGAATAGTTTTGAAAACCCTTCAGGTGATTCTACTAGGCAGCCAAGGTCATCTAGCTCAGAAGCAATAAAGCGTACATGGAAGAACACACCAGCCTGTGAGAATACAAGGTGTCGAAGGGATCAGGTATCAGGCATCATCAGAACAAAAATATCTTACCATAGTGAAAGAGGGGGTGGAGTGCGGAGTGGAGACCCAAAGCCCATTTGTAGGCCACTGGACACCCATTTACAGAAGGGTCTCGGGGAGGAAAAGATAACTTTCTTCTAGTTCCTAGATGCTTCCCCCACCCCACCCCCATTCCCCCAACTATCATGATCCCAATTCTACTTTGCAAGTCTGGCTAGACCAGAGGATGTACACTGGTACAGATAAGAACTGGAAACACAGGGAATCCAGGGTGGATGATCCCCTCAGGTCCAGTGGTGTGAGTGGCGATAATGGGAGGGTATAGGAGGGTGGGTAAAGGGGGAACCGATTTCAAGAATCTACATGTGACCTCCTCCCTGGGGGGACGGACAACAGAAAAGTGGGTGAAGGGAGATGTCAGACAGGGCAAGATAAGACAAAATAATAATTTATAAATTATCAAGGGTTCATGAGGGAGGGGGGAGCAGGGAAGGAGGAGAAAAAATGAGGAGCTGATGCCAGGGGCTTAAGTGGAGAGCAAATGTTTTGAGAATGATTAGGACAATGAACATACAAATGTGCTTTACACAATTGATGTATGGATGGATTGTGATAAGAGTTGTATGAGCCCCAAATAAAAAGATTTTTTAAAAGAACCAGTGACGTTAACAGTTCAATAAATAAAAACAATCCACAAAAAATAAAAAATAAGGAGCATCAGCCAAGTGATATTGGCAAAAAGCCTCGAGAGAGAGTGGCGTCTGGAAAGTCAAGTGGAGAAGAGACTTTAGGAAGGGAACAGTGCCAAATGTCACCCAGAACTGGTGTGAGATCAACTGATGTTTGTGTGTTGAGCTTGGGAAACTGGCCATCATTGGTATGATGATTGCAGTTTGGGTGGAATGACTGAGTGGAAGGTGGGACTGGTTGGATTCAAGAAACCGGAGAGTAGGAGACCCACCCTGCCACCAATATTAATGAAAAACATTACTTTAACTTGATAATATCTAATCATCTTTCCTCAACTGTTCAGGTTATTTTTCAGTATGGATTTTCCCCTTATATCCAGAAGATAATTTATTGGATCCAGAGGTAATTTTTAAGCACATTTATACATTTATTGCCCTCATCATTCTCAAAACATTTGCTTTCTACTTGAACACTTGGTATCAGCTCATTTGTGCCCTCCTCCCCACAGCCCCTCCCTCATGAATCCTTGATAATTTATAAATTATTATTTTGTCATGTCTTACACTGTGCAACGTCTCCCTTCACCCACTTTTCTGTTGTCTGTCCCCCAGGGAGGGGGTTATATGAGGAGCTAATCCAGATATCATACCACTCCATGGTTCAGTCACATGGAGCAGTATATGTATAGTTGCTACCCACATCAGTTTCAAAACATTTTCTTCTTGAACTCCTTGTTATCAGCTATCCCTTGCCCGCCCCTACCACCACCCCATAAAAGAGAGCCCTGTCATCTTTTGCCAAATTGGGTATTTCCGTTTAAAAACAAACTTTATTTTATATGCCTAACACGACATTTCCTTGTTCATTTGATTCTTGCTTTGCTGTTAGGTGCGACTGAGTCGGTTCTAGCTCAAAGCTACCCGACGCACGACAGAACGAAGCGCTGCCAGGCCCGGCACCATCCTCACAGATCCTCAGCTTGAGAGTACTACTGCAGCGCTGTCAATCCATCTTGCTGAGCGTCTGCCTCTTTTTCACGGACCCTGTACCAAGCATTAGATTCTTTTCTAGGGGCTTGTCTCTCCTGATAACATTAAGTCACGAGTAAGGCTAAATATTAATCTTAGCCACTCATATTTCTTTTTCTAAAAAGTATGTCTTCTTGGTATTGATTAGTTAATATATTATTGGTTTATAAAATCAAATAGCACTCATCAATTGAGAAAAATAATAGGAAGCATCTTGTTAATATTCTGCCAATCCAGGACCATTTCATGTCACATTACCATCTGACACAGGAACATTTCATGGCACCAAATCTCATGTGGCTTCCTTCATAAAGATCTTGCCGTCTGGTTTGCTCTCATTCTCAAACCCCTTTTCCCCACTTGAGGTCCTGAGCACATGCTATTCCAACTCCCAATCACAGCTCATCCTCTGGTTTTGTTTTAAGTACCACTTCCCCAGGGGCCTCTTGAGAAAACTTTACTGTAACTCTCCTAGAATCCTCTTAGCCATCCTTACTCATTTACCATTTGTAGCCATAGGAGGGGGTACCCGCCCCCCCCCAAAAAAAAAAAGAATTGTGCTGAGCAGAGCTTTCATAGTACGCATTTTTCCCACTCGATGAGCAGCAAGCAACTCGCTGAGTTAGTGCACCCAGTGGCGTCACCTAGGAAGGTTCTCTCTCCTCAGTGAATTTTTTCATAAAAGCAGCTTTGCTCGAACTTTGTTTTTTGTGATGGTTGGTTTAAGAGAACACTGTGCAGCTGTGAGATGTTGTTCGCTGCTCGGAGAAAAGATAACACAGAAACTGCTGTGATGTTGAACACAGTTACAAGGACAGCGTTATGTGGAAAACGTGTACCAGTGGTTTTCTTGTTTCAAAAAAGGTGAAATATTGATTGATGAAAAACCTCATACTTGACATCTATCAGCTTCTCAGAGGAAAATGTCAACTCATAGTGCATTTGGAGTTCCTTTCACCAGGGCAGACTGTTAACCAAGCTTTCTATTCAGAGGTTCTGAAAAGACTACCTAACAGTGTGTGACAAAAAAAAAGTTGATTTGTGGCAGATGGGGGACTGGTCTTGCCACAATGCACCTGCTCATACAGCCATCTCAGTGCGCCAGTTTTTGGCCAAAACATGTCTCTTTGCCCCATACACCTTACTTACCTGACCTCACTTCATGGGACTTCTGTTTCCAAGAATGAAGAGGGACATGAAAGGATAGCAATTTGACGATGTAGAAGAGTTAAAAAAAAAAAATGAGGGGGGTGCTATCAGTTATCCAAGAGTTTGGAACATTCCATTCCAAGAATGAAATTGTAGATTTGACAGATGTAAGTGTAATGGCGAGTACTTTGAAGGTGATAAGGTTGTTTTGTTAAAAAAAAAAAAATTTTTATAGCTTTGGGGGGAAAAATGTTTGGGGGGATATCCCCATACATATTTAGAAGATTTACTCAATTGCTGTATTTCCCCTCTTCCCTACCCCCAGGAAAATTCCATGACAGGAAGTATTGTGTTACTTACCTTCCTTCAATCCCAGTGCTGTGTCATCACTGAGTGAATAGCTATGCAGTTGCTATTGGAATTGGGGCATTGCTTACTCATCTTTCGGTGCTATATTGGGAAGCTCCTAATCTTTTTTTTTTCCCATTTTACTGGTCATCATCAGGCATCTTGCTATACACTCACCTAACAGCTTCCAGGGATTCTCAGTTAGGGGTGGTCCCTCATCACAGGTCATCTCCAGTGCTCCTGAAGATGCTGAAGGGCTGGACCTCCGGTACAGGGAGACGCATGGGTCCTTCCAGCTTTTCCAGTCACCCTCTCTACTTGGCCTCACTCACCCATGGGGACATGAGGTATCAGAGCAGCCCTTTCCTCACTCACCACCACAGCCCTAGGGACAGGGGTATCCAGTCACCTGCTGAACAAATCTTAAAGGTGGGAGAGGGGCTTGAGCTATGGTGGCATCACTCACTACTGCTTTTTTAAAAGGTGCCATGTGAGGTAGAGAGCCGCTGCTATACACCCAACTCTTGGGGGGGGGGTGGCATAGCAATCTTGCCCCAGGGACTCCATATAGATGTGAAACCCATACAGAGCACAATGTGCAACATCTGCTTGGTTGGCCTCTCTCAAAATACGTAACCTGGATCCCTGTCCCAGTTCCTAATGCGTGGTCGGATTCAGTGAAGAACAAAACAGAATCATGTTCCTGGAGGCCCTGGTGGTACAGTGGTTATGCACTGGGCTGCTAACCACAAGGTAAGCAGTTTGAAACCACCAGCTGCTCCGCAGAAAAAAGTGGAAGTGTTCTACTCCCATAAAGTGACAGTCTGGGAAACCCACATGGCAGTTCGACCCTGTCCCATAAGGTCACTATGAATTGACATTGTGCACTGGCTTAAAATGCAAGTCATCAGAGAATAGTTTTGTTACGGTCTTTCAGGGTTTTGGGGTTTTTCAATTTAGGAAGCAGTACTGAATTATATTATTAAACTTTCTCCTTTTAATATTATCAGTACCAAAACAATACCTAGCTACCTAGCAAGGTACAATATATTAAAACAACAACAAAAGAAACAAAACAACTATTTGTGGATGGTATAATTTTACACTCATTATAAAATAATTAAACCAAGAAATTATCAAAAATTAGTAATATTGAGGTGGCTGATTACACAAATTTACAGTTAAAAATACCTTTGCTGTGCAAAAGGAATGACGAACTAGAAAAATATGATAAAAAATTAACAATCATACAACTGTGCAAAAATTTACATAAAGAAAAGAAGAAATGTTTACTCAGGAATATAACACTCTAATAAAGGGAAAGGCATGTTTTAGATGGGGCACAACATTTGTGAGGGGAACAATTTTTCCCAAATGACCTGTAAGATTAGCCCAATTCCGAAAAACATTCAATGTAAAACTCTGGGAAACATGAAAAAAAAAAAAAGCAGAACTGATCGTAGAATGCCTCAAACCACACTGCTGTGTCAGTCGGTCCTGTGACTACGTCACTAGCTTGCCTCTGGGCAGACACATCATGAGAGTCTGGCTACCAGGACACCAGAAGCAATAGCAAATACTCAATTGCACTGAGGACACATGGAATCTTGTCTCATGAAGACATCACTAGAGATGTAGTTTCTAACAGTAAAACACATTGCCTTGTGAGGTAGCAACCAGACCACGGCCAAGAGCCTGGTGACTGTACAGAGAGGGAAGATTAAGCATAATTAAAGTTCTTCATCAGCCAAGGATCCAAGTCAACTTCTTGTCTCCAGGTCTGTCCTTCATGCTGTTGGGGTTTTCGTAACAGGCAAGATCTTGGCTCAGCAGGGGAACAACATTCTGAAGGTTTTCAGGTAGTAGGTAGGTCTGGGTGGCTGGACCTGAGTGATCCTATTTCTGTCCGTCTGGAAGAGGCCTTGTTCAGAATTAAAACAGCTACTTAAGGGATTAATAGCCAAACAAAATAAAAACAGGAGATGCCTCCAAGGACTCTGTAAAACAGCCCATTTCATCATAAATTGCAAATGAAGTCAGTCTTTGATATTCAATTGCTAGTTTGTAGTTTTTGCTTTTAACGCAAAGTAAAAAAAAAAAATCCCTGTCAACACCCAAGCTTTACTCTTAGAGAGGGATACGAATTATTGCTGCCTTACCAAATCCATAGTTTGGTGCTTTCGGAGGAATTTAGTGCCAGATAGAAGCTTTTACATTATTTCTAATCCCCCCCCCCCAGTATAGATCCCCCTGGGTACATGTTTAGTAGGGATGATTCATCTTGCAGCGAAGCAGCCTCTAGACTCAGGTCAAAAGCTTCCTTAAAAAATGGATCTGTACCTTGTACACTTTCACAAAAGAAAGTTCCTTAGTCCAAAAACCCTGGCTGCTAATCTGAGGTATAGCCCTTAAACATATCTTCCCTGTGAATTTTCTAAGAATTTGAGGTTTCAGCCAAGATAGGCATTGACCCAATTTTGGCTATCATGAGGTTTCAGTGTATCTCTATCATTTCCGACCCTGTGGGAATTCATAATTTTTAGGTTGAAGCAGGACGCTTAGCTCAATCTCACTTCTGCGTTCGGTTTTTACATACTGAATGGGTTTTCTCGTGTCGTTTACAGTTTGACAGCCGGCCAAATCTTCTCCCACATTTTTTGCAACTATATGGCCTCTCAGCCCCATGACTCTGCAGATGAAGCACAAATTCTTCATTCCCTGAGAAGGTTTTCCCACATTCTGGACACTTAAATATCTTCTCTCTTATGTGGATTCCTTCATGGCGGCTCCGGTGAGAATTTTGACGAAAGTTTTTTCCACACTTAGAACATGAATAAGGTTTCTCCCCTGTGTGGATTCGTTCATGTTTATTAAGGTTTGTTTTGTGGTTGAAGCTTTTCCCACAGTGACTACAGTCATAGGGCTTTTCCCCTGTGTGAGTCCTCTGGTGAGAAATAAGGTAAGAACTTTCATTAAACTGTTTCCCACACAGTGGACAAGTGTACAATCTCCTCGTCCTCCGGTTTTGGGTAAGCGCAATAACATTGATGTCCACGTATTTGGAGAGTTCCTCCAGTGGAGTATCATTTTCAATGGTAACTGACAGATTTCTCAATTTCCTTTCATGTGGAATGGAAGTGTTCAGTCTGTCTCCTTTGTGGCAATCCGGAGGTCGTCCAGAGACCAAGGAACAATCCATTTCATCACACTCTGAAGATTCTTCTCTATGATCTACATTCTCTAAAAGTGCCTTCTGCTCCCCATCATCTTCATGATTATCATTCACTGTTGAAACAAAGAGAATTTAATAACTTTTGAGGGATATTGAACATGCCAAGCAAAAAGAAACCAAGTTAGTATTTTTTGTGAAAGAATAATCTGGAAAGTCAGAAATCTGAGGACTGGGGGTCATCACCATCCATGTCCCTCTCCACTCTGATCCACGGAGGGTGGGTGGCATGCCTGGCACATCTCTCCTGCCCCTTGATGCTGCACATGGTCTATCGGATACCTGTCCTTTAAAAAAAAAAGTGATGGGAGTACGCTGGGAGACTCTGAAGCTGGGCAGATACTCAGGAGGGCTGGACAGTAACCTGTCAGTGACTATCAAGTATCTGGACAAGTACTCGGACTCCAACCTACGAGGGTGCCATCAAGTTAATTCTGCCTTAGGGTGCTTGCATGTTCCCGAGGAGAACTGTGCTCCATGGGGTTTTCAACAGCTGTGACTTTTAAAAAATAGATCACAGAGTCTTCCTTCCAAGGCACCTCTGAGTGGAAATGAAATGTCAACCTTCAATTAGTAGCTGAGTAGTTATGCTTTCTGAATAGGTGCCAATGATTCTTTCAACAAGTTCACACTGACCACACTAGGGACTTGGGGGCAAAGGGCACAAATATAAATGGCACACCGATAATCTTCGGGACCCAAGTAAGTGAATGGTAATTTAAATGACTACTTTAAAGTGTTGTACTATATTATAAAACTATCATATTGTAGTATGAGAAAGAATGGCTATCTACTTGTATATAATGAAAAACTTTTAACAATTCAAATAACACCCAAAAAAAGAACATGACATATTTATATAATATGTTGTTATTTGGTCATTAAAGAGATTAATACAATAAATAAAATATTTATGCTATTAGAAGTCAGAATATTAGTTATTATTGGGAAAGAGGGGAGTAGTGATGGGAGGCTGGGAATAAGGATTTCTAAAGTGCAGGTAATAGTCAATATTGGGTGGATTTACCTGTGTACGTTTTTTGAGAATTTGAGCTAATATACTCATGATCTGTACATCCTCTGCATTTATCATAGTTCAATTAAAAACCTATATGTAACTTTCCTCTAGTTCTTTAATGCTTCCCTACCCCCACCCCACTATCATGTCCCCAATTCTACCTTATAAATCTGGCTAGATCAGAGCATGTACACTGGTACAGACAAGAACTCGCAAGAGAGGGAATCTAGGACAGATTAAACCCCTCAGGACTAATAATGAGAGTATCAATACCAGGAGGGGAAGAGGAAGATGGGGGGGAAAGGGGAACCAATCACAATGATCAACATGTAACCCCTCCCAGGGGGACAGACAACAGAAATGTGGGTGAAAGGAGACAGCGGTCAGTGTAAGATGAAAAAAATATTAATTTTTAAGTTATTAAGGGTTCATGAGGAAAGTGGGGGGGGGGGCGGTAAAGACAATGAGCTGATACCAATGGTTCAAGCAGAAAGAAAATGTTTTGAAAATGATGATGGCAACACATGTACAAATATGCTTGACACAATGGATGGATGGATAGATGGACTGTGATAAGAGCTATAAAAGGCCCCAATAAAATAATTTTTTAAATCTACATATAAAGGAAGAATAGAAAACGAGACAACAAAGTGAAAAATACTATCAACATGTAGGTTGACAAGGCGTTCCTAAGGATGACAAACTGAGTAAACACAAAACAGTGGTTGTGCACACAGTTCTGACTCATGACACGCCCATGTGTGCCAGAACAGAATTTCCATCAGGTTTTTGATGACATTTTTTCAGAATCAGATCATCAGGTTACCAGCTGTTATAGTAAGCATGTTAACAGTTTTCACTACCCAGAGACTCCTTGTAAATCAACTGTTTTAAAATGTGGCTGATTCTGAAGCCAGAGGGTGAATCTCTGGTAGAGTTAGCACTTTCACACCAATAGTTTTCTACCTTTTTAATTATTCTCTTGAGATAATGATAATACTTCAAGCATATGTCAAATTTTTTCAGAGTTTTGTTGTTGTTTTTAGGTGCATTCAAAGTAACACACTTGCTTTTCTTTTTTTTTTTTAATTAGGGAGCTCATACAACTCATATCACAGTCCATACATACAGCAATTGTGTAAAGCAGATTTGTACACTCATTGCCCTCATCATTCTCAAAACATTTGCTCTCCACTTAAGTCCCTGCCATCAGCTCCTCCTTTTTCCCTTCTCTGCTGCTCCCTCCCTCATGAACCCTTGATAATTTATAAATTATTATTTTGTTCTATCTTGCTCTGTTCAACGTCTCCCTTTACCCACTTTTCTGTTGTCCGTCCCCCAGGGAGGAGGTCACATGCAGATCCTTGTAATCGGTTCCCCCTTTCCAACCCACCCTCCCTCTATCCTTCCAGTATCGCCACTCACACCACTGGTCCTGAAGGGATCATCCACCCTGGATTCCCTGTGTTTCCAGTTCCTATCTGTACCACTGTACATCCTCTGGTCTAGCCAGACTTGCAAAGTAGAATTGGGATCATGATGGGGGTGGGGGGGAGGGAAAGCATTTAGGAGCTAGAGGAAAATTGTATTTTTCATCGTTGTTACATCGCACCCTGACTGGCTCATCTCCTCCCGCAGACCCTTCTGTAAAAGGGTGTCCAGTGGCCTACAAATGGGCTTTACACCTCCACTCTGTACTCCCCCCATCTTTCACTATGATAAAGATTTTTTGTTCTGATGATGCCTGATAACTGATCACTTTGGCACCTCGTGATCACACAGGCTGGTATGCTTCTTCCATGTGGGCTTTGTTGCTTCTCAGCTAGATGGCTACTTGTTTACCTTCAAGCCTTTAAGACCCCAGACACTATCTCTTTTGATAGCCGGGCACCATCAGCTTTCTTCACATTTGCTTATGCACCCACTTTGTGGTCAGCAGTTGTATCAGGAAGGTGAACATCATAGAATGCCAATTTAATAGAAGAAAGTATTCTTGCATTGAGGGAGTATTTGAATGGAGGCCCAATGTCCTTCTACTACCTTAATACTAAACCTATAAATATATGCACATAGATCTATTTCCCCACCCTCATATAGATTTTCATATGTACATGTCTTTATCTAGACCTCTATAAATGCCCTTTGCCTTCCAGCTCTTTCCTCTATTTCCTTTGACTTTCCTCCTGACCCACTATCATGCTCAGTCCCCACCAGGGTTTCAGCAATTCCTCTTGGTTACATTACCCTTGGTCATGCCCTACCGGCCTCCCACACCCTCCTCACCACCAATTTGGGTCACTTGTTGTTCCCTTGTCCCTGGGTTTGTTAACACCAGTACCTTTCCCCCCACCTCCTCCTCTCCCATGGCCCCCCAAAACTGTCAGTTCCGTTGTTTTCTCCTCCAGATTGCTCATCCAGCCTATCTTATTTAGACAGACCTACGAAGAGAATAACATGCACAAAAACAAGACAGAGCAAAACCAAATAACAATATATAGCAAAACAACATCAGACCAATGACCAAACAGCAAACAAAACACAACAAGAAAAAAAAAGCTTGTAGTTAGTTCAAGGATTGTTTGTTGGCCTTTAGGAGTGTTTTCCAGTCCAGTCTGTTGGGGCACTACGCCCTGGCCCCAAAATTCACTTTCAGCATTCCCTGGGGACCTCGCCGCTCCATTCCCTTGCTGTTCTGTTGCACCCCCTTAGTATTTTGCCTCAGTGTGGCAGGATCAGATCGGGTGCAATTCCCACACTGTGTCTCTGGTGCTGTCCTCTGGAGGGCTACGGGTCAGTGCCGAGCCACACTGCTTTCCAAATAAGCTGCACCAATTCAGCAGCAACAACAGCGACTATTCTTTTTACAACATTTTCAAACATCTAGGAGGTTCAAAATGGAATTTCATTCTAGTTATACCTTGTATTGTGTTTATACAAAATAATAATTTATCCATTGGGCTGGGATTTTTATAAACTTTAACCAATTTTATATATTACAGATCTCAAACTCTGTCAATCGTTATAAATATTTTTAAGGTGCCAACTTTCTCTGTAATAATAATGTTTCAGAAATTACTACCAATGTTTTATGAATGAGTATAAAGGCCAGTTATATTACTTTTAAAAGGGCTAATACTCTAATATGATTTTTCCTATCTTCCTGTAAGTCTCGCATGTTGGGCTGCAGTCTGCATGATTGGCAGTTCAAAACCACCAGCAGCTCCATTGGAGAAAGCCTGGACTTCCCGCTCCCGGGAGTAGTTGCAGCCTCTGAAACCCACAGAAGGCATCTGAGAATCAGCACAGACTCAATGGCAGTGAGTTTGGTTTGTTTTTACTGAAAGTGTCAGTGAATAATGTTTTATATTCCTTTAATGTACTAATTTTTTAACTATATTTTAAGTAGTAAACATATTTACAATGCTCAAAAATGGCAATATGGGAGTGACATCAACAATATGGTAGAACTGGCAGTTCCAACTCTCACCCTTCACACAAACAATGAAAAACAACTGTCATAACCAACTTAATTAGAACTCTGGGAAATTGTCCAAGGTTTACAGCATGGAAGCAAACACTAAATCAAGAAAGTAACTTAAATATTAATTTTTCTTTAAATGTTTAGCCAAATTCTCCAGTGAAAACATCTGCCTAAATTTTTGTCAGTTGGTTTTTGATTACTGATTCAATCACTTCCTATAGCTGGAGATTTTGTACCTTCTTGAATCAACTTCAGTAATTTATGTATTTCCATTAATTTGTTCATTTCATCTAGATTTCTAATTGATTAGCATTTAATATAGTATTCTCTTATAATACTGTTAATGAATAGTATAATGTTGATAATAGAACCCCAACTTTTCCAATTTTAGCAGCTGCTTCTATTTGTCTTTGTCAGTCTACATAACAGGTTTGTCAGTTTTATTAATCTTTTTTTTAATTTGTTCTAATTATTGGATTGATTTCATTGGTACTCCATTGTTTTCTATTCTCTATTTCGTCTCTGATCTTAAGGATGTCCTTCCTTTTGCTAGATTTGGATTTAGTTGACTCTTCTTTTTTCTAATTCCCAAAGAGGTGAAATTAGGTGATTCAGGTGAGATCTTTCTTCCTTTCTAATATAAATTTTACAGCTATAAATTTCTCTGAGCACACATCTGCCAGCAATTCAATTTTGACACATAGCTACCCTATAAGACAGAGTAGAATTGCTCCGTATGCTTTCCAATATTGTAAATATGTGCAAAAGCAAACTATATCTTTCTACCTTGAATTGGCTAGTGAGTTTGAACCACCAACCTTCCAGTTAGCAGCCCAACACTCAGCCTACTACATCACCAGAGCTCCTAGAAATTGAAAAGCAAACCCGCAAATCTATATGGAATTAAGAGAGTCCCAAATGCCAAACAACCTAAAAAGAACAAAGTAGGAGGACTCTTATTTCCTAACTTCAAAACTTACAACCAAGCTCACTGCCCCTGAGGTGATGTCTACTTACAGCGACCCTCTATGGCAGGGTAGAATGGCCCTGTGAGCGTCCAAGACTGGAACTCGTTATGGGAGTAGAAAGCCACATCTCTCTCCCAAATTTACCACAAGGCTACAATAATTCAAACAGATGGAATAAAACTGAGAGTTCATGAATAAACCCATATATCTATGGCCAACTGACATGATGTTAAGTCTAATCAACGAAATCTTCAACAAATAGTGATGAGACCACTGGATCACCACATGCAAAAGAAGGAAGTCAGGGCCTCACGCTATATATAAAATTAATTCAAAATGGACCTAGCTAAACCCATAAAATGCTTAAAGAACGCATGCAAGCAAGTATCTATGTGTGGATTTTTTATATATGCCAAAAGCAATGAGTAAAAGAAAAAACTGATAAATTTGACTTAATTTAAAAAATCACTGTGCATCAAACGGCATTATTAAGAAAGCAAAGATAATCTACAGAAAATATCTGCAGACCACAAATCTGAGAATGTCCAGAATACACAGTCCTACAACTAAATAAGAAAGACAATTCATTTGAAAAATGGGCACAGAAAAATTAGCATGACATCATTAGTCATTGGGGAAAGGGAAAGCACAAGGTAATACGCCCACGAGGATGGGGTATTAGTAACCACAAGTGCTGATGGGGATGTGGACAAGTCGGAGACCTTGCACTGCAGGAGTGAATACAATGGAGCAGTCCCTTGAAGAGTGAAACATAGAATTATCATGAAGAAAAAAATCAAACCAACTGCCATTAAGTCATGTCCCATTTGTAACAACCTCAAGTGTGGCAGAGTAGAACCTCAAGGTTTTCAAAGCTATGACCTTTTTATAAGCACGCAACTGAGCAGATTCAATCTATCGACCTTTCGGTTATTCATGTAGTGCTAACAATTTACATCACCTACAAAACGTGTTGAATTACCATCGGACCCAGCAATTCCACTCCTAGGTACATAGCCAGGGACTGATACTTCCACACCAGAGATCACTGCAGCATTAGTCACAATGGAAAGAGCCCAAGTGTCCATCAAGAGATGAATGGATGTACAAAACGTGGCACACACAATGAAATATCATTTAGCCAAAAAGAGAATGAAGCTCTGATCATGCTGTGCCATGGATGAACCTGGAAAACCTACTGAGAGAAAGAAGTCATGCACAGAAGAACAAATACTTTCTGATCCCACTTAGATGAAATACTTTAAGCACATAAATGCACAGACAAAAATGGCTCGTTATCAGGTAGTAGGAGTGGAAGGGAAATGGGGAATTATTAGTATCGGTCGAAATGTTAACTCAATGGAGGTTTCACTGCATTTCTAATTGTGAGTAGGGCTAAATACCTTTTAACATATGTAAAGATATTTGTCAGTAGGAATTTTGGTAGGAAGTTTTCAGGCATTTTCTAGGCATTTTCCAGATACATTAGCTATGTTACATGTAAATAGAGAGCTTTCTCTCAAGTTCTTATCCCTCCAACTGCTCATTCACTTAAGTACACTGGCAAACGCCTGCAACACAGTATCTGGAGTACTGGTCTTAGTGGACTTGTGGTTCTAATTTTAATGGGAACACCTCCATTGTTTCCAATTAAAAATAAACTTGGATTGAAAGAATATGTATCATCCTAGAGAGTTATTCATTAATTGTTTGAATATCTTGTTAAGTCTTTTTATAAAGAAAGATTTTGCATTGTGTTAAGTACCTTCTCAGTCAACTATGGAAATAATTGACGGGGTCTTCTTTAGGCTGTCTAGACTAGTAAGCTTTCTACAGCTGTCATTTTGCATTTCTGAGCAATTTTTATTTTTGTCAGGTTTTGTGACAGACTTCATTAAAAAGACCTGGAAATTGGCTATCTCTTCCTACATTCCCCAAGTTTTAGTAGCCTTTGCTTACATTTCAAAGGTTTAAAAGAATTCCTAGCAAGAGTAACAGTGGTGCTCTCTGTTGGAGGGAGAGGGGTGGGTTTTATTTTTTCATTTTGGTCAATTTCTATTTTCTCTATGAAAATTGGTTTCAATCTACAGGAGAAAACAGAACTGACAGTTCCGAGAAGACATGGAAGAGGGGGAATGTGAGGGAAAGGAAGTGATGTTAACAAACCCAAGGACAAGAGAACAACAAGTGATCCAAAATCAGTGGAGAGGAGGGTGTAAGAGGCCTGGTAGGGCTTGATCAAGAGAAATGTAACCGAGAGGAATTACTGAAACCCAAAGGAAGGCTGACCATGACAGTGGGAAAAAAGTAAAGTAAAAGGAAATAGAGGAAAGAACTAGAAAGCAAAGGCCATTTATAGAGTTCTATATACAGGCATGCACATATGTAAATATTTATATACAATGATGGGGAAATAGATCCATGTGCATATATTTATAGGTTTAGTGCATATATTTATAGGTTTAGTATTAAGGTAGCAGGTGGACATTGGGCCTCCACTCAAGTACTCCCTCAATGCAAGAACACTTTGTTCTATTAAACTGGCATTCCATGATGGTCACCTTCCCGACACAATCGCTAAAGACAAAATGTGTGCATAAGCAAATGTGGTGAAGAAAGCTGATGGTGCCTGGCTATCAAAAAATATAGCATCTGGAGTCTTAAAGGCTTAAAGATAAACAAGTAGCCATCTAACTGAGAAGCAACAAAGCCCACATGGAAGAAGCACACCAGCCTGTGTGATCAAGAGGTGTAGAAGGGGTCAGGTATCAGGCATCAAAGAACAAAAAATCATATCATAGTGAATGAGGGGAATGTGGAGTGGAGACCCAAAGCCCATCTGTAGGCAAATGGACATCCCCCTACAGAAAAGCCATGGGGAGGCAAAGAGCCAGTCAGGGTGCAGTGTAGTAACGATGAAATATACAACTTTCCTCCCCCGTACTATCATAATCCCAATTCTACCTTACAAATCCGGGTAGACCAGAGGATATACACTGGTACAGATAGGAACTGGAAACACAGGGAATCCAAGAGAGATGAACCCCTCAGGACCAGTGGTGAGAGTGGTGATACCGGGAGGGTGGAAGGAAGATGGGGTAGAATGGGGGAACCAATTACAAGGATCTACATATAACCCCCTCTCTGGGGGATGAACAACAGAAAAGTGGGTGAAGGGAGACCTTGGACAGTTTAAGACATGACAAAGTAATCATAATTTATAAATTATCAAGGGTTCATGAAGGAAGGTGGGGGAGGGAGGGGGAAAAGTGAGGAGCTGATACCAAGGGTTCAAATAGAAAGTGTTTTGAGAATGATGGTAACAAATGTACAAGTGTGCTTGACACAATGAATGTATATATGGATTGTGATAAGAGTTGTACGAGCCCCAAATAAAATTATTTTAAAAAAGAAAGAAAATTGGTTTCATCTATTTTTAAATTTTGTCTACTCACTGGCTCCTTGGCTTATACTCCTTACTATTTTTTAATTTCCACTTTCTAATTTTCAACTTTCCTAATATTAAACTTTTCTAATTTTCAACATTCCGCTTTTTTATTTTTGGCTTTAAGTCAGAAACTTAATTTGCTTTTACTTCTTCATTGACATGTATGTTTTTATAACTATAAATTTTATTCTGAGCACCTCTTTAGGTTATGTCAGATTCTGGTGTGCAGCAGTGTTTTCTAGGGGGGAAAATGCAAATTGATTTTGTATTTCTATGACCAGAGGTTCTTAAAGAGTAATAAAATTTCTAGTGAAGAAATTTTTATGATTGTATTATGAATTTCTAGTTTTCTTGCATTGAGAATATCTTCTTACTGCTACTTTTTAGACTATATAGAGTATTTCTTTGTTATATAGTATGTACTCAATCTGTAAGAGCCTTAAAAGATGTGTTATGCAAGAACACTTTGTTCTAACAATCCGGTATTCTGTGATGCTAACCCTCCTGACACAATTGCTGAAGACAAAATGGGTGCACAAACAAATGTGGTGAAGAAAGCTGATGGTGCCCAGATATAAAAAGATATAGCATCTGGGGTCTTAAAGGCTTGAAGATAAACAAGCGGCCATCAAAACCCACACAGAAGAATCGCACCAGCCTGTGTGATCATGAGGTGTTGATGGGATCAGGTATCAGGCATCTAAGACCCAGAATGGTGAATTTGAGGGGGTAGGAGGTAAGCATAGAGTGGAGACCCAATGCCCATCTATAGACAATTGGACATCCCTTCACAGAGGGGTCACAGGGAGGAGATGAGCTAGTCAGGGTGCAGTATAGCACCAATGAAATACACAACTTTCCTCTACTTTGGTGCTTCCTTCACCCCACTATCATGACCTCAATTCTACCTTACATATCGGATTTGACCAGAGCATGCACACTGCTACAGATAAGAGGTCACAACACAGGGAATCCAGGGTAAACTCCTCAGGGCCAACAATGAGAGTAGAGATACCAGGAGGATTAGGGAAGGGTGGGGAGTGAAAGGGTGAATCGATCACAAGGATCAGCCTAGAACCCCCTCCCAGGGGGACAAATAACAGAAAAGTGGGTGAGAGGCAATGAAGGACAATGTAAGATATGGTAAAAATAATCTATAAATTATCAAGGGTTCATGGGGGGGGCAGGTGGTGGAGGGAGGGGAAAGAAATCGGGAGCTGATTTCAGGGGCTCAAGTGGGAAAAGAATGCTTTGAAAATGATGATTGCGACATATGTACAAATATGTTTGACACACTGGAAAAATGTATGGATTGTGATAAGAGATGTAAGAGCCCCCAATAAAAGTTTTGGTTTTTTTTTTTAAAGATGTGTTATCACTGTCAGGAGCACATACAATCTTAATCGCTTTCTGTGGCTGGTGTAAGAGTTCTGCATCTTGACTTTTTTTCACGTGGCTCATTTACTGTGTCTTGAACTGAGATACACATTCTTTCTTCTACTGTGTTAATGGATCCCCTTTGATTCCTGCCCCTTAATGTACCTGCTCCTTTGGCCAACTGAAATATTATTATTATTTCAACAATCACCCGCATGCCACTGGCTCTTCAATTGCTACATATTAACACCTGAGCTCCAAACTCCAACTTCCAGGTACCCAGATCCATACGCCTGTATTTTATTTTCTGCCACAGATTCAATCCCACATGAATTAAAATCCATCTTCTTCCAAACGCTGCTCTTGGGTCCAAACCTTGCCTTCTCTTGTGATAGCTCCTTACAGCTAGAACAGTTCTACCCTAAGTGAGGTCATGAAGAGCAAGAAGGGAGCATGATGTATCTTTGTTACCCACAGGTTACCAACTTCAGAATCCAACCTGGCCTGAGGGAATTAAGGAACCCTTTTCAGAAATGTCTGGGAATGACTTTAAGCTGAAACCATGAGCTTCAGGGTATCGGAGGGCAGGTGGTGAGGGCGGGCCTCAAGATCTGAAATGAAGAAAGAAATGTTCCTGGAATGGACAGCATGTCCACCAGCCATCATCTACAGTAAATGCTAGGTTTGCCCAAGAGTCAAGAAGAGCAATAAATCTGCTCTTTCTCTATTTTTCTGAAAAGTAAAGGGGATATATAGAATAAGCTGTGGGAAAATAATTATAAATCCAGGAGGCCGGGCAGTGCTGTTGGGTAAACACCATAACCACAAAGTCGCTGGCTCAAGCCCACAGAGGCTTGCAGAAGCAAGATGAGGCTATCTGCTCCCATGAAGACTGATCATTGTAAGAATCCTACACAGGGTCTCTACGAGTTAGAACTGACTCAGTGGCAGTGGGTTCTTTACTTATATGCCACCACTTCCCATGATGGACTCCCCTGGTGACACGATGGGTTAAGTGTTGGGCAGTGAACTACAAGGTCAACAATTAAAAGCCACCAGCTGCTTCGCAGGAGAAAGATGAAGCTAGGTGCTCCCCTGAAGATTTACAGTCTTAGAAACACTCAGTGGCATTCCACTGTCTCATAGAGTCGCTATGAGCTGGAATTGACTCAAAGGCAGTGGGTTAGTTTTGGGGTTTCCTCTCCACGATTGCACCGGTCTGGGACGGCGTGATTCCGTCTCCGGCACTGCCAGCACATCTATCAGGAGGGTCCGATGGCTGGAGAAGGGCATCTGTCTGATAAAGGAGAGTGTCGGCAAAACACAGCGCCTCGCCTTGAGAGTATTCTGGAGGATGACGAGAGCGTTCCTTACAATAGTGGGAACCACCTCAAGGGTCAGGTGGGCCCCAACCCCACTGTCATCAAATCAAGTTAACTCACGACAAACCCGTATGCTCCTTCAGCTTTCCCTGGGTGCAGTGTGTGGGGAAGAAAGCACCTTCTTTCCGTGGTGCCAGTGGGTGGGTCAGAAGCACCAAGCTTCATGTTAGTGCAGAATGTCTGTGCCCCAGTCAATGACAAGATGGCCCATCAAGCAGTCACTAATACTAACAGATGTTTGAAAAGCAGGCTTATAACACAAAAAGCTATTCAGGAAAAAAAAGCTCTATGTTCATTTTTAAAATCATGTGACAAGACTTAAAAACCAAAAGCAGGGAGACTCTCGGGGCGCTGCATGGGCACAGCCGCGCAATCATGGGCTGAAAGAGTAAGAGTGGATTAGAGTATGGCACACGAGGGGCAGCTTCATTCTCCTGTCCACGAAGCAGTAAGAGATGGAGTCAACTGGACAGAACCTAACACATGTACCTCATAGTCACACAGCTTGGCACAACTATAAAGTTCAATATTCATAAATGTTAAGGACTTCAGGCAAGTCCCAAATGGGCTGTTTGCTCCACTAGGCCTCAGAAGCAAACAGCCATGTTCAAAAGGTAAAGAGAACTAGGCGCTGAGTAAATCCAAGGGGCTTCACAAAGCTCATGGGAAAATTTCATGATCTTTTTTCTGCCCATGTGTGGATGAGTTTTTTGAAGCCCTCTCATATGCTTCCAGGGGTCCCTGCCTCTAAAGTAACAGCACATCCCTCATTAAATGCTGCCGATCGTAAAGCAGCTGGAAGAGATGCAGCGATTGCTAAATCAGGTGCACGAGGAGTGGTGCGTACACCTGGCAACCATTATTGAAAACTAGTACAAATCATGACGCCCTTGTCATGGATTCACTTGTCTCCCCAAAATAGGTGTCCACTTGGCTGGGTCACAGAAGGTATGTAGTGAATGTGATTATGAGATTGAGCAGTTATGAAACGATGTGGCCTGATATGATCATCCAAGTAGTTGGCATGGGAGTAGAGTAGGACACACACGCTTACTCAGGTCATCGTCCTGGTCTGATGTCAGGGGAGTTTGTGGGAAGCAGAGAACAGGGAGAGAGTGTATACAGATGAATCCTTTATTCTCATTCATTAAGAAGCCTGGCAGGTTGGGTTTCTGGGGTGGAGGGAGGCCTTCACCCTTGTGAGTTGTGAGTTGGAAGTGAGTCCCAATCCCATTCTCATAATTAATATTGTTCCTCACTATATCCTCCCATAATAGTACTACCTTAAGGTTACCTCCTACAAGCACATGGTTGGTTGCTCTGTAGCCTACAGCTTTAACTATAAAGGCAAACATATGCTATTGCCCTCTAGGCTCTGAAGACAGCCACTCCCCCTTACCTCCCCCCGCCCCCCGCGATGGTGTTAGGCTACTTCTCTAATATACTCAGGGACCTTTGGGGTTAGGGTACCGTCCACTTTGTTATGTAAGTGATTACCTTTAATTAGGGGGCCTTGCAAAGCCCCCAAGTGTGTATTAGCCTTGGTTGGAAATATATTCTCTCTCTCTGCACGGACCTGGCTGGTCCTGGAGGTGAGCCCTCGCATGCTTTACCTTGTCTGGTGTCTCTTTAATTTTACCCTCAATAACACAACCGCCCCTTGGACCCATTCGATTGTGGGGGCTGGTACCCCACACTGTATGGCCTTTTATCCTCCAAGAGATTAAAGGAGAGGGAATCAAGGAGACAGAGAGGGGCCTGACTGCCAACAAGAAAGAAGAGCTGGGAGCAAAGTGTGTCCACTGGAGCCAGAGACTCTGTGGAGGACCTCCTAGACCCAGGGGAAGACGGATGCCCAGACTCATGGAGACGACTATGGAATTCCAGGTCCACGGGAGTTGAAAGGCAACAAGGACCTTCCCTCAGAAGTTCACTACAAAGAGAAAGCCTTCCCCTAGAACTAGCAACTAGAATTCGCACATCTAGCCTCACAAACTATGAGAGAAGTGATCTGTTTAGAAGATGGCGTCCAGGTAAAGCCACTGGCCCAGCACTCCAGTTGTTAGACCAGAAAATTAAGAGATTCGTATGAGAAACAAGCACTAGGAGAAAGCAACAGGGCCGACGGTTCCAGAGGGACTTGGGGGGAAGAGGAAGACGGGGAAGGGAGCAGTGAGCAAACAATGAACGCCACAGGCAGGGGAACAACTAGGGAATAAAATCAACAGGGAGGACGTAGAGATCCTGGGGGCGGTGGAGCAACAGCAATCCAGCTGAGAGGAATTCCTAAGAGGCAGAATTAAAGGTGAGTGTGATGGTGGGAAAGGAGGAAGGTAAAAGGAAACAGAGGACAGATCTAGGAAATAAAGCTATGGATAGAAGTATAAACATAGGTGTGTACATATGTACATACATTAATTCATAAAAATAGAGGTACTGGCCTATGTACATATATTTATATGGCATTGAGGTAGTGGGCGAACTTTGGGCCTCTGCTCAAGCCCTCCCTCAAAGCAGGAACACTTGTTCTAACAGCCTAGCATTCTGTGATGCTTACCCTCCCGGCACCTTTGCTGAAGACAAAGTGGGTACATAAGCAACTGTGGTGAAAAAGGTGGATGGTGCCTGACTATCAAAAGATGCAGCATCTGGGCTCTTAGAGGCTTAAAGTTAAACAAGCGGCCATCTAGCAGAGAAGCAACAAGCCCACATGGAAGAAGCACACCTGTGTAATCATGAAATGTCAATGGACCAGATAACAGGCATCAGAAGACCCAAAACAAACAAAAAACATATTGTTGAATATGAGGGGGTCAGAGCAGAGACCCAAAACCCATCTGTAGACAATGGGACATCCCCTCACAGAAGAATCACAAGAAATTGTTGAGTCAACCAGGGTGCAGTACAGCACCAATGAAACACACAATATTCCTCTGGTCCCTGGAAGCTTCCTTATCCCCCAGTCATGACCCCAGTCACGCCTTTCAGTTCTGGCTAAACTGAAGCATGTGTACAGGTACAGACAGATAAGAGCTCACAACAAACAGAATCCAGGTCAGATAAACCCCTCAGGAACAGAAATGGGAGTAGCGAATCCAGGAGTGTAGAGGGAAGGTGGTGGGGATGAGGGAAGAAAAGGGAACCAATCACAATGATTGACACCTTACCACACACACATACACCCCAAGGGGGAAAAACAGGCACGTGGGTGGACACAATAATCAGTGTAAGACTTGAAAAATAATAATTTATAATTTATCAAGGGGTCACGAGGGTGGGAGGGTGGGAAGAGATAAAAAAAAAAAGAGGAGCTGATACCAAGGGCTCAAATAGAATATAAATGTTCAGAAAATGATGGCAATATATATACAATTATGCTTAATACAATTGATGTGTGATACAACTCTTACCACAATCCATACATCCATCGTGTCAAGCACATTTGTATATTTGTTGCCATCATCATTCTCAAGTCAAGACATTTGCTTTCTACTTGAGCCCTTGGTATCAGCCCATTTTTT
The DNA here is from genome assembly GCF_050624435.1 of Tenrec ecaudatus. Taxonomy (NCBI): domain Eukaryota; kingdom Metazoa; phylum Chordata; class Mammalia; order Afrosoricida; family Tenrecidae; genus Tenrec; species Tenrec ecaudatus. The sequence goes on along the minus strand of NC_134541.1, from coordinate 108,192,697 downwards.
CTCCTCCCTCCCCGCCCCTTCTCCCTCATGAACCCTTGATAATTTATAAATTGTTATTATTCTGTCATGTTTTACAGTGTCCGACATCTCCCTTCACCCACTTCTCTGTTGTCGATCCCCCAGGGAGGAGGTTAAATGTAGATCCTTGTGATAGGTTCCCCCTTTATATACCACCCTCCCTCCACCCTGCCAGTATCACCACTCTCACCACTGGTCCTGAAGGGATCATCTGTCCTGGATTCCCTGTGTTTCCAGTTCCTATCCGCATCGGTGTACATCCTCTGGTCTAGCCGGATTTGTAAGGTAGAATTGGGATCATGATAGTGTGGGGGGGAGGAAGCATTTAGGAATAGAGGAAAGTTGTATGTTTCATTGTTGCTACACTGCACCCTGACTGATTGTCTCCTTCCCATGACCCTTCTGCAAAGGGATGTCCAATTGCCTACAGATGGGCTTTGGGTCCCCACTCTGTACTCTCCCTCATTCCCAATGATATGATTTTTTGTTCTTTGATGCTTGATACCTAATCCCTTCAACAGCTCGTGATCCTGATATGTGGATTTTTATAAAAACTGAAGCAAGAGAGAAAATGGCCACCCACATCTAGGCCAGCCTTTACTACCTAGGATAAAATCAAACGTGTATGTGCACCTACACATGCTTACTCTGTGTGAACAGTGCCTCCTTTTGAGTCTCAAGAATGTAGAAGACATGCTTTCCCCACAGCATGTAAACTGAACACACAAGAGACTTGATTTCTTACCCAGCAGCATCATCTCCCCAACATCACTGTCTTCATGCTCTGCAGGGAGCTGTTGAGAAGGGTTCAGGCTTACACATTCCTCTTGAGAGTGGAATACATTCAAATCCTCAACGACCACCAAGTCCTGAAAGAACAACAGGGCCCCTCCCCTTAGTAACCGAGGTTCCTGGACATCCCTGTTGGTAAGAAAGACTTGGACACAAAAATCAAGAGAACACATATGGGGAAGATGAGCAGGCGCTGCAAATACAGGTACAACACACATACAAGAAAATCAGACTCATTGTGGAGCCAATGGAGGAAAGGGGGAAGGGAAGAAAAAACTATTACAGGGGAAAATTAATAATAATAAAGGTTCTTGAGGGGTGAGGTGGGGGAGGGAGAGGGTACAGGGGAGCTGTTATCAAAGAGTTCAAGAAAAAAGAAAATGTTTCAAAACTGATTGTGGTAGCAATTGTACAATACTGCCTGATGTGATTGAACTATGGAATGTTATGATACCTGCAAGAGCTCCCAATAAAATGATTAAAAATTAAAACAAACAAAAAAGAACAGAAGAAAATGTCCAAGGTGGTTGTGACAACCTGGGCCTCTCCTCGGTAACTCAGAAAATGTGTTACAGGTTGAGTTGTGAAGGCAGTGAGAGCAGAGGCAGTGGCACCTTCGGGCAGGAGAGGGAAATCGAACCTACCTCTGGCTTAGCTGTCAAACACTGAGACACCGTCTCCTGCTTCTGATGGGCGTTTTCTCTAGGCATAAACTTCACAGTGGATTGAGGTTGCACTGAAAAAAGAAGTATAGTAGGTGAAAAAAATCAATAGCCCTAATAATGGGGATAACAACTTGAGGCCTTGTCTTTCCTGAGTCCCCAAACCCTAGGGTCCTGAATCTACATGTGGTTTCATTGTGGAAAGACTGACTGCCGAACCTTTCAAACTTTCTCACGGAGATTAGAGGGGCTGGGAGATGCAAAATCTGAAGATGCCCAGAGCAAGCATTCCTGAAATCTCCCATAAACTGGAGTCAATGTGATGCTTCATCAAAATTTCTTTAGCCTAAAAAGATATCTCCCCCGAGAATGTTTGAGTACAATGAACACCAAACTCACTGCCACTGAGTCAATGCTGACTCACAGAGACACCAACACCCTGTTTATTCTGTGGCTTTACATACCCAGAACACCATCTGCTCCAGCTGAGAACATACTTCCTCTTCCCAACAAACATGTCAATGTCATACTTCTTCAATACCCACTATCCTACTTGAATCCATTATCAAGTGAAAAGGAAGCCTTACTCAGCCCCCCATACTGCCTCTTTCATGTCCAGTGAAGTGACATTGGCTTCTCACCTCTACTGATAAGACTTGTGCTCACATCCTTCACAACAACCAAGGTTTCCTTGCCTTTCTGACTCGGGTAGAGTAGAGTCGGCCTGGGCAAGAAGGTGAGGAAGTGCTCCAGCACCAGTTGGTGTATGGTCATGGGCCCACTTGTGGCATCTCGAAGTAGGTCCTGGCCCAACTTGGAATTTGGAGGAACTCGCAGTACAAATGATTGCTTTGGCTTTGGGAGTTTGGGGGCCAACTTTGCAGCCATTGTGCTTTGCAGCCACACTTGCTCTGCAAGACTTCAAGAGCCACTTCTTACTGAAGGAAAGGGCAGACAACCAAGCTGCAGACAAGAGAAACCATGGATTAGCTACATGAACAGGCAAGGCATGACTGTACCCTCAAGAGGTGACCTGGGTGGTGAAATCATGTAAGAGTGAAATTAAGTTGAGTTCTCTGAACAAGGGTCTCTTAGAAATGGCTGAAAGAAAAGAACTTGACCCCGAAAGCCAGAGGATTCCCAAACCCAAAGGGCCCAACTGAAGAGAGCAGACGTCTAAGGGCCATCTTCCTGGGAAACACAGGGTGACCAAGCCAGTGAGACTTGAACTGGTGCTAGTAGAAGACAGAAATTCTTTAAGAGCATCTTGCTTAGAAGTCAGGTTAGCCACTGCAACGTGTCAAATGGTGCCTCTGCACACTTCCCTCGGGTGCCCTTCAGGAGCAGTTGACCCTCCAATTATGCCAATGCTTGCATGTCGGGAAGTAGCCACACATGGCGTGCTGCCTCCTCGCCATTGTCAGAGCCCAGCTAAGAGCGGCAAAGGAAGTCCCACTAGGGCTTTCGACAAGGAGCCCCAAGATCGCAAAGCTCAATGGCAGCATCGCTTGGGGCATGGCCATAGAGTCTACAGGGCCTGTCCCCTGCCACCATCTCAACGGATCCTCAGCCTGGTTCCCTCTCTCACGGACCCTACTCACCTCTCGGGACCTCCGCCGTCGCGGGGCGCTCCGTGAGGACGCAGCCCAAAGACCCAAGAGCAGCGAGCGCCCAGGAAACTAAGCGCGAGAGGGCAAGCCCGACCCTCGCCCTTCGGAGAGCCTTCGCACACCGCTATTGGTGCGCACCGCTGTCAGTTGCGCAGAGAGGCCTTCTGGGAGACCCGGTGCCTCGGTCGTGACGTCACGCCCGGTGCCTCGTTTCCGGCGGGTAAGCCTGGTCTCCCCGCTCGGAGCGAGCCATCGGCGTCTGAGAAGCCGAGGCTCGAGGCCGGCAGGTGGCGCTAACAGCGCCTCGAGGAGGACAGGTGAGCGGCAGCCGCCCTCTCTATGATTCAGCGTAGGAAATGGGACGGCGAGCGCTGGCTCCAGTCCTCCGTGGGACCATGGCGGGCTGGCGCCACGCCCGGTGCGGGTAGGCTCGCGCCAAGGGCGGCTGGGAGATGTAGTGTAATTACGAACTGCCAATGGGAGGCGGCCAGACGCGGCAGTTGGGGCGGGGCCGGACCGAGGCTGAACCGGAAGCTGGCGCTCTGGGACCAGAAGTTCTGCGCAAGAGCGCCGCAGTTTCCGCCTCAGCTTCCGGGGCGGGTGATGACCGCGGCGGTGAAGGGTAGGTGTGTTTTACTATCCTGCTTGAGGAGTGGTCTAGGCTGTCTCTTCGGCCTGTAGGTCTGCACAGGGCAGCTCTTCTCTACTCATCTCATTTGCTTCTCTTTTTAATTTTCAACTTGTATTTTTTAACCTATAGTTCACTGATCAGGCAATTCAGTGCACTAAACATACGTGAAAGAGTTGTGTAATTATCACTACAATCAATTTCAGAGTACCGGTACTTCCGTGTACTCATTATTAGTTCCCCATTTCCCCCAACCTCCTCTGCCCTAACCCTAAGAAACTATTCATTCAGTTGCTGTCTCTAGATTTCTCCAGAATCGTCTGGATTTCATATTCAAAAAAAAAACAACGCCAACAATAAAACAGGGGGAAAAAACCTCAATTGAAAACAGAATTATAAAAACTAGAACAAAATTTAAATGAGTTAAAAGGGAGAACAAATGATAGAATTTTAACCAAACTACATCAACATTAGTCAACTTTCCAATGCACAGGTCAGATGACTGCTAGACTTCTTTCCAGATGTGCCCCAGTTCACACCTCTATAGGAAGAAATGAGAGTGTCACCCTCCATCATTTCAAGCACGGGATACTATGACTACTTTTAATATTTGCTAATTTGGCTTACAAGGAATATCTCACTGGGTTTAGTTTTCATTTCCCTTTCTGAACTTCTTTCTAAGTTTATTAGCTGTTATATTTTAACTTTCAAAGAAATTCTACTCCATTCCCAACTCCACCCTCCAACACAGACTTAACAGCATGTTTCCCTTGGTGTTATTTTTATGCAAGGTTTGTTCCCCATTGAGACAATGGAACACCTGAAGGACAGATATTCCCTTGTTGATTGTGCTACACCAGCCTCAAGCAGGATGACAGAAGTAAAAATATAAATGAACGCCTTCCCTTAACCTTAACTGTGGCAGTTTACTTAACCGTACTGAAATTTTGTTATAAAAAAGATGTCTCAAAACTGCTACCAATAATTTCAAAACAATAAAATAGGGAATGACTGCCTTTTCAGGCATCAAATTTTACTAAAATTTAAAATTTTATTATTTTTACTAAAATCTTCCTTTAATCAAAGTTATATGGGTTGAACTAAAAAATCATGTCGGGTGGTTCCTATTCATGGCAACCGCAGATAGTGTGCAGCCTGGTGTGTATCAGATTTGATCCAGAGCCTTCACGTGGCTGATTTTTCCAAAGTAGACTCCAAGACCTCCCTAGGCCCCTCTGGGTGGACTCTCAACTTTTCGTTAGCGTCAGCTGCAATAGTTTGCATCCCCACAGACTCTATGCATTGGGCTCTTGGAGTTGGTGCTGTTGGATTGATTCCAATTCACAGGGAGCATGTGTGACTGGGTGGCAGTCCCCCATCAGGTTGTAAGCTGTAGTCTTTGTGGGAGCAGATCCTAGGTCTGTCTCGAACATAGCCACTGGGGTGGTTCGAATTGATAACCTTTTGGTTAACAGATAAGCATTTAACTGTTGTACCACCAGTAGACAATAGCAACAAATAACAAGTGTGGAAATTGGCAACATATATAGGAAAGTATTTCAATTGAGTATCAAATAGATGGTGCTGGCAAAAATTCTCTATTATGAGATAGGAAGAAATCCCCTTCTTTATACCACATATGAAAGTGAAATTTAATAAACATGTAAGAGGACATGAAGTTTAATGGGGTAAAAGTAGAAAGTAAAATAATATTCAAAATATTTAACAGCCTGGGCAGTTAAATAATAGACTAGAAAATAATTTTTAAACAAGCCAAATAAAGAATTGGATACTCACTATAGAAAGGGTTCAAGTAGAACCCTTGAATGATGATGGCAACAAATGTACAAATGTGCTGGACACAATGGATGGATGTGATAAGCTTTGTATGAGCCCCCAATAAAATGATTTTTAGGTACATCCCCCCCTTCCTATGATGTGTATGCCTATTGTACTGCCCCTTCCTATGACGAATGGTTACCTGTAATCACGCCCAAGTAGAGATAACCTTTGGTTAACAATAAAATAGGGGCTCTCCTGCTCTCGCTCTTGGGACTTTCTTCATGAGGACCACCAAATGGGGCTAAGGTGAGCATGCTACCATGAAAAAAATGACTTTTTTTTTTAAAGATAATGGAAAAAAGAAAGAGCTCCCACAAACTGATAAAACACAGCTATTCCACAGGGAAGAAAAATCAAATGGTCATCAACATTTGAAAAGGTGCTTAACCACACTATTAATCAGGATTATCACATTAACTAAAGATATAATTTTTTACCTATCAAACAATGTAGGTGGGAAAATAGGCACTTTCATTGCTAATGAAATGTGTGCAGTGAAAAGTCATTTTGTGATATATATTAAAAGTACATGTACAATGTGCTTGACTCGATGGATGGATGGATGGTGATGAGTTCTACGAGCCACCAATAAAATGATTAGTGGCTTGTACAACTCATCACCATCCATCCAGCCATCCTTCGAGCCAAGCACATTTGTACCTATGTTGCCATCATCATTCTCAAAACATTTGCTTTCTACTTGAGCCCTTGTTATCAGCTCATTTTCCCCTCCCTCCCCGCTCCCCCTAAAATGATTTTTTTAAGTACATGTACCCTTTGATTTCATACTCTCAGCTAGGAATCTTACTCGGTGCTTCCACTGGAACTCAGCACCTTATTCACAACAGAACTAAATGCTTCCAGGTCCTGGATCCTCTAAACAAATCATGGTTACACTTGAACTTGTTACAGCCACTGTGCCAATGCATCTTGTTGAGGGGCATTTTCTCTACCACCAACCCTCTATCAGGCCTGACGTCCTTCTCCAAGTCTGGGCCCTCCTGACAACATGTCCAAAGAAAATGAGACTAAGTCTTATCATTCTGGCTTCTCAAGAGCACTCCAGGTACACCTCTTCCAAGACAGATAGCTTCAATCTTCTGGCAGTTGATTCAATATTCTTTGTCAACACTGTGATTTTAAAATGTATCGATTCTCCAGTTTTCTTAATCATTGTCTACCTTTCACAGGCATAGAAAATTACAAAAGCTGGGGTCAGTTGCCCCATTATCTACCACTTGTCTGTCCATTTTTCAAACTATGATGGCTTGTGTGTAGTGTTGGTAAAAGTTATGCCACTAGTATTTCAAATATTCTAATCACCAAAGGTAGACAAGTTTTGATAGAATTTAAAGACTAGAAAGAAGGACCTTGCATATCAACTTCCAAAAAAATGTAGCCAGTGAAAACTTTATGGAACACAACCTTAAATTGACGAGTGCTGGAAGATGAGCCGCTGGGAAGGTCGGCTCTAGAAATTAAAGCACAGTCAATGATGAACAGGAACAGTTTCTCTTGTCGTGGGCAGTGATCATGAGGAAAGAAATGGTTCGTTGGAATATTACACTAGAATCAATGTTCTAGAATATTACACAGCTATTAAAAATGGATCAGAACAATGTGTAGATCTGGAGAGATACAAAATATTCAGCAAGTTCAGAGCTATGTGCTGTGGCAGGTACATAATCTGTCAGTTTGAGCAAAGGGGTGGAATCTAGCCTGTCAATCAGGTCATAGCCAACGATTCTTCTGTGTGGACCTGGACTTCCGAGAATTCTGGAAACTCCTGTCTTCCTCCCTGGAGGTAGGACATGCACTCTCTCTGCTTCATATTCTGTTGACAAGCCACATGGAGCTATGCTGATGGCAGCCAGAGCCCTGGAGCTGGAGGAAACTTATGGAGAATCATGCCAGCACTGAGATGCTTCCACAAGACTTTCACCCACTGGCCTGTGATCTTCCTGTTAAAAACATCATTGCATGTGCCGCGTTAAGTCTGTAGGAGAATTTATGGACTAGTATTGGATTTATGGGGTAATATCGAACTTATGGACTTGATCTGGACTGGGACGGGATGTTTTCTTAATATACAAATACTCTTGGATATAAAACTCTATCATACACACATAAGTGTCTCTGGATTTGTTTCTCTAGTCAACCCAGACTAACACATAATTAAAATTTTGGAGCAACAGAAAATACTCTGAAGATGTGTATGGTTGCATGAAGAAAGACATACCAGACTATAAAATGTTAGCGCATGTGGAAAATAGGGCTAAAAGGGAAAGTAAACCTCTTTGCGTTGAGTAATTTCATTGAATTAGAAAAAGTCAACCTAACTTTAAAAAAGCCATAAAAATCTTAAAGGCTAAATAGAATGGTAGCGTTTTCTTGTTTGGGGTTGTTGTTTTTTAATGATATCCTGCTTTATATCAGATCTTAACGTAAGGGTATAAATCTATAAAACACCTGTAACATGAAGAAAAAGATAACTGTCACTTTTAATTAAAGAGATGAAATACAGTAAGAATTGCAAACAGTCAATGTTCTCAAAGCAAATTGATAACAATAGTTTATTTTTTACAGTTAAATATAAGCTTTGTAAAATGTTTGATGCTAGCTTCAGTGATAGTATAGCTTCGCTTGATTTTTTTAAATTGGTTAAACAAAGGATAGTATGTGTCCAAATAATGGAGTCCAAAGGAGCCACTTAAAAGAGAGAAAAACAATGAAACGGCAAGATATAAAATAGTATATAATATGATGTGATTTTAAAAATAAATCACAACTTATTTGCTTTTGCTTTAAACTGGAAGAATGTACAAGCAGTGGATATCTCGTAAGGAGAAGGATTAAGATATTTTCACTTTTTATCTTTTATCAATTTCTTATTTCCAAATAATATGTTACCTTTTTCATTTTAAAAACCCCATATGTTGGAAAGATGAATCAATAACTTAATATTCAATTAGAAGGAAGTAAGATAAAGTAAAGAAGTAAATCCTATTTAGAAAACATTAAATCCAAATAAAACCCATAAAAAGGTTCCACTCACGCAGCTAGCTATGATATGGAGAGAAAGAGAACACATACTGGTGAGAACGTGCCAAGACTGGCACCTTCACACATTGATGGGGAAAGTGTAAAATGGTGAAGTCATCTTGAGAAACATGTTGGAAATGCCTCCAAAAGTTAACACAGAATTACCATAAGGTCCACAAATCCTACTCCATGGTGTAGCCAAGAGAAATTAAAACATGCTTCCATAAAACCTTGTACATAAATGCTCCTAGCACTGTTCATAATTGCCAAAAAGCGGGGAAAGCCAAGTGTTCATCAACTGATGAATGAGGAAACCCTAGTGGTGCACCCATTGAGCTGCCAAGTGCGAGATCAGCAGTTCAAGCCCACCAGTTGCTGCTTGAGAGAAAGGTGAGCCTGACTGCTCTTGGGAAGACTTAAAGGGTATGGTTGCTATGAGTGAGAACCAACTCGATGCCAGTGGGTTTGTTTACTTTTTAGGATGCGTTAGGTGAGGGATTACACATTGGATCATCTGTGACATGTTCAATTGTTTCAATCCCTACTGCTTACTTTCCTACTTTATAAATTGGGGTGAGGGTAGGGACAGGCAAGAAATACAACACTCATCGTTTCATGGGCCCTCAGATTTTCCAATACAGACCAACTCAGAAACCAAAACCCACTGCCATCAAGCTGATTCCAACACACAGTAACCCTGTACGACAGAGCAGAACTGCTCCATAGGGTGGCCAATACTGTCAGTCTTCATGGAAGCCGACTGTCATCTGTCTCCCTCGGAGGGGCTGGTGGATTTAAATGGCCGATTTTTCATTTAAAAGCCTAATGCTTAACCCCACCCCATCACCAGAGTTAATCCCACTTGGAATATGAGTCAATGTTTTGCCAACCATAGCAGTCCCCATCTGATATTCAGTAGTAGGGAAATGGGATCCCACGGCTGTCAACTAAATGGCAGTCAATGTAATTATGACCAAATTTCCTAGTGGATTTATTGAAAGGACCAAGTTAGTGCTCATAAGAGCCTGAGCTGATTAATCCAGGTATAAAATACTTTTGTAAACAACCCAGTCTGCTTCAGTTTTCTCCCAGCTTCCTCTTCCTCTTGACAGGCAAGTTTAGAATAAGGTGACACACTCAGAGGGAAAATGAGAGCCAAATCTTCTGCCTTAGGAGCAGCAGAAGGTGCTAAGTCATACAAGTGTTTATTAAGCAACAACCACGCACTTCCTCCTGTGAAACCCGCTATACGTCATTAGTGCTTATGGTTTACCAATGTTTGTGTCTCTAGGTTACCTCTGCTACAGTCGCTGTGGGCACAGGGACCGTTTTCATATTATTATAATACCTGCAGCCCTTGGCACCCAGATGTCCAACAGTGATGGTTGTGTGCATGAATGTGAGATACAGGGCTGGGTACGGGAAGAACTGCAACGTGTTTGGCACTTCGTGCTGTCCCTGAACACACACTGGACAGGTGGTCAGGGGCTGAAGATAGGTTGAAGGGGCGCCGGGGATGAGCAATGTGAACGTGTAGCTGTGAGAGCTGGCTGTCGCGTTGTGCAAAGCAATGTCTCCAGACAGATACCCACCGTGGTGGTGGCTCCCTCACCCACCGGCGGGCAGGGGGTAAGGTGGAGACCTGATACTTATTTGCATTATCATCATCAACAGCCAGGAGCCATTCTCAGGCGACAGCCATGATCCCCTTCTAGCTCATAGACACTTCGCACACTCCCAGGATGCAGCAGGTCTCGTCTCCCACGTCCACTTCCCAGTACTGACAGCAGAGAGGAAGGTCGGAGAGCCCAGGGCCAGAAGGCAGCTATGGAACCTTCCTGGGCCCTCAGGCAAATGGTCATAGTTTTCACAGGTCTCATGCTCTTCAGCCCATCAGAGAAGATAGGTTGGGATGGGATCTTTCTGCATCCTCCGGAATCACATCAACTGCAGAGAGAGTCAAGATACGCAGCTCGTGGTCCATGGGAAGCATCCCCAAGGGTTCTCCCACCTCCAGGACACATGAGTGTGACTGCTCTTCTGAACCCAGTAGGGGAGGACATCAGGAGTCCAAGGCCACGTGCCAGGACCTGGGCACTTACCTTCCTGTACCCGAGCAACTGTCAGTCCTGGAGCTACAGAGCAAACGGAAAGGGGAACACATCGTGAACATTCTCGGTCAGACACTAAAGCCACCCGATGGAGCCCTGGTTGATAGCAGTTAAGCATCTGGCTGTTAAGCCGAAGTTTGGTAGTTCAGATCTGCCCTGCAGCTGCACAGAAAAAAGACCTGGCAATCTGTCACCGCATCAAGTCAATTCTGACTCGTGACGACCCTGTGGGACAGGGTAGACCTGCTCCTGTGGGTTTCAGAACCTGTAACTCCTTATGGGACTAGAACGCTCTCTTTCTCCCTTGGAGCACCTGATGGTTTCGAACTGCAGACCTTGTGGATGGCAGCCCAATGCATAACCACTACACCAGTAGGGCCACCACAGCCCCCAAACAAGAGTTTCTGGGGGAAATTCTTCGCTGTCACCTGGCGCCCCTATAAATCAATTCTCTGTCATATAACATTGATCTACCCTTGGTCTCCAGAACCAGGAAAGATAGTAATACCCCCATTCACACACTCAGAGAGAGCACCACTGCCCAGCTAACTCAGCTCTCTTCATACTCTGCTAGTCAGATGAATGAACCCGGCAGGATGACTGAGGCACGGGGGATTATCCACAGAGCCAGCCAGGGCCTTTCCTGGCTGACTCCTGCTCTGCTCTAGCTGTCTCTCTGTCCATTAGGCCCAGTCATCAACCACATAGGGACTGTTGCACTAATACCTGGTCACTGTGCTCAACAAGGAACGTTTCCATTTCTGAACGCAGGTTTTCTAAAGGGAAAAAGGAGAAAAGAGAAACCTGAGTTAGATTCCCAGCTAGGGAGGGTCAGGGAGAGGCTATGGGGAGAGGGAGAAAGGGAAAGGGGGGCGTCTGGGCTGAGGGGGGTCTTCCACCTGCCTCCCACCCACTAACCTGAGAAGCGCTTCATACTCTTCTCCACAAACTCAGACTTATGGTAGAAGAGGTGGAGTTTCTCTTTCACTTCTGAAGGGGTGGCCCATGGCTCCGGGACAGTCGCAGTCTTGGCCCTGGATATAAGAGACTATTGGCTGGCGAAACGGAGACCATGGGGGCAGTCTCTGTGAGCTCAGAGGTCTCTGTGGACACTGAGCTCTACACACCGATCCTCAGCTCTGACCAGAGGCTGGAGTCACCTTGGGAGGATGTTCACCTTGCCATCTGGGTCCCACCCACAGAGGCTCGGCTTTCATTGGTACGGTATGGGCTTGGCATGGGGGTTTGCAAAGCTCCCAGGTAATTTCAGCCATGTCAGAGACACCCCCCCCAAACCCCCTGCTTCTTTGTAGGCCCACTCTCTCCACCTTCCCTCTCTCCCCTGCCTGCTGGGCTGAGGCTGCATCCCCTCCACCAACCTCCCAGAACCAGCAGACACCGCTGGCCCATGCATCTTCCCTGAGGCCATAGTGCAGGAAGTCCTGCCCCATCCCTAGCCTACAGCTTGGCGTTCTCATTCCATCGCCTTCCAGCTGCCCCCTGACCAGTCTCCCACATAACCCTCAACAGCCCGAAGGTGTGAGCTGTAGGAGTTTCTCCTTCCTAGGACCATCCCACAAGTACAGGGCATCCAGGGCACCTCTCAGGACATCTCTGTACCTCTGCAGGGTGACTCCAATGTCCTAGGAGAGAAAAGAGGGAAGCTCTCAGTTACTAGGATCCTGGGAGCAGTAGTGACCCCCAGCCTCTCCTCCTGGACAGCAGGGCTGCTCCCAGGGCTTCCCCCCTGGAGTGTCAGCTAAACAGAAGCCCTTCTGAAGTCGCAGCCCCCACTCAATGCCCTACCTACCATTTGCCCTGCCCCTCACCCCCCGCCAGCCTGCTAAGCTCTTCTGAAGACGCCTGAAGTCCCCACAATGCTAGATTACTCAGGTACCTCCAAGTCACTGAAGGGTCTGAACACAAGAAATGTGTGTCACCAAGATCAAGGGCCCACCCCCTCCATGTTCCCTAGGCTCAAACAAGCTGTACAGCCATGCTAGGCCCTAGGTCATCTTGACAAGGGGTACCAGGGTGCCAGGGCCATACACACCTGCATAAGACCCCATGCTGGCTGGCACTGCTTGGTCTCCAGCTCGCCAATGAGCTCGTCGAGAAGTGCAATGTCCCGGGATACCCGGCTGTCATACTTCTCCCCGGCCTGGCCAATGGTCTGCCCCAGCTCCTCCAGCCGGGCCACAAACAGCTGCTCCTGCTTCTCCAGGAAGTGGCACAGCTGCTGCATCTGGCACCGGACCTTCTCCTTCTGGTTCTCCATCTGTTTCTGGGGGGGCAGACAGAGATGGGGTGGGCTGTGTCATGGAGTAAAGGTATATAGCCAGGGGCTCCCCACAAGCCCACCTCCTGGGTGTGGATCATAAGCAGGCTGCTTCAGCCTCACAGAGCCTAAATTCCAGAGGGAGGCAGAGCCATAAAGAACCTCCCTGAACAGTTTGAGACTGATGGGACCGGCTCTTGTAAAATGGTCGGAAACCTGGTGCCACCTCCATTTTTCCCTGAAAGCCATTGGGGAGGCCGGCAGAGGCATAAGGTGGTGACTACCCACGGAGGCATTCCTGGGAGAAAGAGACTCCCTGCCCCTGCAGAGGGTGGACACCTCTCGGGGAAGGTCTTGTATAAAGAGCTTCTGGTTGGGAACAGTCTATCTCTGCGTTGGTGAACTTGGCCTCCACCACACTGGCACATCAGTAGCTTTGCCACCACTACCCTTTTTCTCACTAAAAAGGTTCTTCAGACAGGTGGGGTACCTTCCACCTTCAGACCCTCTAAGAGCTTAGAAAGTCTTAAAAACAAACAGTATCTTCTTGTGTTGCTTTGAGTGCCTTCCTGAAAGGCAGACCCTCTTCTCTCACTTTCCTAGGTTCCCTAGAGCAGCCCAGCTCCTGCCTTACTCTCCTGGGGCATCCCTGATTTCTGCCCCATCAGTCAGTTCCCAGTCAGCCAGGTTTCTCTTACTAGAATTCATGAGTTTCCTAAAGTCATGCCTGGCTCAGAAAGAGGATTCCTACCTAATTCTACCCTTTGCTGCCTTTGCCCATTACCTGTGAGGTGTAGTGGGCAGACTTGATTTGGCTTACCATATCTCAGAGAGGAAGGCAAGAGTCCAACCAACAAAATGTCTTAAGACAAGCCTAGGCTCTGGGTGGTTCTAGGGATGGGAACTGCTACTTCCAGAGAAACGTGAAGCAACATGCAGCAAAAAACAAAGGGCCAGACACATGGCCAAGAAGCCAGATACCAGCTCAGCTGAAGACGGACAATACATTGTACTGACTATAGTTTGTAGCATGGCAAAATCCTACTTCGAAAGCAAATATCTATTTGAATTATTAAAATAAATGTTGTGGTAGGATTTTTTTTTCATTTCAGACAACAGTAACTATCACAAAAATAATATAGAGGTGTTTCAAGTTAAAGCATCTCTACTCTCCCTCTCCGGTGCCATTCCACAGCAGGACCCGTGGGCGGGGTGGGGAGGGGGCATGCTTTCTGTAAGCATTTCGGGGGGATGTGAGAAAGGGAGGTGGGGTCCTTGGAGATGATCCCTCCCTGGTAGAGGTATGGTCCTTCCTTGACAGGGTCAAGCTCATCCTTGCAGGTCGGTCTCCTCCCCGCTCTCCAGGAGCTGGTGATCACCGTGCCTGTGCTCCTCTCTGCTTCCTCAAGAACCAGATTGGAATGCTGGAGACGCCCCTAGGCTCTCACTCTCGGCCGCTCTCGCTCTGCAGGGGTGAGCCTGGGCCCTGCCTGGTCTTACCAAGAAGTTGGCTGTCTCCTTATCCCCCTGGTATTTCTGCTCTTGCCCAGCCTTTCTCAATTCCTTCAGATGCTCCAGCTGCCAGTGAATTTGCTCCTGGGGGAGGAAAAAAAAAGAGCATTCAATGAAAAACCTCCGCGGATCCCAGCCTCTATTGCTGGTGCCAAGCCTTGAGGGGAAACGTCTGCCCCTGGGAGCAAGGTTGAGGGCAGAGAAAGATAGGTACTTGGGAAAGAGGAGGAATGACTCCATTGTGAAGGGAGATGGGGCCAAGAGATGGTGAGCTAGAGGGTCCCACTGACTTCCTGTGAGCTCCTGGGTTCAACTAGACCTGAAGTCAGTTGTTCCTGGGGCCTCTGACCTACATATCCAGTCAATTCCATCTGTGCCGCAATGGCTTGCACTATGTTTGTCATTGGCAGCCCCACAAGTCCTGACTGATGCACCAACCTCCAGGAGTACTCAGAAAAGGAAGCAAGGCCAGGTGGATCCCAGTGCCCAGCAGAGAAAGGCCCCCAGGCAGAGAAGACCTACCTGGTATTCCAGAGCAGCCTCCTCAATGGGGCGCACCTGGTGGCCTCGGTGCTCCTGACTCAGGTTGCAGATAAGACAGACAGGCTGGCTGTGCTCCTCGCAGAAGAGCAGGCAGGGCTGTTGCTTGTGCCGCTCACACTGGGGTGGGGGCTCAGAGCTGAGACTTCGTAGCAACTGTTGCTGCTTGGGGAGCGGGCCCTGACTTCGGGGGCAGCTGAGAGAGTGTTTGCCAGATGAGGCCCTGTGCTCCCCAGAGCAGCCGCTAGAACCATGCACACAGAAACCACCGACTGGATCTTCTTCCTGCAATGTCCCTGGAGACAAAGCGGTGGGAAAATCACCAGAGTGGCAAACCCAAAGGGTTACATCTACCTCTGAGAGACATCAGTGCTCAGGAAGATGCAGACCACATCCTCACTCCCACCCACCAGACTCCCATTGAGAAAGGCAGAAAACATGCCATGATTCCCAAGACCTGGAATGCCTGGGCATTTAATGACTAGTGGGCCTTTGTTACAAGTTCTCCATCATATGCTGATCTAGCAGGTGACATGAAAGAGTAAGACACTTCAATCCGTGTTGGGCTTTGCTCCTTAAGTCCACCCCAAGTTGTGCAGAACTAGACAGGGGGTTCCCGGTAGGCAGCCATATCCCCAGCTCCAACAGAAAAGCTACACTTGGTGTGTGTTTATTCTTCATTCAAACAAATGGACTGCTAACGTCCAAGTTGAAGAAATAGTCCATGAAAAGGAAGAAGGGGTAAACTCCCCTTGAGGACATAACAGTTATGAAGGGCTCTGACCGAGACCTCAATTACAACTTCATACAGCAGAGATAGGAGGAGATACACGGCGAAATGGCCAGAAGCACACTCGGTCCACAACTGTCGTCTCCTCCTCCCGCTCTCCTTCCATTTCCAGGAACTCACACTGCCTCTCTTAAGTAAAACCACTTCCGGGTGTCCTCCAAATGACTATTACCCCCTCCTTCCCTCCTGACAGAATCCATGATTGCTCCCTTCTGCCTCCCCAAATGTCTCCGCCTCTCTGGCAGCCAAGTGTGGCCATCATCTGACCATCTTCTGGCCAGAGGGATGGAAAGGGAGGTGTCCTAAGCTCTTGGAAGGTCCTCAAAGTGACCACTTGCACTTTGTCCACACTCATTCTCCCTTGTCTCTAGAATAAGTGAGCTTGAGAGCAGCCTCGGGGGGGCTGGGCACCCAGCAGGAGCTTAGCTCCCTGATCCACGGAATGCTCTGTCCGGGGCTGCGCTTGTGAATCATTTCTGTGAACAGTGAAGGAAGCCATCGTACGTGGACGTTCCGGCATTCTCGACCAGACCTAATCCCAATGACTGCTCCATCAATAAAAGGGGCCTACGAGTTGTAGTGGGACCTAGGGTTATGGTGGCATCATGGTGACAAGTTGGGCTGCCAACCACCAGGTCAGCCATTCAAAACTGCCAGCTGCTCCGCAGGAGAGAAACAGGGCTCTCTCCTCCTGTAAAGAGCGAAAGTCTCAGACACTCATTGGGGCATTCTGCTCTGCTCTGTGGGGTAGGAATCGACAGTATGGCACTCGGAGGGTTAATGGGGTTTCCCAGAATGCCTCATCCTGTGAAGTGGCTGGTGGGTTTGAAATGCTGGCTTTTTGCTTATTAGCCAAGCGCTTTAACCACTGCATCCTCGGGCGCCTATTTGATGAGGAAGAGTTCTTTTTGCCCAATCGCTCTCACATTCCTATCAGGGGGCCGGGAAGCCCTTGGAATTCTAAAGAACCCACTGGGATTTGATGAGATCTTTTCCAAAGACATGCGCACAGACTGCATCAGATGCCAAAGGAGGTGAGGCCCTCTGCTCCCGGATCCCAGTGATGGGAATAGGCAGCCTCTCCCTGCAATTGTGTAGGTCATTTCAGGTAGTTACTGTTGTGTGTGCCTTGGAGTCGATCCGACTCACAGTTCATGGAGAACTGCCCCATGTGGGTTTCCTAGGCTATAATCTTTATGAGATGGAACGCCAAGTCTTATCTCCCACGGAGCCACTGATGACCTGGAGCTGTTGGCCTTTTGGACAGCCGCGGAGCACTGACTCCTGCACTTCCAGCACGCCCACTGATAAAGACATACGGAGACCAAAGGATACTACCTTTACAGACCACCGTGTCTAAAGACGCGAGGTGTCCGGGATTCTGGAGTCCTTTCTTCCCCAAAGATGGGGCCGTTTCTGGATGTGAAGGTTCACAGAACAGCCCAGGGGCCTCTGAACTCCCAATTCCATTTTCCTCCAAGGGTGCCGTGGCGGCTTGATGCTCCCCTCCGGTCAAGGACACATTGGTGAGGGCGCTCCTTAATGCATCCTGCTCTTGGATCATGGAATGTTCTAGACCCCTGGAGTCTTTCTCTGGCACCCCAGGAGCCTCCTCAGCCCCTAGAACGGCCACTGTGCCTGCTGTCACAATTTTTACGTTCGTTAGAGTCCGGAGAGTTTCTGGGTTAAGAGGTCCTCTCTCTCCAGAAGGAATGGCAAATTCCAGACTTTTGGGTCGCTTCTTGGCTGCAGCTTTCTCATACACGGGCCGCCTCAGGGACCCCGAGAATGAGTGGCTGCAGAGATCCTGCAGCCTGCTGGTGGAGTTTGCATTCCTGGGCAGCCTGGGGCTGTGGAGGCAACCCTTCTCACCAGGCAGCCAGGCTGAAGACAGGGCCGGGCCTCTCCTGGAAGGGGGAGTCATGCTCCTGGCCCCTGGCTTGCCCTGCTTGTCCAGGCTTTGATCTCTCCACCTGTCCTGGCTCTTCTTCTGAGGCCCCCTCCCAGCCTCGGCCTGGCCAGTGTGCAGACTGGCTCCTCCGTCACCACTTCGTGGCGGTCCATCACCTTCCAGGCCATCTGGTATCTTCAGACCCTTGGGCTTGCTCTCCCCCGAGGAAGTGTCTGGGCCGCTCTCTTGCGGGAGGCAATCTGAAAAACAACGAGTCGCAAAGATGTGACAAAGGCCCTGTTTGGGGCAGAGGGCCGGAGGGAGGGGGCAGAAAGAATGACCCTCCTCAGACTGAGAGACAGGAGCACTTTGAACTTTCTAGGAGAGCAGCAGGTGCGTGCTTTAAGAACGTGCGGATTATGTGCTGTACATTTCTCAAGTGTTGTTTTTATCAAAAACTTAAAGCAAGAGAAGTTGTATCAAATGAGGTCTTACACAAAACTCCCACAAAGAAATAAAGCCCCACATTTATTGGAGTAGCATTATTTACAACGATGTTGTTTCATGCCATAGAGCAGCGGTTCTCCCCCTTCCTCACGCCGCGACCCTTTCAGACAGCTCCTCATGTGGTGATGACCCCAACCATAAAGTTATCTTCGTTGTCCCTTCATCACTGTCATTTTGCTACTGTTATGAATCAGGTGACCCCTGTGAAAGGGTCCTTCGATCCCCCAAAGGGGTCACGACCCACAGGTTGAGAACCACGGCCCTAGAGCTTTGATTCTCACGCAAAGCGGCTGCACACGACACAGCAGAATAGCCCCAGGGGGCTTCCTGAGCTGCCATCTTTTTTTTTTAAGAGAAAAATCAAGTTTTATTAGTATAAAGATCCAAAGGGAAAGCAGAACTTTGAAAAACATTTACTATAAAAACCCAACAGCATTTTTAAGAATCTCTTTCCTATTTAGAAAATAGTCATAATGCATTATTTTCCATTATTATTAAAAGATCGTTTTATTGAGGGTTCTTACAACTCTTATAACAATCCACACATCAATTGTATCAGGCATATTTGTACATAAGTTGCCATCATTCTTTTCTAGACATTTACTTTCTATTGAGCTCTTGGTATCAGCTCCTCTTTTTTCCCTCCCTCCCCCCCAACCCTCATGACCTCTTGATAGATTATAAATTATTACTTTCATATCTCACACCGACCGCTTTCTCCCTTCTCCCATGGTTTCTGTTGTTCCTCCTCCTGGAGGGGTGTGTTTGGTAATGTGATGATCATTGTGATCAGTTTCCCCTTCCACACATTCCCACCCCCACCCCCATTCCCCTACCTTTCTGGTTATCGCTGATTCCCATACCTATTCCAGGATTCTGTGTGTCGTTAGCTCTTATCTCTTATCAGTATCTGTGCACATGCTCTGGTGTAGGCCAAAGTGAGAGGCAGCACTGGGGTCATGATAGTGGGGAGGTGAGGAAGCCTCAAGGGATCAGAAGAATACTGTGTGCTTTATCGGTTTACTTCGCCTTGGTTGGCTCATCCCTTCCCTGTGACCTTTCCGTGGGGGGATTTCCTGGGCTATATTCTTTAAAAGAGTTAAATCTTTTCTCCCTCAGATCCGATGGCAGGTTTGGCAGATACGATTGATAACCTGTTGGTTAGTAGCCAAGCCACCAAACCAAACCTGTCAAGATCATCTCAGATCATAGCAACCGTGCAGAAAAAACCCATAGAATTTCCAAAATAGTACATCTTCGTGGCAGCGAACCGTTTCATCTTTTTCCCACAGACTGGCTGGAGGCCAAGCACTTAACCACTATGCCACCAGAGCTCCCGCGAAGCCACCCTGGGCCTTTAGTCACCTGCTCGAAGCATAAGATTCACTTCTTACAAAATCGACCAAAGAAAAAATTCATGTACCCCAAGTTTTGAAATACAGACTTTTTTCTGGATTTTTCATTGATAGCATGATCTAAAGGTCTCCATTCACACAGATGAGTAAATGCACTCAGGATGCTGTGTAATGAAACAAAAACAGTAGGAGAGGCTACATGCCTCTGTCTCCACAAAAATCAGTTCAACTCCATCCAGCACAGGCCAGTGACACTGGTTAAAATTTGGAGTTAATAATGGCACCTTTCAGTAAGAATTTGCTCATCATTTGCCAAGTTTGAAATGCAACAAAATTTGACTCAAGTACTTGCTTGAAAAATAAATTCCAGGAAACCGACTCAGAGTAACCCTTTATGACGGAGTAGCACTGCCCCTGTGGGTGTCGTGATGGTAAATCTTTAAGGCAGTAGAAAATCTCATTTTTCTCCTGAGGAGCTGCTGGTGGCTTCGAACTACAATCCTTTTGGTTCACAGCCTAACTTATAACCACTATGTCACCAGGACTCCAGTGATGCCTCAGCTGTCAAATGCAATTTGCTCCAAACTTGTGTTAAATACCAAAAAGTTTGAGAACTGCACACATTTTTCCCATAAGAAATCATGAAAACCAAATAATTGGTTCTCAGGCACCAAAACTACACGTAGAAATTCCATTTTCTAGAATTCTGAATCACTGTGGCAAGTCTTTGCATTTTCCGTTTCTTTGGTCTTTTGTTTCTGTGTGTTTTCCAGTATATGAGATCCAGGATGGGTGAATCTAGAGTCACTGGATTCATATTTTTTGGGGGGTCTGGCAGGAGAGGTTGGGCAGAAATGGGGAGCTAATAACAAGGAGTATAAGAAAGAAGTGAATTTTCTAAAATTGATTGTGGTAATGATTGTAAAACTCTTCATGATATGACTGAACTATTAAATTGTATGATACGTGGCTTATGTCCCAATAAAACTTTTTTAATTACATAAATAAAGCTGTAATAAGTACCTTAACTTGGGGTTTTAAAAAGCTCTTATTAAAATTGCTGTATAGTTGTTTACCATAATTTGCTATTGGCTTTCTAGGGGAAACTTTTGGTAAGTTAACAAAACAGGCACAAGAACTGATGAGAACCCCTAAACATAGTATTAATAACTGGATTTTTCAAACATGGAAAGGTTATTTAACTATCTGTGCATCATATTACAGCAGAAGCAGAAACTTTCTAATTTATAACTCTGACAAGAAGAGAACATTCGTAGGTTATTTGAATTACTCTACTTCATGGAAACACACGGAAAGCATCTGTAACGTATTCTAAAGATCTGGAAATAGAAGAAAGCTCTAAACTCTGGAGATTAAAAGCAGCAACAACAACAAAAACTGACTTTATTTTAGGCCCACAGGGAAATAAAATCTCAAAATCTGATGAGGCAGTTCTACTTCATTACATAGAATCACCGTGAGTCAAAAACAACTCCATGGGTCGTGAAGAGGAAACAAATTAGAGGGTAACAATAAGATTGCAACTCAGCCCCTATCAATATGCCCTTTTTGCTAACACAACAAAACCTAGTCACAGATGAAGTGAAGAGTTCTCTAATATAAGGGGCTCTATCTCCTGCCTCTCTTGATCTGGACAACAGCATCTCTGCCTTTTCTGTTTGTTTTTAATTTTAAGTCATTTAGAATACATACATCTGAACAAGCCCTCCTTCTCTGACC
Source organism: Tenrec ecaudatus (assembly GCF_050624435.1). Classification (NCBI taxonomy): domain Eukaryota; kingdom Metazoa; phylum Chordata; class Mammalia; order Afrosoricida; family Tenrecidae; genus Tenrec; species Tenrec ecaudatus. The sequence goes on along the minus strand of NC_134541.1, from coordinate 108,171,379 downwards.
TTCCACCTCATCCTCACCAACACCAGCAGTCAGCAGCCAGTATGGGGAGATGAGAGGCCGGGAGGCCGCACCTTACCCTGGCCGGTGGTCTTCTGGAGTTTCTCTGCCAGAAAACGCTGGTTGATAGCCCGAAGTACCTGCAGCGTCAGCCGAATGGCATCCTCCTCTCCATAGTAGTTGACCATCAGAGTGGCCAACTTCACTGGCCCGGCCATCTGGAGCAGGCCTCGGGGGATAAGAGAATACTCTTTCTCCAAGTTGGTGTTTTGCAACATGAACTTGAACTTCTCAAAGTCATAGAGTAGCAGCTGCTCCAGGGAGTTCAGGAGATGGTCACTAAGAGTCTTGGCCATGGCACTGACCAAGGGAGGCCAGAATGGTCGTCTGGCTTCTGGAAGGAGAAGCAGTCCGTCCTCTGGAGCCCCAAGGGTGCGTGAGAGAGGTAGCTTGTGAAATAAAGGAAAAGGCACCGGAAATACTCTGCGCTTGGGCAGAAACTGACATTGACACGAGTATGTCAACACTGGCCTGTCGTCTCTTTCTCGTAGATTCAGAGAATATTTCCACTGTGAGGACTCAGTGTCTTCAGATATGAACACAGAGTTTTCCGAACCGCCCAGCTCTCATCCACTGGCTGGGCTGCCAAGAGCTAGGTAAGTTTGTAATGGAGGGTGTGGGCCTTGATTCTAGGCTCTCAACCCTTGGGTGGGCACTAGGGCGCTTTCTTTACTTTCTCCTCCTCTCATGATACCAAGCTGGTAAGGGGGTAGGGGAGCGGGTAGTCTAGAGGACCAATAGGGTTAGTCCCTCTGACCAACTCCTCTCTACCTCTCTGCAGCCCAGCCAATGTTGACGGGCTCCAAGGGTCAGTATCAGGGAGATCTCTTGTATTCATCTGGAGTTGAGAATGACCGATCTCCTTATGACCCAAGCTTCCCTACCTGCCCCTTGTATAATTAAATTTTAAGAAGTTAGTTATTGCCGTTCTCAGTGAACTGTCAGGTAATGAACAGACGTCTTGCTTAGCATGACTCAACAACAAATAAATAACAATATAGCAAAAGAGAACACCAAATGCTCGTTACACAGAGTTTGTCTACCAGCCAATTCTTAATCCCAACACTGACCCTCACTTTATTGCTAAGATTACATTTTACACACGGTATTGGACAGGGTTCTCTAGAGACAAACCAGATTGCTAGTAATTATATATAAATATATTTATATAGATATATAATTCAAAAAATGAACCATTAAATTATATACAGCTAGATAATACAAGAAATTAACAGTTAAATTATAAAGCAGTGAGATACTAGCAGTCCTTCAAGGCTTGAGAGCTGCCAGTTGCCAGTCCCCTTCTGTAGAGAGAGCTGGGCTATATATATCCAGGCAGCAAACAGCAAGGCAGGTCCCCAACTGTCATCAACTGTCGGTCCCAAACTCCAGAGATGAACATTCCAATCATGGGGGCTTAAAGGGACCTCAACTTACAGCGACACAGTCCACAGGCTAGGCAGCCCACAAGTAGTGTACCCCTTTAAACTGAGGCACAGAGCAAGCAAGCCATTTATCCCTCTGCCCTTCAGTTAATCCTACTTGTGCTTATCGGCCAGGCTGGCACAATAAACTTGAGCACACACTATTGATAAATGAAGATTTTAGAATAGAGGAAGTTGATCTTTATAAGGACAAGATCTAAATGGCCCTGTACTAAAGGCACTATATCAGAATCTATCATCAAAAGAGCTGTATTAAAATAGCCAAGAGGAAATTGGAAGGTGGGGGTGTCTGGAAAAGGACACACACACACACACACACACACACACACTGCTCCAGCCATGTGTGTTGTGACCCATCGCTAATATGGGTCCTGCTCTTGAACAGCAGGGTGGGTCACAAGCTAGAGAGAAAAAGAACGTGTATTTTACAGAAAGCAGCACCAGTGAGGAGGCCAGAAGCAGCACAAGCTGTGTGGATGGAGTCATCTGTGAACTCAGAATAGAAAACAGATACTTCTTACTTCGGAATTCACAAGCTGGGAGAGTCACATATATATGCTTTACATTAGCTCGTCTCAGAAGAACGACAGGAAACAACTGTTGACCGTGAGCAAGCAAGCAGAATAGTAAGGTTATTTAAGTCTTAGGGCAACCTCAGGATGTCTGTGGACTAACCTGACAGCAGAACCTCTCTTTTTTGGTCACTAATAGGGAAATGAAAGAAGATTCCAAAAGCTATCTGGCCCTTCCATGTGGTATCTGCATTTAAGCCTGTTTGCCTCTGAGCCAAGTAGCAATAAAAAATAGCCAAGTAGTTATAAAAAATGTGGGATTATAAAGAGACTTTTCCCCAGCTTTGTCTCCCCCAAGGATGCCCCAAATATCAGAATCTGGTTGCCAGCACATGGTAGGTCAGATGCTTAGAGACATCCTCCCTGAAGGCATTCAGACTACTGTCTGGTCCCACCACAGGTAGGGCATACTCCCTGCTGTTAAGGACAATGGGCCACTTCTCCCTAAAGGCTTGTAGCTATCAGTCTGGTCCCTGTAGGTGGGGTTCACACCCTACTGATAATGGTTTCAACAGTGAGCCAGAGAACAAGTCAAACCAACCCAGTGACATCCAAACTTAAACTGCCTCCCTGAATCTAGGATCTGCCTATCTTGTCACATGTGTGTCCCCAATCCCTTCCTATTGCATGGATACTCCTAGATTATTGTCCCCCTCATTACTGTAGTAACTATAGTGTAACCCCTTCCTGTGACTTATGTCTTTACCTGTAATTAGGAGACTTGCACACACACCCAAAAGATATATAAGCCGGGCCTAGCAATAAAGAACTCTCTCTGCTCTCCCCCGCCCTCCCCGCTCCCCCTTCCTCTCCCCCATCTTCTCTCCCCTGTTCCCTTTCCCCTTGTCCTCCTTCCCTTCCTCCTCTCTCCTCCCCTCTGGTCTCCCATCTCTACGTGGACCACCAAGTGAGGCTGAGGTGAGCATGCTACTATGAAATGTGTCTGACTCCATTATTTCAATCTCTTCTCTCTCCTTATTCTCTATGACTTTCCCCCACATAAAAACTCCATAGAGATTACATTAAGTAACTTGGACTAACAGCATTAAGTAAAGGAACAGACTACTGTCCTCCTGGCCCAGAATCAGGAAAGCACTGGGTCAGGGAAGCCATATATTTTTATAGAATGCTCCAGTTTAATTCTCCCTCAGGTCTATTTTATAGATGATGACATTTCTCCTTAAAGCAGGGTGACCAGCTAGGCCTGGTTTTCTGAGATTTTCCAAATGATAGCAGTGAAAGCCCACGACCCCTTCAGTGCTTGGAAAACAGGGACAATCTGTCACCCTCCTTAAGGTTGACAGGCTGAAAACATAAATAGAAAGGAGCAAAATTGACTCACAGTGACCCTCTAGTGGTAATGTACTAGACTCGAGGTAAGGGGCTCAATGGTTACGTGTTAAGATGCTAACTGAAGGGCTAGTGGTTCAGACTCCCCCGGTGGATCTACAGGAGAGAAGACCTAGTGGTCTGCTTTCCTAAAGGTCACGGTCTGGGAAGCCCACAGGGGCCCCTCTACTCTGACCTCCTGAGTCAAATCAACTCAACAATGTGGGTTAGTGTTGGATTTTTTATCATCTTTCTTGAAGGAGTTCTGGTGGGAAAATGGTGAAGCACCCAGCTGCTAAGGGAACAGTGGGGCCCTACCAGCTGCTCTGTGGGCGAAAGAGGTGAGACTCCTTCCATAAAGGTGACAGCCTTGGAAACTCTGTGGGGCCATGCTGCACTGTCTTGTGGGGTCGATGTATGTTGGGTGGACTGCTTCGCAATGGGCTTATACGAGATACTTTGGATACAGAAGTGAATAAAACAAAGTGCGACCCAAAATAAACAAATAGATTTTATGTATCAAGCCATGAGGAGGATGCTGAAAAACAACAACAAACAACAAAGAAGCCCATGATCTGCTGTGAGCTTTATTCAACTTCTGAAAAGTAACAGCATAGGGACTGGGGTGTCCATCGTGCACGCTCAGAGGTTCAAGCTTCCAGCCAGGAAGGGGTGGCACACCTAGGTGGGCATTTCACCTGGATTGGCCCATCTGGGCCAGGTGAATTCAATTCAGCCAATGGGATTGACCAGGATCGCCAACCATGCCTCCCAGCAGAAGAATTGAAAAGGCAGGATCCCGGAGCCCACCACGTGCAGCTTACAGGCAGGCTGAAGAGGGTGAGGGGCCCTGCGGGTGCCTGTGTAAACCTGAAACTACTTCTTTCATAAAACTCACTTGGATCACAATCCAGGCTTCGGAATGAATTCTTTCGTGGGCGAAGCCAAGGACCGAGGTATATCTCTCCCACAAGAGATCTAAGACTTCTTATAAAACAGATCTTATTAAAAAAAAAGATGGGGGAGGGGGTTTTCCAGGGGATTGGTTGTGGTATTTTTAACGGGGCAGTCTAGGAAGGTAATTTTAAGGGAATGAAAAGGTAAGCCTTGCATTCATCTTGGGGCTGAGTAATCAAAATGTATGGAGTAAGTGCAAAGGCCCTGTGGTAACTAACGATGTGCCTAGTGTCTGAGGAAGATCGTGACCTATGTGGCCAGAGCAGAGGCAGGAGAGAGGAGAGGGTGAGAGGGTGAGAAGAAAGGAGTTAGAGAAGTGGGCTTCCAGGCTCCAAATGGATTTGGGCTCTCATTCTGAGATGAAGGGTTGCTGCCCCAGGGGACAACTCTTAGTGGGTAACAGAAGGCCTAGGATGATGGACTGAATGCTGAAGGGGTGGGGACTTAGGTGAACGTGAACGGAGATCCAGGAGAACACCATTGTTTTCAAACAGATCACACAAGGCCCTAGGAGCCATGAGGTTCCTGGGTGACACAAACAGTTTGCAATTGGCAACTAACCTAAAGGTCTGTTGTTGAAACCCACCAAGCCCACCCAGGGAGAAAGATGTCCCTTCCCCAAAGACTGACTGACAGCCTTGGACACCCTATGGACAGCTCTATTTTCCAGAGGGTGCCTATGAGTGAGAATCCACTCCGGTGCCGTAGATTTGGTTTGGTTTGACTTCCCTGAATAGGGGTAAGAAACGGGTTTAGAGAATCCTGCTCCGTATCCACCTGCCCTGTCCTCCACCCAGGGCAGAGCTGTCTCTTGCTTGTGCAATACCTCTGACACTCTCACACATTCGTCCTGTATCCAAACAGTTTGCTTGTGAGTCTGGAAGCTGCACAGAGTGGTGGGGAAAACGTGTTAGTGCCTGTTACTTGGGTGAGTTCTGAGTTTCCTCTCAAATAGGTTAGTTCATGAAATAAAATGACACCGTATATGTTAACACGCCCGGCGATGAATGTGTCCCCCAAACGGTGGCACTGCACCACCCGCGATGTCGTGGGCAGCGTGGGTGAGAGTGGATACGGTTCCTGCCCCCTTCTCCGCATCGATCCGGGGAGTCTTTGCCCCTAGCTCTGGCTGTCTTGCGCGCACCTCCCGGGGCAGAGGGGAATGGTTTGGGGAAGGGCAGGAGGGGCCGTGGATAAAGGGGAAGTGTCAGTTCCAGCCCCACCGCCTCGAGCCCAGACTAAGTTAGGATAGCCGGAAGGAGTCGCCAGGTCGGGCGGTGTGTCTGTCCGCAGGTGACTGCTGCAAAGGGCTGCGGCCTGCCTGGGGACCCGCTCTCGCCACGCAGCAGCCTGTCAAGGACTGCATATCCCAGAAAGCCTCGGGAGTGGCAGGAACCAATCGGGGAGCTAGTGGGCGGGCCCAACAGAGGGCGCGGCGGCGTGGACGCGATTGACCCTCCAGCCGCAGTTTCTTCTTCCAGAGTGCTACCGTGGCTGGTATCCCCGGCACGGCGCCAGAAAGTGGATTCGCCTTCACCTGAGTGGTCCCCCCGCGCCCTCTGGCATTCATTAGCTGGTAGGCCTCATTATGGGACTTAGTGGCGTGAGTTAAGCAAGAAAGGGGAGACAGGCAGCATCCTTAAAGCTGCTGATGAGTGGGAAATCAACCTGACAGCAACCTCAGGTTTTTGGCGAGGCCTCATTACAAGGGCTGGAACAAAGGGCTGGAACAAACGTACTCATACACATTTCTGAGACGATTCTGAAAGTGGTGAAAGGCCGGCCAACGTTCGGTTTGGGTCTTTTCTCCTTAAGGTCTCTATGAGTTGATGGGAACTAGCACCTAACTGCATGGCCTTGTTCATGGTTTACCACACTGTGTAAAGAGTTACAGTCTCGGAAATGCAGAGACGGTTCTACCCTGCCCTATTATGTGCCCCAAAGCTCCAAAGTCAAAAACAGGTCAAGCAAGATACCTTACCTTCAGGTGCTTATCTCATGGTGTGGAGATCCAAAAAAGCAAACTCACTGCCTTCAGTGTATTCCGACTTAGTGTGACTCTATGGCACAGGGTAGAGCCGCCCCTGTGGGTTTTTGAAACTATAAATCATTACAGAAGTAGAAAGCCTTGTCTTTCTCCCTGAGCGATATGGGGTTTTCACCTCTGCTGATCTTTCGGTTAGCAGTCCAAGTCATACACCAGGATGCAATTAGGAAATAAATCAGAGCATTCAGTTAACAAAAGCACTCCTGTAGCCGCACTTATAGAAGGAGTAAAAGTAAGGAAGTGTTTCCAACTCTACCTCTCAGGACCGTAGAATACAAATTCTTCAGTTTGGATCTTTCAAGAGTGCTTTGGGGAAATCTAGTAGAAATCCCCAGGGAAAACGGCTTCATTCAGGGGAAAAAGCTTGTGTACCTAAAATGTTCCGTATGCTGTCAGGAGGTTACTGGATTGCCTGAAGTCTGACTGGGGAACTAGGGTTCTGGATCTAAATTCCCACTTCCGTCAGAGGATGGTGTGCCTTTGTTTTTTCATTGTTAAACTTGCTTTACATATTGAACATTCCAAAGAGATTTTCTTTTATCTAAATGTGCTGCAGCCAAAGGAAAAACCAAGCTGTTTGCAGTTGCACTCTTCCATTTGTCCTGCCCATCTTCAGGTAAACATCATCGGATGGCTGTGCACCTCTTTTCAAACAGCTGAATGGCATTCAGATGGGCAACTTTCTGGCTCAGATCCTTGTTTTGAAGCATTTACCCACTTGCCACTGACAGTTATATAGAAACCAAACAAAAGAATAAATCTTGGTGACACCATTCCATGGACTACAAATCATCCATTTTTAAAACAATGCAGTGGAATGCTGTGTGCTAATGTGCCAAGATGGCTAATAGATAAAAATAAATTGAAAAATTACAGTATAATGTGTATAGTGTGATCTCATATTTGTAAATAATGGGAAAGGTGTTTTTTTTTTTAACTAAGCACTTGCAAGGCTCCTGATGGTGATGCAGTGATTAAAGTGCAGACTGCCAAGTTTGACCCACCAGACACTTGGGAGAAAGAGGAGATAGTCAGCTTTGGTAAACAATAACAGCCTTGGAAATCCTCTGAGACAGTTCTGTGCTGTCCTGAAGGGTCCCTATGTGTCAGGATTGACTAGGTGAGTTGCATTACTAACAGCTACTATTTAATAGGAGAGATCAGTCCCTTGAGAAAGACGTCATGTTTGGTAGAGGGTGGGCAAAACAGAAGACCCATCAAGATTACTGACAGTGGCTATAATGAGCTGAAACAGCAGCAACCGTAAGGATAGCACAAGATGAAATTGTATCCTAAGCAAATGCACATCAGCTTTTAATTGGTGCACAGTGAAGTAGGACCCTGTTGGGTAAGCTTTGAACTGTTAACAAAGGCAGCTGTTCTAAACTACCAGCTGCCCCAGAGGAGAAAGATGATGCTAGCTGCTCCCCCAAACGTTTTACAGCCTCGGAATCCCTATAGAGGTCGCTAAACCTCTGACTCAACCTGATGGTAGTGAGTTTGACTGGGTCTTGGTGCCCGGGAGATGGGTGCCATTGTACGGATAAAAGAACGGAGCCCCCCACCCCCGCCCCCACTATCATGATCACAATTCTACCTTACAAATCTGGCTAGACCAGAGGATGTACATTGGTACAGATACGAACTGGAAACACAGGGAATCCAGTACAGATGACTCCTTCAGAACCAGTGGTGAAAGTGGCGATGCCTGGAGGGTGGAAGGAACATGGGGTAGAAAGGGGGAACTGATTACAAGAATCTACAAATAGCCTCCTCCCTGGAGGATGGACAGCAGAGAAGAGGGTAGGGGGAGATGTCGGACAGTGTAACATATTGTAAGGTCTCTCTCCTCCCACAAAGATGACCAGACCAGCCAAGCAAGACCCCTCTCCCTCTCGGTCCCTGCCTTTTCAAGGGTTCCAGGGGGAGGCGTGGTGAACGACCCCAGGTTGATCCCATTGGCTGAATTGCAGTCACCTGGCCCAGGTGGGCTGCTCCAGGTGTAACGCCCATCTGCGCCCACCGGCGGGAAAATCCAGCTTTGTCCTTTGCCGGCTCTCCTGGGCATGCGTAAATGGACTTCCCAATTACCTAGGCTAAGCTACCTAACAATATGACAAAATAATTTATGCATTATGAAGGGTTCATGAGGTAGGGGGAGTCAGGAGGGAGGGGGAAAATGAGCAGCTGATATTAAGGGCTCAAGTAGAAGGCAAATGTTTTGAGAATGAAGATGGCGACAAATATACATGTGCTTGACACAATGGATGTATGTATGGATTGTGATAAGCATTGTACAAGCCCCCAATAAAATGATTTTTTAGAAGAAATTAGTTTTGAGACTTAGAGATGGAATGCCTTGTGTGGCATCATATCAGGGATAAGTGGTTAGGGGTTACAGGCCTATAGTCTCTTGAAATCTGGAATCTAAAAATATCAGAATGGCCTAAGAATACTCTGAAGTCACAAAAGCGGGTGAAAATCTCAACATTATTTTCCCAAATAGACCTGAAATAGCCTTTATCATGTGCTGTGGCATCTCTGGAGCTACATTTGAGGAGACAAGCCCCACTCCTAGAGTGGAACAAAGAAAATCTAAACATCCTGGACTCTCTACCCACCCCGCCCCCAAAAAACTCACTGCCTTTGAATCACAATCATTCTCTACAGGACAAGGTAGAACTAACTGCCTCTGTGGGTTTCCAAAACTGTAAACTCTAAACCGTACTACAAAGTCGGTCTTTCTCTTCCTCATCCCACCCAGTCAGCCAAAAGCATGCCCAAGATCACCTTTTGTCATCATGGTAGTCTGAACTTTTTGTAGCAGACTGGCCCAGGAAGAATTAACTACCAGCTGGTAACATGACTCTGAGCACGTGACTTAAATCTGTATCATGATGTCACATGAGAATAACAGCAACTATTTGATATAATTAAGTGTGGTGTGATGATGTGTAGAGCGAGCGACTAGTCAAGTGCCTGGGCACGCAACACTCAATCAACGGTCGCTGATCGATACCGCTCAATCCCATGAAGCCTTTGTTTTCCTGCGTCCAGCCAGTCGTTGGAGGGATTGGGACCTACGCTGACTTTGGACTTCCACTCACAGTCTCTTACCCTACCCTCCCGGGCTCTAAACTATCAACGGTATCATCGATCCAGGAATAGTCCCTCTTGCTTCCCTTCCATGTGCCCTTCGCAAAGCAAGTTCCCTTCACAGGGGGCAATTAAGAAGGGTGGTCATGATCAGCTCTCCCAGAGCTCACTGAACGGTTCCCGAACCCCAGGGCATTTGGGGGAGCTGCAAGCTTTTAAAATCCTGTTCAAAACTCTGCACCGAGTACGCGGCGGCTGCTGGCCGCGCAGTCCACACTGTAAGTGAAGAGCCGGCGGCGGCCCCGGCGCTCAACGGCAGCTCGGACTGCATCTCCCGGCAAGCCCTGCTCCCTCCCGGATGTCAGGGGCCCGGCTTCCGGTGACGGCCGCCGCCAGGCCCCGCTGCGTTCCTCCCTCGTCAGCCTGGTCCGCCGGGCGCTTACTAGAAAGGTCGGATTCCAGGGCCCAACCCTGGCTCTCTGAAGGAAGGTTCCGGAGTTTATAGAGAGAAGTGTACCTGGGGTTTCTGATGCGAGTCACTCGGGAGTCACACCATCCTCGGGCCCGCGTAAGCCTCGTGACGGCCCAGCGAGCCCCGCCCAAGCCCGCCGCCAGAGCCTCTGATAGCTTAGCGCTTGCCTACGGCCCCGCCCCTCGCCTTCCCATTGGCACCTAAACTCGTCCCACCGCCTCAAATAAATTGTACCTTCTCATTGGTCCAAGGGGAGTGTGGGCGCTGTGTTTCGGTAGGTTCTACCCGGATGTCGGTCGGGAGCAAGCGCCCTTGGTTTGCTGGCGTTTGGCTCGCGCGCCGGGACTTCCGGCGTGGGAGCCGAGGCCCGAGTCCTGCGTGGGTTCGCGACGAGAAGAGAAAGTGGGGCTCGGGTTCTGCTTCCGGGGAGGCCGACGGGGGCGAGCGGAGGCCCCTGCGCCGCGGGACTCGGCCGGAGTGGGCTGCGCCTAGGCAGGGCCATCGCTTTTCTCACCGGGACCCGGGGTCCTGGCTCCGCCGCCGACTTCCCGGACGGGCTCGGTCGGTTTTGTGACCGAGGCGTCCCGGGAGCCTGCTGATGGCGTCGGGCCCAGGCTCCCAGGAGCGGGAAGGGCTCCTGATCGTGAAGCTGGAGGAGGACTGCGCGTGGAGCCAGGAGCTGCCTCCGCCGGACGCTGGGTCCAGTGCACAGTCCGCGCACCTGCGCTTCCGACGATACCGTTTCCAAGAGGCCGGTGGGCCGCGAGAAGCCCTCAGCCGGCTCCAAGAGCTTTGCCATGAGTGGTTGCGGCCCGAGCTGCTCACCAAGGAGCAGATTCTGGAGCTGCTGGTGCTGGAGCAGTTCCTGACCATCCTGCCCCCTGAGATCCAGAGCAGGGTGCAGGAGCTGCATCCAGAGAGCGGCGAGGAAGCAGTGACGCTTGTGGAGGACCTGCAGAGAGAACTCGAAAGACTGCAACAGGTGAGCGAGAGACTGCAGATTCCAGTGCGATCAGTTGGGCCCAAGGGCTGTAAACGTGCTGATTTAACTCCCCATTCGAATGTAATGGGTTGCCCAGAGTATACTTTCATGGCCAAGGGGCTTATTGTAGTTAAACTGGATTAAAACCTGAACACCGTTAAGAATTAGCTCTGTGATTTGGGGCATGTTTGTTACTTGCGCTCTTGTAGCCTCGATTATCTAAATGGCAAAATACCAATTAGGCATACTGTTAGGGTTAAAGAGCAAAATGTAAAGTTTTGAGCCCACTGTTTAATAACTGTCGTTTATTAAGGAGCACTCGTGGGTGCTCCTTGGGACTCTGCTTCTGTAGACTTACTCCACCCTGTGGGGTGTGAATCCACTGGACAGCAGTGCCTTTGGTTTGGTTTAGTTTGGGTCTGCTCTCCTTTACGGAAGGAGGTCTCAGTTAACTGTCAATTTAGAAAAGTGGTTTGGCACTGAGGTCCTACCGCCAGAACCACCTCAGCGTCCAGGTGTTCTTGTCACTATAATGCACAGGCGATGAAAAGTGCCTCCCGTTGAAACCCCCTCACTTGCAAAGGGACCGCTGTGGTTCTCCTAAGAAGGAAGGTCTGCCCGCCGAATCCTGTGCTGCTTTCCCCTTCTCCCTACCGGGCCCCCATGGTGATGATGAGTGATGTGGGTTGGTCCCCAGGTCACAAATCGTGGGCAGGGAACTGCAGTGCTTTTGGAGGAGCCTTTGCCTCTGGAAACAGCACGAGAGTCACCGAGCTTCAAGCTGGAGCCCATGGAGACTGAGCGAAGCCCTGGCCCCAGGCTGCAGGAGCTGCTAGGCCCCAGCCCCCAAAGGGACCCCCAAGCTGTAAAGGAGAGGGGTGAGGAACAGTTCTCCGGGCAAGTGGGAGGGAGGAAGGACTTTGGGGCTGCCCCTGGCACTAGCAGGCCAAGAACAGCGAATTTCTGAAGTCCAGGGTCTGTCTCCCCTGTGGGCAGAGAAAGACCACACACAGGAAATGGTGGATTGAGTTCTCCAGGGGAGGGAGAGGAAGGAGATTGCCCTCTGTGGAGCCGTTTATTTTGTAAAACAAAGGGAATCTCAGGGTTTTTGTTTTCTAAAAAGAGCATTAGTGGAATGATGGTCTGGAGCACTTCAGTTAAGGCCACTGGTATGTGTGTTCTGGGATTCCATCATTTTGGCTCACTTTACCATGCTTCTGGTGGTCTTTCACTAGTGCTTAATCCTAAAACAGTCTGGGTGTTGGGGGGGTGGGATCCGTTGTTGTAATAATCCGCCTTGTCAAGGGACCCCAGAAATTAGGAATGCTGTTCTCATTGTGGTTTCTGTCACCCTCAGCATTGTCTGCCCCCTGGCTTTCTCTCTTTCCTCCCGAAGGGAACACAGAAGACAAGGAGATGACTGGGCCCCAGGTGATGTGAACGTTCCCATTGCCCCTACCCTTGCTCCTCCCCCTGGAAATGTGCCTCTTGTGGGGGCGGGGTCTTTTCTGCCATCCACCACCAGCTCTCTCTCCACTGTGGTTTGTATGGCTAGTGCCTTCTTCCCATGACGGGTTCTGGGCACCCCGAATGGTTGCCCCTTTCACCCCTGACACGGCTTGATTTCTTGGTATGTCAGGTGCTAAAGGCGATCTTGTGCTTTTGCAGTTACCCGAGAGCGTAGAGGACGTGGCAACGTACATCTCCCAGGAGTGGGGACAGCAGGAACCTAATAAGAAGCGCCTGTCCAGGGACATAGTACAAGAGCGTTATGAGAATGTGGACTCACTGGGTAAGGACTTTGCTTCCAGGGATGAAGGCTGAACCATTCTAACCAGGGCCTTATCCTTCTGACATTAGTTCTGAGTTTTGCCAAGAAGCCTCCACCAGAACTTCATCTTCAGTCCCCTGGGCCAGGTGGCCCAGCCAGCCCACTTATGAGCAGCCCAGGACTTGACCTCCAGCTGCCAGGGCCTCAGGCTAGAAGCCTGGACCATAGTGGACAAATATAAGCAGACCTTAGAAATAGTGTGAGTTTGGGTCCAGACCACCACAGAAAAGCAGGTCACAAGGAGTTTTTGGTCTCCCAGTGCACATAATAGTTATGTTTACACTTAACTGTAGTTGACTAACTGTGTAGTAGCATTATTTTAAAAGTCTGGAAGACTGTGAGAATGACCAAAATGGGGTGGGGCGACAAGAAGGGAACGTGATGCCACTCTTACAACAGCATCGGTATACTTGGTCCCGACAAGGTTGCCACTCGCCTTCCCCCCCCTTTTGTAAAAAAACAGGATACCAGCGAAGCACAATAAAACAGGGTCTATTTATAAATCAGATCCACAAACACATACTCAGTGTCCAAGAATGTTGTAGATGCTAAGTTTTTACTTCTTACAATTTTCCAATGCTAGTTCTCTGAGTTTTCCTTCACTTTGGATGCTCCATCAATACCCTAGATCAAGGGTCCTCAAACTTTTAAACAGGGGGCCCGTTCACTGTCCCTCAGACTGTTGGAGGGCCAGACTATAGTTTTAAAAAAAATTATGAACAAATTCCTATGCACACTGGATGAGTCGGCTGCTAAAGCAGGACAGGCAGCGGCAGCATAAACATCTGGCGGGCTGGATAATGTCCTTGGCGGGCGCATGTGGCCCCACAGGCTGTAGTTTGAGGACCCTCCTAACGCTTCCCTGAAGACACTCGTTTCAGGGCACTGCTCCAACATTCTAGCACATCGGCTGTCACAGCTGTAAAACGTCAAGTTTCCCTGCTCAGATGTTCATAAGGCAGAACTTCATGTCAAACCGAGAGAAAAAAGGATACTTCTGAAATAAAAGACCCCCAAAAGGTGGTTTAGGTGGAAGATATGCAGGTATTCCACTTTCCTGTAGGTTTGGAAACAACATAGAATGTGTTCCTTACTCGTTCAATTCCGCTGACGCAAACACACATAGACTCCTACAGCCATCAGGTTTTCACAAAGAGGATCACCACTGCTTGTTTATTTTTATGGGCACTGTCTCAGGTTCTCCTTATCCTATCCTTTTGCCACTACTGTGGTGCCCAGAGTTGAACATAGTTCTCTTTCAGTGAGTGCTAAACATGGAAAGAAGTTCAGAACACAATATCTTGGAGTCAGATTTCTATTTAAATCTATTCTTTTTTTTTAATCATTTTATTGGGGGCTCATACAACCCTTACCACAATCCATACATATATCAGTTGTGTAAAGCACATTTGTACATTCATTGCCCTCATCATCCTCAAAACATTTGCTCTCCACGTAAGCCCCTGGTATTGGTTCATTTTTCTCCCCTCGCTCCCCACTCCCTCATGAACTCTTGATAATTTATAAATTATTTTGTTAAATCTTACACTGTCCAACGTCTCCCTTCACCCACATTTCTGTTGTCCGTCCCCCAGGAAGGAGGTTATATGTAGATCCCTGTCATCGGCTCCCCCTTTCCACCCCACCTTCCCACCACCCTCCCAGTATCGCCATTCTCAGCACTGGTCCTGAAGGGATCGTCATGCTGGATTCCCTTAAATCCATCCTTGCCAGCCCAATAGTCAGCGGTCCTTCTGTTTTTTAACTGCATGGTCCTCTCAGAGGCCAGGTTATCTTCTAATTGTCCACCATGCTATTTATTTTGTTTTTGCTTTCTGGAGTTGCCAGGCTAAACTGAGTTCTGTTTTAGACTGATTTTTAAAAGTGGAGTCTCGTTTACAATATGAAGCTACCTTGTCAAGGAACTGGCCATCTCTACGGTGATCTTTTTACTGTTTTAGTTGCAAAAATGTACATTCTCATTGCACACAAAAACGAGTACTGTGAAAGTAGAATTTGGGGTGGGTAGGTGTGGGTGTGTGCCTGCCTCCCCTAATCTTCTAGGGAGAATCACGGTTAGCAGTAATTACTGTCAACCTTAATTGAGCATAGAAGTCTCAATTCATCTTTTGAGGTTTTGAGGGCAGGGATCAAGACTGTGCTTCCCCATTTTGGTGGAGAAAAGTGTTGATACTGAGAGCTGTCTCTTTCACTGTGTACAGAGTCTCTGATTCCCCATCAAGAGGCCCTCAGCACCCCAGTGGAACAAGACAAAAAGTCACTGGATCCCAGGAGCCAGAGGTGTAAGGAGATCCTGAGCCCCAGAAGTCTAGCTGCAGGTAAGACATGAAGGTGAGCTACCTTCCCAGCAAGAGGTATTTGTGTTTGGACTTTGGCCCTGCCAGGTGGGTGTCAGCTAGAGCTTCATTGCTTCCTTTGTCCTACTGTCCACTCTGCATCCCAGAGCTTGGAGTAGGGTGAGGAAAGTGAGGGGCCCAGGGTGCAGAAAATAATAGAGCTTCACTTGTCGGCTGTCTCACTTGCCCCAGTTGAACTACATCCCTGCCCTACTCTACCCCTTCGTGACGGGCAAAAGCCCAAGCCTTTAACTGGAGGTGTGAATGAAGACCTGTAGAGAGGAATTCCAAGACTGAGCTTAGTTCCATTTCTTAGAGTGATGGCCCCACCTGACTGGTTGCTTCTCTGGAAGAAGATGGGAAACTGAGGTAGAATCAGCCCGAAGTGCCCCAAAGGCAGTGGCAGGTTTGTGGGGTTTCCTTTTCTCTTTTCTCCAGTGTTTAAATAATGACAGGGTTTGTTTCTCTTGCTCTGCCAGGGGAAGAGAAATTTGAGGACCAGGAGGAAACTGCTCAACTTGTTGCCCCTGAAAACACCCACCCTCTGGAACTGCCTGGCCAGGCCAAAAGGGGTGAGGTGCCCTGGAGTCCTGAGCAAGGGCAATCTCAGGGCCGGTCAGAAGGGCATTGGGACCCTCTCCCAGAGAATCAAACGGAGCAATCCTTAGTTGGGGCCACAAACTGCAGAGAACTGGGGCGGATAAAGGAACTGCAGCCAAAGAAACTCCACTTATGTCCTTTGTGTGGCAAAAATTTTTCTAACAACTCAAACCTGATTAGGCACCAGAGAATACATGCAGCAGAAAGACTGTGCATGGGTGTGGACTGTGGTGACATCTTTGGTGGAAGCCCTCATTTCCTGTCACTACACAGAGCACACTTGGGAGAGGAGGCCCATAAATGCCTTGAATGTGGAAAAAGCTTCAGTCAACATACCCATCTGACTCGCCATCAGCGCACTCACACAGGTGAGAAGCCCTACCAGTGTACCGTCTGTGGGAAGAGCTTCTCCTGCAACTCCAACCTCCACAGGCACCAGAGAACACACACAGGCGAGAAGCCCTACAAGTGCCCTGAGTGTGGGGAGATCTTTGCTCATAGTTCCAACCTCCTCAGGCACCAGAGAATTCACACCGGGGAGAGACCCTATAAGTGTCCTGAGTGTGGGAAGAGTTTCTCTCGTAGTTCACACCTTGTCATACATGAAAGAACTCATGAGAGAGAGAGACTTTACCCCTTCTCTGAATGTGGAGACTCTGTGAATGACTGTACCCCTTTTCTTACCAACCACAGAACCCCCAAGGTAGAAAAAAAGCTCTTTAAATGTTTGACTTGTGGGAAAAGCTTTGGGCAGGGCATGCACCTCACCAGACATCAAAGAACACACACAGGGGAAAAGCCATATAAATGTACCCTTTGTGGGGAAAATTTCTCTCATAGATCCAACTTAATCCGGCATCAGAGAATTCACACAGGAGAGAAACCTTACACCTGTCATGAATGTGGAGATAGTTTTTCTCACAGCTCCAATCGGATTCGTCACTTGAGAACCCATACAGGAGAGAGGCCGTATAAGTGTTCTGAATGTGGAGAAAGCTTTTCTCGGAGTTCACGCCTTGTCAGTCATCAAAGAACTCATACTGGGTAGGATGAATGAAATTTCTCTGATTCAGATGTGGTAAAGTATTACAGACTTAATTTTCTGAACTAGCCTTCCTTGCCCAACTGATCTCTACAGATTACAGTGATTGTTATATGGAAGTAGGGTGAGGGCTGGCCGTTATGAAGGAGGTGCAGAGGATGCTGAGGGTTAAAGAGTACACACCCTCTGAGTATGTATCCAAGTTGTGATTTGGGTGCCTTGGGAATCCTTGTGATCTATTTATTTAGGACATTCCATGGGAACATTTAGGCTCTGAGGCTTTTACAACCAAAGAGGAGAAGCTAAGTCTCGGGAAATTAGCCAGAATCCAACTAAAGACTAGTTGTAATTTGCAAGTCTCCTGAAAGCCCCGGCTGGGAAGTCATCACAGTGCTCCTCAGTGGCCTGACAGAAGTACTTGTAGGCAGGCCACATAAGCCAGTGTCCCCTTAGGCAAGGAACCAGAGACATGAGCGTAAGGTTATTATTGCAGGCCAAGGAAGTGGCAGTCTACCCTTTAAAGAGCTCTAGACTTGCCCTTTGTCCGAAAAAGATGTCCAGGGCCCTATGAAAGACAGAGGAGTTCCTCAGACAGAGGACGATGCTCTTTGAAGTATGGATGGTAATAAACATCTTAAGGAAACATGAAAATGCGTCTGTTCATTGCAGTCCTTTGCCTTGTCCCTCAAGGTTGATCTCTCCTACCTTGATTCAAGGATCTGCTTTTTTTTCTTTGCAGTTTTCCTTATTGGTCAGGAAGTTCTGAGAAAGGTAGCAAGCAACAGAGGCAGGCCACGTATGGCCTGGTTAGTTCCAAGACTGAGACAAGTCCACGGTATCATGTGCGAAATCAGTGGCTGTGCAAGGCACACGTCCTTATAGCAAAGGCAGCAGAATGACTCCTGGATTAGTACATTTGGCCCTTTTGTGACCTCTGGATTATATATAGTGTGCTTCCCTACATTTTCTACCTCTGGAGTTTAGTGGGGATCTCTTATCCCACTTTTTATGCCTGCTGCCATCTGGTGGGGCCTGTATTATTTACTCAATCAACATGGGCCCTCATTCCACCAACCCCAGAACCAGAGACCCTTGGGATATAGTCTAGGTAAATTCAACCACAACACAAAATAAGGGATAGAAAATTATTCAGACTACATTTGTACACACTTTCCAATAAATATTAATATCCTCAGTCCACGAGTGAAATACATGGAGGATCACAGATGCTTCTGCCAGAAATCAAGTGTTGGTTCAAAAGAACGTCAACACGCTTAAGGAATTTAGTACCATTTTCCCAGGCTGAAAGAGGACATGAAATCACTTCGATATTAGACATTGCATACTGAGTGTAACTCTCCTCCCCCAAACCACCAAAAAACACACTCATTGAGGTGGGATGAATTCCGACTCATAGCAGCCTCTGAGACAAAGTAGTGTTGCCCCATAGGGTTTCCAAGGCTGTCGTCTTTAAGGAGGTTGACTTTCTCATCTTCTTCCCAAGAAAGCTGGCCAGTGGTTTTGAGTCCTGGTCAGCAGCCGAGCGGTGAGCCTGCTGCACCATCAGGGCTTTGTTCCAATCCTGAAAGCCTGGTTCGCCCCTTTCTTGAAGTTGGGGCTCTGTTGGCACCTTGAATGGGTCTCTGCCTTCTTGGGAAAGCATCAGGGGTGTCTCAACAAGCTGCAAAAGAAGGAGGTTACCAGGCTT
Source organism: Tenrec ecaudatus (assembly GCF_050624435.1). NCBI lineage: Eukaryota > Metazoa > Chordata > Mammalia > Afrosoricida > Tenrecidae > Tenrec > Tenrec ecaudatus. Next base: position 108,152,884 of record NC_134541.1, on the reverse strand, counting down.
CTCCAAGGGGGCTCTTCCTCAGGAGTAACTGCCCAGAAGAAAAGTCTTGGGCAAAGGCAAGGAATCTATGGCTTCCACAGCTTGAAGCCAAGTCAGACACCTCCCACAGGCACCCGAGCTGCCCACTGACCCTGCCACACTTGCTGCCTCCATAGAAACTAGCACCAGTGCACGTTCCCTTCCCAGGACTCAGGGTTGCCTTTGCCGCTGGCCCCTCAGCAAGCCCTCTGCACTTGCCGAGCACCCTTACAGACTGACCCTCCTGCCCTGTCCCCCAGGGGTGCTAAACACCCAGCACCTCAGGGACACAACGGTATTCCCTGAAACTTCCAGCCCCTCGACTATCTGTCAGCCGAGACGGAATGAGATAGGCTTAGGGAAAGGGACAGATGCATAGCTTGGGTCATTGTGAAAATGTATGGAGGAAATTCAGTGTAGTTCTCAAGGAAGGGGCAAAACCACCGTTAGGACAATCACCCGGAATGGAACAAGACAGGCAGGCAGGTGCCCTCACTGAGGCAGGGAGTGCGGATGGTTTCAGCTGAAATGCAGGTATTTACCTGGCAGCAGAATAAAGCTTCTGTTAGAAGGTGCCACCAGCAAGAAGACTTAACTGAGCCAGAGGTTTTAGTGGCATCCTATTCGAGACCAAAATTCAGAGACTGAACTCCCTGTATTTCGGAATTTACACTTTGGGAACTCGCTAGAGATGTTTTACAATGACCTAAGGCCAGTCTCAGGATGTCTCTGTTCACTAGATAGTATGGCCTAACTTTTCATTACCAACAGGTAACAGAAGCAGCTCAGGAGTTACCTGGCCCTTCTAGGTGACACCCACATCCAGCCTATTTGAGCAATGTATCAAGTTATAAAAATCCCAGTCACTGCATTTAGTCCAGGGGATTTGTTTTCAACATGAAAAGCTTAGGTTACAATGGTTTGGACAGGGACGAGGGCTGTGAGGGGAGACTAGTGGAGGCAGAGTCCAGGAGGTAGAGCTTGGGCAGGTGCTCAAAGTCTAAAATTTGGGGGGGACAGACAAAAGGGTCTGATTGTTCTTCATGGACAGACAATCTTTAGGCAAGTGGCCTTCAAGCAGTTGACCTTCAAGTGTGTATAGTAGCAACCATAAGCTTGCAAGTAATACCCTAAAATTGGTATTATTATAGGGGGACTTTGTGGGGAACAACTTTTAACATAGAAAAATATGAGTGGGACACATCTCCAACCCACAAACGTGAAGATCTCTCTCCAAGGGGCCCCAGACTCCTTAATGTATGAACATACGAACAAACGTATGAACGAATGTAGAGAATTTGTCCTCATTCACTCTCCTCCCGGTTCTGTTTCCCACAAGTGAGTACTTAACATGAAAGGAAGTAACAAGCTCTCCATTGTCTTCACTGACCAGCCCCTCCAATTTGTCCCACAATCTAGCTGACTCCAGGCTTGAAAGGTGTCTCAAAGGAGGCGACTCCCATGCTAGGGAGAATGCAAATGGAGAGAAGTAGCATGCATGTTGATCCTTCCCAAATTAATTTTAAAATATGAATACATTCTCAAAAGGGTTTGGTGTGTGGAGAGGAAACGCTGACACTGATGTGTAAGGGGGCCCTGGTGGCGCCATGGGTTGGATGTTGGGTTGCTAACCAAAGGTCTGCAAGAGGAACCTGAGGCACTTGGTTTCCATAATGACAGTTTCACCAGCCTTATGGGGCAAGTCCACTCGGTCCTAGAGGGTTGTGATGAGTGGAAATCTACTGGAGGGCTCTGGGTTTGGTTAATTTACAAAGATTAATAAAGAAAATAGGTTGGATGTTTTTGAAAATGAAGAGTAAGGTGGCAATTGCTTTATCAAATGTAAAAAGACGTTTTTTAAAGACACTAAAATAGTAAGGTATACAGCAAGAATGGAAACCAGTTCTCCATTTATATCAGTAATTTTATACCATCGTTGCCTAGTACTCACAGATCAATGGAACAGAATACACACTTTAGAAGATTCTTGCTCTTGATATGAAAAAGGGACATTAAAAGCCAGTAAAGAACCAATTAGACTAACAAAGCTTTAAAAAAGCTACTTTCAAAAGTCAAATGCTCACCTGAAACCTTGTACTAAAATGGGAACAGCCATGAATAGATAAATCCTCATGGTTATACCAGGCCTTAGTGGCACACTGAGGTATGTATGCAATGGGCTGCTAACTGCAAGGTCAGTGGTTTGAACTCATCAGCCACACTCCAGCGGAGAAAGATGAAGCTTTCTGCTCCCGGAAAGACTTACAGCCAGAAACCTCGGAGCAGGACTACTCTGCCCTCTCAGGCTGCTAAGAGTCAGAATCGTCTCCATGGCAATAGACCTTTAGGTGGTTTTTGGTTATAACATCAGCAAAACCCAACAGCTACATTCAATGTCAGGATTGAGGAATAGGAGAACATTCAAATTCCTACTGGAAATGTGAAAGCTATAAAATATGTGTCCAAAAAAATGTTCCAACACTGTCCTAGTAGTTTAACTTCTAGTAGCCACCTTAATAGTTAAAACATTTCTACATAAAAATGCTATTATTTGCCTTGAAAAAAAAACTGGAAGCAAAGTTGTTCAATAGGAGAATGGGCCATTCGACTGATAATGGTACACACCACTGTAGAGTGTTACAGAGCCATTCAGTTTGAGATTTGTGAAGAGATTTTAATGACAAGATATTTTAAGAACCAATGAAGCATAATGGTTAAAAGCCTGAACTTCGGAATTAAATAATTTATATCTCATCTTGACTACTTACTAGCTATGTGATCTTATAAAGTTACTTAACTTTTCTAACCCCATTTCCTTATCCATAAAAAAATAAAAAGGGTTGGGGAATGTTATTGTGAAAATTAAATTTTTTTTAATATGTGAAATATATTAATGTTACATGAAACTTTCACGGATAGCTAAGATCTTGGGTGATTTTTTTATCTTCTTTATAATTAGCATATATTACTTGCACAGGAAGAGGAACAATAATCCAAACCACCTGGTTGATTCTGACTCAGGGTGACTAGCTAAGACATAGTGGACTGTGAGAGCAGAAATCCTGCTCTTTCTCCTGAGGAGTGCCTGGTGGTTTCAAACCAATGACCGTGCAGTCAGCAGTCAAATGCCGACCCCACAGTGAGAAGAGGAAAGCAAACACTAACTAGGTGGTGTAAGATTTAAGAAACCAAAGCATGCCGTCCTTTAAGAAAACCCTGGATCTATCCATATCTTAAAGGTAAGGTGAACCAGTCAGCATATAGCTTCTTTATTATATACTGTGAATACCATTAGGGTAGAATTTAAAATAATGAAAAAAAAGAATTTAAAATAATGCTTTTCCCACAACTATTCCACCTAAGATATTCTAAGCCAAGAATTCCTCATTAAGATCCTTGTATAAAACAGGAAAAAAATCCAAATTATTGAATATATTTGTTTATTTAAAGAAATGGAAATGCACTGTTTTCGAACTATTTTATAACCATTATGTTTAAGTTGACATTGATACACAAAATAATCAGATGATACAAACTGTGACAATTTAGAACTGAACTCCATCATGTTATTCTATAACTACAAATCTTTAAGCACAAAATCTAATTATTAGAAGCTAGAAGTCGAAGGCATGTTGAAGGACTCTTTCCTATTATGAAGCCTAGATTTCAAAAAGCTGCCAAATCTACAGTGGGTCCTACTCTGGGACTGTTGACAATTTCCCACTGCATGTCTTTCAGGGTAAAATAGAACCTTTGAAACTCAGGCGTGGCATCAACAAAATCAAGAAGGTAGTCCAAACTCTCTCACAGCAGAGAATTTAAAATCAACAGGCTGTTGGCATTCAGTTCCTTCCCCTTTCAGAGCAATTCCTCTAGTAGTGCCACCTTTGCTTGGAGAAGGGGCACAGCCGTGTTCTTCTTCCCCATTTAACCACATTGGATGGCCATCGACTTGGTTTCCAACTCCCCACATTTCTCATGAACTCCTCTATAATCCCCACGGTCCAAACCCTAAGATCATCTCCAGGTTCCATTTTAGAAAGATGATTTTTGCATGCATTTGCTATGGTGATTTGTTGTACTTCATCCCACCTTTTTGCCCAGTTGAAAACTGCACTTTTTAATGTTGTCAGAGGAACCAGCCTCTAACAACCGAAGGGTCTATAGGCGCAACTGTATGGCGATAACATAGAAAGATTATGGTAAAGTCTTAGAAGATAGTTAAGATAGGAGAGAGAATAAAGGAGTCACACATTTTATAGTAGCATGCTCACCTCAGCACCTCTTGGTGGTCCATGTGGAGGTCGGAGGAGGGGCAGGGAGAACTTTTACTGTCTTGAGATATTTATAGGTAGCCATAGGACATGCATATTCAGTAGTTACATGTCACAAGGTGGTTGGAATCTACAGTAAGGTCCCTGAGCTCACAGGTAATGAACTAATACCTGCATATGAGGGGGGCTGGGTAACACTGTGGGAAGAGATAGCAAAATGATGGCTGCTTTCATAGAGATAAAATCAACCATGTGCTCACTTTAAGGCACCATAGCTGTTAGGGGAGAATCTGTGGGAATGATATTTAAAGCAGGATAAAGTACTTGGACTTGATCTCTAACTTACCAAAGTGGTGGCTTTCCTCCCGTGGAATACTAGCTTTCCAGATTCCCTCTGTTGTAAGTTAGGGAATAGAGTCCAGTCATATTTCCCTCGGTGTCAGTTTCCCACATCATGTTGTAGGTTTTCACCTTGGAAATTCCTTTTTGTCCTTCGTCTTGCTTGTCATCACTTGCTTCAACAATTACCAGACTCTCTTCAAGTTGCTTCCACCTATAAAGTTGTTTACAGTTTAAGATCCCATCTAGATTCACTGGTCGAATCAAGGTTGAAGTGTTACGGGGAAAGACCATGCATTATAAGCAAATGTGGTGAAGAAAGCTGATGGTGCCCGGCTATCAAAAGAGATAGTGTCTGGGGTCTTAAAGGCTTGAAGGTGAACAAGTGGCCATCTAGCTCAGAAGCAAAAAAGCCCACATGGAAAAGCACACCGGCCAGTGCGATCACAAGGTGCCAAAGGGACCAGGTATAAGGTATCATGCACACAAAAAAAGATATGTGTGTGTATATGTATGTATATGTGTATGTATATGTATGTATGTGTGTGTGTATATATATATATATATATACCATATTGAATGAAGGGGGAAGTGCAGAGTGGCGACTCAAGGCCCAAGTGTCAGCCAATGGAGATTCCCTCATAGAGGGGTTTAGGAGAGGAGATGGGTTAATTAGGGTACAAGGTAGTACCGATGAAGAACACAGCTTTCCCCCAGATCCTGGATGCTTCCTCCCCCCAACTACCATGATCCGAATTCTACCTTGCAGGGCTGGATAGGGCAGAGGTTGTACACTGGTACATATGAGGGCTGGAGGCACAGGGAATCCAGGGTGGATGATACCTTCAGGACCAAGGGTGTGAGGGACGATGCTGGGAGAGTGGAGGGTGAGTGGGTTGGAAAGGGGGAACTGATTACAAGGATCCACATGTGACCTCTTCCCTGGGAGAGGGACAGCAGAGAAGGGGGGAAGGAAGACTCCGGATAGGGCAAGATATGACAAAATAACGATGTATAAATTACCAAGGGCATATGAGGGAGGGGGGAATGGGGAGGGAGGGGGAAAAAAAAGAGGACCTGATGCAAGGGGCTTAAGTGGAGAGCAAATGCTTTGAGAATGTATGGATGGGGCAGGGAATGTATGGATGTGCTTTATACAATTGATGTATATGTATATGTATGGATTGTGATAAGAGCTGTATGAGTCCCTAATAAAATATAAAAAAAGAAAAGAGGAGAAAAAAAGAAAATGATTAGGGCAAAGAATGTACAGATGTGCTTTATACAATTGATGTATGTATATGTATGGACTGTGATAAGAGTTGTATGAGCCCCTAATAAATTGTTTTAAAAAAAAAGACCATGCATTTTATTCAACCATCTGCACTGGTGTTTCCATAGAAAGGTAAGCAAGCTGAGGAATTACCCACAGGTAACAATGCCCTGGCTTCCTCTTCATGAAACCTGAGACGGTCCAGTTGAAAGTGCCTGACGTCTGCAACCAAGTTTTGAAAGAACCATTCTGAACACAATTCTCCGGTGAGCCAAACGTCTTTGCTAGGTTTACATACCACAAAACACACGTGTCCTTCTTCACACTTTGGGCAGCTTTGATTTTCCAGTTATGCCTCCACCGCCTGCATCTGCACAGAAAAGGCAGATAGCCGTTCTTTTATGTTCTTCCCTGTTCTGCTTGCTTCCCTTTCTTTTGTTCCCTTTTCTGCTTGCCTTACTGTCTCCTGGCATTGATTTCCCAAAAAAGTTCTGTCTCATCCCGACTATCTGGCAGAGCCAGACAGAGCTTTCTTTCCCTCTTTGAAAATCAGGGACAGTTTTTGTCCAAACAGCTCAATGCTTGCTGAAGCTGAACTTGGGACTCACTCCACATACAATTTTTCCGTTCCTAATTCCATGCCTATTTTGAAATCTTTTTAGTCCTAACTTTGAATTCTGTTTGACCAAAACACTCAGCACTGCCTGAAGCTCCATGCCTCTAACTGGAACATCAGCTGAGCGTTTCTGTTGGTACCACATGGACGCTGCGTTGTTCACATCGCCATACTGGGCTCCTGTTGTCTTTTGTCTCTTCTCAGCCCCAACTACTGGCATGTCCTGCTTTAGTACAAAGTACACTATAAACTTCTTATTCTTTTTAATGTCATAAAATGTTGATTTACTAATCCCAAACTCACCCATTACATTTTGAGACCATCCAGCTCAATCATCCTTAGCACTTTCATTTTCTCTTCCAAATCTAGTGTTGTGTATGTCCCTTTCTTATGTGTACTGAATTTGATTCAAACAACAGAAGAGAAAGGCCCTACAGATTGGGGGAGGGGGGCACAGAGATCATTTTCTGAAACTAGCTCAAAGCCCCAGGAGGCCCAGATACTCATTCTGGCAAGTGACTAATAAAGATGAAGGCTGAGGATGGAAGTGCTAATCCGGAGGTAAAGTTTTACACACGTAGAAAGGTGCCATTGCCCAAACCCAGAATGGCTGTTGCTCCTGCAATCTGGGTGGTTGGAAATCCCCCTGCCCCTTCTCTCCTTCCACAGATATGGCAGCACCAATCTAGGAGAAGACCAATACCTGCAGTCTCCCTAATTCAAGACAAGAAAAAAGACAAAAGGAAAATGGGAAGTGTTGAGCAAGGTGTACCCATAAAAACAGACTTCTAGTGAGAAGGTCTCAAGAAGGGAGTATGAGAAGAAGGGAGTGTGAAGTCCAAATAATCTTGCGTCACGGAGATGCAGTGTGGCTTTCCCATCCCCACAAACTTGCTATTACCTAACAGCCAAAAAAGAAAATGGTGCTTCTATTTCTCTAAATAGTGTCTACAGCAGTCCATCTGTCTAGATTAGATTAAAGACTCCAAATGTTAACAACTCTGACACTAGGATCTGTGGATAGCTGGAATTTGGGGATACTTGGAAAGAAGGAAATTAGGAGGTGTTGTTGAATAAATTTTGTTGCACACATTCTAACTTTCTCAATCTTTGAGCTTTGGTTAATCCAATGTAAACATAAATATATAATTTATGTAGAAAATTACATAGAATCATTTGTCAGTGACACTTTTCTAGTCTTAGATCTTCCTGCAGACACCTCGTGCAGTCTCACGTGCTGTTCTTCCTCACTGAAACAATTCTCATTTGGGATATTATCAAGGTTCAGGGTCATGACAGTTCGTAATGAAGGGCTAACCATTCTACAAATATTTTCCCGTCATTAAAAAAATTAAGATTGTACCTTTCATATGTTTCCTTAAGTTTAGCATTTTAAGATTTTATTTTCCTTTAATGTAGATGTTACTTAATTTGAATGATGACTCAGCTGAAGAAATATAAAGGCTTTTATACTGGTGTTTCTGATTGTTTCCCATAAGTTCTTCTTTTGATGAACTTTTCCATAGTACCGTGTCCTCAAATATTCCTTTTAGGTCTTGGTGCTGCCCAATGCCATTCTAGGTCTTTAGAAATCTGCTACTCTAAGTTAATTGCCTATTTCTCACTCCAGACACCGAACATTGTGAGAAGAAACAAAAGTTGCCACTTTTTTTTTCCATTCCAGGAGCAGCTACGAAAAATGAAAAGTATGTCAGAGAGAGAGGAAATAACTGGTGGCCCAGTTATTGTTCCTCTCTTAAGGTCAGAGTCTAACACTTTACAGGAAACTCTATGTTCTCTTGTCTTAGAGCCCACAAGCTCAACATTGGTTTCTCGCTAACATTTGCTGCAAGAAATGCCAGCTTTGGATTAGGGAACACTGAAAGGATAGGGAGATAATATGGTAGTAAATCAATGACAGCATACTGTCAGGTAACTCTGTAAAAGAGACCATTGTAACATTATAAAAGAGGCCAAAACAACTAAGTGATACGACTGTAGATGGGGGGTGGTGAATGTATTTTCAGTCAATAACAGCACCACTAACTCCAGCCAGTTACCCACCAAAAATATTCCGTCCCCTGTGGCAGTAGGGTTGACTCAAGATAAACTCAATCCACCTGCTTCCACTGCTTCCCAGCTAAACCCTCATTTCCACCAGAGCCCCTAGACCAGGATCAATGCAAGAGGAAAGACACAGGTACTTTTGTGGGTTCTGCGGCCAGAGCAGGCAACTAAGGCACTTAACTGCAAACAAGAAAAGCCATCAGCAAATGACAATCAATCATTAGCCATGTGTCCACTGCTTCAGCCTCCTCTTCCTTCCACAGGGCCTCCCCTAAGCCCCTCAGTCATTGCTCTGCCAGTGACATCCAGGGGCACTGTCAGCAGAATTTCATTTATTCATTTTGGTGAGTTCTACATTTATGTTCAGGGTTGGGTCAGATGATTAGTCTACTGGTTCTGAGAAACAGAATAATAATTGTTTTTTAAAGAGATTAAGTCCCAATCTGAGAGTCTAAGGCAGTGGTTCTCAACCTTCCTAATGCCATGACCCTTTAATAAAGGTTCCTCATGTTGTGGTAACCCACCAACCATAAAATTATTTTCGTAACTGTTATTTTGCTACTGTTATGAATCGGGCAACCCCTGTGGAAAAAAGATCGTTAGACCCCAAAAAGAGTTGTGACCCACAGGTTGAGAACTGCTGGTCTAGGAAATGATTCTGCTTTGTCTCCTATTCAAATGGCTATGGCAGACAAATTAAGGATCTATGCGTCAAAGAAGCATAATACCACACTATTCAAAAACAAAAATTAAATAATGGTCCTGAATGGTATTGTAATGATCCCCTATCTTCATTCTTGGCTTGTATTTATCTCCAGATGAACTGACCTAGTAAGTAAAACCAAAACCAAACCAAAATCACTGCCATTCATCCAATCAATGCTGACTCATTAGGGACCCCCGTGAGACTCCAAGACTGTAAGTCTTTATGAGTGCAGCTGCTGGTGCATCCAACTGTCAACCAGGTAGATTACAAGCCAACACTTAAGCACGACACCAAAGTTCCCTCAGCTACCCTCAAGTAGTGCTTCATGATCTACTTTATTTAATCATTCTAATTCAAAGCACTCTGCAATAATGTGCACACAAACTTATTTTGTAACCTAAAAAGGAAAAATAGGTTTCCCCTAAGTGTAGCCCAGTAGGATCAGCAAAAATGGACGACAGATCTCACACTTTTCGCTTGAGTCCCTTTTGCCTCGGCTGTGACTCCACTCGCAGCTGTCGAAACTCCCTCTGAAAGTAAAAACCTAACTTCACGCCATCTGATCGATGCCATCTCTTAAGGGCCCTCGAGCACCATGTCGAGCTGCTCCGGTGTTAGGCGGGGCAGTCTCTCTCATCTCACACCCTCCCCTTGGTGGGTCTGGACAGCAGAGCTTGAGGTCAGCAACCCACCATGAAACACCAGGCGCCTTACAAACCCTCCGTATCCGTACAGATCAGAGCTGGAAACACAGGGAGTCCAGGACGGAGAAACCCCTCAGGATCAATTAGGAGAGTAGCCATACCAGGAGGGGAAAGGAAAAGTGGGGCGGAAAGAGGGAACCGGTCACAAGGATCAACATATACACCCCCTCCCTGGGGGACAGACAACAGAAAAGTAGGTGAAGGGAGACGTCGGACAGTATAAGACAATAATAATGTATAAATTATCACAGTTAGTGAGGGAGGGGAGAGGGGGTAAATGAGCTGATACCAAGGGCTCAAGTAGGAAAAAAATGTTTTGAGAATGATGATGGCAACAGATGTACAAATGTGCTGGACACAATGGATGGATGATAAGAGTTGTACGAGCCCCCAATAAAATGATTTTTAAAAGAAAAAAAATCCCTCAGTCTTTCAGAATTTCCCCCAACCAAAGATCAACTTTTACTCTGATTTGGAATTTATAACGTTCGGCTAATGTCTTACTCTTTACTGCCTTGTGTAACTGATGGTCATGAAATCAGTCCTCTTACTCCGTAAGTTGAGGACACTGTCATATCCAACACTAACACATAGAGAACAAGACTCGTACAGGCTCAGACTATGAAAACATCAGTAATTAGGATAATATTAACTCCCGGATATGCTCATATTCTAATAAATGATTCATCAAATATTTATGGGATCCCTACCTTACCCAGAACACTATTATTGGACACGATAGGAGATACAAGATAAACGGGTCATGCAAAGCATATTGTAGAGGGAAGGTACAAAAATGCCAAGACACACACCTCCCAACCTAGGACCTGCCAGTGGTGGGCGATGTGACCCTGCTCAGGTAAGGCACTTCCTAGGACTCCATTTCTCCGTCAAAGAGAACCATACAGGGCACCTATCTCCCAAGTTGGAACTCACCTCACACAACAGTGCATGGTCGTTGTGTTCCTATTCTAGCCAAGGCCTGACCGGGAGAAAACTGCAACTCGAGACGCCGGTCCCAAAGCCTCCCGGCCTCTCCAAAGCCACACAGTAACATCGTGGACCGCACGCCAGGCCTGGCCGAGCGGGGACCCGGGATGGGGCAACCCCAGGATGAAGCGCTCCCCGGGTTCCTTTTGGCCTTGGCGGGCCCCGGGCCCTGCGACACGACCTCTTCCTGGCCCGAGAAGCGTTTCTGCTGGGGAGGCAGGGGCAGCGGGCAGAAGCTAACCGAGACCGAAACTCCGCCAGGACTGGGCGGAAGTGGGCGGGGCGAACGTCCCGGCAAGCGTCACTTCCGCTTCCGGTTGCGCACGCGGGTCTCCCACCGGCCCCGGCCCTGGCCCCTGCGGTCCGCGCGCCTCCGGAAGCGAGCGAGCTGTGTGGCTGGGCTCCAGGTTGTGGGTCGCTGCCTTGCACCGCGCGGCGCGGCGGCTGACGACGACCTTGTGGTCGAGCCCGAGAAAGGGGGAAGTGGCCGCCACGGGACCCGCGCTGTCCAGAGGTAACCAGAAAGCCGCTTTCCCCTCGGCGTCGGGCCCCCGAGTCCCCCGAGAGACGCGGGCGGGGCAGGAGACGGCCTTTTTTCTGAGGGCGCGCAAGTCCCGAGCGAGGCCCGCGTTCAGTCTCGAGTGAATTCGAGGGGTGGGTGTTGGGGTCCGGCCCCCGCACTGGACCAACTCGTCCGCTTCCGCTGATGCACCCTCAAAGTTATCCGCTTCTGCTGAGGGCCAACGCATGGGACGAGTCCCTGTGGTTCCCGAGCCTGGTTGGGCAGCAAAAAACCTGCCACTCTGCACACTCGAGGCTTCCTGGACACGGTACAGGTGCCCTTTCTACCAGGTCATCACTGAGCACATTGTCCAAGTGACCCTGGAGAAATGTGACCTCAATAGAGGGTCACCTTGTCTGAACATCTTAATCGCCACGCCCTCACCAAACACATCCCACTTTTTCTGGCCGACTTTTTCTCCCGTTGAACATTCTTACTGAAGGACTGTTTGGTTAGCAGTCCAATATTTAGCCACTGCCCCACCAGAGCTCAAAAGCCAACTACTTTTATCCTATTCAACTGGACGATTTTAAGTAATTTGTTCTTCAAGCTCACCACCGTCTGAGCTCTGCTGGCAGTCTTCCCCACCCTCCCCACGCCCCCCTTTGGGAAAGGGATTATAAATATCCCACAAAGTTCAGATTCCCGATTCTAATCTTCACTAGGAAATGAATGGTAATCAAAGTTGTATCCTCCCCCTACCCCACAAAAGGCCTAGCCTGGAAGGAGCTGTTAAATTTTAGGGAAAGTAATTTTTTATTTTAATTTTACTTAATTTCTTCCTAATTTTCTTTTGACATTGGGAAAATGAGATAGGAAGCACGCCATTGAAATCCATGGATAATTCAAAGCTTTCAGCCAGTTTTCTAAATAACAGTTTTCATACCCGCCAACCTTTCCTGAACTGTTTAAGGGGAAGAAAAAAAAACCGAAAAAAGGCCAAGTCATCGTTTGTCAGATTGTCATGTGCCATCTCTGAACTGTGCTCTTTCAAAGTTAAATAAAAAACAATGGACCTGAACAAATCTATCACTATGAGTTACCTAATTTGGGGCCGATGATTTTAAAAGAGAGAACACGATAGCCTTATCTGTTCATTTTTTTCTGATTACAGTTGCAAGTAATAAGGATCATGGAAGGAGCCCTGTTAACTAAGAGGAAATTTAATCTACCAGCCACCCCACACAATTTATTTTTTAAAGGTTCATGTTGGCATGTGCTTTTTTACCCCCTGCCCTCTATATTCTTAGGAAGAAGACGCTGGTTTGGTCCCATAGCAGATGAGTCCTCAGTGTCCAAGGTGGCACAAGAAGCAGGGGAGCTACGCTGATTCCAGAGCAGAATGATGACTGTAGAGCTGAAGGTGGCTGCGCACTTGGACCCTCAGATCACAGCTCTGTGGGAAACCAAGGGGTCTGTGAGAGAGAGCTCCAGTCATCGTGATAAGTCGAACCCTCAAATCTACAATGCTGGTTCTGAGAGCTCTCGCCAGGACTTCCGGAACTTCCGCTATCGTGAAGCAGCTGGACCCCTCGAGGCTGTGAGCCAACTTCAGGAATTATGCCATCGGTGGCTGAGGCCAGAGATCCACTCAAAAGAGCAAATTTTGGAACTGCTGGTGTTAGAACAGTTTCTAACGATTCTTCCCAGGGAGACCCAGACCCAGATGCAGAAGCATCGTCCACAGAACATTAAAGAAGCCGTGACCCTAGTAAAATACTTGCAGAGAGGATCTGATCAAACAAGGCCTGGGGTGAGAAGAAAGATTCCTGATGTGTACAGTTTAATGGAATAAAGGTGGATCTTTTGGAGGAGTTGGGAGATTGAGAAATGAGATTGATTAGGTCACTCATAATGAGGGGGCTTTGAAATTTTATGAGACAGTGGAATTAAGTAATAATAGCTTTTTTTCCATGAGCTATCTGAAGCCCTCTTGTAATGTTCTTCTGGGGCAGCTAAGGTGGAACCTGAATCAATGAGCTATAACAATAAGCCACAGATTTGAAGTTCCTGGTAGTTTATCCTGCTCTTAGAGAAAAAGAGCTTCTCTTTCCTCCCTTTAGAGAAAGTAATTAGCCTTGTCGGGCTTAACCCAGAAGATTAGCTGAGGGGTCATGCCCTCTACCAGAAGCAAGAGCCTCCCCTGCCCTCATTTAGTGGTTGGTCCTCGGCCCCACTAGTGCCTTGGGACTAAGTATGGCCGATGGGCAGGTGGGCTGCACACTTGTAGTGATAAAGAATACAGGACAGGACATAGAGATGATACCAAACACCAAATCATTTAGTTAGGTTGGAACCAGGCTCCCTTTCTCATTCTTAGCCCTATTCCCATATGAGGAAAGTCTTACTAAAAGTTAAGAAGTTAGGAAGGTGTTTCAGAAAGTTCATGGGAAATGGCATTAAAAGATAATGGCATTTTCCCATGAATTTTTTTGAAGCCCCCTTACAAATGAGGGGAAGCCATGAAAGCCGGGACCTAGGTCAGGTGAAGAAATCCATGAAGGTACCAAAAGAAGAGCCCCACCTTGCTAGTGCCCTGAATCCTAATTTTCCCAGATTTTGTATAGGGTACTCTGGAAAATTGAGTTGGCCATTGTCTCTTAAGTTTCTTCACTCTTTAATCTTCATGCCTCCTAGGATCAGTGCTCATTCATCCCTCTACCACTACCCTCAAACCAAAAATACATTTTTAAGGTAACAAGGATGGGGCTTGTTTCTAGGTTTCGTTCCCTGAGATGGGAAAGGAGGCAGTGATCTTTGGAGGAACAGCAGAGGCCCAACGACTGGGCCGGCTGCAGGATGAAGAGTTTGTGAATGCACCACAGGGTCTGCAAAAACAGCCAAGCAGAAACGCTCAAAAAGAAACTGTGCCAGTGTACAAAAAGGGTAAGGAGCTTTATGATAGTTTTCCCTGCCTGGGAGCGGTGATGATAATTTGCTCACTTGGAAGACTGTCTAGTCTGAAGGACTTGCAGAAGCCATGCTAGCGATTATACTGCCACCCTTCACCCCCCACCAGGTGGCAGTAAAATAGGCCAACTGTGTGTAGAGTAAGTCGGCCTAGGTTTCAGAATTTCCAAATCACAGAAGCCTTATGTCATGAACTCTGTTCCTTAGAAAAGTAGAAAGGCGCAAAAAGATGGACTATGGATACTTCAGGACCACCTCATTCCTAAGCTAGAGGAAAAACGAGGAAACAAGATGGGTTGTCATTGGCAGACTTTGAACAGATCTGTATACCAGGAAAAAAAAAAGTAAACAAAAGACAAAAATGCCTTATCTCCTATATATCAGATTCAAGTACTTCATTTTCAAAAACCGTTAGCCCTTGACCAGCTCAGAGAATAATTTTATTTCATGAGAGGAAAATAAAAGTGGGTGTCCCTTTCTAATAAGCTCAGGAAGAGGTAGGGAAACTGATATGTGGGCTGGTAAATCCAAATAACACTGCACTTCACACTCGAACCAGGATCAAAAATATCTTGGAAATGAGTTTAAGATGTTTATAAACAATAGGAAATGTTCTGTGATTCTTTTCCACCCCCAGGTCTGCTTGCCCCACAGATTCTAGCCCTTTCTGAACAGACAAACACCAAAGATTGGATGATGGCCCCTAAGCTCATCATACCTGGAACCCAGGTGAGCTATACTTTCCAGATGTTCAGGGCTTTGTAAACATGCCCTTGTCTATGCTTTCCCCGCTGGCCAATAACCCCACTGCCTTACAGCTGCTCAGAGGCATGTTAATGCCAGATTTTTTTCTCCTGGATAACTTTGGCTTTGCCCAGTGGAAACAGGACACCTCAGGCTGTTTGCTACACCCTTGGGTGTAGCAATGCTTTCTTACCCATTTAAAGATCATGCTGTTAATTCCTCCAATGCTTGGCCTATCATGCAGTTCAGAGGTCAAGTAGCACAGCTGCTTCTGTAGTGCCGAGCACCGAACTGAAGCCCACCCCAATTCTCTTCATTAGAGCTTGTTGACCTTTGAAGAGGTGGCCATGTATTTTTCCCAGGAAGAATGGGAGTTACTGGAGCCCACTCAGAAGGTCCTCTACCATGATGTAATGCAGGAAAACTATGAGACGGTCATCTCTCTAGGTAAAAATTCCCTTCCCTTTGTCTAGAAATTGAATAGTCTGTCATGTCAGCTTACTGAGATGCACCCCTGTGAATGTCCTCCTGTTCATATTGTTGGTTGGTTCTTAACTAGATGGCGTAGAGATGAAACAAGGTGTATGCAGATCCCCCTAAGAGCTTTTCCAAATATTTTCCAAATAAACTTTTAGGTAGAACTATAAGCTTCTACCATATAGTTCATTTCTTATCATAAAGCGAAATCTTAATTCAGTGTCCCTTCTCAAACTGGCTCTTCTCACATCTTCCTCACGTCAGTAAAGAACACCGCCATTCACTCGGTTATGTGGCCAGAAAGCTTACAAACATCTTCATGATTCTCTCCTCATACCCTGTAAGCAGTTCATCAGCAAATTCTCCAGCCTTCTCTACTCTAAGCCACCATCATCTCTATCCAAGGCTATTTTGATAGCCCTCTACGTGGGATCCCCTGCCTCCATTCCTGCCAAGTATAGTCTTGTTTTCCACACGGAGGCTCAAGGAATCTTTTAGAAACCACTAAATCGTAACATTTCCGTGCATCTAAGTCCTGCAGTGACTGTTCAGCACTTTCAGAAAGAAAAAAACTAAATTCATCACTGAAGTGCACACGAGCCTCCATTAGTTGGCCACTACATTCTAAGGAGCCCTGAAGGAATAGTAGGCTACTAGGCTGCTAACCATTAGCAGTTCAAATCCATGAGCTGCTTCACAGGGGAAAGATGAGGATTTCTACTCCCATAAAGGTTTACAACCTCAGAAACCCATAGGGGCATGTCTCGCCTGTCCTGTGGGGTTGCTGTGAGTCAGAAATAACTTGATGGCAGAAAGTTTGATGTTTGAAGGTTGGCTCCTACCCGTGCCCAGTCTTATTTAGCCACACTGACCTTGCTCATTCTTGAACTCATCATTTGTACCTTCCCATTTCTTGTCCTCTACTAATGAGCTGTGGTAGTGCTGTAGATTAGGCAGTAGGTTGCTAAATTAGCAGCTCAAACCGACCAAAGGATCCATAGGAGAAAGGTGAGGCTGTCTGCTCCCATAAAGATTTATAATCTCAGAAACCCTGTATAGGGTTGCTGTATGTGGCAGAATTGACGATGAAAGTGGGTTTGATTCTTTCCACTGCTATGCTTTTGCACATGCAAATGACCTTTTCCAATGTCAGCTATCACTCACAGCCATCTTACCTAGAATAGCTTGTTTTAGAAGCACAATCCTAAAATGATCTTGGCCCATTTTCATTTTTTTCCAAAAACATATATTGATCATTTTACTCCTTTAGAATAAAGTTCCAGGTATCCCCAGCCCATAAAATGTTATTTAATACATAACAGCCATGCTACTAATTGAATTACTTAATAAATATTTCAACCGTATATTCAGAGGGCTTTTCCATCTTGGCCCTCTGAATATAAACCAGTGAGTTAGAGGAATACTAGAATTATTTTCTAGTCCTCCAGTGCTTGATGCATAGGCATAAATAAAAAGTAACTACTTGTTACAGGAAGCACGTATGTATAGGACACCTAACTTACTTTGGATTGGCTTCACTAGGCCTTGCATTCTTCCTGTTGAGTTCGTGGGTGCCCTGCAAGCTCGGGGCCTTGCAGCCCCTTTGATGGAGTGCGGTGTTTTGGTGACAGGAGAAGCAGTATGTCCTGGATTGCCATTCTTAGTTTTCTTTCCGTCTGTCCACCCTATCCTTATTTCTTAGTCACACAAATCAGAGTGCCTTTGTAGCCATTTGGAGTCCAAGAGTCCTTTGCTTTCCATTAAATAGTCTGGGATTAGGCGGCCACATCACTGTTAGCTTGCCAGACCATGACCTCAATTTTTCCTTCTTGCAGCATTATTTGTGCTCCCTAAACCTAAAGTGATCTCCTGTCTAGAGCAAGGGGAAGAGCCATGGATCCATGGACCCAGAGAATTCAAGGACAGACCTGTTGAATCCCCTACAGGTATGTATGCCTGGGAAGAGGGGAATTACACATTGAACAGAACCTTAGAGGAATTTAAACATTTTACGATTTCGCTCTTATTTTTTAAAATTATCCATCATTGAGTTATTTTATTCCTATGATTTTTCTGTCCCTGGATACAGAGGGCTGATTCTTAAAGTTTATTTCAACAGAGTTAAAACTCAAAAGTGACACTGGGAATCATCAGCCTCTATTTCTTCCTGCCACAGGAATAGAAGCACTAGGAGATACCATTTCCAAAGAGTCCAGAACAAACATCCATCAGGAAACAACAGGCAAAGAAAATCAAGGTGGTTTGCAAAGGGCTGAGAAACGGCATCGAGATTTTCCAGTGAAGAAAAGAAAAAAACTTTCAACCTGGAAGCAAGAGTTGCTGAAACTTATGGATCTTCACAAGAAAAACCATGCAGGGGGAAAGCCTTTTAAATGCCAGGAATGTGGGAAAAGCTTCAGAGTGAGTTCTGACCTTATTAAGCACCAGCGAATTCACACTGAAGAGAAACCCTATAAATGTCAACAATGTGATAAGAGGTTTAGATGGAGTTCAGATCTTAATAAGCACTTAACAACTCACCAAGGCATAAAACCTTATCAATGTTCCTGGTGTGGGAAAAGCTTCAGTCAAAACACAAATCTACACACACACCAAAGGACTCACACAGGAGAGAAGCCTTTTACCTGTCATGAATGTGGGAAACAGTTCAGTCAGAACTCCCACCTTGTGAAACACCGGAGAACCCATACAGGGGAGCAACCATTTTCCTGTAGCATCTGCAAGAGAAACTTCAGCAGGCGGTCAAGCCTGCTAAGGCACCAAAAACTCCACAGGTGAACTGAAGGTAGCCCATTGATCCCCTTTCTAAAGTTCGCCAAATGAAGAAAACACAAAATCATGAAGCAACAAGCATTTGTCATCAATGGAAACCTTGTGGGTGCAAATGACAGAAGTCTCGGCTCTGCAAGAGAGAACAACAGTTCGCTACTTTTAACAGGGAGTTCCCATAATGTTCTAAGAACATTCTGATGAGAATTTTGTCTTGCAAAATAACTCAACTTCAAGTAGTAGGTTTAACCATGAGTTAAGTAAAAGTCTTCTGTGATCCTAGAAGTAAATGTTTTATATTAATCTCCCCATTTTTGAACATACAAAAACGTGTAGCCTTGTCTTCGCCCAAGAAAGCAGTAATATGTGTTTAATTGTATACTATTAACCTCAGGGTGGTAGACTTAGAACATTTTTAATTATCTCCTAAAACAAATTTTCCAAGAAACCAGATTTTATGTTATCTTTGGTCACTTCACAAAGTTAGCGAGTTTCTCGTTGAACTTTTTAGGAACTTTTAAGTTTTGATTTTTTTTTTACTGTAATTAAATCATGCTTAAATCACCATCCAGGAGTCTACTAGATCAACTAATAATGCACAACTTAAGTCTCTCATTGGTGATGTTTGAAAATGGAGACAATCTCTAATGAGAATTTAGGAATACGTGTTGAATTTATGGACATGAACTATGTATTAGTTGTAAAGACTTAGTTCTGGCAATAAATGCCTTATCTCATTACCTCATAATGTCAATAGGATAAAACAGCCATAAAATTTAGCACTTGCTCATGGCTTGAAAGAAAATTAGTGGCAGTTCAGGGTCAAATTTTTGTCAGGTTTGTTTTAGTTGTCTGCTTTTTAATTCGGCTTGTTTTTCTTAGCAAGGGGGAAATTGTGTTTATATGGGACGTAGGGGATATGTGCTCCAAACAGACCCCGGAAGTTAACTTGCTGTGGTGACATGGGAATCTAGTTTGCAGAAGATGAGTTCCCACAATGAAAATGTTAGGGAAGGATTGTTGAATCCACACCTGTGGAGTTTGTCTTATACTGTGTTATGGATTGAATTGTGTCCGCAGCAAGATGTGTACGTCCAAAGCCCCAGCCCTATAGTAGGAGCCCTGGTTGCACTATGGTTAAGAGTTCAGCTACTAAAGGTGGCAGTTTTTGACTGAACAGCCACTCCCCTGGAGAACGATGTAGCACTCTGCTCCTCTGAGGATTACAGCCATAAGCGCCCTGCGGGGCAGCTCAGCTCTAACTTAGACAGCGCTTGTAGGTTGGAATTACCTCTACAGAAATGGGTGTACCTGTGGTTTTAGTCTTACTTAGGAATTGGTTTTCCCTACGTTACTGTGATAGTAGCAGTATAGGGTGTGCCTTAAAAATCTACCCGTTGAGATATGAAAGAACAAATGAAGCAAACACAAATGCAGGGAAAGGTGCATGTCACTTCCTTACCAGGTACCAGGAGTAGAAGCTAAAAAGAGACAGACATTCCTTTTTTTCTTCTTTTTTTGGTCATTTTATTGGGGGCTCGTACCAAAGACAATCCCTTACAGTAGACAGAGTGAGCTTTCCTCAGGAGCCAATTCCCTGAATTCGGACTTCTAGCCTCCTCAACTAAAACGATCAAGTTCTGTTCCTTAAAGCTACCTGCCCGTATTTTATAGCAGCATTAGATAACAGACACTGTAAGCACTTCAGTGGGCAAGGGTCTGTCTGCCCTTTTCTCAAGCACAGAATTTAAGAGCAGTCTTGGGTGATAAATTTAATGGACTGGTGCCCAGTTGTATGTTGCTGCCTCTGAGTCAATTCCAGCTCTTAGTGACCCAGTATGCAGAATAAAACTGCCACTTAAATAGAGTTTCTTAGGTTGAGGTGGTAATCTGCAGCAGCAGCTCACCAAGTCTTTTCTTTCATTGGCCTACTGACAGCCCTAAACTTTTGCTTCACAACCAAGTGCTTAACCATTGTGCCATCAGGGTACCTTAAAGTCTGTATAGCCATCCCATTGCCACCGAATCAATTCTGCTGAACCGGATAGCACTGCCCCATAGTTTCCAAGGTAGAACTCTTTACAGAAGTGGAGTGCCTTCTCTTGTCCTGTGGAATGGGTCTGAACCTCCTTTTGGTTAGCAGCCAAGGTTGCCTTTAAAGTCTGAAGTCTTATAGATTTCCTCCTGATTTACTTATTTATTTGCCACAGTGACTTGTGGATGTTCCCATTAGAGCTTTGGGGTATTGTCCTCGGGGGAGGTTTAAGAAACGAAATCTGTAGATGAGGCAGTGAAAGACTCAAACGAGGTGAGAGGACCTGCTCATGAGCCATCTCCATCATTCAGGCTGGAGGCTGGATTAGCAGGACGAATTTGGATGCCATTTTTGTACAACTAGTCTAGATGACATTGTGTTCTCTTTCTAGCTTGGAAACCATTCCTATTTCTTGATTAGTCACTCAGACACTGTAAGTCTCCTTTGGTGTATCAGTGGTGCCCTTGTGATCCTTTGAGATAACATTGTAAACCTCAAGGTTTTCAGTTCAAATCCACCAGCTGCGCCAAGGGAGAACGATAAGAATGGAAAGATTTACATTCTCGGGAACCTTAACCACTGTACTCTGCCTTATAGGCTTGCTACGATTTAGGATCAACACAGTGACAGTGAGGTGCGTGGGTGGGTAGGTGGGTTGGTGTGTGAAATAAGGATAACACTTCACCTCAGGGTTCTGGAGATGAGATGAATCTCGGGAAGCAAAGTGCCTAGCCGAGACGAGGCTACAATCAATGCTCATTTCCAGAGTATGCCTTTCCCTTCCCTTTGCTTCCTGGTAGTGTGTGTGGTTGATGCTGTGACTCTGGCAGGAGCCAAGGTGGTGGTGGCCCTTGGCTTCAGTGCTTGATAGTATGAGTCACTATAGCAACTTGGTTGCTATGTGGTTTGCTCAAATCCATTTTTACCTTTTTCCCTGGTAAATCCAGAACCTCAGGCACCAGCCCTTTTTCAGTCAGAGTTGCTCTGGAACTTTCAGCCAAGCTTTCATTTTGCTCTTCAAGATGCACCACACTTTGGGACTTGCCTCTTAAGCACAGTTGGTTCTCAGGCTGCAGTCCACAAAGCTGTGACTCAGTACCCTCTTAACCCTGGGTCCTAGACTCATCTCTTCTGCCAGGACGTGTGCATTTCTTCCTGCACATATGGTCACTTAATTCAAGAGAGTGTTCTGATGTGCCAGACACTGTGCTGGATTCGGAGGACACATCTGTGAAGAAGAGAAAGAAAACTGCTTATGACATTTGCATTCTAACAAGTGGTAGACAGATGGTTATGCTCCCCTGATCCTGGCAGGGTCATGGGTTGTGAGTACACGTGTCGACCTCTGGGCTGAAGAAGTTCTTTGCTGGTGCAAGATTAGTACTCCTTTTTCCTCAATTGTGAAACACATATAAAGGAGCCAAGTTCAAAGCCATTTGGGATGCTGAGGCCCACGTGGGAGCCAACCATCCTGGAAAATTCCCCACACCTGAACTAGTCTTTGTAAGAACAATAAAGTGATGTTTAAATCATTGGGATGGTGGTGGTGTTTGTTTCTGCCACCTTATCTCACGTGTGCTATTTGACCAAGAGTTTCAAGAAGGGTAGGTGGGAGCAGGGAGCAACCTTGCTATTTTCACCCCATCGGGGTTTTATTGGCCAGTTTCAAAAGTAGGTCACCAAGCCCTAGCACTGTGGTCGCATGTCACTGGTACTTCTAGAGCTTCAACAGCTTGCTTCCCAATCCCCACATGCTTAGTTTCCTAGTTGGACTCCAAAAGCCTACATTGGTGGGAACCATCTACAGACAACCCAATTTTCCTCTCCTGGGTCACATATGCCAGTGTGAGCCAGCCTCTTCATCTCATTCTTTGCTTTTACTCTCCAGTATCACCTCCTCACCTGACCATATCCAGCCTCAGCTTTGTGTTACTGCTGCGTGTAACCTCCACAATTCAGCCCAAACTTGCCCGTTCGTTAACTGATCAAAACACAATTACTGTTCAAAGGGATTGCTGGGCCTGACCTTTGGGTGTTTGATCCAGTCAATCTAAGGTAGGTCCTGAGAATCTGCATTTTTAACAGACTCCCAGATAATGCCAGAGGGAGTCTAAGAATTGCCCTTAAAACCACTGTCTTGGACCTTCTCCTGAGGTCAGAGGTTGTCTTAGAAGCCTCGTAATTCTGTCCAGGACAGATAAACCCCTCAGGACCAAACATGAGAGTCGCAATGCCAGGAGGGGAAGAGGAAGGTGGGGTAGAAAGGGTGAACTGATCACAAGGATCCACATGTAAGCCCCTCCCTGGGGGACAGACAACAGAAAAGTGGGTGAAGGGATATGTCAAACAGGATAAGACATGGAAAAATAATTTGTAAATTATCAAGGATTCATGCCGGGGGGGAGAGGGGAATGAGCTGATACCAAGGGCTCAAGTAGAAAGAAAATGTTTTGAGAATGATGATGGTAAACATGTACAAATGTGCTTGACATGATGGATGGATGTGTAGATTGTGATAAGAGTTGTAAAAGACCCCAATAAAATGATTTTTTTAAAGCCTAGTGATTCTGAAGATTGATGAGTGACTGGATGTCAGATGTTAGTGAGTCAGCACCTACTCAGCACCAGTATGCACAAGAGAACAAGACACTGCCCAGTGCTGCACCATCATAATTCTTAGGGTTGAGTCCATTCTATGGTGTCAGCTCACCTTCCTCATTCTGCCTTGACCTGCAGCTCTTCAAGCCTGCTGTCATGTCCGAAGTCTGATATGAAGTCTTGCCCTTCTTGTTTTCAAAGAACATTCTGGTTATACTTTCTCCAAGATAGAGCTGCTTGTTTTAGCAATCCTGAGTTACTTAGTTTATTGTGCCAACCTGACCGATAAACACAGGTGGGGTTAATTGAAGGGCAGAGGGATTAAATGGCTCGGTGAGCCTCACCTTTCAAGTTCTCAGGTCTCTTGCTTTGTGGTGGCCAGACCAGGGTGCAGCTGCCTTAGCCAGTTCCTTGCTTCAGCTAGCAAGGCTGACTTCCTGCAAGACACCCCCAAGGAGAAGCCTCATGGACCTACCCCGATGCAGCCCTGGGTGCTGGAGCAGCCGTGTGGAGACCCCTGCCAGTGCCGAGATGCTTACACATTCACTGATTCAGCTTTCCTCCTGCAGTCAGCATCATTGCGTGTGTTTGTGAGATGGAGGAGAACTTTGTGGATTGGTGTCGGACATAAGGGTTAATGTTGGACTTTTGGGCTTGGGCAGCACTGGATTGGGATGTTTTTTTGATGCGTACTTTACCCTTCATATAAAACTCTTATACATGAGTTTCTGTGGATTTGTTTCTCTAAAGTACCCAGACTGACACAAATCCACAGTACTTTGAATATTCTTCACCAACACTATATTTCAAATGCATCAGTTCTTTGGTCTTCCATTTTCAGTGTCAACTTTTAGATGTAAATAAGGCGATTGAAAATACCATTGCATGGGCCAAATACACCTTCATTTTCAAAGTGACATCCTTGCTCTTCAATTTAAAGAGGTTCATGACTGGGTTAAGATAAAAAGAACTCACTGCCATCGAGTCAATGCTGACTCATGGCAACCTTACAGAACAGGGTAGAACTGCCCCTGTGGGGTTCCGGAACTCTAACTTCACAGGACTAGAAAGCACCTGCCTTTTGCTCAGAGCCTCTGGTGGGTCAAACTGCTGACCCTGTGGATACAGCCCATGTGTAATCACAGAGGCCCTCCTAGGGGGGGAAACCTAGCACATCTCCACAGTCAACTTCTCCTGGCCTTCATTTATCCTCTACCCACCCCTGTGAAGGTCAGTTGGATCCATGGTCACTGTCTGACAAAGCAGCTTCTGAAATGTTTCTTCGTAGGTTCATGGAGGCTCTCATCTCCCACCCACATACCTGCCCGCTATCGAGGACTAATCTAGGCAGAGGGGACACCTGTTCTGGGGCTGGGCAAGGACAGGGTCAGTCAAGTGCCCCAGAGGAGTTTACCATAGTGGAACCCCACACTTAGCCCACACACTCATCCTACTGTCCTCTGAGAAGGTGGAGTTGCACCCTCCAGTGGGGCAGGTGAGTCGTCTCCTAGGTCTGTACTCCCAAGCTCTGCAGGTAAATGGCAGTCTGGGGACTCACGCTCCACTGAGGACCTGGAAAGTGCATTTAAGCAGCAGCTCTTCATCAGGGTACTTGCAGTGTGGCCGACTTCAGACTCCCAAGCTGTCCACAAAGTGGGTCCAAGGGTCACATACACTGACAGACTGAAGAAAATTCTTCCCAAACACTACCATACACTCTCCTTCCTTTGTAAGATTTTCCTAGAAAGCCCCCAGGGGTGGTGGGTGGGAGGTCCGGCACTTCCTCTTCCTTACCTGCACTTTGATGAGGCCTGGCGCCACATGGTTGAGTGCTTGACTCCTGAGGTCATTGGTTCAAACCAGTTAGGAACTTGGGGAAGACTTGGCAATCGGTTCCCATACAAAGTATAGCTCTGGTAGCCCTGTGGAGCAGCTGTACTCTTACAGGGTCACTATGAGCCACAGTTGGCTCCACAACTAGGATTTACCTGCCCTTCGCCCACCACGTTGCACGGCGCCTTCCTGCCCTGACCTTACAAGAGTACACTGCCTGGGCATTTAAAGACTCCCAAATACCCAAAGAGACTTCAAAAATAAGTGCTCTAGCCCAGAAAGTGCATGGCTAATGACGGGATCTCACTGCCACGGAGTCAAATCAGACTTATAATGAGCCTGTAGGACAAGGTAGAATTACTCCTGTAGCCATGTCTTTCCCCCACAGAGCAGTTGGTAGTTTTGAACTAATGGCCTTGCAGTTAGCGGCCCAATGCATAACCACTATGCCACTAGGGCTCCTTAAGGACTGAGGAGAGAGTCCTACAAATCAAATGCTTTCCAGATTTGGGCTGTCAACACAATTGAAGGGCTTACTAGGTTATTGAGAAAAATAATATGACTTATGGGATATAAAAGATGTAAAAAGTAAATGACTGCTACAAAGTTATTTCCATTTCCATCCACATATACTAAAAGGAGAAAAAAATGGATGTAATTGGTGCTGAGCCTGATCTTATTCTGACAACAGCTAATATTCGATTCATGATATATGAACTAACTGGAGAAAACATCTATAGCATTAAAGGATGGCTTTTCAGTAAACCTATTTTTATTTATAAATATTTGCCCAAATATACATTTATGTTGTTGGATTAATAGTGTTTAATAATTATAACTCTATCAGAAGAAAACCTTTGAACATTTAGAGCCTTATGCTTATAGAGAATTCATTTTCCCCAAACGTATATACATTTAAAAATAAACTGAAGACTGGCGCAGGAACATGAACAATCAAATCTTAAGTATATAGCTAAATAATGACAAACTGTCTGGTTTGCATGCTAAGATGTGATGATATACTCATTTACACACATACACACGTGTACACATATTTATACATACATGCACAACAATACATCTTATGGATAAACTACCTATATTGAGGATGGATTACCAGATAAACAGGGTAAGCACGGGCTTACTTGTACCTACTAATTGGTAGTAAAAATGTCACATGAGTTTCATGTGAAATTGTACCCAGGTCACAGATTAATAAGTAAGCCCTTGCTTGCCTTACTGACTGGGTACTCTAAATTAAAAGCGGCTTCATTCCGTAAGATGGGTGGTGTTGGGTCATGCTTAGTTTTCTTCTTGAGTAATCCGATAGTGTACATGTCAGATATTTAGATAGGTAAATTCAGTAAATATATTTATAAGCATTCAAGTATTTCTGAGACAAACAGCTACGCTAAATAAATCATTTCTGTACTCATATGGGTACTGTTGGTCCAGACTCTGCAAGGCATGCAAGAATCATAGGCAGTTCCCAACTTACAAGGTGTTTGATCTAGGACAAACCACACTTAAGACTATCCGTTTTATTTTTATTTTTTCATTGAGTTGTCTAAAAGTTTACATATATAGGTATTAAAACATAGCAGTACATTTATATATAATGTTTCCAATTGCCAAAGAGAAAGATTGGATTTATAAAGATACAGATAATAACAAGCAATAATAATTAAAACTGGGGTGGGGGTGGGAATGAGGTTGCATCAGAACCAATTGATGATGCTGGAGTCATCAGAAAAGACCCCCCTCAGAAGTCGAGAACCACCTCTATGCTGCAGGATTACTCAACAATGCGTTCTAACAATCACAGCCAGAAGCGCTGGAACAAATCCAGATGCTTAGCCTGGGTCTGGCAAGATAGCGCCTTTCATGTGGTAGTGGGTACTCTCTCCAAATTAAGTGCTTTATACCCTCTCCACTAGCCCCAACCTCTAGATATTGCCCATCCATCAATTAAGGAAATCTTCCACTTCTAAAAACCATTCAGGTCCCTGACCAATAACAAGACCTTCACATCTATATTGAACATTTTAAGTAAATAGTTCAAGAATATTCTACTGGAGCTCTAGATGTGGGGGTTGTATCAGATATTTATTGACTGCTTCCTAGCATCCATTTCCCCCTCCCTTCCCAACAACTCTGATTCATTTTGGAGATCTATGAAGTTCCTGACCCTAGTATCCAAGAGTATAGCATTTGACCTCAGCTAGGTTAAGAAGATGCTACTTCCTTAGCTAAAAGATGGCTCAAGGTTAGGCATGAGCCCTTAAGCTGGTCCCATCAGGACTTTCTTTGGAAATACTAGATCAAAAACACATCTTGCTGGATCATCTCGCCCCAGTAGCCATTGACAATGTTCCCAAAACAATTGGAGATGCTAGTATTTGTTGGAACCAACACCACAGAAGGCAGAGCCCAGGGATAGAAATTCCTGGATCCTGGAATGTCACCAGTGAACTATAGGATCAAGGATTGGTTAATACAGTTGTACCCTGGTATCTGTGGGAGATATGTTCCAGGACCTCCATTGGCTCTGAGAATGCTCATCTCATATGCAGGCATATCTTGGAAACGTTGCAGGTTGTTCAATTCCAGAGGCTACAATAAAGCAAGTCATGCATTTTTTTATTTGTTTCATAAAAAGTTATGTTTACACTTAAGAAAAATTTAATACATTGTGAGAATGACCAAAACGTAGCCCAGAGACAAAGTGTTGGGGAAATGCTGTTGGAAAAAATAGTGTGACTTGTTTAATACAGGATTGCTACCAATCTTCAATCTGCAAAGGGCAATAAAACCAGGTATTTGCAAACAGCCTTCACACATCTTCCCACATACTAGGAGCCTTCAAAAACTTATGGGAAAATGGAATTAGAGCATAATGAATTTTTTCCATGAACTTGTAATACCTCATAAAATGTAAATACTTCATAAATGGCACCTTATGATTCCTCTTTGCATGTGAGAGATTGGTTTGAACATTTCAGTGCTTTTCCCCTCTCCTTTCAAATATTTTCCATCCGTGGTTGGTTGGGTCGGTGAACGTAGAATCCATAGATAAGGAAGACAAGAATATGGCAGGCCGACGATACTTAAAACTGCCCTGCACTTTTCAGACACATGAGCCTGTCCATTCCCTTTGCTGTTTGCTAGTTTGAATGGGGATTTCTGTTCATGGGAACTGAAAGAGTTCTAACTAATCCAAAGAGTAATAATAACCAATTTAAAATTGTATATATATATATATATGTATATACACACACTCACAAATTATATATACCTATTTTAAACTTTTATTCTGGAAAGTATTAAGCATACATAAAAATTCACAGAAGGGTAGAATGAACCCCCACATCTGCTTCAATAATTGTCAACATTTTTTCCATCTTTTCCCTTCCACTGTTTTGCTTTTCTATTGTCTTGAGGGGCGGAGTAGTATTTGCTTTTTGGCTGGAGTAGTTTTAAGGCAATTCTCATCCACAAATACTTCGGTTTGTGAGAGAGAAACAATGCTGGCCATCTCTGAAATTGCCACTGATGAAAACTTGGCACACAGTGAGGGCTCTCTCCCCCATAGGAGGGAAGGTTAATTGCAAACATGGGAGGACAATGAAAGCACAGCCAATAACTTCTCAAGGTGTTTCTGTAAGAGGACGCCCTTGACTTTCTCCCTGGGGTGTTCATTTATGAGAACGCCAGGCATCCCGAATGCCTCAAGAGGAGAATGGACTGCAAGGGATGTTTGGTGCCTTTAATGATCACCAGAGCAACTTATTAATCATGTGAAACTACATGATCAACTGCTGTACTTTTAATGAGGCCTCCAGAGTGGTGCACTCATTAAGAGTTTGATGGTAACAGTTAATTGTAGGTTTCCTGGAAGTCACTAAAGCACAACAACAACAAACACCACCCTCCAACTTACATTATACAGAGCATTTCCCGACAGAGCTCGACGTGTCCCCCGAGACAGTTCCTCATTTACCTACTTGGAATGACTTTGAAAACTCCCCGCCTCTCTCTGAAAACAATATGCAAGTTATTAGTCAAGAGTTTAAAAATTCATTATCATTCTCCCTCCCTCTTCCCTTTCCTGCTATATCATGTTTCTTTTTGATTAGTATTTGTCTATCACACTTGGATAACTACTAAGATGAAAAATGACCTGGAAATGGAATGTTTCTATTCTATGTCTCTGTTGTCATGCTTCTTAATGAGGACTTTTCGCTCCTTTTCCTTGTTTGGCATCTAGCTGTTCCCTTGATTCTCTTGGCAATTCTTCCTAGAGTTCTTCTAAGGTAGTTTAACAACCAGTGCAGCAATCAAGTAGTTTTTTGGGGGTACGAACTGCTTTAAAATATATATTATTATAACCCGGTAACACATGCCATATTTGTCATTTATGAAACTTGCTTGGCCTACAAAGTGTTCTTTGTGATTAAGATTCCTGATGTCATATGCTGTTGTTTATCACTTTCAGCAGCTCCCAGATGATGTTTATTCTAACCTAACCTGCCAAAATCTGGTTCTATCTTTATCACTTTCTAAATATATTTGCTCTTTAAAACTTTTTAAAAAATAAGTACTCTGTATGTTCATTCATTCAACATTGGGTGATTTCTATGAGCCAGGCATTGTTTTGGTGTACTGGAATGTTATGTTCATAAACATATTTGGCTTGATGTTTGGTTCCTAAAGAAGGCTAGACTTAGGATAAAACAATTTTTAATTCTTATAAAAAAACATTTTCATTGTAACTAAATAATATTTGTATAGTCTTTGTATTTTGTTTAGCCACTTGACTGGCTTTTAGTGATCAGATTCTCACTGTCCCCTTGAGTATAGAAGAGGGGATACACACTTCTCCACCTTGCATACCTTAATAATATTTTTTAAATATGTGACTGAATTCATCCAATTCCTCTGCTTTTGAACCTTTTATTGTGTGTTGGGTGAAGGTTTACTGAAAATCAGTCTCGCATTCAACAATTCATGAATATTTTACTTTAACTCGTGAGTTGCAGTTCACATATGGGGAACATCTCCAAGTACTTACAGGGACATATAAACACTGACTGATATGTAACTTTTATTTACACACACATAGACATGCACACAAAAGGGTGCTTCAAAAAGGTTATGGAAAATAGAATTAAAAGAATGAAAATTGTCCACCAACTTTTTGAAGTCCCCTTGTATGTATGTGTGTATATGTTTATATGTGTCTGTGTTTCCATCTTAACCAATATGGGCCCACTAAGAGTTTTTCGTGCAGAAACATTAAGTTTGAACATATTCTCGGTAAGGATAATATACACAAAACAAACTACTACAAAAACTACAGGTACATTAGTGTATAAGCCAACATATTCTACTTGCCAATTTTTTGGTTAGATTTTGCCTATGTCTCAGATTTTCACATTCAGCTACCCCAACAGATACTTCACCACAAATGGCTTTATTTGAAACTATGTGAAGAAAGCACATGATAGAAGCAATTAACTTTGATCAGGTATCAGGAATCATCAGAACAAAAAAATCTTATCATAGTAAATGGGGAGAATGCAGAGTGGAGACCCAAAGCCCATTTGTCAGCCACTGGAGATCCCCTTGCAGAAGGGTCTAGGGAAGGAGATGAGCCAGTCAAGGTGCGATGTAGCAACGATGAAAAATACAACTTTCCTCTGGTTCCTAAATGCTTCCTCCCTGCCCACCCCCCAACTATCATGATCCGAATTTTACTTTGCAAGTCTGGCTAGACCAGAGGATGTACACTGGTACAGATAGGAACTGGAAACACAGTGAATCCAGGGCGGATGATCCCTTCAGGACCAGTGGTGTGAGTGGTGATACTGGGAGGGTGGAGGGAGAGTGGGTTGGAAAGAGGAAACCAATTACAAGGATCTACATGTGACCTCCTCCCTGGGGGATGGACAACAGAGGAGTGGGTGAAGGGATACATCGGACAGGGCAAGATATGACAAAATAATAATTTATAAATTATCAAGGGCTCATGAGGGAGGGGAGAGTGGTGATGGAGGGGAAAAATGAGGACCTGATGCCAGGAGTTTAAGTGGAGAGCAAATGTTTTGAGAATGATGAGGGCAATGAATGTACAAATGTGCTTGACACAATTGATGTATGTATGGATTGTAATAAGAGTTGTATGAGCCCCTAATAAAATGATTAAAAAGCAGTTAACATTGAATATGTATTTGTGTGTATATATACATACATCTATTAATCTAGGGCAGCGGTTCTCAATCCGTGGGTCGCGACCCCTTTGGAGGTTAAACGGCCCTTTCACAGGAGTTGCCCAATTCATAAGAGTAGCGAAATTACAGTTATGAAGTAGCAATGAAAATAATTTTATGCTTGAGGGAGAAGTGCTTTAAAGGAAGGTTGAGAACCACTGCTCTAGGGGAAGTTGATGAGTGGTTTGAACTGTTGAACACAGAGTTGATGTTCTGAAATATAATTCCCCCCACCCAATTCACAATTTAAAAAATCATCTAGAATGCTTATGAAAGTATAGTTTATATTTTATCATTTAAAAATCAGTCTTTTTTTAAATTTTGCTTTGCATTTTATTATGAACTCAGATTATGACCTTCAACTAGAAAGCCCTCCAAAAAAAAATCAGTCTTAAAGTAATTGCTGTCACTGGGTTGAAAAATCTGCTTTCAAAATTGTATCTAAGCTTATTTTCTATCCATACACAAAACTATCAATATTGACATAGTTACTTTAAAAGTTAATATTTTTTTTTATGATATACTAAACACCATGCCAGGTACTCCAAGGGCTAAATGAAAACCTAAGTTGCCAAAGATAGACTGAGCAGATCAAAACCACAATGGGACATTACTTCATACTCATTAGGAAGCTATTTAAAAAAAAGAAACCCACACAGACAATAACAGTGCTGGGATGGATTTGTGGAAAAAATTGGAATCCCATGCATTGCTGTGGGGAGTGGACAATGGTGCAGCCACTAGAGAGCAATTTGGTGGGTCCTCAAAAAGTCAAATATAGTGATGGGGTCCTTTCTTTGTATATACCAAAGAGATTGAAAAATATCTTCTGTCCACACAGAAGCTTGTGCATGAATACTCAGAGCAGCATGAGACGTAATAGTGCCAAAGGTTTCAAATTGGTTCATTCCAGCTGAGTCTCCTACTGAGACCTGGCCTTTCCACTCAAGAAACACTGAACCCAACCACCTTTGAACAAATCTGTGAGAATCACCTGAGGGTAGTGTTCAACTGTAGCTTCTGATTCCGTCGACTTAGGGTGGGAATTCAAATTTTTAACAGGGGGTAGAACCAGTTCAGCCCTGATGAATAAACAAAATGTCATACATTCACACAAACAAATATTAATTAGCCACAGACAATAATGATGTACTGATACATGCTACCATATGAATGAATCTTGAAACATTATACCACATGGAAGACTCCAGGTACAAAAGGCCTTATATTACCTAATCCATTCCTGGGAAATGACTAGAATAGACAACTCCATAGAGACAGAAAGCAGATGAGAGTTTGTGGGGGTGATGTGTGGCGGAACTGGAAATGACTGTGAAGGAGGGCAGACTTTCTTTAGGAATGAAGGAATGCTCCCCCTGAGCTGAGCTGGTCTCTGGTGGAATCCCTGCGCACTTCCAGACCTTGTCTTGTTGAACTCTGCTGATACTGCCTTTAGCAAAGCTGAAGGTTTGTGACAACCTTGTGTCAAGCAAGTCTACTGGCCTTGTGTTTCCAATAGCATGTGCTCACTTCACGCCTGCGTGTCCCATTTTGGTCATTCTCATAAAATTCCAAACTTTTTCTTACGGCACACTTAATAGACTAGCCTAGTTTAAACATAACTTCACCACCACCACCACTCCTGCTATTAATCCTCTAGTCAGTAACTTATCCTCCCTTCTCCACTTCATTTCACCAAAATTCTTACTGACACACTTCTGATCACACCACTGCCCTCAGTCACCGTCTTCCAAGGTGCCCTGTTTACTGCCAAGTCCCTCCCAGAGCGACTCCTTGGTGTTGGGAGCTGCATGCAGAGAGTTGAAGAGCAGAGCAAGGGGGGCACGCAGCCCCCAACTCTGCTTCCACAAACCAGTGTGGCTTTTATCACTTTCACACGATGAGCTCTGGGGCAAGCATTTGCTTATAGAAGCAACAATCAATAAAATTCCTTAGTCTTAGGCTTCAAATCTTTCCAAATTTGGCCCCCTACCCTCCTTCCCCAATGCTAAAGCTCCATTGAAGAATTAGAGGCTCCCAAAGCTAGACTCATTTGTCTTCATCTTGGCTGTCCAGCCTCAGAACCCCTCGTATCTTGTAGTAGTCTGCCATTGTAGATTGTTGGGTGTGTCCCACAACCAACTGTAGTTGTAGGACAGCTGACAAGGGCAGGTGATCATTATCCCCATGTGAGAAAATGAAAGCTCTAGTCTAAACACCCAACCTAAGCTGGCCAAGCTTGACTAAATCAGATGTGCCTGCCAGGAACTCTGACCCTGGAGAGAATGGCAAAGCAGCGAGAACTGAGTTCCTTTCAGAGAGAAGAGCAACAGCTAGAACTCAGTGTCTTGGTGGCAGGGACACTGGCAATGGATCTCAGTATGACTGGTCTGGTAACATGTTACTCTTAATTGGTTCCAATGGTATGGGATGAGCAAGATAGGCAAATGCGTAGAACAGAAAGTGGTTTGGTGGTTGCCAAAGGAAGGGTAAGGGAAATTAGATATATAAGGAGATTAGATCTAGTCACTGAAGACAGAAATGAGTAAAACAAAAATATGGTAAGTAAATTTGAAAAAAAAAAAGATGCAGGAATAAGGCCTAAGAACACAATGATAACAATAAATGTAAATTAACTAGAGTCTGATTAAAAAACAGAAACACTCAGGCAAAGGAGGTGGAGAAAATTGAAAGTAAAAAGATGGGAAAAGATATCAGGTGAATATGAATCAAAGAAAAGTTTGTATAACAAAATATTATAATATGTGTATTAGTCAAAATATTCTATAAAATGCACTGCCTGAACTGATTACAAGGATCCACATGTGACCTCTTCCCTGGGAGAGGGACAGCAGAGAAGGGGGGAAGGGAGACTCCGGATAGGGCAAGATATGAAAAATAACGATGTATAAATTACCAAGGGCACATGAGGGAGGGGGGAAAGGGGAGGAAGGGGAAAAAAAAGAGGACCTGATGCAAAGGGCTTAAGTGGAGAGCAAATGCCTTGAGAATGATTGGGGCAGGGAATGTACGGATGTGCTTTATACAATTGATGTATGTATATGTATGGATTGTGATAAGAGTTGTATGAGCCCCAATAAATTGTTAAAAAAAAAATTTTTTTTAATGCACTGCCTGATGCACGAGCTGATTCCAACTCCGTAAGCCCCTAGAACAGAGTAGAACTGCTCCTTAAAGTTTCCAAGGCTGCAAATCTTTACAGAAAGACCCCTCATCTTTCCCTTGCATAGATTCCATATTTCTTACTAACATAATTCAAGACCAAAACATTATGTGTACATAATAAAAAAAGAAAGCTACCACCACTTATTTTAATCAGTATTGTTTTAGAGGGCCGAGTTAGTAAAGTAAGACAAGAAATAAAATAGGTTAGGGTTCTAGTTCTGAGTAAAATGGAGTGCGCATGCTTAACAGTTTCTGGGCGAAACAGCTGCAAGAGCTGGACAGACTGCATGAGACAGTTATGGGAAACGGAAGAGGTAATGCTGTTTGTTGTTGCTGTCGGGTGCCATCAAGTTGGTACTGACCCCCAGCAACCCTGTGCACAACACAATGAAACCGCGCCTGGTGCTGCTCCTCCCTCACAGTTGTTGCTGTGCTTGAGCCCATTGTTGCAGCCACATTGTCAGTCCATCTCCTTGAGGCCTTTCCTCACTTCACTGCCCCTCCACTTTACCAAGGATGATGTCCTCCTCCAGGGACTGATACCTGACAATAGCTCCAAAGTACGTAAGATAAAGTCTTAACATTCTTAACTCTAAGGAGCACTCTGCCTGCACTTCCAAGACAGATCGGTGTGTCCTTTTAGCCGTTCGTGGTACTTTCCAGATTCTTCTCCAGCACCACAGTTCAAAGGCATTGATTCGTCTACGGTCTTCTTTATTCAGTTTCCAACTTCCACATGCGCACGAGGCAATGGGGAATACCATGGCTTGAGTCAGTCACACCTTAGTCCTCAAAATAACATCCTTGCTTTTCAATACTCTAAAGAGGTCCATGCAGCAGATTTACCAAGTGCAACTCATGTTTTGATCTCTTGACTGGTGAACATTGATAGTGGAGCCAAGCAAAATAAAATCATTAACAACTTCAACCTTTTTCCATTTACCATGATATTACCTATTGATTGAGTTGTGAGGATTTTTGTCTTTACCTTGAGTTGCAATACACATTGAAGGCTGCAATCCTTGATCTTCATCAGCAAGTGCTCCAAGTCTTTATCATTTTCAGCAAGCAAGAATGTATCATCAGTATATCCCAGGTTGTTAACAAGGCTTCCTTCAATCCCGATGCCACATTCTTCTTCATATAAGCCAGCTTCTCTGATTATTTGCTCAGCGTAAAGTATGCTAAGAAGATACAACCCTGTCACAGCGTAAAGTATGCTAAGAAGATACAACCCTGTCACACTCCTTTCCAGATTTAAACCATGCAGCATTCTCTTGTTCCATTCCCACACATATCTCTTGATCCTTGTACAGGTTCTGCATGATGACAATGGAGTATCCTGGAATTCCCATTCTTCTCAAAATTTGTTATGATCCAGTTGAATGCCCTGGCATAGTCAATAAAACAAAAGTAAACATCTTTCTGATATTCTCTGCTTTCAGCCAACATCCATTTTTTGAATCTCTAGCTGACTGGCAGAGATCCATATTTGTACCCATTCCAAAGAAAGGTGATTCAAAAGAATGCTCAAATCATACAACAATATCACTTATA
This sequence comes from Tenrec ecaudatus, assembly GCF_050624435.1. Classification (NCBI taxonomy): domain Eukaryota; kingdom Metazoa; phylum Chordata; class Mammalia; order Afrosoricida; family Tenrecidae; genus Tenrec; species Tenrec ecaudatus. Next base: position 108,116,936 of record NC_134541.1, on the reverse strand, counting down.
CCACATGCAAGCAAAACTTACTGCAGATCATCCAACAATAGTTGCAATGACAGGGGTCAGCCAAGATCCATCTGACATCAGCAATCATATTCTTTGTTCCATGTCCTCTACTGAATTCAGCCTCAACCTCTGGAAGATCCCTGCCAATGCACTGCTGCGACCGTTGTTGAGTGATCTTCAGCACAATTTTACTTGCATGTGATCTCAATGATACTGTTCTAAAATTTGAGCATTCTGATAGGCCACCTTTCTTTGGAATGGACACAAATATGGACCTCTTCCAGTCAGTTGGCCAATAGCTGTCTTCCAAATTTCCTGGCATGGATGAGTGAATGTTCCAGTGCTTCATCAGCTTGCTGAAACATTTTCATCTGTATTCCATCAAATCCTGGAGTCTTGTTTTTAACTAATGTTTTCAGTGCAACATGAACTTTTTTGTTCAGTACCATTGGTTGTTGCTCATATGCTACCTCTTGAAATGGTGAAATGCTGACTAGTTCTTTTTGGTACAGTGACTGAATTTCTGTTCATCTTCTTTTTATGCTACCCATGCCATTTGATATTTTGCTCATAGAATCTTTCGATATTGCAACTCGAAACTTGAATTGTTTCTTGAGTTCTTCCAGTTTCAGATAGTCTGAGCATGTTCTTTTTGGTTTTCTAGGTCTTTGCACATTTCATTATAGTAGTTGACTTTGTCTTCTCAATATGCCCTTTGAAATGTCCTATTCAGTTCTTTAATTTCATCATTTGTTCCATTTGCTTTCGCTACTGTACGATCAAGAGCAAGGTCTTGGGCAGCAGATTCACCCAATGCAGTGCATCGCTTGATCTCTTGGCTGTTACTTCCATGAGCATTGACTGTGGATCCCACAAAATAAAAGCCTTGACAAGTTCAATCTTTTCTCTGCTTGCAGTGATGTTTGTATTCTTTTGCATTCCTTTAGTTCTTTTTGGTCCAGTGACTCTGTATGTTCTTTCTCCTCTCTTGATGCTTCCTACATCATTCAATAGTATGCCCATAGACTCTTGCAATACTTAACTCGAGGATCGAATTTTTCTTGAGTTCCCTCATTTGAAGGTATGTTCCGTGTGTTCTTCCTTTTTGGTTTTCTAACTCCAGGTGTCTACACACTTCGTTATAACACCTTATAACAAAGTAAGTCTTCTTGAGCTGCTCACTGAGATTTTTTGTTTAGTTCTTTACGTCATAATTTCTTCCATTTACTCTACAAGTAAGAAAAAATTCCAGACTCTCTTCTGACATCCATCTTGATCTTTTCTGTGGTTTTAATGACCTTTTGCTTTCATCGTGTATGATGGTCTTTATGTCCTCTCACAGCTCTCAGGGCTTCTGTCACAAGCATCGATGCAGCAAATTTGTTCTTGGAATGTTCTAGAACTTCAGATAGAATATACCAGCAGTTCCTAACCTGTAGGTCGCAACCCCTTTGGGGGTCAAATGACCCTTTCACAGGGGTTGCCCGGTTCATAACAGTAGCAAAATCACAGTTATGAAATAGCAATGAAAATAATTTTATGGTTGGGGGCTCGTCACAACATGAGGAACTGTATTAAAGGGTGGCAGCATTAGGAAGGTTGAGAACCACTGGAATAGACTCAAGGTTTTATGTTGGCTCTCATGGACTTGTTTTAATTTTTTTTAGCTTCAGCATGAGCTTTCATATGCAGTCCCACAGTCAGCTCCTGACCTGGTTTTGGCTGATGAAATTGAGCTTCTCCATTGTCTCTTCCCACAGATGTAGTCAGTTTGATTTCTGTGTATTCCATATGGAGAAGTCTATGTTAGAGTCACCATTTGTGTTTTGGAAATAATGAAGTCATTGGTCTTTCAAAATTCCTCCATTTGATCTCCAGCTTTGTTTCTATCACTAAGGCCATATTTTCTTTCTTTTTTTAATTGTTTTATTAGGAGTTCATACAACTCTTATCGCAATCCATACATAAATCAATTGTGTAAAGCACATTTGTACATTCATTGCCCTTATCATTCTCAAAACATTTGCTCTCCACCAAAGCCTCTGGCATCAAGTCTTCATTTTTCCCCTCCCTTCCTGTTTCCCCCTCCCTCATGAACCCTTGATAATTTATAAATTATTATTTTGTCATATCTTGCCCAGTCCGACGTCTCCCTTCACCCACTTTTCTGTTGTCCGTCCCCCAGGGAGGAGGTCACATGTATATCCTTTTAATAGGACCCCCCCCTTTGCAACCCACTCTCCCTCCACCCTCCTAGTATCACCATTCACACCATGGGTCCTGAAGGGATCATCCGCCCTGGATTCCCTGTGTTTCCAGTTGCTATCTGTGCCAGTGTGCATCCTCTGGTCTAGCCAGATTTGTAAGGTAGAATTGGGATCATGATAATCAGGGGTGGGGGGAAAGCATTTAGGAACTAGAGGAAAGTTGTATGCTTCATCATTGCTACATCACACCCTGACTGGCTTGTCTCCTCCCTGAGACCCGTCTGGGCTTTGGGTCTCCACTCCACACTCACCCCCTCATTCACTATGATATGAATTTTTGTTCTGATGATGCCTGATACCTGATCCCTTTGACAACTCGTGATCTCACAGGCTGGTGTGCTTCTCCCATGTGGGCTTTATTGCTTCTGAGCTAGATGGCCACTTGTTTACCTTCAAGCCTTTAAGACCCCAGACACTATATCTTTTGATAACCGGAAACCATCAGCTATCTTCGCCACATTTGCTTATGCACCCATTTGTTTTGAGTGATCGTATCAGGAAGGTGAATACACATTGATATGATTTTTTGTTCTTTGATGTCTGATAATCGAGCCCTTCAGAGCCTCGTGATCACACAGGCTGATGTGCTTCTTCCATGTGGGCTTTGTTGCTTCTGAGCTAGATGGCCGCTTGTTTACCTTCAAGTCTTTAAAAACATGAGACGCTATATCTTTTAATAGACTAAGGCCATATTTTCAAACTACTGCTCCTTCCTTTGTGTTTGCAACTTTTACATCCAATCACCAATAATTATCAATGTATCTTAATTGCATATTTAATCAGTTTCAGACTAAAGCTGGTGGTAAAATTCTTTGCTTCATCACTTGCTTTAGTGATTGGGGCATAAATTTGAATAATAGTTGTACTGATTTGATTTCTTTGTATGGGAATAGATAGTATCCAATCACAGACAGCATTGTATTTCAAGATAGCTCTAAAAATGTCTTTTTTGATGATGAATGGGATGCCATTCCTCTTGATCATAAGAGGATTCCCAGCATAGTAAGCCATATGATTTTCTGATTCAAAATGGCCAATACCAGTCCATTTCAGCACCCTAATGCCTAGAACATCAATCTTCATACATCTCATTTTATTTTTGAAAATTTGCAGTTTTCTTAGATTCATACATTCCAAGTTCCAATTGTTAATAGATGTTTGCAGCTGTTTCTTCTCATTTTGAGTCATGTCCAATCAACAAATGACGGTCTTGAAGGCTTTACTCCAGCCAGGTCTTTCAGGTCCACTCCACTCTGAGGAGGCAGCTCTTTCTCAGTCACATTCTGAGTGCCTTTCAACCTGAGGGGCTCGTCTGCTAGCACCTGCATCCACCAAGGTTTTCAGTGCCTCATTCTTCTGAGATGGACAGCCTAGTCCTTTTTGCTAGTCTGTTCTTAGTCTGGAACCTCTGCTGCATTTGAAATACTCTCGAGATAGCTTTCAGCAACCCAGCAGCACACAAGCCACCACAGTGTGACAAACTGACAGACTAGTGGTAGCACATCAACTAGAACAGCTAAATTATAAAACAAATACCAAGTAGTGGTAAGGATACAGAGCAAGTCAAAATAACATACATTCCTGGTGGGAATGCAGGATGATACAGTCATTCCTGGTGGGAATGCAGGATGATACAGCCATTCCTGGTGGGAATGCAGGATGATACAGCCATTCTGGAAAACAGTTTGGTAGTTTCCTATACAGTTAAGCATATATGAGTACTTTCAGTTATTACCCAAACAACCCGATTCCTGGGTGTCTTTGCTCTCAAAAACACTCACCGCATCGAGTCTCTCCCAATTCACAGCCTCGCTATCTCACTGCCAGGAAGTCAGTGCTGACTGTTAGTGACCCCCCTCCCCCCCCCCCATGGATTTCTGAGACTGCAACTGTTTCTCCCATGGAGCTGCTGGTCATGTGGTCATTCTGGTCAGTTTTGAACTATTGACCATGTGGTTCTCAGCCCAACGCGTAACCATGAGAGCATCAAGGCTCCCTTAGAGACTCCTGTAAAGATTTACAGTCTCGGAAACCCACAGAGGTAGTTTTACTCTGCCCTATCGAGTCACTAGGACACAGTAATACTGGCCTTGTGAGTTTCCAAGGTTGTACATTTGGATAGGCATAGAAATCTTACCTTTCTTCCAAGAAGCAACTGATGGTTTTAAACTGCTGCCTTTGCTGTTAGCAGCCCAACAAGGAACCCACTACACCACTACTGTGTTAGTCCGGTGCTTTAGAGAAACAAACCCACAGAAACTCATGTAGAAGAGAAATTTTTATATAAAGGTTAAGTGCACATCAAGAAAACATCCCAACCCAGTGCTGCCCAAGCCCACAAGTCCAACATTAGCCCATATGTCCAATACCAGACCACAACGTCCTCCTCCATCTCACAGAACAGACAAAAAAATTGCCGACTGCAGGATGAAAGCCGAGTCAGTGAATGTGTAATCATCTTAGCGCTGGCAGGGGTCTCCACATGGCTGCTCCAGCACCCAGGGCTGCATCGGGGTAGGTCCATATGGCTTCTCCTTGGGGATATATTATAGGAAATCAGCCTTGCAAGCTGAAGCAGGGAACTGCTAAGGCAGCTGCACCCTGCTGCGACCATCACAAAGCAAGAGAGACCTGAGAACTAGAAAGACAAGGCTCACTGAACCAGTTAGCCCTCCACCCTACTATTAACCCTACATGTGTGTATTGGCCAGGTTGGCACAATAAACTAACTAACTCAACTACAGACCCTAGCATCTTCTCTAGAGAAACAAAAATGTATGTTTGCACAAAAACCTGTACACCAATATTTATAGATCTTTTTTCTAATCACCCAAAACTGGCACCAACCCAAATGTCCTTCAACACATGAGGGTTTTTAATGGAATATTATTCAGCAAGAAAAAGGAATAGAGCTCATCTCTACTAGACTCAATTTTTTAAAATGTGCATACTCATCATTAGACACACTCAGCTAAATACACTTATGAAAAAAAGTGTAAGTGAAAATTAGTTAAACGGTAGGAAACAGAATAAGAGCCATAGTACATACCTCTTGGTTAAATCACAGATTGACTTATCAAATAAAAAATATCGCTCATGTGTAACAAAATCCATAATTTTTTTTCATATGAGATCAAAAGGTCAAAAACGACCCCAAAGCAAAGATGAGAACATAAGGGGGCAAGGAAACAAGAGTACTGGAATTGGAACCACCAGAATGAAAGAAGTTAGAATATTAACACACTGTGGAAAAATGTAGCCAACATCGCTGGATAATTGGTGTAAGAATTGTTAAATGGGAACCCAATTTGCTGTGTAAACTTTCATCGGAAACACAATAAAACATTGTTTCTTTAAAAAGCTATATTTTATGAGAGACCCTGGGAATCTTTCTCTCTTGCTGTCTTGCTCTCTCCCTCTCCCCTCCTATGCATTCCTCCTTGCTTGGATTCTGCGGCTGCCTCCAGGGTAGCCTCACATGGGCCTCTGACCCTGAGAGCTGTCAAGGCCCTGCCATGCTCCCACCAACCATGCCGACTCACAACTCTGCAGCCACCTGCAGCACCAACCAGTGATCTCCCTGCATCCTGCATCATCAGCCTGCAGCTGAGAGTGTCTGAAGAACATTCCAATGGGGGCAGGGGTGGGTGGAGAGAAAATGTTCTAAAATTGATTGTGGTAATGATAGTGCAATGCTTCTTGATATGATTGAACTATTAAATTCTATGATATGTGGATTAAAGGCCAATAAAACTTTAAAAAAAGACTCCGGACAGCATCAGCCCCATGGACTTGAGTTGGATTGGGCTAGGTTGCCTACAAGGGTGTCACTTGGAAACATCGATGCGCACACACAGTGCTGTTTTTCCAAGGGTACATATAAATCTAAACACCTATATCATCACATTAAATAGAGTAGGTGGTTATGGGAGAGTGGACAGAAAAGAGTGGGGACTGGGAATGAAGTCCAGAAAATAAGAAATTAAAATAAGAAAAGTCTTGCACAGACCAATGATGAGAATGTGTAATGAATTGAGAAGTAGAATTGCTCTTCACCTGATTTTTTTAAGTGGCTGCTTTTTTAAAATCATTTTATTGGGGGCTCTTACAGCTCTTATCACAATTCATCCATTGTGTCAAGCACATTTGTACCTATCTTGCCATCATCATTCTCAAAACATTTTCTTTATACTTGAGCCCTTGGTATCAGCTCATTTTCCCCTCCCCTCCCTTCCCCTCCCTCCCTCCCTCCCTCATGAACCCTTGATAATTTATTTTAATTTTTTTCATGTCTTATACTGACTTATGTCTCCCTTCACCCACTTTTCTGTTGACCATCCATCTGGGAGAGGGTTACATGTAGATCATTGTGATCGGTTTCCTATCTCCCCCCACCTTCCCCTTACCCTCCTGGTATTGTTACTCTCATTTTTGGTCCTGTGGGGTTTATCTGTCCTGGATTTCCTGTTTCCAGCTCTTATCTATACTAATGTACATGATCTAGTCTAGCCAGATTTGTAAGGTAGAATTGGGGTCATGAGAGTGGTGGGGGTGTGGAGGAAGCATTAAAGAACTAGAGGAAAGTTCTATGTTTCATCTGTTCTATACTGCACCCTGACTGGCTTGTCTCTTCCTTGTGACCCTTCTGTGAGGGGATGTCCAATTGTCTACAGATGGGCTTTGGGTCTCCACTCCGCACTCCCCCTCATTCACATTGATTTTTGGCTCTTGGTCTTTGATGCCTGCTACCTGATCCCTTTGATACCTCATGATCACACAGGCTGGTGTGCTTCTTCCATGTGAACTTTGTTGCTTCTCAGCTAGATGGCTGCTTGTTTATCGTCAAGCCTTTAACACCCCAGATGCTATATCTATTCATAGCCAGGCACCATCAACTTTTTTCACCACATTTTCTTATGCACCTATTTTGTCTTCTGCGATCATGTCAGGAAGCTAAGCATTATGGAATACCAGTTATTAGAACAGTGTTCTTGCATTGAGGGAGAACTTGAGTAGAGGCCCAATGGCCATCTGCTACCTTAATACTTAACATATAAATATATGTACATAGATATATTTCCTTATCATTATATATAAATATGTTTACATATGTACATGCCTGAATTTAGACCTCTGTAAGTGCCCTTTGTCTCTTAATTCTTTCCTCTATTTCCTTTTTACTTTCCTCTTGTCCCACTATCATGTTTAGCCTTCATTCAGGTTTCAGTAATTTCTCTCCATAACATTGCCCTTGATCAAGCCCCATCAGGCATCCCAAACTCTCCTTGTGATTTATTTTAGATCACTTGTTGTTGTCCCTGGGTTGTTTGACACCTTTCTCCCACCTCTCCCTCTCTGGTATCCCCCCCAGAACTGTTGGTCCCATTGTTTTCTCCTCCAGATTGTTTACCCCGCCTATCTTATCTAGATAGACATGGAGAGACAATAATAAGCACAAAAATAAGACAGAGCCAAACAAAGCAACAAAAGAAAACAAACAACAACAAGCCAACGACAAAAAAAGAAAAGCCTATAAGTAGTTCCAGGTCTGTTTGTTGACCTTTAGGAATGTTTTCCAGTTGAGTCTGATGGGGTGCCATGCCCTAGCCCCAAAGTCTGTTTTTGGTATTCCCTATGGACTTCATTGCTTGCTCCCCTTGCTGCTCAGTTGCATGCCCTTAGCATTTTGCCCTGGTGTGGTGGGGTAAGATCGGGCACAATTCCCGCACAGTGTCTCCACTGTTGTCTCCCATAGCACTATGAGTCAGTGAGGGATATCATGTCTCATGGTGGGGCTGGCCCTATGGTCCTCTCTGTGCACTGGCTACTGTGAGAGGGAATATCATCGTCGGGGCTTGGTGGGCCAGGATGTGTTCCACTCTTTTTCCTTCCCTCTTTGCTTCCTCCTGTGTGCTCCGATCAGACGTGCCCCTCTCCCTGAGTTGTAGCTTCAATGCTGTCCTCTGAAGTTCATTCTTCTGGGGGGAGGGGGTCCACATGGTTGGGATTGGGGCCAGCCCCTCAGTAAATGTCTATTTTTCATGAGCAGAACCTCTTTCTATGACCAAGATACTTACCAATGTAGAAGCATATGCCTTGCCTAGGGCAACAAGACACAGATTCAAGAACAAACTAGTGTGGAGACATGATCAGAACGACAATAAGACATATACAATGGCCTATTCAAACATCTCAAATTTAGCATGTCAAGAAGAATTCTTGATTAGCTGGCCTCAAAATTGTAAGTTTCAGCAAGCTGCTCAAGCACTGGAAGCCATCATTTGTCTCTGCCAAGAAATTTGGAAGAGAGTCACTTGACCAACTGACAGAAAGAGATCCATATTTGTACCCATTCCCAAAAAAAGGTGACCCAACAGAATGCTCAAATTATAGAACAATATCATCGGTATCACATGCAAGTAAAATTGCACTGAAGATCACCCACCAGCAGTTGCAGCAAGAAGTTGACAGGGATCTTCTAGAGGGTCAGGCCAGATTTAGACCAGGTCATGCAATAAAGGCTATCATTTTTGATGTCTCAGCTCTTGGCGGAGAACAGAAAATACCAGAAAGCTGTTTACTTGTGTTTTGTTGACAACGCAAAGGCATTCCGCTGTGTGATTGCCTCCCCCAGTGCAGTGTCGCTGAATCCTCTGATCACTCCTTTCCACATGCCATCCCTCTTATCCTACTTTAGTTTTCTTTAGTTATCAGGTAGCACTTATTGCTACCTGGTAGATGATATATTTTGCTTTCTTCAATGTTGTGATTCTTCCTAACCATACTGCAAGTTCCTAAGGGCAGGAACTATATCCCACATGCCTAGGACATTGTAAACTCCAGTAGCCATGGAATCAACCCCAACACAGAGTAAAATTGTGCTCTGTAGGGTTTTCAGTAGCAGCTCTTGTGGAAGTAGACCCCCAGGCCTGTGTTCCAAGGCATCTCTGGGTGGATTGGAACCTCTAACCTTTCAGGGGTCAGCTGAGTGTGCTAAAGGTGCACACCACCCAGACACTCCTGGAACATATCAATATGCAGTACATATATCTTTTTTTAATCATTTTATTAAGTGCTCATACAACTCTTATCACAATCCATACATACGTCAATTGTGTCAAGCACATTTGTACATTCATTGCCTCATCATTCTCAAAACACTTGCTCTCCACTTAAGCCCCTGGCATCAGGTCTTCATTTTTTCCCCTCCCTTCCCACTCCCCCCTCCCTCATGAACCCTCGGTAATTTATAAATTATTATTTTGTCACATCTTTCCCTGTCCAACGTTTCCCTTCACCCACTCCTCTGTTGTCTGTCCCCCAGGGAGGAGGTCACATGTAGATCCCTGTAATCGGCTCCCCCTTTCCAACCCACCCTCCCTCTATGCTCCGTTTCACTACTCACACCACTGGTCCTGAAGGGATCATCTACCCTGGATTCCCTGTGTTTCCAGTTCCTATCTGTACCAGTGTGCACCCTCTGATCTAGCCAGACTTGCAAGGGAGAATTCGGATCATGATAGTGTGAGTGGGGGGAAGCATTTAGGAACTAGAGGAAAGTTGTATTTTGCATCATTGCTACATTGCACCCTGACTGACTTGTCTCCTCCCTGAGACCCTTCTGTAAGGGGATCTCCAGTGGCCAACAAATGGGCTTTGGGTCTCCACTCTGCACTTCCCCCTCATTCACTATGGTAAGATGTTTTGTTTTTTCTGATGATACCTTATTCCTGATCCCTTTGACACCTCGTGATCACACAGGCTGTTGTGCTTCTTCTGTGTGGGCTTTGTTGCTTCTGAGCTAGATGGTCACTTGCTTACCTTGAAGCCTTTAAGACCCCAGATGCTCTATCTTTTGATAGCCGGGCACCATCCACTTTCTTTGCCACATTTGCTTATACACCCATTTGTCTTCAGTGATGGAGGTGAGCACACAATGATATGATGTTTCCTTTTTTTTTTTTAAAGACATTTAGCGTCATGATCAAACTATTACATTTAGCAATCAACAGCATGGGTGCAAAAGAAAAAAACGAAAAATTACATTAAAATCCCTTGTTGGAATGCTTTACACTTTCCACAGAACAGAAACTAAAATAACCTGCTATGCAATTAGTCACAAACACAGTCCTCAAGTTCTTTTGCCCATATACATGAGTATTGTCTAAAACATGTCTTCTTTGTAGCAGCTAGGCCCTGCCACCGCTGTGCTTGGCTGAGTTCACAAATCTGTTGTAACCTGTAGCTTCCCTGTCACTTCTGTGGCTCTCCTCTCCTGCTAAGCTTTGTTTCCTGGTAGTCATTCAACATCTTCTGCCACTGCCATAGCTACTGCTACTGTTTGAACCACCATAGCCACCTTGGTTTCGTGGTTTGGCAAAGTATTGACCTCCACCACCATAAGGGCCAGAGCTTCTGCCTCCAAAGTTCCCTCCCTTCATTGGTCCAAAATTGGAAGATTGAGTGTTGTAGTTGCCAAAATCATTGTAGCTTCCAAAGTTGTTTCCATCATTACCAAATGCATTATAGCCATCCCCACTGCCACCATATCCTCCACCACCGCGGCTGCCACCAAAGCCACCACGTCCGCTGAAGTTCCCTCCTGACCAAAGTTGTCATTCCACCAAAAGCACCACTTCGGCCACCAGCGAAGTGTCCAGAACCGCTTCGACCTCTGTGGCTGGAGGAGGCTCTGGCCGTCTCTTGCTTCAACAGGGCTTTCTATACTTCACGGTGTGGCCATTCACAGTGTGGTGTTTCTGAATGACAGTCTTATCTACGGAGTCACAGTCATCCAAAGTCACAAAAGCAAAGCCTCTCTTCTTGCCACTGCCTCGATCCATCATGATTTCAATCCCTTCAATTTTCCCATACTGCTCAAAATAATGTCGTAGCGGGTGCTCTTCAGGGTCTTCCTTCATGCCACCGACAACTATCTTTTTCACCGTGAAATGGGCGCCCGGTCTTTGCGAGTCTTCTCGTGGTTCCACGGCTCTGCCATCTACCTTGTGTGGCCGTGCATTCATGGCCGCGTCCGCCCCTCCACAGTGGAGGAGGTGACAAACCGAAAGCCTCCGGAGCACTTGGTGTTGCATCTCTCATCACCACACCGTCCGTAAGGGGCTCCCATTGCTCACTGGCTCCGCAGACTCTCGTCTGTTGTTTCAAAGCTCAATCCTCCGATGAAGAGCTTCCGCAGCTGTTGGGCTCTTTAGGAGACTCTGACTTAGACGTGACGGCGAAGGGGAGAGAAAGCCCCAACAGTGCTTCCTCCGCGGCGTCCACAGCAGAAAGGAGTAGGCATGCCACTGTGTCCCGACTTTTCTTTCTTTGATGCCTGATAACTGATCCCTTCGGCACCTTGTGATCACACAGGCTGGCGTGCTTCTTCCACGGGGGCATTGTTGCTTCTGAGCTAGATGGCCACTTTTTTACCTTCAAGCCTTTAAGACCCCAGATGCTATTTCTTTTGATAGCTGGGCACCATCAGCTTTCTTCACCACATTTGCTTGTTCACCCACTTTGTCTTCAGCGGTTGTGTCGGGAAGGTGAGCATCATAGAATGCCAATTTGATAGAAGAAAGTATTCTTGTATTGAGGGAGCACTCAAGTGGAGGCCCAATGTCCTTCTGCTGCAGTAGATATATTTTAAATAAAAAAATGAGCAGGGGAGGTATTAAACTTTACAAGGCTGTGTGTGATAAACACAGGTGTCAGATGACCTCCGAGAAGAAAGCAAACACTTCCAACTCAATTGGGAGATCTGTTTCATGGTCCATACCTAATTATTTTCTGCTTTGAATTTCTTGTTGAAACCATGTGTTTTGTGTGAAACGTTAAAGAAAGTTTTGAAATTTGTATGAATCTTGATTATCTATCCTCAGGGGTCCCTGGTGCTGAGGCTGGTAAGATGAGGCCTGTTTCTTCAGAGCCACACAGCTCTACAGATCCCCGCCAGTAAAGGTGGGGTGCCAGCTTCCCACTAAACACCAAAGGTGGAAAGTGTAGGTGGTTACTGTATGTACTATCAGCCATACAAGGGTTAACCAGTAATGGCATCAGCTGAACAAATCACCCAGGGTTACCGTTTCCTCAACTGGCAAAGAAAACAACAGGGACGCCAGGGGATCTCTGAGGAGTCTTCAGTACTGGTTTTTTGTTGTTCATTTTCATTGTAACTTAAAATATTTTCGTGAACCTAGCATTTATCATTTAAATTTATAAGAGTATAAAGATGATGTACATTCATGGTCAAACAACACACATACATCAAGTGTGAAAAATAAATTAAAAACTTCTCATTATTAGCTCCTTCCCTCACTCCCAGGGGAACCCTGTGTCCAATTGGTTACGAGTTGGACTGCAACCTTCAAGGTCACCAGTTCTAAACCACCAGCGACTCCTTGGAGAAAGACTAGGCTTTCTACTCTCATAATGCTACAGTCTCAGAAACTCACAGGGTGGGAGGGCGAGGGAGAGTGGGGGGAAAAGGGGAGCTGATACCAATGGCTCAAGTAGAAAGAAAATGTTTTGGAAATGATGGCAATATATGTACACATGTGCTTGATACAATAGATGTATGGATTGTTATAAGAGTTATAAGAGCCCCCAAGAAATGATTTATTAAAATTAAAAAAGAATAAAATAAGTGTTTTTTAAAAGGGAATTCTACCTTGTTCTAGAACGTGCTGTGATTCGGAATCACTTCCCAGCAGGGAGTTCTCTGATCCCCATTATGAGCTAGTCCTTCCTGGGGTTACTTGCAGCCGAGTTCTCCGAGACAGCCCATCTTTGAACAGCCTTTGGAGTTTTGTCTTTTACAGATGTCCTACGGTTGTCGCAGGTAGCTTTTTTTTCCGACGGGCCTCTGACCCTGAACGATATCTGTGTGCCTGTCCTTCAGGCACTGTTGTTGCGCGATGGCTCCTCTCTTGTGTATGGCTGGGCGAGTCTCCGTCGTCTGGACGCACCGCGGTGTGGCCGCTTACAGCTGGTTTGAGGACATCTTGGTTGCTTCTAGTTTGGGGAAGAATGGATAAAGCTGCTGAAACATCCCCGCACAAGTCTTTGTGGGTTTTTTGGCTTTAAAAAGTTTTTAAAAGACCATTTTATTTAGGGCTCTTAAAGCTCTTATAAGAATCCATACATCAGTTTTTTCAAGTACAATTGTACGTATGTTGTCATTATTTTATAAATATTTACCTTTTTAAAAAAATCATATTGGGGCTTCATACAACTCTTATCACAATCCATCCATCCATCCATTGTTTCAAGCACATTTGTACATTTGTTGCCATCATTGTTCTCAAAACATTTGCTTTTAATTGAGCCTTTGGTATCAGCTCCTCATTTTTCCCCTCCCTCCCCACCCCATGAACCCTTTGTAATTTATAAATTATTGTTATTTTGTCATGTCATATACTGTCCAGTGTCTCCCTTCACCCACTTTTCTGTTGTCCATCCTCCAGGGAGGGGGTTCTATGTAGATCCTCGAAATGGGTTCCCCCTTTCTACCACACCTTCCCTCCACCCTCCCAATATCAACACTCTTCTCACCACTGGTCCTGAAGGGATCATCCATCCTGGAGTCCCTGTGTTTTCAGTTCCTATCTGCATCAGTGTACATCCTCTGGTCTAGCCAGAGATTTTTGTGTGCACATGAGTTTTTGATCCAGTTTAGGAAATATTTGGGAATAGGCCTGGGGGGGTCGTATGGCAGCTCACCGCATGAGCGAGCCTGTGCTCAGCTTCACAAGGAACTGCCAGGCTGGCTCCCAAAGTAGTTACCGCATTTTGCATTTTGTGACTGTTTCTGGAATGAACATGGCTTTGAACTCAGCAATATTGGGAGTTACTCATCTTGTACGATATCGAATGACCTAATCAGGTCACCTTGCATAGATGTATCCAGAACCCTTTTATAAGTTATTGATTTTCACAGGGGATGGTTTTATACACACACACACACACACACACACTCACACATATGATGGCCAGAGATAATGAGTTGCCTACACACACAATAGAAAATAAAAATTAAAAATAATAATAATTAAAAAATAAATAAAAGAAAATAAAAATAAATTTAAAAATAAACTACAAAGGCTTTCAGACAATGAGTCAAAAGTACTAGTTGCTTTTAAAAAAAACTAAAACTAACTTCCTATGCTTAGATAAGGAGCCCTGGTGGCATCATGGGTTAAGCGATAACCTGCAAACCAAAAGGTCAACAGTTTGAATCTACCAGCTGCTCGTCAAGAGAAAGATGAGGCTATCTGTTCCCATAAAGACATATAAACTCAGCAACACTGCTCTGCTCTGTCCTAGCAGTTTGCTCTGCATGGTGCTCCACGCAGGGCGGCAGGGCAGGCAATGCATGGCCTGTCTCTGCCTACTAAAAAAAGCGATTGTTGGAGTTACGATTGCTCAGTGAACTCAGTCACCCCGTCTGCTGTATAAATGTACCTCAGAAAGTCTGAGAAGGGCTTCCAAAAGTTGACAGGAAAATGGAATTTTTCCCATGAATGGTTTGAAGCCTCCTCCTATGGTATAAAGCATAAAGAACAAAGTCTAAAGAACTAAGATAGTGTACAAGCACCGTGGAAAGAAAAAAAGGATCTAATTGGCAAGTATTTCATAAATGCACTTGTTATTGCTACTTCAATTAGTAGTTTGCATGTGGGAAGGGAGTTCAGCATGAGACACAGCTAGTTCTTCAGGGACAGTGTCTTTCCTGTGTCCTGGCCAGGCTGGCGCTGCGTGCTAATTGCCTGCGGGGTCGGAGAGGCCCCCTCGGGCTCTGCAGAATTAGCCAGTGAGCCAGACTTGACACAGGTCGACCAGCACTCCTCAGAGGACCAGGACCAGCCCCAGTATTAAAGCTTCATGACCCCAGCCCACAGGAGCACAAGGACAGCAGACACGGATTGAGGGGGGCACCCTGACGCCAAAGGTATATTTCCACAAATCGTGGGCTATCATTTCTTGTTGCAGAGTCCAGGGAGAGAGAAGCCAAGAGTGAAGGGAGATGGGAAAAGGAGAGAGAGAAGGGAATGTGTTCGGTGGCCTTTCCAGACCCGGGGCTTGCCGTCTGCCTGCAGGAGAAAGGGTGGAGGCCCTCGGGGTGCTGCTAGAGTCCCCAGGCCATTTGTAGAGAAGCTCATGGCCTGCCCCAACAGGGTGGAGTAGAGGCAGGAAAAAAAACCATCTTTTTAAAGTTGTTCAAGAACAAAGGGGAGTTTTAAAACAATGGTGTGAGAACTCTAATAAAATTCATCTCTAGTTTCTGATCTCACTGATAAGAAATTAGTAAGTACATAGAAACTCAGAATCCCTAGTGGGGACCAGGGGTGGGGGAGAAGGAAGGGGGGATGCTGGCTTAGTGGGGGCACTGAGTTTATGCCAAGGGAGGAGGAATTGGAAAAAGAAGGCAAGGATGGTCGCAGAGCTGGAAGAACATTGTCACTGTCGCTGAATAACTGTCCCTGCCAGGGGATGGAAAATGTGTGTGTTTGTGTATATTTTCAGTACATGCACATGCATTTTCAAGTTGGCAAACCTTTGTCTGGGTATAAGGATCCCTGGTGGTGTTTTGGTTACAAGTTAGGCTGCTAACTGCAAGGTCAGAAGTTGGAAATGACAAGTTGAGCCTCAGGAGAAAGATGGGGCTTTCTGTCCCATAAAGAGTGACAGTCTCAGAAACCCACAGGGGCGGTTCTGCCCTGTCCCTTAGGGATTCTGTGAGTCAGCATCGGCTCGATTTTGGTTGTTTTGTGTCTTGGCATAACGGGTTAAGCATTGGGCTGCTAACTGAGAGGCTAGCAGTTCAAATCCACCAGCCCCTCCGTGGGAGAAAGATGAGGCTCTGCTTCTGTAAAGATGACAGCCTTGGAGACCCTCTGGAGCAGTTCTATTCTGCCCTGCAGAGTCCCTATGAGTTAGAGTCGTCAATGGAGGTGGGCTTATTTGTTGTTGTTTTCATCCCTGCCTTAAGCTGTGAGCTTTATGTAGCAGGAAGTACATCTCGATGGACTCAGAATAAAATGTGTGTGTGTGTGCGTGTGTATGCGTGCTCAGGAGTTGGAGGTGGAAAGTCAACTATAGAGTAGTTCAAACGAAAGGTTGGCAAATCTTCCCTGTGGAAGGAACATTTGGGGGCATGCAGCCTGTCTGGGAAACAGAGCCTCAAGGAAAAAGAGATTGGGCAGATGTCAGTACAGCCTCATGTCTCCCAGCAGACAACACTTTCAACCATCCCTTCTTTTTCTCTTGCCACAAAAGCCCTTTGTCTTTTGTCATCCTGAGACCTCAAGATGTCCCATCACAACCCCCCCGGCTCTGTAGCTGCGTCTGTTTTTCACAGACAAGGAAGCACTGCCCAGCAAACCCTCATCTTTACAAGCCCATCATCATCATGAAGCCAATAACGAAGCAAAAACCCTCCCTGTAACCACTTTCCAAAGCCAAGCTTAATGCCGCCACTGCCCTCCATGGCGTCTCTGTTTCCTCCTCCTCCGGAGACTGCAGTCCCCACATAAATCTGAATTTAAATTAAAATACGGGGATACACAGCGGGACATATACCAATTCAACAGTTGTCCATGTCAATGGCATTGAAGACATTCTTTCTGTTGTGCAGCCATCCTTACCCCCTTTTTTTTAGCTGTTCGATTAGCATAAGCTCACTGCCCCACTGAGGTTCCTATCTAATCGTCTGAGCTGCTCTCGTGAATTTGATTCCGTGGCTCTGAAAAAGAGCGTAATATTCAAGGCAGACATTGTGTCCTAGTTATGCAAAACTATTGTTTGTTTTTAAGATGACTTCAAGGGATATATTTTGCTTACGGTTTAAAAATGGTACCAAGAGATAGTGTCACAGGTCCACTCAGGTTCCACAGCGACAAAAATCTAGAGTCCATGAGGATTTGAAATTCTGTACCATATTTCTCCTGTTTTGATCTTCTATGGAATCATTGATCAAAATGTTCCGTGACATTCAGCTGAACATCATGCTGTTTTTCTAGTCTCGTGGCAAAGGAGGTTCAGGGAATCCAATGTCTTTCTCAGTCTAATATTAAAGCAAGGTTTGAATTCTGAGAACATGAACCACCAGGTGGAGGTGGGGCCAACTCCTCAGAAGCAACCAACATGATAGGAAGATACTAACCTGGAATACCAGACTTGCTGCACCTGGGTGTTGTGAGATTTAAGGGACAAATGGGCAGAAAACTGGGCAAAGGTGAGCAATTTGGCCAGGACTCCCTGGAAGAACCAAGTCTTGGCTGTTTTGCTCAACATTCTGAACTTTCCATTGAAAATACACAGGCAGAGGTGGAAACTACCTATGAACCATATGACAAGTTACTAAAAATCCTCTCGGGCCCCAAACAACCCTGCATTCAGGTGCTCTCATGCCTCCATTGTCCTATAAGTGATCCATCTCTAGAGTTCAATGCCAGGGGCCTTCAAAAAGGCTATGGCAAATGGGGTTAGGAGAAAATGCCATCTCTCCACAAACATTTTGAAGCTCCATCAAGCCGTTTTCACCGAGGTAGAAGTCAGTCAAAGATAGAAAAGGAAAGTCTAGTCCTAAAATGGGAAGCTGTTGACTCAAGAGGGCATGTCAGAGCAGCTAGAGCAGTGGTTCTCAACCTGTGGGTCACGACCCCTTTGGGAGTCAAATGACTCTTTCACAGGAGTCACCCAATTCATCACAGTAGCAAAATGTCAGTGATGAAGTAGCAACAAAAATAATGTTATGGTTGGGGGGGTCACCACAACGTGAGGAACTATATGAAAGGGTCGCGGCATGAGGACGGTTGAGAACCACTGAGCTAGATTCTTGGACTGAAGTTGCCAAACACCCCAAGCAAGCAAGGCTATCCCTTCAAGTGTGTGGTGAGCGACCCCATTCCTCTTCCGGGCTTGTGTCCTTCTGTAAAGGGTCTTTCCCCCTAATGCTAGCATCACTTGCGGATCCTACAGTAACCCAGTCCTCCTCACCTTTTAAGCAGTGGTTGAAAGGTGAGGTTCTGAGGTTCTACTACGATTGAGCAGCCCCAGAGGTGCTGCCTCCCAGAAAACAAACAAACCTCTCCTACACTAGCCTCACTGCTGATTAGTAGATGCTAAATCAAAGCACCTTGATCGTGCAGAGCAAACTGGCCCAGAGGGTGTCCAAAGCTGTCCATCTCTTGAGAAGCAGGTGGCCACCTCTATCTGCGGAACTCTTCTCCCCAAGAGGAATACCAAAGGACAGCCGCGAGCTACACGTACACCAGGTGTGCTCTGATGCAGGTCTGCCTAACCTAACAGCTTGTTCTCCGTTGGCTTCTTCTCCTAGCAGTTTTCCCTGAACCGTTGCCTCAAGGGACTGAGGACGCTCCATGATGGGAGCCACCAGCAATAGCTCCACAGACGCCTTCATTCTGCTGGGTGTATCTGACCACCCGCGGCTGGAGATCATTTTCTTTGTACTCATTCTCCTCTCTTACTTGATGACCCTCGTTGGGAATGCCACCATCATCCTGCTCTCCCACCTAGATGCCCGGCTTCACACACCCATGTATTTCTTCCTTAGCAACCTCTCCTCCCTGGACCTGGCCTTTACGACCAGCTCTGTCCCCCAGATGCTAATCAACTTATGGGGCCCAGACAAGACGATTAGCTATGGTGGCTGTGTGACCCAGCTCTACGTTTTCCTTTGGCTCGGGGCTACTGAGTGCATCCTGCTGGTGGTGATGGCCTTTGACCGCTATGTGGCAGTTTGCCGGCCCCTGCACTACACCACCATCATGAACCCTCGACTGTGCTGGCTGCTGGCTGCCATTGCCTGGTTGGGTGGCTTGGGCAACTCTGTGATCCAGTCCACATTCACTCTGCAGCTCCCATTGTGTGGGCACCGGAAGGTGGACAACTTCCTGTGTGAGGTCCCCGCCATGATCAAACTGGCCTGTGGAGACACCAGTCTCAATGAGGCTGTGCTCAATGGAGTCTGTACTTTCTTCACTGTTGTGCCCCTTAGCATCATCTTGATCTCCTACTGCTACATTGCCCAGGCAGTGCTGAAGATCAGCTCAGCAGAAGGACGGCGAAAGGCATTTAATACATGTTTCTCCCACCTGGTGGTGGTGTGCCTCTTCTATGGCTCAGCTATTTATGGGTACCTTCTTCCAGCGAAGACCAGCAACCAGGACCAGGGAAAATTCATTTCCCTTTTCTACTCTGTGGTCACACCCATGGTCAATCCTCTCATCTACACTCTACGGAACAAGGAAGTGAAGGGGGCACTGAGAAGGCTGCTGGGCAAAGGAAGGGAAGTGGGCTGAAAGAATGAAAACCTTCATCCATTATTTCCTGTTCATCTCTACACACTTTTTCTCATTGTCTCTCCGGCCAGGTGGACATGAGGCATACTAGCCCTGATAAAACCATTCCAGTGAAACTGAGGCATGCGCCCAACAACTGGCATATGGTTAGTGTTATTTGCAATGTTCTACACTTATTTACCAAACTATGTACTGTGTACTCCAGATAATAAGGCAGACATCTGTGTCCAGGTTCAGAGGTTATTGACCTAGTACATACTTATCTCACTGTCTCTGTTTATATAGCCTACGTGTTGCTAATCACAACTTATTTTTCTGGCGAATTTTGTACTTTTCTAGAGAAAGCAGCTCGAGTTGCAGTATCTTACTTATACAATCTCCCCATAACCCCATTAAATAAACCCAGGTATTATTGACCCCTGTGGAAACCCACATCATTCACTGTTGTGCACAAAGACCTATCCATCACTCTTTATTTATTCTTCTCAACAGTTGAGTCTGTTTCCCCATTACTTCCCTTCATGTAGTTTCCTGTCATTTTCTTTCCCCCTTTCTCATGTCCACAGCTTATTGCCCTTCTGACTCATCTAATGTGTGATAAGAAAGGTAGGAAAGGACAAATGCCTTTCTATTATAGCCAAAGAAGACTCCTTGCCATGCTTTATTGAAATAATCCCATGTAACAGTCCCAGGCATTAAATTTGATCCAGCATTTGGATATATTTGTCTGGTTCATCGATTCTAGAACTCTCAGAAATCCTTTAAGAAAGTTGAAAAGCCCAAGAAAAATCGAAAGCTCCAAGATCTAGTCTTTCACCCCAAAGTCCCTGGAAGTCAGTAATCGGCCCAGCCCACACTGACTCCCCTCGAGGAACACAGGTATTGGAATCAGAATGCCAATTTATAGTTGTGCACATTTCTAGAATTGCCAAAGGATGACGAACCCGCCACCGCATTTCACATCACAGGTTATGCTAAAATGAGAACGTTATTTGGCAACTACAAAAAGAAAGAAAATTAATGGGTTTTAGGGCTAATTTCAAACCAGTCTTCAGTTTTGAATCCCAAACAGCCAATATTTTGTATACAATAATGTTCAATAAATGCTTAGTGAATTGAATAAACAAGTCGCATGTGTCTCCCTTCTTCAGGTTGTTCCTGTTAGGTGCTGGTGGGTGGCTTCCTACCTGAGCAACCCTGTGCATAATAGCAGGAAGCCTTGCTCAGTCCTCCCCACCCCCTCCCCATCCATCTGTGTTTGCACTCATGGACTCAGCACCACCCTCCCCATCATTCTATGTTTCCACTCCTGCTCTCAGCACTACCCTGCCCATCCTTCTATGTTTGTACTCATGGGCTCAGCCACTGCGTTAACCTATCTCCTTGTGCATCTTCCCCTGTTCACCTGAGCCTCTAATTTACCACGCATAGATCCTTTTTCAGGAACAGTCTTTCCTGATCATATGTCCAAAGTACCCCAGTCAAGGTCTTACCATCCTTGCTTCAAGGAACATTCTGGCTGTATTTCCTCCAAGATAGATTTATTTGTTCATCTGTCATACTTTTAACATCAACACTGTGACTCAGATGCATCTATTCTTTTTCGGTCCTTCTTTTTCATGATAGGAACCAAATTTTTCAAGTGAGACAAGGTTTTGTGTCAATATGGCTAGATCAGGAATCTAAAAAGTTTGGCTGTAGAGGACCCCCCTATAGTATGGTAACACCGCAGTTCTCAACCTGTGAGTCGTGATCCCTTTGTGGGTCGAACGACCCTTTCACAGGGGTCATCTAAGACCACCGGAAAACAGATATTTCCGATGGTCTTAGGAACTGAGACACTGCTCCTCTATCCGTTTCCAGGCAGGTCTGCCTACATGCAGATATGCCCACCTACGAGTACCCAGTGTGAAGACTGTTACCCATGCTACACCATGCTTCAAGACAAAAGTTCATGTATTTGTCATTAGAAATAAATATTTCACAATATATCATTGTTTTGTGGTTAATCACTATGCTTTAATTATGTTCAATTTGTAACAATGAAAATACATCCTTCATATCAGATATTTACATGATGATTCATAACAGTAGTAAAATTACCGTGATGAAGTAGCAACGAAAATAATCTTATGGCTTGGGGGTCACCACAACATGAGGAACTGTATGAAAGGGTCAGGCATTAGGAAGGCTGAGAACCACTTCTAACATAATGTAAAGGGTTTGGGGAATGCAGCCTCCTTTCTCAGGTCGAAGCCCAGATGCAATGGAAAGGAAATTTCCTGGGGGGCAGGGAGTACCTGCTCCTATTTAAGTAGACTCTAGAGAGGTCTTTTTCACTTCTTGCTGGTCCAGATCTTGAATCGGGCTCATTGATTGCTATGTTCCCTGATGACTCTGGAACTATCAGAAGTCTGCGAGATTGCCGACTGACCTTGGATCCATTCCACTCTGCAAGCACAAGCCTGACTTGCTAACCTTTGGTTCATCTACCTCTGCCTCCACCAGCCTGTGTGGTCTTCCTGCTTCCTGGTTCATCAGCCATGGAAGCTACATGTGTGTGGACAAGCCTCCAACTTGACATCTGACCCATGGATTTGAACCAGACATGGACTTCTACAACTGTGTGAGCCACTTTCTTGATCGAAAATTCATTCTGTGTGTGTGTATTTAATCACTGCTTTTGCTTTCTAGAGAACCTAGCCTGGCACAAAACCATTCCCATGTTTGCCAGTATGAGCTCGTTCTACTGCTTGGACAACACTGGAAAACAATGGCAGATGTCCTCTTTTCTCATCTTTCCCCAGAGACTTGTCTCCAAAGGCATCTCATTACACTGTTCTGTCCTAAGTTGGGGTTTTTTTTGTTATTGTTGCTGCAGGAAAAAAAAACTCTATTTTCTCAGTTCTCAGCAATTCTAAGGTATGTCTACAGATCAAGTCAATCGATGGCGCTGTTCTGGTGAATTCATGAAAGTCCAGAACCTCACAATCTCAAAAATTTGATTATCAATGCACTCAGATTAGATCCAGTTCTCTAGAGGTAGATTCACAGTAGTGAAGCTCCTAAAAGCTATAAACCAGAACTGCAGTCGGTTCATGTATAAGAACCACAGACATTGAACAGTCATCGCCTCCAGACAGTTCCTGTAGGTGGGAAAGTGAGCAGAAAAAGAGATAGGGATTCTTGAAATATTTTGGAGTTCTACAGAGTTTCCCTCTAGGAAAAGAAGTGACATTTGGGCTCTAATTTATTTTTACATAAATAATGTACATGTTACATATATCTTCGCAAACCGCACAACCCTCTCACAAGTAATGTCCTATGTGTTCTGTGACTGTGATACTGGATGCACTTACTTAGGTATGTTATATTTTAAAATATGGTAACTTTTATTAAAGGAGTGATGAGAGATGGGAAACTATAAAGGAGGGGAAAACCCTAACTGACCGTCATTGAGAAGTGTGTGTTTCATGGCAGTCACATATGACATCATCAGCACACTTGTGTTCATGTTCTATTTTCTTCCTCTTTTTTAAAATACTTTTATTGGGGCCTCTTACATCTCTTATCACAATCCATACATTCATCCAGTGTGTCAAGCACATTTTCACATATGCCGCCATCATCATTTTCAAAACATTCTTTTCCCACTTGAGCCCCTGATATCAGCTACCCATTTCTTCCCCCTCCCTCCCTTGTCCATCCTCCCTCACAAACCCTCAATAAATTACAGATTATTATTTCCCTATCTTACATCATCCTCCATCACCCCTCACCCACTTTTCTGTTATTCATCCCCCTGAGAGGGTTCTAGATTGATCCTTGTGATCTATTCCCCTTTTCAACCCCCACCCCCAACCATCCCTTAATCCTACTGGTATCTCTGCTCTCATTGTTGGCCCTGAAAGGTTTATTTATCCTGGATTCCCTGTGTTGGGGGCTCTTATCTGTAGCAGTGTGCATGCTCTGGTCTAATCTGATTTGTAAGGTAGAATTGAGGTCATGATAAGTGGATGAAGGAAGTACCAAAGAACTAGAGGAAAGTTGTGTGTTTCATCAGTGCCATAGTTCATTGTGCCAGCCTGGCCGATAAACACAAGTATGATTAACTGAAGGGCAGAGGGATAAATAGCTCAGTGAGCCTCACCTTGCTTGTTCTGTGCCTCAGTTTAAAGGGGTACACTACCTGTGGGATGCCTAGCCTGTGGACTGTGTCGCTGTAAGTTGAGGTCCCTTTAAGCCCACATGATTGGAATGTTCATCTCTGGAGCTGGGGACCGACAGATGATGACAGTTGGGGACCTGCCTTGCTGTTTGCTGCCTGGATATATATATAGCCCAGCTCTCTCTACAGAAGGGGACTGGCAACTAGCGGCTCTCAAGCCTTAAAGGACTGCTAGTGTCTTGCTGCTTTATAATTTAACTGTTAATTTCTTGTATTATCTATCTGTATATAATTTAACGGTTTATTTCTTGTATTATATATCTATATTTATAAATTTATTTTTATATAATTACTAGCAATCTGGTTTGTCTTCTAGAGAACCCTGTCCAACACAATCGGTGCTATGCTACACCCTAACTGGCTCATCTCTTCCCTGTGACCCCTCTGTGAGGAGATGTCCAATTGTCTACAGATGGCCATTGGATCTCCACTCCATGCCCCCCCCCATTTACCTTGGGTATAGTTTTGTTCTGGGTCTTAGATGCCTGATACTTGATCCCATCAACACCTCGTGATCACATGGGTTGGTGTGCTGCTTCCATGTGGGTTTTGTTGCTTCTCAGCTAGATAGCTGCTTGTTTATCTTCAAGGCTTTAAGACCCCAGATACTACATCTTTTGATAGCCAGGTACCATCAGCTTTCTTCACTACATTTGCTTATGCACTCATTTTGTCATCAGCAATTATGTTGGGAAGGTAAGCATCACAGAATGCCAGATTGTTAGAACAAAGTGTTCTTGTGTTCTTGTGTTAAGGGAGTACTTGAGTCTGGCCCTATGTCCATCTGCAACCTGAATTCTTAACATATAGATATGAGTACATAGCTCTATTCCCCTCTCATTATATATGTATTTACATATGTGCATGCCTGTATTTAGGCCTCTATCAATGTTCCTTGCCTCCTGGTTCTTTCCTCTATTTTCTTTTACTTTCCTCTTGTCCCACCATCATGTTAGGCATTCATTCGGGCTTAGTAATTCCTCGCTGCTACATTGGCCTTGATTAAGCCCCACTGGGCATCCTATGTTCTTCTCTCCATGATTTTAGTTCACACGTTCCCTTGTCTTTGAGTTGGTTACACCCCCCTCCTTTCTCCCACCTCCCCTTCTCCCGTATCCTCCCGGAACCAATGGTCCTGTTCTTTTCATCTCCGAGTTATTTATCCCACCTGTCTTATCTAGATAAACATGCAGATACATTAGTAAGTGCAAAAACCTGGCAAAGGCAAATAAAACAACAAAGGAGGTCAAAACCAACAAAACAATAACAACAAAAACAAAAGAACAATAACAAAAAGAAAGCCATTAACAAAAATGTAAAAGCCTATTAATAGTTCAAAGTCTGTTGGCCTTTACGAGTATTTTCCAGTCAAGTCTGATGGGGTGCTACACTCTGTCTCCCCAGTTTATCTTTTGTATTCCCAGGGGTTTCATCACTCTGCTCCCCCTGCTGCTCTGCTGCATGTCCTCAGTGCCTTGCCCCAGCATGATGGGGCCAGACCATGCACTATTCCCACACTGTGTTTCCATTGATGTCCTCCGCAGTGCCATGGTCAGTGAGGGACGCCCATATCTCATGATGAGGCAGGCCCTACGGTCCTCCCAGTGCATTGTCTGCTCTGAGCAGGAACATTGTCCTCAGGGCTTGCTGAAGTGCATTCTTCTAAGGGGGTTGGGGGAGGAAGGGTGTCCATATAGTTGGGGTTGGGGCCAGCACTGCAGACCCATGTTCTATTTTCAATGGCAGTATGAGACAAAAATTAGAGAAAAAAGAGGGGGACAAGCGCCTTATTATGGCATTTGAAATTCTGTTTCTAGGGTTCCAGAAGAAATATATATATTTGGTGTCTTATTCTGTTAGAAATTCAGAAAGTAAAAAACAGAGAAAAGAACCTATATAAGACCTATGTATATGAAGGTCCTGAGCCAGGAACTCAGTGTACCGGTAGTTGGATTCTGTATTAGTCTGGGTGCTTTAGAGAAACAAATCCACAGAAACTTGTGTATAACAGAGAGTTTTATATAAAGATAAGTGCGCATCAAGAAAACATCCCAACCCAGTGCTACCCAAGCCCACATATCCAACATTAACCCATATGTCCAAAACCAATCCACAAAGTCCTCCTTGATCTCACAAAACAGATGCAGTGATGCCAATTGCAGGAGGAAAGCCGAGTCAGTGAATGTGTAGGCATCTCAGCACTGGCAGGGGTTGCCACACGGCTGCTCCAGCACCCACGACTGCATCAGGATAGGTCCATGTGGTTTCTCCTTGGGGATGTCTTGCAGCTAAAGTGAGCCTTGCCAGCTAAAGCAGGGAACTGGCTAACGCAGCTGCACCCTGGTCTGGCTATCAGAAACCAAGAGACCTGAGAACTAGAAAAGTGAGGCTCACTGAGCCATTTATCCCTCTGCTCTTCAATTAACCCCACATGTGTTTATTGGCCAGGTTGGCACAATAAACTAACTCAGATTCCTTGATGACCCTCAACTGGAAGTGGTCCTTTTGCTATGCAGTGAATGGTGGGAAATGCAGGCTTCCCATCATTTGTTAATGGAACGTCTACATACCAGCTTATTCCCCTCTCTCTCAGCAACTTCTCCTTCCTCAGCTCCTTCTCCGATGTGCTAAAATCTCCATGGCTCCGATCAGACCATCAACGTTACAGGCTGTGTGATCTAACTCTGTTTGGGATTGGTGATTGATAGTCTATAGCCACTACAGTGTCATCTGTGTGCACCCCCTTTTCCTCCACGCATACACCATGCAGTGGACAATAAGCATCGTTTCTGCTTGTCTGGAAGAGTATTTTAACAATTCTTTAATGCCAATACCCATCACCCTGCATCTTCTCTTCTGGACGTGAAACACCCTGGTCAAAGGTGCCTGTGCATTTGCTTAGCCAAGGGCAGAATGGTACAAAGGCAGCACTTCTACTTTCTTGGGGTTGCCACCCCTGATTAAATCTCACTGCCATGGAATCAATTCCAACTCAGAGACCCTACAACACTTTTACTTGCTTAGGGTTAGCCATTTCTGATTAAGTCTCACTGCCATCTAGTCAATTCTGACTCATAGAGACCCTATAGGATGGGCTAGAACTGCCTTTGTGGGTCTCCAGGACTGTAACTCTTTCTATGAGTAGAAAAACTCATTTTCACCAGCTCTGGTTCATGGTTTAGAACTTCTAACCTTACGGTTAGTAGCTCAACACATAGCCACTACACCACTTGGGATCCCTCTAATTAGATCTTGTTACAGGCATTTACAGGAAACATATGCAACAAGATTTGAGTTTTGGGTTCACTTTGCAATGAATTAGCTATGATAGCATAGGACTTCTGTAGCCCTCTATTTTATCATCTATAAAATGGAATGTTTTAAGTATCAAAATGCATGTGATAGTGCTTAGAAAACTAATTTATTATAAATCAAAGATGGAATGCTTTCTCTGAGAGAATTTTTTAGTCTGCTTTACACCACACATCTCTCCATTATATTCTGATTGAGAATCACACCTACTTTGTAATATCAGTCTCCAAAACTGATAGATGGCTGAACGGGGGAGGGGACCTCAAAAGAAGGCAGAGATATCACCTAGGATGTTCTTATAATAATTCAGGGAGAAACATTCTTTTCCTCACACTCCACCTCACTATTCATCAACTTCTTAACCGCATAACCAGCAGATTACCCTTCTCTGAACTTTCCTGCTATTAGCATTGTCTGATTACCTTTAGTGGTCATCTATACGACTACAAGCATAGTGACACTATAGAACAGTATACTATAGACACTGACAGTGTCTACAGACAGTGACACTATAGAACACTATACCCCTGTGGGATCCTGGCACTGGAACTCGCAGACTGGAACTGGGGGAGAAATTTTTGGTTTTCCAGTGCATATGAAAGTTATGTTTACATGATAATGTAGTTTATTATCTATGCGGTAGCATTATGAAAAACTTTGAAATATTGGGAGAATGACTACAACATGCCACGAGACATGAGGTAGGCATATGCAGTTGGGGAAATGGTACCAATAGACATGTCTGATATCATAAACCTTCAATTTGAAAAAAAGAAAAAGCGTTAATATCTGATTCATAGTTACCCTATAGGGCAGACTAGACCTGCTCTTTAGGGCTTATGAGATTGACTCTTGATGAGAGTAGACAACTTCATCATTCTCCCAAGAACCAGATTGATGTGTTTGAACTGCTGACCTACCTGTGGTCAGCAGTCCAATGGTTAACCCGCTGTGTCAAAGCACTTCACGAATATAAGGTATCTTAAGGACAATTTCTTCAAATTTCTCAAGACCATCTCAAATTTCCAAATACCTTTTACCCACTGAGGCCAACCTGGCCAGTGCTCCCAATTCTGAACTGTTAATTTGTTATCCATTAGCAAAAGTCATTTGTGTGGAGCTCTCAGGAAAAGTAGACCTAATAAATGTCTTCACATTGAGGTATTCATGACAGAGACTGATTTAATGTCTAATCTCTCCTGAATTTTTCCATTTAATATGGCATTAAGGTTAGAAAGTTTCCATGTCCCAATAATATATCAGTGTTTCCCAAAGTGGGCAAAAACATCCCCCAGAGAGGCACTTGAATGATCCAGAGAGGCTCAAAAAGCAGGTGCCTGTAGTTGATCTTGGATTGTGGGCTATAATACAAAAATTTTCTTGTTGTTAAGAGGATACTGAGTTGTTGTTTTTTTCTGAAAAGGGGTGGTAGACCAAATAAGTTTGGGAATCTATGATATAGCTTGTCACTTACCATGTTTATAAATAGCATGTCCCACTAAAAATGTTTCTAGATATACCCTTTATTTTTTACAGGCAAATCTCATTTTATTGTGCTTCATATATACATACATAACAAGTTGAAGTTTTATAAAAAACCCAAGTTGAGCAAATAAATTTATTGATGCCATATTTCTCACACACACACCCCACCTGCCCCACTGCCCAGAGTGTGTTAACTTCAGATCTATGTCATGTTTTGGTAATCTCACAATATTTGAAATCTTTCCATAATTCTTTTTTTAAAATCATTTTATCGGGGGCTTGTACATCTCTTATCACAATCCATGCTTCTATCCATTGTGTCAAGCATATTTGCACATATGTTGCCTTCATCATATTAAAAACATTTTCTTTCAACTTGAGCCCTTGGAATCAGCTCCTCAGTTTTTTCCCTGCCTCCCCTCCTCTCTCTCTCTCATGAACCCTTGATAATTTATAAATTATTATGATTTTTTCATGTAAATCTTCCCATAATTCTATTGCACACTTAATAGACTACAGTACATGGTATCAACCTAACTTTTTTTTAAAACATTTTATTAGGAGCTCATACAAGTCATCACAATCCATACATATACATACATCAATTGTATAAAGCACATCTGTACATTCTTTGCCCTCATCATTTTCAAAGCATTTGCTCTCTACTTAAGCCCTTTGCATCAGGTCTTCTTTTTTCCCCTCCCTCCCTGCTCCCCCCTCCCTCATGAGCCCTTGATAATTTATAAATTATTATTTTGTCATATCTTGCCCTATCCGGCGTGTCTCTTCACCCCCTTTTCTGTTGTCCGTCCCCCAGGGAAGAGGTCACATATAGATTCTTGTAATCGGTTCCTCCTTTAGCAGAGAAGAAAATACACTGAACTCCTCAACTAAAATATTGATAATAATATTGATAATAGCAAGAGTTGTATTGGGGGAAAACAAGCATATCCCTTAATTCAGTATTTTTACTATCTTGGCCTACAGAAATAATTACATTTATAATCAAAGGTATACATATAAGAATATTCTCACAGTATTCAGAGTGAGGAAGAAACAGAAGAAAGTTTTTGACTGCCCACCAAAAATTAATTAAGTGGATCAAATCTGATTATGTAATAAGCCTATATGCTGTAGTTAGAAAAAGAAAAAGGGAAAAATGAAAGAGAAAAGAGGGTAAAGAAATAGGAAAACATTAAAGATATAGTAAAT
The DNA here is from genome assembly GCF_050624435.1 of Tenrec ecaudatus. Classification (NCBI taxonomy): domain Eukaryota; kingdom Metazoa; phylum Chordata; class Mammalia; order Afrosoricida; family Tenrecidae; genus Tenrec; species Tenrec ecaudatus. Next base: position 108,087,105 of record NC_134541.1, on the reverse strand, counting down.
GAAAAAAATCAAGTTACCAATTTAGAACCAGAAAAATAACTATTAACAATTATTTCTGCTTGGGAAAACACTTGCATAATATTATATGCAACAATTCAGAGGGGTGGGGGAAGATTTGTTATAAGGAAATTCTATTCCTACATTTTTGGAAAGACACACAAACTCTATGCCATGGTTCCCTAAGTAAAATCGTAACCTATTTGAACATTATCATCCAGTATTAACCTAATTTACTCCACAACTCACAACATGCTTGCCCTGTCCCTCATTCTCTGTGGAATTTTTATAACTTTATCTATTGCTCAAGAACAGAGATCTGTTGTGTGGATGACTGGATACATCTTCAAGGAAGATTGTTAAGCAGTCAAAGAAGATTGTTTATGCATCACAATAATAGTCTTATTGTTTTATCTAATAGTTTATGGTTAACATTTACCCTGTGATTATCTCCTGGCTTGAGTAATATAAAGCACATGGGAAAGTATGTGACTCCCTAGAGTGTGCATTCCAGGGTAAAGTATGTAAAACACTGTGCATTTTCATCACAAGTAGGACTCCAATATGACAGCCTGTGTTGCTGTAACAATCCCCACAGGTGTCACCTTCTGATCAAACTTCTCTTTTTATCTCCAATATGAAGTTGATGGACTTGGCTCTGCTGATCTGGGATACGAACTCTTATTAGGGGTAACAGAAAGGAAGAAATCACAAAACCAGGGACAAGGGAACAACAAGTGATGCAAATCGGTGGTGAGGAGGGTATAGGAAGCCTGGTAGGGTGTGATCAAGGATAATGTAACCAAGAGAAATTACTGAAACTCAAATAAACACTGAGCATGATAGTGGGACAAGATGAAAGTCAAAGGAAACAGGAAAGAGCTAGGAGGCAAAGGGCATTTAGATAGGTCTAAATAAAGGCATGTACATATGTAAATATATTTATATATGAGGATGTGGAAATAGATTTATGTGCATATATTTATAGGTTTAGTATTAAGGTAGCATGTGGGATACATAAGGATTTCTCCCAAGCTGTCTCCCTCAAATATATGCCACACAGCTGCTTGGGAATGACTATACTTGGAGGTCATCAGAAGTAGGTCAGGGGTTATTCTCCCTGAGAGCTATCAGTCATCTAGAACAAGTAGTCACCACTGTTTATCCCACAACAAATAGGGCCCACTCCCTTCTGATAAGGATAATGGTTGTCTGTTTCCTTATAGGAGACCCCAGAGAGGTCAGACCCGCCCAAGGATGATCAAGGTTAGGTCGCCATCTTTAATCTAGGGTCCACCCATCTTGTCACATTTATAACCCCAATCCCTCCCCTTCCTATTGCGTGTATTTCCCTAGACCACCCCTTCCCATTACTGTATTGCCTATAGTACAGCCCCTTCCTGTGACGTATGTCCTTACGTGTAATTACAGGGCTTGCACGTCCCCAGAGAATATAAAAGGGGCCGGGGCTACCATTAAACTCTCTCTCTCCCTCCACGTGGACCATCGAGTGGAGCGGAGGTGAGCATGCTACCATGAATTGTGACTGACTCCCATTTACTTCAATACTTCACTTCTATCTCTCATGCTCTCTATAACTTTACTATGATCTTTACTTATTATCACTGTACAATTGCGCCTACCGGACCTGTAATGATGTGTTAGGGGCTGGCTTCCCCTGACATTAGCAGAAGGACATTGGGCCTCCACTCAAGTACTCCCTCATTTCAAGAATACTTTGTTGTATTAAATTGGTATTCTATGATGCTGACCTTCCTGACACAATTGCTGAAGACAAAGCAGGTGCATATGCAAATGTAGTGAAGAAAGCTGATGGTGCCTGGCTATCAAAAGATATAGTGTCTGGGGTCTTAAAGGCTTGAAGGTAAACAAGTGGCCATCTAGTTCAGAAGCAACAAAGCCCACATGGAAGAAGCACACCAGCCTGTGCGATCACAAGGTGTTGAAGGGATCAGGTATCAGACATCATCAAAACAAAAAATCATATCATTGTGAATGAGGGGGAGAGTGCGGAGTGGAGACCCAAAGCTCATTTGTAGGCCACGGGACATCCCCTTTGAGAGGGGTATCTGGGAGGAGATGAGCCAGTCAGGGTGCATGTAGCAACGACAAAACATACAACGTTCCTCTAGTTCCTAAATGCTTCCTCCCCTGCACCCCCTACTATCATGATCCCAATTCTTTTTCTTTTTTTATCATGATCCTAATGCTGCCTTGCAAGTCTGGCTAGACCAGAGGATGTACACTGGTACAGACAGGATCTGGAAACACAGGGAATCCCGGGCGGATGATCCCTTCAAGACCAGTGGTATGAGTGATGATACTGGAAGGGTGGAGGGAGAGCGGGATGGAAAGGGGGAACCGATTACAGGGATCTACATATAACCTCCTCCCTGGGGGGTCAGACAACAGAAAAGTGGGTGAAGGGAGACGTCGGACAGTGTAAGATAGAACAAAATAATAATTTGTAAATTATCAAAGGTTCAGGAGGGGGGGGAGCGGGGAGGGAGGGGAAAATGAGTTGTTGCCAGGGGCTTGGGTGGAGAACAGATGCTTTGAGAATGATGAGGGCAATGAATGTACAAATGTGCTTTACACAATAGATGTATGCATGGATTGTTATAAAAGTTGTATGTGCCCCCAATGAAACAATTATAAATAAATAAAAGCAATCATTTAATGTCTTCTTTTTCCAAGGTGTGTTTGTCACTTCACTCACCTCATATGCATGAGAAGTTGCATAATGGGAAAAAAAGGAAAGAATAAGAGAACCGAGGCGGCAGCATCGTGGTGTCAAACAATACTGAATACATCTTCACTGCCTAAAGAATGGATAGATGGATCTTAAGACTACAACCTTTAGTAGTGAGAGTGGTGATACTTCCAGTAGATTACTTCAGAACCATCATGAAACGCCAGTCACTAGAGGAGGTCAACCTGTGTGGTCGGAGGTCACTGAAAATGAGGGAAACCCACAACGGGATGGATTGACACAATAACCCTAGCAATGGACTCAAATATCAACGACCGTGAAGATGGAGCAGTCTCTATTACCTGTTAGGTTGCCATGCGTGTAACTATTTCCATAGCAACTAACAACCAAATTGACTTCTTAGGATTATTTTGTAGATAAAAGTTGCTATGTAGGTTGTTCCTAGTACCTATCACGGTATGTAAAGTGTTCCCATTAGTGTTGTCGCCACTTCAATCGTACAACCAGACACATCAGTCAGTTAAGGGACAAATATCCATATTCAGGTATCTAAGTTCTCTGACATTTGATTGGTCCGAGAAAATGACGCGAGGCAAGATCTTGTCTTGTCATTGGTGGAGAGTGCTATCAATTAACAGAAGGAGTGGAAGGGGCGTTGCTTTGTTGCACAGAGGACTTCCGAGTGCCCCCTCGCTGGGCTTTAGGCATTGCGCATGTGTAAGGCGCTCGCCGTCCCAGCGTGCCCCGCGGCTTCCGGCGGTTTGACCAGCGACTCAGCGTGTGGGACTGGTTTTTCCAACGGGACGGGTGAGAGTCTGAGGGCCGTGGGATTAGACGAATGGCAAAAACTGGAGCAGTAGCGGAGACTAAGTAGACCAGATTCCCCAGAGAAGAATCCTTTTAAAAATGCTGAGTTTCTTGTTTATGCAGTTGAATGAAACGTTTGGTTCACTCAGGCCCTGTTACATCGGCCCGCCCTTGTGATGGGTGCTGCTAGGGTCACAGAGACCTCGAGCACAAATTTTAATATTAAGTGGAAACGATCCTCTCTGGCTGAGAGTTATAGACGGAACCCAAAGATCAGGAGACTATAAGAAAGGGGTGGCGCTTTAACCAGTCTGCATCGTGTGTGTGTGTGTGTGTGAGAAAGGGTGGGGGGAGGAGGCAGTGTTGTGCAATCCTTAACAGAGAATTATTCATATTTCTGCATGTTCATGTGCCTTCCCTTCCTGTTCTGGTTGGAAGGGTGGAACTCAGCTGTCCCTTTTTGAGTGTCTATGGAAAGAATAAATCAGACTTTGGGGCCAAGTCTCCCGGGCTTCTTGCAGGAATTGATAGATATTGAACATCTCACCACCTGACATTCATGTACAAGGGAGCTTCCAAAGATGCATAGAAAAAGTTTAAAGATAGTGAAAATTTCCCATGAACTTTTGGAAGCACCTTTGTATGTATAATGTCAAGTGGTGAGATGTACTTTAAAGAAGCACCTTGAAGATAGGATTTATCTTACAACCACCACCACATGCCATTTACTCAGCACCTTCTAAGTGCCATGCACTGGACTAGGTGTTTTACAAATATAATTCCTAACCCGGTCCTCAGTCCTTCAAGGTGGATATTGTCATCCAGACAAGAAAAGGGACTCTTGAGAAGTTGGCTGATTCAAATCAGTTAATATGGGGTGGGATTAGACTTGAAACCATGTCACAGTCTGATGCTTCCATTATGTAACACTCTATGAAATGCAAGCCCTGGCGAAGAGGTTGGAAATACATGATTGCTAACCATGGTCAGCAGTTCAAAACTACAAGCCACTCTTTGGGCAAAAGAGACTATTAATTATACATTGCCAGCCTCAGAAACCCTGTTTTATCCACCTAGGGTCTAGGTGAACATCGAGTTAGTGCACCTAGTGGCATAGCCTCGAAAGGTTCTCTCTGGTCACAGTGAATTTTTTCATAAAAGCAGTTTCACTGGAACCTTGTTTTTTATGATGGCTGATTTAAGAGAATAGCATGGGACTATGAAATGTTTCCTGCTCGGGGAAAATGCTGCAGAAACTGTTGTGATGTTGAACACAGCTTATAAGGACAGTGCTATGGGAAAAATTCAAGTGTACCAGTGGTTTTCTCGTTTCAAAAATGTTGAAATGTCAATTTATGACAAACCTCTTTCTGAATGTCCTTCAACTTCCTGAACAGACGGAAATGTGGACTCATACGTGCATTTGGAGTTCATTCCACCAGGTCAGAATGTTAATTAAGCTTTCTATTTAGCGGTTCTGAAAAGATTGCCTAACAGTGTGTGACCAAAAAAGGCCTGATTTGTGTCAGGCGGGGGACTGGTTTTGCCACCATGACAATGCACCTGCTCACGCAGCTATCTCAGTGTGCCAGTTTTGGGCAAACACAACATACCTCTTTTTCCTCACACACCTTACTCACCTGACCTCCCTCCATGTGACTTCTTTTTGTTTCAGAGAATGAAGAGGGGCATGAAAGGACAGCAATGTGACGAAATAGAAGAGGTGAAGGAAAAAAACAATGGAGGTGCTGTCAGCCATCCAAACAGATGAGTTTCAAAACTGTTTCCAAGAATGGGATTGCAGATTTGACAACCATATTAAGTGTAATGGAGAGTACTTTGAAAGTGATAAGGTTATTTGTTTAAAAAATGTAAATACACAGCTTTGAATTTTTTTTCCTTTGGGGGGGAGGGGATATCACCTCATAGTCTACCTGCTGGAATGGGTGAATCCTTAATAATGTTTACCTGTATTTTACTGACTTTGCACTGGCATTTGATTGTGTGCATTGTAAAAACTATAGATAACACTGCAAAGGGGGGAAACTTCAGAACCTGCTCATACAGAACCTGTACATAGACCAAGAGGCAGTCATTGCAGCCCAACAAGGGAATTCTATCTGGTTTAAAATTAAGAAAGGTGTTTGTCAAGGTTGTATATTTTCACCATTCTTATTAAATCTGTATGCTGAGCAAATAATCTGAGCTGTACTGTGTGCGGAATTCAGGATTATGTTTGGAGGAAGGCTGATTTATAGCCTGCAATATGCAGATGACACAAATTGACTTTCTGAAAGCAAAGAAGACCTGAAGCGCTTAGATTAAAGACTACAGCATTCATTACAGATTCCACCTCTACAGAGAGAAAACAAAACCCTTCACAACTGGATTAATAAGAAACATGAAAACCCAAAACCAAACCCAGTGCCATCAAAGTGGTTGTGACCCACAGTAACTATTTACAGGGTTTCCAAGATGGTAAATCTTTACAGGAGCAGAAAATGGAATCTTTTCCCAAGGAGTGGCTCACTTACTCCAACCCATTGCCATTGAGTCAATGCTGACACTTAGTGACCCTAAAGGACAAGGTAGAACTTCCCCTGTGGGTTTCTGAGAATAACTGTTTATGGGAGTAGAAAGTCTTTCTCCCAAGGAGCAACTGATGTTTTTGAACTGCTGACCTTGTGGATCTCAACCAAACATAACCATTACGCCACCAAGTCTCCTAAGGAGTGACTAGAGGCTTTGAAAGTTGACCTTGAATTAGCCAGGATCCCATAATGTAGAAGTAGCAGACAAGAAATCAAATGGTATATTACATTAGGAAAATAATGCTGCAAAAGAATCTTTAATGTTTTCGAAAGCAAAGGTGTCACTTGATGACTAAGGTGTGCCTGATTCAAGCCATGGCATTTTTAACTACCTCATTGCATGTGAAATGCTGGGTTATGACTAAGGGAAACCTGAAAAGAATGCCTTTGGATTATGGTGTTGGTGAAGAACATACCGCTGAATACACCATGGAATGACAGAACAAGCAAATCTGTATTGCAAGAAATACAGCCAGAGTGTTCCTTCGAAGTGAAGATGGTGAGGCTTCATTCCATATACTTAGGACATGATATAAGGAGAGACCAGTCCCTGGAGAGCATCATGTTTGGTAGAAGGTCAGAAAAAAAGGAGGAAGGCCCTCAACAAGATAGACTGACAAAATGACTGTAACCGTGTGCTCACACAGAAGCACAATTGTGAGGATCGTGCAGGACTGGGGAAGTTTTGTTCTGCCATCCGTGGGGTCACTGAGTCAGAGCTGACTCCACAGCACCCACAACAGCAGCAAAAGCTCCACCGATCAATGTTCACGTGTGTATTGATATATCTGCATTCATATCTATAGATACAAATAACCACCCGTCAAATTGTATGTTACAGCATTTACCCAAATTGTCCTTTTTTGTTTACTCTGTCTTCATTTAGCTTGGTCCAATTGTACAGACTTTTACTTGGTATTGCTTTTCCATCATCAAAAGTGAAATGTGTCTATTATCTAGGAAATAATTCCTCATCCCTCCTCTCCCCTCCTATCCCTGATAACCATCAAAGAATGCTCTGTGTCTATTGTTTTTATAATAGTGGGACCACACAATATTTGCCCTTTTGTGGTCTACTTACTTCATCCAGCATATTGTCTTCTAGATTCATCCATGTTGTTTTGTGGACTCATAATTCTTTTTAATTAATTTATTGGGGGGTGCGATAGTTTATTGTGCCAGCCTGGCTGATAAACACAAGTACGATTAACTGAAGGGCAGAGGGATAAATGGCTCAGTGAGCCTCACCTTACTTGTTCTGTGCCTCAGTTTAAAGGGGGTACACTACCTGTGGGATGCCTAGCCTGTGGACTGTGTCACTGTAAGTTGAGGTCCCTTTAAGCCCACACAATGTTCATCTCTGTTAATTTCTTGTATTATCTATCTGTATATAATTTAATGGTTCATTTCATATGACAATCCATCATTCAGTTGTATTAAGTACACGTGTATGTATGTATATTGCCATCAACATTTCCAAAATATTTTCTTTCTACTTGAGCCCTTAGTATCAGCTCTTTATCCCCCTCCATCTGTGTCTTACCCAGTCCGTTGTCTTCTTTCACCCACATTTCTGTTATTCATACCGCTGGGGTCTATATAGCCAACTTATAATTCTCTATACCACTGCCATAGCCGATTCTGACTCATAGTGACCCTACAGGACAAAGTAGAAGTGCCCCTTTGAATTTCTGAGGCTGTCAATCTGGACAGGAACAGAGAGTTTCATCTTTTTCCCTCAGAGCCATCGGTGGAGTCAAATTCCCAGCGTTGTAGTTAGCAGCCCAGCTCCTAGCAGATGATGCCGCCAGGGTTCTTTTCATTGTTCTTTATAGTTAGGTCGTATCTCACTGTATGAATGCACCAGTTTGTTTTTCATTCATTCATTCATTCATTTGTGGGCTCTTCGGTTATGTTCTGCTCTTGTTAATCATGCTGCAATGAGCAAATGCCATGCATGTTTGTATGTCTCTTGGGAACATACCCCAGTCGGATTGCTACTTCACATGGTATTTCTATTTCTAGCTTTTTGAGGAAGCACGATCCCATTCTCAGTAGTTGTTGTACCATCTCAAGCAGCAGCATTCTTCATCGCAAAGAACAAGAAACTCAAATGCCCATCAATGAAGAGATATACACAATGTGGTATAGCCTTACAATGGAATGTTGCTCAGCCACTAAAAAAGGAAGGAAATATAGATACATCCTATGATATTGATGAACCGTGAAAGAATGCTAAGTGAAAGAAGACACACTCAAATGGAATTGTGTGATTTCATTTATAGGACTCATCTAGAATAAGCAAACCTATAAAGAATGGAAGTAGAGGGGTGGGATGGTCCAAGTTGGGCTCACCCTGAAGAATCACCGAAAGGTTTCTATTCTTGTTTGACTTCTGCTTCTCCTGTCTTCCCCAGAATATTACTACTCTTGACTTTTAGGTGGAATGCATAATCTCCTTTCACCACCACTGACACCTTTTATATACTGAGAATCACAGACAATGTTCGTCTTTGACCATTTTTTGAAATCTGTGGAGCTCTCCTAAAAGCTGAATTATCTATGACTTATTCTTAGTCGATACATTGTAATTTGGGCTCTTTCTCTGCCTCACTCTCAAAGCTAGACTTGACTGCGCTTCTGTGAAAATTCTCCAGAAGGTCTATACTTACTCCTTTGTTCTTCCTTCTTATTGCTGGCTCAAACCCTTCCCAGCCCAATTCTGTTCCCTCTGCCTAGTTCTTTCCCTTATTCCTTCTCTCATTATAAGTAGATAAAATATTGAAGTTGCAAACAATTTCATTTTATTAGGATCCACAATCAACAGTGGAGACAGCAGTCAAGAAATCAAATGATGTACTATGCAAATCTGTTTCAAAAGACTCCTTAAAAATGTTAAAATAAATTATGACACTTTAAGGACCAAGTTTGCCTGGCCCAAACCAGGGTACTTTCAATCACCTCATGTGCATGTAAAAATTAGAAAGTGAAGAATTATTGATGACTTAAAATTACGGTGTTGACCAAACTCAGGGACAAGGGATCTAAAATCATTGATGAGAGCATACAATGCCTGATATAGTTTGACCAAGTGCAATGTAGCTGAGAGGAATTACTGAGAGGTGAATGAAGATAGAATATGATAGTGGGACAAGAGGGAAGTAAAAGAAAATAGATGAAAGAATTAGGAGGAAAAAGCCATTTATAGAGGTATAAATATAGGCATGTATATATGTAAATATATGATAGGGATATAGGTCTATGTACATATATTTATAGGTTAAGTATTAAGGTAGCAGATGGACATTGAGCCTCTACTCAAGTCCTCCTTCAACACAAGAACACTTTGTTTTAATAACCTGACATTCTGTGTGTTGTAGTTATATAATCTGTTGTCAATTTGAGACTTATGAGTGAAGGGGTGGAGTTTAGCCTGTCAATCAGGTCACAGCTTGAGGACCTCATTTGGAGGTGCTAAGGAGATAAATAGCTCACTGGAGGTGGGACACGTGCTCACTCCCTGGGAGACCTTCCAACTGAGAAGACACCTGGAGCTACACTAGTGCCCTGGAGGAACCACATAGAGACCCATGCCAGTGCTGAGATGCTTATACTGCCAATGGATCTACAAGACCTTCCAACCACTGGCCTATGAACTTCCTGCATTTGGCATCATTGCATGTATTTTGTGAGTCTGAAGAGGACTTTATAGATTGGAATTGGACATTTTGGCTAATATCAGACACATGGACTTGATCTAGACTGGGCTGGGATGTTTTCTCATTATTCAGTTGCTCTTGTATATAAAGCGCTTTCTTATACATGTGAGTATCTATGAATTTGTTTCTCTAGTCAACCCAGACTAACATACTGTGACACTCACCTTCCCAATATGATCACTGAAGACAAAATGGGTGCATAAGCAAACATGGTGAAGAAAGCTGATGGTGCCCAGCTATTAAAAGATACAGCAAAATTATATATATACAGTGTCTAGGATCTTAAAGGCTTGAAGTTAAACAAGAGGTCATCTATCAGGGAAGCAAATAAGCCCACGTGGAAACAGCACACCAGCCTGTGTGATCACAAGGTGTTGACAGGATCAGGTATCAGGCATCAGAAGATCCCAAACACAATTTTATCAAGACAAATGGGGGATTGGAGTGGAGAAAAGCCCACCTTAGACAATTGGACAGTCCCTCATGGAAGGGTCACAATGAAGGGATGAGTCAGCCAGCATGCAGTATAGCACTGACGAAACTCAACATTCCTCTAGTTCTTTAATGCTCCCCCCTCACACTATGATGACCCCAATTCTATCTTTAAAATATGGTTAGGCCAGAGTACAGATGATGAGCTCTTGGCACACAGAATCCAGACAGAAAACCCTTCAGGAACAGTAATGGGAGTAGTGATACCATGAGGGTAGAGGGAAGATAGGGGGGAAAGGGAAGTGGGGAATCGATAGTGATGATCAACATATAACCCCCACCCCAAGGGGGATGAATAACAGAAACGTGGGTGAAGGGAAACAGTGGATGGTCTAAGATATGAAATAATAATATATAATTTATCAAGGGATCACAGGGTCGGAGAGTGGGGAAGGGAGTGAAAAAAGAACTGATACCAAGGACTTTAGAAAAAAATGTTTAGAAAAGGATGATAACATGTATAAGTGTGCTTGATGCAATTGTATGTATTGTTTTAAGAGCTGTAAGAGTCCCCAATAAAATCATTTAAAAATATTTTTAATAAAATTTAAAATAAAAAATGATGGTGTTGGCAAAGAATATAAAAAATGGCCAGAAATAGGAAGAAATCTTAGAAGCAGTACAGCCAGAATGCCCCATAGAAGAAAGGATGGTAAGACTTCATCTCATGTGCATTGGGTGTAACAGGAGGGGCAGGCCCTGGAAAGGGACATCATGCTTGGTAAAGTAGAAAGTTGGAGACCAAGAGGGAGACCTTGAACAAGAAGGAGTGACACAAGGGTGCAATAACGAACTCAAACAGCAACAACAGCGAGAATGGCTCAGGACTAGGCAGTGTTTCGTTGTGTATGGGACTGCTATGAGTTGGAACTGATTCAATGACCTCTGACAACATTGCTTCTCTGCACAAACTACTAAGGTAGATTCAACACTTAAAGATCTTCTTCAGGGTCCTGTAAGCTTCTGTATGACCATAAAGTGGTAAGATGGCTAAGTACATGGCTAACCACAGGTTGGAATGTTTAAACCTACCCAGCAGTTGCAGGGAGAAATAACTGGCATCTGCTCCCATAAAGATTAACAGCATAGAGACCCCTGTGGGTGTTCTTTTCTGTCACACGGGGTCTCTAAGAGTCCAAATCAACTCAATGGCACCTAGTAACGGCAGAGAAAATTACAACCAAAGGAGACAAAAAAAAAACCTTTATTTTCATTAGAAATAATATTTATAAAGTAAACTGGTTTAACCCAGTCTTTGTCCATTTTGGTTGTGCTAGGTTATAAAGAATAGTGATGACCTGCTCTGACAGTAACAGTAGTACATAACAGTAGGTGCTTAGAGGTCAATTATTAGCTTAGGGAAGATCCAGCCTTCTACATGTCCTTTCCATGAGGAAAAGCTATTTTTTGGCCCTCAGTGTGAGAGCCATGCTCTGACTTGGCCCAGAAACACTTCTCAGACCACTGGCCACCCATTTTCTATGCTGGAAACAGGAACACCTTGGTTTTTGGTATTTTGACACCTTGGTTTCTTAATAGAACTTATGGATCCCATAACTTCTCTTTCAAAGCAAAGTCTATCATGAGAGTTCTGGAGTCATGGGCAGAGCTAAGAAGGAAGTACAGCATATTTTGCTATTCCAGGACATAATTCTTTTTTTGTAAATCATTTTATTAGGGACTCATATAACCCTTATCACAAAGCATACATACATCAATTGTATAAAGCACATTTGTACATTCATTACCCTCATCATTCTCAAAACATTTGCTCTCCACATAAGTCCCTGGCATCAGCTCATTTTTCCCCATCTCTCCCCGCTTCCCCCTCCCTCATGAACCCTTGATAATTTATAAATTATTTTGTCCTATCTTACACTGTCCAACGCCCCCCTTCACCCACTTTTCTGTTATCCGTCCCCCAGGGAGGAAGTTACATATAGATCCTTATAATCGGTTCCCCCTTTCCAACCCACCCTCCTCCCACCCTCCCAATATCGCCATTCTCAACACTGGTCCTGAAGGGATCATCTGTCCTGGATTAACTGTGTTTCCAGTTCCTATCTACCAGTGTACATCCTCTGGTCTAACCAGATTTGTAAGGTAGAATTGGGATCATGATAGTGGGGGAGGGGAGAGCATTTAGAAACTTGAGGAAAGTTGTATGTTTCATCATTGCTATACTGCACCCTGACTAACTCGTCTCCTCCCTGTGACCCTTCTGTAAGCGGATGTCCAGTTGCCTACAGATGGGCTTTGGGTCTCCACTCCACATTCACCCTCATTCACAATGATATGATTTTTTTGTACTTTGATGCCTCATACGTCATCCTTTCGACAACTCATGATCACACAGGCTGGTGTGCTTCTTCCATGTGGGCTTTGTTGCTTCAGAGCTAGATGGCTGCTTGTATGACTTCAAGCCTTTAAGACCCCAGACACTACATCCTTTGATAGCCGGGCACCATCAGCTTTCTTCACACTTACTTATGCACCCATTTGTCTTCAGCAATCATATTGGGGAGGTGAGCACACAATGATATGATTTTTTTGTTCTTTGATGCCTGTTAACTTATCCTTTCGGCATCTCGTAACCACACAGGCTGATGTGCTTCTTCCATGTGGGCTTTGTTGCTTCTGAGTTAGTGGCTGCTTATTTACCCTTCAAGTCTTTTTTTTCCCCCTTCAAGTCTTTAAGATGCTATATCTTTTGATAGCTGGGCTCCATCAGCCTTCTTAACCACATTTGCTTATGTACCTGCTTTGTCTTCAGGGATTGTGTCAGGAAGGTGAGCATCATAGAATGCCAATTTAATAGAACAAAGTATTCTTGCATTGAGGGAGTACTTGAGTGGAGGCCCAATGTCCATCTGCTACCTTAATACTAAACCTATAAATATATGCACATAAATCTATTTCCCCATCCTCACATATATATTTATATATGTGCATACCTTTATTAGACCTCTGTAGATGCCCTTTGCCTCCTAGCTCTTTCCTCTATTTCCTTTTACTTTCCTCTTGTCCCACTATTTTGCTCAGTCTTCATTTGGGTTTCAGTAGTTCCTCTTGGTTACATTAACCTTGATCATGACCTACCAGGCCTCCTACACCCTCCTCACCACCGATTTGGATCACTTGTTGTTCCCTTGTCCCTGGGTTTATTAACACCACTTCCTTTCTCCCCACCTCCTCCTCTCCCATGCCAGGGCATAATTCTTAAGATCCAGTTGTCAAATGGCTTATAGATTTCCCTAAAACCCCAAGGGAGCTGTAGAAAGTACAAATTAGTCTAAATAATTGGCCTTCCAGATGTCCTGCAGACTGCTCATCTTTCCTGTGACGTGAATGTCTCTTGTGTGTGAACTTCCTGGTGGTGGGAAAGGGCAGAGTTCTTTGTGACACTTTTCTCAGATTGAGAGCACTTAATATGAATACAGCCTTTCTCTGGTGGGCACTGAGGTAGGGGCCGTTGCTGAAGCTTTTCCCACACTCCACACATTTGTGTGAGTTGCCCCTAGTGTGACCTCACCAGTGAGCACTGAACTGAAACGTGTTGAACCTCTTTTCACATACATTACACTCATAAGGCTTTCCCCCGGGTGTGGGTCTTCTGGTGGACTAGGAGGCTAGAATCCTACTTGAAGCTTTTCCCACATTCCCCACACTGATAAGGTCTCGCCCCTGGGTAACTTCTCTGGTGGGCGGTGAGGTTGGAGCATTCACTAAAGCCTTTTCAGCATTCAGTGCATTTGTGAGGTTTCTCTTTGGTGTGGATTCGCTGATGGTGAACTAGATAAGAACCTCAGCTAAAGCTTTTTCCATGTTCATGACATTCGGGGGCGAAGTTCGGTCTGGGGGTGCTGGTGTACGGGAGAAAGAAGAGATCTGAGAGCAGCTTTTTCCACACATGAGATTTTTACAGGTTTCTGCCCCAATACAAAGTCTCTGGTGAATCATCTCCTGGGATGGGGGTTTCTCATAACTCTCACTCTCCCAGGCTTTGCTGGTGTTGTTCAATTAGTGTGCTGAGCACTTTCTCTGTAAGCCTTTACGTCCACTTCTGAGTTATCCCATTCTGCTCTTTTTTATCTCATTCTTGATCTCAAGGCCTGAAAAATATAGAAACACATAGACTATTCTATAGAAATGGAAACGAGAATGAGAAAAGTTAAAACTAATGTAAAGGAAAAAATACAACAGACTGTGTAGAACATGAAATAACAATAATTATAATTGATCAAGGATTCATGAGGGTAGGAAGGTGGGGGAGGGAGAGGAAAAAAGAGCTGATACCAAGGGCTCAAGTAGAAAGAAATTGTTTTGGAAATGTTGATGGCAATATATGTACAAGTGTGCTTAATACTATTGAATGATGAATTGTTATAAGATTTCTAAGTGCCCCCCCAATGAAATTATTAATTTAAAAAAATAAAGAAATGCCTCTTTGTAATCCTGGAACATGATTGCCTTATGCTAATTTGAAAATCTAAGTTTTATTTTCCAACTGTAATGGAAAAGAACCTGGTGGCACTGTCAGATAAGCACTGGACTGCAAGAGGCTGCAACCACTGGGCTCAGGCGTAAAAACAACTGTGAGGATGGCTCAGCACTGTGCAGTATTTCAGTCTTTCAACATCAGCTCACTATGGGTCCGCACTGACTAGATGGCAACTAATAACAACAAGCTAACCACCAAGCCAGCAGTTCAAACCCACCAGCTATGAGGACTAGAAACCTGAGACTCCCACTGTTTCCACCAGCTCCACATTTTGTGATCACCAATTTTTCTTTTGACAAAAGAGAGACCAAGGGTCCAGCTCTATGTCATCAGTCTATTGTTATCAATATAGTCTCAATTCCTAAATGAAAACTTCTAGGAATAGAGTAACAAGAGGCCACCTTGGATTTGGCCAAGGAGAAAGCGAGAAGCAGAAGAAAGAGGAAGAAACAATTTGCTGGGTAGTTGGCCAGCACAGGCTTGTGCCACAGGTGTGTGAGTGCTGGGAGTCGAGGCTGGAGGCCTACTGCAGTTCAAGGAAGCAAAGTCCATGGAACTACACAGAGCAACAATGCATTTCATTGGAATCAGTGAAAGCGGGTGGAAAAATCAAGGCTCCAAAATGCAAGGGGAACAACCCTTAAATCTCATGGAAGCCAAGATCCACTGGCTTCTTACACAATCAGACATTATGTGATTAGAAACCCAGCAGTAGAAACAGCTGCCTCTCGATTCTGGTGGACCTTCCCATCCTTTAACCTCCAGTCAAGACAATCTGACCACGTCTGTTGGGCACAGGAGTGGCAGGCCAAATCTTGTAATACTCTGTCTAGGATTCCTGAAGCCTTTTTTCTCTACCCAAATCATCCTTAGTGACACTTCTCCAAGCTGTGTATGTGCGTGTATACACTCACTTGCGCGCTTCATTGGCTGATTCGGTTTTCCAGCCTGGAAAGTACTTCCAATCTTGGCCAGGAAGCACATCATTTGCATAGCAGGACCTCCTCATCAAGATACAAGGCGCAAGCACATAGCCTCTCCTCACTCTGCGGTAGCTTGTGGATCTTTAAACTTGGTGATCCCTGCTCAGGGACTCTTAGGAAAGCCTTGCTCCCAGAGTTTTCCTGTCACCGTCTTGTAAATCTGGCTGCTCTTTTGTTGGGTTTGGAGTGTTTCATAAGCTGAGAATTACTGATAATGGTTAGGTCTCCCAGTGCATACCTATGGCCAGAGGGCGAAGAACACAGTGATCAGATCAGGGAGAACTGTGAAGTGTGGTCTTGCATCTAAACTGTGAGCTTTCGCAGCTTAAGAAGTTCTATACTTGCTTCTCAAACTATGCCACAACTTGCTACATTGATTCCTGGGATGCTGTCAACGCTGCAGGGGTTTTCTCTAAAGCATTTAGTGTGGTCGAAAGGAATCCTCTCCAAATGAAAAGGAGTTGTATGATTCTCTCTACATCTGCCCTTTCTTTTGCTTCCTAATTGGCTGGAATCCCATACATTTCTACTGGAGAGAGATCTTTGAAAAGGGACAGTGGGTTTCCTATTTCCCAATTGTGGGAGTCCTCAAGAGTGTGTGGCCACATTAAGGGAACAAAGTGAACAAGTGAGACTTGGCAAATACCAAAGGTTAAGAAAGGGCAGGGGAAAGAAGCTGGTTATAGAATACATCTGCCTACTCCTCCTTCTGAAACATGAAGAACCCCTGATTGGCTCCATCTCCATCTGTCTGTTCTCTTGCCACCCTGTCTGTACAAGAAATTAATTTACAGCAGCACTCGAAGGTCAGCAGTAACAAATACCTGGTGGGTGACTGCTTAAGAATACCCCTGGCAGCTAGCTGGGGAGGCCCAGCACCCATCCTCCCAGAGGGGTGTCCCTAGGGCCTGTTGCTGAGAATAATTTAGCTGGAGCTATCCCTGGAAGGCTAGTCTGATAACATCTGGTCACGAAGCCCTGAAGGAAACCCAAAGCGCTTTATCACCTCCACTATGCCACTCTGCTCTGGGCCACCATCATCTTGTGCCTCGGTTTCTGCTGCAGCCTGCTTACTTCCATTCTTTACTTGGTTGCTGCTGCTCAGTGTGTACACAGCAGCATGTTCCCCAATTCAAGTGCCTATGTGTACTGTTTAGCGATAGCTACAGAGTGCTTTCTTCCAGCTGTGTCATCTTTCTCACCCTCCTTTCCTATGTGCTTCTTCCACCAGTAATATAAACTCACTGTCCCTAAAGCTCCTAGCTCATCTTCTGAGTTGCTGTTAGCAATTTAATCCAATATAAATAGTTCTTGAAAGAGCAGGCATGTTTTATTAGTTTATGAAAACTAACATTTAGTTTTAAGAAGACTTCAGGAAATATTTTTGCTTCTACTCTAGACCTCCTCAACCCAGCAGTCAAGGTCAACTCACTTTTTTTTTCAACGAACATTTGAGTCTTTCCTATGCTAGGAAGAGCCTAGGTGGCATAGTTTGTTACTTATTAGGCTGCTAACTGCAAGGTCAGCTGTTCAAACCCACCAGATGCTAATCAAGGAGAAGATGAGGCTGTTGGTCCCATAAAAATTTATAGTCTTGGAAACCAAATGGAACAATTCTACTCAGTCCTTCAGGGTAAGAATGTATTTGACAGCAGTGGGTATAGGAGAAATGTGCTGGTGTATAAGAAATGCAAATATACATGATATAGTTCTACCTTGTATAACAATTTAGCATGGCTGTACCACCATCTTAACTGCATTTGATTTGTATTTTACAAAACAAACAAACTGGTCTTTCACACTGCTAATGTGAGAGGCACCAATGTCAGGCTTTGATGCTGGCATATAGACTTGGACTTTTATTCTGCGTGAAAGACAGTTGCCTTACGGGGCTTAAACAAGGGAATAATATGATCTGCAGCATGTGCTGAGGATGTCAACTGACCCAGCACTTCATTGTAGTTACATGAAGAGTGAGACTCCCTACAGTCCAGCCCAGGGTCTACATTTGAGTTAGGAATGGGGAACTCTCGCGTGAGGAAGCAGAGAGATGGCTTCTAGGCCCACCCTCGTTCTGGAGAGGCTTTCTCTGAATCTGGCTGATCGGGGAGGAGGGGGTTGGCCCATATGGGGCAGAACTGATCTGAGAACAAGGAGGAGCATTCTCCTTAGCAGGACCGCCTCCTGGTTCCTCCTAAAGAGCCTGGTGGTAAAGGCAGCAGTCAGGTTGGGAAGTCCTTGCTTGTTCCTTCATCGCTGTCCCAAAAATGACACGTGAGTGCTCATTCTTCTCTCACCTACTCCTCTCAGAGTCGCTGGCTGGCTACCTGTTGGTCTGCATTTCCTTTGATGTCTCTTGTGCTTTCCCATTTTGTCATACCACGCCCCCATCTTTTGCTTCTTCACATCCCTGCTGCCAGCACTGTTCTCAGGCACATGCTGTCGTCCCCTCCACCCCCTAGGTCCTGAGACTCTGACTCTCACACCATCTTGCACTCTCTCTCTTTCACCTGCTCTCCATACTGTCCTGTTATGTCCATCTCTCCCTGTAGCCCCAGTTTCCCTGTCTCCCTCCCTTCAGGTCCTTCTGGTCTCTTCCTCTTTGAACAGCTGAACACAACCATGCTGGACCTAAAGGAGAGGCAGAGCCGTTACCCAGTGAGACTTGCCTGTCCTCCTTCTGGGTCACCCTTCTGCACAGAACTATTGGTGCTGGGTCAAGGTGCCTCTGTTCTTCCTCACAGAGTAATGAACATGCAACCGGTTCCTGGAACACATGGGGTCTGTTTTGCTGGGTGGGCAGAGACCGGATCAAAGTGTTCAGATTAGGGGCAAAGCAACCCTCTCTGAAGAACAGAGTGGAGCTGCTCCATAGGGTTTCAGAGGCTGTAAGTGTTTATAGGCGCAGAATGCTTCACCTTTCTCGCATGGGTTGGTGGTGGGTTTGAATCACCAATCTTTTGGTTAGTAGCCCAATGCTTAACTCGTGGTACCACCCAAGCTCCTTGTACAAGGGTCAGTAGTGAGTAAAGAGCAACACAGTGATTCCAGAGCGGACAGAGAAAAAGCCACCCAAGAGAAGCTCAACACACTAAATGAAAACCTTCCCCATCTCTTTGGACAGTTGGGGGTTTTAGGGCATAAGTGAGGGTTGGAGGAGGTGGAAACTTTAACAGCGACCAGCGGAGTCCAGCACAGCTTACCTGGGACCCAGCTGTCCACAGCACAGCATCTGCCTTGTGGCCTCAAAGCCGCTTCTGGGGAAGGAGATCATGAACCTGAGGAGGTAGCCAGGCTTGTGAAGAAATTTCCAGGTTTGAAAGGCAGTTTCCACACAATAGTCACAAGGCAGGGATCCTCAAAAGGGCCAGGCCTGGCAGTGTCAACCTGGGAACTTGTCAGAAAACAAATGCTTAGGCTACTGAATCAGCTACAGAGAGTGTGGCCTCTAGATGAGACCTAGTTTGGGAGTCACTGACAAAGAGAACTATCCCTCTGGGTGGTTGTCCCCATCGAACTTAATGGGATGTGCCTTTGGCCTGATGCCTCTTGTCAAAATAGCCTTAACTTTTCTTTTCATTTTAGAAAAATGTCATCATGAAAGGTAATTTAATATGAATGCAAGTGGGGGGGGGGGCTTAAGTTTTTACATTGAGTTGTTATTGTGTCCACATATGTTCATAATTATATATCCACTGTGGCAACTGTCTGCCAATGATCTGGTCACTGAGCAAAATTGTGAAAGGCTTCATTCAGACTTCTGCATTATTTTCTCATTTCTTGACAACACTATTCAGTAACTTAGCGTTCTCTTATTTACTTGCTCATGAAACTTGCTGTTATCAACCATTTCTGCAATATGATGGGATATCTGAACTTTTTTTAAAAATCATTTTGTTGGGGGTTCATACAACTCTTACCACAATCCATACATCCATTGTGTCAAGAACATTTGTACATTTGTTGCCCTCGTCATTCTCAAACTTTTTGCTGTCTACTTGAGCTTAGTATCCATAGCTGATTTTTTTAAATCACTTTTTTTGAGGCTCGTACAACTCTTATCACAATCTATACATATATCAATTGTGTCAAGCACATTTGTCCATCTGTTGCCATCATTTAATAGCTGATGTTTTTAAAGCAAATTTTTTAAAATCATTTTACTGGGAGATCTTACTATACATTCCCTAGTTCACTCACATTCATCAGTGCTGTACAATGGCTGCCATAATCTGTGTCGAAACATTTTCTTTCTTCTTGAATTCCTTGATAACAGCTTCCCTTTATCCCTTCCCTCCCCATCATACTCCTTAGGAACCTTTATTCCTTTTTATGTTTCCCAGAAGTTGTTGGTTGGGTGTTTTTTGTTGTTGTGTTTTTTGTTTTGTTTTTTGCCAAATCTTACACAACCCAATAGATACATTCACATACAATTCTGTTGTTGGAGCCCACTGAGTAGGGTCATACAGTCATCAATTCAATAGCTCATTTTTTGAGAAGTGAAATCACCAAACCTTTCTTCTAAGGGGCTTCTAAATTTTTGGTCAGCAAACACCTTCACAGTTCACACCACCCAGGGACTCCAAAAAGAGGACCATAGTAGTCTTCACACCAGACTGCCTCGATTCTTTCTGCAGACAAAAATAATTTACTCTTCCTCGAATTCCCACCTCCAAGAAGTGCACAGTGAAATGATTCATTTGTATGACTTAACAAGTGAACTTGCAAAGAAACACTGAGGTGTGTGGCCCTTGGGCAAGTCATAACACACATGATCTGTGAGCAACCTGTGGGCCAGGTATACAGTCAAAAATCTGTGTAATTTAGATTGACCCCAGAACAGCATGGGTTTAAACTTACAAAGAGCCTTGGTGGTAATAGTGGGGTATGCGTTGAATTGCTAACCACAAAGTAAGTGGGTTCAAATCTACCAGTTGCTCCATGGGAGAAAGATGAGGCTGTCTGCTCCGATAAAGATTGACAGCCTCACACTCAAAGAAGCAGTTCAACCCAGTCCTATAGGAGTCGGACTGGGCTCGATGGCAGTGAGTGTGAGGTGCACTGACACATGGGTATTTTGTCCTCTCATCCAGTGAGGTCAAGTGTTGCTCTTATCTCCTGAAAAGTGTGCGACGCTCTGGAAAGACCACTGCTCACATGGTGAAGATGAGCATCTCACAATGCTTTAAGAGGTTACAGGAAAACGCTTGAGCTCGCCACAATAGCAAGGTCAAAGTCCACGTAAATTGGGCCCTTGAAGTTCAAACCCACATGGTTCAAGCATCAACTGTATTTTCTGCAGCTAAGGGGCTGACTCCAGTTCTGCTCTCTAGCTCTAACAGGTTAATGTGTCTCACCTGCCTAAGGTTGGGGCAGAGGTTTTTTGCTTCCACCTGCCTGCTCTTGAGTGTGAGCTCCATGACATCCTCTCACTTCATCTCCCTGAATGAACCTCTGGCTCCAGGTGAAAGGTCAGCAGTTCTCTAACTTCTCCTGAGCGACTTGCCTTCTCAAGTCCTCTCTAGCCCTGGGGACAGACCCACAGTAACATCACTACAAATCCCGGCCTAAACTGACTGTCACAGTTCTTGGTTGCACTTGAATAGATTCCAACTCATGGAAACCCGGGGTCTGCTCTACTGGGTTTCCAAGGCCACGACCTTTCAGAAGCAGATCAAGCTTGTATTCCAAGGAGCCTCTGGGTGGGCCTGAACCCCCAATCTTTCAGCTAGTAGTAGAGTGCTCAACTGAAAAGAGCCCTTCAAGAACTCACAAGCTGGATTTTACACCCCCTAAAAAGGACTTCAAACATAGGATAGCTGAAGAAAAATATTCTTTCTTTGAAGATCATTTAAGTCGGGGATGGGAACCTTTTTTCTGCCAAGGGCCATTTGGATATTTATGACATTGTTCATGGACCTCCAAAAAAATCAACTTAAAAATTAGCCTGCAATATTTGGTCAAACATGTAATGAACTCACCCCTAATGTGATAGCTCTAACAGCTTCTTTGGTGAAGTGTGTGATGTTTGCTAGTTTTGAGATTTCTAGGGCCTCATACAGGCCATGGGCTGGACATTCTCCACCTGACTGAAGTAAACATACCCGGCACAAAGCCTGACAGACTAGAGTCCTCAACGGAGCCCTGTGATTGAGGCACTCCTGCTGGCTCTTTGCCCAAACCCATGAGATCACCAGGTTCTGCCACTTGTGCCTTCACGATACCTTGAATCTGGTCCCTGCTTCCCCAAGCCCACGCCCTCCATCCTAGTCCAGGACCACCTTCTGTCTGAACTGCTGTGATCATTGCCTCTTAATTGGCTGCCCTGCATCTGCATCCTCTCTGCAGCTCCACCTTCTCAATCATCTTCTTTACACAGAAACCAGGCTAAGCGATTTTGAATATTAAGATCACATCCCTCACTATCAATACCCTTTAGTGACTTTTGACTACACAGCAAAATCCAAGCTCCTCTTGGGAGCCTAAAAACCAGACATGGTTGGGAAGCATCTCCACCATCTCCAGGTTGTAGCCATGAGCCCTCTCTTCTTTCCCCAACAAATCAGGTTCTTTCCCTTTTAGGCTCCTCGTGTGAGTGTACCCTTGGCCCAGGAACTCTTGGCACAACCGGTTCCTTTTCCTCTTTCACATCTCAGTTCAGCTGCCAACTCTTGAAAGCCATGCCTGCCTGCCTTTCTCCCTGATGGTCATTCTAACCCACTCACCCTGCTCACCTCTCTCAATCACTATCTCTAGGCAGCTTTATCCAGGTGCTCCCTACTCCGTACACGGAGTGTTCCTCCACCAATGGGCACTACTACACCTGTAAACAAATAGTGTCCACAGACAGTACGACTCCTCATACATTCATTTCCCACGTGAGCTATGTGGGAAATAATGCTTTCTTCATTTTCTCTTATTGTACAGTCACCTTCATTCTTTCAACTCCCGTGCTTTTAAATCTTGCTTAAAGTTACCGAGGAGCAGGTCTGGAAGGCACCTAGGGTCCTGAGAAATGCTATCAAGCTCCATGACTACTCACTACCACTTTCATGTGTGTATAGTGTTTCCTTCTGTTGTGATCGGGTCACTATGGGTACAGCACTTCGGCACCATGCAGTGTTTCGTTCTGTGTGCAAAGCGCGGCTTTGGGTCACAGCCAACTCAATGGCACCTAACAAAAGCCACCAATTTCATGAGAGGTTTCAAATAAAAACCTGTTTTAACCTTTGCCTCCCTGTACTGTTTTCATTCATATTGACAATTTCGTTCTGAAAGGGTGAGGGATATGAAACAAGAGAAATTAACACATTATGACAAAGGGACCTGGGGCTACAATGATGAGTCCTGGTGCAGTGTGTCATCTGGTTAACCTCAGTGACCCCATGTGACCATGAAGAACTGCCCTCTAGTTTCCAGGTAGATCAGGATCTTGATAGTCAGGTCTTCATAGGGGCAGATCACCACATCTTCTCTGCCTCGAAACACCAGTCTGGACTTTTCAGTGAGCAGCCGAGCACTTCACTGCTGCACCTGCAGGGCTCCTTGAAGGATCCTCAGCATACAGGGAGCAGTTCCCCATCGACTCCCTTCCTCTCTCTAAATCCTAACTTCCTACCCAATCCTGTTGATTATTGGAACCTCAAGCCCCTAAATTTCCAACAAACTTCCTCACCCACTTCTTCCCTTCTGTGTGCCCACCATACTGCTCTTCCCCTCTCCAAAGCATGTCAAAGACAACTCAACCCTCCATCCTGTGCCATTTGGTCCATATCTTATATCCTCTGTCCTCCGTTTTCTCTTCTTAGCAGAGCTTCCTGACTAAGAACTGTCTAAGACTAAAACGTCTGCACAAGACGTCTTTAGAGTATTGAAAATCAGGGATGTTACTTTGAGGACTGGGGTAAAGCCATGGTATTTTCCATTGTCTCACTTGCATGTGAAAGTTGGGCATTGGATAAAGAAGGCCAAAGAATTGATATATTTGAATTGTGGTGCGAGAGAAGACTTAAAGTCCCCTGGAGTGCTAAAAGGGCAAACTGGTCTGTCTTGGAGGAAGTATGGCTAGAGTGCCCCTTAGAGGCAATGGCGAGACTTCGTCTTATATACTTTCGACATAATGTCAGGAGAGAGCAGTCCTTGGACAAGGACATAATGCTTGGTATAAAGTGGAGGTTTTCAAGGAGATGGATTGGCACGGTAGCTGCCACAAGGTGCACAGAAACCATTGTGAGGGTGATGCAGGAGTAGACTAGGCAGTGTTTCCTTCTGTTGTGCATAGGGTCTCTATGGGTTGGAACTGCCTCAATGGCACCTAATAACAACACATCCTCTGTACCACTTGTTCCCCCACAGCCTAGGGGAGAGTACATGGATCCCTCCCATTGCAGTCACAGACTTAGGGCACCCAGTAAGGTACCACCTGCTGAGTCCAGACCCATACCCACTGTTGTAAGGTGGGCACCAAAGGGCCCTCATTGCTCAGTCACTGTTGCCAGATCAAAGAAACCAGATGGATTCAAAAGATTCTAAGTGTTTAAAAGGAGACAGAGGAAGGACCTAGGAAGCAAAGCAATGGATAGAGGTATAAGCATAGATGTGTACATATGTAAATATGTTTATCCATAAATATAGAGGTATTGGCCTATGTACATATATTTATACTACACTGTGGTAATGGATGGACTTCGGCCCTCTGATCATATCCTCCCTCATTACAAGAACACTTTGTTCTAACAAATCGGCATTCGCTGAAGACAAAACGGGTGCATAAGCAAATGTGGTGAAGAATGCGGATGGTGCCCGGCTACTAAAAGATACAGCGTTTAGGGTCTTAAAGGCTTGAAGTTAAACAAGTGGCCATTCAGCAGAGAAGCAACAAGCCCACATGAAAGAAGCACACTGTGGTGTGATCACAAGGAGTCATCAGGACCAGGTAATAGGCATCAGAAGGCACATAACAAACAAACAAAATGATGTTGTTGAGAACGAGGGGGGGGGGTGAAGCAGAGATCCAAAGCCCATTTGTAAACAATGGAACAATCCCCCTACAGAGGAGCCATGGAAGGGATGAGTCAACCAGGGTGCAGGTAAAGCATAGATGAAACACACAACATTCCTCTGGGTCCTTGAGGCTTCCTCATGCCCCCACTATCATGACCCCAGTCCTGCTTCTCAATTCAGACTAGATTGGAACATGTACACAGGTATAGAAAAGAGAGGGGGCTCATCACACATGGAATCCAGGAACAGGAGTGGGAATAGTGATACCAGAAGGGTAGGGATAAATGGGAGGCAAGGAAGGGAGAAAGGGGGAACCGATTGCAATGATCGACACATAACCATACACCCCTATCTAGTGAGAGGAACAGTGGTCAGTGTAAGATATGAAAATAATAATTTATAATCTACCTAGGGGGCATGGGGGGTGGAATTGGTAGCTAATACCAAGGGCTCAATAGAAAGTAAATGTCTATGAGAATGATGATGGCAACAAATGTACAAATGTGCTTGACACAATGGATGGATGAATTGTATGTACCCCAATTAAAATTATTTTTAAAAAACAAAAAAGTAAATGTCTAGAAATGAATGAAGGGAATATATGTATAAATATGCCTGATGCAATCAATGTATCGACTGTAACAAGAGTTGTAAGAGTCCTCAATAAAATGATCTTTTAATAAAATATATATATATTTCACATTTTATTTTCACATCCATGAAGAAGGAGAACGGGGAACCTTCCTCCAAATGCCTGTCTCCCCATCTTTCTGTTGTCACAGGATAAATATAAGGCTGAGTGAAATAGTTGTTTTTGAGGGTTATTTTAGACAAACTCAAATCTTGGAATGACAGGCATAAACTAGGTATACAAAGTTTTGTTTAAACAAAGATCTTATGTAATAGAGCTTCCATTCCTTAGGGACCCTAAATCTCCAAGTGATAGGCTGGGTAGGCAGGTTCTAGCCCTTAGTGAAGGGAAGAAGCCTAGGAGATTTATAACTCTCAGATAAGAATTGGGCCAGTACCCTTAAGAATTCGTGCCTGGCCACTGTCACAGGATACTTAGAAGAGTGTAGCTCAGGAACATAGCTTTGGAGCATTTCTAGCTATGTTACATCTAAACAAAGTATGTCATTTGAATTATATTTCCATCATTAAATAAGTCAGTTGACTCTTCAATCACCTCCAATCACCACCCAACTCTAGGTCTTTCCACACTTCATAATGTCTTCATAATTCCACCAAAGCTCTCACAAGAGAGCCTTCGCCTAACAGGCGAAGTTACACTGATCAGATTTCAGTCCCAGTCCTTCGGTTGTGCAAGGGCTCACTATGAATCGGAACCAACTCGATGGTGCCTACCACAACCACTGTGATTAAGCGCAGGTTACTAACCAAAAAGTCGTAAGTTCGAACTCACCAGCCAATCAGTGGGAGAAAGACTACGCAGCTCACATAAATTTACAGCCTTGGTAATCGTCTGAGGCAGTTCTACACTGTCCAATGCAAAGGAAACCGACTCCAAGGTAAAGGACTTGATTTTATGAGTATATTGAGTACTTGGCTGTTAACCAGAAGGTCAGCAGTTCTAACCCACCAGCCACTTCGAGGGAGAAAAGACCTGGCGATTTGCACCTGTCATGATTCACAATCCTGAAACCCCGAGGCAGTCCTACTGGGTCGAGTCTCAGCAGTCCAGGGCCGTGGATGTTGTTTACAATGCACTTGGAGCTAACGTTAAGTACTCTGATTAGGTGCAAAACCCCGCGAAGGTTCTACACTTGAGGGAGGCGAAGGAGTTGAGTGGGGTCACCGTGAGAGCGAATCCAGGAGTCAACCTCAAGGAGGTGGGCCCAGGGTTCAGGGGCAGTGAGGGGCCATGCCATGGGGCGACTCGGGGTAAGGGGCTGGCAATCGGAAATTTCCCAAGGGGCATCCGTGCCCGGCCCCTTCCCGCTAAGGCCGCCCGTCACAACAAGCCGCCCCGCTGGACCCGGCCTAACCTCCACTGAAAACCTTCCAGCAGCAAAGAGGTCCCAGGTAGGCGCGAAGACAGCCTGGAGTCGGAGACCAGCAAGCGGATGACTCACCGGATCAGCGCTCCCTAGAAATTCCCTTGACCGCTGGCCGGAAGTGGGTGTCGCAGCCCTAGGGCAAGTCTGCCGAACACGCACGCGCGGAAGCCGGCCCGAGACTACAACTCCCATGATGCACTGCCGCGCCTGAACGCAGGCCCGCTCCCCGCTGATATGGACCGATTCCGCAGCCAATGGACAAAGGAAACAGCCCGAGGAGGGGCCTTCATTAAGCCAGTCTCTCCAGCGGGAAAGCGGACCCTATCCGGAGGAGCTTCCCAGGCTGCTGGTGGGAGTCTCCGTGACTAACGGCTTCGGCTCCGCCCCCCCGCTTGCGCCTGGCTTCCGGGTCCCTGATTCCCCCTGAGAGGTGAGTCCTCTTGAGGTGGGCGCGGGGCGTTGCGTCGTCGCAGGCACCAGCGCAAGCGGGGTCTCCGCACGTCAAGCAGTCGCGCGCCGGGTTGCTATAGCTACGTCAAACCGAGGCCGGCTGGGACGCGGAGCGCAGCGGGGCGCCCTGGGAGGCCGGAGCGGCCGGGCCTGCGGAGCCTCGGGAACTGGCAGCCGCTGGCGCTCCTTCTGTCTTGCCAGCTGGCAGGCTCCTCCCGATGGTCTCAACGCCCGGGTTGCGCTGTTGCCCTCCGTGGCTGTACCTGTGAGCGCCCCGAGAGATGCTCGAGGTCAATTTGAGCCAGGATACCGGAAAGTAGCGGGCGCGCAACCCTGGTAACGAATTGAACTTTTTCAAGAGATTCTTGTCAGCTCCTCTGGGACCTTCTGTACTACTGAGTCAAAAGCAGTGTTCTCCATCCGGTTCTCCATCCACCGGCCCCAGTGGCCTACCAGGACGTCTCACTTTTCTTCCTTGCGAGACTGTTTCAGAATCTGGTGGAAAGACAAGCTCTTTCGTCTTTGAAGCCCTGTGCTGTCTTCAGGAATCGGGGTAAACGAGAAAATAGAAGACACCCCCCCCCCCCCCCGCCACCGCCCATCTCTGCCTCCTCTCTGGGCGTGCTTCTTCTCCAAGGAACATCCTTTCTATGGGGTGGGGATGGCATCAGAAAGGCTTCTCCAGGGTCATGACCCAGAATGTCTGAGCTGTTTCCAAGGAGAACAAAGTCTATGCCAATAATTCTATAAATTACTGCCATGCAGTCGATTCGGATTCATAGCGAGGGAATAGAAAGCCTCATCTTTGCCTCGCAGAGTGGCTGGTGGTTTCAAACTACTGACCTTGGGCTTGGCAGCCCAATGATAACTACTACACTACCAGGGCTCCTTAAAGTCTGTGCAAGAGCCCCCAAAATGTAGGTGCTGGACATAGGAGAGCTTTCTACATGGGGTGCAGGTCAAACTCCATAATGTGCTAACAGATTGGGGGAGGAAGAGGCATTGGAGGGACACTGACACTAATAAATTAATCTATTCTGACTTGAGGGAGGAGGGGAAGCAGTACTGCACGTGCTCAGAACATTTTTGTAAAAGCTGCCCGTTCTTGAAAGAACGCCCCGCCCCCAGTAGATACATGGACTAGCTCCAGACAGGATGTCTATACATTAACTGACATATAGTCACTGATGTATGAGTAATGGTTGTCATTTCTCTAAACGGCTATCAAAACCCCTTCTCGTTTTCTGCTCTTGGGAGCAATTTGTAATCGCAAATTGTTGCCCCACTGCAGTTAATATACCCTTTATTTTAACTTTTTATTGTAATATGTGTGAAGTATTACAAAGAGCTTTCCCATCAAAAAATCCATAATGTTTTGTTTCATGAAACTGTTGGCAATCTCCACAGTGTAACACCCCTCTTCCCACTTCCTCCCTACCAGTCCTGTTTCCATTCATCCCTTTGTCACTTCCTGTCTTCTGGGCTTTATCGCTGGGCATGTTCGGCCCTTTTGATAGCATAGGGTTTGATTGTTTAAGGAGTACATACTGTAAGTAAGATGAACATACCTTGTTCTTCTGTTGTTTGACTAAAAGCTGAGCCATGGAATTGAGTGCAGTTCCAGGCTGGATGGGTGAGTAAGGATTTCCGGGGCTCTTCCAGTCTCTGACTAGTCATATGGTCTTTTTTGTGATTTCGAGTTTTATTCCACATTTTCCTTCCACTCTATCGAGGATCTTGCAATATGATCTCTAAGTGGTTTATCGTGGTGGCTGGGCACCATCTAGTTCTTCTGGTCTCTCAGTGGAGGAGGCTGAGGTTTGTATGGTCCTTTAGGCCTTTGGACTATTTCTGTGTGTCTGAAGTTTCTTCATTCTTCTTTGGTCAGTAAGGGAGAGGCCAAGAGCATTTTAGATGGCTGTTCTCTAGCATTTAAGGTCCTAATGACTAACCATTATAGATGTAGAGCTTTATGAATGTGAACTGCTATGCCCACTGACTTAGCTGCCCTCCAAGACTGTGTTCCTAAATTCCCAAGCCCAGTGGTGTTCGATCATGGATATGTTTTCATACCTTTGTCTCTTGATTGCTACATGCATGGATATATTTATAGGACATACAAGTTTGTGGAAATAACCTCTGCCAAATCATGGGTGTTGTCCTGTAAGCCTACCCATACTTGTTCAGCTTGTCTGTCTGCCTGTTTATCCACTCAGATTACTGTGTGTTATTATTAATGTTGCAGGATTGTGTGTGTAATAGTGTTACACACACTATTTTAACTTTATTTAGTTAACTTTATTGTGGGTAACTCTTAAGCACCTCAATTTCTTATTTTGCCTTAGGGATGTTGGGCTGATCATCCCCTTGTATATTGTCTTCTCTTTCACTCACATGAATATGTGTCTGTTATCTAGTTCGTAATTTTACTTCCCATCCCTGGTAATCATCAAAGACTGTTTCTTTCTGTCTGTCAGCCTTTCCTTGACTTTTTATATTTGTGAATTCAAAACATAATTTTCCTTTTGTGATTATTTCACTTAGTTTAATGTCCTCCATGTTCACACACATTCTGAGGTGTTTTGCAGATTCCTTGTTAGTATTTAGCATTCCATAGAATTCCTTTGTATGTGTTAATCCACCATAGTGTTTACCCATTTATCCATTGATGACATATTGTTTCCTTCTCTTTTGCTTTTGAGTAATGCTGCAATGAACACGTGCGGTGCATACATCTATTCATGGCTTTTATCTCTCTAGGATATCTGCCTAGTGGTCAGATTGCTGGATAAAAACATATTTCTACTTCTGTTTAAGGAAACACTATACCATTTCCTATTGTACTTGCACTAATGTACAGCGTCCCGCCAGCAGAGTATGAGGCATTTGTTGTTTTCTGACTTAAGTGAATGTTGTCTTTATTGCTGGAGTAAGGTGATATCTCATTGCTGTTTCATTTGCTTTTCTCCAATGACCATTTTAGAGCTTGGTTTAGAGATTAGTCCCCTGTCAAAGATTGTTGCCAACTCTGTTTGCTCAGTCTGTACGTTCTCTTTTGGGGAAGTCTTCTGTTGTGCATGAAGTAGTATTGTCATATCCTTTCATAAATCTCTCTTCATTCCAACAGAGACTCCAGCTTTTCTCTTAGATACCCCAAATGGCGGCGAAAATGGAGATAACTTTGAGCTTGCAGCCCCCCTCGCCAGATTCCCCCGAAAAAGAGCGGCACATAATAGCAAAATTGGAAGATAGACGGGAACCTCCGCTGCAGAGTACCTGCCGGGATCCTGAGCTCTCCCGCCAACGCTTCAGACAGCTTTCTTATCAAGAAGTGTCTGGACCCAAGGAGGCGCTGTGCCGCCTTGAACAGCTCTGCCGGGACTGGCTACAGCCGGAGCTGCAAACGAAGGAGCGCATCCTGGAGCTTCTGGTACTGGAGCAGTTCCTGGTCATCCTGCCGCCAGAGATCCAGACGTGGGTCAGGAAAAGATGTCCCTCGAACAGCCAGGAGATGGTGGACCTGGTGGAAGAGTTTCACAGAGCCTCCAAGAGACCAAAGCAGTGGGTAAGGAAGGGCTGCTCTCTCAATCCCCCGGCATCTCTTCTTCCTCTGGATAGCGTTGGGGCCCTGGCCACCCTTCCTCACCTCCCAGGTAGACACAGTCTAAAAGTGGACTAGATGGTTTTGAAAGTGGCTCCACCTCAGTCTAGGAACCCCCAGCACGTTGTGCCGGGGTTTCAGCAAATGTAGCCACTGGCACTCCAGAGAGGAAGCCAAGGCCTCATCAGAGCCCTTGCAGTCTTCAAAACACCTCATGCCCACTGAAAGAAGTCTGAAAGCTCTTGTATCTCAGCTGTCAACTCTGCCCTCACTTCCTCTTGAAGTTTTCCATAATCAGAGTTCTTAGCCTTTGGATCAGGAAGGTACAGCTTAACTGGCCAGTGTTGCTATCCCTTTTTACCTGCACTGGCCCCCAAAGTCAGACCCACGCCAGGGCCTAAGCAGGACATGAATACCATATGTTGTGGAGAATGAGGGAGGTTAAGGAGGGGGTATGGGGCAATCTTCTTCAAGTCTGCTACTGCTGGGATCTCCCGACCAGGATCTCTGCCTTTGCAGAACAGTTTATTAGATAAGTGGTTGATAATTCCTCCTCATCATACTGGTTACCATTCCTACTAGGTGAGGAGAGTGCGGGGTGGGATTCTGATGTGCCAGTGTCATAACTGACCCCAGTGTCTTCGTTCTAATTTTCCGCTGATTCCTGAAAATTCCAGACAATGAGAAAGGTCCAAGCTTTAGGGACAGCCACCCTGGAAACACCATGCTAGCTGGTTTATAGCAGTCTCATTCTGCGTGTCCCTCCTTTTGCTTCCTTGAAAGCGGTCGGTTCTCTCCAACAGCGGACCTCCAGGCTTGTATCAGTAATTCTCAAGGTAGCAGGCTCATCATGGAGCAAGGAGAGAGAAAGCTGCCCTCAGCCAGTCCTTAGTCGGAGTTCTTATAGACCTGATGGCCTTTGTCCCTAGGTGGCCGTCTGTATGCAGGGGCAGAAGGTACTCTTGGAGAAGACTGGAGCTCAACTAGGAGAACAGGAATTACCAGAATATCTGGAGGAGTCTTCTGAGGCAGAACCTCAGGACCAGCTGAGTCACCATCACGGGGAGAAATCCCAACTCCTCCAGGAACAAGTCCCTAAATTGGATGAGACAGGTAAACACTTTGTACTCATTCTCGCCTTCTCGTTGGCCTTCATATACAGCAGAAGACCTCATGATTCCAGAAAGCTTTGTCCGGGGGCAGGGTGCGTTTGTGTGTGGGGTGTGTGTGTGTGTGTGAATGTTGTATGTAATCATAGATCTTTTTTTTTAATCTAATTAGAATAATGGTGAGAATATAAATAAGTATGGGCTCATGAGTATTTGGCAACCAAATGCACAACAGGATTATTCCAGTACCTACTTGTTTGTTCCTTTTAAAGATTTTTTTTGTAGTGAAGATAGATCCAAATATGCACACAATGAGCACTGATGAACTTTAATCCAAACTGTGGCTGAAGTTTCAGCTCATAAAATGGCCCCATGAATAGGTCACTAAACACTATTCCTTTTAGATAAAGAGCCCACACTTTATACTATCTTCTACCACCACCTCCTCTTCTATTACCCTGTCTGTCCAGATGTAAGTACTGGTCCCATGTATACAATGGTCATGTAAATGCAGGATGCAATCAACAAGTTAGAGCCGAGATTTATAACACTAGAGCCTTGTTCCTTTAAATATGTTACAATCAATTAAACATGTTGGAACTCAGGAAAGGGACTTGGCCCAGGATAGCAATAAAAGCTTATGAGGTCCCTGCCCCATAAGCTAGTCTTCATGGTCCAAAACAAAGTGGACCACACACATTCACTTCTGCCTCAGCAGAGGCAGCTAGGTGTGTGTGCACATGTGATTCCTGAGAGGGCGAATTACTCTTTCCCATCTCTAAAATCTACCAGGCCTAGAGCTTCAGTGTCCAGTCGTTGCCACTAGCCACATAAGACTGTTTGAGTTTTTAGTACTGAAATATCATTAACATGCTTTTAAATTCACCTTTTAAAGTATGTAATTTAGTGGTTTTTAGTATGGTCATAAAGTTATGTTAACATCACTACTGTCTAATTCCATATATTTTTTATCACTCCTCCAAAAGACACCCATACTCACCAGCTTGTCACTCTCTACTACTCCCCTGTCCTGAAGCCTCTGGCAACCCACAATTCCACTTTCCATGGTTGTAAGCATATTCTGGGCATTTCATATAAATAGACTGTATAATATGCGATCTTTTGTGATTGGCTTCTCATACTTAACATAATGTTTTTAAGACTCATCTATGTTGTAGTCAAAATTAGTATTTCTTTTTATTATTTCATCATATGAATATACCAGATTTTGTTTATCCACATCAGTTGGTGGACACTTGGCTTATTTCCAGTTTGGGGCTATTAAGAATAATGCTCCTTTCAACATTTGTGCTGTAGAGGTTTTGTTTGGTTTGGTTTGGTTTGAATTGTGGTGTCAATGTCCATAACAGCATACACCACCTTGGCAATGTCTACATACACAATTCTGTAACACTGATTGCATTCTTCAAATTGTACAACCGTTCTGATTCTCCTTTGCCAAATTATTTGCCTCCATTAACATAACTTTAGTGCCCCGTCCTGCAAATAAACTCTTCCTCTTTTCTTCTAAACTTACTGTCATCCAGTTGATTCTGACTTAGTAACCCTATAGAACATAGCAAAGCTGCCTCTTGGTTTCCAAGGCTATAACTCTTTACAGCAGCAGAATGCCTTATCTACCATGTGAAGAGCTACCGGTGGGTTCAAACTGCTGACCTGTGGCTAACAGCCCAACAAGTAACCCACTATACTTCTGGTAATCAACACTTTAGTTAGCAACTCCACCCACTTCTGATAACTGCTAATCATCCTTGGTTTCTATTTCCTTCTTTCATAAAAATGAGATCATACACTATTTGTCCTTTTGTGACAACCCTTGCCTTTAGGTCCTTAATTCATTTTGAGTTACTATTTTTTTAATACTAAGCTTTGAAATAAGGGTTGAAATTCACTTCTTTGTGTGTGAATATTCCATTGAATTGTCTTGGCACCCTTGTCAAAAATTGAACATAGATCTCTGTGGATTGGCAATTCTATTAAAGTCGAATGAAGTTGAGATCTTCAGTCACACTAGCCACAGTTCAAGTACTCAGTTATCATGTGTGATGAGTAGCTGCTACATTAAACAACAC
This sequence comes from Tenrec ecaudatus, assembly GCF_050624435.1. NCBI lineage: Eukaryota > Metazoa > Chordata > Mammalia > Afrosoricida > Tenrecidae > Tenrec > Tenrec ecaudatus. The sequence continues at coordinate 108,053,007 of NC_134541.1, read as the reverse complement.
ACCTGGACCCATACCCATTTTCCACACTGCAAGAAGCCCTGCTGAACAGTGCTGCTTAGATCTTCCACCTGCTGACCCTGCACCCTAGGAGTCAGAAGATAAAGAAGTCTGTAATTAGAATATCTGTCCAGCCCATTTTCTGGCTTCCAAACACATGTATTGTTAACTTTGTAATGAATGAAAACACTGGTCACAGAATTTACCGTCCTTTAAAGAGAAAATGGGCTGGCAATTCCATTATGGATATTTGTTAAAATAACTTCAGTACAACAAATTTCAGTTTTAAAATTTCAACATTCTTTCATTGATAATGAGTTCCGATGGATTTTCTTTATCATGTTCCTCCATTTCTAAACTTTTCCTAAAGGTAGGAAAGAGTGTGTAGGTGGGAAAACTTGTGTTTTAACTTAAATATAAACCATAATCACTCCAGCAGTTTGTTTCTGGTGTAGATTTCCAGGCCCTCCCTCCATCCCCCAAGAGATTCTTGGGGGATGGTCAGGGGAGCCTACTTGTTTGATTGATACCCCAGTTGAGTCTCATAAAGATGGCCAGTAGAGGACCACACTTAGAGAAATACTGTAATATATTATCTATATTGCTGAGGTTCTTTCTTCAAAGCCCAGAAAATAGAACATATTTTTTCCACTTACAGAGGCCACCAGAATGAGAAATGACAACAAGGAGAATCCACAACAGGAAGGGATTAAAGGAACAAAGCCTTGTGCAATCTCAGCTGACAGATCCAAAGGGAATGGTCTGCAGAGTCCTGAATCTAGAGGGGTGAATATAAGTGAACCCCGGTTATCACCAAGACATGCCAGCCCCACCAATGGTCAAAAGCCATTCACTCACCACCAGAGACATTGCAGGCAACTGGAGTATATTACCACCCCCATAAAAACCCACCTACTGAGGGAGATGAAGAAAAGCAATCACTTGGAACATCTTGGGCACCCGAAGAAAGCTTATAAATGTGATCACTGTGGGAAAAGCTTCTCATTTAATTCAGAGTTAGAAAGACACAAGAGAGTCCACACAGGGGAAAGACCCTATACGTGTGAAGTGTGTGGAAACCGCTTTGGGCGGCAGTCAACCCTGCAACTACATCAAAGGATCCATACTGGAGAGAAGCCTTTTCATTGTGACCTGTGTGGGAAAAGCTTTCGCCAGAAGTCAAACCTTCACAAGCATCAAAGACTTCACCATGGAGTATAACAGAGTGTCAGCCTTTCGATTGAAAAGGAAGGGCTCTGTACTTCTCCTTCCTCGTCCTGCATGTAAATCACTAAGACTGTGTGACTTACAAGAAAGAGGTCCCTGAGGAAGTGATGGTATGTATTTCCCTAGTGTGAAGACACCCAGAAAAGGCTGACCAGGGACTTACCCAAACACAGTGTCAAGGATAAAGAGGTGGCAGATTTGTGCTTTGGGTCAAGAAGAACTACAATTTCTGTTGGAAAGATGGGAGTAAATACCGTGGGAGAGACAGGATGATCCTGCTCCTCTTATTGTTAAATATTCTCCCTTTTGCTTTATCCTCTAAAATAAGTTAAAGGATAAATTCTACACATAGTAGTGCAGTTGCTATCACACCAGACAATCTTTTATCGTGCTCATACTTCTTCAGTAAAGTTGGGTGATCCACCAGCACTTTGAGGCAACAGTTAATTGGAGTGTAACTCCCTGATATAACTCCTGGCTGCTCACACAATGGATTACATTAAATGAGCGTGTGTCATGTTTCTGTTTCCAAATAACTAATAGGTGCATTTATAAAAATTATTAAAAAGTGTATATATAGACATATATTTATATATGCATATGATCTTTTTTATATTAAAGCATCTTTCATTTAGAAAGTCCACACAACTCCAGCCAAGAGACATGTTATTGAGGTGAGAAATCCTACCATATACTAGAAAAAGACTGTTAAAGACTTTAAATTTTTTCTCATAATTTATAGCTTTTGGACTTGGCCTGTCCCAGGCCAAAAGAAGTAGGTGTTCAGTAATTGAGAACCCTCCTTCCCACCTCCAGACCCATTTTGCTTGAGATCTGTTGGTTGCAGAAGGCCAAAACCTCTGCCAAGCTCAGTGGCCTCATCCAAGATCACCTTCCTAACTACTGTTAGACAATCCATATCTAGCTTAACTCAAGTTCTTTCCCCAAAGGGAAGAAACATAGATTCCCATTTTTCTTATTTAAAAGAGTTGGAGGCTAAGAACTCTCTTCCTGAAATAAGAGTTCTGTTTCCACAATGTGTTTTGAAGTTCTTGAAAAAGAATAAAGATGTCTTGAGTGTTTTCTCCTGTTGAATCTTGTGTTGTTGAGTACTTGTTCGGTCCTTGAGTAACTGTGACAAAATCACCATTCCAAACATCACTCCTATTTCCAGTAGGTTTTCAAATGTGTGACCCACTCCTTTCCTTCTCCTGCTCCTCCTCCCCTCCAGCTGTGCTAACTTTAGCAGCTGAAAGACTCGGCTCTAGGTGAGTAGTGTCCTAAGGAAGTAGGCACCTGGGCACTGAGCTTCATTTACGGACATGTACTTACTGTTACAAATATAGAGGCTCCTTGAGTCCCTTTGCCAATGTGGGACTCCATCAGAGGACCTCCGCACAGAATGTCGACCTGGTTTGCAATCAGCTACTGTGTGCTGAACCCCAATGTAAGAGAATATAAGTGCAACCCTTCTATTTGTGACCTTTTCTGGACTTTCCCCAGTAATTATCCTTATGGTGGTAATCCTGTGTAGGTTATTTGGTCTTTGGAGTGGACTCAGGTAAATGGAGAGGAGAGGAGAAGTCTCACTGGACATGTGGGGAATCTGGACCTCACAGATTTATCTGAAAAGCATTTTTCAGTCTACAGAAACTAAAGACTTCATAAATCTATCCCTTAACATATTACCAGCAAAAGGAACCAACTCCCTAGTAACCATTCCATGGACCATGTTGAATTTTGTCCTGATTGTTTCTAAAATACTATTTTTGGTCAATTTATTGACATCTGTCCCATAAATTGCATAAAACGTCTATCCAGTGGTGGTAGTATATTCACAGTGCTTATCCACCATCGAATTTCAGGACATTTTCCACAGCTCCCAAAGAAACCATGTAATCATGGAGAGTCAGTCCCCATTCCAGACTATCCTCAACACCTTCCTTTTTTCACTTAGCATAAAGTTGTCAACGTTTATAGTCTTGTTGAAGTCTGTATCGGTATTTTCTTTTTATTTCCAAGTAATACTCCATTATATGAGTATTTGTGTATCCCTTCATCAGCTGATGGACATTTGGGTTTCTACCTTTTGCTTATCTGAATAATGCTGCTATAAATATTGGTGTACAAGTTGCTGTGTGGATGAGTTTTTATTTCCCTTGGGTATACACCTACAGATGGAATCACTGAGGCATATGGTAACTTCAATTTTGTGAGGCACTACCAGAATGTTTTGTGAAGTGGCTGTACTATTTTACACTCCCCCAGCAGAATATGGGGGGCTTCCAGTATCTCCACATCCTAACATTTTCAAACATTTGATAATGGTATCCTTGCAGTTTTTATCTGCATCACCTGAGGCTGCAGTATCGGAGGCAATGGGTACAATTAAGTTATATCCCAGAGGATTATTCACCCTGGGGTGAGCCAGAGATGACCTTCAGGTACCCTCGGGAGGCAGGTTTGAATTTGCTCCTCTTTTAAGTGTAGTCATAGCTGCCCCCCAAATTCCTGGAGCTACTCTCCTAGGTGCTCAGTTCTTTTAAAACAATGGGAGATTTTCCCTTTGTAAGAGATTATTTTCCCTTTAGGTTCTAAAGGAAAAAACAGTGCCTAAACCAGCACGTCTCTCAAATTACTGATATATTTGGCCAACTGACAGAAAATGTGAAGTGTGGCTGTAAGGAAGAATAACAGCCAGAAGAAAGAGAGCTGGTGGAATTGAAGATGGCAAAGTAGTCAGGAAGCCATGTTCAGGATTTGGGATGTGTGGAAGTCTCTTTCTGTAGCATGAACAATTGTGTGGATGGGGGGTGGAGGGGTTGCAACTTGGGGTTAAAAGCACAATCAGTTTTAGGAAGATCTCTAGTTCAATGTAGAGGCCAGGAGTGCACAGGAGAGGAGAGATCTGCTCTAAACTGTTCATGAGTAGTGAAACCGCATTGGGAAACCACATACCCAAATGAGACCAAAATTCAATCCAAAGAGCACGTTAGACTTCAACTGCACACTGGTGTTCAGCTTAGAAGAAAGTCACCTAGAAGGGTCAGCAGTATAAAGCATCCTTGGTTGATGGAGACATTCGCAGGGTAGGCCCTTGGCTCTACATTGCCACCCAAATAGGAGCATGGCTGGTCAGATGGTCAGTTCCTGGAGTCCCTGATCCGGGATCACAGCGAGTTCACAGGTGTTGCAAGAATTCTCAATTCTCCCATCGATTAGATTCTGACTTATAGTGACCCTGTAGGACAGGGTAGAGCTGCCCCAGTGGATTTCTGAGACTAACTTGTGAAGGGAGTACAGTTGTCTTCCTCCCACGGAGTGGCTGATGGTTTCGAATTACTGACCTTATGGGTTGCAGCCCAATACATAACCACTTCACCAGGACAGGCAATCATGAAGACCCCATCACCTAAGCCAGGTCAGAACTTCCGGCTGTAAATCAACAGCCCAACGCAGCCGGCCACCCTCCCCAGAGGGAGGTGCCACTTCAAGGGGAAGTCTCAGCTGGAACTGGAATTGAGCTTGCACATGCCACTGCTCTCCAGCCCTTCATCTCGTCGGTACTTTCAATGGCAGCAAAGGGCCGAGCTGGAGCCTCAAGGCCTTTTTTTTTTTTTAAAGACGTTTCTGAGCTTGCACAAAACCTTACTTCCGCCTCCCCTGCTTCTAGCCCTGACCCACACAGGCCATGGATGCATTGTTTAATTGACTACAGCAATCTTCGATGTCTATTGCTTTCCCAGAATAATGTAGAGTTTTCTGAGTTCCAGAATCAACCCTCCATGTTCATTTAATCGATACAGTGGTATTCACTCTGTTCCCCAGGCACAACCTGTCACTCTTGTGCATTCCAAAGAAATATATCAAAAACCCCTTAAGTCTAAGAAAAAAGCACAATTCAATTCATTTCTATCATTATACAAAAATATTTATTAAATGTCAAATTGCACATTAGATGGGCAGAATCACTACCCATAAAGCTGATGAGAATGTTTTAAAAACATTAAACAAATGCAAATCCATTCTTTTCAGGTATCCAGACCTGAGATCGGAGCATATTCTCAGGCTTTCACAAACGTACAGGCTCATTTAACTGTTTAACACATGGAGGAATGTCAAGTATAAAAGAGCAACACACATAGTTGGATGGGGTTGGAAAGATCCACTTTCCTCCTAAAACCACAGGGATGGACTTAACGAACAATTCAAAATACACTTTACTCAGAGAAACGATAATGTTACATATACACACCCCTCTTGTACGATATGAGACAAACGGGGAGATTACTTGGAGGAAAAGCTGCATTTTTGGGGTTATGCTGTAGTCATTAGAACACTGCCATTTAAGGGGAATCCTAAGAGTCAAAAGTTGCGAAGTGTCATTTGTAGTTTTCCTTTTTTGGGTTAGTTGTTTTCTACATTAGGAGAGAGATGAATAGCCCATTACCTCGAGCAACAATGCTGTACCTAGAACCCTTTTTAAAAAGTGGAAATCCTTTGAGAATAGCCAAATCCCTTACTTTAATGATTATATCTGAATCGCCCTAGAATACAGTTATTTCATTATTAATAACTGTTTTAACAGACCTTGACATTCAGCAATCGCATTAAAGACTTGTTGGATACACATTGCTATCACTGCTTCAAGAAACCAAGAAATGTGTTTAAATACATTTCTTTGGCACAGAACTTTCACTTCTGAGAGTGTGTCACAGCCCAAGCTGCAGACAATAATTAACCAATAGTGCAAAGTAATAACTCTATTCAGTGTTTGTTAATAGCACCCAACATGGTAGGTTTAACAAATAGTATCTCCTTTATGATCATCTTGTGGAATCTATGTCCATCAGTTGGCACTGTCATTAAAAGAGTGGGGGAGGGGGCAGGATGGCCCTCACTGGCTGAGAGTCTCCCTTCCCCACTCCCTGGGCTCAGAGCTGCTTGAGTCATATTCCAGAACACGTGTAAGTCCAAGAGTAGAATAAGGCAGTGTCTGAAATGTGCCTATTTCACAGTAACTGACACTTAGGGTTGGCTTTTCTTTTTCAAATGTTACCCAAAAAGCCATTTTGATTACACGCAAGTGTCTGGCAGTGTTTCTATGAAAAAGGCCATATTTTTCATCTGTTACTGAGTTTTGTCACAATTTCCCCAAAATCTAGAGAAAGGAAACGGCGAAAATGGAACGGTTGAAAGTAAGAAAGCCTCATCCGGGAGGTTGACTGTTCATCTTGAGGTGTGGAAAAAATGCTTCCCTTCTCTACGAGTATACTTCAACGGACCTGACTGCCAAGACAATTGACTCACAGTCACCCTACAAGACACAAGACACGGTAGAACTGCCCTAAAGGTGTCCAAGGCTCTAATCTTTCCAGAAAGATTGCCACATCTTTCTCCTTAGCAGCTGGCGGGTTTGATCCACCAAACTTTCAGTTTGCAATGGAGTATTTAACCATTGTACCACCAGAATTCCTTTCACTAAATAATACTTACTACGACTCAAGGCAAAGGCACACAATATGCTTCAGCAGAGACTTGGAAGCAAATCACCTTAGGAGGATCATCTTAGAAAAATTGGACATAACACCACCTCCAGATACCACTCCGCAGGTCCAAGTACCAGAAAAAGGCCGTAGTCAGACTGAAAAACACTGTGCAAATGAATGAATCACAAAACAGGAATTCCATGGATATTAACAGCCATCAAGATGCTTAACAAACCCGCTCACTTTTCACAGGGAAAAAGAAAATGCTTCTAAACTTCTCTAGAAATCCGCGTGTAGAACAATATTAATTTCAAAGATATTTTAAGCTAATAATCATAGCAAAAAGCAAATATAAAATTATTTATTCTCAGGGTATTCTCCCTGCAGAACTAGTAAAAAATATATAGTAATTTTCCCATAGCGCTGCATCCCATGCAAGTTTATTTTAAATGCGTAAATAAAATTAAAAGAATGCTAATGTTAGCATTCATTTTACTATAAACAGACCACAAACTAAATTTAAAAATTCTTCCAGGGTTATAAAAATGGAATTGGAATGGCTTGCGTTAGTTCTGATTCCAAAATGAAGCTTTTTGCTTGTGTTTTGCATTTACGATGTTTTCTTCCCCCATAAACGTTAGGGTGGGAAATAAGGTCAGGGAGAAGCGGCAAGGTGGCGTCACATCCAGGACATGCTAAGGGTTTGCTTTCTGAGTGTGATGGTAAGTTTTCCCCACGATCACTGGACTGTTCAGAATCCCCTTCCTTCACTTCCTCACCCTTCTTGGGAGGGCAAAGTGTGAGAGCGCTCCCACTGCTCACTCTGGTAGTGTGCTGCTGATGTGTGTGTGCTCCTAGGAAGGGAGAGTTCCCGCAGCATGCTCACAGGATTAGTGTGAAATGAGGGTTTTCTGGTGCTGTTCTGATCTTGGGAGCCACGTAAACCCTTCCCCACATATCCCACAGGTACAGGGTGTTTTCTCTAGAAGAACATTCATGTGGCGAGAGAGATGTGGGTGCTGACGGAAGCAGGTGCCACACTCAGGACATTTATAAGGTTTTTCTCCAGTATGGATTCTCCTACATGCCCTCAAGTTGGTTCTATGATTGAAGTTATCCCACAGTCACCACGTCTATAACTTTTTCCTGCTGAATGGCTTCTTGGATGTAAAGCAAGGTCTGGATTTTCACTGGTGCTTTGATCACATTCAGGAATTTGTTCCTTTTTGACTTCTTCACAGGGAAATTCAAGAATTTCAGAAAGTGTTTGGGTTCTTAAACATTGAGAAAGGTCTACTCATGGAGTGTGGCTTTCCATGGTAACCAAAAGGTTTATGAATCTTCTGTTGCAAGTTTAAGTTCCCCCTGTTACTGTCCCTTCAGCACTTCCAACTTCATCTTCAGTGGGTTTTTCTGGATACTAGATAAAGGGGCACAGCAATGGAGTACATTCTTGGAGCAAGTTCTTCAAGTTCCGTAGATTCTAGGCTGAACTGTTGATTAATCTCATTCTTGCCTTCTACTGCTGTTGATAAAAGCAAACCACAGACAACACCTTCAAGTGGCACTAAGGAAACAAGCTAAGGCAGTTACACAGTTAGGGTAGGTGGATTAGCCTATAACTCAGACACGGATAACATACTAAATCATGAGCCACTAGGCTTGACGAGCTTCTCAAAGGTGAGCCTGCAGGAGGAGAGCACAAAGAACTACACTGAGTTAGAGTCCATCAGAATGCATACGGAAGATCTTCTTGGCAGACATTGTCTAGGGGTGGGGTCTTCCAGTTAATCTATAAAAGACTCCATCCTTCAAGCTAACTCAGATGACAACTGAGCAGAAAAAGGTAACCCATAACTTACAGAAAAATTCAACAGAAACAGACCCAGATTACACAAATTATAAAATTAGTAGAAACAAACAATAACCAAGAACAAAACAAAAAACCAACTGCCAGAATCACCTATAACTCATAGCAACCCTCTAGGACAGGGGAGAACTGCCCCCAGAATTTCCCAAAGCTGTAAATTGTTAAGGAAGCAGACTGCCACGTCTTTCTCCCAAGGATGGGCTAGTGGGTTTGAACCGCCAACATTTTGGTATTAGCTGAGCACTTAACCAGTGCACCATGAGGGCTCTTTAAAATCATTAGAAAGATGTTAAAACAGATTTCACAAAAATGCTCTAGACATTGAAGAAGATGGAAAAATTAGCATAATTAAGAAATGTTGAATATACATAAGCAGTTAGGAGAAAGATTACTCAACCTTAGGCATAAAATATACTCAGACATAGGGGTATTCCTCTGAGTTGAGAAAGGCATTGCATTAAGATAAAACCAGTACTACCTGGAGACACAACTTCAACCCTACCTGAAATAACCTACCAAAAGGGTGGCAAACAAAATAAAGGATATTTCCCTTAAGAATGGTTATTACCACTGCCACTGAGTCCATTCTGACTCATAATCACCTTAGATTGTGTTTCGGAATCTGTAAATCTTTCTAGGAGCAGATCACCTCATCTTTCTCCTGCGAAGTAGCTGCTGGGTTTGAACTGCTCACCTTGTGGTTACCAGCCTAATTCTTACGCAAAAGCACCACCAGGGGTTCTTTTAAGGAAGACGGGCCTCTACTATAAAACCATCTATCAGACCAAAAAGACAACATTTACTCTAAAGCAAAGATAACAAAAAGAAGACAGGAAAACCAGAGTACTGGAATTCAACTAGAGAAACACCAAGAGAACACTGACATATTGTGAAAACTTTAATGTCACTGTTTTACACAAAAATTGTCAAATGGGAACCTAGCCTTCTGTGTTAACTTTCACCAAAGCACAGTAAATCATTATTTACAACCCACCCCCCCAAAAAAGAGAGAGATCAATTTCCAATGTTAGCAAGTGATGGTAATCGGTACTGATGAGATTTCCCATGTAACACTGTACTTATGAAGATTATCAGACCCAATTATGTCTTGTGCAAAATGACAATAGTTTTATTAGACTGAATTTTGCTTTTTAAAAAAAAAAAATCAACTCACTTTGAAATTTGTTGACCCATAAAAGTTATTATGTCATCATACATCATCCAGAGTTGAGATCTCACTTCATGGATGAGCCATGAAATCCAAACCCTAAACTGATCACAAGCCAACAATGCAGGAAAAAATAATGTCCTTACCAAGCCAAGCCACATTCTCAAGATATTTTGTGGCATCACTGCTGAGGGACCTCTGACTCACACACTCCTCTTGAGAAAAATACATAGCTAGATCCTCAAACAACACTGATCCCTGAAACAATGTAAGATAATATCTCATTATACGAGGCCTGAGAGCCAGGCCTCACTCAGAAAAGACGGACTGAGAAAAAGTTAAAAACGTCAGATACAAAGGAAAAACGGACTTGGGGTTGAAAATTTCATAGTGCTAGACATTAAGTAAAAATGGGTTCTCAAAGGTTGGGAGGACAAAAACCGTGAAAAGTAGATGGATATATTTTTGGTTTTGTTATTGGGAGTTAAAACATATTTCATATCATTCTGTAGTTCAATCACATCAAACAATATTGTACAATTGCTACAATAATCAGTTCCCAAACATGCTTTTCCTACCTGGATTCCTTGACATTGGCTCCCATTTACCCCCCCACCACCACCACCACTGCTGTAACCCCCATAAGCCCTTTTTCTACTTTCTATCCCTGAGTTTCATAAACAGAAAAACATGTAACACAAATCCAATGACTCACATCTGAAATAAACCCCAATATGAACAAACAAAACATAACCGAAAAATGTTGATAACTAGATCAGGTCTAATGTGCATCAGCGGTGGGGACCAAATGACAAGGTTTTAACTGTTCAAGTGTCAGGTTTATTCTTTTGAGCTACAGTTACTTCTCCAATGCACTTTAGTAACCACTTTCCTCCCATCCATCTCTTATGAATTGAGGGAAATCACCAGAGACTTATTTCCTATGTAATTTCCACAAGTGTATCTTGGACTCCCGCTGTCATCCATAGCCTTCTGCAAACCGGATTCTCACAATTTAGGCTCTCATACTATTCAATTTCAGGTTATATGAATTACAGTCCTTCGGTGACTAATGTTGGTGTGCTTCTTCCATATGGATTTAGTTGACATCTCATTTAGATTGTGAGTTTAGAGACGAGCTTTTAAGACTCCAAATGCTATTTTATGATAGCCGGGCACCATCTAATTTCTTCACCACATTTTGCTATAGCATGGATAACTTGAGGGAGTAGTTTGAGGACTCCAAAAAATCTCTCAAACACTTTGCCATTGCGTTGATGCCTACCTTATAGGGTAAAACTGTCCCTGTGAGTTTCTGTAACTGCTATACTGTTTTCTGGGAGAGGAAAGGTACAACAGTTCCTGGGGGAGGAAACAGTTATACCACGTTCTAAGGGAAAGGAAAGACGGAGCACCCCAGAAAAGTCATGAGTGGGTGAGGGTTACAGGCTTCTCTTTGCTGTTCCCTTTCTACCCACAACCTTCATTGCTCGTGCCGCTCGATATGCCACGGTAGCGCCGACTTTGCTTTGTTAACCTCAGAACTGCCATCTTACCCTCACCCCACCCCCACCTGGCCTTGCCTGGGAAAGAACGTTGGGATAACCAGCAGCTTGCTCCAATCCCTTTAACTGTACAATATAAAAATCCTTTGTAGAATAGCTTGTAAGGGCCAGAGAGGGTTAGGCCATAGCTGACACTCGGGACGCCGGCATAATAAAGAAAAACGTTGTCCCCTTTGACAAACATGGCTGAAGTGCCTCATTAATCCCGCCTAAAGGGTCGCTGAAGAGGCGGAATCGACTCGACGGCGGCGGGTTTTGTTGTACGTCATCCAGGACCACTTCTCCGCCTTCCCTCAAAGTTTGCCAGTCTAGAAATCAACAGACTTCGATAAACCCCGAGGCTTGTTGTTTGTAATTCAACAAAGGAAGCAAAAGAACCCGCTATTTGAGGAGTGTTGAGAAAAGGACGTTTGAGAAACGTTACGTTGGTCTCCTCGCATCTAGTGGTCTGAGAAGAGCCCGATAAACCGTTCGCTCTGTGCGCCCGACCCCGAAACAAAGACCAGTTCCCGCCATCACAGGTGCACCTCAAAGGTGCACGAGCAGAGGCCAGAAAGTACCACCGGAACCCCAATGGGAGGACCTCGCCTCACCTGCGCCGCGATGCAGAGAGCGTGGACGCCATCTGGAGGGTAGGGGGTGGTCGTGTGCACGGCGCGACAGGACAAAACAATGGAGTTTTTAGACCCTAGGGCTCCTTCGCGCCCCGGTCGGCTCTAAGGTTTCCCCACACTTCCTGAAGAGCTGAGCCCACTGCTCCTTTCTCCCAGCCAACCTCGAGAGCCCAGACTCCCAGACCAGCCCCCACTGACCGGCCTGGGACTCACGGTCTTCGAAAGCCTCGCTCTACCCGGGCAGAAGCAGCAAAATGCGAGGCCCAACAGATACCGGACAACAAGGGACGGGGCCAACTAGAAGTTCCGAAGACCCCAAACTACCCAAAGCCGAAGCCGCCAAGAATAGCAAGGGAAGCGGCCCGCCACACCCCCTCCACGGAGTAGATGCTATACTGCTCTGTGATTGGTCTGCGTGAGCCGAAAGAGGCAGGACTTCTTCTGTGAAACCAATCGAACGCTTTAACGAAATCCCAAGGACGCGCCAGGCATTCTGGGAAATGTAGTTTATTCATGAGTTTCTACCGCCGTTTCCGGTTCCGCTGGCTGGGTTTCCCTGGTGAGCTGCACGCCCACTGACGGGTGCAGACCTGCGTGAGGGTTACAGCTGAGGGGTTGATGTTCCTGGGGAGCAGGAAATTTGAAAGAAAGGCAGATTCCAGAATCCAACCATAACGAAACGTGGTTTCTGCCGGCGTTATCCTGTGGATCTGAGACGTGGGCGTGACGGGGCGAGGTGAATGAGAGAACTGGGACCCCTGGTCTAACCACGGATGGACAGCGGATTGTTGGGCCTCAGAAGATAAAGGAGTGCTTCTGCGTTTTTACAGCCCAGATGAGTGTAGTCCGGCTGCAAATCTCGGACCCCAAATTTGTAGGGTCTTTGTGCACCGTGGCTGCAGCCCAGCATTCCATATCCGGCTCGGAGCCACAGTGGACCTCAAGCATTTAAGAGTGTATTGAAAAGAGCTCACAGATTGCTATGTGGAGTCCCAAACCAAAAGCTTGTTCATGATAGAATCACAGTGCTGCTCAAGCAGGCATCTTCTCTTCCTTCTTTGATGCATATATTTAATGGTGTTCTTATTTCTGGGATGTAACATTTTGGGTTGACAGTCCCGGTCTGAATTTTACATGGCCCTTTTCTTTAAACTCTGTTCCATTTTTAACAGAGATAGATAGAGCTTCCAAAGACTAGAAATGAAACTTATGTTGTTCCCGAAATGAAAACAGAGAGAAAACCTTCCCTAGATTTTCCCTAGAACTGGCTACAAAAAATAAACTACAAGACCAGGAAAGGGAAAAGTTGAAATCTTAATAGTAAAAGACATGAGTTGTGAAGTCTTAAGACAGAACAAGACTGAAAGAGTAGGACACAGAATATAGAAGAGAAAATTGAAAATGTCCTAACATCTAGGTAATCTTCCCCCTCCCCAAGATGAATGACTATTGTGTGTTTTAAGAGGCATACTGAGACAATGCACTAATGTTAAGTTATCATCTCTGGGTGGTGGAAAAAGAAATCACTGTTCTCCTTTATATATTTCTCTATTTTCCTATTTGTTACAGTGAATATGTATTACATACTTTCATAATTATCAGGGTTATTAACCCAGGGTTCTAGAAATTAGACTGCCAGAACTGAAATTTCTCCCAACCAACTATCTCATGCTTTGGGTTACTTAACCTCTCTAAATCTCAGTCTTTTTTTTTTAACAATTTATTGGGGCTCATACAATTCTTATCACAGTTCATACATATACATGCATCAATTGTATAAAGCACATCTGTACAGTCTTTGCCCTAATCATTTTTTTTCTCCTCTTTTCTTTTTTTACATTTTATTAGGGACTCATACAACTCTTATCACAATTCATACATATACATACATCAATTGTATAAAGCACATCCATACATTCCCTGCCCCAATCATTCTCAAAGCATTTGCTCTCCACTTAAGCCCCTTGCATCAGGTCCCCCTTTTTTTTTCCCTCCCTCCCCTTTCCCCCCTCCCTCATGTGCCCTTGGTAATTTATACATCGTTATTTTGTCATATCTTGCCCTATCTGGAGTCTCCCTTCCCCCCCTTCTCTGCTGTCCCTCTCCCAGGGAAGAGGTCACATGTGGATCCTTGTAATCAGTTCCTCCTTTCCAACCCACTCACCCTCCACTCTCCCAGCATCGTCCCTCACACCCTTGGTCCTGAAGGTGTCATCCACCCTGGATTCCCTGTACCTCCAGCCCTCATATGTACCAGTGTACAGCCTCTGCCCTATCCAGCCCTGCAAGGTAGAATTCGGATCATGGTAGTTGGGGGGAGGAAGCATCCAGGATCTGGGGGAAAGCTGTGTTCTTCATCGGTACTACCTCGCACCCTAATTAACTCATCTCCTCTCCTAAACCCCTCTATGAGGGGATCTCCATTGGCCGACACTTGGGCCTTGGGTCTCCACTCTGCACTTCCCCCTTCATTTAATATGGTATATATATATATATATACATATATACATATACACACATATACACATACATACACACACTTATATCTCTCTTTTTTTTTTTTTGCATGACGCCTTATACCTGGTCCCTTGGCACCTCGTGATCTCACTGGCCGGTGTGCTTCTTCCATGTGGGCTTTTTTGCTTCTGAGCTAGATGGCCGCTTGTTCACCTTCAAGCCTTTAAGACCCCAGACACTATCTCTTTTGATAGCCGGGCACCATCAGCTTTCTTCACCATATTTACTTGTTCACCCACTTAGGCTCCAGCCGTTGTGTCGGGAATCTCAGTCTTCTTATCTACAAAATTGGAATAATGATGCAGCTACCTCCCAGAACTTTGAGAAGAATAAATTGTAGTAACCGACTTCAATTAGCCTAAATGTAACCATTTTGTATTAGTTAGCTTAAGCTTAGCCATTTGTATCAGCCTAAGTGTGGCCACTTTGTAACCATTGTAACCTAACCCTGGCTCACACACCTTCTTTTTGTATCCTCTACCTTAGTAACAATAGCAACAACAAAAACAGCTGGCAAGCTGCACTAGGAGGAAAACCGCAGTCTAAAAGTAAAAAATAAAACCAGACAAGTTCCTGTTGGCAAGATAAAACTCGATGTATTCCTGCTTATCACCATTCTTGTAAGCACTATCTGCAAGTCCCTTTTGTCTACTTACTAGTATAAAACTCTGTCTCTCATCACTTGGGGTCAGACTGGCGTTAAAGCTTTGTCTCTTCTGACTACATTTCTTGCGCCACAACAAAATAAGATGGATGCGTTGAAGCCCTGCAATCACACTCAAAGTACTGCATTGGGTAAATCTGCTGCACTAGACTTCCTCAGAGTATTGAAGAAAAGGATGCTAACTTTGAGGACTAAGGTGCTCCTGACCTCAGCCATGGTATTCTCTATTGCCTCATGAACGTGAAAGTTGGACATTGAATAACAAAGACCAAAGAAGAATGGATGCATTTGAACTGTGGTGCTGGAAAAGAATATTGAAAGTACCATGGACCACTAAAAGGACAAACCGATCTGTGTTGGGAGGAGGGAAAGACTTCATCTTACAATTTGGGGACATATTGTCAGGAGAGACCAGTCCCTGGAGAAAGGTATCATGTTTGACAAAGTAGATGAAAAAGAGGAAGACCTTTGCCAAGATGGATTGACAGAGTGGCCGTAGCAACGGGCTCAGGCAAAGGAACAATTGTAAGGATGGCACAGGACCATGCAGTGTTTCATTCTGTTGTGTGTAGGGTCACTGTGGATCGGAGTTGATGGCACCTGACAACAACTTAGCACACTCACTCAAAACTCACTGCCACCAAGTGGATACTGACTCACAGTGATGCTAGACTGTAACTCTGAACAAGAGCAGAAAATGCTCTTTCTCCCGCCAAACGGCTAATACTTTTCATATCACTATAACACTATACCATATCACTATACCACTTAGCACACAGGAAGTGCTTGAGCAGTATTAGCTTTTAAAATGACGATGGCAGCACATGTGCAAATGTGCTTGACACAATGAATGGATGTATGGATTGTGATAAGAGTTGGAAGAGCCCCCAATAAGATGATTTTTTAAAAAGTATTTGCTTTATAAAAACAAACTAAAGTCAACTCTGACTCATGGTGGCCCTATGGGTCAATGTAGAATTGCCCTTGTGGTTTCCTGAGACGGCAACTCTTTATAGGAGTAGAAAGCCTCATCTTTCAATCAAAGACTGCCTTGTGCTTTGGAATGACAGCAGCTCAAGGCATAACCCAATATCCACCAGGGCTCCTATTAGATTTATAGTTTGGGGCGTGGGGGTGGGGGAGAGGAAGAGTTTAAGTAGAATTATTATATATACATGCTTGAACAATCAGATCCATCGATGCATTCCTCATATTGATTCCTATAATCATGCATTTGAACTTGAAAGAGAATAAGGATGTTTTTGAGAATTAAACTAGGAAAATTGAGATAAGAGCATATGTCTACAGAAATTTTTAAAAACCTCAAACGTTGCATGTGTTATTGATCTTCACAAGAAAAAACAGGGCCTAAAAAGTTCACCAAGTTATGATTTTTAAAATTAAGCCAAACCTGTTATTGTTCCGGCGATTCAAGCTCACAGTGACCCCTAGTGGTCAGCGTAGAACTGCCCATAGTTTACGGGCTGTAAATCTTTATGGAGCTGACTGCCACATCTTTCTCCCTCAGTCTGGCTGGTGAGTTTGATCCACAGAACTAAGCAGCTTAACCCACCGCGCTGTACATCATCCCTGTTAAAGCAATGGCCTATTAAATCACAGGGCAGACCGAATGGGGTAGCCTTAAACGGACCACTTTGCGGCTGGAGGAAGAGTCAGCTCCATCCACATAATGACAGAGGGTGGAGCGGTGTGTAAGGAAAGAAACTCATTGCTCTTGACTATGACTCATAGCAATCCTGTCGGGCAAAGTAGAATTTCCACATCGGGCTTTCAAGGCTGTAAATCTTCATAGAAGCCCAGAATTGTTGCTAGGCGCCTGTGATAGGTAGGTTTATTGTGCCAACCTGGCCAATAGGATCATGCAGGACTATATATCATAAGTGTCATGGTTTTGTTTCTCTAGAGAACACTGTCGAACACAGTGTCATTGAGTCACTTCCAACCCATAGTGGCCCTGTGTACCACAGAACAAAACAGCCTGGTCCTGTGCACCCCCGCAATTACTCTTATGTTTGCGTCCATTGTTGCGTCCACTGTGTTAATCTAGCTCATCAAAGGCTTTCCGCTTTTTTGCTGCTCCTCTACTTTACCAAGCATGATGTCCTTCTCCTGAGACTGATCTTGCCTGATAACATGCCTAACCATTCTTTTTTTTTATTTATGCCTAACCATTCTATGTGTACTTTTTCCAAGACAGGTTTGCATGTTCTTTTGGTAGTTTATGATACTTTCGATATTCTTTACCAGCACCATCATTCAATGCATTGATTCCTCTTCAACCTTCTTTATTCAATGTCCAACTTTCACATGCATAGGAGGTGATTGAAAATAACCTCCTTGCTTGTCAGTCAACACTTTAAAGAGGTCTTGTACAGCAAATTTACCCACTGCAATACTTATTTGATCTCCTGATTGCTGCTTCCATGAGCTTTGATTGTGGATCCAAGCAAGATGAAATCCTTGACAACTTCAATCTTTTCTTCATTTTTCATGATGTGAGGACTTTTGTTTTCTTTACATTGGTTTCTAATCCATGCTGAAGGCGGCTTCGAGTCCTCCTCACTTTCAAGCAAGTGAGCTTGTGTCATCTACATACCACAGGTTCTTAATAAGTCTTCCTCCAATCCACATTCTTCTTCATGTAAGCCAGACTCCTCGCTCTGCATGCACAAGCAGACCACCACATTACCACCCCCTCCCATGGAGTGGCTGGTGAGTTTGAACCACTGACTTTTCCATTAGCAGTCAGGTGCTTAACCAGTGTGCCACCGGAGCCCCCTTTCAGGAGATAATCACCTTGAATATCCTTTGTGTTAAAACATGGTAGTACCTCACTGGGGAAAAATAATCATCTTGGGGATGCGTGAGATCTGGCGTATAATGTTTAACAAAGTGCCCAGGGGGTATAATAAATTCTAGAAAAAACTTATCATCATCATCTCATTTGTATTTAAAAGAGTACTTTGAAAGTCCAAGTGACTCCAGATGCCCTTGTCAGTCTTCATTGTCCATCATATGTTGTGGTGTGTTGTCCTGAACAACTAACTCATGATGGGCCCATGTGACAGAGTGGAACTGCTGGAGGGTAGTGGCCAAGCAGACCACCAAGTTTTTCTTGGTGCAGAGCAGCTGGGTTTGTTTGAACTGCCAGCCAAAGTGAGTGGGTGCTTAACCATCAAGCCACCGGGGCTCCTTAGTGCTATACATAAAAACCTACCAAGCTCAAGTTGGCTCCTACTCAGAATGAATTCAGATCAAGTCTCTTGGATAAAATATGTGGACTAAAGGTTCATAGAGCTGCTCCACAGGATTTCTGAGGCTGTTTAATCTTCACAAGAGCATAAGGCCCCATAGTTCTCTCTCAGAGAGGATGGTAGGTTTGAACCACTGACTTTCCAGGGCTCCTTAATGCTCTGCCTGGAATCCTGGGCTATTGTTCCCCTGCTAAAATCACCAAGAGAATGTGTTTCAAACTATTGTGTGTGTGAATCCTTTGGGAACCTTGTAAGGAGGCAGATTATGGGGTAAACTGCAGATTCTGATTCCGTGGACTTAGGGTAAGGCTTGAGGTTCTGAATTTTCACCTGGGTCACCTGGGATCCAGGTGATGCTGATTCAACAGGCTATGCTTTAAGTCACAAAGGTCTGGGGAGAGTATTGTCCCTCCTGTGTGAGTGAAGGCAAGATGCTCACAATTGTGTCCAGATTCTCATCAGTGGGGAAGGGAAGAGTGGAGTGGAGGGCAAGAGATTTCCTTTTTCTAACCCTGTCTTTTTATTTTGAAAACGTCAAACCCATATGGTGACACAGTGGTTAAAACACACTTGACTGTTAGCCACAAGGTAGGTGGTTCAAACCTACCAGCTGTCCTGTAGTGGGGGAAACAACGTGTAACTGTCTGCTTCTTTAATGATTATACCCTTGTGTGAATTACTGAACAGAAAATGGATTTGCTCTGCGAATTTTCATTCAATTCACAATAAAAAGTTAAAAAAAGAAAGAAACTTTGCAAGTCCAATGAAGGTTGCCAATGTCAGATGAATCTTGGCTGAAAATAGAGAATACCCAAAGTAAGTGTATCTGTGTTTTATTAACTACGTGAAGACATTCAACTCTGTGGGTCATACAAACTATGGGTAACCTTGCACAGAATGGGACTTGCAGAACACTTAACTGCGCTCATGGAGAGCCTATTCATAGACCAAGAGGTAGTCAGCCTAACAGAACAAGCAGATACTGAATGGTTTTCATCAGGAAAGGTGTGCATCTGGGTTACATATTTTTACTGTACGAATCCAGTCTGTATGCTGAGCACATAGCCCAAGAAGCTGTACTAAAAAAGCTATATTAAAAAGAACGTGGCATCAAGATTGGAGGAAGACACGTTAGCAGCTCACACACCTTGCTTACTGAAAGAGGACTGGACTTACTGATGAAGAGCAAAGACTAGATAGCCTTCCGTATGGATTACACCTCAACATAAAGAAAACAAACATCCTTACCGCCAGACCAACAAACACTATCACGATAAAGAGAGAAAAGATTGACATTGTCAAGAATTTTGTTTTACTTGGATCCTTGGAAGCACCAGTGGGGGAGGGGGGTGGAATCCAATGATGTAGGGCATCAGGCAAATCTTATGCGGAAGATCTGTTATCAAGGGAACCAGTCTCTGGAGAAGGACATGATTTTTGGTAAAGTAGGGGGTCATGGAAAAAGAGGAAGACCCTCCACAGACGGTTTGATACAGAAATGGCGACAATAGGCTCAAACAAAGCAATGGCTGGTGAATGGTGCAGCAATGGGCAGTGTTTCATCCTGCTGCCCACGGGGTCACTCTAAGTCACGGCCAACTTGACAGCCGCTTACAATGAACAGCAGCATACTACTCTCCGTGTATTTATACTAATGATTGTCTTTAAAACTTCTGATATCTAAAGGCCCTTTTTTGGTCAGATTATTAAAAGTTGTTTTTGATACATCTGAACTTGTACAATTTTTAGGTTCAGTGAAAAATCTATATATATTTAGATATATAACAAAATAACCACTTTCACCATTTTTTATGTACAGTTGAGTGATATTAATTACATTCACCATGCCAAGAATCTGTTCTCAGCAGTATAGCACTGATGAAACACACAACACTCTTCTACTTCTTTAATGCTTCCTCCACCACCACCACTATCATGACGCCAGATCTACCTTACAAATCTGGCTGGATCGGAGCATATACACTGGTACAGATAAGAGCTCTCAAAACACAGAATCCAGGACAGATAAACCCCTCAGGAACAATAAAGGGAGTAGTGATACCATGAGGGTAGGGAGAAGGTGGGACGAGAAGGAAGAGAAAGGGAGAACAGATCACAAGTATTGACTTATAACTCCCTGCCCCCTCTCCCACCAGGAGGATGAATAACAGAAACATGGGTGAAGGAAGATGGTGGATGGTTTAAGATAAGGAAATAATAATAATTGCTAATTTATCAAGGGGTCAAAAGGGTGGGAGGAGAGGGGAGGGAGGGAAAAAAGAGGAGCTGATACCAAAGGCTCAAGTAGAAATAAAATATTTTGAAATTGATAGCAGCTAATGTATAAATGTGTTTGATTGGTATAAGAGCTCTAAGAGCCAACAATAAAATGATTTATTTTTTAAAAATTGTTTCCAAAAAAACTGTTTCCAAAATTTTCCATCACTCATATAGAAACTCAATGCCCCATAATTAATGACTTCTCCTTTCCCTCACCCTCCTACACCTATTCACCACTAATAAGCTGTGGTCTCCAGATATTTACCTATTTTAGGTACTGCACACATGTGGATCACACATTTGTCTTTTTATGACTAGCTTATTTCACTCAGAATATTTTCAAGGTTCATCCATGTTGTAGCAAGCATCGCATTTTATTTCTCTTTTGTGGGTAATTACCAGTCAGTTGTTTGTACACAGAGAATTTTGGAAGATAGTGCCATTTTACCTAAGGTACAAAAAACATATTGTATTCTGTAATGAGGTGTATTTCTCAGGTATGAATTAAGCCTTTTGGTTATTAGAGTGATGGGTCATGTCAGTTCTGACATAGATTGACTTCATGTGGCAGAACAGAACTGCACACTAGGGTTTGTTTGCTTGTTTTTAGCTGTGATCTTTATGGAAGCCAATCACTAGCTCTTTCTGCCTCAGAGTTCCTTGGGTGAGTTTAAGCCATCTGCTCTTCTGTTAGCTGCCCAGTGCTTAACTGTTTGCATCATCAGTGTACCTTAAAACAACAACAAAACCAACCCTGCTGTAGAATCCATTTCAACAACTTTTGCAGCAGTATATTGACTGAATTTCTGGAAGCTGAGTTCAGAAGCGGTCTTGGAACAAGAGCCGACATTGGATGGCTCTTGTTTGACATCAGAGAACACCAGAAAGATGTTTACTGTGTTTTATTGACTATGCAATGGTCTTCGACTGTGTGGATCATAACAAACTATAGATAGCCTTGAAAAGACTGGAAATTCCAGAACACTTCATTGTGCTCATGCAAGACCTGTACATGGATCCAGGGGGAGTTGTGTGAACAAGGAACTATTGCCTGGTTTAAAATGGAGAAAGGTGTGCATCAAAGCTATGTCCTTGCACCATACTTATTCAGTCTGTATGCAGAGCAAACCATCAGAAAATCTGGCTTACATGAAGAAATGTGTCACCAGGATTGGAGGAAGGTTTATGAACCCCTGTGGTATACAGATGACACAAACTCGTTTGCTGAAAGTAAGGACTTGAAACACTTGCTGAAGATCAAGGATTGCAGCCTTTGATTGTGAGAAACAAAGATTTCTCCCAAGTCATCTCCCCCAAATATATGTTAGACTTAGGACACTGCTTGCAGCTAATGGTAACTGATTGTCCTTACCTCCCTGAAGACAGTCAGTTGCCAGACTACTGTCTGGTCCCACCACAAGTAGGGCCCACTCCCTGCTGTTAAGGACAATGGGCTACTTCTCCCTAAAGGTTTGCAGTCATCAGTTTGGTTCCTATAGGTGGGGTTTACACCCTCCTGATAATGGTTTCTATAGTGAGCCAGAGTACAGGTCAAACCTGCTCAGTGACATCCAAAGTTAGGCCGCCATCATGAATCTAGGATTCGCCCATCTTGTCACATGCGTATCCCAATACCTCCCCTTCCTATTACATGGATACCCCTAGGTCACCCCCTCCCATTACTGTATTATCTATAGCACAATCCTTTCCTGTGATGTATGTGTTCACCTGTAATTAAGGGGCTTGCACAGGCCCAGAAAATATAAAAGGCTTGGTTAGCAATAAAGATCTCTCTCTCTCTCTCCATGTGGACTACCAAGTGAGGCTGAGGTGAGCATGCTACTAAGAAATGTGTCTGACTCCATTATTTCTCTCTCTCTTCTATCTCTCATGCTCTTTATGACTTTACTATAATGTTTACCTATTATCACTGTACAATTGCACCTACCAGGCCCATGATGATTTGTTAGGGGCTGGTTCCTCTCACATTTGATTAATATGGATTACAACTTAATGTGAAGAAAACCAAAATCCTCACAACTGGATCGATGGACAACATCATGATAAATTAAGAAAAGTTTGAAGCTGTCAAGGATTTCGTCTTGTTCGAATCCACAATCTATGCTCATGGAGCAGCAGTCAAGAGATCAACTGACACACTGCATTCGGTAAATCTGCTGCACAAGACCTCTTTAAAATGTTGAAAAGCAAGAATTATTCTGAGGACTAAGATGTGCCTGACCCAAGCCATAGGATCTTCAATTGAGGCCTCCTGTGCATGTGACAGTTGATACTGAATAAGGACAATTGAAGGAGAATTGATGCATTTGAAGGGTGGTGCTGGGGAAGAGTGTTGAAAGTACCATGGACTGTCGAAAAAACAAACAAATCTGTCTGTTCTACCAGGAGAGACCTGATAACAAGGAGCAGGAGGACATCATGCCTGGTAAGGCCCTCTACAAGATGGACTGACACTGTGGCTGCAGTGATAGGCTTGACCAGAATAACAATGGAGAGGACAGAGCAGGACAGGACCGTGTTTTGTTCCTTTGTACACAGAGTTTCTATGAGTCGGAAGCAACTCAACAGCACCTAGCAACAATAGAGGACAGAGTTGAACTGCTCCTTCGGGATTCCAAGACTGAAAATCTTTTTATTTTATTTTTTAACTGGCATTTTATTGTTGGGCTTTTTTGAGATCAGTACAGAGACATTATGAACACTTTGTACACAATTCTTATTTTTAAATTTTATCTATTTATCCACAATTCTTAATGCGTGCATCCAAATCCTAAATGGCAGGTAAATACAATTTGTTTCTAAATTCCAGTGACTTTTCAGCTTTACATTTGGAGGCAATTTTCTTTAAAGAGGTTATCAAGTACCATTATCTTCAAATGTTGATAAGATGTTACAGTTTAAGTCCCAATGATTCACAATTTAATGCCACACACACTACATGCTCAAATGATTAACCCTTCACAGCACATAACAAAGTTATCAGGAAAACTGGACTACCTGGACAAAAGGTGTTACAGAATGCACACACTTCTAACAATAAAGCCATGATCACAGACTGATTTTCGGATGCAATTCTATTGAAAAAACAAAAAAAATAGGAAACAAAATTTTAAATGTTCAAGTCATACAAATGCATGAGAGTGACTTCAAATTGCCATTAAGTATGTTTTGTATTAGGAATACAAAAACACCCCACCACCACACCCAATCCCATGGAATGGGATCTTGATACCCAAGACAATTACATCTTCCCATAATTCAACATCCCACTATTTTCTGGTTATACCAAAAAAAATAAAACAAACAACTAGTAAATGATTTCACGCCTTTTTTTTAACAATTTATTGGGGCTCATACAATTCTTATCACAGTTCATACATATACATACATCAATTGTATAAAGCACATCTGTACAGTCTTTGCCCTAATCATTTTTTTCTCTTTTCTTTTTTTACATTTTATTAGGGACTCATACAACTCTTACCACAATCTATACATATACATACATCAATTGTATAAAGCACATCCATACATTCCCAGCCCCAATCATTCTCAAGGCATTTGCTCTCCACTTAAGCCCCTTGCATTAGGTCCTCTCTTTTTTTCCCCTCCCTCCCCACTCCCCCCTCCCTCATGTGCCCTTGGTAATTTATACATCGTTATCCTGTCATATCTTGCCCTATCCGGAGTCTCCCTTCCCCCCTTCTCTGCTGTCCCTCTCCCAGGGAAGAGGTCACATGTGGATCCTTATAATCAGTTCCCCCTTTCCAACCCACTCACCCTCCACTCTACCAGCATCGTCCCTCACACCCTTGGTCCTGAAGGTATCATCCACCCTGGATTCCCTGTACCTCCAGCCCTCATATGTACCAGTGTACAGCCTCTGTCCTATCCAGCCCTGCAAGGTAGAATTCGGATCATGGTAGTTGGGGGGAGGAAGCATCCAGGATCTGGGGGAAAGCTGTGTTCTTCATTGATACTACCTGATTTCACGCCTTTTAAAAAAGCATTTTAAAATATCTTTTAAAAAATGTGAGGAAGTGGGATTTCCTCCTCCTTAAAAATGTTTCTAGAGCTACTAAAAAATTTGTATCTACAAAACAGTTTATAAAAATCTTCCTCTGGACAACTTCCCTAACCTAACTCATTGGGTTGCGAAACTCGACCTGGAGTCTTCCCTCACCTTAATAAAGCCTCTCTATACTTCTCAAAAACAAAAAAACCTCTAGATTGATAAGAAGAGAGATAACAGGGCCCACTTATAAGACACAATAAATGAACATTCATCAGACTTGGCTTCTTTTCCTCCTGCTTCATCAGACGCTGGACTCTCATCATTTTTCCTTTCTCCATTTTCGGCAGGTAAATCTTTATTTTCTTAGCGCCATCAGCCTGCCTTCCCTTTGCCCTCCCTTTGGCTTGCACTTTTGGCTCTTAAGATTTCTTCTTTTTTTTTTTTTAACAATTTATTAGGGGCTCATACAACTCTTATCACAGTCCATATATATACATACATCAATTGTATAAAGCACATCTGTACATTCTTTGTCCTAATCATTTTTTCTCTTTTCTTTTTTTACATTTTATTAGGGACTCATAGAACTCTTATCACAATCCATACATATACATACATCAATTGTATAAAGCACATCCATACATTCCCTGCCCCAATCATTCTCAAAGCATTTGCTCTCCACTTAAGTCCTTTGCATCAGGTCCTCTTTTTTTTTTCCCTTCCCTCCCCTCTCCCCCCGAAGATTTATTCTTTCCTGATGCCATGTTGTTGGCTTACTCTCCACTTCAGCAAGCGCAGATTTCTCTGAAAACCTCTCGTCTCCTCTTGGGCTCCTTCATTCCCCCTTCATCAAGCTAAACTGACCTTCCTTTTGGGCATCTTGGTTGTGGGGAGGGTGCTTGCCGGATGCCTGCAGGCCACGGGCCACCCAGAGATTTCCCAAAGCCGCCCCAGCTGGTAGGACCACTCAGACTGAAAATCTGCAGACTTCTCAGAAACTGGATTTTGTGGTTGCAGCTCAATTCTGAAACCCAGTGCTCCCAGGGCTCCTTGGGGCCAATCATTTTCTCTTTGGGTGGTGAGCAGATCTTTCTCATTTGGCCCTTCGTTTTAGTGGACCATTGTGATCTGAAAGGACCCCTGTTGGCCTCGGTGAAAACACTTGTCAGCGACCAACAGCTTCCACCAACAGTTGCCTGAGACTGGAATCCGTCTGCCGCTCGGCTGGAGCAAGCGGTGGCAGTCTGCTTCTCAGAAGATGTATTCTTGGAAACCTTTTGCAGGCAGGTCTAGCCTGCGGGGTTGCTATCAATCGGAGAGCAGTGGGTTGGTTTGGGGCAGTTATTTGGAAGCCGAGAAGAAATCTCTACGGCAGTTTAACCTGGGAATTCGCTCCACACAGGAAATATATGGGTGCGCTGTGGAGGCAGAGACAAACCCTCCTGCAGCTTGAGGACGAGGCTCCTGTTTTACACAGTAGCAGCCCTGAACCACCTTTCGGGGGAAGCAGGATGTTGACTGGAGCGGAGGGCTGGCGCTGCCTCAGGGCGGTGCTGCGGACCAGAGCTGTCTGCCCTCGTTCACTTCATTCACCGCGGGACTTCGGAGTCCGAACCCAGGACACAAGCCACGGAACTGTTCACCCATCAGTGGAACCCCAAAGAGCCACGCCCCGGTGAGCCTCCCGGCCTCCACGGGGAGCAGCGCCCTTCAGCACCCTCGTTCCGCCGGCTTGGGGACGGCCGGGGGCCTGGTTGGCCGTCTCTCAGAGCGTCGCAGGCTCTCAGGTCCTCAACCCGCCCCCTTCCCCATCTTCAGCACCTCCACCTGCCGGCGGCTCCCCGGCGCCGAAGGTGTGCCCGCTTCCAAGATGGCGGCGGCGGCCTCAAGGCGCGCGGCGCGCACGTGGGCCGACGGCCAATGGGCTTCCGGTCTGTGCGCCGGCCCGGCGCGGGGGCCGGAAGTGCCGCGGGCCGCCGCCGCCGCCGTCCCGGTTTGGGGCCCAGCCGCTTACGTAAGTCGTCCCGGGCTCCGCGCGGCCCGCTCCCCGGCTCCCTGCGACTCCGGGATGCGCTGAGCCCACGACGCCCGCGGCTGCCGCCGGCTCCCGCCCAAGGTGAGGCGGCCGGGCCGGCGGGCGGGCGGCGGGGGGCCGGCGGGCGGTTGGTGGCTGCGCCGCCGGGCGGGCCTCAGGGGGTCCCAGTGGGGGTCACCGAAGGTATCAGGGTGCAGATCGGGTCGGCGCCGGGCCCCCACCCCTGGCCCGCAACTGGGGTTCCCCGACGGCCTGAAGGGGTGCGGCGGCCCCGGGGACGCGGACGAGGGAGGGGCTTTAAACCTTAGCTCCGCTGACCCTTCTGCCCTGGGGACGCTTCCGCGCCTAGCCCCGTGCTCGGCCGGTGGGACTTTCGGATCGAATGGACTGGAGGTCAGGAGAGCGGGCCCGCCCCGCTCAAGTTTTGCACTGATTGTGTTTATCGGCCGACCTGCTTGCCCTCCTGGCAACTTCTGGGAGCCGCTGGCTTCCGCGAGCCCTACCCCTCACCTGTAGGCCGACAGGTTGACCATGGAGACGTACCTCCCGCCTCGCTCTACTGGGGACCTATTCTTGCTTTTCTTCTGAATTGACACCCCTACCCCCTCAGAGTAGCCAGATCCTCTAGCTTTGGTTGAGAGGATTTTGTTTTTTTAAGGGCGGGAGTGTGGGTGCTAGAAGGCCTTGTTTGGACCAGTCACAATAAACACCCAGGACGTGTGTGCCCCGCGGGTGATGGAGCCCAGCTTTGGGTAGGGAATCAGGCCAGGAGTCCACGCTCGGGAAACAAGCCGGACATACATGGCTTCCTTCATGGATCTGTTTCCATCTTGCCAAGCCCTAAAGTGGGTCGAGTTTGTGCTGCTCATTTGCCACGGTTCATCTGAGCACCAGAAAGGGGAGAACATTGCAATTTACAGATGGTTTCCTATTTCCTGGGCGAAATCCAGGAAAGTTCGTGCTTAAATGACACAACAGGGAGACGTTTGTTACCCATATAGATACACAACTATCGATTCTTAACAATTGTGAAAATACAACATACTATGGGTCCTTTTTTTTTTAAACTGTCTTCTTCAGGTGAAAATCGTTGACATTGATTACTTTCTTCAAGTGGTATACCAATCTCCCTGTCCTTTAACAAATCCGTCCACCACCATTGATATCCACTCAGTGCCCCTGAATGAAAAGGGGTTTGGTATCCTGGAATTGCCTTTATTGGAGCCTCACCCCACACCAAGCTCACTGCCACAAGCTGTTTCCAACTCATAGTGAAAATCTATAGCAAGGGTGCACACTCTTTCAGCATACGAGCTACTTATAAAATGATCAAGTCAAAATGATCTACCAGCTACAAAAATGCAAAACATTTTTTATGTATTACATTTATTCATAAATGCATTGATAATTCTTTATATGTATAATGTATGTTTATGTACCTTGTGTAACCGCATGAGTCCATATTGCACAACACAACATAATTAACTACATTTTTTGTCATTACCTGAGTTTACTCTGATGACTTACACTGAATAGAATGAGCCAGGAATGCATAGTCCAGACAGTAGCTGCTGGCAGCCAGCTTCAAGCACACTTCCAAATGATCGTCAGTCATAGTGAAATGGTACTTGGACTTTATGTGGGCAAAGGCTGACTCACATATATAAGTGGAGCTGAATAATGTAGTCAAGGAGGTAGCACATTCTCTCATGTTTGGGTACTCCTTCTATGAGTAAGTTCCAGAGCTGTTCATGCATTCTGCACTTCAGCTGAATGTCGGCTTGTAGTGTCAAAATCTCCCATTCCGTATGAAAGTGCTATGTTTTTGGCTTCTGACGTGGTCCAGCTCCCCCACTCACTTTAATACCCTTTCTTACATTTAAGAGAAGAAAAGCAAGGTCTAAAAATTGGCAATAACTTAATCAGTTTTACTGCACTTAGCACAGTTGTTTGCGCATGCATTTGACACCGAAGATTGCATCTGATTGGCTGCGCTGTATATCAATTAAGTGATGGGATTGATAGCTTACGTCTATTTTTTTAATGCCATGCAATCCACCCACACTACATTTGCGATCGCGATCAATGTATTGAGCACCCCTGATCTATAGTGACCTTATAGGGCAGGGTAGAACTGCCCTTGTGGGTTTCCAAGACTATTTATGGAAATAAAAACCTCTTTCTCCCTGGTGATTGTGAACTGCTGGCCTTGTGGTTAGTAGCCCAAAGCATAACCACTTCACTACCAGGGGCGTGGGATTAAACACCAATGGAAACCCAAAGATAGCTGGAATTTAAAACCCAGTGACCTTTCTTAATGGACAGAGGACCCAGGCAAGCGCATAGGCATCCAGGCTGTAGTACTCACCAGAATTAACGGACCACTAGGCCCCCCTGAGCGAGGAACGAGTGTGGCTGCTTTCCCATCAGGCTGTGGTCTGCTGAGCAGCGCCCAGAGCATCCAAACATCCCAGATTGCTCTGAAAGTCTATGAAGCCACAAAGTCAAGGCATGGACTGCTGTCAGTAGAACCCCATGCCAACACAGCAACCCTATAGGACCGAAGAGAAGTACCCCATTGGGCAAGGTTCCGCAAACTTTTTAAACGGGGCCAGTTCACTGTCCCTCAGACCCGATGGAGGGTCAGACTATAGTTTTTTTTTAAAAAACCTGAACAAATTCCTATGCACACTGCACATACCTTATTTTGAAGTGAAAAAACAAACGGGGCAAAAACACCAGGCCGGCCGGATAAATGTCCTCGGCTGCATGTGGCCCGCGGGCCGTAGTTTGAGGACGCCTGCCATTGGGTTTCCGGGGCTGTTTACATCTATGCAAGAGATTGGCACACTTTTCTTGCAGGCCCCCCTGGTGGGTTCCAACCTTTTTAATTCGCAGCCACATGCTTTTTAAGCACTGCTTCACTAGGGCTGCCTGGTTGCCAGTCTGCCCAAATGAAAACGACAGGCAATTAAAAGTACACACGCAAACTTTGTTGTGAATTCTGTGAAGGTTTACAGAGCAAGTCAGTCATGATCCCTACACATTTTGTATCAGGCCATTGATTGTCCCGTCACATAGCCCACTTCCTCCCTGAGTTTCCTGCTTCCATTACTCCTGTTTTCTCAACCTTTCAGCACTTTGGCCTTGGGTAAAAATGGCACCCAGTTGAGCTTGGATGGTTGATTAGTCTAAGGTGTGTCTCCTTGTTATCAGTCCCTGTGTGGCTTAGCTGGTTCTACATTGGGCTGCTAAGCTCAAGGTCAGCAGTTTGAACCGAGCAGCTGCGCTGCAGGAGGAATGTGAGGCGTTCTGTTCTGAGACGGACAGCCTCGAAGGCCTAGAGAGCGGTTCTGTGCCTTAGAGGGTCGCTTTGAGCTGAGAGCAGTTCAGTTGCATTGAGTTCAGTTTGGGGGTATTGTGTGGGGTCACCTTTTGGCTAACTTCAAATGCTGGAGTTGATGCAGCAAATATATATATATATATATATATATATATATATATATATATATATAATTTTATTGGGGGCTCATACAATTCTTATCACAATCCATACATACATCCATTGTGTCCAGCACATTTGTATATTTGTTGCCATCATCATTCTCAAAACATTTGCCTTCTACTTGAGCCCTTAATATCAGCTCCTCATTTTCCCCCTCCCTCCCTGCTCCACCCTCCCTCATGAACCCATCATAATTCATGAATAATTATTGTTTTGTCATATGTTACACTGCAGCAAATATTTTAAAGGGCCCTCAACTCAAAGCAATCCTGGTGCCACTGTGGGTTAGGCATTGCACTGCTAACTACAAGGTTGGCAGTTCAAAACCCCACCAACCACCCCAAAGGAGAAAGATGAGGCTCTCTGCTTCCATAGAGATTTCCAGTCTTGGAAACCTTATATAAAGTCCTATGCATTGAAATGGACTCAGTAGCAGTGGTTTGGTTGTTGGATGACTCCAGGGCCAGCCCACCTTCCCTAACTGGCATTCTCTCCAGCATGTCCTCGGGTAGGAGCTAGCTGGTCGGACATTGCAGGGTTACCTGGAAGACGGATCTCACACTGCTGAGCTTCAAGTCGGAACCCTGGTGGCACAGTTGGCAAGAGCTCAGCTGCTACCCAAGAAGGTCCGTGGTTCCA
Source organism: Tenrec ecaudatus (assembly GCF_050624435.1). NCBI lineage: Eukaryota > Metazoa > Chordata > Mammalia > Afrosoricida > Tenrecidae > Tenrec > Tenrec ecaudatus. Next base: position 108,022,126 of record NC_134541.1, on the reverse strand, counting down.
GCCCACCCACCACTCTGTAGGAGAAAAATGTGGCAGCCTGCTTCTTGGCAGACGCCATCTTAGAAACCCTCTGGGGCAATCCTAATCTGTCGATCCTGGTTGCTCAGTCAGAACCGATTGGACAGCAGTGAGTTATTGCTTAGCCCAGCTGCTGAACAAAAGGCCAGCAGTTCAAACCCACCAGCTGCTCTGTAGGAAAAAAGACATGGCAGTCTGCTGCCATTAAAAAAAAAAAGGGGGAAGCCTTGGAAACTCCCTGGGGAGTTCTCTTCTAACTTGTAGGGTCTCTGTGAGTCAGATCAATATTGTGAGTGGCAGGTTATACATTGGAAAGCAATGTGCGTGGTAGGACGAATGCCTGGCCCAGAGTGAACATCAGGGTGTTGCCTGGTGCTGTGCTGTGACAGAAAGGGAGTTCTGAACAGAGAGCCAGAACCCAGCTCTCTGCTGGAAGTGGTTTGGGGGCTCAGGTCAACAATTGAACTAGTGCATGATACAGCCCAGTGGCTATTGAGGTGGCTGAAAGAAACATGACCATCACCCTAAGGTGGCACAACAGAAGTGACAGCAGGTGAGGGTCAGTCAGCCCCCGTTTCCGTTTAGTCAGCACCTCAGGTTTCTGTCGCTTTCTCCTGAGGTGACTCCAGTCCAGGCAGGGCCATGGGACAGGGCAGATCCAGCCCTTCTAAAACCAGTGGTGAGAATCACCGAGTGGGATAACGTAGAAGTTTTAAATTGTCTCTTCAAACTATAAGTAGAATTACTCCTCCTTGGTCCCAAAATAGATTCTTGAAGCACCAACTCTTAAACCCTTGGAATAGCCTGGCATTTTGTGAATCGACACCAGCAGTAAAGCATCTCAAACGCACATTCGAAGCGGGAATAGAGCGAGGAGGAGGCAGCTCCAGAAAGAGGCGCAAACCACATGTTAGCTGACAAGTCTTTGTTCAGGTTGCTTCTGGAGCGGGCACCAGAGAGAAGTTTGGGTCATGTTTATCAGACCGCATTCAAACAGGCTTCTAGTTCCCACTTCTCGGTGTGTAGTTAGTGTTTAAAGTCAAATGGTGCTCCTCTCCCTCCCCTGCGGTCCTTGGGTCCAGGGTGTTGGCATTGTAGCTTCCACGAACTATTAGAAGCAAGCAGTAGTCTCCTTTCCTAATTCCCTTGAGGATGACAAGCCTTCCCACATACTTTGGACACGCTGTCAGGAGGAGCCAGCCCCTGGAGCGGACAGCATGCTTGGTAGCGGTCAGAAGAAAACGAGGGAGAACCCTCCATGAGTTGCAGGGGCACTGGGGCTGCCACCATGACTGGGGATGGCACAGGGCCGGGCAGTGTTTGGTTCTGCTGTCCCTGGGGTCACCATGAGCTGGACACCTAGCAACAACAGTTTTTAAGTGGGCCCTGCAAACAATGCTTCTCTGGAAACCGTTAATGCGGCAGTCTTCCCATCATTTTGGTAACTTCCCCGAGGGTCCTGTGTGGGTCCTTTCTTCCCCAGCGTGGTTTTATTTTGGAGATACCGCGAGTCCGCCTCAGAGATAGTCCTTTATTGGTCTAGAAGGTCTCAGTCGTAAACATGTGGCAGCTCTTCCTGTTTGCCCCAGTCCCCAATCACTTGGCTAACTCCCTCTCTCTGTTGGGTGCAATTCAAGTGGACTTTGACTTGTCATGACCCCAGGTGACACAGGAGAACTGCCCCATCAGGTTTCCTGGGCTAGAAACCATGTCTACTGGGCAAGTGCAAACTGCCAGCCCTTCACCTATTAAAATCTCTTTATGGAAATGCTGGTGCAGAGACGGACACTGCTTACGGTGCCGCCATCACTGCAAATGTGTTTATCAGCCCCACCCTCACCCTGGAAGCTTCCTCAGCCCCTTTCCAGGCAAAACAAGAACAAAACAGAAACCTGTTGTCATCGAGTGGATTCTGACTTAGGATGACACTGTATCTTATGAAGCAGAACTGCCCTGTAAGGTAAGGTGACCAGATGTCCCGCTTTTGAACAATTTTTCCCGCATCCCACAGTGTTTTAAAAAAAGTCCCAATTTTTGGAAAGAATGCATGACAAGCTAGGGTATACGGTTTTCGGCTGCCATGTGACTATTTTGCCAGGATATGAGTTTTATCAATGGTGTCCTGCTGGTGTCATGCTTTACCAATGTTAAAATCTGGTCACCTTATCATAAGGTTTTCTGGGCTGCACTCTTTGTGGAATCAGTGTGCCAGTCCTTTCTTGCGTGGAGCCACTGGGTGAGTTTGAATCACCAACCTCTAGATTAGTAGCCGATGTATAATCACCTGCACTCACCAAGCCCCCTCATACTCAGTAATTTTCTCCAGATGTGGATTGGGGATGAGATGGGTGAAAAACCCAAAACCAGACTCCCTGCTTAGGGTCAGTTCCGACTCCTGGAGAGTCCGTGTATTACCGAGTAGACCTAATTACTCTTTAGGGTTTTCTTCATGGAAGCCGATCACTAAGTCTTCCTTCTGTGGCACTCCCGGGTGGGACCAACTGCCAACCTTTGGAGTCGGTAGTTCAACACTTATGCCACCCAGGGACCTCCGAGGCAGGTTGCAGTGCATTCTTAATGTTGCTTGGTGTTGTGCATAAGTTTTTATTTTACTAAGAGCATAAATTACTTTTGCAATTAAAAAATGAGACCAAATGAGTTTTAAAATAGCATACCCTTCCCTCAAGAAAAGAAAACAACCTATGGTCTTAAAGCTGTTAGAGTTTGTGTGACCATTTACCATATTTTAATGCAAGCAATGAGCACCTTTTCTGTTTGCCCGCTGACCCCCCCCTCCTCCTGCCACTCAAGGTTTTCTTCTGCAACCATACTGTGCTTTTTTAAAAGACAAAAACTACAGAGCAATCTGTTCAAGAAAAAAATGGCATAGCAGTATTTTAAAAAGGGAGAGAGAGGGAGCAATCGGCAAACAACAGAAGGTCTGGATTATTAGCAGAAACAACATTGTCTTTCCTTGGTTACACCAAACCCACCACTGCCATTTTGCCATCCAGACTCAGTGACCCCCTAGGGTCTCCGAAGCTGTAAGTGAACATGGGAGCAGACAGCCTCACCCCTTCTCCTTTCGAGCAGATGACGGGGTAGCACCCAGTGCTTAGCTCGATGCTCCACCAGGGTGGCTTCACCTGCATCCTTGTCCACAGCATCTCTTTGCCTTGAGTTCTGGCCTCCGCACACCAACTGCCATGCTATTCTGATGGGTTTACATCCTCCGCTTGTAGAGTCTGTTTGGGGCAAACAGGTGGAAATTCAGCTTCTAGTTTGCAGAGACACTGAAATCCCTGAGCCACTACTAATTTAAAGGAGCCCAAGATTATTTGAAGGCAAAACTGTGTTCATAATTTTTCCATGCCAGCTAAGTGCCTTTCTGATTCTGAAAAATCGCCCGAGCTCATTGTCACAAAGCTGAGATGACCAGGAGACATCTGCCTTGATGCCAGAGGCTGGCGGGGCTTGTGGCAAATACCTGTGTAATGAAACACGTGCCATTTCGGCCATTTCCTCCGAGGACCATGTGTGACTAGTGTTCTTCAGGCTGCCCTAAGCTCAGGAAAAGTACTTCTTAAAACCTATTTTCCTTATAATACAAGTTCCCCTAATGAGCAGGTGACAATCCATACCAAAATGGACCCACTTTCTTTTTTTCTGGATTAACACACATTTTATTGAGCCTTTGGCGAACCTGCCAGGCTCACTCACCTTGGGAGAAAGATGAGCCTGGCTGTGTCTGTAGACTTGATGGTCTGGAGAACCCTAAGGGCCAGTTCTACTCAATCCTACTGGGTGGCTGTGAGCGAGAGTCACTCGGGAGTGACATTGGTTGTCACCAGTCCATTCTGGTTCTGCTTCTGCGCACCTGACTTCAGTGACTCCCTGTCCCCTCTACTCACCTGTGCTTCAAAGTAATGGTTGACCATTGTAGACTCATCTGTTGTCATTAGGTGCCCTTGTGTCCCTTCTGACTCTTAGCGACCTCGTGTACAAGATTGAAATCCTGCACCATTCTCAGGAGTATTCTTCGGTTTGAGCCCATTGTTGCAGGGCCTTCCTCTTTGTCGCTGCCCCTCTACTTTATCGAGCTTGATGTCCTTCTCCGGGGACTGGTCTCTCCTGACAGCTTGTTCCAGGACCTGAGATAAAGTTGCTCAGGAGCCATTCGGTGGTACTTCTTCCCAGAGAGCTCCGTCTGTTCTTCTAAGCAGCCTTCTTCACTGGCACCAGCGTTCAAACATTGATGGTGGAGCCACGCAAGGGGAAGTTCTTGACAACTTCAATCTTTTATCCATTTATCATGATGACTCATGTAGGTGCTTTTAATTTTTTTGACCCATCTTCGTATTTACCATTGATCTGATTCTGAAGGGACTTAAATGCAAACCCTGGGTTGGTGTCAGAGGGGACAAGCAAAGCCCAGTGACACAAAACTGAAAAGAGATTGGAGAATAAAGGCTACAGAGAGGCCGGACTTGCAGAACTTGGCTCCTCAGCTGGGAGGAGAGAGCAGGGGGGCAGGTGGGCTGAAACCTGAGTGCCCTGTGGCTCTTTTTTTCCTTGAAATGGAGGTCCCACGGTTTCCATTTCACCCACTCACCCCTAAGGGGAGGGAGGGCAACCTGAGGCTGCTGGTGTGCCCTCTTACTCAGTTAGATTAGGAGGTACATTCCGGGCACTGTCCTAGGGACAAGGAGCCCTGGTGCAGGGGGTTCGCACTGCCATCAAGTTGATTCTGTCTTATAGCAACCCTATAGGGCAGGATCGAAGTGGGACCCAAGATTGGGTCCCAAGGCTGTCATCTTTATGGAAGCAACTGATCCTTTCTTTCTCAGAGTGGTAGTGGACTTGAACTTCCTACCTTATGGTTAGCAGTGCATATGCATAGCCCATTGTGCTACCAGGGCAGCTTCTTGTTAAGTGTTCCCCTGTTGACTGAATGATCAGCCATTCAGCCCTACCGTTCACTGTGCAGGAGAAAGATGTGGCTGTCTGCTTGTGGGGGTAGCCAGCCCCCCACAACTAATTACGGGTTCAGTCAGCGCATTTGTACGGTTGAGCTATATAAAGCTTATAATAAAGTCATAGTAAGCGCGATAGGAGAGAGTGAAATGAAGGAGTCAGATACATTTCATGGTCGCATGCTCACCTCAGCTCCTCTTGGTAGTATAGGGCAGGAGAGCTCTCAAGGTTGTATTTCTAACCAAAGCTTATATTTCTTTGGGGGCATGCAAGCCCCCTGATTACAGATAACAATGTACATCACGAGAAGGGGTTGTAACATAAGCAGTACAAGCAATAGGAGGGGAATGACCTAGGGATGTACACGCAATAGTACAGGGAGGGAATGGGGTACGTATGTGGCAAGATGGGTAGACCCGAGACTCAATATAGTAGCCTGGCCTTAGTCATCCTTGAGTGGCCCCGGGCTTCCTTTGGGCATTCTTTCAAGAGAGCAATATCCGAAGGGAATGGGCCCTACTTAGAGTGAATCAGACTATACTGTCTGGTTGCTCTAGATACTCTTGAGAATACCCTCTGACCTACTTTCAATGATCTAGTGTACAGTCATTTACCATGTGTAGCAAGCAGCATCTTGGGTTTGGCATATATTTGGGGGAGACAACTTGGGAGAAATCTTTCTGTTTCCCACATCTGCTTCTGTACAGATGATTGCCTTGCACCACCGGTGGGGCAGCTTTGCCCTCATGGTTGCTCTGAGTGAGTTTGGGCTTGGGGTCCTGATGGAGGGAAGCTGAATTTACGAGGTGACAGAAGCTTTTCTGTCTGGCCTGTGATGAGGGCCCCATCAGGCCACACTTCACTAACCCCCAGTCAGCTTGCTCGACACCCTCATTGAGTATCGTGGGGACCTGAGGCTTGCCTGTCTGTCCGAAGCCCTCAGGTCAGTGGACAGTAAGGGCTGGCCTGGGCCCCCTATTCTTTCTCCTGTCTCTCCAGCCTTCTTCTGCCCTTCAACCTGGACTGATGTTTCCAAATCGACAATGGGAGCCAAGAAAACAGGGAAGCCTGTCTAATGTCCTGTCTGCAGTTTGCTCATTCTTCCTTGTAGAAACCTGCCAACCTGGATCTGCTCTAGTGGCACAGAGGGGTAAGCAGTGGGATGCACACTGAAAGGTCAGAAGTTTGAGTCCACCAGCCACTCCTTGGGAGAAAGCTGTGGCCGTCTACGTCTGTGTAGATGACAGCCTTGGTGCTTTGTGGCATATGCACAGCTAAGAAGCTACGCTGCTTGCCCAATAGGTTGGAGGTTTGAGTCCACAGAGAGAGTCTTTGAAGGAAAGACATGGCGATCTGCTTTCCCAAACTCAGCTACTACACACTCTTGGGAGCACAGTTCTCCTCTGCCTCGCAGAGCCGCTGAGCGCCAACAGCCAGTACCTGGAAATGGCTGTGACTGAACCCTCAGAACCACCAGAGGAGATTCTGGAGAGGTGCAGGTGGCACACATGCAACAGGCCCAGAACACGCCATCCACATCTGGTCACAGTGCATATGGAGAAGAAGGCCAAAGTGGGAAAACCAGATGGACAAGGAAATGCACCCAGTCACACCCTGAAACTTAGGACCAAGCCAAAGAGCCACACGCCTAAGTGACCTTCAATTTCCCTTTTCCCCCAACTGCATGAGTGTGTGTGTGTGTGTATTTGTATATGGGGGGGGGGGGGTGCTGTCTGTGTCTTTCCCTCCTCAGGAGCCTAGAGGGGAGGGGCCAGGCTTTCAAGCACAAGGACCCCAAGTTCATGGTCTCCTGGCAGCAGTGACTCCCATCCGCCTTGGGCCTGTGCCTCACACTTGTCCTGGGAGGGAATTTGATCCCCAATTTGTAGCCTTGTCTATGGAAACTTGGTCTAGTCCCAGCTCTGCTGGCCTCCCAGCCTCATCTTCCCCTGATGGTGCTGCCTTCTGCTTCCCCTGCCTCAGTACATCCTTCTTCTTTTTTTTTTTTTTTTAAACAATTTCAGTACATCCTTCTTGCTGGTGAGGTGGGTGGGGAGACATCAGCTGATGTCCCTGGACCATCTCAGGCCTGCTCTCTCTTGCCCCCAGAGCTCTGGTTGGAGTGTTCCAAAGCCGAGGTGTCACTGAGGGTAAAGGTACACTCGGTCGTGGTATTTTCCGTCACCTCAAAGAACAGCTGATGCCTTTGAACTAGTGTGTTGGCGAAGAATATTGAGTGTGCCACAGAGTACCACGAGTTCATTTTCCACGTTCTTTCCCATCCATCCTTGGGCTGAGAGCTTGGAGATCATGGTGATTGCGTTCTTCAGGCCCAGCAGACCCTGCTGCATCCAGAGAAGTTCAGCTTCTAGAGAGAGCGCAACGTCTTTGGGGCAAACCATCAAACCAGCCACTCTCCCATCTCCTTCTCCTTCCCTGGGCACACAGGCCCCGCCCCGCCATTAGGGCCGGGGCAGACGAGGTTCTGTCATCCACTGCCTTTCTCAGGTGACGGGTGTCCTTTTTCACACTGAGGCATGCAAAGAGGAAAAAATAGGAACGTATTTTGAGTAAGGATACAAGAATCCACAAATAGCGTTGTGTGGCAGAGCCCAGTGTTTTTCTTGAAAGTTGGACAAGGAACAGATCCTGCTCAAGGTCCTAAGGGTGCTAGGAGAAAAAACTTCTCAGTCCCAGGGAAGGGTAGGGGAGAGGACCGCTTCTTGTGGTTCTGCTTTTGCCATGAAGCTTCTCCTAAATCTTCTGACTAGAGACTTGCCCATGTTGAGAGCTCACTGTTCCTAGGAAGGAAACTTCTAGAAGTTCACTGTGGTTCTGCAGTATATGGGGTTGCTTGTCAGATCTTTAAAGTACTGGTTCCAGCATGCATATCTGAAACCCATTCCGTGGAGATTAGAAATTGTCTAGGTTTTTTTAGCTTTTGAACTAGAACAATTTTAAATTTCTACTAAAGTAGAATAGCATACCTCCAGGTACCCAGCATCCAGATACAATGATATTAACATGTTGCCGCTTTTGTTCCTACTAAATTCCAGAACTTCTGTCTTCTGGCCCCTACATGTCCAGTATGTGTCTCTCTAGAACAGGGACAATTTTTGTATGTAATCACAGTGCTGTTCTTGCCTCTAGCAAGACTCAAAATGCCTTCAACAGGAGCTTGTAGCAGGTTTTGTTTTCTCCTTGGCTCGATTTTCAGCCAAACAACAAGCTAACAGAGTGAGTACCAGGGAGCTCTGCCCTCCTCAGAGCAGCTCACCCTCGAGACCAGCAGGCACCCTCTGAGACCAGCAGGCACCCTTTGAGACCAGCAGGCACCCTCTGAGATCATCAGGGCCACTCTGAGACCAGCAGGCACCCTCTGAGACCAGCAGGGACCCTCTGAGACCAGCAGGCACCCCTCTGAGACCAGCAGGCACCCTCTGAGACCAGCAGGGCCCCTTCTGAGACCAGCAGGGCCCCTTCTGAGACCAGCAGGGACCCCTCTGAGGCCAGCAGGGACCCTCTGAGACCAGCAGGCACCCCTCTGAGACCAGCAGGGCCCCTTCTGAGACCAGCAGGGACCCCTCTGAGGCCAGCAGGGACCCTCTGAGAGCGGCAGGGACCCTCTGAGATCAGGAGGGCACCATTTGTTCAGGGAAAGGCAGAGGGAAGGAGGCAGGAAACAGGGAGGAAGTGGGCAGAGGGCTGTTGCAGTGTGGGGATTCCAATCACTGTCACCAAGTGAAATGTGTGCGCTGTGGAATGGGAAGCCATTTGCTTCATCCGCTTACTCACTTGCTCTCACGTCAGAATAAGGGGGTTTTCTTTACCAAGGGTTTGGGTTGGTGTGTTTGTCAGATAAAGATTCTCGAGAGCAGAGGTGGGGACTGTGTGGCCCTCATGCCTCTCCAAAGAGCAGCCGTTCTCGTCATGTGTTTAAAACAACACTCCTCGCTGCCATCAAGTCAGCACTGGCTCATGGCAACCCTCCACGCCTGAGCTTTTCAGCCCGCCTGGGTTGACAACACGGTGACTTACCAGAGGAGAGCGCCCCTCTTTGTCCCAGAGACTGCTCGTGGTTCCCAGCTGCGGACTTCGCAGTCGGCACCCCCAGTTTGTCAGCACTGTGCCCCCAGGGCTCCGCAGCCATGCGCTAGGGAGGAGGTCAGGAAATATCTGACCAGGTATACCAGGCTAATTTTTAAGTGGATCATGTGTGGCCTGCCAATGACGTTATGAACAGCCAAGGGGCCCTTGGCCCCTCCCCCTTGCTTTTTAGAGTGTTTGAGGCAAACAGTGTATAGACCCAGTGCCCAGGGGGCTGCGGACCTGCACTTCGCACCCCGTCCCAGCCGGAGTGTCACCACATTGGAGAGGTCGCACTGAGAAGCTGGATAGGAAGGTGAGGGCAGAGGCTGCGGGCCTCGCACCTTTGGTTCCCTATGCCCTGATGCCACCCGCTTTGTTCACAGGCGTGAATGACAGAGGCGGGGCCGTCCAGCGCCCTCAGCGAGGTCAGTCTGCGCCTCCTGTGCCAGGATGACATAGACACTGTGAAGCACCTCTGCGGAGACTGGTTCCCCATCGAGTAAGTGGGCGGGTGGGCAGGGGCCTGGGGGCCTTGTAAACCTGAGGAGGCAACACCAGACATCAGGCAAGAAGAGCCCATGCCTCCTCAACTGGCCAGTTCTGGTCCCAGGTCCAACACCACGTCCCCTCTGTGAAGCGTTTCTCCCCACCCACTTCACCGCAGCCCAAGACTTTGACCGGGACCTTGAGTCACCAGGCTGCCCAGTACAGTGCTGCTTGTCACTGGGGAAGCTCAGAAGCAGCCCAAGTGCGGGGCGCCGCTGGCCTTCTGGCGCTTCACCTCACTGCGCCTCACCTGAAGGTTGGTGGCCACCAGGCTCTCAGCGCCAGCTTTCCATCAGCCTGTGTTCACCTCTCATCTCTGGGTCCCCTGGGACTGTGCTCCCAATAGTTCCACCTGTGTCCGTTGTGCTCTTGCCCACCTCCCAAACCGCAGTCACTGGGAACCCCTAACACGTGGGGGACCTGCTGTCCTGGGACAACCCATGCTTAACCGCGGTGTTCTCTGAGGTCTGCTAGGGTCTAGGCAGTCCAGGAAGCTGTGAATGTTTAGGAGCGAGCATGTAGGACAGTGTCATCGAGCACTGGGGAGAGACCTGGGAAAGGAGGGGCCTTTGTTGGTCAGAAGCATTTCCTATGCGAGATTACATTTAAAAGTAGATCATGAAATAGCACGTACACCATGACCTTGTTCTTATTTGCCATGCAGGCCGTAGGGAAATGTCTGGGGGCCACGTGGCAAACTGTGGCTTGCAGAGGGGGTTATGCGTGCCCATTGTTCTCTGACTTTGCTCGTCTGTGTCTCCATCCTAGCCTGTGACATACGCACTCACAACGTTGGCAATGAGAACGATGTGGGAGCATCCCTTCAAAGCAGAAACAAAGACGATCTTGCGGGCCCTTGGGACTTGGCCTCGGCTGTGTCACCTATGCCCCTGCTGGCAAGGACCCGGGCGCAGGTTGGAAGAGAGAGCCCAGAGAGCCTGTGGGGGGTGCACAAGGGGGAACTAAGCGATTCTTCAGCCCAGAGAGTGAAGTGGCACAGTAGGTTAAGTGTCTTACCGCTACCCAGAGGTAGGCGGTTCACACCCTGCATGAGCAAGATGAGGCAGCCTGCTTCTGTAACGATGTGCCACCCAGAACCCCCTGGACCTTCTCTGCAGGGTTGGTGTGAGCGGAATGGACTTGGTGTGGGAGTGCATAAAGAAGATCCAACAGGGACACACTGGGGACTGAGTGGTGTCCAACTGTGGCTGGCCAGCTGACCTTGCTGCACTCCAGGCCTGAGGCCTCTGCGTCCAGAGAGAGTGGAGAATGGGCCACCTGGCTGCAGGGCCACCCAGCTGCACCCTCCCTTCCAGAAGATGGGGGCCGTGAAGAGGGCCAGGGCAGTTTGGATGAGCAGGCCTTCTAGAAGGGGATCCGTGGCCTCTGCAGAGCAGAGGACTCAGTGGAAAGACGTCAAGGCCAGCCCACCAGGTCTCTTCTGGGTATAAGAGAACCCCAAGCTCCTGTGCTCTCTGAGACTGCCTGGGTCGCCCTCTGGCTGCGCCTGCATCTTGCCTTGTCACAGATGCGACCCTGGGGTTCACACTAGATGTCTTTGATGTCCTTTTCCCAGTGTCGCTCTAAGGGTGTTGACAAGCAGCCCCTGCAGCCTCACCACTGCCCAGAAGGTTCTGTAATGTTAAACGGCACTCAGCTGTGACCAGGGGAGGGACTACCCCTCCATCCCAGTATCAGAAACTCTGGGTTCGTGTGATGAAGTCTTCTTCCACTGTCCATGGGCAGCCATGGGCCCCTGATGGATTGAATTGGCTCCCACCCCCAAAATATGTGTCAGTTTAGCGGGGCCATGCTTCTCAGTATTAAATAATCACGCTCCATTTTTGTGACCTGATGTAATTATCCTTTGGGTTGTAAATCCTTGTCTCTGTGAGGTTAATGAGGCAGGAAGCAGTCTTTAGGATTCAGTTGTCTCTTGAGTTAATCTCTTTTGAAATATAAAAAGAGATTAAAAAGCGAGCAGAGATCAGGAAGACCTGCTACCACCATGAAAGAAGAGCTGGGAGCCAAGCATGTGCTTTGGATCGAGGGTCCCGGTGCAGGGAACCTCCTAGAAGCAGGAGGCACAGGGGAAGCCTGCCCCTAAAGCCATCTCTCTGCCTGGACTTCTGGCCTCCTAAAGTGTGAGGAAACAAAGTCCTGCTCGCTAAAGCCACCACCTGTGGTCTTCTAGAGCACGGAGGCCCTCAAACCTGAACTTGCTGAGTCAAGAAACAGGCTTCTGACTGCCCTGGCTGTCCTTCCCGATACTTCCATCCAAGGGAGGCTTGTTCCCTCTTGTGTTCTAAAATCCTGTTTCCCCCCAGAAATCCCCGATGTGGACAGGGTCTCCCTGGTGGCGCAAATGGTTAAGTGTTCAATCGCTAACCCAAAGGTCCGCCGTGCAGACCCACCAGTTGCCCTGTTGACCAGGTGACCTGTTCACCTAAGCGCGCAGCCCGGGAGACTGGATTGAGTCCCTGGGCAGCACAAGCTCAGCTACTAGCATCAAAAGAGGTTCAAGTCCACAGGTGTCCTTAAGAACAAAACTTTGCTGATCTACTTTCTACAACCAGCCCTTGGGCAGGCTCTTGGGAACTCAGTATTGAGTTTTGCTCTGGCACATGCAGGGTTGCCATGCGTTGGGATGGCTTGAGTGTAATCTGGACCCTTAGGGAGGGCGACCTTGGCAGGGGGCAGACCCCATACCCACCTCAGCGCAGTGGACAGAGGCAACCTGGGCTCCCTTCAGTTCTAGCACCAAAGCACCAACCTTAGTTGGACTTGACTTTGGGCCAGCTTCTCCTGAGTGTGTTCTCCTCCTCAGGTACCCAGACTCATGGTATCGTGACATCACGTCCAACAAGAAGTTCTTTTCCCTCGCAGCGACGTACAGAGGTGCCATCGTGGGAATGATCGTAGCTGAGATAAAAAATAGGACCAAGATACATAAAGAGGTAAACATGTGCTAGCCCTCTTGGGCTGGAGAAACCCTGGAATCAATTGTCCACACGTCACCTCTAAGCCTTGAACCCAAACTCCCCCAAGAAATCCTCTTTACATCAAACCCCAGTGTAGCTCAACGAGGGAAGCCTTCCCTTAAAGCAGTGGGCCGTCAGTGGGCCATCTCCAAGAAAGAGAGATGGGCCAGGCCACTGCCACACAATCACACTGAGGCGCATAGCGCCCAAGTCTAGGGCCGGGAAGCAGTGTGCCTTAAGATGGCGAGATGTGACACCAGGCGAAGAATGTACCCATTGCCACCAGAGTGCATACCTAAATGGTGCTGCATGAGTACATGTGCTCATGTGGATCGCTGATACACACACACACACGGAAGATAGGTAAGTCTGTGTGGCCAGGCTTGTCACAGAATCAGCCCTTGTCCTTTGGTCCCTGTCCTTTGGCCTTTGTCCTAGGTTCTGCCGAAATCAAAGTAGGAGTGTGAGGTTTACTCCCAGTGACAATCTCAGAAACCCACAGGGGCCATTCTACTCTGTCCTCCGGGGTCACTACGAGACAGAATCAACTCGATGGCCGTGGGTTTGGTTTAGGGTGTCCCAAAAAATATGGAAGCCAAGTGCACAGCTGTGAATGCTTGATACTCCCCCAAGTCATGCCGACAGTCCCACCTCCATGCTGGGCTCCCGAGACTGTCAGAATGAAGGATTCTGCCTGGACTTGTGGAGACCACTATTGGCAGGACTCTGAGCCAGCGGTGTGGGTGTGGCCCCAGGTGAGTTGGAGAACAGAAAGGCGAGTCTCCAGAGGTCCTTGTCATGCAGGAGCTGGCGGGCAGAGGACCATACACAGTGCAGGGCCTTCTGGTGCCCTGGGAGCTTGGAGAACATAAGGGCCCCATAGTGGCTGGATCTACGAGTCTTCCAGCCCAGAAGACCAAGAGAGAGGGATGGTGTCGACAGGCAGAGGGGAGTGGGCAGCTCCTCCCTAAACCTCGCTGCTCCCCTTGCAGCCACTTGATGAGTCCTTTAGAAAACACTCTGAAGCTTCCTTTATGTCTGCCTTGCCTCTTGAACACCAGCGTGCGCACACACACACACCACTCCCACCACCACCCCCCCGAGTCCCCACCAGCCCGAAGAAGCTACTTCTCTGTGTGTATTTGAATCTTGGCAGCATTTTATTCAACTAGCCCAAATACTCTCAAGTCTTTTTGGGGGGTGGGGGGGGTGACTGTTTTATTCCATTCCTTTCCCCCACTCCTGGGAACTGTATCCTGCTCCCTGTAAATAAAAAGCCAGCCAGCGTCCACGGGAAGTGGCATTAACCCGACTCCATTCTTCATCTTCTCCTGTAGGATGGAGATATTCTAGCCTCCAACTTCTCTGTTGACACCCAAGTTGCGTACATCCTCAGTCTGGGCGTCGTGAAGGAGTTCCGGAAGCACGGCATAGGTAAGGGGCAGCCAGGCCCCCGCTGTTCCCCAGCCCGTCCAGATGCACCAAGCTCGCTGGGCTCTCTCTGGTCTCGCCATCTTGAGTAAGAGCTTTATCGTTTCCTGCTGCCACCCACCTCAGCAGTGGCCTGCAGCCGCCCCTTTCCATATGGCCGGGTGCCCAGGGCTGGCATGATCTCACTGTCCGGCCCAGCCCTCAATGCTTCTCCTGCCACACACCCAACCCCCAAGACAGCTCTGACTGGGACGCAGAACCACCACTGCCACGCAGAGCAACGGCTGCTCTGTTGCCACTGCCTCAGCAGTGCTCAGCACTTGGCTGAAGACACCACGTGTGCTCCTGTCCTGCTTGGGCCACGTGGCCACTGAGCCTTGGCATCCACATGCACACCCTAGGCCTGGCCAGTCCATGTTTCCTGGGTTTAGATTTACCCTTTGTATTGGGCTGAGCTCCATGGTGGGTTTAACCCCTGGGAGGGGGAGGGGACACCCCCACCCCCACCCCCAGGCCCTCCATAATTTAACCAACAAGCCAGCTCTGCACATGGGGCTTTAGGGACTTTGGTGGTGATGGGTGGTTCCAGAAGGCTGGCTATGGATCTCTCGGGGGGGTGGGGGGGCGGATTCCTGCAAAGGTTCTTGCCTTCTTCTCTCTGCCCGGTCACCTTGCTGAGCATCCACCCCTCTCTTCCCTCCCAGGTTCCCTTTTACTCGAAAGCTTGAAGGATCACATTTCCACCACCGCCCAGGACCACTGCAAAGCCATCTACCTGCATGTCCTTACCACCAACAACACAGCAATAAACTTCTATGAGAACCGGGATTTTAAGCAGCACCACTACCTCCCCTACTACTACTCCATCCGGGGGGTCCTCAAGGATGGCTTCACCTACGTCCTCTACATCAACGGTGGCCACCCTCCGTGGACAATCTTATATCCTTTATCTCAGGGACCATGCCGCTCCCCAAAGTGGGCCGGAGAGGGCTCTCAGCTGGCTGCTGGGTGCTCTGGTCTCCTTTAGGCAACTTTCAGGTGTGCACCCTTATGAGTACAGTGTGCTGACCCAGTTCTCCCACACCAGGAAGGCACCAGAACCAAAGTCTGAGCCCCCTGCTGTCCAGTCAGTCCTGACTTACACTGGCCCTCTGATGCTGAGTGGAACTGCCCCCCCCTCACCCCCCAGGAAATCCGCCTAAAAGCTGACTACGCTGTCTTTTTCCTATGGAGTGTCTGGACCACTTAAACCACTGCTCCATTGGGCTGCACCTGGTGAAAACGAGCTTTCTGGCACTCAGTGTCCCCCAAGATTTCAAGTGGATGTGAGGGTTCCGTTAGCTGCGAGGGTCAGACTTCCACCCTGTTGGGTAGAAATCGATTCATGCACTTGTTCATGTGTCAGTCCGTTTATATGCCCAACCACTCATCCATCCACTCAACAAATACTTAGTGAGCCGACCAGTCAGCTCTTGATGCCTGGGACACCACTGTGAAGTAAGCAGAGGAAACTCCCTGCCCCAGGAAGCTCAGACTGACCTGAGAGGTAGCAGGCTGGAGGGACGGAACTTTTGTGAACACTTAAGCCCATACGGGGATCGCTTTCCTTGCAGGGACACCTGGCTCAAAAATGTGCCCCTGGCCCTGTGACCTTCTCATGAACACTTCTGGCAAGTAGGACGGAGGTCAGGAGTCAGTGTCTTTTTCTATTTTCAACCCATTTTCTTTTTTACTTGCCCCCGCTCTATCCAATCCAGCATTTTCCAGATGCACAGCTTAGTGATGGCTTAGTGTTGCTCGTGGTGTGCAGCCATCACTGGCAATGCCACATCTCCCCAGTAGGAAAGTATGGTCCCAAAGACACCATGCATGCGTGTGTGAGCACGAGAGAACAGTGTGTGTGCATGTGAGAGGGAACTGTGTGTAGGTGTTTGTGTCAGAGAGAATTGTGTGTGTGTGTGTGTGTGTGTGTATGAGAATTGTATGCGCCTGTGTGTATGTATGTGGGAAAGAGGATTGTATGTACGTGTGTGTGTGAGAGAGAGAGAATTGTATGTGCCTCGGTATGTGTGCGTTGATGAGTCCAGGTTCCTGCACCCATTTCGGGAGGGAAGTACACAGCAAAGAGAATGATGGCCCCAACCCCGCAGGTCATTCGCTCAGTTGAAGCCAGGTCCCTGGGGTGTTGGAGAGGCTGTCACTCGTGACCCTCATCTAGTCCTGTCTGCATGCTGCCCTGAGCTTTGAGGTTATAGGACAAGGCGGGCACACTTGCTCTTGACCAGACCCCGTTCTCCATCTCCCACTCTGACCTTGCTCTGGGATCCAGCTACCTGTGGCCTCACCACCCTTATCATTTGCCCCATCCACTGAGCTCCTGGGGAGAGCCACTCTGTTGGGGCGGGGGGTTGTCATCTGTGCTCCTGGTGGCAGGCAAGGACCCAGCAGTCTTCCTTAACAGCACCCCCACGGACTACATCCAGCACCTGGGCTCTGCACTAGCCAACCTGAGCCCCTGCTCCATCCCACAGAGACTCTACCGCCAGGCCCACAGCCTGCTCTGCAGCTTTCTGCCCTGGCCCAGCATCTCAGCCAAGGGCGGCATCCAGTACAGCCGAACCATGTGAGGCCACCTGCCAGTGGACCCTGTCGAGCCTGCCTTCCTGGCCATCTGACAACCCCGAGGTTCCTGGAGAAGAGCCCATCAGCCTGCTTCAGCTGCAGGCCTGGTGCTACGCGGGCTCCGGAGAGGCCTGGGTGAGGCCGGAGTGCGTGGCTGCTGACAGGTACGCCTGAGCCGGTGGCAGGGGATGGAGCAGGCCCGAGTGAGACTCGAACCAAAGAAACCAGCAAACCAGCTGCCGTCGAGTTCCTTCTGGCTCACAGTGCCCCACTGGGTCCACCCATGTCCAGCTGTGCTCCCGAGGGTGGTCAGTGGCTGGTTTGGAGTAGGTAGCCTGGCTTTTCTTGGGAGGTACTTCTGAGTGTCCATTCCCATTGCTACAGTCAGGATTCTGGGGGCCTTAGCTTAAGTCCCAGAGTGCCAGATGGATCTGTTCAATGGGCGCTGGAACCAGGTTGGACCTGGCTCTGCCTCGACTCCCAGAAACGGGAAAAGCAGCAAGTGCCCACCAAGCCTGTGTTGCCTTTGGCAGGAACCTGGCCTTTCTATTCGGAAAGTTTGTTTTCACTTTTGTGATTTGGGTGAGTTTGCAGAACAAGTAGATTTTCCATTCAAGAGTTCACACACATTTTGTCTCATGCCACAGGTTGCAGTCCCCACAATATGCAGCAGTGCTGCCCACGGTCTCATTCCCATCAGCCCCACTCTCTGAGCTCTTCCCAGCCTCTGAGCTTTCTCCCCGGGCGCGTGCGGCGGCTCTCACACCTCATGTGGTTGATGGCTCTCAGGATGCTTACCTGCTTGGTGTGACCATTCAACTTGTCTGTTGTTTGGCTACAAGTCTGGCCGTGCGGGTGAATTTGCTTCCAGGCTTGATGAGTGTTTACGGGCACAGTCTTGGGCTTCCACCGGTCTAGCAGAACAGTAAGCCCAGTCTATGCCAGGACTTTGAGTTCTGTTCCACATGAATGTCCCGCCCTTGCCAGGACCTCCTCCTGTGAGCCATTTCAGAGCAGTTGGCAGTGGTAGCCAGGCACCATCGGGATCCCGCTTCAGCATCAAGTTGATACGGTCTTTTAGTTCTTTGGGCTAGTTGTTTTAACTTTAAAAAAATATATATTCATGTGGTTCAAAACCTGGAAAGAAACAGAAACGATCAAGTCCCCCTATCCTTTCCGACTAGTCCCATGGGCCAGCTCCCCCAGGTTCTGCTGTGCCTGCTCCCAGAGCATGCCTGCAGAGGCCTTGTTGCAGGTCGCCTATAAAGCCCTCTCCTGTCACCCAAGAGCGCCTTATTTCCCGCTTCGTATGTGCAGTAATGGAAGGCATTTTGGAGGAAATCAAGAAAAAGCTTCCCCCCCTTTTTCCGAGGCACTGTGTATTTTGATGTAATTAGGGACACGTGGGGGACTTCAAAAAGCTTATGGGAAAATAAACTGAAAATATCCTTGAGTTTTTCCATAAGCTTTTTAAAGCCTCCTCTGCCCCATGGGGGCCTCTGGTGCTGGGGTTTACCTGGATGGGTCCCCTTTATTCAGATGGAGAGTTATACAGGACCTCACAGGGCAGCACACCCCTAAAAGTGGGATAGCAGTTGCCCCCCTCCCCCCACTAAACCCCAGTGGCAGGAAATTCAGGTGGGCATTCCATGCCCCATGGGTCATGAAAAGGGTTGAAAGGTGTGCTGGCACACCTTATAGACAAGATTTCTGCTCCCAGGCAGCCTTTTGTAGCATGGTGGTAATATGCTAGGCTGTGATCCACAAGGTCACCAGTTTGAAACCACTAGCTGCTCCCTGGGGGGAGAAAGGCGGTGGCTCCTTGCTCCTGTAAGGAGTCGTTCTGGGGAGTTGGACCCTGTGCTGTAGGGTCACTATGAGTCGGCATCGACTCCAGGGCAGTTTGGTTTAGAGTCTGGTGAGTGTCCTGGGTAGCCAAGTCTCAGACTGCACGTGTCTTGTGGGGTGACCAGAACAGTCACAACATCCGTCTGTGCTTGAAGCAACAGAATGCCACTCTCTTCCACTTCTGGTGGCCGCAAGCCTGGTTTGGGGCGGCCACTCTGTTGTAGCACCTAAGGAAAGAAGGTCCTTGTCTCTCAGCTCTGAGCTACAGCGCCCCTGCAGCCGGCCTCCAGTATCACGCCTCTGTCTTCCTTCTGCCTGCCTCTTTCCAGAGACCACCCCTCGGGTGGGTTAGTACCCAGCCTGCCCCAGTGTGGCCACCCGACTCCCACATTAACTGGGCCATCAGTCAAGGCCTGGCCACAGACCCCAGGGGGGTGAGGACACAGTCCAACCCCCTGTTCACACAGACAACCTTTGTTCCTACAGGAGTCACTGGGTTCAACTGACCCGCTGCGCCAGGACCCCACCACCAGGGCTCAGCCTGGGAATGGGCCCTGGCTTTGGGGCCCCATTGACCCCTGCCACTCTGGCTCTCTTATGTGTGGCCCAGTTGTGCCTTTACAGGATGGTGGTGGGCGGGTGTCCCCACCGGGGCCCTCATCCCACCCCCATTCTCTCCCACAGCTCCTGCTGCTGCTGAAACCTCTGCCTCTCCCTGGAGACCCCTCCCACCTCCTGAGCACCCTCCCACCCCTCCTGGTATGCCCCTGGGCCAGCCGGGAAGTCTATCTTCACTGTGGTCTGCCCTCTTCCACACCGCTGCCGTCCTTGTCAGCCCCTCCACCGTGGCCTTGCTGCTGGGAGGAGGAATGCAAGTGTTGGGCACAGATTGGACCCCACGAATGGGAGCAAGGTGTCAGCCCCACCCCAGCCTCGGCCAGAGCCAGCCTGCAGGAGCCCAGCCCCTCACGGGAGGCTGCCCTGAGGAGAGCCAAGCACCAGACTCCTGCTCTGCACCCAGTTCCCTGGCAAAGTGCACCCAGGTTACCATCTTGGCATCTCTACTCTGCTCCTCAGTGGGACTCACTTCCCGCTGTCCCTGAGATATGGGAACTGTGAACCACAGCCCAGAACTGACTGGGGATGTGACTTTGAGGCCTGGAGACGTGTGACAGTGGCAGGAGTGGGGGACCTGGCCTGGGGGCTCCGTGCCCACTGTGAGCCCAGGCATGCAGCCTGCGTCCTTGGTGCACTTCTGCGTCTTTTCCCCCATGTGCCTCCAGGCCCCTGGCTGCCTCCCCCACATCCCCAGCATCAACCCCCTGCCACCACGGGAGTCTTGGGACAGAGAAAGAAGGCACTGAGCATAGCAGGCTTGTGACTTGACCACCATGCTCCCTCGGACTCCCTGGCCCAGAGACCAGGTGCTGGAGCCACCTCCGGCTGCCTGCCTGCCCTGCACTGACGTGCTCCCAGCCTCTGCCGATGGCAGCGGGACAGGAGCGCCAGCTCCATGTCCTCTCATCTGAATCAGTGGTCACCCTGTGATTATGTCTGCTCTGTGGGACAAGAGAAGAGCCTTCTGGGAAGTCCTGCCATGAACTTCATCACCAAGCTCTGCCCTGCCCCTGCCCCTAATCACTGCAGCGCCAACCAGCCCTTTTTGATCACAAATAATAAAGAGACTTGAGTCAGTCACACCCTGTCATTACATGGCCCGGCTTGCACCTTGAGCCCTGTCCCTGCTGACCGGGCCCTCACTGCTGGGCCCCTGAGCTGCTGCCCACTGTGCCGTCCCTAGGGCCACCTCCACCAGATGGGCCAATGGCTCAGCATCACTCATAACCTGTCGTCGCTTTGAGGCTCTCTCCTCTCCTCATAGCAACCCCAAAGTCCAGAACAGGACTGCCCCTTAGGGAGCACTTGTGGGTTTAAAACGAACCTGAATTAACCCGAGTGCTTGAGCCACTGTGCCACCAGGGCCCCTTGGATGCGTGCAAATGCTCCCAAACCCCACGTAGGCCTTCAGCTGCCACCTCTGTATCTGCTCATGACTGTGTAGCTGGGGGGGAGGGGAAGTGGACCTGAAGACCAATGATAAGGTGAAGGTGGGTGCTATCCGTGACCATACCTCCCTTGGGACTGCGTTAGCTTCCCACATTCTGGTGGTCTAACTCCTGCCCCTTCCTCCCTCCAGGCCAGATGCCCAAAGATTCTGGTCTTTTCTAGCTCTAGTACAGGTACTGTCATTGCCACCACATCCTACTGATCAGAGTCAGACCCAGAGTCGGCCCCCAGGCAAGTGGAGCAGGTTCTCAACTGGGCAGAACACAGGGACATAGGGCTCAACCCAGACTGCCAAAGTGGCCACCAGATGTGGTGTTCTGAGATGCGGGCCCCGAGGCAGGCAGTATCACTCCATCGGACCTCGAGATCCCTCACAGACCATTCTGCTCCAGCCCACACCCGTGTCTTCATGACCCGGCTTCTGGCAGGCCACCCCGTCTGGCTCAGCTCGCAAGCAGCAGTCCCCACCCCCAGTCCTTGGCTTTTAGTTCCTCAGGCAGCTTCTCCCTCACGTCTGCCTGGAGTAGTGGCCTTTCAGGACCACCTGCAGGTGTGTCCTGGGAGGAAAAGGCAGCAGCTTCCCTTTCTGTCACTCCATGACAACCAGGCAGCCCTGCCCGGCGTACACACCCCGGCCATCCTGTGTATTAGGTGTACACCTGCACACTGATTCCTTCTATGGGCCACAGCCAAGGAGAGGAGTCCCCAGGATCACCTGTCCCACTGAAATGCCCAAGGGTGAAGGGAGGGGGCCTGAGGAAGAGTCCCCTGTTGCTGGAACCCAGCAGTTCTATGTCCAGTGGTATCCTCAACACTGTCACGTGGTCTGGGGCAGAAAGTTGGCCAGATGAGTTTCTGGGGCAGACTGGGCCTCCCAGTCCATCCAGCTCCGTGGGAGCCTCTCAGGTGAAGGCCCAGAGTGTCCAGCATTGGACTGCCCCCACCCCGCGGACACTGAGTAATGATTGAGACATCACTGGGGGAATAAATGCTCCTGGCTTCAAGTGGGAGCAGGTGGGGGTCTGCTCACCATCCTACAAGGGACAGCGCAGCCCCTCCCCTTATGACAACCAGGAGGGCCCAGTCCTGAATTCCAGGAGTCAGCCCCACAGGTGGGGAGGAGCAGGGCTGTGCTGACCTTGGAAATGACTTTGCTCTGCAAGCCTGGCTCCTTTGTCTTCTCAGCCCCTCTTCAAGGCCCGCCGTGCTCCATGCCTGGGGCTGAGAATCTGCTGCCCTTGTAGAGCCAAGCTCAGAAGCTCCTCCAGGCAGTCTTCCCGGGGTCCCATGCTCCACTTGCACCCACTGCCCTGGATCTGGCCCCAACTCCCAACCTTGTCCCCTCTCTCAGCCAAAAGCCGGGAGTGGCAAAGACCCCTCCCCAGATGAGACGTGGAGCCTGGCTCTCAGGAAGCAGAAGCCAAGGGGCTGTTGGTCTAGTGAGTGGGCCTGATGTCAGACATAAGGACAGAGAGACACTGGTTGTAGCTTTTATTGACTTAGACCTGTGACTCCCCAGCCTCTAGGTATCCCAGTTCTCACAGGGCCCAGCCTCCCAGGCCCCAGTTGCTGATTTGCGTTTGAGCAGGCTGTCAGCACAGGCCGGCGCTTCTTTCTGTCCCTCCTGAGGGGCCTCCGCCTGCCTCCTCCCTCGTGGGCCTCGGCACCCAGCTCTGGGGCTGGACTGTCTAAAGTGTGGGGAGGGTCCTCGCCATGCTGCCCTCTCCTGGACCACAGCTGCATTCCTGTTCCCTAGGGCCTCTCCAAGGCCCCCGAGCGAGTTTTCTTGCACAAGGGACAGGTGGACTCCTTCAAGGCTCCCCAAGACCTCTTGGGTCTGGGCCCCAAGCCCTCAGGGGCACCGGGCTGGGAGGGGACACCCTTGGCTTGGTCCGTGTCAGAGCTGGAGGCTGAGGAAAGGAGAGAGAGGAGTCACTCAGAGGGAAGGACCCAGGAGAGGCCTGCAGGCCCTCAGGGCTGGCTCTTCCTCCTAAAAGAGAAGGGGAAGTGGGGTAGGATGAAGAGGGACGCACATGGTGCCAACTGAAAGGACGCCGAGTCACCAGAAGCCCTCATTTTACAAATGGGGAAACTGAAGCACGGCCAGGCATAGGGTCCACGAGTGCCGAGCTGGGCAGGAACCCAGGGCCCTAGTCCCACAGCACCGGCCTTTCCCTCACCCACCCTTGCCCCTGCTGGCTCTCGGCCCCTGCCAGTCCTGCACTCCCCCCGTGGACCATGGGCTTGTGTGTCCTGGGGGACTTCCAGCTCTAGACCAGGGTGGTGGACAGGCAGGGGCATGGGATCACTTCCTGGTTACTACCAGATGCCCAAGAGACGTGAGGACAGAGAAAGATGAATTCTGAGTCCCCAAACTCACCCCCTCTCCCCCTCCCAGACCCACCCTCTCCCACTCAAGGCTTACCATCCCATCCCCCCCATCCAGCTTACCTGTACTTCCCAGGCTGTCCCTGAGCAGCCGGGCTCCCAGGAGGGCTGGGCACTGGCTGTTACCTGAGCGCAGAGTCCCCTGGGGCCAGGCCATGCCCTCAGGCTGTAGGAGGCAGTCCCCAGCCAGGAGCCGGCCCAGCCAGTGGCCTTCACACTGGCCAGCAGGCTGCATGTGAGCAGGCAGGTAGTGCGCCAGGTCCCGGAGGTGGCGTAGCCGGAAGTTCTTGGGCTTGCTCCCCGGAGCACCTGGGCACTGTTCCTGCTGGGACCCCAGCCCCCCCTCATAGATGTGGGGAGGCGTGTCGGGGTGGCTGGGGTGTCCCTGGGCCCAGCTCACTGCATCTGTGGAGGGAGACAGGAGGGTGGCGGCCACTGGCCAGCAGCCACCATGAGAGTGGACATGGGCCTTTGAGATCAGCTTCTGTGATGGGTTGTCCCTGACCCACTGAGCCCCAGTTTACCTGTCTCTCAAATAGGCACAGGCTCTTGCCACTCAGATGCCCTCTCTCTCACATACACACATCACATACACACTCTCACCTACACTTACACACACACACTCCACTTCTCTTACACACTGTTATACACATTGTCTCACTGATGGACACACCCCCTTTCTGACATACATCCTTTCACACCCACGCTCTCTCACATAAACGTGCTTACACTGCCCTCTCACGCACACCCCGGACTTCCCTCTTAAGCACACATATGCCTCTTTCTCGTGTACGCACATGTACACACCCTCTCACAAATAAAAACCATGACACACAAACACCCCCAGCCTCTGGCAAATGCACTCACGCGCACGCACCTCATCACAGATCCACACTTGCTCTCAGACACACACCCTTTTTGTAGCCCCCCCTTCTTAGACGCAGCGTGCACCCCCGCGCCTCACACACACAGTCATCACACATTCCCCTCACACATACCGTCTTTCACATGCTCTCTCAACTTTACGCACAGAACCACACTCACACACAGACGTTCTCCTCTATAGACACGCAGACACTCTCCTCTGTGCACAGACTCTTCTCTGTACACACACACCCAGACCCCCCCTCTCTACACATACAGACCCTCTCCTCTACACAAACATACCCTCTCCTCTGTGCACACACAGACCCTCTCCTCTCTACACACACAGACCCTCTCCTCTGTACACACACAGACCCTCTCCTCTGTGCACACACACAGACCCTCTCCTCTGTACACACAGACTCCTCTGTGCACACACACAGACCCTCTCCTCTGTGCACACACACAGACCCTCTCCTCTGTGCATACACAGACCCTCTCCTCTCTACACACACAGACCCTCTCTGTACACACACAGACTCTCTCTGTACACACACAGACCCTCTCTGTACACACACAGACCATCTCCTCTGTACACACACACAGACCCTCTCCTCTGTACACACACAGACCCTCTCCTCTGTGCACACACAGACCCTCTCCTCTCTACACACACAGACCCTCTCCTCTGTGCACACACACAGACCCTCTCCTCTGTACACACACAGACCCTCTCTGTACACACACAGACCCTCTCTGTACACACACAGACCGTCTCCTCTGTACACACACAGACCGTCTCCTCTGTACACACACAGACCCTCTCCTCTGTACACACACAGACCCTCTCCTCTGTACACACACAGACCCTCTCTGTACACACACAGACCCTCTCCTCTGTACACACACAGATCCTCTCCTCTGTGCACACACACAGACCCTCTCCTCTGTACACACACAGACCCTCTCTACACACACAGACCCTCTCCTCTGTACACATGGACTGTCTCCTCTGTACACACACACAGACCCTCTCCTCTGTACACACACAGACCCTCTCCTCTGTACACACACAGACCCTCTCCTCTGTACACACACAGACCCTCTCCTCTGTGCACATACACAGACCCTCTCCTCTCTACACACACAGACCCTCTCCTCTGTGTACACACACAGACCCTCTCTGTATACACACAGACCCTCTCCTCTGTACACACACAGACCCTCTCTGCACACACAGACCCTCTCCTCTGTGCACACACAGACTGTCTCCTCTGTACACACACAGACCCTACACACAGACCCTCTCTGTACACACACAGACCCTCTCTGTACACACACAGACCCTCTCTGTACACACACAGATCCTCTCCTCTGTGCACACACACAGACCCTCTTCTCTGTACACACACAGACCCTCTCCTCTGTGCACACACAGACCCTCTCCTCTCTACACACACAGACCCTCTCCTCTGTGTACACACACAGACCCTCTCTGTATACACACAGACCCTCTCCTCTGTACACACACAGACCCTCTCTGTGCACACACAGACCCTCTCCTCTGTACACACAGACTGTCTCCTCTGTACACACACAGACCCTACACACAGACCCTCTCTGTACACACACAGACCCTCTCTGTACACACACAGATCCTCTCCTCTGTGCACACACACAGACCCTCTCCTCTGTACACACACAGACCCTCTCCTCTGTGCACACACAGACCCTCTCCTCTCTACACACACAGACCCTCTCCTCTGTGTACACACACAGACCCTCTCCTCTGTACACACACAGACCCTCTCTGTGCACACACAGACCCTCTCCTCTGTACACACAGACTGTCTCCTCTGTACACACACAGACCCTCTCCTCTGTGCACACACACAGACCCTCTCTGTACACAAACAGACCCTCCTCTGTGCACACACAGACCCTCTTCTCTGTACACACACAGACCCTCTCCTCTGTACACATACACAGACCCTCTCCTTTCTACATACAGACTGTCTCCTTTGTACACACACACAGACCCTCTCCTCTGTACACACACAGACCCTCTCCTCTGTGCACACAGACTGTACACACACAGACCCTCTCCTCTGTACACACAGACCCTCTCCTCTGTACACACATAGACCCCTCCTCTGTGCACACACACCCAGACCCCCCCTCTCTACACATACAGACCCTCTCCTCTACACAAACATACCCTCTCCTCTGTACACACACACAGACCCTCTCCTCTCTACACATACAGACCCTCTCTGTACACACACAGACCCTCTCCTCTGTGCACACACAGACCCTCTCCTCTGTGCACATACACAGACCCTCTCCTCTCTACACACACAGACCCTCTCCTCTCTACATACACAGACCCTCTCTGTACACACACAGACCCTCTCCTCTGTACACACACAGACCCTGTCCTCTGTGCACATACACAGACCCTCTCCTTTCGACACACATAGACCCTCTCTGTACACACACAGACCCTCTCCTCTGTACAAACAGACCCTCTCCTCTGTGCACACACACAGACCCTCTCTGTACATATACAGACCCTCTCCTCTGTACACACACAGACCCTCTCCTCTGTGCACATACACAGACCCTCTCCTTTCTACACACACAGACCCTCTCTGTACACACAGACCCTCTCCTCCGTACACACAGACCCAGACCCCCTCTCTACACATACAGACCCTCTCCTCTGTACACACACACACAAAGACCCTCTCTGTACAAACACAGACCTTCTCCTCTGTACACACATACAAACCCTCTCCTCTGTACACACAGACCCTCTGCTCTGTGCGCACACAGACCCTCTCCTCTGTAAACACACAGACCCTCTCCTCTCTACACACAGACTGTCTCTTCTGTACACACACACACAGACCCTCTCCTCTGTGCACACACAGACCCTCTCCTCTGTACACACACAGAGCCTCTCCTCTGTACACACAGACTCTCTCCTCTGTGCACACACAGACCCTCTCTGTGCACACACAGGGCCCCTCCTCTGTGCACACAGACTCTCTCTCACAGACACACAGCTGCTTGCTCTGGCAACTCCCCTCACATTCTCCCTCTCACACACCCTCACAAGGACATACATTCCCTAAAACACACCTGAACCCACAGATGCACACCCTCGCAGATACACACTCACACCTTTAACATCACCCCTTTACCCCTGTATACCACTTCTCACACAAAACCTTTCTTTTGTAACCCGTGCGCACACACCCACACACACACACACACACCCTTCCCTTTCTCTTTTTTGTCTCATACTATCGCTGGTCCCTCTGAGGCTACAGTGGTGTCTAAAGTGTAAGAAATATGAGCCCTTAGTCCTAAGACCCCTTTCAGGACTCCTGGACCCCCACCCTAAAAGGAGCATGCTGGCCCTGCTGCAGGCGTTGACCCGTGGGCTCAGAAGCAAGGTGCCATCTCAGGGTTCATACATCCTGGGTCATCCTGGCCCTCCCCTTCTAAGCATGCACATCCCGCGGGCCACCCTGCCGATTTTGGACCCAGGTCAGGTCAGGACAACTCGTCTCTGCCTGCCTCTCCTCCCAGAAGCCCAGCACCTTCTCTTATGCGCAGCTCAGAGAATGCACAGGCCAAGGCTTCCATGGAGGGCCAGTGTGTTGGGGGAGGAGCCGCCACCCTCCTGTGCTGCAGGACCCTGTTCGCCTGGAGGGGGAGGCCTGGAGTTCTCCATAACAACCACCCTTTATGACGTCACAGGGAGATGCTCAGCTTCCCTGGACCTGTGGTTTGGAGAGGCTGTCCCAAGCAAGCACGGCTAGGGGAGGAGAGAGGGACAAGGGCCAGGCCCTTCAAAAATCCCTGATCCCTCTGGCTTGAGGCAGGCCATGCAAAACAGAAAACCCTAAAACATACAAATTCAGCTCCGACAGGCTTGCGAGTCACTCCCTAGGGGTAATCATTTGAACCTCAGTTTCCTTAGTGTGGGCAGAAAATCCGTTTTCAGGGTAAGACCTAGGTGAGCGCTTTGAGCATGCTCAGTAGGCCATTCTAGGTGACTGAGGAATGTCACTTAGGTTTTGAGCTCTGTCTTACTCTGTGTCTTATCTAGTGCGGCTCTACCAGAAATGCCACAAGTGGGGATCTTTCACAGAAAAATGTATGGTTCCACAGTTCAGAGCACCAGCTCTGGGGGAAGGCTTGCTTGCTTTGTCAGGTCTAGGGGAAGGTCTTGATCTCCTTTCATCATCTGTGGGCCCAGCATTCCTTGGAGACCTCCACGTGTCTTGGCCTTAATCTTCTCCCTGAGCCTAGGAGGTTCTCAGCACAGGAACTCTGGGTCCAAAGGAAGCACTCCTGGCTCTTCTTGGTTGATGGCAGTGCCGTCTGGCTATGCCTGCTTCTCTGTCCTTTTGTCTCCTGTATGACGAAAGGTGTAACTCAAGCAAGGAGAGGACTTGAGTGACTGTGTGACTTAAGGGAGGCCACTTGAATCAGTAGGTTGATGCAGCAGAGCCAGCCTGGAGGACAGAGGCTGGCAGAGGCAGAGCTGAGATGAATCTGAGGTCAGCTGAATGAATCCACTGACAGTTCCTGGGATCAGCAGACAATAAACACAACCAGAGATCAAAAAGCCAGACACAAGTCCCAGTAGAGGACCAGGAGCCAAAGAGAATTTGACTTTGTTTGGTCTCCCTCTTATATAAAAAGTCTCTCTCTCTCTCTCTCTCTCTCTCTCTCTCTCTCTCTCTCTCTCTCTCTCTCTCTCTCTCTCTCTCTCTCTCCCCCCCCCCAAGGAGGTATCATCAGGCTGTGACCAGACTGATAGGTTGGGTTCTGCTCTTACCCAGGAGGGTCTAGTTGACTTAATCCCTAACCATCACAGAAGGACAACTCTGCACTCATCGTCCTGGAAGCTCTAGAGAAGATGGAGAAACCTATGGCTCAGAAGTTACTGCCTGGGAATTCTTTGTGGTTTGGGAGGTACCAAGCCTCCTCCTCTGGTCAGAGTTACTCGCTCACATCAGGGAGTCACCAGCTAGCCTTTCTTCTCTTGGCCCAGCTTAGCACTCGTGAGGAAACAAAAGGTCTGTACCAATTTGAAAGAGATTTTGACCAACGTTTCACCCAACCCCCGTCAATCCATGATGCGAGTAGGTGGGCAGGGCTACCTCAAAGGAAAGCAGAAAGCACTTGTGTTAGTCCAGGTGAACTAGAAAAACAAATTCACAGACAATCATATGTGTGTGAAAAAGTGCTTTATATAAAAGAGCAAAAGAGCAATTGTATATTAAGAAAACAGCCCAGCCCAGTCCAGATCAAGTCCATAAGTCCTATATTGGCCCATATACCTGATACCGATCTATAAATTCTTCTTCAGACTCACGCAACACATGCAATGATGCTGAATTCAGGAAGATCACAGACCAATGGGTGGAAAGTCTTGTGGATCCAGTGGTGGTGGAAGCACCTCAGCACCGGCGTGGATCTCCATGTGGCTCCTCTAGCTCCAGGGCTCTGGCTCCATCAGCATAGCTCCATGTGACTTGTCAGCAGGAAGACAAAGCAGAGATTGTGGGTTGGCTATTCTTCTTAGTGTCTCCAAATGAGGTCATCAAGCTGGGACTGATTGACAGGCTAAACTCCACCCCTTCAATCTTAATAGTCTCAAATTGACACCAGATTATGTAACTACCACAGCACTTGATGTATACGAGTTTGCCTTTAATTTCACAAGCAGGCTTTA
This sequence comes from Tenrec ecaudatus, assembly GCF_050624435.1. NCBI lineage: Eukaryota > Metazoa > Chordata > Mammalia > Afrosoricida > Tenrecidae > Tenrec > Tenrec ecaudatus. The sequence continues at coordinate 107,992,543 of NC_134541.1, read as the reverse complement.
CAAAATAGACTTACAACCATACTGTGGGAGAAATGAAAACTCTTATGCTGAAAAGAGATTTTGCTTTTTTTTTTTCTCCTACTGAATTTGGAAATCTGTAAATATAGCTGCCCAATGCCAGACACCATGGAGCGCTGGTTGTGTAGTGGGTTATGCAATGGGCCGCCAACCACAAGGTCGGCTCCCACCAGTTGCTCCAGAGGAGAAAGACGAGGCAGTCTACTCTTGTCAAGATTCAACGTCCCAGAAGCCTACAGGGGCAGTTCTACTTTGTCCTATGAGGTCGCTATGAGTTGGAATCAACATGATAGCAGCCTGATGCTGACAATGAGTCAGGCCATCTTTGCGTGGTAGCATGCCCTCTGGGTTCCTTTTGAGTTGCCCCTTTAAGTGGGCCTGTCTTAAGGATGTTGACAGGAACGAAGAAACAGAGGTGAGTCATCATAGGTCAGGAATGATATTGCTGGAGTACGGAGTTCCCAGCAGGGAGTGGTAGAAAGACATTGTAGAGGCAGGCACTGAAGAAGAAACTACGCCCCCTGCCAGTGGAGTCAACTCCTACTCGTAGGGAAGCTATAGGAAAGAGTGAGCTGCTCCCTAAAGTTTCTGAAGCTGTAAGTGGCTACAGAAGCCACCTCCTCCTCTTTCTCCTGAGGAGCAGCGGGTGTAATGGAGGACAGGTTGCTTTCTAAGGGGGTGAAGCTGGTTTGGAATAGAGGTGGTGGATTAATACTTAGTGAAAACACTTAAAAAACACTTTAAGGGTGAATTCTCTTACATGAGAAACAGATCATTGTCTTAATGATAAAAATTTTAAAACAAGGGGAGACTTATAGGTAATATTTTACTCAAAGGTGAAAGGCAGTATGCTTTCCCTCTACGATGGGGAACAAGAGTTTAATGTCTGTTCTCAGCATCTGTATACAATGTTGCGCTGGAGTTCTGAGTTTTGGACAACTGTCTGCTGCCACATAACCACCATTCCAACATAGTGTCAGGGTAGCCAGCCCTTAACAAATCACCACAGGCCCAGCAGGTGCAACGCAATTGTACAGCCATAATATATAAAGAGTATAGTAAAATCATAAAGAATAAGAGCAATAAGAGAGAAAATAAGATGGAGTCAGACACATTTCATTGTAGCATGCTTACCTCAGCCCTGCTTAGTGGTCCACGTGGGGATGTGGAAGGTGAGAATGGCAGGAGAGAGAGGGATTTATTTCTAACCAAGGTTTATATATTTTGGGGGTGTGTGCAAGCCTCTGATTACAGGGATTGTACTACAGGTAATACTGTAATGAGAGGGTGAAATCTAAGGGTATACATGCAATAGGAAGGGGAGGGATTGGGGGCACACATGTGACAAGATGGGTAGATCTAGATTCAGGATGGCAGCCTAACTTTGGATGTCTGTGAGTAGGTTTGAGCTGTTCTAAGCTCTCCAGGGAAACAATCAGTATCCTATCAATAGGGTGTGAGCCCCACCTACAGTGAGTGGACCAGACAGCAGTCTGCTTGCTCCGATGGCTGATGCATGCAGGGAGACTTATCTTGAAGCATCTCACCTCCCATCACATGCTGGCAAACAGCCTCTTGGGTTTGGCATCTCTTTGGAGGGAGACAAAGCTGGGGAAAAGTGTTTTTATGTCCCACAATATAGGAGAGTTCTGTTACTCCCCCCAAATCTTCCTGCAGCTGTTGCTGTTTTCTCTCTCTCCAATTTTGTCTGTTCCAGAAAGTCACTTAAATGGGTTCTTTCACTTAGCAGGGCTCATTCCCCTGCGTCAACCACCTTCAGGAAGAACCTCCCAAGTCCGAAGGCAGGGAGAGGGTGTGTGTGTATGAAGAGGTGGCTGCGTTGCCAGGACAACGCGCTCAGACCAGGACCAGTTTTGGGCCTGTGTGAAGTCGAGCCGGCTGCGCCTGCGCAGGGCCGCAGTGGTGGTCTAGCTGTTACAGCGCTTGGAGAAAGGGACCGTGGGCGGTCCGGGCGTGGCCATCCGCTGTGCGCAGGCGTCAAGCGATGGTCGTGCATTCTTTGCGATATGTAAACAGCGTGGTGGCAGGCACACAAGACCTCAAAGCCCTGAGTTCTCGCTCACAGTAACCCTGTAGGACCGAAGCTGTCCACCCTGATAAAAGCCCACCGCCACACACTCACTCAGCCGGGACCGGCGCGGAGCCCGGGGCGCTCGCCGCGGGGCGTCCCTTCTGCGCGTGCGCGTGCGGCCCAGCGCTTGCGCGTTTCCATGCTGTTTGGCCTCGGCCGCCCGCCGTCCGCTGGTTGCCATAGAAACCGGAGAGGCTAGGCCTGCGGGTGCCGAGGCGTTCACCGCGGCAATTCGGGCTTCTGCAGACCAGAGCGCCATGTCTTTCCGCGACCTCCGCAGTAAGGCAGCCCCCCCGTGTCCTGGGCTCGGCGAGTGCCTCGGAGCCCCTGCCCGCCCCGCAGGGTCCCTGTCGGCGCCCGGGCCCGGCCCCGCGCTGCCCCGAGCCTCTTGAGCCTGCGGCGCTGGGTGGTACCCCGAGCCCGCCCCTCAGGCCTGAAGCTCCCGGTGGCATACCCCCATTTCCACCCCCCAGTCCGGGGAGCCCGTCTCCAGGCTCCCGGGGGCTCTTCCTGCCTCGAGGACTGTTCCCGGCCGGCGCGTTGCCCCCCGCCCTGCAGCCCTCTGCGACGGTGGAGTTCTGTATCTGCCGCAGGTGGCCCCTGAACACTAGAAACGTGGCTCGTGCCCTGCGAGCCACGGGCATTTGAACCTCCTATAACTTTTGATCAGTTTGTATCGCCAGTCGCGCGGAGGTGGTCGCAAGGGCTGGCTTTGAGCTGGGTTGGTTGAGGGCTTAAGAGAAAGGAACGCGTGAGGAGGGGGCGAACATTCCCCCAGTTTTTCCTGTAGGCCGGTGGGTTGGTTCTACAGGTGTGCCTCCTTCCATAGCATCGGTGCCACGACCACACACGTGCGACTTGTGATTAAGCCAAAATCCTTGTTCTGGTCACAGGTGGTCTGAGGGGGTGCTGGGATTTAAATGCACGTAGTAAGACTCAGCGTTTGGAGAGTGAGGGACCCAGTGATGGGGCTAGGGAAGAAGGGGACCTAGATACTTGGTTCAGAAAACTCGTTGCCTGTCAGTGGATTCTGACCCATAGCACCCCTATCAGATAGGGTTCTGAGACCGTCAAGAGTAGAAAACCTCTTTCTGCCTCCAAGCAACTGGTGGCTTGAACTGCTGATCTTACAGTTAGCCTAAAGAGTGACCATTACACCACTAGGCCACCTGTTGGTATCTTCAACATAGGAAAATGCAAGAAACGATTCTGGAAAGAGCCACGTGAATTTTTTCCTGTAACTTGCCTGGAAATCCCAGAGCAACTCAACTGAGAGAAAAACCTTCATAAAACTGTCTGACACTTTAGGAGGCCAGTGACTACTTTGGAGAATGGAGTGCCAGGGGATCTAGTCTATGAATCAACTGGCTGGTGGTTTGAATCCATCCAGCAAGTGCCTCCAATTAAAGGTTTGGCATCAGACTTCTGAAAGACGATGGCCGTTGGCAACCTGTAGAGTGCAGTTCCATGAATTGGAATCGGCTCCTTGGTACTTTGGGGGATGCCTGTTCTATGGCAGGTGTGCAAGGGGGCTTCTGAAAGTTGGTGGGAAAATGGAATGAAAAGTTAATAGGATTCTCTCACAAGCTTCTGGAAGTCCCCTCCTGCTAAGGGAAGACGGTGGTAGTAGAATTTGCCAGGAAATTGTTGCCTGCCCATGACAGAGCTGTACTGTGCCCCTGGTTTTCAGGGCTCGGAGCTTTCAGAAACAAATGTCCGGATCTGCCTTCTGAGGTGTCTCCATGTGGGTTCAAATCACTAGCCTTTCAGCTGGCCACGACGTGCCTAGCTGTTAACGTCACTCTGTGGAGGGCAGTATAGTTCTGGGGTGAAATTCTTGGAGGGACAGGGTGGTGAAGTAAATTGCTTCAGAGCACATGAGCAGAACCAGTGAAGCAAATGGTTAAGGGACTGGACTGCATGACTCAAAAGAGCCCCTCGCCTTCCTTACCCTCGTGCTTCTGCTAGCCGGAGCTGCCTGCATAGGTATAGCAGCTGGTTACCATGAGGTGTGATCAGACTGACATCGTTAAGACTAATTGTCCAATCTACTTGCTGATGCCAGAAATTTCTCCACCAGAAGCGTTCCTTTTGGTTATCATTTGCTCTTTTTTCCCTACAAGGTAAACATCTAGGACAAGGCATCAGATTGGATTGATAAAGCTAGTAGCGTCTTGGTGAATTATATCTTGTGGGAATTGAAGGTCCCTGGCGACTAGACATTGTGCAAGACAGTTTTCTCCATCAACATTCAAGGAGGGCCAGTGCTCAGTTCCACTGCTGTTTAGTTGATTCTGCAGGACAAAGTAGAACTGCCCCACAGGGCTGTAACTCTTTATAGAAGTTGACTGCCTCATCACTCTCTCTAGGAGTAGCTGGTGGGTTTGACCCACTGACCCTTTAATTACTGCTTTTCCAGGCCTCCTAATACAACATTGGGGGCTAAAAACAAGATATTGAAGAAATAAATTCATAGCCAAACCTCATTTAAAAAACAAAGAACTTTTTATTATGATTTTAAGGAGCCCCAGTGGCATAACTGGTTAGACATTGTGCTGCTAACGGTAAGGTCAGTGGTTCAAACCCACCAGTCACTTCATTCTACAGGAGAAAGATGAGGCTTGCCTACTTCTGTAAAGATCTAAAATCTCAGAAACCCCAAAGGGGGAGTTCTATTCTTTCCTGCCAGGTAGCCGTGAGTCAGAATTGACTCAGTGGCAGTGAGCTATTGTGATTTGCAGGAAACTACAGAACAAATTGGTTTTCCATCTAACAATGAATACACATTCATGTTTCATGATCTTTGAATCCCATGTTAATTTATACATTACACTACTTTTCTCAGTGAGCTTAAATAATTGTTTTGGTGCCTGACTGAACTTTAATTTGATTTAAATCATATCTCCTTTTTTTTTTCTCCATCCCTTCCCCAGCAACCAACAGTTAATAAGTTGTCCCTAAAACTGCATCAAATAGGTGGGGATTCTGAAGGGAAAATAAAGCGAGTTTATGAGGGAAACCAAAGCCACCGCATGAGGAGGGCTGACTGGCTTGTCTCTTGCCTTGGACAGATTTCACGGAGATGATGAGAGCCTTAGGGTATCCGCGGCACATCTCCATGGAGAATTTCCGCACACCCAACTTTGGACTTGTAGCTGAAGTGCTCATCTGGCTGGTGAAAAGGTTAGAACTGCCCTCATTACAATTCAAGGATGGATAGAAGGCAAACCGAACCCACTGCCCTTGAGTCAGTTCCGACTCTTAGCAGCCCTGCCCCATAAGAGTGCTCGAGACTCATCGTGACAGGAAGCAGCTTTCTCCCCCAGAGGGGCTGGTGGTTTGCACACCACTGACCTTTCGGTTAGCAGCCGAGGGCGTCAGGCCACCAGGGCCCTCTGAGGAATGAATACTAGACTACTCATCTTCCTGAGGACTTGCTACCTACAAATGGTATGCTGCTGCAGCCTAAACGGAAGCATTCAATGGAAGGCGGGTGACAGACTGCACGGTAGCCACGTTTTCCAGCCCGCCACAGGAGGCAAACACACCAGATAGGGCTGAATGGAGACACTTCTCCAGGGGAGCAAACAGCAGGGGCTGGCCCAGCCGCCTACCCAGAGTGGAGGAACTAAGCTTTGCTAACGAGCACACCATATTAGTAATCGCGAGAATTCCTTTTGTGTGAAAAATCTAAGAGGATTCAGGGGTCAGCAAACTTTCTCTGTCATGGGCCAGATAGTAACTATCTTGAGCTCAGACTATGTAAGTCTCACATGTTCTTCGGTTTGTTTGTTTGTTTTTTGTTGTTCTGTGCAGGTAGACCTCGGGTTTGGTACCCGACCACCACCATAAGGTTACTGTTACCATAAAGCGAGTCACCGGCCCTGTTTTTTTGTTTGTTTCCTGGAGCATCTAAAAGGGATGCCAACAGTAGATTATTGTCTGTTAAGCATACAATAGAATTATGGCAACATTTGAAACGTTAGGAGAGGGATCCCCGTGGGTCACTGAGACCTGCAGTGAGCACGAGCTGTTGGGAAAATGACACCATTAGACTTGTTTGCTGATAGGCTTGCCACTAGCCTTCAGTTTGTAATCAGTGCAGTATCTGCAAAGCAAAGCGTCATAAACAAGGTCTGCCGGTGCGCACAGTCCGTACAGTTGTGAAAACCGTGCTCAGCTTGCAGGCTGTACACATGCCAACCGTAGTCTGCGGACCCGGGTGGATCATCAGCTACTCAGCTGCTCCCAAAGGTGAATGAATTCACACGAGAGTTTCGTTTTGGGCCGAGGGTTGTCAGCTAGAGTGACTACTCTGGTTATTTGAATGAAACTGTGAGATTGGAGAAAGGTTCCATTTGTAAGTTGGGCCCCTGTTCTGGATTTTGATAGTAGTTAAACCTGTTCTTAGGCGGGAATTTGCCCCTTGGGGTTTGGCCCTGTTCTATGCTGCTGTGGCGGTCCCCCAGGCCCACTGCTTCAGCTTAATTCTAATGGCCTTTTGCTGCGTATCTGCTGGCCCCTTCCTCTCGTGGACCAGCTGCCCAACTGACTTGTGTCCTTTCTCCGGTAGGTACGAACCGCAAACAGACATCCCTTCGGATATCGAGACGGAACAAGACCGAGTTTTCTTCATCAAGGCCATTGCCCAGTTTATGGTTAGTCCTTGTTCATTTTGTGGCGTTAAATCAGATAGGATAGTATGAGTGGACTCCTTTTTTTAAAAAAATCATTTTATTGGGGGCGTGAACAACTCTTATCACAATCCATACATACATACATTGTGTCAAGCACATTTGTACATTTGTTGCCATCATCTCAAAACATTTTCTTCCTATTTGAGCCCTTGGTAGCAGCTCCTCATTTTCCCCCTCCCTCCCTACCTCCCCTCCCTCCCTCACAAACCCTTGATAATTTATAAATTATTACTATTATTTTGTCTTGTCTTACACTGTCTGACATCTCCCTTCACCCCCTTTTCTGTTGTCCATCCCCCAGGGAGGGGATTATATGTAGATCTTTGTGATTGGTTCCCTCTTTCTACCCCACCTTCTCTCCACCCTCCTGGTATTGCTACTCTAACCACTGGTCCTGAGGGGTTCATCTGTCCTGGATTCCCTATGTTTCCAGTTCCCATCTGTACCAGTGTGCATCCTCTGGTCTAGTTGGATTTGTAAGGTAGTATTGGAATCATGATAGTGAGGGGGAGGAAGCATTAAAAAACTAGAGGAAAGTTGTATGTTTCAATGTCGCTACTTTGCACCCTGACTGGCTTATCTTCTCCCCTCAACATCCCCTCTAAGGGCCTACCAGATGGGTTTTGGGTCCCCACTCCACACTCCCCCTCATTCACAATGATAGTATTTTTTGTTCTTTGATGCCTGATACCTGATTCCATCGACACCTTGTGATCACACAGGCTGGTGAGCTTCTTCCATGAGGGCTTTGTTGCTTCTCAGCTAGATGGCCGCTTGTTTACCTTCAAGCTTTTAAGACCCCAGACACTGTATCTTTTGATAGCCTGGCACCATCAGCTTTCTTCACCACATTTACTTATGTACCTACTTTGTCTTCAGCAATCTTGTTGTGAAGGTGAGCATCATGGAATTTCAGGTTAATAGAACAAAGTGTTCTTGCATCGAGGGAGTACTTGAGTGGAGACCCAAAGAAGTGGACTCTTTCTAGACTCCTTCTGTTACCAGGTTTCTATGGAGCCACTTCACTGACGTACGTTTCTTGTTATGTTTTTCCCTAGTTCTTTGTCTTCTCCTCCACAAGTTGTTAAGAATTCCACTTCCTGAAGAACTTATTTTTTAAACAGGCATCCCTTTCCATGGTCTAAAACTACAGCTCTTGAAGTAACGTCAAGTAAAATGCCTCTCTGCCCTTTCTGCCCGCAATCCAGTTCCATTCCCAGTAGCCACCGTTTGAATTCATTCCAGGGTTTCCTCTTGCATCTATGAAGGAATTTCAAAAGTTTGTGGGAAACTGGAATTAAAGGATAATGGGTTTGACCCCCTGTTGCAGCAGAGAGGTCGGAGCTGCCCGGAGGGGAGCAAAGATTAACGGGACAGTCGCCCCTCAGTTGGTGGGCCTCTCGGGAAAAGCTCTCTAGAGAACGACAACCAGGACACAGGGGTTTTTCTTCTTTTTGGTGGCAGCAGTGGGCTTCTCTAAGAAGTTTGTGAAACTCCCTCAGACACACACAAATATACAAATAGTAACAGAATGTACACTAGCTAGCTAGCATCTTTCTTCACTTAACGTATTTAAAGAGCTTTCCCAGTCAATACTTGAAGAATTCGCTCACCTTCTCCTGTGCCTGAGCAGGACAGACAGACAGACCTTGTTTTATTGCACTGGGTGATAAACATTGCATTTTCCCCTCAAATGGAAGGTTTATGGAAATCCTAGATCAAGTCCATTGATTTTCAATCCCATGATTGTAATTCTCACAATGTTTCAGATTTTCCATAATGTTATTATGCAATTCATGGCTGTAAAGCGAGTTGTGCGTTTTGTTTTTTTATATTCTCTGGGGAACCAAAACAAAACAACAAACCAAAACGCACGACTCGCTTTATAGCCATGCTCTAGACCGGAAGCTGTGCTGTCGCCGTAGAGAACACTCCCCATCAGTCACACCGAATCGCTCATCTTCTCTTGTGCCTCAGGAGTATTGCCGGTATGGATGTACCACAACCTATGCAGTGATGTGTAGGATTCCCAAGTGTTGCTCTTTAAAGCAGTGGTGTCCGGCATCATCCATCCCCACCCTCACGATGATGGGTCCTAAGGACTGGAGTTGCTGGGCCCAGAGCACGTGCATCTGTGACTTTTGACAGGCACCACCAAGTTGTACTCTGCCAAGTGTGTACCAATTTGCACCCCCACTAGCCATGTGTGCATCACTTGGAGTGTTTGACTCTTAATACTATTAGACTAGATCCTGACTGTGGACAGAGACAGTTTCATGTTACTTACATGGGATCCTAGACATGTAATATGAGTTGGGTGTAGGTTTACAAAACAGATGAGTTTTCCATTCTACAGCTGATCATCATGTCATTGCTTGAAGCCCCCACAGTGTACTTGTCATCATTTATCCTGCTTCTTACCTGTGTTCCGTTTCTGTTCCACCTTCTTTCCTGACCCTTCCTGCCTTCTGAAGTTTGTCCTTGAGCAGATGTTGTCATTTTGATCTACAGTGGTCGATGGTTCTGAGAAGTCTGAACGTCCCTGGTGCCATCGTTCCTCTTATGCACTTATCTGTCGCTTGGCTGGAAATTGAACTGCGGGGTGAATTCATTTCCAGGTCTGAAGGGTGACTAAAGGCCATAGGCTCAGAGGTTTCATGAGTCGTGGCCTTAACTTTTGAAACAATTTTATGTCTGAAAATAGGCCACCAAAGCCCATATAAAACTCAACACTAAGAAGCTTTATCAAGCAGATGGGTACGCGGTTAAAGAGCTCCTGAAGATCACGTCTGTGCTGTACAACGCGATGAAGACCAAGGGGATGGAGAGCTCGAGGATAGGCGAGGAAGACGTCAGCAAGTTCAAGTTTGATCTTGGCTCGAAGGTAAGGAAACGGAATGGTAGGCCATCTGGGAGGAAGCGGGGAGGCCAGTGGGAAAGCAAGAGGGGATGCTGCCTCTGACTAACTTGCCCGTGGGAAAGGTGGGGAGAAGCGGCTGGAGTTTGACCCTCCTTACTTATGGCCCCCTATCTGCAAGTGACTTTAAAAACAATGACAGCTCACTGTCACCCAGTTGTCCTGAAGGCCACATGCGGACACACTCAATGCAGTGACAAATCTTAGTCATTCGGAGCACTCCCCATTGAGGTCAAACGAGGCAGCTTCCTGCATCTGCTCTCTCACCGTCAACAGGTGGCCTTCCCAAAGTCTCTCACGGGCCATTTTCTTCAGACTTGTGCTTTTTGTTGGCAACGTTGCTGTTTACAGTGGTCCCCACGAACAGTGCTGGAGTGCTGTCTGGTGTGGCTGAGCACAAAGGCTGTGGTGACCTGACACACAAATTCGTATTTGGTTAGCTTCCTTCAGGCCTGAGGTGCAGTGCTGTTGGCTCTGAGTTGATTGTGCATCAACAATGTATTAAAGAAGGTGTCTTTACACAGATGCACACCTGATGCTGGGGTTGATGAAAATGTGAGGCTTGCAAGACTAACTCCAAGGGGAAATGGTTCAGCCCTCTACCATTCCAACTCATAGTGACCCTGTAAGGCAGAGTAGAACTGCCGCATATGATTTCTGATGCTAGAAATCTTTACAAAGCAGACTGCCTCATCTCTTTCATAGGGAACAAGTGGTAGGTTTGAACTTCCAACCTTGTGGTTAGCAGCTCAATACCTAATCCACAGCGCCACCAGAGCCTGAAAAGGAAATCCAACATGGGGCTTGACATCATGACTATGAGATCAAGGGTCTCATGCTCTGCTGGCTGAGCTCACTGGTGGTCAGAGCACCTTATTGTGACCCAGCTCACATATCAGCACCCAGCCTCCTTTGACTTGTGACATTGATCTCATTCATATTTAGACCATTGTTTCTTCATTGTGGACCCTAGGACCACTCTGCTGCCAGGCTTACATACCTATGCGCCTTGTGCAAATGTGTTCTGTAGGCCAACACCTTGTCAGAAGATGGGAATTTATTCTGATGGGCTGGTTCCCTCTGGGCACTCTGTGTTTCTAAATGCCCAATAGCCAGCCTGTCCCCGAGCTCTCTGGTTTCCCTGTTTGTCTTCCAGATTGCAGATCTGAAAGCAGCCAGACAGCTTGCTTCTGAGATCACCTCCAAAGGTGCCTCCCTGTATGACCTGCTGGGCAAGGAGGTGGAGTTGCGGGTAGGTGGCCTTCTGATAACACAGCTCTTCCTTTACTCAGCTGGTCTTCTCTTGTTTTAATTCTGTTTCTCCCTTGTCTGTTCTGGTTTGATGAAGCAGTCTCCATGACATGCTAACCAATGGGAAAGGGATTCCCAATGCCAGCTGCCTCCACTGCTCCCCGGGCCCCGGTCTGCTGTTGTACCTTTGTTTCTGGTTCAGGAATAGCCAGCACCTTGCTGGCCTCTGAGACTTGGCAGACTGAATGGACCCTGAGGCCTTTCCTCAGGGAACGTGACCTCACCGTGCCTCTCAGCAAAACACTCGGCTGAGCCAAGGTCCTGAACCTTGCCGCACATGAGGATTGCTAGTGGCTTTTTTTAAGAAAAGCATGGATGCCTACCTCCCTGACTTCATCAGTGGGAAGTGACCTGGGCAGAGGACATTTTAAACATTCCCCAGGTGACTGTAACTCAAAGCAGAATGGGGGAGACCACAGCTCTAGGCAGCCCCTGCCACCCGAGTCAAGTTGATGGGACAGGAGGCGTGCTCCACGCACTCTGTGTGGGTCTCGGTGGACGAGCATGGCCCCACACCCACAGGCCCGCAGAGTCACCTGGGGAGCTTGACAAAACCCTGCCACTGGCTCCTGCCCCAAACCATTCAATCTGACTGTCTAGGCCTCAGAGCCAGGCGTCTGCTTTCCACATGCTCCCCTTACTGCGGTGTGCCACGGGGCTCGGGAGCCATGGGCACAAAAAGAAATCGGGCATTGTTTATGATGTCAATTAGATTAAAGGACAGAACACGCACCAGGGCTTCAGGTGTGCCAGTCCAGGACCACCACCTGGCTCCCACAGCCTCACCTGCATTCTACCACCGCTGCAGGTGCAGTGGCGTATTTCCTCGGGCTTTTTCTAAGGGAGGTGGGGAAGAGGGACTGAGTGCCAGACCACTCTCCCTGCACAGCCCTGCTGACCTGGTGAGGTGTAGAACTACCGGGTGTGGGCAGCTGACAAGACCACAGGCAGTGTGCCATGGGTCCTCTGTTGCTAGGGCCCCACCCCTGGTCCTCACAGGGAAGAGAGCGGCTCCTCTGCTGGCTCACACTCAAGCTGTGGCGTCTCTGTGGGAGGTCAGGAAGTAATTGTGGCTGAGCTGTGTCTGACGTAGTCAGGGGCCCTGCCCATAGTACTTCTCAAACACCTGTAACTGTCAGGCTCTGAGGGAGCGTGCCCTGCCCAAGATTGTCTTTAATACACCCAGCAAACACTCCCGGACGACCAGCACCAAGCACAGGCAAAGTTTCCCGTAAGTCTCAGAAACTCAGGGAGCTTATGACCAGTGGGAGAGGTGACACCACAGGTGAAAGGATGTGCAAGAGGAGGATGAGAAGTGCTCCCGGCGCCGCATAACAGCATCAGCCTAAAACCACAGGGTCTCAGAAGCTTCTAGTATTGTGACAGGCAGAACCCCTCCCCCTTGTTGGGTTAGTGAGTCATAGACTTTAGGGGCTCAGACAAGTTGGGTCTGTGTTTAGTTTTGGAGTCACCTGAATGTAATGTAAGCCAAGACGTGAGATTGGGGGAAGAGATGACGGGCCAGAAGGTCAGTTTTGTGTAGGAGGTGTGGTCCGTGTATCCGGATCCCTCTCTGAGAAGGGAGTGCTGGCCTCTGGTGCAAGGGTCGCTTGGTAACCGGCATCTGGATTTGCAGGCGTGATGCTGCAGGTGTCTGCACAGCCGAGCTGCTCACCGAAGTGGGGCACTTGAGAGCCAGTGCGCACCCCGGCCCAGGGAATGCAGGGGTTGATGGGACCTCTTCTGAAAACTGCCGTTACCCATTGCTTGTTTCATACAGGAACTAAGAACGGAGGCAATCGCCAGGCCTCTGGAAATAAACGAGACTGAGAAAGTGATGAGGATCGCAATAAAGGACATTCTGGTGAGGTGGCATTGCTCTTTGTTTTGGTTTTGTTTTCTTTAAATTTTATTTATTTTGCAGTTGTTCGGTAGTTTCTATCAGGACAGGACCATTTGGTGAAACCGAGGCAGCCCTTCTCACCCTCCTGCTCCGAGTGGCCCCTCCAAACGTCTCCATAAGCCTTCACGCTGCTTTTGACAGCGTGAGCCCAGTATACTTTGCTTTTACTTGATATGTTTATACCTGCGCCTCAAACAATATACATCTTGCCTGCACAAGACAGAACAAGACAGGGTTCGTATTAGAGAAGGGGAGATGTTAATGAAGAAGTGAGAAGCCCAGGAAAGTTGGATGTTATGTTTCTTCTAGAAATTTAATTAGCAGTTTGAAAATCCCCAATTATTTAGATGAAGGAGCCCTGGTGGCATGATGGGCTAGGCATTGGGCTGCTGCTGACCACAAAATCAGTGGTTCAAGCTCCGTCGCCTCTCAGAGGGAGAAAGATGAGACTGTCTGCTGAGATTTCCTGTCTCAGAAGCCCCGAGGCTCTCGCCTGTCCTGAGGGTCATCAAGATTGGACTTGACCCGATAGCAGTGGGTGCTGCCGTTACTGTTAGGAGCAATTTCTCATGCGCTTAGGAATTCTTTCCATTTAAATAATTATTCAGTGCTCTTAGCAATGAATGTTTTGTTTTGCGAGTTCTTTGTAATTGACTTAGTGCATCGCGGACTGCTGGGCGTGTAACTGGTTTCTGGAGTGCCTCATCTTGAGCATTGCTGTGCTGCGCAGGAGGAGGCCATCCTCCTCGCCTCGCCTCGCCCAGGAGCAGCAATCACCGGTCTTCACCCAGCTCACCCGAAGTGCTCAGAAACTGGAGACTCAGACCACCTGGGGCTGGCTCACACTATGTGGTCTTAGGCCAGGTGCAGGGCTTCTCTGGGCCCCACTCTCCTCCATAAAGTGGGGAGCCCGGCAGTGCCGACTCCCCAGATGCTTGTCAGGGGAGGTGGAGCCCACTGCCCAGCCCGAAGTCACTCTTCTGTCATCGTTAGTGATTTAAGTGTTAATTAGGTAAAATAGGCTATAGAAATTGGGAGAGGGCACGAGAAAGACTGTGCTTTGATCTACACAAAAATCATACATGTATGATTTTGAACATAACCATACAAAACCGCAAACCGGGGGGAGGGAGGGAAAAAAAGAGGAGCTGATACCAAGGGCTCAAGTAGAAAGTGAATGTTTACAAAATAATGATGGCAGCATATGTACAAATATGCTTGATACAATTGATATATGGATTGTTATAAGAGCTGTAAGAGTCCCCAACAAAATGATCTTTTAATTAAAAACAAATAAAGTCCCACAAACCCACTGCCATTGAGTTGATTCCAACTCATAGCCACCCCATCCAGTAGGGGTTCTCAACCTGGGAGTTGAACAGCCTTGTCACAGGGGTCGCCCAATTCATAACAATAGCAAAACGACAGTGATAAAGTAGCAACAAAAATAATTTTGTGGCGGGGGCTCACCACATCATGAGGAACTGAATGAAAGAGTCGTGGCATGAGGATGGTTGAGAACTGCCTCGCTGGGGGGGTTTTACTGAAGCAGACAGCCTCCTCTTCCTCCCGTGGAGCAGCTGGCAAGTTTGAACAGTCAACCTTGTAGTTAACAGGGACCCAACGCCTAACCCCTACACCACCAGGACACCAAAGGCAGAAACACTTTGTTTATAATAACTTTTTTTTATTAGGGGCTCATATAACTTATCAAAATCCATACATACATCAGTTGTATAAAGCACATCTGTACATTCATTGCCCCCATGATTCTCAAAACATTTGCTTTCAACCTAAGCCCCTGGCATCAGGTCCTCACTTTTGCCTCTCCCTCCCCGCTCCCCCCTTCCTCATGAAACCTTGATAATTTATAAATTATTATTTTGTCTTTCCCTGTCCAGTGTCTCACTTCACCCACTTTTCTCTTGTCCATCCTCCAGGGAGGAGGTCACATGTAGATCCTTGTAATTGGTTTCCCCTTTCCAACCCACTCTCCCTCTACCCTCCTAGTATCGTCACTCACACCACTGGTCCTAAAGGGATCATCCACCTTGGAGTCCCTGTGTTCCCAGTTCCTATTTGTACCAGTGTACATCATCTGGCGTAGCCAGATTTGTAAGGTAGAATTGGGATGATGATGGTGGGGGAGGAGGCAGCATTTAGGAACTAGAGGAAAGTTTTATGTTTCATTGTTGCTACATCGCACCCTGACAGGCTCATCTCCTCCCCGTTTTTAATAACTTTTAATGAACGTTTTGAAGTCTTCTTTGTGTGAATGAGAGAGGGAGCCCCCCGGGTGCTGTGGGTGAAGCATTGAGATATTAGCCAGGAGGTCGGCAGTTCAAGCTCACTGGCTGTTCCATGAGAGAGACAAGGCAGTCTGCTGCCCTAAAGATTTACAGTCTCAGAAACTTTAAGGGGCAGTTAGTTCTCTCTGTCCTGTATATGGTCACTCCATCAAAATCAATTCGATGGCAACAATTCTTTTTTTTTTTAGCAGGACTAAGTATTGCTATGCCTGGTGTATGTGTGAAGAGGTTTTAAAAAATTTGAGGAAAATATTACCTTATAAGTCCATTTTCCATGAACTTTTGTCTCTGTTTCCTGTTACATGTAGGTGCAGGTGCAGAAGACCAAAGACTTGCTCAGTAACGTGGCCTCTGATGAAGCAAATTTAGAAGCCAAAATTGAAAAGCGAAAACTGGAACTTGAGAGAAATCGAAAGCGGCTGCAGACTCTGCAGAGCGTCAGGTACGTGAGAGCATTCGACGTGAAGACAAAGGCAAAGACAAGGAACAATGCGGGGACACTTGCCCAGGAGCAGTGGAGAGCACCCTGCACAGGCCTTCTGTGCTTGAATATGCACCGGTCGCCCTCCCAGCCAGCAGCCTGCTCAGGCCATTCTCCGTACTGCTTTCCCGTGTCTGGGGAGCAGCTAGCCTTGAGCCCCACTCTGAGTCTTTTTTTAATAGTTTCTAGTGGCACTTTCGGGTAAGCATCAAAATGCTTATTCACACAGCTGGAGCCTCGAACCCACCAGCCACACTGCAGGAGAAAGATGAGGCTGTCTGCTCCCATTACATTCACTGCATCAAACACTGTGCACAGGGTCACTGTGAGTAGTTGACTGGGCAGCAGTGGCATTTTGCTGGGGGTAGCAGTGGGCATGAGTAAGCTTCTTGGCAGCAGGACTGTTGTGGTCATTTCTTCCCAGCAGCATATGCTCACTTTGGGTTCTTCTCCCCGGATTTCAAACCTTCCTCCCCACTCAAACTCACTGCCCTGGAGGCCATGCTGACTCATACCAAGCCTGCGGAACAGCAGGACGGCCTCTGGGTTTCTGAGATGAGAAATCTTTGTGGATATAGAAAGCCTCATCTTTCTCCTGTGGAGCCAGTGGTGGTTTCAAACAGTTGACCTTGAGGGTTAGCTGCCTAATGCACAACCCACTCTGCTACTACGGTCTAGTGTAAGCACAACTTTTCTGTGCCCTGGGAAAGGAAAACATGCTTGCAACTCACTTTATTGAGATGTTTGCTTTACTTCGGTGGCCTGGAATTGAACTCACAGCATCTCTGAGGCAGACCTGTGTGTACATTCGGAGAACGGGAAGAGAAAAGGGATATTAGCTTTAAGCAATTACAAAAGGGAGGGACCTTCTCCGATAAGAGGGTTTCCCAGGCAAGCCAGGGCAGGAAGTGGGCAACAGCGTCCCACTGACTCTCACCCTTGATTCCCCTTGGCCTTGCTAGGCCCGCCTTTATGGACGAATACGAGAAGATTGAGGAAGAGCTGCAGAAGCAGTACGACGTCTATCTGGAGAAATTCCGCAACCTGACTTACCTGGAGCAGCAGCTCGAGGACCACCACAGGATGGAA
Source organism: Tenrec ecaudatus (assembly GCF_050624435.1). NCBI lineage: Eukaryota > Metazoa > Chordata > Mammalia > Afrosoricida > Tenrecidae > Tenrec > Tenrec ecaudatus. The sequence goes on along the minus strand of NC_134541.1, from coordinate 107,975,726 downwards.
CAAGAGAAGTTTGAGGTGGGTGCTCATCCCGCCCTTCCAGCTGGCGGCTCCCGTGGTGCGCCATTGTTTCTGTTGACGTGTCAGTTTGTAAGCTATCCTTGTGGGAGAAAGCCAGTGGAGGTGCTTCTCCCTGGTCTGGCTGAGGGTCACTGGTGCCACTGTTGTTTTGTTGATGGTTTACAGCCTGGATCATGGATGGAAAGGACACACACACACAGGCTGCGTCGCTTTTTTTAACAGATGTATTGGCACATAATCCACATATTTTACAATTCAATAATTCAGTCATATCAAGAATTGTACAGTCATTGCCACAATCAACTTAGAGCATTTTCTTTTTGTTTGTTTTCTGGGTGGTTTGTGCTGCTGTGGGTGTAGTTGGTCTTGTGGGGCTTTGCTATTGTTACAATAGGACCGCCACAGTAAGTCTCAGTCGTCCTATTCCAGGGACAAGCTGATGGAGTCTGGGCCCCCACTGAACTCTAGCCCCACTCCATGAACAGTCAGTTCTGATAACATGGCCCTGCTCAACACTCACCCTCATGTCATGATCACTGAAGATAAGGGCGCTACAGCAAAGTGTGGTGAAGAAAGCAGATGGTGCCCAGGTATCAATCTGAATAGTGTCTGGGGTCTCAAAGCCTTATATTCAAACAAGCAGCCATCCCAGGGAGAAGTCAACTAAGTCCACACGGACGAAGCACCCCAGCTTGTGTGATCCAAAGATGACAATAACAAAATCCAAATATGACGAAGGGAAAAGTAGCGGGGCTTAAATGGCGAGCACCCAATTGGTAGAAGGCCGTGGAGGACAGTGGGAGCCCAAACCCGTCTGCAGAGCACCTGGTCAGCCTGAGCCACTGACGGATCCCTCTAACCACAGGCCAGGGTCTCAAGCAGCCTTGCTCTCAGACAGAGATTATAGTAATCTTGACGATGCTGGCTCAAACTGGATACGTGATCAGTTGACCTGGCTATCGACCCAACCTGAATTTGTTTTAGGAGCAAGTCTCTTGTTTGTTCCGTGACAAAAATTTCTTCCTTGGCTTTAAAAATATTGTTGGTATTTTCTTTCCTAGTCATTATTTATGTTTTTATATTATTATTATTTTATTCTTACCGCTGTTTCATTTTTGAATTGTATTGTTTCTGTTGGGTTTATCAGTTTGGAAGCACAGAAGGAGTGATGCATAGAAATAACTGATGCACGGGTTTATAGGGGAGGTGAGGGGTGGGGAGTGGGAGTTGGGGAGGGTGAGGGGATTTCAGGAGTAAGCAGTGAAGGCGGGATGGGGGAGGAAGCAATAGAACTGATTGTGATTACACAACTCATTTTAAAGGCGATTTAACCATAGGGTCACTTATTTATTGTAGTGAAATACTTAATTCCTTTGTAAACAATAGCATTTTATTGTGTTTTTGGTAAAAGGGTACACAGCAAAACAGGTTGCCCATCAACAAGATCTACAGATAACATTCAGCATCTTGGTGGTCCTCCATGCTGTCAGCCTTCTCGTTAGGTCTGTCCCAGTTGTCCTGTCCCATCCCCTAGCCTCACTGCCCCACAACCTTCCCTTCTGTGCCTTAGAGGCCTTGCTGGCCATGATGTCATCTTCTTTAACAAGGGGTATCTGCGTTTCACTTTTCACCCAACCCCACAAATCCTGGAGCCAGTCTGGGGTCCAGATTTGAAAACGTCCTTGGTCAGGTCACTTAAGGATTTTTTTTAATGTTTGAACTGCGATAAAAATATAATTGAGCCCCCTTTTAAAAGCACTCATTGGGCCTTTTGCCACTGACCCACTGAACTGTCAAACAGAGCAGATTAAAAAACACCACTTTTGGGTGAAGCGGCAACATCTCATATTGTTCAGCTTCAATCAGTGATGTGACAAAAGTACTCACCTTGGGGACTAACACCAGAGTGTGATCCTAGTGGAAAGGTTTTGAGTTTGGTGGGGGGGAAATGTGGGTGGAAAAAGAAAAACAATGGGGGGAATGTCCTGATCATAAGTGGCCTATAAGCAATTATAAAACTTAAAAGTGGAATAAATAATAAAGCTGTTGTGTCACAAAAAAAATAGAAATATATAATTGAGTCCCATCTTCATCCCCATTATCGTCATTGGCATGGACTATGACTGCTTTCTGTTTCCCACGGTTAGATAGTCGCCACTGATGCAGACACTGCCCAGGATGCTTGAGATGGGTCTGTCCTCCAGCATGCCTTCTCCCAGAGGGTTTGCCTGTCCTATGCTAGAGGCGCCTCTGTGCCGCCAACCCACACAGACATGAGTGGGGGCACCAGTGACGATGTTTGTTTCTTTCTAGGACTGCGGGGGTTGAGGCAGGAGCATGGACTGGGCAGTGGCTAGGCCCACTGGGAGGCCAGTGGCAACACCTCTGGGCACTTCTCTTCCCTTGGGGCTGCAGGTGGTCACCAGGAGAAGGATGCCGGGCTCCGCGCCCTGTGGCGGCTCAGGCACAGCTCCTCCTCTCCCGTTGCCTCTACTTCAGGCCTTGCCTCGCTCTCTGGATCACAGAGGTGGCAGCACCTACCGAATGCAAAGAACCCTGAAACAGCCCCCTCCCCCCTGTGCACGGGCCCTCCCTTGAGATGCTGCTCCCCCTCTTCCACAGGAAGCCGAGAACACCCTGCGTCTGATGCAGAGCAAGCTGAAGGAGGAGGAAAAGCGGCTGCTTAAGAGTGGGAGTAAGGCTTCGGCGCGGGGGGTGGAGGTGAAAACGAGCTGGACACACAGTATGTCTACATGTGTCTGTGTCTATTGGGGGGCCTGCCGAGAGTTCATGAACGTGGGAGGAAACGATAAGAGACTTTGCCCCAAGCTTTTGGGTGCCCCCTTGGATATCGATAGACCCATAAACCCATTGCTGCCAGCTCTGATTCCTAGCACCACACCGGCCAGAATAGAGCTGCCCCTTAGGGTTTCCACAGCTACACTCTTGCTGAAAGCAGGCGGCCACATTTTTCTCCTTCAGAGTAGATGGTGGGTTTGAACCGTCAACCTGGTTAGCCGCTGAGTGATTCACCATTGTGCTATCCAGCTTCCTTACATGTATGCAGACTCACTGCTGTGGGTCCAGTCTGACTCATAGCAACCTTATATGAATACATAGCTGCATTTCTACGTATTTTACTGTTTTAAAATATATCTGTCTACACAGGTATGCATGAAGAAGCTTCACAAATTTGAAGCTTCTTCAAAAATAATAGACCTTTCCCATAAATTTATATATAACTTTCCCACAAATATATATTTACTTAAAAAATGGCTTGGAACAAAAAAGTAGTAGACTTTTTCTAGGAGCATTTTGAAGCCCTGTAAGAGAGCATTTGGTCTCTGGAGGTCTGCAGGGTTTCTTATTTTGGGGGTGGCCAGATGGGAGCAAGGGTTGTTGAGTGCAGGGGAAGGGGCCATTATCCCCCAGCCTCCACATGTCCTCCACAATCCAGGCTTGTTCAGCCGGTCTGTTCCTCTGCCCTCCCTCAGACCCAGTGTCGGGAAGGAGCCCTGTGGGGCTGCATCTCACCCTTCTTGTTTGCTCCTCTGCGCTCACCTCCTGGTTGAGGAGGGGAGGCCTGGAGTGTCAGGCTTCTGCGGTCCTTCCCTGTGACTCTTCCTTCTCTTGCTCTGGGATCCTTTCCTCCTCTCAGGACTCAGAGAGAAGGTAGTCACCGGAAGAGCTTCTAGGTCAAGTTCAGAAACTTGAAGGCCCTTTCTAGCCAAAGCAGCCCTGAAGTCCATAGACCCAGGTTGGCAGGAGAGCCCCAGACTATGGGAAATGATGAGCCTGCATGGGGCCTATGGTCTCCTCCCCTAGGAGGGTTGGCTACCCCTGACCTGCACAGGGAAGGTCCTGGCTGCTGCTTTGTGTCCACTCCCGCCGCTCCACACCCCCCCCCCCCACCCCACCACCACCGGCCAGTGTATTGGGTCTTTGCAGCTGATCTTCCTTTTGCCTTCTGAGCTCAATTGTGATGTAGGGACCACAGCTCTGGGAAGGACATTGGTTCTCCTGAAGGATGGAGATCCTCACAAGTAATCTCACTTTCTGAGAAAAATAATTTCCAGTGTAAGCCAAGGCTTAGAACTGCTTCAAATGGGCCCAGTCCCGGTTGACATATCGAAACAGGCACAGACTGGACCCTGACAGGGAAGATGATGGGTCGCAGCGCTGGAGTGGGAGCCTCAGCTGCCGTCTTTGAGCGGGCCGCTGGGGTTTCTGAGTGTTAGCCCCCTTTCCTAAGAGGGAGGCTAAATTTCTAGCAGCACTTGAACCTGAAATGCTTCCTTTTCCAGTACATCCACATTTTACAAATTCGGGCCCACTCTTGTTTTGAACCGTTGCCGCAGACAGCCAGGAAGAACTGGCTTGAAGTCCTGGGTCAAGCTGCCCTAGGGAAGGATCACTCGTATCAGCTTGGGGGTCAGAGTGGTTAAGAGAACACTCACTGCAGCCACCCTTGCCCCCGCTTGTTCACGCTGAACTTTCCTTACTTGACCTTGTGCTCGTGTGGGGCCGTTGTGCAGAACACGGTGGCGGAGAGGAGGGGTCTAACCGGAGGTGAGCAAAGTCTCTCCATCTTCCCTGGAGGAGGGCAGTCTGAGAGCGACAGGCGGGCAGAGGGTGAGAGTGGGAGGAACGCAAAAGCTGGCAGGGGTCATCCTGCTCTGAGACGGGTGATTCAGCTCCCCAGTGCTGCCGCGAGCAGGCCGACTGCAGAGCTTGGCTTCTCTGCGAGGAGACTGGTCATCCACCCACAGACTCCTTTATCTGTCATCTGTAGGGAGAGGAAAGGCGCCCTGCGGGAAGCCAGCAGGCCGGGGACGTAGAGCGGGGTTGGCCTCATCCTGGAGTCTGAGCCAGCAGAGTGGGGAGGATGCTGACTCTAGGGGAGGAAAGTCCCAGGAGGGCTGGGACCAGAGTTTGTGGGGGATTTGTCAGGCTGGGTGGTTGGGGTTGGACTCTTTGGGAAGAAAGGGTAGATGTGAGCAGCCGCGAGGAAGGAGAGGATGGTGTCTTTGGGGAAGGGAGCTTGGTTCTGACACCTGTGAGAGCAGCTGAGGGCCTGCCTGTCTCTTCCCCTGCCGGCACGCCTCAGTACTCACAGCATATGTGTAACGAGCCTTGGCAGGAAGGCCGCTGAGCGCCTCAAGTGGCTGTGAACCCTGGGGCTGGGGGTAACAGAGCATGTTTCCTTGTATGAACATGTTGGCAACATGCCCTTCCTTCCACTACGATGGCTGTGAGAGTTGATGAGCACAGTAACACACGGTTCACAATTTCAAGACAGCTCTGTTTTGAAATTCCTGGGGAAACTCCACCATCTTTTAATGTCAATTTTCCACCAGCTGTTTGAAGCTCCCCGTATAAGGAGCCCTGGTGGCACCATGGTCAATTGCTTGGCTGCTGACCAAAGGACAGGGGCTTCACATTCCCCCAGCCACCCCCAGGGAGAAAGACGAGGCGGCTTGCTTTGGTAAATAGTTACCGCGATCCTGTGAGGTGATTCCGCTCTCTCCTGTAGGTTCTCTGTGAGTCGGAATCGACCTGTCGGCAGTGGGGGTTGTTCGTTGGTTTGATGTGCTCTCACTGCTTCCAGGAAAGGCTGCTCAGCAGGAGCCTCTCTGTTGGCCTTGTGTTCTCCTGCCAGGTAATGACGACTCTGACATTGACATCCAGGAGGATGAGGACTCGGACAGCGAGTTGGAAGAGAGGCGCCTGTCCAAGCCACGCACAGCCATGGAGGTGCTCATGCAAGGTACCTGACACCCCGACCCTAACCTCCCCCCCGGGTACCTCCCACAGCACCACGGCCAGGCTGGGTCAGGCTGCAGAGTACCATCCAGGGTTTATCCTGCCCTGCCCTTTCTCAGAGGAGGCCTAGTAGCATAACAGGCTGCTCACCCCAATGTCTGTGGTTCAAACCCACCAGCTTTTCCTCGGGTGAAAGATGAGGCTTTCTGCTCTGTACGGATTTATCGTCCTGGAAACTCACGGGGGCAGTTCTGCTCTGTCCTGTGGGCTCGCTATGAGTGGGGACTGTGACTGGGTGGTGATGAGTTTGCTTGCTTCTCAAAGTGCTCAGTTCGATCTTTGCTGTTAACAACGACACTGAACTCAGATGAGCTGGTGTACGTTTGTGACAGCCAGGTACCTTTCTCCCAGAGGCCCAGACGACCCCAGTACGAGCATAGTCACATGAAAAGCATGAGCACCCGTGCCTTTAATGTGCAACGATGGACTCCTGGCCTCCTCTCACACTGCCCACCCTAGAGAGGGGTCATGACCACTGGCCTGGGCCTATGTCCTCAATTGTGAGTGAACACACCGCGCACACAAAATCAGGCATAGACTCAAAGATTATCTTAATTTAGCAGGTTTTCAGACCTAAATGGGATTAAGAATGCACACCCTGCAGGGCATCTTGTCTTTTTTTTTTTTTTCCAAGTCTCCTGGAGCCCCCTACAGGCCAGTACAGTAGAGGCAACACCATTCTTTCTAAGGGCTGCCGGGCAGCACTTGGCCTGGCCGGCTCACTGCTTCCTAAGACTTTCCCCAGGTGCTCCGCATTTGTCATTTCCTCTGTTTTCTCCCTGCAATCAGCTCTTTGGGTTACATCAGTAAAGGGTGTTCTAGGTCAAAGGCTATCTAATCGTTCTGTTTTTTAATCTTGTTGTTTGGGTGAAAGTTTACAGAGCAGATCAATTTTTCCCAAGAAGTTTCTACACTTCCTGCCTTGTTGGCTAGCTAGATGTTTCTTTCTCATAGTTCCTGCTAAGCCGCTCCCTTTGCCTTTGAAAGCACTCCTCATTTATCTGTCCCCTTTCTAACGTGGGGTGCAGCCCCTTTGTGTGCACACAGGGGCCTGGGAGGTGTGCGGCGCCATCTTCTTTCCTGATGTGAACCCCGGGTGCTGTGCTGCCACAGGCCTCGCACTTGTCCCGGGCTTAGCTGTCCTCATTTACGCGTTGCTGTCTTCTCATGGCCAACGAGGTGCCTGGCTTCCCAGCGCTGACCTTTTTAATGCTATTTTGTTGGGTTCTCAGTGAAGTTTGACACAGCAGTGCAGGTTCCCAGTCAACAGTTTTGACCTGAGTTGCTTGCTCAGGGACAGGGCATGTGTGAAGATTCTCCTGATCCCTCTCCAGTGGCTCCCCAGCCAGCCCGCCCCATCTCACCTTCTTGTTAAAGTTTTTGTTGGCCTTTGGTCTCCTGCTTCTGCCCCGGAGCTGGCACTGTGGCCCACAGTTTGGGAGCCAGTCTGTCATTCAGCCACAGGGTGGCCTCGGGTATCTCGGAATCCTCCAGTCCTGATCCAGTAAGTCTGTTTTGTCTTTTTTTTTTTCTTTTCAGGAATGGAGGTTCTGTTCCATGTTTTTCTGTCACCCTGTCAGGGTTTGACCCTTATGGCCCTGACTAGAACGGCACCCCATCACCATTTAGTCCTGTGCTAAGTCCTTTCCTTTTGCAAAGCTCAGTGGCATACATAGAAAACCAAACTTTGGGCCATCGGGCCGTTCCGACCTTACAGGATAGGTGGGTTTCTGAGACGGTCAACTCTTGTTTGCACAGAGTGGCTGGTGGGTTTGAACTGCTGACTTCGTGGTTTGTAGCCCAACTCATAACCCACTGTTATAATTGGTAGGTGCTATTGAGTGACCCCATGTCACAGAGTAGAATGACCCATTGGGTTTCCTTGGCTGTCATCTGTATAGAGGCAGATTCACCAGGTTCTTCTCCCACGGAGCCCCCAGGTGGGTTCAAGCCAACCTGGCAGTGAGCAGCTGAGCAAGTAACCAGGGTCCACCAGGGCTCTTTGGGTCGGGGGTTCTCATTGTCCTCCTTGCTGTCCTTGTCCCCAGGGAGACCCAGCAAGCGCATCGTGGGCACAATGCAAGGCGGAGACTCGGATGATGATGTAAGTCCCTACAGCTCCCACTGACATGACGGTTCAGGCCTGCCCGGCCTCTGCTGGCCTTCTAGACTAGACTACCGCGGGCTGCACAGCCAGGCATCCATCGGCCAGCCCGGCCTCGGCTCGCCTTGCCTCGAGTAGCTGCCGGTCTGTCACTCGTTTCTTTTCTGTGCAAATGGACGTGCTTGCCCTGCTTTTTCTCTTTTTCTCCTTTCTGCTCTCGCTTTCCAAAGACGGAAGCAGCAGCGGCTCACGTAGGTACAAGCAAGACCTCCAACACCAAGAAGCAGGTTGGTTTTCTCTTTGTCTTCATCCATCTAAGTCCGAATCAGGGGGAGTCAGGTGTGCCTGTTAGTCCAGGGATGGTGCCCCCTCCCGGGCAAGCAGCTGCTCAGAACCAAGTCCACCTGGATCTGATAAGTGAAGGGCGTGGCCTCTGCTGGCCAGGAGAGCAGTGCTTGGAGCTCAGAGCCCAGAGACAGGAAGCTGGGATTGGGCTCCTCTGCCTGTAACAGGGGGAGAAGAGGTGCCAGGCACAAGGCCCTTCTTGGCCTCCATCTGGGCCAGACATGGAAGGAGGGCTTCCCAAGAGCTGAGCTTGTCGCATAGGTCACAGAACGGCTGGGTGGACTTGGGCAGGACTGATCAGTGACTGTGTAGGAAATGGTGCTAGAGTGGCGGATGAGGTCAGCCCTGTTGTGTCGGCTTGTTGGTACCACCCAGCCTGTCCCTCTTTCCTGGTCAGTGATCTGACAGGGGCATCTAAGCAGAGGTCCAAGTGCAGGAGGGAGCAGGGGCAGGCATTCGGGCATGCCGATTATGGCTTGTGCACTGGGGCCCAGTGGTGCTGGCCTGACAGGGCTGTGTGCTGGGGGCCAGTGAGAGAGGCAGTGGAGCTGGCCCTGCGGCCCCACAGGGGGTGACACAGAGAGTGCTGGGTCACAGGAGTCCACTGCTAAACATTTAGCGAGCTGGACGGGCATTTGCAGGTGGCAGTGGTGGTGGGTTCAGAAGCGGCCATATGGGAGAGGGCTGACAGGGAGGGATGCAGGGGAGCAGGTTGGTGGGCTCTGCACCTTCCTCAGTGAGCCTGCTGTAGGGGAAACAGAGATTCGGACGGGACCGCCAGAGAGAGACGGGCTTCTAGCATAAGAAATGTGTGTGCGTGTCAGTGAAAGAAGGGCATACAGACAGATCTTGTTTTATTGCACTTTCCTGCGAGTCAAAGATGCTTCATTTAATTTTTTATTTTTTTCAAATTTGGCCACCTTGCATCAAGTAAATCTCTTGGTGCCATTTCCCAGTGGTGGCACATGCCCGCTTCCGGTCTCTGTGTCCCAGCTTGGTCATTCCTGAATACTTGGGGCATTCTCATCACAGTGGCGTGCACTTGCTAGACGACACTTCCGTCTAGTGCGGTGGTTCTCAACCTGTGGGTGGCAACCTCTTGGGGTCGCTCAATTCATAGCAGTAGCAAAATTACAGTGATAAGGTAGCAACAAAAATGATTGAGGAACTGTGTTAAAGGCTTGCTGCGTTAGGAAGGTTGAGAGCCGTGCTCTAGTGTCGCTGCTGCTTTTCTTGTGCTGGACAAGCGGGCGTGAGGCTGCACTGAGGTGCTCTGGAGCCCAGCTGGAGCATCCCTGAGGTCTGCCTGTACCAGCCTGTGTGCACGCTGGCGGGAATGGATGATCTGGTTAGCAGGCACAGTTGCGTGGGTGGCCCATGACTGAAGGATTCCCGGGATAGCGGACTGGCCCTGTTCAACCAAGACCATCTCCAGGGAACAGAACAGATGCGTTCAGACCAGGGAGACAATGAAGGCGGGGCGTCTCCTTGTCTTGTACCTTACACCCATTTCCTGTTTTCCTTTCCATCCCTAACCTGGCCCCCCCCCAAAAAAATATAATCATAGCAAGCTGCCTTCCCCTCCCTCTGAGCCCTGCGCTGTTGGGTCTCAGGGTGCCCAGGAGCACAGCTGCATCCATGGAGCCGGCTGGGTGGGTCCCACAGCAGTGCCTGCTCCAGGGGTGCATCAGTGTTTGACAACCCATTCAGGTGCTGTGTGGCCCACTGGCAGTTTGTAAACTTGGTGCCGATTGATCTTGAGGTCTGATACTTACCGGGCTTTCACCCCATGAGCTGCAGGTAAAGGAGGAAGAGGCAGGGTCTCTGCGAACAGGTGTTGGTAACAAGAAAAGGCCTCAAATATCTGTTTTCTGTTGTCTCGCTAGGAGGACTCGGAAGACAGTGAAATTGACTTGGAAGACGACGACGAGGAAGATGATGACGACCTGGAAGAGGAGAGCATTGCTCTATCCCCAGCGAAGCCCAGTCGGAGGGTCCGCAAACCCGAGCCCCTGGATGAAAGTGACAATGACTTCTGACCCTCCTGCCCGGGGACCCAGACAGGTGAAAGGCCTCAGGTTGTAGTTAAATGGGTAACTTGGAGCCAAGGAAGGTGATGGGTTCTGTTCACGAAGCCAGCTGGTCTGCTCCAACTGGCACCTGCTGAGCCTGTATCCTGTGGACCTTATGTAAGAAGGGAAGTGAATCCCATGATGGTTTCATCTGTGCTTTATTTACTTCCTGAGACATGGGAAATGCATGTTACCGGGGCAATGCACACGTGAGGAATCAGAGCTAAGCACTTTATCCTGCAGACACCACACCTGGTGCCGCTGGGTCTGTCAAACGTGTCACTCCATAAGGCAGAGTAGAACTCCCCACGGGGCTCCAGCTGAGCCTTGCTGACTGTCTTCACTTCCGAGTGCCCACAGCATCAAACTGACGGAGGCCAGCCAAGTCAGGTGACAGCCCATTCCCCTTGGAAACCAGGCACCAGAGAGGCTCCAGGGGATAACTACTTAGTTTATCTCAGAAAGCTGGTCTTGCTCAGGCTGTCAGACTCAAATTAGGTTACAGCCACCTTTGCGTTTCCTTGGCTCAGCCTGTACCAGCAGGGGAGACCCATGACCGAGGCATCTTGCTGTCATGTCACTCCTGAGATTCCAGACTCCAGTGACAACGGCGCCTGGTCCACTTTCTCCCACCAGCCACCATTCCCTCACAAAGCCTTTCCTGACTGAACAGTGTTGAGACAGGAACTGTGTTAGACCGAGTTCACTAGAGACACAAATTCATTGGCACTCATATGTGTAGATAGAACTTTATATCAAGAAGTAATTATGCATCAATAAAACATCCAAGCCCAGTCCGGATCAAGTCCATAATTCCATTATTAGGCCATATGTCTGATACTAGTCCATAAATACCTCTTTAGACTCATGCAGCACATGCAATGAGGCCGGATGCAGGAAGACCACAGGCCAGTGGGTGGAATCTTGTGGATGCAGTGGCAGTGGAAGCATCTCCAGGGCTCTGGCTGCCATCAGTGTGGCTCCATGTGGCTTGTCGGCAGGAAGACCAAGGCAGAGCGTGTGTGTGCTCGACCTCTTTTTTTTTTTTTAATCATTTCGTTGGGGCTCGTACAGCTCTTATCACAATCCATCCATCCATCCATCCATCGTGTCAAGCACATTTGTACATTTGTTGCCATCATCATTCTCAAAACATTTGCTTTCTACTTGAGCCCTTGGTATCAGCTCCTCATTTTCCCCTCCCTCATAAACTCTTGATAATTTATAAATTTTTATTATTTTGTCGTGTCTTAACACTGTCCGACGTCTCCCTTCACCCACATTTCTGCTGTCTGTCTCCCAGGGAGGAAGTTATATGTAGATCCTTGTAATCAGTTCCCCCTTTCTACTCCACCCTCCCTCCACCTCTCACCACTGGTCCTGAAGGATTCATCTGTCCTGGATTCCCTGTGTTTCCAGTTCCTATCTGTATCAGTGTACAGCTTCTGGCCTAGCCAGATTTGTAAGGTAGAATTGGGATCATGATAGCGGTGGGGGGAAGAAGCATTAAAGAACTAGAGGAAAGTTGTATGTTTCATCGTTGCTACACTGCACCCTGACTGGCTCATCTCTTCCTTGTGATCCTTCTGTAAGGGGATGTCCAGTTGTCTACAGATGGGCTTTGCGTCTCCACTCTGCACTCCCCCTCATTCACATGATATGTTTTTTTATTCTTTGATGCCTGATACCTGATAGCTTTTGGCTCCTCGTGGTCAACAGACTGGTGTGTTTCTTCCATGTGGGCTTTGTTGCTTCTCAGCTAGATGGCTACTTGCTTACCTTCAAGGTCTGCCTCTTCTGATCCAGAGAGAAAATTCCCAGAATTCTCATGAGAAGGCCACACCCACACAGAGGCATCATTGGCCAAGACCTGGTTGACAGACTAGACTCCACCCCTTCACTCAATACCCTCAAATTGACAAGAGATTATGTACTTACCACAGACAGTAACCCACCACAAAGGGGAGGGGGCATGATTTTGCATCTACCTCCTGAGGTAAGAGTGCCAGGTTAGAGTTTTGTTTCTTTTATAAAATAATCTACAGATTCCCTAATAAAATGTTTAAAAATAATAATAATCTACAGATAATTCAGCTGTGAAATGAGAAGTGGCAGGTGGAATGGTTTCTGTTTGTTTTGTGCGGCTTGATTGGTCATTGACAAGCAGACCACTTTTCCTTCTCAAGTACAAAGTGAGAAGACCCTGGCAGTTACTTATGTGTACGTTTGACTCCGACACAAACAAGTCAGTGACCTTGATGACATTCTCCGAGTTGTCCAGCCTTGCGCACCCTCCTTTGCTGAGTCGTGCCTCCCATCAACGCTAACTCATTGTTTCCCAAGGTTCCGATCTAACCTTTTGAGATGCTGCGGTCATTTTGGTCCCAATTAGATAATTCTTATAAGAGTAAATGCTCAAGACAGGCCTGAAAGTAAACTAGTATTCAATTTTAATGGCTTCAGGAGATATTTTTGGTTTAAAGTTTAAAGATTACCTCAGGGCAATAGTGCAAGGGCTCACCCACCTTCTGTGCCTCTGAAAATCTAGAGTTCAGGAGAATTTAAAATCTTGTTCGGCATTTCCCTTTTTGACCCAGATTCTTCCATGGAATTTTTTGAGCAAACCACTCAGTCATCACAGCCAGGCCCCATCCAGTTCTTCCCGTCTCTTGGCACAAGAAGTAGTTGTTCTCGGAGGAAACTAGCCACATATTCCTCACCCTCCTCTTCCTGACTCTTCTTCCTGCCGGTCCCAGTGGGGAGAGAGCAACTGTGCCTTGGCTGGCCACCGGCAATCTTTCAAGACCCCGGTCACTACAGAAAGACCCAGGAGATAGGAGAGAGGCACCAAATGTACTGGTAGGCCAATTAAAACTGAGATGAAGTTACTTATACTTTCAAGTAAAATTTATTGTCTAATATAAACATGCGGTATTAAGTATCCTTCTTGTAATTATTTTGTTATTTGCCTCTGTAGCATACAAATATGTAAGACAAGTTCATGGGTCATATGATTCATGTCAATTTCAGGAGACACTGACAGTTCTTTTTTTTCTCTTGTATCTTCCCAAGTTTCACATGTACGATTACCTTTTTTTTTGGTTTGTTTTTCAACATTTAGTGGATTTACCAATGATTAGAGCTGCACCACTTTTTCACATGATCAAAGAGGATCAAAAGAAGAAAAAATGTGTGTGTGTGTGTGTGTGTGTGTGTGTGTGTGTATACACGGGGGTTGGGCACGATAACCAACCCCAGCTGCGGGGCCTTCAAGGTGAAGATGATCTCCTCATGTATCTTCTCTGATGCTATAGCTCTGATTCATCTGAGCTTGAACCGACAATGTAACAAATGCTTGTTCGTTTTCCTGATGTGGTGTGGCCGCCGTCTGATGGGCTCCCCTTGGAAACAACCCAAACAACAGCTTACCTGTCCACAGATGTAGGCAGTAGCTACCAGGGTTCCTCACTGTTTGACCTTCTTGACCATCCATCATCTGTCGTGTCTCTCAGCAGGAGTTTCAAGAACTTCATTGTTGCTGTGTCGCCATCCTAACAGCACCAGGAACCAACTGGCTGGAGTTGCCTTATGGCTTAGTCATCATCTGTTTGGGGCCAAGATTGAGGGATTATGTGAAAAGTAGCATCTAGGTCATTGCTAACAGTTTCTTTTCAAACGCCTTAAAGTAAAGGTATTGTTAAAAACGACGAGGAGGGACTCTTTGGGTCCTCAGCTTTTGCAGGTAGTAGCTGTCAGAACCATGTCCAAGGCCACCCCAGGGGAGATTGAAGACCGCGCTGTGGGGCGGATAAGGAAAAGAGAGACAAGCTGCCTCTCATGTTAGTGTGAAACATCTGAGAGGAAGTTGTGTATCTGTAGGTTAGCAACACACTTCATGAACCTCACAGCTGTGAGCTTGATCCAGGAAGTTCTCAAGTACAAGAACCTAGGACTCACTTAGAAATGAACCCGAGAAGCTCTTTATGTGGGTGCACACACTATGAGAGAGCCCTATGGGAGCAGTTCTCTCAAACTGTTTGAAACCCCCTTGGATAGCTAAGTGCAGTATTTTTCTTTAATCGTTTTATTAAGGACTCGTACAACTCATCACAATCCATACACACATCAGTTGTGTAAAGCACATCTGTATATTCATTGCCCTCATCATTCTCAAACCATTTGCTCTCCGCTTAAGCCCTTAGCATCAGGTCCTCATTTTCCCCCCTCCTTCCTTGCTCCCCCCTCCCTCATGAGCCCTTGATGATTTATAAATTATTTTGTCATATCTTGCCCTGTCTGAAAACAGCCAAGGTATTTCTAAAGTCTTGAATCCAGTAAAGCCAGGCAAGGGAAACAAATGAAGATGGGAATTTCTCATTCTTATGGGATCCAAGCTTTCTGTCTCCACTAAGCTTTCTGGAGGCTGAATGAACACCAGAAACAACTGCGCTAAGATAATCTTTAAATCTTGAAACAAAAAAAATAACCCTAAAATCTTATTTATAAAATAATTTCCCCTAGAAGTCTTCTGTAAACCAAATAATAGTTTATCTTAATTATTAAAGTGCCAAGAATATTGTGTTCTTTCACCCCTATCTGTATGGGATGAAATTGTCAGCAACGCAAAAAATTTGATAGGCTACTTGAGACCAGTAAGGGGAGGACCAGTTAGAACAAAGACATGAAAATGGTTGGCCAACTCAAAGAATGTAATCAATAGCACTGAATTATATATCTGGAAATTGGTGAATTGGTATCTGCTCAGCTGTTTAAATTTTCAACAACAAAAACAGTAGTTTACCATATATACTCGAGTATAAGCTGACACAAATATCAGCAGAGGCACCTAATTTTATCACAAAAACTGCATTTAAAAATGTGCTGAAAAACTCGGTTTATACACGAGTATTTACGGTAATGTTTTTTTTTTTAAAAACCAGGCACAATGAAAAGAAACACCTCGAACAGCTAGATGATACCATTAGCATGGGCTTAGCTTTACACCGTACATTCAGACAGTAGAGTATGTCCAGAGGAGTGTGGAAGATATAAAAAAGCCTCAAGCAGAACTTCAAGATATGTAAAAAAGAAAATGACTTGAGATGGAAAATGTGCTCAATGAGACGAAGAGCAGATCAGATGCTGCAAAAGAAACGTGGAACGTGAAGTCCTAACAATGGAAACTGTCCAAGATGAAGACAGTAAGCAGAACCACAGTGCAGGCGATGGATGGATTGCCTCGGCTCCAAAGGTAGCCTTTTGCGTGCTGTGTAGATGGGGCTAGACCGGTGTTTCCATCCCCTGGGGGACCCTGGGACAGTCCAGGGGCTGCAAAAGCAGACACGTACTTTATGCTGGACGTTGGGCTACAGTAGAAAAGTTTATAACTGCCAGGGGAGCACGGAGTCCTTTTTTTTTTTTTTAACCCCTGAAAAGGAGGTGGTAAGGCAAATAAGTTGAGAAGCAGTAGGCTAGAACTTACAGATCTTTCTCCTTTGGCAGTAGCAAGGGGTTAAACTTGTCAGTGCAGCACAGGAGAGGTTTTGAAGGAGCGGATCTCATTCCCAAGGGCAGTGTGACCCACTTTTAACATCCAAGGAGAAATGACCCTGCCCATGGCTTTGCCTCTGAGGTTTCTTCCACCTCAGTCCTGCAGGGCACAGCCTCCTCCAGGATGCGGCTGCTGTGACCCACCCACCCTCCTCTCAGGCTTTCAACATGGGTAGAAAAATGCAAATTGAAAGACAGTGAAGCAATATATACATTTTCATTTTTAAGTCATTTTATTGAGGGCTCTTACCACTCTTATAGCAATCCATACACCAGTTTTTGTTTTTAAATCACTTTATTGGGGGCTTGTACAACTCTTAATCCATACATCCATTATGTCAAGCACATTTGTACATGTGTTGCCATCATTCTCAAAACATTTTTACTGAGCCCTTGGTATCAGCTCCTCTTTTTCCCCTTCCTCCCCCAGAGCAATATATATATAGCTATATAAATTTTAAATAACTGTGAACTTAGAATTCTATACCCAAAACAAAGATACCTTGCAGGAACTAAGTTCCAATTTCCAAGTAACTTTTTTGGTATCTGTTTCCCTTTTGCTTTGCTTTCCTTCAGTCTAAGGTCCATTCGAAGATATTACATTGTGTCATTGGGTCTCTTTAATCTCTCTCTGTGGAAAGCTGCCCCCCAACCTTTCATTTTTCACAACAGCAGGGACATTGGAAGAGGCCAGGCCAGGTGCCTTTCAGAATGTCCCTACAGTTGGGTTTTGTTTGCTTGCTTCCTCGTGCCTAGCTTTAAGTAAGCATTTGTGGCAGGAATACCACACTGGCTCTGTGCCCACAGTGCATCACATCAGGGGCCCTGGTGTCCACTTGTTCCACTGTTGACGCTAATGAGTGTGAGCAGGTGGGTCGGGTGGGGCCTTCCTGGTTTTCCCGTTGTGAAGGCACGCTCCCTCTTCTCTTTGTAAATACCCTGGGGGTGAAATCATCTTCCCAGCAACCCTTCAACCCCCATTGATGGGTCCTGCCAACTCCTCACTTTGAAGGACATGCTTTGTTGCCTTCAGATCTAGGACCTTGAGTTTTGGTGGAAGCCCCTTCCCGTCTCTGGGCTTGGCCAGGGGTCCATCCAAGACCTGCCTGAGCCACCCTTGACTCAGGACAGGTGTTGGTGGCCTCTGAGCTAGCGTCTTTCCCACCTCCCTTCAGGAGACCAGCTCGTGCTAGGTCAGCGTCTGTTCAAGTGTAACATCCGCCGAGTCTCTGCCCGTCCAACGGGCACTGCTGCTGCTTACATTTCCACGGCACACGTGGGAGCATTCGTCCTGATAACGTCTGAGATCATCCTGGCCCCGGATTCCCCAATGTGATTTCCCTGGAGACTAGGAGAGAAGGGGGATTCTGAGACACTTCCAGGACCTTCACATGGATGAGTCCCTCTTAACAAGCCAGCTGCAGAGGGACCCTGGGAGCCAGCCGACTCCCAGAATCGGGCCAAAGGCAGGGCCGACCTGAGGGTGGCCCGGTCCCACTCACTTGATATGCTGGAGCTGGTGGTTCCCTGAGAGCCCGGTGGCCACGCAGATCGCCCCGTCCATCCCCAGAGAATTCTCCTGCAGACTAAACAAGGTGGGGAGTACCACAGTGAGCCACTCCAACGAAGGAAGTGATGCCAAGTTCTGCTGTCGGAGTGACAGAGAGGGAACGAGCAGTCTCCTTGTTGATGTGTCCCCAGACACCGCAGCAGCAGCGGTGTTGTTTACCTCCATCCACTGCACTAGTGTTTGCAAGTTGCCGTGCTTCCCTGTCCATGGGCCACAGGCAACGGAGGTTCTTCACTACACCTCTGGCATGAGCTAGCAGGACAAGCAGACTCATCCACAACCAGGAACGGCCATGGCCAGGCCAGCCAGAGTCACAGACTCAGCAGAAAGCCAGCTGCACTTGTTTCCTCCCCTCCCCGCTCTCCGCAGAGGCCCAGTGGCTCCACAGCACTTACTTGAGGCTCCGGAGACTGGTGTTCACCTTCAGAGCCTTGGCCAGCGCTTTGGCTCCAGCCACGCCAATGGCGTTTCCTCGTAAACTGTTGGGAAGAGCAGCACCCTTAAAGCACGATGTCAGGCTGAGAGGTAGGTACCATGGTCAGCTGCTCCCTCCTATGCCAGTGGCTCCACGGAGGAAATGTGGGCTTCAGCATCCACCCAGGGGGTTCCCCCTCCCTTCTGGAAACCCAAATGATTCTAACGAACCGGACACCGAAGGAGGGGGAGCAGGCACAAATTGGGTGGCTGGTGCTGCTCTCATTTTCCTCCTCCTCCAAAGGGACATTGGGTGACACAGGAAAGGGCTCACTCCTCCCAGGGGTTCCCCAGTGCACTAAGCAACTCTGGTCCGCAAGAGCAGGGTGACCTGGACAACCTGACCACTTCACTCCCTAGCACTGATTACCCTAGAGCTGGCTGCTTGGAGTCCTAAGCAAGGCCTAAGAGCATATCCAGTAGAGGCCAAGCCATCCTGGAGGGGAAGGGGAAGGGGAAGGAGCGCCTGGGGGAGGCAGAAAGGGTGTGGGATGGGATGTGGACAAGGTGGGGTGTGCTTTAACCCTTTCAAGACAAAATGTTTTCTGCTGTTCAAAGCATGGGTTTTTAGTAATTAGAGATAATTGGAATGTAAACAGTTTTAAGGCCATTTGGCTTTAGATAGTGGGATACATCTTTGGAGTCAGGGTCTGTTTCCTTGTCCGTGCAGTGACATAGGCCAAAACCAGATGGTAGTACACACAGCGGAAGATAGCAGCCTCCCGCTACATCCCAGAGGTGGGAAGTGCAAGTGGCCACAGTATGTCCCACAGGCGCAAAGGAGCCAAGTGAAAACCATCACAATGAGGTGGGAGCTCCCAGGTAAACCGGCCCGTTCTTTCCCTTTCGTGTCTATTGAGGTTGAATGCACAGCTTGGTCTCTCAGGTCAGCAGCAGACTCGGGAATACTTACTCGAGAATCTCTAAGGTTGTGTTCACGGCCAGGGCCTCCCCCAGCGCCTGGGCGCCCAGGGCACCAATGGAGGTCACCTGGAGGCTGTCGGGAGAGACAAGGTCAGTGCAGGGCTGGCTGCAGGGCTCTCTGGCCTCACAGCTTCCTGCAGCCTGGCTTCTCTCCACCTGCCCTTTCCTTCCCTCCCAAGTGCCCTCAGCTGAAGGCTGACACTGGCAAGTTAGGTTAGAACTGAAGTGTGTTGGCTGATGATGTGACTCCTGCAACACTTGGGACAGAGACCTGGGTGCTGTGGACATAGGGAGTTGGGGGTGCCCCCTTGAAAGTCCCAGAACACCATTGTGCCCTCGGCACCTCCTATCCAGGTGTTAAAATTAGGAAACACTGATGTTGAGCACAGGCGACAGCAGAGAGGGCCAGCTTCCAGGGCTCCCGGGCACCCCCAGGACTTACTAGAGGGCAGTGAGCGCCGTGTTCACCTTCAGTGCGCTGGCCACTGCAGAAGCTCCTTCGTCCCCGATGGCGTTCTCCTGTAAACTGGAAGAACGTGTACTGTGAATGTTTGCGGGCCATGGAGACACGGGGCCGCACTGTAGCCAGCACCTGCAGAGCTCGGGTTTTCTCGCCTGCATTCCGAACACCCACACACCCACCCACCTTCCAGGCACCTTCCTTCATAAGCAGCTCGGTGGTGGGTTGCTTGATGAAAGCTGGGGTGTCTGGTTTGACTTGCCCCCCCCATCCACCCCTGGGCTCATCCTGAGGGATAAGCCACCTGTGGTGGCTGAGCCATGAGAAACCAGTGAGGAAAGGGCAATGCTGTAGAAATATTTCAACAAGCTTCTAACTAGTTCTCACTGCCAGCCAATGGGAGCCCTCGGTCACTGAGCTGCCCTGCTGCCTGGAGCGGGCTCTGGAGCAGTGGAGGGAGCCACCGGCATGGGTTGTTTGAGCCAACCTTTGAGCGATGGTGTGGAGACCCACTGGTGCAGTGGTGAAAGCACTCAGCTGGTCACCGGAAAGATGGGCAGTTCAAACCCACTGGGAAAGAGGCAGTCTGCCCCCAGAGAGACGGCAGCCTCCGACATGGCTATGGATGCGTGTGCTGAGTGCTGGGTCGAGCGCCTCGGGATTCAGGGTGAGGCAAGATGAAGCAAGGACTCACACCAGGCCCAGTGCAGGCTGCCCCAGTGTGGTCACAAAGGGCTGCCCGCAGGAAACCGGTCTGACCCAGAACCAGCAAACCGAGATGGGAGAAGAGGGCCTGGCCCATTGAAGGAAGCAGCGAAGTTGAGTCTCAAGCCCTGGGACCCACTTGTAGGGAGCAGGGCGAGGTGGGAGTTGAGGCTAGGGACGAGCCCAGGGTGCGACCCTGGGGTCACTGAGGGGCTGGGCTTCACTCTGAAGACGGAGGCAGCCTGCAGGGACCAGAGCTGAGGGGTAGAAAAGTTTCCAGCTGGCTGGGAAGAAGGGCTGGATGTGGAGATGGCAAACAGTGGCCGGTGGTCTCTGGTACACATGCATGGCACGGTGGCTTGACGGTGGCAGTGGGGATAGAAAGGAATGGCTAGGGTGAGTCCTTGGAGGGAGAAAACCCAGGGCATGACGATGACCTGGATGAAGGAGGGGAGGCAATGCCAGAAGCGGGTGCCACCGGATGGGATGGGGGCTGAGAAAGAGGTGGGGAAAGGACTGGGAGAGACAAATACCAAGCAGAGGTGCAGGGCGGGTGGTGGGCCTGTGGGGCTGGAGCCCTGAGGAGGCCTGGGCAGGATGTGGTGTCTGTCTGTGGAGGACCCTGGAGCCCTGGTAGCAGAGCCCTCATGGGGTTGGAGGAGGTAAAGGAGAGAGAGTCGGCCACAGTGGTGCCAAGAGCAGAGGGGGAGGGGGAGGGAGAGTATGAGCAAGTGAGCAGCGTCAGACTCCTCTTAGAGGCTCTCCGCTCACAGCCACGATAGGACAGGGCCAGGCTGCACTGCGAAACCAGCAATTCTCAACCTGTGGGTCGAGACCCCTTTGGGGGTTGAACAACCCTTTCACAGGGGTCGCCCGATGCATAACCGTGGCAAAATGACAGTGATGAAGCAGCAATGAAAATAATTGTATGGTGGGGGTCAACACCACATGAGGAACTGTGTGAAAGACACATCGTGGGCATGAGGATGGTGGAGAACCACTGGCCTAAACCATCATGCCCACAATGTGCCTCTGGTTCTTTAACACCCCCCCACCCCCCACTATCATGAGCCCAGTTCTGCCTTGCAAACCTGGCTAGACCAGAGCATGTACACTGGTCCAGATAAGAACTCTCAACCCATGGAATCCAGGACAGATAAACCCCTCAGGAACAGTAATGGGAGTACCATGAGGGTATGGGGAGGTTAGGGGTAGGAAGGGGGAACCATTTGTAATGATCAACATATAAGCCCCCACCCCCGGGGGACGAACAACAGAAACCAGTGAAGGGAGACAGCAGAGAGAAAATGTTTTGAAAAGAATGATGGCAACATATGTACAAATGTGCTTGACACAATGGATGGATGGATTGTTATAAGAGCTGTAAGAGCCCCCAATGAAATGATTTTAAGAGAGAGGTGCCCGCCCCCTCCCCTTGGCCCCCTGCCAGCCGAGCCCCACTTACTCCAAGCTGGCCAGGCTCTTGTTGAGCTTCAGCGCTTGTCCCAGGGCCTGAGCGGCGCCGGCCTGGAGGAAGTTCCATTGCAGGCTGGACAGACAGATGCCCTTGAGCACAGGGTCTGGGAGAAGGACAGGGGGCCCCAGAGGCTCCAGAAAATGGGCCACTTTGCACAGAGGGTCTGAGAGCCGGCAGGCGCTGCCCACTGGACAACATCCTGACCATGCTCAGTCCCCTCCTCACGTGGACACTGGGGCAGGCCCGCCTCTGCCCTGGGACTGGGTCTGAGATGGGTCTTTGCGGGGGGCCTGAAGCCCTGCTGGGCATACTCACTGAAGGGATGTGAGGGTGCAGTTCTCTCTCACAGCGCTGGCGATGGCCTGGGCACCCCGGTCATGGAGGAGGTTGGCTGCCAGGCTAGGAGGAAGGGGACAGGAGTACATGAGTGGTACAATCCTGAGACCTACCCGCCACAGTCACGGGGAAGCCCAGGCCACACCCACATCTGCCACAAAGGCTAGCTAGAGCACATCTGCCTGCCACACCTGCCACGGGACCTGTTGTGCTGAGGCCTGACACACACACCCACCTCCCGGGCAGGGGATGCCAGGCTTGGCCAGGTGCCATGCCTGTCAGTCACAACCGGTGCTCGGCAGAGCCATGGCTTCCACCGGCTGGCCTGTGAGGCAAGGGGGCCTGACTGCCAGCCCCTGTGTTATACTGTCACCATGACGGTGAGGTTGGCAGATACTCTGTGCCCCTGGTCCTTCCAATTTGCCACTTGGAAGTGAAGGGCAGGGTGGGGAGGGAAGGTGGGCATGGCCCATCATAACAGCATGTTCAGGAACCCCCAACTTTTGTGGGGACAGCCCTGCCCCTCCTCACCCCTCACCCCACACGTACTCCAGGTTCCTCAGGGTGCAATTGGTGCAGAGCGCATGGGCGAGCGCCGGGGCTCCGTCTGGACTGATGGAGTTCTCTCGGAGGCTGAGGGAAGAGATGACCCTGCGTGTCCTGTCTCTTCCCTGGCAGGGGGTGGCCTCAGCCAGGAGACCCTCACAGGCCCCACGGGGCACGTGTGGGCTCCCCAGCACTGACCTGCCCTCCCAGAGCTCCCCACCAGTGGCAGAGAGATGCGGTGATGGGAGACTCACTTGAGGCTGAGGAGGGTCCGGTTGGTGCAGAGGGCCCCCATCAGCGCCGCCACCCCCGTGTCACTGATGGAGCTGCTCTGGAGGCTGCAGAGAGAGGGAGGCCTTACTGGGTATCCCAGAGCCTGCCCCAGGACTCCAGGGAGCCAGGACTCTTGTTGGCTCAGGCTGGGTGCCACAGGATGGGAGGAGCCTGGGAACAGGCTCCCCCCCCCACGTCTCTCCCCACCCCAGAGAGGCTGGATCAGGTAGGTGAGTTCAGCATACCACAGGCCTGCCCTTTACCTGCCTTGATGTAGAGGCACCAGGGGCCTCGGAGGGGCAGGTATCATGTCATCTGCCACCCCCAGAGCAAGTGGGAAGGCAGCATCCTCAGCTGGCCCTACCACCACCAGCCTTAGGTCACTGCAGTTGGCCGGCCTTGCGTCACCTGTGCTAGCCTTTCAAGGGCACTGAGGGCTGTGGGCCCTCTGAGAACTCCAGAACCAACCAAAGCCCTAGTGTTCAGGGCAAGGGGCAGAGTGCCGAGGGAGAGAGATTGGAGTCGAGCCAGGGCTTGCTGGTTGGTGGAGTTCTGCCAGGCTCTCCCCCATCTGTTACTAGGGAGCCCTGGGGCTCCCCCCTCTGCCCACAGTGGCCCTGGAGGCAGACTCACTCCAGGCTCTCCAGGCCCTGATTCACCTTCAGGGCCTCGGCGAGGGCCTCGGCACCGCCATCTCCAATGGTGTTACTGGAGAACCTATAAGAGATGGGACGTGGGTGAGCCGGCTGCCCACAGTCGTCAGGGAGCAAACAGAAGGCCGGGAGCCGACAAGCTCAAGAGGGAAGGCTGTGGCTGTGGCCTCAGAAATGCCCCTGCATCCTTCTGCCTCTACGCGACTGCCTGCTTCCTGTAGGAAAGCCTTTGACTTCCTGGAAATGAGAGGTAGTTGTAGTATTTCGTAGGAATGTGGCTGGCTATCTTCTGCTATACGAGAAGCCAGTAAGAATGTGAACCTGAGAATGTAAGTGTTCATCCATTCCTGAATATCTGGGTCTCTATTATCCAGATTGAATAATCTTGGATCTAAGAGCAAGACATCCTACACCTACACATCTATCTATCTATCTATCTATCTATCTATCTATCTATCTATCTATCTATCCATCCATCCATCTATCTATCCATCTATCTATCTACTCATTCATCCACCCCTCCTTCCATCCATTCATCCACCTATCCACTCACCCACCCTTCCATCCATCTACCAACCCAACCATCCACAGACGTCCCAGGACGCCAATTTGGCCCTTCTGCATTTCTCACATGAGTTCCTTCAGACTCCGGTTCTGCTTCAGGGCATCTGCTAATCTCTGGGCTCCCATGTGTCCAATGGTGTTCTTCTGCAAGCTGTGGAAGAGCAGGGGGGACCTCAGGCAAGGGGACTAGGATGATCTGAGGTCGGAGACCATTATAGCAACTAATCTCGATTAGAGACTACTTCCTTTATCACGGCACAGCGGGGGAGGGGGGAGTGGGGGGTCTCCAGGAAAGGAGCCCAGGACCCACTGCCAGAGTGTTGCTGATGACAGTATTAGGCAGGACAGCAAGAGGCCAGGGCAGCTGACCTTCCCTTCTGAGGAGCTGGAAATCGATGCCGGGTCGATCCTAAGAATGCCCAGTACCTTCCTACGTGGGGCTCCTGTGTACCAGTCCTGGTGCCCCTTCATCCACTCACTCAGCAGTCAGCCCTGAACCCTTGCTCACAAAGGCCTGGGGGCAGAACCTCCATATAGATCCCTCTTCTCAGAAAGCCACTTCTATGAAGTTGGGGTTAGGGGGTGACAGGTCAATTCCTTGGGGCTGGTGAGAAGTTCTGGCCCTTTGGCACCGGTCCTCACCCTGAGGGGAGAAGGCAGGGCAGGGCCTTCCTGTCAATGGCCAGCACAAACGTAAAGGATGGGATTTTCCTGGGGCCCCAGGGAAAGAGTCCCTTTTCCCTCTGATTTTCTTCAAACGTTTCTAGGACAAAACTTGTAGTTTTCCACCCTTTCTCTAGTCTGAGATGCATGTAGATGTTTTCAAAAGCTCATGGAGACTCTCCTCAATTTGCAACCAAAAAATGGTCTCGGGGCTCCTCTTTGAAATGTAAGCACCAGGAGACCGTGCCCCCGTTTCCCTGCTTTGCTTGCCATAGAGATAGGAGAGGTGTTCTTTAGTCCATGGACAAAGGCAATTCGCCCACACAGGTGGTCACCTCAGCTACCAGGTGAGCTTAGGATAGGATGAAAGAAGAGGTGCCCAGCAGTGCTGTTGGTGCTCACCAAACGGTTGGTAGTTCAAACCCACCAGCAGCCCCTCAGGAAAGAGCTGAGGCTGCCTGGTGCCACCAAGATTTCCTGTGGAGTAGTTCTCTACTCTATTGGGTTGCTGCTGCAGAATCAACATGACAGGCTTTTGCCGTTGCGTAGTTTTTTAATGCGTGACAAACGATACTGTCAAGTCCCCCGAGGAGACTCGTCATGGTTTCTCTTGAGAACATGTGCGCCGTGAGTGGAGTCTGCCGGCTGCATACAAGGGTGGGCTTGCTCTCTGTCTGCAATCTCATTTACTAATTGCCTGGGTCCGACATCAGAGTCTGATGCAAGGCTGACCCAACCATGAAACTCATGTGTTCTTTACGACATTGGTGGACAGGCCTTGGTGGGTGGACAGGAGAGTTTCTTTGTAATCTTTTCCCCAACACCTGTTCTCTGGGCATCAAGTTTTCTGGGCGCCATTGGACAGGGAAGCACTTCGGGACCTCCCCCATCCGTCCCTCCTTGCGGAAAAGAGGTCCTTGGGGAGGGGAGTAGATGAGAGGGGCGAGTGATACAGCCACTCACTGTAGCACGCAGAGGGTCCGGTTGACGGCCAGTGCCTCGGCCACGGCCCCGGCCCCGTCGTCCTTGATGGCGTTACTCTGGAGGCTGTGGGAGAGAGACCAGAGAAGCATCACCGTGGAGCCCACGAGGGTCCCAGTGATGGCCGGAGCTCCCCCTCCCCCCCAATGGGAACACCTACCCAGGAAGGTGCCCCAGAGCTATGGAGCCCAAGGGGGAGGGGGAGCCGCTAGCCTCTGTAGGAGAGTGATTTTGACCACTGCGTGCCCTTACTGCCCACTGACCAGGAACTGGAACAACCATCCCTTCCATCACCTCTCCCAGAAGCCACCGCTCTGAGGTTAGGTTTCCCTCTGACTCTCTAAGTACTTCCCTGTTGACAGGGCACACGGTGCCTGGGTTACCTGGGTCACAGTCACAAGGTCACCCATCATTCTAATTACAGCTAAGGAGAGAGAGCAACCCCCAAACAGCTTTATCAGACAGAGGTTACTGTAAACTTGATTACGGTGGATTGACCCACCACGTATAATATGATACTCGGTCAGTTGACCTCCCTCTTGCCCCAACCAGAATTTACTCTCGGCTCAAATAGTCCTCGCTTGTTCCCTGATAGAAATGGCTTTGGAAATATTGTTGGTGGACTTTTCTTTCTTGCTCTTTATATTTATCTATTATTCTTGTTTTCTTATTTCTGTTTTTGTTTTTGTTGGTTTCTGTTGGCTTTCCCAGTTGATGGAGCACAGAGGAGTGGATGCAGAGACAATAGCAAATGCAATAGCTTCTGGGTGTGGAGTTGGAGAGGGAGAGAGGGAAGGTGAGAGGTTGCGGAGCGTCGACAATGCAGGAGCGCGGAGGGAGCATTAGAACGAGTTGTGATGGTGGAGATACAACTCTTTTTAAAAGTGCTTAACTATGGAAGTGGATGATATGTAAATATTATATCAAGAAAGTTACTGAGAAAAAAAAAGTTGACCCTTGGTTACCATGGGTGAAGGAGGAAGAGCTTTTACTTAGGGGACATTGAGTTTATGGTGGTGGAATATTTTGGAAAAGGATATCAGTAATGGCTGTACAACATGAAGAGTGTAATCAATAACACTGGGTTACACATTAGTAGAAGTTGCCAAATTGGAAAATGTTTTGTTGTGTATATTTCGGCCACAATGAAAAAAAATAATTACAATAATACCAACGAGTACATGGAAGAAGAGAATGTTCTAAAATTGATTGTAGTGATGACTATACTCTTCTTGATATGATTGAACTATTGAATTGTGGATGAAGTGCCAATAAAACTGTTAAAAAAAGAACAGTGCTCTTGAAAGATGGGAGAAATCATAGCCCTCATCACGGCTGTGGGAACATGAAATGCTGCAGCTGCTGGGGAGGATGGTGACGGGCCCCGGACAAGTGAGACGGCATGACACTCTGGTCCAGCGATTCTGCCCGTAGGTCCACACGCAAGAGAAATGAAAACACGTCTATCCACACCAAGGCTTGCACACAGGGTTCATAGCAACGCTCTTCACAGTGGCCAATGGCAGAAACCATCCAAGTGCCCATCAATCGATGAATGGATAAACCAACCATTCAGTGGAATTTTACTCAGCCATGGGAAGAGTAGAGTTCTGATACATGCTACAAAGTAGTTGATCCTTGGGAATCTTATGTTGAATAAAAGAATTCAAATACACATTCTCATGGTTGCTATGAATATAGGAAGTGATTAATAAATGAAAAATATGTTCCTTTCTAAGTTGAAAATAGTACACTTACTAAAAAGAAGTCAGACCCCAAAATGTCACATATACTGTATGATTTCATTGATAGAAAATAACCAGCACAGGTAAATCCATAAAGACATAAAGCAAAGGCTGGGGGGAGAGAAATGGAAAATGGCTGCTTTGTGGGCGTGGGGTCTCTGGGGTGAGGAAAGTGCTTGTAACTAGTCACAGGTGGTGGCTGTATTATATTATGAGTGTACTAAACAGCACCGAATTGTATACTTGAAAGCGGTCCATTCTATTACATTAATTTCACCTTCCCAAATAAACTAGGTTGAAAAAAGAGATAACATTATACTCAACTTTGGCCCAACTAAGGATGGATACAATGATAAACCCAAACCCAAATGAAGATCCCACTCACATGGAGTGGATGCTGACTCATCTCGCCCCTATAGGACAGAGTGAAACGAACTGCCCTGTGGGTTTCGAAGACTGCACATCTTTACAGAAGCCTGGCGTTCCTCCCAGGGTGCAGCCGAGATCTGAGCTCCTGCTTAGCAGCCACCAGGGCTCACTGGACACAGCCGCGGGCACCTGAAAAGGACACCACTCACCCCACCACTGGCTATGGGGCGTTCACTGTGCCACAAACCACTTTATTGGAAAATGGTGACACCCTGCACGGATTGGGGAATTTCCTGGGGGTTTTTCCAGATGATTTTCTCTTCCTTATCTCTGTGAGCACCACTTCACATCCTTGGTTTCCTCTCATCTCCTTCTCAGGTTATAAACACCAGCACAATTACTACAGAGGGGCTGGAAATTTGGAAACTTGCTTAGGATACAAGATCCCATAGTATCCAGTGGGAATGGGAGTCAGGCCTGCCATTTTGAATTGTTTCCCATTCCACAGATGGCACCTGGGGGTTTTCTCGACCCTCTCCTGGGGGCATCAGGGGTGGGGGACAGACAACATGTACCTCAGAGAACTCATGGTCCGATTAATCTTCAGAGCATCTGCCAGGGCCTTGGCCCCTTGAGGCCCAATGGAGTTACCACGGAGGCTGGCAGAAGGAAGAGAGAAAGAATTATCTCCTTTCAACTGACTCCTCAGAAGGGAAGGAATACTAGAAATTACACTGATCTTTAAATCTGTGATTCTTGAAAAGAATGAGTCAGGGTTTAGGAATCCACATTTGGAAATCTAAAATATTCCCATATAATGGGAGTGGACCTGGAGCAGGGTACATCAGGACTTGATGGATTCTTGGGTTTGGTCACTTTAAGGAGAATGATAAGCTGATATTTCATGGCTGAAAATGAGCCCTGAATGAATGAGCCCAATGCTTCCATAGGCAATGACCCTCGGGCAGCAGCTGAGGGGCTCCTGGCTTTGCTAGCTCAGCTCTCTTTCCAACCCACCCAGGGGACAGTATGGCCCATGGTGAGGTCTCTCTTGTTTCCTCCTCCT
Organism: Tenrec ecaudatus; assembly: GCF_050624435.1. Taxonomy (NCBI): domain Eukaryota; kingdom Metazoa; phylum Chordata; class Mammalia; order Afrosoricida; family Tenrecidae; genus Tenrec; species Tenrec ecaudatus. The sequence goes on along the minus strand of NC_134541.1, from coordinate 107,947,008 downwards.
ACAGGAGGAGGAACTATCAGGGACGTCCAGACCTTGGAGCCTGCACCAGATGAAATATGGGTATTATGCCCAGAGGTTACCCATGGGCTGAATCTGGGGAGCCAGGGAAGGATGACATGCCAGTCATTTCACAGGAAGGGGAGGTGCCTGTACAGGAGACTGTGCACAAGGGACCCCACACTCTTCCTGATCCCACGGCAAACCTTAGGCCTTTGGCATACTACTTACTCCAGAGCAGTCAGACTTCGGTTGACCAGAAGGGATCTGGCCAGAGCTCTGGCTCCTTTGTTGCTAATCTGGTTCTCAGCCAAGCTGCCCAAAGGAAGAAAGGAGTGGTTAATTGAGTCCATATTTCATCACCACCCACCTTCGGAAGTCTCCTTCCATGCCATGCCTGTGAGTTGAGCCCTCAGGCCGCCCCAGCCTCATCTGGCCCTAGACACAGGTAGAGATGATGCCCCATTGAAACAAGATGGCTGGACACAAGAACACCCCTGATCCTGGGCAAAGTTGGGCCAGAGTGGGTAGACAGATTCTCACTCTGGCAAAGAGTTCCAGGGGAAAGTCTGGCTAGAATCCAGCCCAGTGGCTTCTATGAACACAGCACAGCAAATGGGCAATGCATGATAAGCCTGCCATGTGGGTCCCTGGACGCTGATAAACTGACTCGCTGGGAAAAACAAAACACAGAAAATCTGATCGATGCATTTGCCAATGTCCATGATGTAAACACTCCCACCATGACCAATAGTTTGCAAACTCCCTGAAAATTTAACCATCAGCTCTCACATACTAGTTCAAGATGGTCCCAGGAGACCATTGATTCCCACATTGCTCTCATGAAAGAAAAGCAACCTGGAGCTTTTTTAGGGAGCTAACCTTAAAGTAAAATGTGTGTGTGTGTGTGTGTGTGTGTGTGTGTGTGTGTGTGTGTGTGTGTGTGTTACTCTCTTTGAAAGGGCAATTCCAGGGATATGCAGGCAGACCAACTTAATGGTGCTTCGTGAACTCAGACTTCAGAAACAGTAGTTGTAAGAGATCTTTACAGTTTCTTAGACTTCTGAAATGGAATGTCGCTCAATTGGACACAGCTGTTCAAGTAGATCCCCCCAGCTAGTGCTTTTTAAGCTGTGCCCTAAGGGGAAGACTTTCAGAGCCCCAGGAGGCTGGTGAAATCTGTGGACCCCCCTCCTACTTCTTTCACACTTAGAAATTCCTGTTCGTCTGTTTTACATATTGGGTTCTAGCTGACAGGAGGTTTTATATTTCTTTAGAAGATGTTTGAAGACCACTCGTTCAGGCCACTTCTAGATAAATGTGCTCAGATTCTGCAGCATCTTTGTCCCCCAGGGATGCTCATGACATTTTATAAGTCGTATTTTATGAGCGATGCGATGTGACTTTTCTTTTTTCTTTTGCCCCTATCCCTTGCTGCCCTCTGAGTTTTATCCGTGGGCAAATGCAGCCCTTTTGACCACCTGTAAGTGCTTGCTTCGTTGATTGGTTGGTTCTAAGTAGCACAAATCTCCCTGGGGCTGTTTTTCACCTTATACACCTGCCTACGGTTTGGCTGAAAGTTGAGTCTCAGGGATGAATCTTGTTTTAGTTCCAGGCTTGACAGGCACCTAAGGGCTACAGTCTCAAGGGTTCCACTCGGCTCCATCAGATGCCATGTGACTTTCCTGCAAGCTGGCCTGGCTGTTTCAAACAGGGATGTGACATTGAGAACCAGATCCATCGTGGTGAAGAAGGGGGACATAGTCACGGAAGAAGCGTGGGCTTTGTTTAGACTACCGTCTGGTAACCGTTTAGCCCCTTTAAGCGAAACACTGGGCACGAACTCACCTCTTGAAATAGCCTGTCTGAGAAGGGTCTTTGTTTACTGGAGGGCTGTGGGCTAAGCCAAATGTTTTGTGCTAACGGTGTGGTGTACTTTAGGGTGAGGCTCTGGACTGTGTGGTATCAGCTTGACATCTGGAGGTACTGGAGACTGGCTAAGGTCGGCCATCTAGGCGATCAACCGTGTCTCTGTGATAGACCCTGGACACCAAGGATCAGTTAGGTGAGCTTCCATGGTTGGCAATACCTTGTGTTTATTGTCAGACATCCTCTCTGGGAGAACGAAGCACTGCCCACAGGACTTCACCAGGACAGGAAACAGGGAGCTCATCCCTGACCTCCCCTGGACTCCATTTTTTTTGTCTTTGATGATTTAAATTTTCACCATTTTGTTGTAATAAACAATAGTTGAGAAGAGAACGCCTTTTCTGAGCTCTGAGGGTTCTTTTAGTGACTCATTGGGCCTGAAGGGACCTCCTGACCTTTGAGGTTGATATGGTTTTAGCCTCATTTTCACTCCCCTCAGGCAGAGAAGTTGTCTTGTCCAGATCACCGAGAGCCCACTGTACTGTCCACGACGCACGGAAACGTCCTTGGTTTTGTTTTTCAACCCTCTGCCATCAAGTCCCTACCGACTCATAGCAAACCCACATAGGGTTTCAGAGACTGTAAATCCATATGGGAATAGCCGGCCTCCGTTTTCCTTCCTTGGGGCAGCTTCCAGTGTGCGGTTCAATCCGAAGCCACAAGGCCACCAGGATTCCTTTTTAGGTTCCTAACCGGTTCTTGAGTTTCGATTTCTTCAGACGAGGCGTCATCAGACCCTTGACAATTTTTAGGAGGGCAATCCTCTCGCCGGGCCCCATGCTCCGAATCCACCTCCTCAGTTTTCCAAAAGCCACCTTTGAGTTTCACTTCAACCAAGGTGTTTCTCAGACTCAGGCACGTGATGATGTGCGAGATGTCGTAAGCACACAGATCTGTTCTTCAGTCGGCATCTACGACTCATCTAATTAGAACCGGTTGTAGTTGTCAGTGGATTGGCTCCAAATCACAGCGACCTTATGTAGAACAGAAGGAACCACATGCAACAGATGCCCAGACTACTGCTTGAGGTCAAACTCTGCGAGGAGCTTCAAGAACATGGGCCCTGGTACCGCGTGAGCATGCTCAGTTCTTGAGTAATGTTCTCATGTCCGTGAGAGTGTCTGTCCCTCATCATACCGTCTCTTCTTACAGAAGAGCTACCTGAGGCTCTGGAATGCTCCAGAATGAGCAGAAACCAGCAGACTGCATCCTGAGCCACATATGTAGGAGATACCTTTCCTTGAAGGCTCCACTGGCAGCTGAGCAGAGAGGGTGATGGAAAAGGAGTCATGAACTCCACAGACCTGGTGGGCAGCCCAGACAGGACCTCTGGGGTCAGGGATACCTGATCTTCTGAATGCGGCAGTCCTTCCCGCTCAGCACACTGCCCAGCAGCTCCATCACAGGGTCCTGGAACTGGTTACCGTCCATCCTGTCCAAGAAGATCAAGTGTCAGCCAGTGGTACTCCCTCCGATGGGCAGGGTGAGAGGAGACCACTAGCTATGGGACTGGCCTCAGGGTAGAGGAGAAGGCCTGAATCCCAGGGCTCTAGTCAGCCAGGCTGGGGACCTTATACCTCCCCCCCCCCCCCGACGCCCTACTGTGTGGTTCAGCACACCCACGATACTCAAACTTTCCCCATGGAGGGCGCATTCAGAGCTCAGAAGCTGTGAGCCCTGGGGCTCCTGCCCAGGGCAGGGTCCACCCCTGTGTGGCACTTTCCTCGGTCTTCTCCTCCTGGGGACACACAGTTCCAGGTCCCAGGACCCTCGTCCTACAGGTGGAGGTCTTGAGCAAGGGGGTGGAGGATGGGTCCCAGGTGGCGTGGCTGGAGATAGGGGGTCCAGCCTTGGGTGGTCCAGGGTATAGTGGGGTGGTCCAGGGCACAAGTCAGGTGGGGGTGGAAATGGCTGCAGAGCGCCCCCTCTCCCATGCCCACCTGAGACTCTGGCAGTACAGCAGTTGGGGCAGCAGGCTCTGGAGCACAGCCTGGCTGAGGCACAGAGACAGGTTGGCCTCCTGGGCGCAGGCGTCCGACACCTGCAGCAGGTAGGCCAGGGCGGCGCGGTGTGCGGGGCTGGTCAAGCCGGCCAGGTCCCCCCGCTCCACGGCCTCCTCCACGCCGCGGGCCAGCTCGGTGTGCTGCAGCTCATGCAGGCAGCGCAGGATGTTGACTGCCCGGGCGCTGATGGCTGCCTGGGGGGCCAGGCAGGCCTGCAGGAGACCGGCCACCTGCACCCGGTAGCCCTGGTGCTCGCCAGCCACCAGCAGGGAGCCAGCCAGCAGGGCGTTGACCCTGGGGGACAGGAGGCCGGAGAGGAAGCGCAGGAACACGTCCAGCCTGCCGTCCTCGGCCTGCACAGCCCGCTGAGCCGCATTCCGGAAATGCGTCAGGAAGCCCAGGCGCGGCCAAGACAAGCCGCTCTCCGTGAAGAGGTCAAAGATGGCCCTTTTGGAGGCTCCATAGTAATAGGCAGCTGCCACAAATTCCTGCAGGGACAGGTGGCAGAAGCAGTAGGTGGCCAAGGAGCCTGGCGTTTCCTCCTGCCGCAGGAAACCCCCACCCAGGGCACCCTGCAGCAGGCCCAGGTCCACCCCGAAGGCCTTCAGGTCCTGCTCATAGAACACATACTTCTTCTTGACCAGCCCGTGAAAAGCCAGCCGGCCCAGGGTCCCCACCATCCTGCGGTCCCCCTGGGCCACCTGCTCGATGCGTGGGCTCACCTTGCCCTTGTCCTGCCCCTCCCCACTGAGTCCCATCCTGAAGTACCAGGAGTAAAGCTCACTCAGGGTCCTCGGGGGCGAAGGCTTGGTGTCCGGGGCTCCCCGCCTATGGCGGTACAGGTGGCCCAGAGCTGACCCCGTGAGCCGGCAGAAGGCAGGCACAGTGCACATGAGGTACAGAGCCCTGTGGGCCTGCACTTGGGCCAGGACCCAGCCCGCGAGGCCCTGGTCCTCCGGGAACATCTGCCCCAAACACGCCTCGATCTCTTCCTGGTTGAAGCCCCGGATTTCCGTCATCCGGTCCACCAGGCCGCCCGGGATCTGACCAGCTGAGTTGGGGCGGGAGGTGACCCAGACAGAGACTCCTGGAAAGAGATTGCCCCGGATGATGTTGGTGATGAGGCTGTCCACCGGGATCTCTTTCCTGGGGTCTGTGTAGGCTGCAGAGTTGGAGAAATCCAGGGGTGTCTTGCTCTCATCCAGGCCGTCCAGAATCAGGAGGGTCCTGGCCGGGGCCTCCACTGCCAGGCTGGGGTCCCCGAAGTGCGGGAAGGCAGAGCAGACCAGCCTGTAGGCTGACAGCTTCTCGTGAGCGTTCAGCTCCCGGAAGGTCAGTGGCAGCACCAGCGAGAAGTCCTTGGCCAGCTGCCCTCGGGCCCAGAGATGGACGAAGTGCCGCACCAGGGTGCTCTTGCCCATGCCAGCCACCCCGACTGTGATGGAGACGCGGGGTGGGACGGAGACCCGGGACAGGGACAGGAAGAGCCCGTCCAGGGCAATGGTCCTGGCGGTGCGCCCGGCCCCACGCGTGGCCTCCACCTGGGTGAAGTCATGCTCCCGTAGCTGCAGGTCAGTCAAGCCGTCCACCAGCAGGAGGCTGGTCAGCCTGGACGGGGGCTCGCTCAGCTCTGCCTCAGCTCCCCACCGGCTCATCAGGGCTTCCTGGTGCTGCCGGAGCCTTGAGTCTGCAGGACAGAGGCCCCAGGAGGGCAGGGAGATGGGGGTGATGGCACAGGCAGAGGATCCAGGGAGAGGCCCCTTCTGCTACCCGGGCCCATCCTACCATTGCTGAGGGACTCCGGTGGGGGGTCCGTTGGCCTGTCCGAGGTTTGCAGGGTCAGAGTCCCCTTCCCTGCCAGCAGGTCCATGAAGGCCTTCACCTGCTCGGCCGGGGAGCCACCACCATGTCCTGGGCCAGCCTTCCCATCCACCTGCACCTGCTGCTTCCGCATGCAACCTGGGACCTCCACCAGGAACTGCAGACAGAGGACCCGGCCCTGCTGTCTGCCAGGCTGCCTGCCCAGCCACCCTCCACCTGGGGCTCAGCAGGGAGCCCGCTTTCCTTTTCCCCAGCCTGAAGCCCCCACATCCATCCAGAGTCTTTGCCCCACCTTCCTGGGCAATGAGAACGGTCCCATCCTAGGAGTGCCTCAGGTGCAGGGGCCACGTGGGTGACAACCAGCCTCTTACCAGCAGTGTGGCTCCAGGCAGACTTCTGAGGCTCCCTGTGCCACCACGACCTCATGGGTGGCCTGGAAGTGGGCGTGCCGTGGATCGAGGAGTTGGGAGGTGGGACACTTTGTTCCCCAGTGGCTCCTGGAAGCTGAGGGAGGCAGTGATGCTGAGAGGCAAAACCTGGGAGCCCACCCTGACCAAAGCTGCCTCCTAGCCCAGGACCTAGCCCTCTCATTGCTCTAGCCCCAGCCCCTCCTCACCTGGTGTGTAGCGGGAAGGACCTACAGCCAAAGCAGCCGGCCCTCCAGCAGGGCCAGGGGTCATGGGGCAGTGGCCGGAGTCCTCTCACCCATGGTTCTAGAGAAAGAACACCATAAAGTGAGGTGGGGCCACGGGCCGCACTTGCCTCCTGGCTCACCAACTGACCACGTGCTGCTTACGTTCCAATCCCCTCTAGTTAATTCTTGGGTCTTTTCAGGGTCCAGGGGCTGCAGAGAAGGGTAGCGGTCTGTCTTCCTCCCTCCCTTGCGTTGTCCCGGGGAGCTTTGCTCCGTGTTAGGGCACTGCCCAGGCCTCAGGGTGCTGTGGGAAGCAGCACACAGAACTCCTTGCCTTAGTCTGCCAGCCTCAGGGAGAATCACCCCCTCGCTGCCACGACATGTTTGAATCGGGATTCTTCCCTCTTGGGGATGTTTCCTTTGGCACCTCACTTTCTCCCCTTTTTAGTTTAGTTTTGTCTTGATGCGGCCCCTCATTTTCTATTGTTACACGAATATGTTTATGACCAAGAAGAACTGATGGGTTTGAATGACGGTGCTCGTGACGATTTTGAAAGTACCCTGGAATCCAGAACAAAAGGTCAGATCCATGTGAATGAGGGGGTCACAGAGTGCAGACCCAAAGCCTATCTGCAGACAAATGAAATGGACATTACCTTATAGCACTGATGAAACATACAACTTTCCTCTAGTTCTTTAATGCTTCCTCCCCCCACTATCATGGCCCTAATTCTACCTTAAAAATCTGGCTAGACCAGATCATGGACATGGGTACAGATAAGAGATCTCAACACAAGGAATCCAGGACAGATAAACCCCTCAGGACCAATAATGAGAGTAGCCATACCAGAAAGGTGAGGGGAAGGTGGGGGAAGAAAGAGGGAACTGATCACAATGATCTACATATACTCCCCTCCCAGGGAACAGACAACAGAAAAATGGGTGAATACATGAAAAAAATAAGAATTTCTAAATTATCAAGGGTGAGGGAGGGAGGGGGGAAAATGAGGAGCTGATACTAAGGGCTCAAGTAGAAAGAAAATGTTTTGAAAATGATGATGGCAGTACATGTGCAAATGTGCTTGACACGATGGATAGATGGATGGAGTGTGATACGAGTTGTACAAGCTCCCAATAAAATTATTTTTTAAAAGAGAGAAAGAAAGAAAGTACCATGTACTGGCAGAGAACAAACAAATGCCTTGGGAGAAGCTGAGGATTCTAAAACAAGGAAACCAACCACACTCACGGCCATCCAGAGTAGAACTGCCCCTGTGGGTTTCTTCGGCTGCAGATCTTTCTGGGTGCAGAAAGCTTCCTTGTTATCCCACGGAACGCCTGGGGGTTCCCGACTGAGCTTTCAGCTAGCAGCCGAGTATGGAACCCACTACCCAAGCAGGGCTGCTTGGAGTGATCATGTGACCTGGAAGACACGAAAGCAGGGACTCAAACAGACCCTCATGCATCAATGTCCATCGCAGTATTTATTCACAAAAGTCAAGTGGTGGGCATGACCCAAGTGCCCATCCAGAGAGGGTGGAGAATCACAATCCAGACCCTGGAGTTCTAGTCAGTCATAAGGAGAAACAAAGCCCTGATAGATGGACGATATGCGGACGAACCTTGGAAAATGATATGGAGTGAACTGAGTCAGTGACAAAAAGACAAGTAGTGTGTGGTCCCACCTCTGTGAAATAGCTAGAATCGGCATATGTATAGAGCCCCCGAGGAAACGTACAGCCAGAATGCTCCTGGGACATGAGAGGTGGCTAGACTTCGTTTCAGATACTTTGGACTTGTCGGAAGAGGCCAGTCCCTGGAGAAGGGCCATCACCTGTGCTTGGTAAAGTGGAAGGTCAGTGAGAGAGAAAGAGCCTCAACTAGATGGGTGGACGCAGCAGCTTCAACAATGGGCTCAAACAACGACAGTTGTGAAGGTAACTCATGCTATGGGTCACCGTGAGCTGGAACCACCTGGACAGGACCTAGCAACATGGCAGGGTTGTGTGGAGTTTCTGCGGTGGGTGAGGTGAAATGCCGTGGGGTGGATTTTGACTCTCAGTGAGCCGACAGGACAGAGTAGATCTGCTCCGTGGTGTTTCCGAGGCTGTCAATCTTGATGGAAGCAGGCAGCCCCACCTTTGTCCCATGGAGTGGCTGGTGGGTTAGAATCGCTGCTTCAGAGACCCCTCTGCGCAGCACAAGGAGTCTAGCGAATGCCGTCGGGTCACGTATGTTACACAAAAAAATTCATTGTATAGACACGAGGCTTCAAAAAGTTGATGGGAAAATGGACTGGTGGGATTATGGAATTTTCCCATGAACGTTTTAAAATCCCCCGGCAGTTTCACCACGATCTTAAAGAAAACAAAACAAAACGAAAACCTAGCCCCTCTTCAGAAACTCATCTGCATGCCAGGCCCCAGAAACCATTTCAACGCTCTGCACATGTGGCATTCAGGGACATAGGTTACATCCGTAGGTTGTACCACCTGTCTCGATATCCTTTTCCAAATCGTTTCCCGCCATTACCACCAGCTCCCTCCGCTGAGCTTCTCACCTCCCCTGTCAAGTGGCTGCTGTCAGTTTGGTCTCAGAGAGCAAGTTCTTTACAAAGGCAGGTTGCCCAAGGTGGGGATGCTTTTCTACTGAAGTTAAATCATTGTTTGGTTTAAAGATGACTTTAAGAGATAGTTGCTTTATGGTTTAAAGACTTCTTCAGGGCAGTGATTTCCGAGGAGGGAAAGTGTCCCCCAGACTCCACCACGATGCCACAGAGTCTGAATTCCATGGGCATTTGATGCTCTGTTTCACATTTCCCCCATAGAACCAATGTGGACCGATTATAAAGTTCCCTGGGTAAGTCTAATGCGCGACTGGGACAGAGACCCCCTGGACCCGAGATACATAAGTATGGGGGAAGAGCTGGGAGCCTTGTCTCTTTGTGATGCGATCACACTGTAAGATTAGAGGCCCATCTCTCTTGCCTCAGGCCTACCGTTGTCAGATTTAGCCAATTAAAACACAGGATGCCAGGTTAAATTGTAATTGCAGTCAAGCAACAAATGAGATTAAAAAAATAAAATTAACATATCCCATGTACATTTTATGACATACTAAAATCAAATCAACAACAAAAAAGCTGTTTATCTGCAAGTCTAATTTATTGAGTGTCCTGTATTTTAGCAGGCACCCACATTCAGTGACACATCCCACCCCACAACCTAGCTTTCACCCGCAGACACCTTCTCCCAACAAGCAGCTCAGAAGGACCCCCATGGGCTGATCCCTTCCTTTGACTTCCCACAGGGCCAGACATCACCTGATGCTGACAAGACACCAGGGGTAAGGGTATCCCCATCGAGGACCAGACCCCGTCACCTCTGTGGACAGACTTACAGACAGACTCCAGACCAGGTCCTCCCACAGACCAATGAGTGGGGTGAAGCAAGCTGAACAGGGCCATGGGCACAATGTGGCCCCCTGCAAGCCCAGCTTACAGAGGGGAAGATTGAGGCTGGTGGCCAGAAAGGGGTCCTAGTGCCATCTTTTTTCATACCTTGCTGCAGGTGGGGCTTGCTGGGACTCTGCGGGAGGGTAAACCCCAGAGTCCCTGTTGAGTATCCAGGTTTCTGCCTCAGCCCTGGGAAAGACTTGATTTAATCATTGTTTCTGCCAACAGGAAGGGCTCCTGGTCTTACCCCTACCCCTCCCAGGGGCTCAGCTAGTGGGCAGCTCCTGCTTAGTCATCTGCTGCGTGGGGATGCCATGGGGTTGTCTCTCACTCCAGGGCCAGAATGAAGACTCAGCACTGGCAAGTGGCCCCTGTGCCACATCCGGCTGACCACTTGACCACCTGAGATCAAGCGACCTTCTTAAAGGCAAGTGGAGAGAGTGTCTGCCAGAGTCGAGTCACTGCTCCCTACTGCATGGACCCTGGGCTTCAAGGAGGGGCAGAGGAAGGAGGTGTCCAGGCAGCAGACTGGCCTGGGTAATGGTCCAGGCTCCTGGGAGGGGCCAGGAACTTTGGGAAGAGGACACCTGGGTAATTGCATTTCAGTTTGTCCTCATCCTTCCTGGTCTGCATCTCGGGGAGACTTGGGGTTGCACGCCTAACAGCAAGGAGCAGGGGGCGGGCATGCTACCCAGCTGGCCTCTCCCAGCCTGTGCCCCCTGGTCTCCCTCTGATTTATAAGCGTGGGGGTGGGGAGGTGGGGGGACTGAAGCACAAAGAAGTTGGGTCTTGTGCTTGGGGCCCGGCGGGGCTGGGAAGGGCTGGCTGCCGAGCAAAGTCTAACCACTAGACAAAACTGCCCTCAGATCTTTCCTCTGGTCCTCTCTCTGGGTGCGGAGGCACGGGGTCAGTCTCTAGGCTCCCCCTGGGCCCCTGTCCTGTCTGTGTAGTCCATGCCGAGAGCTCACACAGCCAGGATGTAGGGTGGCGTCTCCCCAGCTGCCTGGCCTAACCCCAGATGGCACCGCCCCTGCAGCTGGCTGTGCCCTCTCCCTTTCCCGCTTTGTGCGCCGGCTGCCTGGGCTTCACTCACCAGAGTCCAGTCCGCTCCAGGGAGGTCCAGGGTGGGGCTCAGCCCGGCTCCTCAGGGAGATGCTGGTGGTGAAGGCAGGGATGCCGGAGATTATGTGCCAGGTGTCCTCAGGTGTGTCTACTGCCAGCCTGCAGCCTGGCCCCAGGGATTGGTGACACTAGCTGACCCTGTGGGCCCACCGGTGATGTGGCCCGGCTCCAATCCCCACGGACGGTGGCAGCGGTGGCGTGTGCTCCTCTTCCTGTGAGGGGCCACCTCCACCTTCCTTCCTGTCTCATTTCAAAAGCCAACAGCCTCTCGACAAATCAGTGAGCTGAGGCTGCCGCCCGCCCGTCAGAGGAGTGACAATGGGGTCTTGTCCCAGGACCTGCTGCTCTTAAAAGAGATGTGCGAGCTGCTGATAGCCAGCCCTCTCCACCTGCCCAAAGGGACAGTCGTGGCCATCAGGAGGTGATAGTCTGCTTTTCGGTTCTTAGGTGATGTACAAGGGGTGACCTCAAGTACTCTCCCCCTGCCCCCAGCCCCACTTGCCTTTCTCTGCCCCCACCAGCCCCTCTAAAGCGGCAAAGCCCTGTGCTTGGTTCTCCTGCCCTCTGAGAGGATGAACAGAAGGTGGCCACTCAGGGCCCTGAAAGATAGATCTTGGTGGGTAGTGCGCATGACAGGGAAGAGGTCGTGGGGACACACAGGACAGAGTGGACAAGCAGGCTCACGGTCGAGAAGAGGTCGTGGGGACATACAGGTCAGAGTGGACAAGCAGGCGCACAGCTGAGTGAGGGATTGTGAGAGCCAGGTAACAAGACACCGTGAGGCCTGCCTTTTCTTCAGCCTACAGGATGGAGCCCCTGACGGTGTAGGGCAGCAGAGGTGTGTTCAGATGGGCACACGTGAGGGGGGGAGTGGAGCGGGGGTGTCACTGAGCCCCTGGAACAGGACTCTGCTGCGGCAGGCACAGCGCAGTTCCAGGATGCAGCCTTGGGGGCTGGGGCTTGGCCGCCCACAGGATGCTGGAAACCGCAGGGGCTGTGGGTGTCTGTCACTGAAGCAGGCGCCATTGTGGCCTCTCCACCCCCACTATGGTCACAGCCTCCAATGCGGGGGGGGGGGGGGTGGTCTTCAGACACCCCAGAATTCCACACCCCTTGGCCTCCCCAGAGACCTTCTACAGTCCAGATAGAAGGGGCCAGGGGCCTTGTTCTTCCAGGATCTCCAGGGGCAGCGGGGAAGGGAGGGGGGGCTGAGCAGGGAAGGGGGGCTCTTCCGGGATCTCCGGAGGGATTGTGTAGCTGAGGGCATGTCCAAGCTCTCCTAGGGGTATGTGTTGTTGAGGGGGTCCCTAGCTGCTCCTATGAGTGTTGGGGTGGGGGATGAGTCTCCAGGCTGTTGGGCGGGGCGTTATGGGGAGGCTTTCGTAGTCTCTCCTGGAGGGGGGATTGTGTGAGGGAGGAGTCTCTATAGATTCTCCTGGGGGGCTGTGTATGCATGAGCATGTGTGTGTACGTGTGGCTCTCCTGGGGGGGTTGTGTGTATGCCTGGAGGGGGTGGGCACAGGTTCTCATGTGCTCCTGGGAGGGTTGGGAGGGGGGGTTCTCATGCTCCCCTGGGGAAGTTGTGAGGGGGCAGTCCCCCAGGCCTGCCGAGGGAGTTTGTGTGCATGTGGGGGGCTCTCCTGCTCTCCTGGGGGCGTTGTCAGCAGGACACCCAGTCCTTTCTGCCTTAGGTGGGGCCTTCAGGGCTAAGCAGGGCCCTGAGCTTGCCTATGGCCCTGAGTGGTCATGGTGGCCAGGCCACGCCCCAGGCTCACAGGAAGTGGGACAGACCCGAGGTCGCCTTAGTGCAGGCAGCACACTGCTGGCTGATCAGCTATAACCACGTCATGCCCCTCCCCTCGGGCCCACCTGCACCAGCGTGACCGGGGCCCCAGCTCCTTTGTAAACCCCATCAGGCAGACGGAGTGTGGTCACCGTGTCGGGCCTTGCTCATTTCCCGGAAGGGCCAGCTCACTCTCTCCAGGAACTGTGTTCTAGCCCTGGCGTGTACCAGGGGCATGGGACACGGTGGAGGGGTTCAAGAAAAGGGGCAGCTCTTTGCTGAGGTTCAGGGGGTCACTAGCTACCCACTGCTGCCACCCTTCAAGGCCTGATTTGGTGTCCCATTTTCAGCTCTCTCACCATGCCAATTCTCCCTGAGCCCGGGCACTGCCATACTGAGTCCCCATACCTTAAAGCAATGGTTCTCAACCTGTGGGTCATGACCCCTTTGGGGGGTTAAATGACCCTTTCACAGGGGTCCCCGATTCATAACAGTAGCAATGAAAATAATTTCATGGTTGGGGGTCCCCACCACATGAGGAACTGTATGAAAGGGTCGTGGCATTGGGAAGGTGGAGAACCACTGCCAAGGATGGTGTGCTCCCCAAATGCACTCCTTCAAGGGTCAAAGTGAGTCTGGGGTCCCCTACCTCCCCAAACAGCTCACCCTGAATTCGAGAAGCCAGGCTTCCTCCCGAGGGCCACCTTCCCTCCCACCAGCGCCCCGGCGGTGACTGGGAGGGGCTTTGAAAAGTTGGTGGAAAAGTAAAATAGAAAGCTAATGAAATTCGTCCAGGAACTTTTTGAAGTGCCACTCTCCCCCCAGCCCCCACAAAATGAGGTCTCTGTAGCGAGGCAGGTTAAGGAAACTCCATCTCCACCCCCGACCCAGCTAGACCCCATCTGATGCCTTTGGATGATGACTTCAGAGGCACAATGAAAGGGCCAGGGGCAGATCTGTCTCTGGAAGACAGCCGTGTGGACATAGGAGCCTGCAGGAACAGCCCCCCACCAACCAACTTCTGCAGACAGATGCAGGGCCCGTGTCCCCTCTGACCGTCCCGGAGCCAGGCACCTCTGAGGGATTCTGACAAAGCCTTTTTATTGCACTTCATACAAAACACGGCGCAGACACAGGCAGCGATGACATACGGACGGAGTGAAGCCAGCTGCCTCCTGCGGGCACTGAGGAAGGCAGAGCCGGTCCTGAGGGCAGTGCCCTCTTGGGGTCCAGCCTGAGGCCGGCGGGTGACGACGATGGTTGTGGGGTGGGTGGGCGTTCGGCTGCCGGGCAGTGGGATGGTGGTGCAAGGACACGTGCAGCCGGCGGCACACATGGTGGTGCTGGTTAAAGGCCCGGGCCGGTGGGCGCTGCCACCTTGGGGAGTGGGGCTCAGGGAAGGTCTGGCCTGGGCCCTGGGGGTCAGAGCGGAGTGCACCCCTCAGTCCTGCCCGTGCTTCTTCTTGCTCACTGGCCGCCGCCTCTTCTGTTCCAGTCGCTCCTTCCTGGCGGCGGCCGTGGTGAAGGTGACACACTGGGAGTCCAGGAAGTCCAGCAGCTTGCTGGTGGCCACACGGATGCCGCTCTGCCTCAGCTCCGCCTGCAGCTCGGCCAGCTCCAAGGGCTGGTACAGCAGCACCCTCCGGTACAGGGCCGGCTGGGAGCGGATGTAGCGCCACACGGCCTCCTGCGTGTCAGCCGCCCGCAAGGCCACCTGCGAGGCCAGGACACCCTCCTCACCCTCGTCGGCCCCTCCGGACTCAAGGGCTGCTCCAAACTCACCGCAGGCGGAGCTGGAAAAACACCCAGTCAACCGCAATTAGTGAAAAACCTGAGCCCGCCAGGCCCACTCAACCCGCTCACCCACCATGCCTGAAGGTACGCGACCATGAGATTCTGGAAGGCAGCCATGTGTCCCCATGTCTAGTGTGGGGCAGGGACAGTGCCCAGGGAGTCGCCTGTTCTCCCAGGCAGTCTAGCTCACGGCCCAGTCACACCCTCAATGGTCTCCACCAGCAACTGGATGTCATCGTGAAGACACTTTGGGCAGCCCCCTCAAGGACCTGGGAGGGTCTTACAGACTGAGGGGCCCAAAGACAAGCAGTGGGTGGGAGGGGAGGTGGCCTGCCTGCCTACATCTCCTATGGCTTCAAACTCAGGGGCAGTCATATAGCTCGCTACCTCAGTCTCAGCACCACCACCCCCCTCCCCGGCTCAGAGGACCTGCGTGCCCAGCCACTGACCTCTGTGAGCCCCAGGACCCATCACTGCTGACCACCGAAGTGGTTGCAGATTCCTGGGAGGCAGGGAGCTGGCCATCGTCATTTGGACCCAGGGCATCCTCCTCAGCTGGTGGCCTGGGCAGGGCTGGGGGGGCTTCCACAGGCTGCTTCCTTCTGCGCCGAGGGCTCGTGACCTCAGTGGGTCCCTTGGCCCTTTGGGTGATGTAGCCAGTGGTCACTTTTGGTGGTGGGTGGCCTCCTGACCTTGAGGTCTTAGAGGTCTCGGCAGTGGTCTGCGTCAGGGGCACCTGTGAGGATGGAATCTCGTCGTCCGAGTCAGACTCAAGGGTCTGGTGAGTGTACTGGAATATCTCCTTCAGCTTCAGAACCATCTGGCGTTTGGGCAGAGGGCGGACTCCAAACCTAAATCAGGAAGCAGGGGACACTCACCCACTGAAGCCACACACTCTCTACACGGGCACTCACCCACGCTCACACACCATGCCAGAAGGCACTCAGCCACGCTCACACTCATTACCAGTAAGTACACAACCAGTTTGGACTCTACACTGAGATTCATCTACACTCATTCTAACCTGCTCAGCCACAGCCATGCTCTACACTGGGGCTCAGCCACGCTCACCTTCCACCGCAGCCCTTAGCCCCCCGCTGTTCACTCCTCGCCTGCACTGAACCACATGCCCTCTCTCGGCTGGCATGCAGCCACCTGCTGCTCTGCATACTCCAAGCACTTCCCACGCTGTGGCAAAGAGCAACGGGTGACCAGCTCCTCCAACAAATGGCTTGGTGCTGGAGTCTGGCTTCAGTGAGCATGCACAGGCCCGGGCCCCTCCTAGCTGCCTAAGGCGGTGACTGAAGAGTAAGGCAGAGGGGCATTCTCACTTCGCTCTGAGCAGTGGCAGGGGGCCAGGTTCCCCTGGTCTAGGCGGAAGGGCAGCATTCACTGGGATGTGACGGCGGTCGGTTTTGAGAGTCAGGTCTCCTGACTTATGTTGGTAATCATAATCTGTAATCATGGACAGGAGACCAGTCGCCTGGGAGGTAACCAAGGGCTCTCTTCTCTTAGTTTCTCAGGCCTACATCCTTTGGGGAACAACATGTGGAGTGGGCACGGGATCCCGGGCACCCAGGACTCTGCCTCCTCCCTAGTGGGCCCCACCACCGGAGTGGGCTGAGTAGTCAGTCACATCCAGCTGGGAAAGCAGGCTGGGCCTGCTCCCGAGAGACCGACCTGGTGGGACGGTTCCGCCGCCGTGAGGCCTGGCACGAGGGGAAAGAGCCCCGTGGGAGCCAAGCACACTGACCTGTCCAGCTCTTTCTTCAGCACTGGGGTCTCCAAAATGGAATACCGTGGCATTGGTGTGATGGGTACTTTGGGAGGCAAGTTCTTCTTCCGACGGGCACCTTCTGTGTAGAACGGAAGAAACACATGGCTCAGCGTGCGGGGCCTGCCTGGAAGACCAGCAACTGCCAGCGTGGTCTACAGAGGCGGCGAGTCCCTGCCCTCTCACAGTATGTGTTTGGGCACGCCACGAGGACCGTGCCCACGGATGCAGTGCCCATGGCCCTCCTAGTGCACTTGACCAGAGCTCTGGCAAGCTTAGCACTGGTCTCATGCGGTGACAGCACGGATATCTCCCATGGTGCCAGAGAAGTCAGCTTTTTTTTTTTTTAACAATTCATTAATAAGTCAAAACCAATAACTCAACTGAAAAATGGAGAATAGAATGTTCCAGAGATGACAGGCAAACAGCCAATAGGCACAGGGAAAAAAAAGCCACGTCGGTAGCCACTTGGGAAAAAACCAAGCAAAGGAGATGCTGCTTTGGTGGTGCCGGCAGGCAAGCTCGGGTCTGCTTGACCTCAAGCCCACCATGCGCTCCCTGTAAGGACTGACAGCCGCAGAAACCCTCCATGGCGGCACCGGCGGTGGGTCCACTCGAGCAGTGGATGCGGCCACACACGAAACCTGTTGTTGCCGTGTCGCCGTGCTGGTTCAGAGTCGCCATGCTGGTTCAGATGGCTCTCCTCGCCCCAGAGGCGGGTTGTCAGGCCTGAGCAGCTACTGGCGGGCGTGAGCTACCGATTTCTCGGTGCTCGGCTGAGCGTTTTAACCACTGCGCCCCCTGGCCTTCTCTCACACCCACTCGGCTTATTTCCAGCAAGCCAGTCCCCACTCCGAGTCGGCCCCCACAAGGCAGGAGAGCACTGCCCCCTGGGCTCCTGAGGCTGGCACTCTGCGGGCGCAGGACGCGGCTCGCAGCGCAAAGGCGGCCATTAGGGCACTGTAACGTGGCAGTGAGCACAGCAGCCCTGTTCAGAACAACCAGAAAGTAGACCCAGCCAAGCATGCCTCAGTGCACCAACGGAGAGGCAAAACCGGTTCCGTCCACCCAAAGGAGCTGTTGTTTTTAGTTGGACTATTTAGTGTTGTTCTTATTTTTAAAATGTCTCTTTCAGTTTTCACAGCTCATGGCTCCATCCTCCTTGCCGTCACTGACCAAACACACCCGTGACCTCAAGTGGATTCTGACTCTCAGCGACCCTCTAGCACAGGGCAGGACTTGCTGGGGATGTCTTTACTTGCAGTTAGCAGCCCAATCTTAAAGCACGCCGCCACGGGGGCCCTTTAAAGAAACAAGGTGGTGGTGGTGTCAGGTGCCAGCAAGTCAGCTGTGACTCACAGCGACCGTGTCCCACGCCATCCTCACAACGGCTCCGTGTGTGAGAGCCCATCAGCCCCCGTGTCCGCCTGTGTCATCACGGGTCTTCCTTGTCGCCACCTCTCCACTTTCCCCAGCCGATGCCTCCCGGAGGCCCCAGAAAGGAATGAAGTTCTCACAGCTGCTCAAAGGGGGGAGGCAATGGTCTGCCAAGTGAACGTGAACATGAACCCGCCAATCCGTGGACACAGGGACACAGGACTGATGACCGTACTTCCTGCGTGACGTGCCCAAGTGAACAACATGCTTATGCCTACCGCGCTCACAGGAAGCTCACGTGTGAGGGGAATATGCAGTCGGCAGAAAACAAAACCCAACAACCCAGAACACAGACCCACAAAACAAAAACTCATGGTGCACATGTTCTTTGCACAAACTTACCATAGTCATTGTGGGATGGAGATGGGGTGGAGCGGGGAGGAGTGATTGTTTAAGGGGTACAAGCTCCTTTTGGGGAATGATAAAAATGCTCTAGAATTAGTGGTAAGAGTTGCACAACACTGAATATTCAAGGGGTAAGTTGTATGGTGTGTGAATTCTATCTCAGTAAAACTATGATTAAAAAAAAAACTAAATCAGTTATTTTTAAAGGTAACTGGGAAGTTCAGGGATTGGTCTTTAACTTATTTTTAGGATCACAAAACCATGTAAGGAAGACTCAGTTTCCCAAACTGTCAATCTCCAAGGGAGTATGCAGCCCTGTCTTTCTCCCATGGAGTGGCTGGTAGCTTTGAACTGTTGACCTTGTGGTCAGTAGGCCAATGAGTAACCACTAAGCCAACAGGGCTCCTGGAAAATGCCTTGAATTCGTGGTGGAACTGCCATTTGCAGGCCCCTTGAAGTCCACCTCAGCCCCCAGATGGGGGGAAGGAGCCCTAAGCTAAAGTTTTCAGGGCACCCCTGGGGTCTGGTTAGAAATGCAAATGCGCCTTCTGCCCTGACCTACCCAGAGAGACTGGGGTGAGCCCGCGAGCTCAAGGCCCCTCACACATGTGGCTCTAGCCACAGACAGGGCCTCAGGTTCCCTTCAACCCCGCTCCCCCGGCCAGCCTGAGAACAGGGCAGTGAGGAGCCCTAACTGGGGGTGAGGAGATGGGGGAGAAGGGGGGGGCGTCTTTCTTTCCTTCTCCCTTGATGCCAGAAGCCAAGGTTAAAGGGAGCTGTGGTTCGCCCTTTCCCGTGAGCTGTGCTCCTGAGTGTCTGCTCTGCTGAAGGACGGGTCCCAGCTGGACCTGCTCACAGAGGAATGAGGGCGACTGCAGGGCCTGCCCTGGCTCCACACCCTCGCCCGACCACATTTTACAAAATGAGGGTGAAACCCACGCCACACAAGAGGAAGCCTTCACAGTGGCCTTTAGGCAGTGCCACCCGGGTCTAGTTCCAGAACATTCCCTTCCCAGCAGCCACCACGGGCAGGCTCCACTCCTCCCCGACATCCACCAAGGGCTCCCTGTCTCTGAGGTAGGCATCCAGAAGGGGCCCCTGGTGCCAGGCTGCTCTCTCTCAGCTGGCTGCCCCCAGGGCCTCCACATGGGGCATGGTGCTTGGCTTCTCCTCACTTGGAGCGACACTTGGCCCTGCTCATCCCTTCAACTGCTGACCGGCACTGGGGTGGTGTCTACTTCCTGGCTGCTGTTTGCACTTCTGGGTGCACACCTAGGGCTGGCCCTGCTCATGTGGAGATCCAGTGGGGAAGTGCATGTCCCCGACCCCACAGGACACCTGAGGCCCTGACCATTGGCCAGGGTCTTGGCCTCTACGAGGAGGTTCGAATGGTGTTCTAGGTGGGGCCCACAGATGCCCAGGGGGCAGGCGTGTGCTTAGTGGGTGGCCCACTCATTGTGCCGAGGGCCTGTGTTTACCCCCACCCCTCACCGCGCACCTGCCCACCTGTTACTCACTGGGTGTCTCTGAGTCTCCTGGTTCCCCAGCGCAGGGGGTGCCCCGTCTCTGGGCTTGAGGAAGACCCCTTGGTGATGTCTCTCCGTCCCACTTGTCCCACAGCTCCGAATTCAGCCAGCTCAGCCTGCTAGCCCCGGGGGAGCTGGCCCCCGGGGACTGTTCAGGGGCTCCCCCTGGGTCAGGGCAGCTCCCTCGGATGGGAGTGGTGCTCAGGGGGCTGGGGAAGCTGCAGGTCTCGCTGGCCGGGGCCTCCTTTGGCCTGGGGCTGGGGCTGCTGGTGCTCAGGGGGCCTGTCCGCCCCAGGTTGAGGTGGTCAATGGGAGTCGGGGAGAGGGGCTCGGCAGTCCAGCTGTCACTGGGGGCAGGGAGCTCCTCTTCAGGCAGAGGGCTGCTATTTGCCTTCAGGGGGGCCACCCCCAGCTCATCATCACTGTCCTTGACTTCCACCACCTCACCCACAGGGGCCTGCCTCAGCCCAAGTGGCTTGGGCATCGAGTGTCGGCGACGTCTCCTCGGTGGGCAGGGGGAGAGACCCTGGTGGGGCTGAGACTGTTGACTGGCCGGGCTCCTGGCGGTGCCCCTCCCACCAGCAGAGCTCCCTGGGGAGGCAGGAAGGAGCCACGGCGGAGCAGTCTGGGGAACGAGGACTGGACGTGGCTCAGTGGCTTCCTTCTTGCCTGCAGCTGCAGCCCTGGGCTCCTGCACTGAAGTCCTGGAGTGCAGGCCTCGCGCCTGGGAGCAGTGGCGGCTCCTGCCGGCCAGTGGGGTGCCAGGCACCAGCCATGACCTGTCTGAGGTGCTGTCCTCCTCGGGACTGCTCTCCAGGTCACAGAAGAGCCTGCACCGCCCTCTGCTGCCCACAGACCCCCGGCTCCCGGATGGTGAGGGCATGCTGGCCCCCCGCCGCAGCTCGCCATCCTTCCCTGGTAGGCTTGGAGAACGCTCCAGGTCTGCGTCGATGTCAATGACGGAAAACAGCTCTGAAGACCTGGGGCTGACGTCCACCCCTTTCCCTTCCTCCAGAGAATCACTGGTCCCAGGTCTCTTTCCAGCCTGTGTCAGCTCCAGCTCCTCATCTGAATCCAGTAAGAGAATGACATCACTGTCCCTTCCCCCGGAGGGCGGGGCACCAGAGTCGGGCTGCGTGAGGTCAATGGATGTGGACATTTCTGGGGACACCGGGGCCGCTACACTTGTGCGCGCCCGCGTGTTGCTGCTTCTTCTGCCTCCACGGGGGCTTCGATCTGTGAGTGCCCGGGGGACGCCACTGCTCCGCCTCTGTTTGGATGGTAAGGCGGGGGACCTCTGGGAGACCGCCTTGGCAGCTGCACTCTGAGATCGGGGTGTTGACGGGAAGGAATCACCTGAGCGGTGAGCATGGCGGGGGGACCAGGGGGGACTCACACCCAGGGCGGGCTGTGGCACTGCAGGCTCCTGCTGGTGCATGGGGGAGCAGGGCGCCTCTGCCCCTTTCTGAATGACCGTCCCTTTCTGCTCCTCTGAGTCACTTGCTACCTGGGGAGGTGAAGAGTCTCCTTGAATGGATGAGAAGGGCTGTTCATAACCATAGTAACCGTCACTTGATTGCAGGCGGGAGTCTTCTCTCCTTCCTGCATGCAACCCACTGGAACAGCTAGAGGGGCTGGAGTACTCCGCAGTTTCCCTTCCGGCTTCATGTTTGGGGGTCTCAGAATCCTCTTCACTGTGGGGCTGCTGGAGCCGGGAGCCCGGGGCTGCTGACAGCCCCACACCTTCCCATCTAGCTAAGGGCTCCTCGCTTCCTTGCTTAGGCGATTCCTTGGGGCCTGCATCCTCCTCCAGCCGTGCTCCGACCAAGCAGTGGGTGCGGGCACACTCAGGAGCCAGACGCTCCCATTCGAGTTGGTCGGTGGTCTCATCTCTCTCTGCGGCTCTCTCTTCTCGGAGCAGCTTCCGCTGAGTAGCTGCAAATTCATAAATTTCTTCCATCTCGGCTTCATCCACATTTTCTCTGTCTTCTTCTGGGCCCTCGGGTTTCAACAGGGCCTCTGCTTCCTCTTCTTCCTCTACCCACACCGACCTCAAGACATCTTGGAAGGTGTCTGCTCTGCCCTCACAAGTCTCCTCTTCCTTCTCCCCGATGCCACTTGCTGCGCCTGTGGTGACAGGTGCTTGTTTGCACAGGTGGGCAAGCTCACTCAGGCCAAACCTGCAACACAGACACCTGGTCAGGAGCACAAAGAGGGCCAGGCTGGGGCCCCTTCCCTCCCCACCAGAGAGCATCCACCCTCATGGCCAGCAGCACCCCTGGCCTGCTGAATTCTAGAAACCAGAGACTGGTGATTCTGTCAGGCAGGGCTCATGAACTTCACTGCTGCTAGCCCAACAGGATGAACTCGGAGGGGTCTGGAGGTAAGGGTACGATGGTATAAACTGTGTCCCCTGAAATATGTGTGATAAATCCTAACCCCCCTATCTGGGTTAAGGAGAACTGGTGCAGTAAGAAGCCCAGGTGGAGCTGCTGGGTGAGTACTGGACTGCTAACCCCAAGGTCAGCAGTTCAAACCCACCAGCAGCTCCTCGGGAGGAAGATGAGGCTATTGGCTCCCATCAAGATTCATAGCTCCAGAAGCCTTCACGGGGTGCTGTGTGTCTGAATCAGCATGAGGGCAGTGGGGCCAGCCTGTCTTTGTTGGTAGGGCGTGTCTTTGGGCTGCCTCTTTTGAGACGGGAAGGAGCTACCCATGCAGGGAGCAGACACGGGGAGGAGAGAGGTGTCACGCCACGCGAGCAAGACCCTCCCCCAGAGCTGAGAGAGAGCTGTCCTCTAAAGCTGGTTCCCTTGACCGGGGCCCCTGGCCTCCTACGGAAGGAAGATGAGGCACAGTCTCTGGAACCTACAAGGTCACCAGGAGTTGGCGTGGACCCGATGGCAGTGAGTACGGAGTTTGAGTGGAGCCTCCTGAACTGTGGGAAAGCCCGAGTCTGTCTGCTGCAGCCACCATGGCGGTATTTCCTCCGTGTGCGCGAGGAGCCCGTGAGAAGGAAGCCGATGGGAGCAGCTGCCCGGCGAGGGTGTTCAGACACTGGACATACAGCAGCGCTGACTCCGCCTCCAGCAGTTGGTGGGAAAGAGGCCAGTGTACTGCCCTGCTGACGTGTGAGCACTGCTTCCACACCCCAAAGGCTGAACCCCAAAAGGACAAATCAAATGCAGTGCCATCGAGTGGGTGCTGGCTCACAGTGACCCTAGAGGACAGGGTAGGACTGCCCCCCGGGGGTTTCTGAGCCAGTTACTCTTTCTCCTGCAGAGTGGCTTATGGTTTTGAACTGCTGAACCTTCAGATTCCAACCCAACTCAACCACCAGGTGAAGCAAAGGTTTTACCCAAGGCTCAGGGGCCCTGCTAAGGGCCATCACTCATCACACATGGGGTGCAGACCAGACAGGGTCAGAAAGCTGAGCCTTCCAGGAGCTCCCGCCTCGTGGGACAACGCATGGGAAAGGACTGTGAGTGGGCTCTAACAGGGGACGTCCGTGGTGTGAGGGCGAGTGGCACTGAGACCCACCCTTCACTCCTGCCAGGGCCCCTGATGGCCAACAGAGGCACCCTGTCCACTACGTCATGCCTGGTCATAACTCAGGACTGGCCTGTGGCCATCCAGTCCATCCCGACTCCCAGCGACCCTGCAGAGCCGCACCACTGGGTCTCTGCGGCTGCCGTCTTTACTGAAGCCACTGCCTCATCGTTGTCCCATGGAGTGGCAGGTGGAGTCCAACCGCTGACCTCTTGGTGGGCAGCTGAGTGGACTCTGCCACCTGGGCCCCTTGACTTTGGATGGCCCAGCCTCAGCCTTCCTGCTGTACCCCCTCCTACTATCAACCTGCATGATGGGGATTCCGACTCACAGTGGCCCACCATGTGCAGTGCAGAAGGGCTCCACTCAGTTTCCGAGGGCAGACTACCAGGTCTGTCTACTGAGGGGCTGCTGGAGGTGGGTGGGTGAGTCCCCAAGGCCCCAACCTTTCAGCTGGGCATCAAGCACTTAGCTATTTGCCCTCCGAAGAACTCATCATCCCGAGTCCCGGTCAGTGAGTGCCAAGGGCTAGGCTGTCAGGAGGAGGGCGAGCTGACCTGAGGGCCAAGGGGCGCAGCATGGGGGCCAGGTGGGAGGGCACATCGGTGTCGGCAACATAGAGGTAGCGCAGGAAGTGGTGGGCCACCTCGGCACTGACGTCCCTCAGCAGGACACGATGGGTTCTCAGGTCCCCGTCTTCTACGGCCAAGAAACCGTCACTGTTTACCTATGGCGACACAGAACAGATAAGGCTTGTGGGGCACACAGGCATGACTTGGGGGCGATGGGAGGGAGGCCCAGGACCTCCTGACTTTCTCAAGTTCTCTCAACAAGCCGGGCGCAGGAACAGCATTTGCCAGGGCTGCCTTGCCGGCAGGCTAGGCTACAACACTGCAGCTGCCAACAGCAAATTAGGAATGGGTGCTCAAGAGCCCAGTTAGCTCCCGCAACAGATTGCTGGCAGGTGCGAGAACTTTCTGAGACACAGAGTGGGGTGGCGGTGGAGAGGAGCTCTGCCTTGACAGATCTCTAGAAAGCACTAGAACTTTCTGAGAGAGAGAGAGAAGCGCCCACTTGACAGATCTCTTGACAGGTCACAGAGTTTTCTGTGAGACAGAGAGAGGGTTAAATAGAGTAAGAGAGCAAAGAGGTCCCCTTGACACATCTCTGGAAGGCTGGTTCCTGCCAGCTTCTCAGTGTGGCCCTCAGGTCAAGTCATGCTAGAACCACGTCGGAGCAGAAAGAGCTCACTGAGGAGACAGTAGCCCTCTGCAAACAGGGAAACTTGAAGCATTCTGGGAAGAAGGGATTTCCACGGGACCGAACACAAAATCTGTTCTTACCCGACCCTGGTTCTTTCCCTCGCCTCACATGGCACGCCTGCGGGGACTCCCCAGGCAGCCGTAGCCAACAAGAAGGGAAGGAGCACCGTGCCAGGGCAGGAGGTGCGGAATGGAAAACCCACCCGCTCTGTAGACCTTCGCCGGTGCACAAGGCAAAGTTAAAGAGGAGCACAGCACGGCGAGGGGCGCGGACAAGGAGGCTGGAAGGGAGCATCTAAGGAGCCGCGGGACTGATGGGGTGGGCGGGGGAGAGCAGGGCCGACGGCGGAAGTCGCAGTGTGCAGAAGAGGCCACACGTACGTGCTGGATAAGAAGTGGGCAGCGTGCGTACAGCACAAATTTGTGGGCATAGAGCACCTCCCCGCTGTCCACCTGGAACTGGACGTCACTCAGATGCGGGTTATTGACCATGGCCCTGAGGTCAGCAAGCAGCAGGCCGAGGGAGAGCTGAAATGGGCAGTGGGGAGCTGTCAGAACCAGGCCACGTCTCTCATCCCCACACACACACCCTTGGGAGCCCGGTCCTTACCGAGGTGGCATCATCCCTCTCCAGACGTTCCTCTTTGGGTGTCAGGACGAACCCTGAGAGCGGTAGGCTGCCGGGCACCCAATCTGTGGCTGAGAGAGAGCCTGCGGGTGAGAAGACCGGCACTCTGGCCCTTTTGGGGAACCCTCTGGCCCATGCTCCAGGCAGGGGTGCCCCGCCCTTGGTCAAAACGCAAGGAAGCGGTGCCTTCCACCGCCAGCATGCCAACTTGTGAGCAAGGAGAAGCCGCCACCTGCAAGGACGGAGGAGCAGCCCTGGGGTTCCTGGAGGTGAAGCATTGGACTGCTCACAGAAGGTTGGTGGTTCAAGCCCACCAGCCACCCCTCCTGGGAAAGGAGGCTGGCCTGACTGCCACAGAAACCCTCCCTGGAGCTGCTAGGAGTCACATCAACTGCAGGGCGGGAAATGGGGGTGGGGGTGTCATTCAAGTCCCCTCAGTCTCACCTGCCTCTTCGCCCCAGCCGCCCAGGCCCCTGTTGCTGGGCTGAAGGCCCTCTCGGGCCAGGTCCACAAGGTCCTGCAGGGCCTGGCGCTCTCTCTGGCTGGAGGTGAGTGATGCCTTCCCGGGGCTGGCCTCCACTAGGCGCCCTCCAGGGCTTCGGCCTGACCTGGGATGGCTGTGGAGGCTAGCTGGCGGGTGAGCATCCAGCTGTGGCTGGTCAGGCAGTCTCAACGGGCTCATCGGCTCCCTCTTGAGTTCCTGGAATGAGTGAGAAAGCAGGCCGGGACTCTGTCAGCGTGACCCCGTTTTCGTCCCCTCACCTGACGGGCAGCTTCTATCAGGGCCAGGACCCTGCCTGTGGCGCCCAGGTAGGGAGAAAGGTCTGCTGTAGGGAAAGAGCGTGGGACAGCTAGAGCGCGTCCCTGGGCACCACCGTCCCAACAAGTCACCGACTCCTGGTGACCTGGTGGGTCACATCTGTTTCAATGTTAGCTTTTGATTGTGGATTAAGGTAGGGGTTTGCCTATGACACCATTGTTTGTTATTTGTTTGCACTATATCCAACAACTTAAACCATGTATCAAACAAACCTCTCGGTGCCTTCATATCCCCCCTACTCCCCACCCCCGGCTCTTGTAGGGTAACATCGTCCCCTTCCTCTTCCGGACCCCCTTCCCCTCCCACCACCTCTGGTGACCATCGGAGTCTTTTTCTTGATCCCCACCCGCCCTGTAACAGTGGTTTCGTGGTTATCTGTCCTTTTGTGATGGACTGACTCCAGTCGGTCGGTCCCCTGCCCTCCACGTCCTTCCGAGTCCTGCCAGAGCCGCCTCGTCCACGGCATCGCCATTCTTTAGCACGCACAGGATCCCCCTGAGGGTACGGACCACGGTTCAGGTATCCATTCTCCCACCGAAGTGCATGGCGCTGTTTCCGTCTCCCTGTGACGGTGACCCTGGGTGCGCGTGCACCTGTCTGCTCTGTGCCATGCTCCTGACTTCTGGAGGGCAGGTACCCAGGAGCAACACTGAGGTTCATTTGAAGTACATCCACAGGACTTTCATCGGGTGGACTTGAACTTCCACCTTCCGCTTACCGACTGAACTTGTGAACTGTTTGAGCCCTGCCCCGGGGGGTCTGGAGGCCCCTCGGGTGGATGGGCACGCAGTCCAGGACTACCTGGATGGCGGGTTTGGAAGGCAGATGCCTGGGCTGGTGGCAGAAACAACAGCAGGAGTCTGGGGGCGGGGCCTGGCCTGCACTTTAACCACTTTCCCCAGAAACACAGCTTGTGGGAAACAACTCCACTGGTACCTGGAGTCCCACCCCTCCTCACTTCCAACTCTCCCCAGGGCTGGTGGGCAGGTGTGTGCTGAGCGGGAAGCCTCACCTGGGTGGGCTGCCAGGGCACAATGGGCGGGACCAGGCTGGTGGTGTAGAAGGCCTCCAAAGCCCAGCTTCTGGTCAGAGAGCTGCCCTCCCACAGGAAGTTCTGCCTTCCCACTGGCAGCGACAGGCGCCAACTGGCACACTCGACCTCTTTTTCCAAGATCTGGCTGGTGGGGAGTGGTGGTGTGCTGGGTAAGGCCACGTCCTCCTCGGCCAGGAGCGTGGCCACGCGATCCTCCATCTGCCGCCGCGTGGCCTGGGAGTCCTGGACCAGTAGCGGGGGTGGGAAGATGGGGAGCTTCTTGCGGCCTCGCTTCTCTAGACAGAACCAGGACAGCATGTTTCAGTGGGGGCTCTGCCCACACCGCCTCACTCCTGGGCCGATTCCAGCCCACCTGCTCCCACCATCTCCCTACACCCCAAAACTTAACTCCCACCACACCTACCAGCTCCCATTCTTGCCCCACCCCCATACCTGCTCTTTCCAGACGCAGGCCCCCCCACGCCCCCGCCTGCTATCACCCCTGCTACCTGCTCCCAGCTTTATCCACTTAGAAAACGCGTTCTCCAGGCGAAGCGTCGGCACAGGCCGAGACTGCTCCACCTCCGAGCGGGACAGCGCCATGGCCATCAGCAGGTCCTCGGACGGGGCCTCGGGCGGGCTGACCTTCTTCCTTTTCTGGGACTCCTTCTTGATGGGGGCTCCTTTCCGTTTCAGAGTCTCCCAGTGGAGGCTGCAGAGGAGGCAGCAGCCGGAGGAGGCAGCATTAGTGAGGGCTGGAGGGCGGCCGCCCGGCTGAGGCCTGTCCATGCTCGACAAGAGAGCGGGCCGCCACCGGGCTCCTCAGTGAGGGTGACAGCAGGTGAGGGGTGCAGGGGAACACACAGCGTGCTCTGAGCAGTACATTCTGCAGTGGGAATTCCCACTGCCCCAGGGGGGGGGATCCAGACGTGCCAGGTCTGGCCTTTGGGGAGGTTCAAGGCCCTGGGGTGAGTGGCCTGTTGTAGCCTCCTCCTCCAGCACCCCTCTTCTAGAAGCCCAGTCCATGCTCTGCTTCACTTGTGGGAGATTTTAAAAACCAGACACGAATCGAGTTGGCCGTTTGGATGCAGTCCTGCTGGACCTACCCTGGCTGGCCGGGGGCTGTGCGTGGTGTGGCCTTGAGTCCTCAGAGCCTTGGTGCTGATACTCCGGTAAAGGGTCCGGGCGGCACAGCGGCTGCCTGCTCACTGGGAAGGTTGTAGTCTGAAGCGGCTTGGGGCTCGGGGAGAAAGACTGGCCCTCCGCCCCTTTAGTATCACGAACAAGGAAAGGCTGTCGGGCTACTCCACCCTTTCAAGGGGGTCGCTATGACGCTCTAAACTAGTGCTTCCCAAAGGGGCCGAAACTACCCTGTGGGGACCCTGGAGCAATCCTGGGTGTGTGTGTGGGCGGGGGATAGTAGCCTCAGCTACAATTGGGGAGCATTCAACATAAATAAGGGGGTGGTGGAAGCATACAGAAAGAAGGGGACAGGAGGTCAAAGAAGTGGGAACTTCTGATGGAAAACTCAAACCAGCAAACAAATGAAATGCATCGCCATCCAGAGCTGCAGTTTGGACTGTCGCCTCCCTGGGGGCTTGTCCTCTTCACTGAGGCAGACTTCACCCCGCCTTTCTCCTGCAGGGTGGCTGGTGGGGTCAATCAGCACTGAGTGCTTCAACCACTGTGCCACCAGGCCCCTTATGGAGCTCTACGCCAAGGGAAGCAACACCAACAAGGCCCCTGCTGGTGAGTCGGTTCAGACTCACAGCGATCCCACACGGCAGAGCAGAACTGCCTGCTGTGGTCTCCCAGGGCTCAATATTTCAGGATCAGGCAGCCTCCTCTTTCTGGTGGGCCTGGGCCTCTGGCTGGGCAGTTAGCCACCACGTGTTTCACAGCACTTCCAGGGCTCCAGGAAAATCTAAACCCACCCACTCCCCCCAAAACCCACAGCATCTTGTAGATACTGATTCCTGGCAACCCCCTTGGGCAGAGTGGAACTGCTCTCTGAGGTTCCTGATATTTTACATCTTTACAGGAGGAGTCAGCCTTATCTTCCCAAGGAGCAGCTAGTGGCTTCGAACTGCTGACCTTGTGGTTAGCAACCTACTGTCTAACTCACTCTGCCACCAGTGCTCCTTATGTGGACTTAAGTGACTCTTCGGTCAGTCAACTCAACAGCCAACCACTGCACTCAAGTGCTGAAATACAGATGAGTCCGTTGGCTAGGGACCGGGATGGCTCTCCTCCCGCTTTCAGCTCAGGTGGGGCCCTGTGTACAGGCCAGGAGGGGACACAGGCCCTCAGGGTGGCCTCCCCTGTGCTCTGGCAACTGTGCTTCTCTGCAGGCCTATTGTAACACACGTGCACTTGATTCATGCAAATGGTCTTAAAAATAGAATCCCACGGTTCTGTCTCACTGACTCTTTGAAGTTTCCCAAGCAAGTCTTCATATTGTTTTCATTGGGTGCCTCTGAGTCAATTCCGACTCCGGGCTACTTGAATAGGGTCACCTTGCCAGGGGCAGCCCGCAGAGCCACTGCTGGGTTCAAGGGCCAACTTCTCAGTCAGCAACCCAGTGCTTAACGGCTGCGCCTGCAGGGTGTCGGAGTCGTACATGAAGAGCATGAAAACTGGAAGACCCTGGGGTGGGAACCATGCTGCAGGAGATGTAAAGCTGGGGGAGCTGAAGGGGGTCACCAAATGCTTAGCCTCCCTTGTGGACACATTCCTGGCCCTTCCATAGACCTGGCTGCCTGACCCCTTCAAAGGCTTCACAGACGCAGACTGAACTCCTTCGGAGTCTAGGTCTCTTATCCTTCCCCATAAATCAGAGAGGGTTCTTTACCACTCCAGTATTATAAGAAGTCTTAAGAATCACAAAATGAAATAATAGCGATTCAAAATCATAATGCAGGCCAGACTTACTGTTCTTGGCGGAACCCAAGAGACTGAGGCTCCTTAGACACCCTTCACCCAGGACCTGAAGCCCACCCAGCCCATCACCCGACAGCCCGACAACAGATAGCCCTGTGAAGTGAACAGAAAACCCCGCGGGGAATGTGTTGCTCTGCACGATCTACCACACAGGACCAAAAGGGCAGTGCTTGCCCCCAAACAAGGAGGGGAGGAGAAATGGAAACGGGGAATCCAGGGAGGAAGTGGGAGGAGCGCCGCTCCACTGAGGTGATAGCCGCTCACGGTCACCAGACAAGACGTGTCACTGGGAACCAAACAAAACGTGTTAAATGGGAAGCGGATTTGTTCTGGAAACTTTCACTCAAACCACATGAAGAAAAAGTCCCGCAGGGTCTACAGCCTGCTGTTCAGGGGTCTGTGTGGTAGTTATATAATCATTTGTCAATTTAAGGATTATGAATGTTGGGGTGGAGTCTAGCCGGTCAATCAGATCATAGCCAGTGAGGCCTCTGTCTGGGCATGGCCTTCTCTGGAGAATTCTGGGAAATCCGGTATCTCCTCCTTAGAGGCATGAGAGACTCTAGCTCACTGCTTCACTCCCTGGGAGACATTGCGGAAGACAAGCCACATGGGTGCAACCAGACCTCTGAAGCCAGAGAAGCCACAGAGAGATCCCCACCAGCACTGAGATGCTTACAACAACACTGGACCCAAAGCCTTTCTACCCACTGGCTTGTGTTTGCCCTGCATTTGGCGTCATTACATGTGCTTCGTGAGTCTGAAGAGGACTTTATAGACTGGTATCAGACATATGGGCTAACATCAGACTTACGGCCTTGGACTGGACTGGGATGGTTTCTTAATGTACAATTGCTTTTGTATATAAACCTCTTCCTTAGAAAGGGGGAACTGATTACAAGGATCTACATATAACCTCCTCCCTGGGGGATGGACAACAGTAAAATAGGTGAAGGGAGACATCGGGCAGTGTAAGATATGATAAAATAATAATTTATAAATTATCAAGGGTTCATGAGGGAGGGGAGAGTGGGGAGGGAAGAGAAAAAAATGAGGAGGTGATTCCAAGGGCCCAAGTGGAAAGCAAATATTTTGAGAATGACGGGGGCAACAGAGGTACAAATGTGCTTGATGCAATGGATGTATATATGGATTGCAATAAGAGTTGTATGAGCCCCCAATAAAATGATTAAAAAAAATTTTTAAGCCCTCTTCCTCATATACATATGTGTGTCCATGGACTTGTTTCTCTAGTCTACCCAGACTAACACTGCCTGTGCATCCCTGGGCTCACCTGGGTGTGGCAGCGGGACTGCAGTTCCCCTGGTGCTGGGCGGTCTGCACCCGCACCGCCTGCAGCAGGAGCTGGGGGCAGACCTCCATCCGGTTGGCACATTGCTTCAGGTGGCTGCTTCTGCTCTGCAAGCTGAGGAACAGCTTGCCACAAATGGGGCACCCCGGGATCTGAGGGGCGCAGGGTCTTGATGCCTTCTCTGTCTCATCCAAGCACCTGGAGGGAGATGGCAGAGAAGACAGCCGGCCTCCTGAGCAGTGCCCACCGGAGCCAGAGTCAGCACAGCTCCACATCCCCCAGTGAGGATGCCTCCTGGCAGGGCCGCTGTGTGTATGAGCCAGCCTCCAGACACTCGGCTGGGGTGTCTGTTAGCAACGGTGGCGACAGACGGCACAGGCAGATTTAACTACGCGTTCGAGATGGCTGTCCATGTCCACTCGGAGGAATGTACCCCAGAGAAATGAGAGCATGTGTCCACACCGAAATGCACATGCAGACGTCCACACCACTCGCTTCAAAAGGAATGACATGTGGAATGGGGCTGGGGACCCTCAACTCACGGCCGACGAGGGAAGCAGCACTTGTAGACACGGACTTGGGTTTACAGCCAGAGCGGTGAGACGTTAAACTTCTGTATTTTCCAGCCAATACCACAAACCAAAAACCCCACCCCCGAGGAGTGGATGAACAAAATGTGGCCTCCTCAAACCACGGTCGACACTCGGTCCTAAGGACGGAGGCTCTGACACACTCTGACGTGGACGGGCCTCGAAGAAGCGAGGCTGAGGGAGTGGGAGAAGCCAGATGCCAAAAGCCACCTGCTGGAAGGTTCCATTTACCCAGAAGGCCTAGAACAGGCCAGTGGACAGCATCAGAATGGGAGTGATGGCTTAATGTGAGTCTCCTGGGGGGGGGGGAGGCGGACAGGTGCTAAAATGGACTGAACAAACCCAACAACCAAGGGCACGAGCGCCTTGGAAGGAATGACCGTCTGATATGTGAGTCCGGCCTCAATGAGGCTGTTGGAAAGCAAGCACGTGCAGGCCGGTACTGGGGGAGGGGGTGGGGAGCAGTCCAGGCTTCGTCCCTCGGCCGCAATTCCCAGTGGGCTGGCGGCAGGCAGGCTCTTCCTACCTGTTCACGTGCTGCTCCCTCCGAGTCACGGTCATGGCAGACAGGTCCTTCTGGCAGATCTGGCAGAAGAACCACCCCTCTTGCTCCAGGCCCTCTTCACGGGCAGGTGCTCCTTCCTGGCCCAATGCCTGCTGCAGGGCCAGGGCCACCTCGGCGTCGCTCTCGGTGGCAGGGGACCCTGACCCACAGCCTGGGGAGAGGCAGCGCATATCCGTGAGGACAAGTTGCCAGAACACAGTTAGCATGTGGAACCCAATACCCACCTCTGCCCCGCAGGCCTGGGGCACGGGCTCGCCTGGCCCATGGCACTGCCCAGTGAGAACCAGCATTTGCAGAAGCACCCAGCATGGGACTCACGAACCCAAATGAGTGCTGGGCATCTGGGGAGCCTAGGAAATGCCACTTTGGACTCAGCAGGTCCAGTCAGAGCCAGAGTCTGATTTTTTTCCTCTTTTTCTTGTTCTCACTTCTCAGTGAGCGTCAGGTAAAGGTTTATGGGCAGATCAGGTTCCCATTCAATCATTCATACATTGTTTCATGCCATCGATGGCCGTACCCCAAATGCACCTCCCTCAGTCGACTGCTTCCTTCCTGTGTTTCCCGTTTCCACTCCTCCGCCTTTCCCCCTGGCTCCAGCCTTCTGAACTGCTGAACCACCCTTTTCATCTCAAATGGATATTCTACCTCACTAAGACTTCCCTGACCCATAGAGGCCTGGACCAGACATGTGTCTCCTGGTGGGCTGCAGACTGTCTGTCTTCAGACTTTTTCGTCAATGGCAGTCTCGTGTAAACCTGTCCTATCACTGTGCTGGGAAACCACAAACATCATGTGACCCACTTGATTGCAGTGTGCTTTCTTAGGCTGATCCGCAACCACACTGTGGTATTATCCGGGAGGTCTGCCCGGGCTTTGTCACAGAGTGAAGGCGCAGGAGATTCAGGGAACGCTTCATTCTCCAGACACAGGGAGCTGACAGAGGTATAAGCCACCTGGCAGGGAGCCTTCCTAGAGCAAAATTCATGTGACAGTGGGTCCTCCCTGCCGGCCCTTTTCTAGACCGCTAGCTCACCTCTGTGTAGAAAGGGAAGCGCTCCATTCTCCACCATCCTCTCCTCTGGAGGGTCCGTGGGCGAGCTGTCTGCCATCGCAGCCTCCAGCAAGCACGCCTCCGAAGCGTGTTTCAGACGGGTGGGGTGTGCTCGCTTGAACTGCTGCATTCGCTGGAGGACCAGTTCTGCTGTCCGTGGCCTGGAGGGGCTGACTGCAGGGGCTGTCGCCAGCCCGGAAGCAGGGGTCTGGGCGTCACCCCTAGGAGCACCTTCTAGAGGAGAAAACACGCCATTGTTTCTGCTCCCCTGGAACAGTGAGACCCAGACTTCGAAGAGGTGCTTCACTAACTAACGTAGGTACGATCGTCAAGTCGGAATAGGACTGACTGGTTATTGGCAAACCTCATTGCCAAGCTTCTAAAAAAGTCTCCCCAAAGTTTGCGGCAAAATTCCATCGATTCTATTTTTCAGTGAACTTCTGGAAGACCCCTTGTGGAGACCAGGGCTTTGAACCAGTTCCGTCATGCAACGGCATCGGAAGGTAAATATAATCAGAAATGTAAGCGGTGGGCGTACGGGAGCAGTAACTGGAACGAGGAACATTATGGGTCAAAGACCTGGCATGGGAGCCCGGTGGAGGAGACTGAATTATTGCCAGGACCGTGGAGGGCACTGCACATCCACAGTGGTGCGGTGGCCACCCTCTTGAATGGGCACCGCTGTTCCCGACTCTGCCGCTCAGGAGGTGTGGCTGCCTTGCAACGCCTATGCTAAGAGGGAGAGGGAGAGTTTCTAGCAGGGAGAAGATCCGTTATCCTGCCCTGTTCCCGTGGCTGCTCTGCTTCACCCACATTCTGCAAATTCAGAGCTGCTCCAGCGTCGCTGCCTCAGCCATGGCTGAATCAGGAAGAACTGACGGAAGGACGCATGTGGCAGAAAGGGAGGCTAGGGAGTGCCTGCTCGTGGTTATGGGGTTACTTTTGGGGGTGAGGAAAAGATTCTACAATTCGACAGAGGTGCTAGTTGCACAACCATATGCATTTGCTAAAAGCCACTAAATCAGTGTAAAGTGGTGAACTGTGGAACGTGAGTTATAACTCAAGTTATTATTAAAGAAATATTAACAACAAACACTTTTCTCATCCTAGATCAGGAGTGCTCCTTTAACTTGGGGTCTGTAGGTGGCCTTCAAGTCTTATGGCCTCTCACGGAGCCCGTGGAGGGTCCCTTTTTGGCAGGGTTCGTGTGGGTGCAGTTTTCTGGACCACTGTGCGTGCGTCTTTCCATGCAGTCTCCCAACATGAGGGACGGAAGGACTCCTGTTTCAGCATCGGGGGAGCCTTACAGCCGTCCCTGTGCACACCTTGATCCAGTCACCTGGGAGGAACTGCTGACCACACTAGAAGTAATATAACGTTAAGCTCTGGGAGTGAAGGGAAGAAAAATGTAGAACTGTGGGTTCCTGTGGGAAACTGAGAACAGGAAGAGAGGGTAGGCAGACAAGTGCTTTATTCTCATAGTTAAGCAGTCTGGGAGGCCGTTCTGGGTGGAGCGAGGCCTTCACACTTGTGAGTTAGAGATGAGTCCCAATCACATTCTCATAATCAAGAATAATCCCCACTATATCCTCCTATCACAGTGCTGCCTTAAAGTCACCGCTTACAAGCACATGGCTGATTGCTATCTGGCCAGCAGCTTTGTCTATCGGCGCAGACACGTAGCTATTGCTCACTCTGATGAAGGGACAGTCACTCCCCCTTATCTGCCCCAACACTGGTGTTAGGACATTCCTCCAATGTACTCAGGGACCTCTAGGGTTAGGGTACAGGCCTCTGTGCTACGTATGTGGTTACCTGTACGGGGGCTTGCATGTAAGAATACATTTTCTCTCTCCCCTGGACCTGGTTCCAGAGACCATGGAGGGTGAGCACCCCAAAACTTTTGTCTGCCTCTTAATCTCTTCCCTTCAATTATACAACTGTCCCTTAGGACCCATCCGGATGTGGGCTGGATCCCACAGATTCCCCCAGATCCTATAAAGGCTGGGTTGGTTTCAGTTCAGTGTGAAGGAGGAATCTGGCTTACAGCATCCTAAAGGCCACAGAGGGGCACAGCTGCTTAAAACACACACACACACACACACACACACACATTCAGAGATAGAATAAAGGATGTGGGAGAAAGACCTGAAGACCCTACTGGGGCATAAACCAACATGTCACGCTTCTAAGAGGGGGCGTAAAAATTTTCGCAGAAAAATGAAATCAAACGACAATGGAATTTTCCCAAGAATGTTTGGAAGCCCCCCTTTCTATCTCCTTTGTGATAGCCAACCCCCAAACTAGCTAGCTTCTTTCAACAGACTCACTTTGGAATGAAGAAAAAAAAAGTAGTGCATTATTTCCACGCTCTTGTAACTCCTGTCAACAGCATACCAAAAACATTACAAAAGCATTCTGAAAAAGCAGAGGGTCCCAAACATAATCATGTGAAAACAGCACACAAGGCAGTTAGATGAATATTATTCATGACGCTTGTACAAGACTCGCCAAAGGATGACCCTCAGGTTGACTTTTAAAAAAAAATCACAGCCACATTCTTCGGTCTCTATTGTCTATGGCTGCAGAGACAGTGTGATCCCCAAAGCCAAAAATATTTACTATCTGGCTATTTTCAGAGAGCGCTCTGACCATGGTGTAAGATTATACAAATCAGCCCTCCTGACCATGGTGCAGGATCATACAAATCAACCCTTGTTTCCTGTCTAAACATCCTGGCAGTGGTTCATGCCTGTTACCTGTTTGGGTATTCTGCACATGATCCTCAAGCACAGGCTGGTCTGCAGCAGGGGGAGGTGCAGACGCGGGCACAGGTGCGGGCGTAGGATCAAGTGCACAGCTCTCTCCATTCTCAGTGGGTGCAGGGTCTGGTTCTAGCAACTTGGCTATGCCTTGATTTTTAGCCTGAAAGGTCTGACTCCTGGGTTGCTGTTTCTTCCCCTTTGGACCTTGAAGAGTCTTGCTCTTGGCAACGGTCTGTCTGGGCCTTTTCTGTTTGCTTCTTATCTGAATGCTTGAGGCCTTTGACTTCTTCTTTTCTCCTGACAATTCCTTGGGTGCATTCTTCTTCACCCTTTGGAAAAAACTAGCGCAGAGCTCCTTAAAATCGTCATCTGATTCCTCCATCATCGGCCAGGAGTTCAAGTTGGTTTTCAGAGGAGCGAGGGTTGACCTGGATGCCGCTGCACAGATGGAAAAGGAAACTAAGGGTCAGCTGGTCCCTCAGGTACCCTGCTTCAGGGGTTCTCCTCCTCCTCCCTCAGACGTCCTGCTTCAGGGGGGCTCCTCTCTCCTTTTAACTGAGATGCCTGAAGGGTTTGGACAACTGAGTCACAAGTGTCTTCTGCTACCCAGTAAGGATTTAAAACATCTTTCTTCAAATCAGGCGTAGGGTCAAACACTATGTTGGAAGCATCCCTCTGTGCTGGTCCCCCTTTGAGAGAATGTGTTCTTGTCCAATAGATGTCTCGGAAGTACAACACACAGGGATGTGCTGCTCAGCTCACCATGCCGATTCAGAATGGCTGGTCCGTTTCATTTCGCATCTGTGGGAAAGAAAAAGCATCAGAGTGCCATGTATTTCAGGAAAGTCCAAGAGCACTTGGGATGTGGGGAAGTCTGCCCAGGAATACTACCTGTTAGATACTCAGTGCAGCCTGGTGAACACAGACTGTCTATTCCATGGAAACTTGTCCAAGCATATCCTTCCAGGGGCAGAAGAATGCAGATTCTAGAAGCATAATGTTTTTACTTGGTAGTGGACTGGGTTATAAGTCAGGTTGGTAACCACAAAGTTAGCAGTTCAAATCCATCAATTGCTCCCCCTGAGAAAGCTGTATAGCCTCTGGAATCCTGGGGAACAGTTCTCCTCTCCTAGGAGTTGAAATTGACTTGATGGCAGCAGGTTACTGTTTTTACTGAAATTTGGTAAATAAACTCCATGAAAGAGAATCTTCCCATGAAGGTTAGCTCTAGATTCAAAACTAGCTCCTACACACACTTAAGGAGTTCTGGTCATCCAATAGTTAAGCACATGGCTGCTAATAGAAGGGTGGGCAGCTTGAACCCACCCACCACTCCAAGGCCTGCTCCCGTCAAGGCAGTCTAGGAAGCTTGATGGGACAGGAAGGCCTACTCTGTCCCACGGAGTCACTCTGTGTTGGAATCAACTGGTTGGCACCAACAACAATTTGGTTCAAGGCAGGGCTTTGAATTGGTTCATTTCAGCTCCCTGGCCTGCTGAGAACTTGCCTATGCAGATATATAGCTTTCAGATAGGCTGAATCCAAGTCTACAGTTTCATATGAGCCCCAGGTGATTCCTTTAGGTACATGACAATCTTCTGGGGCTCTAGGAGCTTTACCAGGTCCTTTATGGAAATGGATTCTGCCCACCATGGTATTCATCATGGGATTCATCAGGCCCCCCTCCCAGTTGCTTCACATGTCTTTATCTCATTTAGGCTTTACAACAAGGATCCCCGGTGACACAACATTTAAGCACTTGACTACTAACCAAAAGGTTGGCAGTTTGAATCGACCCAGAGGTTCCACAGGAGAAAAGACCACTCCACCTGCTCACGTAGATTACAGTCTAAAAACTCTACAAAGCAATTCTACTGTCACATGAGGCGGCTCTGTGCTGAAATCAATTCAATGGCACCTAACAACTATCAGGTGAGAGACAGATGAGGCTTCTCCTTCTGTAAAGATTTACCATCTCGGAAACCCACAGCTGCAGTTCTACCTGTCCTACCTCTAAGTGGGAATCGACCCAATGGCGATGAGTGTGAGTATAAGGTGGAATCAACCCTCATGCCTCCGTAGCAAAGAAACAGCACAAGCAGTGTGAGGAACTGGCTCAAGTTCATGCTGCTTTTGAGGTTGCAAGACCCATCTGGGTTCAGACGGCCAGCTCTGACATTTTTATTCATTTAGTTATGAAGTGAAGATGGGCTTCATGTACGAGTGAGGTATAAGTACATCACATGTAAATATAAGCACAAGGGCACAGGCCTAGCTTGTTTTATTTTGTCTGTGGCGAGTGGGGGCTGCTTGCTAACAGGTAATGAACAGTGTCGATTTGTTGTACCCATTAGCCGCAGAGTTTGGTATTAATGGGGAGAAGTGAAAGGGGTGGGAACAGCAGAGATCAGTTCAGAGGCCTGAAACTTCGTGCTAAGCAAACTGGATTTTCATGCTGTTGGATGTGGGAAGTGAATGGAACCAATTCCACCTCTTCCACAACTGCATTGAGTGGCCACATCTCTGTTGATGCTACTCTTAAAAAACAGTCCATCTGCCGCTGTTGTCAGCATTCTCAAACGGGATTCAGGGGGACCCAGTGCTGGGGAGTAGAGCTGCTTTATGGGGCTATCTTGTTTGTCATCTTTCCGGAGGAGCCCCTGGGGTGCACACAAGGTTAAGTGCTTCATCTACTGGCCCCAGGTGGGGTAGTTGGTATCCCCTGGGGGGGGGGGGTGTTACCTAGCAAGACAGGCCTGGCGACCTGAAAGTTCACAGCTTGGAAACCCTTTTGAACGTTTGGACACTGTACATTTGGGAGTCCCCATGAGTCGCAATCAACTTGATGACAATGAATAACAATCATTCCAGAAGAAGCCAGACTCGCCAGGTCTTTCTTCCGCCAAGCAGCCGGCTGCATGCAGCCTCCAACCTTTAACTGAACAGCCCATAGCACATAACGGCCCCTGTCCGACTCCTGAATGCGCTCAAGCCTTGTTGCTCAATGAAATGAGGGATCCTCCCCAGCTGCAGGTTCCCACGGGGGTTCTTACCACGACCACAGAGGTGCGGAATGAATGGGTGGGTGGGGACAGGTCGAGATGGAACAGGCCCTCCCTCCTTCCCGCGATCCAGTGTCCCACGAGGGGAATCGGGGACCAGCCAGGGGAGGAGCAGTTAAGGGCTCTGGCGGCTGGAAGCATTTCGATCGCGGTGAAAACTCCAGGCGCCAACGGACTCTTGGGCCGTGACCACCATAGAATCCAGCTCCACCCCCTGCCCCCTCGGCGGGCCCTCTTCACCCACCACGGCTGCCGAGACAGGGGGCCAGCGAGGGCGACGGGCGAGTACGGTCCGACTGACAGCACCTCCTCCTCCCGGGCTCAAGCTCCCGGCTCTAAAGCGCGGCTCCTCCTACCTCCGCCGCCGCCGCGGCGCCTTCTCGACGGAGAACGACGCGCGTGCGCGTGCGCGTGCGCGTGCGCCGTGCGACACCCCCCCCCCCCCCACCCCACGGAGAGCTGAGCGTGCGCCAGCGCGGGAGGCCGCGGAGGCCCGCTTTCCCAGGGTCCTCTGCGGCCCCAGTTCTCGGCGGAGAGTACTTCCGGTCTGCTGGGGGCGGGGCGGAAGTGCAGTTCCTGTCAGACTCCCGGACCGAGCGTCGTGCTGAGGCTGCGGCCGGTAGTGTGTGAAGGAGTCCGGGAGCGACGCGGTGAATTGGGGGCCACTGTCGCAGACTTAAAATAAGGTTTGGTCGCGTAGTAGCTCGCGCAGGAAATGTGAGGGAATCCAATGGCGGCCCCTCGGCACACACCTTCCCCGTGGGGCTGGTTGGGTCCTGGCCCATATGGATCCCATGTCGGACCCCCAAAAAAACCCTGCTCTGTACCACCCGGTCCTCTCGCCACCGCAGCCGGGTTTGAGCCCGTTGTTGCAGCCACCGTGCGAATCCATCGCCTGGAGGGTCTTCCCTCTTTCCCCCTTACCTCGACCGAGCCTACTATTTATTCGCCAGGCACTGGCCCCTCCTGAGAACCTGTCCAGATTTCAGGTCTCACCATCCTGGCCGCACTTCAGGACACTGTAGTTTATTCTGGTGGTCCAGTCTTCGCCAACGCCGTCGTTCAAAGACTTCCATTCCTCGCGGGTCTTTCCTCGCTGTCCAACTTTGACGTGCACAGGAGCCGGTTGACACTACCATGGCTTTGGGCAGGCTCACCTCAGCCCTCAAAGTGACATCGTGCAGGAGCTGTCACCGAAAGGGTGGATAAGGAGGAGGCATGTCTGGGCTGCGGTACACTGGCCAAACCTAACGTCCTTAGTGATACTTCACGAAGCTCTTAGAGCAAGCGGTTCTCTCTGTTAAATTTGAGTCGAATTATTTTTGCCTTCACCCATTGAGGAATGGTGGCTCAAACCCTAGAAATACGGGAACCAAAGCGGCGGACGCGCACCTGAAGCAAACCTGAATGACTAGTCCCTGAGTAGTCTTGCTCTGAGAACGCTTAATCCTAGGAAAGACAGATTGTTAATGGCCGTTATGGAGTAATAAAATAATTGGGAAGGGAACAAGTATGAAAGGGCCAGTGGTTAGGGGGTGGCCTACAGTGCAGTAAACTACATCCTGTGTGGCTCTTCTAGCCGTGGTCTTTGTAATGCCCACCAAATGGCAGGGTGGCCTCAAGCAAATGAGGTACTTCTGGTCCAGGAGGGGGATTGAATAGCTTGCTTGCCTAAGGGGAAACGGGTTTTATGAGACTAAACACGGTCACTCTGTGCATCCCCCTAGCTTACTTCCATTTCCTAAATCAATCTTCATGTAACTTTTGAGGGAGGACTCAGCAGAGCACATGAATGATCTGTACTACCCACAAAACTCCTAGTCATTACCACTCAAACCTGAAGGCAAACCTGTTGCTGTTCAAACAGTTCTGATTTGTAAACATTGTTGTGAGGAGCTGTTGACTTTTTCTAATTATCAGAGTATAACCACCCCTGTGGGTTTCCAAGACTGTAATTCCTTATGGAAGTAGAAAGCCCAGTTGTTCTTGTAAAGGTGAAACAGGGAGACGGACAGACACAACTGACAGGACAAGGTAGAGCAGAAAACAGAAATAGCTTTATTAGGGAAACTCCCAGACGAGGTTCCATGACCTAGGCCATCAGGTCAGGGAAGTTGTGCTCAGCAGCTGGGGGCACGGGCTTTTAAAGGGGTGGTGAGGAATGTATGGCAATTAACATATGGGGTCTGGAAACTCCAAGAATTGCTTGAACCCAGAGCATCTGGTTTCACTGGTTATCTTATCTGGCGTCCTCTGCTGCTGACCTTTGGGATGTGCAGGGAAGCATGTGCAGGGCTCTGACCTGTTTCAACTTAGTCCAAACAGGGCTGCCTAGTTTGGACCCGGCCCAAACTGTTCTACCACAGAGTGACTGGTGTTTTGGAACTGCTGACCTTGTGGGTAGCAGCCCAAGTCACTGTATACCACCAGGACTCCTTTGCCCTATTTCAATCCTCATTCACCCCACCCTGCCCTCTCTGGATTCCACCGAATTCCCAACCCACCCTACTGCCATTAAATTGATTTCCACTCATAAGAACCCTGTAGGGTTCCTAGAGTAGTGTGGGATGCGGAAGGGTTTCCCCCCAGGTTGTCCCCCAAATATATTCCAAACCTAAAGATGCTATGTGCAACACATGGTAAATGGCAGTACACTTGGAGGTCAATGTCAACTGCCTCGAGGTTATCAGCCATCTAGAGCAATCAGACCCTATAGTCTGTTCCACCCTAAATTGGGACATCCTTCTGACAAGGATAGTGGATTGTTTCCCTGAAGGAGAACCCAGAGACGAGGTCAAGCCAAGGTTAGGCTGCCATCTTTAATCTAGCATCCCATGTATACCCTTAGTACCGCCCCTTCTGATTGTGTGTACATCCCTAGTTTGTCCCCCTCGGATTGATGTATGCCAATTATACAACCCCTACCCCTTATGATATAATCAGGGTGCCTTGCACATCCTGAAAGTGTATATATGCCGTGATTAGAAATATAGTCTCACCTTCTAACCTCTCTGCCCGGACCTGGCTGCTGAGATCATGGTTGTCCCAAAGGTGAGCGCTTGCGTGCTTTAACTTGTCTGATGTCTCGTTAATTTTACCCCTCATTTATACAACTGCCCCTTGGACCCATTTGATTGTGGTACCCCACAGAGTAGGACCCTAGAATTATTGAAGCTGTTAAGTCTTTACGGGAGCAGCCTGCCACATCTTCCTGAGGAGTGGCATTTCTCTCTGTTTCTGTGCTGATAGACAACCTGAGTTGCCAGATCTGCTCCAGAGTCCTGAGGGTCTGCTCTGGCATATGGAGAGTCAGAGAGGTCCCCCCATGTCTAAAGATTTCAAATGTACTTCTATGCAGCCTGCAGCGCTGTTGGGGTGTTTGCAAGCTGAAAAGTCAACAGTTCAAATCTACCAGCCTTGAACCAGCTCCTCTGCTTCCGTAAAGATGCACAGCCTTGGAAACCCTCTGGGGCTGTTCTGCTCTGTCCTGCAGGGCGCTAAGGGTCTGAATCCACTTGGCTGAAGTGAGTGGGCAACCAAAGGGCTTCATCACAGGCGGCACCGTCACATGGCCCTGTGTAGGGGTGAAGACAGCTAGACTAAAAGAGGCGGCTGCCCAGTAGGGTGCTTTGCATTTCAGTTCATTCAAATAAAATAAAATGCAGTTCCTCTGTCTTACCTGCCACATTTAAAAGACTCAGTAACCACAAGTGACCTCCACATGGGGATTTTTTCTTTAATTGTATTGCAGTCAAATATATATAAAAAGTTTGCCATGATCCACATGTGACCTCTTCCCTGGGAGAGGGACAGCAGAGAAGGGGGGAAGGGAGACTCCGGATAGGGCAAGATATGACAAAATAATGATGTATAAATTACCAAGGGCACATGAGGGAGGGGGGAAAGGGGAGGGAGGGGAAAAAAAAAGAGGACCTGATGCAAGGGGCTTAAGTGGAGAGCAAATGCCTTGAGAATGATTGGGGCAGGGAATGTATGGATGTGCTTTGTACAGTTGATGTATGTATATGTATGGATGGTGATGAGAGTTGTATGAGTCCCTGATAAAATGTAAAAAAAGAAAAGAGGAGAAAAAAATGATTAGGGCAAAGACTGTACAGATGTGCTTTATACAATTGATGTATGTATATGTATGAACTGTGATAAGAATTGTATGAGCCCCAATAAATTGTTAAAAAAAAAAGTTTGCCATGTTAACCATTTTTAAGCAATTCGGTGACATGAATTACATTCTCTTAACTTTCATATTCCAATCACCAATAATTGTCAATGCCTCCTTTTTTAAAAAAATTAAAAACTCATTTTATTGGGGCTCTTACAGCTCTTAAAACAATCCACACATCAATTGTATTAAGCATATTTGTACATATGTTGCCATCATTATTTTCTAAACATTTACTTTCTATTGAGCTATTGGTACAGTTCCTCATTTTTTAAAAAAATCATTTTATTAGGGGATCATACAACTCCTATCACAATCCATATATACATCAATTGTGTAAAGCACATTTGTACATATGTTGCCATCATTTTCTAAACATTTACTTTTTTTTTTAACATTTACTTTCTGTTGACCTCTTGGTACAATTCCTCTTTTATTCCCTCCCCCACCCACACCCACCCTCGTAACCCCTTGATAAATTATAAGTTACTGTTTTCATATCTTAGACCAACTGCTGTCTCCTTTCCCCCATGGTTTCTGTTGTTCCTCCCCTGGGAGTGAGAGTGGGTTATGTGTAGCTCGTTGTGATCTGATCCCTCTTCCTCCCCTCCTCTCCTCACTTTTCCTCTATCCTCCTGGTATCACTATTCCCATCCCTGTTCCTGGATTCCATGTGTCCTGAGCTCTTGTCTCTGTGCACATGCTCCAGTCTAGCCCACAGTGAAAGGCAGGACTGGGGTCATGATAGTGGGGGGTGAGGAAGCCTCAAGGAACCAGAGGAATACTGTGTGATTCATCGGTGCTGTGTTGTGACCTGGTTGACATCCCTTCCTAATGACCCTTCTGTGGGGATGTCCCATTGTCTATATAGGAGTTTTGGGTCTCTGCTCTGACTCCCCTCATTCTCAACAATTATGGTTTTTGTTTGTTTGTTTTGGGTCTTTTGCTGCCTGTTACCCGATCCTATCAACATGTCATGATTGTACAGGCTGGTGTGCTTCTTCCATGTGGGCTTGTTGCTTCTCTGCGAGATGGCTGCTTGTTTAACTTCAAGCTTTTAAGGCCC
Organism: Tenrec ecaudatus; assembly: GCF_050624435.1. Lineage (NCBI taxonomy): Eukaryota > Metazoa > Chordata > Mammalia > Afrosoricida > Tenrecidae > Tenrec > Tenrec ecaudatus. The sequence goes on along the minus strand of NC_134541.1, from coordinate 107,902,566 downwards.
CAGACACTGTATTTTTTGATAGCTAGGTACCCTCTGCTTTCTTCACCACATTTGTTTATGTACCCATTTTGTCTTCAGCAATTGTGCCAGGTTGTTAGAATAAAGTGTTCTTGCATCGAGGAAGATTGCATGAGCAGAGGCCTGAAGTCCGTCCAATACCTCAGTGTATTGCCATATAAATATATGTACGTAGACCAGTACGTACACACCTGTGATTATGCCTCTATCCATAGCTTAGCTTCCTAGATCGTTTCTCTGTTCCCTTTTACCTTCCTCCTGCCCCACCACCACACTTCGCCCTTCTTCTTCTTAGTAATTCCTCTCGGCTAGATTGCTCCAACACCCCCAGGATCTCTATATCCTCCTCATTGTTGATTTAAATTCCCTAGTTCACCTGTCTATGGCGTTGTTTGCTCACTGCTCCTTAACCTCCCCTCCCTCTTTTCTCCTCCCAAGTCCCTCTGGAACCGTCAGTCCCATTGCTTTCTCCTCAAGCTTGCTTCCCATGCCTATCTCTTAATTTTCTGGTTGACAGCAGGAGCACCAGGAAGGTGATTCTACCGGGACACCATCCTGACTCTCCTATCAATGTCTCTTGATTGCATGTTTGATCCATTTCAGAATGAAGAACTTTGTAGAATTACTTCAATTTCTTCCTCACTGGCTCTTGTGATTGGTGCATAAATTTGAATTATACTAGTATGAACTAGTTTTCCTTGTAGGTGTACAGATACAGTCCTATCACAGACAGCAGTGTACTTCAAGATCTTGAAATGTTCTTTTTGATCATGAATGTGACAACATTCCTTCTAAACTTGTCATTTCCAGCAAAGTAGAGAGTATGAATGCCCTATTCATGATGGCCAGTACAAGTCCATTTCAGCGTACTAATGCCTAGGGTAGCGATCTTTATTGGTTTCCTTTAATCTTTAGCAAATGGGCAATTTCCTTAGACTCATACTTCTTACATTCCATGTTCTAATAGTGATGGATGTCTGCAGCAGTTTCTTCTCATGTTGAGTTAGGCATCTTCAGCAAATGAAGGTCCTAAAAGCTTTGTTCCATCCATGTCATTAAAGTCAACTCTGCCAGACAATGTTCTGCTGCCAGTCATATGATTTTCAGTGACTTAATCCCTCAAAAGTGAACGCCATGTTGTAATATGTGGAGTCCCTGGGTGTTGCTAGTATTTGAAATATGGGTACTATCACTTCCAGCAACACAGAAATTTGCAGGTCACCATATTATGACAAACTGACAGATTAGTGGAGATTTATAAACATTTATATTTTCCTTGTATAATAAGCAAGAACTCATAAACCCTAGTTGTAATGGATATTTATTTATCGAATTTAATATTAGTAAGTCACTTAACATTTTTGGAAATTAATTTTAGCGTATAAGAATATTAGTGATTGTTAAATCAAAGGTATCTAAGTAGTTGACATCTTTGTCACTGACTGCTTCGCAGTCATTGGACTCCAGTGCTGCCAGCTGTTTGGAAGCCCCCCCTGAGGCTTTCTAAGGAGAATCCTCTCGCAATCCCAAGCCTCTACGACGGTGTGTTGGATGGCTTTTTTCTAAGATTTATCATAAAGTGTTTTTCCTTTGTTTTTCTTTACACTCGCTGTTAGGCATTCAGCCTGTTAGGCATTCAGCGTGTTAGGCATGCAGGTAAAGGCAAGTTAGGTGTTACTGTATTGACATCTAGTGGTCAACAGTTGTCAATACAGCTGAACGTAAAAAACAAAACAAAACGCTTTTCTTTTTTGTCTCTGTGCATATTAATTAGGAGCCCTGGTAGCGTTGTAGGTTCTGTGTTAGGCTGCTAAGGTAAGGTCAGCAGTTTGAAATCAACAGCTACTCCATGGGAGAAAGATGAGGCTTTGGACTCTGTCCTATAGGACCACTGTGCGTCGGATTGACTTGGTGGCAGAAAACGATGCATGTTAATTAAGGGACTGCACAGATCAGTGTGCATTAAGAAACACTTGTTGCCAGTTGGTAAGATGAGGAATACCACACCTAAAGATGTCTCACGTTATCCCATGGTGTACATATGCGAGCCTGGTGGTATAGTGTTGTGTGTTGGGCTGTTAACCTCAAGGTCAGCAGTTCAAGCCCACCAGCTATTCTACGGGAGGAAGATTAGGCTTTCTCTTCTGTAAAGATTTAGAGCCTGGGAACCCCTAGGGAGCAATTCTACTCTTGCTATCAATTAGAATCCACTCAATGGCTATGAATTTATGTTCCCTCTATAAATTGACTTTGGATCAACATTGCTATCTTCTCTTTTTTTTTAATAAACACAAAAGCATTTATTATCCTGCATAGAATGAAATAGACACTGCTATCTTCTAATGTAAGAATTAAAACCTAAATTTAGTTTTCCTTTTTGGTGTTTAGCTGTGTTACTCCTTTTTGTTTCCTCAAATGCCTTGACCATTTTTGCATAATTTCAGTTCAGGCGGTGAATGTATTTAAAATAACAGATGAAGTCTCCAGCTGGCAAAGTAAAGAACATAGATTCCAAGGGAAGGCCCCTTCTGTTTTCGTTTATGGTGTTCGAATTATGTGATTGTTTATCTTGTTTGATGTTTGTCTTATAGTGTCTTGTATCAAGAAGCCATGATTAGTAGCTTGTTAAACTTTTTTTTTAATCATAGGGCAGTATTTTAAGTCCAATTTAGTCCAGGGTTTCTAATAGTTACTTTGAGAAACTTTATTATAAATGGATATGTTAGCTTTCTCACCTCGGCCCTTCACTCTGAAGCCTAGTTTGTGATCCAAGTGGATTTTTACAAAGCATAGAAGCTGTTTCAGGGATTACAGTAGACTGAACACAAGCCAGAGAGAGAGAGCGACTGCAGCCCAGTGGAGGAGCAGCTGGAAAAACAGGGGGTGGTCTCCCGGTTCAGGCATTTTTAGGGCCCTCCTCTGGGTGCTGGTTGACCCCATTGACTGAATTAAGCCCACCTGGCCACCTAGGTGTATAGCTCCCCTGGCTCGGAGCCTGAATTTGAAGCATGCTCAGTAGACACCGTTGGTCCCTGCTCTGGCTACCTCACAGGTATGTTTGTAAAAATGCTCTGAAAAAGGACAGTTTATTCTAAATTATTTCTCTAAAGAATTCTATAAAACTTGCAGTAGAACTATGAAAACTAACTTTCTCCCTCCAGGTGGTATTATTGTAGTATGTTAAGTAATTCTCATTTCTTTCATGATAAATAGGCACTTACATAAATTAGAAAGTCCTAATATGCCAAAGATAGAAATTAATTCATTTAGACATGTTTTGTGTTTATGAGAATTTTGGTCTACTCTTTTATCAATCCCATAGGAATTGTGAAAATAAGGTCTTGATGTGATGAAAAATTTCTAGCTGGGTTCAAAGTCTTCTTGTAATTACATTTTGTGACAGCTTTGTCACACAGCCAGTATGATATTAAAAAATATTCCACTGTGCCTTTGACCTAGAAACTTAGCAGTTCTACAGAAAAATGTGGTTTTACTTACCATACTCATATAGAATAAGTTGTAAGTGAACGTCAGAGAGATATGCTTATAGTTAGAATAAACTAATTAAATGGAAGTATACTTATAGCTTTCCTCTTTTAAAACTCCTTTCTCTCCCCTTAAGCACAAAAACATGTAGTGTTTTAACTTGTGATCCCATTCTCCTCTCAACAAATTCTTTGCTTTTGGGGGGACCAGAGAGGAAGGGGGTGGGGGAGAGGACCTGATGCAAAGGGCTTAAGTGGAAAGCAAATGCTTTGAAAATGATGAGGGCAAAGAATGTACAGATGTGCTTTATACAATTGATGTATGTATATGTATGGATTGTGATAAGAGTTGTATGAGCCCCTAATAAAATGTTAAAAAGAAAACTATGATGGCAGCATATGTGCAAATGTGCTCGACACAATGTATGTATGTCATGTGATAAGATGTAAGAGCCCCCAATAAAAGTATGTAATAATTTAAAAAAGAAAGAAAAGGATGATGGCAACATGTGTACAAATGTACTTGAGACAGTGGATGTATGTATGGACTGTGATAAGAGTTGTATGAGCCCCAATAAAATGATTTTAAAAATTAAACCTCAAAAAAATTCTTTGCTTTTATATTTTGAGTCTACCAGTGTAATTCAAATATAACTGTATTATTGTTCCCTTGACCATTCTAACTTTACTAACCTCAGAAATCAAGCTACAGATGCCTAGAAGATTCAATGTGTCAGGAAACAGGTAAGTTTTAGTAGTTGGAGGGATCTAGAAAATGCCTCTAGATCCCCCTCTAGAGGACCGTATCTGTATTTTCACATTTTTCTAGGCCTTCCTTGTAAAGGAAATCAGTCTGCAAAAGTAGGCAACCAAAATCCTGCCACCCGCAGCTTTGTACCTGTTCCAAGCAAACATTGTATCTCCCCCAGCCCATTACAATTTTTATCTTTGTTAACCTCTGTGACACTGAACTGCTAACCACAAAGTCAGCAGTTCAAACACCAACTGATCCACATGTGAAAGATGAAGCTGTCTACTCTTGTAAAAATTTACAGCCTTGGAAACCCAAAGGGGCAGTTTTACATCGTCCTATATAATTGCTTTGAGTTGAAATCAGCTTGATGGCAGAGTTTGAGTGAGTGACTTCATAGCTCCGCAGAAAACTTAAGTCAAAAGTTTCTTGACTCTCTATTTCCCTGTTTTACAAAATGCCCCCTGGTCATTAATAAAGCTAGTGTTTACATTACATAAACTTGTTTTTTCCATTATGACACCTTTAAGTAATTAATGCTCATACCAAACTCCTTGTCATCAAGTCCATGGTGACTCATAGATGCTTATGCCACCAGGGCACCTGTCAGTGATGCGTACTCACAGCCACAGGGTAGACTCAACTCTGACTCATAAACCCTATAGGACAGGGTAGAACTGCCAGTTTGGGTTTCCAAAGCTGTAAATCTTTACAAGAGCAGAATGCCCCATCTTTCTCCTTCAGAGTGGCTGGTAGTTTTGAACTGCACACCTTGTGGTCAGTAACCTATTGCTTAAGACATTGTGTCATCAGGTCTCTCAATAATGCTAAACCCAAAAAAACAAACTGCCATGAGTTGACTCAACAACCCTATAGAACAGTACAACTAGCTGCCCTTAAGGGCTTCCAAGACTAACGTTTTACAGTAGAATGCCTCATCTGTCTCCTGCAGAGAGAGCTGCTGGTAGTTTCAAACTGCTGACTTTGAAGTTAGCAGCTCAACTCATGGACCGGGGCTCCAATCAACAATGCTAAGCACTTTAAATATTTTGAGTGCTCTGATGTGGAGATGTGTGGAATTGTGTGCTGAGAAGCCAGAGGGTTCTGAGAGGTGCCTGAGAGTGAGTGATGGGCAAGAGTGGGAGCAGGGCATCGATTAGGAGGTGACTGGAGAGAGACATCACTTCCATGCAAATTTGCCACCTGGTATTATCAGGGGGTACCCCTCAAAATAAGAAAAAAGCTTCACTGGATGGAGTTTTCATAGTATGCATTTTTCTTGCTAGGCGAACATCCAGCAATTCGATTTCCTAGTGGCTTCGCCTGGGAAGTTTATCTTTGATCACAGTGAATTTTCTCATAAAAGCAGTTTTTACTGTGAAAGTTCTAACTGACCAGGAGAAAGAGCTTTAGTGGAAACATGCTGTGCTTCCATGCTTTGAAAAAACAGCTCTAGCCCACCTTCCTGATATGATCAATGAAGACAAACGTGTGCATAAGCAAAGGTAGTGAAGAAAGCTGATGGTTCCCGGCTATCAAAAGATAGAGCATCTGGGGTCTTCAAGGCTCAAAGATAAACAAGTGGCCATCTAGTTCAGAAGCAACAAAGCCCACATGGAAGAAACACACCAGCCTGTGTGACCACGAGCTGTCAAAGGGACCAGGTATCAAGCATCAAGGAATGAAAAATCATATCATTGTAAATGTGTGAGTACAGAGTGGAGACTCAAAGCCCATCAGCAGCCAACCGGACACCCCCTTACTGAAGGGTTGTGGGGGGGAGATGAGTCAGTCAGGGTGCAGGGTAGTAACGATGAAACATAACTTTCCTCTAGTTATTAAATATTTCCTCCCCCCCACTATCATGATCCCAATTCTACCTTACAAATCTGGCTAGACCAGAGGATGTACATTGGTACTGATAGCAACTGGAAACACAGGGAATCCAGGACAGATGACTCCTCCAGGACCAGTGGTGAGAGTGGTGATGCCTGGAGGGTAGAGGGAATGTGGGGTAGAAAGGGGGAACTGATGACAAGAATCTACGTATAGCCTCCTCTCTGGGGGATGGACAGCAGAGAAGAGGGCAGGAGAAGACATCGGACAGTGTAACATGACAAAATAATATTTATGAATTATGAAGGATTCATGAGGTAGGGCGGAGTGGGGAGGGGGAAAACAAGCAGCTGATATTAAGGGCTCAAATGGAAGGCAAATGTTTTGAGAATGATGATGGCAACAAATGTACATACGCGCTTAACACAATAGATGTACGTATGAATAGTGATAAGAATTGTACGAGCCCCCAATAAAATAAAAAAGGAAAGAAAAAAACAGCTCTAAAGTATCCCAGACTTTTTTTCAAGGTCATTACTGGTGTCAAGACATGGTGTGGTATTCTTAGGACTCTGAAAGGAAGCCAGTGAAAGACACCATCATCACCTCACACACACCCCCCAAACTCCTCAAGATTATCTTTTTTTTTTTTGATGCGAGGATAGTACATATGGGATTCATTCCACCAGGTCAGACTGTTAAGTCAACTTTCTATTTAGAGGTTCTGAAAAGATAGTGTAACAGTTTGTGAACAAAAATGGCCTGATCTGTAGCAGACAGGACTGGTTTTGCCACCACAATGCACCTGCGCACGCAGCCATCTCAGTGTACAAGTTTTTGGCAAAAATAAGTATGTCTTTCTTGCGCCATGCACCTGACTCATCATGGGACTTATTTTTGCTTTTTCAAGTGAAGAGGGACATGAAAGGTCTGGCGATTTTATGCCATAAAAGGTGAAGAAAGAAACAAGGGAGGTCCTGTCAACCATCCAAACAGTTGAGTTTGAAAAATGTTGACAAGAATGGAATTGCAGAGTTGACAAATGTATTGAGTGCAGTAGAGCGTACTTTGAAGGTGATAAGGTTGTTTTGTAAAAAAAAAAAAAAAACAGCTTTGAAAATAATTCTGGTTTGGGGTGGGTGGGTACCCTGTTCTTTTCTCATTGTTGCCTCATAAGGAGCCCTGGTGGCCTAGTGAGTTACTAGTTGGGCTGTTAAGCAGAAGGTCTGCATGTACACTTTTCCAATCTTCCTATGTATCAATTTTCACAGCTCTGGTCTTTGCTGGGTGCGCCCTGTTAGCATAGTAGGTTATTCTATGTGCTGCTAACTGCAAGTCTGCAGTTCGAAACCACCAGCTGCTCCTCTAGAGAAAAACTCACAGGGACAGTGCTATGCTGTCCCATAGGGTTGCTAGGAGTGTTGTAATTTTCTCAGTTGCTTAACTAGGAACTTTTGTTAGTTTTTTTTAACTCTTGCCTAGAAGGACACGCTCCAACACCCCAGTGCAGGAGCCCCTTAGGAGGGGGATGGACTTTTATTTGCAGCACCTGACACAGTGTCATCCAACTCCGTTTTCTGTGCCATTAATTGACTGATTTGGTGGATCTCAAACTAAAGTGTGGGAAGCCTATGGCCAGCTGCCTGGGCAAGAGGCAATCCACATTTTAATCGGGTCCCGCGGACAAAGATCCCTGGGGGTGTAGTGGTTGGGCTGCTAAGGCCGGTCAGCAGTTCAAAACCACCAGTGCTCCATGGGAGAAGGATGGTTTTCTAACCTCCACAGACAGTAGTGCTCGGAAATCCACACGGGCAGTTCTGCCCTGTTCTGTAGGATCTCTGAGTCAGTATCAACTCTGTAGCAGCACAACTGGGCTCGAAGCTCAGCAGGATTCGAATTAACGAAGATGCCCAGGTTTGCTGGCCGGGAGGTTCTGAGTTCACATCCGGGCAGGGTAAGCATGGAACCACTCCGTTCCGACTTGTTAGCGGAGTGGTTCCAGTCTGGAAGCCCGTGGTTTATGAAAACGTCCGAACCAGTGCTTCCAGGCGACTGCCACCCCCGCACGTCCATCCCAGGGCACGCCTTCCTGCCGCGCTCTAGGAAGAGAGAAACTGAGGCCTATCTCTAGCTCTGAAAGCAGGGTCCGTCGCCCTACACAACGCGACATAAGGTCACGGGGGTGTGGGGGAAGGGGTTGCAATAGAGGCCCGTTGGGAAAAGCGTCCTCAACTCGCGCAGGCGACCGGCAGGGCAGCCCGGCGCGCCGTGACGTCACCGGGCCCTGCCGCTCCGTCCCGCGCGAGGCTGCGCGCGCAGCTGGGAGCCGCAGACCTAGCACTCGAACAGCGGCCGCCGCCGCCACTGCTGTGGAGCTGCCACCTTTGGGCTCCGCTGCTGGCGGCCACCGGGGGAGTTGAAGGGCAGTGCTGGGGCAAAGTGTGGGGCGTGGTGGGCTGGGCGCGCGGTTCTTGGGGTGCGAAGCGTGGGCGCTGAGGTGAGCGGCCAACACCTGGGCGCCTCCTGCTTGTCCGGCCCTGGCCTTGCGGGTTTCCTTCCCTGGGACCCACGCTCTCCGGCTCTGCGGCTCCCTTTCCTCCGAGCCGCTGCCCCAGACGGTTTGAGCTCTGCTGTCTGGTCTCCCGAAAGGCGCGCTAGCGGCCTAGGGATGTGATTTCAGAGAGGGACGTGTGCGCTGGCCACACCCTACTGGGGGGTTTGTAGTCATTTGCCCTGAGCGGATTCCCACATGTGCCCAGTAGGACTGTGCTTTATAGGGGGTTTCAAGGCTGTGAACTTGAGAAAACAGATCGTCAGGCCTTACCTCCGCTGTGCCTATGGGTGGGCGCTTAAGTCCTTTTTTTTCCTACTTTGCCTCTGTGTGCTCCACCACTCATGTATTTACCTATGTTGCAAATACACCTTAACACATTGCGGACGGATCCCAAGTTTACTCTTGTTTCGCGTACCATCTGTTATGGATAGATCACAAGATAACTCGTGTTTTGAACACGCTGTCTTCAGATGCTATCTGCTTGGATATATTTTAACTACTTCTATTTAGGTATTTACATCAGTAGTGAATGTATCAAACTCAGTTGTCTTCATGTTATTTTTGTTTACTTAGCATTTTAGTGCATTTTGGTTAAATTAAGTAGTTACTATTTTCGTCTTCAATTTCTGCCTACTTTTAGAGATTCAGAAAACGGAAGGAAATGAATGAATCTGAAATACTTTTGGAAGTTTGTGACGATGATTATTCAGATGTTCCTGGTGAAAATGAAGATGTGGGCGACTGTGTATGAATGTTTTGACGGTTCTGAGGACGCTTCCAGTGACAGTGACATTACTAGACCTGTAAAGGAGCATAAATGGCAGTGCTTTCAAGTGATTCTGACACTCTGAAAGTGATTCTGTTTTTGTGAATTATTCATTTTGTATTAATGTTACTAACGATTGGTGTGAAATTGATACTCCACCACGTTTGGAAATGTTTGAAGGTCATCCTGGGGTCATTACATTTACAACTCAGTGTGACTCTGTAGCCTCTGTGACTAGCCAGATGCTTGGTGATGACTTGTTTGAATTGTTTTGCAAGGAGTTGTGCACTTATTATGATCAAACCTCAGTGAAATGTAAAACATCACCTAAATCGCTCAAGTGGCCTCCCGTTACACAGAAAGACACGAAGAAATTCTTAGCCCTAATTCTTCTAATGGGACAAACAAGAAAAGATAGCTGGAATGATTATTGGTCAACAGATCATCTAATAGCTACCCCAATGTTTTCTCAGACTATGAGTCATAATAGATTTGAACAAATATGGACATTCTGGCACTTTAATGATAACATGAAAATGGACAATGGCTCTGGAAGACTCTTTAAAATTCAACCTATGCTGGATTATTTCCTCAATAAATTCAGGACACTTTACAGACCAAAGCAACAGTTGTCTTTGACGAGGGGATGATTCCATGGAGAGGACGCCTGACCTTTCGAACATACAGCCCAGCAAAGATTACAAAGTATGGTTTATTTGTTAGGAAGGTGTGTGAGAGTGACACAGGTTATATCTGCAATATGGAAATTTATGCTGGTGAAGGGAAGAAATTGGAAGAAACTGCTTTCACAGTTCTTGGCCCTTATCTCGGTATGTGGCACCACGTCTACCAGGATAATTACTATAACAGTACCTCTACTGCTGATTTACTACTGAAAAGCAAAACTAGAGTCTGTGGTACTATTAGAGTAAACAGAGGTTTACCACTAACTCTAAAAGCCAAAGCATCAAGAATGAAGAAAGGCGACACAGTTTTCTGTAGAAAAGGTGACATTCTTCTCCTCGTATGGAGAGACAAGTGAGATGTCAGAATGAGATCAACACTTCATGACACTCTGTCCCATAGACAGGAAAGAACAATAGGAAACTGGAGGATATGTTGAAACCTGTGCGCATACAGCAGTATAATGCCCGCACGAAGGGAGTTGATCGTGCAGATCAGTACCTCTCGTATTATCCTATTCTAAGGAAAACAATAAAATGGACCAAAAAAGTCGTCCTTTATCTCATAAACTGTGGAATTTTCAATTGTTACAGAACTTACAATGCCCTGAATCCCGAGGGGAAAAATGAAGTACAAGCAGTTTCTCCTTTCAGTGGCAAAATACTGGATTACTGACGATGAAAATGAAGGCTCTCCGGGACCAGAGAGAGAGATGCCCAGCCCTAGGAGAGCAGGGAGAGCACCATGTAAAGACCCACCAGGAAGGCTGTCAGGGGACAGGAAGCAGCAGGAGCCTGTGTTCATTTCAAGCAATGGAAAAAAGAAATTTCCTACCAGAGCCTGTAGAGTTTGCACTGCCCATGGAAAAAGAAGTGAAACCAGGTATATTTGCAAATTTTGTAAGGTACCGCTTCACAGAGAAAAATGTTATACAAAGTACCATACATTAAAAAAGTACTAGGAGCCTTTGTTTATATATAGGTCCTATGCTAACTACAATATATGAAGTAATTGTAACTGTTTAGGAAAGGTCTCCACAACCAATCAAACCAAAGGGGCAGGAGATCAGTTTTGCACAGGGTTTCAGGGATAAGATTTGCACATTCTTTGTTTCTCAATGCAATTGTAGAGTAACAGTAGTACGTTGTATAACGACCATATCAACAAATGGACACTAGAGAACAAAGAATGTATTTTTGTTTGATATACTGTATTTATTTTTACTGTTTTTCAAAGTAATATGGATTATGTTGATTTTTTATAAGAAGTTTATAATCTCATGAAGATTATAGTTCATAAAAGTAATGTTCTGCATACATTGCAAAATATTGTTTCATAATGTGAGATTTTATATTCAAAAATGGAAAGTTATAAATAAATATAAAAAGTTGATGAGATGTAAACCTCACTGCCATAGACCAGTGGTGGGAGCAAAGCCACGAAGTCCTTGAGAAATCTCAATTGTAGACTTCTGACTCTGGGGCAGCACTTGGCACCTCATCTGAACTGGTGGGGGATAGTCACAAGGGGGCCACACTGAAAAGTCTAAAGGGGGTGGTAGAGCACTAGGCTGCTCCATCCTTGACTGCAGGAAGAGCACCGGGGTCTTTTAGAAGGCATGCCCTGCAGATACAAACGCCGAGGACTAAAAGGGTATTTGTGCTATTAGGTAAACCAATCCTGGGATATGGTTCCCTGAAAGAAAAGGGGATTGGACTGATGGATTATAATAGCGCCTGCTCGCTATTTAACAGAGGAATCTCATCTATTCTGGGTCAGGACAACAGAGATTTGGAGCTATTTGTATGGTCTTATTTTCCCCTCTTGGTGTCTGTCTTTATAAGATAGGCAGGATAAGCAATCCCACGGCGATGGCCGCAGGACTCATGGTTCTGGTGGAAGGAAGGGTGGGGGGAATTGTGTGTGAATGGGCGTGGAGGAAGCAGGGGGAAGAGAGTGATGAGCAAATAATGACAGGGACGGGACTAGCGAGGCATCTAAAATTTATGGTGAGGAAGGTGTAGCTTTCCCGGCTGTGTGTACAGGAATAGATAGCTATATCTGTCTGCCAAGGAGGTGCTGGTGATTTCACACCTACGACCTAGCACCATTTACCCAATAGTACCACCCTAAAAACCCCAGTGTAGGAAGCCTTATTGGGTAGTTTTCACTCTGTCGAATTCGTTTGCCACAGGGCAGTGATCCACTTGACAGTACCCAATGACAACATAACTAAAAGGCCTGGTTACTCTGTGGTGCAGATGTTTTGTCTTTTTACCCCATAAAGTCCCCAGCATGCGTTCCATTGCATTCGCATCCATATCCAAAGTCAGCTGGCTTCCCAGTGGCTTCATAGTGTTCTATAATGTGGACAAATCTTCATGTCACAGTGCCCTGACGATGGGTAAAAGTGTGGGACTAGTGCTTAAATCTGTGCACGTATGTGTGGTATCTCTTTAGAAGCCCAGAATTAGAGTGACTGTTACTGAGCCACGATCATCAAATGTTGCTTCAGATTGCATTCTAGTGGTCAAGTTCGTTGAACGGTTGTTTCATGGCCTCTTCTCCAACATTGAGTGTTATGGCGTTTTGTTTCTTTTTCAAAATATGTACAGACTGTAAAATATATCTTGCGTAATTGCACTTGCATGGATGGCTACTGGTGAAAATAAGCATTTGTGTGCCTGTAAGTTTCATCTTCATGTCTTTACATCTTTTTCTTTTACCTCAGTTAGTGCTTTGCTGTAGTTCCGTGTTAAACCATGAGTTTTGAAATAACATTAGGTATTCACAAACAGCTAGTTGTTGTCGAGTTCTCTATCACTGTTACCCGTATCTAATGTGAGAGCCCATAGTGTAGTGGTTACACGTTGGGCTGCAATCCGAAAGGTTAACAGTTTGAAAACACCAGCTGCTCCTCGAGATGGGGCTTTTCTACTCACACAAAGACTTGCAGTCTCGGAAACCCACGGGGGCAGTTCTACCCTGTCTTAGAGGGTTGCTATGAGTCGGCATTGACTCAGTGGCAGGGAGTTTCGTTGGATTTTGTTTCTCATGTCTTTGCTTTTTCTTTTTTTCAGTTTGTTTTCCAGAGGTTGCCCTGTGCTCCTTTCACAGGGCGCGTGTTCAGACTCTCAGCCTGACTGTGTCCACGGAGACTTTGCCATCATCCCTGTGCTCATAGTGCTCTGGGTCAGAGTCCTTTTCAAGAAGTGATGGCGGGGCTCCAGACTTTTCCAACACCACTGCTAGAGGAAAGCGATCCTGTCCACTCAACTCTTGCCAATCCTCTCTCGTGTTTTAAGATGTTCCCACCAAATATGTAGCTGAAGCCCGTGGCTGGGATTTTCTGCCTTGGCTGTGAGAATTGTAAGACAGCTGCAAGTGCCAGGAGGATTAGTGATTTGCTTTGGTCCAGCACTTACCCAGTGAGTGTCTTCCTGAAGGACCCCACCAGCGCCCTCCTAGAGACCCTGCCTGGCCTGTGTCCACTTGATAGCTGGAGCCTGGTGGTGGCTTTAGCTTGTCCTGCTGTCCTCACTCTCTGTGGAGCCCCTGATGTGCACTGTTGGGGAGGCAGGTGGAGCCAGAGCCATTCCAAGTGTAATAGTTAAGTAAAGAACATCCCAGCTGTTAGCTGAGTAGTTATACCAGAACCAACACATACACACCCCAACCAACCAGGTATTTGTATTTTGCTCTTTGATGAGAACAAGGGCGTACAGCGTGATGGGAGAAGGACGAGAAAGACAAGGAGAAAACATCATCAGAAAATAGACAATTATTCACTAAAACATCAGGAAGTACTAGGTCATAAGATGAAAAACTTGGTATGATTTAAATAAAGAAGACTGTTAACTGGAGCCACTCACTGTGGGTCCTTGTATCCAGATAAGACACCGACACATACGGGATCTTTAATGAGAATGAGAATGAAACATGTTCAGTACACAATTGAGAGAAATGTGTAGGTTCCCAGCAGAGAGTAATCTTGAAGTCTTGACACCCAAATGTCAGCAGTTGGGATATTTCTGACGCCTTCCTCTTAGTTGTCTGTGGAAAATCGCCCTGCTGTCTTAGGCCAGGTTCTCTGGAGAAGCAAAACCAGTGGTGCTATGTATGTGTGGATAGAAATTTATATTAAGAAAATGGCTCCCACATTTGTAGAAAGGCAAGTCCAAGCCAGGCTCCAAGTCTATGGTCAGATATTAAACTGAACTTGGCAGAGCTGTGCTGATGTGTCCAAGATCAGCAAGAAGACCACAGGCTGGTGGCAACAGAGGTACATGGAATACAAGGTCAGCAGGTGAGGCTTGTGACTGGAGAAACGAGGAATCCAAGGTGGCAGTTTAGACGGCAAGCTGTTGGCTCAAGTCCAAAGAACTGGAGGTCAATGAGCCTAATGCCGATCCAAAGCCAGCATAACATTTACCAATTCAAGATTTTTCAGGTGTACAATTTTGGGATATGAATTACATTTAAAAACAAACAGCAACAAAAACTTCCATTGAGTCGATTTCTCATGGATTTCTGAGACGTAACTTTTTTTTCTTCCCACCCCCACCCCCACCTTATCTCTACAGAAGTAGACAGCCTCTCTTCGTCAGGAGGGTGGTGGTCTTAAACTGCTGGCCTTGCAGTTAGCAGCCTAGCACAGAGCCTGCCTGCTGTGCCGCCAGGGCTCTTGAAGTAGCTCAGTTCCATATGCAGTGTGGGTTCGACTTCATTCTTTTCACAGAATGTGTGGAGAGCCAGTAGTTCCCATCCCATTTTTTGAAGAGATTATTCTTTCCCCAGTGAATGGACTTGGCACCCTTGAGAAAGATCAACTGGCCACACTAATGACATGTGTCATTAACATGTCTGCAGTCTTGCACGCAGCCTTCCGAGGCACAGCCGTAGGACTCTGTTCACCTGTAGCCACAGAGGAAGGAGGAGATTGTAGCTAATTGCCTCCATGAGACCCCTGAAAGGGCCTCTGCGCCTCCCCCCCTCCCCCCATAGTGTTCCCTGGCCCTCTGAAAGGCCCTCTGAAAGCCTTCATAAGTGAGCCCATAGGGGTCGGGAGCTTCTACTTTTCTTTGAATCTTTGAAGCAGGTGCACTGTTGTCAGAGGAAACCAGCCTCTGGCAACTGCAGGGTCCACGAGCGCACTTGTACAGTGATAATATATAGAGTGTAGTGAAGTCATGGAGGATAGGAGAGAAAGTAAAATGATGGAGTCAGACACATTTAATGGTAGCATGCTCACCTCAACCCCTCTTAGCGGTCCACATGGAGGTGGGAGAAGAGAAAGCAAGTCTTTACTATCTTGGGACATTTATAGGTAGCCATAAAACATGCATGTTCAGTGGTTACATACGTCACAAGGTGGGTGGTAATCACAGTAAAGTCCCTGAGCTCACAGGTGAGGAAACCCAATACCTACTTTAGGGGAACGGAAGAGGGGAGGGCGGGAGACAATAGCAAGAATGTCTGCTTCTGTAGGGAGGCAGAATCAAACCATGCGCTCACTTTAAGGCTGCATAGCTGTTGCGGGAGAATCTGTGGGAGTGATATTTAAAGCCGGATAATGTACTTGGAATTTAACTTAGCAGAGTGGTGGCTTTCCTACCATGGAATCCTAGCTTCCCAGATCCCCTCTGTTATAAGTTAGGGACTATGGTTCTAGTCATAGTTTCCTCAGTGTCAGTTTCCCACACACTTTGGGGCACATTACCAGTTAGTGATGGATGTGCAGGGTGAGTGGAGTCCGACTCCACAGAGGCCGTTCAGTAAGATTAGACGTAGCTTCCTTGCCTGTCTGCTAATGGAAGGCTGGAGGTGGAGTCCACCAGCCAGCGGTGGGAGAAAGACCTGCCCGTCTACTTGTATAGAGGTCACAACCTACCTGGCAGGGTTTCAGATTATTTGGAGCATTAAAGATCTCAAGACACCATCTTGTGACTTGCAACCAAAATCTCCTGCCATTCTTATCATATATCTGAACTTGATGTCTCTCTGAGCTGGCTTAAGATGTATATCTAAATTTCATTTTTGTCATACTTGAGAAATTTTATCTATTATATCTTAAAATATTTTTCTGTGTTGTTAATCTCTCTCTTCTTTTTTTCTCCTGAATCTTAGTGAGTGATGGCATGTCAAAAAGTCTTACTACTAAGATAGCAGGTCATGTGTACATGGGTCTGCTCCAAACAAAATGTGGCTTAAAATGTCTCTTCACTCAGTAGATGGGGACACACTCGGCAACATACGGTCCTTGTCTTGTTGTACCAAAAAACACAAATCCACTGCCCTTCAGTCAATTCTGACTCGTGAAGACCCTGTAGGGCAGAATAGAGTGTCTGCAGTGGTAGAAAAGCTCGTCTTTCTCCTGTGGAGTTACTGGTGGATTTGAACCACTGACCGTGTGGTTACTAGCCCACTGTTGCCACCAGGACTCTCTTAGTTTTCTTAGAGTGCTTAAAAATAACCACACCAAAAAAAGTCAGACCAGTGACTTCTGAGATCTTGGCCAGTTAAATTCAAGGTGGAAAGCTCAGAAGACTGTGGCAACTGTTCTGGGGAATTCCCAAAGGGTAAAGATTTTCCTAAAGGACACGGATGATCAGTGGGGCTCATTAGGAAGAAGACTTGGGAAAATTGAAATTTAGATTGGGTGAGGAAAAAGCCAGGAAAGTTGGGCAGAGTAATTTTTTTTCCATCAAGACTATGCACATATGATTTGAAGGTCGCAAGCACTGTCCTATCTTGATTTTGTTGGGAAACATCACTCCGTTCACTTTACATCTGACCTTTTTCAACTTCTTTGTGCTCCTCGAACTATTGAGAAGGAAGATGATTTGAATCTCTAGAGGACTGCAGACCTGCTGTTTTCATGTGGTTGTAAACAGAAGAGCACAGGTTTTGCCTAGGTCGGGGTTGAGAAATGGAAACACCTGCAGAAAGACATTGACCTAATGTAACGTATGTTGAGAAACAAAACCTTGACCCTTGACGTTTTATGGTTTTGTTTCAGAAGTTCTATGATTTTTATCCCTGCTTTTTTATTTTGTTAGGTGCCATCAAGTTGGTTCCTACCCATAGCGACATCTGTGTACACAGAACACACTGCCTAGTCCTGCACCATCCTCATGTGTTCTTGTGCCAGACCCCATTGTTGCAGCCGCTGTGTCAGTGCATCTTGTGGAGGGCCTTCCTCTTGTCGCCGCCCCTCCACTTTACCACGCATGATGTCCTTCTCCAGGGTCTGCTCGCTCCTGACAGTATGTCCAACTTATTTGACCAACTGCCTCCTTTTCAGGGGGGAGGGTATACTGTCCCCATGGCAATTAAAAACATAGCCCATAATCCAGGATAAAGTGTAGATGTCTGCCTTTGCAGGCCCCCTGGATTGTTATAGTACCCCCAAGGGGGGTCTCCTCCATTTTGGAAAACACTGTGTTTTATGATTGATAATTTTTTAAAAACTTTCCATGTACACAGGAAGAGATTGTATATTGTGCTGTTGGGTGAAGTATTCGGTACGTTTCTATAAGGTCAAGTTGTCATTGTGTTAAGTTCTGTTTTTGTTGAGTTTCTTTCTGGTTCTGTGCTTTATCAGAAGTGCTGTCAAGTCACTACTGTTGTAGCATTGTCTGTTTCTCACTTCAATTCTATTAGTTTTGCTTAAGAGGCTCTCTCAATGCATGACTCTGTCCTTATGGTCATGTCCTCCTATTCGATAGCCTTCTCTCTTAGGTTTTAAAGTCAATTTTAGATATTGAACTTGAGTTGGAAGACGTAAGTCCAGTCTCAAAGTGGAGGGTCATGATCCAAAGGGACCTGAGCAGCTGTGAAAACTGTTTATTGGTGGTCTGAGCTTTGAAACTACAGACGATAGTTTAAGAGAACATGTTGGGAAATGGGGCACACTCACAGACTGTGTGGCAATGAGAGACCCCCAAACAACACGTCCCAGGGGCTCTGGTTTTGTGACTTACTCCTGTGTTGAAGAGGTGGATGCAGCAATGTGTGCACGGCCACAGGAGGTTGGTGGGCGTGTAGTGGAGCCAAAGAGCTGTGTCCAGAGAGGATTCCATGAAGCCTGGTGCCCATTGAACAGTGAAGGAAATTTTTGTTGGTGGTATAAAAGAAGACACAGAAGAATATAATCGGAGAGACTACTTTGAAAAGTATGGCAAGATTGAAACCATAGAAGACGTGGAGGACAGGCAGTGTAGGAACCAGAGAGGATTTGCCTTTGTAACTTTTGATGATCATGATACAGTTGATAAAATTGTTGTTCAGAAAAACCACACTATTTGAAGTGAAAAAGGCTCTTTCAAAACAAGAGCTGCAGTCTGCTGGATCACAGACAGGTCGTGGAGGTGGCTCTGGCAACTTCATGGGTCGTGGAGGAAACTTTGGACGCGGTGGAGGGAACTTTGGCCATGGTGGGAACTTTGGTAGAAGAGGAGGCGATGGTGGTGGAGGTGGTGGCAGCAGAGGGAGTTCTGGAGGAGGTGATGGTGGCAACTATGGCGGAGGTCCTGGTTATAGTAGTAGAGGGGCCCGTGGTGGTGGAGGACCAGGATATGGAAAGCAAGGTGGTGGATATGGTGGAGGTGGAGGACATGATGGCTACAATGAAGGAGGACATTTTGGCCGTGGTAACTATGGTGGTGGTGGGAACTATAATGATTTTGGAAATTACAGTGGACAACAGCTATCAAATTATGGACCCATGAAAGGGGGGGTGTAATTTTGGTGGAAGAAGCTCTGGCAGTCCTTACGGTGGTGGTTCTGGATCTGGGGGTGGAAGTGGTGGATATGGCAGCAGAAGGGTCCAACAATTCAGAAGACAAGGGCTACAGTTCTTAGCAGGAGAGAGAGCGGGAGCTGTCAAGAAAGCTGCAGGTTTCTCTGAGACAGTCGTCCCAAATGCGTTAGAGGAGCTGGAAAAACCTGCCACAGAAGGAGCGATGATCCATAGTCAGAAAGTTACTGCAGCTTAAACAGGAAACCCTTCTTGTTCAGGACTGTCATCACCAAGGTTTGCAAAAAGTGCAGCTATGGATTAATGCAATGCGGTGTCAATTAGATGTACATTCCTGAGGTCTTTCATCTGTTGTAGCTCTGTCTTTTTCCTTTCATTACATCAGGTATATTGTCCTGTAAATTGTGGGAGTGACACCAGGAATAAAAAATTAAGAAATTTTGGGGGGCAGGGAATGTATGGATGTGCTTTATACAATTGATGTATGTCTATGTATGGACTGTGATAAGAGTTGTATGAGCCCCTAATAAATTGTTTTAAAAAAATTAAGGAATTTTAACTTTTCAATGTTTGTGTAGTTCAGTTTTTCTACATTTTAGTACAGAAACTTTAACAAAATGCAGTTTTGAAGGTTTTTCCTTGTGAGTTAACAAGTAAAGAAGATCATTGTTAATCACTATTTTGCATGAATTTTGCTAAAGTTAACTGTAAAGAAACACCTGCTGACTTGCAGCTCCAGGGGAATCGAGTCTCCCATTTCCAAACCATGATACGAATGGGTGCTGACCCGCGGAGAGAGTGGATATTTGTATGTTTGCCATGTGTGCTTTAGATAACAACTAGCATTGGGTGTTTCAACTAGTGTATTTGTGAATTTAATAGCATTAAGATTTACCTTCAATGAAAAACATCTCAAAATTCCTATTTGGTTTTTGTGCATTTTCTTTAAAAATGTATTTCAGATATGATTTAGTGTTAACCTTGCTAAGAGTCCTAGCTGTTCAGAAAATACACATTTACTTTGGTCACATTTGAACTGCTGCCATAACTTTATTTGAGTGTAACTGTCTGCTGCCCCCTGCTTAAATTCTGGAATGGGAGAGTGGTTTGTTTTTTTACCCCGTTCTTCTTTAAAAACCATTCTTAAATAAACTTTAAAGTAAAAGACCAAGAAGACTGCTGTACTCAAGCCCATTAGTGGCTATCTCTTTAAAAAAAACCACAACAACATTCTTTTTGAAGCACAAATGGTATAACAGATCTTCAGTTTTTCCCCTTAGTTTAATTTTTTTCTAAAACTGACATAAGCTCACAGAGCAAGAGAATAAAAATCATGCATTGTTGAACCCCCAAAAAATAAAGTCAATTTTATTCAAAATTAATATTGGCTTCCTAGCCCCCACACTACTATGACCCAGTTCTACCTTACAAATCCAGCTAGACGGAATACACGTTGGTAAGAGCACTGGACATATGGAATTCATGACAGATAAAACCCTCAGGAATAGTAGTGGGAGTAGTGATATGAGGATTGGGGGATGGTAGGGGCAGGAGGGAGGGGGAGAAGGGGAACCCATCACAAGGTTGGATATATAGCCCATCCCTCAGGGGGATGAATAACAGAAATGTGGGTGAAAGGAGACAACAGGCAGTGTAAGACAAATAACTAGATAGATAGATAGATAGATAGATAGATAGATAGATAGATAGATAGATCAAGGATTCATGCAGGTGGGGAAGAGGAGCTATATACCAAAGGCTCAATCTGAAAGAAAATGTTTTGGAAATGTTAATGTACACATAGTGCTTAATTCAATTGAATGATGGATTGTCATAAGATTTGTAAGATTCCCCCCAATAAAATGATTAATAAAATAATAAAATGAGTTGTGTGAGTGAACTAAGAAGGGAGCATAACAGATCAGCAACAGGAGCAAAGCCAAGCCACAAAGCCCCTGAAGAGCCCCCAAAATAGACTTCAGGCTAGGAGGGGCAGTTCCCAGAACCCACTGGGACCAGTGGGGAGATAGTCATAAAGGTCAGTGAACAGATCTGGAATTCAGTAATGTATTTATTCAATCTTGTTTTTTTAATTTTCTCTCACTGTTGTTTTGCTTAGCTATATAAGATAGGCATGGAAGCAAGCCCAAGGAGAAAGCAACGGGACTGATGGTTCCAGAGGGACTTGAGGGGAGGAGGAGGGGAGGGAAGGGAGTGGTGAGCAGACAATGCCATAGACAGGGGAACAACTAGGGAATTAAAAGCAACAATGAGGTGGGTGTAGAGATCCCAGTGGTGTTGGAGCAGCAGCAATCTAGCTGAGAGGAATTACTATGAGGCAGAAGAAGGGCAAGCATGGTGGTGGAGCATGAGGAAGGTAAAAAGAAACAGGAATGATCTAGGAGGCAAAGCTATGGATAGAGGTATAAGCATAGATGTGTACATATGTAAATATATTCATTGAAATAGAGGTATTGGCCTATGTACATATATGGGAATACATTGAGAAAGTAGATGGACTTTGAGCCTCTGCTCAAACCCTCCCTCAATGCAAGAACACTTTGTTATAACAACCTGGCATTCTGTGATACTCACCCACCTTGCACAATTGCTGAAGACAAAACAGGTGCATAAGAAAATGTATTCAAAAAAAGCTGATGATGCCCAGTTATCAAAAGATATAGCATCTGGGGTCTAAATGGGCGACCATCTAACAGAAGCAACAAGTCCACATGGAAGAAGCATGCCAGCCTGTGTGATCATGAGGTGTTGGCGGGATCTGGTAACAGGCATCAGAAAACCCAAAATAAACAAAAACACATGTTGTTGAGAAAGGAGGCTTGGAGCAGAAACCCAAAACCCATCTGAAGACAGTAGGACATCCCCTCACAGAAAGGTCACAAGGAAGGAATGAGTCAATCAGGGCTCATTATAGCACCCATGAAACACAACATTCCTCTGGTCCTTGAGGCTTTCTTACCCCCCACTATCATGACCCCAGTCCTGCCTTTCAGTTCTAGCTAGACCAAAGCATGTACACTGGTACAGATACAAGCTCGTGACACATGGAATCCAGTCAGAGAAACACCTCAGGAACAGAAACAGGAGTAGCGATACAAGGAGGGTAGGGGAGAGGTGGGGGAGGAGACAAAAAATCAGAAACCAATCACAATGATGGAAGCATAATTGCAACTCCCCATCCAACCCCCGGGATGAACAACAGAAATGTGGGTGAATAGAGACAGTGTACAATATGAAAATAATAATAAACATAATTTATCAAGGGGTCATGAGGGGGTGGAGGGAAAAAAGAGCTGATAGCAAGGGCTCACATAGGAAGTAAATGTTTAGAAAATGATGATGGCAGCATATATACAAAACAATTGATGTATGGAATGTTAGAGCTGTAAGGACATCCCCCCCCAATAAAATGATTTTTAAAAAATAGAAGAAAGTAACTGTTTAGAAAATGATGGCAACATGTACAAATGTACTCGATACAATTGATATATGGATTGTTATAAAAGCTGTAAGAATCCCCAATAAAATGATCTTTAAGAAAACGAAAACAAAATGTTCATTAAAAGTTTTTTAAATGAAAAATAAATAAAATGAATTGTGTAAGAACAAAAAATCCTATCATTGTGTGCTCACCTCCCCAATACGATTACTGAAGACATATGGGTGCATAAGCAAATGTGGTGAAGAACGCTGATAGTGCCTGACTATCAAAAGATATAGCATCTGGGGTCTTACAGGCTTGAGAGTAAACAAGCGGCCATCTAGCTCAGAAGCAACAAAGCCCACATGGAAGAAGCACACCAGCCTGCGTGATCACAAGGTGTCGAAGGGATCAGGTATCAGGCATTATCAGAACAGAAATTCACATCATCGTGAATGAAGGGGAGTGCAGAGTGGAAACCCAAAGCCCATCTGGATATCCCCTTAGTAGGCAACTGGATATCCCCTTACAGAAGGGTCTGGGGAGGAGACGAGCCAGTCATGGTGCAGTGTAGCAACGATAAAACATACAACTTTCCTCTAGTTCCTAAATGCTTCCTCCCCCACACCACTATCATGATCCCAATTCTACCTTACAGATCTGTCTAGACCAGAGGATGTACACTGGTACAGATAGGAACTAGAAACAGGGAATCCAGGGCAGATGATCCTTTCAGGACCAATGGTGACTGGCGATACCGGGAGGGTGGGGTGGAAAGGGGGAACCAATTACAAGGACCTTCATATAACCTCTTCTCTGGGGGACAGACAACAGAAAAGTGGGTGAAGGGAGACGTCGGACTATAAGATATGACAAAATAATTTATAAATTATCAAGGGTTCATGAGGGAGGGGGGAACAGGGAGGGAGGGGCAAAAATGAGGACTTGATGCCAGGGACTTAAGTGGAGAGCAAATGTTTTGAGAATGATGAGGGCAATGAATGTACAAATGTGCTTTACACAACTGATGTATGTATGGATGGTGATGAGTTGTATGTTTCCCTAATAAAATGATTTGTTAAAAATTACCTTCAATTCTAGTGCTCCCTGCTCTGCCCACCTTCACTGCTTCCTCCTGAAATTCCTTCACCCTCCCCATCTTCCCCCACGCCACACCCCCTGCAAACCCTTGTATCAGTTTTCTCTGCATCCACTCCTGTGCTTCACAAACTGGGAAACCAGACAGAAACAATGAGGGACAAAATCGAAATGAAGTGGTAAGGATAAAACAATAGTAATATAAAGATAAAAATACAGAGTAAGAAAAAGGACCACCATCAATATTTTAAAATCCAGGGAATTTTTGTCATGGAACAAGAATAGATCCTTGCGCCTAGAACAAATTCAGTTTGGGTCTAGAGTAGTGGTTCTCAACCTGTTGAATGACCCTTTCACAGGGGCTGCCTGATTCATAACAGTAGCAAAATTACAGATCTGAAGTAACAACGAAGATAATTTTATGGCTGGGGGTAACCACAACATGAACTGTATTAAAAGGATTGTGGCATTAGGAAGGTTGAGAACCGCTGAGATAGATGTCTGCAGATGTGCAGATGAATTTTGGGCTCCCACTGTCCTCCACAGCCTTCCACAAATTGGGTGTTCACAATTTTAGCTCCAATACTTTTCCCTTCATATTTGAGTTTTGTTATTGTCATCTTTGGATCACACAGGTTGGTGTGGTTCTTCCATGTGGGTTTAGTTGACTCCTGGCTTATATGATTGCTTGTTTGAATACGAGCCTTTAAGACCCCAGATACTATTCCAATTCATAGCCAGGCACCATCAGTGTTCTTCACCACACTTTGCTGTAGCACCCTTCAGTGATCATTTCGTGGAGGTGAGTATCAAGCAGGGCCATGTTATCAAAAGTAACTTCTTGGATTGAGGATGGAGTTAAGTGGAGGCCCAGATCCATCTGCTTGTCCCTGGTACATGCGCGACTCAGGTTTACTGTGGCGGTCATATAACAAATTAAAAACCCCATGAGACCAGTTAGCAGACAACAAAAGACAGACAAAAACAAGCAAACTAAAGGCAGGAAAACAAAATCTTGTCAATCACCCCCTTGGGGTATAAGTCGATTGCACTTGTAACATCAGTTTTTCCAATGACATCACTGGTCACTAGGTATGATAAGTCTATAAAAATACAGTTCCCCTGTGAGCTTCAACCTATGAGTTGTTGCCCTACAGTGGTTCTCAAACTCAACCGTTTAATACAGTTACTCCTGTTGTGATGACCCCCAACCATAAAATTATTTCCGTTGCTATGTAACTAATTTTCCTAGTTATGAACCGGGCGACCCCTGTGAAAGGGTCGTTCGACCCCCAAAGGGGTTGCAACCCACAGGTTGAGAACCACTGCCCTACACAGCTGTGTTAGGTAGCAGGATAGGGATAGTGGGGGTTGTCTCTCCCATGCCTGCACAAGGTCGCTACAGGAGGTTGGGAAGGAATCAGGCAAGCAGTAGCCACCTATGAAGACTTTAACTGGGCATGCTTAAAGTCAGGCCATAAGCCAGAGGGGCCTTACACCTAGGTGGCCAAAACTAGGCTCAGGCTCATGACCCCACACAAGTGGACTTAATTCAGCCAATGGGGTCTACCAATACCGTCAACCACGCCTCCCCAGCAAGAGTCTTTAAATATCCTGGCCCTGAGCAGGCTGCTCTCTTTACTCTGCATCTGGTTAGAGGTGATGCATCCTGGGTGGGCCCCCTCAGCGCCTGCTCCCGGCCAGAGGCCGGTTGGAAAGGACTCTCCTTTCCTTTACCCTGCTCCTGCACCCTCTCTGCTGTGCCACGGGCTCTGATCTCAGTTCACTACGTGAGGGCACGCGGTCCCATGATGGTAAGCTTCCCTGAAATAACGTGTACTCCTTTGAGACTGTAAAACCTGAAACTTCTCTCGTCCTTTATAAAAACCCACTTGCATTACAAACCAGGCTTCAGGGTGAATTCTTTCTCAGTGAAGTACCGAACTGAGGTATTCCCCACCCGAGAAACCTAACAATTGTACTGTTTACCCAAGGCGTTGAGGTCGGTGCTAGGGGAAGACTTCCTGGATCAGATCTTCCAAGTTCAAATCCTTACCCAACAGCTCAAACCCTGTCATGTTGCTGCATTGAGGTGCTAAATATATGGTGATTCTGGAGCCCTTCCCTGTGGACGCCCACCACACTGGAGGTTGCCCCCAAAGTCCATTGACTGCCACTTCCACAGGTCCAGCAGGGCTGCTCTGTTTGCCCTCCCATCCAAGTGCCAGCCCACCGGTGGAGGCAGCTTTGAGACAAGACTCAGTTCATTTTGCTGGGCCTCTGTTAAATCCTGGTGTAGTCACTGGGTTATGCCATGCTGCCCTCAAGGTCAGCATCCAAGGTCATCGTGGTGTTTAGCCCACTGAAGCTTGGGTAGAAACGTATTTGTCGTGCCTACCCAAGCGCATAACATCTGGACCATTGCCTCCTAGGTTCCTTATTAGTTTTTTAGGTTACTTTGTAATCTATTGATTTCTTCCCAGAGTTAAAATAAATCTTTCATATCTTGAAATTGACTTGACATCTTCATTCGGAACTGTTAGTAGCAAGGAGCACACTCCAAACTCAGGCCTGTGAGCCAGGGAGGTGGTACACCTGGATGGGCCCAAACTAGGCCAGGTGGGCTTAATTCAGCCAATGGGATCAACCAGTACTGTTGACCAGCCTCCCAGCTGAAGACCCTAAAGGCTGGAACCAGAGACCACGGCCCTTTTATTCCTTGGCTGTGCTGCTCTCTCTGGCCTCAGGCCATCACATGTGGGTGTGCAGTCCCATGAGGGCGCCCGTATTCAGTGACTTTCAAACCTGAAACTTCTGCCGTCCTTTATAAAAACTCACTTGGATCGCAAACCAGGCTTCAGCGTGAATTCTTTCTCGTGTGAAGTCAAGAACCAGGTATTGCCCACTCAAGAAACCTAATCGAACTTTGTAACTACACTATCTTTTCCTACTGTATACTTTTTAAATTGTCTTCATCTGCATAGCTTAGGGACTGGGGCATCCATTACGCATGCTCAGAGGTTTGAGCTTCTGGCCCTGAAGGGGTGGTACACCTGGATTGGCCCCTCTAAGCCAGGTGAATTTGATTCGGCCAACAGCGTCCTTGAAAAGCCAGAGGTTTTGCTCTGGGCTCTCTCCCAGCGGCTGCTACACGATGGAGCGCAGCCGGGCTGTGGTCCAGAGCTGCCAGGCCACAGTCCTGCAACTGTGCAGTGGACTCTGCCTGACTTGTGTTCCTGAAACTGCAACTATTCTCTATAAACCCGCTGGGATCACAAACCAGGCTTCGGCGTGAATTCTTTATCACACTGAGCCAAGGACCGAGGTACAACTCTCCCCCGAGTGAGCTAACAGTTCCCTCTTTTCAGGCTAGTGGGTTCGCTTTAATTCAGATGCTTGAATATCGGAGCTGATTTCTGGGCTGCGGTGTCATGTATGCTAATCTCAGATTGTTGTTGGCCATTGTTTTTTATCCAAAAGCTCTGTTTAATATTTCTTGAAATTTGGCTTTTTTTTACAAATGTCTTCAATTTCTGTTTGTCTAGAGATAGCCACATTTCATTATTGACTTTGAGGGACAGTGTTTTTTAGTATATACGTCTTGGTTAACAGGTGTTTTTTCTTTCAAAGTTTTATTTATATCATCTCATTACCTGATTGCCTGCATGGTTTGTGCAAGAAATCAGAACCTTGTTTTATTGGGCTCCTTTGTAGGTAATTTTCATTTTTCAGGATTTTTTCTTTGTCTTTGGTATTGAAAACTTTGATTATGGTATGTCTTGATCTTTTGAGGTCTGACCTGTTTGGGGTTTGTTGAGCTTCTTGACTGCACATCTTCTCATCTGTCAGCTATTGGGGGTATTTTCTTCAAGCAGCCTATTTACAGCTCTTTCTGTAATTAAAAAATGTTGTCTCTGGAATTCCATTCACATATAAGTTACTAGTTACTTTGCTGGATAGTGTCCCACATAATTCTTTTAAAATTTAATTTATTTTGCTCTTTTCAGATTGTTCCTTTCAGAGTAGTAGTTAGAGATTGCGGGGGGGGGGGGGGCACTAGAACTGATTGTGATGATGTAGATACAGCTCTTGTAAGCGATTTAACCATGGAAGCATATGATATGTGAATACTATATCAAGAAAACTAAAAAGACTAAACAAAAACTAAAGAAAACAAACCTGACCAAAGGTTTCCGTGCATTAAGGAGAAAGAGTTGTTGCTTAGGGGCACTGAGTGTATGTTAATGGTGGTGGATGATTTGGGAAAGAATTTCAGTAACGGTTGTACTACACGGAGAGCATAATCACTGGCACTCAGTGATACATGTAGAAGTTGTTGAACGGGAGAATGTTGTGTTGTGTATATTTTTGCCACAATTAGAAAAAAAAGTACATGCTTAACGACGAGTATGAGAGAAGAAAATGTTCTAGAATTGAGAGTGGTCATTTGTACGCTTCTTGATATAATTATTGAGGTGCGTGGCATGTGGATGAAGCGCTCACAAAACTGTTTCATAAAAGGTTTGGATTCCAGTTCACCAGTTCTGTCTCCATTGATTCAACTCTGCTCCTTCACCCTTTGAATGCATTGTCCCTCCCTGACATTTTAGTTAATCTTCTAGATTTCTATTTGCTGGTTTCTAATTTTTGTTCATTTTCCTGACTTCTTCTGAAGTTTATTTTTCTCAGTTTTGCCAGTTAGCTTTCATCCTTTTTCTCAACCCATTGAAGATACCGCACATATCAGCCAGGGCACCTAGTTTTACCACAGAAACTGATTAAAAATATGCCGGCAAACTTCTGCTTATTCAAGAGTACATATGGTAAATCTTCTCTGTGGTTCCTTCGTAGATAATGGTGATGTCACTTCTGCCTCGGGAAGGTTTTCTGCCCCTTGAGCTCCACTGCCTTGTGTCTTCATGGGACTGTCTCTGAGCGTTGCGGTGTTACTGTGTTTCTGTTGAATTGGTCAGCGTTGGTTGGGGTGTTCTTAGGTGCTCACCACCTTCTCCTTAGCGGATCCGTGCTCACATCTCTGCCCCGTCTGTGTGGCTCCGTTGAGGGCAAGTGGCTGACATCTCTCCTTGATCACACGGTATCAGCATGAGTGGTGGTCCTTGCTTTGTGGGTGAGGCGACCGGAGGTGCAACCTCATCAATAAAGAAAATTAAAAGAGGGAACCATAGAGAAAAGAAAAAAAGTTTTTTTGTTTTCTTAAGAAAAAGTTTTAAAGAAAATAATTAGTTAAAAGAGATAAAGGAAAGGAAGATAACATTAAGAGAAGGGAAAGGCACTGGAGGGTAAAGACAATGATAAAGATTAAGGGGGAAAGAAAGGGAGAGTGGGGATGTGACAGAAAGGAGGAGGAAGACCTGAAAAGGGAAAACAGAAATGGGCCCAAGGAAAAAGAGAACAGAGAAAGGAAGAAGAAAACCGTGGGGTGGAGGGTGGAGGCCCGTTTCTCTGATATGGGTTGGTGTCCAATGCCAGTCAAAGATGTCAAGGGGGCATGGCACCTTATTTTAGAAGAAGGACCTCGTAGCCTAGAGTGTGTCTTAGGTCAGGAGCCTGGATCTTGTAAAACTCTCAGGGCAACTTGGGATGCCTGTACCTGGAAGGAGTCCCTGCTTACCGTGGTGAGTGCAGGTAGGGTGCCCATGTGGCACTGTGCTCACCCAAACACATGGATGACATGCAACCAGCACCCGGTTAACTAGGGTGCATGCTTCTGATCTCTGGCAGAGCCGGCTGTGCAGTGGGGTGCCACCACCTGCTGGGTAGTTGAAGGTAGGGGCTGGCCACGCTGTTAGTTACTGGGAGAGTGAGAGAGAAGGGGAGGGCCACCCTTGTCGAATCACCAGTGTGGTGGCTTATGCTGGCCTGGGTGAGCAGAACTGACGATCAGGTCGCTGTCCTGCTCCAGGGCTGTGCACTGAAGTCCCACATGGCTGTCCGTCGCCCTTTCCTGCTACTTTCGAGAGTATCAGTCCACTGCTCTCCCTCTGCAGCTCCGGCTCCAGATTCTCATTCCGGGGGGTTGCATTTGCTCTCTGTGTCTGTGTTAGACTGGGTTTTCTAGAGAAACAAAGCCAGTGACATTCATATATGTATAAGGAAGAGCTTTATATGAAGGAAGAAATTTATGTCAAGGAAGCAACTTAGCCCAGCCTACCAAAAGTCCCCGAAACCTGTGCCTCAGGCAGTAAAAGCAGGAAGCTGGGGAGTCACGGCCAGTGGGTGCTGTTGCATGGACCCAAGGTCAGCAGGAACATGGCAGGAGAGCGACAGCCCCAAAGTCAGCAGCCACATGGGCTAGCGGCCCTAGAAGCCAGATGCAGGGTCCAAGCAAGTAGGAAAGAGATGAGGGGCAAAGGGACCAGTTCTCTGCAGCGTCTCTTATAAAAAGGTCACATTCAGAAGGAGGTGTCCTCTGGCTATGAGCTGACTGACGGGGGTACTCCGTCCACATCTTCTTACAGGGGAGACAAGTTGGCACAAAACCTAACTACCACAGGGTCTTCGTTGGAAAGGGTGCTAATGAAGGGCTCGGTCACAATTCGGGTCTGTTTGGGTACATCCTCCTCCTCCTTTGGCTAGCATAGAGGGACAAGGACACTCACGCCAGTGACTTTCAGAGTTCTGTGTGGCTTTCCAGCTGCACTCTCAGAGGGGCCACAGATGTGCCTCTTGGCATCCCCTGAAAGGTTTGTAGGAGCTCCTAGTAGGCCCCAGGCACACCAAGCCCTGCTTCCCTAGGTGCGTGACCCCTCGCCTTGGTCTGGCCACCTCATTGAACTTGTCTACGTCTTTGCATCAGATACCCTATCCCTGAGCCCTGGAGGGTTCTCCGAGCGCCCTCGTCTCCTCTCGGTAACTTGCGGAAACGAGTGAATAGCTGTTCATACCAAACTGCCTGGAGCCTGACTGATGGATGCTCCTGGCAGTGCTTTGGATTGTGTTTAATTGGATACTGGACATTGTGAATTCTACCTTGTTGGTTGATGGGTTTGGTTATTCCTTTAAATAGTTTGGAATGTAGTCTGGCACAGAGTGAAGTTACTTGAACTGAGGATCCTTTAGAACAGTGGTTCTCAACCTTCCTGATGCCACGACCCTTTTTAAAAAATCATTTTATTGGCACAAAAACAAGACAGAGCAAAACCAAGCAACAAAAGAAAACAAAACAGCAACAACAAAAAGCCAATGACAAAACAAACAAAAAAACACAACAACAAAGAAAAGCTTGTAGTTAGCTCAAGGACTGTTTGTTGGCCTTTAGGAGTGTTTTCCAGATGAGTCTGTTGGGGCGCCAAGACCTGGTCCCAAAGTCTATTTTTGGCATTCCCTGGGGACTTGGTTGCTCTGTTCCCCTTGCTGTTCTGTTGCATGCCCTTAGTGTTTTGCTGCGGTGTGGTGGGATCTGGTGTGGGGGGGATCAGATTGGGCGCAATTCCTACACTGTCTCTCCAGTGTTATCCCCTGTAATTTCTGTGACCCTTTAATACAGTTCCTCATGTTGTGGTGACCCACCAACCATAAAATTATTTTTGTTGTTACTTCATCACTGTAGTTTTGCTACTGTTATGAATTGGGGAACCCGTGTGAAAGGGTTGTTGAACCCCCAAAGGGGTCGTGACCCACAGGTTGAGAACCACTGCTCTAGAAGCTATCCTCCCAGCTCTGTTGGGTGAACTCAGCTGCCCTTAGTCATTACTGGGGAGACTGCCCACAACGCTGAGTCGGGGGCAGAGGTTCTTTTTCTGTGGCTGTGGAGTCGCCATGAGCCCTGGGAGATGCTTGTGCCAGCCCTGGAGGGGCCCTTGTGAGTCCCAAGGGTGCTTTTGAGAGCCCTGAGGGGTCCTTGCTTGAACTCCAGGAGTGCCCCTGTGAACTCTGGGAGAGGGTTCATGCTTGTGTCTCGGTGTCCCCCTGGGATCCCTGAGGGAGGCTCCTTGTTTGATCCACAGGGATGGCCCTGGGGTCCCTGTGTTCTGGCCTCTCGTTTTGGGTGGCTCTGCCCTTGTCTCCTTGGTAACTCCTGTACAGCCCAGTTCTCCACGGGAGACTCACGGCCCTCTTTACCTCCCTCCCAATTTCCAGCCAGATGGGTCCTGTTAGCGCTCCTACCTGTGCCACCCTCAGGTGTGCAGTTGTGGGTGTAACTCTTCTCAGGTCCCTCCTCGGGGCAGTGCCACGCTGTGACTGGACCCCCGCGTGCCCTGGCTTTGGTCCACTCTGCTGCCCATTCAGAGGTCTGTGTTACGCAGTCAGACAGCAGAGCATTCGGCACTCAGCTATTGCCCTAACCATGGGCGTCAAACACCCCAGCCACTCTGTAGAGCAGCGGCTCGCAACCCCTTTGGGGGTCGGATGACCCTTTCACAGTGGTCGCCTATGACCATCAGAAAACACATACTTCCAATGGTCTTAGGAACTGAGACACCACTCCTCTATCATCTCCAGGCGGGTCCGCCCTCATGCAGATACGCCCACATATGAGTACCCGCTGGGAAGACCGTTACCCATGCTACACCATGCTTCCAGACAAAATCTCATTGATGTGTCATTAGAAATAAATATTTCACAATATATATTTACATATTGTCCTTGTGATTCATCACTATGCTTTAATTATGTTCTATTTGTAACAATGAAAATACATTCTGCATGTCAGATATTTTCATGACGATTCATAACAGTAGCAAAATGACAGTGATGAAGTAGCAATGAATATCATGTTATGGTTGGGGGCCACCACCACATGAGGACCTGTGTGCAAGGGTCATGGCATGAGGAAGGCTGGGAACCACTGCTTTAGAAGAAAGATGAAGTATCTGACCCATAAAGATTGGAGCCGATAAGGCCTCCTGGGCAGATCTACCCTGTCCGATAGGCTGCTCCGAGCAAAGTCAACTCAGCGGCAGGGTCGGGAAGGGCTACGTGGTTGTAGGTGCGTGGATGAGTGTTAAGAGCGTGATGACGTTTCTGGAAGCTAGGGGTGCTAGTGAAAGCAGTCTGATGTCATCAACTTCCCCTTTTCTCTTTTCTTGACCAGTATGGCGAGAATAGGACCAAGCAGGATGCCACCCGTTATGAGGAGGACGTGGGGGCAGCCTGGCTCTGAGCCCCTGCGTGGCTGTGTCATTGGTGGTCAGCTGAGGCACTTCTAGGGGTCAGGTGAAGAGGAAGCCAAGGAAGACCTTGATGGACAATACCACCTTCTGGCCCCAGAGTCCAGGTCAGCAGAGGACAGGTCTGACAAGGCCACTTACCACTGACCCCTCTGGCTCTGAGTCCACAGAGGACGAGGACGGAAGGAGCGGAACAGGACCGACGTTCTGCACTGGGTCCCGCTGTGGGGGACGGCTGCAGCACACAGGGTAAGTGGCCCAGGCTTCTTGGGGAGTGACTGTGGGGCAGGCCTGGTCTGACCCCTCAGTTCTGACGGAAGCCCCTGACACCACTGAGCTCCCCCACCCCCAGTGAGCACCGGAGACAGCAGTGTCCATGTGAAACCGACGGTAGTGCCCAAGGTGGCCCGGTGGCCAGGCCCAGGCAGTGACTCCCATGCAGGTCTGGCCAGAATCCAGAATGCACACATGGCCCAGTGGGCAGAGTCCCCACAAAGAAAGTGACCTTGGGGCTAGCCACCTGCAGGTCCCCAAGCCCCCAGGAGTGCCGAGGACAGACACGGCTGCTGTGTCTCAGGAACAACAAAGTGGGCTTCCGAGGGAGAATGCCACCTCCTGGCATGTTCACTTTCAGAGCGAAGTGACAAGGACATTGGCCCTTGGCTGGGCACCTCGGCAGGGGGCCCTAGAGGAGGTAGGCAAGCCAGAGGCAGCCTGGCCTGGAAAGGATAGCAAACCAGCAGGTCACAGCTCCACCCCTGGCCGTGGGCAGACCTGGGGCACAGTGAAGCTTCTGTGTAGGGAGCTGGCAAAAGTTCGTGGCAAAATGGGATTTAAAAGATAATGGATTTTCCCCAGAGCTTTTTGAAGCCCTCTTGTATTCAGAAACCCTGGTGGCATAGTGGTTTGGTCAGTGGTTCGAACACACTAGCCATGCCTGGGGAGAAAGACGAGGCTGCCTGTGCCTGTCTTTCAAGATGAATAGCCCCACAAGTGCCCAGGGGCAGCTCTCCTCTGTCCTCTAGGGTGGCTGAGTCTCCACCAACTGTCAGCTCTGTGGAAAGGAAGGGACGACAATGAAGATTTCACAGAAGACTAGAATTCACAGACAAGAAAGTGGATGCTCTAAAGCAGAATCACAGTAGCTGGAATGAAAATGCAAGTAAGTAGCTTTTCATACCGGATTAGAGGCAGCTGGAGAAAGGGTTAGAGGCTTAGAGGAGCACTGTGTTTAGGATCATGAGCGCACGTCTCGCAGACCCTGTGTCTTGTGTGCACCCCCAGCCTGGGATACGGCGGGGGGGGGGGGGCTGCCAGGAAGGCTCTGTGCTTGGCAGAGATGCCTGCAGCTTTAGGAGGAGGTGTGGGACACCCGTGGACACTGGTGAAGGGGCGCACCAGCACTTAGGAGGCCGTTTTCAGGCCCTGGGCAGTAGGATTTTGTGAGGAGGGTCTTTCAGGGCCTCCGTGCACCCTTGGGAGCCCAAATCTCACGTGTCCCCCATCTAGAATGCCCGAGACTTCGTTTCATCTGCTCCTCTCCCAGCAGCAGTGTGCAGAGGAGGAATTTTAGGGGTGGGGAGCAGGGCCAGCCAAAATAACAGGCAGAGGCCTCACTCAGTGCTCGCCGCTTCGTGGGCAGAGCTCTCAGGGGTTGGATTGAGTTTGGAATGAGGGATCTGCTCCGAGTCTGTAGCTCAGGCGCATGTTACGCTGAGGAATTTTCCATCCTGGTTAATGGTTTCATGAGGCCAAGTCACGGGCTAGCTCCAGCACACTGAACTGGATGCTGACTGACAGGTCCCTCCTGGCCAGGCCAGGTCAACTCAAAGACATGGCCTTTTGCCTGGAGAGGCCCTGTCTGTGGGGTAGGAAGCCCCGGCCCCTTTGGGGTTTTGGCTAGAGTGTCCTCTATGCCTCAGAGCGGCAATTTGGGGAGCAGGAGGGGCTGCTGGATTGCTCCCTGCTCTGCTAATTGGGGTGGGGTGTTTTCCTGAACAAGCTGGGGGTGATTTCTAGTCTCTAGGGGCTCTTGTGGCCCAGAGGGCATGGTGAATGACCTGGGGCCTGCAGGTGGGCAGAGGAGGCCTCTGCAGCCCTGACGAGGCCAGCTTCCAAGCAGCAGGCGCCCAGCCAGCCCCGCCAGGTGCGCCCTGGCCTTTGTCAGAAGGACGAGGAGGAACTGGTGACACATTGTGAGCAGGGCAACAGTTTGATTTCATAAATTCTTGTGGTGTCTCATGGGAATTTGGCTTTCTGGAAGCAGGGGCACTGGGGGTCCCAGTGGGAGCTGCCCAGTGGAAACTCGGCGTTGGTGACTACAGGCAGTGATGCCCCAGGGCTTGCCTTCCTGCCTCACTTCAGTCCCAGGACCCCAGACCTCGCACCTGCCTCCTCTGCTCCTGCCAGCCAAGCCAGAGGGTACCACGTGGCTGTCCACGTACTCGTCCCAGAGGCCCCACGCTGCCCAAGGGTCTAACAATCCACTTAGTAACGAGCCAAGTCACAAACGCTTGGTACGAATTTCTCTCGCAGTCACTCTGCAGGCACTTGTGAAAAATGTTGCACACATACTGAAGGTTACAGACATGAGTTCCTCCCTAAGTAACCACTGGCCAACAGGGTGCCTGTCGGGGCACTGCCTGGTTCTCAGTCCTCGGAGTCAGATTGGTCCCAGCCCGGGTGGGCTCCACCACCTTGATTCAGAGGGGGCGTTTCAGCAGCTGGTGGAAACCCAGCTCTCTGTGGCGGGATCGAGGAGGTAAGCACAGCACCCACATCACTGTTTCCCGTAAAGCTACACTACATGCATCACCCCCACCCCCCCTCGTATGGGTGCACGGTCAGGGTCCACAGCACCCAGTTTGGGGCGATGCTGAATGTGACGCAGGCACCCTGCTAGAGACAGAGACAGTTCTGTGAGGGCTCCTGAGGTCATCCGTCCCGCCCCTCCCTATAACCGGGACTCACGGAAGCTTGTTGTTGTCCTTTAACAAAACCCTTCATGGTTGATTTTAAGCCCCTCCCACCCCACCACTGCTGTAAAGGAGAGCAGCAGCCATTTCCCGGTTGACTTTGAACACTGCCGGGTTCCCTTCTCCTCCCCCACCCCTTATCTGCCTCTCCCATGTGGACATGGAGGGGCTCCCCAAACACCCAGCTTCCTGGCCACTTGTGTCACGTAAACGGGTAAATGAAGTCTAGCCATGCTCTCCACTTGCTGGTGGATTGGTTCCGATGCCTGATCCAATACGCAGCAGAAGAAAACACCACCCGGGCCGGGCCCTCCTAGCTAATTTACCACAGACACAAATCTTGATGAGACAGAGCGCTCAGATGTGAAGCTCGTCTCCCACACATCAGCTCGCCTGGGCGGGTACACTTCCCAGGATAGTGCGTCCATCTCTCAGCCTTCCCACAAAGCAGTCCGTGTGCATCGATTCACACTACGTCCAAGTCCAAGGACTGCTCTAGTTTCCTCTGGGGACTCAGCCCTGCTTCCCTCTTGAGGCTCTTTGAGTCTTAGGGACAAAAAGCCGTCTGAAAGGGTGAGGTCAGGCTTGTACTGCAGAGGGGACCAGGTTTCTCCGTGAAATTTGCCTTTGTGCCCTTGTAATGCACGAAGAACAAGCAGGCACATTACCATGATGGGAAGACGGCTCAGTTCAACTTCCCAGTGCGAACTTCAGTTTTTGGAAACCTTTCTCCAAATTAACACCTGTGATTATTCTCTGTCCTTAGAGAAAAATCTGTCAAGATGCCCTTCCTGGGATCCCATAACCTTCGGAGCTAATGAATACCTCTGCCTTGAATTTAAGTGGTCCAACAGGTCTCATTGGAAGCACCTGTTTTGATTGGACCTTTCAAAAAAAGTCTCGAAGGCACCGAACTGAGACCAGGGTATTCCTGAGAGCTTGTCTGCAGCCGTCTACCAAGGGTGCACACGTTTCAACACGTTTTGCTTGTGACAAACTCACGCCCGGCAGACCCCCGTAGCAGTACTTGCTGCCTTACCCTCACATACACGCCCCGTGTGCCAGACCGCTGCTGTGCTGTTGGAAGCTGTGCCGCCAGTATTTTAAGAATGGTGATGGCCACAAGTCCAAGGACCCTCGAGGCTGGCATGCTGAGGGGAGGGGGCAGCCCTGGCCAACCCTATGGGGCCTCCAGTTGTGTTTGTATTCAGGTTGGGGTTTTGACTTGATGGAGTCAATCCACCTACGAGGATTTGGAAGTGGAGATGACAGCTCAGGGACTGATCTGTGACCTTGCTGTATGGGCGATGGGCGCTGGGAACCCGTCAGCAAGTTCTTCTGCATCATGGGGCTTTACAGCCAATGGCCACGGCCCCTCCCACTCGGAGGCCCTGATACCCAGTCCTGCCCTCCCTCTGGGAGGTCCAGCAGCACCCCTTCCATGGGGGATAGCCCCCTGAGCTTGGGAGACTTAGCTAATGTGAGAGAGGCAGCAGCATGGTGGTGGAGAGATTGCAGAAACAGGCCCCAAGCCAGGGAGCACGTAGGCCCGAGAGGCTGGAAGAATTGAGGATGGACCCTGAAATCTTCGGTGTGAAACTGGCCCTGCCCTGTCCACTCCTTGATCGGGACTCCACCTCCAGAGCTGTCAGAGGGGTCTGTGTGGCTCTGAGGTGCCCACTCCGGGCCACCCTAGCACAGGCACCGAGGGAAGGAAGGTCAGGAATATTCCAGAGGGCACGGCTCTGACTGCTCAGTTACCTGGCCTGTCTGTCTCCAGAAGAGGTGGGTCACTGACCGCCACTGCAGGTGAACCAC
Source organism: Tenrec ecaudatus (assembly GCF_050624435.1). Taxonomy (NCBI): domain Eukaryota; kingdom Metazoa; phylum Chordata; class Mammalia; order Afrosoricida; family Tenrecidae; genus Tenrec; species Tenrec ecaudatus. The sequence continues at coordinate 107,865,250 of NC_134541.1, read as the reverse complement.
AAGTCCAGGGACCAGCGGCTAGTGAGAGGAGGGTTAGAAGTCCCCAAGTGAGCCACAGGCCTTGACCCCGCCAGGTTCTTGTGACCCTGGATGCTGTGGGAACACATGCATATGTGAAGGTCACAGTGCTGCCCTGTCACTGGCCATGTCCCAGCCAGGGCAGATTTGATTGTCAGGTGCTGTTTTCACAGCAGCAGGGACGCCTGCCAGCACCTCCCACCTCATGAGCTGGCGCAGGTGAGGTCATGGCCACCTGGGTCTTTATAGGGGTGGCACTTGTGCCATTGAGTGTGAGACCCAGGTCCAGTTACCAGCTCTGATCTCAGCCTGAAGCTGCGTCTCAGGTGAGAGGGTCTGCTGTCCCAGGGCAACAGAGCCAGGGCCTGCCTAGAGTGTTAGGGGTGGGGACACAGGGCTCGTCCTGACACGGAGAAACCCCTGCATGCTCTGGTCTGTGTCTGCTGTGGTGAAGGGTCTGGGGGGGGGGGGTGTGGCTCTCTGGGCCTGAGCTCCAGCTGTGGGAGATGAGACAGAGTTGGCTTAATCTTATCCACCCTAGCTGGACATGGGGTGAGGCACACCTGCTGCTGTGGTCCTCATGCCAGTGCACTGGAACTCAGGTGGACAGTGTTCCCCATGCAGGATGAGTGCTCCCTGGCTGCTGGGGGCACTGTGGGCCTTGGCCGGGGTGCTGCAGTGTGCTGAGACAACCCCACACTTGCGGATAGCAGCCTTCAACATCCAGACTTTCGGGGAGACCAAGATGTCCAATGACACCCTCTCCCACTACATTGTGCAGGTGAGTGGGTGGCAGGCATGTCACAAGGAGTCACTGCCTGCAGTAGGTGCAGGGGCACGGCCACGCTGCACATCTTGTCCCAGCCCCTCAGTCAGAAGTGGTGGGGCAGGGCTGTGGCCACTGCAGGGTTCTCAATCACTGCACGGTGGAGTCCCAAGGCCCCGCGTAGTGATGCCCTGCCTGTCCCACTCCAGGTGGTGAGTCGCTATGACCTCGTCCTGGTGCAGGAGGTCAGGGACAGCCACCTGACAGCTGTGGGGAAGCTGCTGGATCTCCTGAATGAGTGAGTGAGGAGGACCCAGGGAGTGAGGAGGGCGAGTTCTCTGGGAGCCTGACAAGGGTGTCTCAACTCCTGCCTGCAGATTCGAGCCGGACAACTACCACTTTGTGGTGAGCGAGCCGCTGGGGCGCAGCACTTATAAGGAGCGTTATCTCTTCTTGTTCCGGTGAGGCTGGGCCGAATGCACCTGCTTGTGGCTGTGCTGAGACCCAGGCGGGGGCAGGGGCGGGCCAACCTCTGCCAAAAGTGATCAATCCTCTTTGCTGCCTGCAGGCCGTCAGAAGTGTCTGTGCTGGACAGCTACCAGTATGACGATGGCTGCGAGCCCTGTGGGAATGACACCTTTGCCCGGGAGCCCACTGTGGTCAGGGTCTCTGTGCCCAACTCAAGTGAGTATCTTCCCTCTTCCGTCCTCCTGCACTGTCCCGCAGCTCCCTGAGGGTCGGTCCCCGTCAGTGTCATGTGTTCCTTCAGAGGCCAGGGAGTTTGCCATCGTCCCTCTGCACTCGGCTCCGCTGGATGCTGTGACTGAGATTGACGCACTCTATGACGTCTACCTGGATGTCCAGAGGAGGTGGGGCCTAGAGGTGAGCCCCAACTACCCTGCAGCCCCGCACCCCCTACTGGCTGACCTGCCCGGGGTAACCAGCCCTACCTACCTTCACAGAATGTCATCCTGATGGGTGACTTCAATGCCGGCTGCAGCTATGTGAGCCCCTTCCAGTGGGGGAGCATCCGCCTGCGCACCAGCCCCATTTTCCAGTGGCTGATCCCTGACTCTGCGGACACCACAGTCAAGTCCACGCATTGTCCCTATGACAGGTGAGCTGGCCTCCAACAGCCAGGACATCCCACAGCAATGTGTGCTGTTGACGGTGGGAAACAGGCACCCAGCACCCACTAGCTCCGGGAGGCCTCCGTCGACACCCTTCCCCCAGTTAACCTAGTAGCCTAAGGGAGGCCACACAGTACTTGTCCTGCTATTTCCCTCAGCATCAGGACCTCATTTCTGGTTGGAGTCTGGTGTTCCCATTCGGCCCCTCGGGTGCCGAAGTGTCGCAATGAACAGTGGGTCACACCTTGTGTTTAGCTTGGCTTCTCTGAGGAGTGGTTCTGTATTCCGTTCCTACAGCAGCTACACCATTCTTCATTGCTACCAACACCCCGTTTTGTTTTTGACCATTGCCATCGGAATGGAGGCAAGATGGGAGTTCATGGTGGTTTTGATTCGCACCTTCCTAATGGCTGGCTGAGGAGTCCTAGTAGCATAGTGGTTCTGCTTTGGGCTAACCTCTTGGTCCGCAGTTCAAAACCACCAGCTGCTCCACGGAAGGCAGATGAGAGTTCTTCTCTCCTTTTTGGCTGTCCAAGTCTTGCCTGAATGACAGCTTTATATGCTTTGTATACTAGATCCAATCTAAGTTCTTTTTACTTTGATAAGCGAAAATGTGTCGTTGAAAAATAAGTCTCCCCCCCCCCCAAAAAAAAGCCTGTAGACCTGAGGCATATGCCCCCTACATTCTGTGAATTTGTAGGTTTGTTTTTTTCCACATTCAGTTCCTTGTGTGAAGCGATGATCCTGCTTTGTGTTTTGAAATTAGAAGTGAGTTGCCCTTCTTTCCACACACAGCCGAGGCTGGCTTGTCGTCTTCACTGTATCAATGTCGGGAATGGTTTTGTACACCAGTTTCTCACCCGATTTCTGGGTATTATACAATAGCAGTGAACAAAAGGAAATGTCCTGAGACCTCTGAAGACTTCAGGGCATTATGAATTGAGCTGCTAACCACAGGGGCTCCTCAGAACAAGGGAGCTTCCTACCCTGCTTTAGAGCGTCCTCACTGCCTTCTCCAAGGCACTGGTGCCTTGTCACCTGCAACTGACGTGTGCTGTACATTGCAGGATTGTGGTTGCGGGAGAAGAGCTGCAGGAAGCTATTGTCCCCAGCTCGGCCCAGCCCTTTAACTTCCAAGCTGCATACGGCCTCAGTGATCAGTTGGTAGGTTGCCTGCCTTTTGTGCTCTCACGGAGGGGCCCAGCACTAGCTGGTGGCTGTCCTGTCACACCCTGTTCATATCCTGACTGCATGTTTCCCCTCAGGCCCAAGCCATCAGTGACCACTATCCTGTTGAGATACAGCTGCTGCGGCCAAACTGATGGATCACTCCCATCCCACAGGACATTTAGACTGAAAAATCACTTTAATGTAGGTAAATAAACTGCTTTGGGCTCTCCACACTGCTTGCCACTTGGCACACACAGGCTGGTCCTCTCTCAGTGCTTCTCCAGGGCCTTGGTGAGGAGCTCGTTCAGGCGGCCCACCATCGGTCTGGGGTCGTCCACAAGGCCTGCTGCGATCATGGCGTTCTCGTAGATCTGCAAAGTGGAGGTGCTCAGTCCCCCGCCCCACCCGGAGCAGGGAAATGGTGCTGTGGGTTGGGCCCCAGCTCACCTGGTCCACGAGCAGCAGGGCCAGGTCGGGCTCGCTTGAACGCAGCTCACTCAGCTTTTTGATTAGTGCATGCCTGCAATACGAGAGGTGCACAGACTAGAACAGACGAAGGAGTAGCTATTGCTAAACCAGGAGCTTCAACCACCACCAAAGGGCCCCCTGAAGTAAACTGCTTATTTTACACCTACGCAAGCTAATAAAACCCAGGGCAGAAACAGACCCCAGGACTTGGCATTTCACATCAGCCAAGCTGGGCCCCGACCCAAATGAAGTCCACGTGCATCAAACAAAGTCAGGTCTTTCCCCTTCCAAGAACAGGAACCACTTCTCTGAGCTAACCAGAATCAAGTAGCCACAATGAAGGCTAAACTGACTACAGTGTCAACCTTTCTCTAGAAACTGGAGTCCTGACGAGGGAGCAGAGCCCACACAACTGTGAGAGCCAAGTGCACACCGTTGGTGGTCCTTGTATAGGACACCTCACCATCTAGAAAGGGGTTGACTACCTGCATCACTGGCCATGAGTCAGTACAGAAGTATTTAAAAGGCCCCAAAAGCAAGGGAATGTGAGAACTCACCTGAAGTTCAAGTTCCACCTTATTATACCAATCCTGACAGGTAGACCTCAATTTGCCCGACAAGGTTTCCAAGAGCATATCGTTGGGTCAGGCCAGCAGGGGGCCTCTTCTGGCATCCACGTAAGGCTGAACAGGTCCTGGTGCGCCCGTTCAGACTTCCCTACAGTGGGCGGGGCCCTGTTTGTGCCTCAAGGACTGCCAGCAGAACCCAAGTCCAGAGCTGTTACCTTGGCAAGCCCACAGGTTATCTTGGTGCTAATCCTCATAGCAACAGCTCACCTGGCCATTTTGTGCCACCCAGGGCCACAGTGGGGACCTACCAGCTCCTCTGAAGGAAAAGAGCTAGAGCAGTGATTCTCTACCTTCCTAATGCCGCGACCCTTGAATACAGTTCACGTTGTGGTGACCCCAACCATAACATTATTTTCATTGCTACTTCATGCATGATTCTGATACTGTAATGAATCGGGTGACTCCCGTGAAAGGGACATTCAACCCCCAAAGGGGTCGTGACCCACACGTTAAGCGCTGCTCTCTAGCCTTGGAACCTGCCCTACATAGGCAGAGTCGGGATGGACTTGGTGGCTGGCTTCATTTCAAGGCCCATAGAGTGGTTAGGGCCTCCAAGCCACAGCAGGACAGAGCCCAAATGGGGCAAAGTTGGGCCCGCCATCAGAATGACTTTACTGATGGATAGGTCGTTCTCCAAGCAGGCTGTGGTGCTGCACAAGCAGACACACTTCATCCCAAAGGGGTGGGGGAGGCCAAGCAAGTGCAGGGATTTGTGGTGATGGGTTAAAAGGCAGAATGAGAGGCCCAAAACGTCTGGAACTCAAAGGTAGAGAACAGTGCCACAGTTTCAGGGTTTGTTGGGAAAGACTTAATTCTCCAAAATGTCATTTAACACTTTTCCAATCTGATTATGGTGAAATCAAGACTTGCAGCCCCTGTCTGGAGCTGAAAATAACTCTAAAGTCAGCCAGTGCTTACCTGCGAAGAGGGATGGAGCGGCAGCGGACATACCTGATGGGCACCACTCTGACCCAGGTCTCCCAACAACCATTCATCCACCTGTTCAGGTTTGAAGTGTCAAAAGTTGCCGAAAGCGAGCACTCACCTAGGGTTGATCTCCAGGGTGGGCTGCAGGAGCTGAGCACGCTCCTCGTGAGTCTTGGCCAGCTGCTGCATGCGCAGGAAGTGCCGGGCAGCCCCCATCTCCAGCACAGTGACCATGGCCGGGTGGGTGTCCAGTCGCAGGGTCACCTGCAATGAGGGCTAGGGTGAAGGCATGCCGCTCCCCCAGACAACTTGACAGAGTAGGTCTCCCATGGGAGAGGCCTTGTGCAGACTGAACTATGCCTCCTCAGGAAGAACCCCCAGTTGCAAACAGGCCCCTTAAGTGTGGACTCGGACTTGAACCAGTCACTTCTGAGACAGAAAAGCTCCAGCTAAGACGAGCACAGAGGACACCCGGGTTCCGAAAGGGCCCTGTTCTAAATGCGCACACAGATGACACAGCAGGAAGGCCGGCCTCGCCTTCCTCTTCCCAGAGGCACCAGGGTCTAACCGGTCAGTACCACTGAAGGCCTCTGGCACTTGTACCACCGTGAACCCGTCAGTGTGGGCTGGAACATACAGAGGAGGGCATGGTCTGACCAGGCTTGCCAGCAGGAACCAGGGAAGCCCCTGCCCTCATCTACACAGCATTGGGCACTGTTTAAGGGTCAGGCAAGCTGTGCTCGGTCTGCCCTGGTACACATGCTGGTAAGGTGCTAAACAAGGGGACCTGTCTGAACGGTTATTTCCTGACACTCCCTGACAAGTCTGCCCGCCTGCTGCTCTCCCACCCTTCAGGACACAGCAGCTCTGCCCCAGGATGCCCCCACCAGGCCTTTGTCTGCTGTGCCCCTAAGATCTCCATGAAGACCCCTCCTGGATAGCCAAGCAACAGTGTCTCCCATCCACGCCCTCACCTTCACGTTGGTGACGCGAGACCCCAGTGCGTTTCTCACCCAGGCCATCAGCTCCTCCGTCTCCTTCTCTGACAGACGCTCGTCCGCTGCAGAGAAGTGAGTCAGCCCAAAGCAGCCCCAACCCCCGGGCCATAACCACTTCCAAAACCAGAGGGACCTGGGCCCAACACTCACACATGTGGTCAGCACCCCCGGGGAAGCTTCAGGACTACCGTCAGGAAACTTGGCCCCGTAACTGGGGGAGTTAATGGAGAGTCCTGGGGTCTACAATTTTCTATGAAGATGTACCCAAATAGCCTCCTGTCTCTTCCCAGCAGGAGGCTACAAATAAACTGCAAGGACCTTGTATTAATAAGCTGGGGCAGGTCAGGGGCGCAGGAAGGACAACACTGACCTGAGGCCCCATCCTCGAACTTCTCCTCCTTATAGTGATCAACCACAATGTCAGTCTCCACGGAGATCAGCTTCTTCTTATCAAATTCCCGCAGGTGGAGCAGGGTGAGCTCATCAAACTGCTCATAGCAGAAGAGCACCTGGGGGCAGTCGGCAGGTCAGGGGCATGTGTGGCACGCTCACTGTCCTGACTTGGAGAGCTCACAGAACTGTCCGTAAACCCTGCCCCGTCCCAGAGAGAAACACTATCGACATCAGACTTGGCACTGGGCCCTGTGGGCTCAGTCTTGGTGCCCCCATTACGAACCTCCGTGTTTTTCTGCTTCATGGCCTCGTAATAGGGCGAGTGCTCAGCTAGGTACCGGTTGGGTGCACACAGGTAATAGATATTGCGGGTGCCGGCCTGCATGCGGCCACCGTAGTCCACCAGGCTGGTCATCTGCCCAGCAGGCAGGGCCGAGGACTCGTAGCGCAGCAGCTTGGCGATGTCCTCCTGCAGGAAGACAGCACGTGACTGCGCTAGCTGTGGGAGGCCAGGACCACATCTGTACCCCGTTCCAAGGACCCGATCCTTTCCAAACACTTGGTCCCAGACCACATGCCACCACCCAACTCCTCTTCACCCTTCTCTTTAACTAAGACTCAAGTCCAGGTGCTCTTGGCCTGGCCTGCTGGTGGCATCACCAAATAATGAAATGCCAGCTCTCAGCCTCTGACCAGGGTTGACCACTCCCCATGGGGCAGTGCAGAGCCCGGCTGTCACCCTTCACCCTCGGGCCCCTGAGTCTGTTCCACACCAGCTATAGCAGTTGTACTTGCTGCCCTGTGAGAAGTAGAAAAGATGGGCATTGGGGGTGGATTTTGAATCCAAACTCAAATGAAAAATTGATGTAGGTCACTGGGAATAAAACTTCCATACAATTCATCAATCCTCCGCTGGGGCTATACCCCACAGTACACAAAACATCCTTGTTCATCGCAGCACTGTTCACAACCGCAAGAAGTTGAAAACCGCCCAAAAGCCTATCAGCAGAAGGACGGGCTAATGGAGCAGAATGCTGTGCACTGCTAACGAAGCATCTCCTGACACAGCCAGACCTGGAGCCCCTTCTACTGAGTGAAGTGAAGCGAGCCAATCCCAAAAGGAGAAACTCAGACCACTACTTGGAAGACAGACGGGTACACCTAAAGGAACAGACTTTGGAGGCTCCCAAGGGAGGGGCGGGAAGGAGGTATAGACTGATGTAGAGGAGGACGGAGGCCCATAGACAGGAGATGAGAAAAGGGGTGTGTGTGTAAGGTAATGTTTGATGTAACACCACTCCCTATATTTAAGGAATGTGGAAAGTAATTTAGTCACTCCTCACATATATCACTAAACATATAAGAACTCACAATGGAAGGAGGATTTATGAATGTAAGGTATTTAATAACGGTAAATCCTCAAATCTCACTGTGCACATGAGATCTAGTGCTGAGAAACGTAAGAAATTATAAAAAAGCTATAAAACTCTTAACTAGTGTACTACGATCTTTGATTTCCACTCAATTTTCTGATAAGAAATTTAATTTTACTACCTCATCAATAGATAGGAATTTTGAAATGTTTATCCATTTCCTAAAAAAAAGATTAACTAAAAAAAATTTTTTAATTTGAATATTGTTAATTAACTGCTGGCAATTTTTTTTTTTTTTTTTAACATTTAGCTACTGGCTATCCCCCAGGCATAGGATGACAGTTTCTACACAGGCCCCTCCCTCGACAGCCCCTTCCTGCGCCAGGGTCTGGGAGCAGAGCACAAAGGGTCAGTGCTGCAGGTGGTAGGACACGAAGAAGCCAAACATTCCGCTTGGTCAAGCCTGGGAGCAGCGCCAGGACCGATGGCAGACAGGTTGAGGGCCAGCCCTACCTTGACCTCCTGGTCAGCACTGGTCACGATGCCCTCCCTCATGAACAGGCCGTAGTCGTCAAAGAACTTGGCATACTTCTCGGGGTCCTTTTTACTCTGTTCCAGGAAGAATTTTATCAGCCTCTGCTGCAGCACATCCCGAAGTTTCCTACAAAATCAACATGCGTGAGTGGGTGACAGGTTTTACCTCACCTGTGACCAGGCACACGAGAAAGCAAGCTGCTTTTGTCAAACTGTAGACGACTTCAAATCAAAAGGACCCCCGGCAAACACAGCGTAGGAGGGGCCGGCAGCACTGAGTGTACCCCCTCTCTGTACCCTGCCTGTGGGAGACAGGCAGGAATGCTAACGACACCTGCTCCTGGAGGTCACTGGCCAAGGTACAACCAGTGACAGGAGCTTGGGAAGTGAGCATGTGTCTGCAAAGCTTCTCGGAGCAGCTCTCGCCACCTACCACAACACAACCAGAGAAGCCCAGGCTCCACAGGAGAGAATGGGATCGAAGGGAGTGGGCCTGGCAAGACAAAGGGCCCATGCTGATCTGGGGAAACGTGCTGCAGTGCTGCTGCACCAGCCCTGCCGGTGCGTGATGGCGGCGGCATTCCCGGGGGAGAGGAGCTTCTGCTGCTGGCTCTATGGGAAGACCCCGTGGGTCAAGATGCTCCTGGCAGCACAACAGAAAACCACAGTCTATCTGGGGGATTATGGCTATTTTTCTCCCCTCAAAATAACTTTTTAAAAAGCTATACTTCAGTGCATTTCCTTAATAATCCAGTAAGGGCACTGCTTTTCTAATTCCCTGTGGTAAGCAAGTCAGGCCTTCAGTCTGGGTAGGGTGTTTGAGAGCCCCTACCATTGACAGGAGACTGGGCCGAGAACCTGGACACTGCCCCCAGATGGGGGACGAGACTGCTCTGGAGCTGGGCTGAACCTTCCAGCCAGACACATGGCATTCCACTAAGGGAGGAAGAAGCAAAAGTGTCTCTCTGCAGACAGCACAACCCTGCACGAAGAAAATCCCAGCGTATTCACAAGAAAGGCCCTACAGAGAAGTAGCTGTAAAGTGACAGGAAGCAGAGCAATATCCTCAAATCAGTTGTGAGTCTATTCATCGGCCACGAGCAACCTGAAAGGTCCTGTTGATAATCACCTGAAGAACAAGATGCCCGGGAGCAGTACATTCAGCACTGCTGAGAGACAGGAAAGGCAGGCAAAGTAAGTGCCCACCACCCATCCGTTAGAGCGCTGGTGGCGTGGTGGGGTTTACATGTCGGATCTGCAGTTTGAATCTACCAGCCACTCCATGGAAGCAAGAGGCGGCTTTCTGCTCACTGCTGTACAGGTCTACTGCTTCAGAAATGGGAAGGGGTAGTTTCGCCGGCCCTACAGGCCACTCTGAATGACAACATAATGGAGGGGAGTAGGACCTGCCCGCCTGTCAGTTTGTCGTCCTATGGTGATGCGTGTGGCTGTGATGCTGTATTCTAAATGCCAACAGGGTCACCTAAGGAAGACAGGTTTCTGGAGAGCTTCCAGAGCCTCACACACTAGTAAGAAAAACCTGGCTCTACCATTTTCTGTCTGTCCCACACTTAAGAATCTTCCCCACAAAGCTGACACCCTAAAAGAACCCGTGGGAGGCATGGGGTTGGGGTCACTGATCAGGGAAAAAGCGAGCTGACTGGCAAACCTGTACGATGACTACTTGGTGAACCCTCGCTGCAGCAGCAGATCCCACCATAATGACCATCTGCAGCCTGGCTCAGGTGGGCAGAGCCTCACAGAAAAGACTGATCCACCCCAGATTGTTCTGACCACAGTAAGCTACTAAGGGACGTATGTGCCTCAGGGTCCCTGGCAGGCCACCCTCTCCAGGTCCCACTGCTGTCCCCCCACCAGCATACCTGATGAGAACACTCTCCTGAAGAAGCTCCCGGCTAAGGTTCAGGGGGATATCCTCACTGTCCACCACACCTAGTGAGACAGGGACTGTCAGGAGCCCAGGCCAGCCTGCTACCACCCACCAGCTGCCCATTCCAAATTATGGTCTTCCCCCTTGGTTCCAGGGACACAGGGGCCTGCACACTGTCTCCCAGGAAACGTATGGACAGCCAGAGCACCCGGGCAACACGCCTGAATTGAAACTGGTGGGCTTCATGATCAGCCTGATATCCAAAGTGATGTCCTGGATTTTATGATAAAAATCACAGGTGTATCATGGAAACTTGCATTTCTGTTAGCAAGTGGAAGGTTTAAACATGGGGCTATTAATACAGGATATAGCGCTGCTACCAGTTCTGCATCCACGCTGACCTGTGTCAGCTTCTGCATTACTGGACTTTCAGTGGCTGCTATTTTGGAAGTAGATCACCAGCTCTTTCTTCCAAGACACATCCCAGTGGGCTTGAACCTCCACACTTGGTTAGTAGCTGAGTGTTAACCACTCAGGGACCCCTATATAAACTACGGTCTCACTCGTGACTGTTTATGTAGAAAACGCCTAGGCAGAGAACTGCTGAACCAGCCTCTAGAGCAGTGGTTCTCGACCTTCCTCATGCCTCGGCCCTTTCATACAGTTCCTCATGTTGTGGTGACCCCCCAACTATAAATTATTTCCACTGCTACTTCGTTAACTGCCATTTTGCTACTGTTATGAATCGGGCAACCCGTTAAAGGGTCGTTTGACCCCCAGAGGGGTCGCAACCCACAGGTCAAGAACTGCTGCTCTAGAGGGCACCCATCCTGACCTCAGCAGACCTCTGAACCCAGGGCCAGCAGGATGCTGCTCAACTACAGCCAGCAGGCCCGGGCTGGCCCTAGCACATACCGCGGACGAAGCGCAGCCACTTGGGCAAGATGTCAGCAGCCTTGGTCTGGATGAGGACTTTGCGGCTGTAGAGGGCGACACTGGCACCCAGCTCCCGACTCACGTCAAACATGGATGGTTTCTGTAGACACAGGTCGCTCAGCCCTGGGCGGGGAGGGCAGTGACCCTGGCCAGCCACCCACACCCAGTAGGACACCTCGCAGGGCCCAGGTTGCTTCTCTGGCGGCGGCAGCCCTCCTGACCCAAGGCCCAAGCTCACTGTGGGTTAGATGTCAGCAGACCACTCCCTCAGGCCAACTCCACCTGAGCTAAGAATGATGTTTACAGTTTTAAAAGAGGTAAGGGAAAAAAATTATCCAAAAACCAACACTGCACAAAACAGTGCCCAAAAGAAACATGGTGTAGTGGTTATGTGTTGGGCTGCAATGTGCATGGTCGGCAGTTTGAAACCACCAGCAGCTCCTTGGGAGATAGACTGGGCTTTTCACACCCATAAGCAGCTCCAGTCTTGGCAACCCACAGCACTGATTCAATGGCCGTGAGAGGAGAACACACTGGTGCCCCCATCCCAAGGTCGGCTGCTAGAAGCCACGGGTTCCTGGCCCAGGAGGATATCGGCATGTCCTCTGAAGCTGCTCCAGAGATAGGGGCAGCATGGCGACCAGCATCTGCACCGGGTCAGGATTTAGACTCTGGCTCAGGAGGCTGGTGAGGCCTGAGACCCTGTTTCTACCACAGAGAAGCTAGTTGCCTGAGCAGCTGTTTCCTACAGTGACATGTTCGAGGGTTCTGACCACTTCACGTCACAGGACCCCGGCGTGCGCACTAGCCCTCAGCTTCTGCTGAGCCCGTGAACCACCCACTGAGGCCCCAGTGCCCAGGCGTCACTCATGGCTGGAAACTGCGTATGATGACAGCGTGGGCCCACCAAAGGAAGACGTGTATGTGTGTGTGTGTACGGAGGTTATGAAGGGCACACGAGGTGCATGCATGTAGAAGACGTGTGTGGGGGTGGGGGTGGAAATGAGGGGTCCTTACAGTCTTGGGTGCATATAAGATGCTGTGCATCTGTACAGGAGGGAGAGGGAAGAGAAGGGGCCCTCACCATCTCTGGCACGTAGAAGATGCTGCGGATGTTGAGGGGTGCATCAGTACGGTAGTGCAGTGTGTAGCGGGGTCTGTCATGGGCCTGGGCCACGTAGCGGTAGAACTCCTCATGCTGTGATTCGTCCACATCCTTGGCCTCCATGGTCCAGATGGCCTGCCATGAGTACCCGAGGGGGACACACTCAAGCACCTCCTCCCATAGGCATTGGGTGCTGACAGCTGCACCCCCAACAGTGGTATAGGCTGGCCCCTGTCAGCATGACCCCGGGGCCCATGCAAGCCAAGCTGTTCCAGCTCCTGTAGCCACCAGGCCAGCCCCCAGGAAGCCACCCTCTGGTGGGGCTCCCGAGAGAAGGGGAAAGTGCCCTAACGCCTGCTGAGCACCTGGCTGGGCTGCTGCCTGGACCCTCAGCTCTCATCCCTCCACAAGGAGCACCGGGCCCTGAAATTCTTGGAGGAAGCCCCTTTCCCACCACCTGGCCCAGATTTCTACCCTGTCAAAGCTCACCTGCAGAGTGTTCATGCGCCTGCCATTGAGGAACAGGGGGAAGCTGACGAAGTTACTGTACTTTGTTACCACATCTGGAAGAGACAGCACAGTGAATGAGGGGCTGTGGAGGTCTCCGAGGTCAGCTCTGGGGAAAGGAATCAAGAAGGGGACCCCAAAACAGGCAAGTCTGTCTCTACCCCATGGTGGTGGGGGGAATGCATGGGAGGGGAAGGATGAGATTTAACAACACAAGTTTATGAACACAGGAATTTATAAATGAAGTTAATCAAGAAGACCACCACCCCTGTGCCTATCCACAGGGACCTCTGGATGTTCCTTCCCTGGCCTGACACACAGAGCCCAAGCCTTTGGGCCATGTATGCTGTTTAAAGCCAGAACCCAATAAAAGACCCACTCACCCACCCAGATCCAGCCCACAGGAACCCTCACCTCGCACTCGGGCCTCGTTGGCGAACTCTCTGCAGTCTGCCTTGAGATGGATGATGATCTTGGTCCCGGGCCTGACTCCGGAAGCCTCGGCGATTTCAAACACTCCTGAGCTGAGTCATAAGAGGGGGAAGGCTGGCTGCCATACACAGGCCTCCATGGTGGCTGAGCCCCAAGTCCCCGAGACAGCTGACAGTGCCCTCATGAAAGTGCCCTGGCCCAGGGGACACCAGCGCACTGTGGGTGCAGCTGTGCTGGGTGGTGGAAAGTGCTCTGGGCCACCCTACGGGACTGAGGGGCAGGCAGCCACATCAGGGAAGGTGTGACTCAGAGCACGTTTGGGGCCTAAAGAAATAAAAACACTTGAATTTGGCTAAGGCATCATTCTCCTTAAATGTGAACAAGAGTGTTTTGGGGAGCCCCCACGTGATCAACATGCCTGTTAGAGAATTAAACTGGCCCAGGCACTCTCTGTCCCATTCTCTATGAGAGCAGGGAGTACAGGGGTTCAAGTGGAACGAGAACACCCACAAAGGACCCAGCCCCAGGAGACCCGACATGTGCAAGGCCAGGGCAGCCTCGAGGCCCACAGGGACAAGGTGAGGGGCAGCATTTGCACGCACTCACCCATCTGAAAGCCACTGGTAGCTGGGGCTGCCTGGCACTGCCGCCTGTGTGAAAACCTCCACCCTGTCGGCCACCATGAAGGCGGAGTAGAAGCCCACGCCAAACTGGCCGATGATCTTGCTGCTGGCCTCGGCCTGGCTCTGCAGTGCGTCCAGGAAGGCCTGAAGTGGACACCAGACTGGTCAGGGTGCCTGCAGCCTGCCCTCATGGCCTCACAGTGAGGAGCTCTGTTAGACGGCTCACGGTGGAGTCACAGGTTCTGGGGCTGGCATGAGGCACTCGGGATGCAACAGAGCAGAACTGAGTGGGGCCTTGTAGACCCCCATAGGCCCCCTCCCGCTCCAGGGCCATCATGAGATTCTGGCAGAGTCATGAATTCTAGAACAGTTCCTGGGGAGAGAGGGATGTGCTCACAACTCCAACCAGCAGAAGAGGACCCCAGGAGATGAAGGCAGACCTGCCCGGCAGCTCACACAGCTACCCACCCAGGGCACTGCCCCACAAGATCACCCCACTGAGCAAGAAAGGGTTGACTCCGAGTGGCAAACTGTGAAGTGAGGGGCTGCTTGGTCCCACTCAGCCTGGAGTCCAGGCCTGCTGGGAACGCACCTGGCCACCCCAGAGAGAGGAGCAGCCAAGAAAAGGAACCGGAGAGGGACCTGGGTGGGAGAGTCCTGTGGTATGTGTTAGGGGGTGCCAGCCCCCCTCCACTAATCACGGGTTCAGTAAGCACATATATTGAAGTCATCGAGAGCATGAGAGATAAAGGAGATGTTGCAATAAGGAGTCAGACACATTTCATAGTAGCATGCTCACCTCAGCCCTACTTGGTGGTCCACGTGGAGAGAGGGGGGAAGGGAAGGAGAGCAAGGGGAAAGGGAGACAGGGGAGAGAAAGGGGGAGAGAGACCAGTTTGAGCCTTCTCTTGCTAACCCAGGTCTATATACCTTGGGGGGGGGGTGCAAGCCCACTAATTACAGGAAGGGCTTATACTATAGGTTATACAGCAATGAGGGGGTGGTCTAGGGACATACCAGCAATAGGAAGAGGAGGGATTGGGGGTATACATGTGACAAGATGGGTGGATCCTAGATTTAGGATGGCAGCTGGGTCTCCATAGGAACCATTAGCAGTAGGGTGTGAACCCACCTACAGGAACCAAGCTAATGGCTGCAAGCTTCAGGGAGAAATAGTCCACTGTCCCCTAGCAGCAGGGAGTAGGCCCACCCCTGTGGTGGGGGACAGCAGTCTGGCAGCTTTCAGGGTGTCTGATTGCCTTTAGGGAGGATGTCTGTAAGCATCTGACCTCCCCCCAGAGTCCTGAGGAGTGGCTGTCCCCCCATGTTTACAGACTGGAAGATGGTGTAGACAGCAAATTACCTCAAATCATCTACATAGTGAATGCAATGCCAGCAAGGTTTTAAAAAATGCTGTAGCTATCAGCAGTCAGTCCACCGCTCACATGGAAAGGCAAAGGAACTAGAACAACCAGCGCCAACTGTGGACTAGAGGGGGAAATGCAGACGTCCCGCGACTAGTTGAAGACGGCCTACAGACAGAAAGGAGGGTTGTGTGGTGGTGGCAGAGGGAGGGGCGGATCTACTAGTGGAAGAGAAGCCCCAGAACAGGCCAGACACCCGGCCCATCGGGCTTTAGACCAAGGTGCCCAACAAGTGAACAGAGTCAGACGGGCACCAGAGGCAGAGGGGAGCTCAGCCACTCTCATGTCACTTCTTGAGTGAGAACAAACTCAGCAGACCAGGGACTTAAAGGTAGAATGCGAAACGACACCACTTCCGGAGAACATTAGGAACGGGACTTCCTGGCAGAGAGTCACTAATACAGTTCATTGTAGAAAAAAAAAAATTGGTTATACAAGTGTTGGTTTCTCATTGTCCTTACATAGCAGCTGGGGCCCCCCAAATCTCCAAACTCACTGCCATCAAATCAGTTCTGATTCACAGTGACTCTAATACGGTCGAGCAGAGCTAAAGACCTTTATGGGAGCAGAAAGCCTCACCTCTCTTCTGAGGAGCGGCTGGTGGTTTTGAACTGCTCACCTTGCAGTTAGCAGGCAAACATGTAACTCACTAAACTACCAGGGCTCATTACAACTACAATGTGCCTTGGGGCCAGCTTCCAGTCCCACTACCTGTCCCTTGTTCCCGCCTCAGCAGGACAGGAGAGGAGACTAAGCTTGGTGGGGAGATGGTTAGTGCTCTGCCACTGAAGATCACGGCCCCCAGGCTTTACTATACCATGTCGCCAATGCCCCTGTGCCGGCAGATGAAATCAAGCACCACTCTCCACTCAGAGGCGGGCACCACCCTAGGGTGCTCTTCGCCAACGAACATGTTCTCTGCCAATGCACCCGGCACGGCCAACTATGTGTGGTCATCAGGCAGGCACAACCTAGGAGCTACCTTTGAAACGTCAGTTCATTTTCATGATCTCACATTTAAACAGCTTCGTGTGGCTGCTCGTGGCTATCCTCGCTGGGAATGCAACATAATCTAATGAGAAACAATAAAAGTGAGTCCAAACCAGTTGGCATAAAGTGCCATGTTAGGTACCACTCCAGCCCACAGAAAAGCATGTGGGCCCCAAGGCAGGGGTCAGGTGCCACTGGCTCATCCTGGGCTCACAGTCAGTGTGGTGAGGACACTTCAGCTACCACAAGTCCCTACCACGGCTTCTTCAAAGTCACACGCTGGGAGGGAGGATAAAACACAAGAGCCCCGTGAGGCATTCTCATGACACCGGCAAGTAGCACGGACCTTGCTTCTGCACCGAGAGCTGGCCCTGGCCCCACAGGAGGAGCTGCCGCACAGCATACTGTAGGAAGTGGGGTGGGAGGTGCTCACCTTTGACCCCGATCTGGCAATTGTTCCCAGGTTGGACACTAGCTCCTCTTGTGTCATCCCGATGCCCGTGTCCTGAAAAGAGAGGCTCTCTAAGTGGCAGGACCAGGGCCCAATGGGTCTCCAGTCAGTGGCCCAGTTGTGCCAGCAAAGCCAGAGGCAGCCGAGCAGTTTTCTTCACTGACAACCATCCTGAGAGGAAAACTTGGTCACTCATACCACCCCCACCAAGAGGATACTCTGAGGGAAGACCGGACAGAGGATGGGAACAGATGGACAGAAGGAGAGGGGCCTCACACACTGCTGTGGGAGAGAGCACTATTAGAAGAGAAACATGCAAAGGCTATCCACCAAGACAAAGTCTACTGATGGTCACCAGGGTGGGTGGGGAAGGGAGCAACAGGAAGTCACAGGGTAGAGGATAGCGAGGGGCTAACTCAGTGACCCAAAACCAGACTCACTGCCACTGAGTCGATTCCAACTCACAGCGATCCTCTGGGACAAGGCAGAACTGTCTTTGGTTTGGTTCTTTATGGAAGCCGAAAGCGGGCTTTATCTTTCTCCCAGGCGGCTCCTGCTGACCTTTCAGCTAGGAGGCCACCAGGGCGCCTTTTCACTTTGTGACAGGAAGACAAGATCCTACTAGAAGGGGATTGGGGGGGTGGATAGATGGGGGGGGACTTGGGGACGTGGGGGGGGGATGGCAACACAAGTTGTTAGGAGAAGGGCTGATAAATTGTCTAAGTTGTAGAATATAAAAACGATGATCTGATATGTAAAGCTCCAGCTAATTCAGAAGTTAAAAAGGGAGGGGGGGTTGTAATTGTAACCGTGCACCAACAAAGAAATGCCCTAAATCCAAGTTGGATGCAGAAGAGGCCAAGGAAAATGCCATATCATTGCCGGTGTCAAGATGGATGTTGGCAGAAAGCAGAGAATGCGAGCAACACGTTTTCCTGCGTTTCAGTGACCATGCAAAAGGCACTCGACCATGTGGATCACAGCAGATCCTATACAACACGAGTGGGAATTTCAGAGCACTTAATTGTGTTTATGTGGAACCCGAACATAGACCAAGAGGCAACTGTCTGAATAAAACAAAGGACTATTGCTTGGTCTTTAATCAGCTCAGGTGCGCTCCAGGGTGGTCTCCATACTCAGTGCTCAATCTGCATGTAAATAAGGGAGAAGGTGGGCGAGATGGAGAAACACTGCATGAAGATCAGAGGACGGCCTGTGACGTCTAGACACTACCACTGTGCCTGCTGAGAGCTAAAGACTTCGGACTGACGGGAAAAATGCAAGACTGCAGCCAGCAGTATGAAACTGCACCTCAACAGGAAGAGAACTCAAAAAGCACCACCCAGATAAATGGAAAACAAAACCAGACAAACCAGAGCAAAGGGTCACACGGAGGACCACAGTGAGCCTGACCTAAGCCATGGCATTTTCAACTTCCACTGTGCATGTGAAAACTGGACGAGGCGCACGGGTGACTGGAGAACTGGTGCTCTGCACTGAACTGTACTGCTCCTGGCGAAGCAGACCAGCAGTACCATGAACTGCGAACAGAACACACGTGTTGGAGGAAGGACAGCCAGAATGCTCACACACTTTGGATTTGTTGTCCCTGGAGAAGGACTTGTGCTTTGTCAAGGCCCTGGACAAGATGGACCGACACAGTGGCTGCAGCCCTGGGCTCAAACATATGCAGCAGCGACTGTAAGGCTGGCGTGGGGCGGGGTCGGGCTTCCTTCTGCTGTGCGTGGGGTCAATCTGGGCTGGAACCACGCCTACAGGCAGCACTTAAACAGATCCTGCCAAACAGCCAGGTGTGTGAGCGGACCACCACCACCAGGAGTCCAACCCTGGAGTCCAAAGGGCAGCATCTGCCCAAAGATGAAGTTCAGAAGGGTTAGGAAAGGAGGAATGAAAATGGGAGACACGTGGAAAAGGTAAGAAAAGCGATGTCACCTTGGCTTAAAAGGTACATGAACAGAAAAGCTGATCTGCTCTGAACACCTCCACCCACTTTGTGACAAGAGTTAAACAGCAACAACAAACTCGCTCCTTAAAGGAAATATCCTAGAATGTCAAGTGGTTAACCTTCTGAAGTGATGATTTTTAAAATACATATTTTTAATATTTTTCAGTATTATTGGTATATAATTCACATAGTATACAATTCAATGTATTTTATTTTGAAAAGTTGCGCATGGTATTGATGTTGGCTGGTATTGATGATTTCGTAGGCCTTAGATGGTCCTAGGGCCCAGACATTCCCAACTCTTGCTATATAGAATTCTTGAGTCTGAATCAAGTCAATGGGTGGTGCTGTTTTTTAATGCTGAGCTGAACTCCATACTGAAGTTTTTGATCTTCAATGATATAACCCTGGCACACACCATTCCTGATTTTAAACAATGCAGATCCTCTCATTCTGTTGAATGACTGAGTCTTGGTTTCATAAGCATAATGAAGTGTTCTGGAACTTCCTATTACCTCTAGTTTGTTATGATTTACACTTTTGAATCACTCTGCATATTTAATAAAACACACACACAAGCAAAATCACTTTCAGAAGCAGCAGTTATTTTTGATTTCTTCCTTTTGTGCTTACCTGTGATTCCCAAATCATCTACAATGAATGAACCTCATTTTTGGGGAAAGATGAAAATCATTATAAAAATAAAGACAGTGGCCGTGATATGTGGGGACTGTGCTTGTGCAGGGCGCTGGGTCGATGGTCCGAGCTGTGCTCACACCATTAAGGAGGGAGGGAGGCAGGCAGGCAGGCACTCAGGAAAGGGAAGCTACCTGTATGGTGATGGTGCCCTTCTCAGTGTCGGTCTGCAGGTGGATCTCCATCTCAGGCAGCGCCTGGCCCTCACAGACCAACTTGTGCCGCAGCTTCTCCAGAGCATCGCTGCTGTTAGAGATCAGTTCTCGGATAAACACCTGCAGGAAAGGAGGTGTGAGAAAAGTGTTGCAGAATTCCTGGCTGTAAACTCACTAACAGTGGCCAGACTCTTTTATAGAGTCATCGTGATTCCTGATCTTTCCAGAAAAAATAATAAATCAGGCCTTCCAGTGCAAGTTTTAATCTGCTAAATGAACCCAAACCTTAATAGGAACTTTGTGGGAAACCACCCCACACACAGCAAACCCCTGGAACAGAGCAGAATTGCCCTACGGGGTTTCTGAGGTGGGTCATCTTCACGGCCACTCCTTTGCTTAGCAGTCAGGCAGTTAACCCACTGCACCACTCTCCAGTTGCTGCGCCGACTGTGACCTTACAGGCACAGTGCAGTGGCCTCAGAGGGTCCCCAAGGCTGGCATCTTGATGGGGACAGACAGTGGCATCTTTCTGCATTAGCAGCTGGGTGCTTTAGCCACTGTGTCACCAGGGCCTTTTTGTCTAGCTAGCATTGCCATTAAAATGTAATGTGTGCAGATGGAATTTGGTTTATCGGTAATTCCAGGGTTTTCTAGACTCTCAAGCTTTTCCTGAGTTTGGCAGTAAGTCTGAAAATAAGGCAGGTCCAGCCATTTGTAAGGAAAAACTCTGGATGGAAACGCTGACAGGGTTAACTGGAGGGGGTTGCTGCTTACTCAGTGAGTCTCTGCCAAGCCTGGCTGCTTCAGGACCTGCTGTGAGGAGCCCTGGTAGCTCAGTGGGTTGTGTCAGCTATCCTCAAGGTCAGTGGTTTGAGCCCACCATGGGAGAAAGAGGAGGCTGTCTGCTCCTGTAAAGATGTCCAGCCTCGGAAACCCTATGGAGCAGGGCTACTCCGTCCCAGAGCGTTGCTGTGAATTACAATCTACAGCACTGGTTTGAGTGGGGTTTTTGGAGGGAGATGGTTGCTCCGCGGGCCATCTATGCCTCTGCCTGGACTCTCACATCTGTAAACAAATGTGCTCTTGAGCTCCCTGCTTTGTCTTGTGTGGTCTTCTTCATCCTGACTTCTGGGTGGGGCTTTGCCACCGCCTGAGGAGGAAGCAATGTGGATCGCTGGCAGCTTCCGCTGACCTGTCTCTGGCCCAGAAACAACATGCCTGCTTCTCCTGTGCCACCAAAAATAACCACTGGCTACATCCAACCTCACGGACACCTCCAGCACCAGCCTCACACTCAGGAGAGAGGGCCAGAAGGTGAGCTATCTCATCACAGCTTAGCAGGCCATCTGCCTCCGAGTCAGCTCCAGTCTGAGGGGGCTTTGGAAAGTGAGCGGGAAGATAACAGAAGACACTGGCACACGGCACTAACAGTCCCAGGCCGGGCCAGCCTCCTGAGCAGTGTGTCCCGCCTCACAGGGCTTGGTCCCTGCTGCCCTGCAATGATTGGCCTGAGGCAACGCTGGCTGGCCTCTTCTCTGGGCATGTTCTGTGACGTGGCCTGATTGTGAATCTCCTCAGCACCTTCCTTCCTTTGTGCACACACAGGATGGGGCTTCTTCCTGCAGCCCCCAAAGTCCTGCAAAGTCCTGGGGCGTGAACACGGGGCTTCAGAACATGCTTGCAATGGGGCTTTCCCACTCCACAGAAACACAGCTCAGGAGAGCCCCACATGGATACTGGGAGACCCAGAGGCAATCTGGTCCCAAGATTTCCTCTGCATAGATTTAACCATAAAATCAGAAACATGATAAGAGTTGTATGAGTCCCTAATAAAAATGTAAAAAAAGAAAAGAGGAGAAAAAAAATGATTAGGGCAAAGAATGTACGGATGTGCTTTATACAATTGATGTATGTATATGTATGAACTGTGATAAGAGTTGTATGAGCCCCTAATAAATTGTTAAAAAAAAATCAGAAACATGTTTGGTTAACGATCCCTTGCTGGCATGAGATTGGGACCTGTCCAATGGTGAGCGCATTCTCACAGCTAATGCCCCATCTGGCATTTCCTCAGAAAACCACAAGCACAGCTTCGCCCAGAAGCCCTGCTGGCACTGGACAGGCTTGGCAGGCGCCATACCTCTTTTTCCGAGTACAAGGAACGTGCCACGATGTCCAGCAGCTTCTTTGTTTCCGCCTGGAACTCGTGCTTGGAAGTGGAACCTGGGGGTGAGTCACAGACACTGCGGCCATTTCTTATTTCCAGTTGTGTGAGAGGCTATGCCACACAACACCCGAAAGCACCCTCGAGGCTTGAAACCCTTTGTTAAGAAGCGAGTACAAAGTAGGATGTGCGCAGAAACAAGGTTACCAGAGTCCCCGAGGGACACGGGGGGCGGGGCGCACAGACATCACCAGTAGAAAATGGGTGAGGGGGACCAATAAGATGGAGGCTAGAACCGACCTACACCAGCCTCCCCAACATGAGGAGACTCTGATGACCTGACCTGGCCAGCTCCAACCATCAAACCAGGATTACATTCTTTCCAAAGAGCTCCCCAAATGTGAATTCAAAAAGGAAAACCAAAAGCCACGCTGGCTTTTGTTCTTAAGCCAGAAGTCAAAGGTTGTGCTGTGGCCATCTAGGGACGAGCCCAGAGTGGAGCAGTTTCTGGCGGGGCCGAGGGTCCTCCTGTCCCCTCCAGAACAGGAACCTCGCCTGATGGTTAGCAGATGTGTTCCCAATCGCACTGTGGTCTCTCTGGCAACCACCAGGGGGTGTGAGATGCATGGGGATGGAAGCTCCCTGGAGTGAGGGGAAACAGTGGTCATAACTAGTTGGGAAGATCCCAACCCCCACCCCCCACGAGCAACCTGGGCTGGGCTGTGAGCAAGTGGTTAGTTACCCTGCACAGTCTCGGTGTTGCTGATGATCGAGTGTAGTGGCTCCTCCTTCTTCTCCTCTGCAGCCTGAGTGCTGAATGTCCGCCCCACCCACGCGGCTGCCGCAGCCCGTCGCCCTGGGCCCTCTAGCTGGGCCCCAGTCCTCCAAGGCCGAGTTAGTCTCCCTGAAAAAGGCAACAGGCCAACGGGCAAAACTGAGCAGGCAGCAGAAACATGGGGTCTTACGCTGTCCAAGTGCTTGGGTGCCGTACAGCCACGTCCCCGGGCCCTCAGCACAGCTACCATCAAGTCAGTCAGTGACCCGAGTGCGACAGCGGTGGCTCAGTTTGATTCTCTGCCAGTCAGCCTCTCCAAGTACAGCCCCCACCAGCCCAGCAGTGGTCGCCTGAATGTTGCTAGGAAGCCAAACAGGTTTTCAGCACAACATCCAGGAAAAGGTTAACTTCGACCATGAACCAAAGAAAACCCCACAGACTGAATTCACTGTGCCCAGGGTCCTCCCGAGTAGCAGACCACCACCACCAGCCAGCCGCCGCCAATGAGAGTGGCAGAATGTTGGAGTTCACCCCAAGACTGCGGGTGAGTCGCGGGAGGAGATGGGCCTCCTGAGAGCCTGGCCAGTGACAGTGGCTGAGGCGAGGTCTACAAGAGAAAACAAGTGCTGAGGAGTGGCTCTGCCCGTGTCAAGCAGAACTGAGCTCCGGAGGGCTTTCAAGGACTGGTTCTGCAGTAGATCACCAGTCTTTCTCCCAAGGCACCACTGGGTGGCCTCCAACCTCCAACCTTTCAGTTAGCCAAGCTCTTTACCTGCTTGTAGCACTCAAGCCCGCCTGAGCTCTAGCATGAACCCCCAAAGCAGCTGCTAGGCTGGCCTTCCTTTCTGAAGAGCTAGCTAAATGGAGAGAAAACCTCTCTCTCCCTGGACTGAGACTCAGACCGTGACACTTTCAAATATGAAAATGGTCCAGAGCGCTGCCCCATTTCTCTCCCTCTTGTTTCCTTTTTTCTCCTTTTTCTACCTTTTGGTTCTCCTTCTCTCACCCGCTTTCCTTCTTTCTTTCACATCTTTTTCTTTAATTCTACCACCTCTTCTTCATACGTGTACCCTTGCTTTCTGGTTGGATTGTTTGCTCACACTTTCTCTTTCCCCAGCTGTCTTTCTTCCTGCTCCCTCCTTTTCCTCGTGACACATGTTTTCTCTGCACCTATTAATTTCACTGTTGTTGTCAGGTGCCATCTAGTTGGTTCTGACCCCCCTTTAGGTAGTCTCCACCTCCCACCACTCTTACCCACAAACACCAAGGGAGGGTACTTGGTCAAAGGGCTCTCTCAGCTTTCCACACACTTAACTTAAAGAAAGATGCTAATTTCCATAGCACTCACCACTGCACTGGACACCCTCAGACTTAGCTAGGGGCAGTAAAAAAAAAAAAAAAAAGTAAAGAAAATGGTCCAGGTGTCCTGGAAAAGCTGATTCCTTTCCTCTCTTGTTCCAAAAGTAAGAAAAAAATTTTTAAACCTGAGTGTATTTGGGGAGTTACCAACAGCTTTAGGGAACAGCCAGCTCACAATGTGGGCCCATGACACTGGACCAGGACCTCTACAGCAGCCACCACCTACTGCTCCCACCTGCAAGAAATGCTTCTGGGTAGGACAGAGGGCTTGGGCATGGGGGGAGGGGGCGGGGGCCACTCGAGGCAGCTGGGGACTGCAACCTGAACAATGTGTAGGCATCATTGAGTGGAAAGCTGATGACCTGCTCTCTATATAGTCACCCAATTCACAAGTTAGAAAGGAAAATGGACAACAGAAAACTGGGTGAAGGGAGACAGAGGACGGTATAAGGTAAGAAAATCATCTATAATTTATCAAGGGTTCATTAGGGAGGGAGGGTGGAAGAGGGAGAGGAAAAATGAAGAGCTGATACTAAGGGCTCAAGTAGAAAGAAAATGCTTTGAAAATGATGATGGCAACATACGTACAAATGTGCTTGACACAATGGATGAATGTACGGAATGTGATAAGAGCTGTATAAGCCCCCAAGTATTTAATAAAAAAAGAAAAGAAAAATGGGAGGTTTTATAACCAAACACCAAAATTTCCACATTCCTACACAATATAGAAGTCCAGTTATTCTTTGACCTGATCCTGGGTTTATAAACCCAGAGCCTGGCCTGCACCTCTACGCAGAACACCTGCACCATCACCTTCCGGTTCCAAGACAGCTTTCACTTCACCACACAGGTAAAAGCAGGCTCGACTCTGGCCTCCTGGGATGAGTGGTGTTGGCCACACAGGTGTCCCTGCACCCCAGGAAACCACAGTCTGTCCTGTGTGTGTAATCAATCTGTGTAATCAGTTGATACCAGTCAAAACACACACACACAGGAGGGAGGCAGGCAGGCAGGCAGCTTGTTCCTTCCTGGCCATGTGGGTCTATGGCTCACCTAGACTCAGCCCTCACGTCCATTCCCAACCCTCACTGGGTCATGTGCTCACAGCTGCTGTCTGCTTTTAGTGCTGTGCTCTGCAGCCTGCCCTGCAGTGACTGCAGGCTTCTCCTCATAGAACTCTCAGCCAGCTCCAACCCAGGACTCCTTCTTGACCACACACAGCTAGCAACTGAGGCCTCCTAAAAAAAAAACCCCAACTTCCAGAATCTTTTCCTTACACCCAACCCAGCCAGCTGCTGACTGTCCTCTGTGCCCCACTGCCCTTTCATGCCGTACATACACCATATGCTGTACACCTGTACCCCACAAACTTGCACACTACATCCCCGCTGTGCCCTGCAAGTTGTACACCTCTACAGCACACTCCTGCACATTGTATGCCTGTTTATTGTGTACCTATATATGGCACGCAGTGAGCAGGGACAGGATGAGGCAGTATTCCCCCACCCTCTTTTTTTTAAACATTTTATTAGAGGGTCATAAAAATTATCACAATCCATACATACATCAATTGTACAGCACATCTGTACATTCTTTGCTCTCATCATTTTCAAAGCATTTGCTCTCCACTTAAGCCCTTGGCATCAGGTCCTCTTTTTTCCCCTTCTCTCCCCGCCACCCCCTCCTTCATGAGCCCTTGATAATTTATAAATTATTTAATCATATATAGCCCTGTCCGACGTCTCCCTTCACCCACTTTTCTGTTGTCCATCCCCCAGGGAGGAGGTCACATGTAGATCCTTGTAATCGATTCCCTCTTTCCAACCCACTCTCCCTCTACCCTCCCAGTATCACCCCTCACACCCCTGAAGGTATCATCCGCCCTGGATTCCCTGTGTTTCCAGCTCCTATCTGTACCAGTGTACATCCTCTGGTCTAGCCAGACTTGCAAGGTAGAATTCGGATCATGATAGTGGGGGGTGCGGGGAGGAGGCATTTAGGAACTAGAGGAAATTTGTATTTTTCATCGGCGTTATATCGCACCTTGACTGGCTCATCTCCTCCCCTAGACCCCTCTGCAAGGGGATCTCCAGTGGCCAACAAATGGGCTTTGGGTCTCCACTCTTCACTCCCCACCTCATTCACTATGGTTAGGATTTTTTTTTTCTGATGATGCCTTATACCTGATCCCTTGGACACCTCGTGATTGCACAGGCTGGTGTGCTTCTTCCATGTGGGCTTTGTTGCTTCTGAGCTAGATGGTCGCTTGTTCACCTTCAAGCCTTTAAGACCCCAGATGCTATACCTTTGATAGCCGGGCACCATCAGCTTTCTTTGCCACATTTGCTTATGCACCCGTTTGTCCTCAGCGATCGTATCATGGAGGTGAGCACACAATGATATGATTTTTTTGTTCAGTGATGCCTGATAACTGATCCTTTCGGAACCTCGTGATCACACAGGCTGGTGTGTTCTTCCATGTGGGCTTTGTTGCTTCTGAGCTAGATGACCGCTTGTTTATCTTCAAGCCTTTAAGACCCCAGATGCTATATCTTTTGATAGCCGGGCACCATCAGCTTTCTTCACATTTGCTTATGCACCCGCTTTGTCTTCGCGGTTGTGTCGGGAGGGTGAGCATAATAGAATACCAATTTAATAGAAGAAAGTATTCTTGTATTGAGGGAGTACTTGAGTGGAGGCCCAATGTCCGTCTGCTACCTTAATACTAAACCTATAAATATAGGCACATAGATCTATTTCCCCATCCTCATTTATAAATATATTTACATATGTACATGTCTTTATTTAGACCTCTATAAATGCCCTTTGCCTCCCAGCTCTTTCCTCTATTTCCCTAGACTTTCCTCCTGTCCCACTATCATGCTCCATCCCCAGCCCCGCAAGCTCTTACCCGGGCTGTGCATGGACACAAAAGGAGACCTGTGTAGGGGCAGAGGCACTTTGCACTGGGAAGAGCAGACCCTCCTGGAGGGGCGGGGAAGAAGAGGGCTGACCTGGGGACACTGGGACCCGGCTGTGACTCTGCTTCATGGCCCGTGCTGGAAGGCTCTCCCGTGAAGGGCCCCACAGGCGGATCCTGGTGAGTAAATCTATGTTACAAAGGGTACAAGCTAGTCATCTGGAAATGGCTGTGTGGGGATGTTTTAAACATCAAACCACTGCCGTCTAGTTGGCTTGGACTCATGGGGCCTCTCGGGGCAGAACAGAACTGCTCCAGGGGGTTTCTGAGCAGAAACTCTCAGTGACAAGACTGTCATCTTTCTCCTGCAGAAACCACCCATTTAGTTAGCCACCGAACACTTAACCACTACACCACATAGATATGTCTGCTGACAGCACCCGTAGCACACACATGCCAAGAATTGTGGACACCTCTAACCTCACGGTGAGCGACAGTTCTACTATCACCTGACAGCCCCGTTCTGGGAAACACCTTAGTCCAAAACTCACTGGGAGGCTAGCCACCCTCGCAGCATCCAGATCTGGTTTTTAAACCTCCTTCTCCAATGAGCGGGCTCTTTGAGGCATATACACGCTGAGCTGGAGCATTTTACAGCCACAAGGTAAGGTAGTGTCAGAAACAAGGGACCACGCAAGAGAGGGCCACAGTGACCACACTTCTCAGAGCAACTTGAACAGCAAAATGAGTAACGCTAGTGGTGGGTGAGTACAACAGAAAGCTACCCATCTAAACAGGTGTCAATAATGGATAACGGAATGAACCTGCGCAGGGAGGACTCGTCCTCGTCGTAGAGCTGCAACTAGGAAACCGAAGAACCGACAGAAAGAGAAGACCCTGCAGGAGGCACCCACCACGGTGCATCAGGAGCTAGTGAGGGATACAACTCGTGCACCATCTCCCAGCACCTGCCCTCCCCAAGACAGTTATTAACTTCAGAGGGAAGCATAGCAGCCTTCCCGGGGTGGGGGTGAGGGGCTCAGTTGTCCCTTAACTCTGTGTTCAGGAGCAAGGTCAACAGGATGAAGACTAAGACCTGTGAAAGCCAGAACCTGCGTGAGGTGGAAGCCCGATAGAAAAGGAACCTTCCAACCATCTCCACGACCAGCCTCAATGAGAGGGAAATAGCAAAGTGGTTGCAACCGACTCCTGTGTAGCAGTGACTGCGAGGATGGCACAGGACCAGGCTGTTTCACTGTGTTATGTAAGGTCACTTTGAGTCAGACCCAACTGGACACCAGCACCGGCCACCATACATGGACCTAGAAGTAGCACCACAGGACCCAAGGGTGACTCCACTTGTGACGGTGGCTGTTATTGTTAGCTGCCAGCGAACCAGCTCTGAGTTACAGCAACCCCAAGTGACAGTGTAGAACTGGCCTAGAGCAGTTCTCAACCTGGGGGTCGAATGACCCTTTCATAGGGGTCTCCAGATTCATAACAGAAGCACAATGACAGTGATGAAGTAGCAATGAAAATAATTTTTATGGTTGGGGGTCACACCATGAGGAAGTGCATGAAAGGGCCACAGCATGAGGAAGGTTGAGAACCACAGGACTAGAGGGTTTTCTAGGCTGTAAACACCACAGGGTAAGGGAGGGGGTCTGTGAAAAAAAGGAAAAAGGATGACCCTCCATGAGAGGGGTCGATTCACTGGCTGTGCCAATGGCTTCCAACATACGCAAGGATGACACGAAAGCCCAGCCAGGTGCCAGCGTCTCCCTCCTCCTGTTGTGCATGGGGCCACTAGGAGTCGACCCAGCGACATGGCATCTAACAATACCACCACAGTAACCTTTCGGGAAACAGATCCCTAGGCCTTCCTGACATCCCTCTCACTTAGACACACACACACACACACACACACACACACACACACACACACACGCACGCACGCACACTCCCCCACCCCCAAGTCTGGCAATTCACATTCCCAACTCGAAGGTATGAATGAGAGCACATTCTGCCAAGGCAGGATGACTGTTCTCAGGCAGGATTCTCAGACTACTCTTGAAGGACGTGTAATATGCTGTGTGTGATGACCACATACACAAATCCTCAGCCTTGAAAAGTATGCGAATTCATATTCCCAACCAAAACATCAACAATTCCAAGGCAGCATTACTCCACTGAACAGATCTGACTGAGTGAACACAACTCCAAAGAACCAACCAACCATGCAGAACTGCCTGGACCGGGGACCAGACGTGCTATCGACACAGTATCTATCTTCGTGCTTCCCCCACACCCTAAAGGAGAAACCACAAACCTCAATGTCAGACAGCGATGTCTTCATGTCAAGTGATTCAGTGGTTTGGGGTCCCACAATATGGGAAGCAACTGACACACACACACACACACACCCCTTCTTGCAGCTCCCCCCCCCCCCACGTCCATCTGAACTGCTCAGCACCCAGCTGGTGGTCTCTCTCCCAGGTCCCTGCAGTCCAGTCATCTCCCTGCGGTGAGCGCCAACACGGATTTCCTAGGCGCTGCTGCTTAATGCTGAAGGAGCCCTGGTGGTCCAGTGGTTTAACCCCACTTAGTGGTTCTGAGAAAGGCCTGGCGATCTGCTCCCACAGAGACGACACCCTAGGAACCCCTGTGGGGCAGTCTCTCACAAAAGCAGTTGTCTACTCATGAGTTGGAACTGTCTTGACAACATCCAACAACAAAAGCAACACACCTTATTCTCACCAAATTAGGGCTGTGTTTCTTAGTATTAAACTTTTTGAGAACAAGATTCCCACGTGTTTGTGTGCAAGCACTTAGTAAGTACTCAAAACTCAAACCAAACCCGCTGCCATCAAGTCAATGCCAACTCACAGCAGCTGTACAGACAGAGCAGAACTGCCCCTTGTGAGTTTCTGAGACAGTAACTCTTTATGGGAGAAGAAAATCCAATCTTTCCCTGAGGAGCAGCAGCTGGTGGTCTCAAACACCTGACCATATGGATCACAGCCCAGCTCATAATCCACCAGGACTGAAGCACCTAGTACAGAAGCAACCAAAGTGAAATGTTCCATGAACGTCAATGCTACTCTGCTCACTGAAGCTCTCCATCCACAGGCAGCCTCAGCAGTTCTGCAGGTCCACCTTTCACAAAGGCATCTTCACCACAAGATTTACTCGTGTGACGCAGACATCTAGTATTTAAGCTGTGAGAATGTGCTTATTGTTTATACTCCTGCCAAACAATATTTTGTTGTACCCCAAGTATGCAGGAATAAGACACATTTTAAGGTTCTGACTTAAAGTTACTATATAAGATGCAACTTCCAACATGGCTGAGTAGTATCCTACCCCTCTCCAGGTCTCTCCCCTGGTCCAGCCTTGAACTAGGACCTGAAGGTTCCAGAGAATAAAGAGACAGAGGAGGGACTAATACAGGCGGAGCCCAAGATGACAGTGGGTAAGTGAAGAGTGACTGACAAACACTCCAAGAGAAAACGAGCACTTGTGAAGGGGCCTGAGAATGGGGCAGCAGCTGAGGCTGGTTAATGATGGGGGAACCCCAGGAAGGAGAAAAGCGGAACCCCAAATTCTATGCCTAAAATCTCCCAAAGTCTTTGACACCTGAATCACAGGAGCGGGGCAAACTGCAAGCTGAGGATAAAAGAACTGAACTGTTAACCAAAAGAAATGTCCAACAGAGTAAATAACTCACTTTAAAGCAGAAATGCAAAAGAGAAATTCAAATTCTCTATAGAATCCAGACAGACTTTCTGGATTCAGGGAAGCTGGATGAATCTGGAAAACTAGAAAATCTTTAAACCTTACACCACAGACACCACATGAAGTCTATTTAAAACCAAAAAAATTGTCAATTTGATCTCTGGCTTGTCCAGAGAGACGTCTACTTTGTTCTTGGTTGTATTGCTTTACCATCTTCAGTTCCTTTTCAATGTAATACTCACTGTGGCTACCAAAAACAACCATTCTCTACCCCAATGACACTTTTTGACTAGAGGATTGCTACAGACCCGAGTAACTCTTTTAGAACTACTCCCAGCCATGACTCAGCTACAGCTGTCGTCCATCACCTAACCTACGAGTGTTCGCAAGAAGTCCTGGTGGCTCAGTGGTTAAGCATTCCCTGCAGCACTAACCAAAAGGTCAGCAGTTAAACTCATCAACTGCTCCTGAGAAAAACTGTAACAGGTTGCTTCCTGAAAGATTACAACCTTGGAAACCTTGATCTGACTATGAGTCAGAAACAATTTGACAGCAGTGACGGGACAGGCATTAAAGAGCAGGTGACAATAATACCTCCCAAATAGACAGTGCTTTCTGAGATAAAGCATTCTCGCCTGTAAAATCTCATGGCTTTAGCAGAAATAACCCTCCTGAAATTTACCCCATCCTCCACAGTTACAGGGACAAGCGTGAGCGCACAGTAGCTTCCACATCAGGACAAGCCTTCCATAGCAACACCCATAGGACGGTGCTCAGGAAATGCTCCAGCTGGCTCCATCTCCCACCAAGATTGCAATCCAAGAACATTCTCTGCTACACATTTCACTTGATCGTGTACTGGATCCGTTTCATTCCCTTTAAAGATTCCCTGTGTGTCTGTCTCTTATTTGGATACAAAGGAATGACCATCAGGTACATTACTCAGTTTGTTGTGTTATGGCCTGATAATTCCTGACAAAGAAACGTTCACCATCTGCAGCTGTTTCTTCTATGTGACTTTCTCCTCCCCTCCCTCAAGCTGCACTCTTCAAGCCAGAGAGCAAAATGCAAAACACCTGGGGGGGGCGGGGTGAGTGAAATGGAGAGATATATGGAGAGCTACTGGGTTCCGGTGACTACTCAGCCAGCAGCTGGGAAGGCCGTTCGTTCCTAATCTGTAACATTTGAGTTGGCTTGTCCTTTTTCAGATTACTCAGACAACTCAGTCCCCTGGGCTCCTCCAAAGCTGAAGGCCCCATCACCCTTTGTTTACTTGTTTACATATGGTCTTAAGTCCCAGACTATGGCTCACAGTGGAATGGCTGCCTAGGGCTTCGAAGACTGTAAATCTATATGGGAGCAGACCGCCTTATCGTTCTCCAGAGCAGCAGCTGATGAGTTTGAACTGCTAATCTTGTGGCAAGCAGCTCAACACTTAACCCACCGCACCACCTAGGCTCCTTAAAGACGCAGTGGGGTTTAGAAATGTACAACCCAGACTTGGGAACACAAGGTAAACTCTGGGGAAACAAACAAAAACAGAAGACTTTGGATACAAATGAAAGTAATAAACGCTTATCAGCTGTCTATTACTACACACGGTTATTTCAAAACCCCCATTAAAAAAAACACACCAAACTTTAAGAAAATCAAGTGGACAACAGAAACGTAGGTGAAGGGAGACATCGGGACAATGTAAGACATGACAAAATAATAATTTATAAATTATCAAGGCTTCATGGGGGAGGATGAGGAGCTGATACCAAGGGCTCAAGTAGAAAGCAAATGTTTTGAGACTGATGGCAACAAATATACTTAACACAATGGATGGATGGATTGTGATAAGAGTTGTATGAGCCCCCAATAAAATGACTTTAAAAATTTATCAAATCAAAAAAAAGAAAAAATGCTGTGACATTAAACGAATCTTATCCTCTTCAGTAACCATGCAAACACAATGACAGTACAGAGCATTCTGAGACCCCATAATGTGGGGGAAAACCCCCTTAGTATTTGCTGTTGGAGAAGATGCCTTGAACTAGTCCTCTCACTCCCAGCCAACCGGAATATTGGGAAGCAATATTAAGCGTAGCATCTATACCACAGGCTCAGAAACAACCGCTCTGACTCTGGAATGCCACGACACAGACACACGTAGGTCCAAAGATTTAGGCACCTGCCTTTTCTATGTAACATTTTAATTACAAAAGCCCATAAATAATCTCTTTCACCCGTCAACAGGGCACCGTGAAGTGGGGATTTGTCCACACTACAGAATCCTGTGCGGAGAGCAGACACGGATACTGACAAGAAAGCTAAGGTGTGCTGTAACTTTAAAAACCCTAAAACTCTGCAGCACGAGTGACTTTATTGCAACAGGAGTCAAAATGCCCAGTTTCCCAGATTGTAACCTTGACGGACACATCGCCAAGTCCTGGGCCCTCCAAGAGGATGAGTTTGAACCAGGGTTTCTTTAAAACCAGCATAACGGTGACACTTAAATTTGTGTGTGAGGAAGAGTTGGAATTGAGGAGTCAACTAACTCAACAGCAAACAACAAGTGCTGTAAGACTCAAAGCCGCCAGCCGTCTGGAAGTTAAAAGACAGACTCGGAAACCCGTCAGAGGCACTTCGGTCCTGCAGGGTCCCTCTGAGTCGCAATGGAATCGGATGCAATGGGTTGGGGTTTGGCCAATCCCAGGACCTGTGGACACAGAGGTCAACAAGCCAGAGTCCGCCAGCTCCACAGCGCAGCGTGACCCTTGTAGGTTTCCCTCACGGTCCAGTCTCCAAAACCAGAACCCTTCCAGTGCACGGTGTAAGCACGACAAAACTGGCCAAATTAATGAGTGCCACGAATATGAAGCCGCTTGGAGAGGGGAGGACGGGAATCACAATTAAAGGGACCTTAACGCCCACCCAGAGGCATCTCGGAGGTAAGGCCTGGCGATCTGCTTCCAAAAAGTGCTATGGAGCACACCTGCAGGGCACACGTGGGGTCGCCGCGTGTGGCAATCCACCGGACAACTGGCGGCGGCACCACCACCGCCCGCAGCCGTGTGGCCAGCGCACATGCGTCCCCCGCCCGCCTCTCTGGAGACCAGGCCGCGGTGTCCGGGGCCGCCTGGACGGAGTCTGGGAGCGGGGCGAGCTCCTCCTTGGGGAGCTGGGGGCGCTGACTTGCGGGAAGGGGAGCCGCAGCGCCAGGGCCCGACAAGCAGACGGCGCCCAGGTGCGGAGCGCTCACCTCACCTCAGCGCCCACGCTTCGCACCCTTCCTGGACTCCGCCCGCCCAGCCCGTCGCCCTCTGCACTGGGCCCCGCGCCGCTCCTCACCTGCCCCGGTGGCCGCCCGCAGGGGCGCCGGCAGCGGAGCCCGGAGGCGGCGGCCCCACAGCAGCAGCGCCCGCACCTCACGCGCCATGGCCGTCCTCTCCGAGCAGCGCGCGCAGCCTCACGCGAAGGGGCGGGGTTGGAGGGGCGGGCCTTCATCCGGCGCGGCGACGTGACGTCACGACGCGCGCCGGGCTGTCCGGCCGGCCGCCTGCGCGGGTGGAGGCCGATTTCCCGCGGGGCTTTCACGGCACCTCTGTGACCTTGTGTCGCGTTGTCAAGGGCGACGGGCCCCGCTCTCCGGGCTGGGGAAAACAAGGCCGAGTGCCCCAGGGCCACGCGCGCCCGCCGTGCCTCAGTTTCTCTCTTCCTAGAGCGCGGCAGGAAGTCGTGCCCTGGGACGGACGTGAGGGAGCCGCACTCGGCTGCAGGCGCAGCCTTGGACATCTTCATAAACCCCGGGCCTCCAGACCCGGCTCCGCTCAGCTGCAAGTCGGAAAGGTGGAGTTGCACGCGTGTGCTGTCCAGAATGTGAACTCGGGAACCCACCCGCCAGCCAACCTGGCGTCTTCCTTAATTCCAGCCCTCAGGCCCACAGACTCCTCCCTGCTGAGCTCAGAGCCCAGTTGTGCGCCTCCGGCTCTCACATGCGGTTCAAGCTAATGTACAAACCGAACCCACTGCCACCGAGTTCACTCCGACTTACAGCGACACTTTATGACAAAAGGGAACTGCCTTTGTTAGTTTCTGAGGCTGTAAATCTTTCTGGGGGCCCCATCTTTCTCCCCCGTAGCGGTTTGTGGGTTGGAACAGCTGGTCTTGCGCTTAGCAGTTCGGTGAAAAGTCAATGCATTATTATTGCACCAGGGCTCCTGGTCCCAGCCTTGACTCCCCCCCCCCCCCCTAGGCAAACTTGCCCCAACGACAAGAGCTGAGGCACGTAAATTTGAGATTCACCTACTCAGTCAAGGCAGTACAAAAAGGGTGTTGGGTTGCTATCAGGTGCTAACCAAAAGTTACGCTCAAGGGTTCCCAGCCTGGGCGAGTCATAATTCTTCCACACGGGTGTTAAAAATGATCCCCAAGTTCCTGGCTTAACAACCGACAAGGGGAATGTTTTCTCAGGTGGCAGAACTCTCTCTCACCAGTAACTTCCTACCTGAGGCCCTGCTTCTGTTGTGAACGGGTGAGATCAGCCACACCACTGTATTAAAAATTGAAGTCTTTCTTTAACAGCTGGACCAAGAGTAGGCTAGCACCTGGAAACCTATCAATTCACAACAAAAAAGTTCCAAACTTTTTTTTTTTCCCCAAACTTTTTATAGTTCAAAATAGGCTCCAGGGGAGGATATTCTAGCTTTTAGATTCATATCAGGTTGGCAGGGTAATGGGGTTGGGCGGACCAGCACAACTGCAGGTGCTAATTCAAGGTTTCACAAGATAGTGTACAGTTCTTGTGAATTGGGCAGGCAGGGTTTGGAGACATCTCGGAAGAATCAAGGTCTTGTTGGGAGACCCGGGAGAGGGGGGAGGACTGCTAACTGCTAGCAGGGGTTAAAGGCAGTTTGAAACAAGATGGAGTTCCTCATGTTAACCGAGGTGACTACACTTCGGCATCCCACGTCAGAGTCCCTCACTAGCTTTCTCATCACACCCCTGGGCCTACAGGCCCTGCATACTCATTCCTGTATTCCTTCAGGTCTCTCCAGCTTTGTCTTGCTCCCCTGCCCCCACCCCCACCCCACTGTTCTCCTGTGCCACAGGGCCTGGCCCTAGCAGAGCCACTACCAAGATGTCCCCGAAGTCATGCATGACGGGGAGGGCTCATTAGGAAATCATGTCTTTGACAAGAGTTGGCACATTGGTCTGTGGGGTAATACATTTGCTTATCCGTGGCCATCGGGTCCATTCCTATTCATTTCAAGAAGAGGAAGTGGTCTCTGGCAAAGGGCAGAGGGAATCCTGGGCTTCAATTAACTTTGGTGGCAACAGGGGGACAGGGCAGAGGGGGAAGGCAGCAATACCGACAAGACCCAGGCTCTGGAGAAGGCAGGAGCCTAAGAACTGCCTCAGGTTCCAGACAAGGACTTCCCTCCTCCATCTGTGGCCTGAGGTCTTCAGAGAGAGAGATCTTTGGCCACAGATCCTCATGGCTCAGCGTCCAAGGCTAGCCCAGGACACTAAGGATTCTTTGGATGTCTAGCATTCAAGGATTTGCCTTGATGGGTCTAAGGGCAGATCAGTAAAATGGAAAGAGGAAAATCATTATGGTAGAAGTGCTTGAGTTCAATTATTGGAGACTGGTTTGGTGTTGAGGAACCCTGGTGGCATCGTACTTAAGCAATGGGCTGCTAACTATAAGGTTATCAGTTCGAAACCACCAGCCACTCCTCAAGAGAAAGAGGAATCTTTCTACTCTGGAAAAAACTTAGTCTCAGGAACCCACAGGGGCAGTCCTACCCTGTCCTATAGAGTCGCTATGAGTCAGAATTGACTCCATAGGAGTGCATGTGGAGTTGTTTGGCGGGGTGATTGGGGAAGGCAAAGGGAAGACCACTACTCCCCCAGATGTTGCTCCCCCACAACCCACTGGAGTGGCCTGAAAACTGCAAAAGAAAAGCCGAAATTCAACTGCTTTTGATCTTTCTGTTTTGTTTTGTTTAGAACATGAATTAATCTGGCAACATCCTCAGTTTCTCAGACTAGCTTAAAGCAGGATACTCTTTGGCAGAAGGATACATCTCAGCGTGGGAGGTCCCAGTTTGACCCCATGTCATGGTCTCCTATTATAAGGCAAGCTGATTTTTTTTTTGGGGGGGGGGGCGGAGGACAAGAAAAAAAATAAGAGTGGCAAGGAAAGATTCTTCCAGCCCTTCCTGAGATGCTGAGTGTTGTCAGAACATTCTGGAATGTTCCTAGTGCTCTAGCTCAGAGTGATGCTCTCCCAGGCAGGCTGACTGAAAAGTCTGGGTCTGGAGATGGCAGCTGCAACATGGAGGACCCCTACAGAGCTTCCGAGACAAGGACTCTCTCGGGTTTGTAAATAGCCTTCACGCCCAGAGAAGTGACGTCGGCAGCATTTTGGTGTGTTTCAGCGTAGTGTGGGCCCAGTTGGTGGTGGTGGCTGTCCAGATGTTGATTTCAGTGCACAGTGACCTCAGGTATTAGGAAACAAACGTCGCCAGCCTTGGACCGTCTTCTTGATCCTTAGTGTGCCTGAGCATTTGCGTGGCTGTGAGGTCAACCTGGTGTGTCTCGGAGGGCTCCCCCATTGTCCTGGCCCTCTCCTTTGCTGAGCACGCTAGCCTTTCCTAGCATTTTGGTTTTTTTTCTGATGATGTGTCCACAGTAAGTATTCAGTCTCGTCAGTCACACTCAAATGTAAAGAGCACTGTGGCGGCATCTCTCACACGGATTGGTCCTCTGTCATTCCTCTGGATGTACAACATTCTTCATGAACACTACTGTCCAAATGGATCCTATCCTGACCTCCTTTTTCATTGTCTGGCTTTCCCAGGAACAAGAGGCCTTCAAAAAGACCATGGCCTGAGGCCAGCGGAAGCTGGAGTACTTGTTTACTCAACTTGACCTTTATTTCCCAATCTGTTTGATGAACATTGGGCCCCAGCCAGGTGTGAGGCCTAGCCCAGGTAACGGCCAGAGCTGGCTGGAACCAGGCACTGACCCCCAACTCCCACATGTGCTGGCATTTCTTCCTGGGGTCAGGAATTGGACATCCTGGGACTTAGTGGAATAGTCTAAGTTCACTGGAAAACATGGGAGACTTCTCCAAATGGCCTTGTTCTGCCATGCCGCTGGCCACTTTGAGTTCATCAGGATGGGAGAGCCACTCACTGGCATCCACAGTGCTTCTGCCTACCTGAGATGGCATCCCAGGTACAAAGTGGGTGCCCTCAGGCAGGGGTCTAGCTCAACAGGGTGTTGGAGGGAAGGGCTCTGATGGGGGGAATGAAGACCTTCCCATCGACCCTGCTCCCTGACACCCAGAGCAAGGACTCCCTCCCAAGCCCAGGACCAGAAGTGACACTGTCCGTGGAATCAGAAGCAGCTGAGAGGACAGCACCCTCTAGGGAGCTTTAAGAGTGGGTGCTGGGAGGGCACCACTGTCTCCCAAGCTGGTTTGGAAGCGGGGGAAGTTCGCTAGCCCTGGTTTCTGGGCAAGGGGGTCTTGAGTGTGCCCCAGCCTCAGGCAGATGCTACTGTGGGGACACAGGCTGCGCACATCCATTCTTGTCTCCAACTGGGCAGCAAGCATGGGGCCATCGCCCTGTGCTTGTTGTCCCAAGCTGGTGGACGTGGGCACCAAGGCTTCCCCTAGGGGTCACCTGCTCTCATGTGTCACTCTCCAACCTTGCCCCTCACCCTGTCTGGGGACCTGATTTGCTAGAAGTCCCGCCCTGTTCTCATGGATTTGGGAAAAGGCAGGGGGCAGTGGGGTGGTGAGTACAAGGATAGACAAGAGAATATTGTGGAGAGAAGCGTCAAGTGTCTTCTCCCCCACATGCTGACGGCGAACATTAAGGCAAAGGCAAGTTCTGAGCCCAGGTGTTCTGTTCTTGATAGAAAAAGGGTAAGGCCTCATGACTCACTGTGTGGAAGGGAGGGGACAGCCTTGGCCCCACTGTTCTGGAGTTTAGTAGCAGCATCAGACAAAAGAGCACTGTAGCCAGCAGAGGGACCAGAGGCAGGAGTGCCCCTTCCCCAGAAACTGTCCCCTGCTGTCTGGGGGGTCATGGCAGATGCAAACTTGCTCACTAAAAGGTGAGGGGGACTTAGTGCCCAGGCAAGGGCAGCCCAGTTTAATGGCATCTGGAGGCAGCAGCAATTACGAGTTGGGCTGCTAACTGCAAGGTCAGCAGTTTGAGACCGCCTGCCACTCTGGGAGAAAGATGAGGCTTTTTATTCTCTCCAAGAATCCAGTTTTCCAGCTGTGTGCTCCTGCTGAATTCTCCAGCCTGGTACAGGGACTCTATGGGTTCCCAGCCCACCCACTGCAGCAAAACGGGCACTAAGCAAGTACAGGTGAGGTGGAGGGCAATGTGGTAAAGTTCCTCCAGGGTCCAATGGTTAGCCTGGAGCCTCGCCCACCCAGGAGTTCTCAGGCCTCAAATTCCTCCACTGCCCAAATGACCCATCTCCACATCCTTTCTTCAGTGCGGACAGTAGGGTGATACAGGAATATGCATGACATCGGCACAGGGCACCTCGCAGGGGTCAGTCTGTCTGTATGCTCCAGGGCTGGCTGATGCCTTCTGGTCCTACACAATCCTGATGGAAGCCTCAGAACGACTCTGGGGTGGGCAGCTACGGCAGCTGGCACTCAACCTTCTTCCCTTGGTGTATTTTCCCCATTCTGGGCTCGAAGCATGTGGCCCCTCCAATGGAGGTTCCAACTTCTCACAATCCCACGTAGTAAGTTACCATCTTCACCCTGAGCTCTCCGGGGGTGCGTGAGCCCTTCCCTCTACCTCATGTGACTTGATGGGATCTGTCAGTCACAGCATGCTACATACTCACAGACATGGCCCCACACTTGCGCTAGATAGTCGGCCGCTGAGGCTCCTCATAGGAGTGTGAGCTGGTGGGAAGCGTCTTGGAGTCCAGGCAGTGTCGCAGCTTTCACAGTCACTTCAAGTGGCGTCTTTTGGGTCCCATTTCTTCTCCTTTCACGGATACAGCAGGAGATGCAGCCCAGGGCTGGCTCTCCGGCTTTCTTACAGCAGCCCTGTGCCTATCTGCAGACCACACTTCGGATCTGACTGCTCAGGGCGAGGGCCAGGGGTGGACACCTGGATGTGTAGCTCTTCACTTGCACCCCCGAGGAGGATGCCCCATCCACACCCTGACCCTTGCTCCCTTCTGGTTTTACTGCTGGCCTCAGAGCTGTTATAGGTGGTAAAGCAGGCTGAGCTAACGGACAGGGACAGCTGACCTCCACTGGGGACAGAAAGGTCCTCCGAGTCCTTCCTGGAGTGGGAGGGGCCAATGGTCTGTCTTACCTGATACTCACCTAGACTCAAAATAGGCAACCTCATGCCAAATTATAGACCCCCTCCAATTTCTTACAAAGTTCCTTCAAATTCACATCCCTAAGTCAAATATTTTGGCCCACAAAGAGGCAGCTTGAGCCGTGATCCTGAACATAATAGCCCGTGATCTTGACCATGGGCCAGCCTGGCCGAGATGAGCAGCTCTGCTCTCCCTCCGAGATGTGATCCAGTCTGGAGCACTCGGCCCTTCCTGTGCCACCACGATGGGACCCTGAGGGCAC
The DNA here is from genome assembly GCF_050624435.1 of Tenrec ecaudatus. NCBI lineage: Eukaryota > Metazoa > Chordata > Mammalia > Afrosoricida > Tenrecidae > Tenrec > Tenrec ecaudatus. The sequence goes on along the minus strand of NC_134541.1, from coordinate 107,825,090 downwards.
AACTGGGGCTGGCGACAGAGTCCAGTCTCTCAGTGACAGAGCCTTTGCCACTGCCTGTCCCCTGCCACAATCCTCAGTGGCTGTGCCAGAGTCCTGCGTCCTCAGGACGGTTGGGATGAGCGGCTGAGCCCTATCAACCCTGTCTGGTGTTCTCTCCCCGTCGATCCCAGATCTGAGAAGCAGAACCCCACCTGCAGTCCCTGCAACATGCCTGCCATCAATCCTGGGGTGCAAGGCCAACCTCCCTCTCTGATCGCCCTCGGGGCTATGACAGAGTGGACAGGGAGCATAAGGGCAGTGTCGTACCAAGTGGTCACGTAACTGGGCGGATGAGCCATCAGTGAGTCTCAAATGTGTGGAGCCAGGGCCAGTCTTACAGCCCCAGCCTCTGGGAAGCAAGACTTCTAGACCAGTGGGTTGGCCCGACACAGGGTCCCCAGCTGTCCCTCACCCCCCACCACCCTGCTCCTAGTCTCACCCCAGGCCCACTGGCCCAGGCCGTATGTTCACGAGCGAACCACCAGAACCATGTCTGACAAAGGACAGACTCCAAAAATATATGTAAATAAATAGAAGCCTTAAACATTCTTACATGGATCTTAAAGAACAGAGTACATGTTAAAAACTTCAGTAATTTATATCAATTTTGAAGCGGTACTTTATATACAATGGGGAGGGGAAAAAACACATGCATAGTCCAAATACAATGTTGAAAACAGCATTTTCATAACAAAAAACCCCCGAACACTAAGTGTTACTAATAGCAATGTACATGGATTCAAGAAGGACCACCTCCGTCTGTCGCACACAGTTTATTAACAATCTGATGTAGGAAATGAGTTGGTACGTTACCATTCTATACAGTGATTGAATCTTCTTGAATTTCCTTATTTATAAGTCATTATAGCGCTTGCATGATTTACACTAGAATTGCTTTTCCTCATTTCAAGTTTCACGAAGAAGAAAGAAAAGAAGGCTTCTTCCCTAGGAACATTAGCATGGTCTAAGAGAGTGATCAACCCTATTTTTTGTCTAAAACCAGTTTTATCAGAGAAACAAAGCAACAATTTCTACATCTGCAAGACAAGAGTTTGGCTTCGGCCGGTATGTATAGATAAAGATGTGTGTGTGGGTGTGTGTACGCACGCACGGGTTGTGCGCACGCCGGAGCCCATCCCTACCGTCCAGGGTAATACTTGGAGAGCGCCCACAGAGTTCACTACAGAAAAGGAGAAAAGAACAAAGGAGAAAACAAAAAGATCTTCCCGTAACATTTGAAAGTTATCGGGATACATTATAAGCTTTTGCATTATTTCAGGAAATCAGTTTCTGAATATTATTTTTTTTCTTCTTGCTTTTAAACATACATGTTTAAAGTCTTGAAAATACAAATAAAAAATATGAATATAATGAACTTGTTTTTCCCCCTTTAAAAAAGGCATGAGTCACCTGCCATGACAAAAGAGAAAAAAAGAATCCAAACCAACCCCCACCCCCTAAACAAAAACAAAGCAAAAACAAAACAGAAAAAAAAACAAAACATAGAGAAAGAGAGAGAGAGACCAGATATTTAAATCAACTGGTTTTTAACAAAAAAATATATTCTTTGTATTGTTTCTTTAAACAGCAATCCCCCACCTTCCAGGGGCTGGAAGGGGCAGTCCCATCTAGGGGGAAAAGCACCTAGATGTCTGGGTCAGTACAAAAGGGCCGAGAACAGGAGGGGAGACTGGGCACCATCGCCCGCTGCTACAAACCCTCCACAAACTTCTCCAGTGTGTCCCCCGTGGTGTCCCCAACCAGGGACAGCTCACTGGACAGTGCCTTCCGGGTGGGGGTGTTCAGCTGGGGGAGCATTGCACTCTGTTCGGGGTTCCCCAGGTGCCCCTGATCCATGGAGCTGGCCATGGTGACGGCGAGTCCGGGGTGGGGGGAGCCAGTCTGGGGAGACACGTGGTGAGGCGAAGGCTGGGGTTGTATCCGTGGGGACGGGCTGGAATGTGGTGGCTGGGACTGAGGCCGTGGAGATTGGACAGGGGCCGGAGAGCGCACCTGGCTACTGAGGGACGTGGCCATCTGCTGGCCAGGGAGGTGGGAGGCCGGTGGCTGTCCTGAGAGCGCGTGCTGCTGGGGGCTCATGGGACTTGGTTGGCCGGGGGAGCCCATCTGCTGCTTTATCTGCTGCTGCTGCAGAAGCCGCTGCTGCAGGGCCTGTTGGATGCTGGCGGTGCCGTCGGTGCCCAGCCCAGGCTGCCCCAGCTGCCCCAGCTGCGCTGCCATCTGGCCCATGGAGCTGCCCTGCATAGGGAGGTGCTGTGGCATCCGCTGTGGCGGCATGGCTGGGGGGTAGCCGCCAGGTCCCTGGGGCTGCTGGAACTGGCTGTGCCCGGGCATGCCTCCGGCTCCCTGCTGCTGCTGCTGCTGCTGCTGTTGCTGCTGCTGCAGCAGCTGTCTCCTCAGCATCTCTCTGTATTGCGGATTCATGGTCGCCATGTTGGGGTTGTGCCCCGGGTTCATGATGCTCAGCGTCTGGCCTTGGGGGTTCAGGGCCCCCATGGCCTGCTGTGGTGGTGGCACGCCGGGCCGGGGCACACTGGCCTGCATGGCGTTCAGGTTCTGCAAGCCAGGCTGTGCGTGCATGCCGGGCTGGGGCTGCAAGCCGGGCTGGTTGGCCACGTACTTGGCTGTGCGCTGCTTGATGAAGGCGGCCATAAGCTGCGGGTTGGACTTGAGGATGTTCAGCACCTGCTGCTGTTGCTGAGGGGAGCTGGGTGATTTCAGGGTCCGCAGCAGGTCCTGCAGGGCGCTGGGTGAGATGCTTCGCGGCGGCTGCACGTTGGGCATCCGTGGCCCAGCCACAGCCACGGCCGACTGCGCCGGCATGGACATCACTGGCCTCGGCATGCCTGCCATTGGCTGCTGGGGGGGCAGTGGCCCCTGCTGCCACTGGCCCGGAGGCATGGTAGGCAGGACAGGCCCGCTGACCTGGCTGGGGCGAGGCACAGTCAAGCCCACAGGGCCCATCTGGTTCACAGGGGTCACCAAGCCTGTGCGGCCTGGGGGCATGCCGTTGTTGATGTTGACGCGGTACAGGTGCTGCTGCTGCTGGGCCTCTCGCTCGATCTGTCGAGCAGCCTCCACTGCTGCAGGCGGTGGCTGGGCGGGCGGTGGTGGGGCCGGCACCTGGGCGGTGGGCTTGCCTGTGGACACCGTGGTGGGGGGCTGAGTCCGGGCCACACTGGGGAAGCCAGCCGGGGACATGCTCACGGGCGAGGGCTGTGGCGTCTGGGGCGTGCTGGGCTGCTGTGTGGGGGTGCCAGGTGGCGCTGAGGTAGGGGAGGGCAGGCTCTGCTGAGGCACATTGCGGGTGTTCATGGTGGCCATGCGCCGGCGCATGAGCTGGGCCTGCTGCAGGCGGTGCTGGATCTGCTGCTGGCGGAGCTTGTGTTTGATGTTGAGGCAGAAGGGCACAGGGCATTTGTTCTCTTGGCAGTGCTTGGCATGGTAGCAGCAGAGGGCGATGAGCTGCTTGCAGACGGGGCAGCCGCCGTTGGTCTTGCGCTTGCAGCCCTTGGTGTGCTGCACCACCCGCTTCATCTTCTGGCAGGACGGCAGCGAGCAGTTGGCGTTGCGGCACTGGCAGGCGTGCACCAGTGACTGGATGCAGCGCTGGATGCTCAGGCGCCGTGACTCCTGGGGGCTCCGGGACTGCGGCTCGCCCTGGCTGCTGCCCTCGTCGTCCAGGCCCAGCCCCCACTTGACCATCTTGTGGTTGTGGCTCTTGGTGTTGTAACAGTTGATGCACAGGTCGTAGTCCTTTAGAGAGAAGCAGGGACACATTAGCGAAGGTGTGGGCCCTAACTAATGCCACCCCCACTGCCCAGGCCCCAAATCACACCCAGAGGACACGCACATCTGCTCCCACTCCTGCACTTAGAGACCACCTCTTGGTCTGCTCCCCTGAACCCTCTGCCCCCACTCCCACTGTAAGGGTGTCTGTGCTTCCTGGGCCCCACCACTTCTCAGAGGCTGTGTTGGAGCCAGTGGATGAGTAGGATGAGGGGTGAGGCCAGGCAGACAGTCTGCCTAAGGCTCCTGAGGCCAAAGAGAGCCACAGACTTTGCACTGTACACTCTTCCCCCACAATCTGCTCTCAGTGTCACAAAGTGCAACCCCCCACCCCGCCCTGCAGGGCCACAGGACAAGGCAGCAACTGCATACTCTCCCAGGAGGGGTGTTGTGGCTGGGTTGTAGATCCCCTCTGGGAGTCCATTTGAGCACCGCTCAGCATAGGCACCAGACACATTAGGAGGCTACCGTGTGGGTGGCAGTAAAAAGTGTAGCGGAGGGAAAGGAGGGCAACAAGGTGAAGTTCCCCTTGTGCAGAGTCCACTGGGCCTTGGGCCTCTGCAGAGGGGATGGTGCAGCAGGGGTGTAAGGACTGGTGTGGACAACAGAAGGGGCTCGAGATCCCTGAGTGGTCCCGGTCACCCAGCCAGACAGCCCTCTCCCAGACCCTGTGGCCTGGACACCCACCTCGCAGACGGTGCAGTGCCAGCGTGTCTCCACGTGGTGCTTGCATTCGTTGCAAGTATAGACGAAGCGGTCCTGGCCCTGGGTGTGCAGTTCCACCAGCATGCACAGAGTAGACCACTGTGAGCGGCGTAGCGAGGAGAACTCCCAGTGCTTGTCCCGGGCCAGCGTCAGGAAGGCGTCCCGGCCATCCATGAGGTCGCAGCTGAGCAGGGGGTCAGGGTCCACTATGGGGGGCAGAGTGTTGATGACAGGCCCAGCGTGGAGGTGGATCACAAAGAAGACCTGCAGGCAGAGTGAGACATGTTGTCAGTGCTGGCAGCTCTGTGCAGAGGGGCCAGGCTAGCCTCTGCTCATGGGAGATCTCATGGCCAGGGTGGAGAGATGCCAGTGGGGGATGGGAGTGGGTGCCCAGCACAGCTCCCACCTCCTTGTGCTTCTCCATGGTGGCGTAGAGCTTCTGCGACAGGTCGTTGGACACGTTGGGCACACTGGGCTTCTTCTTGTTGGCCCGGCTGATGCTGCTCTTGTTCTTGTTGGTCTTCTTGTTGTTCTTTTTCTTGGCATTCTTGCTATCACCCTGGCTGCCCTGCAACAACAGAGAGCGCTGTCAGATGGGCCCAGACTCCTCCCTGAGCACCAGGACGGCTCAGCTCCTGGGCCAGGGGGCCCGGGGAGGCAGCCCCAGGCAGGTGACCCTGGCCAGTTGCCACCATGGAAGAGACAGCGAGCGCATGGTTAGAGAGGTGCTCACTGCCTGACAGTCCCAGCACAGTCTGGCATCCAGGGCAGCCCAGCCCCTCCCTCACTACTATGACACGTAGGATGCACCAGCTCAGGTGCTTCTGGGAGATGGTTCCCACAGCGCCCCAGCATCCAGTGACTCAAAGGCAGGGATAGACCCCCTGAGGTCATCATAATCATGACCTCTGACCCTTCCTTTATGCTGGGGGTTATTAAAAAAAGAAATGAAAAAAAAATAGTTGCACAGTTGTTGTTGGTTTGAGCTCCCCTCACTGTGGGAATGGGTTCTTCAGGAACACCCCCCCAACTCTCAAGGAGACATCAGGTGAACCCCAAACAAGGCACAGGCCCTACAACAAAGCCAGTCTGAGAAACTGCTCGAGCCAGCAAGGGGCGGGCAGGCCATGTTGGCAACAGAGGACATGAGGGAGGGTGGGCTTTGGGCGGTGACAGCGTCACTGTTAACAACAGTCAGTCTGAGCAACAGGAAGGGCCTCGAGGGTGGGTGGTGCGGACTTCTGAAAAGCTTCTCGACTGTTCAGCAAATGTCTCAAAATTGCTCTAAAACAGCAGCATTGTTTAAAAAACTACAGGAGGAAACTGCCATCTTTGGACAAAGTTTAGAAAGCATTGCCAAATGATGGGGGAAATGAGACTCAGATTTCGCCACACCAAGGGGTGACCTGTGGCGTCTTCTTCCCAGACGGTCAGCCGGGGTGGCCACCCGAGTCCACAAGTGCATGCCACAGCTGTGACCCTCGTGACCAGCCAGGAAGAGCAGTGCCTGATGGCCACCATGCCATTCAAGCTCAAGGCGGTATATCAAAGGGTGACCCCTTCTCTGCCAGACCTGGTCTTGGGGCTCCCTACACAACTCCACAGCGTCCCCTGCACAGGCCATCCTGGCTCCACTCACAGCACTGGGGTTTACCCACCCCCCAGGGCCGGCTCACTTGCCAAGGGAGAGAGCAACGCCTCGAGCCCCAGTCACCAGGTATGGTGAAGACCTGCCGACACAGAGCCAACACGCCTCCTGGGGACGGAAAATCGCAGTCCCAGTGTCCTCCTCAGGTGCCCATGAGGCACTCGCTTCCTAATGTGGCACACGGTATGGAGGTGCCCACAGAGACCCCAGCCCAGAGCCCAACCACATCCTCAGGTTCTGTGAACACGCCCTGGAGCATGCTCCTCCCTCCCTCTGCTGTTCCAGCTCAGTGATGCTCAGGGGCGAAATGCAGGGTGCCTCCACCCATATCCCCTGTCACAGCTGCCAGGGCTCACCCCCCCAGTGCTGAGTGTTGCTCCCAAAACACCCCACGGGCCTCCCTGCTGCTCCCACCACTAGGATGTCTGGTCTGGCGGCAGCCCCACCCCCACCCCCACCCCCCACGGCAGGCATCCTGCGGTGCAAGGGGTTTGCTCAGTCACAGAGTCAACCTGACTCCCAGCGGTCCTACAGGGGTGTGGGGGCATTCACCTTGGGGGGGAGGGGGAACAGATGGATCGATCAACTGTTGGCCTGACCTCAGGGGTCTTACCTCAGGGGTCTCGCTGGCCGCTGTGCTCTCCTCCTTCTTCCTCTCCTCTTCTTCTTGCTCTAGCTCCTTGATGCTTTCTTCCAAGACATTGGGCCAGAAGTCCCCTTCAAAGTAGGGCAGCTCCTTGGCGCTCGTGAGCCTGTCCTCTGTCGCTTGTTTGAAAATGTCCTGATGGAGACAAAGCACAGTGGTGAGATGGCAGGGCCTGCAAACATCCTGGAAGATGCCTGCCTGCTGTGGTTACAGCAGGACTCTGTCTCAGGGGCTCCAGAGCTGCAGCACGGGGTAGCACCATAGGGGCATGGCGGATGGCTCTGCCTTCTTATCTGAGGCTTTTGATTGCTTGTGATTCCAAGTATACGACACCTGAGGACTACAGGCAGGGGCACAAGTGTACGGGGTCCCAGACAGGGGCAGTCCCCCAGTACCTTGTAGTCATGAATAATGCGCTCCGCGAAGGCCTTGTCCAGCATCTTCTTGTACCACTCCTGCAGACGTTTTGGCTTCGGGATTTTCTGATCCGGGGGGTGGCAATGGAAGATGTAGTCATCTCCTTCACTTGGGGGACAGGCCCAGATGTGACCAGTCACATATCTGCAGGACACACACACACAGTTCAGGTGGACATGCTCAGTGACACCGGGGCCTGCCCTTGAGGAGTGACAGCCACAGAGCCCAAGGCATTGCCACATCAGGGAGGCCAGCCCCTCCTACCCCCCACTTATCACCAGGGGCTTAGGGAAGTTGGTGGTGAGATGGAATTCTGTCTGTTTAGGCTGCATCTACTGGCCTCGCCCCACTTGATGGAAACAGTGAAGCTGACTGGTACCAGTTACTCCGGGGTGCACACACAAAACACTGTCATCTCTCCACACCCCAGAAACCAGGGAAGGGGGGAAGGAGAGAGATGTCTGTCAACTCGTTCCAACTTTCTCAAACTTGGGACAGGAAGGGAAGAGATCTAGCAACAGGAACAAAGGAACAAAGGACTGGAGAGAGATCTAACATGGAGCTACCCCCTCCCGTAGCAAGACTCCGCTTCACAGCCGGCCACCCAGAAGGGCATGTGTCTAAGGATCATGACAGCTGATCCTCTCGGTAGGGCTCACAGGTGCTGTATTTATACACCCAGAGCTGGTGGGTTTAATGACACAAATAAAATACACCTCCACAAAGATAAACACAAAACCAAAGGGCCTCCGAAGGAAAAGAATTCAGAGACCAGGCTGGAGCTCTGAGAGGGTTCTGGAACCTCCTGGAATGCTCTAAGGAACAGCATCATGCTGCTGGATGCAGCCCTTGGGCTGCAGAGCATACTCACCCCAGCTTCTTCACGTATTCAAGGTACCCGATGAGGATCTCATGGTAGACGGCGGTGCGGAGGCAGCGGGGTCGGAAGAAGTGGATGCTATCCAGGTAGGATATGTACACCCGCCTGGGAAGACGAGAGCAGTTACACAAACCCAGAACTGTCAGCTGGTGGGGCTGACCCTCAGTGAGCTCACAGGACAGAGAAGACCTGTCCCCCAGGCTGCCAAGGCCAGCGTCTTTACAGAAGTCATTGGCCTCATCTCTCCCCTTAGGAATGGCTGGTGGGCCTCTACCACTATTCACATGCCTGGCAGCTGAACCCTGAACCTGCTACACCACCAGGGCTCATTAGCCAAACACAAACAGCCCAAACAAGCTCCACTTATGTGGGCACCAAGCCCTCCTTACCGAGCGGTGGGGTCAGCACTGTCAAACCAAGTGCGGGGCCCTCTTGAGAGCTCCTCCTCCCTCTCCTGGTTCTTGCAGGAACAGAAGGGAATGCGTGGGGTGCACGTGGCCTTTACAGTGGCCTGGCTCCTTGAGCTGTTCCACGCTATCCCCCAGACCCCACTCTCCCTTGAGTTTACTGTCCTCAGACAGATGGCACAGGAGTTGGACGCTGACACAAAAAGCCCTGAAGGCTAGTAGGTAACTGGGGCCCAGGGCTTCCTGGCCTTGATCCTTGCCGTCTGCTTCCCCGACCCACTAGGCTACTGCACCCCACCCAGGCGGCGGCGAGCTACCTTGTGTTTGGTGGAGGGCAGTCGGAGCCGTACTCCTGGACGTGCATTCCGAAGAAGCACACGTCCACCCCGTCAATCTCCTCAAAGGCAAAGAGTGCTTTGGTTCGGTATGGGAAAGACTCAGACATCTCCCCAGAGTCCACAAACCTGGAACACAAGGACAACGAGGCTTTGGCAGGGTTGCTGGTGTGGTGCTGACCCACAGCCGCCCTCCTAAAGCAGGTGGACTCCAGAGAGCTAGGGGCTGGCCTAGCTGGTCTGTTGTCCATTCACTGCCTTCCAGAATGGGGAGGTGATGTTGGGGGGGCACCCTGGGTGGAGAGCTCCACCTTCACCTCCAGCACACTGGCACACACACCGTGACTTCATGCCCGGCTTGACCTCCACAGTCTTGTCCGAGCTCGCCACCACTCTGACGAAAACCTCCCCAGCTTCGGGGTGGTTCTGCCGCCGCAGGAACTTGTTCACACGGTCTTCCAGGTGGTTCCCCAAGCGAGTTGTCTGCAGCCCTACAAGCAAGATGGGTCATGAAGGGTGGCTGGGACCACCTGTGGCTAAGGAGCTCCACAGACACCCTGTCCCTCCCTGCCTTTGTGCTGGTGTGACTTCCAATCAAACCTCAGGGCGAACAGACGCACCTGCTCCCCTCCCAATTTTCCACCCCACCTTTGCTAGGCCGCCCAGATTTCCTCAAAACGGGCAGCGCTGCCCTTGGCACCTCTTTCACTTGTGACATCCTGTCCCTGCCTTTTGTGCAGCTCCGAGTGATCACATGCAGGACAGGGGCATCCCAGGGAAGCCACCGGGGGAGAAATGCTCCTTTTAAACCAGGCGTTCTCCACCAGCTTTCCATCTTACCCCAGTGCCAGCCTGGACCACGGTCCTGGATGAGCAGTCCTGCGCTGGCCCCTCTCTGTCTCTACACTCTCCGCCCTCTGTGGACAGGCATCCTAGAGCCCCATAAGCTCCCTCCCTCGGGCCTGCCCGACTGCACCCAGAACAAGGTTTGCTCTCCCTGCTGTGCAGTTTTGCAGGTGGCGTGTGCGTGTGTGCACCCAGGCACTTGGGGAGATGTCAGCCATTCAGGTCCAGGCCTGGCCGGCACACAGCCAGAACAAGCACTGGAGCGCAAGGTCTATGTCCAGGACGCAAACCTTTACTCCTGACCCTCAGACACCAAGAGACAGTGCTCGCACACTCCTACCAAGACCTCGGGAACAACAGAGACTCTATGGCCACTCCTGCCCCTGCACCGCGTGTGTCCCCGCAGAGGCGGAAAGGATATTCCCACCTCTCTCCAGACACCTCGGTGGGGTGGGGTGGAACAGCCGCATTAAAGGACCATGAAGTTTCCCCAGGAGCTTCTCGAAGGCCCCTCATACACGTGTAAACTGCTGAAGGAGTGTCCGTTCTGCTGTACTTCCCATTACACATTGCCCTCAGGACATGCCTCCCTCTGACAGGTTTAGTCACCATAGGCTGCTCTTTTTTTTTCCCTATCTGTACGCCACCAGCTGCTCAAGGGGGCAGGACAGAGCCAGCTGGTGCTTACGGCAGTCACTGGTGGGAATGGTGGCTGTGTGCCCACCACCAAAGCCCATCAGTGTGGGGGAGAGGGTGCCTCGTTTCTTTAAGCTTCGTGATGAGAGCTTTCTCTTTCAGAACTCACGGTCTGCTGTCCATTGGCCCTTTCACCCAAACCCTGACCATAAAGCAGCGGTTCTCAACCTTCCTCATGCCGCGACCCTTTCATACAGTTCTTCATGTTGTGGTGACCCCCAACCATAAAATTATTTTCATTGCTACTTCATTACTGTAATTTTGCTACTGTTATGAATTGTGCAACTCCTGTGAAAGGGTCATTCTACCCCCAAAGGGGTCGAAACCCACAGGTTGAGAACCACTGCCTTAAATGCAGCTGATGTTCACACAAAGACCGGGCCATGTGCTTCCCTAAGGGCCAGTCAGGAAGGCGACCAGGTCCAAGAAAGCAGCGCACAGTCATGCACCCTGGGACACAGATGCCTCTCGCCCACTTACTCTTGGCGCTGAACTTGTTTTCTTTCCGTGTTCTCCCAGTTTTCTTCAAGCAGCCGTCACAGACAAAGCTGCAGAGAAAACCAGGGGTGTGATGAGCCGGAAACGCAACCTACTGCCACTGAGCTCAGGCGGACGCCGAGGGGTCAGCACCCCACACGGCAGGGGAGAGCTGCTCCCAGGAAGTCTCAGGCAGCCTCCCCACCAGCCCCACCCAGGAAAGGGGCAGCCTGCTCTCCGCCTCCCATCTACAGCACTTGGTGGCCGCTACCCCCCTGCTGCTCAGCAGTGCAGGGACCAAGGCCTGAGCAGTACTTCCTCATCCCCCTCTGGTTGGTGCAGACTGGCTTCCCACCCCGAAAACACAGGCAATGACCCACCCTGAGGGCCAAATGATGTCGTAGTGCAGCACGCAGATCTGATGCATTTTCCGGCCACACTCCTTGCAGTCCACAAACCTGGAAACAAAGACACCAGCCGTCAAGCAGGGGTTCCATCCACATCACTTTCAGAGCCGCACCTGCTCCGCCCGTGTGACTCGGACGAAGGGAAAAGCGAGTCCTGGCCTGCTCACCACCCTCGCCCTCTCCTCCCAGTTGGAAAAAACAATGTCTGCTTTAAAGGTGAGGTCCCTGTGGCCACGCCAGTCTCTCCTGCCACTCTAATGGGTATCCCAGGGGAGGGGAGGCTCCAGACACTTGCTCTTTAGTCTTAACAGATTTCAGGACACCCTAACAGATTGTGAGCACCAGCCGCTGTAAGCAGGTGACAAAGGGCACCTACTGCCCATGGCTGTAACATCACCCAAGTCTGCCCCACTGGAAAAGCACGAGGGGGCAGTCTGCTCCTGATGACCACTGTGTATGTGTGTGTGTGTGTGTGTGTGTAATATGCAGACAGCACTTTATACCTGGGAGCCAAGCTTCCAGAGCAAACTCAGCTTTCTGCTCTGCTGCGTCTGCATACCTCCCTCCCAAGAGGCTAAGGGGACTGGGACACTCTACTATTCCCACAAGAGCAGGGCCAGGATGTTCCTTGCAAGCTCTGAACCCCTACCACCTGGCCAGACCCCACTCTAACCTCTTTCCAGGGGTGGATGGGCCAGCCTTCAACCCTGGTCTGTCGACCGCTCAGCCACACTGGTACCTCCAGTCCGCTGTCTATCCTTACCCACTACTGGCCTGGGTCCTTTTCCATTGTGACCTTCCCTGCACTTCTGCCCCAGGAGCCCAGTCATGGAGACCTCTCCAGACACATTCCAGGCCTGTGTGTGCTCACCGCCCCCCAGCTCCCCACATGAGCTGCGTCATGGCGGAATGTCCTGCAGATAAAATGTGTGCTCTCTTGACCCTCGCAAGGGAAGTTCACCAAAGTGTCTAGGGACCCTGCACTGATCTTCCTCACTCACTGACCAGCTGACCGGAAGGGGCTCATGCATGAGTCTCACAAGGCAGGAACCTGCTTCCCTGGAAGCTTGGCACATGCCACAGTCCACAGCACCCAAAAGCACTGAGCAGCCCTGCCTGTTGGCTCCCAGCATGGCCCAGGCATCTCGTGGGGACTCTGGGGGCCCTTTACAGGTTATTTTGGAGCACAAGTTGTAAACGCAGAGTCCTCATCCACCCCTGGAGCAAAGTCACGTGCTTGACAACGGCCTTGGAAACCGGACAAAACCAAAGACAATGGGGCAAGAGTAGGCCCGGGGTTCTGCTATTCCCGGTGAGAATGCGGTTTCTGAGAGGGTCTCCCTTCGTAAAGGCCCTTCAATGAAGCCAATGCCAAGTCAGCCAAGCACTGCTGCCTCCCCTCACCGCTGCCCTAGCCCCAATCTGTGAGTGTGTTGCACTGTGGAGACTTGCATGTGGCTGTGAAGCTGGAAGCTACACCACCACAGACATTTCAAATACCAGCAGGGTCACCATGGTGGGCAAGTTACTCCCTAAAGACTCGTGCACAATGGCTTCTTAAAGCGACGGTCACTATTGGGGATTGAGAAGTGCAACCCCTTCACTCATTAACGTTAAAACTGCTGTGACTGGAGGGGACGGCACCTACAGTCCCACTGGAGCCAACTCGGACCACAAGAGCCCTGAGGGACCGAGTACAACGGCTCCACTGGGTCTATGAGCAGCCTGCCTTCCCCTACCTGGTGGGTTTGAACCACCAACCATGGTTGGCTGGCAGCCCAATGCTTAAGCCACGACTAAGCGTGTGGGAGAGAAGCAGTTCTACTTGTGTGAGTACCAAAGAACCCCTCTCTACATGTCTAGCTCCATGAGACACATCCCAGTGTGACCTTCCTGGACCAGGGAAGCAAACAGCAGTCGACTCACGGTTCAGGGTCTAGGGTGTCGTTCTTCTTCTTTTCAAACTGGTCCTTTGAAATGGTCCTTAGTAAGAAAAACAAAAGGCGCGAGTTAACTGCCGTTTATCCGTTGAGTACCAGCTGGTGAGACCTGTGCCAATACCCCACAACTAACAAGCGGCTCCCCTTTATTGCTCTCCACACCTTGTTCTTCAAGTGGAAAGCAAAGGGTCAGCTGGCATGAATTCAAAGCTTATTTCTGCCGAAAGCATGTCCATTTTCTTTTCTCTTCCTTCCATGGAAGGCATTTCCTTCCAACTAGCATCGGCATTCACCACAGGAAATACTTCATTCACAAAGGGAAGGCCTGGGCTGGGAGTTCACAGCCCTCAACTGCTCTTGGTCCAGCTGACCCACCCATTAACAAGCTGCCTTCAACGCAGCCTTGCCAGCACCCACTTGAGGGGGACCATTGACCTGGGTGCTCACTGGGAGGAGGCAGCCTCAAGTAGTGAAAGCTCACAGAGGGCTGGACACTGGGGCTCAGGCTGGGGAGGGCAAACTCGCTGGCACTGGCAGCCCTGGGGGGCCGGCAGATGTTTCAGGAGTCCTGAGTATAGGCCCATCAGTATAGGCTGATTACCTAATGTGAAGACGTGCTACTGCCTTGCCAGCCTGGAGTTGTTCTACTACCCACTGCAAGGCCATTTCGAAGTGGGGGTAAAGTGAACACCACTGGTCTGTTTTAGAATCTGTGGGCAGGTCAAACCAACAGGAAGGAGACACGCTAACACCTGGGGCCTGAAACTCAGTTTTGAGAGTATTGGAATCATGTCACTAATCTGCCTTCTATTGGCTCGGTAACTTCAAGCCAAGCTGAATGTAAAGCCGTGGCTTGTACACGAGACCGTCCTTCGGGTACTGCCCTATCCTATGAACGTGGACCATGTGTTGCAGGCACCCCTGGATGCTGACCACCTCTCGGGAAGAGCAAGTCCCAGACCTGGGAAAAACCTGCATTCATGTCATGGGTGGGCCGTGCCAGAGTTGGAGGAGCCACCGGCATAAATGTGTGCCCTGGTTCAAACGTGAGAGCCGTTTTGTGAAGAAGCACATGGGCACAGAAGCCAGGACGGCAATAAGACCTTGCCTCTTCATCGTGGGAAAGGGGGAAAGTACTCAGAGAGGCTCCCTCAGACCCCAGCCCCCGGGACACAGGAGAAGATGGTACTTACGTCTGGGGCTGTGAAGGGTCGTCACCCAGGGTAACATTCTCCCCCTGGATCTCTGTGAAACACTTCTCACAGAAATGATACCTGTCAGCGAGAAGGCCATACTTGGGTGAACTGGTCCATCACAACACACAGCCACCCAAGCCACGAAGCCACCAATCACAGCAGGGCAGATCACCACGACGAAGGGGGGGCGTTGTTGGTTGATTGGTGGGTCAGTGAGCACAATGAGAGGAACAGGGGCGGGGCAGGGTGGGGTTAGAGAACGGGGAGGGGACAGATAGCACAGACAGGTAAGACGCACACACCGAGACAACACAGAGCAGAAAGCCAAGGCAAAGCATCGATTAGCGCTAGGTCTCATTGCACACGTCACAGGCCATCACCCTAACGACGACAGGGCCATCCGGCTCCAGGAGACCAGCCGTTCTCAAGGAGCTGGTAAGACGAGTTTTGAAGAGAGCCTCCAGTTAGGAATCTGACTCCTGTCGTCTCTTAGAGAAAATTGAATTCAGCTCCAGGATTCGAGATGGAAAAAATGGACATTGAACCAAATGGTCCAAACAAAAGGCCGTAAAAAAGGCAACTTAAACTTTCATCACTTTAATTTTTCCAAATGGCAAAATTATGCTCTGCAACAGTTCAGAAATTTGTTTCCAGCATGAAGCCAGCTCTGTAAATGTATGGAAGCATCGAATGCCCAGAACTGGTTTGAATTTTCTCTCGTGACTTTTCTCCTCGTAATCATTTGGTTAATTGGGCTACCATACACATGAAACCAAATCCATAATCTAGACAAACATTTAACAGAAAGGCAGTCGGGGTCAAAGACTTTCCAGCCATTTACCAATAAGTACAGACAGAAGAAGAAGCTATGATATATTGTATAATTTATACAATATATACAAACGTATTGACAATCTTGAGATGTTTCAGGTTTGGGTATAGAATTTCTGGTCCTGGACCACCTGCTGGTCAATCTGAGCCTCAGTATGGGGGGGTGGGGGCTCTGACGTGGCGGCAGTCCAGATTCAGCAAATTGGAAAACGTGAAATTTGTAAGGCACAATCTGCATTTGAGAAATCACCCATTCCCCCCCTCCCCCCAATTTTTGGTCAGGTCACTCAGAGCTTGGGCTCAAGCCATCAAACAGATTCGGTTAAAAAAACAAATAAACAACTATTAAATGCTTGGAAAGGTGGGGGAATAAAGAGGGGAGGAAAAGAAAAATGAAACAACAAAAAACCAACAAAAAAGCCGGCGACAGCTGCATAAACGAGATGGGCACACAGAGAGAGACCTGACAAGCAGAGGGCACAGGTAAATGCGGGTGCAGAGCTCAGGACTACAGCTACAAGGGGCCAGGACGATTAGTAATAAAGACACTGTCACGAGACTCAGAGTGCCACACTGAACCAACAAGTAAGTGCAGGGTGGGTGGGGTGGCAGGGCGACACGCGTGCACACGCGCACGTGTCTCCTCCCACAGCCTACTGCTAGCCTCGATGTGTCCAGCAAGCTGTAGACTGCCAACCATTTTTCAGGACGGACCCCTCGGGTCCCTTACGCAGCTCGAGGGCATCCTCTGGAAGCAGCCTGTGCGGGCCTGTCTGCTAAGAGTTTCTAGCTGGGCTGGCTGATTTGGGCCAAATTCAAGTCAATCAATTCTATCAAGAGCAAAAACCTGCACCAGGAAGTACCAAATTGACATTGCTATTTTAAGTGAATATATCTTTTTAAAAAAATTACCATGTATACTCGAGTATAAGCCGACCCGCCTATCAGCCGAGGCACCTAATTTTACCACCAAAACTGCATTAAAAGTGTGCTTAAAAACAAACAAACAAAAAACCCTCGGCTTATACTCGAGTACATACAGTAAGTGAATGCTATTAAATGTCTTCTCACTGTGTGCCACTCTGTCCAAGTTTTTAGTGAGACTTGAAAATCATATATTAGAGAGGATTTCCCTGTGTGGAAGGGGGCTGATATCTGTGGCCAGAAAGTAAAATCAAACTACTGAAATAATCAGAATACAAAAAAGTATCCCTTTAAGGCCAAGTGCTCCCCTCCTGAAATGTAAACCTGGACTTGAGAAACCACCACAAGGATTCCATGTGGGAACAAATGGATCCAAAATCTTGGACTAAGTCTTTGTTTTCATTCGGGCAGGATCACCCTAATAAATAAAGTAGCCCAGCAACATCCAGCAAGCAAGACTCCTAAACCCGCCATTTTTCAACAGAGACAGCTGATGGAGAAGCTAAGCACCGCTGACTGACGCGGTGGCAGACCCTGGAGTGTTCGAGGGCACCTAAACTCTCTACAACCCAGTTCCCAGTATAGAAAAATCACGAGAGACAGAGTTAATATACTCAATGCTTGCCTCCCCCAAATGCTAGAGAAATCAGAGAACACTACCCACGTATACTCTCGCAGGGCAGAGGGCAGTGCCCCAACTTCAGTCCCTTTGGAGAGTGCAGATACCAATAGAGAGAGGAGTTACGAGTCCAGACATCCCCCCTGGCAAGCAGAGGGGGCAGGTGTTGGGGCCAGATTTCACTCTGGCTCTCCAGACAAGGTTAGGAAGCCTCAGGCCACTCTGCCTCGTTTCTAGAAAGTGGGCACATGGGTATGGAAGGGTGACACTGAGCATCTGTGGAAGGGATGCGTGTCTGGGTGCCTACAGCTGGCTCCAAGTTCCCGCCTAATTTGTCATCAAATATATGGCGTAAGTTTTCAAATGCAGATTGTTTAAAGTATCCATTACATGTTAAATCGCTGGAAAATCTGTAGACAAGTTGTCCCAACATGAGTTACTTTTAAACTTTCAGAAGTATGGAAACAAGTGAAATTGCATACATGGCTTTAAGTAAGACTTTCACTTGTTGAGGGGTCTGGAGAACTTCTTACTGTCCTAAGAGCCCCAATAGTTTGGGACTCTACACATGCCAAAGCAATCATCTGAAGCTGCGCTAAGATTAAGATGCGTGTCCCACCCAGAACCTGGCCACTGCATTCTGAGAATGTCACCATGCAGGCTGCGAAGGGGCCCTGGGAGGTTCACTGAGAAGCAGTGTGCCCTCCGGTTTAAAAACACAGACCTCCAGTACTTGTGTCTCCACTCTTAAGGAAAACACAAGACTTTCTACTTAGGTTAAAAGAAAGACGTTCTACATTAAAAATACAGATGGAAATGTCCGAACTTCTGAAAGAGTGCTGTATTAGTACTTAGTGGAAGTTCAGGTTTCTAAGCCAGCACCCTCAAATCCCATCCGTTAATGTGAGCGGCTCTCCAGACAGGTTGGCAGGTGCCCAGAAAGCCCAGGCAGGTGAGGCCAACAAGAATGTTCCCACACACTTTGGAATCACCTGTGAGCCTGGGGGTGGCACCTAGGCACTGACAGGTTCTTTCTCCCTGGGCCATAGTTGGTGCCCCCACCCTCACCCCTGGAGCAAGGATGTCCTTTGAAGGTGCTGGGGTATTTTAAACTGTTCTCTGAACCATCGATAGCATCTGCATGCTAGTGGGTTCATGGCCATTATCTCATTGGAGTCAGGCAACAGACGGTGGCCAGCTAGGGTAATTCAGTGCCCTTGGCCTCCAGGGGCAAGATGGCTATGCTGGACATGCTAAGAGACATGCTCAAGGCCACAGGAGGAAAACAGTGAATGGAGGCACCGGGGCCAGAACTTCTAATAGAACCCAGTGTCAGGATGGGGCTGTGGGATCGTTTCAGCTTTGTCTTAAGATGTTTCTACTGAGAGAAGGGGAATCTGGTGGAAATTAAGCTCTGAAGAGAAAGGGATCTCAACAGGTCCTTTCACCTCCCCTAGTGCATCCTGGGGCTCCAGGCTTAGACACCCTTCCGGAAACATTTTTGTGTTACCTGTTCAACATGGTTAAGTTGAAAAATAAACTTAGAATAACTAGGAAAAATACTAGGAGGAAAAAGAATTTCAAAAATCGCAATGGTTCAGGACTGTGCAGGTAACTATGGGCCCACTGATCAAATATCTTATCTTTCCTCTTTGAAACATGGGAATATATATACTTGCTCTCCCCAAACAAGATCAGAAGAGTTGGAATGCCAGTCCCTAATGCTAATATTTAACACTGGACCTGAGGAAAGAAAATAACTTTGCGTGTCATGGGCTGAGTGTGACTGGAAGCTGCATTTGTGTGGGAGACCCCTAGCTAAAGGCATGCTTCCCATCTTCCCTCTGCTTCCGGTGGGCAAGCTTCTCTCCAGCCAACTCAGAGAAGGAAGGGCAAATAGTTCTCATGCACAACCTCTGCAAAAGCCTCTTTACAACACATGGGAACAAGTCGTTTCCTAACTCCACACCCTAGCTCAGGTCGTGCTGTGCCGCTAATTGAAAATTAAAATAATAAGGACAGGTTTTCCCCCTTTTCCGTTTTTTCTTTTTGGTGGAGGAACACATATCCAAGTCTTTCTGTCAAACTCAAGAGTCTGGCCAAATTCTCTAGACAGATTTTTTTTTGAAAACGGGCAAAACACATTTTATTTTCGAGTATCTTGGGGGTGGGAGTGGGACAGAGGCAATGTCAGCCCTTCTCAGAGTTACTCTCAGCTTCGGGCTCTTGCTTACATGGTGACATCTTAGAAAGACAGAATGGGCCCAATCCAAGTGGGGAAGCAAGCAACTTTTAAGCTTCAAATTTTATGCTAAAAAGGATTGGGGGGAAAAAAAAAGAGCATTACAATTGACAAACAGTGGGCTTATTTGCATGACCAAGAAACATGGGCATCATGGCTCTTTCCACCATGCCAACAGTAAGACACAAGTGCTATGCCCTGCCTCCCTCTGCTAAGCCACCATGTCCTCCCGCCAACCAGTGCAGGCCCCCGCGAGCTTACCTGTTCTGGTAGCTGTAGTAGGCAGCGTCTCTCGGAATTGTGCACAGCTGCTTCCCGTAACAGCACAGAGTCTGCGGGGAAAACTCATACTGCAAAACAAAGGGGGAAAATACTAAAAACACATCCTATCAATCCGCATGGAAATGTTCTAGTTCACTCTGGAGAGTGAAGGTTCAACTGGGAAATGGCTTCCTTTACTGTACAGAGAGACTTCTGGCAATTTCCACATGCCAGTGTGAGTATGGCCGTGGGTCTAAAGATGGTGGACCGAGGAGTTACAGCTAGAAATGCTACCAAGCAACACAAGGCCTCACCCAACAAGAGTCTCCTGTCACAAATCTTCTGGCAACCAATGGCTTTACAAAAGCTGAGGGTTCAATCGGGCACCCCCATCAGAAGGCTGACTCTCTATCGTGGTATAATCACCACTCTCGGACCACTTTGGGGAAGATTACCCAGGAAAGCTCACTGAAGGTGGAATTGTACCTTGCGTCCACAGCAGTAGCCAAGGTTCTGCATAACCGGATCAATCTCCTGTTCAAAGACCTCAGCAAGTTTGCTGCAAAACTTATAAACCCGAGACGTCTTCCGATTGTAGAGCCAGGCATTATTGAACATGAGCCAGACGTCGTCCACGTACTGCCAAGGCTCTTGGTACTGCCCTGTGTCCAGCTTTCGCTTGATGGTAGAAAGGTCCATGGGATTCTTCACAATGTCAAAATAATCCTGGAAAACAAAATAGTCTCTTAGTCTAGTGGGTCCCCAAATGCTAACTGCAGCCTGGAAAACAGTAAGTGAAGCCCAGACAGAAGGTACTGGAACAATTCTCATTCTGCGAGGAAGAAAGGGGCATGGGACCAAGAATCACCCTTAACTCCCCGCTAAAATTGTCGTCTGTTATTTTCCAAGGCGATCAAGTAACCTCAATGCAAAGTGAGTGTGCAAAAAGCATTAGGTGAACTGTGCAGTGAAACTCTACAAATAAGGATTGCAATCTAAATGAATTCTAAAACCAACATTCCACCAGACAACACGGAGTTCTAGAGGAACTCCTAATAAGAAAAACGAAATGCCAGCAAGAACAAAACCCAACTGCAAAGGAGAATCTTCTGGATCACCACGGCCCTTGTAAGATGACACAGGTATGTTCACATCGCTCACCAATTCTTTACACCCTTGTCTGTAGGTCAAGTTGCTCCCAAACTCCCAGACTTAAGGGGAGGCCCCTGAGGCGACTGGCACTAAATGGAAGGGTGTCTTCCTCCCCATCTTGCCTTGGGTGCTCCACAGAATGAGCTCCAATCCTCTCTCTCTCTCACACACACACTTTTTATTTTTTTTAACATCAGTCAGCTAAAGGTACAAGAATACTTTGCCCGAAGACCAGTTTTTATTAGAGGCAGATCTTCAAAGGAAGGGGGCTATTTTACTCCAATTTTAAGAGATAAAGCTGCAGATATACAAGAGTTTTGAGGAAATCTTCCCTGTTGCTATGAGTTATGGACTGAATTTGGTCCCCCTCAAAAAATTCTAACTCCATTTTGCCACAAACGTGTTGAAGCCTTTCATTTGTGTTGTAAATTCTAACCTCTATGCTTCGTAAGGAGGGAGCAGGGTGGTGTAGTGGGTTATGGGTTGGGCTTCTAGCCACGAGGCTTTACACTCGCATAAAGAGTTATACTCAGAAACCCACAGGGGCATCTCTACTATATCCTACATGGTGTCACTATGAATCAGAATCATCAACTGGATGACAGCAAGTCTGGTTAGTGTTTTATGCCTGGCGGAGTACAAGGAGTCCTGGTGGTGTATTGAGTTACATACTGGGTTGTTACACACATGGTCAACAGTTTGACTCCACCAGCCATTCTGTGGGAGAACCATGAGGCTCATCTCCTGTAAATCTCTAGTGATGTAAGTCTCAGAAAGAAACACAGAAGGCCAGTTTCAGTCTGTCCTACAGGGTCACTGTAAGTTGTAATCGACTTGGTGGCAGTGTGCTAGGTTTTTTAGGTGGTTAGAATCTGATTTGGGACTGGGTTGGCTTTGTAATGTTAATGACCTAGTGCTGGTGTGCAGTGTGTCTCCTGAGATATAAAAGAGATTGTACAAGCCAGAGATTAAGTAAGCAGTACAGGAAGAAGAGAGGTGCCAAGACACATGGCGGAGATCTCCGGAGAACCAGGAAGCAGAGCTGAAGGACAAGGATCTGCCTCCAGAGGAAAGCCTTCCCCTAGAGATGGCACTCTGGAGTTCACTGCCAGCTACCTCCCAATCTGAGAGAACTAGGGCACCATGGGAACTTACAGGAATTCCTAGGAGCTGGGGATCCACAGGCTGCCGAAAAGGCAAGGACTCTGGGTCCTGTCGGTACAGTGCTTCCAGAGTCGGCATGAGGGCCTGGCGCAGCTCCTCGGGCTTGAAGACTGAAATCAGAAAAGATCAGGGAGGCTTGGGTTACACGCCAATCAGACTCCTTCCCCTTCCCTTCTCCTGAAGCATCAAGTGCTGACCGTGGCACGCAGCTTCCTGGCACCTCCGGACCTTTGGTTTCCCCAGGAGCCTGTGGACATTCTAAAGCTACAGCGCAGGGCTTCCAAAATGCGGGACCATAATTCAAAAGAAAAAAGGGCAGCTAGGTCACAGGGCAACAAACCCAACAATGAGAGTCTACTTCTCCAAGGCAAGGGTTTCCAGTACAAGCAGTCTACACTGGGCTCCACAATGAAGCCAGCCCTGGGCTGGCTCCCAGAGCCAAGTAAAGGAAGGTGTCTTCAAAGAGCTTGTGAGGAACTTCCTTTACCCAAATTATTAATACATGATTAATAAGCCAATGAAGACAAACGAGTGATAAATAAATCAATCAACCTACCACCTACCTATACACACCTACATATATGATTCAACTTAGGAGCCCCAGTGGCATAGTGGTCACACATTGGGCTGTGATCCACCTGCAAGGCCAGCAGTTCAAATCCACCAGCTGCTCCGAGGAAGAGAGACAGGGCTTTCTACTCCCGTAAAGAGTTAGTGTCGGAAGCTCACTATGAGTTGGCATCAACTCAGTGACAGTAAGTGATCCTTCAATTTACACACACACGCTTGCTTCCAAAAATGTGGGGGGAAATTCCACAATCTCTTTATTCCATTGTTCTATGACAAATTTTTGGAAGGCCTCTTAGGGACAAATAGATATATTCTGTGGGAGTTCATTGCCATCAGCTCAGACGGCAGGCTTCCTGACTCCCCACTTGGGATGTGGAACATTCAAATAGGGCCCTTTGCAAGCACACACTCCCCAGATCTGGAGAGTGACGCGGAGAAATGTGCAGAAGGCTGGTCTAGCAAAACACCTCCAACAGTCACGCCACACAGGTGCCCAGACACGCTTTCTGCCGGCTAACTCTCCTTTCCTCCCGCTTTGTCAGGTATAGAGATGAAATAGTATTGTATATCCCATGAATAATACCTCTATTAGAAAAATGGTGATTTAGTTCATCAAGAGCATTTCCATTTTTCTACTGGAATCTATAGGCCCAATCTGGTCAGCCATTTGCTTCTGAATGATCCCAGGGATGAGAACAGATTTCACACTTAAATGGGGGGTGGTGGCAAGATATCCAGTCAGAATGATAGGCCTTTTACTGGGGCCTGATTTTTAGCAGGTCGCCCAATCATCGGTTGATTCCTTCCTAACCCGTGTGAGGAAAGCATCCTTGATCCTATGTCCAATGTAATGAGATTCGGAACAAACTGAAGGAGATAGAGGTCAGAAGCTACACTTGAACCCAGCTCTCTGCTACCCAGCAGGACAGTGTGCCAGGAAGGAGGACACTCCACTTCGCAGGCCCCCAAACCACATCCTTATAGACAAAAAAGCACTTCGCCACGCCTGCAGTTCCTCAGGTACGGCCCCTGGGGGCACCCTGTGCTGCTTAATAGGGTCGCCCCTGGCCACGTAGGGCAACTGACATTTAAATTCGTATGAAGTTAAATGGTGAATTTTACTAATTCCTCTTCTCATCACACTTCCAGCTCGCAACTCAGCCAATGTGGAGGAGAACTTCAATTTCTGTGGAAAGGTGTGGTGCCGCCTGCCGAGGGCTCGTCTGTGATTCACAATCACATCCACGATGCTGTTTTCGGAGGGTGGGCATTTGCACGGATGAGGCAAAAGCAATGATGGTAGGCCCCACCGCCAGAAAACCCTTCAAGGTGGCCGCTCCAAACTGTACCTCGTAGTCACTACGCCCTCAGCTGCGGCCACACACCCAGGAAAGAAGCGCCAGCCCTCCTCAGCACACCCTTGGTGAGGTGGTAAAAACAGCCCATTTCATCAGACCGCAACCGACGCATGCACGCTCATGCCCCCCCCTTCCATGTGAGTACGTGGGAATCCGCGTAAACCATTTCCACTGCAATGCAATGGTTGGTTCCAGAGCGGGACTGCTGGTTGCTGAAGTAGCTGCGGTGGTTTTTAGTGGTTGTTGTTTTCCATGCAATACCACAAAACTCAAAACAAACAACATCTGGCAGACATCACTCAGATCCGAGTATTTGGAAAAGTGAGTTGTCCCTTCAAAGGCAAATGACCCTGTGTGCTGTCGCTGGTGAAATGTGGGCTTTCAAACAAAAACTTTAGTTCTAAAAACATTGGTTTCTCAAAACTATTGAGCCTTCTGAAGAGAATATTACTGATAAGAACAAGTGTGATTTAACGAACCCATTACATAGTGAATGAAGCACGCCAACACCTGGGAGGTCTGTGAAACTAAGAGAAGCAGTCACTTCCAAGAAACTGTCACCACAGAGCATGCAGCAGGCTGCGGGTGCAGGTGCCACAACCCAACTGGTCTTTCAGAAACCATCATTACTTGATGGGGTTGGGTGTGGTACCAAATGAATCCAATGGTAGTTATGGGGACGAGGCTAATATTTGCTGCATTTCTAAATGGGTACTTAAAATCTGTTCTCAGGTATAAGTTCTTGGGCAGGAAATAAGGGTCGAATGAGCCCTGAGGGTGCAGTGGGTTAGGTGTTGGGCAGCTAACCACGAGGTCCGTAGTTGTAACCTACCAGGCTCTCTGAGGCCATCTGGCTTCTCCTTTCATAAGGATTCATGGCTTTGGAAATCCTAGGGAGCAGCTCTTTGACCAGCAGCAGGGTCGCTATGGGTCAGAGCTAGCTCAAGGGCAGTTGGCTTGGGTTGATGTACACCACAAACAAAAACTCCCTGGGGCCCTAAATGTTGGTGCTGGAAAGGAGTCTGGCCAGATAGCGCATTTGAGATGTGCTGAACCACAAGAGCCCTAGGGCCTCCTCCTGGCATCGCTCCTCAGAGAACGGGGGCTTCCTGAGCCCTTCCTGCCTCACAGGTCCAGCGTCAATCGACATTTTCCCAATTCCTTGTTACCTCCTTCAGTTCACCATGGCTCTAATTCCAACCAACTGTCAGCAGGTTCACCCTACACTCCCCACTTCTCTGATGCAAAGGACTCAGGTACCCCAAACCCACTCTAGGGAGTCACTGGGCCCTCCTTTCCCCATCACTCCATCGCTACCTTCCTCTGAGTACCCCATCCTTCATTTCTAATGCAAACCTTTCCTGATGGCGTCAGCAGCACCTCCAAGTCCAGCACACACTTGAACCGTCAAAGGCATTAAGTTTTCCTCAAATCAGTTTTTTGGTCATCTTTAATTAATTTTTCAGGTCTCGCTAAGTAACAACCTCCCCAAAAATGCTGTTTACGGGTGCCATGTAAGAGAGTTACTATTAATTTTAAATGGCTTATTTATGTTTTAGAAACTTCTCATTTGCTGCTCAAAGACACAGGTGCCAACTTCCCTTCTAGCTCGCCCAACCCTGAGCATCTCAGAAGATGCTTCCTGCACTGTGCTGGCCTCACTAGGAGACATAACTTCCCCTTCCACAGGCAGAACCTCTGGTTCTGGGGCTGGCTACAGTGTCCAAAGAAAGAAGTTCTGTGGGGGGGGGGGGGGGGGGGCTGCTGGCAAGAAAGATAAGGGGGAGATTGGACTGTGCTTCTGTTCTAGCGCTGTCCTCTGCATGGACTTACAAAATGAGAAAACTGCTTTTGTTCTGCTCAAGAAAGGGAAGCAGCGAGGACCTACTTTTTTTGCGTGGCTGCGAAGGTGACGTGGCCTGGGCGGCTGTGCCATGGGCACCACTCTCTTCCTCCTCTTTTGCCTCTGCTTTGACTTCAGGCTTCTTGTCCTCCACCTCCATCGGCTCTGCTTTTGGCTCGGCTGTGTCGTTTTCCTCCTTGACTTGGGAAGAGCCTTGTAAATCCCCCTCGATCATCTTGAAGAAAACAAAAGTGCAGGTCACAACAGATGAGTATCAAAGACCTTTCTTCTAACCTGGCTTCGTGGGGAGGCTCTTAAACTTCCAAATGGGCTCATTACAGAAGCCATGCCCGTCAGGGCTGCATTCACCTTTCCTCTGTCAACAGAGACACTTGTACGCAGCACTTGTACGCAGCACCAGGGCAAAAACCAGGCCTGGTTTTAGAGTCTTTTACATGTGAGAATGCTTACAGAAGAAGAGGAGGAGATTTCATACACGGCCTGGCCCCTGCTCAGCTGTTTTCACATAAGGCTAGTTCTAGCTCTCTGACAATCCAGCCCCGGGCAGCCAGTGGAGACAGCAGGGAGGGTGGGAAGTAGGAAGAAAGGACGTGGAGGGCTCAGGTGCAGACTGGGGCCAGAGAGGGTGGGCACACCATACTGGCTGAGCACCTGGTTCTTTCAGAATAGTCTGAAATCTGGAGTTTTCTCCGCAGTGGCCCAACTGGATTTCTTTACAGGCCGATGCTACCCATTCTGCAGTCCAGGCAATGAAACAAGGACGGCAGGGAGATGCTGGCTGATTCACTGATGTCAAATACACACGATGTGCTTCACGTCTGACTAATCAAATATTCCCAAACCTCCTCCTGAAGAATGAATAACCAACCTTCTACACAAAACAGGTGACCCAGATGCAAACGCTGAAAACAATAACCAGGGCATTTACAAGGTGTCCCTAGGAAGCCTGGGGGTACTTCTTCATGTAGACACCTGTGCCCCTGAGGTAGGGCACCCACCTCCGACCGAGCCTCCCCTTTGGGTTCACGAGGCTCAGGCTCAGACTCCTCCGTCTTGACCTCAGCCTTCACATCGAGCATGGGCACATCGGGTCCTTGCTGTTGGGAATTGGTTTCGGCGCTGGCCACTGAGGATGGGGTGGGGACCCTGTTATCGATGCTAGCTGCTGCCTGGGAAAGCTGTGGAGACACCAAATAAGATGCTATCAATGGTCTTCAACACGACAAGTCATCAGATGCATAACCTCTGGCTGACACCTCCCAGTGTTGCCCGACCAAGGAACCCTACTGGAGAGAAGTGGGGCCTGTTGTTCAAGCGGGGTTCCCAAGGAAGCCGGCCCCAGAGAACGAAGAGCGAAAAGAGGAGCACGTCCTGAGTTTTGACAGAAGACCATTCCCAGAAGTTTCCAACGCCAGCTACAGAACCTCCCATTTTAAAACGAATTTCCGCCACAAAGTACATCAATGATTTGGATAAAAGACTGAATCATAAATACTTAAATATATAGAAAAAGAGTATGTAATTAGCTGGAAATTATAGGGCAAGTGGTAGTGGTGGAGTAAACTGACAATAAGAGAAGGAAGCATTACAAGAACTGAAGTATTTCAAAGTCTTAGCCAATGGAGTTTGAATAAAAATGTAGGCAACATTAAACCGGAGGGGACCCTAGCTGGAAAGGGAGAGACGGAGGAAGGAGGAACCAGCATGTCCTGTTGGAGAAACACATGCAATGCCATCTTGGGGTTATGGCTGGGTTCACGGTGACATCAATATGGACCAAATAAGCCAAGTGCCCAAGAATAAAGTTCATGCAGCGAAGAGGTCCAGAGCAGACTGATGGGAAAATGGAGCCCGAGCTTCAGAGGGAGCAAGCGAGAATGGTGTGGCAACAGGACTGGCCTTGGAGCTCTGGGTGTACGTGGGGAGCAGCCCGAGAGTGACAGGATTACAAGCCTGCTCCGCCAACTCAGTTCATGAAGGAGAAAGGGGATTCTCCAGTCTGGGAAGAAAGCTGACAGCCAGGCAGGGGGACCAAACCGACCTGAGGCTGGAGAGAAATGGCCGGGACTCGGGGAGGCACATTTAGAACCAATCAGGGGAACACACTGTTCCATCCCAGACAGCCTGAGCTTTTCTAGAGATGACCTGGAGATAACTGCTTAGAAACTACCAGCTTCTGAAAGTGAGTTCCCTCGGGGAGGCTTGTCCTAAGTGCTCCCCCGTGGAGGCAATGTCAGGGTCGGGCCACTGTAAATTATGATCCACTGGTGGCACAGATCCTTCTGGGGGCTGCACCAGAGAGTGACAGCTGGCTGTTTGACCTGGCTGCCCTCCTGGTGCTCTCGCCTGTGATGGGGCTGTGAGGGGTGCTCACCGGCGTGCCTGGTGGCTGAGCGTGCACAGACGTTGGCTGCTGCTGAGATGACTGCGGGGTGGGGACCGATGGAGGCTGCACAGGGGTCGGAGGCTGAGGAGTCACCTGGGCAGGAGCTGTGGCCTGGACTGTTGGGGTGCTCTGGGTCTGGGTGGCACTGGGCACTGAGCCTGGGGTGGGGGTGGGGGTCTGTCCTGATGACGACACAGGGGTAGACGGCTGCGTGGGGGCTGCTGGCTGGGGAGGGGTCATCCCAGGTGGGGTCGGGTGCTGCAGAGATGGCATGCCAGCGGCCGTGGAGGCGGGAGGGGGCGTCTGGTGCAGAGGTGATTGGGTTACTGGTGGGCAAGGCAGTTGGTTGGTCTGTGGCCCCATTATGGTCAAAGGGTTCTGAAGAGCAGCCCCGGGCACCTGTCCCTAAGAGAAGAGAAAAGGAGAGAGAGCAGATTAGCATAACCTCCTGCTGAGTCCACCGAGTCACACGTATGAGGGGGCCTGCCTGCTGGCTTCAAAGGCACGTCCAGCCTGTGGCAATTCACCAGGTGCACACTGATCACAGTGCTCACACCTCCTGGGCAGGGGGAGCACTACAGATGCTGTACCTGCTCTGATTATAGCAGCACCAAGACAGACAAAAGACAGACAGACAGACAGACAGCATTTATCAGCTCTGTAACACAGCTCCTCATGTAGCACACACACTGGAAAAGGTCTTTCTCTGTTTACATTAAAAAGGGACTGAGACACTGAGATTTAGGACTTTGGGGTCAGTATGGCCATCTGACAGTCACCCAAACACACTGAACCTCACATGGGTGCTCCCAGACATTCTCGGTGCAAAGCTTGCTGGTGGTGTTGAAGCTCTGCTCTAGAGCACTGGAAGGCATACAATGGTCCAAGGGCTATATGTGGCTTGCTGCCTACTTTTGTAAACAAAGTTTTGTTGGCACACCCTTGCATTTACAAATGGCCCTTTTTTTGTGCTACAAAATAACACAGAGATGCCTACGGCCAGCAAAGTTGAAAAGATTTACTATTGGGCCTATTGAAGATAGAATGTTGTCTGTCCACGCTCCTTCCCCTCCACCCCCCAATTTTGTGTCAATCTGCTAGGTCATGATTCTCAATATTATACAATTATCCACCATTTTGCAATTTGATGTACTTATCCTATGTGCTGTAAATCCGGCCTCTAAGATGTTAATGGAGGCAGGGTACAATCTCTAGGACTAGGGTATCTGTTAAGCAAATACCTTTAGAGATATAAAAGAGATCACACAACTGAGCAGAAGTTAAAGGGCTCTGACTACCACTAAGACAGAAGAGCCAAGGGCAGAGCATTTCCTTTGGACCAGGCACCTTCGTGCTAGGAAACTCCTCAACCCGGGGGAAGACTGATGTTGATATATATATATAAAATCTCCAAGAAATGCTGGTCCTACAGATGCTGATAGAAGACAAGGACTTTTCCTCAGAAAGCCTTCCTCTGGAGCTGACAGCCTGAATCAGACACCTATCCTACGAAACGAGAGCACAAACTTCTGTTTGTTAAAGTCATCCACCTGAGACATTTCTGCGGTTACAATAGCCCTAGATAATGAAAACATGAAAAGGTTTGCTGACTCCTCTTCCAGAAAAAAGAAATGTAGGAAAAATAAGAACAAATAATTGTTTCATAAGTAACTCAAACATTATTTAAAAACACATTCAACAAGAGAGAGCTGGAGACACTCAAATTATCCAGTTGGTGTGAACTTAAAGTGGGTGTGGCTGAGCATCCCACCCGACAATCACTAGGAGGGCTGGCTAGGCCCCCTCCTGTGCTTTTAGCCAGGCCATTGTCCCTCAGGACCTCCTTAGGAATTAGAATCTAACACCCCCAACAAAAACCAGTAAGATAACTACAACCTCCAAAGTCCAAAGATACAACAACAAGCGCATCGAGACACAAAGCATCCCGCTTCTGCAGGAAGAGCAATTCCAAACCAGTAAGAGTTATAGGACAAATAGGAAAAAGATAAAGAAGTATAAGGCACATGAGAATGAAGTGTCCAGTTAGGAATTCTCGTCTTCATAAAATAAGACCTCCTTGTGCCAGTGGGGAGGCGGGAGGAGGCTTGAGGGCAGGACCCGGATGTCCAACAGAGGACAGTACCTGTGTTACTCCTGGCTGGGCCGCTGGCTGCCCCAGGCCCACGCTGTTCACGCTCATGGCCCCGCTGGACGATGGGAACTGGTTCTGCGGCAGGAACTGGCTCTGCGTGGGTGGCTGGGCCATCATGCTGTTGGTGTGTGCACCCATCATGCTCGAGGGCTGGGGCATTCGGGAAGGTGAGATGGCCATCTGAAAACCAGCAAAGTGCACCCAAGGGTGGCCATTCAGAAGCCTGGCCTACCCCTGAGGATCCCATACGGGGTCCCTAAGACTGCGCCTCGCTTCCTGGGGCAATCTCCCAGAGGAGCCAGTGTCCACACTGCTTTGAACAGAGGTCAGCAGCCAAGCTTGATGACTTTTCCGAGGTGTTGAGGAAGCATCAGCCTTAAGTGTCAACAGATATTGACTATTCTTTCCTGGTCAAGAATTGGTAGAGCCCCATCCCCTGTGAAAATGCCATTCTGCTATAAATCAACTGTGGCCACATCATTCTCCTTTCACTAGTGACAGCAGTAAAACACAGGAGCAATACAGCATAACTCAAATTTGGGTGAGCAAGTACCCCACGGTTATCAGATAACAGCGATGTGTTTCCAGTAACATCTGCGTCTACTTTCCAGGTCTCTGGTTACAACCCCACAAAGCCAATTATATTAAAAAGTCCAATGGCTTGTGATACCAAATGCACATTACTATTACTGGACTGTAACCTGGAAAGCTTTCGTAGGCACAGAAAGGCATACTCTCCATACAGGCACTCAGGCAAACACCGGATTGACTGATATTTCATACCAACTGTCACTAGCTGTTCATTCCCATTTCATTATACATTCAGTGTAGGATTAGCATTAGTTGATAATCTGGGGGCTGTCTGCATATAGTATGGGGTTCACACAACGTCCAAATCACATAATGACCTATTTTACAGAAAGCATGGCAACACATAACTACGTATATCTGAATTTTACTAAAGCCCAGACTTTCTTGGGCATGATCAAGGCAAGCCCAAGCACTTACCCCTGGAACCGAGGCCAGGCTATTCATCTGGACAGAGTGGTTCATGGGGGAGGCTGCGCGAGGTCCCATGGCAGCTTGTGGCAACTGCACGTTCCCCAAGGTCATTGGGTTAAACGAGCTCATCCCTGTAAGAAGGACCAACAATGGTTAAGAGATGCACCCACAGCAAAACAGAATCACATCTTGAAGAAAACAGGGGAGAAGTAATATGATACACATACGTGACACGTAAAATCAAAGGCATGGGGGAGAGAGCACCGAGACTCAGGAGACAGAAGGACTAAGGAAAAGGTGCAGCCGCCTCAGGACAGTGCCCCCACCATCCAGACACCATGCAAGCCCCCAACACCCTCCCTCGAGTCTTCTACCCCACCTGCTCTGAGCACCCTGGCTTCCATGTCTTCACAGGCATTGCTAGAAGACAGGATGTAAAAACTTGCTGTTCCACTTTGCAAGCATCCTGAGTGTGCAGAAAGTGCCAAGAGGCTGGCAGTTCTCAATGTCAGTGTCCTTTCTAGACTAGAGGATTCACCTCCTTCTCCACTCATTTCCCAGGGGAGCTCTTAACCCACAGCGAGGGGACACCACCCACTGGAGAACACTTCCAGCCTTTTGAGGGACCACAGTACTTTGAGAATTCTGAGGACTAAGAAGTGCCTGCCAGAGTGAATCTTGGGAAGTGCTATCTCACCACGGGAGTAGCTGCGAGGGTCTCTAAGAACCCACCTGCGGAGGCACTACCTTCCATGTCACCTCAGACCCGAGTACCAGCATAGACTCAGGAGGGCATTGCAGACAGTCTGTAAGAGAAACTTCCCCCTGCCCTCGAGGACTTTATTAACTAAGTCAGAGAAAAAGAAACTAAGAAACCACACCAAACTCAACACTCCACAGACCTGCACTGTGGGGAGAGGTTGTTGAGTGGTTAGCTGTGACACACCTCTTGCAGCATTTGGCTATAGAACTACCAGCAGTGCTTCCCACGGGGGCCATAAGCCCGCCCTCCAGCACTTTCCTGAGCCTCACCCCTCCTGTCCCAGGCCCAAGACCAGCCCTCAGAGCTTACTCTGGGATGCCAGTGCCTTGGCCACGGCTGGTCCAGTCCTCTGCACAGACAGCACCACAGCCTTCTAGAAGACATGTCTACTCCCTCGCCAGCTGCCTTTTCTTAGAACCTTCTGGATCACCACTCTGTCCCACAACCTAAAAATACATCAACTCTCTGTCCATCAAGGGCTATAAGAGCTTTCAAAAGTGGCCTTTCCAAATCCCCATGATAAAAAAATGGTGGCTTTGACCAGGGAAATTGTATTATATTCTTACATAAACACCACCTGGACAAGTTGTTTAGACTAGTGCTGCCCCCTACTTCCCAGGCCCAAACTAAGGCAGAATCTCTCCATCTACAAACTCTCCTCAAATGGAAGCCCACTGGGGCTTGGGTACCTGCTCTAGTTGTAGCACTTGGCATTCCTCACTTCCAGGGATGCTCTCCCACAGACCTGCCTGCCTTCAGAAAAAGGACCTGCCCATTACAAACAAAGGTGCCCCCTCCTTCCCATCTCATCAGAGCTCTTCCCTGAGTGACCTCTGAGTTTCTAAGGTCAGCGCTGTCCTGAGAATAGAAGTCAGCAAAAATAAACAGAGAGGAAAAATACCAAAGTGAGAAGGACCCACCACCACAGAAGCAACATAGAAAACAGAAGTGACAAGAACAAGACCAATGGCTATAGCTGCAGGAAACCCCAGCAGGACACAAGATGACCATGACATACCCTGAGAAACCTGCATGCGATTCACCGGCATGGGGAGAGGTCCGTCTGCATGAAGAGGGGAAGAGTTCATTAGATTCATTTTGACTTCGGAATACGGGATTTTCTCTGAGGATGATTTCAGTCTTAAAAGGGAAAATCCAGCCCATGATATTTTCTGATGGCGGTCTCCCCACGAGAGAGCTTCCACATTTACAAAGAGCCTGCGCACAGCTGGTGGCATTCCAGCAGGAGCAGCTCGGAGGTGAAGTCCCTGCCGCTGGGGCTTTGCGGCGAGAGCACTGCATTCTTAGGAATACACCGGGCAGAGGAGGGACCACACGACCCCACACAAGCTGGAAGGAGGCCCTTACTTGGAGGCCGCACAGGCTGTCCTGGTGGAATCCCAGGGGGCTGGGCTCCTGGGGCTGGGAGGGCTGGCTGGTTACCCAAGATGCCTTGCTTATGTAAACGTGACCTCCGCTTTTCTTCTAGTTCTTTCTGTATTTTGTAGATTTTCTCTGCCAACAAATGATAGTACTCGTCCTAAAAAGCAATGACAGTCAACATGAGGCGGTGAAGACTGTCCAAATTGATGAACGGTTGAAACCATGTAAGCTGCCAACGCCAGTTTGCATTTGTAACTAATAAACCAAAGGCCCCCATTCTTGCTGACTGTAGCAGGCAGTTGAACTACTCGCACACTGCTTTTATCCCACCGTTGGGAGCTCTGGGCCATCACTGCTGTCAGCCACAGAGCCGAGCCTTCTGCCCAAGGTCACCCCAGATGGCAGGCCATTTCATCTCCTTGTCCACCATGAGCGCCTTCCATAGGGACATCTCCCTAGCCTATCCTGGTGCTTCCTGAGCCCCAGGTTGGCAACCAGACAGAGGCCGCCACTAAGCCTGCTGAGTCTATCCATGCTATGGAGGCTGGGACAGTAAGTCGCAACCTACCCGGCTGTTAGCTGACTCATACATGTCTCCCTCCACTTTCTTAGCATAGGCGACCAGATTCTCCATCCGGCGATCCTTCAGTGCCGCTGGGTCAGGAGTTGGGAAGATGGCTTGGACGCTGAAAGAACAAAGCATTTCATCGGCCTTCTCCTGAATCAGTCTGATCCTCACAGTGGTGGCCCGCAACGAGGAGTGCAGCAACAGGTTGAAATTGCAAGCACCACTGAAGTCACTTCCCGGGAACAGTAGTGACCCCCATACCGGCCAGACACATTGCCACTTGCTAATAACTAAGTGCTGGGCCTGACACAAGAAGCATTTGATTTCAAACTCCTGACTTTTACACCATTACGAACCAATGGTTTGACTGACAGCTGTTTGATGGTAGGTGCTGGCAACCTTACGGGCAACAGAATGAAACGCACTGTCTGCGAGATAAGATGGCTGCTCTGTTTGCATCTCCTGTTAAACTAAGGAAGGAAAAGAACTCGAGGGGAATCTGGCCGGTTAACTTCATCAATAAGTTAACTGCCTCAAAAAGGCACGTGGCTGGATGGTGAGAGGACCAGCCATGCCACCGGTTTTTAGCTGACCACCTGCACCCGTGCAGCAGTGGTCTTCTTTGAATAAGGCACGAGCTGACACTGACCCAGACCAGCTCATATGCCCCACGGCTCCGAGGCCCAGGCTGCCCGCCCACCCAGGAGCCCTGCCTTTGAAACTGGCCATGAACAGCATTGTTCCGTGGTGCAGAACCAAAGACATGTCTATGCCCGGGGACCTGGGGCCTGAGAAGCCCTGCCCTACCCATTGGTGGTGGCTGTGGCTCTCAAAAAAGTATGCGGGCGGGGAGGGAGGGGCATAAATGAGGAGCTGAAACCAAGGGCTCAAGCAGAAAGCAAATGTTTTGAGAATGATGATGACAACAAATGTACAAATGTGCTTGACACAATGGATGGATGGATTGTGAGAAGAGTTGTACGAGCCCCAATAAAATGATTTGAAAAAATAATTAGCACGCGAGGACTATCATGGAAAGCCCAGTGGATGCCACAGGAATGAAAGCAGACACCCATGAGACTGTAAAACTGCCACATCGCTTTCAGCCACTGAGTCCCCCACCACGAGTAACTCCCAGCCAGACACGTACAGTTTATGCACGAGATGGCTGCGCAGGTCCTGAGTGACGTGTTCATGCCAGCCTTTCCGGACGCCGGTGCTGGAAGGTGGTGCTGCCGTGGGTATGGTGCTGAGGGTCCCCATGTTCCCAGAATTCGAGCCATCGTTCATCAGTGGGCTAGGGCAGAAAACGGAGCCTTGTCCAGTCCACTTACTGGAACAACTAGATGCACTTCAAGTCAGCTTCCTCTTCCACCAACTTGGACCCACACAACCACCCGGGCACCAGTTTCATCTCTCATCCACTCACAATCCTAAGAACGGCATCTCCACCCCTCACCCTGTTGAAATTGTCATCTGGACCACACATAAAAAGACCAACCAAGCCTTGGGAACTTCCTTGGTCAGTTCTCAAGTGCGATATCACTCCTACATGAACCAACTGAAACGTGGGTCTTACTTGGTGGCCCCGAGGGACGTTGGAAGAGCGGATTCTGAAATCAAGTTTGGTGGCTGCTGATCTGTTGTTATTCCTCCTGCTGGAATGTTCATTGGGTTCGTTCCTTTGAAAAAATCAAGGGGGGGGAGAGGCCATT
This sequence comes from Tenrec ecaudatus, assembly GCF_050624435.1. Classification (NCBI taxonomy): domain Eukaryota; kingdom Metazoa; phylum Chordata; class Mammalia; order Afrosoricida; family Tenrecidae; genus Tenrec; species Tenrec ecaudatus. Next base: position 107,789,687 of record NC_134541.1, on the reverse strand, counting down.
AACCAATTAACAACTTTTTGATACCAGTCAACACACCAACACACACACACACACACACACACACACACACACACAAAATCTCTCTCTCTCTCTCTCTCTCCCACCCCCGTAAAGTAACTTGGATGCATTGGGCTCCTGGGAGATATGAGCAGATTCAGTGGGGTGGGTTCCTTCCCATACTCCCCTGGGACCATGTCCCATACTTCTATGGAGGTTCACCCCAAACCCACTGCCATCGAGCTGATCCCGACTCATGGTCACCCTGTAGGACAGATCAGAAATGCTCCCTAAAATTTTGGAGGCTGTCAATCTCTATAGGAGCAGAACACGTCACCGATCTTCTGAAGAGTGACTGGTTGGTTAAAACTGCTGACCTTCTGATTAGCATTCCAATGTCTAACCCACTACGACTAGGGCTTTTTGTCTGCGGCCAGTGGCTAACTATGGTCAAGGTCATAAAGAACTCAATGGCAGCCTCAAAGGAACAAGGTTCCATGGTTGTCAGACCCTAAACAACTGTGCTGACCTGCCACAGGTCTTTATCAACACCTCAGAAAAGAAATGATCGGAACTAATATGAGAGATTACAAAAACCTTAAGAGGGCAATGGTCCCGAGGCTTTCCTTTAAAGGAGGAATAAGGTGAGGCTCAGTCAGTTAGTGGTGTTACACCACCAATGAGCGGTGGCATTGGATCTCAGGCCTCCAGGCCAGCCTCTCAATTAGCTTCTCGTCCATAGCAAACGAGATGGTCCGAGCAATCATTCTGAAGAGTCCAGTGCTCACTTCAACCTCATTTGGCACCAGTCCTACAACACCACAGGCCTTCCTGGTACCCCATGTCGACGTTTCATAGGACCGACGTGTGGAGGAAACCATGGAGGGTGCATCTTGCAGAGGTGACAGACGTGGAGGTGCGTGAGCAGTGGTCTCGAGTGCCCAGTGATGGGCTGAGTAACAAGACACCACAGCATCTAGAAAGCTCAGATGGGAGGTCTTTGGCGAGCCCTGTCCAGCTCATGACCTCAGCTCGTTGGGAGCCGACAGACCAGCTTGCTGAATGCTAGCGCCAGGAGCCCACAGAGCCCTGGCCCAAGAGCCTCGGGCACCACTGCCCACTAGAGGTAGTGAGACCGGCTGTACACACAGACATGTTGACTCCTTCTTCACTCGTACTGTCCTCTCACGTCACACACCTGGGCTTTTCCTGACAGCTTGTCATCGTGGCCACTTAAAGGACACCATGCCGCCACTACATCCACTGCTGTCAGGCTACCTCAGACTCTTAGCTGCCCCTCAGGGTTTCTGGCACTGTGAATCTTTACGAGGGGACAGACTCACCTTTCTCCCACAGAGTAGCTAGTGAGTATGGACCGTCATCAACTTTTCCATTAGCAAGCAAGCAAGCACATAACCCACTGCGCCACCAGGCACCTGCCACCACCAGGTAAGAGTCCAGCCCGGCTGTCAGGGAAGCTGAGGGTGGGGGGTAGCAGCAGGGGAGAGAGGACTTCACCTACCCAGAGGATTGATAGGCCTCATTTGCTGGTGAGTTTGCTGCTGTGCTGGCTGCTGGCCGGGCACCGGAGGCTGCAGCTGCGTCTGGGGCTGGTTCATGTAGGGCAGTCCGAGGGCCGCGTATGCCCGCTGCATAGAGCTGGGGTCGATGGGGTTCGGGTTGCTTAGAGATGTGGCATTCTGCTGGCCTGTGCCAACAGATCCAATGGGGCTTTGAATTCCACTCGCTGGAGACCCCAGGATGGCTACAACAGAGAGAAAAACAAAAGGTACACCACAGGGGGAACAGCCTCTGTGAGTGAGGCGCAACTACAGTTGTACCCACAGCCAGTCACAAGGCACCCAGACAAGGCTCCGGGGAAAGGGGCTGTGCTGAGCTGTGAGCAGAGAAGCCCACCTGTTCATCTAGCCTGTCTGACCCTAGCTGAGGATCACAGGATCCGGGGCACGCCAGGCCTCCATCAAGAAAGCAGCAAACCTGAAGCCACAGAGAACCCCCTCAGCAAAAATGAGTATGTATCAGCCTCGAGACTCATGGAGTCAGTCCAAGGGGAGCAACCAACAAGTCACAATGTCCGGTTTTTGTGTTGTCATATTTATTGCACTATGCTAGGAACGCACCTCACACAGTGTGCCCCTCTGGGCCATTAGACCCTTCTGTTATTGGCGACTAAGCCACAGGAAGTGAGCGTCCACACAAAAGCATTGCATTTCCTTGGTACCTGCACGTATAAGGACACACCACCCACCAGCACCCTACACTGGCTACAGGAAACGATCTCAATGCACCGACTGGTCTGGCAGCTCTCATGCTGGCATCTTCGGGTCCGCTGCACACATCTATTGGTGCAGCAATAAGACATTCCCTCTGCTGCCCCAGGAAGACAAAGAAAAATTCTAACCCTCCAGGCTCCAGAGTTCCCTGAGGGTTGACTTCCACTCTATATTGTTGGCCATTTGAAGTTCCATCCATCACCATCCATCCAACTCCCCCCCCCCCCCCCCGATTGCCATCATATGTGAGTAGTGAACGCCTGGTGGGAGTTTCAGAGCACACTAATGAGCCTTACTCTGATGTGGTCCTTCCTAGCTAATTTGTCCACCTTTCAGGGTCACATCATGATGCCCAGTGATTTCTGGAATGGCTACAGAATGTGTGCTCGTGGATACGCCGCCCTAGGGCCCTTTCCCCCAAACTCAAGGCACCGCTAGGTGTAAAGGCCATGCTCGCACACACACCCCACGAGTGTGACGCTCGCCCGAGCAGACAAACAGCACCAAACCAAGTGGGTTTTTTAAAACCACGGTAATTACACATTCCATACTATTAACTTTTCTAATAAGGATATTCCGATCTCAAACTCATTAGCGCTCATTAGACACAATTATACCCCAAGCACCTCATTATTATAAATGAAAAGTAATTCCCAAGAGGCAGTTTATGACAAGTGTGTAGCTGAAATACACCATATCTACAGTATATTGAAGTCTTTTCGTCCAGTAGGTAAACTTTAAAGATGTACTGTACTTCTGAAATCAACATCCCAAATTTCCTAATAGAACTATGATGTAAGAGGGCCAGTAGACACTGAGGGACAACTTGTTCTGGTCGGTCTTGGGAACGGCAGGAGAGATCAGTTTGAAATTACGCTTGAGGTGCAGGGCAACCATAAGAAGCAGAGTGGGGAAGTGAGGGGATAAAGGAATCACGTAGCCTTGTATTCTGGACAGCAAGCGAGGCACTTACTGAGCATGTCTTCCCGTTTATGCTACTTTTCTCTGCTCCCCCGCATATGGCACCCATTTGGTCAAAATGCCTCATCTTTAGAGTGAATGTCATTTCTAAGCCCAGGCCACTTCTGGAAACTGTGGGCATAGTCGATGTATTTTGTATTTGCATTCAAAGCATTCATTTTCTAAATGTAAACATAATTTACACACACACTTGATGTGTGTATTATGCACACAGTGTATTATGCACACATACACACATTACTTTAAAGAAAATACACACCTATGAGAAGACCAGCAAATATTTAAAACCTGACATTTCTAAAACTTCTGAAGGAAAACAAATCACAAACAAAAGGGTCCCTGATATTTCCGTGGGGCCAAGTATGCCCCAGAAGGGGAAAGACAGGAGGGCACCCACCGCGGCGGCGGTGGACAGCTGGCTAGAAACGCAGTCCCTATGGACGGCCCCCAGAACTCTGTCTTTTGACCAGCTCCTTGGTGACGCTCTCCTGGCAGATCTGCTGACAGTGGGCCTTCTCTAACTCCCCAAGGTGCCTGCTGGGGCCCTGCGTCTCCACACGCGTGTACCCAGGAGGCATCCAATCCATCTCTCTTACTACATTCAGTAACTGGGCATGGCTCTGGGGTTTGGTGTGAAAAAACACAGTCTGTGCTCTCAGAATTCAGGGCCGGTGGATAGAGCAGTGGCTTCTCCCAAGTGTAGCGTGGGGACCATCACAGACAACACTTCTCCCTGTGCCCTCGTGGGGCAGGATCGGCAGGAAGCCACTGCGGGGTCTGCCTCCAAGTCTGAGCTCATGGGAGGAGTTCAGGGGCGTTGAGGTGTGGGTCTACTTGGTTTTGACGCACGGAGACCCTCTGCAAAGCACAGGGAAACATTGCCCGGTTCTGCGCCATCCTCACGGAGTGATGTTCGATCCCATCGTGGCAGCCACCGTGTCAGTCCATCTAGTGAAGGGTCTTCCTCCTTCCGCTGCCCGTCTAGTTTGCCATACATGGTGTCCTTTTTCAATGACATGTCTAACGTGTAAGAGGCAAAATCTTGATAGCCGTGTTCCCAAGGAGCATTTGGGCCATGCTTTTCCCAAAGACAGATTTGTTTGCTCTTTGGGTACTTTTAAAGTTCCTCGCCAAAACCATAATTCAAATGCATTGATTCTTGGGTTTTCTTTAGTCGATGTCCAACTTTCACATGTATAGGGGGTGACGGAAAAAACCATGGCTTAGGTCAGACACACCTTAGTCCTCAAAGTAACATCCTTGCTTTTCAACACTTTAAAGCAAGTCTTGTGTAGCAGATTTACCCAATGCAGTGTGCCTTTTGATCTTGCGACTGCTGTTCCCATGAGCATTGACTGTGGTTCCAACCAAGATGAAATCCTCGGCAACTTCAATCTTTTCTCCATTTGTCATGATGTGAGCTACTGGTCCAGTTGTGAGGGTGAGGGTTTTCTTTACAGTAAGTTGTCTTCCACATCGAAGCCTGCAATATGCACCTGCTTAAATAACACACAGCCACTTAGTAAACTACTGCACAAGGGGGTTGTGCGGTTGTAGTGGCAGCCTGGTATAACTCCAGTGAGATTTACATAAAAACTCGGTGACTTGCGGTTTCCATGTGACCGGTGTCTGTTTCTCTCTTTACAAGGCAGAACCTGTTGTGGTCTTCACCTCTTCCATTGTTCACACACAATCCAGGCTCTGGGAACACAACCTGGCTTGGCTCTTCTGTGCTGTGAGCTGCCATTTCTGCCATTGGCAGAGCTGAGAGAGCCCCACCCCTTCTCTACATTACTACTCCCTTCTATTGGTAGCTAAATTAGGGGCCCAGCACCTAATGAACAGTAAAGCCAAGCCATTCATTCTAAATTCAATGGGGCCACTGGGGGGGAAATGAACATGATACATTTTCAAGTTCTATAAGGGGTGTGTGTACAGTGTGTGCATGGAGGCCAAGGAGAGGGCTATGACTCGTTGCTAAGCAGTCACGACTTCCACATCCAAAGAAAGAGCTGTGCTTGAATGTCCCTTGTAGGCTGTGTGTGCCAGACCTCCAGGACAAGAAACTACCCAGCCAGGGTGTACAAGCTCTCAGCATGACCTCTCTCTACCCTATCATCATCTGCCATCAGTACTGTGAATCCCTTGTGTGTAGCTCTGATTTAAGCTCCTGGAAGGAGGAGCCACGTATCCCGGAGGCCAGAAGAGCACCAGCACAATTCGCTTTAGATTAGAGCTAACGAGGGCAGCATACAGGGCGCTGCCCTCACTCAGCACGGCACACGGCTCCCTGTGGCCAGGGCTCCGTGCTAGAGCCAACAGCGCAGCGCCTCTGTGAGCGGGGCTGCACCTGAGAGACCGTCTCAAATGCTCATGCCTAGGGTTTTCAAGAGAGACTACCAAACTCTCCATGCTCTTTATCACCGCAATCTTCTCTACCACTGTCTACTATAAAATCACCCAGATGACACCTTCCTTATGACTAACAGCAAACTGTGGTTTACCACTTGAGAGAGCATGCACCAAATCCGTTTTCACACTGTTGGGCTGTCCTGAGGATGTCAGAAACAAACAACCCACAGCACACCTAAGTTTCTTTTCCTTTTTAAAACTCAAAACCACATGTGTTTCTTAAAAAGACGAAAGAAACTGCACGTTTGCCGTTGCCATGGCAACACAGGTGCACAGCAATACAGATTCATGACAGAGAAGCCACACCCACACTGAACGATCAGTACTAAGTCTCTGATCACTGCTGCTCACCAGTCTTTGTTCATGAGTTCCTACTGCAGGGCTCAAGCTACACCCGCGATTTACCACTTATGGCACTTGTTACCGAAATGTGTGCTGGCACATCATAATTATCACGATATGCTAGTTGCTGATGTTGGGTTGTTGTTTTTTTTACGTTTTACACTAACTTGGAGGGAACACAAACTGTACCTCATTAGAACTGCCCCAAACTTCTGCTTCTGAAAGACCCAGGCCCCTAGAACTTTATGCAAAAGATGGCCTAGAACATTGTGTAGGGATTAAAAAGCCAACTGAACTGATTTGGGAAGCTGACTTTGAAAGGAAACTGAGGATGACTTCTTTTGTGGGTGGGGAGGAGGTAACTGGGCCCACCCCCATCACCCCTCTCCTCAGGGGTCTGGACTCGACGAGACCCTGCTTGCTGCCATGGGTGCCCTGCTCTGTGAAGTTCCCCACCCCCCGAAACAAAAAGAAAAGCAAGGAGAGTCTTCTCCCGGCAGCAGTGGGGTCTTGAGGAAGACGACTGAGAAGGATGAGTGTGATGAGTGAGCATCTAACATGCACACAGGTTGGGTGGAGGGCTGGTTAGGGAAGACCAAGACCGGGCTTACGCCCAGTGAGAATGTGACAGATTGGGGGCACCTTATAACTGGCCAGTGGAAGGAAGCACCAAGAACAGAGTTTCCTCTGTGAGAGTAGTAGAAAGGGCGCCATAGGAAACAACGTCCACGCTCCCTTCAGCACCAGGCAGGGGGTCTCTGACTGACGGACCCTAAGGGACTGCCTGCGCTAAAGGCTGCCCAGCTGGCTCCAAAGATGTTTCACTGAAGAGCAAGCCTTGGAGGCGGCTAGTCCTGGGGCCGCACCACAGGCAGGAGGAAGGCCTCCCAGCGCCTGTCATGGACTCTGAGACAACCCAGTCTGACAGGCTCGCCTTCACACTCACGGTAGGATGGGTGTCCCTGTATATCCCCCAGAAGATCTTTGTCACGACAATGGAAACCTGAGGTACCAGATGCTCAATTTACAATTGGCCACGGGGGTGGCGCTGGCCTGGGCGATGGTTCACTTCTGATGGGCGTGGGTCAGAGTTCAACCAGCTGGCAAATGACAGGATGCTAACAATCATGGCCATGAATTCAAACTCTCAGATACCGGCATTTAGGAAGGGGAGTGGGGAATCTGGGCTTGGTCTCCATGGCTGTCCCCTCTGTGACTACTCCTTGGCTACCATACCAAGTGCCCAGAAGTGGGGGTCAGTGACCCACTACACCCTTGATGGTCCCCAGAGGACACCTCTGCCTGCCTCGGCTTGACACGGGGCTCCTTGCGTCTCTAGCTTGCGTACCTTTGCTGACAACTCCCTGCCTCCGACACGCACCCTGTGGTCTCTGGGCAGAGAGGGTTTTCTCGTCTCCAGGCTTCTCTACCCCCAGTGCTCACTTACTTTGTTGGTTTCGCTTGTCACTGGCATTTTTCAAAGGGAGGCAAACAGGACAGTCATGTCGTGTGCAGTTCTTCCAATGAGAGATGATTTGTCGTGAAGATGCACAATGGGCAACTATGACCAGAAAAACAACGAGATGTTATTTTTCTATCCAAATCGTCACACTTCATTATACCTAAGTTATAATGCCAGAGTCCATAAGAAAATGGAAACAAGTGTAACCGTAACACAGGACAGGCCGGCCTCGACTTACAAAGGGCTATTACCCAAAATGTTTGTAAGTCGATAGTGGAGAATTCCAAACAAAAACTTCCCACAGAAGCAATGTTATGGAGGATGGGTGGTTAAGGTTCAGGCCAAAAACATAAACAAAGCAAAATCCAGTGACCCTGAAATACGGAGCGAGGTCAGGAAAAGGAGAACATGAATATAGTTCTGCCACATCACTATTTTAAGGTAAAATGCCAAGATTTGTTTAAAGATGAAAACCAGCAAACAGTGTAGGTGAAGAACTGAGGGCAGAGATGCTGCCGGGCAGCCAGGGGCTCAGGGACCTTGGCAGCATGGAAGTGCTTCTGAGGAAGCAGATTCTGGCCACTCCCACCTTGGTCTTCTTCTCAGTCTCATGGTCTAGCCTTGCCCCATTGCTTCTTTGGGGACTCACAAGTGCCACAGAGGGAGAGGGAAGACAGGGAGAGGATTTCCCATGGCTCAGGAGCACAAATAAGCAAAGACGGAAGGAGGACACTGAAGAAAGGAGAGCACAGCACTTGATCAGAAGGGCCCTCTGGTAGAACTGAGGGGTCTGCTGGAAGACAGGGATAAAGGAGGCAACAGGATGGCGCCTGGCCTGGGTGGCCCCGGCCACCATCACACAGATGGACAGCCAACATAGTGCTGCTGTCCTCCTGAGGAGCCTCAAGAGGGAAAGGGAGAGTGCCAGGCGGGGGTCCCGGAGGTCGGAATACAGGAAACAGCTGCAAGACAGATGTCCCATGTCTGGTGGTGTGTGTGTGTGTGTATGTGTGCGTGCGTGCGCACGTGTGTGCGCACCCTAAGTAGCCCGCCCAAGAGAAAACTAGGGCCTGGAAGTCTGTGGGGAAGACAGTGTTCCGAAGTGACAGAGGGAAGAAGGCGCAAAGAGCACACTCAGGGCACAGCCTCCTCCAGGGTAGCTTCCCACACACTATGAATGCAGCTGCCTCTGCCCTCGACTGGCAAGGGGCCGGGTAAGGGAGGACTCGAGAAAGGTTCCAGGCTATCCCAAAAGGCTGCTGCCTGTTCACTGACAAGAGATACAATTCCCATCCTAACCCCCCACCTCTAGCACTCCAGCACCCCAGGGCACCCACCTTGACAAGCTTTCCCAGCCTGGCAATGGGTCATGTGGTTCAAGACATTTTTCATGGTCCGGCAATGAGGCAGGGAGCAGGCCCGGACCTCACCATTGGCTTGCTCTCGCCGCTGACACTTGTGGGCATGGAGCAGGAGAACCAGCTGCTGTTGAATCAGTTTGCGCTTCTCTGGGTCGGCAGTTGGGCCCGTGGCGATGGCTTGTGTTGGTACAATTCCCACCGACGTCTGCATCTGGGACTGAAAAGAATGGGGGTGGGGAGAGGGAGAGAGAGAAAATCAAACTTCCCCAATAAACTCAGAGGTCAAGGTCATGTTCACTCACTGTATTTTCAGCCCATTGGTTGAGCTGATGGACGTCACCGTGTGATGGATGCCACTGTGATCAGTCTGCCACCCACGGATGGAGGCCCGTGTACTTCTCCAGAGCCACACTAGTCTCTGCGAGACCAAGAAGCATGGCTCACTGAGGCCCACTTGCACATCTTGCCATCGGAGCAAGCAAATGCCGCGTATTCACAGCCACTATAATCAAAAGCCAATTCACACTGCCAACCTGGTCGCATAAAGAGCTGTGAGGAGTGTCTGGCTGAACCACATGCAGCCATTGTTACAGCTGCCACCTGTGCCGCTCCCCATGGGCCAAAGCTGGGTTCCTTCATTTGGTATAGCCTGGCTGGAGAAGGCCCTGGTTGGACCACTTGTACAGTGCAGCAAACATCCCACAGTCAGGAGAGGCGGAGCCAGCCTCCAGACTTCACAATCATGTGGCCGAAAGGGTAGTATGCTCGGCCTGCATTTACACTGTCCTGTCCCAAACTGCTGTCGAGTGGATTCTGACTCTGATTCTACAAGGCAGAGCAGAACTGACAACTGCTCCCACCTTTCCCCCTTGGAGCCACTGGAGGATACAACCTGCCAGCCAGCCTTCCAGTTCACTCAACATTTCATCACCCGCAGAGCTGCCAGGACTATTCACAGGACTCTTCAAAACACACCTTTCCTTAATACAACCAACCAGACAGCGCAGCTGATTCTTAGGTTTTAGGAACGCTTTTCTTGCCAATAAAATGTCCACTTGGGTGTCTAGCAATCATACTTGCAAAGTGTTTTTGATGGGATGCTGAAAAGACAAAAGTTTGGGGTTCTTTCATCTGCCCCCAAACCACAAGCCTGACTCAGCCCCCCTCTCCACTGAGAATAAAGCACCGAAAGGAAGATGTGACCCAGGGCCTTTTAAGTCTTGAAAATACCAGCAAGGTATTCTTTGGAGAAACTTAAACTGAGGAGACTCGTGAAAGGAGAGGCCTATGTGATGGTCCTTGCAGGTGCAATGCAAACAGAGTCCTAGAAGTTAAAGTTTCTGGATGATGTTACCACCCCTCAGAGGATGACAGCCAGTTGTGTTTATTTTCAGGAATCAAAACTACCTATTGTCATTGGGTAGGAAAGAAACGACGCCGTTTCTCACAGAATCAAGAGTTCGTGTTTCACATAGTTGGACTCGTCAGTCCTCACACTCAGAGAGCTTGCCCTCTTCCTTGGGGTCTGGCTCCCAGGAGCAGGGCTGGCATAGATCAGCCCCGCTTCAGAGGGAGCCCTCAAGGACAATGCATTGTTCACATGTCTGCTTCCTGCTTCCCCCTGGCAATAAACATAACACGTGTACATGATAACAAATTTGAAAAGCAATACAACTATTGAGAAGATAAACCCCACCACCTGGGATCCAGCAGCCAGCTATACCAGCTGTACTACAGATGGAAAATGCTCTCGGTTTCTCTGCCATCCCGAGTGTGGTGTGGCTCCGACTTCACCATGTTGTCTCATAAGACTTTCAGGATCAAGAGATTTCTGGCCAAGAAACAGAAGCAGAATCGGCTCATTCCCCAATGGATTCGAATGAAAACCGGTAATAAAATCAGGTACAACTCCAAGAGAAGACATTGGAGAAGAGCCAAGCTGGGTCTGTAAGGAGACCCACGAGGGATGGCACGCATGGCCGCATTTTCCCAGGCTCAAATCATGTGCTGAATTAAGAATTTTGTCCCCATCTGGTGAATTGAACTTCTATGGCAAATAATCTGGTTTATGCCTTGTTTTTTTTTGGTTTTTTTTTTGCTTCCTCATCAAGTTTAACAATAAATACTGTAAGGCTGTTGGTTTGAAGAAAAAAAAAGAGTGAAAAAATAAGGGCATGTTCTCTTTCCAGCATGTACTTATACGGTGTCTTGGCTGACAGTGTACTTTGCTGGCATTTCCAGTCTGAATGTCCACTGAACTCATCTTCCACTGCTGGACATTTAAACGATCCATTTGGTTGCGGTTGTTGTCATACTCGTTATTGAGGTTTTAAATGAATTTTAGTAAATCGTTCTTGTTCTTGGTGGCTGAATCCTGACACGTGGGAAAGGTGGGCCAAAAGATCAGATCATACTCAAAGCTCTTGCATAGGAGGGAGCTTCAAGAAGTCCATAGAAAAAATGCCATTATTTAAACTTCCATCTTTTCATGAACTTCTGGGAAGTTGTCAGATTCTTCTCCGGGAAGGTATGGCCCTTCCCACCAAGGAAAGGCACCTCTGCTTTCCCTGCCCCTCTGTCGGTGTTCAGGAGTGCTGGGGGCTGGCCACCAGCTCCAAGAGATGGGAAGAAAGTAAAAACCACTGTATTTAGGAATATTTCAGTTACAGTGGGAACCCGAGAGGAAAAGACAACCCATCTCAGAAAACTAACACTTTAAATCATGCTAATCAAAAGAGTTGAAATGGCATGTCCTCCCATTGGTCCCAAGTGCTCTCAGAGCTGACTTACTCAAATCAGAAGCCAATGAGGGTCTGCCCTGGAAACTGATTTGTCATTCCGTGAGGTTCTTCATCTGCTGTCCCCTATTTCCTGTCATACTGATGTCTGAAGAACCAGGCCAGTTGCACATGCCATTGCCTGGCCTCCTCCCCATCTCTTAAAATATGGAAAAGCTGCGTGCACAAGAATAAAATAAACCACGCTGAAATTGGGTAGAAGGCCTCTCCTGACAATGACGTTACAAGTAGGTGATTGGTAAGTGACCAAGTGAACTCGTTGTTCCTCAGCTGGGGTGTTGTTGACAGGATTCCTGGTGGAAGGAAGAACCTGCACTAGGTAGAAACATGTGAAACCTGGTCTAAGGTTTCTGCGCCTGAGGGCAGAGGCAGTGCAGTGAGATGGGGAGAGCCCACCACATGGTCTTCAGGGGTCTCCAAGGCAGGGATGTGACTAGGCGGCGGCAAAATGGCACCAAGACAAAGCTTCTGTCCTATGATCTGGTCTTCCTTGTGGCAGTCGTGGAGGTCGGGATGGTCCAGTTGAGCCTGGCCTCCATTCTCAACTCACAAAAATCATGACAGCTAGGAAGGCTATGTGTCAACCCTTTACGGCTAAAGCTGCAGCATACACGTCTGAATGTTTTACTATGCCTACTCTATTTATTTAGGACCGAAAAGATGTTTTACCAGAAAGAACACTTATGGAAGTGCAAAAAATCAGAATCATTAAAACATGAAAATAAAAGTGCCAGTAGTCCAGGGAAACGAAGGTGAATGCTGAAACATGCAGGTGGTTGTGGGCCCTGGTCAAACCCGCAGAGCCAGCAGCACCTTTGAGTAACATACCCCCTTCGGGGCCTGGGTAAAAACCCGGGCAGTTATGGTTTCAGAAGCCTCTAGGGGTGCTTGATCGTTTTTAACTTTCTACTTTCCCCCAATGTCTTAATGTGTATATGTGTGCACTTCTATTCTGAGACTGAAACAAAACATGCAAGAGAAACCAGTCTCCTAAGATTCTGATGCAGGGAAGGGTGGGTTCAGAAAGCAAGAGCGAAAGAGGTCTGAGGACACAACGGCACAAGGAGGAGGCCACCAGGCACAAGCTGGAAGGCCAACATCATACGAAGAAACACAGGACCCACCCCCGCTGCCATCAAGTTGAGTCAATTCCAACTCACAGTGAGCCTGGTGGGCAGAACAGAAGTGCTTCGAGGGTTGCTGAGGCTGTCCGTCTAGCCGGGAGCAGACAGCCTCATCCTTCTTCTGCGTGGCTGGTAGGTTCAAACTGATGTCTAACATGGAACCCACGGTGCCACCAAACACATAAGGCAACATCTATTGCCAATGGGTATTACCTGTCCCCTTCCTTATCCTCACCTGGTTGATATTTCCTCTCAAGCCCATCAAGAAAAGTGGCAGGCTCAAGGCAATGCTTACCTGCCTACTTGACGAGCGTGTCCCAGGAGAAAGCAGGCTCAATGCAGGGTGGCCACCAACATTCAATGTGTAAGGCACACAGTAACTGCACAGCACCATGCAACACAACTATCAGAACTCTGGGATCTAAGCCCCTCTCGTTCATGTCTGCAGCCCGTGGTGCTGTACAAAGGCGCTGAGCGCCGAGCCCAAGCCCGAGTTCCAATTTGCCTTTTATTCCAGTCCAAGGACAAAACAGGCCTTGTGTGCCCCACACTTCGGGAGCAGACAGGGGACTGGCCTCTTGATGGAGGCTCCCCTCTCCCTCTCCTGCCCCAGGCTACCTGGAAGAGGGTGTGTGTGGTGCTCGGTGCACACGCAAGTCTTCCCTCGGGGTTCTGCCACAAGTGAGTGCATGGAGACACCAAGAGGGGGAAGGCACCGACACACTCCCACAGTCCGGTGACGGGCCCAGCTCTCCGGTGGGTGGAAGCAGAGTTTGAATGGCTCTGATGGTATCAGGCCCATTCACAAGTGAGAATCACCAATTCACTAACAACCTGTGGAGGATTATTCCCCAACTACATACTGTTTAAGAATACTTGATATGCTGGCAAATCAACTGACGAATAGATCTGTGGGGAACATTGCTGTTATGGATAGATGCGGCTGGGTTGGTTCTGGGTCAGGGACCCATGCACCCTGCACTGTCCTCACAAGGTTTGAGCCCACTGTAGCTGCCGTGGGTCAATTCATCTTTGGGGGGTTGAAACGAAGTCTCACCATCCTGGCTTCTATGAGCATTCTGGCTGTACTTTGTTCAAGACAGGTTTGTTTATTCTCTGGCAGCTCAGGGTACTTCCAATCTTCTTCTCCAACAGTGTGATTCAAAGACATCGATTCTTCTTGGGTTTCCCTTATTCCCTGTCCAGCTATCCCCTGCACGAGAGAGGTCTGAGAACACCTTGGGTTAGGGCCAGGTGTACCTTCACCCAAAAGAGGTCATTCCACATGCTAATGAAAAAGGCAGAAAGTCTTTGGGGTGAATGGGGCTGTGGGAAAAGGAGGCAGTTTCTAACTCTTCAGACACAGTGAACTAGTTCTTCATCTCAGTGCTTGCTGTGATGGCGCCTACCTAGGCCCAGGGAATGAATGTGCTGCCTACAGCCTTCTCGCAAGAGTCACATCACATCAATATTATACTGCTTCCCTTCTGATATGTATCGTCCCCAAGAAGATGGGAGGAACATAAACAGTGAAAGAATTTATACAACAACCACTACGACGGAGAAGTGAAGACGAGAGAGTAATGTCGGAGGCCCCCAACAAGAGGGGGCAGCAAGTGCCAACTCCTCCAGAGCCCCCAGCACCCCAGTGGTCTGTCCATCGCTATGCTGACGCAGAGGGAGAGTGGGTAGCCAGCCCTTCTTAAATTCCACTTGCAAAGCGAGGGGTCCAGTGTGGTACTGTTGTGGGAGGGACACTGGCTTCCCTGAGCCCAGGCTCGACAGTGCCAAGTGCTCAAGGGGCTAAGAGACAAGTCATGTCCACTGACTTCAATGAGGACAACCATCTCCATAGGTGGCTCCCCCACCCCCTGTACCCCGGCATCCTACCAAGGGGGCTTGTCAACAAGACTCCAGTTGGGTGGAGGGTGGGAGAGCGCAACCAGAATCTGTCTGGGAGCTGGCCTGAAGTCACAATGGGAAATGACCCAGTGCCTTGGAGCCGACTCTGACTCAGCAACTCTACATATGGTTTCTGAGGCGGGAAATCTTTATAGAAGCAGACAGCCTCATCTTTCTTCTATAAAGAGAATTGGTGGGTTTGGACTGCTGATCTTATGCTTACCCAACCCAAACTGGAAAATGGGGAAAGAAAACAAAGGGTGGCAAATAATACCTCCAACACCTCACCCCCTGCCCACCACCCCCACACTGTCACTGAGTTGTAGCAGACTCATATAATAACCCTATAGGGCAGATTGGAACGAATCCTTGGGTTTCCAAGGCTATACATCTGCACAGGAGCAGAAATCCTCAATCTTCCTCCTGATGAGGGGCAGGTGGGTTTGAATCAACAACCCTAAGGCCAGTGGCGGAAAGCCTAATCTGTTGCACCACAAGGGTGCCATGGAAACACTCAACCCCTCACTTCTAATGGAGCTGATTCTGGCTCATAGCAACAGTAGCAGTAGAACTGCCCTTGGGGGATCCTAACACTGACTCTTTCCACAAGCAGAGTGGCTGGTGGCATAGCTAGCAGCCCACTGTGTAACCCACCAGGGCTTTCTTTGAAAAACAATAATGGTCACAAAACCACGACCCCCCCACCCCTCTCCCACTCAAGCCTTCGAGTCACCATCAAGAGGGCTGCTCTGAGGTCCAGGAAGCCCCTGCCAACAGCCTACTGCCTGGCCTCACCCAAAATCACTATCCCAAGACACGCACCCCAACAGCATAGTAGCACGTCTGCCTTCCCGGTAGAGACTTGGGTCAGCCTCCCCATAACATTCTGGCCTCGAGCAATATGTGGCAGCACCTCTTGCAGTTACACAGGGAGGTCTCCCCCAGGCAGGTCTTCACTGTTTCTCAGTAACATTCGCATCACACTCAAGGCGGTCTGGGCCCGGCTCCACTCATATTTCAGCAGTCCGTCCCCAAAGTCCCCAGTGACCTAATAGACAAGTCCAGGCTGACTTGACCCCCTTGCCTGGTGGGTGCAGAAGACAGAAGGATTAACAGAAGAACTCACTGTGAGTGCTGACTGGGAGCTCAGCCCCCCCCCCCCAATAGCTTCCTATCCCTTCGTGCAGACCCCACAACACTGACCTAACCTGATCTAGCCTCACCTCCCCACCCCCCACCAAGCCTACAAACCAAACTCACAGCTCTTTAGTCCAACTCACAGCAAGCCTACAGGGCAGAGTGGCACTGCCCCACTGTGTTTCCAAGGTTGTGAATCTTTACATGTCAACTGCCTCACCTTTCTCTTTCAGAACAGCTGGTGGGTTCGAAGCACCGATCTCTGGGTTAACACCCCAAGTATTTTACACACTAGGCCACCAGGACCCCCTCCTCTGCCAACAGAGCTTCAATAAACCCCAAATCCTTAGGCCTGTGTCACATTCTGCATGGCATCATCTTTGTCACCTGCAGTAATGCAGTTCATGAATGAGCCCTGAGATCTGAGAATCCTTTTGGTCAGCGGTTCTCAACCTTTAGGGGTCGAACGACCCTTTCACAGGGGTGACCCAATTCATAACAGTAGCAAAATGACAAGTTATGTAGCAACGAAAATATATGGTTGGGGGTCACCACAACATGAGGAACTGTATTAAAGGGTCACGGCATTAAGAAGGTTGAGAATCACTGCTCTGGGCTTTGGAGAAGTGACAAGATGGGGAGGAAAGTGATTCTTGAGATTGCATAATATATTAAAATAAACAAAGTAATAATAAAAAGAAATTGTGCACTATAATAAAATGAGACACAGTTTTGTGATGAAGCTGAACTCTTCGTCAAGGAAAGAAGGAAGGCAAGTGAATAGGCCAAAGCCAGGGCTGCAGTGGGGCTGGCCTGGAAACGTGTACTCCTCCCTCCCAGACACTGTGCTGGGGACACACGTCCTCCAGGACAGGGGTTGGCTCATGGTAGGGGCGCACTCTGCACGAAGCCTCTTTGACAGGTTTGGAGGTGGGGTGGGGTGCTGGGTACAGGACACACAGAGTTCTCTGTACCACTGGCTGAGTCCTCTGGAAGTCTCAGGGACCTTGAAAATGAAATGACAAAAATCTATCTTTTCTAAACAGGTCTGTGAGCTTTCTCCCACATGTTTCCAAAGTACCTGCTGTCAGAGGCATGGTGGATGGTGAAGGCTGGCTCCCCAGCAACTTCACTGGCTCCTGCACAGCTTCAGTACATGAGGAGGCAGGACCCCCGCACCGAAGCCCCTCCAACACTGAGGGCCATGGCGACTCACCATGTTTGGCACGTTGGTGACTGAAGCATTCTTGATGTCCGTGGGGAAGGGAGGCAGACTGTTGACCAGGCTCTGCTTGCTGGACAGCTGGGAGTTCACACCGGCAGCGCCCATCTGCTGCCCGCCTGCTTGATTGAAGGGCTGTCCAAAGGGACTTGTGTTGCCCGTCATTCCCATCTGAAACAAGAGGGGGACATTAGCCTCCATGATGAGACAAGAGAGAATGCAGAGAAGAGGCCTCAGGCAGGTGAGCTCTGGGAGGCTGGGAGGACAGCGATGAGAACAGCCCACCCCAAAGGACAAGCAGCTGGCCTGTTCCTGTGGTCCTCATCTCCACATTAGCAGTGTGACCCACAAGGAGATGAGACAAGAAGAGAATAATTGCCTTGCAAGGGAGCCTCTCCAGCTCAAGCCTGAAGTGCTCTGTGACAGGTGAGCCTATCTGGTCAGTCCCTTTTCTTGTGGTCACCTAGTCTTCCAGGGACACGTGAAAGGATTCTGCTGGAACTTTTGCTTTCTACCTTTTCCTCTCTGCCACCAAGAATGCACACTGTCTCCACTGTCCCCTGACCTTGTCAATTTTGCTGAGCATGCTCCCTCCTTTCCCCCAAGCAAGGCTCCTTGTCACAAGTTCCCCAGAGCCAGGCAAAGCGAAGGGTGTGCTGTCGCCTGCCCACCACAGACTGAGAATGAGCCTTTCATCTGAAGAGACATCTAGGGCTGAAGATTTCTGCTCTGGTCAGGCTGCTCCCTGGCCCAGGCCAGTCCGCATACCTTTACACCAGTGCTGAAGATAAGTTCACCAGATCAAGGTGTCTAACAACCCCCAACAACCATAACCCTGACACTGCTGCTGCTACCTGACAGTCACTGGATTGTAACTTGAGGGTGACTTGGTTTGCGACCGATAGAACTAAAGCAGAAGAGAGCAACATTACGTATACAATAGGGAACAAATCCAAGTCTACCTACACAGACAGTTGGCC
Organism: Tenrec ecaudatus; assembly: GCF_050624435.1. NCBI lineage: Eukaryota > Metazoa > Chordata > Mammalia > Afrosoricida > Tenrecidae > Tenrec > Tenrec ecaudatus. The sequence continues at coordinate 107,771,675 of NC_134541.1, read as the reverse complement.
TCACCCAATGAACCCTTAAGAGCAAAGATCCCCCCTTCCACTTTTACCTTCCTAACGCAGTCCCTCTGAGCATAACTGAAATCCCATCCACAAAACAGGAGCAGTGAACCACAGCGATACCCAGATCCGAATCTGTTGCCTTCAAGTCGGTTCAGACTCCAGCAACTCTCTAAGGTTGAGCAGCACTGCCCCATGGGATTTCAAGCCACCATATTTATGCAAGTCAGCTGCCACATTTTCTACTCCGTGGGAGGTTGCTGGGAGCTAACCTCCTGGTTAGCAGCCCAACGCGTCACCCAACACAGCACCGGTCCTCTATGGGGTTTGGGGGTGGGGGTGGGGGGAAGAAATGTGGCTTCTGCCCACAGAACCTTTCAATGCTGCATCAGACATGTGTCAAGAGACAGGACCTCAGTGAACCGTGCCAGCCCACCTACTGGAAACTGTTCTAGTGAGCAGTTCCACCAGTGCACATGGGCTAGCAAAGGGGTGGGTGGCCAGCCTCAGCATCCTTTTCAGATAGAACCACTACCAGGTAGCCCCCTATACCAGGTTGAAGGGCCAGACACTGCTTGGAAGCCCTGAGGGGGATGTCACCCAGAATCAAGTGCAAGAGTCTCTGCCCCCTGAGGGCCAAGAACCCTGTGATGAAGGGGACCCACCACCACCTCATACCATCCTACACCTGTAGCCTCCTGCCCCAAGGTGCCAACCTCTCGGTTAAGATGCCAGATAACCACCATCCTCCCAAGTGAACTGCAGTTGAGTCTCATCCTCGCAAAACAGTCGTGAGAGGGTATGAGCATAATACTCACCATCTTAGCTAAAAGCAGTCTGGGGACACGCCACCTTATCTGCAGGGACTGTCTGCAACAGGGTAAGACGGGAACTTGATGGGCCTGAGCAGGGCACCCACAGACAGGTAACTACAGCTCCTGGTGCATGTGGAGTCGCCCAAGCCACCTAAAGCACCGTACATGGAAGAGACACTGACTTTGATGTGGTTTCAATGAGACCAGTAGACACTTGTTCTCTCAACACTCAGTTCCTTAGCAGCTTCTTCAGGGGCCTCTCGAAGGTGGTGTCACCTCCCCCAGGGAACTCCTCCGTACCAGACCACACAGGGTCCTGGGTAATGTTCTTTTTCCATTTTCAACATCAAACAGTAATGTGCTACATACAAACTGCATAAATGCAGTATTTCTGAAATGACGTGACCACTAACCAAGCTGTTCTGCCAAAGCCTTCTACGCTGAATTACACTTTTAGTTACAGTGACTTGGTAAAACCTTTTGAAGATTTTTTCCCTCCTCCTTTCTTTAATTAATATTTCATTCCCCACCCCACCAAAAAATATTTTTGTTATCAGTTCAGAAGTACTACTTACGCCACAGTATCATAGCTAAAACACCAGAAAAGTTGACAAAATCAGTGACTATGAAAAACCCCAGCAGCCATAGCGCCAAAGGCGTGTGCACATAGATGAAGCCAGGGGCCTGCAGTGCCACTGTCACCCGACCATCATCAGGTAGTAAGGACAGCTCTCACCAGAGAGCATCTTCAGACTCTCCAAGCCCACTGCCACCAAGTCGATTCTGACAGATAGATTCTGGAGACAGATAGATCCTAGAGGGCAGAACAGACAGCCCCGTCTTTCTCATTCGGCGTGGCTGGTAAGTTTGAACTGCTGACCTCAAGGCTAGCAGTCTAAGGCAGAGGACCCAGGGCCCCCAGAGCTGCTCTGAACACATGAAGAAGTCCAAAATCAGCAGAGGGTTTTGGCTTTCGTGTGTACACTGATACCTGATCTGGGCTTTCAGAAAAATGTTTTTATTATGACTACACAGGGATATGCTTTCATAAAAAGAGAATTCATTCTGCAGACAGTCATTTTGGTGTCACCCTCTCTGACAGTTGCACCACCACTCACCCACCCCTGTGACACCACTCGGTTTCCTGCCCACCATGATGCTTTCTTGCTTGGAACCTCAGCATGCAGCAAGGAAGCCTGCCTTGGGAGTGCAGTACCAGCCAGAACTAGCCAGTGGGGCACGGAAACAGGGCACATGCATTAGAATCTTCCTCAGGAAGGGCTTTGGGTTATTTGGCTACAACCTGTCACTGAGCATGAAAGCTCATGACCACCCCAAATCAGCGAGAGGCACTCCCTGCCCTACTTCCCATCAAGTAGATTCTAACATCTATCAGTCCTATAGGCTATAGGTTTCTGAAACAGCACCTCTTGATGAGAGCAGCTAACCTCATCTTTCTCCTGCAGAGCAGCTGGTAGGTTTGAAATACAGTACTTATGGCTAACAGCCCACTGTCACAAAGACCAAATGTGGGCCAAATATGACCCACCACCTGTTTCTGTAAATGAGGCTGTACTGGAAAACAGCCATACCTAAGTGAGACTTCACTCAGCAATTTTACCTGTTCAAGTGTTGGCTCTGTCACCAACTAGCAACTTCGTAGTAGGGAGTAAACAAATCAACAGAGGTGCACTTAAAATAGCCAGCGTGGAGAAAGGTGGCCAATAGCACAGTGGAGTATCAGAGGGTACAAATGGTTCACAGGCTGGCTGCTTACCACAAAGCTGGAAGCAGCCACGAAGAAAGGCCTGGTGATCCACTTCTGAAAAACCAGCCATCCAAAACCTTGTAGAAGACAGTTCTATGACTTCACAGAAGTGGTTTTGCTTTGTTTCTCCTTAATGATACTAAGATTGGTTCTGGGAGAGACTTACTAGGGGTATCATTTCTCTCATCATGAGGCTTGGGGTAATAATAATAAAGTCAATGAGCATCTGCAGAGAAGACGTGAGGGTGGTGAGTGGTGCAAATCTGCAGGATGATGTGGTGAGGCTGACTGTCGTTCCGCTCACCTGCATCTGCTCTAAAGACCATGTTTCTAGACAAACCAATGCAAAAACAAAAAACTTGACACCCAAAGCTGTGCGCTGCTTTGTGGTGAAAAATATTTTATAAGCCCACTTATTCCCAGGGTCCTAGTAAATCAGAAGTTGCCCTGGTGGTGTGGTGGGCTACAAACTGAACTCCTACCCACATGGTCAGCAGTTTGAGACCACTAGCTGTTCTGAGGGAGAATGAGGCTGTTTACTCTCCCCGCCCCCAAAGAGCTACAGTCTGAGAGAACCCACTCAGGCCATTCTATTCTGTCACACTGGGTCACTATGAGTTGGAATTGACTCAGTGAGAGTAAGTTTCCTTTTGAGTAATTCACAACACGGCCAGTTCTCCTCTGGATTATCACCTGGCTCTGAGAGTAACAGGCTCAGAAGGGCCATTTCACATTTAGAATCTCCCATAACCAACAGAAAAGACATTGTTGTATTGTTAGGTGCTGCCTCCATTCCGACTCACATGCACCACAGAAGGAACCACTGCCCAGACCCGCACCACCAAGATCTTGTTTGAGCCCCTTGTTAGAGCTACTGCCTCAGGCCCAATAAGATGCATGCGATCAAAGCATTAAAACCCAATCTTCAAGTGTTGAAGTGTAAATCAAATCAGAGAGACACACACAAGGAAGAACATGTCCCCGAAGACGACAGTGGCAGCTCCTCTGCCCAAGAGCTGGCCCAACAGTGCGGCCAGCACTTCAGATGGGGCTCCCACTACACCTTACGCCTGCCTGCCCAGCAGAGACATGCAGCTCTTGCCTCGCTCATTGGTCCCCGAGGCAAGCCACAAAGTCCCATGTGGGGTGTAAACGACACACGTGTGTGTGCCAAGGGCAGTGGATCTGCTAGATGCCTGAGGCTGGCCTCCTTTGCACAGACAACCAAAGCAGCGCTCGCCCAGACAGCGGCCACATCGTGTGTAAAGCCGAGAGCAGTTTCTTTTGGCAAGGACCCACTGCTGGCAAGGAGCCAAGGAAAGCCGTTTTCATGGAAAGACATAGCTGCATTCAGTTGTCTGCGATCGCCCGCTTGCTCTTGGACACCGTCCAGCCCCTCGACTTGGCACACACGGAGCCCAGCGGACTGCCCAGCTCACCGCAAGGCTGCTGACAGAGTGGTGGCCACTGGAGCACACCTGAAGACAGCACTGACCACCACCCTGGGGCATCCTGAACCCCTGTGTGCCCTCCACGGTGACCTAAGCACGGTGACCCTGCATCAGGGAAACCAAGCAGAGGTAAGTGAAAAGTCCTTAGCAACCCTTGTGCTATTTCAATTGATGACATGTCTGTCAAGAAGTGGTGACCAGAATGTGCGTTGAAGAGAATGTGACAAGCAAAGAGACATTGGACATTGGTCTTGGGACAGGAGCTCACGTCCCTGCCAAAGCTGTTAGTGATGGAACACCACTGGCCTACCCTGAGAAGGGTCATTGATAGTGCGTAAGCCTCTAAGCCTCGAGGGTGCTCCTGCTCATCTGCACTACATGGCCACAGCAGAAGCAGGCAGTGCTGGAGAGAAGACCGCACAGCCCCTATGCTGTCAATGGGATAAACTGTGCTCCCTGGAAGCCTGGAGCCCCACAGCTAGCAAACAAGCTTAGATACTGCCTCTGACCTTGAAACGCAGTGCTTTGGGGGCTTCAAACCATCTTGGGAGGCACAGTCTCTCGGGGGAGCCAATCACCTAGGTTTGAGACACATGGGGAACAGGGACCTCACCTCCACAAAGCCAATGGTGACAACCCCCCACCCACCCTCGCCGTTCCCTACACTTTCTACAGCTCTGTGTCTGCCACTGCCCTGTATAGCCTTTGACAGACAGCAGGGTGACTCCAAGGCAATATGGGGGGTGGCAATGACGGACTCAGCTTCCCCCTAAATCCCCCATCTGATGATCTTATGGAGGGTCCAAGTGGTGCCAGTGGTTAAGAAGCCAGAGGAGCCTCGGAAGAAAGCCTGGCAATCACTTTTTGATAAACCAGCCGCCGAAAGTCCTGTGGCATGCAACTCTCCTCAGAGACACACAGGGTCGCCACAAGTCGGAACCCAATGGATGACAGCTAGTTCTTTTTAGAAATACACCATTTAGAAAAGCTAGCCATCACAGAGCTTGGGCCCTCATTACTTCACAAATGGTTGAGCTACAAAGCTGTCAGCCCCAGGGGTGTTGGTAGTGGTAGAGTGTGTGTGTGTGTGTGTGTGCACACGTGTACACCTTGGCCCAGCGGGTTCCTGGCCTCACCTGCAGAAGACGGCTGGAGTGGATATGGCCAGGTCATGCCGATACCTGCTACACACCCACAGACAGCCACCAACTCCAAGACTGGACCCTGTTCAAAGACGCCACAGCTCCGCCTCTAACCAGAACGGAAATGTGGAAAGTTCCCATGAAAACACACGTGTGACAGAATGGGTTCTTGAGTAGGAGAGACAAGAGGGACCACACTCGCCTTCTTTCACCAAGAGAGTGCTCTCGAGGGTACTTTCAACGGCAAAGGTACAGAATCAACCAGGCAGGGTGGGGTGGTGCCGGCAAGAACAAAATGATGCTCATATTACTGGCAAGAAAAAAGGCTCCTTGTGAACTCAGTTTAGACAACAACAGGTACAATCTCAGCAAACACACAAAATACCAACAGTGATGACTGGTCAGAGGGCTTAGAGCTGGCTCCCCTTTTGTTTTTCATACTTTGTACATTTTTCAACTTCTCTCCACATGGAAGTGGTTTGTCCTAAGGAGGAACTCTTTTAAAGCCATTCTCAAACATCTGGCTGCCCATGACAGCAAGATGACCCACAGTTTGACTGCCTAGCTACACTTTAAATATTAATTTATGGCATCAGCAGGCACAGTATAGACCCTGGCAGATCAAAACGCTAATGTCTGTCAAAGATTAGTCCCAGGTGGTGATCTAAGTCAAATGCATCCCAGTTGTAGCAGGGTTGTAAGTTGTTGTACTTGCCCCTCATGTATCAAATGCATGCAACCAGAAAGGAACCCGTATGAGGCAGACATCTACAACCCTTTAGCACAGAAGGCTGGGAGGGAGAAAAAAACACAAACCCAGACTAGACACAAAAAGCTCTAAGTGTTTAAGTTTACCTCCCAGAAAGCACAAGGCACTCTTGGTACAACAAAAGTATAATTGGCCCCACTAAACTACTTGGTTCAGTTTGGGTCACAAGGATGGTTAGTTACTGCTTCATTTAACTCTATTTAGCACCTAAGCTTTGGAGGGCACCCAGTGAGAGATTGACTCATAAGGGATTTATGTGAACTTATTTCATTCCCAAGTGCAAGCACTTGTCATTCAGATGTTGAACCCACTTCCAGGTCCCTCTAGGCAGCGAGACAACAAGCAGCCCTCGCACCTGCCTAGCTCCTTCTCTGAAGACCTCTTACCTCCTGGCACTCCCTCAGCTTAGAGAAGGGGCAGGAGATAAGGAAAAGGCCATCTATTAACCACCTGCCAGGAGGGGCACAGTGGTGCTGCCATGTGCAGCCCACAGAGTCAACTTTCCACAGCCCAAGGTGAGAGACAATGCACGTGCTGGTGTCAGACAGAGATATACTTATAATGAGCTCAGCTGGTACTCAACTGCCATCAGTTTCTCCTTGCCCTCCCAGTCAAGATGCCTATTATAAGGGAAGGACAGCAGGGGTGCACACTATGACCTCCCTCATCAGATCCTGACACATTCCACTCAGAGTCAGAGCTGCTGTCGTCCTACACTCAGCCTTCCATACCCTTCCCTCTACATCCTTCCCTCAGTGGACCCACTGTGGAGGCCACCCAGCAAATTGAAGCCACTCACTGACATCTGGACAGGACAGCAGTCCAGCAGGGCAGCACCTCCCACCCCGCAACACCGTAAAAGCATGAGCTGTTTCTCCAGGGGGAGAAAAAGACTTGTGACATTCTACTCCAGCGTTGTGCCTGGTCATTCTGGCCCCTGGTGGCTGAGATCACATGCACACAGGGCTGCAGTGAGCTCAACTGTGCAGCACAAGGACAATGCTCAGGAAGCTACTAAGCCCTGCACAGCCCAAGGCAGCTTTGAGAACCCCTCCACGCAAAGTGCGCACAGACAGCCTAACATTTCTGAAAGGATCGGGCCTCTGACAACTCCATGTTGTGTTGCATGCTAACTGTGGTAATCTGCTAAGTTCGTCCCAGCAGGATCTCACACATATCCCACTTGCACGGGGAAGGAGCTTTGGTGGTGTAGTGAACTGAACCCACCAGCTGCTGTGGGAGGAAAGGTGGCCTCAGAAAACTGATCGAAGGAGCTCGATTCTGTCTTACAGGGCCCTTATTCTGAGTCAGAACCAGGGGCGCAGCAGGGGCAGTTTTCACTATGTCCATTTGAGGGGGCTTCGAAACAGTGGTGGAAAATGGGACTCGGAGTCCATGGGATTGCCCATGTCCTTTTGGAAGCCTTCCCTAGCATCAGCTAATGCTTGCCTTCTTCTTGAACGGATTTGAGGCGGCTCATGCCTCATACACTTGGCAGAAAAACATGACCTGAAGAATACAGCTGCTAACTGAAGGCACAGAAGTTTTTGCTTGGTTCCTTCAGAACAGCCACAAACTCAAAAGTGCTGCTGTGCCATGCCCGACAGTGTGTGATACCACACACAGGTCTGGGCACAGAACTCTGGCCCCACAAGCACAACTTACTGGTAAACATGCATCTCTTGTCGGGAGAGGTTCTGAACCCGCAGAGTAGATTTTCCCCAAGTCTTAAGAGTGAAGCTGGCATAGGGAAATGCCAGTGCAAATCAGTAAGCCTTTATTAAGGAGCCTTGGTGGCACAGTGAGCTAAACATTGGCTGCCACCAAAGGATTCATGGTTCAGACTCACCAGTGGCTCCTTGGGAGAAAGATGAGGCACAGTCGGTTCCCATAAAGATTTACAGCCCCAGGAACCCTATGGGGCAGTTCTACTCTTGTCTAAAGGGTCGCTATGAGTTGAAAGTGACTTGACGGCAGTAGGTGTCTTTCGGTGGCACCAACAGTTAAGCACTCACTACTTGCGGAAAGGTTGGTGGCTTGACCCCGCCAGCTGTTCCACGTGCAGGAAAACTGACAATCTGTGACTGTTAGAATCAGCTGAGCTCGACTGTGTCACACGGGGTCGTGACTCCAGAATCCACTCGGAGGATGCCCGAACAACAGCAAATGCCTTCACTGGAAAACGCTGGACCTAAACCTCAGGTTCCTGCCACCCGGCCAGCTTCATGAATTACAGCTCTTAAAGGGGATACTACTACTTTCAAGCTTTTGTAGCGGTATGTTACAGGTGCCCTCACGTGTGAACAAACAGCAGAGGTGGAAAAGGACAACAAGACAAGGCAGAGTTGAAGAGCTGCGTGAAGGAACGGAACACAAAAGTTCAAATAAACCAATCAAATCTAAGTATCAACTTTAGTAATGCTATGTTTTCAAAGAGATAAATAGGCACTGCATTCTAACACTCATATATATGAATGTATGTGTATGTGTGTGTATCACATAAGATGCTCTTTTAAGTTGAGTTTCATTTATATTTTCCCGAGCACAATTCTGGGGTTCTAGGAAAGTAATGGGTTACACTTAGCTATTTAACCATAAAAGGTCAGCAGTTCTAAACCACCAGCTACTCTGAGGGAGAGGAGGCTGTCTGCCCCCATAAAGATTTAGTTTGGGAAACTATAAGTAGAAATCGACTTGAAAGCAGTGGTTTAGAGGTGGGGTGTGTCCTACTCCCAAAATGTCAGTATGAGTTGTTTGATGTTACTGGGTTGTATATTGTTAAGTGGCAGGTCTGGAGGACCTTGGTGTCTCGGTGGTATGTCTTTTTATTTTTTTTTTAGTGGTGTATATGAAGGAGACCCAGGTGTGATTTCCCACCAGTGTACCTGGTGGCATATTAATTTTGTAGTGGACTGCTAACTGCAAGGTCAGCAGTTCAAGGCCACTAGCCATTCAGAGGGAGGGAGACAAAGCGTTCTGCCTCTGTAAAGACTGACAGTCTCAGAAACCCATAGGGGTAGTCCTACTCTTGTCTAACAGGGTCACCATCAGTCAGAATTGGTGAGAGGTCAGTGAGTTTGGAGAATCCTAGATAGATGACGTAGTCACTCCACCCTAAAGGAAGTGGCATATAACTTGTTTCCCTCTTCCCTGTAGAACTGCCCCCCCTCCATCCCACTCCCACCTCTACCCTCACCCCCGGCGGGTGGACTCTGCCAGGTGGCTTTTATCCAAAGGTATAGTGACTGTGCACTAGAGAGGTATGAAGAGCTCAACCTCGGCCAGGAGGCCAAGGTCACCACTACCAGTGATCAATCATGCTGACAACGAGTACCCTGGGTATGATGTGATAAGGAGACATTTATCTTGAGCTCTTCCGCCCCCGAACTCATCACACCAGTCTAACCACCACACTCCAACAGAGGAGAGTCCTGTAGAATTCTGGCCCCAATTTCTCAAACTGTCAAGGTCACAAGCAACAAGACAAGTCTGAGAAACACCCAAAAGGAGCTCGAGGAGCCATGTCAGTGAAATGTCATCTGGCCTCCTAGGTGGAAGCCTGGTTATTTGGAAAAACTAAGGAAATCTGACTAAACACGGGACTTGATACTAGTGGGTCCATGTAGCATGGTGATGAGGTGCTGAGCTGCCAACACAAAGAGCAGGGATTTAAACCCATCAACTACTCTGTGGGAGAAAGGGGTGGCAGTCTGCTTCCTTATAGATTACGGTCCTGGAAGCCCTCTGGGGCTATTCTATGAAGTCCTATATTGAGTGCTATGAATCAGAATCAACTCTATGGCAGTGGGTTTGTTTTATTTTTAAGTTGTTGACAAATGCATTTCATGAAGGGGAAACTGCCTAGTCTAGGGAGACTTCTGTAGCTTACAAACTTCCTGTAAATCCCAAACTGTTCTTAAAAATAAAGCCTATTTTAACGTTTACAAGGGAAACAATAGTGCATGTCATCAACATGTGTCTATGCTAACACACACATTAAACTCAGCTTATTTTTACACCTTGAAAATACATAAATAACCCCAGGACTTTACAAACCAAACCCTTCTGTGTCACAGCCATGGCAAGCAAACTATAGATGCAGAAATGTCACCTAAAAAACCCTGTGTGGGAGAAGGCCACTGTTATGGTGGTGACAGGTGAACGTACCTGCGTGTGAAGCACACACAAGATTTTTAACTAGCCTAAATGGTCAAAAGTCTTTATGGTCTTGCAAAACTGGCTTGAATAACTGTCCTCTCTGCAACTAAGCGCCAGCCCGTGGGCCCCAGAGCAAGCCTCAATGCAGACGAGGTGTCAGCAGGAAATCTTGGGAAGTGAGGCACCCCACTCCTGGTTGTGGGGGTATGTGTGAGTTGGGGCAGCTGGCTGTTTGTCAGACAACCTGGTCCCAGGTGATCAGGGAATGAAGTAGTGAGAAACCCCCCAAGCTTTGGAGCCACTTTCTGCGCAGTCTTCCATGATGTCTGGGGAGGTGGGGACAGGACTCAGACCCTTTCATCCCACATGTCACCTCAGAGGAACAAGCAGAGGCTGTGAGGAGCCCAGGTCTGCCACGTCTCCTGTCTACTAAGCAAACAGAGTGACAGTTGTCCTGGTTCATGCTATGTGTGAAACACTTCGATTGATCGATCTCGAAAATCCAAAACTAACACACGAAACCATCACAAAAACCTGAAATGCTTGAACTGAGGAACAGATGGGCAGCACACGACAAGGCACAGTACCATACCTCTTCCCACCACACTGGGACCACTGTGGAGGAGACCCTGTGGAAGGTGTCTGTGGTACAAGGGGTCCAGTGCACAGCTGCTTACCAAAAGGCTGGTGTTTTGAGCTCACCAGCCACCATTTGGGAGAAAGACAAGGCTGTCAAAGAAGATTTACAGCCTTGGACACCCTATGGGGCAGCTCTCCTCTGACTGTAGGGTCACTGTGCAGGTAGGTGTGTGCTGATCCCTAACCTAGGCTGACCTGATCCCTTGGATAAACCAGAAACAGTGAAGAGCAGTGAAGAGCAGAGCCTGTGCTGACCGAATAGCACATGCTGTCATCATCGCTCGTGCGCGCACAGAGCCTGACTCAGAGGCCACTCTGGAAGACCCAGCTGATCACGGCTCACCCCAGGGTGGGAAATGCCCTGAATGGTGTTAAGAATGACTTGTGGCCAGGTGAGTGTGCATACATGGCTGGAAACTGCTCTTGAGAGGTACAGAAGACAGGCACCCCCGCCCTGCCCCTCCCCCGAGACCTGAAAAGGACTTCATTTGAGTCACAAAATTGCTCCCCTCTGAAGAGGCCTCGGTGGCACTGTAAATTAAGCACCAGGCTGCTAAGAGAAAGGCCATCGGTTCAAATCCATGAGTCCTTCCTCGGGATATAGTTGAGGTTGTCTGCTCCAGTAAAGATTTCGTCTCAGAAACCCTGTACAGGGTAGCCATGAGTTGGAACTGACTTGATGGCAGATGGTTTGGTTGGGGTTAGTTACAGGGTAACTTTAAGACTTAATTCAAGGACATTGCCAAAGGAGCCTGCCCATCTCCAGTACTTGGATGTGTGTACCTGAGGAGGGGCTGGCAGAGTCAGACCTACAGCTTCCACCCTCCAGAGAAATTCCAATTTATTCGTGCACATAAAGTCAAATGCAAGCAACCAAGAAACAATCAAACAGAACAGGCGCTGACCCTAACCCAAGAGGAGTCTGGGGTCTGACAGAAACACACCAGGAAGCCCCTGCTGGGTTTCCTGGAGGCTGACGAGAGAAAATGTCTTCGATCTGGCCACTGTGAGGGGGACACTTGTTAGAAGTTGGTTGCCACAGTCTGGGCAGGCAGGAGAGCAGAAGATGGGATGCCTCAGTTCAAACATGTTCCCATCCACTGTGTTGCTCCCCCTGTCTGTGATACCACAAGGCCAGAGACTCAGCAGATTCCACCCACAGGAGGCAGGCAAGCAGGCCTGGATACAAGCTGAGAGCCATCCCCATGGCTGCTCTGGAAGTGCTGCTCACAAGGCCATCAACTGGACACAGCTAGTGGCCCCACCATATAGCAGGCTACTCAGGAAGGGAGTTGGGGGGAGAAGCTGAGTCTGCAGGTTGAGTGTGAGGTGATAAATGGAGCAAGGGATTCATCTCTGGAGCACAGGAATGGAGTCAAGGCCACCATCAGTGCACAGAGCTGAGAGGTGGGGACCACCAGTACACAGGGGGCAGTTAAGGCCTTGGATGTGGAGACTGTATGCAGGGGAGGGATGAATATGCACAGAATTCAAAATCTGCAAGAGGCTGAACTGAAAGATCCCACAGATAAGGGACTAGCGATCACGGCAAAGAGCTGCCAAGAAGGCAAGCAGAGTACAGAGGCAGTTGTGACAAAGGTCCTTCAGGCAGTAGGGCCAGTGTCAGAGGAACTGGACAGGCATCTAGATCAAACTCCCAGGTCTGCTGCCAAGTGAGCAGGATGGACTACGTGGTAGGGAGAGGAAGAGAAGAAAGCTGAGCGCAATGGGGACCAGACATTCCAGAGGCGTGGCTGTGAAGGGGAGCTCAGCACGCTCCCGACTCACTAGAAAACCCACTGGATGTTTCAATACCATTACCAGCAACTCTGAGGGCAAGAGCCAACACCAACACTTGTACAGGAGATATTCGCAGAGAATGGAATTGAAATATTTTTGTCTTCAGACTATTTCTGATTGTCTACGTATGTGGACTACTGCTTTGGCCATCTGAAAAAAGCCCACTCTTTTTGTTCTCGTGGGTCTTTAGTCCTTAGATTCTGGGCTGCGGGAGACTATGAACCCAAGAGACAGGTGATTCCTGAGACCCTCTGGTCAGGGCAGTAGGGAGGGCAGTGAGCACTGCAGCAGGCAGGGCTGGCATTCTGGGCTGCAGGTGTCTGGGTGTGTGGTGGCAGCACTGCACTGGCTGATCAGAAAAGAAATGCAAGGGATTGACCTGAGTCCATTTTATGATTTCAATGAGGTGACACAGAGCTGGGGATCCAGAGGTGTGATAGCCAGAGAGTCAAGACCAACTTAGAGACCACAACAAGACCACACCCCAGCCCACCACCAACAAAGATGAAAAGCCAGCTGGACCTCATGACTTGAGTATAGACTGACTACCAGAATAATGCTCGATGTTCCCCCTAAAGGAAGAGGACACACATAGCCCACAATGTCCACCCAATAGTCAAAAATGACTGGACCTGCAAAAAGGCAAGAAAAGGTGACCCATTTGCAGGATGAAATGAAACCGGCTCAGAGATGACGGAGGTGTTGGGGATGGGCGAGTGATGGCTTCAAACAGTTGTTAAACACATTTAGAGATTTAAGAAGAGATGAATGTGATGAGTAAACAGAAATAAACACTTTGAAAAAACAACATGGAAATTCTAGAATGAAAAAAATAACAGCACTAGAAAGACAATTTTATAGATGGAGCTGTGGTGACAATCATGCAACTCTGTAAATTTACTGGGGGGGAAAAAATCACTGTGCACTTAAATGGAGTGAAGCTGTTCGTTTGTTTAATAAATACACAATCAGAATTGTGAACCCCTTCAAATTTGGTGAAGCATCATAAATCCCACACTGGGATATGTTTAAAAAATGAAACAAAACCACACCTGGGTAAGTCCACGTTAAAATGCTAAGAAAATTATAACACAATAAGTAAAAATAATGTGTAAGTAGGAGAAAAAAAAGGCAATACAGGGAATAATAGTATCCCCAAACTTCTCATCGGAAGCAATGCTGGCCAGAGGATAGCAGAAAGACCTGCAAAATGTACCATGTGTCACACTGGGGCTCTACCTGTGGGGAAGGTACCTGCCAAACACCAAGATGGAAGGCAGGCATTTCCAGATAAGCACCAGCTGAGAGAACTTGCCAGCAGCAGACCCTCTGTTGGTAAGAACTGTCACAGAAAAACTTTTTCAAGTTGAAAGACAAAGGGCAACACAAGAAGAGATGGAGCTGTAGAGTGTTCTGGAAGGCAGCGGGAATGGTCCTTACCTAGTTAAGTAAGCTGCTGGTAAAGAAAACTTCAAAATAGTGTTGGGACGGAAGAAGGACCATCCACATGCATGGGGTCGCGGATCCCCAGAGTGACCAATGAATCACATGCATGGGGTCGCGGATCCCCAGAGTGACCAATGAATGCTTAATGTCATCTTCAACAGGAGCCCAGCAGGCTTTCCTCCTAGAAATGGGTAAGTTGGTCCTAATAGTGAAATGGAAATGCATGCATGAGACCCGAAGAGTCAAAATGGTGTTGAAAAAGGACAAAACTTCATGGCTCACACTATCTTAGCTAATACTTAATACAAATCAACAAGGATTTATTTCATGTTGCTTGGATTCACAAACAATGCTCATAGAAGCAGCAGTCAAGAAACGGAAGAAGATTTTGCACTGGGCAGATCTGCTGCACAAGACCTCTTTAAAGTGTTGAAAAGGATGTTACTTTGAGAACGAAGGTGTGCCTGACCCAAGCCATGGTACTTTCAATCACATCACATGCTTGTGAAAGTCGGGCACTGTATAAGAAAGATCAAAGAAGAATTGATGCATTTGAATGATAGTGCTAGTAAAGAAAGCGGAAAGTACCGTGGACCTCCAAAAGAACAAACAGGTCTGTCTTGGAAGAAGTACAGCAAGAGTGCTCCTTAGAGGCAAAGGTGCCACTTCATCTCACATATTTTGGACATGTTACTGGAGAGACCAGTCTCTGGAGAAGGGCATCATGCTTGGTAAAGTGGTGGAGCAGAGAAAAAGAGGAAGGCCTTGGACAAAATGGATAACACACCCGCTGCAACAACAAGCTCCAACATGAGTCGTGCGGATGGTGGCAGACGGTTGCACACTGGGAGGCTATGTGCTAAAACCGACTTGACGGCACGGAACAATAGCATAAGGCAGCAAACCAAAACCAACCCGCTGCTGCTGCCAAGTTAATTCTGACTGACAGTGACTCTCTTGGACAGAACAGAACTGCCACTGACCCAAGGCTGTCACTTTTATTGTTACAGAAGTAGACAGCCACATCTTTTCTCCCGTCGTGTAGCTGGTGGATTCGAACTGCTAACCTTTTAGTTAGCAGCGAAGCACTTTAAACACTATGTCAACCAGGGCTCCTTATTATTTCTAATAAAGCTACCAAAAACCCCCCAAAATCAAACTCACTGCCATTGAGTAGATGCTGACTCACAGTGGCTCTACAAGACAGGGTAGAAACTGCCTCTGTGGGTTTCCAAGACTGTGACTCTGTATGGGAGTAGAAAGCCCTTTTTCCTGAGGAGTGACTGGTGGTTTTGAACTGTTGATCTTGTAGTTAGAAGCCCAACTCATATCTACTACTCCACCAGTGCTCCCACAAAGGGCAAATGATGAGACAATGAGCAGAGGCAGCAAACTTCTGCAAAGTGCCCCTCAGTGTCTCTCATCCTGCATGGGATAGACCGTTTACAGCCCTGTAGATCATACAGAGCCATTCTTAGAAGCTGGGTTGGCTGGGGCCAACCCATGGACTAGTCTAGAAACAGACCCAATCATATCCAGTCCACACTATCCCTAGCTATTTATTTCCTATGAAATGAAACCACCACCCACACAGCCTCCACAAACAATGAGCACACAGCTTTACACGTGGTGGCTCCAAACTGGAAACTTCCCAAATACCCATCCCCAGAGGGTGGCAATGAGAAAAGCCATCCAACCAGACTGGTGAGTCTCAAGCACAGGGCTTGGGCAGGAGGGGGCTCTCAGCTTGAGTCCACTTATATGAAGTCTGAGAAGGGGCAAAAGAGATCTGAAGTCAAAGAAATCAGCAACTGTGGGAAGGGAGGAAAAGAGAAGGGATTGGGCAAACAGTGTACCTTGAGAGGGGCGTGGGGACAGGGACCTTTGACAAACGCCTTGAAGGGTAACACTGGATTTGTCCATTTCATGTTATGTAATTATAATTCAAAAATATTAAAAAGGAAAAAAATTTTAAGGAAAATACTTTTTAAAACACCGTAAGATACTTAGTGTCACCTTGAGGTGGTAGTGTAATGAGATTGACTGATGTTTCCTAGACACTCAAGCTTGTTACAGAAAATCACTGGTTACAAAGTTGCACAGAGGGCGGTGTCGCCAAAACAGGACTCCATCCTGAACGTAAATAAGATACATAATTACTCATAAAAAGATTGGCAGGGGGGAAAAAGACTGGCAGGGAAAACATCCAAGGAGCCCCATGGCTCAATGGGTAAAGCACTCCCATTTGGAGTGCTTCCAAGTTAACCCATTTGGCAGGGCAATCTGCTCTAGTGAAGATTGCCACTGGAAAGACAGACCCCAAGGGACAGTGCTACTCTGTCCTATAGGGCCGCTGTGAGTCCAAACTGACCCAGTGGATATTCACCAAGGAAAGACATCAAGAAATCTAACACTAAGCATGTGACAAGCAAATAGGCAATGCTTTCCTTGTCTATGCTTTCCTGTGTTCAAATTTTTGGTGCAATAAACACCAACTATTCTTAGCGTTAGGACAAAAGATAGGGCACTTAAAGAGTTACAGTCTTGGAAATCCACAGGCGAAGGTCTACTGTGTCCTATGAGTCGTACTGACTCGATGACAGTAAGTATTCTTACCACCAGAAAGCAATGCCCTCTACCAGCAGCACGAGAAGAGCTATCCCTTCAAGCTTACTGGTGGCTACTACTGAGTGTCACCTAGCTCACAAGTGCTTAGCCTGATGCTATGGACTTCACATACCCAACCCAGCCCAATTCCACTAAACAGACTATTAATTTACTACAGCTTTTTAATCCCCACAGCTCTCAAAGGTTGGTGGTATTATCATCATCTAAAAGAACAAAAACGAAGGCTTACAGAGATGAAGTATTTTCCCCATGGTTAGTCAGGAACAGAGGCTGGATTTGAACCCAAGTAGCTCCGTCCAAGGCCCAGGCTCTAGCCTCGGAGATAGCCTCTGTGCCAGCCTCTGAGCCACTGCAGAGCAGAAGAGACATGTGGAGCACCCCCTTGCTGATCATTCGCTATCCGGACACAGCCTCATTAATTAAAAAGTTTTAAAACTCAGGGATGAGTAGCAGATATTCAAACCACATATTCTAAATACCTTCCTTCCACTCAAGGTATAAGATTATGGAGTTGGTATAAAATGGTTTGATAGGGATGCCTTGTACCTATGCCCACAGCAGCTGCCACAAAAATCTCCAGGCTCACTGCCATCGAATCAATTCTGGTTCACATGTTCCCCATATTGCACTGTATCCATTCTGGGACAGGAGGGTTTTGTTCGGGGCTTTTAAGAAAGGCTAACAGGATTTGTGTAACGCGGATCAGAAGAGAAGAGAGGGATAGCATCAGACAGACGTACAGTCTTAGTTCTCTTACTATCGTGTACTAGGAACCCTGATGGAAAGTGTTGGGCTGCTAACCAAAAGGTCAGCGGTTAGAAACCACCATGGGCCTAAAGAGAGGAAAGACAGAGTTTTCTACTCCTGTAAAAAGTGACAGTATCATAAACTCACAGGTGCAGTTCTACCCTGTCCTACAGGGGAAGTAGGAATCTGCATCAACTTGGTGGAGAGTTTGGTTTTCATCAAGTACTGGAAATGGCCAATCAGCTTTCCAAAATAAAGTGGACTATGTATCCCTTGAATCACTAGTATGGCAGTACCCTGGTCTGATTGGCTCTGAAGTGACTGCTGACCATTAACTCACAGCATCAACACCCCTCACCACCATCCCCAAGCTGGTAAGAAATGCAGATCCCATGTCCTGCTGGTTCTGTTGGATGCTCATGTGTGAGGACTGTGCTTTCTGGTTCCTGCTCAAACGGATATACAGTCTTATTTGAAAAGGCAACTAACTCAGACACCGAGAAAGCAGAGAATTTACAAGAATTCTGGTGGAGCCTCTAAGTTACCATGCTACTGGCTTTCAAGGGCCCAACAAGTTTGCATCCTAAACCGCCTGGCAGGAGTCCAGGGAAAACTCCAACAAAGTAGGGTCCCTTTTCATATGCTCTCCTTGTAAGAAGGAATGACAATGGCTTCCTAGGGCACAAAAGCAGCTTTTCATCAACCTGAGATACTTGCTTGACAAGATTCGGGACCTCTTGGCCAAATACATCAACAGATCGCCCTCTTTCCACCAGCTCTGGGATTCCTTCCACCACCACCTGTGACCAGGAGAATACCCTCAGTGTAATGGGTCTCCCTTCCAAACTCACCCTTTTACATAGTGCGCTCCCCTTTCCAAATTTAGAGGATAAGCATTCAGGGCATTTCCAGCAGAAAACCAGAACATGCTATGAAATATGTTAATCTGATAGATTTTGCTCTGCTTAATGCGGTGCCACACCTTGTGGACATTACAGCCATGTGATGGGACATTACAGCTATGTGGTTGGAGTGGCTCGTTCCCTGTTGGAAACATTCCTTTAAGAGTCGCACAAAATTAGGTAGGAGAAAAGGGAACTAACATACACACTGAGAAAGGGAATGTACAATAATTCTGGAATAGCTCTAAGTTGCCAAGTTCTAAAATCTAGCTCTAAAGAGCAGTCTACTAAAATAATCAGCAATAAATGGACACAGGCAGCATGGTGAGCAATCAAGAGACCATGAATGGGCTGCCTGGAACCCAGACGTGGGTGCTGCTCATGGGAAGTTGTTTAATTTCTGCAGTTCCACTTCTTAAGCTGTAACACAGAAACAGCAGCAGTACCCACCTCATCACCTTGCTTTAAAAAAAAAAAAAGTTAAATATTTGAGTTCTTAAAATAGACCTAGCCTTTTCTTAAGAGTACAATGATCCAAGAGACCAAGTCTTTTGTTTGAATGAGACCAAGTCTTAAAAGATGTATTTGCCATCACAATAGTAAAAGAAGCTGTCAAGACCATTAGTCACCTCCACACACACACACACACACACACACACACACACACACACACACACACACACACACACACACAAAAACGTGCTAGGGCCTGGCAGTTGTGTGGTGCAGCCTCTTCACTCTTGAGGGAACAGACCTTTCAGCTCCACTCTTGAAACTGCCCTAGAGAACGGCTGTTCAGATAGCACAGCTATCAAGACCTAGCAGAAGCAGCACAGCACAGAACTGGGGATCAACCTCAAGATGGATCTGTGAGAAGCAAAAATGCCAATTGAAATGCCAGCAGATAAACCTCTGCAAGACATTAAACTTTTAATTTCATAATTACACAGACAGTTCAATGTGACATAAGGAAACCTACTGAGACAATGTGTCACATAAATAAAACAAGTGTGGGGGGAAGTGTGGGAGGCCAATTACCGTAGACATTGAAAAGGTATTTTAGATAATCCAACAACCAACAAATGAGGAGAGACCATCATTCCTCAACCTAAAAAAGAAGTACGTTTGTTGGCTACAAACCAAAGCTAACATCATGCTTAAAAATAAAAAAGCGGGATGCATCTTATTCAAGTCAGACATGAGGCAGGGATGCCCAAGAGCAAAAACACCAGTAGTAAGAAATACTGGCAGGGAGAAGACTCAATGGAAAACCCAAGAGACTCATCTGAAAGAGAATCAAAATAAATAAGAGAATTCTGTAAAGTCATCAGATCACCAAAATGACAAGGGTACTCCAACCTCTTCCCTTTAATAAAAACAGCAACCTAAGTTAAACAGATAAAGACTCATCGAACTTGCCCCCCAACAGTGACAAAATGTAATACATCCAGAAGCAAGAAAGGTACAGTGCTTTTATGAAGAAGGGGTGCTTGCTCTGCTCGAAATAAACAAAATTTCTACTACTACGATATGTGAAAATCAATTTGTCATAATCAAAATGACAAATCTCTTGGCTTTTGGCATTTGGAAAACAGTTCCAAGTTGATCTCAATTCATGACTTCCCCACCCTGGCCACGGACAACCACCTGAGGCAGCACAGAGCAGGTGAACACTCAGGCTATGCTCCCAGAGTCTCAGCTAATTGGTCTGCAGTAGGCCTCAAGAAACGTAAAACACGTTCACGGCCACTGAATTGATTCTTACTCACAGTGACCCAATAAGACAGAGTAGAACTGCCCCGTGGCTTTTCTGGGTTGTAAATCTTTATAGGAGCAGAAAGCCTCATCTTTCTCCCTTGAAGTGGCTGATGACTTTGAACTACTTAACCTGTGGTTAGAAGCCATGTGTTTGTTGTCCACTATGCCACCAGGGCTCCCTGTAGTGAGGGCTCAGGCCCCAGCTAATTCTGAGACACAGCCAAGGTAGAAAGTCACACACAGGAGAGAGTTATACAGAAAAAAGGCAAAGAAAACACTGGAATCCTGAGAAGGAATGGAGAGCAATTCATCCATCACACATATGAATGGGGCTTCCAAAAGTTGGCAGAAAAAAATTCCACGTTTAGTTCCATTTTCTCACTACCTGTTTGAAGCCCCCTTTGTTAAAAAAAAGGCAGATAAGAACTGGGGTGTGTGTGTACACACCAAAATAAGACGTAAACCCTGGATATATGAAAACTTAATTACATCTATACCAACAAGGGCTTGCCTCGTCAATGGGGAAAAACACAGATGGGCACTATCTATACCAGTGGCATGGGATCAACCACAAAAACCTGGACAAAGAGCTGGATCTGGCATAGATGTTGTGGGTTAAAAATATTAAGGGGGGGGGGCACCTAGATATATGTTGTAATTTTGAAATATGGAAAGCATCTGTAAATGTGACACAAAAGCTAAAAAGAAAAGAAAAAGTGGGGAGGGGTAGAAATGGTAAGAGTATTTCTATGAAAATGAAAAACATCTATTCGGTCAAATCACATTGCAAGCTACCTGGTCATATCCCTGGCACAACCAGATTTGGCAAATAAAAAAAGAGAGAACTTGGATGCATTCATTAAAAGGTTTGTATCTTTAATATATAAAGAATTCTCACAAACCAACAAGACAAAAATGAGAAGCAATTCCACAGAAAAGTGGACAAAGGCATAAGCTTATGAACTAAAAAAAGACCCAAAAGCCAACGAATTTATGAAAAGAGTCATAACAAAAGAAATCCTATGAATATAAGGAAGAAAGGGGGAGTGGGGGCATCGGGCACTAACCCACCCAAGGGGAGGGTATTGTTTATATCTCCACAGGGAAAGTGGGACCAGACTTCAATCCAGTGCTGCAAGGTGTGAATGCAACATCCCGGCGTGGAGTAGGGAACCAGTGGAGAGGTCTGGGAGGCTGACCCCAGCACCAAAAATTAAGTGGATTCCTGCCCCTCCCACGAGAAGAATTTGCTTCAAAGGATGACATTGATTCTGCAGCTCCGGGAGATGGACATATCTGATCAGAGCACACGAGAGCAGATGAAGGGGCAGGAGGAGAGAGTGGAACACAGCCTGGCCCACCAGGCCGTGAGGATGATGTTCCTGACTAGAG
Organism: Tenrec ecaudatus; assembly: GCF_050624435.1. Lineage (NCBI taxonomy): Eukaryota > Metazoa > Chordata > Mammalia > Afrosoricida > Tenrecidae > Tenrec > Tenrec ecaudatus. The sequence continues at coordinate 107,750,263 of NC_134541.1, read as the reverse complement.
CAGCTAGTCCACAGAGAGAACAACATGGCTGGCCCTACTATGAGACATGATGCCCCTCAGTGACCAAGGGTGGTACAGGGGACAGCACCAGAGACACAGTGTGCGAATTACACCTGACCTGATCCCACCACACCGAGGCAAAGTGTGGTGGAGAGCAGCGGAACAGCAAGGGAATGGAGTGGCAAGGTCCCCAGGAAATGCTGAAAGTGGACTTTGGGGCCAGGGCGTGGTGCCCCAACAGACTGGCTTGGAAAACGCTCCTAAGGGCCAGCAAACGATCCTTGAACTAACTACAAACTCTTCTTTCTTGATGTGTTTTGTTTTGTTCTTTGTCAGTGGTTTGTTGTTGTTTTGTTGTCTGGTTGTATACTGTTGCTTTGTTTTCCTCTGTCTTGTTTCCGTGCATGTTATTGTCTCCACAGGTCTGTCTAAATAAGACAGGCTGGATGAACTATCTGGAGGAAAAACAACGGGACCAACAGTTGCGGGGGGACTTGGGATAGGGGGACGTGGGGGGGGGTAAGGAAGTGGTTAACAAACACAGGGACAAGGGAACAACATGGGACCCAAAATGGTAGTGACGGAGGAGTGGCAGGCCTAGTAGGGAATGATCAAGGGTAAGGTTACATAAAGAAGAAGTATAGCTGTAACCCAGGTGGGGACGGAGCATGGTAGTGGGGCAGGAGGAAAGTCAAGGGAGATGAAGGAAAGAGTTAGGAGTCAAAGGGCATTTATAGAGGTCTAGGCCAAGACATGTACACGCAAATATATATATGAGGCTGGGGAAATAGATCTATGTGTCTATATTTATAGGTTTAGTATTAAGGTGGCGGAAGGACCTTGGGCCTCTACTCAAACACTCCCTCAATGCATGAATACTTTCTTTTATTAAATTGGAACTCTATGGTGCTCACCCTCCCGACACAACTGCTGAAGCCAAAGCGGGTGAACAAGTAAATGTGGTGAAGAAAGCTGATGGTGTCTGGTTATCAAAAGAGATAGTGTCTGGGGTCCTAAAGGCTTGAAGATAAACAAGCGGCCATCAAGCTCGGAAGCAACAAAGCCCACATGGAAGAACACACCAGCCTGTGTGATCACATGGTCCCGAAGGGATCAGTTATCAGGCATCAAAGAACAAAAAAAATCATATCATTGGCAGCACACCTCCATGATACGATCGCTGAAGACAAACGGGTGCATAAGCAAATGTGGCGAAGAAAGCTGATGGTGCCCGGCTATCAAAAGAGATAGTGTCTGGTATGGATGTGCTTTATACAATTGATGTATGTATATGTATGGACTGTGATAAGAGTTGTATGAGCCCCTAAAAAATTGTTAAAATAAAAAAAATAATAAAAAGAAAAAAAAAACCAAGCTCTAAAAAAAAAAAAAAAAAGAGAGATAGTGTCTGGGGTCTTAAAGACTTAAAGGTGAACAAGCGGCCATCTAGCTTAGAAGCAACAAAGCCCACATGGAAGCACACCAGCAGGTGCGATCACGAGGTGCCAAAGGGACCAGGTATAAGACATCATGCAATATATATACACACACACACACACACACCATAGTGAATGAAGGGGGAAGGGCAGAGTGGAGACCCAAGACCCATTTGTCAGCCACTGGAGATCCCCTCATAGAGGGGTTTAGGAGAGGAGATGGGTCAGTCAGGGTGCGAGGTAGTACCGATGAACACAGCTTTCCCCCAGATCCTGGATGCTTCCTCCCCCCAACTACCATGATCCGAATTCTACCTTGCAGGGCTGGATAGGGCAGAGGTTGTACACTGGTGCAGATAGGAGCTGGAGGCACAGGGAATCCAGGGTGGATGATACCTTCAGGACCAGGGGTGTGAGGGGCGATACTGGGAGAGTAGAGGGTGAGTGGGTTGGAAAGGGGGAACCGATTACAAGGATCCACATGTGACCTCCTCCCTGGGAGACGGATGGCAGAGAAGGGGGGGGAGACTCCAGATAGGGCAAGATATGACAAAATAACAATCTATAAATTATCAAGGGCTCATGAGGGAGGGGGAAGCGGGGAGGGAGGGGAAAAAATAGGACCTGATGCAAAGGGCTTAAGTGGAAAGCAAATGCTTTGAAAATGATTAGGGCAAAGAATGTACAGATATGTTTTATACAATTGATGTATATATATGTATGGATGGTAATAAGATTTGTATGAGCCCCTATTAAAAAAAAGGAAAAAAAAAAAGAAACCCTAATAGAACAAAGAGAATTTTTAGGTACCGAAATAGCAAATAATAAAAAAAATGACCATAGCCAGTGTGATCTGGGAGTGAATGAATAGGAATTCTTTCACTGTTAGCGAGGGTTTAATCTGCACACTAATTCTGGAGTGTATTTGGCATTATCTGTGCTTATTCAAAATGTCAATATTCTTTCATTTGGAAATTCACAGCCAAGAGTTTATTCAGCGGCTATGTTCAATCCATTACACAAAGGTGCGTGTACAGGCATGTTCACTGCCAAACTGTTGCCATCCTCAAACACTTGAAACCACCTAAATGTTCAGCCAATAGGTCTTAGTCTTTTTTTTTAATCATGTTATTGGGGGCTCTTATAACTCTTATCACAATCCATACATGCATCCATTGTGTCAAACACATTTGTACAATTGTTGCCATCATCATTTTCAAAACATTTTCTTTCTACTTGAGCCGTTAGTATCAGCTCATTCTCCACCCCACCCCCATGATCCCTTGATAATTTATCAATTATTTTTTTTCATGTCTTACACCAACCATTGTCTCCCTTCACTCACTTTTCTGTTGTCCATGCATCTGGAGGAGGGGGGAGTTACATGTCGATCAATGTGATGGGTTCACTTTTCTCCTCAAATCTTCCCCTTACCCTCCTGGTATCGCAACTTTCATAAATGATCCGGAGGGGTTTATCTGTCCTGGATTCCGTGTTGCGAGCTCTTGTCTGTACCAGTGTACATGCTCTGATCTAGCTGGATTTCTAAGGTAGAACTGGGGTCATGATAGTGGGGGTGGGGAGGAAGCATTAAAGAACTAGAGGAAAGCTGTGTTTCCTTGGTGCTATACTACACCCTGACTGGTTCACCTCTTCCTTGTGTCCCTTCTGTAAGGGGATGTCCAATTGTCTACAGATGGGCTTTGGGTCTCCACTCCACCTTCTCTCATTCACATTGATGATTTTTGTTTTGGGTCTTTGATGCCTGATCCCTTCGACACCTCATAATCACACAGGTTGCTGTGTTTCTTCCAGGGGGGCTTTGTTGCTTCTCAGTAACTTGTTTATCTTCAAGCCTTTAAGACCCCAGACACTATATCTTTTGATAGCTGGGCACCAACAACTTTCTTCACCACACTTGCTTATGCACCCATTTTCTCTTCAGCGATTATGTCAGGGAAGGTGAGCATCACAGAATGCCGGGTTACTAGAAAGTGTTCTTGTGTTGAGGGAGTACTTGAGTGGAGGCCCAATGTCTGTCTGTTGCTTTACTCCTTAATAAATATATGTACATAGATCTATTTCTCTATCATTATACATAAATGTATTTACATATGCACATGCCTATATTTAGACCTCTATAAATGTTCCTTGCCTCCTAGTTATTTCCTCTATTTCCTTTTACTTTTCTCTTGTTTTACTATCATGTTCAGCCTTCATTTGGGTTTCGGTAATACCTCTTGGCAACATTGCCCTTCATCAAGCCCCACCAGGCATTCTATGCCCCGCTGGCCATCAATTTTAGATCACTTGTTCTCTTCTCCCTGGGTTTGTTGGCAACCCCCTTCTTTTCCCCTGCCTCCCCCTCCTCCCATGTCCTCCTGGAACCATCAGTCCTGATATCTTCTTCAGATTGTTTATCCCACCTGTGGTAGTTACACAATCTTGTCAGTTTGAGGCTTAAGAGTGAAGGGGTGGAGTTTAGCCTGTCAATCAATTCACAGCTTGATGACCTCATTGAAGGAGACAACTTATTGGAGACAGCACAACTGCTTACTCCCTGTGAGACATTTTTGTTAAGAAGACACACGTAGCTATGTGAGATCCCTGGAGCTGAAGGAGTCACGTGGAGACCCCTGTCAGCGCTGAGATACTTACACCGCCACTGCCTCCACAAAACTTTCCACTCACTGCTTTCTGTGTTATTGCATGTGTTGTGTGAGTGTGAAGAAAAATTTATAGATTGGTATCAGACATATGGGTTATTATCAGACTTATGGACTTAATCTGGACTGGGCTGGGATGTTTTCTCAATATTCAATTGCTCATGAATATAAAACTCTTTCTTATACACATGTGTCTATGACTTTGTTTCTCTAGTCTACCCAGACTAACACACCATCTATCTTATGTAGATAAGACATGTGACAAAAATGAGCACAAAAACAAGAGAAAGCAAAACAACAAAAGAAAAAAACAAAACAGCAATAACAACATCAAAAAACACCAACAGCAAAAAAAGAACAACCTATAAATAGTTCTAGGTCTGTCTGTTGACCTTTAGGAGTGTTTTCGGATCCAATGTGATAAGTTGCCATGCCCTGCCCCCAAAGTCTATTTTTTGGTATTCCTCAAGGACTTTGTTGCTTTGCTCCCCTCGCTGTTCTGTTGCACACCCTTAGTATTTTGCCCTGGTGTGGTGGGGTCAGCATGGGCACAATTCTCACATAGTCTTGTGTTGTCCCCATAGTACTATGGGTCAGTGAGAGCTATCATGTCTTCTGGTGGGCCTGCTCTATGGTCCTCTCTGCATTGGTTTCTCCAAGCAGGAATATTGTCCTCGGGGCTGCGTGGGCTAGGAAGTGTTCCACTCTCTCTCCTTCCCTCTTCATTTGCCCTTGATCAGAAGTGCCCCTCGCCCTGAGTAGTTTCCGCGATGTCCTCTGAAGTTAGGCCTTAATCTTATAACTCAAGAGATACCCAAGCCAGGAAAATCTACAGAAGAATTGGAAGCACTGATACTTTTGAATTATGGTGTGGGTAAAGAATACAGCACATAGCAACTGTCTGAAGAAATACTAAATCAAACTCCTTAAGACTCGAGGATAGGGAACCATCTTCAGGAGGAACAGACACTGGGAAAGGACCTCATGCTTGATAAAGCAAAAGTTTAGTTAAAAAGAAGAAGTCCCCCAGAGATGACCTGACATGGAAGCTGCAACAATGGGCTCAATCATAACAATGACTATGAGGGTGGCACAGGAGTGGGTTCCAAACCAACAGCACAGGACACAACACTGTGCTCCTGTGAATGGTTGAGAACTCCATGGAACATGGAACCATTTCCAACTTACACTGAGTGTGTTTACATACATATCCCTCTCTCACACGCCCATCCTCCCCACTCATAGATGGGTAAGCACTAGAGGAGAGGCAGTATGTGCACCCCCCTCTGTGCACAGACCCTTTCTGGCAGAATGGCTAAGTAGCAGGAGAGGGCACTTGGGAGAATAAAAAGCCAAAAATTCAAAGTGATCAATTTTCCAGTTCTTGCCCTTTGTGCTGCTTGTTTGGTGTTAATTTGCATGCACAATAACATTTGAGACACAAACCCAACATATAGGTCTTTGACCAAGTCGCTTTGCTTTTCAGAATCTAGCCCATAATGCTGTGGGCATGCCTATACAAAGATATCTAGTTGTTGCTATCCACTGTACTGGTGAAAAAGCTGACATAATCTCCTGTCAATTTGTGAAGAGGTGGAGTCTAACCTGTCAATCCGGTCATAACCAATGAGGCCTCTACGTGGGCATGGCCTGCTCCCTGAGGATTCTGGGAACCCCTATCTTCTTCCCTGGAAGTAGGGCACACACTCTCTCTGGTTCTTCTTCCTGCTGGCAAGACACATGAGGCTATGCTGATGGAACCAGAGCCCTGGAACTGGAGAAACCACGTGGAGATCCATGGCGCTGAGATGCTTCCACCACCACTGGATCCACAAGACTTTTCACCCAATGGCCTCTGAGCTTCCTGCATTCAGCGTCATTGCATGTATTATGTGGGTTTGAACAGGAATTTAGACGGGTATCGGGCATATGGGCTAATATCGGACTTGATCTGGACTGGGATGTTTTCTCAATATGCAATTGTTCTTTTATATAAAGCTCTTTCTCACACACAAGTGACTCTGAATTTGTTTCTCTAGTCAACCCAGATTAACACACAGACACAATCCAAAGATTCACCACAGGGGTGGGGGTGGGGGTTGTGTGTGTGTCCAAGCAGGCGATAACGCAATACTTTGCTCTTCATCGAAAATAGCGACGAAATCTGTGGGCACTGAGGTGGGACAGCACCTAAGACGGCATCCTGTTCATGACATGAATGAGCAAAGTGTGTGTGTGTCCTTTTGGTTCTATTTTGTATTTTAAATATATGAAATAAATACTTAAATAAACCTATATATTAGTTGCCTAGTGGTTACACGTTCGGCTGCTGATCAGAAGGTTATCGGTTCAAAACTACAAGCTGCCCCATGGGAGAAAAATGAGGTTTTCTGCTCTCATAAAGAGTTACAATCACAGAAACCCACAGGGGTGCAGTTCTACCCCATCCCGTAGGGTCGCTGTGAGTCAGAATCAACTGCAAGACAGTGAGTGAGTTTGTCTGAATTTGGGTAGAGAGGCAGCTGTCAGGAGCACTGTTCTTTTTAAAAACTTTTTTATAGGGAATCTGGCCTGAGGAATCAATTTTTAAATGTTTTATTTGGGTGAAAATAAAAGATAGAGTGTTTCTACAATTTCTCCACGTACAGTTCAGGGGCATGGATCTCCTTCAGGCCAGGCCACTTGAGTGCTAGGGGGATCCACTTGGAAAAGGACAGCAAGGGCAGCACAGCGGTCAGCCACACTTCTCTGGGCAGAGGTAGCTTTTTAAGAGGCTCCTTTCCCCAGATGTCTGTGAAGATCTTAGTTGCTGGCCCTACAGTTAGAGTGCAGCAGAAGGAACAGCTAAACTGCCTCTTGGTCTTTCCGGGCCTGTCCATCACAATTTGTCTTGTGTCCCACCCAAAGGGCACGTGAGTCCATCCTTCAAGAAGTCCAGTCCATTTGCCCATAAGGGGCGCCTACAGATGATGGAGCTGACTGAGCGCCACCACAGCATTGGAACCATGCTGTTCTCCACGTGTTCCTGTTGCACAATGAAGTCCGACGACGGCAGGGCTACCCCGGACCGAGGATGCAACCGACGAGCCCAAGAGCACACATGCCATGCCCCAAGACAAAAAGCACAACCACCGTACCGCCACATACTCCAACAAAGTGTGAGGTCCCTACAAATCGGTAGATCCTCAAGAGATATATCAACTGATTAAAATATGGATTAAGAATTTGAGTAAACATCTGTAAAAAATCATGACCTAAGAGATGACTAGAAATTTGAAGATTGGCAGCTCTCCAAGAAGCTACTGAAACCGTCTCTGCCCTTTGCACTTCCTCCAAGTGCACCGGGGACTTACACCCTCAAGTCCATTCTGACTCTCACAACCTCAGACAAGGTTTCCAAGGTGGCCCATCTTTACTGAAGCAGACAGCCTAGAGTCAGCAGTCCAGTCCTCATCGACAGCACCTCCAGGACTCTCAGATATAATCTCTATTTTAAAATATCTCTGACTGGTCTGCATTAATTTCGAACAGCCCTGTATTTTCTGAAGATCACTCTACTCACACAAATAACCAGGAACACACTTACAACGTGTAGAGCCCACAAAAGCAAACCTTGGGAGATGGCTGTCAGGTTTGCAAAACAAGAAGCTACACAGTGCGTATACATTGTCTGTGTACAAGGAAGGGCGCTTCAGAGGGTCCTAAGACTAAAAAGCCTGCACAGCTGCCTCTCTACCCAAATTCAGACAAACTCACCTAAACGTCACCTACCCACAGGAACCACCTACCTAGTAGCTAACCCTTCTCAAGCCAACCCAGGGAGACAAGTGCACACAGGCAATCTCAAAAGCCAGGTACAACTGAAGTATCAAAAGAAGCTAGAGGCAAATGGGAGGTGATGTGAATACTTGGAATTGGTCCACTTTACTGAGTTAAAAAAAATCTCTCTCCTTACCTGAATCAGCCCTGGGGTTTGCACCAGCCTTGGGGGGAGACTATACTCCCCAATTCTTCCCTGCCCTCTTTTGGGACCTGGTTGGTCTTTTTCTTTGGAATGTGCTGTGGCAAAGCTGCCAGGAGGGGTGTGCCAGTTGCTGCAGTTCTGAAGCCCTGTCACAGGGACCATCCGGCCTCCTGGCCAGCTAGCTCATCCTCACTTGCCAGCTCTCACCTCCTGCTTGTCCTCAGCCTTGACTCTCCCCCAAAGGCTAGCCCTCCACTCAACACACTAGCTGTTAGGCTCTCACACAGGCCTCACACCCACCAGTAGGTGCCATAAACCCCAGCAGAGGGCCTGTGAATCCCCAGGGAATGCTGATGCTGCTGGCCTGGCAACCCCACATGGAGAACCACTGCTGGAGGGTTTTCTCCAGACCCAACGACCGGACTCTGCAAATGGGCCTGGGCTGAACAGGGATGCTCCGTGCAGCTTCTTCCTAGAGAGAAAGCGCTGGGTGACTATCAAAGGAAGGGAACATACAACTAGGAGCCACAGGAGGACAAATGGCAACCTCGCTCAGCTCCTACCCAGAGGCTGGAGGCTCAAGTCCACCCAGAGACACCTCAAAAGAAAGGGCTGACAATCTACTTCCCCAGGATGAGCCATGGGAACCCCATGAAGCAGAGCTCAACTCTTAACACATGAGTCAAGTGGCCAGGAAAACATTGATGAGGCCTTCATTGGTGGGACAGGGCTGAGTCTTCACCCCCTTTTCCCACTTTGCTAATGCTATGAGTGGCTGATGCCCAAGAGGAGTGTGTGCCTGTGCCCCCCCACTTCACCCAAAGAGAAAATGAACCCCCATGCCTTCCAAAGCACAGGCTGCAGCCACATTTCCCTGGTGGCTTCTCTGAGAGGCCTCATTCTAAGGACATAGGGCAGAGAGGCTCTGGGTGACAGGCCTATCCCTTCCAAGGTGGGGCACATAGAGAGCCCACCAGGAGAGGTAGGAACAGCCCTGTGGTCCTTGTCATCATGTGCGACAGCCAAGCTGTAAAGGAAGCACTCGGCGCTGAGCCACTCACCTTGGTCATGCCTCCGGCCTGCGCTGTACTCAGTCCTGCGTGGCTGGCCATCTGGGGGGACACCTGTGTTAGCGTCTCAGCCAGCACACTGCCAGAGGCCCCCTGCATAGCTGGGGCAGGGTAGGGCATCCCAGCACCTCGTCCTCTGCCCGCAGCCCCGAGGGAACCATTCATGACTTGCGCCTGCCCTGGCTGGGCAGAGCTCATGAGGCCGTGGCCTGAGTTGGTGGTGAGGAGGCCCTGGTGGGCCTGGTTGAAGTTCGCGTTCATGCAGATGCCAGGCCCAGCTTGCGCCGTGGCAGGGCTGCTAGTCACCAGTCCCACTTGCTTTTGTGCTTGCGGGTTCAGTGCTTGGGAGGCAGGGGGGTTGGGCCCAGAGCTGCTGGCCACCTGTTTGGGCAGGCTGGAGGCTGAGGAGTCTCCCTGGGTGAGAGGGCTCTTGCCCATGGCGCTCAGGCTGGCCATGCTCGCGCTGCTAGGCGGCCCCTGGGCCTGGCCCCCAAGGCCCTGCTGCACAGGACTGCTGGAGCTCACACTTCCGATCCCCGGGGGAAGGCTGGAGCCGCTGCCTCCACGCAGGAGCTCTGACAGTTGTTTGTGTTTGGAAGCAGCATCTGGAACAAGGCTCCCACTGTTTAAAAGGCCTAATTCTCCTCCGTTGGGGATCAGTTCATCAGGAAGATCATTTTCCAAGTCAAACAATGATCCAAAATCTAGAAATTAAACAGAAATGAAAATGAGACAAAAAGTTGCAACAGCCCCCTCTCCCCTACCCCCAATGGCACATTAGCGTTCTCAGAAGCCTCAGGGCCACCTCAGGAGTACCCTCAAGACAGGGCAGGCGTCCAGATGAGAAAAGAAAGCAACAAAACAGTTTTCAAATTCTAAGAGAAAAAGAATTCAGTGGAGCCAAGGAAGACAGCCCTCACTCCCCCACTGCCATGGAGTCGATGCTGACTTAGAGCCGACACTACATGACAGGGTAGAAATGCCCTGTGGATTTCCGAGACTGTCACTCTTTATGGAAACAGAACCCCTTCTCGTTCTCCCACAGAGAGACTTATGGTTTCAAACTGTTGATCTTGCAGTTAGCAGTCCCTCACACAGCCCACTACACCACTCGGGTTCCTAGGGCAAGCCCTGTGGCCTCTGAAACCACCACTGAACTGTGCTGGGTGGTCAAGTACAACGACACAAGCAGAAGGGAAACAAAGATAGCGACACAGTCCCAAACTCCCAGGATTCTATAACTTTCCGAGCTTTGGGGAAAGAATGTGGATTTAAAACCAGCCCAAGCTGGCTGGTCAGATGGGGTCTGGCAGAACCCCAGGACGGTGGACCTTAGTAACCCTGTAGCTCTGGAACTGAACTACTCAACCCCACGGCACAATAGACAGGCCTACAAAGGGAAAAGTACACTAGTGGGGTATGTATGCCTTGGAACAATCGATCATTTGAGATCAAGGGGCAGCATTTGCCCAAGAACACAGTTCAGCAAGTGGGGAAAGGGGGACTGAGGTGGGGAACACAGGGGAAGGTGGAGGGACTGCCTGGAATGAGTGAGCAGAGGCCAAATGGGCGTGAACTGTTGAATGGAAAACTGATGATCCACTCAGCAAACCACCCAATTCACAATGAAAAGTTATTATTTTTTAAATAAAAAGGAATTGACATGAATGAAAAGAATTGGGTATCTGGTTCAATGAAAAGTAGTTTGGGAAAATTGAAGTAAAGCCTGAGTGTAATTGATTACATATTTAAACATTAAGTTAACAAGAATACTACTGGTCTTAACATAAAACAAGATCAGTGATTTCTCAAGGTGCTGAAGTTGCAAGGACAACTTTTAACAAGATGTAAACCAGTCTAAGAGGTTTTACAAAGAGGGTGAGCAGGGAGAAGCACTCCGTCTGGGGATCAAAGGGCAGCCGGTGGGAGCAGATGGTCGGTCATCACAGTAAAAGGGAAAATAGTGACCAAGCAAATCCCCTCTACCCCTTTGTGAAGCCTCCCCTCAATGGGGCATCCCTTCAGAGAGGTGTCCCTCTGTCACTTCTACACTCTCACCTCCTAGTACTCCCTCATACTCCACCAACCAAATCACCCACTGCCCACGGCTTGATTCTGACACAGGGCAGGGTAGACTTGTGGGTCTCCCAGGCTGTGAATCTTCCTAAGAGCAGCAAGCCTCATCTTTCCCTTAGGAGCTGCTCGGTGGGTTCTAGCTGCAGACCTGCGGTTAGCTGCCCAATGTGTAGCCCACTAAGTCACCAGGATTTCTTCTATGTGTGCCAACGACCCAAAAAACAAACATACCCAGTGCTGCCAAGTCCCACAAGGCAAAGTAGAAGTGCCTCAAGAGGTTTCTGAGGCTTTGATTTTACTGCAGCAGATGGTCTCATCTTTCTCCCCAAAAGCAGCTGGTGGCTTCGAACCGCAGACCTTTGGCTAGCAGCCCACTGTGCCACCTGGGCTCCTTCCCAGTAATGAGAAGCCTTAATAAATTGCCCAGCAACATTACAAAATATTACACATCTACTGAGATAATAGACAACAAGCCATGTAGAGATGCGGAGAAGACGTAAAAAAGCAGACAAATTAAAACACATGTGCAAAATGGCCCAGAGAATAAAATCAGAACTAATTAAAAACACAGTTCACATACCAAAACCCAAGTGGAATAAAACTCAACATCCTGGAGAGAGACCAGGCTGACTGATGGGAGAAAAGGCGGTGGACCCAGAGACTGTGACTTTCAGTCGCCCTTCAGGTCTGGAACTGATTTCCCCCCTGGGACTCAAATTTTGGCCAACAATAGACAAGTCAGTCTTGACAACAGCAACACCAGAGAGGGAGGCCCACCTTCCAACAATCAGGAGAGATCACAGGGACTGCACTGACTCAACGACAAAGTTCAGGGGGTGAGGAGAGGAGGAGGAATCAAACAGGGAAACACAGGGAGGAAGTGGGATAAATGATGTCACATTGTGGAAATTCCAATCAATGGGATGAAACAAATTATTTATGGTTGGTCGAAGGAAGACTGAAATGCTCTAAAAATCTGCACCGTTAACAAAATAATAGTAGTAGTAGTGGTAATAATAATAAATTATTACATCCTAGAGGAGGAAGATTAAAACAATACAGCTAGATAAAGTAAAAAAAAAAGAAACCAAAAACCCAACCCCACTGCTGTGGATTCACATGGGACTCAGAGATGGCACAGAACACAGAAGTGTCTCCGCAAGACTTTTCTTAGGGATGTACATCTTTTCACAGACAGACTGCCTTACCCTTCTCCCATGGAACAAAAGATGGGGTTGAACTGCGAACCTCAGAAGTGTCTCCGCAAGACTTTTCTTAGGGATGTACATCTTTTCACAGACAGACTGCCTTACCCTTCTCCCATGGAACAAAAGATGGGGTTGAACTGCGAACCTCTCAGCCAGCAAGTAGTCCAATCCTTCACACAATGGTGGCACCACAGCTCCTTTCATGCCTCCTCTCTTGTCAAGGACCACCTGAGCGCCACCCTCCAGATGGGGCACACTGGCTAAGCCTTTGGGGTTTGAGGTAGAGGCCTCCAACTCAGCTTCCTTTCAGGTGTTAGAGAGCCCTAGATTAGGGACACCCACAGAGCTAAGCTCAGACCTATCCCACCCTGGAGCCTCACTCTTTTCCGGCTTCTTTTTCTGAGATAGCCCTCATTCTCCAAGTTCGCCACTTTGACTGGAGTTCAGCATAACTTGCCATGGGAAGCATCCTGCCCAAGGGAGACATACCCTCCCAGCCTCTCAGTGCAGCACTTAGCACACAGCCCCTACTCCCCTCCCTCTCACCTGCCTCCCACCCTGATATGCAGCTGATACCTCCTACACCCATCTCTGCCACTCCTCTCTCTCTCTCTCTGTGTGTTTGTGTGTGTGTGTCTAGAAAACCCACCGGCAACCTCCAACCCAACCAAGTGACAGTCTTGAATAGCTACAGGGACGTCTGAGGCCACCCCTGCTCAACTGAGCCCCCAAAGTTCTCTGTCACCTGGAACCCACAGGCTCTGCCAGAGCCAAGATAGTGCTGGCCATGTGCCCCTAGCCACACACCCATACCCACTCAGTTTTTGAGACTTCGGTTGCAGACCATCTCATCCTGTGCACACACACACCCCCCCAGCACTTTAGTACATCCTTCCTGAGAGCACTCTTTATGTGATCACAGAGTGGTCCACCAGGTTCAGGAAACGGAACACAAGACTCAAGCTCCCTGATAATTACCACCCCACTCCTGCGCCAAGCAAGAGCCCATTCAGGGTTCCAGCACAGTAAGCTGCTGGGCCTGCTCCAGCGTATCCTTCAGGCCTTGCCTGCCCACCTTGACTGACAGCTGTGAAGTGTCAGACACTGTCCATGAAAAGCCCACCCTCCAAAAGGACAGGACATTCTGAGGGTCTGGCACCCCACCTCAATCTCCAGATCATGTGCAAACAACAGGGACACAGATCAGATATTCTCACACCCTAACACCAGTATGGGCTGCCCTCCTGGCATTCCCCGCTGGCACAAACTCGCTCAGAGCATTCAAGTACCAGGAGCCCTGCGGACATGATGGTTGAAGGGCTGGGCTGTGACCCAGAAGGTTGGGTGTTCAGGCCCACCAGCTTCTACTCAGGAAATGAGCACGGCAGTGGTTTTTGGTTTCTGCGTCTTTGTGCAGAAAAAGCAAACTACTGTATATAAATAAATCAAGTTTTTCAGCACATTTTTAATGCAGTTTCTGTGGTAAAATTAGGTGCCTCAGCTGATATTTGGGTCAGCTTATACTCGAGTATATACGGTATGTCTAACCCAGAGGGCGGCCTGTGGTGACAGAAAACAGCTTCCGTGCTTGGGTGCCTGGGTACCGTATGCCTGAGCACCATATGGCTCCCCACTATGATATAGAGTGGTTCTTGCAGGCCAGCACCCCGCACAGAGAAGCACAGGGAGCCCGGTGGCCAGTGCCAACTTCAGCGCCAAGCACTTGGAGGCGGCAATGCTGGAGGCTGGAGATCACTCCACCTGCACACCTGCATCATGCAGCACGGGGACCATGACACACATGTGAGCACCTCACTATGAAAAGGACAACTTTTCACTCCAAAGTGATTATAATTCTAAAATGTCACCTGCTGTCTGGCCACTCTCATGGTTTCTCGTTCTCATCCGGATTTGCACAGCCCACCCTCTGCCGCCATGTCCCACTCACTGTGGCTGTTTAACTGCGGCTACACTGTGTCCGTGTGTTCCCACCTGAGGCAGTCCCTAGGCAGGAGGATGGGGGAAAGAGAAGGCTGACTAGTTCCCAATGACACCCACCCCATCCTGGCAAGCAAGCAAACCAGACATGAACTATGCGCACCCCTACATAGAGGGCATGGCACTCCCCAGAGGTGAGCTGCCCGGATGGGGCTGGCAGAAGGCACCTGCAGACCCACAGCCCAGCCTCCCTTCACCAGCGCCTGTCATCACTGCTCCCACCAGCAAGTCCAGAAACCCCACCAGGGGAAGTGGAGGCAGGACATTGCAATAGCGCATCCACGCTTTCTCCACATCAAAGTGTCCCAACACCCTCGGGGTTGAGCAATGGCAACCTGAGTCACTAGCTGTGTCCAATCCCAGGGTGTCCCTCCAAGCTGAGGTCCCTCCTGGGCACACTTGCCATTCTGTCCGACCCAAAGCAGCAAGCAGTCAGTCACGTGTGTGTGGGTGTGCACGCACGCACATGCGCGCACACACAAGGTGGGTACCAAGGCTAAGCCGCTGCAGCTAGCCCCCCTTCCCTGCCCTGTGCTCTAGAGAGGAGACATCCCCATCTCCTGTGGCTCCCACTGTCCCACATCCAGGCTAGGGACAGGGACCTTTTCTGTTTTGGGACCTCCTGGCAACCAATGCTGAGTTTCTCTGAGAGAAAAGAAGGTGATCTTGAGGGAGGGAGCCCGCAGACACTGGCCGACCCAGGACACTGGGGGAAGTAGCCAGTACCCTAACCAAGCCACAGAGGCAGCAGGCTCCCAGGACTCTCCAGTCAGCATACATCAACCAGGGTGTCAACTCTGCCTGAGCTCAGTCTCAACCGCACCTGCTAAACCAGTAACATTCCAAAGCCATCATTCCTCCTCAGGTTTTCAACAGTTTCCTCGTTGTGTCAGAACACTGCTTCCCCCCAATAGAAATGTATGTGGTGCCCCAAATGCTGGTTTTCCAAATGCCTCTGTATTGATGGAATTGGTTTTTTCCTGTCAAAACACACACAAACTGCTTTATCATTTATTGGCATGCAAGCACTTATGTGCAATCAGCATAACAAGGGCACTTTAGGCTACCCCTCTGCCTTTCATGTACCTGCTGCCCACCTTCCACCCTGCACCCAGCATGCACAAAGCCCTAGGTAAGGCTCCTGGGCTGAAGAAATCGCAGAGAACTGCCCCTCGAAGTGATATAAGTAGCAACTCTCCCAGTTAC
Organism: Tenrec ecaudatus; assembly: GCF_050624435.1. Lineage (NCBI taxonomy): Eukaryota > Metazoa > Chordata > Mammalia > Afrosoricida > Tenrecidae > Tenrec > Tenrec ecaudatus. The sequence goes on along the minus strand of NC_134541.1, from coordinate 107,734,639 downwards.
TTGTCTGGTCAAACATACAAAGTATTACTCCTTCCCTTTCTTAAAACAGAAACAAGGAGAACAACACTCAGTAACAAGTCTCTGGAAATGTTACATTGTCCTCAGCCTCTTTTTCTTACCCGCTTTATCCTGCTGCCTTTCATTTTCTTCCACTTAAAGGACCATGCTAAGGGAACAGGACACTGTACCCATGTGTCAAAGACCTTAAACAAGACTAAGGCTTGGACCCGGCTGTGCTGTTGGCTCAGAGTTCTGGAATTCCAAGGCCAGAACCCCCCTCCCCATGGTGGGCAGTTTCTCTTTCCTACCCATTTGCTGCTGTTAGTGCTTCTGCCAGATGTTTTCATATTTCTTTAGATTTCTGTATGGCATTACTGGACCATCATGCTGATGACTCCAATGCTTCTTCTAAGTCTTTCTTTTTTTAAAAAGTCATTTTATTGGAGGCACATACCACTCTTATTAAAATCCATACATATATCCATTGTGTCAAGCACATTTGTGCATTTGTTGCCATCATCAATTCTTTTTTAAAAAATCATTTTATTAGGGGCTCATACGAGTCTCCTAAGTTTTTCAAGAGATAACTTCCACCCACTGCCACTGGTTCCATTCTGACTCATCAGGATCCTACATATATAGGGTTACTGAGACTATATGAAGTAGCCCTGGTGGTATATTGGTTATGTGCATTGGGTTGTGATCTACGTGGTCAGCAGTTCAAAACCACCAGCAGTTCTATAGGAGAAAGACTGGGCTTTCTACTCCTGTAAACAGTTTACATCTCAGAAACCCACAGGAGGTCACCATGAGTCAGTAATGACTTGATGGCAGTTTAGTTTGATTGGGGGGGGTGGGGGCGCGATACAAAGCATTATGAGAGCAAACAATGTCCTCTTCCTCCTAAGGAGAAAGGCTGGTGGTTTGAACCGCTCAGCCCACTGTGCCACCTTTATTCATCCACTCTGGGAGAACTCACAAAAAGGCCTTTCAATTCTCAGCTCAAAACTGGGTACAAGACTTCCTGAAGCAGCTACCTTCTAATGGCAAACTTGGTGTGTTCTCGTGTTCTTCTCCTCCTCTCTCTCTCTCTCTCTCTCTCTCTCACACACACACACACACACACACACACACACACACACACAAAACCAGGGCACTACAAAAAGTTCATGGAAAAATGGAATGAAAAAAATCATGAAATTTTTTTAAGGACCAACATCCCTGCTTAAGACTTTCCAGAAGTCCTAAAATCTGGGCTGCAAGGCTTCATTCTTGGACCAATAGTATTTTTCAACACTTTTAAATACCCAAAACGCACTGTCATCAAGTAGATGTCGACTCGCAAGGGCTCAAGAGGACAGGAAAGCACTGCCCATGTGAGGTTCTGAAACGGCAACGCTTTGCAGGCCTAGAAAGCCCTGTCTTTCTCCCTCGGAGTGGCTTGTGGTTTCACACTGCTGACCTTAGAGTTAGCAGTACAACACATAACCATTATACCTATGTCATGGTACTTTCAATCACCTCATATGCATGTAAAAGTTGGACACAGATTAAGGAAAACTGAAGAATCGATGCATTTGAATGATGGTGCTGGTGAAGTCCCATGGACTGGCAAAGGAACAAACATCTCTCTTGGAAGAAATACCACCAGAATGCTGAGAGGCAAGGCTGGGGAAACTTTAAATCATACTTTGGAGATTCTGTTAGAAGTCAGACTCTGCAGAAGGGCATCATGTTTGGTAAAGTAGAGGGGCAGTGAAAAAGAGGAAGGTCCTTGATGAGATGTACTGACACAGTGGCCGCAACAATGGGCTCAAACACAGTTACGGTTATAAGGATGGCGCAGGACCAGGCAGTGTTTTGTTCTGTTGTATAAAGGGTCGCTATGAACTTACTCAACGACCACTAACAACAACTGTAGTCTAGCAGACACTTCCCATGGTTACTACATTCTAGAATGGCCTATAGACAATTCTGGACAGTCTCAAAACACCCAACTCCGATGTTCTCAGGTAGACATGGGCACGGGGCAGGGACTGTAAAGTACAAACCAGTCAATATGCACAGCTGAGAACCCAAAGGTTGGAACACCTCAGAAGAAAGGCCTGGCAACCTACTTTTGAAAAAACAGCCAACGAAAACCCCGTGGAGCAAAGTTCTACTCTCATGACCTGGTGGCCCCTGGCCACTGCTCACTGGACTTGGACAATAAAGGGGGAGCAGCGTGGAGTAGCAGGGAAGGTCCCAGCTGTGCCACTTGCTACTCCTAGTTCTCCAGTTTCCTCAGCTCTGTCTACTCCATAGGGCTGTTGGTGCGAAAATGAAGCCTTGCAATGTGGGCCCAGCCCTCACACTGGGCACCAGGAGAGGCCCAATTTCCCAAGGTTGCTGGCAGGTCTTGGGGCACCAGCATATATATATACAGGTCCTAGCACAACCCTGGCCTGGGCTCAGGGCTCGCTGACCAGCACTTCCTTGCAGTCAGACTGGATCCTAGGCAGCACTGCTGATGTGTACTGACCCAAGGAGAATTGAGGCTCCCTCTGCTTTGAAACTTCCAGGGCGTGTGCAAATAAATCACGGAACTGCATGCCACAATGGAGAGCCAAGACACAAAGCCAGCTGATTAGAAAGGAAAGAGGAAAAAAATGGGGCTGTTTCACCAACACTGACACCATTACAGATAATTTTTATCTAGGCACTAAAGAGACTTCCAAAAGACAACTAACCTTTATTTTTATTTTTTTTAACAATGAATATAAGGAAATAATTTAAGCAAATTTCTCCTGCAATCTCCAGTAATTCAAGCTTCTTTTATGCGGGCACATACCCCCTAATTAGTGCAGAATAATGAAGTGTCACTTGATTCTAAAGAGCGATCTTCCACTAAGCCACAAGTCCCAGCCCCTGCCTGGGAACCACCAGTCCTTGCTCTGGCCAAGACAGACACCTTGGGGAGTCTCTCAGCCGGCCTCCCCGGGGGGCCATCTGAGATTAGAGGAGGGCCAAGTGGGGGGGGCGCTCAGAGTGTGTCCTTTAGCTGTATGGTGAACATCATCTCTGGGCACGTGTGGTCCGCAGCACACAGAACCAGGGGAGAGGAGAGGGAGAGAGAGTACAAGCACAAGCAGGAGCGCTGAACCAGAGCTAGCAGGAAAGGATGCTTGGAGCTGAGAAAAGGGCAATCCTGAGAGGGAAGGAGCCAGGGCAGTATTGCTGGTGAGTGCCCAGAAAGCTCAAACCCTGAAAGAGCTAGGTCCAACAGGCAGGACCCTGCCACACATTCCTAATCGGATAAAGGCAGTGGGAGGTCAGCTTTAAAAGGGCCACCTTCACTGATACAAAGTAGAATGCACACAGGAAAATGAGTACAACCCAGTTCTAGCTGCTCATCTAAATGCTGCTGGCTGTAGGACAAGCCCATCTGTAATGTGTAGCTAGCTATGTTATGTGACAGATGTTTTCATATGACAGAGGGCTCTATCCATGGGATTCTTCTACAAGGGAACTTACCTGTTAAGTCTATGTAACTACTTAAAACCTATAAGCTGTGCTGTTTGAAGTCAGGGGGACTGAGAAGTTATCAAAAAGTCACTGTCATCAAGCTGATTCCAACTCACATCAACTCTATAGCACAGGGTAGGACTGTCCCTGGGGGGTTTCCTAAACTGTAACTCTTTATGGGAGTAAAAAGTCTAGTCTTTCTCCCAGGGAGCAACTGGGAGTTTTAAGCTGCAGACCTTGTGGTTAGCAGTCCAACACAGAACCCACTAAGCCTCCAGAGGTTCTGTAGGTACCTGGACACGGAGTTGTAGGTAGGGGAACCCTCAGACTTACAGTCTGCCCAGATGAATTCTATTTGGAGAAAAGAAAATCTCCACAAGAGTCACTATTACACTCGTAGCATTTTCCCTTTTTATTCTCAAATGCACCACACGGCTCTGCTGCATCAAAACCAAAAACCACTGAGGCGACTCCGGCTCCTACAGACGCTAAAGTGAAGAAGCTGTAAACCTGGAAGGGAAAAAACTGCTGGTGGGTGTGCACTCTCCTTGCACTGGGCCAGCAGTACTCCTGAACCACTGTGCCTCCAGAGCTTCACAGCACCCGGTCACCCTGCTTCCCCGGATGTTTTACTATTTTCTTAAAGAACCCTGGGTAGCCCTGACTTCTGGTCCTTCCCCCCACCCCCACCCCCACGTCACAGGCCTGGATCTCAGCGGTCACTGGAGTATCTTCTCCCAGGCAGCTAAGACAGTTTGCTTCCTAAATGTGGCTGGTCAGTGAGTGTCCCCCTCAGCCTGAAGGAGAACAACGGGGTGCAAGGCCAGGACAGGTCATAGTTATCAAAGCTATAAACCACTATCAGGCCAACTAGAATGACCTCATTACCCATAATCTTTCACTAAGGGTCCGGAGCAAAGGGTAAACGAGGGGTTCATCCTCCTGCACCATCACCATGGGGTGGGGGCACCAGGACCCCAGTGAGGCATTGCCATCAGCTGCCTACCCCACCCCAGCTGCTCTGGGGGAAGGTCTTCTTAGGGTCTACCCCCCCCCCCATCTCCCAGGTGCCTGACTACTTGAGATCACTTGGCCACACATCATGCTCTGAGAACACGTGAGTGGATACCCAGAGACTAGGCCCTTTGCAGCAATGCACAGAGCTTCACTGAGCTCTGGTGGTCCAGGTGTGGGCAGACAGTGCAGGGGTGCTAAGAGAGGCAGTGGGGAGGAGGGAGAATGGGGCATTTTAATACACAACATCGGCCTAATGTCCAGCAGCCAAATGCCACCAGCGTTAAAGCTCTCAGAAGACAATTTGATGATGGGATCAAAGTTCATCATTCTATTTTCAGAAACTAGTTCTATAGACACACATGTGCATGTCCTTGTACATGGCCAGTACTACAGCTCTGTTTCTGAGAGGGCAGGACAGAGGGCCCAAACTTCTCTGGTGGGAACCGGATTCTCTCAGAACCCAGCTTCAAATTGGCCTGCCTCAGGGTGACCTCAAGCACAACCAAAAGGTAGCCCAGTCCTGTGCCATCCCCCGCCCCATGAATAGCAGATGGGATTGCTGAGATCCACAGGGTTGCCACTGGCTGACTTTTGGAAGTAAGATCACCAGGCTGTTCTTCCTGGTCTACTTCAGTCTGCAAAACAGGCTAAAGACTGTTCAGCATCAAAGCATTATACATACACCAGACAGAAAGTGAACTGGGTCTCCACTGCCCTTGAATGAAACCCTGCTGTTGTTGTTAGTTGACGCATGTGTCCTTCTCCAGGGACTGGTGCTTCCTAATAACGTGTCCAAAGTATGGGAGAACAAGTCTCACCATCCTTGCCTCTAAGGAATTCTGGCTGTACCTACTTCTTCCAAGACAAGTGTTTGTTCTTTAGGCAGTCCATGGAACTTTCAGTATTCTTCACAAGCACTGCCATTCAAATACATGGATTCTTCTTGGGTCTTCCGTATTCACTGTCCAACTTTCACATGCATATGAGGCCATCTAAGTGCCATGGTTTGGGTCAGGCATATATATATACCTAAGCCTTCAAAGTAATGTCCCTACCTTTCAACACTTCAAATTGTGAGGGTTTTTTTTACATTGAGTTGTAATCCACACTGAAGGCTGCGACCCTTAAACTTCATCAGCAAGTCCTCCTCACTTTCAACAAGCAAGGTTGTGTCATCTAAAATGTCAGTTGTCAATTAGCTTTCCTCCAATCCTGATGCCACATCCTTCTTCATATAATCCAGTTTCTCTATTTGCGAACCATACAGATTAAATAAGTATGGCGAGAGGATACGACGCTGATGCACATCGTTCCTTATTTTAAACCAGGCTGTATTCCCTTTTTCTGTTTGCACAAGTGCCTCTTGACCCGTGTACAGGTTCCCCAAGAGCACAGTCAAGTGCTCTGTAACCCCCATTCTTCTCAAGGCTATTCATAGCTTGTTGGGACACACGCATAGTCAAGAAACAGTAAGGTAACATCTTTCTGGTGTTTTTTTCTGCTTTCAGTCAAGATCTATCTGACACCAGCAATGATATTCCTGGTTTCTCCAAGTCCTCTTCTGAATCTGGTCTGACAGCTCCATTATTGGATGATCTTCAGCAAAATTTTACCCACATGTCAAATAAATGATATTATTCTACAATTTGCATAGTCTATTGGGTCAGCTTTCTTTGGAATGGGTACAAATATGAACCTCCTCCAGTCAGTTGGCCAAGTAGCTTTCTCAAATTGCTTGGCACAGACAAGTGCTACCAGTGCTTCATCGCGTGTTAAAACATTTCAATTTCATCAATTCCTGGCATCTGGTTTCTGTCTAATGCTTCAGTACAGCTTGGATTTCTTTCAGTGCCTTTGGTCCTTGCTTATATGCTACCTCTTGAAATGACTGAATGTAAACGATTTCTTTTTTGGTACAGTAATTCTATCTTTGGATGCTTCCTGCATCATTCAGTATTTTGCCCATAGAATCTTTCAATACTGTAATTCAAGGCTTGAATTTTCGTTCAATCCTTTCAGTTTAAGATATGCTGAGTGTGTTCTTCCTTTTTGGTTCTCTAACTCTGGACTTTGCACATTTCATTATAATATTTTTGTCTTCTCGAGCTGCCCTTTGAAGTATTCTGGTCAGCTCTTTAAGTTCATAATTTCTTCCATTTGCTTTAGCTCCTCTACAATCGAGAGCAAAGCTTCAGTCTTCTGACATCCACTTGGATCTTTTATTTCTTTCCCGACTTATTAATGATCTTTTGCTTTCTTCATGAATGGTGATCTTGATGTCCTCCCACACCTCATCAGGTCTCTGTCATGAGTGTTTTATGTGCCAATCTGTTCTTGAGATGTTCTCGAAATTCAGATGGGATACACTCAAGTTTGTATTTTGGCTCTCGTGGACTTGGATTCTTCTTCAGCTTCAACCTGAACTTATATATCAGTAATTGATGATCTGGTCCACATTCAGCCCCTGGCCTGGTGTTAGCTGCTGATATTGAGCTTCTCTATCATCTCTTCCCACAGCTCTATTCCATCATGAGAAGCCCATATATATAGTCACCTTTTATGTTGTTGAAAAAAGGTTATTTCCTATGAAGAAGTTTTTGGTTTTGTAAAATTCTATCATGTGATCTACTGTTTCATCTCTATTATTAAGACCTTATTTCCCAAATACTCGTCCTTGCTCTGTTTCCAACTTTTGCATTCCAATCACCAATAATTATCAGTACATCTTGATTGCAGTTTGATCAATTTCAGATTGAAAATGATGGCAGAATTCTTCATTACTAGTTTTAGTGGTTGATGCATAAATTTGAGTAATAGTTGTACTGACTGGATTTCCTTGTAGGAGGATAGTTATTATCCTATCACAGAGAACACTGCACTGCAAGCTACACTTTGAAATGTCCTTTATGACAACAAATGCAATGCCATTCTTGAACGTGTCATCCCAGGCATAGTAAACCATATGATCTTTTCATTCAAAATGGCCATGATCAGTCCATTTCAGTTCACTAATGCTTAGAATATTGGTCCTTTTGCATTCCATTTTATTTTTAACTTCCAAATTTCCTAGATTCATACTTTGTACATTCCAAATTCCAATTATTAATTGATGCTTGCAGCTATTTCTTCCCATGTTTAGTCATGTCCCATTCAGCAAATGAAGGCTTTGCTCTCACAGGCTTTACTCCACTCATGTCATTATAGTCAACTCAGTCATATTTTTAGTGTCTTCCAACTTGAGTATTCTGCATCTATTGATGAGGTGTTTCAGTAACTGACAATGGATGTATGCGATCCATAGGGGTTTCAGAAGCTAATTCCTCAGAAGTGAACAGCCTATTCCTTCTTCATCTTAGTCTGGAAGCACTGAAAAAACCCCTATTCATTTTGGGTGATCCTGTTGGCATTTGAAACACCAATGACACAGCTTTCAGCATCACAACAACACACAAGCCACCACAGGACACAAAGCGACTGACTGGAACTCTACCCCAAAATAAGTCAAACCTATGGCCACTGAGTCCATGCTGACTCACAATGACCCTAAAGAACAGAGTGGATCCATTCCCGAGTTTGTGAATCTGTAAAGCTTTACCAAAGTAGACAGAGCAGCTGGTGGGTTAGAACAGCGGACCTTCAGTTAGCACACCAGAGCTTACCCCAGCACACCATCAAAGCGCAATAATGCAATCCCAAGCAATTGCACAGAGATCCCAAGGAACTTGCCATGTGCGACAGGCGGAGGTGTGGGCTCCCCAGTGAAGAAAGCAGGATAGGCAGAGGTGACTAGGAAGTTCTTGAGTAGGGATACAAAAGCTGGGGAGAGAACACCAGCAGGTCTCATGGGCTTACTTGGAGAGGTGGGGATGGGGATGGTGCTAGCTGGGAGAGGAAGGGAGGCTCACTCTGCAGCTCTCTGTCCTATGTGGAGTGATGATGTTTGTGAGGTGGATGACCTATTTAAGTAATGAAACCAATAGCTTTGTTTTGTTTTTTAAAGAGACCTCCCTCAAGTGTCCAGGCCCACCTAATTGGCTTCACTGGGGTGTTTACAACTTTGAGGAGGAAACCAACACCAGGTTCATGCAGAAGTATGACATATTTTTAGGGTTTCAATGAACTTGAAAGTTAGAGGAGAAAAATATTTTCAAAGACTTTTCAAGAACTTTTCAAGAACAGGATCTTTTAGAAGGATGTGGCAGTCAACAGACGTGCTTGTCCCCAGTGAGGCGACAGGATTAAGAGTGCACACATCCTGAGAGACCCGACGTTATATCCAGGAGGTGTTGAGTCTGGTGCTGGGTCTTGTAGTTCCCAGGATCTCCATGAAGAAATTATGGATGTATGGGGACGCGGGAGATGCTGGAGACAGAGGAAGTGAGGAGTAGACATTATACTAAACATAACCCTGGCTTCCCTATCTGTGGGGACAGTGCCTCCCAATCAATTTGCACTCTGTTCTTTCAAATAATTCTTGGTAAAAGGTTAAAGGTTTTACACCAGGAACTGACCTAAACGTTGTCTCACTGTTCTCCTGTTACTAAACAGTAAAGTTACAAGTTTTTTTCTTTGGCTAGATTAGCTTTTGTTGTTGGTATTAAAAAGAATATATGCCCGAAAGCAAACAATGAAACCCAAACCAAACTCACTGCCACCAAGTCGATGCCGACTCACAGCAATCCTGCAGGACAGAAAAGAAATCCTCCTGTGAGTGTCTGAGACTGGCCATCTTTACGGGAGCAGAAAGCCTCATCTTTCTCCCTTGGAGCAGTTGCTGGGTTCAAACTGCTGAGCTTGCAGTTATCAATCCAATTCATAACTTACTATACACCACACCAGGGCTCCTAAGTTTGACTAGCCTAGGAAAGAAGGTCTCGAACATCATACTCCATTCAGAACTATCTACATGGGATGGAACTGACAACGGCAACTTGAAAGGCTAGATAGGAACGTTAGGGGGCAGTGAGTTTCTATCACTGGGAAGGAAATCAAGAACATCACCAACGTCACACGGGAAACCATTGAATTGGTTATGTCCTACAGTGTATATTTCTCAACAATAAATTATTTCTAAAAATAATGAATGTTGGGTGGGAGGGGAGGAAGGAGGGGGAAAAAAGAATTGATCCCAAGGGCTCAATGGAAAGTGTCTAGAAAAGAACGATGGAATATATGTACAAATATGTCAGATACAATTGATGTATGGATTGTAACACGAGCTGTAAGAGCCCCCAATAAAATGATTGTAAAAAATAAAAGGAAATAAAATAAAAATAATGCATGTTCATAGTTTAACAAAAATAAAACCAGCACTCAGAAGTGAAACGTGGGAGCTCCCAAGGACACCCCCAGCTCCTTACACCAGGACGAAACTTTTAGAATTCCCTGTGCATTACTGTATGTCTCTGTGGTGGGTTTGAACTGTCGGCTTTGCAGTTAAAGAACATTCCTCTGTAAAGGAAAGGTCAAAGAATGGGGCAGTATGAGGCCGCCAATCCTGGCTGTGTGAGGGGAGGGGACAGGGCGACTCGGGAGGGAGCAAAGAGGAGAGTTTTCATAAACTCAGCTTTTGTTCTTCAATTTCAAGCATAGGATCAACACCTATTCCAAAGAACTTTTTTTTTCAAAACAAAGAAGAAAATCTTTCTGTTGTCTATACCAAATTTTCTTAACATCTAAAGTTTTTCCCTCCCCAAGAGAGCTGGGGCAGGGACTTTGGCTGTTACCTTCAGAGGGCTGAGCTACATAGTGACACCCCTTGGAAAGGTGGATCTAGCCTTCTGGAAACACCCAGGGGAAGTGTCCAGATAACTCAAGCCAGCGGCCCTGGTACCAGGTCCTACACTGTGAGCCCTGAGAGGTTGCCTCCGGGCACTGAGGTCTAGCCCTCTAGACTTTCCAAGGTTGACCCCCACCCACCTGCTCCTCTCATGCCGTCTGCAGAGGCCTCAGCTGGGGGCTTCTCCCATCCCCACTGGCCCCAGTGGATGCTGCTGGATGTTCTAGTCCCATGAGGTGGGGCTGTGCTCACTGACTCAACAGGTCCCAGCAAAGGCCCCATATTGACCCTAGATGGACACATGGGTAGTCAGAAAACAAGGCTGTAGGGCGGGGGCTGAAGTCAGCCTCCAACGCCCCAGACAGGCCACATCACTGGCCACTGCCACTCCAAATCAGCTCCTTGCAGGCTCCTAAATGCAGTGAGGCCATTGAATATGAAACAAAAACAAAACTGATGCCTGCAACAATTGTTCCCACTACAGGCTGGCACACTTGCCCCCACCTCCCCCTCACCAGCACCCTGCAACTCAGCCCTAGCCCCTTCCTCCAGGAGGTCTTCACAGACCCTGCAGAACAAGTTCCACTCTCCCCACCACCTCTTGAAGGCAGGGACCAGGTCTTAGGGTCTACACAACCCTACAGATGATATGTAAACAAGTAAATAAGCTTAAACAGGACCACCTAGCGACAGAATGGTCCTTTTGAAATGAACTTGATGCTGTAAACCAGAGGTAAGTATGCCCTACAGAAAACTCTAGATATGGGGGAAGGGGGACATCCACATTCTTACAACTGGGCTGTCTAGTACAGTGGCTACCAGCCACCAGCGAGAATTCACGCTCACCTCAATTAAAATGAAATTATACCACCATTTTCATGTCTGAGTCTGTCTGGGTCTCCCTGGTCACATGTCAGTTTTTCAGTATGTGGCCTGGGGCTCCAACACTGGACTCAGAGCACAGCCATCATGGCAGAGCACGCCAAACAAAGGAAACGCCCACATCCATTCTCGCACTGCTGCTTCTTAGGCTTCTTGACGGAGCTGCTGGTGAGAGACAACCCTGCCATAACCTACCCTGCTCCCTCAGACAAGTTTCAGGAGACGGTCAGGTTCTGCTGTCAAGCAAAAACGGACTTCAACGGTGATAGGTGAACAATTCAATCAAATGACACAGAAAGTCAATCAATATTTGATGCCCTTTGGTTATTTTCAATAAAGGTTAGTTACCAAGCATGTACGTGAAATTTAATGTAAAGCTATCTATGAATTAAGGGGGAAACTTTTTCTGTCCACCACGTGACAGCCTTTGGGAACAACAACAAAAACCCCTACATCTACAATCTCTAGATTAGAAAATAGTCCCCCACTGTTGAAATAATTTCTGTATCTATTGTAGAATCAAATGCCCTGTATCCCAGTGATTAAAGCGCTGCGCTGCTAACTGAAATGTTGGTGATTTGAGCCTATCAGAAGAAAGCTGAGGCAGCTTGCTTCCACAAAGACGGCCACAGCAATTGTACTGGGCAAATCTACTCGATCCTATAGGGTCCCTATGAGCTGGCACGGACTGAATAGCCCTGGATTTGGGGGTGATTGCAGACTGTGCAGGAAGAGAAAATCCACAATGGTTATAGCCAAGGTCGGGCCCATCCTATAAAGATGTGTGGTAGCTGTATCACACTGGAGGTTCTAGTTCATCCTTCCTTTATTTCACCAGTAAACCTGGCTCAAACTGAATCAGAGGCCATTTCCCATTTCCTAAAGAGAAATGGACTGTTTGTTTAATAATTTCTCTACCCGTATTATCCATCCCTCTTTTTTCTTAAGTCCTAACCTAAACCAAGCCTTTGCCTGAACAACCAGAGAAATCAAAGCCAAACCCAAACCCAGTGCCACAAAGTAGACACGTAGAGACCCTACAGTATAGAGTAGACCTGCTTCCGAGACAGCCTAAGCTTTCTTCTCAGAGGGGCTGGTGGGTCTGAACTACTGACCTTGTGGTTAGTAACTCAATGAGTGACCTGCTGTGCCACCAGGATTCCTCCTGAAGAAAAGCCCCATTTAATTGGAGTTCCATTTCCCAACAAGAGCTGAGACTTAAAAAACGCTGAGGAAGTAGAGTCAAGCTAGGGGCTGTTCCTCCCTGGCAGCGGTGTGCACTGACTCCATGGCTTCCCTGCAGAGAAAGATGGCTGACTCTTTCCCCTGTGGAGCTGCTAGTGTGCTTTAGCAGCTTTGGTTCGTGGCCGAACTCTTCACCACTGAACCACTAGCCTGCCCAAAGGCCACGCTAATCAAGACAAGCAGAGACGGGGAACTGCCAGAAGACTTGCTCTACCTCTCGTTGATGAGACCCCCAGAGCCCCAAGGGGAACTCAGTCACTGGCTCAAGCCACTCAAGAGCTGATGCCTGGGAGTGGGGACTCGGCGTCCACCCAGAGCTGAAGCCAGCCTCCTCCCTCACGCCATGCCACCCATTATTAAAAGCGCTGACATTTCCTTCAACTCTGAGTCATGGGTAGAAGGCTATACTTTTAAGTCAGGTGACAAATACTCCAAATACTTTAATCCAAAGGAATTGGGTCAAGCACTTGCAGTCCGTAATTGTCAAAGCAAACCCTAATTATTTGACAGATTTCAGTGACTCCTGGAGGCCATTAGCCCAGGTGCAGTCAAACACCCAGACCGAATCGAGTGGAAAGCTGCACCACCACGAGTGATGACTTCTTTTTCTGGCCCTCCCCTTGGCTATTCTAACTGCCAAGTGAAAACAGGTCCAAGAGGTCCCGTTCTAATAAGAAAACTAAATAAATAAATGCAGGGGCCAGAGCTGGGAGCATTTCTGGGCAAAGGGAAGTCTTTGAATTTAAAAAGAACTTGCTGTATGACCAGATCACACAGTCCCATTACAAGTAGCTCCAAGTTCTCTGCTTGGTGCAGGTTTGTTCTATTCAGAAAGTTGGTCCAGGCACCAGGGGAAAAAATATCAGTTACTGTACATACAGTAAGATGCAGCCAGACGAGGCCTCCCCAGCAGCAGCAGACATTCTGTGGGCCCAGAATGGGAAAGGGGGTCACATTTGTCAAGCACAGCCCTTCTCGTTATTAGGTTCTTAGTAATGGTTCAGCCAAACAGTCTTTTGACTCATGGAAGCAACACATAGTGGGGGGAGGGGGTGGGTGCTGCCCAAATCCTTCTTAAGGGTACCATTTCAAATGAGACCTTCGAAAACCAGAGTCCCAAAAGCCCCTTGAACCAGAAAACACCCTAAAGGCAGTTTTTCTAAGACAGTGAAAGAAAGTCACTCCCAATACTGTCTAAGAATCATTAAAGGCAAAAATAAAAGTTTTCACATTTTCTGCCTCACCTTCAGAGGCCTCTCCCTGGTCTAAAACATGCTCCTTAAAATCTGAGTGATTTGAGGTCTCTTCAAGACCAAGCTCAGGACCAGCAGCATGCTCTGGCCCTGGGGACCCTCAGTGGTCACCTTGTACTCCTTATCAGGAATACACACACACATACTCAAGTGCCCTACAAAGATGGGCTGGAGTTTGAGAATGGGGCTGGGGTAGTGCCTGAGGAACTGAAAAGTATGCCTCCCCGCACCCCCACCACAGCCCAGGAGCCCATCAGTCAGGCATGGGTCCCTCAAAGTGGACTGGGGAAGAAAAAAAAACACTTCACTGTCGAGTTGATTCTGACTCACAGAGACCCTTCAGGATAGAGAACTGCCTCCACTTGTTTCCAAGGCTATGAATCTTTATGGGAACAGACCTCATCTTCCATCTTTCTCCCTTGAGGGCGGACTGGTGGGCTCAAACTGCTGACCTCTGGTTAAGAGCCCAGTGCATAACCCACTGCACCACCAGGGCACCTCTCTAGGGTAGATGATGGTACAGCAGGGGGAGAGAGAGAAGCACTGCCTCAAGAGGCCACAAAGCAGCTTCACAACCAGTGCAAGGGTTCAGATGGCACAACACCACGTCCTTTGGGTAACTTTAAAACATCACTGCCAATTAGAAAAACGCAAGGACAACAGAGCTGGAGATTAAAATAGGATCAACCTCCGCGCGGCCCCCTCCTTCCGCCGCGGCACCCATCGAAGAGTCGCAGTCAAGGCTGTGCGCTACCCTATGGCCGTGGGCCTCGACAAGGGCCACAGGTGACCAAGAACGTGAGCAAGCCGAGGCACAGCCGGCGCCACGGGTGCCTCACCAAGCACACCAAGTTCGTGCGGGACATGATCCGGGAGGTGTGCGGCTTCGCACCCTACGAGTGAAGGGCCATGGAGCTGCTCAAGGTCTCCAAGGACAAGCCGGCACTGAAGTTCATCAAGAAGCGGGTGGGCACACATATCTGGGCCAAGAGGAAGAGAGAGGAGCTGAGCAACATGCTGGCCGCCATGAGGAAGGCCGCTGCCAAGAAAGACTGAGTGCCGTGCCCCCATCTCCCCACCCCCAAAATAAAGTCTTTCCAGAAAGAATAAATAAATAAATAAATAAATAAAATAGGGTCAGCGTCCTCTCCTTGGTGACTGTGTGCACCACACATCATGGCCCCTTTTCCCAATACCAGTGACAAGCGGGTTCGGGTCCCATCAGACTGGCACATCCTCCCTCCCTGGTAACCACAGGGTCAGCTGCCATGGGGCACTCCCTCCCTCTCAGGCAAAGCACCCCCAGGGTCACCATCTGTCTACCCCCAAGACTACCTTGAGATGGGAATTGTAGTATCTATCATATGAATGGGGAAACTGAGGCTCAGAGATGATGGCACTCAACCAAGGTGGCATTAGCATGAAAAGCTGAACCCCAGCCATGCTGCCTGGCTCCCAAGCCCAGGCTCTTGTCCCTCACATCACTCTAGTCCGTCCACAGCACAGCTGCCCTAATCTACTACACTGGCCAGAGCTCTAAGGCTAGCAGGGCATCTTGGTGACAACACACCTGTGTGCAGATCCAAGGCTGTGAGCTCCAGAGTGGGGAAACAGGGCACACTCGAAGGTTTATGGCAACTGGCTTCCAAGTCCTGGTGGCACAGTAGTAAAAAGCTGCTATCCCAAAGGCTAGCGTTTGTACCCACCAGCAGCGCCAATGGAAAAAGCTATAGCAGTATGCTCAACAGATTTCCAGCCCTGGAAGTCCTCTGGGTCATTCCTACTCTGCCCTGCAGGGCCACTATGAGTCAGAGCACCTTGACAGCGGTGGACTTGGGTTTTTTCGTTTGGCTTAAAGGCAAGATGATAGAAGAGGTAAACGTGAAGGAGAAGTGCCAGCTGGCACTCATTTGCCCCAAGATTTCCTGAGGGCACACTATGTGCTGATTCTTGGGAAGATGGGGGAGGGGCCCTCAGGGCATAGCACACAGAAGAGGGAAGTGCTCATGAGCCAGTGGGGTCAGCAAGAGGCAAGCACACAGAAATGGCACCTTCACAGACCCCAGGGCTGTCCCAACTAAGACAGAGAGCTGCCATGTTCACATGGCAACCCAGAAGCAGGTAAAGAGGAGCCAACAACCCTGGCCTCCTGTAGGCTGCTCCCACCAACTTGCTTCAGCTCAGGGCCCCCAAGATCACACAGCTGGCACTGCTCCCCTACTTTGCTTTTCCCAAGCTGCTGGCTCTGAAGCCTGGGGAGGGGGGCAGTGCTCCCACACGGCTCCTTAGAGCATGAGACCCCCAATCCCTCAGAGGTCCATAAACTAAAGTCTATGGGCCAAATCTTGCTGCACTGTTTTATAAGTCAACCTGTACTGGAAGGCAGCCAGGTCTGGGGCCTGCCTATAACTGTTTTGTGCCAAGGTAGTAGAGGGGAGTCATTGCCACATGTAACCCATGGTCTGGAAAGCTGAAAACACATACTCTCCAGCACCTTCCAGGAAAAGATTGCCGACCCCAGTATTACACAAAAAGGGGTTCACTCTTAGGGTACATTAGATCTGGGATGGCACACACAGCAGCCCCTTTCTCAGAGCATCAGCAAACTGCTCTTAGAAACCTGATGCCTCAGCTAATCCCAACCCTGTTTGGGTCAAACCAAGAAACCAAACTTACTACCATCAAGTCTATTCCGACTCTTAGCCACTCTACAGGACAGCTTAGAACTGCCCTCCATGGGATGCTGAGACTGTAACTGTTTATGAGAGTAGAAACCACCAGTGGAGTGGCTGGGGTTTTGAACAGAGGAATTTGCAGTTAGCATCTAAAGGCATAAGAATGTTTTGTTTTTTTTAAATCAAGCCTTAGCAAGGTTCCTGGCCTCACGAAGACATGTACATTTGTGGAACATGAGGAGGTGACATCCCAAAACTAAAACGGCTTAGAAGCAACTCTGGGTTCTCACCTTCTAAAACCTACAACCAGCTACTACACTAAAACCAGGGAAGGCATAGTTTAGCGAGGTTGTTCTTCATTGTCTTGGCAAAGTCATTCTTAACACTCTCATTTTAATATACTGAAAATGCAGTCGGCTCTCCAGTTGCTATTAGGACACATGCGCTAGACAGGCAGAGCTTTCGAGTGTATTTTGTCACACAGCCTTAAGAGACAGGAGAGCAAAGGTCGCAATCCAGCCTTGGCATCAACTTCCCATTAGAACACAACGCTTTGTCAGTCATTTCCAACTCCAAGCAATCCCCAACTTACAGCATATTCAAGTTACCACCAACCAGCCACACCTGAGGACTCATTTTTCATGGGGGGCGCGGGGGGGAGATCGCATTAATATTACGTGCTACATATAATATTGAAGCATGTAATTATTCTCAGGCCAATCCCTAAAGACAAAGGCTGAATGTATAAAGATACTGATGCTACAAAGCAGTAATCAAAACGATAACAATTTATAAATTATCAAGGGTTCATGAGGGAGGGGGATGGGGAAGAAGGGGAAAAAATGAGGAGCTGATACCAAGAGCTCAATTAAAAAGAAAACGTTTTGAGACTGATGATGGCAACAAATGTACAAATATGTTTGAAACAATGGATGAATGTATGGATTGTGATAAGAGTTGTACGAGCCCCCAACAAAATGATTAAAAATAAAAAGCAGTAATAATTAAAACAAATAAAAAAATTTTAAAGTAAGTACAACCCTTACATCAAAACCAATGAAAGATGGAGTTGTTGGAACAAACCCTTTTTATAAGTCAGGGAAATGACTGTATGTTCAAGAATCACAGCACTAAAGTGACAAATCGTTAATGATTGACATTGCTAAGGCTCTGGAACCTGGGAATCCAAGGGTTAAGAGTTCAGTCATTAACCAAAAGGTCAGTGGTTTGAATCCATCAGATGCTCCTTGGGAGAAAAGATCTGGCAGCTTAAAAAAAAAAAGATCTGGCAGCTTGCTCTCCTACAGATGACAGCGTGGGAACCCTGTGGGGCAGCTCTGTGCTATCAGTCACTGTGCGCTGCAATGGCCTTGAAAGCACCCACTGATGACAGGGTCCTTTTGGTGGGTTCCCTTCACACTTCAGGGGGTCCTTTTGGTGGTTCCCCTTCACACTTCGAGGGGCAAGAACAGTGCCCCTCTGGCACAGGTAATCCAAAGTCCCTTTTATAAGGCAACATGACAGCTTAAAAAGCCCTAGAGTCTCAATGAAAACTTTTCTTTCCTTTTTAGCTAGGACTCAGTGATAAAATAAAATTCACTTCGCCATCTCTCAATTACCCCTTCCAGTAAGCAAGAACGTAAGCCTATGGGGGTGCTGATAACACCCTACTGCAGAGGACAAGGAGGGACCTGCCCCCATGGTAGAGGATTGCTTCCTTTGCTGCCGCTGTCCCCCCCCAAAAAATAGCTGGTAGCTAATTTTCCCCTTAGAGATTTAATTCCCTTGTTCAGAATTGTGTTAAGAGAAATCGACAAGTCTTCCCAGGTCAGTCTTTCAAGCAAATTCAAAGTTGCAGAGGTAGACTTGCAAAATAAATACTCCTAACAGTAGGGAGTAAAAAGAAAGCTTTAGTAGCACAGCGGTTAAGCACCCAGCTGTTAAACCTACCAGACAGCAGCTGGGAGTGGGTGGGGGGGTGAAGATGAGGTAGTTGGAAGCCCCCTGGGGCAGTTTACTCTGTTCTGGAACCAATTCCAACCTCAGTAAGTTTGTTTTCAATTGGTAAGCCGTCTGGGCTCAGAGGTTCTGGTTTGAATTCTACGTTGATTTGGACAAGTCAAGTCTCTCACGTCCGATTCCTTGCACAGACTGGCAAAAATTGTACCTAACTCCTCCTAGCGCTAGAAAAACTGGGAGCCTCCGAATGAGAAAACTCACTCCCATGGAGCTTATTCTAACTCACAGTGACCCTAAGACAGAGTAAAACTGCTTCTGTGGGTTTCTAAGACTGTAATTCTTTACAGAATAGACAGCCTTCTTTTTCCTGAGGAGCAACTAGTGGTTTTGAACCACTGCTCTGATTAACAGCCCAATGCAGAACCCACTACCCAGCATCAGGGCTCCTACCAAAATGAGAAGGTATCTCAACCACCACTCGAGTGATGGGAGCACATGCGGACATAGGAGGCAAAAGACCCACAGTTCTGAGACAAGTGTTCTTGGCGGGCACCAACTTTCCCTAACCTAGTCACTCTGCTGCCTATCAAGGGCTGCGCCTTAGGAAAAAGTGCTACCATTTCTTGGGAACACAGAGACACAGCACTGATGAAATATACAAAAACCTACAAACTCACTGCCATCAAATTGATTCTGACTCATAGAAGCGACCCTACAGGACAGAGTAGAACTGACTCTGTAGGTTTCCTAGATTGTAACTCCTTTGTTTTTTTTTTAGATTGTAACTCTTAATGGGAATTGAAAGCCTCATCTTTCTCCCTCAGAGCAGCTAGTTTTGAACTGCTGACCTTATAGTTAGCAGCCCAAAAGGTAACCACTTTGCCATCAGGACTTCTCCTGATGAAATATACTTGTGTTCAATCTCCAGAATGCTGATTTTAAAAACATGTTTGTTAGATGTCAACTTTGTCTCCATAAGCTGACCTCCCCCCATCCTACCCACACACACTCAGTCTTCTGATTCCATGGGCACTGATTTCCCCTCCACTTTTAATACCAAACCACTCTGCTGAAAGGCCCAGGAGCAAATGAGTTAACGTAAGGACATTTCCGACGCACACACATCAAGTGGCCACTTCTGCTTTGGGAGGAGCCACATGTGTGAGCAGGGCAGAAGTCTTTTGTGTGAAACTAGAGTGCTGTCACTTTGACACGAGCTGGTGCTATCAAAGGCTGGGGTTTCACTGGTGTGACAAGTTATGTCACTCCTCTTTCCTCTTGTCCCCCTCCTTATGACACCCCTTTCCCCTCCGTCCCAGAGCCAAATGCAAGCACCCTTGTGAGCAGGACCTGACTGGGAAGTCCCCAGGGGCACTATTTGGGGTTCTACCTAGCCCAATCTCTAGACCAGTGGTTCTCAACCTTCCTAATGGCGAGATCCTTTAATACAGTTCCTCAAGTTGTGTTGACACCCCTCCCCAACCATAAAATTATTTTCGTTGCTACTTCATCACTGTAATTTTGCTACTGTTATGAATGGGGCAACCTCTGTGAAAGGGTCGTTCAACCCCCAAAAGGGTCTCGACCACAGGTTGAGAACCACTACCCTAGACAACAATAGAAGTCAGTCAGCCTGGGGCTCACCTACCTTCTTCCCATTTCTGGGACCACAATGCCTTTACCTGTGAGGCTTTCTCCTGGGTGCTTCTGAAATAAGGCTGAGTCTCTCTAGGCGACTTCTCCCAGGACCCTGGCTACAGTCCTTGGACACTCGGAGTCTTAGAAGGGATGGTTGTGCCTGCACCCCTAAATGTGATGAGTCCTTCCTCCTAGGTCCCTTCCAGCCCCCAACACACACACACACACACACACACACACACACACACACACACACACACACACACACACTTCGTGAAAGCGTGATGGTGATGTGACTAAAGCCCAATGTGGGCATGGATTATTTAAAATGGAGTCATTTGCAACGGAATCTTTTGTTCCATGTTTGGAAAAGTACACGGGCTCCTGTTTGTTCCTTACAGGGTTTTTTTTTTTTAAGGCACGGAAGAAGACATGCCAAGAGCGGGAGGGAATGCCTTCCTGATACACCTTGTTATGATAAGCAGCACATTCAGTGATTAGTTGCTCCACAAATAACAGAGTTCCCCCCAAAGGCCACTTCTCGGGTCCATCTTGGAAGCCGTTGAATGAAATACTAGGACACCCCCTTTTTGCTAAGTCTCCTCTTGCTCAGCGGTCCCCTTTGTAAAATAACAAACCAGCAGTAACTCCACTCTATCACAGCAAAGCTACTCAGCCATCCATGTCACTGGGTTTGGGGGGACAAACTTCAAAGCGGAACTTTCCCAGTCCTGTCTACATTTCATACAGCAAAAAACATTTCCCTCCAACTGTGTGAGGTGAATCAAGCAAACAGGATCTCTCCTGCAGCCAGGAGGCATGTAAACGTGTGGGTGCTTCTGAAATGTTCACTTGAGCTCCACTGACTGCAAACCAAATCAAGCTCAACTCTTTCCCCGGGTTGAAAATAATTTTTTAAAGGAAAAAAAATGAGTTACCTCTCTTACACTATCAAGCCTCATCTATCCCACTCCACTCGTAAGCAATCTATTTTTTACTTGAAAAATAAATAAAAACCTTTTTCCTTTTTTTTTGCTTCACTCATGTCTACATTTGTATGACAGCCCTCTTTCAAACCAAAGCCACAAGATGCCTGCTGGGTCGCAGTGGCAGGAGATGCTGGCTCCGCTAAATGGACAGCCACACGCCTATTTCCACAAGTTGAACAGCTGCGTCTGGTGCGAATCTGAAGGCACTGCAGCAGCCACCTAATTCAATTTGGGCCCATTCATTATGGCCGGCCGGGTATTTCAGAGGCAGTTGCGACTGCAAGCCAGTGCTGGGGGCTGAAAGCGCTGGCAGCAGCGGCACCCAAGTTTTCACTGCGGAATCGCTAAGAGGAAATGCGGTCCCGGCTCACACAGCTACCCCGATCCAGCCTCCCAGCACGATCCCCCTGCCGGGGCAGCAGAGCAAGACCCTACTTTTCGTAGGCATGGGCGAAGATTACCTAAGAAAGTTTGCGGACGCTGTTTAGTATGGGGAGGGGGGCGTGGTGGCCCAAGAATGATTCTGCAGGCATTTTTAGGGAGGGTGTCCTTTCGACAAGATTCCGAGACGGAACCGCCTTGCCCGGGATGGGGTGGGGGTGGGGGCGAGGGGTCTCGGCTGTGAAAGCCAGGTAAGCACCAGTGGAGGCCGGGAGGTAGGGGGGGGCGCCCGGTAGCAAACCTGCAGTGAACTTTCAAAGTTTCTCTCCGTGAAATGAAACACATCACTGCAACTTTTGTGACAACATCTCGCCAAGGGAAGTTGGGGAATTTTTGAAGAACGTGATGGTGGAGTAGCCCCAAAAAACGAAACAAAACACCAACAGTCTTCAAAGTCGTCACTACGCAGCCTCCACTCACCCCCACCGCACGCACCCCTGCAAGAAACAGCCCGAGAAACTTGGAAGTTGCAACTCCGGAGCCCGGTGTGCTGGGGCGGCTGGCCCGGGGACGGACCGAGTGCCCGTGTCGGAAGCGGTCTAGGGACGCCCGAGGGGCTGCCAGGGCTCCTTCGGGGACTAGCGGTGGCGGGGACCCTCGTGGCCGCCCCGCCTCCGAGCGGCCTCGCCCGGACGGCCCTCCCGGCGGCGAAGGGACGCGAGGCACTCCACCGTGCCTCCCGCGAACAAGCCGGCCTCCCGCGAGGGGGGCGAGCAGCTCGGGCGCCCAGTGACAGTCCGGCCACCAACTTGGCCGCCCCCCGCGGGGCCCCGGCCCGCAGCCCGGGTGTGGGGGCCCCCAGCCCGGCCCGCCCCGCCGGTTGACAGGCCCGCCCGGCCCCCCTCACCTGTGCTGTCATTCGCCGAGAATCCGGGCGAGCTGAGTTTGGCCCGCTTGGGGTTGGGCGGTCCGTCCAGCAAGTTCTCGGCCATTTTCGCCCGCTCCCGAGGGCGGCCCGGCGGCGGGCGGGCGGCGCGGAGGCCGGAGCGGAGGCGGCGCGCAGGCCGCGGGGGGAGGCGGCGGCAAATCTCAGCCTCAGCAACAGCGCCCCGCCGCGCTCAGCGCGCGCCCCCGGCCGCTGCCGCCGCCGCCCGCCGCCCCCTCATGCCCTGCCCGCCTCCCTGCGCCGCGCGCCGCGGCCGGCGCCCCTCGGCCGGCGCCCCCCGGGCCCCTGGCAGCGCCGGCCCGGGCTCAGGCGCGCCCCGGGACCATGGGGCCGCTCTGCCGCCGCCGCCGCCGCCTCGCCGCGCTTTCCCCCGCGCCCCGCTCGGGGGCTCCGCTCGCGGCCGGCGATGAGGGCCCGGCTCGGCGCCCGCCCGGCCCGCCGCCGCCGGGAGCCACAACAATGCGCCGAGTGGGGCCGCGCCGCCGCCGCCTCCGCGGCCCCCCCACCCCCGCGCCGCCGCCGCTGCCGCCGCCGCCGCCGCCGCCGCCGGGCTCGGGCTCCGGGCGGCCGGGCCGAGGGGTGAGCGGGGCCGCCGGAGCGGGCGCCGAGGGCCTGGCGGAGCGGGCCGGCCGGCTGAGCGGGGTGCGCGGGCGGTTGCGGGCCCCGGGACCGGCGGGGCCGAGTGGATCGCGCTCGAAGCCCCGGTCGGGTCCGCGACAAGATGGCGGCTGTTGATTCCTCAATTAAAAAAAAAAGAAAGTTTTTTTTCTTCTCTTTCCAGAGCCTGAACGGGGAGGGGGAGGGGGCGGGGCACGCCGCTGCGTCACCCCCTGGCGTCAGCACGCACGGCCCCGCCCCACCCCCTCCACCTGCGCCGGCCGCGCCGGAAAGAGCCGAGCGCGCCCGGCGGAAAGGGCCGAAAGGGTGGCCGACGGGCGTGGGGCGACCCGGCGAGACCATGGGGCTGCGGCTGAGCGGGCTGGGCGCCCGACGCCCGTGTCCGACGCCACTGGGGTTCTTTCTAACAGAGCCTGGGGGCTCAGCGTGGGCCGAAAGCAGTACCTCGTCGGACGGCCAAGGTCCCTAGGTCCCGCGCCCCAGGACCCTCTCCGGGGAGGGACCCTTTTAGCTGTCGTGGGGCAGGCTGACCGAGAGCCAAGGTCGGTCCACTGGCCCTCGCCACATGCCTGCGATGTGGAGTGGTGCGTGCAGGGCCCGCCAGCATGTGTGACAGGGAAACTGAGGCAGGAAGTGTGAAGCCGCTGTTTGAAACCTGTTTCAGTGAAGTGGGGGCACGCAGGACTCCGGAATTCGGGTTCCCGCGCCCGACGGGGCTCCCAGGTGCGTCACCCTCACCTGGTGGAGGAGGCTGATGGGCACGCTCTGCTGCATCAATACAGGAGACGGCCTCGTGTGCCCAGGGCTCAGGCCCTCAAACAACCCCAGCCCCACCCCGGGGGGAGCCCTAAGACCCTGCCGCCGCTGCTGCCACCTTGCAGCAGCACCCTGCAGGTGCTCTATACAGGTGTGTAGAGGCATGTCAACACCCCTGAGTCAAAGTGCCACCCAAACCAAAGGTGTACCCTTTTCACTTCACTATCTGCCCCTTAACACTTGCCCGTGCTGTGTCCTGAAGGGCTTATCTCGAATGTATCACCACGACCCTCTTTCCTAAGCCAGAAACCTGTGAGTTAGCGCCACGCCTCCCCCTCTCCGCACTCCTCTCTACAGTGGAGCTTCGCAGTTCAGTCAGTCCCTGAGCACCACACTTCTCCCCAGGAAACAGCAGTGTTCTCTCCGCGGGTGGGGGAGGCGGGGCAGGGGAAGCAATCTTGGAAACCTATCTCCTAAAGGAATGGGTTTGGATATTCCAGTCCCCCATAGATCCTGACTCCTGGAGATAAAGATAACCGTGCAAATTGACCCCTGTCACTGTGCTTCAGGCCCACGGCCCCCCTCGGTGTGCAGTGTAGAAGGGTGCCCAACGCTGTGGCCTTTCGGAAGCAGATCGCCAGGCCTTCTGAAGTGACTCGGGGAGGTGTGAGCTGTCCACCTTTATGGTTAGTCAACCAAGGTGGAACCCACCCAGCCTCTCTGCCTGAAACCCACTTTTAAGGGATCGACTCAGATTCAGCTAGACAGCACAGGTTAGACCTACCCCCACCAAGTTTCCAAGGCTGTAAATGTTTATCAAAGCAGACAGCCACATTGCTCTCCCCAGGACTGGCTGGCAGGATCAAGCCACCAGCCTTTTGTACAATAAAGCACTTTAACCACCACATCACGGGCTCTTTAGCAACTGCACAGTCTTTGAGCTCTCCACCCCACCCCTCATATTTATTAGTATGCAGAGCCCTGATGGTGTAGTAGGTTATGGAGTGGGCTGCTAACAGCAAGGTCAACAGTTTGAAACTACCTTGGGAGGCATACTGTTCCCATAAAGAGCTAGTCTTGGAAATCCACAGGGACAATTCTAACTGTCCTATAGGGTCACTGTGAGTCGGAATCAATTCAATGACAGCGAGTTTGAGTTTTGTTGTATCCCTCCATCTGCCTCTCCTACCCCTCACTTCATCGCAGACCCACACCCCACCCCTGTCGAGAAGAAGGTCCCATTAGGACCTTTGTGCAAACTTGCAACTGCTGTTCTCTGTGCCTGCCAACTCTAGCTTGTCCTCCCCGGTCCAGCTCACATACCACCTTACCTGAAATCTTTTTGCAAAGAGTTGAATAGTATGCCCCTTGCTAAATGTCATGTCCGCCCCCCACCCTACCCCCGAAACTCAGGAAGGAGGGTCTTTGCAGATGTAACTAGTTTAAAATTCTAAATGAAATCTTCCTGGGCTTAATGCAGCTCCTGACCCCAGTGACTGGTGTCCTTATGGAGGAGAGGACACCAAGACAGACGTGAAGAAAGAGGAGGCAGATTGGAGTGATGCTGCCACAAGCCAAAGACCACTGGGTCCACTGGGAGCTACAAGAAACAAGGGGAGGCCTCTCCCCTGGAGCCTTCCGAGGGAGCACAGCCTGAGACAAACATGCTGTGCCTCCAGAGCCTTGAGAGAATGTGTTCTGTTGATATTTAGCGAGCTTGGCAGACCTGGTATCAACAGCCAGGTAACACGTACCCTCCCAGCCCTCTGTAAGTGTCTTTCACAGCACTGTCTCTGTCTCACCACAATATTTCTTTTTCTTAAGAATACATTGAGGATATTCCCACTACAATAATTCTCCCTGTGAAAAAAATAAAGGCAGAAATTCCTATACATTCAAGGAGAACAGTTAGTAAGTCCTAAACAGCATAAGGAGTACCTGGGCCACACAGTCCAGGTGCTCTGCTGCTAGCCAAGGGGGCTAGAGGTTTCTCGGCAAACAGACCTGGCAACCTGAGTTTGAAAAGCCAGCCACTGAACCTGGGGGGTACATTCTACCCTGACACACATGAGGTCTTTGTGAGTCGGCCTGGACTTGAGGGTGCTTGGCTATTGTAGGGAACCAGAAACATGGATTTATGAAGTCAGTTTGCAGAAGGGCGGGCAGGAAGTATATAAAGTTTAGAAGTATACAGGGGTCGGCAAGACACTAGGTCCATGTGCCCGTCTCCCCTTGACAGAGCTCCCCAGGGCTTGCTGTGTCCCATGCATGGTACAGCACACCTTGAGATCTGTAAAGCTGAGCAAGCAATTGAGTGAGTGAGTGAATGAATGAATGAGCAGTGTCAGGTTACCCAGAGCCTTAAGTCCTTCAGGAAGACTGGAAGGCCAGTCCCCAGCCAGAGGTGGCTCCAGACCACTCCCAAAGAAGGGACAACATGCCAGGCCACTAGAGGCCTTAGCCAAGGCCTGCCTTGAGGCAGTGGCAGCCACAGACCAGCCCTCAGGGCATGTACAGCTGACACTGAGGTACACCTGAGCACTGTCATCCCCCTGCCGCCTTGGGGCTACTCTGGCCTGGGCCACACCCAATTTCACAGAAGAGGAAACAGAGCCCTGCCCTGCCCTGTAAATTGCAGAGGAAAGTAAGCTGGACAGGGCCAGGCGGACCTGGGACACAGGTCTTGGGACTCCAAACCCAGCCCTTCCTGCATCAACCCCCAGTCACTCCTGCCCTGCAGGTGTCTTGTTCTTCCTTTCTCACTGCTGCCTGCATCTGCTCTCCTTTCCAGTTCCCCAGCCCTCGTCCTCAGACCCTGCTCCACAGAGCCCCTTCCTCACTCAAGCACTGATGGAGAAAAACAAGCAAGGCTGCATGGGACAGACTGCACAAAAGACCACATGGGGTCTGATCTTATTCATAGGGAAAATGGCCAGGATAGTGGTTTACACATTGGCTGCAATCTGCAAGCTCAGCAGTTCAAAATCACCAGTCGCTCCACAGGAGAAAAATGATGAGGCTTTCTACTCCCATAAAGAGTTACAGTCTCGGAAACCCACAGGGGCAGTTCTACCCTGCTCTATTGGGTCCCCGTGAGTCAGTACTGACGATGGCAGTGACTGTTAGGAGCTGGACTACAGGAGTAGTTGTCTACCAACCAATTGCCATCAAGTCCATCCCAGCTCATCGCGACAGAGTAGAACTGCTCCCGAGGGTGTCAGAGACTAAACGGTTACCAGAGGAGATAGCCTCATCTTTCACACCAGAGCGGTTGGTGGTTTCAAACTGCTGACCTTGCGGCTAGCAGCCCAACTTGTCACCTACTATGCCACGTAGTGCTAGGGAAAGCGCCCTGATGGTATACCAGTTAACCAAAACATAAGTGGTGGTTTGACCCACCTAGGGGGGCATGGAGGAAGACCTGCAATCTGTGCTTGGAATGATTACAACCAAGAAAACTGTGGGCGCAGTTCTGCTCTGTCACGTGGGTTTCGTTCTGAGTCAGAATCAACTGCATGGCACCTGCCAACAAGCTCAGCTGGCCTGAGAGGTTGGGGAGAAAGAGTGACAGCTGAAAGGCAAAGGGGTCTCTTTTCATAGTGATAAGAACACCCTAAAGCTAACTTTCTGTGCCGCCGAAATGTACATTTCAGTGAGTGGGCTGTAGAGTCCATGAATGATCTCTCAGTAAAGTTGTTTTCTGAAAAGTCAGATTGGAAAGAAGAGAGACGAGGAATGGAGAAGAGAGAGGCAGTATACTGAACAGCCAGAGGAACCCCAAAACAAAATAGAAGCAACTAAAGGGTCCTGTTGGAAGAGTGACAAGTGGATTGGCATCGTGGAGCCAAGAGGAATAGGTCTAATAGAAAGACCCAGAGCCCTGGTGGCATAGTGGGTTATGCTTTAGATTGCTAATCACAAGGTCAGCAGTTTGAAACCATGAACTACTCTGTGGGCGAAAGATGAGGCTTCCTACTCTTGTAAAGGTTTGTACCAACCCCCCACTGGCAGTTCTCTTCTGTCCTTTGGAGTCAGAATCAACTCGACAGTAGCGAGTTTTGAGTTTTGTCAACCCAGGGTTCTATTAGATGTCCTTGTGCTCTGTGGACTTAGCTAGGGGGACAAATGGCGAGAAGGAAATGGAGATGAAGGGACGGGAGCTGGACTTGAAGGTGAGGAAAGGAGAGGTGTTTTGTCAAGGGAGAGACTCCTCTTCCAAGCTCCAGCTGCACATCCAGATGTTATAGTTTTAATTACTCACCCCCATCTCCCTAAAGAAGCAGGTGTGTTGACGTCCCAATCCTTGTACCTGTGCGTATGATCTTGTTTGGAGCTGGTGCCATCGAGTCGATTTCTAACACTATGGATTGCATGGGACAGAGGAGAACTGCCCCCTACGAGTTTCTTGGCCGTAACCTTTTTGGAAGCAGACCACTAGGTCTTTCCTCATGGAGAGTTACTTACTAAATGGGCTGTATCCAGAGTTCTTTTGGCACAAACTAGGGTCTTTGAAGAGGTTGTCAGTTAACATGAGATCCTACTAGACTAAAGTCGGTCCTGAGTTTATAAACTTGCTGCCATAGAGTTGATTCTGACTCATAGTGACAGGGTAGAACTGCCCCTATGGGTTTCTGAGAGTATAACTCTCTGCAGGAGTAGAAAGCCTCATCTTTCTCCCAAGGAGTGGCTGGTGGTTTTGAACTGCTGACCTTGTGGTTAGCAGTCTAACATGTAACCCACTACACCACCAAGGCTATATATGACTTTATAAAAGAGATACAGAGGGAGAAGATGGAGGCAGAGATCAGACTGATGTGTGTAGGAGCCAAAAGACACCTAGGATGGCCAGCTGTCACCAGAAGTTCAGAGGAACGTAAGGAACACATTACCCTTCAGAGCCTTCAGAAGGAAGCAGCCCTGCCGATACCCTGGTTTCCAACCCGTAGCTCTAGAAGCGCAAGATAGTACATGTTGGTTTCTATAACCCACTGCCATCAAGTTGACTCCTGCCAGGTCACCCACAGGTGAATCAGAGCCCTGTTTTAAAAGCCAATGAGAAGAGTTTCAACTGGTGTCAGTCAGCAGATGTCTGGCACACAAAGTATCTGTAAACTCACTGCCATCAAGTCGATTCTGATGCATAGCAACCCAACAGAGCTTATCCATCCTCAAACGATGTAGGAATTTCTAAAGAACTTTCCAAAATGATTGCTTTCCAATTTACATCCCACCAACAATGTATAGAACCATGAACCCACGTCTTCGTCAACATTTACTGTTAATTACCAGATGTTATGAGTTTAATTGTGTCTCCCCACACCACAAAATCCTCACCACTGAACCAATAGGTAATATCATGAAAAACTGAGAAAATATTGAAGTCAAGGATTTCATATTGCTTAGAGCCACAATCAGTGCTCGTGGAAGCAGCAGTCCAGAGATCAAAGAACACATTGCATTGGGAAAGGCAAGGATGTTACTTTGAGGACTAAGGTGCGCCTGATCCAAGCCATGTGTGTTAGGCCAGGTTGACTAGAGGAACAAATCCAATGACACACATATATGTACAAGAGAGAGCTTTATATCAAGAAGCTTTAGATATTAGGAAAACATCCCAGCCCAGTCCAACTCAAGTCCCTAAGTCCAATGTTAGTCCATAAGTCCCTCTTCAGATTCACGCAGCCACAGGCAATGATACAGAATGCAGGAAGATCATAGGCCGGTGGGTGCAAAGTCCCACGGATCCAATGTTGGTGGATGCATCTCCAGGGCTCTGACAGGTCCCCAGCAGGTCTCCAAGTGGCCCGCCAGAAGGAAGGTGAAAGCAGAAGGGTTCAGTGAGGCTCCCAGGACTCTCCTTATGAGGAGGTCACGCCCACAAGGGGACATCATCAGGCTGTCACCCGATTGACAGGCTAGACTGTACCCCTACACTTGCTGACATGAAATTATGTAACTACCACACCATGGTATTTTCAATCACTTCATATGCATGTGAAAGTTGGACATTAAATACTGAAGATGGAAGAAATGCCAATGCATTCGAATTATGGTGTTGGCAAAGAATCTTGAAAGTACCACAGACTTCAAAAGGAACCAGTAAATCTGTTTGGGAAGAAATACAACCAGAATAGTCCTGAGAAGCGAGGAAGGTGAGGCTTCGTCTCATATGGTTTGGACATGTCAGGAGAGCAGTCCCTGGCAAAGGACGTCATGCTTGGCAGAGTAGAGGGGCAGTGACAAAGGGAAAGACCCTCCACACCACAGATTGACACGGTGGTCCCAACAATGAGCGCAAACGTAACTGTGAGGGTGGTGCAGGACTGGGCCGTGTTTCATTCAGTTATATGTAGGGTTGCTATGAGTTGGAACCACCTTGACGATACTTAACAGCAACTCCTGACCCTCCAAAAAAGCTATGTTGAAGTTCTAATCCATGGCGTGACCCTGTTTGGTATGGTATGTTTGGAGATGTTATCAGTTAAGTTGACACAAGTCGTACAGGATCCTGTGACTCCTTATTTTTAAAAAGAGAGGAAGGAAGGATGGGCAACTGGAAGGCACATGCACATGCCAAGGGCTGCCTGGGGCGACTGGAAGCTAAGAGAAACGAGGAAGGCTCACGTGCTAAAGCCTTCAGAGAGAATGTGGTTCTAATGGCGCCCTGAATTAAGACTTCTCAACGATCAATTCCTGTTCTTTTTTTAAGCTGAGTTTTTCAGCACATTTTATTTATTTCTAAATCATTTTATTGGGGGCTCATACAACTCATCACAATCCATACATCGATTGAATCAAGCATGTTTGATTGAATCAGCCAAGTTTGTACATATGTTGCCTTCATTCTTTTCTAGACATTTACTTTCTATTGAGCCTTGTTATCAGCTCCTCTTTTTCCCCCCTTCCTCCCCCCATACCCTCATAACCCCTGATAGATTGTACATTGTTATTTTCATCTCTCACACCAACTGCTGTCTCCCTTCCCCTATGTTTTCTGTTGTTTTTCCCCCTTTAGAAGGGTGCATGCCAGGGCGGATGATACCTTCAGAACCAGGGGTGTGAGAGGCAATACTGGGAAGGTAGAGGGTGAGTGGGTTGGAAAGAGGGATCCAATTACAGGGATCTATATGTGACCTTCTTCCTGGGGAACGGACAACAGAAAAGGGGGTGAAGGGAGAAGTTGGACAGGGCAAGATATGACAAAATAAAAATTTATAAATTATCAAGGGCTCATGAGGGGAAAGGGGAGCGGGGAGGGAGGGGTAAAAAAGAGGACCTGATGCAAAGGGCTTAAGTGGAGAGCAAATGCTTTGAAAATGATGAGGGCAAAAAATGTACAGATGTGCTTTACACAATGGATGGATGTATGGATTGTGCTAAAGAGTTGTATGAGCCCCTTATAAAATGTTTTTAAAAAAAGAAGGGTGCATGGTTATGTGTCAATCATTCAGATCGGTTCCCCCTTTCTCCCTTCCTCTCCCCTTCTTCCCCCTACCCTTCTGGTATCACTATTCCCATTCCTGTTCCTGAATTCTGTGTGTCGTGAGCTCTCATCAATGCCTGTTCTTCTAAACCACCCAGTCTGCGACCTTCTGTAAAAGCAGCACTATGGAACTAACAGATCAGAGCGAATACTTTCTCACAGTACAAGGGGGTGACCCCCCCACAACCAGAATTGTGCTGGGCAGAGCAGAGCATTTGTAGTATGCATTTTTCCCACTAGGCAAACATTAAGCAACTCATTCTGAGTTAGTGCACCCAGTGGTGTGGCCTGGGAAGGTTCTCTCTGGTCACAGTGAGTTTTTTCATAAAAGTCGTTTCACTCGAATCTCGTTTTTCATGATAGCCAATTTAAGAGAACAGGGTGTATCTGAAATTTTGTTTCCTGCTTGGAAAAAATGATGCAGAAACTGTTTTGATGTTGAACACAACTTTCAAGGACAGCATATGGGAAAAACTCAAGTGTGCGAGTGGCTTTCTGATTTCAAAAAAAGGTGAAATGTTGATTGATGACAAACCTCACTCTGGATGTTGTTCATCTACTTCCTGAACGGATGAAAATGTCAACTTGTAGTGCATTTGGAGTTTGTTCCACCAGGTCAGACTGTTAACCAAGCTTTCTATGTACAGGTTCTGAAAAGATTGCCTAATAGTGTATGACAAAAAAGGTCTGATTTGTGGCAGATGGGGGACTGGCTTTGCCACCACATGCACCTGGCTCATGCAGCCATCTCAGTGTGCCAGTTTTGGCAAAAAACATCATGCCTCTCTTGCCCCACTCACCTTACTCATCAGTCCTTGCTCTGTGTGACTTCTTTTTGTTTCTGCAAATGAAGAAGGACATGAAAAGACAGCCATTTGACAAATACAAGAGGTGAAAAGAAAAACGAGGGAGGCACTGTGTCTGCCATCCAAACAGATGAGTTTTTAAACTATTCCTAAGAATGGAAATGTAGATTTGACAAGGTAATTGGGTTGTTCTGTAAAAAAAAAATTTAATATATAGCTTTGAATAAGATAACCCGGTTTTGTTTGGGTACCCCCTCATAATGGGGTATGAAATGGGGTCTTGTAAATTTTAAGGTGTAATTCCCTACTAACTAATCAGGTTGATCATCTTTTTATGCTTATTGATTTGGGGGAATGGTTAATGTGCTATAAATCGCCTATACAGACATGGGTTCCAAGACCCGCTTATCTTAGTGGGGTGTTCATCTTGCTCTCATTCATTAGTTGATTCTAGATGGTGTGCCTTCATAAAAGATTTTTTAAAAGATATGTGTCATCTGTGGCTTTCTTTTTCTTCCACTTTTAGAATGTTAAAATTTTAATTTCTTCAAGTTCCTCGCTCTTGCCCTTTATGGTATATATTTGTGGCTTAAAGACTCTTTCCCGACCTATTAGCTCTTATGGTTCCATCTAAAAGTTGTGTAGTGTAGCATTTGATTTTAGGACTTTCATCCACCTGGGGATATTTCTGTGTGTATGTGTTAGTCCGGGTAGACTAGAAAAACAAATTCATAGAGACTTATAGGTGCATAAGAGAGAGTTATATCTAAAGGGCAATTGTACATTAAGAAAGCAATCCAGTCCAATCCAAGCTCATAAGTCTGATATTAGCCCAGCTGTCCAATACCAGTCTATAAATTCCTCTTCAAACTCACGAAGCACATACAATGACACCAAATGCAGGACAATCACAGGCCAGTGTGTAGAATGTCTTTGGACCCAGTGGCACTGTACGCATCTCAGCGCTGGCAGGGGTCTCCATGTGGCTCCTCCAGTTCCCAGAGCTCAGGGTCTATCAGCGTAGTGTCATGTGTCTTGCCAGTAGAGCGTCTCCAAGGGAGTGAGCAGAGAGAGAGAGAGAGAGAGAAATAGTGTCTACTGCCTCCACAAAGGAATGCAGGATTTCCCAGAATTCTCAAGAGAAGGCCATGCCCACACAGAGGCCTCGGTGGCTATGATCTGATTGACAGCCTAGACTCCACCCCTTCACTCTGAATCCTCTCAAATTGACACCAGATTATGTAACTCCCACAGTGTATGTGTGTAAGGTCTTAGCTAAGGAAATGCTGTTAGCGTTCTCTTATAGATGTTGCTGTAGCTGTTACCTGTCACTGAATTGATTTCACCTCATAGGGATTCTATGTACTACAGAATGAATTACCGCCTGGCCTTGTGCCTCCTCACAATCCTTATGTTTGATCCCATTGTTGCAGCCACTGTGTCAATCTGGCCAGTCTGCTGGCCCTCTACATGTGGATCAGGATGCCTTCCTCCAGGGACTGCTTCCTCCTGACAACATGTCCAACGTATGTGAGATGAAGTCTCACTTTGCTCGCTTCTGACAAGCATCCAGCTGTACTTCTTCCAAGACAGATGCGTTCTTTCTTGCATGGTATACTCAATATTCTTTGTCGACCCCATAATTCAAAGGCATTCTCTTTTCCTTCAGTCTTTTTTACTCATTGCATGCACATGAGGCAATTGAAAATGTCCTGGCTTGGGCCAGGTACATCTAAGTTCTCAAAGAACTTAGATGCTTTTGAAAACTATAAAGAGGTCTTTCGTAACAGATTTGCCCAATGTAAATATGTCCTTTGATGGCTGCTTTCATGAGTGTTGATTGTGGATCCAAGTAAAATGAGATCCTTGACAACTTCCATCTGTTCTGTTTATCCTAATGTTGCTTATTTGGTCCTGTTGTGAGGACTTTTGTTTCTTTGTGTGGAAATGTCATATTGAAGGGTGTGGCTTTTCATCTTCATCAGTGAGTGCTTTAAGACCTCATCATTGGCCATTTAGCTGAAAAGCAACAAGTCCTACCTGGAAGAAGCACACCTGCTTGTGTGATCATGAGGTATCGATGGGATCAGGTACCAGGCATCTAAGATCCAGAACAAAATCATACCCAAGTAAATGGGCTGGGACCTGGAGTGGAGACCCAATGCCCCTCTGTAGACAATTGGACATCCCCCTACAGAGGGGTCACAAGGAAGAAATGAGCCAGTCAGGGTGCAGTATAGCACCGATGAAACAGACAACTTTCCTCTAGTTCTTCGGTGCTTCCAGTAACATGACCTCAATTCTGTGTAAGAAACTAAGTACTTTAGGGGAGTTGTGTCAGACACAGCTTCTGCCATCAAGGAGTCTGCAATGTAGAAGTACAATGTTATCACAGTAGGATATGCCAACATACTGATATCGGGAGGACAGAAGGAGCCCTCTTCAAGGAAGGAAGAGCAGATCCATTTAGAAGGTTAAGGAAAGTTTCTTGGAGATGGGAGTTTGAGATGGGAGAGTGGCTTGGGAATAAATAGAAATTAATTTATGAAATTGATTCCATGCAGAAACAGAAGAATTCTCAGCCACTCAGGGACGTATTTGTAGTGCCCAAAATACCCAGAATAAAAGAGAGCGTCTGGAGAAGTAGGCTAGGGCGATATTTTCACCAGTCTTGAATGCTAGGCTGATAAATTTAGATTTAATTATGCAAGTAATTTTTGAAACCTGTGGTTAGAGCAACTCACTACTGTGTTACAGCTATTAGTGAACATGTTTTATTTATTAATTTATTTAGTGAACAGGTTTTGTACCTCTTTTGTTAAAACTATCTAATTTTTCTTCTTTTTTTGTGCTATTGTAAATGGTATATAGAAAGATAATTTTTCATGGCTATAATTTCTGACCTTAATAAATTGATGTATTTGGTAAACAAACAAACAAACAAAAAACCTCATCATTTTCAGCAAGCTAGGTTGTGTTATCCGCATATTGCAAGTTGGTTAGTACTCCTCCAATACTGATGACATTTTTCTTCATATAATTTAGTTTCTCAGATTATTTGCTTGACATATAGTTTGAATAAGTCTGGTGAAAGGATATAACCATAGTACACACCTTTCCGGATTTTAAATGTCAGCGTCTCTTGTTCTGTTCGAACAGCTGCCTCTGGGTCTTTGTACAGATTCCACACAAGCACAATTAGGTTTTCTGGAATTTCCATTTTTCACAATGATATCCATAATTTCTTAAGACCCATACAGTCGAAATACCTTTGCATAGTCAATAAAACACAGGTAAATATCTTTCTGGTATTCTCTGTCTTTAATCAAGACGCACTTAGCATCAGCAATGATGCCTCTTATTCCATCAACCTCTTTTGAATCTGGGTTGAATCTCTGGCAGTTTTTTGTTGCTATACTGCTGCAGTTATGATCTTTAGAAAAATCTTACTTGCATGTTATATTAATCACATTGTTTGGTAATTTCCACAGTCTGTTAGATCACCCTTCTTTGGAATGGTAACAAATATGAATCTCTTCTGGTCAGTTGGCCAGGTAGTTACCTTAAAAATTCCTTGACATGAATGAGTGTTTTCAATGTTGCAACCATTTGTTGAATCATCTCAATTAGTATTTCATTGATTCCTGGAAGATTTTTTTTAAATCAATATCTTCAGTGTAGCTTGGACTTCTTTCAATACTGTTGGTTCTTGATCATATGCTACCTCCTGAAGTGGCTGAGCAATGACTTTTTTTTTTAAAGAAAGCATTAAGAATATGATGGGGAAGAATGGATTTAATTTGATATGGAACCCATTCTTCTTTCATATTCCTTCATCTTCTTTGCATGTTTCCTGAATCATTGAATCCTTTAATATTTTTGCTCAAGGCTTGAATTTTTCCTTCAATTCTCTCAGCCTGAAAAATGCCAACCGTTTTTTTCCCTTTTTAGTTTTCTAATTCCAGGTCATTGCACATTTTATTGTTGTTGTTGTGGCCCCTCTAGCACAGTAGTTCTCAACCTTCATAATGCCATGACCCTTTCATACAGTTCCTCATGTTGTGGTGACCCCCAACCATAAAATTATTTTTGTTGATACTTCATAACTGTAACTTTGCTACTGTTATGAATCACAATGTAAGTATCTGATAAGCAGGATGTGTTTTCATTGTTATAAATTGAACATAATTAAAGTATCATGATTAATCACAAACACATATAATTATATATTGTGAAATATTTATTTCTAATTAAAAATAAATGAAAATTTGTCTTGAAGCGTGGTTAACCATCTTCAAGCCAGATATTTGTATGTGGGCGTATCTGCATGTGGGCAGACCTGACTGGAGACGGATAGAGGAGCAGTGTCTCAGTTCCTAAGATCATCAGAAATATGTGTTTTCCAATGGTCTTAGGCGACCCTGTGAAAGGATCATTCAACACCCCCCAAAGGGGTCACGACCCACAGGTTGAGAACCACTGCTATAGCACAACAAACTGAAACACTTCCCGGTCCTGTGCCATCCTCACAATTGTTCCTATGCTTGAGACCAGTGTGGCATCAGCAGTGCCACCCCATCCTGTTGAGAACCTTCCTCTTGTTCACTGTCCCTCTACTCTACTAAGCATGATGTCCTTCTCCAGGATCTTGTCTTTCTTGATAAAAAGTCCAAAGTTCTTAAAAAAAAAAAAAGTCCAAAGTACATAAGGAGCACTCTGGCCATATTTCTTCCAAAACAGATTGGTTTGCTCTTTTGGCAGTCCATGGCATTTCAATATTCTTCGCCAGCACCACAATTCAAATGCATCCGTTCTTCTTCAGTCTTCATTGGAATGCTTTGTCTTGTCTTTCTGAGGCACCTCGCTCAGTGCGATTTCTTTTTGTTTTCCACAAATGAAGAAGGGCATGAAAGGACAGCGATTGGATGACGTAGAAGAAGCAAAGAAAAGAATGAGGGAGGTACTGTGTCAGCCATGCAAACTCATGAGTTTGAAAAATGTTTCCAAGAAAGGAATCGCAGATTTGACAAATGTATTAACGTGTAATGGAGAGTACTTAGAAGGTGATGAGTTTGTTTTGTAAAAAAATTAAGTACATAGCTTTGAAAAAAATCTATTTTGGGGGAGTGCCCCTCATATAGTTATCATTTATGCTGTTGAAAACAAAGTACTTCCAAAAAATAGATCATTGGTCTTGCAAAAATTCTATCATGGATCTTCTGGCATGGCTTCCATCCCAAAGGCTATGCCTACCAGCTACTGGTCCTTCTTTCTTCTTTCCAACTTCTGCATCACAGTCATCAGTAATGACCAAGGCATCTCAATGGTACATGTAATCTATTCCAGACTAGAAAAAAAAAAAACTAGTCAACATTCTACCATTTCTGTAGGCAGCATAGAACCAATGGTGCTGAAGGACAAAGTTCAAGCTGCACGGAAAGCATTAGCCAAAAACAAAGGTCCAGGAATTGATGGAATACCAACTGAAATGTTTCAACAAGCTGATGAAGCACTGGAAGCACTCACTATCTATGCCAGGAATATTGAAGGACAGCTAGTTGGCCAATTGACTGAAAGAGATCCATATTTGTACCCATTCCAAAGAAAGGTGACCCAACAGAATATTCAAATTATAGAACAATATCATTGAGATCACATGCAAGTGAAACTTTGCTGAAGATCATTCAACAACAGCTGCAGCAGTACATTGACAGGGAGCTGCCAGGGGTTCAGATCAGATTCAGAAGGAACAAATGGAACAAAGAATACCGTTGCTGGTATTAGACCAGTGGTTCTTTCAACCTTCCTAATGCCGCGACCTTTTGAGACAGTTCCTCATGTTATGGTGACCCCCAAGCCATAAAATTATTTTCATTGCTACTTCATAACTATAATTTTGCTACTGTTATGAATTGGGAGACCCCTGTGAAAGGGTCGTTCGACCCCCCAAGGGGGTCGCGACCCACAGGTTGAGAACCACTGTATTAGATGGATCTTGACTGAAAGCAAAGAATACTACAAAGATGTTTACTTGCGTTTTATTGACTATGCCAAGGCATTCAGGTATGTGGATCATAAGAAGCTATGGATAACTTTAAGAAGAAAGGGGACTCCAGAACACTTCATGGTGTTCCTGTGGAAATTGCACAGGGATCAAAAGGTGACTGGGCCAAGGGAATGCCGTACGGTTTCAAATCAGAAGGGTGTGCAACAGGGTGGTATCCTCTCACCAGACTTCAGTCCGCACGTTGAGAACATAACCAGAGAGGCTGGATAATATGAAGAAGAATGTGGCATCAGGATTGGAGGGAGACTTATTAATTAATAACCTGCAATATGCCGTCAACACAACCTTGCTTGCTAAAAGCAAGGAGGACTTGAAGCACTTACTGATTAAGATCAAGAATTGCAGCCTTCCAAAGGGCATTTATAGAGGTATAAATGCAGTCACTTACATATGTAAATATATTAATATCTAACAATAGGGACATAGATCTGTGTACATATATTATATATTAAATATTAAGGTATCAGATGAACATTGGGCCTCTACTCAAGTACTCTCTCGATGCAAAAACACTCTGTTCTAATAATAACCTGGCATTCTATGATATTCACCTTCCCGACATGATCACTGAAGACAAAATGGGTACATAAGCAAATGTGGTGAAGCTGATGGTACCTGGCTTTTGATAAAAAGATATAGCATCTGGGGTCGTAAGGCTTGAAGATAAACAAGCAGCCAGCTAGCTGGGAGGCAACAAAGCCCACATGGAAGAAGCACACCAGCCTGTGTAATAATGAGGTGTCAATGGGATCAGGTATCAGGCATCAGAAGACCCAGAACAAATAATCATATTGATGCGAACAGGGTGGGGGTGGGGTGGGGACAGAGTGGAGACCCAAAACCGATTTGTAGACAATTAGACATTCCCTCACAGAAGAGTCACAAGGAGGGGACAAGCCAGCCAGGGTGCAGTATAACACAGATGAAACATACAACTTTCCTTTAGTTCTTAAATGCTTCCTCCCCTCCACTATTATGACCCCAATTCTATCTTACAAATCTGTCTAGACCACAGCATGTACACTGGTATAGATAAGAACTCTGGACACAGGGAATCCAGGACAGATAAACCTCTCAGGAACAATAATGGGAGTATTGATACCATGAAGGTAGGGGTAAGATGAGGGGAGAAAAGGAGATGTATAACCGCCCCCCCCATGGGGATGAACAACAGAAATATGGGTGAAGGGAGGCAGTGGTTGATGTAAGATATGAAAATAATAATAATTTATAAATTATCAAGGGTTCATGAGGGAGGGAAGGAAAAAGCGAGGAGCTGATACCAAGGGCTCAAGTTGAAAGAAAATGTTTTGCAAAGGATGATGGCAACATATTTACAATGTGCTCGACACAATGGATGGATGGATTGTAAGAGTCCCCAATAAAATACAGCCTTTACTATGGATTACAACTCACTGAAAAGAAGACTAAAAAATAATAAATAAAAATAAAAGAAGACTAAAATCCTCACAACCAGACCAATAGGTAACACTATGATAAGTGGAGAAAAGCGTGAAGTTGTCAAGGATTTTGTCTTGCCTGGATCCCCAATCAATGTTCATGGAAGCAGCAGTCAGGAGATATATTGAATTGGGTGAATCTGCTGTACAAGACCTCTTCAAAGTGTTGAAAAGCAAGGATAGTTAGTCCCTTGAAATCTAAGGTGTGCCTGACCTAAAACACAGCATTTTCAATTGCCTCAGATGCATGTGAAAGTTGGACACTAAATTAAAGAAGGCTAAAGCAGAATCAGTGTGTTTAAATAGTGGTTCGGGAGAAGACTATTGAAAGTCCCATTGACAACTAACAGTACAAACTGATCTGTCTTGGAGGAAGTATGGCCAGAGTGCTCTTTAAGAGCAAGGAGACTTCATCTTACTTACCTTGGACAGGTTGTCAGGAGAGCCCAGTGTCTAGAGAAGTGTGGGATACAGAAAGATTTCTCCCAAGTTGTCTCCCCCAAATATATACCATACCTTGCTGCTTGCTGCACATGGTAAATGACTATACACTTGGAAATCAATGAAAATAGGTCAGAGGTTATCCTCCGGAAGGATTATCAGCCGTCTAGAGCAATCAGACTGTGTAGTCTGTCCCTCCCTAAGTAGGGCCCTCTCCCTTCTGATAAGGCTAGTAGTAGACAGTTTCCCTGAAGGAGAGCCCAGGGATGTCAAGCCCACTCAAGGATCTAGGGTCCATCCATCCTCCCCTTCCTACTATATACACATCCCTAGCTCAACCCCTTCCTATCATACTTATGCATTGTACATCCCCTTCCTGTGATGTGTGGTTACCTGTAATCACGCCCCCTAAGTATATATGAGCCTTAGCCAGAAATAAAGAGGAACTTGCTCCTGCCCTCTCTGCCTGCTCTGTGTGCGGACCTGGCTGTTGAGATCATGATCGTCCAGGAGGTGAGTATGCTACTATCAAGTGTGTCTGACTTCTTTATTTTACTCTCACTCTCCCATCGCCCCTATTTCTCTATGACTTTATTATAATCTTTTTTTATCAAAGAGAGTTTTATATAAAGGTTAAGTGTGCAACAAGAAAACATCCTAAC
The DNA here is from genome assembly GCF_050624435.1 of Tenrec ecaudatus. Lineage (NCBI taxonomy): Eukaryota > Metazoa > Chordata > Mammalia > Afrosoricida > Tenrecidae > Tenrec > Tenrec ecaudatus. The sequence continues at coordinate 107,694,078 of NC_134541.1, read as the reverse complement.
CCAGTGGTGCCCAAGGCCACAAATCCAACATTAACCCATTAACCCACATGTCCAACACCAATCCACAAAGTCCTTCTCCATCTCACAAAATAGACACAATGATGCCGACTGCAGGAGGAAAGCTGAGTCAGTGAACGTGTAAACATCTCAGCGCTGGCAGAGGTCTCCACACTGGTGCTCCAGCACCCAGGGCTGCATCGGGGTAGGTCCATGTGGCTTCTCCTCAGGGATATCTTGCAGGAAGTAAACCTTGTCAGCTGAAGCAGGGAACTGGTTAAGGCAGCTCCACCCTGGTCTGACCACCAGAAAGCAAGAGACCCAAGAACTAGAAAGGCGAACCTCACTGAGCCATTTCTCTCTCTGCCCTTCAATTAACCAACTTTATTATAATCTTTATATATTTTAACCATACAATTGCACTTACTGAACCCGTGATAGGGTGAGGGGCTGGCTTCCCCCACAGAGAAGGAAATCATGTTTGGTAGAAGGACAGTAAAAAAGAGTAAGACCCTCAAATACATAGATTGATACCACAGTTACAATAGGTTTCCCAATAAAATGATCTTAAAAGGGGGAGCGGGGAGGGAGGGAAAAAAAAGAGGACCTGATGCAAAGGGCTTTAAGTGGAGAACAAATGCTTTGAAAATGATTAGGGCAAAGAATGTACGGATGTGCTTTATACAATTGATGTATGTATATGTATGGATTGTGATAAGAGTTGTATGAGCCCCTAATAAAATGTAAAAAAAATGATCTTAAAATGATCTTAAAAAGTAGGTTTAAACATTGGAACCATTGTGAGGATATTTCATTCTGTTGGGTCTCTGAGTCAGAACTGACTCGATGACATCTAACAATAACAGACTACAGAAGGTGGTAAATTGCTTCAATGTCTCCCTCGTTGCCATTAGTTGGTGGTATGTAAATTTGAATGATAGTTGTTTTAACCAGTCTTCCTTGTAGGAGTATGGATATTATCTTATCACAGACAGTGTGGTACTTCAGGACGGATCATGAAAAAAATCCCCCCCCCCCCAAAAAAAATCAAACCCAAAAAAACCCTGACAGTGAATGCGGCACTATTCTTCAATTTGTCCTTCCTGGCCTAGTAGAGGATATGATGATCAGATTCAAAATGGCCAATATCAGTCCATTTTGGCTTGCTAATGCCTAGGATATCAATTCTCAAGTTTTCTACTTCACTTTTGATAATGTCTAATTTTCCTAGATTCATACTTTGTACTGCCCACATTCTGATTATTAAAATGGATGTTTGCAGACAAAATAATAATAATTTATAAATTATCAAGGGTTCATGAGGGAGCGGGGGACGGGGAGGAAGGGGGAAAATGAGGAGCTGATACCAAGGGCTCAAGTAGAAATAAAATGTTTTGAGAATGATGATGTACAACGTACATGTGTACAAATGTGCTTGACACAATGGATGGATGTAAGAGGGAAAAAAAAAAGGATGTTTTCAGTGGTCCCTTCTCATTTTCATCTGTGCCAGATCAGCAAAGCAGTTCCCGTAAGCTTTACTTCATCCATGTCATTAAAGTCAACTCTACATAGTAGGCAGCTCTTCCCAGTTGTTTTTGAGTGTCTCCCAGTTGGAGAGGCTCATCTTCTGGGTCTATAAGAGACAATGTTCTGCTGTTATTCATAAGATTTACTGACTGGGAACTCTGTGTGGGCATGGCTTTCTCCTGAGGATTCTGGGAACTCCTGTATTCCTTTGGTCAGGAAGCTCTGCTAAAATCTGGCCACTGGTGGGTGACCCGGCTAGTATTCCAAATACCAGTAGTATAGCTTCCAGGATCACAGCAACACATAAGCCACCACAGAACAGCAAACTGACAGACAAGTGGTAGTTCTTATAGAAAACCAGTGTTATTTCCTGAGTGCTCCATCCTGAGTGCTCCAGCTTCTTTGTTCTACCACACTCCCTCCCTCACCTCACCCCATTTTTCAGTCAGTCTATTTGTATTCGCAGGCATCAATATTACAATGCTTCAAAAGCCTGAACTTTGGAGGAGCTCATTATACCTAGGAAGGGGAATTCCCCCACCTCTCTTCATTTGTGAAGTTGTCTTGACTATCCTACACCCTTTAGTCTTTCATGTCGATTTTAAAGTCAGTTTACAAGGTGCATTGATTTTTTTAAGGAAAGGAGAGGAAATTGGAGTTGTTATTTGAATTGTTTTGAATTTGGATGTTAATTTGAGGGTTTTTCCAAATTGACAAGTATGAGTCTTCTTACAAATTAATAAACAATATGGAGAACAGAACAATCTGGTCCCCAACACTTAATGCGATAAACTCAAAAAACAAACGCTCTGCCATCAAATTGCTGCCAACTCATAGGTCCTTATGGGACAGGGTAGAACTGCCCCTGTAAGTTTATGAGACTGTAACTCTTCGTGGAAGTAGAAAGCCCTACATTTCTCCTGCAAAGTAGTTGGTGGTTTTGCACCACGGATTTTGCAGTTAGCAGCCCAATGAGTAACTACTACATCACCCGGGCTCCTTACACTGTGGGATATAACATACAACATTCAGACTAGGGGAAACTCTGCAGGAAAAGTGAGCTGGTTTCCAACACACATAATCGCAGAAGACAGATGGTGGGAGAACCTGTAGGGAGAGACCATAGAAACTCAAGTGATTGAATTGTGGCTTTTCTATGGATTCTGATTCAAACAGAGTAAAATGATGAGCCAAGCGCTAATTAAACAGAGAGTGGTATAGAAAAATACAAGGAAATTAATGCTCATTCCTGGTAAGGTGCACCTGTCCCTATCACCTGATATGCATGTAAAACCTGGACACTGAATAACGAAGACTGAAGAAGTATCAGGGCACTTGACTTAACAGAGCTAGTGAAGAATCTTGGAAGTACTACAGACTGCCAAAAGTACAAACAAATCTGTCTGGGAAGATGTACAACCAGAATGCTTCTAAGACTCAAGGATGGTAAGACTTTGTCTCAAGTACTTTAAACACGCTATCCGGAGGAGATCAGTCTCCAGAGAAGGCCATTATGCTTGGTAAAATTGGCAGAGAAAAAAAAAAGGAAGACCTTGGACAAGATGAGTTGGCCCAGTGGCTGCAACAATGTGCTCAAACGTAAGGACGAGGATGTGAATGGAGCAGGACAAGTGGTGTTTCCTTCTGTTCAACACAAGGTAGCTATGAGTTGGAACTGCCTCGATGGTACCGAACACCCACAACAATGGCTAATTTCTCCATGTGTAAAAATGATATGCGATTGTTTATTTTTAAATGGCCCTTACTTGTTAGAGTCAGAGACTGGCATGTTTATGGGTGAGATGATCTGATGCCTGGGATTTACTTCAAAAAAGAGGAGGAGCGATAGGGGAGATAGCAGATGAAACAAGGTTGGCTTGGTCTCGGTTATCATTGGAGCCAAGGAACAGACACATGATGGCTTATTATAAGATCTTGGCACTTTGATGCATTTTGAAATTTCTATAGTAAAAAATTAAATATTAAAATAACTGGGTCTTGGGAGGTTGAGATGGTGAGCTGATAATAGTTTGCAAGAGAATGAAAAAATGTTCTAAAATTGACTGTGGTGATGATTACACAACTCTTTAAACTATTGAATCACATGATACAAGATTTAGATGTCAATAAGTCTTTCTATCCACAAATATGACATAGTTCACGTATTTAAATTTCCTTCTGTTTCTTAACCACAATTTAGATAATCCCCCCAAGAAACCCTACACATCTTTAGTCGATGTGACAAATGTGCTAAAACTCTTTCATTAGTTTTAATCATCTTAATAACTCTTCTGTGTAATTTTGGATTTTCTATACAGAGTATTAGGTCATGTATTTTAAAAAAAGGAAAGGGCTCTCCCTTCTCTTCTTTGGCGCTGCCTACGGAGGAGGCAGCCATCTCCCACCGGCATCATGGCTGCCCTCAGACCCTTGGTGAAGCCTAAAATTGTAAAAAAAAGAGGACCAAGAAGTTCATCCGGCACCAGTCCGACCGCTATGTCAAGATTAAGCGCAACTGGCGCAAGCCCAGAGGCATTGACAACAGGGTTCGGAGAAGATTCAAGGGCCAGATCTTGATGCCCAACATTGGTTACGGGAGCAACAAGAAAACCAAGCACATGCTGCCCAGTGGCTTCCGCAAGTTTCTGGTCCACAACGGCAAGGAGCTGGAAGTGCTGCTGATGTGCAACACGTCGTATTGTGCAGAGATTGCTCACAACGTTTCCTCCAAGAATCACAAAGCCATTGTAGAAAGAGCAGCCCAGCTGGCCATCAGAGTCACCAATCCCAACGCCAGGCTGCGCAGCGAAGAAAATGAGTAGATGGCCCATTTGTGAGTTTTATTTGTGCTAAATAAAACCATAAATGAAAAAAAAAAAGGAAAGGGCAGAAATAAAATTCCATTTTTTCTCATTTTAATTTTTTGTATTGTTGCAGCTTGCTAGTTAGAATTTCCAAAATAATGTTGAACACAATGGGCAACTAACTCTGTTTTTGACTTTACTAAAAATAGTTTTGTTATTGTTCAGTCTATTCATTCATTCAAACCAAAATATTTGTTGGGCACCTACTATGTGTAGTAGGTGCTGGAGATACAATAAACAGCAGCCTGTGGTAGTTATATAATAGTTTATCAATTTGAGAGGATTAAGAGTGTAGGGGTGGAGTCTAGCCTATCAATCAGGTCATAGCCAATGAGGCCTCAGTGTGGGCATGGCCTTCTGAGGATTTTGGGAACTCCTGTGTTCCTCCTTGGAGGCGGGAGACACACACTCTCTCTCTGCTCACACCCTGGGAGACATTGCAGCTGACAAGACACATGGAACTATACTAGTGCGCTGAGCTGGGGAAGCCACATGGAGACCCCTGCCAGTGCTGAGATGCTTGCAATGCTACTGAATCCACAAAACTTCCCATCCACTGGCCTGTGATTGTCCTTCATTCAGTTTCATTGAATATGTTTCGAGAATCTGAGGAGGAATGTATAGATTGATATTGGACATATGGGTTAATACTGGACTTATGGACTTGGTCTGGACTGGGCTGGGATGTTTGATCAGTATTCAGTTGCTCTTGTATATAAATCTCTTTCTTATACAAAGACGAGTCTCCCTGGGTTTGTTTCGCTAGTCTACCTGGACTACGACAGCAACCCAAAGCCAAAAGCCGGCACTCACAGAGCAGTGGGCAAAAAGCAAGTAAAGGCTGACTGCCTCAGCAAGCTACTGGATCAACCTCGGAGGTATCTCGAATTTGGTTCTCGAGGACCTCAATAAAGCAATCATACACATTGTTGGGGTTCCCCATACACATTCTAGCTATATTTATAGTAGACTGTAATCTATTAAGTGCATATTAGCATTATGGAAGCCCAGGAGATGACAACCTTTCTGTCAGTTTTTTGGGGAACTGACGACATTTTGGTGAGTAGCCAAGTACTTAACCGTTGTACCACCAGAGCTTCCTGGTGTCTATCTAATGGCTGTAAAGTCAGTCTGGCTCATTCATTACCATGGAGTCGATGCTGACTCACAGTGACCCTGTCAGACAGGGTAAAACTCCCCTTGCGAGAAACAGAAAGCCTCGCCTTTCTCCTAAGGAGCAATTGGTGGATGAGAATGGCAGGCCTTATGGTTACCAGCGTATGGTTAGCTTATTGTTATGGTTAACAGCTCAATATGTGGCCACGACACCACTACAACTGGTGATTTTTCTTTCTCCATTTTCCCCTCTGAATGGCCGGTGCAGTTAGCAGCCCGACACATTACCACTACACCACCAAAAAACAAAACCCCAAACTCATGCCATCCAGTCAATGTGACTCATCAACTCATGGTAACCCTCCTGTGGGTTTCTAACTGTAAATGGGAGTAGAAAGCCCTGACTTTCTGCTGCGGAGTGGCTGGTTGGTTTTGAACTGCCTACCCTGCAGATTTCAAGCCCAACTCGCAACCACTATACCACCAGGGCTTCCCAAATCCCCTCCGAAGATATCTTTATTTCACTCTTGTTTTTAAAGAAAGGTTTTATGGATATAGGATTTGGGATGACAAGAGCTTTTGTTTTTGTCTTTGAGCACTTAACAAATGTCTTTCTGTCACCTTCTGGCTCTCTTATGCCTAATAAGCCAGCAGCCAGTCCGCATGCTGCTCCCCGCATGTCATGTGCCTTTGTGACGCTTTCAGGGAATTTTCTTCTTATCTTTGGTCTTCAGGAGTATGTCTAAAGTGCCTCCTTCCTTTCATTTCCATGATTTCATTTCATTTTCATTTTGCTGTTGGGGAGAATTTACATAGCAGAGCATTAAACAATCCCACAGTTTCCTCAAGCACAAGACAGTGATACTTGTGGCCTTGTTAGAGTTGTAAAACCAATGTCACCCTCCTTTGCCAAGTTCATAAACTCACTGTTCCCCAGGTTCCTATCTAACCTTCAGGGTTGCTGTTGTCACTTTAACCACATGCAGCTCACTGCCATCCAGGCCTGACTCATAGACACCCCTGTGGGTTGCCAAGACTGTAACTGTTCACAGGAGTGGAGACCCGGTCTTTTTCCCATGGAGCTGCCGGTGGTTTTGAACTGGTGACCATGTAAATCGCAGCCTAATACTTACCCCCTATACCACCAGACTATTAATCACATATGAAACAAACAGAAAAGCAAACTAACGGTCATTGAGTTGATTCTGATTCCTAGTCATACTAGAGGGACAGAGTAGAACTGCCCCTTTGGGCTTCTGAGACTGTAAATCTTTATGGGAATAGAAAGCCTCGTCTCTCTCCCAAGGAGCAATTGGTAGATTAGAAGAGCTGACCTAGTGGTTAGCAATTCAATGTGTGGTGCACTATACCACCAAACCAAATCCAAACTCACTGACATTGAGACAATTCTAACTTATATCAACCCTATAGGACAGGGTAGAACTGCCCCCTGCAGGTTTCTAAGACTACTTCTTTACAGAAGTAAAAAGCCTCACCTTTTTCCCTCAGAGCAGCTGATGGTTTTGAACTGCTAACCTTGCAGTTAGCAGTCCAATGCATAATCACTACACCACCAGGGTTCCTTCAATCTCATATAGATGGCTATTAGAAAGGTTTCCCTTATTTGATTTGGCTTCAGATTAATGTACATTTATTCCTGTCAAATTGATGTATTCCATCAAATCTGGGATTTTTTTTTAATCTTTCATTCAATCTATTCAGTGAGTTTGCTTTTTCATTGTTTTAAATCATTTCATTAGGGGCTCATACAACTCTTATCACAGTCCATACATATATCAATTGTGTAAAGCACATCTGTATATTCATTGCCCTCATCATTCTCAAAACATTTGCTCTCCACTTAAGCCCCTGGCATCAGGTCCTCATTTTTTCCCCTCCCTCCCTGCTGCCCCCTCCCTCATGAATCCTTGATAATTTATAAATTATTATTTTGTCATATCTTGCCCTGTCTGACGTCTCCCTTCACCCACTTTTCTGTTGTCCATCCCCCCAGGGAGGAGGTCACATGTAGATCCTTGTAATCGGTTCCCCCTTTCCAACGCACCCTCCCTCCACCCTCCCAGTATTGCCACTCAAACAACTGGTCCTGAAGGGACCATCTGCCTCAGACTCCCTGTACTCCCAGCTCCTATCTGCACCAGTGTACATCTTCTGGTCTAGCCAGACTTACAAGGTAGAATTGGGATCGTATGATAATGGGGTAGGGGGAGGAAGCATTTAGGAACTAAAGGAAAGTTGCATTTTCCTTTTCTTTCTTTTTTTAAAAAACAATTTATTAGGGGCTCATACAACTCTTATCACAGTCCATACATATACATACATCAATTGTATAAAGCACATCCATACATTCCCTGCCCCAGAAAGTTGCATTTTTCATCATTGCTACATCACACCCTGACTGGCTCATCTCCTCCCTGAGACCCTTCTGTAAGGGGGTGTTCAGTGGCGTACAAATGGGCTTTGGGTCTCCACTCCGCACTCCTGACCTCATTCACTATGGTAAGATTTTTGTGTTCTGATGATGCCTGATACCTGATCCCTTTGACACCATGTGATCGCACAGACTGGTGTGCTTCTCCCATGTGGGCATTGTTACTTCTGAGCTAGATGGCTGCTTGTTTACCTTCAAGTCTTTAAGGCCCCAGATGCTATATCTTTTGATAGCCGGGCACCATCAGCTTTCTTCGCCACATTTGCTTATGCACCCATTTGTCTTCAGTGATCATATCATGGAGGTGAGCACACAATAATGTGATTTTTTTTGTTCTTTGATGCCTGCTAACTGATCCCTTCAGCACTTTGTGATCACACAGGCTGGTGTGCTTCTTCCATGTGGGCTTTGTTGCTTCTCAGCTAGATGGCCGCTTGTTTACTTTCAAGCTTTTAAGACCCCAGACACTATCTCTTTTGATAGCCGGACACCATCAGCTTTCTTCACCACATTTGCTTATTCACCCGCTGTGTTTTCAGCAGTTGAGTCAGGAAGGTGAGCATCATAGAATGCCAATTTAATAGAAGAAAGTATTCTGGCATGAAGGGAGTACTTGAGTGGAGGCCCAATGTCCTTCTGCTACCTTAATACTAAAACTATAAATATATGCACATAGATCTATTTCCCCATCCTAATATATAAATATATTTAGATATGTACATGTCTTTATCTAGACCTCTATAAATGCCCTTTGCCTCCCAGCTCTTTCCTCTATTTCCTTTGACTTTCCTCCTGCCCCACTATCATGCTCAGTCCCCACCAGGGTTTCAGCAATTCCTCTTGGTTACATTACCCTTGATCATGCCCTACCAGGCCTCCCACACCCTCCTCACCACCGATTTGGGTCACTTATTGTTCCCTTGCCCTGGGATTGTTAACACCACTACCTTTCCCCCCCACCTTCCCCTCTCCCATGTCCCCCCAGAACTCTATGTCCCATTGTTTTCTCCTCCAGATTGTTCATGCAGTCTATCTTATTTATACAGACTTGTGGAGATAATAACATGCACAAAAACAAGACAGAGCAAAACCATGCAACAATATACAACAAAAACAACAACTACAAACCAATGACAAAACAAAACAACAAAGAAAAGCTTGTAGTTAGTTCAAGGATTATTTGTTGGTCTTTAGGAGTGTTTTCCAGTCCATTCTGTTGGGGCACCATGCCATGGCCCCAAAGTACACCTTCAGCATTCCCTGGGGACCTCGCCACTCAATTCCTTTGCTGTTCTGTAGCACCTCCTTAGTGTTTTGCCTCGGTGTGGCAGGATCAGATTGGGTGCAATTCCCTCACTGTGTCTCTGGTGTTGTCACCTGTAGGGCTATGGGTCAGTGAGGGGCATCATGTCTCATATTGGGCCGGCCATGTGGTCCTCTCTATCGCCTGGCCGCTCTAATTGGGAACATCATCCTCATGGTCTGGTGGGCCAGGATGTGCTCCACTCTCTCCTCCACCCGTTTCATCTGCTCCCGTGTGCTCCGATCAGTTATGTCCCTCTTCCGGAGCTGCAAATTCAATGCTGTCCTTTGAAAGAAATTCTTCTGGGGGGAGGGGCAAGTGTCCACTTAGTAGTTGGGATTGGGGCTAGCCCCCCAGACCTCTCCACTGGTTCCCTACTCCATGCAGGCATGCTGCATTCACATCTTGGAGCACCGGGTTGAAATCTGGTCCCTTTTTCCCTGTGGAGACACAAACAATACCCTCTCCTTGAGTGGGTTAGCGCCCTGTGCCCCCGCTACCCATTTCTTTATTATTATTTTCCTTTCCTACCTCCTTTTTAGTTATCTACCATGAGTATCCCAAATCTGGGATTTTTAAGGCTTTTCTTTTCCTCTGACTCAATATCAATATCTCTTTTATTTCTGCATTCCTAATTGCATGAATGAGGAACTCTGGCCATATACATGTTGGGCTGTGAACTGCAAGGTCAGTAGTTCAAATGCACCAGATGCTCCATGGGAGAAAGGTGAGGCTTTCTACTTCCAGAAAGAGTTATGGTCTCCTCACCTTCCCGACACCATCGCTGAAGACAAATGTGGTGAAGAAAGCCTGGCTAACAAAAGATATAGCATCTGGAGTCTTGAAAGCTTGAAGATAAACAAGCTGCCATCCAGCTGAGAAGCAACAAGGCCCACATGGAAGAAGCACACCAGCCTGGGTAATCACGAGGTGTCGATGGGATCAGGTATTAGGCATCAAAGAACAAAAAGTCATGTCGTTGTGAATGAGGGGAATGCAGAGTGGGGACCCAAAGCCCATCAGGGAGGAGATGAGCCAGTCAGGGTGCAGTATAGCACGGATGAAAATTACAACTTTCCTCTAGTTCTTGAATCTCCCCCCACCCCACTATCATGATCCCAATCCTACCTTACAAATCCAGCTAGACCAGAGCATATATACTGGTAGAGATAAGAGCTGGAAACAGGGAATCCAGGACTGATAAACTCCTCAGGACCAATAAGGAGGGTAGTGATACCAGGAGGATAAGGGGAAGGTGTAACCAATCACAATGGTTTACATATAACCCCCACCCTGGGTGGGGGGAATGGGTGGAGACATTAGACAGTATAAGACATGAAAAAATAATAATAATTTATAAATTATTGAGGGTGAGGGAAGGAGGGTGGGGAGGGGAAAAACGAGGTGCCGATACCATGGGCTCAAGTTGAAAGCAAATGTTTTGAGATTGATGATGGCAACAAATGTACAAATGTGCTTGACACAATGGATGGATGGATGGATTGTGATAAGAGTTGTAGGAGCCCCCAATAAAATGTTTGCTTTTTTTAAATAAGCGTTATGGTCTCAGAAACCCACAGGGGCAGCTCTACTCTGTCCTATTGGGTCATTTGTATTGTGGAAATTGTATTTCCACATATATATGTATATATGAGGGGATACCCCAAAAATCAGAATTAAAAAAATTTCTTTTTACAAAACAACTTTATGACCTTCAAGGTATTCTCCTTTACACTGAGTACATTTGTAGAAGCTGTGATTCCATTCTTGGAGACGTTTCTCAAACTCATCTAATTGGATGGCTCACAGCAACTCCCTCATTTTTTTCTTCAGCTCTTTTGTCATCAGATATCTGTCTCTTCATGTCCTTCTTCCGCAGAAACAAAAAGAAGTCACACGGAGCAAGATCAAGTGGGTCAGGCGCATGGGGCAAGTGAGACATGATGTTTTTTGCCAAAAGCTGGCACACTGAGATGATTGTATGAACAGGTGCATTGTCGTAGTGGCAAATCAGTCCCCCGTCTACCACAAATCAGGTCTTTTTGGCACACACTGTTATGCAATCTTTTCAGAACCTCTAAATAGAAAGCTTGACTAACAGTCTGACCTGGTGGAATGAATTCCAAAGGCACTATGAGTGGACATTTTCTTCTGTTTGGAAGATGACAGACGTCTAGAATAAGGTTTGTCATCACTCAACATTTCACCTTTTCTTGAAATGAGAAAACCACTCATAAACTTCAGTTTTCCCCATAGCTCTGTCCTTGTAAGCTGTGCTCAAGATCACAACAGTTTCTGAGGCAATTTTCCAGATTTGGAAACAAAATTTCACAGATGCACTCTGATCTCTTAAATCAACCATCACAAAATATGAGGTTTGAGCAAAGCTGCTTTTATGAAAAAATCCACTGTGACCAGTGAGAACCTTCCCAGGCGATGCCACTAGCTAGAGCGAGTTGCTCAGATAGTCACCTTGCAGGAAAAATACATACTATAAAAGCTCTGCCCGGTGGAACTGTTTTCCGTTTGGGGGTGGGTACCACCTCGTATATGTTGTTAGATGCTGTTAAGTTGGTTCCAAATTATAGCAACCCTCTGTACAGCAGAACAAAACACTGTCCAGCCTTTGCCGGCCTCACAATTGTTATGTTTGAGCATCAATGTTGGGGCCACGTGTCAAGCCATCTCTTAAGGGTCTTGTTCTTTTGCACTGACCTGCTACTTTACCAGGCATGATGTCCTTTTCCAGGGACTGGTCTCTTCTGACAACATGTCCAACGTATGTGAGGTGAAGTCTCACCATCCTTGCTTCTAAGGGAGCATTCTGGTTGCACTCCTCCAAGACGAATTTGCTTGTTCTTCTGGCAGCTCATGGTTTTTTCTATATTCTTCCACAACCCCTAGTTCAAATGGATCAACTCTTGTTTTGTTTTCTTTATTCGTTGTCCAAGAAAGTAATGGACAAACACCATGACTTGGGGCAAGTGCACATATGAAATATGCATATAACCAGGTTTCCAAAAGTTCATAGAAAAAGTCCACGATTTTTCCATTCTATTTTACCATAAACTTTTAAATATTTTAAAGCATATATATATTTAACATTTATCTGCTGAGTCCAACATCTGGGCTTCTTGATTTTAGATGACATCTGTTCCTTTGGACCTCCAGTGACTGTGAGTGCATACTGGATGCTTTGGAGACAGTGGTTTCTGCTATCTTCCTCTAAAGATGATTGGTTCTTATTCTAGAAGACAGCTGGGGCTGATCACTTTGAACTGCTAGAGGCTCGTTTTTGTACTTGCCTCAGGGTGGCTCTGTGGAAACCTAGTCTTTCTCAAGCCCCTCTAACTTAGCTCAACCTTCAGACTTGGTCTCTGCTGTGGATCTTGCTGAGGTTTGGTTTTAGACTTTGTTGCAATGGGTTTTAGGCCAAGGTTGTCAAACGACCTGCCAGGTTGGCCCAATCCATCTGTCACCCATTTGCGTAAATGAAATTTTATTTATATATGTCTGTGGCTTCTTTCAGGGATCCCTGGTGGCATAGTGGTTATGCATTGGGCTGCTAATCTCAAAGTCATTAGTTCAAAACCACCAGTAGTTCCTCAGGCGAAAAATGAGGCGTTCTACTGCTGTAAAGAGTAAAAGTCTTGGAAACCCACAGGGGGTGGTTCTACCCTGTCCTATAGCATTGTTATGTGTGGAATTGACTTGATAGCAGTGAGCTTTTTTGTTTTCTGTAGAGCTGCTTTCCAGGAGCCCTGTGGACTAATTACATGCTGGACTGCTAACAGCAAAGTCAGCAGTTTGAAACCACCAGCCACTCCACAGGCGAAAGATGAGGCGTTCTGCTCCTGTAAAGATTCATCGCGCAGTGGAAATCCACAAGGGCAGTTCCACTTTGTCCTCTTGAGTCGCTATGACTTTGAGTCTGCCCATGGCCGATCGTGAGTGATGGCCGCTTTCATACTACGAAAGCAGAGCTGAGCAGTTGTGGCAGAGAATACAGAGCCCACAATGTCTTCAAATGCTTAATACCTGGTCCTTTAGGGAGAAGTTTGCTGATTGCTGCTTGAGGGCCTGGTGTTACTTTTTCTAGCTATTTCACCTGCATGCCAGAGCAAGAACCAGATGCTAATGAAGTTTCTCTACTCCAGCAGGTCCAGAACCCCAAGATTGACAGCACTGAGCATCCCCCAGCGATTCTCTGGAAAGCCTGGCATGGGTTCATTGTAGTCTTGTACAGCCCAGCCCAGTCAAAGACTTAGGAGAGACTCGGACTTCTAGGGCCCCCTCTTTCTACCCCTTTCTCCCCTCCAAGGCCACTTCAGATTTGCAGAACCCTGGTCCCTGCTTCCCCACCGTTTGCTCTCCCAATTCAGCGCTCTCTCTGATTGGGTTGAGAAATGGTCCTGAGGCAGAAAGTTAAGACAACCATGTGGCTCACTTCTGGGTTTCTCTTCTCTCAGGGATCAGAGCCTTGCCCTCACGGCCAAGGCTTCAGATGAGGGGGCTTCGAAAAGTTCGTGGAAAATGACCTTATGTTTGAATTCTAGTTTTCTGTGACCTTTTGAAGTGCCCGCGTGTATTTCTCCAGTGCTTTTAAGTCCCTCACGGTAGGAAGTGGAGGCTCCACCTGTATATTTCATAAACCCAGTCCACTGAACTCTGACCCTCACGACTTCACAGAAAAGCCCTGATGCAACGGGTAAGTGTTGTGAACCGAAAGGTTGGTGTTTCGAATCACCCACAGGCTCTGTGGGCAGAAGACCAGGAGATCAGCTTTGGTAAGGATTAGCCTAAACCAGAGGAGATGAGTCAGACAGGGTGCGATGTAGCACCGTTGAAGAATACAGCTTTCCTCTAGTTCCTAAATGCTTCCTCCCCGCCCCCCGCCCCACTATCATGAGCCTAATTCTACTTTGCAAGTCTGGCTAGACCAGAGGATGTACACTGGTACAGATAGGAACCAGAAACACAGGGAATCCAGGGCGGATGATCCCTTTAGGACCAGTGATGTGAGTGGCGATACTGGGAACGTAGAGGGAGGGTGGGTTGGAAAGGGGGAACCAATTACAAGGATCTACATGTGACCTCCTCCCTGGGGGACTGACAACAGAAAAGTGGGTGAAGAGAGACGTCGGACAGGGCAAGATATGACAAAATAATAATTTATAAATTATCAAGGGTTCATGAGGGAGGGGATAGTGGAGAGGGAGGGGAAAAAATGAGGACCTGATGTCAGGGGCTTAAATGGTGAGCAAATGTTTTGAGAATGATGAGGGCAATGAATGTACAAATGTGCTTTACACAAATGATGTATGTATGGATTGTGATAAGAGTTGTATGAGCCCCTAATAAAATGATGAATAAATAAACCCAGAAAAAATGTGTAAAAAAAATTTAGCCTAAACCAAGCTCACTGCCATTGAGTCGGTGCTGGCTCACAGCAGCCCTGAAGGGCAGTGTAGAACTGTCCCTGCACGTTTCTAAGACAACAACCATATATGGGAATGGAAAGCCCCATCGTTCTCCCAGAGCGGTAGGTGGCTTTCAACTTCTGGCCTTGCTGTCAGCAGTTCAATGTGTAACCACTACCCCACCAGAGTTCCCAGGGAACCCTTGGAGGGAGTTCTCTTTCATATGGGGGCATAATGAGTGAAATTTGATTCAAGGGCACCTAAGTGCAACATTTCACAGAAATCTGCACTTGTCAACGTCACCCACAACCCCCACGTTGTTAAGTGCGACAGTTAATCATCAATCCTCATCTTTCGGGATTGATTAGCAGCATCTAACACAGGTCATGGTTCTCTCTTTCTTGACAAGCCCATTGCCATCACATCGCTTGGCCCCATCTTTACTTGACTTCCAGAAGAACATACTCTTAGTTTCTCTATATGTCCTAGCCCTTTGTTGATTCTTCTCTCTGATTTCTTGAGGTTGGAATGCCCTCTAGCTCTGTCCTTTTCTTTTGTCTTCTCTTTCTCTATTAATTCTCTTGGCCCCACAACAAGGTCTAATCAAAACACAGTTTTGAATCTAAATGATGACTTCCAAATTGTTATCTCTACTCCAGACTGCTCTCCTGAACTTTAGGCTAAAAACACAAAGCAATACAACAAAAACCCAAACCCTCACTTGCTGTCAAATGGATTTTAACATATCCACCAACCCCTTGAGTTACAGAGTGGAACGTGCTACCTAGGGTTTGGACTGTGATCTTTACAGAAGATTAACAAGCCTTTCTCCCAGAGTCACTGGGTAGGTTTGAATCACCAAGCTTTTTGGATGAGTAGTTGATGATCTGAGCTAGATGAAGAGTCTGGCATCCGGTTTTGGAGGAAGGCTTGTTAGCAACTTGAGAGAAGCAGGTGATACAAGCTTGCTTGCCGAAAGTGAGGAGGGCTTGAAACACTTTCTGATGAAGCTCAAGGATTGCAGCCATAAGGATGGATGACAACTTCATGTAAAGAAGACCCAAATCCTCACAACTGAAACAATAGGCAACATCATAATAAATGGAGAAGAGATTGGAAGTCTTATGAATTTCATTTTGTTTGTATTCACAATCGATGCTCATGAAGGTCAAATGACACACTGCACTGAGTAAATCTGCTGCCCAAGACTTCTTTCATCTTGAACGTGTTGAAAAGCAAGGGTGTTACCTCAAGGACTAAGGTGCACCCGACACAGCTATGGTCTTTTCAATGGCTTCACCTGCATTTGCAAGTTGGACACTGAACAAGAAAGACGGGAGAGGAATGGATGCATCTGAATGATGGTGCTGGTGGAGACTATTTGCCTCCTAGCTCTTTCCTCTCTTTCCTTTTACTTTCCTCTTGTCCCACTATCATGCTCAGCCTTCATTTGGGTTACAATAAATCCTCTTGGAATTACATTACCCTTGAGCATGCCCTATGAGGCCTCCTACAACCTCCTCACCACCGATTTGGATCACTTGTTGTTCCCTTGTCCCTGGGCTTGTTAACACCACTTATTCCCCCCCCCCCTTCCCCCTCTCCCATGTCCCCCAGGAACCATTGGTCCTGGTCTTTTCTCCTCCAGATTGTTTATCCAGTAAGGCTGTGTATCTTTCTGGGAGCAGAAAGCCTAGTATTTCTCTGGAGGAATGACTAGTGGTTTGACCCGCTGACCGCTGACCTTGTTACTAGCAGCTCAATATGTAACAACTTAGGCTCTTCGGGGGAACAGATCAGAAGCAAAACAACAAACTGATTGAGGTGGGAGGAGGGTAAGTAGCCACAGAGAAAAGGCATTTAGAAGAGTAAAAAGGATTGAGATTGTGGTTGCTGTTACTGTGAGGTGCCATGGAGTCGGTTAAGATTTATAGGGACTGTATGCACAACCGAATGAAACACCACACAGTCCTGCTACATCCTCCCAATTGTCCCCGTGCCTGAGCCCATTGTTGCAGCCACTGTGTCCATCCATCTCCTTGAGGGCCTTCCTCTCTGTCACTGCCCCTCCACTTGACCGAGCATGTTGGCCTTCCCCAGGGACTGGTCTCTCCTGACAACATGTACAGAGTATGTAAGTGGAGGTCTTGCCATCCTTGCTTCTAAGGAGCCCTCTGACCCTACTTCTTTCAAGGCAGATGTGTTTGGGAGTATGGAGATAAGGGTTAGTTTACATCAGAATGACAAGGCAGATCTCAAGATGAGAGTTGAGGAGATTAGAAAATAAGCAAGTAAATCAGGAGGAGTCCTAGAGGAATTCTTCCGCATGACAAGGGATGTATATTTAGAACATAGAACTATTACAACTCAAAAGTTGATTTGCTTGTGATATTAATGATATGCCTAAAACCCATGCCACCAGGTTGATTCCAACTCCCACTGACCCTGAAGGGCAGAGTAGAGCTGTTCCTTTGGGTTTCCAAGGCTGTAAATGTTTCCTGGGAGAGGAAGCCTCATCTTTCTCATACGGAGTGGTTGATGGTTTTGAACTGCTGACGTTGTGGCTGGCAGCTCACTCACCATGCCACCAGGGCTCCTTGATACTAATGATGCTTTCAGTAATTCTTGCATTTCTGTTGGGTCTCCTTTCTTTGGAATAAGCACAATGGAGCTCTTTCAGTCGGTTGGCCAGGTAGCTGTCTTCTAAACTTCTTACCCAAATGAGAGTTTAATATCTAAAGGAGCCCAGGTGGTGTCGTGGGTTGCACTTTGGGCTGGTAACTGCAAGGTGAGCGGTTCCAACCCACCAACTGCTCCTTGGGAGATGAGGTGCCTGCGCCAGGACAGATTTACAGCTGTGAAAATTCAGTGGACAGATGAACTCTGGCCTTTAGGGTCGCTGTGAGTTGGGATCAACTCAGTGTTTTTGTTTTGTTTTTCTTTCCTGTGGAAGAGTTAGTGGGTTTAAACTGTTGACCTTGCAATTAGGTTCCCTGATAGCAGGGCCAGGCCTTCTTACTCATAGGTATATCCCCACAAAAAGTAAAAGCAGAGACTCAGGCAGACACCTGTATGCCCTATGCGCATTACCGCATTAGTTACAATAACCAAACAGTGATAAATTGGTGTTGGACGTATGGACTAATGTTGGACTTATGGGCTTGGGCAGCACTGGGTTGGAATGCTTTCTTAATGTACACTTACCTTTTATATAAAACTCTCTCTTACACATATGAGTTTCTGTGGAATTGTTTCCCTAATTTACCCAGACAAACACAAGTGGAAATATCAACGTGTCCACCAACAGATAAAATGTCATCTATACATACAATGGGATAGTCTGCCGCCTCAAAGAGAGATGAAGTTCGGATAGATGCCACAACATGGATGAACCTTGAGAACATGCTGAGTGAAATGAATCTGTTATAAAAGGGCAGATACTGCTTGATCCACTTCCTGAAATATCTAGAAGAGCCAAATAGAGAGAGACCACAGCTTAATGGTGATGACCTGGGGATGGTGGAGGAGAAAGAGAGGGGGTGGAGGTGAGGCAGTTCATTCCTTAGGAGACACTGAATTTTTACTAAGAGTGATAGAAAAAATGGAAATGACCAATACAGAGGTCCGAGGGGCTGGCCCAATCCCAGCTCCGAGGACAGCCCCAGCTACCCGCAGAAGAATTCACTTCAGAAGACAGCACTGAAGCTACAGCTCAGAGAGAGGGACATGTCTGATCAGAGTACTTGGGAGCAAATGAAGGGGGAGGAAGAGAGAGTGGAACACATCCAGGCCCAAGCTGTGAGGATGCTATCCCTGCTCAGAGAAGTCAATGCACAGAGAGGACCATATGGCCAGCCCTACTACAAGGCACAGCATCCCTCACTGACCCATAGACCTATGGGGGAAAACATTGGAGACAGAGTGTGGAAATTGCATCCAATCTGACCCCACCATACGGAGGGAAGCCACTAAGGGTGTGCAACAGAGCAGCAAATGGAGCAGAGCAAGGAAGTCCCGAGGGAATACCAAAAATAGACTTTGACCAGGGCCTGGCATCCCATCAGATTGGACTGGAAAACACTCTTAAAGCTCAACAAACAGATCTTGTCCTTGAACTATTTACAGGTTTTTCTTTTTGTCGTTGTTTTGTTGCTTTGTTTTGCTCTGTTTTGTTTTTGTGCATATTATTATCTCTGCAGGTCTATCTAGATAAGATAGGATCAACAATCTGGAGGAGAAAACAAGACTGGGGGACATGGGAGAGGGGGAAAAGAAGAAACAAATCTAGAGACAAGGGAACAACAAGTGATCTAAAATCAATGGCCAGGAGGGTGTAGGAGGCCTGGTCAGGCTTAATCAAGGGCAATGTAACCAAGAGGAAACTGCTGAAACCCAAATGAAGGCTGAACATGATTGTGGGACAAGAAGAAAGTCGAAGGAAATAGAGGAAAGAACTAGGAGGCAAAGGGCATTTATAGAGGTCTAAATACAGGCATGTACATATGTAAATATATTTATATATGAGGATGGGAAATAGGTCAATGTGCATATATTTATAGGTTTAGTATTAAGGTAGTAGATGGATATTGGGAGTACTCTACTCAAGTACTCCCTCAATGCAAGAACACAAAGCGGGTGCATAAGCAAATGTGGTGAAGAAAGAGGATGGTGCCCCGCTATCAAAAGATATAGCATCTGTGGTCTTAAAGCCTTGAAGATAAACAAGCGGCCATCTAGCTGAGAAGCAACAAAGCCCACATGGAAGAAGCACACCAGCCTGTGTGATCACAAGTTTTCGATAGGATCAGGTATCAGGCATTGAAGACCCAGAACAAAAAATCGTATCATTGTGAATGAGGGCGGAGTGCAGAGTGGAGACCCAAAGTCCATCTATAGGCAATAAGATGTCCCCTTACAGAAGGGTCACAGGAAGAGATGAGCCAGTCAGGGTGCAGTATAGCACTGAGGAAATAAACAACTTTCCTCTAGTTCTTTAATGCTTCCTCCCACCCACTATCATGACCCCAGTTCTACCTTACAAATCCAGCTAGACCAGAGCATGTACATGGGTACAGATAAGAACTGGAAATACAGGGTATGCAGGAGAGATAAACCCCTCAGGACCAATAATGAGTATGGTAATACCAGGAGGGGAAGGGAAAGGTGGAGTAGAAAGAGGGAACCAATCACAATGATCTACATATAACCCCCTCTCTGGGGGATGGACAACAGAAAAATGAGTGAAGGGAGACATCCGACAGTGTAAGACATGAAAAAAAAATGTATAAATTATCACGGGTGAAGGAGAGAGGGAGGGGGAGGTAGGATAAATGAGGAGCTGATACCAAGGCCTTAAGTAGAAAGCAAATGCTTTGAGAAAGATGATGGCAGCAAATGTACAAATGCTCTTGACACAATGGATGGATGTATGAATTGTGATAAGAGTTGTATGAGCCCCCAATAAAACAATTTAAAAAAGGAAATGGAAATATGATAAAAGTAATTTATGTCACACAATTACATATGGAAAAAATGTTAACATGGCTAAGGTATCATTATATATATATTTTTTTACCACACACAAATAATCATTGAGTGGATGCATGCAACGCATATAGCACAACCCTAGACAGGTGGCAAACATTTAATAAAGGTTATTGTAAGGACAACAGAACCCCTGAGTCTATGGTCCTTTATAATTTAAAAAAATCATTTTATTGGGGGCTCGTGCAACTCTTATCACAATCCATACATCCATCCACTGTGTCAAGCACATTTGGAGTCTATAGTCCTGAGTCACCTTTCAAGCCTGGAGATGAACTTACCTCCCTGACTCAACTTTCAGCCAAAGGATAGGAAGCTTATAAGGTGAACACACAGATCGTCTTAGAAGAAATACAGCCAGGATGCTCCATAGAGGCACGGATGGCGAGACTTCATCTCATGTACTTTGGACACGTTATCCGGACAGAGCAGCCCCTGGAAGAGGATGTCCTGCTCAATGAAATAGGGGGCAGTGAAAAAGAGGGAGCCGGTAGCAATCAAACTTCACAACACCCGTGAGGATGGCACAGGCTCAGGCACTATTTTGTTCTGTTGCACATTGGGTCTCTGTGAATCAGAATCAACCAGACGGCACCGAACAACGAAAACCATCAGGAAGGTCTGCACTCCTTAGAACAACCGGCCACCCAAAGGGCAGCATTTGCCCAGAGATAAAGCTCAGAAGGCAGGAAGGGACAGGAAAGAAGAACTAATAAAAACAGTAAACACAAGGAGGAAGTGGGAAGAGTGCTGTTACACTGTGGGAATTGCAATCCGATAAATCAAAATGTGTGTGAGTCGTTGAATGAAAAGCAAAGGCAAGTTGCTCTGTAAACAGCCACTCAAATCACAATAAAACGTTTAAAAAGAGAGAGACAGAAGAAAAAGGAGAGCAATTTAACACCAAGAGAAGCACAAAGGGAAAAAAAATAGTGAGAATCAATGAAAGAGAAAACAAAAACAAGAGAGAATATAAATGAAGTCAAAGTTCTTTAAAAAATACATATATCGCAAGGGGCGGGGAGGGGTGGGAGGCTGGGAAAGTTGGGGGGAAAATGAAAAAAAATACATAGA
Organism: Tenrec ecaudatus; assembly: GCF_050624435.1. NCBI lineage: Eukaryota > Metazoa > Chordata > Mammalia > Afrosoricida > Tenrecidae > Tenrec > Tenrec ecaudatus. The sequence goes on along the minus strand of NC_134541.1, from coordinate 107,672,778 downwards.
TCGCTTTACACAATTGATGTATGTATGGATTGTGACAAGAGTTGTATGAGCCCCTAATAAAATGTTAAAAAAAAAAAAGAAAAGAAAGAGAAACAGACAAGGAAAAAAAAAACAAAACTATATCAATGAGCCAGTCAGGGGGCAGTATAGCACCCATGAAACATATAACTTTCCTTCAGTTCCTGAATGCTTCCTCCCACCCACTATTATGACCCCAATCCTACCTTACAACTCCAGCTAGACCAGAACATGTACACTGGTACAGACAAGAGCTTGCAACACAGGGAATTCAGGACAGATAACCCCCTCAGGATCAATAAGGAGAGTAGAAATACCAGGAGGGGAAGTGGAAAGTAAGGGGAGAAAGGGAGAACAAATCACAATGATCGTCATATAACCCCCTCCTAGGGGGATGAACAGAAGTGTGGGTGATGGGAGACAGCAGACTGTGTAAGACATGAAAAAAAATTATCTAGCGTTCATGAGAGAGGAACAGTGGGGGAGCAGGGAAAATGAGCTGATACCAAGGGCTCAAGTAGAAAGATAATGTTTTGAAAATGATGATGGCAACACAGGCACAATGTGCTTGATACAATGGATGGATGTATAGATTGTGATGAGAGTTATAAGAGCCCCCAATAAAATGATTTTTAAAAAAAGAAAGAATTTACGTGTATCAATAACTGGAGGGAAAAAAAGAAGACAATAATTTCTAATATCATGAATGAAAGAGAGATACTATACACATCCTGGTAGGAAGGATAATAAAAGAATATTGTGAATAAGTCTATGCCAACAAATGCAAACCCTTAGATGAAATGGACAAATGTCTTGACAGACAAATTGCCAGAGCTAACATGAGAATAGATTGGATTGTTATGTCAACGGAAGACTTTCCATCTGTGGTTATAAACCTCCAAGAAAGAAAGCACTCGGCCCAGACAGTCTCTGGTGAATTTGACAAAAATTTTAAGAAAGTGAGAGAATGAGTTCTACACAAGATTTTACAGAAAACAGAAGAGGAACTGCTTTATAACTCATTCATGCCTCACTCTCCACCAAGTCAGACTCAGCAATTACAGTAAAACTATAGCTCGATGTGACTTAGGAACCCAGACACAAGGAGTGCCAACTGCTAGTGGACGCTGAAAGTTTCAAGGAATGGCTTGTCTGGCTTTGGAGGGAGTGTGTTCTTGTTGACGGCAGCTGCGGGAAACAAATATACTGACGAATGAGGGAAAACTTACAATCATTTTGGGCTGCTAACTTGAAGGCTGCAGTTCAAAACCACCAGCCAATCCTCTGGCGAAAGACGAGATTTTCTAGTCCTGTAAAGAGTCACCATCTTGGAAACCCACAGGGGCAGTTCTACCCTGTCCCATAGAGCCGATATTGGTCAGAACTGACTCGATGGCAGCAAGTTGGCATGAAGAAGTAGAAGACGAAGGAGGAGGAAGAGGGCAGCACCTGTTGGTGAACTAGAAGACAAGTCGTCAACCTAAAAACTGGCTCTACAGAAAACCTACAGCCAACATCTCACTGAGTAAAGGACTGAGTGCTTTCTCCCTGAGATTGGGAACAAGGCAACGTTTTACTTAACACTGTAATGGAGGTTCTATTTAGTGTAACAAAGTAAGAAATGAATGTAAAATACAAACAGATAGGAAAGGAAACCATCTTTATTTACCAAGACCAGAAACAAATACACTGGTGTAGAGTCAATGTCAACTAGGTGACCCTATAGGGCAGGGTAGGCCTGCCCTGTGGGTTTTTGAGATTAGAACTCTTTACAGGAGTAGAAAGCTCTATCTTTCTCCCATGTTTATCCACAGATAACATTATTGTTTCTGTACAAGATCCTAAGGAACCTAGAGAAAAGTACTAGAACTAATCTACCAAGGCCCACTTATCAAGATCAGAGATAAGAATTCAACATATGCAAATCAACAGCATCTCTATATACAAGCAACAACAGCGAAAATGGCATTGGGTATTACAAAATAATAGCATGGGGTGGGGAGGAGCTGATACCAAGGGCTCAATAGAAAGTAAATGTCTAGAAAATAACATATATTTACAAATATGCTTGATACAATTGATATCTGGATTGTTATAAGAGCTGTAAGAACCACAATAAAATAACATTTTAATAAAAAACAAACAAACAAAAGCAATTTAAAATGGTACCAAAAATTAGTACCAAGAATGTAAAAATATCTAGGGATAAATTTAACAAAAAGAATGCAAGATCTGTACTCTCTCAACAATTAAATAGTTCCAAAAATTTTAATAAAACCTAATAAGTCATGAGAGGTTCAAGAACTGAAAGACTCAATTTTGTTAATTTGCAAATTGAACCCTGCCAACTTATGCAACTGCTGAAAAAAGGAAAAGTGTTTTTTTTGGGGTTTTTAAAGGAATGTTTCTTTCTCTCTCCATTCAGCTCCCTTGATCGTGACGGGCTCAAGGTCAGAGATCTAAGCCTGTTCTCAGCTGGGTTCTGAATGGATGGTCCCACCAGTGACCATGTGCTGTGGTTAGGTGCCATTGAGCGGGTACTGGCTTCTAGCAAACCTACGTTCGGGCCATGCCATCCTCACCAAAGTTCCTTACGTTTGAGCCCCTTGTTAGGACTAGGGTTTCACACATGCAGCCTTGCGATCTACTTTCCAGCAGACAGTTCTGGAGTATGAGTGGCTGGTAAAAGATAAGCAGACATTTAAGAAAACCACCTTAGAATTGCACTCTCCAACCTCTCCCACCCACCACACAAACAAAGCAAAGAGAAGGGAACCATACCACCCTCACCCTCGGCTGCATGGATTGTTTTGCTGTGTAAGAAGTGAAGGACTCCTGATGCCATAATAGGCTACACCCTGAGCTGATAACCACAGGGGCAGCAGTTCAAACCTGCCAGCTGCTCTGAAAGAGAACGATGAGGCTGTCATCTTTCCGGAAAGATTTGAAGTCTTGGAAACCCAAGGAGGCAGTTCTATTCTGTCTTATAAGGAGTCAGAATTGACTCGATGACAGTAAATTTGGTTGGGTATTGGTGTAAGAAATGATCTAACTGCTTCAAACAATACCCATTTGTCTCCCAGCTTGGTTGATCAGGAGTCCAAGGTAGAAATTTAGCTGGGTTTCTGTGCAGGGAGGCTGAAATCAAGGGGTCAGCTGAGTTGCACTCCCATCTGGAGATTTTGGAGAGGAATTCACTCCCAAGTTCATTCAGGTTCCTGGCAGAACCCAAATCTTTGTGGCTGAGAGACTGAGGTCTTACTAGCTGTTGACCAGGGTAATTTTCCTATGGGTCCTTGCCCCATAGCCCAGCAATGGACGATGGCTCTCCATCAAACCTCTCCTGCTCAGAATTGCTCTAACTTCGTTATTTTCGACCATCTGGAAAGAGTTCAGCTTCTCCACCACCCCCCAGCCCCCAACTTTTTATTGTGCCTTGGTGGAAGGTTTACAGAGCAGCTCAGCAGTTTTACATTCAACAAGTCATACCCATCTTGCTTCATCTCATTAGTTTCAATTCTCACTACAGAACACCACTAACCTCGCTCTGCATTTCCTATTTCATTCCTGTTCACTATGTGTCAGGATCACCTCGATGGCAGTGAGTTTGGTTTTGGTTTCTTTATTATCCTTCTGAACTTTGTCCTTGGGTGATTGCTGCTGCCCTTTTGATCTCAAATGATTGATTATCTTAAGGTGTGCATTTCTGGTATTACTGCTCCCCTTCTAGACCTGCCTATTGTTTGGGTGAAAATTGAGCCACAGGGGTGAATTCAGCTCCAGACCTGCAGGGTGACTAAGGGCCACAGTCTTGGGGGTTCCACCAGTCTCTACCTGACCAGTAAGCCTGGCCTCTTGAATGGGTTTGGGGAACCTCTGCTTTTAAGAATTTCATGTGATTAGGAGAGGTTCACTGAGATAATGTTTTAAGTTCAATAGGTTACTATTGTTATCTGGTGTCATCAGTCAATTTTTTTTCACTCAGTGACCCATGTGATGGAGTAAAGCTGCCCCAGAGGTTTTTCTAGCTTGTAATCTTTCCATCAGAGTCCTGGTGGCACTGTGGTTAAGTGCTAGGCTGTTAACCCAAGGTCAGTGGTTCACACCCTCCAGTCATGCCACAGGAGAAAGATGTACAGTCGTGGCAATGCTTTGGGGCAGGGCAGTTCTACTCTGTCCTATAGGGTCACCATGAGTGTGGTCACCAGGGCTTTCTCTGAAGGAGTTGCTGGGTAGGTTTAAAAACAAAACCAAACCTCAAACTCACTGCCATCTAGTCAGTTCAGACTGGTAGTGACCCTATTGGACCGAGGAGAATAGTCCCTGTGGGTTTCTGAGATGATACATCTTTACAGGAGTAGAAAGTCTCATTTTTCTCCCAAGGAAGGGCTGGTGGGTTTGAACTGCTGACCTCAATGCTAGCAGTACAACTCATAAATGACTATGCTGCCAGGGCTTCTGCTGGGTGGTTTTAAATCACCGATATTTTGTTTAGCAGCTAAGGCCTTCATTGTTGTGTCTCCAGGGCTTCTTCTTATTAAACCCATTGCCCTTGAATCGATCTGACTCTTAGTGATCTTGTAGGATGGGGTAGATGCCCACCAAACACAATGAAGGTAAGTATATGGTTGGCAGAAAAGAAGAATCTTAAACAGACAGACTGAAATAGTAACCATCAGCTCACCATAATGATAAGGACCGGGCAGGATATCCTTCTGTTGTACATAGAATTTCTATAGAACTGAAGAGGTCAGGAGTCTGGTGCAGATTTTAAGTCAAGAAGATGAAATCTGACTTAAAATCATGTGTTTGAACACATGGAGAGGGGATCCCTCCCCCCACTACCATCTACAAGAGAATTTGAGGTTGCATTATTGATCATGCCAAAGAAAACTAAGCAAATAAAAAATAATACTAGATAATTAACAACTCTTGCGAAAACAAAACGTCATGCAGGAAAGAAAAAGCAATCATTGCTGGCGGTACCTCAGGAAATTAAAAACAGTATTACCTCGGACCCAGTAATTTCACTTTTTATTTAATTGAGGTAGAGACGAAAAAGACATGAGGACAGAGACTCGGCTGTGGGATGCAAAAAGGTTTTCTCCAGATTGTTTCAGATTGTATGCCCAGCCTAGGACCCTGCTTGCTAGTGAATGGGAGGTCCAATCTCCCTGAGGGCATCAGCTATTTAGAGCAATCAAATCCTATTGTCTTTCCCACCTAGGTGGGTAGGTGGGGTCCACTCCCTGTTGATAAAGAGAGTGGATTGTTTCCCTGCAGGTAGAGCCCAGAGACAAGGTCAAGACAACTCAAGGATGGCCAAAGTTAAGCTGCTCAAGGATGGCCAAAGTTAAGCTGCCATCTTGAATCTAGCATCTGCCCATCTTGTCACATGTGTACCCCTAGTCTCTCCCCTTCCTATTGAATGCACACCCCTAGCTTACCCCCTTCCTGTCATGCATATGCCTATTGCACAGCCCCTTACTGTTATGTATGTGGTTACCTGTAATGGGGGGGGGGCTTGCACGCCCCCTAAGACTAAGTGCATATAAGCTTTGATTACAAATATACCCTCTCTCCTCCCCTCCTTCTCTGCTGCTGAGATCACGGCCATCCTGGAGGTGAGCTTGCTACCATAAAATGTGTCTGACTCTTTTATTTTACTCTCCCTCCTATTTTTCCTATTCTCTATGACTTTACATAATATAACTGTACAATAGTGCCTACGGACCCTGTGGTCCTCAGAGGCTGGTTTACTCTGACACTCAGCCTTCAGAGAAATGAAGTCTTGATACATGCTACAGTCTGGGTGGAGCTTGAAGATGACACATCATGCTGAGTGAAACAAGTCAATCACAAAAGGACCAATGTATGATCTCACCTATCTACAAAGAGAGAAGTCAAAGTTAATACTGGTTTGTAGGTGTGGGGAGGAGGGGGGTAAAATAGGTTAATGGTGATGGAATAATCCCATTGATTAAGCTAATTATTGTCATTTCATTCAGTAAGTTGCGTACCTATAAAATTGAATTGGTAAAACTTGAATGGGCAACAATGAAACAAAAAAGTAGTTGCAGAGTCTACTTATGTACAACCAAAGACCTTAATTGCTTCCTTAGGATTTGATTCCTTGGTTTGGAGGAGTAGGGTCATGGTTTGATAGGACATCCTAGTTAACTGGCCCAATAACATGTTTAACACTTGATTTACCTCCTAGTTCATTGTATAGTGCCTGGGGACTTAAAAGCTTGCAAGAGGTCATCCAAGGCAGAACAACTGATGTCTATTTACCTAGAACAATAGATAGAGGAAGAAAGGGCAGAGGGTAGGAATGTGCGGCTAACTGTTTCCATAACAAGCTCCTTTCTCCTTTTCCCTGAGGGCCAGAAGAACCAGATGGTGCCTGGCTACAATTACTGCACATTTTGATCAAAGATCTCAAGAAGAATCCTGATCAAAAGGGGGGAGATGTAGACAGAATTTCAAATTCTCATGGACTATAGACTTCTGGAGCCATGGTAGGTGGATGACTCCCTGAAACTATTGCCCTGAAACAACCTTCAATTGTTTAATTGTAAAAATCCTCTGAAGTCATCTTAAAAGCCAATAATCCCAAACTCAAAACACGCTCTACCATGGAGTCAGTGTTGGCTCATAGTGATCTCCTGTGGGTTTCTGAGACTGTCACTATTTATGGGAGTAGAAAGTCTAGTCTTTCTCCCTGGGAACTGCTGGCAGTTTCAAACTGCTGACCAGGTGGATTGCAGCCCAACACTTACCCCCTACACTAGGGCTCCTACACTAGTTTAGCTTAACTAGTAAAGAATATCTGCCTTGAGCGTTAAGCTTCTCTGAGAACCACCCATATGGGATCAGATGGACAACTTTGAAGATTAGGGAGTACAGCCTTAGGGGCAGGGAGTTGATGTTAATGAGGGAGCAACAACTCAGAAAGCCAAGGGGAGAATGGTTACACTATCATTGTAACTGGTTTCTACATGTAGAAATTGTTTTGTCTGTTCTCAACAGTAGGAGCCCTGGGGGTGTAGTGGTTGAGCGTTGGGCTGTGATCTGCATGGTTGGCAGTTTAAAACCACCAGCAGCTCCTTGGGAGAAAGACTAGGCTCTGGACTCTCTTCGACATGAGTTTGAGATTTTCAACAAGAACAAAATGTAAAGAAAGAGAAGTTATTAGAGCATCCATATGGCTCTGAGGTTTGGGTACCATCTACAAAGTCATAAGGTAAACCCAAATACTGATCTAACAAGAGGGGGAAATCACTATTTTTGTAAGGACCAGAGTAGAGGGAATGTAACTGTGAGGATGTGTGGTGGAGGAGGAGGGTAAAAGACCAAACTGCTCATCTTCCCCAATTGATCAAAACCAAACCTGTTCCCATCGAGTCCATTTTGATTCACAGGGACCCTAAAGGAGAGAAGAGAACCACCCCATAGGCTTCCCAAAGTTGTAATCTTTATAGAAGCAGACTGCCTCATCTTCCTCCCAGGGAGCAGCAGGCTGGTTCAAACTGTTGACCTTTTAGTTGGCAGCCACTGCGGTAGCTATGTATGTGTTTGTCAATTCGAGGATTTAAGAGTGAATGGGTGGAGTCTACTCTGATAATCAGATCATAGCCAATGAGGTCTCTGTGTGGGCGTGGCCTTCTGAGAATTCTGGGAAATCCTATATTCCTTCTGGGAGGCGGGAGACATAGTCTCTCACTGTTCACTCCCTGGGAGACATTGCAGCTGACAAGATACATGGAACTATGCTAGTGCCTTGAGCTGGAGAAGCCATATGGACCTAGGACCCAGGACCCAGGACCCAGAGAAGCCCTGTAGAGACCCCTGCCAGCACTGAGATGCTTACAATTGCCACTGGATCCACAAGACTTTCCACCCACTGGCCTGTGATCATCCTGCATTCAGCATCATTGCATGTGTTTCCTGAGTCTGAAGAGGACTTTATAGGTTGGTATCAGACATATGGGCTAATATCGGACTTATGGACTTGGACTGGACTGGGTTGAGATGCTTTCTTAATGTACAATTACCCTTTAAAGATAACTCTCTCTTATAGACATGAGTTTCTTTTTTTTCCTTTTTTATGAGTTTCAATGGATTTGTTTCTCCAGTCTGCCCAGACTAACACATCCACCAACAGAAAAATAAAATGTCTTTCATCTGAAAACTAAGAACAAGGAACATCAACATGTTATTTAGAAATATGGAGGGGAAATACTGGGGGGTGGGGGGAGGCGGGAAATATCCACCGATTATAAGTGTTAACAGTGAGGTGCGGGCAGGGAATGCAGGAGCCCTGCTGGTGTAGAGGTTATGCCTTGGGCTGCCAACCATAGCCATTCCCCAGGACAAAGAGGAGGCCTCCTACTTCGGAGGAGGGATCGCCTCAGAAATCCACAGGGGCAGTTCTACTGCCTATAGGGCTCCATGAGTCAGAATAGAATTGATGGCGGTGAGCCTGGTTTTGGTTTGGGGCAGGGCAGGCTAAGTTTAACACACACACACACACACACACACGGACCCATTTGTTGTGGGTGTAATTCCAAGTCCTCCGGTCTCCTGTGTGTCAGCATGGCACTGCCCTCCACAGGGTGTTCAGTGGCTCACTTTCCAGAAGTGGATTGCCAGGTCTTTCTTCGGTGGCTCCTCGAGGAGGTCTCCCACCTCCAATGTTTGCATGAGCAGCCGAGTGGATTTAAGTACCTGGACTGACGACTCGAAGGGAACGATTTAGAAAACTGACAGATGGGCAGACCACAGGCACAGGGTTTGGTACCAGACAGCTGCAATCAAGGGAAAGGCAAGGATTTTCTAGCTTCCTGCTGTATATGAAAGTCACAAAAAAGAAGAAAGAAAGTTACATTTATTTTCATCTATTAAAGGAGCCCTGGCGGTTCGGTGGGTTAAGTGTTGGGCTGATAACCACAGGTGGGCAGTTCAAACCCACCAGTCACCTGTTAGGAGAAAACCTGCTTCTGTAAGATTCACAGCCTCGGGGACCCTCTGCCCCATGAGGTCGATCCGAGTCAGAAGCGACTAAATGGTGTAGGTGGGTGGGGAGTCTGGTAAGCATGTAACCCCCAGGCCCAAACTCAGTGCCTTCAATTCGATTCAGACTTCCACTGACCCTGCAGGACAGCAGAACTGCTCCTGCGGGTTTCCAAAGTCGGGAATCTTCCCGAGAGCAGAGCGCATCATCTTTCTGGGCATATACGGCAGCAGAGCATAGCGCGAATCCAGCAGCCTCTCCATGTGCATTCAGTGACACCGAGGCCACGCTTCACGCTGGGCAGTCAGTCGTCCCCCCTCCTTTTCTGAGTTGCTCCTCTCCCACTAACTGCCCCTGAGTGTCATCTTTTCAGTTGCTGTTGTCAATTTGATCCAATAGAGAGAGCCAGAGATCTTGAAAGCGAGATCCAATAGAGAGAGCGACAGCATCATGCTCAAAAGCCAGACTCGGTACTGTTGAGTCAGTTCCGAGGCACAGTGATCCAATGGCATAGTGGAGAACTGGCCCTGTGGGTTTCTGAAGCTGCCAATCTTGATGGGAGCAGAAAGCGTCCTCTTTCTCTCTGGGAGCGCCTGGTGGGTTCGATCCACTGCTGACCCTGGGGTTAGCAGCCGGATGTGAAACCCACTGGACCAGCAGGGCTCCTGTGAAACACCGGAAACATTGTGAGAAAGAGCAAAATAGGACAGCAAGACACGGAGGGAGCCCGGGCAGTTGGAAAGACGGAACCCAGAGACTTGCTTGCTGCAGAACGAAACGAAACAAAACCGCACAATATTTGTGAGGGACAATAAAGCCAGACACAATAAAGCCAGGGTGACGTGACCCCTGGACTCTGAACTCAGCCCCCTCCTTTTCTGGATGATCTTAATCACACCTGGACCCTCACCTTTCTGGTAAGGGCCACACCTAAATGCTTCTGCACACTGCTCCAGGTGCCTCCGAGCCAGTGTCTCTTAAGAGGCTTCTTCATCTTCTCTGGTTTCCAGCTCGACCCTAAATCTGACCGATTATTGTTGCTGCATCCTCCCAAGTGCTCCCACCAGGAACACTGCAGCTACATCCCGACCACCCACCCATCATGGAGCATTGGACTGGTAACCTCAAGGTTGATGGTTCAAACCTACTGGTCACTGCTCAGGAGAAAGATGAAACTGTTCCCAGAGAGACTGACCGCCTCAGAAGCCCTTGACAGGGTTCCTATGAGTTGGAATCCACTTGATGGCAGAGGGTGTTAAGGCTATTATTACAAGAAGCTCTGGTGGTGTAGTGGTTCCATGGTGGGCTGGTACCCGAAAGGTCAGCAGTTCAAAACCACCAACAGAACGGTGGGAGAAAGATGAGGTTTTCTGTTCCTATAAACAGTCACAGTCTTGGAAACCTTCAGGGGCAGTTCTGCTCTGTCCTACAGGGTTTGTGTAGGTTGGCATGGATGCGAAGGCAGTGAGTTTGGAGTTTGTAATGTTTCATTAGAAGGAGTCCTGGTGATACAATGGTCCATCGCTAGGTTGCTATCAAAAGGCTGGCTGTTCGCACCCATGCGGTGGCTCAGCGGGAGAAACACCTGGCAGTCTCTTCCTAGAAAAACACCAGCCTAGAAAACCTGATGGAGTGGTTTACTCTGTAACACAGTATCACTGTGAGTCAGAACCCACTTGACGGCTCACAATAACAACAATATGGCCACTAGATAAACAAGCGGCCATCGAGCTGAGAAGCAATGAAGCCCACAGGGAAGAAGCAAAACAGCCTGTGTGATCACAAGGTGTTGATAGGATCAGGTATCAGGCATCAAAGACCCAGAACAAAAAATCATATCATTGTGAATGAGGGGGAGCAAGGAGTGGAGACCCAAAGCCCATCCGTAGACAATTGGACATCCCTTACAGAAGGGCACCGATGAAACATACAACTTTCTTCTAGTTCTTTAATGCTTCTGACCCCACATATCATGACCCCAATTCTACCTTACAAACTTAGCTAGATCAGAAGATGTACACTGGTACAGATAGGAACTGGAAACACAGGGAATTCAGGGAAGATAAATCTCTCAGGACCAATATTGAGAGTCGCCATACCAGGAGGGGAAGGGGAAAGTGGGGGGAGAAAGGTGGAACCGATCACAATGATCTACCTATAACCCCCTCCCAGGGGGATGGACAAAGAAAAGTAGGTGAAGGGAGACATCGGTCAGTGTAAGACATGAAAAGATGAAAATTATCAAGGGTTCATGAGGGAAGGGAGGGGACGGAGAAGGGAAAGGAGAAACTCATATCAAGGGCTCAAGTAGAAAGAAAATGTTTTGAAAATGATGATGGCAACATATGTACAGATGTGCTTGACACAATGGATGGATGTATGGATTGTGTACGAGCCCCCAGTAAAATGATTTCAAACAAACAAACAAACAAACAATATGGCCACTATTCAAAGGCACCCTGGCAGCAGAGTTCACTGACTGCTAATCTAAAAGTTGAGGTTTGACCTCAACGCGGGTCACTCCCGGGGAGGACCACTCTGCGGGTGGCTCCCCACTGGTGATCTACTTCTGTTAAGCATACAGCCAAGAAGACTCCAGGAGCCACTTACCCTGTCACCTGGGGCCACCATGAGTCGGCATTGCTGTGAGGGTGCCCAACAATAAAAGCAGCCTGCGGTCACGTGAATATCACAATCTAAGGAGTCAACGAATCCCCGCCCCACCCACCCGGTTCCCAGTCTATCTGGTGTGCAGTAGCGTGATGAAGACGTGTGAGATAGTGTGAGGATGACCAGAGGGGACACATGCTGCTGGGAAACTGACCCTGGTAGACTGGTTTGATGCAGGTTACCACCACACCTTCCATTTGTAAAGCAAACGCCATTCAGTGAGACCCTGAGGCTCTTGCCATGGTGACCTCTAAGGTTTTCATTGGCTGGTCCTTGGAAGTAGATTGCCAGGCCTTTCTTCCTAGTCTGCCTTAGTTCGGAAGCTCCATTAAAACCTGTTCTGCCTCCTAGCAACAAGCACATCCCCACTGGCAGCCTAGTGGTGGTATGCCTGAAGGGTACTGGCTGGACCTCAAACACCACCTCCCACATGGAATTGTGGGAATTCTACCCCTGAACCACCACAGACAGTGTCTCGACAGGCAGTGTCCCTCGACAGGCAGTGTCTACAACCGAGCAATCGGTGGGGAGGGCACTGCAGACCTGAGAGAGGCCATACTCTGAATTTGAACTGAAGAGGAAGGAAATGGTATTCTAGGAGAAATGATACAATGCTATCATGTCTTGTCTTACTTGTATGCTGTAGTTGTGCCGTGTTTATTCCAATGTATAGCGATCCTGTAGGAAGAGTAGAGCTAACTGCCTCGTAAGGATGCATAGACTGTAATCTTGACGGAAGCAGACCTCCAGTCTTTTCTTCAAAGGAGCCACTCGCAGATTTGAACCGCTGACCTTCGTGGCTCACAACAGAGCTCTTAACCATTGCACTGCAAGAACGCCTTACTTCCACGTTTCATTCCTCCGTTAGTCAACCACTGTGCTGAGCGCAATGACGTAGGGGAGGGGAAGGTGGTGGAACCCACTCTTCCTTTGTCCTTCCTTCAGCACTAAGCTGAAGGTCCACTGTGTTAGTGGAGCGTTGGCAACAATCGAGGTGGCTTTGTGCAGCTTTTCCATGGAGTAAGCAGCACGCCTGGCCACCCGCGCCATGCCACACGATCCTGCCACTTCAGTGGCGCCTCACGCACATGAAATGGCTTCTTTCTTTCTTCTTCTTGATAACTGAGAGACGGTATTTTAGACAGGAAATTTTAATTATATGAACACATCTGAGAGCAAAAAAAGACAAAACAGCCATGCCTCCGTTATCTTCAACTCTTGCATCTAAACAGGCTCACGAATACAAACAGAAACAGGTGCATCGTGCTCTGTTCTGCTCCATGAGGCAGGGCAGAGACTTCCCAGTATTCAAATATGCTCATATCACCAGAGAGATAAATCTAAATATAATATCAATCTCTAGGGTGTAACTTGGCATTCACCATCTTTGAGAAAAATTTACCATTACCAACCTACCCTCCCAAGACCAATCACACCTTAGGGAAAAGCAGCAGCGATAACACTTGCTGAACAGAAATTTCCATAAAAATTTAAAAGTTTGATCAGAGTCATTTAACCACAGCCAATTTTTAATTTAAGATTGTCCAAACAAATATTCTTAACAGTCAGTCATGATCTACTTTCTGGTATATGAGATCAATTTAAATATGGTATGTGTTTTTTTAAAAAGTCACAAGACATTCCTATTTCATAATCAATAAGGCAGTGGCTAACTAATACTTATTAGTAGCTTTCTTGAGATAAGATACCAAGTCTGCACTTTCTCCCTCCTTCTTAATGTCGGCAAAGATCATCTTTGTTCCGGGGATGTACTTCTTGGGATTCTCCGAATACTCCAAGCGTGTGTCTTCTCCCCCGGGATGCCTTTGGTCTACTGGCATCGTGTACGTGGATCCAGGGGCCTGGCCAGTCTTCCTCCCAAACAAACCATGGAGATTTTGGCCTGGTCTTGTGTTTGCACGCCTCTCACCCTTCTCCATAGCACCCATGGAATTCACGCTCTCGTTGCTGGCCACACATCCGTAACCTGCCAGTGGCCAGAGGTCCTGCTATTGGTGTATAAGACCTGGTGTTTCCCCATAGGATGACTGGTGGAATTCATGCTAATAATTAAAATCGTTTCTTTACCTGGGGTGATACTCAATAACAAATAAACATTCCATGAAAAATGGAAAGAGGGAAAAATCTTTATTTTTTTTAAAGAACGTTTCATGGCAGCATTTCAGTCCAACTCATAACCATTATGCCACCGGTTTTGTGAACCAGGGGCCCTGAGTGTCCCTTGCTCACTGGACTCCGTACATTCTGAGTCCATGCGTAGGTCTAGTGGCTGCCAGTCAAGGCTCCTGGATCTCAAATGACATCATCAAACTTGACTTCTCAAGCAAGAGCCCGGGAGAGGGCGCCCAACACAGAATCGACAGCCTTTCATAACCTCACCTTAGAAGTGACGTCACACCACTTCTGTTCTAGTCCATCTTTTGGGGGGGTGTTAGTCTGGGTACTTTAGAGAAACAAATCCACAGAAACTCATGTATAAGAGAGAGTTTTATATAAAGCTTACGTGCATATCAAGCAAACATCCCAACCCAGTGCTGCCCAAACCCCCAAGTCCAACATTAACCCCTATGTCCAACACCAATCCACAAATTCCTCCTTCATCTCACAAAACACACTCAATGACGCCAGCTACAGTAATCAGTGCGTGTGTAAGCATCTCAGCGCTGGCAGGGGTCTCCACACGGCTGCTCCAGCACCCAAGGCTGCATTGGGGTAGGTCTATGTGCCTTCTCCTCGCAGATGTCCTGCAAGAAGTGAGCCTTGGCCAATGAAGCAGGGAACTGGCTAAGGCAGCTGCACCCTGGTCCGACCATCAGAAAGCAAGAGACCTGAGAACTCGAAAGGCGAGGATCACTGAGCCATTTATCTATCCACCTTTGAATTAACCCCACATGTGTTTATCAGCCAGGTTGGCACAATAAGCTAACTCAGGGGGCAAGTCAACAAATCCAGCTCATACATCAGGGGAGGGGACGATGCAAGAGCACGGAATACCAAGACGTGGGGACTCTTGGGGACTGTCTTGGAGCCTACCAGAAACCATGACAATAAGCATTGCCTGCGTACTTAGAGCCTGTTGGCTTTTGTGTGTCTCCCTCTTAGATACATGTTCTGTGAAGACAAGGGGCGGGTCTGTTTTGCTTATTGTGGTTGCAAATATAGTACCTAACTCGGAGTCAGCAGGAGGCCTGGTGACAGAGGGTGAGGCACGGAGCTGCTAATTGAAAGATCAGTAGTTCAAACCCACCAGCTCCTCAGTGGCAAAAAGATAGGCAACCTGTTCCTGGGAATCTCTCTGCGGTGCCTCTGCTCTGGCTTAGAGGCGGCCATGAGTCAGAATCAACTCGACGGCAGTGGGATTGGGTTTAATTTGTACTTGGTCGGTGTGGGCTTATAAATGAGCAAGCGAAAGGATAGACCAACAAACAAGCTTGGTTTCTGAGCCTGTGTTGGCTGTGCTCAGGTCTGTGGTGGCGCAGAGCAGTGGGCCCTCCAGCACTGGCAGACCACAGTCTTCTCTACAAGTTCTAACAAAAGTCTCCTTGAGATTTGGTCTGCCTCGTGCCCCTCCTAGACCCGTCACTCCTGCCAGGGTAGGTGGTGCCTTGCTTCCTGAGCTTTGTGGCTCAGTCTTACCTGAGCAGAGACTAGGAGAGGAGCAGTCCTGCAAGGGAAAACTGGGGACAGTGACATGCAGAGAGGGAGAAGAGGATGCAAGTAGAACACCACCACTGTCATCTACCCCTTCCTGATGGCCAATAGTCACTTGCTCACGGCCTCAATCCTCAATACTCTCTTTCCTTACTGATACAAAGACCCGCGTGCCCATGTTGACACAAAACCATGCTTCAACTGAAGCCTACTCGTATTCGATCCTTATGCCTAGAGTCAAAATAAAACAAAACCCTAGAGGAGAGGAGAGACAGGTTTTAAAGGAACTAATTCATCTACACTTGCATAATTAAAAAACGTTTTCCAAAGCATGGGGGGGGGGCCCGCAATCTTAATGACCACATGCACCCTGTGGATGAAAATGAAAACCTCCTCTAGGTCAACTGGCATAATGCAGATCACTACGACAATGCGCTCCATTCTACTGGGATGGGTAGAGACTGGGGTCTCAAAAGTGAGCAGGTAGTCATCTGAGATGGAACTACTGGTCTCCCCCCTGGAGGCAGAAGAGTGAGGAAAATCAAAGACTCGGGGAAACGAGCCAAGGGACTAAAGCAGCGGTTCTCAACCGGTGGGTCGTGACCCCTTTGGGAGTCAAATGACCCTTTTACAGGGGTTGCCCGATTCATAACAGTAGCAAAATGACAGTGATGAAGTAGCAACGAAAATAATTTTATGGTTGGGGGGCCACCACAACATGAGGAACTATATTAAAGGGTCACGGCATTAGGAAGGTCGAGAACCACTGAACTAAAGAATCCCATGAACCACAGCTTCCACTACCCAAAGAGCAGAAACACTAGACCAGGGGTCCTCAAACTTTTAAAACAGGGGGCCAGTTCACTGTCCCTCAGACCGTGGGAGGGCCAGACTATAGTTAAAAAAAAACCAAACTATGAACAAACCCCTATGCACACTGCACATATCTTTTTTTGAAGTAAAAAAAGGGGGGGCAAAACCACCTGGCAGGCCGGATAAATGTCCTTGGCGGTCCGCATGTGGCCCACGGGCCATAGTTTGAGGACCCCTGCTCTAGATGGTGCCCAGCTTCCGCTGGTGACCACCTTGGCCAGGGCCACAGAAGACATGGGGCAGAATGGGAGAACAATACTCACAATTATAAAAGTGACCACATTTACTGGTCTGAGACTGGTGGAAGCCTCAAGACTGGTCCTTAGACACCCTTCAAACCTGGAATGGAACTCCCCCTTTCAGCTAATCAACAGGCCATAGAATGAATAATAACATGCATGAGGCAAATATTCAAATATTCTTCAGAACAATTAACCACACAGAAGGGCAGCATTGTCTGCCCCACCCCCCACCCCCCCCCAAAACAAACCGCAGAGGGCAGGAAGGGGTAGGAGAGAAGGATGAGCGGGAATGGGGAGCGCAGGGAGGAAGTGGGAAGGGTGTTGTTACTTTGAGGGGACTGCAGCAAGCGCGATGAAACAAAGTGTATCCATTGTTGACCAGATTGGGGGTAAACTGGTCATAAATTGGGGATCAGATTTGCTCTGTAAAGTTTCACCCTAACCCCAAGAAAAAAGAAACGCAGCCCCTCAGAGCATGGGCAGCTCTACAGAAAGACACAAGCAGACTCTTGACTGCCCATGGGTGACTCATGTGCCTGGCGAGGCCTGCGAAGGTGCCAGGGTGGGGCCGAGCTCTGTTCAGCCACCTCTGTGACTCCAGCGGGTCCTTGCAGAGCCGCCAGCAGAGTCCCCAGCGACCTACAGAGCTTTCTCTCGCTTGACATTGCGAGAATACAACACACCATGGAGAAAGAGCAGGTAGGGCAGTTGGATGGTCAGCAACCAGCTTGACCTAACACTTGCTCGATGACCTGCCTCCTCCTAATTGTGCACTGTGCCCATCGGAGACACATGCAAGCATGTGTAATTAGCAACACCGTCACATTGTTGACCAAGCATTTCCACGGTCAGCCATGGGGAGGAGGAGCAGGTGGGAGGGACAGGAATGTGCTCTGTGTTTAGAGACCCCTTTAGAGTCTCAGTACCTGTAACTCAGTGTAACTCAGGCCACAGCCTCCTCATTTTCCTCAGGCAACACTCAAGACAATTAGTCCTTCTGGGTGGGGACGGGGCACAAGGTGGATGATGAGGTTCAGGACACCTTTGGATCAGGGGAGGTGGCCCTCTCTCCCTTAAGTGGGAGAGCCATTTGCTCTCATGCTTGGTCTAAATGAGCTCTGGATTACGGTGGACGCAGCCACGATTGTTCTTCAGCCATGACTGTTCTTTGGCCAAACTCCCAAAGTCTTACCCCCTTCAGGACTCAAGGACATAGACCGCGGTGTTCCTCAACCGCTGGGAATAGCTTATCCCAGGTCACATGCCCTTTCTAGGGAACTGCATCTAAGGTGGTATGCTCATGGGGAGAAAGGCACACCCGATTCAACTCTGACAGGCCGTCCTGACTTCTAGGGGGTTGAGGCCTTTGTAGAGGGCAAGCTCCGCCTCTCTCCGGGCCCAGAGTCCGGTTTCCTGGCTTTCCTCTGGCAGGCTGGCCGAGAGAGAGCATTCTTATTCTACCTCCTGCTCGCTCTATCCCCTCACTGTCCGCTTTCTGGGGAACCTGACTTTCAACAGTCTTGCTCCCGAGGGAGGAGGGATCTCAGTTGCATTCCTTTATGTGCCCTGGTGGCAGAGTGGGTTAAAAGTTGAGCTGCTAACTGCGAGGTCAACCGTTCAAGCCTACCAGCACCTCCAAGGGAGAAAGGCGAGGCTACCTTCTCGTGTAAAACTGTAAAGCTTCAGCCAACTCTCCCGGGCAGTTCTACCCTGTCCTACTGGGTCACTGTGAGTCAGAATCGCCTCGATGGCATCTCACAGCGACCCTGTAAGACAGAGCAGAATAGCTCTTTAGGGTCCCCAAGACTGTAAATCTTTTTTTTTTTTTTTAACAATTTATTGGGGCTGATACAATTCTTTTCACAGTTCATACATATACATACATCAATTGTATAAAGCACATCTGTACAGTCTTTGCCCTAATCATTTTTTTCTCTTTTCTTCTTTTACATTTTATTAGGGACTCCAACAACTCTTACCACAATCCATACATATACATACATCAATTGTATAAAGCACATCCATACATTCCCTGCCCCAATCATTCTCAAGGCATTTGCTCTCCACTTAAGCCCCTTGCATCAGGTCCTTTTTTTTGCCCCCCTCCCTCCCCCCTCCCTCATATGCCCTTGGTAATTTATACCTCGTTATTTTGTCATATCTTGCCCAGACTGTAAATCTTTGTGGAAGTTAACTGCCTCATCTTTGCCCCATGAATGGCTGGTGGATTTGAACCACCTGACTGGCAGGTAGCAGCCCGAAGCTTAACCCAGTCCATCACCAGGGTTCCTCTGAGATGCAATTGACTCGATGGCAGTGGAGTCCATTGGTTTTTTTGTTTTGATTTGTTTTGCTTGAGAAGACCTGGTGGCACTACAAGTAAGCTCTTGGTTGCTGAGATGGTTCAGGTTGATTGTGCCAACCTGGCCGGTAAATACGTGGGATTAACCGAAGGGTGGCGAGATAAATGGCTCAGTGAGCCTCGTCTTTCTAGTTCTCGGGTCTCTTGTTCTCTGATGGTCAGACCAGAGTGCAGCTGCCTTAGCCAGTTCCCTGCTTCAGCTGGAAGGCTCACTTCCTGCAAGACATCCCTGAGGAGAAGCCACATGCACCTACCCTGATGCAGCCCTGGGTGCTGGAGCAGCCGTGTGGAGACCCCTGCCAGCGCTGAGATGCTTACACACGCACTGATTACCGTAGCTGGCGTCATTGAGTGTGTTTTGTGAGATGGAGGAGGAATTTGTAGATTGGTTTCAGACATATGGGCTAATGTTGGACTTTTGGGCTTTGACAGCACCGGGTTGGGATGCTTTTCTAAAAAAAATCATTTTATTAGGGGCTCCTACAACTCTATCACAAGAGATGCTTTCTGGATGGGCACTTACCCTTTAGATAAAGCTCTCTCCGACATATGCGTTTCTGTGGATTTGTTTCCCTAGTTTACCCAGACTGACACAGTTGCTAACCAAAAGGTTCATGGTTTGAGCCCCTCAGTGGCCTGGGGGTCTCTGCTCATAGGGGCAGTCCCACCTGTGGCAATATGGGGCCACTAGCAGTGGGGACCGCCTCGATGGCACCTCCTGACAACAATGCTGGGGCGGGGGGTGGGGGGCTCGGACCATGAGGAGACCTGGTGGCATCGTGATTGCAGGTGCGGCTGATAACCAGCAGCAGTTCAAACCCAGCAACTGTTCTGCAGGAGAAAGACGCGAGTTCATGAAGATTTACAGCCTCAGAAACCCACAGGGCCCTTCTGTTCTGCCCGTAGGTCGCCCTGAGTCAGAGTGGATGTGATGGCAGTCCTTTTGGCTTCATCCGATGGACCACATTCTGTGTAGCTTTTCATTTGTTGGTGCACCATTAGGCTGTTTCCACCTTTTTTAAGACATTGAATAGTGTTGCACTGAGCATTCACGTACAAACCACTGTGTGGGTTCCCTGTTTTCAGTGGATTTAATCCAATGGTTCTTAACCAAGTGGAGAAGTAGGCTATTTAGAGGACATCCCTTGTGATATTTTTTCTAGGCAGCCCAGACTTTGACATCTTAGAATGGGATCCCATTTGAGCCAGTATTTGGACTGACAGCTATTTTCTGCTCTAGGGAGCTGAGGATGCTCAGAAGGCAAGGATGACTGGAGATGAAAGATACCCTAATTGCCTCTTGCCCCTGACATTCCACGGAACATCTCTGGGGGGAACGACGGGTCACTTTGAATGCTGGAATTCCAAAAGGTGGTTACTGAGAGGTGTTGTGGAGTCAGTGCTGACTCAGAGGGACACCGTGCCAACTGCCCAATTGTTCTTCTGTTGAAGCCCACTGATACAGCATCTTGTTGAAGGTTTGCCTCTTTTTAGCTGCCCTAACCCCTTACCAAGCAGCGCGTCCTTCTCCAGGGACTGGTCCCTTCTGACAATGCGCCCAAAGCACATGAGAAGGTCTCACCAGCCTCACTCCTCAGGTGCCTTCTGGCTGCACTTCTTCCAAGACGGATCGGTTCATTCTTCTGGAAGTTCAGGGTATAGCCAACCTTCTGAACCAGCACCATCATTCAAAAGCCTGGTGGTTTCTTCAGTCTTAGCAGGCATATGAGAGGTGATTAAAAGTACTATGCCTTGGGTGGGCCACTCCTCAGTCTTCAAAGTGACATGTTTGCTTTTGAAGACCTCAGTTAAGGTCCTTTGCAACAGATTTTCCCAAGGCAATGTGTCCTTTGATATCCCGATTGCTATTTCCATGGGTGTAGGAGAGCTCCTTGTAAAAGAGACCCGAGCGCAGCCTCTATGTAAACAAACCAAAACACTAAGCACAGCATTATTAAAAGGTACATAGTTATAGCTAATCGAAAGAGTGGAAACCTGGGCCTCAAACAAATACAGGTAAAGGAATATTCATTACAATGGCCTCCCAGGTGAAAACAGGCCCGGGATCCATCATGCGATGAACGGATAAGCACACG
Source organism: Tenrec ecaudatus (assembly GCF_050624435.1). Taxonomy (NCBI): domain Eukaryota; kingdom Metazoa; phylum Chordata; class Mammalia; order Afrosoricida; family Tenrecidae; genus Tenrec; species Tenrec ecaudatus. The sequence continues at coordinate 107,651,829 of NC_134541.1, read as the reverse complement.
GAGTAGTCTATCTACACAAGGGACTAGAATCCAGCCATAGAAAGGAACAAGTGGTGGTTGATGCGACAGGGTGGATGCACCTTGAAAACGTGACACGCAGCGAAAGAAGGCAAATACTGTCCCAAATAGGAAATGACTAGGGAGAGAACGTAAATTAGTGGTTCCCAGGGGCTGCGGTCAGGGGAGGGCATGACTTTCCTTTGGCCAGGTTGAGAGCGCTTTGGAATGAGGTAGAGATGATTACACAGCCCTGGAAACAAATGAAATGCTGCTGAGATCTTTACTTGAAAGGGTTTGGTTTTGAGCCCGGGGGGCCTGGTGGTTACTCACTGGGCTGGGATCCACAAGGTCGGCAGTTCGGAACCACCAGCAGCCCCTGGGGAGAAAGCCTGGGCTTTCCACTCAGACAGTTACAGTCTCTGAAACCCATGGGCGGTCGCTTTGAGTCAGCTTTGACGTGATGGCAGTGAGATGGAGAGAGTGGAGCCCCAAGTCCATGTGCAGGGCGCACACATTGAATCCCCTCTGACCACGGGCCCGGGGGCTGAGCAGCTTTGCTGGCACAGAGAGCGCACCGGACAGGAGTTTCTGCAGAGGCTGAAATGTAGCACCTGACCATTTGATCTCCCCTTTTAACCATTTTAAATTTATTCTAGTTTTGAATACTTCCTACTTCCTTTTCAATTAAGGTTTTCCCTGTTTCACTTTGTTATTGTTGTTAGTTTTTTAAAAATGTTTTCCTGTGTCTGAACTCCTCGGTAGGTACATCTAAAGAGACAGTAACTGGCTGAAAGGTTTCTTGGGGGCATGGCAGGGGAAGTTGGGGGGAAATGAGGAGCTAATCATAATGAGCACAGGAGAGAAGACCCGGTTTTAAAATTGATTGTGGCATGGTTGCACAGCTCTTCTGATATGCTTGAATGATGGAAACATATGATATATGGATTATGTGCCAATAAAACTGTTTGTTTTTCTTTAAAGTGATTTGGTTTATGTCGCATGAATTCAGTTGAGCAAGTGCACAAATGGCAAGGTCTCTGGGAAGAGTGCCGAGCCTGAGTGAGGTATGTTTCCACAGGCCTGGGGTCTACAAGGAGCAGCTTCTCAGCAAGGACGACTCTGGGTGGAGAGTGACTGAGATACGAGGGTCTTGCACGGTGTTCCCCTCACCCCACAGCCCCTGGGGAGGCTTGGGGTGGGGTGGGGCGGTGGGGTGGGTGTCTGCAGGGACAGGCCGGATGAGCTTGAGTGCCCAGGCTGGGACTTGCAGTCCCTTGTCTGTAGCATGCGGTCCCTTAAGTCTCTTTTGGTCCCTAATTTACATCTGACAGACCCTCGCTCGCAGCTTGTGGTTCTTCTCCTGTAGCTTGTGCTGCATGCTGTCACCCAGGGCTGTTGTGAGGCCCAGTACGATGACGGAGGGACACAGCATCAGGATAGTCAGGCGCTCAGAAGCTCGAGTTCCTCATGGTAAAATATGAACATTGAAGGATCGCAACACACACTTCCATCGAATGGTTGCTACGACCCGGAAGAGCAATGGCTGCCATGCCTGGCACATAGTAGGCGTGCCAGTGTGTTCTTTCCCAGGATGAGTGGCAGGGGGTGCACTGTGGGACCTGGGATGTGGCTGTGTGTACTGTCCCCCTTAGGTGGCCATAGGCTAGGTTGTGGGAAGGTGTGTCTCCAGCCTCACCAGCTGCATCTGGCTGGCTCTGACTCACTCTGCGTTGACCTTGTCTGACGGATGCTGCCGCCGGGTCTACTCTGGACTCGTGGTGGTCCCGTGTGTCAGAGGACAGCTGTGCTCCGTAGGGTGTGGCTGTTCCATTGGGTTCTAAGTGACTCACTGTTCAGAAGTAGAATGTCAGGCCTGTCTCTCAAGGTGCCTCAGGTGGACGTCAGCCTTCACCCTCCAGTGAGCAGCGAAGGGCATGCATGGGGCACCTAGGGCCTCCTTCCCACCCTCCCCACTCCAAAGAGCCCCCTGTAAACACTGGCACCCACGGCCTCCTGCGGATGGCAGCAACAATGCTGTTGATGGGGCCAGGGGTCTCCAAGTTGATATTCATCGCACAGGACAGGGTAGAAAGCCAGAGGCCCTGATCCGAATCCTCACGGAGTCGGTTCCCACTCAGAGCGACCCCACGCACAACAGAACGAAACGCACCTGGCACCATCTTCACACTCGTGTGGGAGTTGAGTTCACTGTGCAGTCGTTGTGCTGACCCACCTTGTGGAGGGTCTCCCTCTCCTTCAACGACCCTCTAGCAAGCCGACATCGCTCTCTAGGGACTGCTCCCCCGGACACGGTGTCTGGAGTATGTGAAATGAAGTCTCAGCATTCTGGCTTCTGAGAAGCAGCCCATTGGATTTCCAAGACATGGCAGTTGATTCTTCTGGCAGATCCTGGTCTATGTAGTATTCATCGCCAACGCAACGCTCTGCTGCATCGGTTCTCCTCTGGTCTTTATCCGCTACGCAGCTTTCACGTGCATACGATGTAGTTGAAAAAATAGCATGGCTTGGGGTCAGCGCACCTTAGTCCTCAAAACCACATCTTTATATCTTTATGTCTTTATGGATATTATCAATTTAAAGTGAGGCATTCCTGGGTGTGTGAAAACAGTTAGAAATTACTGGATTAGCCATCCGGAGAGGGGTGCAGACCAGGGAAGAGAAGGAGGAGAGGCTGTTGTGTTACAGGTGGTTCCTGGTCTCTCCTGAGTCTTGGAGGCTCCTGTCCTGCCCCCAGCAGGGGCCTTGACCTCCATCTGTCCTCTGCATCCAGATCCTCTGAGCAGTGTGACTGCAGAGCTTAAACTGAAGGTCACATGGGACAGCTGGAAGGAGTGCAGAGCAGGAGAGCAAGGGGACCATATTCCCCCTACCCCCCCCTCCAGTTTCTTGCTTCTTATTTGAAAATGGCAGATTCGGGACAAACATTAGCATTTCAGCTGATAACCCTGACCCCCTTTCCCCACCATGTTTGATTTCCCCCTCTGAGAATTCTTACACCTGGACTTTTAAAGGTAAGCTTAATACGTAAAGTGTTAGTTCCAACATTTCATTTAGTAAAGAAGCAATAGGGGCTACACATCTGCTAAACATCTTAATGACAGCATAGTCTTCGACGACACTTGGAAGAAGAAAAAGGTGCTGGCACAAATATGTGTCACAAACATTCGCCTTTCCATATTGTTTTACATATACAGTCAGTGACATCAATTATGTTCACCATGTTGGACCCATCATCATTGCTTGCTTGCTGTTGTATGTAGTATTGGTTCCAACTTACAGTGATTCCAACTTATAGTGAGTGACCTTGTAGGACAAGGTAGCACTCCCCTTGGGTTTCCAAGGTTGTCATCTGGAGTTAATATGTTCAAGATACTTAGAAGAGTGTCTGCTACATACCCCAAACCAAACCCATAAACCACTGCTGTCTAGGAGATTCCAACTCAGAGTGGCCCTGTAGGACGCAGCAGGACTGCCCCAGGGTATCTTCAATTGCCCCAGATGCATGTGAAAATCAGACAATGACTAATGAAGATAGAAGAAAAATGGATTCATTTGGATTATGGTATTGGCAAAGAATAGTGAAAGTACAGTGGACTTCCAGAAGAACAAATCCGTCTGTCTGCGGAGTACAGTCAGAAGGTTCCTTGGAAGCAAAAATGGCGAGAATTGACCTCATGTACTTTGGACATGTTGTCATGAGAGACCAGTCCCTGCAGAAAAACATCATGCATGGTCACGTGGTGGGGCAGCAAAAAAGAGGGAGATCCACTAAACAATCCAGAGGAGAAAACAACAGACCGACGGTTCCGGGGGACACTGGAGAGGGTGAGGCAAGGGAAAGGAAGTGGGTGTCAACCAACCCAGGGACAAGGGAACAACAAGTGATCTAAAATCGATGGCATGGAGGGAGTAGGAGACCTGGTAGGGCTTGATTAAGGGCAATGTAACCGAGAGGAATTACTAAAACCCAAATGAAGGCTGAATAGGATATGATAGTGGGACAAGAGGAAAGTAAAAGGAAACAGAGGAAAGAACTAGGAGGAAAAGGGCATTTATAGATGTCTAAATACAGGCATGTACATATGTAAACATATTTATATATAATGATAGGGAAATAGATCTATGTACATATATTTATAGGTTTAGTATTAAGGTAGAAGACAGACATCGGGTCTCCACTCAAGTACTCCCTCAACGCAAGAACATTTTGTTCTAATAACCTGGCATTCTGTGATGCTCACCTTTCCCACACGATTGCTGAAGAAAAAGCGGGTGCCTAAATAAATGTGGTGAATAAAGTAGATGGTGTCCAGCTATCAAAAGATATAGTGTCTGCAAAATAATAATAATTTATAAATTATCAAGGGTTTATGAGGGTGGGGAATGAGGAGGGAAGGGGAAAATGAGGAGCTGATACCAAGGGCTCAAGCAGAAAGCAAATGTTTGAGAATGATGATGTCAATAAATGTACAAATGTGTTTGACACAATGGATGTGTGTATAGATTATGATAAGAATTGTACGAGCCCCCAATAAAATTATTTTTTTAAAAAGATATAGTGTCTGGGGTCTTAAAGACTTGAAGATAAACAAAAGTGGCTCTTTAGCTGAGAAGTAACAAAGTACACATGGAAGAAGCACACCAGCCTGTGTGACCATGAGGTGTCGATGGAATCAGGTATCAGGCATCAAAGACCCGGAACAAAAAATAATATCATTGTGAATGAGGGGAAGCAAGGACTGGAGACCCAAAGCCCATCTATAGGCAACACTATCCCCTTACCGAAGAGTCGCAGGGAGGAGATGAGCGAGTCAGGGTGCAGTGTAGCACCGAGGAAACATACAACTTTCCTCTAGTTCTTGAATGCTTCAATGCTTCCTCCCCACTATCATGACCCCAATTCTACCTCACAAATCCATCTAGACCAAAGGATGTACACGAGTATGGATAAGAGCTGGAAACACAGGGAATCCAGGACAGATAAACCCCTCAGGACCAATATTGAGAGTAGCCATACCAGGAGGGTAAGGGGAAGGTGGGGGAGAGAAAGGAGGAATTGAACACAATGATCTCCATATAGCCCCCTCCCTGGGGGATGGACAACAGAAAAGTGGGTGAAGGGAGACACTGGTCAGTGTAAGACATGACAAAATAATAATAATTTATAAATTATCAAGGGTTCATGAGGAAGGGAGGGAGGGAGGGTGAGGGGATAAAAACGAAGAGCTGATAGCAAGGGCTCAAGTAGAAAGCAAATATTTTGAGAATGATGATGGCAACAAATGTACAAATGTGCTTGACCCAATGGATGGATGGATGGATTGTGATAAAAGTTGTACCAGCCCCCAATAACATCATTAAAAGCAACAACAACAAAGAGGGAGCCCCACAGTGAGATGCATGGGCACAGTGGCTGCCAGCAATGGGCTCACCCATGACGATAGTGAGGCTGGTGAAGGGCCCAGCAGTGTTTCACTCTGTTGTGCGCAGGGTTGCTGAGTCGGAAACGACTTGAAGGCACCTGACAGCAATGATTTGGGTTTAGCTTCACAACAGCTTGGAGCAAGGGATGCTACAATCGGTCCCATTTCCTAAAAGGCTCACCCTCAGCTCAGACCCACATCCTGGGCCAGGCAGCTGGAGAGGCAGACAGCCCCAGCATAGACTTGGGGAGCCTGCCCTTAATTGCATTGCTCACAGTGACCGGTCAAGTTCTACTACATGCCTGGAAGTCTGGCACCTGGAAGTCTATAAGGAGCACCTTCTGCTGGTGGAGGGAGGACGGGAAGAGGAAGAAAGATCTGTCTGTCCCAGCTGCCCGGCCCCACTTGGCTGGCCCCCATCCCGTTCTTCCGGTCTCAGAGGCAAGGAGGCCGTTGTTTGTGACAGCGATGAACCACATATTCCTCTTCCCGACTTTCCCCTTGGCTCCTCCGGGCGGTGGATTCGGATCTTTGTTGGAAACGTGTTGAGCTGAGACGTCCTTGGGGGTTTGGAGGTAGGATTCTTACCTCCCACCAGTCTATCGGCGGGGTACTCTATGTTACTAGTAGAGCTATCTAGGTGGGCTAGGAACCATCTATCTACCTCCTAAACCCCCTGTGGAAACCCCACGGCTCAAAGCTTAGGCCCACCGTGCATCAGGCCGCCATGAACGAGGGCTGACTTGGCAGCAGCTAAGGATGACCACGACGATGACAAAAGCAGCCCTGGTGCTTCGTGCTGATGCATCGGGCTGCTCGGTGCCAGGTCAGCAGCTGAACCCACCGGTCATTCCAAGGAGAAAGATGAAGCTTTAGATCCCCACGAAGCGTTCTCCAGGCAGTTCTCCACTGTCCTATAGCATCACGAGTTGGAACCAATGGCAGGGTGTTTAAGAACCACCACAGCTCCTCTAACCCGAACCCTAACCCCTAACCACTAACCCTAACCCTAACTGAACCCTAACCCTAGCCTTAACCCAAACCCCTAACCCCTAACTGTAACCCTCACCAAAAAAAAAAAAAGAACCACCACAGCTGTGGTCTGGTGGGTGTGGCTGCATCAGCAGCTCGGTGAAGAGACCTAGGAACTTCAGGCCGTAATTGACCCAAGGGAGGAAGGACCTGGACGCAGCCAGCTGTCATAGCCTCATCAAACGACCTGGCAACGGAGTCTGGTGAGTGATGCTCTGTGGGCTGGAGGGAAAGAAAGGGCATGTGTGCCATCAACAGAACGCCTGGGACTGCCGACCACGTTACACAGAGGCTGGGCACTGCCGTGGCAATCGGAGTAGCTGTCCGTGCCTAGAGAGAGCGGTACCAGCACGCATCTTTGGGGACGTTGTCTGGGCCGGAGCCAGTGGACTCCACGCTCTGTGTGTTGAGGTCCAGGGACTCTGGTCGGTGAGCTGGTTGGGCTGAGCCATTTCGCCCTGTGGAGCAGCACACCCCAGGAGAAAGGACTCTGCTTTGGAAGACCTGGTTTCTAATCTCACTCCTGCCAATTTATGATAGTGGGACTTCGGGCAAGTTGCTTGAGTGGGAAATGATGCTCCCCATTGGGGTGATGAGATGAATGTGTCTGAAAGTTCCCTGATAGTCTTCTATTCAAGAGGAAGAGCTTAACTCTCCTCTTCTTGAGCGTGGGCTGCAATTAGTGATCCACGTCTAGTGAATGAAACAAAATGCGCGTGATGGTGTGTGACTGGGAGATTTGGTCACAAAAAGGTGCTGTGTCCTTTGTCCTTGGTCTTGGAGAAGCCCGCTGCCATGAAAGATAGGTATATGTGGTGAATCCAGCCTCCAGCCAACAGGGGTGCTGGGGGCTGGGTTGTGGGGGTGCCACGTGCTTGCACGTGGGGACACCATCTTGCAGGCCTTCAGTTGACTGTAGCACTGGCCCAATATCTTGTCTGAAAACTAGGAGCGTCTGAATCACATTCTTAGTCACCTGGTGCTGCTGTCACAGAAACACCACTTCATCAGAGAGGATGTTTGCTCACCGTGTAGGAGGGTCGAATGTAGGACGGTGGCACTAGGGGGAGGTTTTCTCGGTCAGCAATGGGGAAGAGTTCTTGTGTCTTGAGCTTCTAGTCCTTGGTGATCTGCATGTAGCTTGGCATCCGCCTTCCTCTATCTCTGCTTTTTTGTTGTTTTCCTTTTTCTACATGCTTAACCTGTTGTTTTATATATCAAAGAGACTGGCTGAAGGTACATCTGATTGGGTCATTAACATCACCAAGAAACCCCATTCCCCCAATGGGGTGACATCCACAGATATAGGGGCCACATTTCACAGCACATATTTTGGCGGGGACACAATTCACCCCATCACCACCACCTAGTTTAGCGGCTTCTACATTATTGACCCTCAGAGACTGGAAGATAACAAATGTTTGCTGTTTTCAGCCAATAAGTCTTAGGATAATTTGTTACGTAGCCATGGATAACCGATACACTCATCTCCAGGTCTTTGTCAGGATCCACGGAGATGATGTAGAGTCTGATTGGCTTCCTTCCACTCCAAAGTCTTGGCATCCCCCTCCTTATGGGGGCTGAGCTTTGGGCTGTGGCTCATGACCTTCTGGGCCAGCTCCCTTCGAAGTTCCTTGCTCCGAGGCCAACTGGAGCCATGTTCTTACTGGAGGAGGCCTACTCTCGGTTTTATCCATAGCAATTCATTGGCATCAAATTGAGTCCACACTCTGTGGCATTACCATGTACCAACCTCCCCATCCAGGTTTGTCTTCCCAAAACCAACGTGACTGACATGTCCTACATGCAAACCACTAGTTCATGCCACCTCTGGTACCAAAACAATCCTCCAATGGCTTCTTTGACCCTTAAGGAAAAGTCCCCACCTTTTCCCATGGCTGAAAGACTTCTGGGCGATGCAACTCGCCCCATGGCTCTTTGTCCTGCTCAGGCCCCTGACACTCACTGGACGAGTCTTCTGGGGTTGCTGTAACACACTTCTAGACACTGAAGGGCTTCAAACACAGAAGGAGGCTACGTGTCTGAAATCAAGGGGTCAGCAGAGTCACACTCGCTCTCTGAAAAGTTCTCGGGGAAGATCTTTTCTCATCTCTTCCAGCTTCTGGTGGCCGCATCCAGTCCTTGGCTTGTGGCTGCATCATCCATCTCTGCCTCTGTTTTCACCAGGCCATCTTCTCCCTGAGTCCTCTGTTTCTGTGTGCTTAAAGAGTCTGAAAGGCTGTCAACCAGCTGCTATGTGGGAGAAAGATGTGGCAGTCTGCTCCCAGAAAGATCACGGCCTGGGGCACTCAAGGAGGCAGCTCTACTCGGTCTTACAGGGTCCCTGCGAGTCAGGTGGACTTGATGGCAGTGGGTTTAGATTGGCGTGGCTTTCTCTTTTGATAAATACATCACTCAGACTGGCTTAGGATCCACCCTCTGCCTGCTAATGAATTACATCTGTAAAGATATTATTCCCAAGTAAGGCCTCATTCTCGGTTACTGGGACTGAGGACTTCAACTATTTTTTTCTTTGAGGACATTATTCAGCCATAACGCATGCCAAGGCCACGTGTGTGGAACGTTCTGCCAGTCTTCACACGTTCCCTCCTCCCCAACATTGTGATCTTGACTCACCTGTTATCTCCGCAGAGTACCTACCCCCCAAATACCCCAGTTCCTCCCCATCTTGTGACCCTTTTTCCTTCAACCTCAGCTCAAGTGACCTATTTGTGTTGTTGTTGTTTATTTCTTGGCCCCACACCGGCATGTAACTTCCTTAAGGAGCAGGACCTGCTTGGGCTCACTCCTGGGTGTAAGATGCGCACTCCACGCATGCTTGTGGGCTGAGTACCGTGGTAGGTATCCATCAAATTCCCTTTGGAAAACATTGGCAGGACATAGAATTAATTCTCCATGGGGAATCATCAGGAAAATCCTTCCATAAAGAAAATGAATCGCCTTCAAGCTCCCAAACGGTGGATGATGCTTACATCGTAACCACAGAATCCAGGACACTTGTTCGGGATTTGGAAACACCGGTTATTTGGAGGGCAGAGAAATCTTGCCTTGATTTAGTTCCAGGTAACATACAGGCACTAGAACACATTGATTCCCCCCTACACACACACCCCTTGGGTGGGTTTTAATGTATTGTCTTCCCAGTCTGCTGATCCTCAGCCTGTGAGATAAGTTCTCCCCAGGGGATTGCTGTAGATTTGGGGGTGTGCCCAGGGCAGGATGGCAGCAATGCAGGTGGCATAGCTCCAAGAAGAGAGCGGGGGGTGAGGCTGAGCCCTTTCAGAGAACCAGGGCATCGGGGAGCTGACAAAGGGTGAACTGAGAGCCGGGGCCCTTCTGAGGCCTAGAGTTGGGGGGGGGGGGAGACAAGAGAAAAGGAGGGAGAAGGATCTAGAAGGTCTGAGAAGAACTGCTGGAGGGCCGGAACCTCGTCAAGTCCACAGACCCTCCCTGGGCAGGTCCAGCCTCCCTGTGCCTTCCAGGCCACGTGCTGTGCCTTCCTCTCCCTGGTCTGTCCCTGTCCAGTCACAGCACCCTCCCATCGATTCCCCAAAGACACTGCCCCATCAGCATTCCCACACACGGCATTTTCTCTGCCCCTGAAAAACAAAAACTACTACAAAAAACTGAAACAAAAACCACACCAGTTATGATTGAATGTATTTCATTTTATGGTGGCCCTATGTATATCAGAGTAGACCTGCACTCTCTAAGGGCTGTTGTTGTTTTTTAACTTCTGATTGTGAACTGGGTGAGGGTTTACAGAGCAGGTCAGGTTTCCACTCAACAATTCATATGTGTTGTGTTTGTTTGCTGTGCGTCGTTGGTTGAAAGCCTCCCAATGTAACATCCCTCATCCCACTTCCTCCCCGGCTTCCTGTTTCCATGCCTCCTTCTTTCTTAACCCTGCCTGACTTCTGAGCTTCATCCTTGGGATCAGAGAATGGATTATTCCAAGGAGGGCACACCTCCCAGGGTCATGATTCACCACGGACACGTGTCCTAAGGGTTTTCATGGCATCCAAGAGGGATTCACTCTCTAGGATTTTCATGCCGATGACCTCTTGGAAGCAGCTCACCAGTCCTTAATCTCATCTTTCTGAAATTAGCTAAAATGTTCCTCCTCAGGTCCACTTTCCCTGAGCCTTTAGGCTGCTCCGGTCCCTGGTCCGCCACCAAACCCTCTCACCTGTCCTGGGGCCTGTCATCTTTCCTGGATCTTGCCACAGTTCATAATTCCACTCCAGTGCGCATTTCCCCACTCAACTAAGACCACAAGAGTCAGGCCAGGATTATTTGTGCTCATGACCCAGTCACCAGTATCTCCTTAAGTACCCGCTGAACAGCTGAGGGCATGAATGGGTGAACTAAAAAGGCGCCTGCCCTCTTGTGGGTCCCACATCACTTTCCTTGATATGCCTCTAAGTAGGGGGGCAGCTAGCCAGTGATCTAGGAAAATATGGGATGCCAGGTCCTCCCCACAGCAGCAAGAGTCCACGTGGGCGGGTTGTGAGGGGCAGAAGATTCTGGAAGAGGTGCACGGACGGGTCTTCTTTGGCCCAGGTCCTTCTGCCATGGCTCATCCTCGTTGGACACCTTCTCTTGTCTCCCAGGACTGAGATAGGGGTCAAATCTTTGAAACTTGTTGTTTGTTGAAACAATGATAGTAAACAGACAACAACCCCATTTGACTCGTCTCTCCATTCTGTTTGATGATCCTACCAGGCCTCCTCACTCTCTCCCCCTGCCCCCATAGAAATAGTTCCCCTCTGGACTTGGTAGAAAAGTGGGTTTTGTTTACTTTAAAGTGATAAGACAAAATTCAACTATTGCTCATGGGCTGAATCAGAAACTTGTTATAGGCTTGTATATCAATATTCAACACAGTACAATTAACAAGAGCTGAAAGAACGAAACAACACAAGTGCCCATCAACAGATTAACGGACAAACAAAATGTGGTCTGGCCGTAGAATGTCTTATTAGTCATCAAGAGAAAGGAGGTTCTGAGACAAATGACAACCTGGATGAACCTTGAACACGTGATGTTGAGTCAAATAAGTCAAGGACAAAAGGGCACGAGTGTAATAATGTCACTGGGTGGCACACTGACCATCTTTAAAATGGCAAACTTTTCATTATACCACCATGATTTTGTTCATATTTTACCCCCATAAATTTTGGGGGAGAAAAAGTCGCGTGTTGCCTTCTTTCCTTTAGCACCAAGACGCTTGGGCCCACGTGGCTGTCTAGTGCCAGGCCTGGTCTACACTCAGGAGGAAGGGAGAGGGTCACCAGCAACACCAAGCTGGTTCCTGTGAGGTGCGCGTCAGACAAACCTTCACGCCTCCATCCTTTCACCGTCTCTGACCCCCGCTGGGTTTTCCCACGTGTTCCCATGACCACGTGGGACTCACAGAGCAGAACCATGCCTTTTAGCAAAGCCACAACTTACAACTCAGAAACAGAAATGACTCGGAAGAAATAGGCTACGACTCGGGAGACGAGGCGCAGCTTTTCAATCAGGACAGCTTCCAACCAAGACAGCGCTCAGGGTCTTCTTGGCTGTGGCCCTTCTTTCAGCTGCGCTGTGAGGCCCCTTGGGCCCCTGTCCCGGTCAGGTGAGTGTGAACGGCCTCTGACTCCACACTAATGAGCCTCCTGCCTGGGCTAGCAAGTCCATTATGTCATCCCAGCCAGTTTCCTGGTGCTTGCCACGGTACTGCTGCCTCCATTGCCCCGCTGTGCAGCTCTGCCGGGTCTGCAGTGGTTTCTCACCATCTTGCACCATCTCTGCAGTGCAACAGCTCTTTGTCTTTCTGAGTCTAGGAGGTTCTCCGCACAAAGACCCCCCGGTCCAAAGGGTGTGCACCTCTCCAGACTATTCTTGATGATGTGAGATCCTGCTCACCCTGTGGGTTTGGCCCTTATTACACAAGGGGCTTCAAAAAGTTTGTGCCACACTGCCCCCCCCACCATTGTTTTAATTCCATTTTTCCATGAACCTTTGAAGCCCCTCTCATTTATTTTCTAAAAATAAATGACCCTCTGAGCCAGCCCGTGAACACATGGGACACAGTCACTCACTTTGCATAGTAATCAGACCAATTTCCAATTCCCACAAGGTCTCTTAGCCCCATTGAGTGGTCTTAGATACCTGATTTGCATTGTATGAGGGAGTACAAAAAAACCCAAAACAAAACACTCAATTTTTTTTTCAAGCTTTGTATTTAAACTTTTTTTATGAAACAACCTCATCATCTTCAAAGTACTCTCCATTACATTAATACACTTGTCAAATCTGCGATCCCATTCTTGGAAACATTTTTGAAACTTATCTGTTTGGATGGTGGATAGCACCTCCCTCATATTTTAACGTCTTTTATAATCACCGTCCTTTCATGTTCTTCTGCATTTGAGGAAACAAAGAGAAGTTCCAGAGCAAGATCAGGTGAGTCAGGTGCGTGGGGCAAGAGAGGCATGCTGGTTCTGGCCCGAAACTGGCATGCTGAGATGGCTATGTGAGCAGGTGCATTGTTGTGGTGGCAAAACCAGTCCCCATCAGGCCTTTTTTGTCACACACTGTTATGCAATCTTCACAGAACCTCTAAATAGAGAGCTAGATTAACAGTCTGACCCGGTGGAAAGAACTCCAAATGCACCGAGTCAACAGTTTCATCCATTTGGGAAGTTGATGGACGTCCAGAACGAGGTTTGTCATCCATTGACATTTTACCTTGTTGAAATGAGAAAACCACTTGTTTTTCTCACAGTCCTGTCCTTGCAAGCTGTGTTCAACATCACAACAGTTTCTGCGGCATTTTTCCTGAGCAGGAAACAAAATGTCACAGCCACATACTGTTCTCTTAAATTGGCCATCACAAAACACGAAGTTTGAGCGAAACTGTTTCTATGAAAAAATTCACTGTGACCAGAGAGAACTTTCCCAGGTGACAACACTACTGGGTGCACTAACTGAGAGCTGATTGTTCCATACTTGCCCAGTGGGGATATTGTGTACTATGAAAGCTCCGCCCAGCAGGCTTTTGTTTGAGCTTTTATTTTCTGTTTGTTGGGGGGTGGGGGGCGCGCGGGTACTTCCTCGTAGACTGACCAATCCCTTGTAAGACAGTGGACCAGCAATCAGTTGTGGCAGAATTAAAAACCTAAGACATAGAAAAGGAACCCACTGTCCTAAGTGAGGGACTAAGTGAGAAACAAATGGGAAGTCTTCCCCATTCAACCCTTCACCTGCCACCACTGGAAACCATTGGGAATGGTTTGGTGAGATCTCTGGCATCTGCTCTCCAGATGCTAAAGGCAATTCTCTTGGCGCTGGAGGCTACTGGGGTGGGCTATATCCTATCCCGAACTTCCCACAGCAGCCAAGTCTCACCTGTTGGTAAGAGGCCCTTTCTATGCATGACCCTGGGCAAAGCTAAGAGTCAGCCTGGTTCACTGGATCCTGGCCCATGAGCTGCCAATCATTATCGAGGAAACAAACCTCTGTGATACAGGCGGGACCCTCCTTAGCAATGCCCTGGGGAGCTGTAGCCTGAGCCCAGAACTTAGAAAGAACAGGAAGGAAGCCGAGCCTGCAGAACCAGGAAAACCTGTTCTGGTTGGGCGAGGATGTGCGGTGGCAGGTAGCCCAGTTCAGAGGTGGCAGCACAAGGAGGGATTGGCAGTAGTCTTCGCTAATCTCCAATGGGTCTAACAGTGAGATTTTTACAGCCAGACAAATTGGGAAAGGTGAACTTGTCTAATGGAGAGAAAGGGGGAGGTGTGGTGGTGAGAGCCTTTGCCAGTGGATGAAGAAGTGATGAACGAAACACATGAGATGGAGGGGACATGTTTTTTAAAAGATGGAATTTAAACGTTGTGCCAGTCTTGCTGAGAAAGGGGTGATGACATCTTTTTGTCTACGGAATGAGCTCGGGGAGTTTGCCCATAGCCCTGGGGGGACGGGGGGAAGTGACTCGGAGAAGCTGAGAGCTGGGGGAGAAATGAAACAAAGGCGGACTCACTCTTCTAAGTGGGGCAAGAAGTCTGATGGCATCATTAGTCATCAGGGAGATGCAAATCAAAACCACATGCAATATCAGCTCACACAGACTCGGAGGGCTCCACTGCCAAAGACAAACATGGTGTTGGTGAGGATGTGCACACATGGGAACAGATCCATGAGTGGGGCCACCTGTTTGGGAAATAACTCTGCAAAAGGTCAGACAGAGAGTCACATAAAGTTCAGTCACCGCTACTGAGTCAATTCAGACTTCCAACGGCCCTATAGGAAGAAGTAAAACTGCCCTTTTGGGTTTTCAAGGTTGTAAATCTTTATAGGAGCAGAAAATCTCATCTTTTAGCCCTGGGCAGCTGGTGGGTCCAAATCATTGACCTTCCAATTAGCAGCCCAGCCACCAGGCCTCCTCTAGAGTCACACAGTCACAGCGATTCCAATCCTGCGTACTCCCCAGGAGAACTGAAAATACATATCCACCCATCAACATGTACCCAAATGGTCATAGCCGCTTTGTTCACAACACCCCCAAGTTGGAAACAACCCAAGTGACTACCAATAGATGTCAGAATGTGGGATAGCCACCATCGGAGGATTACTCAACATGGAGAGAAAAGAAGTCTCAATGCATGCTACCGCAGGGGTAAGCCGGGTAAGTATGTTGCTAAGTGGGAGAGCCAGTCAGACAAACCCCACATAGCGTGTTGTTAGGTCCATGAGGTTGGCTCTGACGCACAGCCACCCTGTGCACAACAGAACAACACACTGCCCAGTCCTGTGCTGTCCTATCATTCCTGTACTGGAGTGCACTGGTTGCAGCTGCTGCGCCAATCCATCTCGTTGAGGGTCTCCCCCTCTCCATTATCAAGCAGAATGTTGTCAGGAGAGACCAGTCGCTGGGGAGGAGCTGATACTAAGGGCTTAAGTAGAAAAAAAAGTGTTCTGGAAATGTTGATGGCAACATGTGCACAAGTGCGCTTAATACAATTGAATGATGGATGGTCATAAGAGTTGTAAGAGCCCCCCCCAATAAAATGATTTTTTAAAAAAGATTAAAAAACTGGACTGCTGAGAGTGCGTTCTGCCTATCACCGCACACTCTCGCGCCTGCGAGGCAGCAGTTGGGCACCAGCTGGGGCCACCTTGTGTGGGCCTCACTTCTGGGGCAGGTCCGTCCCACGTGCTTCCGTCGGCTGCTGGCTTGGATCATCGAGCTGCACCTCAGGTACCCCATCATGTGAGGGTTAGGGTGGGGTGGCCAAGTAGGTGCACCCAATGATTTCAGCTCTGTATGTGGACACTGGCCCACGCCAACCCGGGCAAGCGCTCCGAGGAAACAGGCTCCCTTCTTCCTCACTGCCGGATACTCTTGGGTGGGCTTATTGTGTGTGTGCACTCAAGGGGTAGCCCTACCCAAATCTCATCCTCAGGGACCACCAGCCAGAGGTGTGAGGTTGGTGGGTGACAGGAGTTGCCGCCCGGTCTGTGGCGCCTGGCCGCAGTTTCCTGGTTGTACTGCTGGGCTTTGAACCAAGGCAGTCTGCTGCTCCGCACTTTCCCAACACTGTATTTGATCGTCCGTTTGAGTGTGGTTTAGTAGTCATATTCAGGACTTCGTTTTGTGTACTCGTGCACCTAGAGCGGGGCGTCTCATCTGTGAAATGGTATGTGAGTGACAGAAAGGGTCATCCTCCTAGACCCTCAATTCATAAAGACCTCCTGGCAAAGTCGTCCGCATCAACCTGCCCTTCGCCAGACCACTGACGGCAGCTAGTACTTTTACACCCAACTGTATGTGTCTCTAGTTGCCCTTTCATCTCTTTCCTGTAGAAACCTCCAAGGAGGATGGAAGCAAAACAAACAAACAAACAAACAAACAAACAAAATAACCAACAACACACACCCCCCAACTTGACTGCTAACTAAAAGGGTGCAGTTCCAACTCACTAGATGCTTCATGGTGGGGGGGCGGGAGGGAGCCGGTGACCTGTTCCTATAAGAAGACACAGGAACGGCAGTACCGGGGAGACTGCAGGGAGAAGGAGGCAGGGGAAGGGAGTGGTGAGCAGACAATGCCATAGACAGGGGAACAGCTAAGGAATTAAAATCCACAATGAGGAGGATGTAGAGATCCCGGGGGTGTTGGAGCAACAGCAATCTAGCTGAGAGGAATTCCTAAGAGGAGGAAGTAGGGTGAGGGTGGTGGTGGGACAGGAGGAAGGTAAAAGGGAACCGAGGAATGATCTAGGAAACAAAGCTATAGAGGTATGAGCACAGGTGTGTACATATGTATGTACATTAATTCATAAAAATAGAGGTATTGGCCTCTGTACATATATTTATATGGCAATACACTGAGGTCCTGGATGGACTTTGGCCCTCTGCTCATACCCTCCCTCAATGCAAGAACACTTTGTTCTAATGAACTAGCATTCTGTGATACTCACCCTCTCGGCACAATCACTGAAGACAAACATGTGCATAGGCAAATGTGGTGAAGAAAGCTGATGGTGCTGGGCTATCAAAAGATATAGCATCTGGGGTCTTAAAGGCTTGAAGTTAAGCAAGCAGCCATCCAGTTGAGAAGCAACAAGTTCACATGGAAGAAGCACACCAGCCTGTGCAATCATGAGGTGTCCTCAAGGACACGGCAACAGGGATCAGAAGACCCATAACAAACAAACAAACAAATAAACAAACCATATTGTTGAGAATGAGGGGGGTCAGAGCAGAGACCTACAGCCCATCTGTAGACAATGGGACATCCCCTCACAGAGGGGTCACAGGGAAGGGATGTCAACCAGGGTGCAGTAAAGTAACGATGAAAAACACCATATTCCTCTAGTTTCTTGAGGCATCCTCACCCCCCCCCCCACTATCATAACCCCGGTGCTGCCTTTCACTGGGGGTTAGGTCTAACACACAGTACACAGATGAGAGATGAAAGCTCATGACACACAGAATCCAAGTACAAGAATGGGAATAAACCACACACACCGCCTCCAGGGGGACAAACAACAAAACAAAACCCTGGGGGAAGGGAGACAGAGATTGGGGTAAGATATGAAAATAATAATTTATTAAGGGGACATGGTGGGGGGAGGAAATAAGAGGCGCTGATTCCAAGGGCTCAATAGAAAGTAATTGTCTGGAAATGAATGATGGCAACATATATAAAAATATGCCTGATACAATTGATGTATGGATTGTTATAAGGGTTATAAGAACCCCAATAAAATGATCTCTTAATAAAAAAAAAAAAGATTGCAGCCTTGGAAACCCCACTGCACAGTTCTGCCCTGTTGAGAATCGACGAGATGGTGAGTAAATAACAACCATCTTTGTGGTAGCAGGTTAGCAAGTCTTTCTCTCTGAGTCACTGGGTGGGGTTGAACCATCAACCTTTGGTTAGCAGTCAAGTGCTTAGCTGTGGCACCACCAGGGCTCCTTGGTGAGGACTAATGTTTGATATATTGAACCCAAGGTTTTACGATTGACCTCGAGGTAAGAATAAGGATAAAACAAACTGGAGTGAAGTACAAAGAGGCTAAAGGATGGTAAGCATAGAAAAATGGCTACGACATATAAATGACATACAAAGACTATCGAACATATGCTTAACTGGCATTTCAGGAAGAGAGGAGAGAAAGAATAAGGCTGAAGAAACACTGGAAGACATAACCTGGGAATTTTCCAGATTCAATCAAAGTCACCGACGTACAGATGAAAAGCAAAATCAAGGGCAAGTAAAATAGATGGGAAAAAACACCCACACATAATACAGAAGTTTCCCCCAAACAAAGAATCTGAAAAGTAACTAAAGGACAACAAACGACGACTTTGCGAAGTGTGAAAAGGAAGCCAGAGAAGTGGAATGGAGCTCAAGGTTGGGCAATCAATCACACCACCACCAGAAAGCACGCTACCTTAGAATTCAACACCCAGTAGAGGAAACTCTAAGTAAGTTCTTCCGAGAGGAGAGGCTGGAGATAGAGGAAGAGGAAAGAAATTGGGCAAAAAATGGTAACTGTGTGGGTAAATCCAAATGTACATTGATCTATAATTGTTTGTTGAGCTTAAAATAGAGAGAGATCTAAAATTAGTAACAACATAAGCATCGACTGTGGGAGAGCTGTGCATGCTTTGAAGTCTCTGGTTTATTTTTTCTTGCCTCGAAGGCTTTATTTATATTCATCTACGCACCATTTCCTTATGAAATGAATTTGTACAGAGTTGTTAAACCGAATGAATTCACAATTGTCTACTTTGCCTGGAAGCAAGGGGGAGCTAAGTTCATAATCTTGTGTTTTCTTAGTACAGCCAATGTTTTAAATATAGAAAACACCAGAATAAATCATGTAGAAAGAACCTAGAAGATCATCTGATCTGGATAATTTAGGAGGTGGACTTTTAAGAAGTCTCAGGCACAATTAAAAGTTAATAGACGTTAATTGGGCAAGCTATAGTAAATGGCACAACAATCAAACAATAACAGCAAAAGAGGTGTAAAATAACAACCTGGGGAAGCTCGCTGTAAATCTCCTGTTAAAACAGTTCTCTATAAGCTATTTTGACTTCATCTTTAGATTGGTTACAAAAATGTTAAATGAAGATGATTGAATTTTCATTTAAACAGCAGCAGACAGTTGTATTGAGAAGAAAAAAAACAAAACAAGAAAAATAAATCAATATCCCATGACAAAGAGTCCCAAGTACAGATGGTTGGCATCCCTTAATAAGAAAATAAGTCAAAAGTATTTCTACAAAAGCATAATAAGTTTTATGTAAGAAAAAAAAACACCAAACCATGAAGCTATTGTTTTTTGGCATGTTCTTTTTTTAATTTAATCATTTTATTGGGGGCTTGTAGAACTCTTATCACAATCCATAGATCCATCCATTGTGTCAAGCACATTTGTACATTTGTTGCCATCATCATTCTCAAAATGTTTGCTTTCTACGTGAGCCCTTGGTATCAGCTCCTCATTTCCCCCCCTCCCTCCCCATCTTGGCATATTCTTTATCGAGGCCCACTCATGTCTGAAGGTAGTGCATTTGAACTGCGGTGCTGGAGAAGAAGATCGAAAAGTACCATGGACCGACAAAAGAACCAACAAGTCTGGGAAGAAGTATGGCCCAAATACTCCTTAGAAGCAAGGGTGGTGAGACTTCGTCTCATGTTCTTTGGACGTGTCGTCTGAGACAACAAAAATAAGAGGCAAGCTCAGGGGTACAGAGTGGATGCGGTTACGTTTTCCAAATGAAATTCTCTTATGACAGCTCTTAATCCCCTCGAAGAACGAGCTGGGGGGTGGGCTGGGGGCATTCATCAGCACAACTTTCCTGGCCTTTTTTTCCCCCATCGATGCAGTTTTCAATTTTCTTAAATTCTTAAGTCTCCGTGATCATCCTGTGCCCATCAAGGAAATGATCAAGATTGCCCCTCTGGGTTGATCCTGGCAGATGCAGTTAAGTTAAAATGTAGCACCTGATCATTGGATCTCCCTTCGGACCCACTTAAAATTCATTTTAGTTTTTACAACGTTAAAACTACTCTCTCCTTGATGGAGGTTTTTCTGTTTTACTGTTATTGCCGCTCTGTTGGGGGTGGTGGGGGTATGTTTTTCTGTTAGTTGAAATCCAAGATGGGTAAGTCTCTAGAGACAGTAAGCGGATTAATGTTTACTTGTGGGTACGACAGGGGAAGTGGAGGGGGAATAGGGTGCCAATACCAATGAGGACAAGAAAGGAAAAACTGTGCTAACATTTATTGCGGTGAGGATTGTACAACTCCTTTTTACATGATTGAATATTGAATTATGTCATATGTGAAATATATGCCAGTAAGACTGCTAAAAAATAAAATGAACCACACAAAAAAGATTTTCCCTCTGGAATCCCAATAATCGGTGTCATAAACTTTTGAACTGACTTCTCGGCTTTGAACAGGACTGACCCAGCAGATCCCCTTAGAACCACTCTTGATTGGATCTTGCTTTCTGGATGATTCTGGTACATTTGAGACTTGAACTTGGTCCCAATGTGTCCCATAAAATCGTCTTCATTAGTCTCGAGCTTGAGTAAGAGACTGCTGGAAACATCAGCTGTTTGCACCAGCTCATCTCTATCTCTGCCTCTCTAGAGAACCTGATTCCGGTGCAGATTCACTTTCCTCTTTCCATAGCCATGCAGACCGGTGTTTAGATCCGATGGGCAGGAATCTGGAGGACGTGTGTGGCTGTGACCCTTTCTCTCTCTCTCTAATTAACTTTGTTCACTTATTTACATGTTGTTGTTGTTAGGTGCCTTCGAATCCACTCTGACTCATAGTGACTGTAGGCTCAGCAGAACAAAACACTGCACGGTCCTGTGCCATCTACACCATTGTTCCTGAGACCACTGACACACCACGGCGACCCTCTCGGTGAAGGCCTTTCTCCACTTGACCAAGTATGATGTCCGTTTCTCCACTGACTGGTCTCTCCCAACAATATGCCCAAAGTATGGAAGATGAAGTCTTGCCCTCCTGGCCCTAAGGGGCACTCTGGACTTCTTCTAATGCAGATCAGTTGGTCCTTTTAGCAGTCCAGGTACTTTCAATATTCTTCTCCAGCACCACAATTCAAATGCATCGATTCTTCTACGCTCTTCTTTATTCATTGTCCAACTTTCACATGCATATGAGGCAATGGAGAATACCATGGCTTGGGTCAGGCGCACCTTAGTCCTCAAAGGAACCTCCTTGCTCTTCAATACTCTAAGGAGCACTTGTGCAGCAGATTTACCTCATGTAATGTCTTTTGATCTCCTGACTGCTGCTTCCACGAACAGTGATTGTGGATCCAAGCAAGACAAAATCCTTGGTGTTTTACACATTCAAATCATATTTTTATAAATATATATTTATTTATGTATAAATTTATTTTTATATATGTCAATGTATAAACTGAAACAAAATTCCCTTTGTTTGTGGAATCTAATACCTACATAGAAAAATATATTCTATGCCCTTCTCATCAAATCAAATCAATATCCCATTAACATGACCCTCCATATATGGCCTTGCCCCCCCATCCACTTTCCCTCGTCCCCTCCAGTTTTCTGTTCCTTCCTTCTCCATCCTCTCATCCCCTCCCCAACACACTATATTCTTTTTAAAAAAATTTTTTATATATATATATATATATTTTTTTCACACTATATTCTTTAAAGCAGTGGTTCTCAACCTACCTAATGCTCCAACCCCAGTTCTTCATGTGGTGGTGCAACACCATATGTGCAGATTACGACCATCAAAACGAAGGCAACATAGATTACACAGGTACCAGCACAACCGCTGCATCCGCAAGAGACAGGAGACGCACGTGTTCCTGGTACACCTCTGTCCGGCAGGGGTTTAGGAACCTTATGGGGCGATAGAGTTGTGTGCAGACCTCCCTGCAACTGGGTTTTTGTTGTTGTTTATCAGAACCAGGGAACAGTCCCTCAAGTGGCCAGTTCCAAAGAGTGATAACATTTTCAGCTGGACCGTGTCTTGTAATGTTCATCTTGAATTCAACCTACACATCAGGGTTCTGCTCCTATCTGTTTAAACAACAACAATTCCACAAGCGTGTGGCCACAAAAATCTTGTGCATGCACAGAGCAGCTGTCATCATGATAGCCCAATGTGGGACCAGCCCAAACATCCATCTCCTGATCGATGAACACTGTGGTGGATCAGTACAGGGGAGATGACTCATCAACAGGAAAAGATGGACCACAAACCATGCAACAGCATGCACGGACCTCAGTCACAGTAACTCGGGTAGTCCTCATCTGACCACATGCGCCAGTCACCACCATCCTCCCGGCCCTCCCTTCTCTTTTCTTTGTCTTTTTGGTGGGGCTACGCCTTGATGGACTATGTAACAGCATGGAAACTCATGATTTGCTGATATCATCACTCTCAGATGCCATGTTCTCAAGCCCCCAAGACAAACAGAGATTAGATTTAGAAAGATGCTGATAACAAGAGGCAATCATAATGAAAATGAAAATCAGGTTTTAAATGAGGAGTCTGCCTCCTGCACTGTGGTGTGGCTGTGGTTGGGTGTCGTTCTGAAAAGGGCAAAACCACAGTGACGCTGGAAACGGAGCATGAGAGGACTCGGTGAGGTGGTGGGGACACTGAATCTGGCTGTGGTCGTGGCTTCCTCAGGGGCTCCGGTAACGGTGGTCAGCAGCCCAAAGTGTCAACCACTCCACACTCCCCCTCATTCACAATGATATGATCTTTTGTTCTGATGATGCCTGATACCTAATTCCGTTGACGCCTCGTGATCGCACAGGCTGGTGTGCTTCTTCCATCTGGGCTTTGTTGCTTCTCAGCTACATGGCCGTTTTTATTTGTCTTCAAGCCTTTAAACCCCCAGACACTGTATCTTTTGATAACTGGGCACCATCAGCTTTCTTCTTCAGCCATCGTGTTGGGAAAGTGAGCATCATGGAATGACAGGTTAATAGAACAAAGTGTTCTTGCGTTGAGGGAGTACTTGAGAAGAGGCCCAATGTCCATCTGGTACCTTAATACTAAACCAGTGGTTCTCAAACTTCCTAATGCTGCAACCCTTTAATACAGTTGTGGTAACCCTTCAACCATAAAATTATTTTTGCTGCTACTTCATAACTGTAATTTTGCTACTGTTATGAATAGGGTAACCCACAGGTTGAGAATCGCTGTATTAGATGGATCTTGACTGAAAGCACAGAATACTGCAGATGTTTGCATTTTTTAAAAAAAAATCATTTTATTGGGGCCTCGTACAATTCTTATCACAATCCATCCATCCATCCATCCATTATGTCAAGCACATTTGTACATCTGTTTCCCTCATCACTCTCAAAACATGTACTTTCTACTTGAGCCCTTAATATCAGCTCATTTTCCCCTCCCTCCCCACTATTCCCCTCTCATGAACCCTTGATAATTCATAAATTATTATTTGTCATATCTTACACTGTCTGGCGTCTCCCTTCACCCACTGTTCTGTTGTCCATCCCCCAGGGAGGAGGGTATATGTAGATCCTTGTATCAGTTCCCCTTTTCTTCCCCACCTTCCCTCCACCCTCCAGGCATCGCCACTCTCATCACTGGTCCAGAAGGGATCATCTGTCCTGGATTCCCTGTGTTTCCAGTTGCTATCTGTGCCAGTGTACATTTTATGGTCTAGCCAGATTTGTAAGGTAGAATTGGGATCATGATAGTGGGGGGAGGAAGCATTTAAGAACTAGAGGAAAGTTGTATGTTTCATCTTTGTGTTGACAAGGCATTCAATTATGTGCATCATAAGAAACTATGTCCCTGGGTTTGTTAACTTCCTCTCCTCTGCCTCCCCCTCTCCCATGTCCCCCCACCTGGGAACATTAGTCCAGTTGTTTTCTCCTCCAGATTGTTTATCCCACCTATCTTATCTAGATAGACCTGCAGAGATAATAAAATGCACAAAAAACAAGACAGAGCAAAACAAAGCAAAAAAAGAAAGCAACAACAACAACATAAAAGGACAACAAACGAGAAAAGCCTACAAATAGTTCAAGGTCTGTTTTTTTACTTTTAGAAGTGTTTTCTGGTCGAGTCTGATGGGGTGCCAAGCCCTGGCCTCAAAGTCTATTTTTGGTATTCCCTGGGCACTTTGTTGTTCTGCTCCCCTTGGTGTTCTGTTGCACACCCTTAGTGTTTCGAATCAGTGTGGTGGGGTCAGATTGGGCGCAATTCCCGCGCTGTATGTCCAGTGTTGTCTCCCGAAGCACTATGGGTCAGTGAGGGATGTCATGTGTTGTGGTGGGGCTTGCTCTATAGCCCTCTCTGTGCATTGGCTGCTCTGAACAGGAATATCATCCTCAGGGCTTGGTGGTCCAGGATGTGCTCCACTCTCTTCCTCCCCTTCCATTTTCTCCTGTGTGCTCTGATCAGACATGTCCCTCTCCCTGAGCTGTAACTTCAGTGCTGTCCTCTGAAGTGAATTCTTCTGTGGGGAGGGGAGCTATCTACATAGTTGGGATTGGGGCCGGCCCCTCAGACCCCTCTACTGGCTCCCTGCTTCATGCCAGCACGTTGCATTCACGTCTCGGAGCACCAGGTTGACTCATTGTTTTTATGGATGCACAATATTCTATTGTATGAATATACCAGAGTTTAATTTGCTATTCTGCTATAGATTGATTCTTTGATTGTTTCATCTTTTTTGCTATTATAGAAATTGCTGCAATAACGTAGGTATGTATATGAGGGTGTACCAAACACTAACTGTAATTTTTTTCAAAGCTATGTATTAAAATTAAAAAAAAAACCCAATCTTATCACCTTAATAGTACTCTCCATTATACTTAATACATTTGTCAAATCTGCTATTGCATTCTTAAAAACATTTTTATTTTTTAAAAATCATTTTATTGGGGGTTCATATAACTCTTATCACAGTCCATCCATCCATCCATGCATTGTGTCAAGCACATTTGTTGCCATCATCATTCTCAAAACATTTGCTTTCTACTTGAGCCCTTGGTATCAGCTCCTAATTTTTCCCCTCCCTCCCATACCTTCCCTCCTTACGAACCATTGATAATTTATGTTTTTATTATTTTTCATGTCTTACACTGACCTATGTCTACCTTCACTCACTTTTCTGTTGTCCATCCCCCTGGGAGGGGGTTATATGTAGCATATTGTAATCAGTTCCCCCTTGCTTCCCCCACCTTCCCCCTTCCCCTCCTGGTATGTCTACTCTCATTATTGGTCCTGAGGGGTTTATCTGTCCTGGATTCCCTGTGTTTCCAGCTCTTATCTGTACCCATGTACATGCTCTGTTCTAGCCAGATTTGTAAGGTAGAATTGGGATCATGATAGTGAGGAAGCATTCAAGAATTAGAGGAAAGTTGCATGTTTCCCATACTGCACCCTGACTGGCTTGTCTCTTCTTGTGACCCTTCTGTAAGAGGATGTCCAATTGTCTACAGATGAACTAGGAGGCAAAGGGCATTTATTTATAGAGGTCTAAATACAGACATGTATATTGGAAACATTATACATGTTCAGACTCATCTGTTTGGAAGGCTGACAGCCTCTCCCTCGTTTAGTTTTGACCTTTTCTATGTCATCAAGTCGCTGTCCTTTCATGTCCTTCTTCATTGGCAGAAACAAAAGTCACATGAAGAGAGGTCAGATGAGTAAGGTGCATGGGGCAAGACACGCATGCTGCTTCTTGCCCCAAACTGGCACACAGAGATGGCTGCGTGAGCAGGTGCATTGTCGTGGTGGCAAAACCAGTCCCCCGTCTGCCACAAATCAGGCCTTTTTGTTGTATAATGTTATGCAATCTTTTTAGAACTTCTAAATAGAAAGCTAGATTAACAGTCTGACCTGGTGGAAGGAATTCTAAATGCACTGACATGACATTTTCATCCGTTCGGGATGTTGAAAGAAGTTCAGAACGAGGTTTGTCATCAATCAACACTTCACCTTTTTTGAAACGAGAAAACCACTTATTTCCTCCATAGCACAGTTCTTGTAAGCTGTGTTCAACATTTTCTGCGACATTTCTCCTGAACAGGAAACAAAATTTCACAGCTGCATGCTGTTTTCGTATATTGGCTATCACAAAAGTTCGAGCGAAACTACTTTTATGAAAAAAATTCACTGGGACCAGAGAGAATCTTCCCAGGCGATGCCACTGGGTGCACTAACTCTGAGCAGTTGCTCAATGATGCCCACCTAGTGGGGAAAATGGGTACAATGAAAGCTTCACCCAGCAGGGATTTTTTTCCAGGTTTTTTTTTTTTGGTATCCCTCGTATGTCTGTTTGAGTTTTATTCTTTAGGGTCTATATCAAGTGGAGAGATTACAGCATCATAAAGTCATTGTATTTGCATTTTAAGGGAGTATCATGCTGATTTCCTTAGTGACTGTACGATTCTACAATTCACCATCAATGTCTGAGTGTTCCGATCTCTCCACATCCTCTCCAGCATTTATTATTGTCTGTTCTTCTGTTTTGAAGAAATGTTCTCATTTATTAGCAATAAGAGAAATACAAATTAAAAGGAGATACCACCTCACACAAATACTCTTAGCAAAATTTTGGAAAACATTTCTCATATGCTTATTAGTCACCTGATTTTCATTTTTAGTAAATTGTCTATTCATGTCTTATGCCCATTTTTGACTGGGAGATTTTTTAAAGTTAGTTCTTTATTGGATGTATCATTGATAAATATTTTTCCCCAATCTGTGGGTTCCCTTTTAACTCTTTGGATGAAGACTTTTGATGTACATAAGTGTCATATTTTTAGATGGTCCCAATCCTCTATTTTGTCTTCTATAATGTGGGTATTTTTTACTACATTCAGTAACATACTTATGTCAGTAGCATATTATGGTTCTTAAGTTTGTCCCTGTTTTTTCATTGATGATCTTTATGGTTCTGAGGTTTATATTTAGGTCTTTATTCCATCTTGAGTTTGTTTTGGTACATGGTGTGAGATTCTCTTGTAGGTGGAGATTCAGTATTTCCAGCGCTATTGATTGAAAATGCTATCCGTTTCCTACTTAATGCATTGTAGTCCTTTATCAAAGATCAGGTGTTTGTGGGCACTTGCTTGTATTTCTGGGTTCTTAATTCTAATCTGTGGTCTTCATATCTATCACTGTATCAGTACTAAGCAGTTTTGATTAACGTGGCTACCTAACAAGTATTAGAGTCTGGGAGTGAGAGACCTCCTATTTTGTT
The DNA here is from genome assembly GCF_050624435.1 of Tenrec ecaudatus. Lineage (NCBI taxonomy): Eukaryota > Metazoa > Chordata > Mammalia > Afrosoricida > Tenrecidae > Tenrec > Tenrec ecaudatus. The sequence continues at coordinate 107,624,546 of NC_134541.1, read as the reverse complement.
TTTAACTAGTGTTTTGTTTGTCCTGGGTTTCTTTTCCCCATTCCATATAAAATAAATGATTTTTAAAAATTGGTGATTAGTTTTTTCCATTTCTTTGAAGAATTTTGCTGGGATTTGGACTGGAATTGCATTGAATTTAACAGTGTTTTGGGTAATATTGACATTTTTGCTGAGCTAGCTGATATTTGTGAAATGCTTTCTTTTGCTTAATATTGAAAATATAGAGCCATATAAAACCCCAACTTCAGCAGCTATTGCACCAATGGTATCGAGGCCGTTGGTGGGCTTCTTTCACCAGTGTTTGGACTTCAGCCACAGCTTCCTCATTTGTGTGGTTGGCAATCTTTCCTTCTCAGCTCATCTTTGTGATTTTCCTAAAAGTCCTCAATCCATGTGTTCTTCTCACATCCACAGTACAATCATCCATAGCTCCTCATTAAGAACTATCATTTAGTCTCATTTACCTCATCACATGTAACAACTAGATTTTTGAAGGCTAGCCCACAAAACTTTTTACAGTGCTAAAATAAACATTTCAAAATAAGAGGTTCTGCTCATCAGTCAGCCATATCAATAGAGAAAGAGATGAATTGTTACACTGAACCTCTAGACTTCTTTTAAAACTTCTTATTGTACCGAGAAGATCATCAGTCTTACATCTAACAGTTCGTATGCAGTTTGCTTCACTCATCCATCCCAATACCTTTAATGTTCTTGTTAGTTGCCATTGAGTTGGCTCTGACCAGAGTGACCCGAGGTGCAACAGGACGAAATTCCGCCTGCCTGTCCTGTGGCACTCTCACCGTGTTCCTATGTTAAAGTCCAATGAAGCCATCGATGCAGCCACTGTGTCAATTCATCTTCTCAGGGGCCAAGGGACATTGTGTCATCTGCATATTGCGAGTTCCCTCCAATTCTATTGCTGCATTCTGCTTCAGAGGAAAATGAATTTTCTCATTATTTACTCGGCACACACATTGAATAAATATGGTGAGACGATACGGCCTTGATTTTAAACCATGCAGTATTATCTTGTTCTTGTTCACACAAATGCAACTTGATCCATGTACAAGTTCCACATGACCACGATGACGTCTTCTGGAATTCCCATTCTTCTCAAGGCTATCCATAGTTTCTTACGATCCACACAGTCAATGCCTTTGTATCGTCAATAAAACACAAGTTTTCTGGTTTCAGCCAAGATCCATCTGACATCAGCAGTGATGCCCTTGTTCTATGTCCTCTTCTGAATCCAGCCTGAACCTCTCACCGCTCATTGTCAATGTACTGCTGCAACCATTGTTGGATATCTTCAGCAAAATTTTACTGGCGTGTGATATCAATGTTGTTGTTCTATAGTTTGAGAATTCTGTTGGGTCACATATCTTTAGAATAGGTACAAATGTGGATCTCTTCCAGTCAGTTGACCAAGTAGCTGTCTTCAAAATTTCTTGGCAGAGACAAGTAAGTGCTTCTAGCACTTCATTAACTTGTTGAAACATTTCAATTGGTACCACCAATTCCTAGAACCTTGTTTTTGGTCACTGCTTTCAATGCAGCTTGGATTTCTTCCTTCAGTACCACTGGTTCTTGTTCACATGGTGTCTCCTGAGTTAGTTGAAAGTCTCCTAGTTCTTTTTGGTACAGTGACTTGGATTTCTTTCTATCTTTTCTGGAAGCTTCTTGCATCGTTCAATATTTTGTCCATAGAAATTTTGGATATTGCAACTTAAGGCTTTTTTTTCTTTCTCTTTTAGTTTACAATATGTTGACTGTGTTCTTCCTTTTTAATTTTCTAACTCTAGGTCTTTGCACATTTATTTAAAAAATCATTTTATTGGGGGCTCTTACAGCTCTTATCATAGTCCATATATACATCTATTGTGTCAAGCACATTTGTTGCCATCATTATTTTCTAAACATTTTCTTTATGCTTGAGCTCTTGGTATCAACTCATTCCCCAACCCATGCACATTTCAGTATCATATTTTACTTTGTCTTATCAAACTGCCCTCTGAAAGGTTCTGTTCAGCGCTATGACATCATCATTTCTTCCCTGTGCCGTATCTACTCTAAGATTAAGAGCAAGTTTCAGAATCTCTTCTGACATCCACGCTGATATTTTTTTTCTTTCCTGTCTTTCTAATGACCTTTCTCTTCTTGTCGGATGTTCCTGACGTCCTCCCACAGCTCATCAGGTCTTCTGTCATTAGTGTTCAATGTGTCAAATCTGCTCTTGACATGTTCTCAAACTTCAGAGGGGAGAGACTCAAGGCTGTGTGTTGTCTCTCCTGGCCTGGTTTTCATTTTCTTCAGCTTCAACCTGAACTTGATGGTCTGTTCCACAGCGAGCCCCTGACCTCATGTTAGCTGCTGACATTAAGCTTCTCCTTCATCTCGTCTCGAGATGCAGTCAGTCTGATTTCTGTGTGTTTCACCTAGAGAAGTCTACATGTCCGGTCACCATTTGTGCTGTTGAAAAAAATCCCAGGTATTTGCTGTGAGGGTGTTGGTCTTGCAAAACTCTATGATGAAATCTACAGCTTCATTTCTATTACCAAGACTATGTTTCCCAGTCACTTTCCTTACTCTTTGCTTCCAACTTTTGCCTTCCAATCACCAGTCATTACCAATGCAACTTGCTCTCATGCTTGATCAATTTTGAATGGAATACCTTGATAGAATTTTTAAGACTGTGTAGTATGGAAGGGACCAGACCAAAACCAGGGATGTACATGGTAGACAATGGTGGAGGAGGGGGGGAAAGGAAAACAAAAGGATGAATATAAGGAAGAAAAGGGTAGTGGGGTCATGGGGCATTAATCCACCCAAGGGGAGAGTATTGTTTATATCTCCACAGGGAAAGTGGGACCAGACTTCAACCCAGTGCTGCAAGGTGTGAATGCAATATCCCGGCGTGGAGTAGGGAACCAGTGGAGAGGTCTGGGAGGCTGGCCCCAGCACCATAAATTAAGTGGATTCCTGCCCCTCCCCCGAAAAGAATTTGTTCCAAAGGACGACATTGACTCTGCAGCTCCAGGAGACGAACATATCTGATCAGAGCACATGGGAGAAGATGAAGGGGCAGGAGGAGAGAGTGGAGCACAGCCTGGCCCACCAGGCCGTGAGGATGATGTTCCTGAGTAGAGCAGCCAGTCCGCAGAGAGAACAACATGGCTGGCCCCACTATGAGAAATGATGCCAATCAGTGACTAAGGGTGATACAGGGGACTGCACCGGAGACACAGTGTGGGAATTACACCTGACCTGATCCCACCACACCGAGGCAAAGCACTGGGGGAGTGCAGCGGAACAGCAAGGGAATGGAGTGGCAAGGTCCCCAGGGAATGCTGAAAGTGGACTTTGGGGCCAGGGCGTGATGCCCCAACAGACTGGACTGGAAAACGCTCCTAAGGGCTAGCAAACAATCCCTCAACTAACTACAAGCTTTTCTCTTGTGAACTGTTTTGTTCTGTTCTTTGTCAGTGGTTTGTTTTTGTTGTTTTATTGTCTGGTTGTATACTGTTGCTTTGTTTTCCTCTGTCTTGTTTTCGTGCATGATAGTGTCTCCACAGGTCTGTCTGAATAGGACAGGCTGGATGAACTATCTGGAGGAAAAACAATGGGACCGACAGTTCCGGGGGGACTTGGGGTGGGGGGGGTAGGTGGGGGTAAGGAAGTGGTGTTAACAAACACAGGGACAAGGGAAAAATATGGGACCCAAAATGGTAGAGAGGGGAGAGTGGCAGGCCTGGTGGGGAATGATCAAGGGTAAGGTTGCTTAGAGAAGAGGTATACTCTAGCCCAGGTGGCGATGAAGCATGGTAGTAGGGCAGGAGAAAAGTCAAGGGAGATGGAGGAAAGAGCTAGGAGTCAAAGGGCATTTATGAAGGTCTAGATAAAGACATGTACATGCAAATATATATAGGAGGATGGGGAAATAGATCGATGTGTCTATATTTATAGGTTAAGCATTAAGGTGGCCGAAGGACCTTGGGCCTCTACTCAAACACTCCCTCAATGCATGAATACTTTCTTTTATTAAATTGGAACTCTATGATGCTCACTCTCCCGACACAACGGCTGGAGCCAAAGTGGGAGAACAAGTAAATGTGGTGAAGAAAGCTGATGGTGCCCGGCTATCAAAAGAGATAGTGTCTGGGGTCTTAAAGGCTTGAAGGTGAACAAGCAGCCATCTAGCTCAGAAGCAAAGAAACCCACATGGAAGAAGCACACCGGCCAGTGCGATCACGAGGTGCCAAGGGACCAGGTATAAGGCATCATGCAAAAAAAGAAAAAGATGTGTGTGTGTATGTATGTGTATATGTATATATATGTATATATATATGTATATATATATACCATATTAAATGAAGGGGGAAGTGCAGAGTGGAGACCCAAGGCCCAAGTGTCGGCCAATGGAGATCCCCTCATAGAGGGGTTTAGGAGAGGAGATGGGTTAATTAGGGTGCGAGGTAGTACCGATGAAGAACACAGCTTTCCCCCAGATCCTGGATGCTTCCTCCCCCCAACTACCATGATCCGAATTCTACCTTGCAGGGCTGGATAGGGCAGAGGCTGTACACTGGTACATATGAGGGCTGGAGGCACAGGGAATCCAGGGTGGATGATACCTTCAGGACCAAGGGTGTGAGGGACAATGCTGGGAGAGTGGAGGGTGAGTGGGTTGGAAAGGGGGAACTGATTACAAGGATCCACATGTGACCTCTTCCCTGGGAGAGGGACAGCAGAGAAGGGGGGAAGGGAGACTCCGGATAGGGCAAGATATGACAAAATAACGATGTATAAATTACCAGGGGCACATGGGGGAGGGGGGAGAGGGGAGGGAGGGGAAAAGAAAAAGAGGACCTGATGCAAAGGGCTTAAGTGGAGAGCAAATGCTTTGAGAATGATTGGGGCAGGGAATGTATGGATGTGCTTTATACAATTGATGTATGTATATGTATGGATTGTGATAAGAGTTCTATGAGTCCCTAATAAAATGTGAAAAAAGAAAAGAGGAGAAAAAAATGATGAGGGCAAAGAATGTACAAATGTGCTTTATACAATTGATGTATGTATATGTATGGACTGGGATAAGAGTTGCATGAGCCCCTAATAAATTGTTACAAAAAAAAAAGAAAGAATTAGTGGTTGGTGCATTAATTTGGATAATAGTTGTATTGATTGGATTTATTTGTATGAGAATAAATGTTGATATTGCCTTATCACTGACAGCAGTGTACTTCAAGATAAATCCTGAAATGTCCTTTATGCTTAGGAATGTGATGCCGGTCCTCTTGAATCGGTCATTCCTGTAAGCGATATGGTGTTCCGATTCAAAATGGCCAAGATTAGCCCATTTCAACTCACTGATGCCCAGAATATTATTCACAATGTTTTCCATTTCATTTTATACAACTTCCAATTTTCCTAGATTCATACTCAGTAAATCCAAGTTTCAATTATTAATTGAAGTTTGCAGCTGTTTCTTCTCCTTTTGAGTGATGGATGTCACATCAGCAAATGAAGGCCGAGCAGGCTGCACTCCTGCAGGCTGTACTTCATCCATGTCGATGCTACTTTGGGAAGGCAGTTCTTCCTCAGTCCATTTGAGTGCCTTCTGACCTGAGCAGCTCGTGTGGCATGATCGCTGACAATGACATGCTTCTATCCACGAGGTTTCCAACATCTGACAATGTATGCATGCTATCCATAGGGTCTCCAGTGACCAATTCCTCAGAACTGGGCAGCCCATTCCTTCTGTGTAGTCTGTTTTTAGTCTGGAAGCTCTGCCAGGACTGGTTCACTTTCAGTGACCTCGCTGGTATGTCAAATACCAGTGACATAGCTTTGCAACATCACAGCAAGTCACCACAGTATGACAAACTGACAGACGCCTGGTAGATTTCTATCAAGAGGTGAGTTCAATTCTAGAACTGAAAGCCCAAGTCTTGGGGGTCTCACAGTCTCTATCCAACTAATCAACCTGTTCCATTTTACGAGTTCAAGTTTTGTTTCGCATTTCCCTTCCGCTCTATACAGGATCGTCTTAAAGTGATCTTTTTCAGAGCAGTTGGTGGTGGCAGCTGGACACCGTCTAGTTCTTCTGGTCTCAGGTCATGGAGACTGACGTCTGTGTGGTCCACTGTGCACTGGCCTCATTACTCCCATATGCCTTTTGATTTTTATCCCGAGTTTCTTTATTGTCCAAAATTACGTGTCAGTACGAGATAAGTGAGCAATGTCGTCCACCATCTACACTCCCAGCCATCTATCTCCCTCTCGCTCACTGCCCTGGGGAGCAGACAGCCCCCTCTTTCTCCAGAGGAGCCGCTGATGGTTTTGAAGTGTGGAGCACAGCCCAACATGTAACCACTCTGCACCGGGGCTCCCGCAGTCGCAAGGTTCTTTCCATTAAGTGTGAACCGGTGCAAACAAGTGTGAGTGAATGAAAGAAAGAAGCATCATAAACAAATACACAAACAAACGAACAAATAAATAAATAGAAAGAAACATCTAGGGAACCTTTAACTGAGGAAATTTTGAAATAAAGATTTTCTGGTTGGCGGATTTGCAGTTAGCTTCATATTTTTTCTGAGAAAGGTCATTTATATATTTTTGGTCACTTAAATAAATTAACATAATAACTTTTAGTTCTTTTTCCAAGTTAGTATAAACAGTCTGTTTTCAGCTCGTTTACCAGCCCTTATGCTCAAGCCCAGAGTCCAGGCAAGGCTACGAGTGGTGTCTGGAAAGGAAGCCATTCAAATTAGGAAACAAAGTACGGTATATACTCCAGTACAAGCCGACCCGAATATCAGCCGAGGCACCCAATTTTACCACAAACACTGCATTAAAAATGTGCTTAAATACTCGGCTTATACACAAGTATATACGGTACCTTGTTAGAGCCAAGATGGCTTTAAATAAAGCAAATGGTTTTAAATAATCAATGTTAAATTTGGCATCTGTTTGGGGGACAGTATGGCTTGACAGGCTATTTATTTTCAATTTCACAAATACACATGGCTGTTTGGTTCTGAAAAGCAGTGAAAGGGATGCCTCTCCACTCGCAGACTACACTGTCCATCAAATGGGGCATCAACTTCTTAAAAAGGATGCTGCATGTGCTGTACTATTGTTTTTAGGTATGAATTTGAATACATGATGTGCTTGTTGAACTGGGATGAGAGCCAGAATGAGATGACCCAGAAGATGACCTGTGGGGCGTACTGATGACCAAGATAAGGACTATGGAGAACAACTTCTCTTTCTGTGTCTCCCAGGAGAAGATGGTGAACTTGGATAAGCTCTTTGCTGTGAGGTAGAGGAACACCCCTGGGGCGCCAGCAGCTGGATCTTGATTCTAACCCATGAGTTCTCGAGTGTTCTCTGGGAGTGGAATGAGATCTGGAAGAGCTTCTTGAATGAGACCTGCACCTCAGCCTTGAACTTGGGAGGGGAGGCTGAGCATGATGAAGATCCAGATCGAATGACTTTGCCTAATGAATTTCTTTTTCTTACTATCCTTTTTTTTACTGGTATCAAGATTGTATTTTGAAAGATCAGCCTGAGCTTCGCTTCATCTCATTTAGATTTAGAAAGGTCTCGGATTCTTGACCTTCAGCTTCCTTTGAAATGGATGCAGGACAATGGCCCTCCCTCTGTAGTTACTGTCTTTTTACATCCAAACACATGCACATTGGATTCTTCTCTTCCTAAATATTCAACACGTGCTCTCTTATGAAAAACACCACTGTTCCCTGTTTTATCTTTAACTTAGTAGGAAATTAGCATATTTTGAATTTGCATTTGGAGTATTACACATGTGACACTCTGACCATTTGGCCCAATTCACATTACTGCAAGCATTGCACTGCCAACTGTCAGCACCAAATAGGCCTTGACCTCTTCAGAGGTGACGTTCCTGTGTCAGTGGCCCAGCTTTCATCAGCTTGGCTTTAGTTCTTTTCTCTCACCCATATTCATTACAACTGGTTCTGCTGGCAAAATGTGCATGTCTACTATCATAGCTACATCATCTGGTGTCAATTTGAGAGGATTGCAAGTGAAGTGGTGGAGTCTATCAATCAAGATATAACCAATGAGGCCTCTATGTGGGCCTGGCCTTCCTCTGAGAATTCTGGGCACTGCTGTATTTTCCTGCGTGGAGGCGAGAGACACTTCTCTCTCTCTACTGACTTCCTTGAAGACTCGCTACTGACAAGGCTGACTCCTTGCAAGAAGACATCCCTGAGAAGCCACATGGACCTACCCTGATGCAGGCCTAGGTGCTGGAGAAGCCCCTTCCAGCGCTGAAATGCTTACGCCACTGGATCCAAAGACTTCTATCCACTGACCTGTGATTGTCCTGCATTTGGCATCATTGCATGTGTTTCATAAGTCTGAAGAGGACTTTATAGATTGGTATCGGACATATGGGCTAATATCAGACTTATGGGCTTGGACTGGACTGGGTTGGGATGCTTTCTTAATGTACAATTACCCTTTAAATATAACTCTCTCTTACACACCTATGAGTTTCCATGGATTTGCTTCTCTAGTCTAACACATCTACTTCTATTTTTTTGGGTCAGGGGAAATTCAATATTTGTCACTAACTTGGAACTTATTGGTTGGTATTTTGGTTGTCAAAGCCACTACAGCCACCTGCAAGCTATAGCTCCACAGGAAGAAGTGAGCCAGGGACACACACAGCCTGGGGCTCTCCCCATCCCATCTGACTTCCACTCACCACTGCTGATGGTGGCACCAGGTCACGGCGGAGTTTGAACCGTTCTCTCTAGAGTACCACACTGTGCAACAGTTTCTGGTTGATCGAGTTATAAAGTCTCTTATTTTTTTTCTGGAAGAGGTGTAAAGGTCATGTTTAAAGTTGTATAATTTCTAGAATCATTACAAAAAATAATAGTAAAAGCCTAAAAACCTGTCGAAAGCAGGTGCATAAACAAATGTGGGGGAGAAAGCTGATGGTGCCCAGTTATCAAAAGATATAGCATCTGGGGTCTTAAAGGCTTGAAGATAAACAAGCAGCCATCTAGCTCAGAAGCAACAAAGCCCACATGGAAGAAGCCCACTAGCCTGTGTGATCACAAGGTGTCGATGGGATCGGGTATCAGGCATCAAAGAACAAAAAATCTTATCATTGTGAATGAGGTGGAGTACAGAGTGGAGACCCAAAGCTCATCTGTAGGCAACTGAACATCCCCTTACAGAAGGGTCTTGGGGAGGAAACGAGTCAGTTAGAATGCAGTATAGCAATGATAAAACATACAACTTTCCTCTAGTTCTTAAATACTTCCTCCTCCACACTATTGTGATCCCAATTCTACCTTACAAATCTGGCTAGACCAGAGGACATACACTGGTACAGATAGGAACTGGAAATACAGGGGATCCAGGACAGATGAACCCCTCAGGACCAGTGGTGAGAGTGGTGATAGCAGGAGGGTGGAGGGAAGGTGGGGTAGAAAGGGGGAATCGATATGGACAACAGAAAAAGGGGGTGAAGGGAGATGCTGAACAGTGTAACACATGACAAAATAATAATTTATAAATTATCACGGGTTCATGAGGGAGTGGGGAGCAGGGAGGGAGGGGGAAAATGAGCTGATACCAAGGACTCATGTAGAAAGCAAATGTTTTGAGAAAGATGATGGCAACAAATGTTCTTGACACAATGGATGTATGTATGGATTGTGATAAGAGTTGTATGAGCCCCCAATGAAATGATTTATAAAAACAAACAAACCTGTCTAGAGAGCTCTGAAGAAAGACTGAAAAGGAAAACGTAAAGAGTGGTCTACATAGAAACACTAATAGGACAGCTGATATACCTCTCCTAGTATTGAATAAATATGCTTGCATGGTAACTAAAGGGATCACTCCAAAATCATAAAACATTTCTCTAAGTTGTACCCAATAATATGACATCTAGAGCAAATGTAGACAATTATGTCGATAATGAGATACATTCATAATCACAGTGGGGTATTCCGATGCACTTCTCACAGTGATTAATAGAACAAGAAATCAGTAGCACTGAAGATTGGAAAGAACACAGTTAACAAACTTGGCCTATAACATGTAGAACAGTAAGCCCAACAACTGAAGCATACGTTTTTCTAAGAAGATTCAATCTCTTTTAAAGATAAACTGTATGCTGAGCTAGAATGAAAGTTCCAACAAATGTCAAAGGATTGAGACCAAACAGATAATGTTCTTTAAACATGGTGTAAATACATTGAGAAATCAAAAACAGATATATAATTAGAAAATCTTTATAATGTTAAAAACACTACTTCTGGTTAACATACTACTAAAACACACTTCTAAATAAACAATGCATAGGTAATAGCAGAAATCAGAATGGAAATTGGAAGTTATTTTGAACTAAATTATAATGAAGAAATAGCATAGCACGTCATGTGGAATAAGGCTGATGCAAAACTTGGAGAGAAAATTATTTCCCTAATTATATATTTTAGGGAGTGAAAAGTTGAAATATAATACATCAAACATGTATTTCAAGAGATTAGGAAAGAAACAGCCAAACAAACACAAAAATTATAGACAGAAAAAGTAATTTAAAAGTATGATTAACTAAATATCAAGGAAAACATGTAGGTGAAGGGTTAAAAAATAAAGGAAAACATACCACAAAGTCAACAAAGCCAAAAAAAGAGAAGAATAAAATTGGTAAACCTCTAGTAAGAAACAATGCTAGAGATCCTATGATAGAATTTAGTGAGACCAATGGCTTACTTATTGCAAATATTTATTCAACAACGTATTTGGCAATGATACATATTTGTCAATCAATTACATCTGTGGAAAGAGATGATGGAGAAGCCAAAAATTACCACTAGTAACAAATCTCTCCTAGAGAGACACAATGAAAGCGAATGTAAAACAAATAGCGTGATGCGGTCAGAGGGAAGGAAGCAGCCTGGGCAGTCTCGGAAAAGGATCGCTGGAGGCCGAGACTTTGCTGCTGCTGCCTGCTCGGCACTAACACGCCTGTGGCTGGCACAGGCCACTCTCCAGGAATGAGCATGACCCCAAGTCTCACCGCCACTGAACAAAACAAACAGACTGCACAGCTCTCTGAGCTCTTCCCTGTCTTCCTGTAGGATCTGTGATGTTGGCTCAGAATGGCAAAGCTGGGTGCCCTGGGACAAGTTGTGCATCCTTTCTAAGCCGCGGTTTCCTCGTCTGTAGAATGGGGGCATCAGGGCTAAATACTTTCACCATACTTGTTCAATCTGCATGATGAGCAAATCATCAGAGTAGCTGGATTATATGAAAAAAAATATGTGGTGGGGGTAGAGTGAGGGAAAAAATTTTTAAAAATGTGGCATCAGGATTGGAGGAAGGCTTATTAACAACCCGTGATATGCAGATGACACCAGCTTGCTTGCTGAAAGTGAGGAAGACTTGAAGCCCTTGCTGATGAGGATCAAGGATGGCAGCCTTCAGTGTGGATGACAACTCAGTGTAAAGACCCAAATCCTCACCACTGGACCAATAAGTAACCTCATGATCAAGAGAGAAAAGGTTGAAATCGTCCAGGATTTTGTCTTACTTGGATCCATAATCAATGCTCGTGGAAGCAGCAGTCAAGAGAACAAAAGACAATTGCAAAAGGTCAATCTGCTGCACAGGACACTTTAGAGAATTGAAGACCAGGACGAAGGTGCGCCTGACCCATGCCGTACTGCTCTCCACGGCCTCACAGGCATGTGGACTGTGGACACTGAGTAAGGAAGCCCAAAGGGGCATGGGTGCATTTGAGTTGTGGTGCTGGAGAAGAGCATTAACAGGACCACGCACTGCTAAGAGGGCAAACTGATCTGTCTCCGGTCAGAGAGCTCTTAGTGGCAAGGATGGCCAGACGTCATCTTCCATACTTGGACGCGTTGTCAAGCGCGGCCAGCCTCTGGAGAAGGACATCGTATTTGATACAGTGGCGGGGCGGCCAAAAAGAGGCAGGTCCTGCAGAAGATGAATTGCCGATGTGTCTGCAACATGGGGCTCAAGGGTGAGAACAACTGTGAAGACGGCACAGGGCCACGCAGTGTTTCCGTCTGTTGTGCACAGGGTCGCTTTGGGTTGGAACCCACTTGACAGCACCTAATAACAACAACAACCACAGTATGGGGCTAGGGCTCAGATGAGTATATGGCTTGTGGTACACGGCACTAAGCGGAGGACTTTGCACCAAAGGACAGCAGAGGGATTGAATGGGAACGAGCCAGGGGTGGGTCGAGGTGTGACATGTCTTGAGAGGAGTGTCTAATAACATGGACTTCATCCCTTGACTCATTAGAAAGCAGCTCTGAACACATAATAGAAAGATGAGGTCACGCGACCATTTTCAGGCACTTAGTCATTAGATTTGACTGACACGTTCCCTATCCATAACAGGGCGTGGTTTTATCTCAGAGGGTTGTTGGGATGAGCAAATCAGAGCATCATTAATATGAGTTAAAAAGATTGGGTGCCCACGTCAACCCCCTTCCCCAGAAGAATGCACTACAGAGGACCGCACTGAAGACACAGCCCTGGGAGAGGGGCAGGTCTGCCCGGACCACACGGGACCAAACTAAGAGAGAGAAAGCGAGAGAAAATAGCATCCTGTCCCATGCAGCTTCGAGGACGATATTCCCCCTTGGAGCAGCCAATGTACAGAGAGGACTGTAGGGTCGGACCCGCCACAAGACATGACATCTCCTTACTGACCCACAGCACTCCAGGGGGTTATACTGGGGACACAATGCGGGAACTGTGCCTGGTCTGACGTCCCGCCCCCCACTGGACACCAGGGTGTAACACGAAGTACAACAGAGCAGCAAGTCCCCGAGGAATTCTGAAAATAGACTTCGGACTCGGGGGTCCAGGACTTGGCACTGTATCAGATCTGATCCGAATACATTCGTAAGAATCAGCAGACAGACACCTGGGACTATTCATAAGCTATTTCTTTTTCTTCATGTTGATCTATATAAGATAGGCAGGGATGTTAGACAGGGTTATCTAGAGAAACAAGACCAGGACATTTAGGACTTTATATCTATTTATGTAGATAGATATATACCATATAAGCAATAAACAGTTAATTAGTCTATAGAGCAGTACAAATGGCTCAGTGCAACTCACTTCCGTGAGACAGCTATACACTGGCAGTCCTTCAAGTCACAAGGGCAAGTCAAGGAAGCAGACAGCTGAGTCTTCTGTAGAACAATTCAGGCAATCTGTGTACAAGCAGCAAACAGCAAAGCATGTCACCAACCGTCAGCCAGATGACAGGGTCTGACAGTCCCCAGCTCAAGCAATGTATACTCTAATAGGCAGGCAAAGCAGGTCTTGAAGGAACCTCAAACTACCGCGACACTGTCCATGGGTTAGGTGTCCCACAGGTAGTGTAGCTCGCAAGTTGAGGCAGAGAACTAGCTAAGGCACCAGTGCACTGGTCTGATCATCAGAAAGCAAGAGACAAGAAAGGCAAGGCTCGCCAAGCCATTTATCTCTTTGCCCTTCAATTAAACTGCCCGTCAATTAATCTCACATGTGTTCATTGGCCAGATTGGCACAATAAACCTACTTATCACAACAGGATAAACAATCCTGAGGAGAAAACAATATTCTGGGGGGACAAGGGAGAGGAGGAGGTGGGGGAAAAGGAGTGGGGAGCCAACAAACCCAGGGACAACAGAACAAGATACCTGAAATCAATGGGGAGGAGGCAGAGAAATCCTGGTGGGGCTCGATCAAGTTCAATGTAGCCAAGAGGAAGTACAGAGAGTTGAATGAAGGTTGAACATGATAGGGAGATAGTAGGAAAGTAAAAGGAAATAGAGGAAAGAACTAGGAGGCAAAAGACATTTATACAGGTATAAACATAGGCAGGAACATATGCAAATATACTAATATATAATGATAGGGATACGGTCTATATACATATATTTTTAGGTTAAGTATTAAGGTAGCAGACGGACATTGGGCCTCTACTCAAGTACTCCCTCAATGCAAGAACATTTTGTTCTAATAACCTGGCATTCTGTGATGCTCACCTTTCCCTCACAATCGCTGAAGACTAAAAGGGTGCATAAGCTAATGTGGTGAAGAAAGCAGATGGTGCCTGGCTATTACAAGATATAGTGTCTGGGTCTTAAAGGCTTGAAGTTAAACAAGCAGCCATCTAGCAGGGAAGCAACAAAGCCCACATGGAAGAAACACACAAACCCATGTGATCACAAGGTGTCAATGGGATCAAGTATCAGACATCAGAAGATCCAAAACAAACCATTTTAATTGGAACAAGAATTGGAGTGGAGACCCAAAGGCCATCTGTAAACAACTGGACACCCCTCACAGAAGGGTCACAAGGAAGAGACAAGCCAGTCTGGGTGCAGTATAGCACCAATGAAACACACAAGTTTCCTCTAGTTCTTTAATGCTTCCCCCCAGTACCATTACCCCAGCTCTATCTTAAAAATCCAGCTAGACCAGAGCATGTACACTGGTACAGATAAGAGCTCTCGACACACAGAATCCAGGGCAGATAAACCCCTTAGGACCATTACTGAGAGTAGCGATACCATGAGTGTAGGGGAAAGTTGTGGGGAGAAAGAGGGAACCGATCGCAATGATGGTTGTACAAGTCCCCCACCAGGGGGACGAACAACAGAAATGTGAGTGAAGGGAGACAGCAGATGGTGTGAACTATGAAAATAAAATAATGAATAAATTATGAAGGGTTCACAAGGGTGGAAAGCAGGGGAGGGAGGAGAAAAACGAGGAGTTGATCCCAAGGGCTCAAGCAGGAAAACAAGTTTTGGAAACGATAAAGGCAACATATGTACAAATGTGTTTGACACAATTGATGTATGGATTGTTATAAGAGCTGTAAGAGCCCCACTGAAATGATTTATTAAAATTTAAAAAAAGATTGGTTGGTTGGAAAATATGGCCTCCACAATAAGATTTTACAAGACCAATTGCTCATTCACTGCAGATACATTTTTTCCCTGAACAACACAAATGATGACTGTACATATGGACCTCATGGGATGGGCTAGCCAAGAATCAACTGGACTCCGTCTGTGGAAAGAAATGATGAAGAAGCTCAAAATCATCGGACAGAACGAGGCCAAGATCCAGCTTTGGACGAGATCATCAAATGGCTCATACGCAAGTTCAAGTTGAAGCTGAAGAAAATGAGAACAAGTCCACGAGAGCCAAAGGATGACCTTGAATATAGGCCATCTGAGGTTAGAGGCCATTCAGAAACCAGTGACCAAGGTCCTGATGACTTGTGGGATATGTCACATCAAGTACATCCTAGAGGAAGAAAGCAAAAGGTCATTAAGAAGAGAGGAAAGAATTAAAATACAAAATGGATATCAGAAGAGCCCCTGGACCTTGATCTTGAACATAGAGTACTAAAACAAATGGAAGAAATTAAGAGGTGAATAGAATTTTTCAAAGGGTGAATTGGGATGATGAAATAAAATATCAGAATAAAATGTACAAAGACCTGGAGCTAGAAAACCCAACAGGAAGAAAATGCCTGACATTCCTCAAGTTGAAAGAGGTGAAGAGAAAAATTCAAGCCTCGAGTTACAATAATGAAAAATTAGATGGGCAAAATATTGAGTGATTCAGGAAGCATCCACAGGAAATGGGAGGAATGCACACAAAAAAAGTGGTCAGCGTTCAACTATTTCAGAAGGTAACACGGAATCAAGGACTTATGACACTGCAGGAGGACGTTCAATCTACATGGAAAAGGCTGGTGAGAACCAGGCTCCAGGAATCGACAGCAATCGTTGCGATATTTCCACAAGTGAAGGCAACACTGGAAGGGCTCACTCATGTATGCAGAAAATCTGGAAATTTGGCCAACTGACTTGAAAAGATCTCTATGGGACCCAAAAGAATGTGGAAATAATATCATTCATGCCACACACAAGGGAAAAACACACAGCAGAAATGTTGAAATGGTTGTAATACATCGACAGGTGGAACTGACAGAAATCCGATCTGGATTCAGAAGAGGATGTGGAATGAAGAGCAGCATTGCTGATGTCAGATGAATTTTGCTCAAAATCAGAGCATCCTAGAAGTATGTTTATTTGTACCTCTGACTAAGCATAGGCATTCAACTATGTGAATCAGAGCAAAATATGGATAACACTGTGGAGAATGAGAATTCCTGAGCACTTCCTTGTGTTCTGCGACACCTGTACATCGACCAAGAGGAGTCGTTCCAGTAAATAAGGACAACTGGAAGGTTTAAAACCAGGAAAGGTGTGCATTGGAGTGGAATTCTTTTTTTTTTTCAATCATTTTTATTGGGAGCTCTTACAGATATCACAACAGTCTGTTATACAATCACATCAAGCAGTATTGTACAATTGCTACCACAGTCAGCTTCAATTTCTTTCTTCTTGAATTCCTTAATATCAGCTCCCCTTTACCCCCTCCTTTCCCTACTCACCTCCCAGGAACCTTCATTTATTAATATTTTTTGCCGCATTTTACACCATCCATGTGCATACACCATGCACATGCAATTCTTTTGTTCACTCTCCGCAAGTAAGGTTATACAATCATCAATGCAATCGGCTCCCCACCTCACATGCTGTTCGCTCAGGGAGCCATTATGGAGCTGAATCCTTTCACTAAGCATATTCTCTGCCAGAAAACAGTCCAAGTAGCTAGACTGTATAAAAAGGTAACATCGGGAATGGAGGAAGGTTCATGAACAAGATAAGAGTATGATACAATCTTCCTTCCTGAAATCAAAGAAAACTTGAAGCACTTACTGATAAAGACCAAAGACAACAGTCTTCAGTATGGGCTTCACTTCAAATTAAGCAAAACCACCAAGCAAGCGTCCTTACAGTGGGACCAATGCGCAGCACCATGATACACGGAGAAAAACTGGAACTTGTCACAGATATTGCCTTGGATCTACAACCAACGCTTATGGAAGCAGCAGTCAAGAAATCACACTTGTTGTTTTGGGGCAAATTGCTGCAAAAGATCTCTGTAAAATGCAAAAAAGTAAAGATGGTATTAAGCCCACATGGAAGAAGCACACCAGCCTGTGTGATCATGAGGTGTTGAAGGGATCAGGCATCAAAGAAGAAAAAAAAAAATCCTCTTTCGTTGTGGCTCACTTTCCCACTGTGATTGCTGAAGACAAATGATGCATAAGCAAATGTGGTGAAGAAAGCTGATGGTGCCCGGCTATCAAAAGATACAGCATCTGGGGTCTTAAAGGCTTGAAGGTAAACAAGAAGCCATCTAGCTGAGAAGCAACAAAGCCCACATGGAAGAAACACACCAACCCATGTGATCACGAGGTGTCAAAGGGACCAGGGATCAGACATCAAGAAACAAAAAATCTTATCATTGTGAATGAGGGGGAATGCAGACTGGGGACCCAAGACCCATCCTCTTACAGAAGGGTAGTAGGGAGAAGACGAGCAAATCAGGGTGCAGTACAGCAACGATGAAACATACAACTTTCCTCTAGTTCTTAAATGCTTCCTCCCCACCACTATCATAATCCCAATTCTCTTTCAAATCTGGCTAGACCAGAGGATGTACACTGGTACAGATAGGAACTGAAAACACAGGGACTCCAGGGCAGATGATTCCTTCAGGACCAGTGATGAGAGTGGCATACCAGAAGATGGAAGTAAGGTGGGATAGAAAAGGGGAACTGATTACAAGGATCTACATATAACCTTCTCTCTGGGGAATGGACAACAGAAAAGTGGGTGAAGGGAGATGTCAGACAGTGTAAGATATGACAAAACAATAATTTATAAATTATCAAGGGTTCGTGAGGCGGGGGATGAGCGGGTAGGGGAAAAAAAGAGAAGCTGATACTAAGGGCTCAAATAGAAATCAAATGTTTTAAGAATGATGATGGCAGCAATGTACAAATGTGCCTGACACAATGGATGGATGTATGGATTATGATAAAGAGTTGTATGAGCCCCCAGTAAAATGATTAAGAAATAAAACGTAAAGATGTTATTTTGCGGACTAAAGGTGAGTCTAAGTCCAGCGTGGTTTTTTCAACCACAAAGGAAAAAAGGATACGGATGACCAAAAGTGAATTGTCGTATTTGTCCTTGGTAAATCAGACTGCTCTTTTGATCTCAGATGGCAGGTTTTTCTAAGGCCTGTGCACTTCCCCAGCAATGTTGTTCCCTTTATAGACTATCTATGCTTGGCTGGAAACTGAGCCCAGGGGACAAATTCCTTTCCAGACCTGAAGTATATCTCAAGGGCAAGGCTGTAAATCTTTGGAGGGACAGACAGCCTCATCTTTCTCCTGAGGAGTTGGTGGGTTTGAATGGCTGCTCCTGCCTTTAGAAGCCCCACACCTAACCCACAGCATGGCTGGGGCTCCTTGGGCCAGTCTACGAAGTTCAAGAGGGGTGTGTCTCTGCGTTGGAGTCAACTCAATAGCAAAGGGTTTTGTCTTTTATACTTTGGGATACAGCAGAACTGTGCTAAACAATCTGAAGGCACCAACTCCCTGAATCCTAATGCAAATGGTGGATTTTAGTCAAGAATCATCCATTCAGATTGGGTTGTCAGTCTTAGCACACGTATCACACAGATGCAAGGTGACGGTGATAAAAGCAACTGTATGTATGCTGGGGGGTGGGAGATAGAGGAGCTCTGTGTGGTCCATTCAACTTCCTGCAAGCCCAAATCACTCTAAAATAAAGAGAGTGGATTTTTTTTTAAAACCTAGAAGTAGTAGACCATTGGTGGGGGGTGATATTTAGGGTCTTTCAATGGCACAGTTTCTTTGACCCTAGGGTGCTCGATTTCCGGTTGCACTGAGCCCTGCATATTTCTGGCTGCTGCTGGTCTCAGGGAACTGGAAATGAATGTGCATTGAGTGGAAGTCTGCAAAGTGGGGCCACGTTGCCAGAAGCTGTCCATTTCAACTGATGTCACTTGCAGTAGCCCTGTCATCCTGCCTGGTTCCCGGCTCCTCCCAAGGAGTTTCCAGGGAGAAGCTGCATTGCGCAATCCACTCTCCTTGGAGTTCAGGGCAGGAGATCAAGTTCTCAGGTGATAGGGTGGGAAAGGTGGGAAGACCCAGGCATACCAACAAGCACCCTTTGCAGTGTCAGCTGTTGGCACTCCATCCTTGGCATGGGTGTCCACAGGCCCAGGGAGCAGGGTAGCTGTTGAAGAACAGCCCCAGGCAGAGGGTGGCCTGATAAAATTCAGAATGACCAGCTGAATTCAAATGTCAGATAATAATCAGTAACTATTTAGTATAAGTAGATCCCAGGCTAGGCACTGTTTGGGATATACTTGTTTGTTTGTTTTTTTAAAAGGTATTGGGCTGCTAACTGCAAAGTCAGTTGTTCAAACCCACCAATTCTTTGGAGAAAAATGAGATTGTGTGCTTCCGTAGAGATTTGTTGTCCTGAGAATCCGTCACCCTTTAGGTCTGGGACCCAACTCACCCAGGGGTTCAGTTTTCAGTCCAACAAAAGGCAGGTCTATGAGGGGAACAATAACACTAGCGAGATAGGTACACCTTAGAATCATCAACCATTTGAGATCAAACAGGTGACATTTGCCCAAGGACAAGTTTCAGAGGGTTCTGAGAGAAGGAGGAATGGAAACCGGAGCCGCAGGGAGGCAGCGGGATAAGCATGCAGGAGAGGGCAACCAATGACATGAAACAAACGTGTAGGAATTGCTGAATGGGAGAACTGATCTGTAAACCTGGACCTGAAACACGATAAAAAGTGAAAAGAAAAACAGAAAAGGCTCCTAGTCTCAGAAACCCTACATGAGTCAGAATCAACCCAGTGGCAGTGGTGAGTCCACTGAAAAACGACCCGTTGTCTATCTGAAACACGAATTTAACTGGGCGTCCAGTGTTTTTATTTGCTAAATCTGGCTTTCCCCCACCGAACAGAAAGTTCTAGTCCTGGATCTGTGATTTACCAGGGGTCGGAACTAAGGCAGGTTACGACTTGTGTTCATTTCCAAGGGAGGCTTAGAAGAACAGAGGGTTACTGACTCACCATTCTGGAGCTGGGAGTCTGAATCAGGTGCCAGCAGGGCGGGGTGTGTGTGTGGGGGGGCTCCCCAAGGGTTATAGAAAAAGTTCCTTCCTCGCCTCTTCCCATTGCTGGTGGCCCCAGGCATTCTGTGGAGTCTTCCCTCTGTTTCCTCCTCTTTGAAGGAACTCTGGTGGTCCCTGGAGAAGGACACAGTTGAGCATTGGAGTGCTAGCTGAAAGGTCAGAGGCTCGAACAAAGACGAGGCAGTCTTCTTCCGAGACCACAGCCAGTACATGCTATGGTGCAGTCAGAATGGACTCAATGTCAGCGAGTTTGGTTTGGGTTTATCTCCTCTTTCATTAGGACACCACTCAGATTGGATTATGATTCATCCTACTCCAGCTGAAGCCCTGGTGGCATAGTAGTGACATTCTGGGCTGCTATGCACAAGGTCAGTAGTTTGAAACCACCAGCCTCTCCTCAGGAGAAAGATGAGGCTTTCTACTCCTCTAAAGAGCTACAGTCTCAACAGATGCACAAATGTGCGTGACACAATGGGTAGATGGGTGGATGGCGGTAAGAGCTGTAAGAGCCCCCAATAAAATGATTTTTTCCCTCTTATCTCGATGCCACAATCTTTCAGTTTCTCAATTTATTTGCTCAGCCTACATATTGACTAAGTTTTGTGAAGGCATATGACCTTGATGCACGCCATTCCTGGTTTGTTTTTTTTTTAAACGTTTTATTAGGGGCTCATACAACTCTTATCACAGTCCATACATATACATACATCAATTGTATAAAGCACATCTGTACATTCTTTGCCCTAATCATTTTCTTTTCTTTCTTTCTTTTCCCTTTTCTTTTTTTTACATTTTATTAGGGACTCATACAACTCTTATCACAATCCATACATATACATACATCAATTGTATAAAGCACATCCATACATTCCCCGCCCCAATCATTCTCAAAGCATTTGCTCTCCACTTAAGCCCTTTGCATCAGGTCCTCTTTTTTTTTTTCCCCTCCCTCCCCGCTCCCCCCTCCCTCATGTGCCCTTTGTAATTTATACATCATTATTTTGTCATATCTTGCTCTATCCGGAGTCTCCCCCCCCCCTTCTCTGTCGTCCCTCTCCCAGGGAGGAGATCACAATGATTTTTTAAAAAAGAGTTACAGTCTCAGAAACCCCCAGGGGCAGTTGGGCCCTGTCTTAAAGGGTCACGATGAGTTGACATTGACTCAGTGGCAGTGAGTGAATTACTCCAGCATGACCTTGTGAACCCACTGCATCTGCAAGGGCACTGTTTGCAAACAAGGTCATGTTCCCAGGTGCCAAGGGTTAGGATTTCAACCTAGTACCCACTGGTGCTGAGTGGGAAGATGCAGTCGTCTTTTAAAAACTGATTATTAATTGGGAGTTAAATACCATATATACTTGTGTATAAGCGGAGTTTTTCAGCACATTTTTTGTGCATTTCTTGTGGTACCAACTTAGCTGCCTCGGCTGATATTCGGTTCAGCTTATACTTGAGTATATGCAGTATGTCATTTCATAGTTCAATCACATCAAGCAGAATTGTACAATTACTACCACTATCAGTTTACAAACATTCTTTTTCTTCCTGGACTCCTTGACCCTGTCTTGTTTTTGCACATAAAGTCTCAAACGGATCTATAGAGAATGCATCTTTCTGCCCACCATCATCCAGGGAGAAAGGAGGGTACACTGAGACACCGCCAGCGTTGGACCCTGAGCCGATGTGTCCAGGGAGAGCACTGGATAGAGAGGAACCAGAGACTACAAGAGCCCTCAGGGGTTAGCAGCACAACAGCATGAACTCGGGGTGGGGGTGGGGGGTGGAGAGGTGAGGGGGGGAAGAGTACTGTCCCTCCCTCCAGCCCAGGCCTCCCAGAGATTCCAATTCAGTTGCTTTGAGGCGGGGCCGAGGATGGACCTGTGAAATGCTCCCCCAGGTGATTCTAATGACTACTGGAGTCAGAGCAGACTACTCAACCCGCCAGGACCCACCAGAGCACAGACAAACCTTTGTTGGGAGAACAGCCAGCAAGCTCTTCAGACGTGAAGTTGGTGAGCCTTCTTCTCACATACTTGGGACATGCTGCCAGCAGAGAGCAGTCCCTGGAGAAGGCCGTCGTGCTGGGTTAAGTATCGTGGCAGTGACCAAGAGGACGCCCCTCAAGGACTGACACAGTGGCTGCAGCAATGGTGAATGAGTCCAGGTGGACTAGAGAAACAAACCCAGGGACACTCGTGTGTGTAAGAGAGCGCATTATATCACAAGGACTGGATATTAAGAAAACATTCCAGCCAAATCCAGATCACATCTATTAGGTCCGATATTAGGCCGTATATCCGATACCAGTCTGTAAATTCCTCTGCAGACTCATGCAGCACATGCAATGATGCCAAATGCAGGAAGATCCCAGGCCGGTGGGTGGAAAGTCTGTAGGTTTCTAAGTCGGTAAGACCTCGGTTCTTGGCTTCACACGAGGAAAGCATTCACGCCGAAGCCCGTTTTGTAATCCACGTGGGTTTAATGAAGGACAGGACAAGTGTCAGGCTTTACAGTCTTCAAAGGATTCAGAACTGGCCCCGAACAAGCACGTGGAAAAGACCACCCGTGCGCGTGGATCTTGGGGGGATTCCGGGAGGCCAGAGACCCAAGAACCCTAGAGGCAGAGAGCATGTGGGCCAAGAGGCTGTGGGCCACAAGTAGGCCCTGAGCGGGTTCATGTGTGCCCTCAGGGAAGAAAGACCCTCTCCCCTCTACCTGCCACTGACCACAAGCAGAGTAGAGAGCGTCCCCAGCCTGCTCCCTGCCTTTGTGCTAGCACACCCCCTGGCTGGGGGAAGGCGTGGTTGATGGTACTGGTTGACCCCATTGGCTGAGTTAGGCCCACCTAAGTGATATCATGAGCCCGGGCCTAGTTTGGCCTGCCCAGGTGTACCTCCCACCTGGTTTGGGGGCTTGAGTATGAGCATGCTCAGTTTGGGATCTTCATAGGTATCTAATGGCTGCCTGATTTTTTTCCATCCTCCTGGGGCCTTTGCAGACATGGGAAGGACCACCCCGTCTCCCAGCTAGTTACCTACCAGATCCAGTGGTTGTGGAAACATCTCAGCGCTGGCAGGGGTCTCCGCGTGGCTCCTCCAGCTCCAGGGCTCTGGCTGCCGGCAGCATAGCTCCATGTGACTTATCAACGGGAATGTGAAGCAGAGAGAGCAGGTGGTCTTCCTCCCAGGAGAAAAAGAGGAAGTTCCCAGAATCTTCCTGGCGGTTGTTACCTTGTGACCTGATTGACAGGCTAGCCTCCACCCCTACATTCTATTTATTACGTTGACATGAAATGATGTAACGACCACACATAAAGACATGGTGCGGATGGCGCAGGGCCGGAGAGATGCAGGGTTGCCATGAGTTGAACGGACTCTACTGGGCACCCACCGCCGCCGCCACCACCACCACTGCCACCACCACCACCACCACCACCACCACCACTACCACCACCACCACCACCACCACCAAGGCTCAGAGGCTGTGGAGGGATGAGGGCGGTTTCCATGGGTGGGTGAGGGTCGGGCATCTTCTGAGCACTTGGAAACAGACCTGCAGAGCCTTTCGGCACCACACCCCTTTGCTGTCAAGCCCAACCATCGTGACTCACAGCGACCCCCCCTCCTCATGTGTCAGAGAAGACTGCTCCGTGGGGTCTTTAGTGCCCCACGGATACTTTGGGAGAAGAATGCTGGTCCTTTCCGTTGGCAGCTGTCTAGATTGGCCCTTTGCCCCACTGAGGTACTCCCCTCTGCTCTGACCCATGAAGACACGAGGTCTCGAGAGACAAGGGGACTGAGAAGGGACCAGGGCACTCTCAGTATTTCCGATTCATTGCTCTTCCCACGCAAGACACCAAACTCACTGTCGTACCCCCACCCCCCAGCAATCTATTCTGAATCACAGAGACCCCGTAGGACAGAGTAGAAAACCTCCCTAGGGTCCAAGATTACACGCTATTACACTGGCCACACACATCTGCATGCCCCAAACGCTAGCCTTGTTTCTGGGTCTATTTGACCTGCTGATAAAGAAGAAAAAAAAAGGTACCTGTTTTCCCCTTATCAGCTCTAGTTTTTGAGATACAGAACCTACATCACATACCGCTCTTTAATCTGCTCCCCATAAAACACACCAGGATATTTTAATGTAGTCTTAGCTAGCCTGAGCTAGAGGAAGTGCACGCTGGCTTTATTTAAAGTAGTTTGTATTATACTAAATATTTACGTTGTTATACTTCACACGGTGTCCTTTGATCCAAAGATATATGTGAACAGTGCAAATTACGTGAATGTGAAGCTTCCCCCAAGTATCACATCCACATTTATTAGCAACCGAATAGCAGGCCGTTCTAATTTGTTATCTTACAGTGGGCCTGACACAGGACTGACTGTATAATCAGTAAGAAGCCCTGATGGCAAAGTTGGGTATGTGTTTGACTGCTAACCACAAGGTCAATGGTTTGAGCCCACCAACTTCTCCAAAAGAAAAAGAGGAGACTTTCTGCTCCCACCGAGATTCACAGGCTCAGAAACCCACAGGAGAAGTTCCACCCTGTCCTGTAGGAAGGAGGGTCCCTAAGAGTCATATCAACAGACTAGTAGTGGGTTTGGAACAAGAGAGAGTCAAATGTTCTGAAACCCACACTCCGTTGTTAAAATGAAAGTGTCCTGGTTTTGTTATAAGATGGCACAGTTCAGGGAACGCCCGAGCCATGAGGTGGAAATAGGAGGAAGGCAGCGCTCACATGGCTGCAAAGGCCGTGACGTCCAAGACACCTGTGTCTACCGCCCGGGGACTTGCTGTGGGTCATCCGATCACCTTCTCTGGTCACCAACAAATTCGAGTCCTCCAAGGACTCCCTGGCAGTAACCTGCTTGGAGAGGCGGCACCGGCTGAAAGTCCTTGGCAGGCAGAGGGGCCCGTGGACCCCCACTGGCACTTCCAGCCGGACTCCCACTTCAACATGAAGCTGAGTCACTGAAGTGCAAGTCCACTTCCTTGGGACAGCCCGGTTTCCCTGACCAGAAATGAGGAAACATCTCCTCACAGACGACTCTTCATTCCTGATTATTGGCCACAGGTAGAGTCGTGGGAAAGACAGTCAGAGTGGGCCGGCTGCTTCCGCCAACAGTGGCCGTAAACCACCATCTCCCTAGACCTTGTACTGCGAGCCCGGGTCAGGCAGGACTAAGCATACACATACATGCACGCACTCGAGCGCGCGCACACACACCCCCTTGCGTTGAAGGCCTGGATGTTACTATGCATGAGACACTGATTGAGTTAGGCTTTTGTGCAGCAGGGCACCTGTAAGAAGATAAGGGTGGGGTTTAGTCTGTCCATTAGGTTGCAGCTTGATGACCTCATTCAGAGGTGCCACCAAGATCAATGGCTCCCTGGAGGTGGCCACTTTCTCTCTGCCCTTACCTTCCTGTGGAAGAGCCACTCAGAGACTGGCGTGAACCCTGCCAGAGCTCTGTCATGCTTCGACCGCCATTGGTTCACAAGACTGCACCCACCAGCCAGTGCAGTCCCTGCAGTCGGCATCACTGCACGTGGCTCCGTGAGTCTGAAGAGAGGCTATGGACTAATATGACATCTTATTGTAAGGCTTTCTCTTACACATAAAAAAAAGATGGCACAATTTCTCCACCTGTGCACAGACACTCTGAAGAGATAAGTTAGAACTTTTGTTCTAAAAAAGCTTGGAGTCCACCTCGTCTCTGAAAATACTTAACATGAATTATCCATTAACTTTTGTGTATTAAAATGTGTCCTGGAAGGTTTATTGCATCATTTGAGGAAAAATGTCAATCTTCAAAATATTTCCAAATATTGTGAAATATTTATGAAAACACTCTAAATCGCCCTCCCACCTTCCACATATGTGGATTTTCTTATCTTTTTAAAAAAATTTTGAGCATAGGCTAATTAATTTTTCTGAGACAAGAAGGCAATCTTAATTAAACTTCACTTTTTCTGAAAATATTGTTTTTTACATATGTGGTTTTTCAGTGTTCTTTTTCTTTCCCACTCTTCTCAAGCTGTGTCCTGGCTTTGCAGTAACCAATTTGCAGTGTCTCTCTCTCTGGCACAGCCCTCCGTGCCAGCAAGAAAAGCCCACTGCAATCTAATCAGTTCTAACTCGCAGTGACCTTATAGGACAGAGAAGAACTTGGGTTTCCAAACTTTTTAATCTTTTCAATGTCGCAGAGTGACTGGTGGTTCGAACCACTGACCTTATGATTGGCAGCTCAATGAATAACCAACTAGACCACATGGGTCCATCTAGAACTTCCCTGGGAAGGATCTAACTCTTTTTCAAATATCTCTTTATCTTCTTATACTTATGCTGTAATTTGTGAGTCTGAATTCTTGTATTTAAAACTAGAATGGTAAATTAATATATTAGTATAACTCAGGGTGTCAAACTGGTGGCCTTCAAGGTAATTTTTTGTGGCCCGCGATGGTCTGAAATAAAATGAAAATAGAAAAAATTATTATGAAGAAAATAGCGCTTAGGGGAGATGGAGGCAATACCGTACAAACAACTCCCTCACTAACCCTTTAACTACTGGAGACGAGTATGCACGTGGCCCAGTGCCTTTCCTGGGAGCCTGTGGACGTGTATAAACGCGCTGACTCAGCTTCGGTGAAGTTTGGAAGTGATATGTCTGCCACTCTCAGTGTCACGTAATGTAAGCAGATCCCAATAGGGAAAAGGTTAAAAAGAGCACTCTGGGTTGTGCTGTTATGAATCAGATCTAGCGGCAGCGCGAGTTAACATTCTTAGCGGGAAGCCGTTAGGATTGTGCATCACGTTTGTCAGCTGTCCAACATCTTGTGTTTTTTATTAGTTACTTTGTTATATTTTCTGGTCACAACATAAGAGGTAAGTGAAAACTAGTAGGAGGAAAGTGCTGGCAAGTTTCAGGTAAAAAGAATCATTTGTTTTATAAATACATTAAATAAAATAAATATTTAAATAAAAGCAATTACATAGTGTTTTAATTATCCTATCCATATTCCTGAATCCTCACGTCAAAATATAAATTTAACAAAATTCATAAATGTGGTGTGGCCCGCGTGAATCTTGCCTGTTGCACCAAACGGCCTGAGTTTTAATTGAGTTTGACAGCCCTGGTCTAACTTCATAGTTGAAATCGCATGGACCATCATATCTGAGAAACTAAACCGATGCAGTCTAGCGAATGCAGTTTTCTGAATGAGTGCCCCAGGAACGGGCCTGCAAACCAAGACACCCAGAAAACAAAGTTTTGGTGGTTGGGTTGTGTGTACCGAGGGACTGGTGGGATTGAACCACTGATTTTGTAGTTAGCAGCTCAATGAGGCTCATTATGCCAGTCATGCTCCTCACCTAAGGCACTCCATCACTCCATCGTGTCAGTGCTGACTTATAAGGACCCTCTAGCAGGGACGAGAACTGCTTCTGAGGGTCTCCAAGGCTGTAAGACTTCATGGGCGCAGGCAGCCCATCTTTCTCCTAAGGAGTGGCCGGTACCCACACTCCCCCCCCCACCCCCAGGCACTCAAAACAGGGTCACTGCCCTCCAGTCGATGCCGACTCATAGCGACCCTGCAGGACGGGGCTAGAACTGCCCCTGTGAGTTTCCAAGACTAACTCACCGTTTATCGGAGTAGAAAGCCCGGTCTTTCATCTGCTTCACCCACCACCTCGCCAGGGCTCCCACCCAAGGGCTCCCCAAAGTCAGCCCACCCTCTCACGGTGCGTGCTCCGCGCTGGGGTGAAGGCAGCTGCCGTGCCGGCTGCACGTGTTTCCGTCCTGCTCACGGCCAGCGGCTGACGCAGATCCAAGCGCTTCTCTCGCCTTAATTTGTTCCAGGCGCCCGCAAACCCCGGAGCCGCCGAGCCCGGAAGGCGCATTCGGGACCCGCTCGGGACGGGTGGGCGCTGGGTGGCGGCAGAGAGCGGGAGATCCACTCCCGGGAGCCAGCGCCGGAACGTGGCTCCACCCACCTGCGGGAAGCAACTTCGTGCCTCCTGGGGGGCCCCTTCCCCAGCTCCCCCCTGCAGGGGTTCTGGCGCAGGTAATAACCTCTCGAGGTCCAACGGGCTGCCCTCACTGTTGCTGTTGCCTTTGAGTCGGTTCTGACCCATAGTGACCCTAAGTACAAAATACTGCCCCACCCTGCCCCACCCTACCCCATCCTCGCCACCATTGCAGCCAGTGTCAGTCCATCTCCCAAGGGGCTTGCTTTTTCCCTGGCCCTTTCCTTTACCGAAGGTGATGTCCCCCTGGAGGACATGTCTGTGGAACACGATGCCAGGTCTCGCCGCCGTTGCTGCTGAGGACCTTTCTGGCTGCACTTCGTGCAAGATAGTTGTGTTTGTTCTTCTGACGGTCCATGACGCCGTCAATGTGCCTCACCCACACCACAAAGCAAGGGCATCGACTCTTCTCCCTTCTTCATTTCGCGTTGTTCAGCTTTCGCATGCATGGAAAATACCATGGCCTGGGTCAAGTACACCTTAGTCCTCAGTGACATCTTCTGAACATTTTAATGAACAGTAATTGGAAAACATGGATTTGGTGATAGAAATGCAGTTGGACATCGCGTGACAAAATTTTGCAAAACCGATGAGTTGTTGATAGAAATTCCTTTCTTCAACAACACAAAAGGATACACATGGATTTCACCAGATGGAAGACACAGAAATCAAATTCCGTGGGAAGAGACGACCGAGAAGCTCAATGTTAGCCATTGAAACTAGGCCAGGGGCTGACTGCAACAGACCATCAATTGTGCGTATGTAAGTTCAAGTTGGAGCTGAAGGAAATGAAAACAAGTCTGAGAGAACCAAAATATGACCTTGAATCAATCCCAACTGAATTTGAAGAACATCTAACCCAAAACATTTCGGGAGTAGCAGATGAGCAAGAACCAATGGCACCGAAGGAAGAAATCCAAGCTGCACTGGAAGCAGGAGCCCCAAACAAGGCTCCAGGAGTTGTTGGAGCACCATCAGAAATGTCTCAACACGTGGATGAAATACTGGGAACACTTGCTCTCCTGGGCCAAGAGACATGGAAGACAGCTGCTAGGCCAGCTGACTGCAGGAGATCCATATTCGTATCCATGCCAAAGAAAGGTGACCCAAAAGAATGCCAGAATTATAGAACAATGTCATCGATAATGCATGGAAGTAAAATGTTGATGAAGATCACCCAACACAGGCTGCAGCTGGACATGGACAGGGAGCTGCCAGAGGGTCAGGCTGGACACAAACGAGGATGGGAAACAAGGGACGCCATTACTGACGACAGATGGATCTTGGCTGAAAGCAGAGAACACCAGAAAGATGTTTACTTGTATTGACCATGGAGCACAACAAACTATGAGTGGCCTTGAAAGGAATGGAAATTCTAGAACATGATATTGTGCACAGCAGCCCTGATGGTGTAGAGGTTACATGTTGGGCTGCTAACTCCAAGGTCAGCAGTTCGAAATCATCAGCTGCTCCTTGGGAGAAAGATCAGGCTTTCTACTCCCATAGAGAGCTATAGGATCGGAAACCCACAGGGTGGTTCTACTCTGTTCCATAAGTTCTCTATGGGTTAGAATTAACTTTATGGCAGTGAGTATATTGAACTCAGGCAGAACCTGCACATGGCTCCGGAGGCATTTGTGGGAACAGAACAAGGGGATACTGTATGGTTTAAAATCAGGAAAGGAGTGTGTTCAGGTGTCTTAGTCTGGGTACATTAGAGAAACAAATCCACAGAAACTTATCTGTATAAAAGAGAGTTTTATAAAGAGGGTAAGTGCACATCAAGAAAACATCCCAACCCAGTGCTGCCCAAGCCCACAAGTCCAACATTAGCCCATAAGTCTGACACCAATTCACAAAGTCCTCCTCCATCTCACAAAACACACGCAATGACGCCGACTGCAGGAGGAAAGCCGAATCACTGAACGTGTAGCGCTTCAGCGCTGGCAGGGGTCTCCACGAGTCGATGCTTACCGAGCCATTTATCTCTCCACCCTTTAATTAACCCCACATGTGTTTATTGGCCAGGTTGGCACAATAAACTTTAACTATCTCATCAGGGTTGTAGCTTCTCATCATATTTGTTCAATCTGTATACTGAGCAAATCATCAGAGTAGCTGGATTGTCTGAAGAAGAATGTGGCCTCACGATTGGAGGAAGGCTTATCAACAACCTGCCACATGCATCTCCTTCATAGCTCAACAAAAAGATCAACCTTGAGGCTTCTTTACGCCCCCTCTCATGACCCCAGCCCTGCCTTTCACTGCAGGCTAGACTGGAGCATGCACACAGGTACAGATAAGAGCTCCTGATGCACGAATCCAAGTCAGATAAACCCCTCAGGAACAGAAATGGGAGTAGTGATACCAGGAGGGTAGGAGAAAGGTGGGGGGGGGGAGGCAAGGAAGGGGGAACCAATCACAGTGATTGACACGTAACCACTCCCACACCTCCCAGGGGGATGAACAACAGAAACCATGAGGGAAGGGAAACAGCGGTTGGTGTAAGATATGAAAATAATAATAATTTATAATTTATCAAGGGGTCACAAGAGTGGGAAGGGGGAGGGAGGAAAAAAGAGGAGCTGATGCCAAGGGCTCAAATAAAAAGTAAGTGTTTAGAAAATGATGATGGCAACGTATGTACAAATAGACTTGATCCAATTGATGTATGAATTGTTATAAGAGCTGTAAGAGCCCCAATAAAATTTTTAAAAATTAAAAAAAAGAGAGTGATCAGTGGATGCATTGGCTTGGATAAACCTGTTGCCCCAGATCTCTTTAAAGTGCTGGAGAATAACCATGTCACTTGGAGGCTTCTTCTCTGGTACTTCGCTTCATTAAAAAAAAAAATTCACATGCCCTTCACTTCTTCCAGGAGGGCCTGAGGGGCAGCATCAGTAGAGAAATCTTGAATCTTTTCAACCAGCCCCACTCATCCCCAGATTAATCTTCTGTTCCTCATTTCAGAAAACCAGGATGCCTCCTTCTATTCTAATTCCATCATATTCCAAACCGGAGGGGTGAATGCCTGGCCACCTTGCCAGCTATGGAGAAAACTTGTAGAACTTCCGAATCTTTAGCTTAAGATTCAGAGATGCCTGCTCCCTCCCCACTCAGTGTAAAGGTTAGCTTCTCTTCATTACCTAAGGGAGGGATGTTATTAGATTGTGATCTAGGAAACACATGGACGATAATTGAATCCACTTTTAAAGAACTAAAGCAAAGGGTCAACACAAAGGGGAAGACCCTCAAGGAAATGAATGGACCCAGTGGCTGCAACAGTAGGCTCCAGACAACAATGGTGCGGACGGCACAGGATCAGGCATTTCCTTCTGATGGACCCAGGGTCACCCCGGGACAGCTCAACGCCTGTCATCCACAATAAAGGCATTTGCTATTTTATTGATTTTTTAGTTTATTGCTGTTATGGTGTTACTATTACTATGTGGGAAGAAAGATCACCCACAGTAGGAAGGAATGACAGGTGAAATCAGATTGAGGTGGAGTTTACTCAGTTGGCATAGGACGTGAGGTCGATTCTGACGCACGGTGACTCTATCGGACAGAGGACACTGCTCCATAGGGTTTCCGAGGCTGTAAATCCTAATGGAGCAGACAGGTTTATCTTTCCCCTGGGGAGAGACTGGCGGATTTGAACTGTCAACCTCCTGGTTGGCAACCCAGTGCTTGAACACAGCACCCCCTCTCCCCCAGAGATCCTTCTGAGGTCTCCACTCTCTGTGAACTGGACAAGCTGTTAGCAGCGCACCCCCACCTCCCCACTCCCCCTCCTGCTATAGGGGACCTCAGCAGAGGAAGTCTCTGCTATTGATCCGACCCATTCAGAGCCAAGGGGCTGCCCGGGTGTTCTTGTTGAGCCAACTAGCTCTGGATTGCCCTGGTCCCTGGCTGTGCCCAGGGCGTCCTTGACAGAAGAACAAGAGCCCAATTCGTCTTCGTACTTGAAGACTGGGGGCTGCCTGCCAACGTTGCCTTTAAATTTGAACGTTCTTATTTTCGCTCCAACATTTGTGTCAGGTTTATGGCCAGGGAGAGGATGAGGGAGCAGAAACCCAATGGCAAGTACTGAGCTGTGAGGGCTGGTTCTAGATCTAGGCCCAGGAGCACGCCAACATGTCTGTCTGGGGGTGGGGGCCATGAGTCAGATATGGCTTTATTGTAGAGCCCATCTTGGCTCTTGATGCTGGTGTGCTTCTACAGAGGCACCATAACATGCGTATTTGTTACAGAGACTCGTTGGAAGCCCCCCTTGCAACCATATGCCAGACAGATGGGTGCCCTGCTCACAGAGCATTGAGAATTCGAATGCATCCCACTGACATCCCATTCTCATGTCCGTCCGTCCGTCCATGCAAACGTTTGAAAGCCAGGAAATTAAAATGTCTGCCTCCTGACAGCACAAACTAATTTAATTGAAGAAGGGAGGGGAAAGGGGCTAGGCCTTTCCCCTCTAATAGTAAATCAAAATTAAAATGACCAGGCCTCCCTGCCATCAAGCTGATTCTGATGCAGAGTGACTCTGAAGGACAGGGTAGAAATGCCCCTGTGGGTTCCCAAGACTGTCACGATGGAAGTCGAAAGCCTCCTCTTTTTCCTAGGGAGCAGGTGGTGATTTCAAACTGCTGACCTCATGGTTAGTAGTCCAGAATGTAACCACTACACTACCAGGGCTCTTTCAATGAAAACGAAGACCCCTGAGAATTCTTCCTGACAATACCCTGATGCCGTGACATCTATCTGCTCACGGACTCCGTTGGCAGTTGAGCTGAGCTCCTTAGGGAAGGAGGCCTGCTGTCACAGTGGTGAAGCACTCAGACGCGAACCATCAGGTTGGCAGTTCGAACCCACCAGCTCCTCCTCAAGAGAAAGAAGAGGCAAGTGCTTCAGTAAAGATTTATAGTTCTGCAAAAAATCATATCAATGTGAATGAGGGGGAGTGCAGAGTGGAGACAAAAGCCCATCTGTAGGCAACTGGACATCCCCTTACAGAAGGGTCACAAGGAAGAGACGAGCCAGTCAGGGTGCAGTATAACACTGATGAAACATACAACTTTCCTCAAGGTCTTGAATGCTTCCCCTCACCCCACTATCATGACCTCAATTCTACCTTACAAATCTAGCTAGACCAGAGCATGAACACGGGTACAGATAAGAGCTGGAAACGCAGGGACTCCAGAACAGATAAACCTCTCAGGACCAATATTGTGAGTCGTCATACCAGGAGGGTAAGGGGAAGGTGGGAGGAGAAAAGGGGAACTGATCACAATAATCACATATAACCCCCTCCCTGGGGGCGGAAAACAGAAAAGTGGGTGGAGGGAGACATCTGTCAATGTAAGACATGAAAAATAATAATTTATAAATTATCAAGGGTTCGTGAGTGATGGAGGCTGTGGGAGGGAGGGGGAAAATGAGGAGCTGATATCAAGGGCTCAAGTAGAAAGTAAATGTTTTGAAAATGATGATGGCAACAAATGTTCAAATGTGCTTGACACATGGATGGATGGATGGATGGATTGTGATAGCTGTATGAGCCCCCAATAAAATGATTTTAAAGAAAAGAGATTTACAGTTCTGGAAAACACCCAAGGGAGCAGTTCTACTCTTATCTTCTAGGTTGCTGTTCGTCAGAATCGATTTGATGGCACTGGATTTGGTTTATTCGAGTATAAGATCCAATACTTGCTTGTTTGTTGCTTGTTTTTTCAAGTGAGTGTGAAAGCGCCACTGGTTTGGCTGCTCAAATGTCAAGGTGATGGGTGGTCATGGAACTGGTTGGCCGGTGCAGTGGCTCACATTTCAGTTACTAACCAAGAGATTCTCACCGCCATCGGTGGACGCTGACTCACCGTGACCCTATAGGACAGGGCAGAACTGCCCCTGTGGGTTTCTGTCTGTCACTCTTTACAGGAGTGGAAAGCCTTGTCTTTCTCTCACGGAGTGGCTGGTAGTTTTGAACTGCTGACCTTGCGGCTAGCAACCCAATTTGTAACCCACTACACTACAGGGTTTTTCAAAAGGTTAATGGTTCCAAACCTACCCAGCAGTGCCTGGCATTCTGCTTCTGTAAAGATTACAACCAAGGTAAACTCTATGGAGTGGTGACACGGGTTTGCCGTGCGCGGGAAATGACGTGCGAGGAGTTTGGGTTTGGTTTTGAATGGATGAGGAACTGTCTGGCGGAGCACAGCAGGAAGACACCAGGGCTCACCTGGAATGAGCAGTTCAATTTCCCGAGGACTTTGTGACTGCAAGTGGTCTCTGCCAGGACCTGGAGTTCCTTAAGGAGATGCGTTCTTAGGTTCACAGCAGCTTGATAAGTGGCTAAAAGAGAAGGTGGACGACGCATGGACCGGAGCGTTGACTAACGTGCATGTCTGCAGCTCTTTCTCTCTGGCCAGAGTTGCTGCTGCTTCTGCTTTTCTTACTCCTCCTCTTCTTCCTCCTCCTCCTCCTCCTCTTCTTCCTCCTTCTCCTCCTCTTCTCCTCCTCCCCAACCCCCTTTGTCCTCCTTGACTTTTTCTAAAATGTAACTCTTTGGTGCATTGGGTGAAGGCTTACCGGGCAGATCCCCTGTTTCCCAGCCCCCAGTGCATACATTGTTTCTTTCCTCCCCTTCATTTACCCCCCCCACCCGCACCCCAGGGACCATCACTTAGCCCACTTCCTCCATTTCCTGTTTCCATTCTCCCCCCACCCCCACAAATGCTGTTCTCTGGGTCTCAGATGGTTGACTGTTCTAAGGTCCAAAGTTTTCTTCTTTCTGAACTATCTCAAACTCAAAACCAAATTCACCGCCATCAAGGGGATGTCAGATGCCTAGCAATCCCGCAGGTGCAAGCTGTGAGTTTCCGAGAAGGTAACTCTTCACAGGGGTACAAAGCCTCATTTTCTCCCCTGGAGAGGCTGGTGGTTTCAAATTGCTGACCTTGTGATTAGGCCTCAGAACTATCTAAATGGGGGTCAAATTGACAACAGCCAACTCGAAGGGTGAGCTAGGGGGTGGCAGCGAGTTTATATTAATGGGACAGGACCATTAGGAAGAGGAGGGTGACACCTGTCGCAGAACTTGCAGAATGCCGTTCATACATTGTTGCATTGGTATATGCGCTGCTGGATATCTTTCCAGCAGCAAATACATGATTAAATTTTAAAAGTTACATTAATAGGTCTTTGGTTTTGATAAACCCAAAAATATGACCAAAAAATCAAACTAAAAACCAAACCAATTGCTGAGTCCACACTGACTCCTAGAGACCACCGTAGACTTCCCCCGGGGATCTCCAAGACTGCCATCTTTCGGAGAGCAGACGGCCTCATCTTTCCCACGTGGAGTGGCTGCTGGGTTCCACTGCTGTTTTTTGGTTATGGGCTGAGTGTATAAGCATCCAGAGCGCCCGTCTCTTGCTAAATAAGTCAAACCAAACCAAATCCACTGCTGCTGACCCAATCCCAACTCCTAGTGAGCCTCCAGGAGGGAGTCGAACTGCTCCCTGAAGTTTCCGAGGCTGCAGGTCTTTCCCGGAACAGAAAGGCCTTCTTTCTTCCAGGGAGTGGCGGGTGGGTTGGAACCGCTAAGCTTGTGGGGAGCAGCCCCCTGTGCCACCAGGGCTCCCTTGCTCAGCAGTTGAGCTAACCTCGGGCTGCCTCCCAGGAGGAGCACCACACCTGCCTGTAGCCGGCTGGACACCCCTGCCTACCCAGCAAGGGCTACAAATTCAAGCTCACGTTCAGAACCACCGATAGGCAGACCCTGCAGGAAACCTGACCTGACAGCACGAGGGGAAAAAGCTTCCTATGATTCCAGTACACATGAGTTTTCCAGCTCCCTTTCAGCACCCTCTTCAACCCTAGAAAACTAGCAGTCATGTTTTGGCATTCAAAGATGGGGAAATGGGGCCAGGGATATAGATCTACTCCGGACTGGGATATTGATCAGGGTGGGGTGGGGAGGGGAGAGGAGGGGAAGAAGACTGTAAAAATGAACTCTTTTCTTTTCTTTTTGCTCAGAGCAGTCCAGAGAAGACAAGGCTCCGTTCACTAGTGTTGGTGAGCGCATCCTTGAACCAACTGCAGCGAAGTGACAGAGGAAGGCCGCATGAGACAATGCGTGGCTGGGTACCGGAGACGTTGCCCAATACAGGGATACTTCGCCTTCCCTTTGGTGCTGGGGAGAAAGACCCCGGAAAGACACCCCCCCCACCCCCGGGGAGACAGGATTCTGTTTGAGAAGAACCAAACCAAGCACACTGCCAATTAGCAGATCTGACTCATCTAGGACAGGGTCGAAGCGCCCCCTGGAGCTTCTGAGACTGCAGCTCTTTATGAAAGTAGAAGGCCTCTTGGGGAGCAGCTGGTGGATTTGAACTGCCACCCTTGTGGTTATCAGTGCAAGACCTAACTCTTCTGTCACCAAGCTTGTTTGAGAAAAGGAGCTGCTGAACCCTTCTGTTCTGGGAGTGGCATTTAGGGGGCGGCTATCGACATCTCCTTTGGGCAGCCTGAGCCAGCTCCCCGATGGAATGGAGCTCAGGGTTGTAGTGCTTTTTACGAACCAGTGAGCTGATCCCAACTCAGAGCAACCCCATGGGCAGCAGAGCGGAACTCGGTCTGACCCCGCACCATCTTCACAGTCATTGCTGTGTGAGATGACGACTGTGCCAATCCGTCCAGTGGAGGGTCTTCCTCCCCCTTCCCCCCTCAACTGTACCAAGCACAATGTCCCTCCTCGTGACACGTACAAAGTCCCCGAGATAAATCCTCACTCTCCTCCCTACTCAGCAACATGCTGCCTGGGAATCTTTCAAGACAGGTACATTCATTCTTCTGGCGATCCATGATATTCTCATCTTCCAGTCTGTACCAACAGATCACCCAAAGGCATCACTTGGTCTTCATTCTTCCTTCTTCTTTGTCCAGCCAAGCACCATCCCAGGGATCCCCCAGATGAAAGTGCAACGGACCAGTCTGCAAAGCGCCCCAGGCCATGGAAGCAGCAGTCAAGAGATCCAAGGGCGCATCGCACTGGGCAAATCTGTCACTTTGAGTCCTCAAATACCAAGCCATGGTGTTTTCCTTTTTTTTGCCCTTTTCATTTATTTATTTTAAATCATTTTTGGGGTGGGGGCTAACACAACCCTTATTACAATCCATACACCCATCCATTGTGTCAAGCACATTTGTACATTTGTTGCCATCATAATTTTCAAAATATTTTCTTTCTACTTGAGCTCTTGGTTTCAGCTTCTCATTTTTTCCTCCTCCCTCCCCTCCCCTCTCTTCCTCATGAACCCTTGATAATTTATAAATTGTTATTATTTTGTCATGTCTTACACTGACTGATGTCTCCCTTCACCCACTTTTCTGTTGTCCATCCCTCTGGGAGGGGGTTATATGTAGATCATTGTGATCAGTTCCCCCTTTCTTCCCTTACCTTCCCCTTATCGTCCTGGTATGGCTACTCTCAATGTTTGTCCTAAGGAGTCATCTATCCTGGATTCCCTGTGTTTCTAGTTCTTATCTGAACCTGTGTACATGCTCTGGTCTAGCTGAATTTGTAAGGTAGAATTGGGGTCATGATAGTGGGGGGAGGAAAGCATTCAAGACCTAGAGGAAAGTTGTATGTTTCCTCGGTGCTATACTGCACACTGATTTGCTTATCTCTTCCTTGTGACCCTTTTATAAGGGGGTGTCCAGTTATCTACAGATGGGCTTTGGCTCTCCACTCTGCACTCCCCCTCATTCACATTGATAAAATTTTTGCCTGGGTCTTTGATGCCTGATACCTGATCCCATCGACACCTCATATTCACACAGGCTGGTGTGCTTCTTCCATGTGGGCTTTGTTGCTTTTTAGCTAGATGTCCACTTATTTATCTTCAAGCCTTTAAGACCCCAGACGCTATATGTTCTGATAGCTGAGCACCATCCACTTTCCTCACCACATTTGCTTATGCACTCGCTTTGTCTTCAGCGATTTTGTCAGGAAGGTGAGCATCATGGACCAGCAGGTTATTAGAACAAAGTGTTCTTGCACTGAGGGAGTACTTGAGTGGAGGCCCAATATCCATCTGCTACCTTAATACTAAACCTATAAATATATGTACATAGATCTATTCCCCCATCATCATATAGAAATATATTTACATATGTACATGCCTGTATTTAGACCTCTATAAATGCTCTTTGTCGCCTAGCTCTTTCCTCTATTTCCTTTGACTTTCCTCTTGTCCCACTATCATGCTCAGCCTTCATTTGGGTTTCAGTAATTCCTCTGTTACATTGCTCTTGATCAAGCCCTACCAGGGCTCCTACACCCCCCTCATCATTGATTTTGGATCACTTGTTGTTCCCTTGTCTCTGGGTTTGTTAACATCCACTCCTTTCCTCCCCCTCCCCCTCTCCCGTGTTCCCCCAGAACCGTAGTCTCATTGTTTTCTCCTCCAGATTGTTTATCTCACCTATCTTATCTAGCTAGACCTGCAGAGATGATAACATGCACAAAAAACAAGACAGAGCAAAACAAAGCAATAAAAGAAAAGAAAATAACAACAAAAAGAAAGAAAAGCCTGTAAATAGTTCGAGGTCTGTTTGTTGACCTGCCAGGATGTTTTCAATCACGTCATATGCAGGTGAACATTGGACATTGAATAAGGAAGACTGAAGAACGGCTGAGTTTGAATTGCGGTGCTGGTGAAGACTATTGAAAGTGCGATGGACCGCCAAGAGATCAAGCCAACTGGTCTTGCAAGAAACACAGCCAGAGTGCTCCTTGGAAGCAAGAATGGCGAGATTTGGTCTCGTGCACTTTGGGCATGCTGTCAGGGGAGACTGGTTCCTGGAGAAGGGCATCATGCTTGGTACAGTAGGCAGCCAAAAGGAGGAAGCTCGTCATGGGATGGATGGACAGTGGCTATAACAATGGGCTCAAATATAAGGACTGCAAGGAAGGCGCAGGACCAAGCGGTGTTTCCATGCGTTGTCGGTAGGATCGCCGCTGGCAAGCTCTAGGGATCAGAGTTCGAGGAGCCTTGCCGACAGATTCATTTTCTGGTAAATAATTTCAGTTCAGCACGTTCTTTACTCGAAGCCGTGCCATAGAGCAGATTGAGCTGCTCTGGCTTGAGGGTGAAACGCTCCCACGAGGCGCGTGTAACCGACAGTAGATGACAAGCTGTCTCCGGGAGTTGGAGACCACGTGGTTTGGTTGACATCGAGGCACAGCAGCCCTTCCTTCCCAAAATGACCCATCCTTTTTCTTTAAATGCATCCTTTGTTTCCCGAACAGCAAGACCTCCCCTAACAGAGTGCAATTCTGGGTCTCCCTGTCTGGACCGTTTCTGCCTTCTGATAAAGGGGAGTGGACAGGGGTGGGGAGCAAGACTGAAACTGGACGAGAGGGGGAACCCATCGAAGGTTGGATATATAGCCCCCCCCCCCCGCCAAGGGGACGAATAACAGAAATGTGGGTGAATGGAGACAATGGACAGTGGAAGATACGAAATAAGATAACAATATATAATTGATCAAGGATTCCTGAGGATGGGAGGGGTGGGGAGGGAGGGGGGAAAAGGGAGCTGATACCAAGGGCTCAAGTAGAGAGAAAAT
The DNA here is from genome assembly GCF_050624435.1 of Tenrec ecaudatus. NCBI lineage: Eukaryota > Metazoa > Chordata > Mammalia > Afrosoricida > Tenrecidae > Tenrec > Tenrec ecaudatus. The sequence goes on along the minus strand of NC_134541.1, from coordinate 107,584,710 downwards.
GTTTTGGAAAAGAGGATGGCAACAGATGCACAAATGTGCTGGACGCGATGAACGGATGGAATGTTAGAAGAGCCCCTATAAAATGATGCTATAGAAATAAATCAAAATAAAGACTGAAACAAGGGCGCCAAAAAAGAATGGGCCTCTCCCAGTCTGCCCACACACCCCCCTCACCCCCCCTGCTGCAAATAGGCTTCTTAAGAAAGAGAAGGCTCTGAGTGTTTGCAGCAGAAAGAGTGTCTTTTAATTGACCTTGATTCTTCTCTGTATTTCGTGACCAGGTGGGTGTTGGACCGCCCAGGTACAGGAAGCCTCCCTCTGCCTGCTGGTGAGATGTGCGCGGGTCTGAAGCTAGAACAGCCAGCTAACCAGAGTTCAGAACCGCTCCTGGGACAAACCTCACGGGCCCTCCCTACAGCTTTCCCTGCCTGACCTCACAGTCACTGAAACCGGGAAGGTGCTACCCTGTGGCGACCCCTGGACGAAGCACCCCCAGGCGTCCCCCACACTCGTTTCACCCTGACGGGTGCTCGGCAGACGTGTTCTGGGCACCACGGGGGCTCTGTGAGTTGGCATCAGGCCGCAGTGGTTCTCAACCTTCCGCATGCCTCGACGCTTTCAGACAGCTCCTCATGTGGTGGTGACCCTCAACCATACCATTGTTTTCGTTGCTACTTCATCACTGTCATTTTGCTACTGTGATGAATCGTAATGTAAATATCTGATATGCAGGCTCTATTAGGCAACCCCTGTGAAAGGGTCGTTCGACCCCCAGAGGGGTCGAGACCCACAGGGTGAGAGCTGCTGTCCTTATGGACTCTCACCTGGTCGTCTCCTCTCAGGGCCGCAAAGCCTCAAAGACCGTCTTGTACACATCGTGATGTCCAAGTGGGGATCCAGCTTCCTTGGGGTGCCCAGGCTTTGGGACTCCTCTGAGAGTCATCAACATTTCTGTTGGAAGCTGTGGTGTGAGAGGGTGTGTGTGTGTGTCTGTGAGTCCTGCCCCTGGAAACACCCCCCCCCCCCCCGTGGCACTTGAGGGGCAAAGAGTGACCAGGGACAGACCGGGAGCCGAGCATGGCCTGAGGTCAGAGCATGGGGGGCCTACACAGCAGTGGACCCCACCATTCGTGGGGGGTGTTTCTGACCCTGTCCCTCCCCTCTTCCTAGTCCAAGGACAGCTGGTGGACCCAACAACCACTGGCGGGGGCTAAGGGGACCTCTGTGTGGGTCTCCCGCTGGCACAAGAGTTTGGACAGCCCAGGGTGGAGGGTGAGGAGCCGGGCCAGCCAGCCCTCCCAGCTCACCTGCCTCTGGCTCTTTCACAAAGGCGTGGGGCCCTTGTTTCACGTCATCGCTTGCAGCCCCTCCACGTCGTACCATTGCGTAGCCCATGTCCTCCTGCACTTCCTGTTTCATTTCCGTCTCCTTCCCTAACCTCCGGACGCTTCTTCTCCCTGCCAGTGAATGGAGGCTGGCTCATGGCAACACTGGGGCTGCAGTGAAAGGAAGATGACAAGAGAGAGTGCGTCTTGGAAACCCACAGGGGACGTCTTCTAGGGGCGGTTTGAATTGGAAATTATGGATCTTGCTGAATTTGGTGTGAGAAGTTTCTTGGGGCTAAAATCAGAAGGGGTGTGGAGGCGGCTTTCTGAAGGTCACCAGCATCATGGGCTTATCTGGACTTGAGGGTGACTTAGGGTGAGGGGTCAGGAAAAGGGTCACCAACAGAGGGTGAATGTCACCACTGTCCACCAAGCAAGCCCAAGAGCTGACACCACATGGTTGGTGCTTTGGGGCTCTGGTGTCCATCCCAATTCCTGCACCCTTGGGTGAAAGAACAGAACTGCGCTCTCCGGTGTTCTAGGCAGTGATCAGCACTGCAGGCTAGGTGTTACGCTGCTAACCCCAAGGTGGTTGGTTCAAACCCACCAGCAACTCCGAGGGAGAAGGAGCAGGCTGCCTGTTCCTGTAAAGACTGAGAGCCTTGGGACCCCGAGGTAGAGATGGTTACCGCAAGTCAGAATCAGCTTGATGGGAGAGGGGTTGGCAGGGGATGGGGGGGGGGGGGTCAGGGACACAAGTTCACACTTTGGGAGTGCTGGTCAATATCACAGGGCAGTGACATGTGGCTACTTCTCTAAAATGGGCTTCATCTCAGAGCCTTCAGATCTGAGCCTACTGCCATTTCACCAACACAATGGGCCATTTGGGAAGGAAGTGGAGACATTTAGAAAGGAGAAGTTTGTCAAGGATTAAAGGCAGCTTCTTAAGAGACTTTCTCTGGCCACATGATTCATGCAACATTAAAATATTCTCATTTTTTAATCCTAACTTTGTGGAAAATTGCCTCAAATCCCTTTTCTTGGAATAGTTGCACTCTGTCTTCTGATGTTTTAATTGAGTTAGTTTTTCCTGAAACTTCCTATGAACCTCATCTTTTACTATTTAAAAACACAGAGCACGGCAAAAGACAGTCGGTTGGGAACCTCAGAAGGCTATAAAAGTCCAGGTGGTGAGGTGGAGTTTCTTAATACTAATACATCTTCTATTCACGCAACTCCCACCAAATGCCTGGGGGGGGGGGCAGGCAAACGGAGCATGGGAAACACTAAGAGCGGCTTGTGACCACAGAGAGAGTTCTGGGGACAATCAAGGAAGAAGAGGCACCAGTGGGGCACATGGAAACCCCCTGCCTGAAGTGGGGGGGGGCAGTAGAGACCATGCCACACTGCGACCAGCGGCCGAGACAAGCGAGGAGCAGTGCCAACACTGAGTCTGTGCATCAGAGCAGTGGGCGAACTTCCTGGGCCACGTGACCGAGAGGTGGAGGACCACTCGTGGCTGCTGGCTGAAGGGCGCTGCAGGGGGGCACAGAGTGCTTCCTCACTGCTTTCAGAGGCTGACAGGGGTCAGCCCTCATCATTGTATTGCCTGTGAGTTCTGTGTAGCTGTTGCGAAGGGCTATCGGATCCAGTAGGGAGTGCGAAAGGAGGGATGGTGGGCACCAGAACAGGGAGAAAGAAGGATGGAGGGTGGAGGTCTGTCTGGCTTCTGCCTTGTGGCATTCATCGTGGACTACAATAAAGACGGATTCTCCTCTCCCCTGGGGAACCAAAGGGGCTCAGATGTGGCCTCTGTTCTGAATCAGACTGTAAATCTTGGAAACTCAGTATACAATTAATGATAGGAATAGGAGACTATGGACAAAACACAGCTCTTCTGCACGAAATAAACGTTTCGATAAATCTATCATGCCATCCAGAAGTTTTTACTCATCGGGAAAAATAAGTATCCTCTTGGCAAATCAAAATTACTGAACGATGCAGAACAAAACTCCAAATTCTCATGGAACCCGGATTTTCTGGAGTCATGAAAGCTAGGTGAATCTCCAGAAGCATTGCTCTGGGAGAATATTTAAACCCTAAAGCAAAAAATGCCCCCCGAAGTCTTCTTAAAACCAAATAATAGTTTAGCTTAACTAGCAAAGAATGTCCTCCTTGAGCACCATGCTCTTTTAGGATCAAACTGACACTAGCAACCCCAAAGATGCCATAGGAAACTTGGTGCAATGCGCCGGGCTGGCCACATTGTGTTCTGTTGGCCATGGGGTGGCTGTGAAGTAGGAGTAACTCAGCAGCACGTCCACCTGGTACAAAGGCAGGTTTGCATCTATGGGAAGTGAGTGTATGGGCGGAAAGGTGTTCCCATGGCGTCCCGTGGCGTGGCAGTGGGGAGGGGAGGTGTAGCCGGCAAGGAAGACTCTCTGGGAGCTCTGGGATAAGGGTGGGGTGGAGAGGGGTCCTGGGTAGGGTAGAGAACAGCAAGCACCTGGGGGTTGATAGAGGTGAGTGTGTCCTGGGAGGGGAATGGATGTGCATGAAACCCCAAAAATCAGTGTCTGGTAGGCCCAGTTCTGCAAGAGAGAGGCTCCTGAGACGGAGCAGCCGGGGAAGCAGTGACAGCGGTGGGGTGGTGAGTCGTGGAGAGTTGCCTTGGGAAACCAAGGGAGACCTGAGCAGAAGGTGGTAGAAAATTTGACTCCCTTTTACTTAACCCCCTAAACACAAACGAATCCCAACGGTTGTCCTGGTTCATCCTTAGGGACACTGTCCATCTCCCTCCCCGGCTAGGAAGCAGGGCTTTCATGAGAGCAGAAGGTCGGAGAAAGATACAGCAAGAACAACTCTTTCAGAAGGCGCGGTCACTTCTGCCTCCACACATGCACAGAACTGAGATGGATCTGCCAAGGCACTTGGTGGACCGGCCCCCATCTCCTGTTCCAGTAAGGTGAGGGCGAAACTCTTCACTAGGTGTCTGTTAATCCTTTAAATCCCCACCCCACCCCCACCCCCGCACCCCACCAGCCAAATCACTCTCAGCCAACCTCTGAGACCACCTGGGCCCTCCTGGAGCTGACTACAATCCTTGTCAGGAGAGTGTTGTTTGTAAAAGAAAATATTTGCTTTCACGTGGAAAAGGGCAAAAAAAGTTTGCTCTTACATGAATCGGGATCTTCTTTCATTGAGAGAGCAACACAGCACTGGGAAGTGATCTTCTCTGGATATTTCTCAGCGAGTTTTTTCTCTTTCGTGCTTGAGTATTCTATGGGGCCGGGAAGAAGAAAAATAATTCCTAATGGGTTAGAAAATGAGACTAGAGAGTTACATATGTCCACATGGAGAAGGGGATTTCCATTTCAGATAGGTCAAGATTTTCTTTTGTTCACTAGTGGAATCCACTGAGGCCTGGCCAGCAGGAGAGGCCTGGCTTCCATGACAGCTAGTTCTTGGGGTTTTGAATATTCCCAAATATTGCCGCCAAATTACAACCTGCATTCAGGTGGCTGTGGCGGTATTTGGTTCATTGTATGTACTCTGCCAATACTCAATGCCAGCTGGGTGTAATTGGAAGAAATTTTGTCTTTTATATGGAAACATGCTCAGAATGATCTTCAAGAATATTCAGGTAACCCAAGCATGAGACATCCAATTGTGAAATATATATATATATATATATATATTTTTTTTGATTTTTTTGTGAAATATATTTTTGATTAGAAATGTGAATATCAATGAACAGCAATGAACACTTTCAGTCCAGTTTCCTTCTTCTGTTTTAATAAATCAGTTTATGGGGACTTTTATAACAATCCGTACATCGATTGTATAAAGCACATTTGTACATATGTTGCCATCATCCATTTCAAAACATTTTCTTTCTACTTGAGCCCTTGTTAGCCAAGTTCCTGATGGAGGGCCCAGAAACATGTGGGGATGTCATATTTAGAGATATTCAGAATTACAAAGTCATCACACCTCAAGTTAGTGCAGAGTAGGGGTTCCTCGTGCTGTATCAAGAATAAGGAGCCCAGGGAGTAGTAGTTATGCAGTGGGCTGCAAGGTTGGCAGTTCAAAACCACCAACCGCTCTGCAAGACAAAGACGGGGCTTTCTACTCCAGTGAAGAGTTCCAGTCTAGGAAACTCAAAGGAGGCAGGTCTACCCTGTCCTATAGGGTCACTATGGGTCAGTATTGACTTGATGGCAGTTGAGTAAAGCCGATCAAGACCATGTATCTTTTCCTAGAGAAAGTAGCCACAACTTAACATTGCCTTATCAAAGGGTTTGGCGAGTTGAGAGCAAGAAGCTACTGCTGTTGATTAAGGTCTCAGTCTGATTGCTTCATCCCCTTCTCGTCCAGAGCGTCCCGCTATTCTCCGTCAGAGGCCCAGATAGTGGCCCCGATATGAGGATTATTGTTTTGTGGCAAGATGTCATCCATACCAAAGGCTGAAGTCTCTGATTGGCGTCAGAATGCTCCGTAGAAGCAATGATAGACTTCATCGTGTGTCCTTTGGACGTGGTATTGGGAGGGATGGGTCCCTGGACAAGAGCATCATGCTTGATAAAGCAGGGGTCAGGGAAGAAGAGGAGAGCCTCGAGGAGATGGATGGACACAGTGGGTTCACACAGAACCAGGCATGTGAGGAGGGTGCCGGACTGGACAGTGTCTTGTTTTGTAGGCCATAGGGCTGCTGTGAGCCCAAATTCATGGATCGGCACACACCAACGACCTTCAGGCCCAGCAGGAATGAGAATTTCCCAAGCTCAGATCACTCCACTATTCAGCCCCAGCTCTATGGAGTCACGTCATAAAAACACGAAACTCATCTTATAGAGAAGCTGTCTAAAAATAGGCCACTGAGATGGTGTTAAAATTACACATAGATGGTGTGCGAGTGTACTTTTCTTTTTTAAAAAAATCACTTTATTGGGGCTCATACAACTCTAATCACAATCCATACATCCATCCATTGTATCAAGCACATTGGTACATTTGTTGCCCTCATCATTCTCAAAACATTTGCTTTCTGCTTGAGCCCTTGGTATCAGCTAATTTGCCCCCTCCCTCATGAACCCTTGATAATTCATAAATTATTATTTTGTCATATCTTACACTGTCTGACATCTCCCTTCACCCTCTTTTCTGTTGTCCATCCCCCAGGGAGGAGGTTATAGGTAGATCCTTGTAATTGGTTCCCCTCGAGTGTACTTTTTCTTAATCATTTCCTTTCATTGATCTCCTTCCCCAGTTAGCTTCCTCTTCCTGGTACTTGGACCTATTGCTGGGGACCACAGCGAGAGATTTCCATGGCAGAGGAAAAAACCACCACGTGGGGAAAGGACACTAGAGAGAACACAGGGGACAATCCTGGGGCTGGTGGCAGGAACGGGAGGGAGGCTACAGTTCTGGCTGCTTTAGATCCTGGTACCCTTTCTTGCAGAAAGACTCCTTTTCTTAGAAGGCCTTCTGTGTGATGGAGATGGCTATGCGCTACTCTCCGGAAGGTTCCTGGGGATGCCTGTGGCACAGCCCCGGGATGAAGGCCTGCCCGTGCCAAAGACAGGTGTTCTCAGGGTCAGTGACAGCGGAGCCTACTGGGGGCCCAGGTTTCTTGGCTTTTGCAGAATCTATGATAGAGCCTCCACTCTGAACACCTGGCTCACCAAGAAGCAGCCTGTGAGGGAAGACGCTCAGAGGTTCCTGGAACCAACTGACCATGGCTCCCTGTGGGTCAGGGTAAACTGCACCCCACAGTTTTCAATGGTTGAGGTCCCGTGAGCAGACCACCAGCTCCTTCTTTGGAAGATGGATTCCATCTGTGGGTCAATTCAAGTCACTAATCTTTTCTGGTCACCCAGGACTCCCTCGGGAAACCCTGGAAGATCTAGTTTGGCTTCAGGTTTGGAGGTGTTATGAACCCCCTAAACAAGCAAACCCCAAACTCATCGAGTTGATGCTCAAGTGACCGTATAGGACAGGGTGGACTTAGACCTGTGGGTTAGCAACACTGTGACTCTTTATGGGAGTAGAAAGCCCTATTTTCTCCCGAGGAAGTGGCAGGTAGTTTCAAACTACTGACCTTGCAGTTAGCAGCCCAACGCATAACTGCTCTCCCACCAGGAGATGGACAAATCCTCCAAGATTTGTGCAAAGCACCACTTTTGTTTTTCTGCGTGAGACTCCTTGTCTTTAAGTAGACCCTAAAACAGGCTGGTGACTGTCCCCCCTGCCCCAGAACCACTGTGACCTGGTGTCCCAGTGACTGCCAGGAAGGAGTGACTTGGAATGTCTTCCAGAAAGCCTACTTCATTTCAAATGAACCATTGAGTTGCATAAGTGAATTATAAGCCAATAAAACTTAAAAACAAAACTACTTTCTCAGTGGGCCCCTTCCCTCCAACTGCTGTGGTGAAAACTGACTCAGAAGGCCCCATGAGGGATGTCTGTCACAAGCCAAACGTGTTCCACCTTTTATAAGATTCCATGTACTTATGTAAAATACATTCTTCTCTACTAAAATGAAGGGCAGGAGGTATTTCCATGAAAAAGACACAGGCGCAGACACAAATCGGAGTTGGCTTTTGCTGTTGCTGCCCTGTTTTCCCTAGGCATGCTGGGAAGAGAAAGCAAGAGTCCTGGCCAGGACCACAAAGTGTGGCCGGGGAGAGCGGGTGACAGCGTCCCACTCGGAGAGGAAGCACCAGGCACCACGCATTGAGGCTGAGGAATATTTTAATGTCCATTTCATCAGTGGATGCATTTTGAAATGACTCAGAATTTAACAATTTTTAAAAAGAGCAAGAGCGAAAGAAATTTTGAGAAGGCCAACCAGCTTGTTCGTGCTCGCTAAAGTTCACATGCCAGGCAGGATGTGACTGCATTTTTTGTTTTGTTTTCTTTCAGAAGTCACCTGTCAGAGAAAAGAAAGTAAAAGAAAAGTCGATGTTTTCCTTGAGAAGTCTACAAATTCAAATGATAGCTGTTTCTCTTTGGGGATGAGCCGCTATCATGAGCCCGTACAGCCCACCCAGCCGTTTGGCTTTCCATGTTGTGTGCCGATGTGCAAGGGGCACGCCGCAAGGGGAGTCGGCATCCCTGGGACCATGAGTGGTGGTGGGAGGGGCTCTCTGGGCTCCTGGTGGGCTTGGTAACCCAGCTTTGACATTGGCTGGCGGGGCAGGATGCTATGTGCTTGTTGGTCATGTATGTAGACATAACATTTGATCAGATCTGGGGGCGAGAGGAAAGTGGCAACTGCCACTTGGAGCAACTATGTACACACATTCAACGCCGAAGTATTGCTTCCTGCCCTAAGTGTGAGAGATGTCGCCGCCTGGAGGACATGTCCTTGTCGCCGGCACCTAAGTCCACCTTCCCCCAGCGGCCACTTGGTGATGGGCGATATTCTGCTTTGAGGTATGTTTTAGGGTAGGGATCTGGGGGGCAGGGGCGGGGCAGAGTGTCAGCGTCGCCAAGTGGCCCAGAAGGGACGTGTATACTGGCCGCATCTGAAGGCTCAGGGTTTGTTTCTGAGTGAGCCGCCACCAGGGGTTAACGAAGCGGTGCCTGGGTCACCTGGAAAATCAAGAATCACCAACACCTTTGTGGTCGGGGAAGGCCAGCTCGACAGGGAGGAGGCATGTGAGGACTGCCAGAGAGCATGATGGGAAGAAGGGAAGCTGGTACACTTCGGTGGGAACTGGCCCAGCCCTGTGAACCAGGAGGGAGGGAAGGCAGGGAGAGATGACACCTCTCACACACCCCTGAACCCTGCTGGAAAGAGACCCCAGTTCCTCCATTCAAGGTAGTGTTTGCTAAGGATAAAAATGACACTGTGCTGCTGAAGACGAGATAGGTGCTGCCACCGCCCCACTAGAAGACCAACCAGAAGCCACCTGCGTGTCCCTTGGCCTGGCCGCGCTGTGCCCCGCTCTCTCCGTGCAGACTCCGGCAGCAGCTGGGTGGTGGGTGACACCGGGGCTGCTGCAGCTACAGGGACTGAGCAGCGAAGAAGGAAATGCCCAAGGGTGGGCGGTGAGGACCGCCGTCCAGAAGGGGCTTCTGAGCTGAGCGCCAGCATCAGCCTGGGAGGAACTGCGGCCAAGGGGGAGTGGGGGGCTGCGGTCGCTGGAGCCCAGCTCTCTGTGTCTGTCAGGCTCAAAGTGACAAGACACGATGACAGGCCAGTGAGGAACAGTGCAGAGGTGGGGGCACACCTCAATTGCAGCCAGATGATTCTGTCCCTAATACAGCCTAAATGCACAACAGGGAGAAGGCCGGCTTCCCCCCAGCTGAGGAGGGCACCTGGTGGAGATGGAGCAGAGCCACGCTGTCTGTCCATCTGTCCGTGTGTGTGGTTGTGTATGTGTTCCATTCTACATGAGAAGGGGGTAACAGTGAGGGTTTCCCACCCTGTCATGTACCTGACTTCTACCCTCACCCAGAGCCCTTCTGGCAAGGGGCAGCTTGAGGTGGCCGGATGGCTAGCTGACACAGGTCCTCTTGAGTCTCCCTGCTCTGCCCTTCCCAGGCCTCAAGGTGGCCCTTCCTTCTACGAAGACCCCCCACCCCCACCCCAGCTCAGCTCCAACCACACTCACTCACACATGCACACGCTCCCAGACAAATAAATAAATAAATAAATGCAACCCTCAGCCATTTATTGTCTCTCCCCCTCCCTCCCTCTCTGGCGAGGCAGCCTCCAAGACTACCACCAGCTGGAAGAATACTTAGGGTGGGGGCCGGGGGCACAGGACGAGCAACGGCAATGAAGATCCCTGAGGCCCGGGCTCATGCGCCCCATGGGATGTGACCCACTCGTGTTTGCCATCTGGGCCTAAAGCCACCTGGCACAGGGAGGAGCCGGAAAGGAGGGGGCACAGTGGCTGCTCTCTACAGAGCCCTGGCTGTGTGCTCACCCTCTCTGCCCGCTGCACCCCTCGGATCCTGTGCCCCTTGGATACTCCCTTCCTGGTAAACTACTGGCACTTTTTATCAGTTTTGGAAATGTAGGGATGTGTGTGTGCGCGTGCGTGTGTGTGTGCACGTGCATGCACCCGCGGGTTTGTTTATGTAGAGGGGCAAATCCATGTCTAACACCATCATGTACTACAGACAGGGAAAAAAGGAATCTCGGAAACATTATATTAGCCAAATAAACAAAAATAGTGTCTCATGAGAAAAAGCAATAAAAGTGACCTCTCAACCACAGCTCTGTTTGCAAAGACAAGGAACACCGGAGCAGTGTCACCCCACCCTCCACCCCTCTGTGGCCCTGTCCCTAGCCGAGGAGGCCAAGGCCAGCCCCTGAAGGCACTTGTATCCTCCACACTGCTGAGTGGGTGACATGGAGGCGGAGACGTCCCAGGCGGGTGCACGTGGGAGAACAGGATGGGGTGAGCCCTGGATGCCCGTGATCCACATGGTGCTCAGGGCTGGGGTGTGGACAGCACACTGCCTCTGGGTGGCACCAGGTGCCTGGGCAGATGGGGGTGTTTCCAGGAGCAGAGCACCGCGGGCAGCCTTCACGTGCTGGTCACACACCCTCCGAGACATTGAGCTTCGTAAGCTCGTCAGCCTCCTCCAAGTCGCTTTCCTCTATGGCTGCGTCCAGACGGCGCCTTTCTTCCCCGCGGGCAGGCTCCTTCCAGGGCCTCTTGGAAGACAGGTGGGTGTCCTTGGGTGGTGTGCTGGTCTCGGGACCCAGAGACGCCCGGTCCAGGGTCTGTACGGAAGGCACCAGGTTGGAGATCTCATCGGTGGGCGAGCGCCCAATGCTGCCGTCCACCTGGACCCGGATGTCCGGGGAGATGGACAGCTGGTGCTGGGGCACCACCCCATTGTCCATGCACTTGGGGTAGAGGTAGGTCTTCATCTGACCTTTGCCCTTGACGTTCACAGTCCCTCGGTAGTCGAAGTCATAGCCCATCTTACTCAGGGCACGGTAGCTCTCCTCGCTCACCTGGATGCGGCACTCCACCCCTGTGGTGTCCATCCTGCTGGCGATGTTGACTGTGTCCCCCCAGATGTCATAGAGCAGCTTGGTGGTGCCGATGACGCCCGCCGTCAGGGGCCCGTGGTTGAAGCCGACGCGAAGCTTGAAGTTGAACCACAGCATATTGTTGTTGAAGTCGTCCACCACCCGCATCATCTCCTTGGCGAACTCGAACAGCGTCTGCAGGTGCTCCTGCGGGTGGCTGCTGGCCTGGCACTGGGCCGTGTTCAGGCCCGAGGCGGCCATGTAGGTGGCCCCGATGGTCTTGATCTTCTCGATGCTGCTATAGTCGGGCTTGCTCAGGAGCTCGTCAAAGTCCCCGATGAGCTCGTTGAGGACGCGGTAGCACTCTTTGCCCCCCTCGTAGTTCTCCTCGTAGAACTCGCTGAAGTTGACGATGCTGGCGAAGATGACTCCGCCACTGTCGTGGTTCTTGGAGTAGGTCTGCGAGACCTTGAGCTGCTCAGCCACGTGGTAGGGGATGATGTTCCGCAGTAGCCAGTCAGCCTGGTCCCGCATGCTCTGGATCTTGGTGCGGTGGAGGTCAGCCTCGACATCGCCGTGGTAGTGCAGGCGGTAGCTGACTTCAAACTCTCGATTCAGGAACCACACCAGGAGCAGCAGGAGGAAGACGACGAGCAGAGCCTCCTGGCCAATCAGACTGGCCGGTTTCTGGCCATCATGCAGGAGGGAGCCATTGCAGGAGCTCCCCTGGGAACTGAGTAAAGGAGAGAAAGGACAGGCCCTTGTGAACGCTTCTCTGGGGGAGAGGAGGCGGCCCTGCCCATCAGGGTGTTCAGAGAGCCCCACCAGCCAGCAGCCTTCCGCCCCTAGGTGCCCCCGAGCCATCACGTCCATTTGTCTGGCTAACTAACCGTACAGAGTGGCTAATGTCACTAGCGCCTTTAATAAGTACTTATTGAAGAAGAAAAAAAGATCAGAGTGGCTTTTCAGAAGTTTTTAATGTCTTGATTTTCAAAAATTTTTTTCTTTCTTTCCCCCAACATTTCAGTTTGGAAACTTGACAGACTAGGAAAATCCTTGTTTCTCTTGAAAACAGCAGCAGGCTCGTAAAATAAACACCCTGCACCTGGACTCCTCAACCGTTACAATTTTGTCCTTCTGCTTCTCTGTCTCTCTCTCAAGTGACACTTCCCTACGTAACCAGCGCCACCACCATCTGCACCCGAGACCTGCGCTGATCCTTAAGAATGTTCTCCAGTGTGCGCTCGCTCCTTAGAGGGCTAGAACCTCTCTGCTTCTCAAATAACTCACGATTTCACAAAGAATCCTCATACATTCTCTACTCATATGAAAGCTGGGCAAAATACCAGTTCTCCCCACTCTGGGCTGGCTCGGTTTTGCCCAAACCTTGGAAGACAGCACTCAATAACAGTCCTGAAGAGTAGGTCCACGTGAAGGGGAGCCAATCCATTAGCACAAACGATGGAGAAGCCAGTGTCCTTGTGCTCTTACGGGATTTCAAAACATGGGTGCCACTTAGCCACCCGATGGACCTGTGGGCCACGCCATCTTCCAAACACCTGTGCGCGTGGGGCATGTCTGAGTGCGCAGGGAAGGATCTGTCCTAGTGTGGCCCCTAGAGGGGTGAGCTGGGTCACTGGAAAAGGTGTGCATTTAGGACTTGGCCAGGAAGTCCTGAACTGCTCTCCTGAGCAGCTGAACCAGCTTCGATACCCTTCGATCTTCCAGCCCGGTGTTTCCCAAAGTGCGCGACCCCCTCCACTCCCGGGGTGGGGGGAGTAGTGGTGCAACAACCCCGGGGGGCTGCAGAAGAGATGCCTACATTTTATCCTGGATAATGGGCTCTACTTCCAGTTTTTCATTGCTGGGGGTGGAGGTGTCAGTTTGTTTCTGAAAAGGGGAGCAGTAGGCCAAATAAATCTGGGAACCCGTGCTATAGGCCTTTGTGGAAGCAAACTGCTATATCGTTCTGAGGGGCAGCTGGTGGGTTTCGAACTGCCAACCTTCTGGTTAGTAGCCAACCGCTTAACCACTGTGCTACCAGAGCTCCTCCAAGGGCCAAGGAGCCGATACATTTTAGACACCACCAGAGAAGTGGCCTGTAGCAGTTTGTTCCATGTACTGGGCGTGCGCACTGCATCTAGGAATGATAGTTATCTAAATTTGCGAAGACTTTACAGTAACGAGAGACTATTTCATTGTCTGCCTTCTAGCCACATTGCCCTTTTTATCCATTTTTGCCAATCTGTCTACAGAGGTCTTAATTAGAATACAACATAAATCTGTTGTCAGTGCGTCGATTCCGACTCCTAATTTCCTGTCTGCTTTGATTTTCCTCTGTCTCTGTCAATAAGTTCCTCTTGCTGTGTGTGATTGTTTCAGAGACTCTGCCTTAAAAGTTTGGCAGTGATTCCAGTTTCTTTTCTCTAGATTTACGCCTGCCTCTAATTTTTGGAATTGATTTTAATGTTCAGAGCAAAGCAAGGGCTTAACACTGACCCTCTCCAATTTCCCGTCGGCCTTTTCTTTTCTTTCTTTTTTTTCCTCCCATCGGCCTTTTCAAAGAACTGGGGGAGCACCACGTCATTATCTCCCCTTGGCTGGCACATATGCTTCACGTCCCACTTAGATGTGAACTCACTCTGGCCATCACTTTATTTTCTCAGAGAAGGACGGGAACTATGATTCGATATTCTAACCAGTAGGGAGGGTCCACCTTCTCCGTTTATCGGGTGTGCGCACACGGTTTGTTTTATTGAAGACAGTTTCCAGAAAGGTTGGAAATCAGCACTGGCCACAGAGCTCCTCCCTTTCTGCCAACACAGGCTCAGGAGCTGGCGCTTACCTGTAGTTCTGGGTGGCATCGAGGTGCGAGGTCACCACGGAGCTGAAACGAAAACACAGGACAAGATGAATATAGGAGAGCAAGGGCGGCATTACACAAAGTGAGAGGAGCTTCGACAAACAGCTTTTCTGTTTGTTTGCTTGTTAATGCGAAGATAAAATTACACAGGTCAGGGTCATTTATCTAATAATTTGATAAAACCAAAACTTAACTCCCTTCCATGGGAGCCAATTCTGACTCTTGGTGACCCTTCAGGACAGGGTAGCGCTGCCCCTGTGGGTTTCAGAGACTGTCACGCTTTACAGAAGTGGACAGCCTCGTGTTTCTCCTACGGAGCACCTGATGGTTTCCAAGTTAGCAGCCCAAGGTTAACAGCCCAGTGCACATCAACTACGCCCCCAGGGCTTGTTAATTCATTAAGGAAGACCAACGCATAGCAGCAATACGATCTCTCAAAGGCCTTTTGACTGGCCATGAGAACAAGCTCAGAATGTAACGAAGCACTTGTTTCACTGGCTAAGACTTATTCACGCTGTCCTTTGGGCTGGGGACCCCATTCCCCACTTCCAAAGGGGGTCATTCCATCAAGGACATCTGAAGGCGCTGGCAGGTCATTGTCATGGGCAGAAAAGGCGCCCTGGGCAGAGTCCTGCTGACTTACGCCCACTGCCAGCATAGGCGATCATACACCTGAACGGTGAATGGAGCCGGGCACGCAGCGACACTAAGGCTGAATCCTCACACTTAGAAGTGATGATGGGTCTGGGTGCAAGGCACGACGCTGGCACTCCCTTCTGGAGGCTCACTGTGTGTCTGCTGCCACCTGAGGGGGGACTGTGTTCACAGGCATCCAGTCAGCTGAAAGAGGTCAGAAGCCACAAAGCCAGAGTTGCAAATGCACAAGAGGCCAATGGGGCGCTCAGCAGGGACTGCGATGGCGGGTCTTTTGGGAGGTACATTTTCCCAAGAGGAACTTGGGCACTGCAGGAGTTAGTGCGCGGCTGCCCAAAGGTCAGCGGTTCAAATGCACCAGTCACACAGTGGGAGAAAGGCAATGGCGGGCTGCTTCCTCAGGGAGCCACACAGCTTTGGAACATGGAGGGCAGTCGCACTCTGCGCCCTGGCTCACTATGCATCGGAAGCCACTCGGCAGCAGCAGAGTTTGGTTTCTTGGGTCTAGGTCACCAGCCCCCGGAGTCTAGATCACCAAGGCGCCCTGGAGGGATCTGAACCACCAAGCTTTGGTAAGCCACCCAGTGTGCTCCGTGTCCTGACGTGACATGTGCTGAGGGTGATTTTCAGTACGAGCTCCATGTTGGGGCAGGCAGTAAGGGCTACAGAGTGTTCTGGCCAGGGCTTTGACTACGACGTCATTTCTCCCATGTGCCTGCGCGACTCTACGACGAAGAGCAAGTTCCAGAGCCTCTCTGACATCCACGACGACCCTGTCTTTTTATGGCCGTCTCTTTTCTTCATGTGTGAAGTTCTTGAACCGACACGTCACGAGGTCTTCCTTAATCAGTTCAGTGTGTCCAGTATGTTCTTGAGATGGGAGAGACTCAGACTGAGAAGACTTGAAGGGCTTGCTGATGAAGATCAAGATGGCAGCCTTCGGTCTGGATTATAGCTCACTGTCACGATGACTGAAATCCCCACAAGTGGACCAAGAGGGGACATCAGGAAAAACGGGTGTTGTCAAGAATTTTGTCTTGCTTGGATCCACAATCAATGCTCATGGAAGCAGCAATTTAAAAGACATGTTGCATTGGTAGGCCAATCTGCTGCACAGCCCTCTTTAAAGCGTGAAAAGCAAGGATGTCCCCTTGAGGACTGAGGCGCACCTGACCTAAAACATGGCATTTTCATTGCTATGACCATATGTGTCTGAGGTGGGCCACGAAGTAAGGAGGACTGAAGAAGCATGGGTGCGTGGGGACTGAGGTACTGGCAAAGACTGCGTTAAGGCCCACGCACTGCCTATAGGACAAGCACATTCGTCTTGGAAGAAGGACAGCTGGAATGCTCTTTGAGCAAAAGATGGCTAGGTTTCATCAGATGTACTTGGGAGGCCAGGGGACCGGTCCCTGGGAAGGGACGTCATGCTTGGTAAAGTACGAGGGCAGTGAAAGAGAGAATGACCTCTGACAGGGGTAGTGACACAGAGGCTGCATCAAGGGGCTCAAACCCAAGAACAATTGTGAAGATGGCACAGGACCGGACAGTGTTTGCTATGAGTTGGAATGGACTCAACAGACCGAAGGACAATAACAGCCCAGAAGAGCACGCAGGGCCTAGAGCTAAGAGGGGTCAGCACGGCCACGTGTCACGTGACTGCATACCTGTCCGGGCACAGGGAGATGTAGAGCAGGAGCAGGGGCCCGGCTCCGACGACGGTGGCCAGTGAGGACCGCATCCAGGAGCTGAGCTGGCAGAAGTTGCAGTACTGCACGACAGCGACCAGGACAGCCGAGCACACAAACATGGTGAACTGCAACGAGACCGGCTGTCAGCACCCTGCCCGTCACCGCCGTAACTGCAGACGATGGCTTGTCCACTGCTTGAACGCGGGGGGGGGGGGGGGCCCTTTCCACCCCCACACCTTGCAGACAAAGCCACGTGGAAGTCCTGGGCCTGGGCCTGGACCTGTGAGTCTGACTCTGGGGAAATAGGCTCTTTGACGATGTCTTTACCCCAAATTCCTCTGACTCGCAGCAGATCTACAGGCTAGAGTAGAACTGCCCCTGTGGGTTATGAATCTTTATGGGCGTGGAAAGCCTTGTCTTTTCCCCACGGAGTGGCTGCTGGGTTCAAAATGCTAACCTGTGGTTAGCAGCACGGCGCCTGATGACGTTGTGAGTGAAGGGTACTGTGAAGCCAGGTGGGCCCTATTTCAACGCCAGTCGTATCCTTACAAAGAGACACAAAGGGACGGTGGCCACGGGACGCTGGAAGCCAAGGAACGAGTGAAACCAACAGGAGCTGGGGGGCTGAGGGGGGTGGGGGGATGGAACATGGAACAGAGTCTCGCTCAGAGTCTCCATGGGCATCAACGAGGCTGACACCCTGGTCTCTGACCCCTTGTCCCCAGGGCTGAGGGACAATACATTCCTGTTCTTCTAAGCCACCCAGCGTGTGTGTGTGTTTCAACGTTTTTTTATAGCAGTCCTATGAAACCAACACACAGGCATGCCTTTATTCCTGTGTAATGTACAAATATTGCTGATGGCACAAAATGGCTCTGCAATCCACAGAAATTCTTCCCGTTGGCTGGCCAGGAGTTTGAGGCAGAACCCACACTTCTGCAGGTCAAACACGCAGAGCTTGAACGTGCAGGCTCACACTGCACCTACTAGTTTCTCCTGTGCCCGCTAATTTGGTGGAAAGGAGTCCTGGTGGCGTCATAGGTAAGCACATTGGTTTGCTGACGCAAGGTCGGCAGTTCAAACCCACCAGCCACTCTGTGGGAGAAAGACCAGGCTGTCCGCCCCCGTGAAGAAAGGCTCATGTCCCCTGTGTTGTGGACACAATCCTATTTGGAATCGAGTTTCCTTGGTTATAGTAATGCGGCCATCTCAGTGTGGGGTGTGTCCCACACCAACTCGCTTTTGAGATCCAAAGACAGCACATCTAACACAGAGATGAGCAAACACAAACAGGGAAAGACAGATGCCACATGGAGATCACCAAGGAGCCAACAGAGGGAGAGCCCCACCCCTAGAGCCAGTGCCCTGGACTCAGAAGTCCAGCCTCCTGACCTGTGAGCAAGTGAAGGAACTTGTGTTTGTAAGAGCAAGCCCCTTGCGATACATCTGTCAGAGCAGCATCACCCACAAAACCCAGCGCGAGGCCTTCACTTACATGGATGTTTGTCTCAAACTCAGTGGTGACGTGTGAGTAGACGGCGAGGGCGGGGAGAGACACCAGGATTGCTCCAATGAAATGCCGAGGGAGCCAGCCAGCTATCCACTCCAGCAGGCGCTTGGTGCATGTCATGACGTCCTCCAGGAAGAACACCATCCTGTCATGGGGCGAGAGGCTGAGCATGCGCAGGGGCGCTGTGGGTGACTAAGGTGGGCCACCCACCCACCCCCTTTTGGGAACTGGATCACTGCCTGCAGTATCCCACCCTTTGCTTTCAGTAGATGGCTTCCTGCAGCTCATCAGACACTGTGCTCAGGGCACTTGTTATGTTTGGACTGTGGGTTTCTACATGGCACTTGTGACGGCTAATTTTCTGTGGCCACTTGGCCAGCTCGGATGCCCAGCCATCTGGGGAAACACAAATCCAGGGGTCGTGTGCAGACGGCATTGAGCCTCCCGTGGGGAGGAGGTCCATCTGTGTCTGTGGAGGAAGGAAATGGGGCCCCGTGCCCTGGGATCTGCCTAGAGAAGCCAGGTGGCAGTGTTGCAGGTGGGTGGCTCTGTCCCTGGTCCTCAAACGGGAAGATGGAGGTGGAGGTGAGGTGACCCTTACCGGGTGACCGTCCCGGCCAGCCTTTACCTGACGGAGACGATGAGGGAGAGCAGCTCCAGCAGCAGGGCGGTGCCGAAGATGGCCAGGGCGGCGGGTGGCGGGGGCAGGGAGGTGGCCCCGTACTTCAGGAAGCAGGTGACTGAGAGGACCAGGAACACGGTGGCGGACAAAAACACATCGAGGAGGGAGCTGAAGGTGGCACTGGCAAACGTCTTCACGGGAGCATTCCTGATGACCTGTGGGGGCAGGGGCAGGAGGCAGGGTATGAGGCAGCCGGGCCTGCGACTCAGACAGGCACGCAGCCCTGGCGGAGAGGGGTCTAGTTGGGGGCAGCGTGTGTCCTCTGGTGGCAGTGGTATCTGTGCTGACAGGGAAAGGAGGGCAGGAGGCACAGCCATCGTGAGTGAGGCCTGCAGCAGGTGCAGTGGGGACCAGTCTGACGGAGGAAGGCAGAGGTCTCCTGGGCTGTCTGTCCTACTGCAGAGGAGAGCTGCCCGGGTGAGATGCCCATGGCAGGTGCGTCTGGTGGCAGGTATATGGGTGAGACACTGGCAGGACCAGCACAGGCCTTTCCTAGCTCTCTGCCCCCCCGGCTGTGTGGGGCCTTCCAGGTGGGGGCACAGCAGGGAGGGGGCTGGGAATAGACCATCCACAGAGGGAAGGGATCGGGCAATGACAAGGCTGGGCTATCTGATAGGGGAGGACAGAACGACTTGGTCTCCTTGCTTTCACACAGGTAAATTCATACACAGATGCGACTGTGGGGGACCAAGGCAAGCCTTCCCCTCCTGGTCAGTCAGAGGAAAAACCCACATGGGTAAGGTTGTGGGGACCCCAAACAGAGATCTGTTGCCACGGGGCACACCTCCTCTTGGTAGCTGGTCCTGTACGTGCCCTCCAGCTCCCGGTCCAGGAAGTTCAGGCTGAACTGGTTGATGGGCGGCTTGAAAAAGTAATCTTTCATCAGGCTGGAAGAGACAAGGGTACACCGGGTCAGCACCGAGGAAGAGCCGGGGTCCCCGGCCAGGCCCTGCTCGCAAAGCCTCTCAAAAGCCGCACTGGCGAGTCCCTCCTAAGAGGGCTGCCCTCCTCATCCTGGACAAACCTTTATGCGCTAAACACTAGCACATTCCGTGTCCTGCCACCAGCCCCTGCTGTGTGACCTGAGTCACTAGAGCCTTGCTGCCCAACACTCAGGGTGAGAAGGGGTGTCAGTGGTGGGCACGGACTAGGAAGCTGAAGAAGAGTCAATGCGTTGGGCTGAGGGTGCTAGGGAAGCCAAGGAGAGGAGCATGGCCTGCCAACAGGGCAGACCCATCTGCCCCGGAAGAAGGCCGGCTTTGGAAACTAGGCTGGCGGGACGTGCTGTTGCATCCTCGTCAGGGAAGGTCAGTCCCTGGAGAAGGACCTGTGATTGGTGAGGCAGAGGGGCAGCTAACAAAGGGAAGTGCTTCAACAAGATGGGCTTGTCCTGACACCAGGGGCTCAAACAGGAGAACAAGGGCACAGGGCCGGCAGGGCTTCCTTCTGCTGGAGTGGAGCGGGAGGAACCAGACCAAGTGCTGAGCTGAGTGTGAGCCTGACAAGCAGCCGGCTCCGGCACATGTGCTTCCACAGAGCCCAGTAGCACGGAGGACACACTTACTCTGTGCCTAAACTTGGAAGGAAAAGAGAAAACCTTCCCCGCGTGGGGGGCCACACTGCACCTGAAAGCCGGACGCACAGTGGGCGTGCGGTGACAGTCTGGTGGCAGAATCAACACTGCTGCACAGACAGTCCCCGGCTACTCACCATCCACGTGACACGCAACTCCTATTTGCCTTGTAAGCCAGTCTGTGATGTCTATAGAACTAAACAGGAACAGACCCCCAGTTTTATAACTGGGCAGATTCAGCACAGTGTCCGCAACGGGAAAAATTTCGTGTTGAAGTTCTGGAATGGGAGACTTGGGAGAGGCAGAGTGGGCCTTTCAGGAGCCTGTCTCTGAAGAGTGACCTGTAAGCACAATGGTCGGCAGCCATTGTAAGGCAGGGCGTCGCCACCTGTGAGTGGGGCAGCTTTGCCCTGTGCTCACCACCGAGGGCAGGTGATCTGGCTGCTAGGTAATGCATATGCTGGTTAGTCTTCCATCAGGAGAGACGAACATTCCAGCAAGGCTCTGACCCCTGGTTTTCCCTGTCCCAGCATCCTTACAGTTTAGCTTAACTTTGAAAACCTGGCCGGGGTCTGCCCCACGAGGCTTCCTTGGCCAGGAGTGGAGCAGGCAGAGCCGCGGGAAGGGAAGCCCTGTCCCGGGCAGAGCTGCTCTGTGCTGTCCTCTTCAGTACCAGGGGCTCGGCTTTCGGGCGGTGGAGCAGCTCCTTTGGGAAAAACCTGCCCACAGATAGTAAGTAGGAACTCTATGCAAAACAGAACCCCCGCACCACCACCCTGTGATCTGAAGGCAGCACTAGATAGTCGCCCCAACCCCACTCAACCCCAGTCTTCTTCTTTCTGCCTTCAGGTCCATTCTGACTCATCGTGACCCTGGTCAGGTGGAGACTGGAGCGGAGCTACAACTTGGAAGGAGACAGCACCTGCTGAAGTTCCCGTGTTTTATATGGTTTGTCCAAGGAAAGGCATCAGTCTGGATCATAAACAAAGTAGCTAAAACTCAGATAGAAATCCCACAGACTTAACGGCATTGAAAAACCAAAAACTTTAAGAGCCTGGGCTGACCAGAAACAGAAAGCAGAGCTTCATCACAGGGGCTTACACAGAAGGTGTTTCAAGGAAGGGGGAAACGTGCAGATACGAAGCAGGGCAGGAACGTGGTGCTGCGCAGTTTCCCCATCACCACAGTGCAGCGGCTCATTCTGCTAAGGCAGCATTTCTCAACCTGTGGGTTGCGACCCCTTTGGGGGTCGAACAACCCTTTCACAGGGGTTACCCGAGTCATAACAGGAGCAAAATTACAGTTACGAAATAGCAACAAAAACAATCTTATGGCTGGGGGGTCCCCACAACATGGTGACCCTTTAATAGGGTCGCGGCCTTAGGAAGGGTGAGAACCACTGCTGTCAGGGCTGCCTTCATGGGGAAGCCATTCTCCATCCACCCTGTGGCCCTGATCTTGCCCCTTCAGACTTCTTCTTGTTCCCCAAACTCAAAGAACATGTCAACGGAGCAGGAGTTGAGGCCTTCCAGGAGGCCACGTTGCATGAGTCAAAGAGCACGGGGAAGGGTCAGAGGGAAATGCTGCTTCAGAACCGTATAGACTCGGGGGGAGGGCGCACTAGCACTGACTGCGAGCACACAACTCATTTGAAAGGCGATTTAACCACGGGGCGGTGTGGAAATGTTCTAAAATTGATGTGGTAATGGTCGAACTATTGACTCGTAAGATATGTAAATCCTGTGCCAATAAAACTGTTCCAGGGGGAAACTGTACACACTTAGATGGAGGACGTGCTGAGCAGCAGTGGCTTCCCATTTTGATATTTGTGCTTCATAAAGGAGTCTGTGAATTTGTACTGTTTTTGACTCAAAAAACCCAGGCACAACCCACCGCAAGGGAGAAGGAAGGGCATTGTGTAACGATGAGGGGTCCATTTGCCAGGGCATCATAACCATAATAAATATTTATGCACCAACGACAGAACTCCAAAACACGCACAACACACTCTAGCAGCACTGGACTGAGCCAGCACCAACACTAACTATTCCAGCACACAGCAAAGGGAAGACCGCTTCTGAATCTTTCCATTGCATCAGGGCGACGCTGATCCCACACCCAGGCAAGTCACCACCAGAAAAGGAGATTCTAGAACAATGTCTCTCACTAATCAATCTCATTACGAGGAGGGCTCTTTGGCGAAACAGTTGAATCTGGAGCGGGACAAGGAAGGTATAAGTTGAGGTTGTAATATCTTTTGGGGGCTAGAAAATAAGAAATTTGTCTCAACAAATGATGGGAGAATGTGTCCTAAGAGCAGTCATCCTAATGGGGCTCTTGAAGGCCAAGGCTCGGAAATATAATAGGGAGCGTGGTGAATTGCAGACAGCCCCTTACAGGAATCGTTCAGGTTGGTGACGGATGGGTGGAGGGATAATGGATAGAGAAGGGTCTTCTTTGCAGTGCAACGCCAAATGCTAAGTGGGCAGAAGTGCCACGGTTGGGAAGGCACCATTTGGATCGTTTTAGGCAAGACTGGCCAATGGATCTTAAATGCAGGGGCATCTAATGAAGAACGGGCGCTTACATGATCTTCAGGAATCTTCCGACAGACTGTTTATTACCTCTAAGGAGAAAATAATAATCCCGGCTTGGAGAACTGGACCGCATGTTCCCCCAGTTGATCACACTCAGCATCACCACTGAGGTGTCCTACAAGAACCTGAGAAGAACCCAACCTCACGTTTGCAGTATCCTGGCCACACCAATGCACAATCGTAATCCTATGGCAAGGAGACACTTCACAAATGCAACCCCATCTCCTAGATTTCTCCAGAGCGTCAGCATCATGGACCACAACGAGTGGCTGAGAACTAGAAGTCTGAGAGGCATGGCGACTGAGCACACTGCGTGACCCGGGGCTGATGGGGGCCTGGGCTGGAAGGAACACAGTGCTGGGAAGGCCTCTTTGGCTGACTGATTAACCTGAGTACAAGTAGATAAATATTGGATCAGGGCTCATTTTCTTGAATTTGACCACATAAATGTGATCGTGTAAGAGAACATCCGATTGTTTTTCACAAAACACACGCAGAGCTATGATGTAGGATGTAGCTGACCATCAAATGGTTTATAAAATGAACTTCACGTATGATGAGGCTTCAAAAAGTTCATGGAAAAATGGGATTAACTGCTAACAAAGGTTTTTCCATGAAGTTTTTAATTCCCATCGGGGATAGTAAGGGAAAGAGAACAATTCAACAGAGTTAAAGATTAAAAGCTGGGGGTTCTGAGCAAAGGTTTTAATGGGAATTCTTTCTATTTCTCTGGGACCGTTTCTGATTTTGAAATGACTTCACGCTAAAATAAAATAAGATGCTGACAATAGAGAACAGACCCTTGGAAGCACAAAGGTAGGGGCTGGAACCTGCCACGCTTTACTCTTGAGGAGCTTCGCTTCAATCTCACCTGTCTTCTTTGATGACATCAACAAAATGAGCATCTGTTTTCTCCCGGATGTTCTTGAATCTCAGTGGAAGGAGAGCAGACTGGTCCAAGCTCACCCCTGCCCACCGTCCCTTTTCCTGCAGAATCTCACACAGGGAGGTCTGACTGTTGGTGAGCTTCTCCTCTGGTGGAGGGTTTAGCAGTCCGTTCTGGGTTTTGGAATTAGGCCCTCCAGAAGCCTGCCTCAAGACAAGGGGGCAATAAACACAGGGGTTAGCGTGTAGGCATGAGCCAACACTTCTTTCCACCTCCAGCTTCTCTGCCATCCTGGTATCCCACTCTCCCAGCAGCAGGCTCAACTTCACAGGGGCCAGCACCTTAAGATCTCTGTTCTCTACCCTTCTACCTCTCCCCCTTACCATCTCTGCATCTCAAGGGTCCCCGCAACTAGGAAGGTACTATCAGGGAAAGAGGCGGGGAGGGGGTTGGGAAGGACGCTGACAGGAGTCAAGGCCCTAGGACAGAGCTAGCATTCCGGAGAGCAGTGCGGAGGGCTCCTTGGAGGAGGGAGGATGGGGCTAGGGAAAGGAAGCCTTGAGCTGAGAGGCTGCATCTTAAGAAAAGTTGGGTAAACGTCGAGGATTAGATTTCCGGCGGGACTAGTGTCTGTGAGAGACGGCCCACAGCTCCTTTGGCAGAGGACGACTGCGACGCAGTTTCCCTAGGGAATTCGGCCTTCGTAAGCGGTCTTGAAAAAGCTCACGAATCTGGTCTTTACTTTGCTTTCCACTTGGTTCCTGGCCCTGGTCTCAAAGTCTCCAGAAGTCCCACTGCTGCTTGCTCTAATTCCAAGCCCCTCATCATCTCAAAGGACGGCTCTTCTTCTCTTTGCACATCTGCTTTCGATCGTGTTTTGAGCCCCATGTCTAGCTGTTTAGAGCCTTCCCTAACTTCCCTAATCCGTCCGTCTTTAACCTCTCACTCGCCACAAAGGGAGTCAGTTGTATCTCTCCATCTTGCTATGTATTCATCTACTGAGAACTCACAGACCTAAGAGGCATGGAGGCATGGGTGGTGTTGTTCGCCCAACGGAGAATCTGAGCAGAAAGAATGTCACGCGGGTGGATGAGTCAGGAGAGGAAGATATAGGAAGTCACGGCCATAAGCGTGTTACCTTGGTGTTGTGTTTATGGTCATCTTGGCAGCCATTTTGTACAGCGCCTCCTTCTGCACCAGCTTCAGATTTGGGAGCAAAGGTAATTCCACACGAAGGGCAGGTCTACAAGAAAAACACAAACCATCAGAATTGACTCGGAAAACCCAGCCACTAGACATGACTCAAGCAAATCCCCCTGTGCTGCAATTTCTGTCATCCGGGGTGATGGAAATCAACAGGAAGGCTTGCCTGACCACCCAAGGGTGAGTCAAAAGGAAGCCAGGAAAATAAAAACAGAAACACACAGTCATACAAATGCTCATAGCAATATTATTCATAACAACAACAAATGGGAAATAACTCAAGTGGGTCAACAAAACGTGGTATATCTATGCAATGGAATACTATTTGGCCCCCAAAAGGAAGGATGTACTGATTCAGGCTACAACCGAGGTGAACCTGGAAGACATTGGTCTAGTGAAGGAGTCAGTCAGTCACAAGATGTTGAGAATTGGCAAGTCTACAGATAAAGGAAGTAGACGGGAAGTTGCCAGGGGCCGGGAGGAGGGAAAGACAGGAAGTGACTTCTACAGCTATCACAAGTAAAGCTACACTAAAAAGTAAAGCCCCACGACTGTTGTGTCATTTTTGACTCATCGCCGCCCTACAGGACAGAGTCGAGTTGCTCCACGGTCATCTTTACAGAGGCACATGGCCACATCTTTCTTCCTTGGCACGGCTGGTGGGCTCACACGGGTGACCTTTCCGCCAGCAGCTGGGTTCTTTAGCCTTTGTGCCACCAGAGCTCCTTCTTGGCTATCGCAAACCAGGATCGACCTCAAACACATCTATGTCAAAGGAATATTATCAGGGAAAAGTGAGGAGATACACATCAAGAATATCAAAAGTATGCTAGATCATCTTCATCAGGTACACCAATTTTAACCACTTCCTATAAGACACACTTGAGAAGGATTACATGCTGGCCCAATGAGAAAAGAGAGCGGAGATTGATTGGTGATGTCTACCATGGGCAAAGAAGCAAAGGGGTGGAAGCACATGTCTGCGTATTTGCCACCCTTGGCTCGGCACAATGGCTGAAGTGTTAGCGAGTGCTCAGTAATTTGGTGTTAATTATTGTCTCTGGTTATTAAGGTGGTTCATGTGGTAATGCCATATCCATGATCACAGGTAGGACTACGAAACTTGGTATCTGCTCACAGGCCCCCACGGGCTATTCTAGAGACATCTCTTGGCATCAGTTTATTTCTCAGTGCCTGGTCTCCTCAAATACGCTTGATGCTCTTTAAGAACAAGCCGTCTGCTCTCAGGTGCTATATTCCCAGTGGTGAAGGGATGATCCAACCTCTTGGACGCTAGAGGGCGCACTGAAGACAGGTAAGGGCTGCCCTCTCTGGCACCTGCACCCTCTCTGAAGGACACAACTTCAGACACTACATCTTCTCTCTGAAGGCACTGCAAGGTCAGTGGGGACTGGGAGTGCCCTGGGCGGCTGGGGCCTGGGCTGGTGGCCTTTACAGGTGGGCAATGCAATGCTGTCTTCACACTGTCTCTGGAAGGCAGGGGTTACCTGGCTTGCAAGCCTGCTGGGAAGGAATGGTCAAATACAATAAGGGAGGTCTTATTGAGCTACCCTCCCCCCAAAGACCCTCAGGATGAATCTCTGAGTGGAGAGGTTCAAACTTGGGGAGGAGACCGTGCTTGGGAAGTTGGAGCTCCTCTGGGCCCTGATGGGACTCACTACTCACTGGGCCCTCCCTGCACAGCTTCCTGCGGGCATGCATATCCAGGACATTCCTCCAGGTGCTGGAAAACATGACTGCCCTTCACCTGCCACGGTGACTTTTCCTTTTTTGCAGTGAGATTTTACTTATTAAAACTCTAAAATAACAAAAAAGGAAACCGTCTAAAGAATGTCCTCTTCCCTGACAGGTGTTGGCTTCTCTCTTGGTGTGTCCTCCTGGCTGTCAGTCAGCAGTGACCTTAGTGTCAGGACCGTCCCTGCCCTACCGAGGTCGGCTGGCCTGTCTTTCCCTCCTTTGTCTGGATTAATTTTGCTTTGGGTCATAGCTTCTGAAGAACTGGCTCTGACCTGGAAAAGTGGGTCTGCCCCACGGAGTGGCCTCTTCAGTGAGAGGGCCTCCCTGGGAGAAGGCGTTGGGTCAGGTCTGGGGAGACCCTTTCCCAGAAGCCGAGCTGAGAAATGCACTGGCCAGCAGACAGGCCCGCTGCAGAAAAATCTCAATGACGACAGCAGTCGCTGCTCTGGTGGGGGCACTTCTGGGTGCTGAGAACATGCAGGTGGACCAATGCAGCTCACGTTAGGGGCTCAGGCCTCCTCAGGATGGCGCTGTGGAGCAAAATTGTCCCTTCAGCGGCCTGAGGCGCACAGCTCCTTATTGGCGGGCTCGGCCTCCAGGGCTGTCGGCCCCTGGTCATCACCTGGCTTGCAGTGGTCTCCTTCCCTGGATGAGGAGGACCCAGAAATACCCCTGCCCCATACTCTCCCACGGAGGCTCAGCAGTTAGGGTTGTTTTCCTCCTCCTTTTGGGCAGCACCATTGGCCCAGGGGTCCCGGGGAGGCACCCTGGTTAGTCGCTAAGGTCTCCCAAATAGCACGAGTTCCAGGCAAGGGCTGCTGGCGGGGGCTGGGCTGCCTGGGCCTTCCTTGGAGAACACCCAAGAGCAAGCCCTGTGTTTCCCCAGCTTCTCTGCACCCTCATGCACAGGGACGTGAACTTTGGTGGGAAGTCTGTAGCTGTTTCTCCCACACGCCCGGTCACATTTGCATTTGTTTCTTCAACACATCTCAATCCAAGCCCCCTGCGGTCTGTTCAACATGCCTGGCACACGGAGCGGGGAAATGGCAGGCCCTCCCAGACGACTGCGCTGAGCACTAGGAAATCATGCCGAAGCCAACAGCTGTCCCTTTCCGTAACTGTCAGAAAAGGAGTCAGGAAACTTCTTCTCTGAGAAACGAGAGCAGAAGAGATAGCCGTAGGCCGGCCGGCGCAGAACATGAATATTGAGCAAGATGTCATTCTACTAAGTGCCCCTTGCTCCCGACCTCCAAACTCACGCGGAAAGTGGCAGACAAGAACAACGCCGTGGTAACAAGC
Organism: Tenrec ecaudatus; assembly: GCF_050624435.1. Taxonomy (NCBI): domain Eukaryota; kingdom Metazoa; phylum Chordata; class Mammalia; order Afrosoricida; family Tenrecidae; genus Tenrec; species Tenrec ecaudatus. The sequence continues at coordinate 107,556,669 of NC_134541.1, read as the reverse complement.
ACATCCGACAGGACTTGGCCTGCCACACGCTAAGCTCTTTGCTCGGATCCATTGATTGAGTCTTCACAGCCTCCCCAAGAGCAGGTCTGATGCCCATGGAACCCAAGCAGAGGAGAGAAGGGCCTGGCCCAGAGTCGATGCCAACTCCTGACAAAGATCTGTGCTCCTCAGGGCTTTCCGAGCCAGATTTTAAGAAGCCGATCCCCACAGCCCTTTCTCTCAAGGAGACTCTGGGTGGACTTGAAATGCTAACCTTTCAGTGGAAATGATTCGCACTACCCAGGGGCGTTTGAGGCCAGGCCTCAGGGCCCTAGGTCATCAGCCCATGTGTGCAGCATCTCTAAATGAACAGACTTCCTCTGCTGCCGCGTGAGGAGGGGGAGCCTCAAAGATCCACCAGAGCAGAGTCAGGCACTCTTAGATGGGAAAGCCAGTTTCTTGCTGTTGAAGCCAACGGACTAGGCACAGGAACTTCAAGACAGATAGCATTTTCAAACAAAGTATTAGGGAAGCATGGTATTAGTGGACCAGAGAGGAACAAGGATAACCAAGAAGAGCCAAGACATCCTGGGGATGAGAATGGGAAATGACTGGCTGAGAAAGCTGGCTGGCAGCTAAATAACAGGTGGACAGACGCATGCCTGTGAAGGCCAGGCACAGGCTTGGAGGCCCGTGGCATCAAAGCAAAGCACATCCCTCTGGATTCACGACCTCACATGACCACTGAGTTGAAGATCTGAGACCTGTCACGAAGACCCAAGTCAAGAGGAGATGAAGACGGCTGAAAGGCAAGGGCAGGGTGCTCATGCTGCAGAGCTATCCCACCACAAGGCGAGGCAAGAAAGCAGGTGGCATTTCTGGTCATTTCATGTATGTGGCATGCTTCCCGCCCCCATTAAACGATGTGGGGCGGATCTTTCCGTTTCGGTTCATGGGTGTGTATTTTCATGCTTGAGGTTTTGAAACAACTTTAGACTCACAGAAGATCAGAAAGAGGGTTCCTGTTTTTCACCCACTTCTCTTAATAGCACTATCTTCCATAATCGGTCCGGCTAGCAAGACCAAGAAATGGACACTGATTTAATACGAGTCACTAAACCACGGGCTTCCTTCCGATTTGCCAGTTTCCCTCCTCAGGAGCTTTGTCTGGGAGAAAACAGGTGTCAAGGTGGCTAGCCTTTGAGTCTCAGAATGATGTCATTTGCCTCCATTTTCTGTGATCTGGTGTCATTATGCTGTGTGCTAATGAGGTGGGCTTGGTGGCTGTTCGGTTGATGGGTCAGGATACAATCTATAGGATTAGGTTGTGGTTTGAGTCCATCTCTTTTGACATCTAAGAGATGAAACAAGTGAGCGATCAGAGGAGCAATCATCACAGGGAAAGAGCCACCAAGAAGGATGAGCTGTCCGCGGAACATGTCACTGGACCTGGGTCCCTGTGCTGGGAACCCCCCAGACCTGGGAGAAGGCTGAGCCAAGATACCTGGAGATCTTCACGTCAGACCAGGCTCACAGAAGCTGGGAGGAGACAAGGGCCTGTCTCCTAAACGGTGAGCAAGAGAGAGAGAAAGCCTTCCCCTTACAGCTAAATCCAAGGTCTGACTTGAACTGGGACAGAAAAGCAATTTTGTTTGTGGCTGCAACCTACTTGTGGTATTTCTGTCCCTAGAAAACCAAGGCAGCCCTATCTACTTAGTCTTCTGGAGTCGACAAAAATGTCTTGGTCTGTCCCTGTCTTCAATAGCCTGGACACTTGTGTAGAGAACTGGGGGTGAGGGGTGGGGGAGGGGGTGGGTTGTAGAATGTCACCCCTGCTCCACTTGAGTCTACTTGATGCTTTCTCATCATTAGGTTGAGGGGAAGGCTTTGGGTGGGGTGGGGCACTCCACAGAGGTGCTAAGCCCTCCTCAGTCTATCCCATCAGGGGTATCTTCCAGTGGTGTGACATCACTGGTGTCTAGCAGAGGTTTCCACCACTGGACAGTTACCACGGTTCCTTTATAAGGAATACTAATACTTGGGAGAGAGATGCTTTGAGGCACTTACATACACTAGTTTGGTGGCTTTGTTTCAGTTTTAGAAATTGATTGGAGTTTATCTAACACATACGATTTGCGGATCAGGGCAAGATCTCTTACGAGAGAGTCGAAAATGGGCTTTGTTGTATCTGAACTAGATGGCCGCTTGTTTACCTTCAAGCCGTTAAGACCCCAGACACGATATCTTTTGATATCCAGGCACCATCAGCTTTCTTCACCCCATTTGTTTCTGCACCATTTGTCTTCAGCGATCGTATCAAGGAGGTGAGCACACAATGAGACCTCAGATGCGATATCTTTTGATAGCTAGACACTACCAGCTTTCTTCACATTTGCTTATGCACCCACTTTGTGTTCAGCGATCATGTCAGGAAGGTGAGTACCATGGAATGCCAGGTTAATAGAACAAAGTATTCTTATATTGAGGGAGTACTTGATTAGAGGCCAAGTTTCCATCTGCTACCTTAATACTAAACCTATAAGTATACACACAGATCTATTCCCTCATCATCATATAGAAATATATTTACATATGTACATGTCTGTATTTAGACCTCTATAAATGCACTTTGCCTCCTAGTTCTTTCCTCTATTTCCTTTGATTTTCCTCTTGTCCCACTATCATGCTCAGCCTTCATTTGGGTTTCAGTAATTCCTCTGTTACATTGCTCTTGATCAAGCCCTACCAGGGCTCCTACACCCTCCTCATCATTGATTTTGGATCACTTGTTGTTCTCTTGTCTCTGGGGTTGTCAACATCCACTCCTTTCCTCCCCCTCCCCCCCTCCCGTGTTCCCCCAGAACCGTAGTCTCATTGTTTTCTCCTCCAGATTGCTTATCCCACCTATTTAATCTAGCTAGACCTGCAGAGATGATAATATGCACAAAAAACAAGACAGAGCAAAACAAAGCAATAAAAGAAAAGAAAATAACAACAAAAAGAAAGAAAGAAAAGCCTGTAAATAGTTCGAGGTCTGTTTGTTGACCTTTAGGAATGTTTTCTGGTTGTGTCTGATGGGGTGCCATGCCCTGATCCCAAAGCCTACTTTTCGTATTCCCTGGAGACTTTGTTGCTCTGCTCCCCTTGTTGTTCTGTTGCACACCCTTAGTGTGGGGTCAGAGCAGGCACAATTCCTGCACTGTGTCTCCAGTGTTGTCCCCCGTAGCATTATGGGTCAGTGAGGGACATCGTGTCTTGTCTGGTCCTATGGTCCTCTCTGTGGATTGGCTGCTCTGAGCAGGAACATCATCCTAAGGGCTTGGTGGTCCAGGATGTGCTCCACTCTCTTCCTCTCTCTTCATTTTATCCTGTGTGCTCTGATCAGACATGTCCCTCTCCCTGAGCTGTAGCTTCAGTGCTGTCCTCTGAAGTGAATTCTTCGGGGGGGGGGGGAGGAGGGACTGCCCACGTAGTTGGGATTGGGGCTGGCCTAGCAATTCAGAATATTATATATAATATTATTCACCAAATTTACATATTTATATAATGCAAAGGTGCCCTGTGCCCTGGTGGCATAGTAGTTTCACATTGGACTGCAATTCACAAGGTCAGCAGTTCGAAACCATCAGACACTCCAAGGGAGAAAGATAGGGCTTTCTACTCCCATAAACAGTTATAGTCTCAGAAACTCACAGGGGGCAGTTCTCCCCTGTCCTATAGGGTCACTGTGAGTTGGTATCAACTCAATGGCAGTTAATATAGAATGTATACAGGGGAGAAAGATGAGGCTGCCTGTCCCTGTAAAGGTCTACAGTCATTATAGGGTAACTCTATGTGGTAAGTAGGAGTCAGAATCAACTTGATGGCAGTAGGCTTGGTTTCTGATTTATAAACACACACACACACACAAACACCAAACCCACTGCCACTGAGTCAATTCTGACTCATAGTGATCCTATAGGACAGAGTAGATCTGCTCCTTAAGATTTCCAAGAACGTAAATCTTTATGGGAACAAACCACTTCTTTTCATGTGCTGCAGCTGATGGGCTTGAACCACTAACCTTGCAGTTAGCACTCCAACACTTAACCCACAGCATCCCTTACCTATATGTCTAAAGTATCTTTCCAAGGATTGTTATATAATACAAACATACACATATATCTGAGATATGTATGTGTGTATATATCTATCCTAAGTGAGATAATATATTTAATACTGGTTTTTTTTTGTTTGTTTGTAGTTAGTTCAAGGATCGTTTGTTGGCCTTTAGGAGTGTTTTCCAGTCCAGTCTGTTGGGGCATCACGCCCTGGCCCCAAAGTCCACCTTCAGCATTCCCTGGGGACCTCGCCGCTCCATTCCCTTGCTGTTCTGTTGCACCCCTTAGTGCTTTGCCTCAGTGTGGCGGGATCAGATCGGGTGCAATTCCCACACTTACTACTGTTTTATTACCAAGCTTCACTCTCAGTGAATTTCTTTCTAAGTCACTAAATAATTAAATATTCATCTGTACTGTCAGCAAGGAACTTGTGATTCTCTTAACTAGGTCAGCTTTGGTTTTTTGTTTGTCTTGTTTTTTATAAATCATTTTATTGGGGCTCATACAACTCTTATCAATCCATCCATACATCAATTGAATGAAGCACCCTTATACATTCGTTGCTCTCATCATTCTCAAAATTCGCCTTCCACTTGAGTTCCTGGAATCAGCTCATTTTCGTTTTTTTTGTTTTAAGTTGCTTCTCTGTCATTTCATGTCCATCCGTCTTCATTTAGATCGGATATAGTTTCACAGATATCACACACATATATATCATATATACACATACACACAAAGGGCTCTTAGATATTATACTTCAAACTGGGGACTTCTTATTAAATTGTAACACACAGACAGAAAAACAAACGAATCACAAATGTGTAGCCATCACTTGTGTAAGGAGCACACCCGAGCAAGGCCCAGAGGCTCCCTCTGCTCAAGGGCTGGATCCAGCATCTTGACTTGCAACACCTGGGATCAGCTTTGTCTGTGCTTGCGCTGGGATGGAGAGAACGTGCAGACTGTTTGACCGGGGCCTGGCTTCTTCCTCTGAGCGATCTGCCCCCGGGGATACTGGGGGTGTCCTCACGGTGCGAAGAGGATGTGGTGTCTGAAGAGGACACACCTCTCCTTCCACTCTACTGTAGAGGATTTGGAGAGTGCCTGGTGTTTGCTGGGAAGGCACAGCCTTGGATTCTCTTATGCACATGACAGAAGAAGGAACAGAAGCCTATCCAATAGTGCATGTGACCTGTAAGGTAGGGCCCTGAAAGGGCTTTCAGGGTTAAATGCAACCATAGAGTGAACCAGGCAGGTGCTTTTCTGGGAGGCGTTGGGATGGACTAGGATGTCTTTCCAGCTCAGATGGACAAGTGACTGGGATTAATGTGATTAGAAGGATGTCATGCAATTAGAAGGTAAAGTAGAGGGGCAGCGAGAACTGAGGAAGGCCTTTGACAAGATGGTTTGATACAGTGACGATGGTGCAGGACCAGGCAGGTTTCCTTCTGTTGTACACACGGTTGCTATGAGTCGGAACCAACTCGATGGCACCGAACAACAACACTGCAATGACGAGTTGTCCAAACCCTGGGTTTCCATTGTCTTTGTTTCAGAAGACGTAGGCCAGCCAATTCTCTGGATCCTGGTAGCACCGGCCCGTTCATAACCATGTTACTCGCAAAGAGTTGCCGCAGAGCAGGCGTCAGACTCCTTGTTGCGTGTGCTTTGGGCGCACCTGGCCCCTCTGAAGGTGAGTCAGGAAGTACTGCCACCGGGGCTCCAGTTCACACTGCACTGGTTTATTTCAAACACAGGGTGTTCAGCACGTCTTCACGCTCAGCGGCGGCTGCAAGCACGTGCTCTTGCACAGGAGTGACACACTCCTCTGAAGTCTCTTAGGGGCCTTCAAAGAGTATCCCATTAAAACAGTGGCTCCCCGTGGGATCTGCTGGGCCAGTTACAATCAAGGCAGCGAGGTCAGCTCCGAAGGTTAGAACAACTGCTGATTTGGATCCTAAAGGGATCTCGCCCCTTCAGACTTCTTTTTGGTCCCCAAGCTCCAAGCACAATTCAAAAGAATACAGTACCGCTGTTTTGAGATAGTCTAAATGGAAGAGCACGGAAGTCACAGGGCAGGAAGGGGAAATGGAAACAGCGCCCTCAGAAGGGGTAGACCTCAATGGAGATACGTTGGGAAACCATAGCTCTGTTCTGATATTTTTGTCTAAAAAAGGCACTTTTTGATTTATGCTCATCCAACAATGGTTCACCTTTGAAAGATGGGACCTCCCTCCAGATGGAGCTCGTAGGGAAAACAAGGTCTCCCCAGGTGACTTGGCAACTTTGTAAGCACACCAAAGAATCTCCCTCCCACCTTCTCTGCTCCCAGCGTGGTAGAGCCCATTCTCTGCAGAGACTGAACTTCTGTCCCAGATCTCACTCCACATCCACTCCATCCTCACATCCCACGGGGCCGTTGTCACCGTGACCACCTCACAGTGGAGAACTGTGACCGAGTGACACCAAGTGACTTGCTCCCAGTCCCAACACGGAGGCTTCGAGAGGCACCTCCGACCTCAAGAGGCCCCGGACGCCGAAGCTGCTGTCCGCAGCACTGACGGGGTGTTCTTCTGTCAGCTGCTCATCCCGTGGCTCTCTCCTTGACCCTGCCCCCACTCGGAAGAGGTATATCCTTGCACACTCTGGTTTGGTTCTGGGGTCCCTTCTGTATCATGAAATGCCAAAGTCTTCCAAAAGATGAGAAACTTTCACCATCGGCCACTCTAACCAGCCAAGACCAGGGTGTGGAAAGGGGCACTCTCTGACCTATGGCCTTAAGACAACAGCCTTGCCCTTTGATAGCACCACCGTGCTTGGACTACTGTACGATCTTCTCCTGGAATTTTCCAGCTATGCTCGAGGAGGAAAACTGGAAGCATCTGGGACATGCACAGCATCAGCACCCATCTTACCTACCGCCTCGGGTCTGCACATCGCAGCCCAGGCTTCCAAGGTCAGTCCTTTTTATTCTGGCTCCTCAGCGCTCCCCCTCCCTCCTCTCTCTCCCCATGTCAATAAAGAAGGAACCACTTGAGCTGAAAGGATGCCGTTGTTATCTACCGTCTGTCACGCACTGTGCCAGGCACTTGGGAAACATGTTAACACATGGTCTCTCAAAGCACTGGAGAGAGGGCCCCTGGGAAGCAAGACCCCATCTAGCATGGTGTAGACTGTGGTGAGTAGTACCTTCGCCACACGAGCCACAGGCAACGCATTCTGTTCCGTGAACATTTAGTTAGTGCCTCTGCCTGGCTCTCTTGGCTTCTGGTGTGGAACTCCCTCCACCAGACTGGCAGTCTCCCGATAGGGTCCCACGGACTGGCCCTGCAAAGTGCAGTTGGCTAAGCAACTCTGTGGCCAAAGAGGATGAGAAATGCAGTGTGCTAGCGCCACTGGTGCTTACACGCTGGGCTGCTGCAGGGCAGTGAATTCTTTAATGTGGCTCTTCTGGAGAAAGTCTCTGTAGCTCCCACCAGACGACCTGTCTCCTGCGTGAGTCTGGTCAGAAGGTGGAGGAAGATACTGATGGAATTCACCTGTGAGTCATTGCAAATAGGATTTCCTGGAGTGTCATCCTATTGGTTAAAACGAGCCCTCTGAGCAGCAGGAACCTCCTGGGTTCAGATGACAACTACACCATCAGAGGAGCAGCAGCAGCAGAACCAGGAGCCAGAGCAGGAAACAGAGTCGTGGACCTTGAGAATTCACGGAGCAAATTAAGATGAGTGTGTTTGTGTTGCAGTCTGGCTGTGGAACGGGGTGCCTCTGGGCATGTAATGGGGGTACTTGGACTTGCTGATCCACAGAAGTGGAGCTGAGTGCCTTCAGGCTGAGGCTCACTGAAGTTGAGTGTTTCTGGGCACTTAATTCAGGGAGCTGAGCTGAATGGCTTTGGGTCCAGGCTCCTAGTAAAGTGGAATGTCCCGCTGAACATTATTTAGCAGAAGTGAACCTTTGTAACCTGTCCTGGTAAACAACTACCCTGAGCATCTCTCACTGGCCTTACAACTTGTTGACCCCTTAATAAACTCTTTAATCACACATGTTGTCTGTTTCTGTGTAGTCACTGCAACGAGCATTAGAAGCCAGAGAAGTAAAATAATTAAGGCATTACAGCTGCAATTTGAGACAACTAGTTTCTCTTCGGGAGAAAGATGAGTCTTTCTACTGTTCAGAGAGTCAGTGTCAGAAACCCGCAGGGGCAGTTTTACCCTGTCCTATCGGATGGCTGTGAGTTGGCATCGACTGGAGGGCAGCGAGGGCTCCCTCAAGCAGACAAAGGCTCTGACAGCAAGGCCCATAGTAAAGGAACCCTCCTGACGAGGCTCATGCAGAATTCCCAAACGCACGACCACAGAGCACGTCTGAGACTTATTTGTACCCCGAGAAAGGGCAGCTGCTCAATGAAGCCGACATGGAGAACCACCGCATCTTCAACAGGACAGGTGCGCAGAGGAAGGTAGAGGAGGCGCTTATAGGAACCCACAGGAGAGTGAACTCTGGCTGGAGGGAGCCAGAACCAGAGTCAAAGACCCTGGGAAAAGCCTGCCTGGAGTTGGCCCACAACTTCAGCTAGCCCGGAACGCCAGCCTTCGCACGAACACCGTCACGGCAGCAACAAGCCAACATCACGCACTCGTGGCACTCAACCCCTTGGAAAATCTGAACAGGCAGCTGGAAGACTCGGTTTGGCGCTGATGCAGCGAGGGAGGTGTAACTACTGCTATGGTGTGTGTAAACTGTTGAACGGGAAACAAATGCACCCTCTGATCTAAATCACAGTAAAAATGAAGAACAGGTAATATCTGAAAGCAGACTACCAAACTACTCTGAATCTGAGGGAAGGCTTGGTATGCCAGGTGGTCATCTTCCCAACTCGGGCTTTTAATTCCTGACCACTCACTGGTCACCCGGGCCTTGGGTCTGCGGGGACTTGTAGCAGCTTGGCCAAATGATTCTCGCTTCCTGGGGCTGCCCTGGTCTCAGTATCTAATCATCCCCGTACAATGTCGACCAGACCAGACTCACTGCTGCCGACTCACCGCGACCCCTAAGGATGGAGAACTCTCCGAGAAGTTTCTAAGGCGTGTCTCTACCAAGCTGATGGACACATCTTTCTCCTGCAGAGTGGCTGGGGGCTCGAACAATAATTTTGGAGGCTAGCAGCCCAATGCTTAAACCGCTCTGCCACCAGGGATCGTAATCCATGCAAATGCCCTGGAAATTAGACTTTCAGAAGCAACCATCTATCCTTCACGGAGGGGGCAAGCAGAGCCTTCTTTGAGCACCTGGTTGCAGGTGCTGATTCTGGGCACTTTATTCTGATGTTGCAGCAATGCAGAGCGGACGTAGGTGCTGGGAGATCTGGGTTCCAACAAGAGAGGCCAGGGGCTCGTGGCCAGCCAGCCCTAACTCCGGGAATTCTGCTGCCAGTGCCCACCCACAGTGGGGAAGATTAAAATACTCATAAAACACTGGATTCTGGGAGGTCTGCCAACAAGGCATGTGGACAGTCCCGCTTGCTTCTCTACCAGTGTGGGGGCCCTCAGCTGCTGGAGAGTCTCCTCCCACTCGACGCACCCTCGTGGGTGAACAACTGTGCTCCACGGGCTGTGGGTGGCTGAGTTCTCGAAAGCAGTGCACCAGCCGTTCTTCCACGGAACCCTGGGCTAGGGTCAGCTTGCCAACCTACCTCCGGCTAGCAACCAGTTACTTCTCTGCCCGGGCCACCAGGGGCTCCGGTCATAATTAGGAGACATGAGAGGTTGCAGAAAAACAGAACAACTACTGAGTCAAGCGCTCAACAGAGAAGTATCTGTACTCCATGGAGAGAGGGAAGAGACGGAGGTAAATGCCAGGGGGCTGGCAAAGTCCATGGGAAAACAGAAATGAAAAGAACATGGGGCTTTTCCACAGACTTTCTGAAGCCCCCAGAGGTCCCCAAGAAAGAAACCAGCAGTGTTTCCAACGCCAGATACCACTAACTTTCTACGAAAAACTTTGGAAAGCCAAAGGGAAGGGCGTGCACCGACACAAAGGCTTTTGAACTTGTCACGTGTTCCACTGCGGGATTCGTGTAAATAAAGTTGCAAAATGAAACAAAACAAAACAAAAAACTAACCTTAAGGTTATCAAAGGTTTTGCCAGTCTGTGCCAAGTCACTGGCACTCCCTGGAGGCGCTGTCCCCTGTAACCTAGGGCCTGAAGACCCCTGGGAACCGCCAAGGGCCTCGAGGCCAGACAGCAAGGCCTCTGAGCAGCTGCAATGGGACTCCTTCGCTCTCTGACCCGATATCAGGTATGTCTTCAGACCTACGGACAAAAGTCACAGTCAGCACAGGTGCAACAAAAAGCGCCGCCCTGCTGGCCACAGAGGAAGCGCTCCTGCAAAGCGGAGGGGGAGGTGGAGAGATACACCTGTCATCCTTATTGGGGACTCCCTGACCTGGTCGCAAATGCTTACTTACAGAGTCACGTTTCCTAGGAAGGGTGGCTGCGTGGTACCTTTGAGGGTCCCAAAGAAGCATCACCGGAGTCTTCCTGAAGGGGCCAGGAGGCCTCTGCGAGGGCAGCAAGGCAGGGCCGGGTCCTGGGTGTGTTTTGACCTGACCTTTACCAGGGTGGGACTGGGAGTGCAGATTCCTGTGGAAAGGACGCCCCCCCCCCAGGGTCTGAAACCCTCCCCGATTGAACGGACTTGTACCTCGTATGCCTCATCTATCTGTTTGGACCAAGCACTCGCTTTGGTCAAGATGAGTTCTACCTGTCGTTGATTTTTATCACCAAAATCCCATTAAAAAAAAAAAGTCAGATGGCCAGTTCACTTGCATGGGTACCATTCTCCTCAGGGGCCGAAGGTGACACAGGTATGTCCCCACTCTGGAGATTCTAGAGACCTAGCTGTGCTGGAGAAATAACAAGCCCACTTCTTTTGTTCCTTGAGGTCTGAGGAGAACTGTGCCCATGGGCTTTCTGAGCGTGTGAGCCTCACAGAGGGAGACCGCCTCATCTCTCTCCTGCTGAGCGGGGGGGGGGGGGGGGGGGGGGAGGGGGCGCCCACTGTCGCTCTCTGCCAGCAGCCCTGAGCGGCAGCCCACTGCCCACAGAGGCGCATGTCATCATGCGCGAACAGGGCGATCCCCGCTCCGTGAACGCAGCGGGGAACTTGGAAGGGGAAGATGACACGCAGGTGAAAGCACTCACATACCCATCTACTTTCCCAGGCTCTGAGTCACTGACAGCAGGGAGGCCACTTTGTTATTTCACCTTGGGAGAGACGGTTTTGAGGTCTCTATGCTGGCTGGGCCTAGTCTGCCTTTCTCAAAGATGTGCATGGGGAGCCTTTTCCCTGGCCTCTGTCAGTCTGGAGTATGGTCGGCCAGTCACCGAGGTAGGGGGACAGAGAGGGACCAGGGAGAGGGCCATGTGCTAGAGGTCCAGAGGCCACTCAGCCCTCACCTCCTGACACCATGGTGGGACAGCTTCCCACTAAGGGGGAGGACTTGCCATGCCTGCCGTTCTCTGGCTGGCTCTCACCACAGAACAATGGTCCCCACTGCCCCTGCACCAGGATGGCCCTGGACACGGACAAGGGCAGATAAAGATGGCCTTAAGGTTAGGGGCTCAAGGCCTCTTAGGTTCTCAAAGCCAGGGCAGATCCTTCATCACAGGCACTGTCCATTGTGCCCTGGGCAGCGCTGTAACCGGGAAAGGCTGAGAGGGCGTGTCAGCACACAGAGCTCCCTCTGTCTAGGGAGGTGCTGGCCTCGCCTTTGCAAGGGAACAGACACAGAACCTGTCCCCACAGTGGGTGGTCTGAGGAGTCGTCATCCCTGAGATGAGGCTCTGCCATTCAGGGGCCATTCGGAAGCACCAACTGTTTACCACACGTTGGGCTGGGGGCTGAGAGGACCAGAGTGCCCACATCAGCCATGACCCCACCTGGTGGGACCCAGACAGCTAGCAGCTGTGCTAAGCCCCGCAATGAGGAAGTGTGGGTGCACTGGGAGGCCGCCCCTCACAGAGACAGGGTCAGGGAACATCTCCAGGAGGAAGGGAAATAAGTGAGAGGGCTTCAAAAAGCTTGGGGGGAAATGAATGAAACGATCGTGGAATTTCCCCACAAACTGTTTGAAATCCTCTTATGTCATCCCTGGGGATCTTCTCAGTCTTTCTAGGCACAAAAGCATCCGTGGAGAGCAATCGTCGGTCCACATCGGTGTCTAGCTTGCGCTTTCCTTGCGGGGGTCCCTGTCTTTAGTGAGAACTGTCTCCACAGTGAGCAATGTGAGGGGCGCCCGGGTGCACAAATTGCATGGTGTCCATGGTCAGCCCCACTGGGGATGACATCAGGTTTTTCTTTGTTCTTGCTTCCTGCTGGGGAGCTGGACTTAAGGGGACGGGAGGGGTCGGCGTGCTACAGTAAGGCAGAAGTGCGCTGGGCATTATGAAAAAGGAGCCTGGGAGATGAATCAGGACTGGGCTACTTAGCTTGAGACTTAAGAAAGCATTAAGCCAAGAGGGTCGATGTGAGATGAGGATTCAGTGCGTAAGCAAGTACACATGATGCTGGGGTCCATGGCCACCAGATAGAGCTTAGCAGCCTGAAGGTCAAAGGTGGCAAACCAATGATTTGTTGTTGAGAGTATGGTAAATGGGAGAAAAATACATTCATTTTCTTAGTAGGTTGTTGTCGGCAATTGATTTTAAGCCTGAACAGCATGTATGCCTTTCATCTGCTAAACTTCACAGAAGCTACAGAAATGGGGGGAAAGACAGTTCCTCCCGTGAGCCTCATGATGGGAGAATTTGCTGGTGGCTGGATGTGTGGGAGGACCAAAGCTCTCCCTTGTGCATGGCTGGTGAGAAGAGTGGAAGTAGAGAGGAAAGAATGACCGTCCTGGTCAGTTTTAATTGGACACTTCATCAGCAGGGCTCTGAATTGGGAAACAGCCTCAACCCTCAAGAGCCCAGGACCCAACTGTCAACTCACCAGAAAGGGAAGGTTTGAGAACAGAGAGGCTGCTTTCAGATGGGAGCCTGCAGGTTAACCCCAAACATCACAAACAGCAAGAAGCTGGCATCACTGGCCATTGGAGAACATACATGTAAGAGAAGCAGATTGTTGGGCGAGCTCGCAAACACCCTCAAGACACACGTTCACTTGGTGATGTACTTTTCCTCCTAAGCAGGTCTGGAAGGGCCAAGCAGGGTGAGACTTTTTCCGGTTAAAATGTGGTCCATCGATAAAGAAACTACAGATTCAAGGTACTCTTGTTCTTAATCTACCAAGTAACCAGGCAGTACAGAAGTCTTGAGGCTAAAGTTCTATGCGGCAAATGAAAAGTTTTGCTACAAAACAACAGTCGCCTTTCTTCAACAACAGTGTCAAATGGGAATCTATTGTTTCTTGGCATCTCTTCCATCTGGGCCTGTCCCCTTCTGGAGACAATGTTTCCATCTCTCCAGGCCTTTCTGAAGAGCTCTGAGCTCTTCAATTCACACCCTGCCAAACAGCAACTGGGCACAAGAGGAATCCAACCGTGCTTCCTTGAAATCGTCTTTGAAGTTGGGGAACAAAAAGAAGTCTGCAGGGCAGGATCAGGGCTGGAGAGGGGGTGGGTATGGTCTTCCAGTGAGATTCATTCTCCTCAGCCAGCTGTGAAGACTTTGAAGAATGAGCAGGGGCATTGTCATGCTGGAAAAACTCCCTCGGGTAGCTCTCTTGGCTTCCAATCGCACTGGCTCACCAATGCAGTTTTCTGTTTTCTTGAAGCTGCTTTGTAATAAACCTCCCGGATTGTCAAGATGACCCCCTTTTGAAGTCCCCAAATTCAGTCACTCTCACCTTTTGCGCTCACCCTTCTGCCTTGAATTCATCTTGTTGATTGATCTTCCTTGAAATACTTAATCCATCTAGAAATTGCTGTTTTACAGGAGCAGCATTTCCTCTACACTTGTGGCAATGTTTCAATGATTTGGGAAGAGGTCCACTGAATTTTGTTAAAAATGTCATGTTACTGATATATTGTCAAAAGATGTGTACGAGCCCCCCAATAAAGTGATTAATAAAAAAATCAAGCATAAGTTTACCATAAAAATATAATACAGTCACACATTACCTAAAGAAAGAAATGTCATGTCAAGGGGTGGAATCATTTGGAAAAGCCTATCAACAGTGGCTGTAGGACATGCAGAGCACACAGAATGGCTCTGGATGATACACGTAGAAGTTGTAGAACTGGAGATGGTTTGTTGTGTATATTCTTGCCACAATTAGAAAAAAGATTACACGAATAACACTGAGTACAAGGAAGAAGAAAATGTTCTAGAATTGACTGTGGTGCTAAGTGTACAACTTTTCTTGGTATGATTGAAGTGCACAACACGTGATGTGATAGTAAAACTTTGACAAAATGTTATGTTAACCCTGACCTCAGAAGCATTTTCCCTGCCCCATGGCATAAAAGTGTCCTTTTTCTGTTTGTTTCTTAAAGTCTCCCTAATGAGGCTAAATGGGAGCCATAGTGGTTATGAATTAGGCTACCAACCACAAGGTCAGCTCCCGGACTTTCTACTTCTGCAAAGAGTTACAATCACAGACACTCACAGGGGAAGTTCTACCTTGCCCTGGAGGCTGGCAAGGAGTTGGGATCCACTGGTTGGTAGTCAGTTTGGAGTTTTGCTTAAGGATACTGAGACAAGTAAGCTAAGTGTACGATTCAGATACTTGTCTCAGCCACCACAGATCTCAGGGCCAGGTCTAAACACACCTGGTTTGGAATGAGTCCGTGCACGTGTGACTGCAGACCCGAGGCAATGCTTTCTGACTTAGCCATGTACTTCACAATCATCCTTTGCTTCTGCTTAAGAAGGGTAAAGGCTTGGTGGAAAGTAAGACCAAAACAAGTCACTTATTCACCATTACAACACTGCTTGGGTCTAAATCTTTCCCACCCCCAGTGAAAAAACAAGGTTGGGCTGGTTCTGGGTGCCCTCAGGAAGCCCTTTGGCCTCAAATCAATTCCTACTCATAGCTGCCCTGCAGGACAGAGAAGAGCTGTCCCCTAGGGCTTCCATGGCTATAAATCAGTGCTTCCCAAAGTAGACCAAGCCGGCTCCTGGTGGGCACTACTGGAACAACCTACGGGAATTGCAGACGTAGATCACTACACTTTACCCAGATTATAGGATAGAGTACTGCAGTTTTTCATTGCTGGGAGGTGCTAACTGCCCCCACCCCCTGAAAAGGGGGCAGCGGGTCAAATATGCTTGAGAACCTATGCTGCAGATCTTTACAGAAGCTGACTGCCGCACCTTTCTCCACGGAGCTGCTGCTGCTTGGCTGTTAGCAACCCCGTGCTTAACCCAAGTCACCAGGCATCCTTGTTGCACTTTGTCCTTGAGGATAAATCACAATCTGACAGTGAAACACAAGCTCTCTTTCAAAAATGAAGTCCCGAGCCATCTAATAAAGGCATATTTGCTCACACATGTGTAAAGAACAAGAGGCAGGCATCTGGCCTAATTAGCTGGATCTGGGGAAGTCTACAGCCCGACAAAGGGGTTTTTAGGGGGACAGGTATGCCCACATGTTCTACACCTGGGTACTGGACACTTGCTTTCTGCACCAAGCTCTCCTCTTCTGGTCATTCACTGCCATCAGGGCTCAATGTAAGTCACCTGTGTTCCTGTGGATTGCCTGGCTGCAGACTTTATACCTGACACTGTAAATGCGACACTGCTCACGGCTGCATCCTTGAATATGGACAGGAGGCGAGCCCACAGGTGACGGCTCCAATCTCTTCAGTAGTCCATTTCCCTCATCTCCAAAAAAAACCCTTGAATTACCGTGCAATAGCATGGGCCTTCAAAGGCTACAGAAGTGAGTTATTGGGAAGAGAACAGTTGACAAACCTGTAATTACCAAGCCAAGCCTACTGTTGAGTCCATTCTGGTGCAGAGCAACCCAAGAGGGCTGAGCAGAAGTGCCTGGAGGTTTCCCAAGGCTGGGACTCGGTACAGAAACTCTGCCTCTTCTCCTTCCTTGAAGTGGCTGGTGGGTTTGAATTGCCCCACCTTCCAATTATGAGCTCACCGCTTAGCCCAACAGCCTGCCCGGAACTATGTAATTCATTCATTTCCCCACTTTTTAAAAACAATTAAATCAAATACTTACGGAGGGTTAGGGCCAGGCTAAGTACTGCGAGAAACAAACAGACAAGAAGGGACTCAACATGAAGACACTGCGTGCAGATGGAAACTTTTCTCCTCGCTTAACCCCTCGGCTTCAGCTTGCTCACCCAAAGCACTGCCAGCATCATTGCTGTCACGGGCAGGCGTGAGGGTTAGATGAGTTGACGCATGAGGTGCTGAACGCAGGCTTAGCACAAAGGTTAGATGAGGGCTAGTCTTACAATGACCAAACGACTTCCCGAGGGAGCTTCAAAAAGAGCGTGGAGAAATGGAATGAAACGATAATGAGAATTTCCCCCACAAACTTTTTGAAGCCCTCGTGCACAGGAATGAAGGCTGTGATCTTCCCACTCCGCTTGCGGACCACAGAAGGTCCTGGGCAGGGTGAGAGGAAAAAGGAGAACTACATAAATTCAAAATCATAAAAAGGACCAGACTGGTCTGATAGAGACCGGAGGAACCCTGAGACGGTGGCCCTGAGACGCCTTTCAAACCTGGCACTGAGGTCACCTGGGGTCGCCTGGCAGCCAAATGACAGGCCCAGCAAGGGAGCAGCAACAGCCATCAGGAAGAGTGGCCCGTGAGCCCACGGGCGGCCTCGGCAGCATCTGCAGCAGTCAGGGAGGGAGGGTGACTGGAAAATGGGGGAGCTGCTCCTTGGATGAGTGGGACCAATGGCACAAAGCAAACTGCTGCCCTGTCCACTTTCTCTCAGGCTACAAGGAAACAAACTCGCCGACCGTGTGTTGTTGTTTGAAGTTGTCATCTTTGTTCTGGTCCAAGGATTCAGAGAAAAACCTTGACAGTGGGCAGGCCACGTGAGCTAGGAGTTGAGGAAGAGACAAAGTGACAGGAGCAGCCAGCAGCCGTCAAGCGGTGAGAGGGGGAGGAAACAGAGCCCGAGACAGTGGAAGTCCTTGTCTGAGTGAAGAGCTGGGGTGCAGTGTGGCACCAAGGAAACACACATCCTTCCTCTCATTCCTGAATGCTTCCTCCCCCGGCCCCTCCCCACCACCGTGACCCAGTTCTACCTCACAAATCCAGCTAGACCGGAGTACACACATTGGTACAGCTGAGAGCTCTGGACATATGGAATCCAGGACAGATACCCCCTCAGGTACAGGAGTAGGAGTAGCGATAGCATGAGGGTAGGGGGTGATCAGGCAGGAGGAAGGGGGAAAAAGGGGGAACCCATCACATGGTTAGATATATAGCCGCCCCCCCCCTTAAGGGGATGAATAACAGAAATGTGGGTGAAGGGAGACAACAGATAGTGTAAGATACAAAATAATAATAACAATATATAAAGGATTCACCAGAGTAGGAAGGTGGGGGAGGGAGGGGGAGAAAAGGGGAATTTATACCAAGGGCTCAAGTAGAAAATGTTTTAGAAATGATGATGGCACCATATGTACTAATATGCTTGATACAATTGATGTATGGAATGTTGTAAGAGCCCCCAATAAAATGATTTTTAAAAAAACAAATGAAAAAGTAAAATCAGGAGGAAAAAACAGATGATGCTTTGCTGAGGAAGCTCTAGGAAAAAACTCAAAAGTACCGTGGCGTAAACCAAGGAAGGGCTTGAAGTAATAATGTGCGTGGGCACGCGCACACACACACACACACACACACACACACACACACACACACACACACGAGAGATGAAGCTGCAGGAGGGCGGTGAATCTGGGACAAGTGACCAGACAATTCAAGGAGAAGAAAAGGAGCTGAGTGTAGCCAGTGTTCTGAAAGGAACTTCAGGACTGAGGAAAGGCACTTCACCGTGAGTTTCAGAAAACGGAGAAAACTGAAGTTCTGAGATCATTCCCAACAGTTTACGAATCAGATGCAAAATTAAACCACTGCCATCAAGTGATGCCACAGACAGCGACCCCAAGAGCCAGGCGGAAGGTCTCCACACAGTCCCCAAGCCTGCCATCTTCATGGAAGCAGACTGTGGGATCTTTACCCAGAGGGGGTAGCTGGTGGGTTTAAATCCACTGGGCTTTCAATTAGCAGCCAACGCTCATTAGCCCCCCACACTGTCGGGGCTCCCTACCTGACCAGAAGCAGAGAGGAAACAAAGAGATTTAGAACAGAAACCGAGTAACCCCTACCAGATTGTTAGTCACCTAGTGGCAATCTGGAAGGCCACCCCACATGCAGGAGCACGGTGAGTCACGCCGGAAGGAGAGACAGCAGGTGCCACAGACCACACTCCTTCCCCTGGAGACCCAGGAAGTGGCTTGTCAATGCGAAGGTTTTTGAGAGGTGCTGATTTCAGGGCAGAGCACAGATGATGAGTAAGCAGATTCCAGATAGAAGAGAAATGAAAGATTAAAATTTTAATAATTTGAGACTAAATAACTAAAAAACAAAACAATTTTTAAAAGGAAAATGTACTGAAAACAGAAATAAAGCAATGTGATGTTACATTAAAGAAGTCAGTGATGAAAAGCCACATATTACATGACTCCATTTACATGAAATGTGCCTAACACGTAACTCTGTAGAGACAGTTAGATTAGTGCTTTGCCAGGGGCTTGGGGAGTGACTGACTGCTAATGGGTACGCGTTGCTTTTGAGGTTATGAAAAAGTTTGAAAAGAAGACTGTGCTGATGGTTATATGACCATGACTACATGAAAAGTCAGAATTAAACACATTAAATAGACGAACTTCATGGTGTGTGAATTATATCTCAATAGAGTTATTTTATTTTTTATCATTTTATTGGGGGCTCATAAAAATCTTATCACAATCCATACATAAATCAGTTTTATAAAGCATATCTGTACATTGGCTACCCTCACCATTCTCAAAACATTTGCTCTCCACGTATGCCCCTGGCATCAGCTCATTTCCATCCCCACGCCCCCCTCCCTCATGAACCCTTGATAATTTATAAATTATTATTTTGTCATATCTTACACTGTCCGACGTCTCCCTTTACCCACTTTTCTGTTGTTAGTCCCCCAGGAAGGAAGTTATATGTAGATCCGTGTAATCAGTTCCCCCTTTCTACCCCACCCTCCATCCACCCTCCCGGTATTGCCACTCTCACCAAGGATCCTGAAGGGATCATCTGCCCTGGATTCCCTGTGTTTCCAGTTCCTATCTGCACCAGTGTACATCCTCTGGTCTAGCCAGATTTGTAAGGTAGCATTGGGATCATGATAGTGGTGGTGGTGGGAAGGAAGCATCTAGGAATTAGAGGAAAGTTGTATGTTTCATTGTTGCTACACTGCACCCTGACTGACTCATCTCCTCCCCACGATTCTTCCATAAGGCGAAGTCCAGTTGCCTACAGATGAGCTTTGGGTCTCCACTCTACACTCCCTCTCATTCACAATGATATGATTTTTTTTTGTTCTTTGATGACTGATCCTTTCAACACCTCGTGATCACACAGGTTGGTGTGCTTCTTCTTTGTGGGCTTTGTTGCTTCTGAGCTAGATGGCCGCTTGTTTACCTTCAAGCCTTTAAGACCCCAGACGTTATTATCTTTTGATAGCCGGGCTCCATCAGCTTTCTTCACCACATTTGCTTATTCACTTGCTTTGCTTTCAGTGATGGTGTCAGGAAGGTGAGCATCATGGAATGCCAGCTTAATAGAACAAAGTGTTCTTGCATTGAAGGAGTACTTGAGTGAAGGCTCAAAGTCCATCTGCTACCTTAATACTAAACCTATAAATATAAGCACATGAATCTATTTCCCCATCCTCACATATAAATATATTTACGAGCTATTTCTTTTAAAGAAAAAAAGGGAGGAGAAATAGAGCTACACGAACTCTGACAAGAACGTCAACAGTTCAGAGATTTAGAGAAAACAGAAAAGCCAGTGAGAAAGACTGCCCTTGGGAGTTCAAGGTAAAGGAGAGGGCAGTGGCAGGTGAAAGAAAAACATTAAAAACAGAGGCTCAGAAATCGATAACTTGGTAGAATGGGGATGGAAAAATACATAAATAAGAAAAAAGGCTAAAACGACCTTGAGAAAGGAAACATTCAGGCACAGCCAGAGTTCTGAAGCCTGGAAGAGATGAAAGGATTAAACAAATAGAAAGTTTGACCTTCGTGAGATATCGCCAAGAATCATCAAACTTGCAACTCTCTATTGCAACCTTGTCCAAAAACAACCTGGCTTTCTTAGTAGATTGCCAATACAGTAAGGGCTGCGGACTCCCTGCGCCAGCCTCCCGCTCCACACCCACACCCTGCCGCTACTGTGTCCCTGGTCAGAGCAGTTGACAGGGGAACTGATCAGTAGTGCTAGCTGGGCACCATGTAGTTCTTCTGGTCTCAGGCTAGAAGCAGCTGGAGTCTGTGTGGGTCATTATCTTTGGTTTCCTTCTGGCAGGAAGAGATCAACAATTACATCTTACATCGCCACTTGTAAGCTTTTAAGACCCCAGGTGTTCCTACCAAACTGGGATGTAGAACAGTGCTTCCCAAAGTGGGCGATACTGCCCCTGGAGGAGGATGGAACAAGCCCCCTGCCCCCCTGCTGCTGCAGCAAGAGCAGACACCTACCCTTTATCTTGGATTGTGGGCTATACTACAAAAGATTTTCATTGCCAGGGGGTGCGCTGAGTAATTTTTTTTTTAAGGGAGCAGTAGGCCAGATAAGTTTGGGAATCTGATGTAAAACATCATCTTCAGGAACTATGGTGTGCCAGCTGACCCAGATGTGCTCCAGACTGTGGTTCTTAGATTTCAGGCCCAGTGACTCATACTCATTTTAAACTGTATCGCATGATTTCTGACCGTTTATAAAACGAACACCTGCACTCTCTGATCTTTCACACCCATTAAGTGCAACACATGTACTAAAACACAGTGCTGAACATATTAACCTCCTGTGGGGTTCTCTGACCCCACAGGGCCCAAATGTTTACCCAGGCATGCAGCCCTCATACTAATAGGATTTGGCAAGTGTGGCTTCAGCCCAGCCACCAGGTGTTTCAGGAAAGGACTGACAAACTGGCTTGCCCTTCTGCGGGTGCCTGAGCCCCAGGCACACTCAGGAAGGAGGTAAAATTTAACTTGGGTCACTGCTGCCAAGCTTCCCTGGTTAATGCTGCCAGGTTTCCTCTGCCTTCCCACCAACCAGCTGCAAAGACATGTCACTGCTGTGGTGGTAGCGCAGATGTTCAATCAGCACCCCTGTTCACTCCACTCGGCCCACTCCACACTGGAGGTCATAGCTGATCACTGTGCCCAGTGCACCCTGTCCCCTGATATGAATGCTGGGGACAACAGCTGGTTCCCAGTCACATCTGGGAAAGCTCTGTGGTGGGAATACCAGTCAAAATTTCTGAGGAGCCTCCACGTTGGATGATTCCAGGTCAACCTGTACCTTATTTGGGGGCAAGGAGCCTGGGTGGTGTTGTAGGTTAGAAGTTAGGTAATTAACTGCTAGATCAGCAGTTCAAATCAACCAGTCACCCTGAGGGAGAAAGATGAGGCTTCCAGCTCCTGTAACGATTGGCAGTCTCAGAAACCCACAGGTGCAATTCTTCTCTATCCTGTAGGATCACTGTGAGTTGGAATTGATTTGATGGAAATGAGGTTTCTATTTAAGTCTCTGGGAGCTGCCTGCTTGTTCCTGTCAGATTCGCACCTGAAATTCCCTGTAGGGCCCACACGACCCTCTCCTGGAAGCCGGACTGAGCCACAGCTTCTCAACCCTGTTAGCCTCAGTGGCTCCCTTTTGTGACACTGATGACAACCCTGAGTCACGGGAACCAGGCCCAACACACAGGGCTCCACACTCCTCCAGCTGAGCAGCCTTCCATTAAGCTGCCCTGGGGTGTAGACAGTGGGTGCCCAGGGAGCCCTAGCAGTGTACCAGTTAAGTGCTCACTGCTAACTGAATGGCTGGAAGTTAGAATCCACCCCGAGATGACATGGAGAAAGATCTGGTGGCTGCTTTCATGACGAGGACTACCTTGGAAACCCCATGATGCAGATTTCCTCTGTACTCAGGGGTCTGGATGGTCAAGGCTGGGCCATGACTCTCTGGTTTAACAGGTAACACTCCTCACCACAATCACCCCCCTCCATGGAGCAGAGCACCAACGCTGGAGCTTTGCCAGTGGCTGAGCAGATCTATGTGGTTATGCCTGAGGGCACTTCAAAACGCTCGTGCACAGCTTCCAGTGTCTCTTCATTTTTCCATGAACCTTTTGATGCTCCCTGGATTTCAGAATGGGGGAAGGAGGGAGAGTGCCTCAGGGTAGGTTATAGCTAATGATGACTTAATATATAACAGCAGTTCTCAACCTGTGGGTTGTGACCCCTTTGGGGGGTCGAACAACCCTTTCACAGGGGTCGCCTAAGACCATCAGAAAACATATTTCCGATTGTCTTCTTAGGAACCAAGACACCACTCCTCTATTCGTCTCCAGGCAGGTCCACCACATGCAGATACGCCCACATATGAGTACCTGGCGGTGTGAAGACTGTTACCCATGCTACACCATGCTTCAAGACAAAATTTCATTTGTCATTAGAAATTAGTATTTCACAATATATAATAACATTGTTTTTGTGATTCATCACTATGCTTTAAATATGTTCAATTTATAACTTGAAAATACATCCTGCATGTCAGATATTTACAATACAATTCATAACAGTAGCAAAAGTACAGTTATGAAGTATCAACAAAAATAATTTTATGGTTGGGGTCACCACAACATGAGGATCGCGGCGTTAGGAAGGTTGAGAACCACTGATATATAATATGAAACGATATATGGCACTGATATTACATACTAAGGAATTGTTATGAAGTAGATCAGAGTGTGTTGGCATAGGGTAACTGACATGCTGAATCACTCAAAAGTTGGCCTTTCTCACTGCACACGAAAGCCCCAAGGTGCACATGCGAACCTTCTCAGGACACCCTCAAACCTGCGTGCATGGCCAGACTGCATCCCACATACTTTGGCCATGTCCTCAGGAGGGGCCCGTCCCTGGAGAAGGACAATCACACACAGCCAGAGAGAAAGCACCTTCATGCATGCAGAGTCCACATTTCTTTCTTTGCTTCTCCTCAGGATTGCACCGATGGGTCTCCAATTTCCCATTTTTCACCTCAAAGATTCAAAGGGTGCCAAGCCCCTTTGTCTTTACCAAAGACATGCCAACTCCAGATAATCCTGATCATCAGGATTGAAGCCCTAACCTTTTCCCTCAGGATACAGGATCTGCTCCATCTACCTTCCTTCCTTCCCTTTCACCCACTAGGATGGTTTCACTCTGGGATGGCCAGACAAGATGGCACACAGACCAGGTGACGGGGCTTTAGGTCGTTTTCTGTGGTTATGTGACAAACCTCTGTCACCTTCACCCTCTTTAAGCACTCAACACCAATCTATGTGGGATCCTGGTCGCCAGGAGTTGTGTGCGCGCTTATGACTGACTTAGTCCACACTGACCCAGTACCTTACAGCAGAGGCCTATGCCACCGAGGGCTGCCCGGTGTTGTGGAGAAACTGAGGCTGCAGTGAAAGAATATGCAGACAATCAACTGGTATTCAAAAGAGGAGCTGACACCCAGGGCTTAAATAGAATGCAAATGTCTAGAAAATAATGACGGCAACCTAGGTACAAATGTACTCGATGCAATTGATCTTTGGAGCACCATAAGATGATCTTTAAAAAACAAACACCTTGCTGAATTAAAGGGGTTTTATCATTTCCCAAAGACCCTAAAAGGGTGTTCAAAGGATGATGTAACATTTAAGATAGTTAACAATGTTAACTAAGATGGACCAGATGCCTGCTGATTACTATAACTAAATAAATATTTACAATTTGAAAAAAAAGTTCACAATTGGCTTAAGAATTTCTGCTCATCTTTGAAGGCTTGAGAGAATGATTCTATGAAGCATCACTGGGGAGGGAGAAATGGAATCAATTGGGCTGGTCCTCACAATGCTTCTTAGAAGCAAGGATGGCAAGACTTCAACGCAGGTACTCTGGGTATGTCATCAGGAGGGGCAGTCGTTGGAGAAGGACATAACGCTTGCTGAAGTGTGCCCATGAAAAAGAGGAAGGCCTTTAACAAGAGGAACTGTCACCAACGATGGGCGCACGCAGCAACAACTGTGAGGACGTAACCGGCCAGTCGTGGCGTCATTCTGTTATAGCTAGATAGGCTCCCTGCGTGTTGAGACCAACTCAGGGACACCTAACAACCACATACACGCCCACAAACCTTTCTCCCCTCCGTCCTCTAGGGTAGCATCGTTCTCCAATGCTCTAAACCCAAAGGCTCCATGGACTGGCTTTCTCTTCCTCTCCCTTAGCATCAAGCCCCATCAGAGCTACCTGCTGAATTTACCACCTTCTCCCCATGCCCAGGGTCGGAGTCTCTATTTCTCCTGTTTCCTTGACCATCCTTCGATAGGAAGATGGGTGACGAGGCCATCTCACGTATTTGGGCAGTGTAATCAAAGAAGGGCCGGGCCACTCCCTGGAGCAGGACACCATGCTCTGGAGTCAGTGAGAAGAGGACGAGGCTTGAGGAGGTGGACAACAAAGGGCACATACGGAAGGCCCAGGCAGGGTTTCCTTCCGTTGTGTGCAGGGAAGATTCGAGTGGGACCCAACTTCAGTGTATCTAACAACAACAAATCTTATGCCAGAGGTACTATTACAAATTAATCCTCACAGAACAAAGCAAACACTCTCGTGGGCCTCACAGATCCTCTCACTGTCTGGCCCCAGGCCACCTTCCAAACCCCACCTCTCAGGTCCACGATCCTCATCTCTTCCTAATGTATTTTGGGGTGCTGATTCCCAAAGGCCCCATACATGTTCACACTTACAGCACGGATAGTGTCTCCTTGTCTTGTTAACTATTCCACTAGTTTTCTAATACTTCTTTTAAATGTTCTACTAATTTTCCGATACTTGTCTTTGAAGTGTTCTACTAATTTTCTGATACTTGTCTTTTTAAATGTTCTACTAATTTTCCGATACTTGTCTTTGAAGTGTTCCAATTATACTTAAAGGTTGCTTTTAGCTCAGGAATCCCGACCAGAAAATTAAAAGCTGTCTTTTTACTAAAAGGAACAACTGAGATTAATGTGCCTTTTCAGACACGTAACCCCAGTGGCGCCTCTCGTAATATCTAAAATTTTGGTTTGTGAAGGAAGCATTCCATAACCCACTAGATCTGTAGTTCTCAACTTTCCTAATGCCGAGACCCTTTAAAACAGTTCCTCATGTTGTGGTGACCCCCCAACCATAAAATTATTTTCGTTGCTGATTCATAACTGCAATTTTGCTACTGTGACGAATCGAGTGACCCCTGTGAAAGGGTCGTTCGACTCCCAGAGGGGTCGCAACCCACAGGTTGAGAACCACCGCACTAGATAGTCTTTTTCTTTGTTATGCTCCAAGACAAAAGAACAGCTCAGTGGTCCTGAATTGCCAAGTGTTTTTAAAAATCTAGGTTTTGGCACATTAAGCTATATAATTAATTACAGCTCACGTTAAGTAGCAGTTAATGCATTGGGCTGCAATGGGCAGTTTGAAACCACCTGCTGCTCTGAGGGAGAAAGATTAGAATTTCTACTCCTGTTAACTCCAGTAACTCCCAGGGACAGTTCAACCTTGTCCTGTAGGGTCCCTGTGAGTAGGAACTGACTTGATGGCAATGCACTTGGAGCTGGGGTGGTGGTGGTGGTGGTGGTGGTGGTGGTGGTGGTGGTGGTGGTGGTGGTGGTGGTGATGGTGGGTGGTGGTGGTGGTGGTGGTGATGGTGGTGGTGGTGGAGGTGGTGGTGGTGGTGATGATGGGTGGTGGTGGTGGTGGTAGTGGTGGTGATGGTGGTGGTGGTGGTGGTGGTGGGTGGTGGAGGTGGTGGTGGTGGTGGTGGGTGGTGGAGGTGGTGGTGGTGGAGGTGGTGGTGGTGGTGATGGTGGGTGGTGGTGGTGGTGGTGGTGGTGGAGGTGGTGGTGGTGGTGGTGGTAGTGGTGGAAGAGGTGGTGGTGGTGGTGGTGGTGGTAGTGGTGGAAGAGGTGGTGGTGGTGGTGGTGGTGGTGATGGGTGGTGGAGGTGGTGATGGTGGGTGGTGGTGGTGATGGAGGTGGTGGTGGTGGTGGTGGTGGTGGTGGTGGTGGTGGAGGTGGTGATGGTGGGTGGTGGTGGTGATGGAGGTGGTGGTGGTGGTGGTGGTGGTGGAGGAGGTGGAGGAGGTGGTGGTGGTGGTGGGAAGTGGTGGTGGAGGTGGTGGTGGTGGTGGTGGTGTGTGTTGTGTCTCCTCTCTTTGTTTTCATGTTCCCTTTATCTAGAAGCCTCCGCACCAGGAAGAAAGTAGAAATGTCTTTTCACTCTGAGTGTTATTGCTTTGTGTCCTGCTTGCTCTGCTGTTTAAAAAGGAACTGCTCATTACAGTGATGTCCAATCAAGCACACATTTAAGGCATGTCTGCCGGGTGGAAGTTACTGATTCCAGGTTAAACAAAGCAGTAACACAAGTCACTCTACCTGTTGATTGGACTGTCTTTAATGATTATCCTGTTGAGGGCTTTCATGTCCATTACCTTACTGGATTTTCCAGTGAGACAGGTGAAATTTCTGGGCCTCCAGTAGAGACGGATACATCTCCATGTTTAGTCCTAAGTCGGTGGTAAATTTTCACCCCAAACACAGGATGGGAACACATACAAGAAAAGGCAGAAAATCAAAGCACAAAGAGTAAAATCATACATGAGGCATGGAAGACCCCAGGCAGCATCAGAGTCCCCGAGGAAGAGCAAAACAAGAAACAAAAACCCCGCCTCCTGCCATCGAGCCCGTTCTGACTCATCATGACTCTACAGGGCAGAGCAGAACAGCTCCTGACTTCTGAGCCTGTAAGTTTTTATGGGAGCAGGCAGCGGGCACTTAAGCCACTGAGCCACCAGCACTCCTCACAGCAGGCCCTTAAGAAGCCAAGTCAGGCAGAGGCTCATTCTCGGTGAGCAGCATGCCCCTCCAGTTGTCCCTGTCTGCATCCCCACCAGGCTGTTTCCTTTCAAAAGGCTGGACCCGTCTACACTTTTAGATTTGCTGCCAAACTCAAGAAGAGCTGGATGGGAAGAGGCTGGCAAGCCCTGGAATCACAAATAAAGTATGAGCAAATCCTATTATTATATTCTTTGATGGCACCGCTAGCTCTAGGATGGGTTGGGCTTTAAACTAAAACATCAGTGGTTTGAACCTACCCATCACTACTTGGGAGAAAGACAAACAGTCTCTGGTTCTGCAAAGATTTACAGGCTCTAAAACCCTATGGGCCTATTCGACTCTGACCTAGAAGGTCGATATGAGTCAGAACTGACTTGATGGTAGAAGGGGAAAATATTCTCATTCTCACTGCCATTCAATCAAATCTGACTCATAGCAACCCTATAGAGCAGAGTAGAGCTGCCCCGGTGAGTTCCAAGGTTATACATCTTTATGGGAGCAGAAAGCCTCTTCTTACTCCTACAGAGCAGCTGGTGGATTTGAACTGCTGAGCTTGTGGGTATCCGCCCAGCTGGTAACCCATGATGCTTTCTGAGTTTTAACTTAAAGGTTCTTTTTGCTTTCATTAATAAAAGGAAAGAGGAAATCTATGTCTGACTCCGCCCCCCCCTCCATTATTATCTGACCAGATTTCACTGTAATTGGAATTCGTGGAATAACCTCCTGTTTACTTCTTTCTGAGGACTTCATCCTTCACACCATGACTTCAGTCCTGGCTGACTCGGTGCGGATAGCATTTAATCTTAGCTAAGTTCCCAGAGGGCCTGTGTTCACTTGTTGGCTGAACCACACTTCCTCATTACCAGGCTCTGTAAATGTTAATTTCTTGGAAGAGTGGGGACAGACATATAGTTCTGAGTGCATAACATGATTCCCAAGAGAATCTGGAAAGCCGAGGTCACCTCCTGACACCTGTGGACCAACCATACACACAATGGCCTTTCCAGGGCAGAAAGTGACTTTGCCAGTCACATACCTTTTTTCCCAGATACATCATGGTTGGGACATGTCTTGCTTGGGTCTGCTCCTGACCAACGGTGTACACTTTAGGCCAAAGTGACTTTGCTTCCCAATGCTTAACCCATTGTGGGGCCAGGGCTTCTTCCTGGCTTGTTGCTGATGGCAAATTATTTGAGAACTGAGACTGTGCCTTGGTCTGCACAGGCTGGCAATAAATACTCATTAACATCGATCACTGTGAACTAATAGGCTCTTCTTCATTGCAGGGCCTGAGCACCTCTCTGGACCAAGTCCTGAACTGAAGCAGCTCTACTTTCAGATTCCTTGAGGGCATCTGAGGGGAGGCTGAGGATAAACATAAAGTGGCTCCTAAGAAAAAAATGAATACCTAGGTAAGAATAAGGAGCCCTGGTGATGCTGTTGGGTAACTATGAAGTCAGTGGTTCAAAACCACCAGCCGATCCTCAGAAAAAAGATGAGGCTGCTTGTTTCCATACAGATCTACAGGCCCGGTAGAAATCAAGTAAGAAATGTGGGCTTTGTCCTTTCTTTTAAATGAGGCTGTCTTCATTGAAGAAAAACACTGCCTCCCAAGCTCTTACTCTACCTTAAGAGGGAGGAAAATGTGGATGACAACTAGCTGTCGAAATCCTTCCAAGTTTGCGATCTGCATTACTGATGTAGCACCTGAGCGGAGCTTGGAGCCACTGCCCAGGATCACTTGCATGGCCTGCCTCTAGAGCAGTGGCCTCAGCCTTCCTGATGCTGCCACCCTTTCACACAGTTCCTCATGTGGTGGTGACCCCAACCATAAAATTACTTTTGTTGCTACTTCATCACTGTCATTTTGCTACTGTTATGAATCAGCAACCCCTGTGAAAGGGTCGTTCGACAACCCCCGCCCCCAAAGGGGTCGTGATCCATAGGTTGAGAACTGCTGCTCTAGAGCTATAGAGAAGCAGGTTTCTGTTCCGGCCATCCATCTATCAGAAAAGTGAAAGGAAAATAAAAATCTGTTGCTGGGGTGTGTGCATGCATTTTAAACACCGATGATCTAAGCAACCAACAATTACTTCTACTCTTCTAGAATGAGCAGGCCGGTAGCTATTTTCAAGGCAATGTTAAAGGTGTGTACTGTGTATAAAAACAAAAAACACAAACTCGCTGCCATCGAGTCTGATGCCAACTTAAAGCAGCCCTGCAATACAGGAAATGCCCCTGTGAGTTCCTGAGACTGTACCGCTTTACAGCAATAGTCTCATTTTTCTCTTGAAGAGCAGCTGGTGGTTCTGAACTACTGACCTTGCAGATCGTCGCCCAACATATAACCACTATGCCACCAGGGCCCCTAAAGTGTGCAAAGCAACCCCAAATCCATTGCTCCTGGGTCCATTCGGGCTCCTGACAATCCTGCCGGGCAGAGCAGAACTACTCCAGAGTTTCCATGCAGAGCAGCAGTGGGTTCAAGGTGCTGGCCTTTTGGTTAGCAGGTGAGTGCCCAGCCACTGTACCAGGAGGGTGTCTATGTAAATGTGCATGCTTTGTGAAAAATACAATTGAAACTGTTTTGACAGCTCTTTAATCTACATGTAGTACATCATCTCCCTCTTCATCTCTTTGGGGAACCCTGGTGGCACAATGGTTGGGCTTCAAACCAAAAGGTCAGCAGTTCAAAACCACTAGCTGCTCCACGGGAGAAACAGTTACAGTCTCAGAAACCCACAGGGGCAGTTCTGTCCTGTCCTATTGATTGCTAGGAGGTGGGATTGCCCGGATGGCAGTGAGATTGTTTTAGGGTGTGTAAGCATCTCTTTATTAGAGGCTTCAAGAAATTAAGCTCCACTACAACTCAATAATGATAAACTCAGGTGAGTTTACCCAGTTATCGTTTATTCCCTCCAGGTAACAACTAGGAGACCACTCTGAAAGTGATCACAATCGAGGACTCTGGGCAGAGAGAAAAATGTAGACCAAAACTCAAAATCATTGAAACAAAAAAAAAAGACTAGACTTTGGGGTCTCACAGAGACAGGTGGAGTCCCTCAAACCCGGGCCCTAAGTCACCCTGCAAACCTGGAGCAGAACTCACCCCGTGACTCAACTTATAGTCAAATAACAGATACGCCTATCCGGGGAACAACAAGACATGCAGTCAGAAGGGCCCTTTCTTCCCAGGGAAGAAGCTCTGAAGGCAGGAAAGGTCAGAGAAGGGCAGATGGACACGGAAGCCCAGGGAGGAAGTGGGGAGAGAACTGCTACCTTGTGGGGACTACAACCAAGGTCATGAAACTAACTCTCTATGAGCTGCTGGGTGGGAAACCAATTTGCTCTGCGAACTTTAACCCAAACCACAATAAAAAGTTTTTAAAAAGGAAGTCTTCAGTTTTTCATAAAGCTGACTGGCTCAACAGAGAACCTTCCTGTTTAACCAGTCTGAAAGAGGAGGCTGTCTGCGCCCATGAAGACTCACAGTGTTGGCGACCCGCAGGGACAGTTCTACTCTGTCCTACATGGTTTCTCTGAGTCAGAAATGACTTGATGGCAGTGGGTTTGGCTTGGCTTCTGGCACACACAGCAAGACTGTCAAGCCGGCCCTGGAGCAGCAGTTCTCAACCTTCCTAATGCTGCAGCCCTTTAATACACGTCCTCATGCTGTGGTGACCCCCAAGCACAGAATTATTTTCGTTGCTACTTCATAACTGTAAGTTTGCTACTGCTGTGGATCGGGCAACCCAGATTGAGAACCACTTGCCCTAAAGGGGTCATTACAGGCACCCCAAACAAGAAAGTGAGCATCAGGTCAAGTGAGCTGCATGCAGGCCTTGGGGACTGGTTACATGCAGGGGCCTGATCAAGTAAGTCGATCCACTGAAGACAGTGGAAGCCTGGCTCCTTCATGCCGGCAAAGGACACTGCAACAAGGGGGAGAAAGCCAATCATGTGATGCTAGACTCCAATGGACATGCCATTCTTACAAAACTCCACACCTTTTCACAGCGCCTTGGTCCACTTCATCGACTGCAGTCTAGTGTCAGCCTCACTTCTGTTCACGTAAGAGATCATGGTTTTTGCAACTAACTGGAGGGATGGACATGTAATCAACAGATAGGTGTAGAACTACAGATGCATGTAGGTAGGTACACAGGCATATATGTGCACACAGCCTGTGTGTATGAAGGGACCACAAAAAGCCAGTGGGAAAAAATGGAACAAAATGATGATGAAAATTTCCCACAAACTTTGTTACCCCTCTGTGTAAATGAGAACATGGATATGTCTGTATATGTGTGTGTGTAGAGAAACATACATACAGGTGCCTGTGTATGTGGAGGGATGTACACACATATAAGTGCTTTATGTGTAGGAGTACATGCATACACACATGCATACATGTGCCTGTGTGTAGAGGGATACATGGTGGTGTGCATGCATACATACATTGTGCCTTGTGTGAAGGGGCACATACATACATATGTTTTGTTTTCTCTTACCTGTGCCTACTAAGAAAGCCTAGAAGCCCAGAGAGCCCAGGAGCAATGACCATACTTTAAGTCCAGAACTAGGTTTCAAAACCATTCCAGGATTAGAGCCAGGAAAGGTCACAATGAGCCCAGAGCATGCTATGCCCAGAAGTGAGGGCTTTCTCCAAGAATGGGGACATGGTGGAAGGGCACAGGAGCCCACTTGAAGGGGGTTCCCACTTGGCCGAATCTGGCATCGAAATAAATCATAAGAGGATTGGCTTGTAACACAGTACACAAGCCAGCCATGTGTGGCTGTGTGTCGGCTAAGTGAGTGAGTGAATGAGGCGGGAAAGCTCTGCTATCGAGTGAGATAGTCTCTGACGTACACAGGAGATATGGCTGAGCTTGAACACCACCATTTGACAGGCATTATGGTTAATAGATTCAAGCAAGACGATCAAAAGTAGCTAAAGTTAGCGGGTAACGGCTTACTGAGGGCAAAAGGGGAAAAAGATTAATGAGGAATATGATATTTATATACAATATAGTAATAGGTAAATAAGGCGCCCCAGTGGTGAGGTAGGTTAGGAGTTGGGCTGCTAACCACAAGATCAGCAGTTCAAAACCAACAGCTGTTTCTCGGGAGAAAGCTGCTCCTCTTTCTGCTCCCATGAAGAGTTCTAGCTTAGAAACCAATAGGGGCAATTACTCTGTCCTATAGGGCTGCTATGAGTCGGAAGGGGGACTCGGTGGTGTTAATCTCCCAGAGAGGAAACTACGTCATCATCCTAAAAATGAGAGAAACCAAACCAGGTGCTCTCTCTCGTGACAATACGCTTCTGTGTCCCTTCCTGCCAAGACCACACGGCCTGGGCCTAGCCAGGAGGAAATGCCAGGCAACTCTACCTCAAGGGACATTCCACTGGTCTGTTCTTTTGTAAAGTGTCAAGGTCACAGGAGACAAAGGCTAAGGATCTGTTCTCGATTGAAAGAGTCTGAAGAGCCATGACAACCAGATGCAGTGCAGGATCTTGGTCTAGCCCTGGGATCACAGCAGACAGCTCCCATGGCACCTGGAAGAGGGCTTGTAGATTTGGTGACTGAGGTGCAATGGCTGCTTTTATGTGGCCTTTCTCACCATGGTAGTTTAATCAAATGCTTGGGTGGTACTATGCAAATAAGATCCTTGTGGACTACCAAGGCACTGGAGAACTTGCTAGTAATGCAAAGGTGTGTGGCACCCTTGTGGGTGTGGGACCATGCACATAAAACCCAAATGAAGGGATTGGTCCATTTTTCATCTCACAATGAGTCCTCCCAGAGGTGGGGGTGGGGAGCAGGACATCCCAACCATTACAAAAAAGCCAGGACTAGAACATATGAACCAGGGATGTCTGCACTGAGAACCTCCTAGACCCAGGAGACCAAAAGAGAGCTGTAATGCCAGAGACACCAAGAGACAGCGAGAAGACGAGGCTGAGAAATGGAGGCAGCAGGGGAGACCAGCAATAAACATGCTCTGGGCTTCTAGGCCCACAGAGAGAGAAGAGTGCCTTCAGGCAAGAGGCTTCTTGGAAGAGTGGGGTACCTCTGGGCAAATGGCAGGGCTAGACTTGTTGGCCCCTGCGAGAGAGAGCTGAGTGCCTTTGGGCTAAGGATTAGTGGTGGAGTAGGTTGCCTGTGAGCACTTACTGGTGGCACTAAAGAGCTTTGTCCCACTTGCGTGAGCAGGGAAGAAACCAGGCTAGCCCATGAGGCACAAAAAGCCCAAGGGACCAAAAGTGTCAAAGGCCAGAGGCTGAGGGCCAGAGATGCCAGCCTGTGGGCACGGCTGAGAAGCTGTCCTACTGAAAAACTGTTTCCAGAGTCATTTCTGACACTGCACTGTAACCCAGTCCTTCCCTAAGAAGCCCCATAATCGGGAGTGTGGCCTGCAGGGTCTGTGCGGACACTGCAGCAGATGATCAAATGCAGCAGAGAAGCGGAGAAAGATGTGGGAGGGGCAGCTGGAGTCAGAGTTGGGAGAAACGTAGGAGAGAGGAGATACACCTGGCCTCGGCCTCACAGGGGCCAGCCCTGGGCTGATGCCGAGGGGATGTTTGCTCCTCCCCCCTTGAAGTTAGAGGGTTCAGCTGCTTCTGCAAGGCTGCTTCTACAGCATCACTTGGCTGATTTACGTGGCGGTTATGAAAACTCACTGGCAGGGAGTTGGTTCCACGTCACAGCGACCCAATAGGACAGGGCAGAACTGCCCTATGGGTTTCCAACGCTGTAACTCTTTATGAGAGTTGGACATGCTGTCAGGAGAGACCAGTCCCTGGCGAAGGACACCATGCTTGGTAACGTAAAAGGGTAGCAAAAAAGAGGAGAGTCTCAAGGAGATGGAGGGACCCCGCGGCTGCAGTAGCGGCTCAAGCACAGGAACAGCAGTGAGGACGGCGCAGGACCGGGCAGTGTTTTCATTCTGGTGCACAAGGTCACTAGGCGGCAGAACTGACGCGATAGATCACAGCAGTAGCCTGGTGGTGCTGTGGGAGCGTGTCCCTGTCATAGGAAGTACATGTGGGAGTGTTTAGGGAACCCTCCTAGGAAAAAGCCTGAGGGTACTGTGGGCAAAGTGCTGGCTGCTCATTGGAAGGTTAGTGGTTCAAGCCCGCCAGCTGCTCTGCCAGAGGAAGATGAGGCAGCCTGCTTCCATTCAGATTGACAGTGTCAAATGTGCAGAAGACACCTATCTGCACTGACTGGCAAAAGGAGAACAATGTCTTCCGAGTATCTTGTTGGAAATAATTAAAATTACGCAGAGCCTTCACAGAAAATACATTTTTTTAAAAAATTCAGGCAGTAGAACAAAAGAGCCCCAGTTTTTCAGCCAGGCTCAGGCAGAAACAGCAGCAGGCAAGCCTCCGCCATGGGCTTTGCATGGGCCCCCACCTGAGGTCTGTTTGAACAGCTGGACCAGGGCAAGGTCATGACAATGGCCAATTGTGCAGGCAGCTGGCTCTTGAGTATCAGGAAAGGGCAGGAACTGGCAGCCTGTGCTTTGATGTTACCCTTGCTTAGAGATTTAAAAATCACTTTTTAAAAAGTTGCCTGCCACCCAGCAAGGTTGTTCGATGATGCTGGATGGCAGAATCTGGGTCCCAGCCAGCAAGGCCCATGTGCAGAACATGCGGGCAGCCCCTTCCTCACCATCCTCCCCTGCCCCCGACCCTCGGTGCTCAACAACACTCGTGGCAGGAGTTCCTGGCGAGGGCCAGGCCACACAAGAGCCGTTTGCTGCCTGGTGCAGCCAGACCAAGGTCACCTACAGGCTTTGGGGCCACTTTGAAGGTGGTCTTAAGACAAATCCTGGCCCTGGAGCACCTCCCTGGTTCCTGGAGTCTCCATATGGTTATGGAACCTGGGCTACACACATAGCTGTCGCCCATCGGGAGTGCCCTGTGGCTTCCAAGCTGAAGTCCAGAGGCTCAGGCCTCCTGGTGAAACACAGGCTCTTCAGCCTTCATGCCTGGCCTTCCAGGAACATGAGTCTGCCTCAGCCCCCAAAAGCCACTCAAATGCACTTCTGTATGCCAGCACCCAGTCCTGTGCTGGTGGGCTTTACTCCCCCACCTTACACACAGCACTTAACCATTGTGTCATGAGGGTGCCCACCCACTGAGATGACGGAGCTGAAGGTACAAGGTCGTCAAGAGACATCTGGGACTGCCAGGAGTGGGAAGAGACCAGGACAGATATTCCCTTTCACAATAGTATATTGCCATCACTGGTACATGGAGCCCTAGCGGCAACTCGGTTAAGCACTTCACTGCTAACCAACCAGCAGGTCAAACCCAGCAACTGCCCCAAAGGGAAAAGGCGTGGCTGTCCACTTCACCTTGGAGCTCTCTTGGGGCAGTCTGCCTCTGCTAAGAGCCAGTCGATATGATGGCGATGGGTTTGGGGTGTGACTAATCATCCACCTGGAAGTGGAGATGTCTTACATAGAACGCATCTTGTCTGGCTGTTCCTGTTGGGTTTGGGGAGCCTGGGAGCGGGGGGGGGGGTTCACCCAGAGCCTCATTTATTATATTCAAAGGAAGTGACTGCCCATCTCTTTATCCACAGGAACAACAGTGACACTCAGGCGACGAGCAAGGCACCTGAGTCAGATCGCAGTGCGAGAGGGACCGTATCCCCAGAACCAGGATTCGCCATCCCGGGTGCTGGCACTCGGACGCATCTGTGTGGCCCCTGCTCTTCGAGTCAGAAAGGAAACGAAAATAGAACAGGAGAGACAGGTCAGCACTGGAAACAGTAGGCCTTGGCATGGGCACACCGGCTCTGGAGCCAGCCGGAACCACGGCGCCTAGAGAGCTCAGCTGCCGGAGCTGCTCACGTCCTGGCGCTGCTGTAAGGATGGCATTAAAATTTGACCCTGATGTGGGCTGTATGAACGTTTATTGACTAATGCAACAAATGTGATCTCCTTTCTCCTACTTACAAGGTTCCCCACTGGCTTCAGGTGGGGCCTTGTTTGGATTTGCTGGCTGGCAGCTCCCCCCAAGAGCTTTCTCTGGACAACCTCCCTGCCAGGGCTGCCTTCACCAGCATCGTGCCCGATCACAGTCCCAAAGTCTCTGAAGCCAGACCCTGGGCATCCGTGGGGATGGCCACTCGGATCCCGTGCTTTCCTGTTTCCTGCTTTCCACACCATATTCCAAACCCAAACCCACAGCTGTCTGGTCAATCCTAACTCACAGTGACCAAAACAGTAGAGTACAATGGCCCCATAGGGCTTCTGAGACCACAAACCTTTCTGGAAGTAGACGGCCTCATCTGTGGAATGACTGGTGGGCTCAATGCATAACCCTTGGCACCACCAAGATTCCCTTCCACATCCTGGCAGCGACTTTTTCTTCCAAGGGGAGAGGCCAGCTTTGAGATGGCAGC
Source organism: Tenrec ecaudatus (assembly GCF_050624435.1). Taxonomy (NCBI): domain Eukaryota; kingdom Metazoa; phylum Chordata; class Mammalia; order Afrosoricida; family Tenrecidae; genus Tenrec; species Tenrec ecaudatus. The sequence goes on along the minus strand of NC_134541.1, from coordinate 107,520,004 downwards.
TGAGTAGGGGGTTCACACAACACTCAGGAAGTCATCGTCATCTTGTTACCTTCTACACCTGCCTCACCTGGCCCTGCTCTGGTTTTGGTCTCAACACCAGCCTCCTCTTAACCTATTCTGTCCCAGCCTGTGAGGCCGCCCTATTCCTGCAAGGAGTTCCTGACTCCACATGGGAGCATGATCCACACCAAAGCTTCTGTGAGCATGTACACGTCCCATTCAAATTCTGCTCTCCTAGGGACACCTGAGCAGGAGCCGCGTGGCACAGTGGGGGTTACGTAGTGGGTTATGTAAGATGAGCAGTTCAGACCCACCAGTTGCTCCAAGAGAGAAAGATGAGTCTGCCTGCTCCCCCGCCAACGTGAAGGTCTCAGAAACCCGCAGGCAGGGGCAGTTCTGAGTCAAATCGACTTGATGAGTTCACTTTGGACACAGTACAGGAGAGATTCCAGATTAGGAATAAATGAGGACAGGGACCATGCGAGGCTGGAAGGAGAGGAGAAACACAGCAAACTCCCCTGGGATCGGAAACGAGGCCAGGCCACCCACTCTCACGGCTGCAGCTCAGCATTGCGCTGCCAGTTTTCACCAGAACAATCAGGGGAGCGAAAAAAAGAAAGGGCAATAGATTTGAAAAGAAGAGGTGAAACCGCTTTTACAGATGACATGACCCTGAGGGTAGAAAATCCTACAGAGCTTTAAAACACAACAAAACCACCGAAAAACCTACTAGGACCACGTTTAGCAGCCTCACAGGATACAAAGGCCAACATCCACAGTTCGACTTTATTTCTATCTAATCGCAATGAGCCATCCAAAAATGATATTCAGAACAATTTCCTGGATGAACCCCTGAAACCAGGGCCCTGAGATAATCTTTAAAACTGAAACCAAATATGATCCCATCATCATCTTAAAGCCACATGGTAGCTTTTAGCTTCACTAGTGAAAAAGGTCTGCCTTGAGCATTATAGCAGCCCTGGTGCCATAGTGGTCATCCTTGGGCTGCCAACCTCCAGGTCAGCAGTTCAAACCTACCAGCTGCTCCTCCAGAATAAAATTAGGTTTTCTACTCCCGTAAAGAACGACAGCCACAGAAATCCACAGGGGCAGTTCTCCTCTGTTCCGTAGGGTCACTGAGTCAGAAGTGACTTGATGGCAGTGAGTATGCCCTTCTGTTGTTGAACACGATGTTCTTTTTCAAGATCTCTCTTTACTGGATGAAGCTGACTCAGCACGTTGAACGATGACATAGGAAAGTCCGGGGCATAGAGACTGACATCAGGAGCGGCCCACATAGCAGAGAGGCTCTTCCTCCGGGAGCAAGGAAAAACCTTCCCCTAGATCAGTGGTTCTCAACCTTCCTAATGCCATGACCCTTTAATACAGCTTCTCATGTGCTGGTGACCCCCCAACCATAAAATTATTTTTGTTGCTATTTCATCACTGTAATTTTGCTACTGTTATGAATCGGGTGACCCCCAAAGGGGTCTTGGCCCACAGGTTGAGAACCACTTCCCTAGAGCCTGGCCCTCTGTCCATCCTGGTGGCCTTCAGAACCAGGAGAGGAGGAATTCTCATTTGTTGGAGGCCATATGGTGGTGTTTGGGTTACAGCAGCACCGAGAACACCCTTCTTTTTTTTTTAAAGCATTTTATTGGGGGGCTCATACAACTCGTATCACAATCCACACATAACATCAGTTGTATAAAACTTATTTGTACATTCGTTACCCTCATTATTCTCAAAACATTTGCTCTTCACATAAGCCCCTGGCATCAGCTCCTCAATTTCCCCCTCCCTCATGAACCCTTGATAATTTATAAATTATTATCTGACACTGTCTGACGTCTCCCTTCATCTACTTGTCTTATTCGTCCCCAAGGAAGGAGGTCATATGTAGATCCTTGTAATTAGTTCCCCCTCTCTACCCCACCCTCCATCCACCCTCCCAGAGTCACCACTCTCAGCACTGGTCCTGAAGGGATCATCCACCCTGGATTCCCTGTGTTTCCAGTTCCTATCTGTACCAGTGTACATCCTCTGGTCTAGCCAGGTTTGTAAGGTAGAATTTGGATCACGATAATGGCAGTGGGGGGCAGCATCTAGGAATTAGAGGAAAGTTGTATGTTTCACCATTGCTACACTGCACCCTGAATGGCTTGTCTCCTCTTGCGACCCTTCTGTAAGGGGATGTCCAGTTACCTACGGATGGGCTTTGGGTCCCCACTCTGCACTCCCCCTCATTTACAATGATATGATTATTTGTTCTCATATCAGGGAGGTAAGCGCCCAATGATATGATTTTTTTGTTTCTGATGCCTGATCCCTTGGGCACCTCGTGATCAACCAGGTTGGTGTGCTTCTTCCATGAGGGCTTTGTTGCTTCTGAGCTAGATGGCCTCTTGTTTACCTTCAAGCCTTTAAGACCCTAGACGCTATATCTTTTGATAGCCGGGCTCCATCAGCTTTCTTCACCACATTTGTTTGTGCACCCGCTTTGTCTTCAGCAATTGTGTTGGGAAGGTGAGCATCATGGCATGCCAGTTTAAAAGGAGAAAGTATTCTTTCATTGAGGAAGTACTTGAGTGGAGGCCCAATGTCCATCTGTTACCTTAATACTAAACCTATAAATATATGCACATAGATCTATTTCCCCATCCTCATATATAAATATATTTACATATGTACATGCCTTTATTTAGACCTCTATAAATGCCTTTGCCTCCTAGCTCTTTCCTCTATTTCCTTTGACTTTCCTCTTGTCCCACTATCATGCTCAGCCTTCATTTGGGTTTCAGTAATTCTTCTCGTTTACATTATCCTTGGTCAGGCCCTACACCCTCACCACTGACTTGGATCACTTATTGTTCCCTTGTCCCTGGGTTTGTTAACACCACTTCCTTTCCCCCCACCGCCCCGTCTCCCATGTCCCCCCGGAACTGTTGGTTCGTTGTTTTCTCCTCCAGACTGTGAAAGAACACCCTTCTATTGTTATCTACACCCAAACACCCTGGTCAAAGTACTCACATAAACTCTCTGCGGTGCTCTCAGATCTAACTGCAGGAAACACCCTTGAATGCTGCCATTTCAGGGCTTGAATGCTGCCATTTCAGGGCTGGGGGTGCTGACTTTCCATCCGCCCAGTCCCACCCAACCTGATGTCAAACACCAGCCCTTCCTTCTACTCTTAGCCCCCACATATATCAGAGGTGGGTGGAGAGAGAAAGTAAAGCCTGGTCCTTTTCCTTCTTCCTTCTTATGAGAGGAATGAGAGTCACATTCCCAAGGCACCTTCCACCTCCGACAAGTGTTAAATCTAGAAGAACAGGAGGAACCCACATCACATCTGTGAAACAACCCCACCCCCACAACTCTGGCAGCTGTGTCTCCACTTTAGGCTGCTTGTTGCCTGGGGCACAACTTGAGATAGAGAAGGTGCCCCTGTCCAACACTGGGTCAGAATGTCAGGGTTGAAGGGGCCCTGGTATTGCACTAGTTCAACCACTCAGCTGCTAACTGCAAGGAAAAGCGAGCAGTTCAAACCACCAGCTGTTCCAAGGGGCAAAGATGCGGCAGACTGATTCTGTAAAGATGTACTGCCTTGGAAACCTTAGGGGCAGTTCTGCTGCGTCTCAGAGTGGCTCTGAGTCGGAATCAACTCCCCTGGCAAGCAAGGACAATGAGAAGTCTGTGATGGGCCACTGGTCGTTTCCATCCACATCTCCCTGTAACAACATCATCAACAAAAACACGGCCACTGAGTCAATTCTGACTCATAGCAACCCTGCCAAGAAAAAAACGAAAAGACTCACTGGCCATCAAGTCAAATCTGATTCATAGCGACTCTACAGGTCAGGGCAGAGCTGCCCCCTGTGCGTTTCCAAGACTGTTATAGGAATAGAAAGCCCCAACCCACAAAAAAGTTTTTTAAAAACTACATGATCTCAAAGTCCTAGGAGATTTTACCTCAAATAAGTTAGAAAAAATAAAATCAAATAAAACCAACACTGGATTCCATCTCACGGCAGCTCTGCATGACGGGAGAGAGCTGCTCCTGTGGGTTTCTAAAACGTTAACTCTTTAGAGGGGCAGACGGCCTCCTCGCGCTTCAGAGGTTGGTTGGCTCCAACTGCTAACCTTGCTCATAATAGACCACGCTCTCCTCTCCCTGGACCAACAACAATACCACGTTTAAGAAGATGGATGAGGTCCTAAGGCTACTAACCTTTCCATGAGACTCGTGGAAAAGGTGGGCAGTACAATCTTAAAATAACACATGATTCATATTAAGAAACTGGCCGCGAAGAGATTCCTGTTTGGGAGCAGAATTTCAAAGATGCCCCATTTCAACATTAGCAGGTCCATCCTAACACCCTCATTTACATACAATTCTAAGAACGGATTTCCTCTCCCATCAATTTCTATTTTCTGGAGGTGAAGGAAAGTGTGTGTGGGTGTGCGTTTAAGTATTATTACATCAAAGCAAATGCAATGTGACCATCAGTTTTCTTATCTTGTATACAATGAAACTACAAATCATCAGCTAAGATGGGGTTGGAAAAACTGTGGCTGACGCCCAGCTCTCAGGAAAGAGAGCTTTCAAGACCTGAAATGACAGCTTAAAAAGCCCATTAGGATAATGGAATGGCCTTGGAAGGCAGGGAAGGAAAAAGAAGCCAAGTTACAAGCACAAACTGCCTGCCTGCTCAGAGCATGGTTTGGGGTTTTTTTAAAAGCAGTATTCTGAAGACAGATTGGAATCATATTTATAACCAGCATTACCAAGTGAGCACAGCAAAATATGGATTTTAAAAATCTTTCTTGGATGGTGGCTGTTTTTTGTGATGGCCAAGCTGGTCCCTTTCTTTCCCCACACTTCTAACAGCGAGCGTGACCTCCCAGCGTCCTTCGCAGCACAGCTCTGCAGCAGACCAAGATGCTGGCTGGGCCCGGGCCAAGCCTTCTGGTTCAAATCAGGACACTTATCGAATGGAGGCACTTATGGCCCAACTGAGTCACTCCTGCCTGGGCGGCTATGCCAATGTGAGCGCGGATGCACACCTGCTCTCAGGCAATCCTGAGCACCCAGGCGGGGTAACCTGTGGTCCCTCCCGAGCTGCTAATGGAAAGGCTGGCAGCTCTAACTCATTAGCCACTCCACGGGAGAAAGATGAAACTGTCTGCTTCCATAAAGAGTTACAGCCTTGAAACCCAGTTCTACCCTGTCCTATAGGGTTGATATGAACTTGACAGTGGTGGGTTGAGCTGGGTTTTTAGAAGAGAGCTAGCTACCACCCCACCCCACCCCCACCTGCTAAGAATTCCCCAAACCACCAGTCTCCCAAGAGGTTTCACATGGGTGGCGCAAAGGGCTGAGGTGCTCAGTTGCTGACCAGAAGGTCAGATGGTTGAGGCTACCCAGAGGCTCCGAAGAAAAGGGGCCTGGCAATCTACTCCTAGAAATGCAGCCAGTGTGGAGTGCAGTTCTGTTCCCCCCCACACAGTCGCTCTGAGTCCAGAGTTGATGCCAAGACACTGTCTTCTGGGCCTTGGATCAGGCGGGACGGACCTCTGATGGCCTTGTGGATTACACATTCAGATGCTAACCTCAAGGTCAGTGGTTTGACTCCACCAGCCTCACCAAGAAAGAATGATGAGGCTCTCTGCTCCTGTAAATATTTGCAGTCTCAGAAACGAAACCCACAGGGGCAGTTCTACCCTGTTCTGTGACCTTTATGGTCCATAGGAGACTCCTGAGCTGATTTCCTTCCTTGTCTGAACCTGGGAACACCTCTGAACCCCGTGCAGCATCCCAGCAGGGCACAAGCGCCCCCACAGACACACCAGTGGAGCCGGGCTTGAACAGAGGGCTGGGAATCAGATCCAGGACCACTGCCTGAAAGATGAGGCTCCAACCCCTCACTGGGCCACTGCTGCCCCCAACCCTGAGGGCCAGCTGAATGCAGAAGGGTGGACACGCCCACAGGGGTAGGGTGGGCTTTGATTCTGGCTGGCTTCTGTGGCCTTGCTGACCATAGGAGAGATCAAAGGCCTTTCCCAGTGTCCTTCAGGAGTTAAGTGAACGGTCAGCCAGCAACGAGCCCGTCAGCAGCAGGCCAGTATTTCCTTTATTATGGCTATTTCCTGCACTTTGGATCACCCCTTCTTCCTTAGGGAGGGTGCCTGCACGCACACACATGTGAGCATGAGCTCTGCGCACGCACACGTGCATGTTCACTGGCTCAGACAATCTTATTATAGCTCATGGGAGTGGAAAGGCCCATTTTCAGGTTTCACAATTCAGTTCACTCAAAAGAAGCAAGAGACACAAAAACTATACAGGAAAGATTTTAAATGCCTTTGACTTCCTACCTGGAAAATCTAAGGCCATCGGTGGTGGTGGGGTTTTTGTTGTTGTTTATCAGAACCAGGGAACAGTCCCTCAAGTGGCCAGTTCCAAAGAGTGATAACATTTTCAGCTGGACCGTGTCTTGTAATGTTCAACTTGAATTCAACCTACACCTCAGGGTTCTGCTCCTATCTGTTTAAACAACAACAATTCCACAAGCGTGTGGCCACAAAAATCTTGTGCATGCACAGAGCAGCTGTCATCATGATAGCCCAATGTGGGACCAGCCCAAACATCCATCTCCTGATCGATGAACACTGTGGTGGATCAGTACAGGGGAGATGGCTCATCAACAGGAAAAGATGGACCACAAACCATGCAACAGCATGCACGGACCTCAGTCACAGTAACTCGGGTAGTCCTCATCTGACCACATGCGCCAGTCACCACCATCCTCCCAGCCCCCCCTTCTCTTTTCTTTGTCTTTTTGGTGGGGCTACGCCTTGATGGACTATGTAACAGCATGGAAACTCATGATTTGCTGATATCATCACTCTCAGATGCCATGTTCTCAAGCCCCCAAGACAAACAGAGATTAGATTTAGAAAGATGCTGATAACAAGAGGTAATCATAATGAAAATGAAAATCAGGTTTTAAATGAGGAATCTGCCTCCTGCACTGTGGTGTGGCTGTGGTTGGGTGTCATTCTGAAAAGGGCAAAGCCACAGTGACGCTGGAAACGGAGCATGAGAGGACTCGGTGAGGTGGTGGGGACACTGAATCTGGCTGTGGTCGTGGCTTCCTCAGGGGCTCCGGTAACGGTGGTCAGCAGCCCAAAGTGTCAACTACAACACCTTATGATCACATACATATAAGCATATGGTCATGGGTTTCATGTAACCAATCGTTGGCTGTTTTCAGATTTTAATAAGGAGTCCTGGTGCTACCCAAAAGCTCAGCAGTTCTACCCCAGCAGCTACTCCAAGGGAGAAGGGTGTGGCAGTCAGCCTCTGGAACAACAGCCCCTGAAAACTCCAGAGTGGGTCGACTCTGTCCTACAGGGTTGCTGGGAGTTGGGGTCAATTACAATGGCAGTGGGTTTGGGTTTTGAACCTACATGAATCTCTTTCATGTAGAATGTGCTGTAACCTGTAATGCGGGCAATAAAAAAATGCCGCCCTTGTTGGTTATGACTCCGAGCGACCCCATGTAGGGGAGAAGCCAGCACTGGCCAGTTCTGCACCAGCCTCACGGTCATGGCTCTGTGAGCGTCCGTGGTTGCAGCCGCCACATCCGTCCATCCTGTGGTCACAGCTTTCAAAACAGCCACTGCAGCCTCTAAACCTCTGTAGACCCGCTTGCTGCTAGGACTCGTCCTCTCTCCAAGAACATTCCACGTGGCAGCAAACGGCCACCAAAAACCATACACACCCACCTATATCCTCTTTAACACGCCTGTCCTAATTCGAAATTTCATTTTCCACCACCTGCTTGGCGACAACAAGCAAACCTCCCAGAAATGTTCCCGCGGCTACATCAAAATATAGCAAGGTCCTTCCTATCTCTTCCTGGGCTTTTCTCCTACTTTCTGGAGAAGGGAAGCATTTCTAAGTTGATAAAAACAACGAACTAAAATTAGCCAGATGAGGACTAAACTTTGACTCATGGTAGGAAAAACAGTATTTTTTAAGTGGAGAAATATTTATAAGTCCGTGCTTCGTGAAAGAGGAAGAGAGACGTGCTGTGTGCTGAAGGAAAGGCCTGGGTAAGGGACAGAGTGGGAAGTGGGGGGCAGGGGGTGAGTAAGGGAGAGAGCGGGGTTGGGAAGAAAAGCGGCTTCAAGTTTGTGGGTCTGGGCACTGTTGTCCTTCATCTATTTCCTCACAAATCAGAGTTCAATAGTCCTTAAGTAATCTGTTCACTCAACCTGCCACCCAACCATCGTCAGTGTGTCGTGCCGTGGGGACTTGCGGGTTGCCATGGTTCTGGAAGCTCTGCCACCAGCACTGCAAACACCAGCAAGGTCACCCCTGGTGAGCAGGTTTCAGTGGAGCTCCTAGACTGAGACTAGGAATAAAGGCCTGGCAATCTATTTCTACAAACTAGCTAGTGAAAACCTTTGGCCCACAACAGAACATTTGTCTGACTTACCTGCCCTGGACAGGTCATCAAAAGGGGGAGAGGGGTCAGTTACCAGAGCCGGTCTTCTTGCTGGGTGGCGGAGACAGCTGGCGAGGTCAAGGGAGACCCTGGTTGACATGACAGCCTCAATCGTGGATTTGTGGGGGTGACGAAGGACCAGTCGATGCTGTGTTTGGTTGCACATAACACAACTCTAACAGCTTGGAGAGTCTCTTCTTGTTTTTTAAGGCGTTTCATGAATGGCAAGTGCACTCGCCTAAATGACAAACCTCGAAGAGCTCTGGCTGTCTGCCTCTGTGTTTTAATAATAACCCTTCAAATCGACACTTCCCTCACGCTGCCTCTGCTTTGGCTGCATCCAGGGGCTACAGGAATAGTTTCAAAAGAAACTTAAACAGGGAGAAGACACGACAACACCCGAGTACCTGAGACTGGATGCTGCTCTCTGTGCGTCTACGCATATGCCGTCGCGCGGCAAGCTGGACAGACGGTCAGCATAGGCCTCAAAAACTCACACGCACTCAATGCCATCGAGGCCACTCTGACTGGGTGCAGCCCCTAGTGCAGAGCAGAGCAGAGCAGAGCTGCCCATCTTTATGGGTGCCCTAACCCTCATCTGTCTCCGGCAGAGCAGCCGGCGGATTTGAACTGCTGACTTTGAAGTTAGCAGTCCAATGTATAATCCCCTGAGCCAACAGAGTTCTTTATAGCACAACACCTTATGTGCAGATCACGACCATCAAGACGAAGGCACCACAGATTACTCAGGTACCAGCACAACCGCTGCGTATGCGAGAGACAGGAGACGCATGTGTTCCTGGCACACCTCTGTCCGGCAGGGGTTTAGGAACCTTATGGGGCCATAGAGATGCGTGCAGACCTCCCTGCATGCGGCTTTGCAGCTTCTGTGTTATTTCCACACTGAAGGCCTGTACTCACATTTCACACTCGGCCATTGTGCTATCGCAGGCTTCACAGACTCAGTCCAGTGGACACATGACTACTTTACGCCTGGGACACCCAGAGCCCATGCGCCTCACTTTATTATGGCCCAGAACGGAGTCTGCAGTCTCCCCGAGGCAGTGTCTGGGAATGCAGTCTTGTCTACCCATCGGCCCCTCTCTCCACTTAACACCACTTAAAGACAATGCTGCAAAGAATTCTCGTCAGACACGATAAGCAGATCGGCCTCCCTCTGTGCAAACCTAAGACGGGCTGGCTCTGCATCAGTCAAGGGCTGGCTGTGCACAGGACACTGCCCATCTGGCAGAAGCTGCAGCCGAGAGTATGAGAAACAGGTTTGGTCAAGGTTTTTGTATTAAAGGTGGGTCAGTGGGCTCTCAGCCATCACGTGCAGGTTAGAAGGCAAGGTCTCTTCAACACAGACCACACCGCTGGAACCTCCCCAGGCACAAAGGCTCAACACCTTGCACTCCACATCCCAGCTCCTGTTGCCAGACCTCCCTCAGCTTGGGGAAGAGGACTCGTAAGAACCCACTGCAGGGAGCAGGGGTGGGGAGTTACTGGCCCATGACAGGGGTGTGCATTCCAGGTGGGCAGAGCAGCTAGATGTACACACTGTAAAAAGGTCCCCAGCGGCCCAAGTGATTTGTCTCTACTGAAGGCTGAAGGCTGACAGTTTGAACCCAGCCAGAGGTGCCGCAGAAGAAAGGTCTGGCGATCCACTTCCACAAAGAAGATGCCAAGAAAAGCCTGTGGAGCACAGTGGGTCACTGGGACTTGAAAGTGGCTCTGCGGCAACTGACAACAATGGAAGGAGAAGAGAAGGTCACAAGGCCCACCTCATATGCTTCTTCTGTGAACCTGCCAGCCACTGCCATGCAGTGATCCCACATGGCTGCCACCTTGTAGGGCAGCGTGGAGCTGCCTGGGAGTGCTCCCCGATCTTTCCAGGAGTTTCATACTCTCACAGCCCCCCACTTGAAGAAGCCTGAATCGGTGTGGGGGTCCTCTCTCCAACGCACCCAGGAAGACAGACAGACACACATACACACACACACCCCACCACCACCACCCTGCCCCCAACCCAGTGGATGAAGCAGGGCAAGTCCAAGCCAGTGATGATTAGGACGCAGAAACAGCCTGGACACTGCTCAGGGCAACCAGGGAAAATTCTGTGCTGGTGAAAAAAAGATGTGTGTGAGGACACCCTCTTCTTTACTGGATGTCCGCCTGTCACCTGGAATGGCCGCAGCCACTTTGTGCCATGAGGGGATGCAAGAGACGCCATCTCCCACGTGGCCAGGGTGGTAGACAGCGAAGATAGGAAGCACCTGGGTGCCCAGAAAACATTATCAAACCTCTGAATTCATCCCCCCAAATGGCACAGTCAACTACTGGTGTTTGTTTCTCATTCATGTTTGACCAAAAAGATGCCAACTGATAACAAATAAAACCAAACTCGCTGCCATCAAGTTGCTTCCAACTCATAGCAACCCTGGAAGACAGGGCAGAATGAACCCCCGTGGGTTTCCAAGACTAACTCTCTGTGGGAGTAGAAATCCCTGTCTTTCTCCTGAGACACAGCTGGTGGTTTCAAACAGCTGACCTTGCAGTTAGCAGCCCAGCATAACCACTACACAACCAGGGTGCCTGCACCAACTGATAAATGGCGTGCTCATTTGGTTGACAAAGGAAAACTATGGATAATCACAAACGCACAAAGGGGAGGTCAGAGTCTGTGGACAAATGGAATTAAGAGATCACGTGGTTCCTTGAGCAGCTCCTTCCCCAAGCCCCTAGCCACCTATGGCAGCTGCTCACCAACTCTGCCCATGGGTGAAGTCCCGTGATGGGGACCCTTCCACATATGGTATCTCCCACGTAGCACATGACCCATCTGCACCGCAGCCCGCATCAGTGCGCCCTTCACTTTTACAACATAGGAATACTCTCTGGTATGGACTGACCCACTAGTGTGCCCATACATCTGTTGGTGGACAGCTGGGCAACTCCTGTCTTAGGAATACTGGGCACAAGGCTGTAACGAACATGTGTGCACTGGGTTTGTGTGGCCCTGAGTTTCCCAATCTCTTGGGTCTACCCGCTAGTGGTGTGTGTCGGGGGGTGGGGTGGATTGTGGGATGTTGCTGGTTCAATAGATAACTCCATGTCTGAGGAGCAGCCAGATAGTTTTCCAGAGGGGCTGCACCGTGTCACATGCCTACCAGTCATGTATGAGGGTACTCAGCGGTGGGTTTGAGATACGTCATCCTTGTCCCCTCCCTCTGTAGTAGGGATTCGAGGGTGGTGGTGAGTGGATGGATGTGAGCAAAGGTGTCTTAAAGGACACACAGTGAAAGGACACTGTTGCAGCACAGCAGGGCAATCTGCAGGGGCGTCGTCTCCCTGGGGTCTGAAGGTGGGGTCCCAGCACGCTCTGAGTTCCAGGGATCTCCTGAGAAGCGACCCTCCTTCCTTCTCTTGGGCATTCCGACCTGTGGACATATGGGCTTGGGCAGTGCTGGGACCCTCATGGGCTAGGGGAACACTGGTCATGGTGATCATAACCCCGGGCACTCCATGGGGGCCAACTATCTCTGAGTAAGCTGTCTTTTGTTGAGCTGTGTGTGTGTGTGTGTGTGAACTGACTGGGTGAAGGTTCACAGAGCAAATCAGCTCTCCAGCCAATTCACCCTCACTGTTTGTCTCACTGAATTCAGTCCCCACAGTGCAACACCCCCACTTATCCCACTTCCATCCCTCCTCCTTCCTTCTGGTCTTCATCCTGAGGTCGATGCTGCTGCCCTTGGGTGCACGTGGTTGACTAGTCTGGGCCTCCCAAGCGCTCCTGTCCTCTTTGGGGCTTACCTTTTGTTGGTCTGAAACTCAGCCCCGAGGGTGAGTTCCATTCCAGGCCTGACTGGCGGCTAAGGGTCACCATTTCAGGGTCCCCCAGTCTCTAGCCGACAGTCAGCCTGAGCTGTGTTCCAGTCTCCTGCCACTTGGGAGCCGTTTGAGATTTGCAGGGAGGCTGTGCTAGAAGTGAAGTGTGGGCCCTCCTGGACAACCAAAGCCCTGATACTGACAAGGGGCCATAACGGAGGCCCCGGTTGATGGGGGGTTTCCTGCCTGCAGCTCTAGGACCCCTGGTGGAATCGTCATCGACCAGTTGCTCCACAGGGGCAGAAGAGGCTGTCTGCACAGGTAAAGATTTGCAGTCTCTGAAGCCTGACGGGGCAGTTCTACGCTGAGTCAGAATCGACTTGAGGGCAGTGGGTTTTGTGTGGTTTGTTTCTTGGTCTTCCACAGTCCTGTGGGTTTTGACCATGTTTTGACACCATGCCCTGTGTCCTGTTTCATGACCTAGAATAGAAGTCGCCTGTGCTTCCCCTGCCCGCCCCTCCCCCACCTCCTGCTCGGCTCACAGTCCCTGCAGTTCTGCCTCTTCCAGAACGTCACGTGCTTGAAGTCACACCGCAAATGGCTTTATCTGGCTGACTTCTTCCATTTGGCAACGTGCCTTGGAGGCTCCTCTGTGACTCTTAGGGGCTCCTGGTGGCGCAGTCGTCAGGCACCTCGCTGCTTGCTCAGAGGTCGCAGCTGCAGCCCGTCTGCTGCCCTGCAGGATAAAGCCCAGGCGATCTGCTCTGGTAACGATGATGGGCTTGGAGGCCCATGGGGCAGCTCTGCTCTGCCCTGCAGGCTCACTGTGAGTCAGAATCAACTGGAAGGGAGTGGGTTTGGTGTTGTCGCCACCACTTCTGGTAACTGTGGTATCTTGGTAACTTCTAAAGCAAAACCAAACCAAACTCAGTGCCATCAAGTCGGTGTCCCGTGTGGGTTTCCAAGACTAACTCTTTATCGTTAAGAGGGAGTAGAAAGCCCCCCCCTTTCTCCCCGGGAGTGAATGCTGGTTTCAGTCACTGTTTAAGGGAACCTCAGGATCAAGGTTGCTGACCCAGAGGGGAATCTGGCCAGCTTAGCTCCGGGGTGCTCCAGCCACACACTGTGAGCATGGCCACTCAGCCCATCTGTCCTGGCTCACTTAGCCTCTGCCTTGAATGGGGCTGGCACTGTTCTAGAGAAGTCCATCTCTTCCCCTCTCCATCCCCAACCGTGTCTGACACTTCATTACACTGACAAGTTTACAAAGTACTCCTTGTTTTAACTACAGGAAAACCAACGGCCATGAACTCTAAGCTGCTGGCCATGTTGGGGAGCCCAGCTCTCCCAGTACCCAGTGTTTCCACACATGCACCACCTCCCGCCCCCCAAAGATTCTATATTAAGCCCGCGTGTGGGAACAGTGCTGGCTGCAGAGACCGGCCCACGTCCCCTGTGCTCGAAGGACAGCTGGCGCGAGAGCGGGTGTCCCTGGCGGGCAGGGAGCCTCGTGGGCTCGCTCGACCCCACAGAAACCAGAGGGGAACCTATTTTTATCCTCACTGTGTTTAAACAGTCTGAACCCACTGGGAAACGAGTGTCCAAATGGGGTGTGTGTGTGTGTGTGTGCATCCACATGGAAATAGGCCTTTTTAAAGCAAGCGTGCCCTGGATACTGTTGATCAGACATACAATCCCAGAGTTGCCAAAGCCACTGCCAGCTTGAGGCCCACGGGTTCACAAAAGAGAAGCCGGTCCCCACACCCGCTCTACCTAAAATCAAGTGTGCTCCTGATTGCGACATTGTCCCGGGAGAACAGGCAAAGCTGTGGTCTCAGACAGGCGCCACAGAGGCGCCACGACCCCCACTGAGCAGGTTTTCTGTCACATCTGAGCCCCAGATGTGACTTGTTGCTGGGGCCTTCCTACAAGTGCTTAGTTTAGGAAGTGGCAGAGGGTCCAGAAAACATTCAACGGAGTGGAACAAAATTCTAAATCATTAAGAAACAAACAAGCAAGCACTAAAACAGGTGTCCTGGCTTACAGAGACAGGTAGGACCCCCGAGCCTAAGGCCCTTCAGGTCTGAGCTGAACTCACCCCTGAGCTTCACTTCCAGCCAAATGGCAGACAAGTCTGAGAGGCGCACCGTCTCGCTGGGAAGGACACTGCTCCTCAGAATAGTCACCCATCTGAGACGGAAAATGGGCCCTGTGTCCCCAGGGAGAGAGCTCAGAAGACAGGAAGGCACACTCCAATGGTCAACACAGGGAGGAAGCGGGAAGAGTACCGTCACATCGTGGGAATGTGAGAGCTGCCACACACACACAAAGAAGTTCAACAGAAAATGGCCTCAGGGCCCATGGGTTCGATTCCAAGGTATAGAAGGGAGCTTCAAAAGATCATGGGAAAATTCCCTCATCTGTTCATTCCATTCTCCTGCAACCTTGTTGAAGTCTTTTCCTATTCCCAAAGCTTGAAGTCGGGTTTTCAAACACATACTTGCATGTGACTGTTCTCTGCCACACCACTTACAGGAGCCAAGAGGTGGCAACAGCCCACATATCTGTCAACTGGGAAAGGGATAGGCAAGCTGCAGCCTCTCCACACTTTGGTGCTGTGTTTCCATGGGGGCAGTGCTGGAATGCTCTGGGTGGGGGGCGGGGGGAGGCAATAGAATAAAATGCCTACATTTTAACCTGGATTGCCGGCTGTGGGACAAATGTTTTGAATTGCCTAAATGACACGGAGTAATTTTTTCTTCCTAGAAGGGGACGGTAAGTCAAATATAATTTGGGGAGCCTATGCTTTGGAGTATTACTCAGCCATGAAAAAGGATGCAGCTATAACATGGACGAACCTTGAAAACATTGTGCTGAGTGCAAGGAGCAGCCCACAAAAGGCCCTGTACTGATGGTGTGTCCAGACAGGAAGTAGATCTGCACTTTCTGGGGTTTGCAGGGAAGAGAGTATGAGGGGCTGGTGAATCAAGGGTCCTCTGTGGGGGTGACAGAAGTGTTGAAATGAGGCATCAGGAGATGGAAAGAAGGGGTGGTGGGTGGTGGCAGACTGTGACCCCTTAGAACATTTCTGCCATCGTCTGGACAGTCTGACCTCGGAGGAATGGATGGTCTTAGGGAAGGCTGGTAAAAGCCAGCGGGAGCAGCCAAATGCCGGCCTGAACTTCAGCCGAGAAGGCAAGAGAGGCCGAGATCATCCTGAGACATCTTACCATGAGGGGTCTCCATGGCAACATTAACCCTGACGGAGCAAAGACAAAGCGACCGTCTTCTGAGGTTTGGGCCCTGATCAGGCAAGCCCACAGTTCCTTAGGGACATACCTGAATTAAACCCTTCACATGGGAAATTGACGTCTTTATCTGAAAGAGGGGGTGGGAACAGACTCATGACCTTAAATCAGTCCTGCCATCAGTCAAGGTGCCTTTTCAGGGTACCACGCCCCTCATGCCCACCAGACAAGAGTCGGGGAACCAGCTGCCTTGTCCCCCACCTGCACTTGTGCTTCCTCCCCTCCGGGCACTGGGCCTCTGCCTGCTGCTGCTGCTCACAAGGCCTGCAAGAGTCCTGGCCTGTGTGTCTGGACCAACGAACAGATGGGAACTGGCAGCACTGGCTGAGGGCATAGGACGAGGGTAGGAAAAGACAAGGCTGTCTCCTCCGGTAAAGACCGACATCCTCGGAAACCCTAGGGAGCAGTCCGGCTCTGAGCTACAAGAGTGTAATTGCATTATGAAAACGTCAGGAACTGTGTGAGGAGGACCAACATGGGACACAGAGACACTGGCACAGGGCTGCTGGGAAAATGGTGCAGACACACTCACCAGAGGCAAGGTCACCAGGAATCTGAAAACACACACACAATCTCTGCCGAGCGCATTGAAGCAATGAGCAGTAAGTGAGCCGTGCCGTCACTCGGCTTCAACGCTGCTGAAAACAGATGTTAGTAGTGGGGAGGTACTAGGGAGGACACATTACCCCCATTTAATGCTGACCAAACACCTTCGGCTAGGTGAGCACTTCACAGAAGAGGAAACACACTCTGATGGCTTGACTGACAGGGTCCAGTGCCTGGCGAGCAAGTGATGGAACCAGCACTGGGTCCATGCAGGCCTGGCCACAAAGCCTTTTCACACCACACACTCGTGTGTTAAGCGTACAATCATGCAAAGGTGTTACAGAAGAATCTTGATCAACAGGGAGAGCAATGTGGAACAGAATCTTAAATTCTCAAGGAATCCAGACTTCATGATGCCAAGGAGGTTGAATGAGTCCCTGAAACTACTGCCCTAAGGTCATCTTTAAACCTGGAAGCAAAGCTATCCCCTGGAGGCTTCTTTGAAACCCACCAACAGCTTTGCTGCCCAGAGCACTGCGCTCAAATGGGCTACAGCAACTGCACGGAGCCCACTAGACGCTCAGGGGGCAGTGCATTTGTGTTCAGGGGGAGGAGGGACAATTCAGAAGAGGAGACAGTGGCTGCACAACCTGCAGAGTGCCATCAGTGTCACGGAGTTGCACCAGCAGAAACAGTTGAGCTGGTGTCCGTTCTGCTGTGCACATCCTTGATGACAATAGAAAAGTTGTAATTTTTTCGTGACATAGGGAACCGAGATAGATCAGATAACAGCAAGGAGACAAAGGAAAATCAAGGCCCCAGCTAGAATCTAATCACTGATCTAGAAGCACACAAGGGCCGAGGGCCCACGGCTACAAGGCCTTTCTTTGCTGAAGGGCTCGGAAAAGGAAGCCAGTGCAAAGGCGGACTTTTCATGGCCACCTCTTATCACAGACCCAGTGTCAGTAGTTTAAGGTGGATGAACCTCAGGGGCTACCATAAACACCAGGTGAAAGACCAGGCTTTCTACCCCTGGGAACCCACTGGGCAGGTCTGCCCTCTCCTTTACGGTCTCAAAGAGTCAGAACAGACTCGATGGCAATGAGCTTGGTTTGGTCATAAATACACAACAGGGCTGGCTGGTCTGGGTGCCTCTCCAAATACTGAGCTTTGGGGCTCCCACAGGGTTTCTGAAATATTCTGGCGTCTTAGATTTGATTACTAAGCCAACTAGCACTCGAGTCCAGAAGTTATGGCAAACTCATCTCTTTTAGATGGATGACAAACCCCC
Organism: Tenrec ecaudatus; assembly: GCF_050624435.1. NCBI lineage: Eukaryota > Metazoa > Chordata > Mammalia > Afrosoricida > Tenrecidae > Tenrec > Tenrec ecaudatus. The sequence goes on along the minus strand of NC_134541.1, from coordinate 107,502,518 downwards.
TCCAGTTTAATCCAAGTGTATTTTTAATATTTAATGTGCTCTTTAAATACAAGTTAGAAAGATCCTGGAAAATATCGAACCACCATTTCTTCACTTTAAAAGAATCGGGCTTATTACCACAGAGTTAATTCCGAACCATAGCAATTCTAGAAAGCACTGCTCTGTCAAGGTTCTGAGACTCAGTCTTCCAGGAGCAGACAGCCTCATCTTTCTTCCTTGAACCGCCGGCCTTGCAGTTAGCAGCCCAATGCTTAACCCACTATGCCACAGGACCCCTTAAAAGAACCATAACTCACTCTCACTGCCAGCGAGTCAGTTCCAACTCACAGCAACCCTGTAGAACCCTGCAGGGTGAACCTGCCCATGGGGGTTTCCAAAGCTGTGAATCTTAGCAGAGGCAGGAAGCCTCATCTTTCTCCCCTGGAGCATCTGGTAGGTTCAGAACTGCTAACTTTGCAGTGAGCAAGCCAGTGCCTAATCCGCTACATCACCAGGACTCAGGGTATAAAACAATAATGTAAAAATGAAAGCAATCCATTCAAAATCACTATACCAAGAGCACAAAATATTACATAGCTATATATGGTCACATCTATATATATATATATATATATATATATATATATATATATATATATATATATATATATATATATATATATATATATATATATATATATATATAATTTACTCTTCATGCTAGAAACGATGCCACTGGTATTTCAAAGCCCCCAGGTTCATCCAGAGTGAAGGTTTCGTTAGAGCACCCAGACTTGACAAGGAAGAGAGGCCTGGCAATCTACATCCCGAGAGAGCTCCTGGATCACAGCAGTGTATTACCCAACGTAGTACAGGCAGGGAAGTGCCCTAAGCTGGAAGGGCCTCAGCACACACAACAGTGACAGCAAGGGCCTCGAATGCCAAGGGCTGGGCAAAGTTCTGTTTGGTTTCGTGTGGGGCCACTATTTGCCACTTAACAACAATAGCTCTTTAAGAAGTGTCTGCTTAAATTCACTTGCCCCAAACTTTGTCAACCCTTTTCAAAGACCATTTTGGAATGGAATCACAGTTTGGAAGCCTCAAAGAATCAGTCCTGCACCTTCGAAACGCCAATGCCCCCACCCCTTATACAGCAAGTGTTTGTCTTCACCTTCCCTCCAACAGCCACAGGTGTCTCTTGCTGCTTCCTTACCCCAACAGAGCCGCCCTCCCTGCCCTCTCCCTGCCTCAGGGGCACTCGCACACACTAGAAGACCCAGGTTCCTGCCCGCGCACACCAGCAGAGCAGAACCACTCGGGGATCCACACACCTTTCTCAGAAAACATTCCACCACTATGCTTGGGTTCGCCAAGCATTTTCAGATTTGCAAAATGCCTTGGCTATTTGTAGTGGAAACTTTTATCGATTACTTTAAAAAAGCATCTAGTTTGATCTTTAATCTACGGGAAGAGGCCGACTACACCGGGAAGCTGATGCCTGCGGACCTGGCACACACACAAGCACAGCCTGCAGGATACACACGGGGAACAGTGATAACTGTGTAGCCAGAATGCTCCTTAGGAGCAGGCATGGCGATGCTGACTCACATACTTTGGCCATGTGATCAGGAGGACCGGTCCCTGGAGGGGGACATCAAGTTTGGTAAATTGGAGGGTCAGTGAAAAGAGGAAAGCCCTTCAAGGGGCTGGACTGCCACCGTGGCTGTAACAGGGTAACAGCTGTGAGGATGGGGTAGGGCCGGGCAGGGTTTCCTTCTGATGGACAGACCTGAATAGACAGCACTTAAGAACAATGAAAAAGGCCACTGCCCATCCACCAGTCCTTTCAAGAACTAACCTTGCTCAGATAAACAACAAACTAGCACTGAAGGTCTGCCTGCCAAGATGTGAGACAAAAATCCAGACATCACTTCACTTCCAACCACAGAGGAAGCTAATGTGGCCGCTTCTTCCTTGGCAGCGCATTAGAAGACACGCAAACCTTCTACAGAATCGGGTTAATCTCACCAGATGTTTCTTGGGAAAGTCAGCAAAATACCTCCCCCAATTCTGGCAAATTTCAATAGGAATTGGCACTTCCCTAATTCAGCCATCACAGTTAAGCTTTGTGAGGTAGCTACGTCTACAGCAGCATCTAACCATCTCCAATCCACGTTTCTGTTCTTTCTACAGACTCACGCTATCAGGAGGAACCAGCCCCTGGGGAAGGGCATCGTGCCAGGCAAAGTGGAGGATCACGAGCAAAGAAAAGAAGATTCCCTGACAAGATGGATTGACAAAATGGCTGCCAAGAATGAGTTCAAATCCAGCAACCACTGTGGACGCGGGGCAGGCTGGGCAGTGCTTCGTTCTCTTGTACCTGGGGTCACCAGAGCTGGACTAACTTCATGGCACCTAACAACAACAACAATATACTCAAAAGAAATCTACTTTGGGCTTGTGGAAGGCATTTTGTTCCATGTACTGAGACACAAACTTTCTCCAACTTTAAAAAATTGTCTTTTTAAAAAAGCAAAACAAAACTGTTCTAATGTCTTATTGATGCTTATTCAGAGCACACTCAAAACTCAAACTCACTGTCAATTCTGACTCAGTGTGACCCTACAGGACAGGGTAGAACTGCCCGTGTGGGTTTCTGAGACTGCCACTCTTTTGAGAGTAGAAAGCCTCATCTTTCTCCCATAGAGCAGCTGGTGGTTTCGAACTGCTGACCTTGTGGTTAGCAAGTAACCAACTCGTACCCACTACGCCACCAGGGCTCAACAAAACATTGCTTAAAGATGGACTTCGTAATCCTTCGACGGAAACTGTATCTTCAGGGTTCACACACTTGATTCTGTGCTTTCTGGGGAATGAAGCAGGAACCTGGGAGGTGGGAGCGGGCATGAGGGGATAAAGCTGTTACAGGAGAGCTTGCTTAAAGGTTCCTGAAGCAAAAGCAAATAGCCCAGAGCAAAGAAGCAAGTGGCACAACGATTTCTTAAAGCAGACAAACTTGAAAAACATAGGGCTCCTGGCATGGGTTTATTTAAAGGAGGGCAAGAATTCCCATGTTCTAAATATAGACAAATGACTATGTTAGTAAAAGCTAAATAACAGGTAATAAAAATAGCTGCGTCATCAAGAAAATTAGACTTTATTTAGAATGTTCTCGTTTCATGAGGGAGAGGAAGGGTTTTACACGATAAAACCAAATGTTTGAATCAGTTAAAAAAAGAACAAAAATGAGAGGATGCCTGATTGACTAAAGGCGAAACCCCCCGACTTTTGAGAAAACGCGACCATCCAGAAAGACTCACTGTCGTTGGTATTTCTATCTAACAGCCTATCAGCGAGTGTGGTTTCATATTCAGCCACAAAGCTTCCTGCTAGGGAACTGGCTGGGAGCAGGGAAAGAGAGCGGAGAATGCTAGTAGTTAATGCCTAAGCAAACTTAGAAAAGAGGCCAGTTGTTTAAGGAAGAAAAACACAAACGAACCCACTGATCCGTAGGAAACATTTACATCACGTTACAATTCGGTGTTTCATCTCATCTCACCTTACCTGGCAGAACAACTTCCGGGCGCTAGTGAAACTGACAAGGCTCAGTGCTGGCCAAGCTGTAGTATCCGATAATGAAATAGTTTATTACTTCACCTTCTTTTCAAGCTATCTGCTTAAACAGCTGATGCCCCCCCCCCCAAAAAAAAGGAAAAGCGTTCCCATTAACTAGACAATTCACAGAAAAAACATGGTTGTCCATACAAAGGAACATGACCTGGCCATGAGAAGAGCTGAAGTAATGGGAATAGAAAGTCATTCGAGCCGGCAATCCTTCTGCTGAGTATCCTCAAGAAGCAAGAGTCGAGGAGCTGGTGCCAGGGGCTTAGGTGGAGAGCAAATGTTCTGAGAATGCGTGCAAGGAATGTACAAATGTGCTTTACACAACTGATGTTGGAAATGTGATAAGAGTTGTATGAGCCCCTAATAAAATGATTTTTAAAAATCGGAACAGGAAAAGAAAAAGAAGCGTCAAAACACAAACAACAGGCAAGTGCACAGCCCTCTTCAGTGCAGCACTGTTCACAATAGCAAGAAGCTGGCAACCAGCTCAGTGCCTCTCAGTACAGCACGGATACGAAACGCGGGCCGTACACACGGCGGAGACTATGCACCGCTGAACAACCAGGACGGACCAGGAAGTAGCTCGTGGCACGGATGGACCTAGAGACCATCGTGCTGAGTGAAACTGGCCGATCACCAAAGAGAACTTTTACAGAAGACCAGGATTATACGATCACACACACACACACACACACACACACACACACTTTAACGTAACAACAAGCAAATGAAGACTTCCATACTACACAGAACAAACGGGTAGTGCAGGGAAGAGAAAGCAGAGGGCTAGACTATTGATGGGGTTAACTTGGATGAATGGAAGAAGGGAGTCCACAGAGGGAGAAGAGAAATCAAGGGGCAAGGAGATGAAAGGGAAGCTATTGGGTGGTTCGATTAGTAGTTTAAAGTGTTGAATATCTGAAATGTAAATCCTCACCTAATTTGCAATAAAAAATTAAAGAATAAAAGGAGAAATAAAGTACTTTGAAATTTGCTGAGTGAAAGAAGCCAGCCAGAAAAGATCCTTTAATCTCTGATTCTTTTTACCCAAAATCTCTTGAATAGTTAAAATTTCACAACAACAGAAAAGTAGACGGGAGGTTAGCAAGGGGCGAAGAGGCCTTGGAGGAGAAAGGGGGGTGACTGCTCATGAGCACAGAATTCCACAGAATGCTGTAACACCGACTGTGGTGATGGTCCCACAGCTCCAAGACTGTAGGAACAGCCCTGAGTGACCCACTTGATGGAAGGTGGCATCTCTCTCGGGCTGTCGCCACCACCTGTCTGTGGGTATTACTAGACTGCTGGCAGTTCAAATGCCCCACAGGGTCACCCAAGGTGGACTGGTTCCAGCAGAGGCCCCAGACTAGGAAGGCTTGACGATCTACTTTCAAAGACTAGCCAGGGAAACCCTTATGGATCATACCACCACGCTGCCCAGTGCACGGGCAGGGCTGGGTGAGGAACCCTTCTGCTACACGAAAGTCACCAGGAGGCAGGGTTGGCTTGATGCCACTGGCAACAAACAATAACAACAAAGCTGCCAGTCATTTTAAAAATTTTGTTTTTAAAGAAAGACATTCTGTGTAATAAGTTGCTCAGCTTGTCTCGTCAAATCAAGTCAGTACTAGAACCTGTTACTCACTGCCACCAAGTTGATCCTAACTCACAGTGACTCTATAAGACAAGGGAGAACTGCTCCTGCGGATTTTCAAGACAGTAGCTCTTTATAGGAGTAAAAAGCCTCCTCTTTCTCCCACAGAGCAGCTGGTGGTTTCAAACTGCTGACCTTGCAGTTAACAGCACAATACGTAACCACTATGCCACCAGGGCTCTCAGTATCCTGTTTAACCAACCCCATAAATGTGTTTGGGGTTCCCCCTACCCCTTCCTTCCATGATTTCCTGCCTCTCTGTTCCTCCTGTCTTCACCTCCTTCCCTGGCCTCCTCGTAGTCTTCAAAGTCTTATTCTTTGGTGTGAAAACCACCTTTCATTTTCGCTTATAATAATGGTGTCATTAAATATTTATCTTCATCAGGATGACTAACTTCGCTAAGCATAATATTCTCAAGTTTTGTCCAAGACTTGTGGTGTTTAACAGCGTCATCCTTGTAATGTTCCACTGAATGTATGCGCCAGAGTTTATCCAGTCCTCTGTATTTGGAGTTTTGGGTTGGCTCCATCTTTTTGCTATTATGGAAGTTACTGCAATAAACACAGGTGTGCATATGTTGTGTTTTATTTCCCTTCCTTAGGGTATACACCCAGTTGTGGTAGTTACATAATCTGGTGTCAATTTGAGGCTTGAGGGGATTAAGAGTGAAGGGGTGGAGTCTACTCTGTCAAAGAGATCATAACCAATGAGGCTTCTATGTGGTCATGGGCTTCTCCTGAGAATCCTGGGAATTCCTGGATTTCCTCCTTGAAGGTGGGAGACAGAATCTCTCTCTCTCTCTACTCAGTCCGTTGGAGACTCTACTGACAATGCTAGCTCCCTGATAGACGCTCTACTGACAAGATGCATGGATTTCCGCCTGGGAGCTGGAGAAGCTACATGAACCTACCCTGATGCAACCAGACCTCTGAAACCGAAGAAGCCACATAGAGACCCCTGCCAGCGCTGAGATCCTTCCAACGACACTGGATCCTCAAGACTTCCAACCCACTGGCCGGTGATCCTCCTGCATTCAGCATCATTGCATGTATTTTGTGAGTCAGAGGACTTTACAGATTGGTATCAGATATATGGGCTAATATTGGACTTATGGACTTGATCTGGACTGGGCTGGGAATTTTCTCAATATTCAATTGCTCTTATATATAAAAACCTCTTTCTTATATACGTATGTGTGTCTACGAGTTTGTTTCTCTAGTCTACCCAGACTAAGACACCAGTATAGGGATTGCAGGATCATACAGTAAATTATATTTGCATTTGTTCAAGGAACAAATGGCTAATTTTCCAGAAGAAGGCAGGAAAGAGGCATATGCCTTGAGTAAAAGTTGACATGGAAGCCTGGGTGTTAAGGGGAGCAAATGCTGCCAGAGGAGTAGATGGAATTGGAAATCCAAGCGCCACTAAATAAAGCAACACAGCGACCAGAGCCGGGACAGCCACCGTTTCTCCCTGACCGTCAGATGCCATAGGAGCACAGCAAGGACCTCAGGGCCACCCTCTCTGGCCCTCGCAATGCCTCTTGGGAGCCAGCAAGAAAAGAGTGATTTCAGTTAGTCCAGCTGAAACGGATTGTGAAATCTTCGTCTGTGCCAAGGAAAGCCCTCGCAATATATTTTTTATTTTCCAGTTTCCAAGGTAATCCTGCAAGGGTAACCGCCTAGCTCCCTGCACACTCGTCTGTCCCGTTGGTCATAGGGACAGAAACACAGAACTCCCGCAGGTCCTGCACCACAGCTGCCTCTCTCAGGTGAGAGGGCACACGTACCCAATGATGGCACTGTCCCTCAGAACCAAGAGGTATTTACTTCCTTTTCTGCTTTGCTTATTTTGCCAAGCATACAAGTTGTGATGCAGGGTCCATTTCCCTGGGTGCCTGTGTAAGGGAGAAGAAGAAAACCAGGTTGACACCTTATATGGCCCCTTTATGTCGTCCACGAGGAAGCCTTGGAACAGGGATGGCCGCTCACCTTTCATTATGAGGTCCAAGAGAAGCCCTTTCCCAGGTGCAACCATTTCTAGTCCCTCTGGGGAGCCCTCGGGGCATGACGGTTACAATTCTGGTTGCGAACACCAAGGTTCACAGTTTGAAACCACCAGCTGCTCCTCGTGAAAGGGACAGGGCTCCCCCATCAAGAAATAGTCTCAGAAGCTCACAGACCCTGTCCCATAGGGTCGCCGACAACAGTGAGTTTGGTTTGGGGTTTCCCAGGTCTTTCCTGGTAGCCTGGAATAGGAAGCATGCAGCCAACAGCCCCGCAGACGTGCCAACAGCAGGAGCAAGCTAGCCCTGTATCAATGGCATCAGCCAGAACATGACTTAGCCAGTATCTGCTTTGTGCCAACACAGTGATGTTCTTTTCACTGACAACCAACCTTCCAATTGTTCTCCATATGTGTGTGTGTGTATGTATGCATGTGTATATGTACATATTTTCACTCAAACAGGAATGGAAGCATATGTTTGTTTTAATATTGTTCAATTCCTATTTTCACCAGGCCATTTCAAAAGTCTCTCAGGCTTCCAGGACCAGCCGCCATGCCTCTACCAATAACCTACTCTAACATCAAATCCAGGTAATAAGAAAACATGGGTCGATTTTATGAGTTGGAATCGACTCAGTGACTCAAGACAACACACAGGAAGAGTTATTTATGAAGTTTATAATGTCACCCCGCTCACACACAATGATCAATTCTGCAAATCTGAGCTCCTTTAAACTAAAACTCTCTCAGGTATGGTCTAGAGCTTAAACAGCAGAGCCAAGAAACCATCACTCCTTCATACGGAGAGCAGGTGCCACCGCTTCCTTTGCCAGGAGACCAGGAAAACTGGATGGGACCTGGCTACCATCACTGAAAAGTTTGATCAGAGATTTCACTGGAGGATCCAGCTCAAAAGAGGGAAGGTGCAGAACAGAACTGCACCTTCTCACAGACTCAGACTTCCTGAAGCCACAGGGCTGGATGAACTCCTGAAGCAATTGCCCTGACATCACCTTTCCAACTGAAATAAAACCCAGCAATAGTTTATCTGAACTAGTTAAAAAGTCTGCCTTGAGCGTTCTGTACAGGATCAGAGTGACCAGTGCAACTCAGTAGATTAGACAGACAGGAGTCTTAGGGTTTGAGGGGGAGGCGGCCTGAACAACAACGCAAAGGACACGGTCAGTGCCATGTAAAAACTGCTGAGCCGGCGTCTGCTTTGCTGTGTGGATTCTCAACAAAACAATTTAACTAAAACAAAAACAACAGAAATAATAAGAGGGATTGGTATTCTTTCCCAGGCAGATTCACACCAGAGCTATCCTTAGGGAACCATGGGGGATCTTGTTCACACCCTGTGACATGCACTCCACAAACATGAAGCAATTGTTGCCAGGGGGTCTCCAGTACCGGCTTTATGCACCTGCCCATTGACCAAAACAAGCCCATTTTGACAAAAAAAAAGAGAAGATTCTACAAAATGCATTTTCCTTTCACAAACCTACTCCACATCTTAAATTGCTCAGGTGCAAGACGAACGTCAACATTAATGGCAGCCTGGGGAGGAGAACTCATAGCGATCCTAAGGATAGCAGAGCACTGTCCCTGTGGATTTACAAAACTCTAATTCTTTACAAGAGTGGAAAGCCTCATTTTTTCCTCCTGCAGAGTGACTGGTGGTTTCAAACTGCTGACCTTGCGGTTAGCAACACAATGCATAACCCATTAGACCCCCAGAGGTCCTATGAATCAGAATTGACTTGATGGCAGTGAGTTGGGTTTTTTGGGGGGATGAGGAGTATCAATGTTCTCTGGAGGGAAACAGAGCTCAGGGATTGGGTCACAGACGGCAGAGTAATGCCTCGACTTTGACCCTCAAAACTGTGTCGAGTACATAAAGCCGATCCACGCAATGACGCAGCAGCCGTATTTAAACAGCCTCATGTGAGAAACTGAATCGTGAGTGCGTGGGATGTCCTTCCCTCTCCAAACCAGATTGCAAAAAGAAAAAAAAACTTTAAAAAATCATGCACAGCAACGCCACCATCAAGACAAATGATTCAAAAGCGGCTTTCGGTACAGTTTATTTCTTCGGGAGGAACAGAACCTACTGGCATTAAGTGAAAATCCTGGAAACGATGCAGCCAGGCTCTCCTGGAGCTTTGCCCAAATGAAGGCGTGGCTGGCGTTTCATGGGCATGGGGAAGGGAGGGGGAGGCAATCCAATGAAGAGGTGCCCTCATGTAAGTAAGGCTGAAGACCCTCTCAAAGTCCCCATCTTAAAAAGCTTAAAAATTATGACTGCCTCTGAATCATTCCCGAGGGAGCCTGGCATACTAACTAGCGAGTTACGCTTGGAGCTGCTAACCACAAAGTCAGCAGTTCAAGAGCATCAGGTGCTCCATGGGAGAAAGAGGAGGCTTCACCCTCTCAGAGACCCACAGGGACAGTTCTACCTTGTCCCACAGGCACACTGTGAGCCAGAATTGACTCTCGATGGCAGCGATTTGGATTTAGAAGTCATTCCAGTACATGTTTTCTGGGCCTTAAACACACATGTGGGTTTCAATCATCAGGCTCCCCTCCCTGGGCCCTCCCCTTCTCCTGGGTCAACCACTGGTCTGTTTGTTGCATGCCAGCTGCTGCATTTCTTCTACCTTCCCGTTTGTCCTAGGTCAGTGTTTGGGGTGTGGTTTCCTCAGCCTAAAAGTGCCTGCAGGTGTGACTAATTGTAATAGTCTTTCATTCATTCAACAACCATTATTGTGTTTGTAACATAGTAGAACCTGAGAAAACCGGTAAGAGAAGGAAAAACGCAAATCTGTTTTCACTAAAGTAAGTAAAAGAAGGGGTTGGGGTGGGGGGGTAGCAAAGCTGACCCAAGCACACTTCCATCGAGCCAACTCATAGCAACTCCAGAGTAGGAGCCTTAGTGGCACAGTGGTTGTCTGAGAACTGAAAGGTTAGCCATACAAAACCACCAGCCCCTCTGGGGGAGATGGGTAGGGCTCTCTACTCCAGTAAAGAGTTGTAGGCTCAGAAAGCCATACAGGCAGTTCTACTCTGTCACCATGAGTCAGCATCGACTCGATGGCAGTGAGTGAGTGTCCAACCCCACAGAACAGAGGTTCTCCATGGGGTTTCTAGGACTGTAGGTCTTTAAGGAAGCAGACAGTCTCATCTTTCTCCCCAGGAGCAGCTGGTTATGCAACCCACTACCGTGCCAAGGCTCCTGCGGTGAGAATGCACCCTGTCAAAGTCAGAAAAGTTTGCAGAACCAGAAAAATAAGGCAGCCCAGCCTAGTGCCAGTCCTCACTGGTTTCGTTGACTCAACTGTGTCCAACGCTATTTCCTGACCCCGTGACCTGATAAAGGAGCCCTAGTGATACCAAGAGTTAAGCAGCAGAGTGCCAACCAAAAGCTGGCAATTTGGGCCCACCAGACACTCTGGGAGAAAGATGATGCAGTCGACTTCCATAGAAACAGACAGCTACAGATACCCAGTATGGCAGTTCCACTCGGAGTTGGAATCCACTCGAGGGCAGTGGGTTTTTGGGGTGTAATGACATCAAACTCCACCAGGTCAAAAGATTGTGCAGACTAGAATTTCCCAAAGTGGGCGATACTGCCCCCTGGAGGTCTGGGATGATCCCAGGCTGGACGCAGAAGCAGATGCCTACACTTTATTGAGGTGTGTGTGTGTGTGTGTGTGTGTGTGTGTGTGTAGGGGTGCTCAGTCTCTCCCCCCCCCCCACCACTGCCACCAAAAAAAAGAGATAGTTAGCCAAAAAAGTTTGGGAGTAGATGGTATGGAGATGGTGCAAACGTCGGCAACTTTTTGTTGCCCAAATCAGCTGATCAAGTCAGTGTGAACCCAACAGCAAGGGATGCAGCAATAGACACAACATAGAGAAGATGCTGGAATTCTAGCTTGGTGGAGATAACAGTTCGGGGAGCCCGGGTGGAAAGGAGAGTGGCAGGCTCATTGCACTGCCTGGCTCCCAGGAGCATGAACCACAGCAAAGCCCATAGGCAGAAACTTCAGGAGTTGGGCCTTCCTGAATCTTTCACAGGAGCCACAGGGATGGGGCTTGCCAGGTTGGGAACTAGTCCCCACTGAGTGCACACAGATTGTCTACATTTTATTGTTCTTGACCACCGCTGACCAACATGCGGGTGCTTGTCCACAACAGATGCCAAGAGGAAGGTGTCTTAGAAATGCTGTCTCTGACCGTCCTCTTCAATTGTCCAATAATACTTCCAGGGATCCCAAAGGCACCGAGATCTGCTGGCGTGTGGGATTAAGCATTCCTCAGAGAAGCACGTAAGTACTATTCATTTCCTCCTCGCAGCCTCCATCCCTCTGAACATGCACGCCCACAAGCAGAACTAACGAGGTTTTAGTAGCTCTCATTTCGCTCCACTTTCAAACCTGGGTAAGGATGTCTTCAGCGACTGCTGGGTCATTCCACAAGGACTTCCAGGAACCCAAGACAGGATGGGTATGACCACTGAAAAGAACACTCACTCTGAAACAAGACTGAAATTCAGCAAACAAGCCCAAACCCAAGAATGTCTCTTGATTCTTGAAGGAAGGTCATTGGCTGTTGAAAATCCGGCCAAGAAGGCCAAGAATCAAGTGACCACAAACAAGGTAAACTGCGCACGGGCTGCCCCGTATGCCAGGACTTCTCAAGAGCACACAAGAAAACACAGCAGCACTTGAGAACTGGACACTCACTGCCATCAGGCCAAGGCCAACTCCTTGTGACCCTGCAGGACAAGGGAGAACTGCCTCCTTTGAGTTTCTGAGACTGGAATGCTATGAGAGTAGAATCTTTCTCCCTTGGAAGGGCTGGTGGTTTTGAACTGTTGACCTTGAAGTTAGCAGTCTGATGCATAACCACTATGCCCCCAAGGTTCCTCATGAGAGCTAGAAAGAACCCTGCAGAAGGGTGGCTGCAGTTTATGCTGCTGCTGCTGCTGAGTAGGCTTCAGATTCACTAACCCTAGCTTGTCGATCCATTCTGCACTGAGTTATATGGTAAGTACCTCTAAGTACCTGTGTGCATTTTCTCAGCTGTGTGCCTGGTGTTTTCTGGTAGAGCCGATGAATGGGTTCACAGGCCACAGAGTAGCTTTTCTGAGCTCTGTGACCCCAGCCAGTTACCTATTCTATCTGTGCTTCCCTTCCCTTAGTTAAGGGGCGGGGGGTGGGGGAGGGGAGAAACAACAAACAAACAGAAGTGACTGTCTGCTTCACACAGTTCAAACTCACCATCCCACTCTGAGACAGAAAGGTGAGGCTGTCTGCTCCCAGAAAGACTTAGAGTCTTGGAAACCCAAAGGGGCAGCTCTGTCCTATAGGGTTACTATGAGTCACAATCGACTCGATGGCAGTGGATTTTGGTTTTGTGTCCCCTTTAGGCTGTACACTCCAAGAAGGCGGGGGCCGGGCTGAACTTCCAGCTCCTCGTCCTGGCCTGCCGAGTTGTGGGAAGCCCAAACCCACCACCACCGAGTCAACTCCAACACATGGTGCTCCTATATGGGGCCTCCTAGACGGTAAATCTTTACGGGAGCAGACAGCCTCCTCTTTCTCCCATGGTCAACGGCTATTCACTAGCTGCGTGCTCTCAGAATGACAAGCATGGAGGTGAAACAGCTGCTTAGATCAAACTCGGCCACGCCCTCCAGTCGCAATGCGCAATGCCTCAGCTCTGGGAGTCTGAAACAGCCCAGAGCACTCATGCCTGAGTACCCTGCGGGGTAGAGGGGGACGGATCGGTAAATGAGAGACCATACTTGGCAGCTGCGACCCAGCCAAGGCATGCTATCAGGACCTCTGTGTCCTGGACACTTGCCCTTCTTTTTAAACCCGAGATGCGGACACAATCACAGTCCTCGGTATGGTCTGGGTCACGGCACAGGACACACGACGTGCAGCAAATGGAGAGTTTGGGGAAGCGGCAATGGCTTTGTGCAGTCTAGGGTGTGCCCCCCGCCCCAGGTAGAAAACCACCATCCGTGTGCCTGTCTGACAGCTCGGGAAAGTCACTGTCACCAGTGCAGAGAACCTGGGGTTTCATACCTTTCTCCTATGTGTTCTGTTCCCCGCCGCCCGCCCCCTGGTCCAATGCTACACTCCCACTGCCCCTCTAAGACACCTGTTCTCCCAGCCGAGGGGAACGGAATGGGCCTACAGCAGGGCTGGGGAAGTTTTTTTCTTCTGCCAAGGGCCATTTGGATTTTTATAACATTATTCACAGGCCATACAAAATTATCAACTTAAAAATTAGCCTACTGTACGAGTATTTGGTCAAACATTTAATGAACTCGCTCCTAATGCGATGGCTAGAACGGCTTCTCTTTGATGAGTGTGTGACGTGAGCTGGCACTGATGATTTGACGGGCCTCATACAGGCCCCTACCCCTGGCCTTGGGGATGCTAAGCATTTCACAATCAGAAGACCAGAAAATGCTTGGGGGAACACAGCAGAACTTAATTCACAAGAACAAACTAGGTTTCTGCAGCAGCTAGTTTTATGAGCCATTTTGACGGGCCCTGGCAGGGTAATGGGTTACACATTGGGCTGCTAGCGGTTGTCAGTAGTTCAAAACCACCAGCCGTATTGTGGGAGAAAGATGAGGCTCTCTCCTCGCATGAAGATTTGCAATCTCAGAAACCCACAGGGGCCAGTTCTAATCTGTCTTACAAGGTCACTGTAAGTTGCTCGATGGCAGGGGGTTTGGCGTTTTTCTCCCACCCAGAGCAGTTTGGCTGGCACAGAGTACCAGATACATCCACAAGAAGACACCCACGAGAAGACACCCAGGCAGCTGTTGTGACCAGCTAGCTCTCCGAGGCAGCCGAGTTCCTCGTGTTCCGCATTAACCTCTGAGCCACCCTTGACTGTCAATCCCTTCCTGTTCTGACAACTCATGCCTCAGAACAAAATTCCTTCCCAAAGTGCTAGTTCCTTTGGGTGGCTCACAGTGTCGGAGCCAACGCCAACGGGAAGCGAGGCCTCTCAGCCAGCAGCCGCCTGTCCAGTGCCAGTGACAGAGTGGAACTCATTGGAGATTCCAGCCTGGAAATCGCCGAGCACAAAGAGGCACGCTCCCCGAGTGAGCGAGCCTGGGCACACTCAGACACACGGCGGGAGTCCTGTTGGGTGTCTCTTCAAGCCACACGTCCACAGCAAAGCACCTGGGCAACACTGACCGTGAGAAGGAATGCATTTGCCACTCGACCCAGGCTGGCTACTCAGTCAAAGGAAAACCTGGAACATGCTGAATGGCTCTCTGCTCCTTCTTCAACGCTCCCCGACGCAGTAGTCAACGCCCTCAGCTGCTAACTGAGAAGGCTGGGCTCAAACCCACTAACTGCACCATGTGAGAAGGATGTGGCAGTCGGCTTCCATAAGGACTTCCAAAAAGAAACAAATTCACTGCCTGGCCCACTGCCCAACTGGTGTTGATCAAATTGTGCAGAAACCAAACCAAACCCAACTCATGCCATTGAGTAGATTCTGACTCACAGCGACCCTGCAGGAACAGCATAGATCTGCCCAGGTGGGTTTGCAAGACAGTAACTCTTTATGGGAGCAGAGAGCCTCATCTGTTTCCTGAGGAGCAATTGGGGATTTCAAACTCCTGACCTTATGGTGAGCAGTCCAGTGCATAACCACTACGCCACCAGGGTCCCTTGGGTGGGAACAGGTGGTCCCAAAGTGCTCAAAGCAAGGGCAGTACCTGAGCAAACAAACTGCACCCACACTGGCCCTTGACAGCAGACCTTAACGTCAGCTGACAGGCCAGACCTGAAAAGAAACCTACGTTGTTCGGGTTTTTAGCCCCAATATTAGACAGCTGTTGGCATCAGTGGTCCTGGCAGGGGGCTGATGAAAATTCTTCTTAAATGCTACCTAGTAGTAAAAAAGTAAAGAGAGGCCTGGTGGCACCGTGGTTCAAAGTCTAGCTGCTAACCGCAAGGTTGGTCTGAACCCCCCAGCTGTGCTGTAGGAAGAAAGTCCTGGTGATCTACTCATGTGCAAGTCCTACTGTCATATAGGGTGGCTGTGCCCAGTGCTGTAGCGGGTTACTCACTGGACTGCTAACCTCAAGGTCAGCAGTTCAAAACCACCAGCCTGCTCCTTGGGAGAAAGACAAGGCTCTCTACTCCATAAAGAGTTAACAGCTTCAGAAATCCACAGGGCAGTTCTACAAAGTGTCTTGTTTTGTTGTCCAAACTGGCTTCATGAGAACCTGCAACTTCAGTTTTGTTGAACTAGTTTTAAAAAAAGTCTGCCTTGAACATTTAAGAATGAACTATATGGGATCAGACAGACTCAAAAGATGACCCAGGACCCTTAAGGCGCAGTGAGCTGTGTTGATGAGGGAGGAGACTGAAACAAGGGGGTGGGCAGGGTTGTCCTACTGGAAGGATGTCAGTCAGTACATCACACATACAGAAACAGTTAGATTAGTATGCTTTGCTGTATTTTGTTCAACGGCAACAAAAGAAGTAAAATCTCAAAGGCAAAGAAAAGGGATCATGGGTTTCTACTCTGTCACATGGAATCAACGCCACAGCTCCTGGCACCAGAAACTTCCTTTCACCCTCCAGGATGGGTGCCAGGATCCTTGACTCCATGGAGCTCCTGCAGGGGCACCTTTAACCCCACTATCAGCAGAGGCGCCAGGAGGCAGTGTACAGGGAAGTGAGCTGCCCACAGACCCGAGACGGAAGGCTAATAAAATCAACGTTACCTATCTAAACGAAGCCACACGAGTAAACAGGGCCTGTGCTAATATTTCTATTGACGATCAGCCTCCGACTAGAGGATCCACTAGGCAGGTGGGAGCAGGGAAGTCCTGCGGCGGCTCTAGGGCCGAGCACTGCCACAGAGGTTTTCAAAATGCACTCAAGGAAGCAAAGCATCTAAAACCAAATTTTTTAAAGGACCACTTACTTATGCTTTCTTCTCCCTTTCCCCACCTCCCATCCAGGACTCTGACATTTCATTTCTGAATCCACTGGGGGGGGGCCTCAAAAAGCTCATGTGGAAACTACATTCCGTTTTAATTCCTTTTTCCCCCCACAAACTTCTTGAAGCCCTTTCATACAATGCACAGATGTTGAAAGGATTATTTGGTTTATCGAAGTTACAGAATTTGAGGTTTTAAAAACATGAATGAATGAGAGAGAAGAAACACACTTTTTTGGGGGGGAGGGACACTAGGGAAACGTTTAATCCATAAATGGAAAGCAAAGTTACCCATAAACTGATACACACACACATCCAAAAAAGTCATTTCAAAATATTCAGTGGTTCGATGATTTCT
This sequence comes from Tenrec ecaudatus, assembly GCF_050624435.1. Classification (NCBI taxonomy): domain Eukaryota; kingdom Metazoa; phylum Chordata; class Mammalia; order Afrosoricida; family Tenrecidae; genus Tenrec; species Tenrec ecaudatus. The sequence continues at coordinate 107,485,904 of NC_134541.1, read as the reverse complement.
AAACACACTTAATGATTACACTTGCCTTTCATTTTTGAAATTCAAATAAAGTGCCGTACAAAGTCCAGCTTATGAAACGGGTGCTGCTCTACCGCGGCCTGACACACCTGATCTGATGCCATTCCCATGCTCCAGGACCAGAACCCCCTCTCTCGAGTCCCAGAGATGCTGAAAGGGTTCCAGCCCCATTCCCACACCACAGCTACCTTCCAACTGGACTCAGGGGCCGGCGGCACCCTCTTAGACAGAAAGACAACTGACAATAGCGTCTTTCCAGAACCTTGGGTACTTGTCAAAACAACACTTGAAACTTCCTGCGTCGAGGGGAATGACTGTTTCGTGGGACCCCATAATCCCTGTCCACCAGAAAAGGGAACATGGAATGCTAACTCAAGGGGAGAAGAAAGACCACATTCTTGCCAGATAACACAGAAATCAAGAGCCCGGGGAACTCCCATCACCAACACAAGGAAGCAAAGAGGCATTCCGCACAGGATTCAACTGTAGGCCGGCCAGCCGGGCCAGCCCCAGCTCCACCCGAGACCCTGATTTAACGTCTCCTTCTCCTGAGGGGGTCCTATCCTGAGACTTTTAATTGTGCCCTTACTGCCTTATCTGAGCACCACACAACACAGTCCAGCTTGGCAAGTCTCGGCAGGTAAAAATCAAGGTGACTTTCTCTACAGCCTTTAAAAACAGATATGCCCCTTGCCCCCCTTGGCGAAGCTGCAGTCCAATGTGAAGATTTTTAAGAAAAGGAGGCATTAGAGCCCCCACCTAATTCACAATGCAAGAGTTAAAAATACAACTTAAAATTTTAGAATAAAACAACAATTTAAAAATACAATTTCTTTAAAAGAGAAAAAGGAGGCAGGAGAATTATAGCTGATTATTTCCATTCCTATTATTTATCCAGCCCTTCCCAGACACGGGTCAAAATAAGAAAGGTAAAAAAGTGATAAGTCACAGCCCAGTGAGGACATCAAGAAGAGCAGGGAGGTGCTTCAGACCGGGGACAAAAGACCCTGATCCCGCCTGAGGGGTTGGAGGGGCCAGATATAAACCTGTGTCTAAGGGGGTGGGTGAGGGTGGCCTGAGAAGTTCAATGCTGACAGCTGAAGCTGCACACAGGTTAAAAGTTAAAGCAGCAGTTCTCAACCTGTGAGTTTCGACCCCTCTGGGGGTCGAGTGGCCCTTTCACAGGGGTCGCCTGATTCATAACAGTAGCAAAATGACAGTGATGAAGTAGCAATGAAAATAATTTTATGGTTGGGTGGGTCACCACAACATGAGGAACTGTATGAAAGGGGCGCAGCATGAGGAAGGTTAAGAACCGCTGGCCTAAAGACTCTGGCAAAAGGCAGTGGGCACTTGGAGGTTTAGAATCCGCCTCATTCTCCAAGCCCTACACAACAGAGCTGGCTTCCTCCTCTCAAGTGGAACGATCGGTGCCTTTGGGTTATGGGGCTGAATGTTGACCAGACCATGTGCTTCCAGAAGAAGCACATCTCTCTTGGCAGCATGCTCCCTAGGAGCGAGGATGGCAAGATTTCGCCTCGTGGACTTTGGGCATGTGTTCAGGAGAGACCAGTCCCTGGAGAAGAACATTGTGCTTGGTACACTCAAGAGGCTCAGCAAAAAAGACCTTCCATGAGATGGGCTGAGACGGTGGCTGTACCCATGAGCTCAGCTAAAGCAACGACTGTGAAGTTGGCACAGGGCCGGACAGTGTGTCATTCTGTTGTACACGGGTCACTTCGGGTGGGATTGACTCACTGGCTCCTAACAACAGCAACAACAACAACAGTTTGACAATAAAGAAAATGAGAACTAGAGGGGGAAAGTTGTCATCTTTATCATTTTCTTGCTTGCTAAAAAGCAGAGGGAAATGCCTGGGGATGGGGAGGGTAGGAGGAGGGGACACAAGCATAAGCAAGGAGCTGTTCAGGCCATTTTGTTGGTGCCCTGGAATCCCGGCAAAGGCCATGATTCAGAAATGCACTGCAGAAATGCTTAGCTAGTTGATGTAAGTCGAGAGGCATCTTCAAAGTTAGCCGACCTTCTAGAGGTCCCCCTGAGGTCAGCCCTGCTCTCAGGGTCACTTTCTGCAGGGTGGCAAGAGCTGGGATATCTGATTCCCCAGGAGAGAAAACAGACAAATGCACTCCACACCTCCCACCCTCCTCCCTTGGAAGGCAGCTCTAAACAAGGCACCCGCCTCGCAAAAGAGACCTGTGTTTCTCTGATCCCTCCCACCCTTTCCCCGCAAAATTAAAGGGAGGTGGGGAGGGAAATACAGGAAGCCCGGGCACAATGCGTACCTTTCAATTGGTCGGCCACCACGCTGGGGCCCAGGCGTTCAAACACCTTCCCATCTTCCATCTCGTAGCGGTCGTCCAAGTACTTGGCCGTGGCCTCGGAGATGTGGACCTTTCCAGCCACGCCCAGCTGCTCCATGAGGTTGGCCAAGTTCACATCGTTGGACCACACATCAAACTTAAACCTCCGCATGCCCAGGATGCCGCACAGGACGGTGCCCGTGTGCACGCCCACGCGCATGTTCACCATCTCCTTCTTCTCCTGGCAGAACTGCTCGATGGCCTTGATCATGCCCAGGCCCATCTCGATGCAGCAGTAGGCATGGTCGGGGCGCGGCTCCGGACAGCCCGCCACGCAGTAGTAACAGTCGCCCAGCGTGCTGATCTTCTCGCATTTGGTCTCCTCGCACAAGCGGTCGAAGCGGCCGAAGAGGTCGTTCAGGAGGCCCACCAGGGCGTGCGCTGACTTGTTGGCGCTCATCTTGGTGAAGCCCACGATGTCGGCGAACAGGATGCTGACCTCTTCGATCTGCTGCATCTTGAACGGCCGGAAGGCGATTGGCCCCTTCTGGATGGACGCCTTCTTCTTCCGGTTCTTGGGGCTCGACGTGGCGTGCCTCTTGACGGAGCTCTCGCTCTCGTCGTCGCCCTGTCTCATGAGGTCGTCGGCGATGATCTGGGGCATCACCGAGTGGATCATCCGCTCCTTGAGGGCTTTCTCCACTTCCAGGTCCTTCCCGTGCATGATGGACTGGCCCACCTTGAGGAAGGTGCTCCGGGACCTCACCTGGGACATGATGAACAGGTGGACCCCGATGGCGTGGATGCAGAGGTGCAGCAGCGCCCGGCTCAGCAGCTCCCAGGGCAGGGCCCGGGGAGCCAGCGGTGGGTAGCAGGCGGCCTCTTGGAAGTAGTGACCGAAGGTCTCAAAGAGGATGGAGTAGGCCACGCCCAGGAAGAGGCTTAAATACAAAGGCAAGTGCATGACGGTGTAGAGCAAAAAGAGGACTTCGATGCACATGGAGAAGCTGCCCACTTGGGACAGGCAGGTGACTGGGGGGCCGGCGGCGGCCCGCGTGTGATTGGAGCTGTCCGCCGGCCCCGAGAAGGGCGTCCAGACCTGGAACTGCACAGCCAGCGTCAGGGCGAACACCAGCAGGGTCAGCGCCAGCGCCGTGCCCACGTAGTGGCGGGCGTACAGCCTGCTGAAGGTGAACAGAAAGAAGGCGGCGCACACCACCAGGAAGCAGAGCGCGGGGGCCAGCAGGACCACCAGCCGGCTGCGCGCCTGGACGGCGAAGTAGCCGCTCCAGAGGAGGCAGGCGACCGCGAGGTAGAAGAGCGCGTAGCGGAAGCGGCGCCGGGTCTGCGGGAAGCAGCGCTCCATGCACGCCTCCTCCAGGTTCACGGAGTCGAACTTGGGGTCCCACCAGCGGCCGGAGGCCCGCTCGAACAGCTGCGGCAGCTTCTTGGGGCGGCGCGGGCGCCCCCCGCCGCCGCCGCCCACCCTGCGAGGCCCGCCCCCGGAGTCCCCCGAGCTGCTGCAGCTGGACGAGATGCTGTACTTGCAGTGCTTCGCCTGGCCGCCGGACGACAGCTGCTTGGGGTGGATCTTGACCCGCACGCTGCTGCTGTCCCCGCTCGAGTCGCAGCTCACCTCGGTGCTGTGGTGATGCAGCAGCTGCTGGTGGGGCGGGGAAGCCATGTTGCCGCTCCCGCCGCACCTCCTGGTCCGGGCCGCCGGGACCTGACGGGGACACGGCGCGAGGGAGGCGGCCGACTGGCCCTGGTCGGCCCGGCCCGCGGCCACAGACCTGGCGGTGCGGGCTGAGTGTGGCGTCTCCGTGCGTCCGCCCGCCGGCCGCCTGCGGCTGCGACTCGGCTCGGGCGCCGCCTGTCGCTCCCGCTGGGCGGCGAGGCCCGGCGCAGCCCCGCTCGGGCTCAGCGCTCGCGGCGCGGCGGCGAGCAGCGCCCCATGCTGCGCGGGCGGGCGGGCGGCGCGCGGCCTCCGTGCGTCAGGGCCCGCGAGGAGGCGGCCCTCGGCGGCCGCGCGGCGCCCCCGGCTCTGCCCGTCGAGCGGGGCCTGCTCCCGCAGCCACCGACGTCGCCCCGCGCGCCTCGGCCGACCCCGAGCTAGAGATGCTGCCGCGGCCGCCGCCGCCCCGCCCGCCGCCGCGGCTCCATTTCCGAAGAGCCGCCCCCTCCCCCGCCGCTGTCACTGACAGACGCGCGCCCGCCCGCCCGCGCCGCCCGTTGCCCGGCCGCAGCGCGCACGCGCGGCCCGCGCGCGGCCCCGCCTCCGGGAACGCGCGGGGGCGGGCCGGCGGGCGCCGCGGGAGCGCGCCCCGAGCGCACCCGACCGGCCTGCGGGCCACCTTCGGGAAGCTGTGGAGAGACCGCTCCTCCCCCCGCCCCCAGCCCCGGGAGGGGCCCCGAGACCCGCGCCGCGAGACTGGCTATTTTAAGAGCGGCGGCATTTGGGGAGCGCCTTGGCCCTCCCCCTCGGACCACCTTTGTGTCCATCGGAGTTTTCTCCTTTGGGACGCCCCTCAGGGAGTTAGGCAAACGTGCCCCCCACATCCCCCCGCCCAGGCGGCCCTGGAAAGCGGGGCTCCATGACCCGCGCCCCCACCACTGAGGGTTTTGCTTTCCCACCGTTTACCTACTTCCTCCTCCTCTCCTTTGCCAAGGGCAACTCTCCTTCCAGACTACGCGGGCCTCTTGAACTTGGTCTGCAGCAGGCAAGCCCGCGGCTCGGAGTAGAACTGTCCCGCCTGTCCAAGGCTGTCATCTTCATGGACGCTGGTCGACTCCTCTCCCCGCTGCAGAGCGCCACAACTGTTCGGCCACGGGGCTCCCCTGAACACCCTATAAAACTCATCCACTGCCATCGAGTTGATTGTGACTCGTGGCGACCCCATAGGACAGAGTGGAGCTGTGCTGTGTGAGTTCCAGGGGCTACCAGTCTTTACAGAAGGAGGAAGCCTCCTCTTTGTCCCTGAAATGCGTCTGCAGCATGCAAACGCACTCCCACACCCGCCTGCCACCCACCCTGCCCTCTTCCTCTCCCCACACAGCATGGTGCCTTGTGAGAGCCAAGGGGCTCCTCCGTGGTGCCCTCATCTACCAGGCCCGCGACCAGACCACACTGCTGACCCCAAATTAAAGGAGGCAGCGCGAGCGTCCCTTTCCACCGCGGCCATGCTGGCACACGGTGACCCAGTAGGACAGAGCAGTCCTGCCCCTGTAGGGTTCCAAGACTGGCTCTTTCCTGAAGCCCCATGTTTCTCCCTCAAGCTGAGCATTTAACCACTGCACCACCAGAGCTGCTTAACACAACTTCACACCTGCCCAATGTGCACATCCAGAGGAAATACCAGACCATCGCAAATGGCAAAAAGACTATCCTCTGCAGAAGCAATATCGACCAATCCTCATCCGAACCGTCAAGGTCAAAAAAACAACCAAGAGTGAGAACCAGTCACAAATTGGAGGAGTCTAAACGAGCCTAGGGAGCCCTGGTGTCGTAGTGGTGAGGCGTCCAGGTGGGCACTGCAGAATTCGCAGTTTGAAACCACCATGTGCTACACAGGAGAAATACGGGGCTTCCTGCTCCTGTAAACAGTTTCAGTCTCGTAACCTCACAGGGATAGTCCTGCCCTGTCTGAGAGTGTGACTGTGAGTCAGCACGGTTTGGTGGCAGGGAGAGAACAGAGCCACATTGGAGGGTAACACAGTGGTTAGGGGTTGGGCTGGTGAACGCAAGGTCAGCAGTTTGGAACCACCAGCCATTCCTCGGGAGAAAGATGAGGCTCTCAACTCCCATAAGGATGTGCAGTTTAGGGGACCGGCAGGAGCAGTTCGGCTCAGCCCCACAGGGTTACTCATCCACCGAATCAACCCGATGGCAGAGTGTTGAGTGGAAAAGGAGGCTTCGTGCTGCTGTCAGGTAAGCACTAGCCTGCTAACTGCAAGAGCAATGGGTCGCCCACCAGCTGCTCTGTGGGAGGAAGATGAAGTCATCCATCTGCCCCCACAGAGCTTTAGAGCCTCAGGAACCCTGGAGGGCGGCTAGGCATCAGAGTCGACTCAGTGGCAGGAGGTTAAGCAGACATGGATTTCATTGTTGCTAGCAGCACCAGTCCGGAATTCAAACGGCATCAGGCCAATCTGCCACCAGAAAAGACTATTCAAAGTGTGAAAGAGGAAAGTGTGCCTGACTCGAGCCACGGTGTTCTCCATGCATATGTCTCCCGGGCGTGCAAAAGCCGGGCAGCACACTCGGAAGACTGGGATCAGTGCACTGAATTCCGAGGTCGGCGACGGATAGCGAAAGCACCAGGAGTGCCAGAACAAATCTGTCTTGGAAGAAGTACAGCCAGAATGCCCCTTAGAAGAGAGGGTGGTGAGACTGCTCATCTTCTTAGGGGATATTAAGGAGAGACCAGCCCTGGAGGAGGACACCATGCTTAGTGAAATAGGAAATCCACTCAAAGTCAATGTCATTGAGTCACAGTGACCCGAGAGAATTGGGTGGAACTTCCTTGTGGGTTCCAAGACTGTCCCTCTTTATGGGTGTAGAAAGGGCTCATCTTCCACAGAGCAGCTGGCAGCAGCCCAACACGTAACTCGCTCCTCCATGAAACCGAGGAAGACCTTCAGAAAGAGATGGACCCAGTGGCCACAACAATGGGCTCAAGTACAGTGACAGTTGTGAGGAAGATGCAGGGCCAGACCGTTTTGTTCCGTTGTGCACAGTGCCCACCTAACAGCACCTAAAGACAGCAAGAAGACATGAGGGTCTCTAGGGGAAGCTGATGGGTAGGCTCGTCCACCAGCCTGAAGATGGGGAGTGTGAACCCACCTGGTTGCCTCGGAAGGCCTGCTGATCTGTTGTAGCGATGACAGCCACGAGAGCCTACAGCAGACAGTGCCACGCTTATCACATGGGTCACGCAAAGCAGGAATCAACAGCAGCGGGCTTGGGTTTGACCTGGCAAAAGAATGTGGTACACTGAGCAAAAAGGGGTAGATGATCCGGTCCACAAGGTAGACATGGGCTTGCTTATGCTTACCCACTAACCGGTTCACACTTTTTCACTCCAATGATCGAAGTCCAGGAGGTATGTTTAAGGCCCAGAAAACGTGCACTGGAATGGCTTCCAACACTGAACTCACTGCCATTGAGTCAACTCTGACACCTAGCAACCCCATAGGACAGCGTAGGGCTGTCCCTGTGGGTTTTCGAGGCTGCAACTCTTTACAGGAGTAGAAGGCCGCATCTTTCTCCAGAGCAGTAGCTGCTGGTTTCGAACTGCTGACATTGTGGTTAGCAGCCCAACACATAAGGCTCCTAACAAGATTCACATACAGTAAACGGTGTTTAAAGAGAAAGATGAGGCTTTCTAGTCCTGTCTCAGAAACCCAGCGGGGAGCTCTACCTCGATGGCAGTGAGAGGTAAAGGGTATGTGCAAAATCTCTTCTTTTTGCAACTTTTCTTTAAGACTAAAATTAATTAATAATAAAAGAAACCTTTGGGGGCCATCAATTGCGCCAAGGGTGCTCTCGTATCTCATTTTTACAGATGACGCAACGGAGGCTCAGTCCAGGAGCGTGTGCCCATGACTCAAAGTCAGCAGGTGAGGTCATGAGCATCAGCTAACAGTTACTGAGTGCTGTGTAAGTGCCAGAAATGGCATGACCTATTTTGCTCCTTACCACAACCCTCCACGGTGGATGTATTGTCTTTGTTTTAGAGATATGAAACTGGACACTGAAGAGTGATGAGCCCAAAGTCATTGGGAGACCGCATGGCACAGATCAGATTCTTAACCAGATCTCTGATCTCAGTCCTAAAGCCACAATGCTCTGGATGCTCTGTGATCCTCACCTGCCCTCCTGGTCTCCTACACCGCCCTCCAACCCTGCTCAGCAGGAGGTCCGTGAGTCACCACTGGAGAAGTAAATTCCCCTCAGTGTCACACCCACTGCCCCCAGTGGATTCTGATTTACAGCGACCCTGTAGGACAGGATAGAACTGTCCCTGTGGGTTTCCTGGACTGCACATTTCTACAGGAGTAAAAAGCCTCATCTTTCTCCCTCAGAGTGGCTGGTGGTTTCGAACTGCTCACCTGTCAGTTAACAGCCCAATAAGTAACCGACGACACCACCTGGGCTCTTTCCAAGAAAAAACTAAATTAACGCACTGCCATGAAGTCGATGCTGACTCAAAGCAATCTTATAAGACAGGGTAGAACTGCCTCTGTGAGTTCCCAAAACTTCTTTACAAACGTCCTATCTTTCTCCCAAGGAGAAACTGGTGGTTTTGAACTGCTGACCTTAAAGTTAGCAGCCCAACTCATAAGCGCTACGCTAAAGCAAACTAAACACTGAGTTACCAAAACCAGGCTATTCTGTTTCAGCCCAGGGAGCTATTGTGTAAGGCGGTGTTGTTTGGGATTTGGGGGATGGGGTGGGCAGTTGTGGGGACTTGTGAGTGGGTGGTGGTAGTGGTAGGTGGGTGTGCAGTCAATGCAGAGGAAAGGAAACTCGTGTGTTTATGCTTTTCCCACCTGGGGAGACAAGCTCAGTCTCTTGGATGGAGGGGCACAGGCAGGGAGGGGTGGGAGCTCAGCAGGGTCGGAGCCGTGGCACCTTTAAAATTTTTTCTCTAAAGAAGCACATCTCTTGAGTGGAAAGAGGGAGATCCTGGAGAGGGGTGTGGTGTGGCAATTGGTGGTGGGGAGGGGAGGGGAGAGAAGCCTTTAAAAAAAAATTTTTTTTAAAGGAGACAGGCCCAGGGAAAGATGATTGGCATGGGCAGGCACCACCAAATACCCATGGCCTCAGCATCTGTGCCTGATCCCAACTCTTTAGAAAACCATGCTCCATGAGTTTTCCCTGGCTCCTATCCCTGACATTGACCCTATCCTTGATCCTAACCCAAATCCTGTCCCTGACCTTAGCCTTAACCCTAGCCCTAACCCTGACCTATACCAACACCTAACCATATCCCTGACCCTAAATCTAACCCTGATCCTGACCAGTGGAGCTGAGACAGAAGAGAAAGTTGTTGATTTTTGCTTAAAATAGTCCCTGAGACACCTGAAGGGGCCTTGGTGAAGCACTTGGCTGCCCGCAGTGAAAAGTCAATGAGCACTGGACCCAACAGCTGGTCTCTACTCACCTGGAACAAGCAAAGAAGCCAGAGTCCTGAGGAGAGGCTGGCATGTGGGTAAATTGCCTCCTTCAAGAACTGCCTCCTTTGCCCTGAGGCCAAAAGAACTGGAAGGTGCCCGGTGGCCATTGCTAAACCTTTGGATCAAAGATTCTCAGGAAGAATCCTGATCAAAAGCGAAGAGATGTGGCGAGAATTTCAAAAATCTTCATGGAGGCCAGACTCTCTGGAGCCACGAAGATGGGTCAGACTTCTAAATGACTGCTCAGAGATAATCTTTAAACCCCAAACCAAAAATATCCTCAGAAGAATCCATAAAACCCAACGCCACTCAGCTTAAGGAGAAAAGAATGTCTGCCTTGAGCACTGTGCTCTCTGAAGCCCTCTCTAGAGGGGATCCAAGTGACTGCAGCAACTGGAAAGATTAGATAAGAAGCTTAGGGGACAGGGAGGTGATGTCCGTGGGGAAGGAACCACTCAGACAAGCAGGGTGGGGATGGTTGCCCAATTCAAAGCATGCCGTCAATGTCCCTGAATTATACCTGCAGTAGCTATCAGATCAGTGTACATTGTACCGTGTGTATTCTTAACCCAACCCAAATCCACCGCCATCAAGTCCCCCCTGACCCAAAGCAGCATCTCTAGCAGGCAGAGCAGAATTGCTCCGTAGGGTTTCTGAGACCTTAAATCTTTACAGGAACAGAAAGCCTCATCTTTCTCCCATGGAATGGCCGGTGGGTTTGAGCTGTGGACCTTGCTGTTAGGAGCCCAATGTGTAGCCACTACCCCAGGGCTCCCTGGGCATTCTCTACTCACTGCCATGATGTCAATTCCAAATCATAGTGACCCTCTAGGCCAGGGTAAACCTGCCTTCGTGGGTTTCTGAGACTATAACTCTTTTTAAAAATCATTTTATTGGGGCTCATACAGCTCTTATCACAATCCATACATGCATCAATTGTGTAAAGCACTTATACACCGTTGCCCTCATCATTCTCAAAATTCGCCTTCCGCTTGGGTTCCTGGAATCAGCTCCTCATTTTCCTTTTTTCCCTTCCCCTCCCCTCCCCGTTCCCCGCTCCCTCATGAACCCTTAATAATTTATAAATTATTATTTTATCTTATCTTACACTGCCTGGTGTCTCCCTTCACCCACTTTTCTGTTGCCCATCCCCCAGAGAGGAGGTTATCTGTAGATCCCCATGATGGGTTCCCCCTTTCCCTCCTGGTATCACCACTCTCACCGTTGGTCCTGAGGGGTTAATCTGTCGTAGATGCCCTGTGTTTCCAGATCCCAAGTGTACCACTATGCATCCTCTGCTCTAACCAGGTTTGCAAGGTAAAATTGGGATCATGATAGTTGGGGTGAGGAAGTGTTTAAGAACTAGAGGAAGGTTGTGAATTTCATTATTGCTACACTGAACCCCGAGTGACTCATCTCCTCCCCACTACCCCTCTGCAAGGGATGTCTAGTTGTCTTCAGATGGGCGTTGGGTCCCCAATATGCGCACCCCTCATTCACGATGATATGATTCCCCCACCTCCCCACCCCCGCCTTTGGTGCTTGAAACCTGGTCTCCTCGGCCCTTCATGATCACACATGTTGGTGTGCTGCTTCCATGTGGGCTTTGTTGCTTCTGGGCTAGATGGCCGCTTATTTCCTTTCAAGCCTTTAAGTCCCCACTTTGCCCGGGGCTGTTCCGAGACAAAGGCGCTAGCTCTGTTGTTCTGAGCCATGCAACACTGAGATCTCTGGGGAGGCTGAAATGCCCCTCTGTCCTCCCGCATCCCAAGGGACTTTTTATTGAGCCCTCTGGGACACAGGAAGGAACTCAGACAGGTAGTCAAGTCTCCCCAGGCAATTCTAATGATTCTCTCTCTCTTTTCATGGTGTATGTAATTGATTTCCATCTGTGCTGCCTCTGGCTCTTGCGCATCTGCCCATGTCTTCCTCTTCTTTACTGATGTGGAGTTTGGGGGGCTGCCCTTCTTATTTGAGCTTTTGTCGGGCAGTTTCATTTTGTTGTGCATAAGGTCGCTATGGACCAGCACCCACTCCACAGCACCTAACCACAACCATTGCGATTGGGGTGAAAGTTGACCGAGCAAATTGGTTCTCCATCCATCTCCAGCAAATACCAGTGCTCCCCCCCCACTTCCGCCTGGTGTGTACATTCTCCATAAGCCTCCTCCCCACCCCATCCTGCCTTCTGAGCTTTCTCCTGGGGCAAAGGCTGCCCTCTGATCGCCCAGGGTTGATTGATCTAAAGAGGGCTGGGCATCATCCTGGACAAAGGAGAGCGTGAGCAGGAAAAAAAAAATTAAAAAGGAAGCCCCTTCATGGCGTGAGATGGATTGACATGGCGGTTGCACCATGACACCGACTCTCAAGGAGGGCGCAGGACCAGGCAGGCGGTGTTTGGTCTGGCCCGTGGTGCCTCGGGTTGCGGTGAGTCAGTAACGGACTCCAGAGGCACCGGACACCAGCACTCACAAGCTTGTGGAAGAGCATACCCCCAGGAGCTCGTGCTTCAGACGCAGTGCCGAGGGGGCTGGCTGCCATGTGTGGCAGCCGTCTGAGAGAGTGGGTTCCAGGGAGGCTGTGGCAGGCGAAGGAGGTAGAAACTGGATCCTTTCCCAGTGCCTCCTGAGTCACCACCCTTCGTTAGAGTAGCTCGTTATTTTCTCCGAAGCCTCTTCCCAGAACATGTGCCACACCCATGTGCGCAGAGGAGCACAAAATCCTCTCTCTCTGCCAAATGCAGACACTGGGGATTACCTGGTAGTTCCTACAACGGCAGCATGTGAGCCCTTCCGCTTAGCCACCGGCTGCCCACTGGGAGGACCAGAAAGGCAATTGAACAATGGAACAGAGTTTCAGATTGTGGTCTAAGTCGATGCTTGCTTCTGCTCCTCCAGGAATGGTGCAGGATTCCTTGGCCTTGGCTGGAAAAGGATTCCCTTCTGTGTAAGACGACCACCCATCAGAGACCTCTTCAGCGCTCGAAGCTTCACCGTGGCTCCTTCTGGCTCAGACCCATGGAAGTAGGCAATGGGTGGTTGGGTTCCCATTGGACTGATAGAATCCTGCCCTCCTCCAAGGACCTAAATAGATCTGTCTGGAAATACATTAAATGCAGTGGAAGCAACTTGGTAATATTTTAATAATTTAAAATCTGCTCATTCTCTTAGAAGGATTATACTTAATGCCCTCTTGCTTTATGTTTCATTTTAAATGAGCATTAAGGGAAGGCAGTATTTTAATCATTAACTCTGCTCACACCCTTATCTAGAGGCCTGTTAACCATGTTGTTTTTTTTTGTCTTTATGAACTTTTTTCTACTCTCCAAGGTATTTTGTTGTCGTGTCTTTTTCTGATGAGTCAGCATATTATATTCTTGCTTGTCAAAATACTCCTCGATTGGGGGCTTTGAATTGGTAAATATTCATGATGGGGGGTGGGGAGAATGCATGAATCCATTCTGTGTGACCTCAACCCCCTAAATTATCTGCGGTCATTTGTATACTTACATAGGATATAGAGAGACGTGTTGAACAGTAATTGTCAAGTCATACAAATGGTTCTGGGTGCCTTTGTGGTCTTTGATTTTCAGTTTTCTATAATGCGCTCAAAAGCTTGAAGAGAAAAAAACAAGTCGTTTTTAAGACTTGCATGGAGTCTGCACTGCCTGTAGAATAAAGTTAGCTTACTGACACCCCCCCCCAAAAAAAAACCCCCAAAATTATATGTCTCCTGATCCAAAAAGGACCAGTGCAGTCTGGAAGAATTTTCTAGTCAACTGAATGTTCTTCATCTTAGGTATTAGGGCATGTCATCAGAAGAGGCCAGTCCCTGGAGAATTACATCACATTTGGGAAAGTAAGAAGGTCTGAAAAAATAAAACAGGAAGCTCTTCAACAGGATGGATGGATGTGGTAGCTGCAACAACGGGCTCAAAGGTCACGATCTTGGTGAAGCTGCTGCAGGACCAGGTAGTGTTTTTGAGTCTGTTGAGCCTGGGGTTGCAGTGAGTCAGCACCGGCTCAATGGCACTAAGAACAACAAGGATGACATCTGTGGGCCTTAATTCCCTACATTAAGGCCCACAGGATCTCAACCTTGAGGCGAAACTGACTCTTACCTTTGAGCTAAAGAAAAGAATGGTTCATAGAGAAAGAATCGCACCCATGGCCTGGAGGTGCAGAGGGTTATGTGTTGGGCCGCTAACCACAAGGTCAGCAGTTTGAAACCACTAGTCTCTGCTCAAGAGAAAGATGAAGCTTTCTACTCCCTGAAAGACTTAGAGTCTAGGGAAATCACAGGGGCAGTTCTACCCTGTCCTTTAGGGTCACTGTGAGTCATAATTGACTCAAAAGCAATGAGGTCTTTCAGGTCACCCATGCAGACTGCACTCCTTTTAAAAATCCTCTTTCTGGGCCCTAAAGCAAAGATGAGACAGTAGGGAGGAAGAGAAGCTAGCGTGCTGGAAACAAAATGTTCAGAATGGAATTAATAGGGCTGCGGTCACGTTGTGGAAAATATAGCCAGTGTCACTGAAGAATTAGTGTAGACATTGTTAAATGGGAACCTAATTTATTCTGCAAATGCTCACCAAACACACACACACACACACAGACACACACACACACACACACGGAAAACAAATTTCTTCTTAATACTAGATCTCTATTCTGAGGCCGTGTCAAAGTCACTTTCATGATAATCAAATCATTTTTTGTTCATACTTGGAAGCAGTCTTCCAACTTCCAGAAAGATTCCTGGAACCCACGGAGTTCTTGCAGGCAGCCCCCCTCAGCAATTCAAGTTGATGAGCCCAATTTAATGAAACAGATCCTTACTGTGCACTTGCCCTGTGCAAAGCAACTGTGGTGGGTTGTCGAATGGGGAAAAGAAATACAAACTGAGCCTGTGTTTCCTAGTGTGCACAGAGTGCTCCTTAGCTCAACAGGAAGCCGCCTGGGGTTTAATTAAGAGACACCATGACCCCAATTCTATCTTACAAATACGGCTATACCAGAACATGTACACTAGTACAGATAAGAGCTAGAATCTGGAACAGATAGACCCCTCAGGACCAATAAGGGGAGCAGCGATACTAGGAGGGTAAGGGTTGGGTGGGAGGGAGTAAAAGGGAACCGATCATAATGATTGACGGACATATGGCCCTCATCCCAGGGGGACGAACAGCAGAAAAGTGGGTGAAATGAGACAGCAGTCGGTGTAAGACATGGAAAAAAGAAGAAGAATTTATAAGTTATCAAGGGGGTATGGGGGAGAGAGGGTAGAAAAATGAGGAGCTGATGCCAGGGGCTCAAGTGGAAAGAAAATGTTTTGAAAAAGATGACAGGATATGTACAGATGCATTTGACACAATGGATAATGTATGGATTGTGATAAGAACCCCCGATAAAATGAAAAGAGAGAGACAGAGAGAGAGAGAGCGCACACAGGGTAGGAGCAAGGGGAAAGGAGGGTCGCTGGGATGGGGAGCTGGGAAGCAGTGTGGGTGGGGGACAGTGAGAATGCATCTTGAAGAAAGTGGCAGGACACTGCTTGGAAGGCTAAGAGGGAAGGTGTTGAGGACAGAGAGTTTGTGAAAGAAAAATGGAGGAAGCTAGAGAGCCGGCCCCGTGGTGGGAAACGGTACATCAGGGTGGCGGGGGCAGATAAATGCCCAGCACAGGGCCGGCGACATCAGTTAAACGGCTGGAGGGTTGGTAAGGCCAAATTCTGCCCCAGTGTGAAAGGAAACCATTCGACACTTCCCACTTCTTCTGCCCAGTCAGTTTTCAGATTCTCCCCACTCCACCTCCACCCTACACACTGGCTCATTGTGTACCTCTCCCACCATGAAGGTTCAGGGGCAGGAAGAGCAAGTTCTCCAGATGGGGCCATCATGACTGCTGTTGGGAACCATGGAATCCGTTTCATCTCCGAACCACCTCCTGTGACAGAGGAGAAGGGCCATCAAGGTTTTCTTGGCTGTAGCTTGTTTTTTGTTTGTTGTTGTTGTTGTTGTTTTCCCCCCAATGAACAGATTTACTTCCTCACAGTTCGAAGGTTGGAAATCTGAACTTTGAGTGCCGGCTCCAGGGAAGGCTTTCTTTTTCTATTTCCTCTGGAAAGGAGTCCTCTCTTCTGCTTCCGAGTTCCTCCGAGATCTCCAGGTGCCTTGGCTCCTCTCTTATCCCATCCCTCTCTCTGCTCTCTGACTTGATCTCATTTTATATCTCACAAGAGATGGATTCAAAAGATGCCCTACACTAATCCTGCCTCATCCACAGAAGGAAGATCACCATTTCCCAAATAGGATTACCCATAGGCATAGGGGTGAAGACCTACAGCTCGTGTTTGTTGGTTTGTTTGGGGGGTAGGGAGCAATAATTCAATCAATAGCATTTTAGGCCGTGCACCTGGCTGGTGTTGGGAAGAGAGATTTCATCCTTTCTAGCACAGTGGGTTAAGCATTGGGCCATTAGCTTCAAGGCTGGGGAGTCAAAGCCACCCGCCCCTCCTCAGGAGGAAGACGGGCTGTCTACTCTCGTAAATATTTACAGGCTGGGAAGCCCTAAGGTCAGGAGCAGTTCTTCTCTGTCCTTTACAGTTGCTATGAACTTGAATTCATGGGACGGTGGTGGGCTGGGTTTGGATTTAAATTTTTTTGGGACCGATAACAGCGCCGCCTGGGTTTATTTGTACAAATAGCACAAGAAGACACCAGCGCCATGCAGGCAGCTGCCCAGGGCCCACACCAGTCCCTCTCACCCTCAAATGGAGAACTCTACTTTGTGGGAGTCTGGGCGCCTTTGGGAGCTTAAGCTGGAGTCAAGGCCTTGGCTGGAGCGTCAGCCTTGCTTTGTGCCTTGGCCTTGGGCCAACAGAGCCTCAGACCCTTGGCAATATATGCCCAAGCCCGCTTGCCAAGCTTGGGGTGGGCAATGTAGGCCAGTCGGCTGAGCTTGCGGTTGACACCCATTGGGATCTTGGCCTTGACCTTTGTGGGCTTCACAAGATCCTTGATGGCCTTGGCGCGAGCAGCCACAGCCTTGGCGTGTTGGCCTGCATCTTCTTCAGGCCCTTCTTGTTGTGCTTCTTGGTGAAGCGCATGTTCCTCAGGAACTTGGGGTCCACCCCCTTAAGAGATTCATATAATTGTGATGGGGTGGGGTTTGATGACGTTTCTGTGCTATTTCCAGGATTGGTTGTGCGTGGTGTGGTTCTTGGACTTGGCCATGTCTACACTGACGCCTGCTGCTCCCAGGGCGCCAGGGACCAGAAGAGTAGATTTAAATTTTAGAAAACCAAAGTTTGTATTTGTTTTCTTGGCCCGAATCTTTTTGGAAACAAATTGCCAGCTCCTTCTCCCAAGGAGCCACTGGGTAGGTTGGAACTGCCAACCTTTCAGTTCGCAGCTGAGTGCTTAACCATTGTACCACCAGGACTCCTGGTTGACCAATCACATGTGATTTCAAAGGACCGGTGTGAGTTTCTCTGCTCAGGTTCACCTGGCAGGCAGAGATCTGGTCACACCTTTTCCACCATGGGACAACCTCAGAGGCCCACGCTTGTCTCGAGGATGGTGGGCAAGCAGTCGGTTTCCAGGCAGCCTGGGCAGTTAGAGAGCATCCTCTTCCCTAGCACCTGCTCAGGGAAGGTGGGTGGTGGCCACAGTAAGATAAAAGACGAGCCCAAGCGACATAGGAACCGAGTGGCCAGGTTTCGGGCCATTCACCAGGGAATGTGTTTATAGTTCACTTCTGTTTGCTTGGCAGTCAGTTTTCTCCCATAAGCACCTTTGACACCCAATAAAGTTATTGGTTAAAGTCAGGCGCTGTTGGGCTGGTTCCACCTCATCGTGGCCCTGTGGGCAACAGAGCGAAACACTCCCTGGCCCTGCACCGTCCTTGCAAACCTTGCTGTTTCTGAGCCCACGGTTGCTGCCACTGCGTCTATCCATCTCCTACCTAGAAGCTCTTCATTTTTGTTGACTTTTATTTTTTTTAACTTTGAGTGTCAATTAGGTGGCAGATTACATTTCAGATTATCAATTGTGTATTCAACGTCAACTCCTTAACTCCCAAGAGCTTGTCCTGCCCGCCTCCCTGTAGCATACTGACCACCACGTCAACACTTGTCTACTTTCCAGCCTAATGTTTTCCCTCCCTTCCCCTCCCCCTCCCAACCATAAAGGTCTATTTCTTCTGGCATGAAAATCTTTGTCTTGGTTTCTGCTTTGTAACGAGGGTCTCATTCAGTATTTGCCCTTTTGTAATTTGCTAATTCCACTCGGCATAATATTCTCCAAGTCTTTGCACGCTGCGAGGTGGTTCTGAGTTTCAGTGCGTTCTTTAGCGATGCATAGTGCTTGTGAACAGGGCTGTGATGGACCGGGGTGGAGGTGTCTCTGTTGGTGCATTGGCCTCGTCCTTCTCCAGGATCCACGCCCAGGAAAGGGATTGCGGAGTCTGAAGGAGTCTCTTCTCCCGGTTGCTTGAGAAAGCATCCCACTGCTTTCCACAGTGGCTGCAGGTTCACAGGCCCAGCAGCCGGGTCTGAGGCTTCCAGTCTCTTCACACCCTCTGCAGCTGGTGTCACTTTCTGGGTTTTAGCTTTGCCATCCAGGCCAGTGTCAGGGGGTATCTCAGTGCTGTTCTGATTTGCACCTCTCGGGGGGCTAGTGATGGCGAGCATTTCTTCCAGGTTGGTTGACCACCTAGATGTCATCTGTGGTGATCTGTCCGTTCATATCGATGACCCTTATGAAAAGTTCAGAAGCCACTTATCATGGACTGAATTGTGCCCCCCACCCTAAAAAAAAAAAGTGTCAACAGCACTGGGCCGTGATTCCCAGGGGTCTGGCAGATTTGCAATGACCCGATTTGGCAGTTAGGTGATGATGTAATGATCTTCCATGGTGTGATCTGCTATGACCAGCCAGTGTGTGATAAGGGGGTAAGGATAAGGTGCAACACCGTAACTCAGGCCACAGTCTTGAACTCATATAAGGGGCGCTTCCCTGGGGGTGTAGCCTGCATTACCTTTTTTTATTCCATTACCTTTTCTCATCCCCCGAAACCAAACTTACTGCCCCATAGGGACCCCGAAGGACAGACTATAACTGCCCCTTTGGATTTCTGTTTTTTACGGGAGCAGTCAGCTTTATCTTCAAACGGGGGGTTCAAACTGCCCACCTTGTGCTTAACAGCTCACTGCTTAACCCACAACACCGCTCAAGCTCCTTGACAGTTGATGAAAGGAGAAGCCAACTGTGGCCTGTCTTCTAGCCTCCTAACCCGTGAGAGTACATTTTTGTTTATTAGAACAAAACACACTGTGCCAATCCTGCTATAGCAGTACACCTGGCTCTGGCCTCGCCATCCCCATCTCTCCAGGCACCTTCAGAGACAGGAGGTAGACATGCATGAACACATAGTTCATCGTAATGCGAACATCTCGCCGTTGGGAACACTTTTTGGTTTGTAAGAAGGTGGTATCTATATCCTCTCTTCTGATGCCTGCCGTAATCCACAGGGTGAAAGCCAGGGTCAGGGCGGGGAGCCATGGGCAGGTGAGACTCCCCACTGTGACTCAAAGGAGACAAATGTCTTCCTGAAGGTCAAGAGCCACTCTATGGGCAGAGACCAGTCTAGACACCCAAGTTCCTTAGTCCAGAGTCTTCTCCGCTTGACCCTGATGATATTGGTTACCATTTAGTTGAAATGGTTAAGCACTTGGCTGCTAACCAGAAGGTCACTGGTAAAGATTTACAGCCCAGAAAACCCCTGTGGAGCAGGTCAGTCTGTCCTCCAGAGTCGGAAAAGACTTGATGGCCAAGAGCAATTACTCCGAGCTCATTTTACTACCTCCAGCACCCTTAGAGGAAACAGCGCCTGTAGAGGTTTAGCCAGCAAAGGCGGAGAAAAGATCTGAACTTGGGAAGTCCCTGAACACTGCCTTCTAATTCAATTACCTTTGAGATGAGGCCCTTTACTTTTAAAAATTGAGATAAAAACCATTTAACGTTAAATCCGCCCCTGTGAGCGCACCGTTCCGTGGCAGGCCTTGTGCAGCTATCAGCTGTCGAGTCCGGGCATTTCTGTGGCTGTAAAAGGAAATGACCTACCCAGACTCCTCTCCCAAGGCCCGGACAGCCATAGTCCACTGTCTGCTGCGATGGATGCGCACCCTTCCAGGCGTCTCAGACACATGGAACTGTGTGCCGTGCGGCCTTCTGCAGCGGCTTCTTTTGCTTAGCAAGTGTTTTTAAGGTTCATCCATGTGGTGGCATGTATCAGAGCGTCATTCCTGTTCATGGTTGAACCATATTGCCGGCTATGCAGGTCCCACATTTGCTTATGTGTTCACCCACCGACGGACACGTGGGTTGACTCCATCCTTGGGCTGTTATGAACAGCACTGTGATGAACATTCCTGTACAAGTGTCTGTGCACCTGCTTTCAAGGGTGTAGGGTGTGTGCCTAGGAGAAAAGATGAACCGTGTCTGGGATATCATTTGATGTGGTTCACGTGGTTCCCGCGCCCAAGAAAGCAGCGGGCAAGAAATCAAGCAAAGTGCTGCACTGGGTGAATCTGCTATCAGAGCCTTCTTTGAAGTGTTCAACAGCAAAGATAACGCATGGAGAACTAAGCCCTGTACCTAACCCGAGCCACAGTGTTTTCAAATACCTCATACGCAGGTGTGAAAGCTGGGAAGTAACTATGGGACACTAACGAACTGAAGCCTCATAATTATGGTGTTAGAAGCCTCTTAACTGTGGTATAAATTATACCAAGAAGAGCCCTGGTTGCCTAGTGGTTACACATTGTGCTGCTAACCGCAAGTTTAGCAGTTCGAAACCACCAGCTGCTCTGTGGGAGAAAGACGGGGCTTTCTACTCCTGTAAAGAGTTTCCGTCTCAGGAACACAGAGGCAGTTCTACCCTGTCCTCTAGAGTCACTATGAGTTGGCATTAGCTCGGCAGTGAGTGAGTTATTAAATATACCCTGAATGACCAGAAGAAAAAGCAAATCTGTCTCAGGAGAAAGACAGCCACGATGGTTCTGAGCAATAAAGATGGCGAGACTTTGGACTACCATCAGGAGCGACCAGCCCCTGGAGAAGGACAGCATGCTTGGTTAAAGTAGCTCTCGATGCCTTCGAGTCAATTCTGACTCCTAGGGATCCCACAGGACGGTGTCGACCTGTCCCTGTGGGTTTCTGAGACCATAAACCTTTACAGACATAGAAAGCCTCCTCTTTCTCCCTCGGAGTGGTTTCAAACTGCTGACCTTGTCCTTAGTAGTTCAGTGCATAACCCACTCTGCTCACCGGGGCTCCTTCCACTTAAGTACTGAAGAGGGTCTTTGAAAAGAGGAGACCCTCGATGTGATAGATGGACCCTGAGGCTCTAGCCATCGATTCAAACTTAACCATTCAAGGGGCGGGGCAGGAACGGGCAGTGTTGGGCTCTGTTCTATATGGCATTGACGTGCGTTCAAACGGACTCAGCAGCACCTAACAATCGCCATCACCACTGCGGGTCATGTGGTAATTCCATGTGTAACTTACCAGCCATCCACACCCAGCTCCACATACCCCGCTTGTTAGCTGAGGCAGGCGAGGCACTGTGCAGACCGACAGCAGGCTGGCTCAGATCAAGTTCCTCAGAACAGGGTAGGGCAGGACAGGGCAGGTCATGCTTCAGGGGCCCCAGACTCGTGACTGGGGGAAAGGCAGGTCGGCTTACAGTGTTACCCCCCACCCCCACCTCGGTCCTCAGTGGAGAACAGAGGCAGTAGGAGCGGTTGTTTCTGCCAGAACCCCACAGCAGGCCAGTGGGAAAGCAGCTTCAACCTGCAGCAGGCTGGGCACTTAGTCCAGTGTGTGATTTCCCAGGGAAGTGAGTACAATGTAGGGCCCAAGGCAGAAGCCCCTGTGGTTCCTAGGCCCCTGGAGGTTCAGAAGAGCTTAGGGGCACCCAGGAGAACACGGCTGGGGCAGTGCTGCCGTTCCATTTCTGAGCTACTTCAGTATCCCGAACAGGTGGAAACCACCTTTGTACCTCAGGAGAGATTGGCTTAAAACACAGTTTCATGAACACCACAAACACCACCCATTCGCAAATAAGATGATAACCACAGGCTTTTTATTCTCACCGCCGCTGTGTCCATCACAGCGACTCTACAGGACAGAGGAGAACTGCCCCTTTGGGCTTCCTAGAGGATTGGGTAGAATTGCCCTTTGAGTTTCTTTACGGGGTCAGATAGCCTCATTTCTTCCCATGGAGCAGCTGGTAGGTTTGAACCACTGACCTTGCGGTGAGCTGCTCAGTGCATACATAGCCCACGAAGCCATGGGGCGTCTTAACCATGAGGTTAGGATTGGTAGCATGTACTTGGGGTGAGGGAGGAGGGGCAGCTGGACAATGTAATTCACAACAGGCCTTCAAATCCATCGTTATGACAGGAGACAACCAGGTCTTTTCTTCCCATGAATGCCTTCAGCGTAGCTTGGACTTCTTCCTTTAGCACCATTGTTTTTAATCATAAAATACTTTCTGAAATAATTGCATGTCAACCATTTTTCTCTTCACTTTTTATTGTGAATTAGGGGTTTACCTTTCACCTCATTATTTTTGCATTCACCAATTTAAACAACCTATCAAGCCTCCCAATAGCTTTCCCTATCTTCCTTTCTTTTTCCATTCTCCTTTCCCTCTAACCTACTGCTTCCCCTTCATTCCCTGCCCTTCCCTCCCGGCTAACCATCCAAGTCTGTGTTTTCTTGGAATAAAAATAATTTTATATATTTTTAATTTTATAACAATGACCTCATACAATATTTGTCCTTTTATGTTTGATTAATTTTATTCAGCATGATATCCTCTAAATCCATGTACATCATGAGGTGTTTCACAGTTTTATCATTATTTTTTAGGGATGCATTCCATTGTGTGTATGTACCAAAGTTTTTTTTATCTATCTAGTTCGCCACTGCTGGGCATTTAGTTTGTTCCTGTCTTCTTGCTGTTGTGCCTAGAGCTCTGAGGAACATGGGTGTACGTATATCTGTCCATGCTATGGCTCTTATGCCTTTAGGGTATATACTGACTCAACGGCTTGCTGGTCATATATTTATATTCCCAATTGTTTGAGAAATAGTGCTTTCCACAGTGTTTATATAGAATCTTTTTTTTTGGAGGGCGGGGGGAGTAGTGATTCTCTGTATTCCTTCCATTTTCTTTGGTTTCAACCCTAGAATCTGTTCATCCAACTCAAGTCTTGAATGTTTGCCTCCGTATTTTCAGCTTGACAAATGCTGAGTGGGTTCTTCCTCCCCCTGGATTTTATGACTCCAGGTCTGTGCTTTTTTCATTCTATTACTTTACTTTGTCTTCTTAAGCCGCCTTCTGAAACCCTCCGTTCAGGTCTTTTGCTTTATTAATTCGACATTTGTGGCAGAGCCCCTGTCAACTTGAGGGTACCTGTGTGGAGGTAGGGACGAAGCCCAACCTGTCCATCAGTGATGTCTCCTTGGAAGTGTGGCCTTTTGCGTAGAGTTTGAGACACTGAGACTTGCTTCTCTTTGCCCCTTTGCTTCCCTGCTTGCTGGGACTCTGTGCCTGGCACTAGGGGTACCCTCGGGTGGGACACCGGACCCTGAGAGCTGTGCCCTGCCATAGTTCCATCAACCCACCGACCTGCGACCTCCCTGCTTCCTGCTTCACCCTTCTGTGCCACTGGCCCGCAGCTACGTGAGTCTGACGGTGACCTGGCTAGCAGAGAGCCTTTAGGTTTTAGTTGGACTGGGCTGGGGCGCCCTCTTGACATCAAGTTCTTTTTTGCACATAGATGAGTGCCACCAGTTTGTTTCTTTCGACAAGCCCACCCAACTCAGCATTCAGGAGTAAGTGTCACTGAGGTGACAGCCTACAAAAGTGTCTGGGTCACCATGAGTCAGGATCAGCTTGACAACAATAGTTTTGGAGTCCTATTTTGAGTCTTCCTCGGCTCAGGCTGGAGTGCTGGGAAGGCCTGTCTGCAGGAGGTGGCAGCTGATCACTGCCCAGGCAGGGATAAGGGTCAGTCGGGATTCAGGAGCATCCCGTCTGCCAGATCAGGGACTGGTGTGGGGAGGGCTATCAGCTCCCCGAGGGTGGAGTTGTATGAGCTGTCTCATCCAGCTGCTGCTCACAGCAATTCCAGATTTCAGCTCCACCCCAAAAGCTCACCATCTACTCTAAGGTGACCAGACGTCCGCTTTTGGTGGGACAGTCCCGATTTTTAACAATTTTTCCTGTGTCCTGTGGAATTTTTTAAAAGTCCCGATTTTTTTAAAGAATCCACGACAAGCTAGGGTATATGGTTTTCGGCTGCCATGTGGCTATTTCGCCAGGATATGAGTTTTATCAATGGTGTCCCACTGGTGTCCCACTTTACTCATGTTAAAATCTGGTCTACTCCCAGTAAAAGGTCAAATCTGACTCATAGTGACTCTATAAGACAGAGTATAACTCCTGGAAATAAATATCTCTCTATATATATGTAAACCATTTTATTGGCACATAATTTACATATCATACAATTTAATCATTCAATCATATCAAGGAGAATTGCCCAATCATTACCATATCCATTTGGAACACCACCCCTCATGGTTAGACGGCCTTTAAAATGAGTTGTGCCATCACCGTCAGTTCTAGTGCTCCCTCCCCCTCCCGCCTTCTTTTTTATTCCTTTCTTTCCTTTATCCCTTTCTTTCCCTATCACCCACTCCCCAGTCCTGCATCCCCTATCAACCCTGGTATCAGTCATTATCACTATGCATCTGCGCCCCCTGGACATCACAACCTGGAGAACCCAACAGAAACAATAAAAACCAACATCGAAATACGGTGGTAAGGATAAGATAATAATAATATAAAGAGCAAAATACATTCTGAGTAAGAAAGAAAAAACCCCCATCAATATTCCAAAGCTCAGAGAAGAGATTTCCATCATGGAACAAGTAAGCGATCCTTGCACCCAGAACCAACTCAGGTCGGGGCCACAGGGAGGACATCTGGCCAAGCATCGAGTTCCATTCAGCATATTCAAGATGACAAGGGTCTCGGCTGACGGTAAGGCTGTTCGACTCTTGCCTGTGGAAATCTTTATGGGAGCAGAGAACCTCATCTTTCTCCCTTGGAGGGACTGGAGGGTTTGAACTGCAGACCTGTCAGTTAGCAGCGCAACGCATAACCCACACCAAACCCTAAAAGACATGCCAACTGCGATAGAAGGTGGGAGGATTCCGGAAGGGGAAGTAGTGCTGGGTTTGGTCATAGCTGGGGAGACTGCAGACAACACGCCAGTCATCCTCTTGACACCTGAGCCAAGTCCCGTCCCACAGAATGAATGGAGGCCAAGGCAGAGCCCACTGCAGACGGCTGCTAGGACGCTGACGGTGAGCAAGGCAAGGCAAGCAAGCACTTCACACAGTGCCGAGTGTGCAGTCGACCCTCCATTAGTGCCGCGCCTACACATGTGGGAACCAAGAGGGGGATTTGTGGGAAGGTGAGGTGAGACCAGTGGCTAGGGAGTCACTGAGGCCCAGAGTGAGGCTGTACTGTGGAGGATGGACTGGTCAAAAGGACTGCGGCACAGGGGGGTCCACGGGGGCGGGGAAGGCACCAGGGCATAAAACAGGAGTGGTGGGATGGGACCACATAGAGGGGAGGGAGCCCCATGGAGCATCTGGAGGGGGAAGGTGTGGGAAGCGGAGTGGGTGCCCAGAGCTGCTGCAGACCTCCGGCCCCAAGTTGTGGAGCTGGGAGCAGAGATGTGCAGGGCCTGAAGAGGAAACCCGCTGTCATTGAACCAGTGATGCTCTGCCCCACTTGGGAGTCTGAGCACCCCCTGCCTGCCCGGGACTCCCAGCTCAGTCAGGAGGCGGCACACTGGCGCAGGTGGGGAATGCAGCAGAGGAACCGGGCCCCTTTGGAATCTGGGTGTGGACACCCTACACCCTAGACCTGGAATGTGCTGTGCTGCCAGGTGGCTCTGACCTGGCAGGGACGGGGTCAGCTGACAAAGCACACCCTCCTGCCTTCCTCCTGGTTCTTGCTCACAGCCCAGGGTCGCCTGTATTCCATCCCCTCCAGCAGCTCTCGAAGCCCAGAAAACCTTGCTCCCACCAAAGAGATGTTGCCTGCCAGCTCACATGAGACAGCAGCCAGTACTTTCTTCCCGGTCTCTTTGATGCCATTCCATTCCGCTGGCTCCTCTTTTTCTGTTTTTAACAGGCTTCTTGCTAAGAGCCTGTACTTTCTGGTGTCTGGTTGCTGTCGGTCCAGGATCCAGCTGCACCCATTCCTCCTGCCCCGGCCATGCACTTGCTGGAGAGAACACAAGTGGTCATCCTGCTCTACCCACCCACCCTCAGAAGAAAGTCTTGGCAGTCTCTTCTGAAAAATCAGCCACGGAGAACCCATCCACAAAGCACACATCCACTATGACACACATGGGGGCCACTAGGAATTACCGTGGTGTTGAGAGAAACTTTTAAAAATATGTATCAAAAAACCCCTCTCAGGCTCACTACCAGCACGTGGACACTGACTCATTGCAGCTCTAGAGGACAAGGTAGAACTGCCCCTGTGAGTTTCCGAGATTATAACTATTTACAAGACTAGGAAGCCCCATCTCTCCTGCAGAGCAGCTGATGGTTTTGAACTATCGACCTTGCAGATGCAGCAAATGCATTACCACTACGCTACCAGGGCTCTTCAAAAAATACATATACACATTGCCCCCAAAGAGTTAATGATACAAATGATCAGGTTCTTGGTGCAGTAGGAGGGGAAGGGTGTCCCGTGGGGGGATAAACTGACCCTCCTGTGTGTCCGTGACTTGAATTCCAAAAACTGTTGCATTGTTAATATTAGGGGATGCCAACTCAACTCCAATTCACGGCGACCCAGGGTACAACACAAACACTCAAAAAACTGTGGCTAAAACCTTCCAAAAGAGCAACTTTACTTCCACCGTCCTGGGTTGGAAGTATTCCCGAGCACTGGACAGAGGCAAATGCAAATTCCACCTGGGGGAAAATGCTCTACTCAAACCAAGCCACCAGCATTTCCCATAGATAAAGCGTGGATGAACGATGAATGCCCAGCAAAAACATCACAAACACACAAGGGGAAAAGCATTCATAGAACCAAGCACCAAACCAGATCCTTAAGAGTTCAGCTCCCAAAAGGAAGTCAATGTAAATAAGTATGATTAAAATGCTTAACCGGGCCCTGGGGGCATTGTGGGTCATGCATTGGTCTGCTAACCACAAGATCGTTGGTTCAAACACATCAGCAGCTCCACAGGAGATGGGTGAGGCTGTGAAGATCCATGGCCTCAGGAGCCCTAGAGTTCAACTGTACTGAGTTGCAATCAACTCGATGGTAATGAGTGAAAATGCTTCAAGCAACAAGGGAGGGGGGGGGCTCAAGAGTGACTGTGAAACAAGAAACCATAATAAAATGACCAATAAGAACGGAAAAAAATAAACAGAACTTGTTAAGATGAAGATGAAAGCTATGTTAATTGAGATTCCAAACTCAATGAATGAGAATATTATTCTGTTAAAAAATAATGAAGTCCCGCTATGTGCTACAGTATCAACGAACCTGGAAAACATTGTGCTGGGTGAAAGAAGCCAAGCACCGAAGGACAAATGCTACTCCCTATAACCCCACATATATGACGCCGGTCTGAAAGGCGCCATACTCTATGATTCCAGCTATGTGGCATTCCAGATAGGGCAGAACTAGAGAAGCAGGAAAAAAAAGATCCGTAAATATCAAGGACTGGGAGGGAAGAACGGGGGGCACAGGGCAGTTTAGGGGCCACGAAGTCATTCTGTATGATACGATCATGGGACACACACGATTCATTTGTCAAAATTCACAGGGCTGTACAATTCCAAAAGCTAAGCCAAGCCAAGCCAAACCCACTTCCATAATGTCAGCTAGAACTCAGGACCCAATGTAAACTGTGGACCTCAGGCAATATAATGGATGGGGCGCTGTCTCCGTTATCCAGTGTTGCTATGTGGTAACGTTTTTGTGTCAATTTGGCTGAGCCAAGCTTCTCAGTGATTGGCAGTTATGATCTGGTCATGCTGATCTCTTATGAGGAGATATAACACAATGTAATCACCTCAATAATGAAACCTGCTATGAACAATCAATTGAAAGGAACTTTCCTTGGGGAGTATGGCCTGCTTCCAATATAAGTGGGCACTGTGGGAAAGCGTATTTGTTTTGTCTTGTTCTTTTGAAGTCATTTTTATTGGGGACTCATACATCTCTTATCACAATCCATACATACATCCATTGTATCGAGCACATTTGTACATTTGTTGCCCTCATCATTCTCAAAACATTTGTTTTTTTGCTGGGTTTGGATCCTGCGTCTGGCTCATCCTCCAACCTGTCTTTGAACTTGTGTCAGGAGCCTGCTGTATTTCCTGCTGCTCTTGGTAGTTGTCAGAAGCCTGTCATATTACCTGCCAAACTTGGACTCATTCACCTCGATAGCTAGAAGCCTGCTGTCCAAGCTGTCAGTCTGGGGCTTACCTGTAGCTGTGTGAGTCCAGAGAAATCTCCAGCCTGACGTCTGGCCCGTGGAATCGGAACTTGGAACTTGCCTGCCTCTACAAGAGTATGAGCCATTTCTCACGCACACACAGACACACACACACATATGTGTGTGTATACACACAAGGGGTACCCCTCCCCATAGTACACATCTTTGCTGCTACGCAAGGATCGATCAACTTGTTCGGAGTGAGTGCATCCAGTGACATCATCTGGGAAGGTTCTCTCTGGTCACAGTGAATTTTTTTGTGAAAGCAGTTTCGCTTGAACCTCATTTTTTGTGATGGCCGATCTAAGAGGACAATACATGGCTGTGAAATTTTGTTTCCTGCTGGGGGATATGCCGCAGAAACAGTTGTGATGTTGAACACAGCTTACAAGGACAGCACCATGGGGAAAATCCCAGTGCATGAGTGGCTTTCTCATTTCAAAAATGGTGAAACATCGATTGATGACAAACTGAATACTAGATGTCCATCAATTTCCAAAGCTGATGAAAAGTCAACCCATAGTGCATTTGGAGTTCATTCCACCAGGCAAGGCTATTAATCAAGGTTTCTATTTAGAGGTTCTAAAAAGATAGTGTAACGGTGTGTGACAAGAAAAGACCTGATTTGTGGCAGACAGGGACGGGTTTTGCCAGCACAACCATGCATCTGCTCACGCAGCCATCTCAGTGCACCAGTTTTGGGCAAAAACCAGAATGCCTCTCTTGCCCCATGCACCTTACTCACCTGACCTTGCTTCTTGTGACTTCCTTTTGCTTCCATGAATGTAGAGGGACATGAAAGGACAGCGATTTGACAACACAGAAGAGTGGGGGAAATAAATAATGGGGGGGTGTGCTGTCAGCCATCCAAACAGATGAGTTTGAAAAATGTTTCCAAGAATAGAATCACAGGTTTGACAAGTGTATTAATGCA
Source organism: Tenrec ecaudatus (assembly GCF_050624435.1). Lineage (NCBI taxonomy): Eukaryota > Metazoa > Chordata > Mammalia > Afrosoricida > Tenrecidae > Tenrec > Tenrec ecaudatus. Next base: position 107,456,828 of record NC_134541.1, on the reverse strand, counting down.
ATGGAGAATAGTTGGGAGGTGATAGGTTGTTTGGGGAAAAATTTTAAATACATAGCTTTGAAAATAAAAATTCCAGGTTTTTTTTTTAATCTCTGTGTGTGTGTGTGTGTGTGTGTGTGTGTGTGTGTGTGTGTACATAAATATGCTTCACTGGTTTTGTTTCACTAGAGAATCCAGCCTAAGACATGTTATTACAATATTCCACAAGTGGGTGGCTTTAATAAACAAAATTTTATTTTCTCATAGCTTAGGCGCTAGAAGCCCAAGTTTAAGGTACCAGTTCTAAGGGAGGGCTACCTCTGTTGGCTCTGGAGGAAGGTTCTGGTCTCTTTGAGCTTCTGTTTCTCATCAATCCTTATGTGGTGTGGCATCTGTCTTCCTCCATCTCTTCTTGCTTGTTTTTATATCTCAAAAGACATGAACTCAAGACACATCCCACACGAATACTGCTTCATTAACATGACAGAGAATGCTTTTTTGCTCAAATAGGATTATATTCACATGTGTATCTACTGCCACTGAATCATGCCTGACTCATAGGGACCACACATGGAGTTTCCAAGTCTGTAAATCTTTACAGGAGCAAGTAGTCTTATCTTTTTCCAATGGAGTAGCTGGTGGGTTTGAACCATTGACCTTGAAGTTAGCAGCCCAATGCTTACTCAACAGTGCCATGAGGACTTCTTAATCGCAAATATAGGGATTAGGATTTATAACAGCTTTTCGGGAGACACTGTGCAAATGTGCCACATCAATACAAAGAATCACTAACAAAAGAGGTTGTGTTCAGGGACAGAGGGGTAGCAGGGAACACGCCCTAGTTGCTGTGTGTTTTTTCTGTAAACCTAGAACTGCTCTAAAAATAAGAATGATAAGATATGTTACAAAAAATAGAAACAGTTCTCTCAATTTGCCTCCAGCAGTGACACAATGGCCTCCTTGTGTGATTAACTCCCAGGGCAGCCCCTTGATTTGCGTTGATACAAAACTGAGACTCAGCAGGCACCCTGCCTACTTGTGTCACCATCAAATCCTGATCACATCTCAGATTATTAGCAAAAGTGGGGAAGAAATTGTTACCACATGACGCTTTCTTGATGAGAGCAGGTTTAAATTCAGGCATGCAATCCTTCATCTGCAACAACGGTTTATTTTAGAAGATCATTTGAGGTCGTGGAAGAGCTGCAGGAATTTACAAAAGGGCTGCAAAGAACCCTGTAGAGCATACACAGGGTTTGCAAAAAGGGTTCCTCCATCACTGAAATGCATCCAGGATAAAAGGACCTGTTGGTAATCACTGTGGCATCATTTTTAAACAGCTGCAGCAACAACTAAGTATATGTGTGGATACAGGTATATTTATGTAGGCATATATGTGCACAGGTTTGCATATGTGTATCTGTAGGTGTATGCATGTGTATAGGCATCTATGGAACTATCTATATACACATATATTCATATATAAAATAAAGGACATGAAGGCACAGTTATGGATATTTCTTAGGCAAAACCAAACGCCTCACAGGATTGGATCCGTTGGTTCAAAGGATCAGGACCATAATATCATGGGATAACATGGCTCATAAAGCTATGTTCTATGTCCTAGTTTGCGATGCAGTGTCTGAGACCTTAAAGGCTTGCAAGTAGCCATTGGAGACCAGCCGCTGGTCTCTATTCATCCTGAGCGGAAGAGAAAGAAACAAACCAAAGATTCAGAGAAGAAATCGGTCTACTGGGCAAACAACTTATATGAACCACAGCCTCATGTGCCCTGAGAACAGAAGAACTAGATGGTGCCCGCTGCCAGTATCAAACTTTCTAACCAATGCCATGAAAAATTAACTCTATAGAATGGGAGAGAAATGTGGAACAGGACATCAGATTCCTTCTTTAAAATCGTGCTCTGAGATACCCTTTAAGTCTTGAACTAAAACTTAATCCCAACTCCACCTTGTAGCTAAATGGCAAATTGACTTTGAAAAAAAGCTATTATCACCTCAAAGTGCTGTGATCTTTTTTAAAAATCCATATAGAAGACCGAATGGTCAACAATTGCTTCAAAATAAACATGTGGAGGTAGGGGAACAGGGCAACTAGTTGAATGGTAACGGAACGAGAATGAGAATAATGGTGTCCCTCCATGGTGAAGACCATCACCGATGTCACTGAACAACTTGTGCAGAGGTTGTTGAATGGGAGCCTAAACTTCATCAAACACACAACAGAGCACTGTTTGTTTTGTAATTCATCTTCTTGTGGTATCGGAATTCCACTGACTGGGCCCCTGGGTGGTGTAACAGTTGACACTCAACTGATAACCGAAAGGCGGTGGTTTAACCCACCCGGTGGCACCACAGCTAACACCGGCCTGCGGGGGCTTCTGTCAAGACTGTAGCCAATAATTCTATTACTTCCCGTGTGGTTGCTGTGTCGAATCCGACTCGGTGGTCTTATGAACAGCACCCACAGAACGGAGCACTGCCTGGGCCTGGGCCGTCCTTACCGTCGTTGTCATGGTCAAGGCCATCACGGGGCCTCGTGCCAACCCGTCATCTTGCTACCGTCTTCCTCTTTGGCACTGTTCTCGCACACGGGTTCTCCCAGGACATCAATCAGCAATACAAACAAAACCAGCAGCAAAATGCAGGGATCCATTCAGGAGATTGGCTTAATTTTCAAATTACTCAATAACGTGTTTGATTAACTATGGGCCTCAAGAAGGACCGAATGCTCGTGAAGAACATCCTGGGCAGCATTCCCTTCTGGTGTGCACGTGGTCACCAGGAGAGTCCGCTTACAACGGACGACAGCTCTGGCCTCCACACTGAGGCCCGGGCGGCTCGTGGTCATGAATGTATCATCCTAATCTGGTCACTGTGTGATTGTCTGCGCTGTCTTCCTCGACACACCAAGGGAGCATACGTTTATCTAATCCAAATGCTCTACACCTGTTACGCTCACCCATGCGCTGTGTTGGAGGCCTTCACTGTGTCTCCCCTTGCGAAAAACCCACTCCAGGTTTGCCCAGGCTTTCCATGTCCCAGGGTCAAGGCCAGCTCTCAGCTCCTCTGTGTTCATCGCGGCACACGCAGGCCTTCAGAAAATGGATGAGCTGTCTTGCTTCTGTAACCCTGATTGGCCGCTGTCAAGGCGGCAGAAGATACTCTTGGACTGGGGTTTTGTTTACCTTGTTCTCTTTTGTCTTGCCGTCTAACTAGACTGGGTTGTGAAGAAACATCCAGTCCTCGATGTCACCGGTGTACGAGGAGCAGAAGGAAATACTAGAGATACAATCGGCTTTGGGGTCTAGAACTCCCCCCTCCAGGCAGTAGATACCCATCTGGGAGCAAAGCTGGGGGCAAGTGCACCCACGGAGTGTCGCCAGCTGGGAGATGAAGACAAACACTGGCCACTGCTGAAGGCCTGGTCTATTCCACGGCCAAGGGTGGCTCGGCGCCTCTCGGCCAAGCTTCGCACGGGAAACAGCACATAACACCACGGGAGATGGGTCTGTGCGAGCCGTACATACGTACAGGCAGACCCCAGCGAGACTGCAGGCTTAGTTCTCCACGCTACCACCGCGCCAACGCTGCAAGAAAGCGAGTCCCAGGGCTTGTTTTTGGTTTCCCAGGGCAACCGAAAATTCTGTTTCCGCTGGACCGTAGTCTGTGACATGCGCAATAGCAGTCTGGAGAAGCTTGATGTAAAAACTAGGACACAGAGACACAAAGAGAGCACACAGCCTTTGAGAAAGAAGGTTCTGATAGACTTTCTTAGTGCAAGGTTCCCAAGGACCTTCCATCTGCAAACAAGGCTCAATATTGGATAGACTTGCTTAGTGCAAAGTTCCCAAGGACCTTCCATCTGCAAACAAGGCTCAATAGTGGACAGACTTGCTTAGTGCAAGGTTGCCATGACCTTCCATCTGCAAACAAGGCTCAATACTGGAGAAGCCCAGTGAAGCCTGCTTAACACACGGCACCTCCAGGGCTCCCAGGAGGCTGTCTAGTCTGTCTTCCACGAAGTCAGCTTTTATCTTTTCTCCCTCATGAACTGATCACTCCCTGGCTGCAGCCAGACGGAAAGGACCGGCTATTAGAATACTAGACCCTTGATTGAACCTCAGCTCCCAAACCTGGCAACTAGGTGCCCCGGCACATCACCCCCGTGCGTCAGAGCCCACTGGACAGCACCCTCCATCCTCACAACTGTTGTGATAGAGAATCCATTGCTGCAGCCCCTTTATCACCCCATCCTGTCTTGACCACTTAAGTAGAGTTTCCTGTTTTTTGAAGCCATATGCATTCCAAACCACTGTCTTAATTTCTGGTAACTCTAGTACAGAAAGTACAGCCATGTGGTATGAGCCGTGTGTGTGTGTCATTTGGTGTATTGGACAAGATTACTGAAGTGAAACGAAAGTTTGAAGATTAGATTAAAAACCGTTGGTTGATCATGGGACCGTGAGTAACCTGAGAATCCTCATGCATTTTGTTAGGAATGAAAATTACAGCATTGGTGTTGAAACAGCTGGTTATTATCATTATCAGCAGACTGTCAGTGGATGTCTGTGGAATTCATTCAAAGTTCCTTCACTGCTCTGTGGCTTCCAACATTTTGCTACCCCAGAGCTCTGGTGGTGCTGTGGGTTAAGCAATGGGCTGCTAACCAAAAGATCAGCTGTTTGAATGTACCGGCTGCTCTGCAAAAGGACAAGGTGGCTGTCTGCTTCTGAAGAGAGTCACCGTCCTCAGGGGGCAGTTCTGCTCTGTTCTGTGGGGTTGCTGTGAATCAGAATCAGCTCGATGGCAGTGGGCTGGGTTTGGCTTCGGATCCAGCCTCTCAGGAGTCTTGGTGATACAGTGCTTAGTGCTTGGCAACCAACCATACAGTCAATAGTTCGAGCCCACCAGTCACTCTGCGGCAGGGAGGCATGGGGCTCTGCTTCCTGCAAGAGTGTAGAGCAGGGAAATTAGGAGGATCATCGTGCTCTGTCTCGCAGCCACCGTGAGCTGAACCCATTGATAGCAGTGGGTTCTCCAGCTTCTCCGCTGTCCTCATTGGTGACTGTAAAACCAACTGACTCACGCTGAGGTACCAATAGTTAATAGAGGCTCCCCGTGTTACCCTCTACCTTCCCCCTTGGTTTGTTCTTGGGCCAATCACTTCTTTGGGGGCTCTATCATACCTCAGTTGTCCATACCACACATGTGGTGGGGGTGATGGTGGGGTGGGGACTATGAACACATGTCTTTCGTTGCCGACAATGGCCAGATTGTATCCCAAACTTTCTCCAAGAGGTAGGAGGGATGGAGTTGCCTGGAGACGGTATGGTTTCCATGGCAACAAAGAAAACTGGCCCACCCATGGGACTAGACTCTAACCTGGGCTGAAACACAGTCCTAGCTTTGGCCTTCCAAAACCCCCACCCTTGCTGACTTCTAGCTCTACCAAGAAGTTCCACCTCATCTCTCAAGCTCTCCCGTGCCCACTGACAGAGGTGGGGCTGGGGAGACGCTGGGCACCCGACACACCCAGGATTGTCCTCACCACTGCCCAGAGCCAAGATGCCCTGCTTGGAAAACAGAACTGAAACCTGGATTTATTTCCAAACCTTCAGCGTCTGCTGACCCCGGCTTATCTGTGTGTGTGCGTGCATGCATGCATGTGTGTGTGCGTGTGTGTAAGTGAAAGCGTCTTGGTGACACAATGGTTAAATGCGTGTGTGTGTGTTTGTGTGTAAGTGAGTCTTGGTGGCACGATGGTTAGATGTGTGCATGCGTGCGTGTGTGTGCATGTGTGTGTGTGTGTGTGTAAGTGAAAGCGTCTTGGTGACACAATGGTTAAATGCGTGTGTGTGTGTGTGTGTAAATGAAAGCGTCTTGGTGGCACGATGGTTAAATGTGTGCATGCGTGCGTGCATGTCTGTGTAGAAAGGAAGGAGTCTTGCTGGCACAATGGTGACAGGCTTGGCTGCTAACCCCCAGGTTGGTGGTCTGAGTCCACTAGCTGAGGAGGAAAGGTTAAGTGGGAAACCCAGGTGGGCAGTTTTGCTCATCAGAATTGATTTGATGGCAGTAGCGTGGTTTGGGGTTTACAGGGTTGGAATCAACTCCATGACCGGGTGATAGGTATTTAAAGCAGACCCGCTGCCTTCGAGTCCATGAGGACTCATGGTGACCCTCTGGGACAGAGCAGAACTGCCCCTGTGCGTTGCTGAGACTGTCCCTTGACGGGAGTAGAAATTTCATCCTTCTCCTGCAAGGCCTGGCTGATGGCTTCAAACCACTGACCTTGAGGATCACAGCCCAAAGTGGAAATGCTACATCGCCAGGGCTTCTTGCTGATAGGTATAGACATAAAGATATCGACAAAGGTCTAGGTTAAAACTGACACAAACATTCTCGCGTATCCCTTAACCTTGGGAGGAAATCATTTCTCTATGTTATGGGTGGGGAAACTGAGATTTCTCTTAATTTAGCCAAGGTCCCCAGCAGACTGGAGACTGGAGTGAGCCTGGCCCCAGGCTGCCGACTCGGGCGGGAGTCGCCTTGCTGTACTCCTCACTTGGCAGAGCCACACTAGGCTTCCTGCCCACTCCCACTTGCCAGACTCTGGCATCGGGATGCTGAGTCTTCATCTAGGGCTGTACCCCAAATTCCTGGTCTTTCCCTTCCCCAACAACAGTGCCAGCCGAGACGCTGCCTTCTCAGACACCGGGTGAAATTGAGCAGTTCTCTTCTGTCCCTACCACCAGACTGCACGGTTTACCTGGTGCTTCCAGGGTGTCACTGGCTATGTCTGACCCACTGTCGCCCTCGTGGCCCAGCTCTGGAGGGAGCATGTGAAAGCCCCTCTGGGGAAGACCTCATAGGTCCAATGAGCTCAGGAGCTTGGTTGGGGCAGGCAGTCAAAGAGCGCTGGTGAAATAAATAAGCAAGCTCAGCAGGATTTTTGCATCTGGCAAATGTTCATTCACTATACATGCAGACCTCAGAGATCCGTGGGTTCAGCCCAGGCCACCACAATAAAGGGAGCGTTGCAATGTCGTGGGGGTTGTGATGAAGCAAGGCTCCTGCTTCTTTTGGTTTTCTGGTGCACATCAATCCCAGTGCACGTTTGAGTAAGGTCGATCCGGGTACACATCCACGCGAGGTCGACACCAGGGGAGTGCGCTAGCAGGATGGCAAAGTACTAAATGGTGTGAGAATGCCCAAAATGGGACACAGAGACACAACTTGAACACAGGCGGTTGGAAAGACAGTGACAATAGATGATCTGACCAACGCAGGGTTATGACAAACCTCCACTTGTTTAAAAAAAACAACAAAGGACAATATCTGCGAAGCCCAACAAAGTGCAATAAAATGAGGTATGCTTATATGATCTTTGACTATGCCGCCATTTAAAAATTTTAGGACACTGGGTCATACGCGGGTGCACATGCACGCACACACACACACTTTTTCAAAGGCATTCATTAGATCATTGCAAAATGCTGGTGAGTTCCTGTGGTGGGCAGGGTCCTGCAGTCAACATTCCAACGAAGTAAGAGAGAAGGATAGAGTACCCTTCCAGGGCACCAGGCAATTGAGCTCGTTTTTCAAGAAATCAGTTGGTGAGATGTCAGTACTCTACTGGATGGGACGGGGATCATGTAGATGGTTTCCCACAGTTCAGCCTAGAACACTAGGCTCCCAAACGTAGCTGGTCATTGACATTACCAGGGGCCTGGCACAACTCCAGATCCCGGGGATCTACTTGCAACCTAATGAATCAGAATCTCTAGGGGAGAGCTGCTCAAGGGATCTGCAGTTTCACCAGAGGCCCAGGTGACTTCAATCATCAGCCGACTTTGGAAACAGAGGCTGTAGTATAGACCATCGCTGTTTACGCCGGTGAACTACTGAGTCCAAAAGACAGTCAAGAAATGTCAGAGATGGGTGCGGGTCATTCAGGCCACATCTGAGAAAACCAGAAACAGATGGAGTCCGGCACCCACTCTTCAGACCATGCTCCACCATAGCTGCGTGGCCATTGCTTCTGTCTGTGGACTGCTCTGGAAGCCCTAGAAGGTATCAAGACTTTCTCTTCAGCGAGACTGCTCCTTCCACACCTATCGGCACTCATGGGACTGCTGGATGGCGACCAAGATGGCCTTGGTTGGAATGGAGAACAGTCGAAGTCGTGGGTGAAGAAGGAATTGGGCCAAGCGCCATGCTAGGGGTCTTGTTAAATAATCTCCGTAGCCCTGTACAAGAGACACCATGAGCTCATTTTTTTCTTTTTTAAAAAATTTCTAATTCCTTCTTTTTAAAATTTATTTTATTTTATTGGGGTGGTACAACTCTTATCATAATCCATACATATATCTACTTTGTCAAACACATCTGTACAAATGTTGTCATCGTCTTTTCCAAACATTTTCTTTCTACTTGAGTTCCTAGATTCAGCTCCTCATTTTTCCTCCTCCCCCCTCCCCCAGGCCCCCTCGATAATTGTTTTTTTTCCATGTTTTACACTGACTGCTGTCTCATTTCACCCACTTCTCTGCTGTCCATTCCCCAGGGGTGGGGGGCCATACGTTGATCATTGTGATCAGTTCTTTACTCACCCCCACCTACCCTTACCCTCCTAGTATCTCTGCTCCTTTATTGGTCCTGAGGGGATTATCTGTTCTGGATTTCCGGTGTTTCAAGCTCTTATCTGTACCAGTATACATGTTCTGGTCTAGTCAGATTGGTAAGATAGAATTGGGGTCATGGTAGAGGGGGTTCGCTGAAGACAAAGCGGGTGCATAAGCAAATGTGGTGAAGAAAGCTGGTGGTGCCCAGTATCAAAAGATACAGCGTCTGGGGTCTTAATGGCTTGAAGATAAACAAGCGGCCATCTAGCTGAGAAACAACAAAGCCAACATGGAAGAAGGACACCAGCCTGTGTGATCATGAGGTGTCAATGGGATCAGGGATCAGGCATTAAAGACAAACAAAACAAACAAAAAGCATATCAATGGGAATGAGGGGGAGGGCAGAGTGGAGACCCAAAGTCCATCAGTAGTCCATTGGACACCCCAACAGAAGGGCTGCAAGGAAGAGACACGCCAGCCAGGATGCAGTAGAGCACTGTGAAACACGATCTCATTTGTATAGATGCAGACAAGTTTCTGAAAAGCTAATAAGCTACCATGGTCACAGAGCTAATTGGGCATGTTCAGTCTCAGTGCCCTTGGCTTGACTCTGTGACACCTCTCAGTCCATATTGGGGCATGGTGCATTCCTCACCTCTGGTGTCCTTCATGGCTCCCCCACTCAAGACCCCAGACATGCATCCTGGGAAGACACACCAGTGGTGGGATCCACTGGAAACACTGCCGTCCTTCACTCCCCCAACCATGATGCAAGGTGGGTCTCTCCACAGGGGTCCCCTACAGCGAGACCTTCCACCAGCGAGGCGCAGACCCCCTCCAGCAGCAACAGCTTGGCCTGGGCAGAGCTTCTGAGCGAGCTGAGGAAGGCTCGGCAGTTGGTCTAATTGATTGAGGGTTGAGTCACAAGGAGGAGGAGGAGGAGAAGTTGGCTCCACACTGCTGCTGAGAAAGGTGCCCTCCACCAAGTGCCTGAGGAGGCGTCTCCTGCCACCCACGCCCTCCACTCTCTCCGCTAGTCCTGCTGCCGCACCTTCTGGCAGCTTCTCGTGGAGAGACGCTGCGAAGAGGCTTGCATTTGGCACAGTGAATGACTGGGGAGGATGCTCCGGGGGCAGGCATGTCCATGAGGTGGAACAGGTTAAGTCTGGCCCTGTATGCCAACTGCAATACAGCTGAAGGTGCAATGGGGGTCCCTGGCCAGGAAAATCTCTCTCCATATTGCTCCTTCAGAGATATTCTTCTTTGGCCTCCTTTCTCCAGGAAAAATCCTCTTCTAAAAATACTCCGGGGAGGCGAACATTAAGGAAACTCGTGGTAAGGTGTTAGGAATTGCTGCCAATCAAATGGACCTTACCCATACATACATACACACACACACACATACATACACACATGCACATACACATACACACATCACATACATGCATGTACACACACACATCACATACACATGCATGCATATACACATACATGCACACATACATGGATACACATATCACATACACAAGCTTGTCACCCTGAAGTCGATTCCAACTCAGAGTGTTCCTATGGACAGAGGAGACGGGCTGCGTACGACTTCCAGTGCTGTAAGCTTGATGGAAGCAGTCTGCCACCTCTTTCTGGAGGGTTCGAACTACTGACTTTCCCATCAGCAGCCAAACACTGTGCTAGCATGCCTCCTGAATTCACAACACTCTGTAATCATCATCAAGAACCAACAGCTGCCACGAGGCCACACTGAAAAGCATTGGGCTGAGTCAAATAAGCCTTGTATACGTGAGTGCTGAATACACGACTCCGGGTACACCAACTTCTAGAGCAGGCAATGTTGGGGAAGAACAGAATGGTGGCTGGCTCTAAAAGGGGGGGGTGTGAGGGTTCACTGGGAAGTGACATGAGGGCACTTTGGGGTGATAATGCTCTCAATCTTCCTCTTGAAGCAACAGCTTTATTGAAATACTGGAACCCGGGTGGGGCAGTGGTTACTGTTGGGCTGCTAACCACAGGTTCAAGACCACCTGCCAATCTTTGGGAGAAAGATGAGGCTTTCTAGTCCCGTATAGAGGTCGAGGCTCAGAGACCTCCTTGGAGCAGTTCTACCCTGTTGTATAGGGTTGCTATGAGTCAGCATCAACTCAGTGGCAGTGAGTGGCGGTCTAGTGGTGTAGGCGTTGGCTAACCTCAAGGTCAGTAGGTTGAAACCACCCCCCCCTCAGCTGCTCATCGAGAAAAAGATGAGACAAACCCTGTTCTGCTCTGTCCCGGAGGGTCGCTATGAGTCTGAGTCAGCTCTACACCAGGGTGCTGGCAGGGGGGGTGTTCATTGACATACATGAAGTTCACCCTTACAAAGACTGCAGTTCAGTCATTTCCCCTAAATTCACAGGGTTGTGTGACAATCACCCCTAGTTCCGGAATATCTTAACCACCCCAGAAAGAAGCCCCTTGCCCATTAGCAGTCCCTCCCCATCTGCCTTCCCCCAGATCCTAGCAATAATGATAACCCTTCTCTGGAGATGAGCCACTTCTGGACATGCCAGGCAAATGGAATCATACAACCTGTGAACTTCGTGTCCGACTTCTTTCACTAGCATGATGTTTTCACCCATCTACCGATGCCTCCTTTCCTGTTACTCCTAAGGCACGTTCGATTATGTGGACATGTACCTTTTATTTATTCATTCATCTTTCATTTCACTTGAGGGACATTTGGAAAGAGCTTAACTGAAAGGACACAAGGAAAATTTCCAAGGGGTGGAAAGGCTCTACATCTTGATTGCCACAGTAATTGCATTGGAGGTATATTAGTCAAAATGTATTGCTCCCAGCCCTTAGAATACATGCATTTTATTGCAAGTGGACTGTGATTCAAAAGGAGGAGGAGGAAGCGAAGGGGGTAAAGGACAAGGAAAAGAGAAGCAACCACTTAAGAAAGGAGAAAAAGCAGAGAAGGAAGTCAGGAAGGGAATGAATAACAGCATTGTAGGTGAACGGATCCATTGGATGATGTCAGCTACAGCAAAGATAAGATAATATCTAATATGATAATATGGTTCCTTGGAGGGAGAGGACAGAGGGGAGCTGCTATCAAGGAATCAAACAAGAAAAAAGTTTTGAAACCGATGTGGTCGCAATTGTATGACACTGTTTGATGTGATCGAACTATGGAATGTGATTGTCTGTAAGAGCTCCCAAGGAAATGATTTTTAAAGGGTCCAAACAAACAGAAAGAAGTCAGAAAGGAAGGATGGAAGACAGAAAGAAGGGAGGAAGGGGAAGGATGGAGAGAAGAGAGAAAGAAGGCAGGGAAGAAAATGAATAAAGAGAAAAGGGAAGAAGAAAGAGAGGACAGAGAATAGAAAGAAAGAAGAGAGGAAGGAAGGAAGATAGTGTGGAAAAGAGACAGGAGAGAAGAGAGGGTGCCAGGCAAGGAAAGAAGGAAGGAGAGGGAGAGCCTTTCAAAAGCAATGCCTCCTGTGGGTTAATCTGAGGGGTGGAACTCACCCAAGTCAAACCTCACTAATCTCCCTTCAGGTTGCAGCAAGCTTGGGCTCACCTTTGGGCGCACTGCCATCACCTGAGTGAGATCTGTCACCACGCGCCATGCTCATGGCCTGCAGCAGGACGCCTTCTGTCCTGCAGAGCAGCACTGAGAGTTCTTTCTGGAGAAGTTCCGTTGGCCCATCCCTCTGAAGGTCCCAAATTGAGGACACTCCCTTTAGAGAGCTAAACCAATTGCTTCCGAGCCAGCGATGTGATAATGCCCAGGTGTCCTCCCAGGCAGAGTTCCATGCCAGAGGAGAGCATGCCTACCTGGTTACTCCATCAGGTCTATCTCTCAGGGTAAATTAAAAAAAAAGATCCCAGAAGTTTTTAAACCCATAGACACAACAGTTAGCTTAACTAGTACAGAATGTCGCCTTGAGCACTGTGCTCTTTTAAGATCTACCTCCCAATCCACAAGCAGCCCTGATGACACAGTGGCTTACACATAAGGTTGCTAACAAGGTCAGCAGTTTGAACCCGCCAGTCTTCCCGAGGGGGAAAGATGAGGCTTTCTACTACAGCAAGGATTTACAACTTCAGAAAGCCAAAGAAGCCGTTCTGTTTTGTCTTGTGAGTCTGAATTGACTTAGTGAGTTTTTTAAAACCCACCTACTGCCATCAAGTCACTTCTGGATTTCCAAGACCGTAGCAACTCTTTACAAGAGCCGCCAGCCTCGTCTTTCCCCACAGGTTCAAGCCGCACACCTGTGGTGAGCAGGCCAGTTCCAAGCCCACAGTGTTACCAGGCTCCCTTAAGATCTACCTAGATGGGACCAAATTGACAAGAGCAACTAAAACTATTAGAAAGGACCTTTGGGGGAGGGCGACTTTGTGTTAATGGCCGAGGAACACCTCAGGACAGGAGGGTGACGCTGGTGGCACCACTTGAGTACAATCAAAGCCCTGAATTGAACATGTCCAAACCTTTGAGTTGGGGGATGTTCTGCTGTGTATCTTCTAAGCAAGAAAAATGTAAGCTGGGAGGAGGTCATGCCCAAGAGCGTGAGGCCCTTGAAGGAAGGTGAAGAGCAGGACTTTCAGCTCTGAGAGGGAGGCAGCTGGCAGCAGAGGGCGGCCCCCCAGGCCTCAACCACCGATTGTGTTAGGACACGCTGGGCCATGAACACTTTGTCTCCTTGTCAAAGACACTCAGCGTGACGTAGGTCAAGACTGGTCCGACAGCAGGCCTTTCCTTTGGTGCCACAGAGCAGACTTTCTCATCGAGTCAAGGAGGGAGATCAAGGGCAGGAGGCAGAGCAGATACAGTACATAAACATAGCAGCCCGCACTGCAAGGTCAAGATGCCATGTGTTACAGCTGTGAGGGCTCCGGATGACCAGTGTGCATCTGAGTTCAAGCCATGGAGACGCCGGCTCACAGTCTTGCTGTCTATCCAAGGGCACGATGTGCATGATGGGCCGACGCGAGGACTGGAATGTCAAGATCAGTCCGAATTCCAAGGAGCTCCCGGGTTGTCCAGGTGCACAGATGAGACGTGCAGGAAAGGACTGAGACGGCACTCTTGTTTGGGGCCTGTGACTCTGTTCCGACTCGAGCTTGATCTAGAGAGAAGGATGTTTCCTGGACAGTTTTTGGAGTTTTTTTGGAAAGGTTCAGAGAGAGAAGAGGAGCTCCATTTGATCAGAGAAGTGCTTGTGGTCAAGGGTCAAGGCTAAGAAGTGTCCATTGGGGGTTGCGGGGAGAGGTCTCCTGGAAAAAGTCATGGGAGAAAAAACGCTTGTGTTGCATGATGGGAAGAATGAAGGAGGACCAGGCAATGCCTCTCTGGGCTTTCTGCGTGAGGGAGGCTGAGTCATAGCCCCTGTCCCAGTTCTCTGGGGCTGCTGTGACAAAAAAAAAGCCCACAGAGGTGGCTTTAACAAACAAATATGGACTGTCTCAGTCAGGAGGTGAGGAAAACAAATTGCGGACAGCAGCTCTAGGGGCAGGCTCTCTCGCCTTCTGTCCTCTCTGGGGAAAGCTCCTGTCTCTTCAGCGTCTGTTCTTCGGCTCCTTGCTGACCGCATGTGGCATGGACTCTATCTTCTCCCAGCGTGCTTGCTTGCTCTGTTTTTTCTCCCTCAAGAGACGAATTTAAGACACACCCTACATCAGTACTGCCTCCTAACGCCAACAAGACACCAAACAAGCAAACCAAACCCACACACCGAAAACAAAAACCCAATTCCCAAAAGAGATCATAGTCATGAGCCCCCAAAGATATCAATGCCCAGTGGAGTCTGAAAATTTCACCTTACATCGTAGAAGGGATTTTGTAGATGTGATTCAATTATGGATTTTGAGTTGGGGAGATTTACCTGGATTGCCTGTCTCCTTTTATTTCTTGTAAAGCAAAAGGTATTTCAGGGTACACCCCTAGGTTGTGATGAGATAAGAGTGTTGCATTTCCACCCTTAATCCTTCTACATTGGATTGACTTATCAATCACATCAGAGCATATCATAAAAAGTCATTACACATGACTGCCAAAACAGGGAAACGTGGCCTACCGAAGCTACATATTTTCTCATTCACTGCCATCGGGTCAATTCTGATTCATAGAGACTCTGTAGGACAAGGGAGAGAGCTGCCCTGTGAGTTTCTGAGATTGTAACTCTTTACAGGCATAGAAAGCCTCCTCTTTCTCCCTTGGAGCACCTGGTGGTTTCAAACTGCTGACCTTGCAGTTAGCAGCCCAATGAAGTTACCCACTAGGCCAACAGGGCTCCTCAACACATATTTTAGGGACATGCAATTCAATCCATGGCACTGATAAAGATTAGAGACTACAGCCTTCAGTATGGACTACACACCTCAACCCAAAGAAAACAAAACTTCTCACAACTGGACCAACAAGCAACATCATGACAAAGAGAGAAAGGATAGAAGTTGACCAGGAAAAAGACTGAAGTGGACAAGGGTTTCGTTTCAGTTGGATCTGCAATCCACGCCTGAAGATGCTGCAGTTAAGAAAGCAAACGATGTATCACACTGGGCAAATCTGCTGCAAAGGGCTTCTTCAAAGGACTGCGCCCCAGCTGTCTCAGCACATCTTCCTGTGAAAAAGAGCCACAGCTTTGATGCAGTGTTTCCCACAGACGAAACTGGATGGCACTGGTCATGGGTGAGAAACTGGAGATGAAAATGGGAAGATGAGGAAGAAAAGGAGAGAGAGGATGGAGGGAAGGAAGAGAGAGAGATGCAAGAACAGGGCATCTCCCCTTTGCACAAGGTGTGAGTGCCGGGCTTCCCTTGCTATGGAGGGCTTTCTAGAATGACAGTTACCCTGACATGGCTTCCCCTGACCTCCCAGTATAAAAGATCCAGGGCAGGGGCGCAGGTGACAAGGCCCTGGGGCATAGTCTCTCATGGCTCTGTGTGATTTAAAGGGTTAGATATGTGTAACAGATTGCACTGTGACCCCCCAAAGTATGTATCCTGACCTACATTGTGGTAATCTTCCCATTTGGGAATAGGCTTCTTTGCCATATTAATACATACAGTATTAATGTATGGTGCATCCTAAGTCTCTCACACTTTTATATATAAAAGAGCAGATTAGTAATAATAAAGGAGCAAGCAGCCTAACAAAGCAAACTCACCTGGAGTAAGAGAGATGCCACGCCACGTGAGGATCGCTGTGATCCCCAAGGAATAGAAGCTGAAGAGACAGGGACCTTTTACCCGGAGCCAATAGAGAGAAAAGACCTCCCTCTGATTTTGGTGCTCTGGTGGCGCAGTGGGTTACATGCTGGACTTGTAACCACAAAGTCAGTAGTCCAAAACCACCAGCTTCAATACTCAATAGCAATGAGTTGGGATTTGAGTAAGCCTACAAATCTGCAAGGAAATACATTCCTGTTTATTAAACTCCCTCACCCGTGCATTCCTGTTGTCGCCGCCCTAGGAAACTAAGATGCAACCTGAGATGCCAAACTGAGCGAGGGACTGTGAGGGCGTGTTAGTCTGGATAGACTAGAGAAACAAATTAATAGACACTGATATGTGTATAAGAACGAAGTCTTATCAAAGAGCAATTGTATATTGAGTAAACATCCCAGCCCAGTTCAGATCAAGTCCATAAGTCTGATATTAGCCCATATGTCCAATACTAGTCCATGAATTCCTCTTTAGACTCACACAGCACATGTAATGATGCTGGATGCAGGAAGATCACAGGACAGTGGGTAGAAGGTCTCGTGGATCCAGTGGTAGTGGAAGCATCTCAATGTTGGTGCAGATCTCCACGTGTCTCCTCCAGTCTCTGAGTATCTCAACAGCAGAAAAAGGAAGGCAGAGTGTCCCACTTCCAGGAAAGAAGACAGGAGTACCAGAATCTTCAGAAGGCCATGCCCACACAGAGGCATGCTTGCCTATGACCTGATTGACAGACTAGACTCCACCCCTTCACACAAGTTGACAGGAGATTATGTAACTACCACAGTGGTCTGCAGAGGAGCTCCTGAACAACTCTGGTAAATAGCAAGGGGAAGATTTTGCAATTGATTTTTTTTTTTTTAAAGAAAAACAAAAACTGTCCCTCCTTCAGTGCTAAGACTCTGAAGCCTACAAAACCACATTGTCCTCCCTAAGCGGCCAGAAATAAATAGGAGAATTCTCTGTACTTACTAAATCCGTGTTGGCAATGAGCCCATACTTGGTGGAACATGGCAGAGCAGGTGGACAAAGTTAGCGGGGTCCTCAGGAAAGCCACAGCTCAGATGGTGCCGCCGTGGAGCCTGAGGAGGCTGGGCCAGAGTCAGAAAGCACAAGATAGATGTCTGTTGGAAAGAAAGTCCCAAGAGCAACTTGTGGGGAAAGTGAGGGATCGGAGGTCTCTGGAGGGGTCTGCAAGTGATAAGGATCATCCTACGTCCTCCTCAACAATAAAGGCTGGACACAGGGGCTGTTGGCTTGGCTGTGTGTGTAGGGCTGAGTGGAACACAAGCAGGAGAGCTAGACATTCTGACACAACCTCTAACTGATCGTTCCACTTTGGACAGTGATTGTTATTCTTGGGATCCATCTCGATGTGTTTATAAGAAGGATATTGGCTGGGGTGCTAGTCTTCTTTTTGATAATGTCAAAGGCACTTCCACCCCTTGACCCTAAACTCTACCAAGTTATGTTTCCAGTTGCTCTGAGTGAAAGGCTTCCTTGCCCTTTGACTTCCAGTTGGGTTCAGCCCCTGAGGAGAGAGGCAAGTAAGGACAGGGTTTTTCACCCCCTGGCTCCTGTCCTGAGCCCCCTGGACAAAAGTCCCAGCTCTGCTAAGTCGCACATCACCTCTCTGCTTTCAGGAGTGATGGTATTGAGACCCACTGTTACTAGCTTCAGAATATGTCACTACCCATCATAGTTTTCCCCCACCTCCACCCCCCACCCACCCCTGATAACCCAAGGTGCCATCTGCTTGCTGGTGGACGCTGACTGATCTGCACAGCACAGTAGAATGGTAATAGGCCTGGGAATCAGGGGCCTGGATTCAAGTCCGTTTTCTGCTCCCAGCTCACTCTGTGACCTTGGGCCAGTTCTTTCCTTTTCTAGGCCAGCATCCTCACTTGGGAAGTGAGTGGATTGAGACACAAGCCCCTTTTGACCACGGTGGTCGATGAAGAGAAGGTGGTTAAGCCCAGGAAAGGGATCCCAAACGGAAGTATAGCTCCCCTCCCCATGCAGAGACGAGGACCAGCCAGTCTGTTCAGCAGCCTTCCCTCCTACATGGGCTTACTCCTGCCCAGTACTCTCCTCACTCCTTGCCAAAGACTCTCCCCTTCCTCTCAGGCACTTCAGGGACCAGATGCCCAAATGGTCTCTACTACAAAGCAACAGTCAAAGAAACCCAACAGACAAAAAGAAATTCCCTTCCCCTCATTAACAAGGGACCACCCCTGGCTTAGCTATAGAGGTCTGTTTCCCACTTTCTTCTATGCCCAGGGGCCCAAGAAGGCAGGCAGAAACCCACGGGCATCAGTGCATTCTCCATAGGACTGCACAGGGAGCGAAGATGTCCCTGCATTGTAGAGAGCTGGCTTCTAAGACGGAGCGGGTGGCCTAATCCAGCATCCCGTCAGAAGACAGGTGCAGTGAACATATTTCCATAGAATACGATAGCGACTTGATGAGATAGGGCAGCACCTTGTCTCAAGTTCCTCTAGCCCCTCTAACTCAGAGAATCCCAGAGCTCGGAGAAATGACTATGCCAGTAACAAATCCAAAGCAATCCGAGAGTTCAAGGGCAAAGGGAGAGGGACAAATAGAGATATATATTTAATTATTCCCTAGCAAGAATGATCCACCACTTGTCTGTTTGTCGTGGTGTGGTGGCTGGCACATGTTGGGATGGTGGAAGCTATGTATGCCACAGGTACTTCAAAATCCAGCAGGGTCACCCCTGGTGGACAGTGCATCTTTCAGACGGCAACAGACCAGGAAGAAGCAGCAGGCAGACAAGAGTCTGACAGTGCTGGAAGACGCGCTCCTCGGGGTGGAAGACACGCAAAAGCACAATGGAGGAAGCATGCCTCCACAGAGCAGAGACGCTCTAAATGTGAGCGGAGCAACTCAGAATGAGGAAAACACAGCGGCAAACACCCAACGCTGTCAGAAGGTGGAATGTCTGAGTCTGAACTAGGAAAAGCCGAAGTCATCAAAGCTGGGATGGGAAGGGGGAAACGGTAGTTAACTTAGAGTCTAAGTCTTAGACAGCAGTGAGCTAAAGTGGACTCGTGTTGACTGTTTTTATTCAGACGGTCCTCCTGCCTGCTATGCCAGGAACGACAGATGGAAGACCAGTGGCTGCATCATCATCAAAAGGACATGTCAGGGTCTGTCCTGAAGTATAGTATGTCAATGCTATCACTGACGGGACCGTGTGGAAAAGGTTGGAGAAGCCAGTACCATCAGTCAGAACAAGGACTGATTACAAAAGATATCATCAATTGCTTATATGCAAAGATAACATTTGAAACTGAAGAAAATCAAAATAAGCCCACAAGAGCCAAAATACAACTTCAAGTATATTCCGCCTGAATTTAGATGCCATCTCAAGACAAGATTCAGCACGTGGAACACTGGTCACCAGAGACTGGAGGAGTTGTGGGAGGACATCAAGGACACAGGACATGAAACGAGTAAAGGGCATTAAAAAGGCAGGAGAGAAAGAGAAACATAACACAGATGTCCGGGAAAAACTCTGGAACCTGCTCTTAAATGTTGCGTTCGTTGATATTACTTGTCAGCTTGGCTAGGCCAGGATTCTCGGTGGCTTGGGAGTTAAGTACTGATGCAGTTATTATATAATATGTGGTAATCAGCCTTTACGATGTGATCTGACATGATCAGTTGTAACAGGAGTTTCCTTGAGGGTGTAGTTCAAATCCAATATGCAAAGACACCTGGATCCTGGATCATCTGTGCTCTGGTTCTTGGGACTGAGCCAGAGGCATGCAGATCTTGGGCAGCCGTTAGCCATCAGACCTGCTAATCGTGGGTTTCTCCATTAGCCCCCGAAGCTTCCAGGCTAAGGTCTTACGAACTTAGGACTTGGCCAGCCTCTACAACCAGGTGAGTCAATATCCTTGAGATAAGTCTTTCTCTCTCTAAATACACATGTGCATATGTGTCACTTGTTTTGCTTTCTAGAGAACCCAGCCTAAAACAAATGTAGGACAGCCAGCATGTCCTGGGTTTAAGGTCACTCTGAGTCAGAACTCACTGGAGGGCAAGTGACACACAGTACTTCTCTAGTTCCCCTCATCCAGGAGCCTTACGGGACCCAAATGGGGAGAGGGATGCTGGGTTTAAATGACAGACGGGAATAAAAATACCAAATTTATTGTCATCCAGCCGATGCTGATTAAAGAGTGAGCCTAGACAGAACTGCCCCCTGAGTTTGAGACTGTAACTCTTGGCACCCCTTGGGTCAAGATTGTGTCCCCAAATCCAGTGTTCCTCTGCCTATGAGGTACCTCAGCCGGCCTGGAATCCCTGATGCCCACTCCCCACGACCCCACAGCTGTTCTGAGACTAAATCTTTACCCAAACACAAAGCTTCCTCTTTCTCTCACGGAGCGGCGGCTACTTTGAAACTGTGGGCCTTTCGGTTAGCAGCGCAGCTTGTGAGCGGGCAGGGTCAAGGCGGTGGTACTGGATTGCACTGGATCTGAAACCTTTCGGTGTTTCACCTGCCAACCACACGGTGTCCATTCGGGCGCACCAGCTGCTCCGAGCGGGGAGGGGGGCACAGCTGTGGTCTCAGGAACCAGCTGTGGTCTCAGGAACCAGGGCCGGCTGTGAGTGACCTTAGTGGGTCTCAGGGATTCCAGCCATAGGCAAAGGAACACTCGCTTTCAGCACACCATGTTGGCCCAAACGGTGCCCTTTGAAGTCCCTCCGTGAAGGTCGCAGAGGAGTCAAGTTCGTTCTGGCTCTTCCCAGAGATGAAATGCTCGAAGCAGGCCTCAGATCCCCAAAGAACATCTTCCAAGGCAGAAGGAGCCGGTGGGCCAGGAGCAGTTTTCCGAACTTGGGGTTCAGGGTCAACTCAAGCCCCTTGACGCCTAGCGCTGAAGTCTCACCGCCCTCCAGAGCGAGTGTCTCCGCATCCTGGGCGGGCAGCGAGCCCGGCTCCGCCAGGTGATTCGACAGGGACAGCCGAGGGGCGGGGCCGAGCCCCGTGGCCTTAAATACGCATGCGCTCACCCTGCAGGCTGTGGGCGCTTCCACTTGCAGTGGGTCCGGAATCGGAATCGCTGTACTGACTAGCTCTGAGGAGATCGGTATTGTCCGCCTACCCTGGGGGATACAAGGGACGACCTCGTTGAGCTGAAGGAACCGGCTCCCAAGTTCATGGCAGCCTAGGCACCCAACTGCCCCTACTGCCCCTGATGGTTACATACTGGGCTGCTAACTGTGAGGTCAGTGGTTTGAAGCCACGGGCCGCCCCAAGGGAGAAGGATGAGTCTGTTATAAGAGTGGTCCAGGGGTTGTCCAGGGACAGTCCTGCCATTGTCAGATCGCCCTGGGTCAGAATTGACCGTTGGCAGTGAGCTTGGTTTTGGTTTGATAGCCCTTCAAGTTTCCCCTCCAGGATTTAGGGTTTGGATTGAGGAAGACTGGGCCCTTCTTACAGCGAAATATTTTTCACAGACAAGATAGTGCCCGAGACCCGGCTACAATGAGGAAGAGGGCTGCCACCCTCAGAACCACCAGCGCCGAGATGGGTTCAGAGGATGCATCCTCTGCTGAGAACCTGCTTGCCTCCCCCAGAGCGGATCCACGGTAGCATTCTTAATCCCGGGTGACCCCATTCTTCTCTGTAGCCAGGGGACTCGGGTTCTGTTGCCTTAGACACCCTAGACCTGCTCTCTTACCTGGCCCCGAAGGTTGGAGTGACCCAAGATAGTAGAGGAATCTTGAGAGAGGGTCACAGCACAGGGTCTGCCCAGGGCAGGGTCAGACTGATGGGTCACACAGACTGGGGTGTAACAGGGAGGAGAGACCAGTGGGTCACAGCTCTGAGGGCCTGGTCCCAAGGGCACTTTCGGGGTTGCAAATAGGCTCTTTGGTGTTGAGCTGTCATTTCTAAAGTCAGTCCAAGTGCTACTGTCAAGTCCACCTTCCAGAAACCTGGCTGCTTGCAGGAACCTCAAGGCCAGACTCTCGGAACTGCCTTTTAAGGGCTGGTTCTCTCTCTCACACCTAAGCTCACCTGATTCCACTATCATTACTTCCTCACCAGCCTCCCCAGGCATCTTCCTCTGACTCTGGGCCCATGATTCTAGGAGCCCTGCAGGTGTGGTAGTATATGCGTTGGGCTGCTCACGAAAGGTCGGCAGTTCAAAACCACCAGCTGCTCCACGGGACAAAGAGGCAGCTTTCTACTCCCATCAAGAGTGACAGTCTTGGAAATCCACAGGGGCAATTCTACTTCATCTTATTGGGCCGCTGTGAGTCAGAATTGACTCGGTGGGAATGAGTTTGGGGGATTTTTTAATGTCACGATGGGCCTTGGAATTGGATCACAAATCCAACATCAGCTCACCCCCTTCATAGTATGTTGTATTAGATCAAATACCTAACTGGAATCCTGTCTGACTCATTTGCCTGTTCCCCTACCCGATACCTAATACATTGCTATGAAATGGAACAACCTGATGGCTAGGAGGTACCTGGCATGGAGTCTAGGATCAATATATTAGGCTCCAGAATACGAAGCTGAAGTTTTTGGGCTTCCCTGAAAAAAGTTTGAACCTAACGTCATAAAAAATTGAGTTTTCATGACATGTCAGTATCAGCGACCTTGCGAATGACACTGATCCATCCCCTCTCAGTCAAAAGACCTGTGCATCAAGAGGCACAGCTACCAAATGGTCAACTTTAAGGACTGTAGCCAAGGTGTGCCACCGCCCAGTGCCTCCAGGGCTCATCACAGCTGAGCATGCAGTCGGTACCACCATGGCAACTGCTTGCAGGCATCCTGCCTGAAGCGGAAGCAGGTGGTTCAGCACGGGAAGATCTGCAAGTCCAAGATCAGCAGCAGTAGTTGCCTCACCCACAAAGAGCGCCTCACCCTCTGCTGCTGCATGTTGAGCACTGCCACGAGGACAAAGGGCCGCCCCTCTCTGCCACACACTCAAATACCAGCCCCAGAAGTCTAAGGTCCACTGCTGCACCCAGGCGTGAGTGAGTGCCAATGTTGCCCCATGGCAGGAACTGAAGCACATCAAGAAGGGCAGCTGCCTGGCCTGCATGTGGCTCTTTGTCCTCTTGTGTAACCACTTCACTGTGTGCCCCGACATACGCCTTGTGTCCTGGTGTCTTGATGTCCAAAGCAGGTTATGCCTCCAGCAGCAAATAGACAATATTATCAAGTCCTGGGCAACCCAGAAGACACCCCCCCTCACACTGAGCCCTCCCCCATGAGCAAAGTGACTCCAACTGAGCACCCCCTCCACCACCACCACCACAAGTGTCTAGACCAGTGGTTCTCAACCTTCCTAATGCCGTAACCCTTTCATACAGTTCCTCATGTTGTGGTGACCCCCAACCATAACATTTTTGTTGCTACTTCATAACGGTCATTTTGCTAATGTTATGCATTGGGCGACCCCTCTAAAGGGTCTTTCAACCCCCAAAGGAGTCACGACCCACAGGTTGAGAACTGCTGGTCTAGAGGAAGGCAGTCTGTGGAAGCTGAAAAAGGCAAGGAAATCGATTCTCTGAAAGGTTCAGAAGGAATATGGCCCTGCTGACACTTGGGTTTTAGCCCCTTAGGATTTCATTCTGACCTCTTGCTGTTTAGGAAAGTGCTGTTACACGGAGTCACTGTGTCTGTGGTCATTTGTTTTCACAGTGAGGTGGAGACAGGGCGAGTTTGGGGAACCACAATCTAGGGCTGGGAACGTGGCTCCAGATTACAAAATGGAACCCCATGCTTCCTAGCCGCCTTCTGAGCTTTTTCTGTACAGAGCTGAGGCTGGGGTGGTGGGGTGGAGGGCGGGGAGAGGCTCATGGCAGCAATGAATGAGGACTTTCGGGGCAGCCTGCCTGGTGGAAACAAGCTTCAAGCTGAGTAGCTCTTGTCCGTTTTTCCTGAGTGAAACCTTCCCCTGATTTTACCTCATTTCCACTGCCATAGTCACTACCACACAACGCTCAAGGGACATCACTCCCTCTCATACCGTACAAGAAAAAGTGACAAAGCCTTCGGTTGGGCACCTTCTTGACTAAAACAGAGAGGCATCCCTCTCCTGGGATTAGCTTAACTCCTATAGACCTTCTAGTCAGATATTTCCTAGATTGTTAACAACAAAGGACAGTAAAAGACAAAAAAATGTTTTAAAGTAACTTTATTGGAAATTAGGTGAAGATTTTACATTCAGTTTTACACTCAACAGCGTATACATATTGTTTCAACTCACCCATTGCATCCTCTTAGTAGACCTTCACTTATCCCAATTAACTTCCTGTGTTTCCTGTTCCCATCCATTCTTTCCTAGCCCTTTGCACTATGGCCTTGGTTAAATGGCCTTTTGATTTTAGAGTGTTGATTACTCCAGCACAGAGGTGAGCTCAGTTCCAGACTTGAAGAGTGAGTGACCAAGGACCAGGGTTCAGGGATTTCTCCAGAACATGGGACTACTATCTAGCTTGACATCAGGGAGTGTGTGTGTCTCAGGGCTGCCTCCTCTCACCACACGTACTCAATCTGTACGCTGAGCAAAAAAACCCAGACACTGGACTATGTGAAGAATGACATCAGGATTGAAGGGAGGCTTATTAACAACCTGCAATACACAGATGACACCGCCTTGCTTGCTGACTTTGTCGCTGGAAGCTGAGCACACAACCACTATGCCACCAGGGCTCCTCCATCATGGGATTCGTGGAGCGGGCGAAGAATCCTGTTAGTTCCATGGATTGCCAAAAGAACAAACAAATCTGTCTTGGAATGCCCCTTAGAAACAAGGATGGTGACACTTCGTCTCATGTACTTTGGACATATTGTCAGGAGAGACCAGTTTCTGGAGAAGGACATCATACTTAGTCAGGTGGAGGGGCAGCGACAAAGAGGAAGGCCCTTGACGAGCTGGATTGACAGCGGTGGCTGCCATGGTGGGCTCAAAGAGAACACTTGGGAAGCACTTTCGTTCTGGGGTACGTCGGGTCACTGGGAGTTAGAATGGACTCAAAGGCACCTGAAAACAACACTCTTTGACCAGTAAGTCTGCTCCCCTGATGCTGAGTTTCGGTTCACATTTTCTCCCACTCTGTGTAGGATCAGTTGGAGGTGGTAGCCTGTCACAGATTGCACTGTGTTCCCCAAAAGTATATGTTATAAATCCCACCCCATTGTGTTAGGCTGGGTTCCCTCAAGAAGCAAAACCAGTGGTACTTATATATAAAGAAAGAAATTTATATCAAGAATGTAGGTCACGCAGTTGTAAAGGGAGTAAGTTCTGTCTGGTTCAAGTCCATGGGTCAGGTATTAAGCGGGAGGCTTTTCCTGACTTGCCTGGCTGCTGGGGTGATGAACCAAGAAGCAGGATGAATACAGCTAGTGGATGCAGATGCAGATGAGTTCAAGATCAGCAGATCAGGCAGCAGGTTCTGATGGCTCCTAGAATCGGCAGGAAATGTGGCAGACCATTGGCTCACTGGTTAATGGATCCAGGTGCAGGATCCAGACCAACAAGAAGCAAAGATGCTCTGCAGAGCATCTGCTTACACAGAAAGTAAACCACACTCCCTAGGAAACATCAACAGGCCAAGGGATTGCATTACAGCACATCCCATCATGGAATTAACTACATTGTATCACACCATGGGGGAGGCCTCAACTGCCAAACTACTGAGAATTCTGGCCCAACCAAGTTGACACAAATCTATATACCTATACAATAGTCTTCATCCTCTTTGGGAATGGACTTTCTCTACTGAGTCAGTTCATAAAGCCCTTCTAGCCATAATCCTTTGTGTGATGCAAATTCTAGTCTCTATGCCTGTGGTTATCATCCCATACTGGACAGGATGATGGTGGGCTGTATTCTGAGTGTGCACCATAGTGGTGGGTGTGAGCCTAGTCATCAGCCTTGGTTTCCTTGGGAGTATGGTCTGCAGAAGGCAAAAATCACATCTCTGTCAAAGCCATTCTTTTTGTGGCCTCCTCTTCCTGACTGTCCCTTCCTGGCCATTTGGACATTTTCACTTCTGGCTCTTGACCCTGCATCTGACTTGCGTCGGTCTGACCTCCAGGTCTGGGTTCTTGAGTTGCAACCTATCACCTGATATGAATTCACCAACTTCCACAGCCTGGTGGACAGAGAGGATCCTCCAACCGGCCCCCTGGACTTTGAGCTTGGGTCTTTATCACAGCACCCACAGCCACATGAGCCATTCTTTAAAGCCATTTCCCTGACGTTCTGTGACTTCCGTGAGACACTGCAGCAGAGTGCAGAACCCGGGACACGAGCGAATGTACTGAGGCATGCATTGGGATTGACGTCATGGATAATGGAGTCGTACAGCATTTTGGAGAAATTGAACATTTGGGACATCTTTAATCTCCACCTCCATGGAACAAGTCTTGTATTAATTTCGCTTAAATTACTTTTACATCATGTTAATGAGGCAGTATTAGTGTAGGGTGTGTCTTAAGTCAATCCCCGTTTTGATAGGAGCAGATTAAGCACATGAAGGAGCAAGCAACCTCCCAAAGACAGGGAAGAGAAACACCACATGCGGAGCCCCGTGATCACCAAGGAAGGACCTTTTCTGCAGAGCCAATAGAGAGAATGGCCAAAACCAAAGCCAAATTCACCGCCATCAAGTCAATTCCAACTCAGTGACCCTAGGACAGGTGGAACTGCCTCTGAGTTTCCGAGCCTGAAACTCTTCATGGGAATAGAAAGCCCCATCTCCCCTGTGGAGCCACTGAGGGCTTTGAACTGCTGATCTTGCGGTTAGCAGCCCAACATGTAACCACTGCGCCACCAAGGCCTACGATCTGACTTCTCGGCTCCCGAACGGTGACAAAATGCATCCCTTTGTGAAAGAAGACAGGGCCCATGACACCAGCATGTGCCAGGGACTGTGGGCTGAGGAGGAGTGAGTCGCTGGTAAATACCAAGAAGACTTTGCTAATGATTAAAGAAAATAAAAAGCTCACTCCTTCAATTCTAAGACTTTGAAGTCTGCAAAGCCATCTTTTTTCCCTAAGCAAGCAGAAGTTAACCGAAGGAGAACTCACTGTGCTTACTTAGTCCGTGTTGGCCTGGGCCCACCCTGGGCAGCACATGGCAGAGCAGGTGGGCAAAATTATGAAGGTTCTCAGCAGAGCTCCAGCCCATGCGGTGCAGCTGTGGAGCCTCGGGAGGCAGGAGCAGAGAGGCCGAAGTCTGCAGGAAAGAAGGCCCTGGGTGGAACCTGGGGGGAAGTTAAGTCGTCTGAGGCCCTGGGGGGGGGGGGCTACAAGTGTTAAGGACCCTCCTACGTGCTCTTCCAAAAGAGAGGCTGGAATCGGGGGGTGTGGGGGGGTGTTGGCGTGGCTGCATGTGTAGAGTTGAGTGAACACATCCAGGCAGGTGAGCTGGAAGCTCTGGTGCTACCTCTAGCTGATCACTCAGTCGTAGCCAGTTATTTCCTCCTCTGGATCTGTTCCTCCTTTCTGTTTTCCTTTCAAGGACCTTGGGGAGAGGGTGACATTCTCTGTGGTGACGTCTAAGCCTACAGAGGTAGCCTTGTTAGAATGGAAGTGCTTCCAACCCCTGATCCCAAATGTGACCAGAATATATCCAGTTGTTTGAACCTTGAATATTTGCCATCTTTCTTCTGGATTTCTTATCACCCTCTTCTCTTGCTGGACCAAGGAGTAAGCTTGCAAGAAGATGCCCTTCCAGGATTACCATGGGGCACCCTGCTTTCTTGGACACCTGCAGGGCATTGCTTCAGAAAAGCTCCGTACAAATGTGAGGGTGTTGGTAAGCCTAACGGCTCTATGAAAGCCCAGGGACTTTGTTGGCCGTTGTGCTGCCTAGATGCAGACCCAGAGCTGTGCCACCACTTACAGTAGCTTCTCCCTTACCGAAGCTTCACTTGATACTTGGAGGTGCAGAGCTTTGCTTTCCAGTCAGGCCAACATGATAAACTTATTGAAGGTTAATGGGGTTAGTGCCAGCCCATTTAAGAAGCTCACAGTGCAAATTCAGATACCAGAGAAAATGAAAGGGGAGTGACTGAGGTGTGGGAGTTGAACACAGCTCACACTGGGGCTTACCCCACTCCCAACTAGGGCCCCAAACCAGGATGTCCTCTCTTCCTCAGTCTCTGCCAATCCAGGCCAAGTGGGAGGCCCCAAAATATCTGCCCTGGCTTACTCTCCCCTACTTCACTTTTTACTTCCATGGTCAAAAGTGCATTTTCTTGTCCCCTCAGATGAAATAAACATGTTTCCTTGGTTAGAAGATCTTAAGGTATATTCTTCGTGAGACAGAATCAGATCGAAGGAACAAGGACCGGGAAACACCGAAGTACAAAACCTCATCTAAGTAGGCGCCCTGGTGGCATCGTGGTTGTTCGAAACCACCGGGTGCTCCTCGGGAGAAAGCCGAGACTTCCTACTGCCAGAGTTAGGGTCTTGGAAATTCACAGGGCAGTCCTACCCTGTCCTATTGGGTCTCTGCGTCAGCATCCACTGGGCAGCAGTGAGTTCAGTTTGGGTTTAAACTTCATCTAACCAGAGGTGATTCTGCCTCGTGACAATCCCACGTGTTCGTGCTATTACAATTGGCCTCCAGCAGGCTCTGAGGGGGTTGATTTTTCAGAAGTAGATTGCTAATCCTTTCTTCAGAGGCCCCTGAGTGGATTCTTATCGCCAACCTTTGGTTAGCAGCTGAACACGTTAACTATTAACACCACCCTGTCGGCCAAGGGGAGTAAATGTGGTGAAAATTGTGGGTAGGAATGTAAATTCACCATTGTAATGTTCGGGGGAACTCCTATTCATTCGAGTCTGCGGACAACCACATTTGCCATTGCCATTGTTGTTATTTCAATACTGCTTTCAAAAGACCACATTTTGAAAATCGTTTTCATGGATACAATTCATATACGATAAAATCCACCCATTTGAAATTACAGCTCAGTGGCTTTTCGTACTCCGATAATCACAGAGTTTTGCAACCGACACCATGATGTCATTGTAAAGCATGTTTATTATCCCCAAAGAAGCCCTGCACCCATTAGCAGTCCCTCCCCACTCGCCACTCCCTGACCGCCCCGCTGTAATCACTCACCACCATGGAGGAAGTGCCAGTTCAAGGTGATGCCATAGGGCGAGTAAAACTGCCTCGTTAGGTTCCCACGGTTGGAATCTTTACGGAAACAGGCTGCCTCCATTTCTTTTCCTGGAGCAGCTAGCTGATGGGTTCAAACCACAACGGACCATTTTAACCACTGCACTTACCGGCCCTAGACAACCACCAAAGAGCCCTGGTGTCATAGTGGTTGTGAGTTGGACCGCTAACCACAAGGTAAGCAGTTCGAAACCACCAGCTGAGAAGTGTTATCATGAGGGAGGGGGCAAGGGGAACCCATCACAAGGTTGGATCTATAGCCCCCGCCCAAGGGGATGAATAACAGAAATGTGGGTGAAGGGAGACAATGGACAGTGTAAGATACAAAATAATAATCACAATATACCATTGATCAAGGATTCACAAGGGTGGGAGTGGGGAAAATGAGCAGCTTATACCAAGGGCTCAAGTAGTAAGAAAATGTTTTGGAAACGATGATGGCAACATATGTACATATGCTTGATTCAATTGATGTATGGAGTGTTATAAGACCTGTAAGAACCCCCAATAAAATTATTTTTTAAAAGAGTTACAGCCTCAAAAACCCACAAGGGCAGTTCTACGCTAGCCTATAGGCCCTATATAGTATAGGGTCACTATGAGTCAAGAGCAACTCAGTATCAGTGAGTGAGGCAACCACCACTAATCAACTTCAGTCTCCAGACCAGCAGTTCTCAACCTGGGGGTCGCGACCCCTTGGGGAGGTTGAATGACCCTTTCACAGGCGTTGCCCAATTCATAACAGTAGCAAAATTGGTTATGAAGTAGCAAGGAAAATAATTTTATGGTTGGGGGTCACCACAACATGAAAGGGTTGCGGCATTAGGAAAGTTGAGAACCACTGCTCTAGACTTAAAAGACAGCATATTGCCCTTTTCAGTACTTTTCCTGCAATTAGGGTATATCACAGCAGTTTTCAACCTGGGGGTCATGACCCCTTTGGGGGTCAAATGACCCTTTCACAGGGGTCGCCTAAGACCATATTTCCGATGATCTTAGGAACTGAGACACCACTCCAGACCGGTCCTCCCACATGCAGATACGCCCACATATAGGGGTCACCACACATGAGGAACTGTATTAAAGGGTCGCGGTATTAGGAAGGTTGAGAACCACTGGCCTATCATCACCAAGCTGCAGTGATTTATTAATATATAACAACCCAGGCCAAAGGGCTTAGATCAGAGGTGAACTTTTTAAAACTGAAAATACTTATTGTCCCTCCTTTAAAACTAAATATAGTTCTTTATTTAACAGCAAAATTCAAGCAACATTAGTAATGCATTTAAGTGCTATTCACAGAGCCATGTATTTAAAATATAAATACCCAAATATAATTTGTTCATTTCCCATTGATCCTGAGTAATTATTATGCAAACAGATTTCCTGTATATACTCAAGTATAAGCCAACCCAAATATCAGCCGAGGCACCTAATTTTACCACCAAAACTGCATTAAAAATGTGCTGGAAGCCTGTGTGATCACGAGGTGTCGAAGGGATCAGGTATCAGGCATCAAAGAACAAAAATCATATCATTATGAATGAGGGGGAGTGTGGGGTGGAGACCCAAAGCCCATCTGTAGGCACCTGGACATCCCCTTACAGAAGGGTCGTGGGGAGGAGATGAGCCAGTCAGGGTGCACTGTAGCAACGATGAAACATACAACTTCCCTCTAGTTCCTAAATGCTTCCCCCCACCACCCCACTCTCATGATCCCAATTCTACCTTACAAATCTGGCTAGACCAGAGGATGTACATTGGTACAGATAGGAAATGGAAACACAGGGACTCCAGGACAGATGATCCCTTCAGGACCAGTGGTGAGAGTGGTGATACCGGGAGGGGAGAGGGAAGGTGGAGTAGAAAGGGGGGACAGATTATAAGGATCTACATATAACCCCCTCCCTGGGGGATGGACAACAGAAAAGTGGGTGAAGGGAGATCTCAGACAGTGTAAGACATGACAAAATAATAACAATTTATAAATTATCAAGAGTTTATTAGGGAGAGGGAAAAATGAGGAGCTGATACCAAGGGCTGAAGTAGAAAGCAAATGTTTTGAGAATGATGATGGCAACAAATGTACAGATGTGCTTGACACAATGGATGGATGTATGGATTGTGATAAGAGTTGTATGAGCCCCTAATAAAATGATTTTTTTATGTGCTGGAAAACTCGGTTTATATTCAAGTGTATATAGGTAATCATTAACTTTTGTAAGACTGCATTTACTGAGTGTTTATATTCAAAGAAGTCTGCCAAGCACCTCAAAACCAAACTCACTGCCGCGGAGTCGATACGGGGCCCTAGTGGTGTAGTGATTACCCGTTGGGCTGCTAAAGACAGGTCAACAGTTTGAAACCACCAGCTGCTCCTGAGGAGAAAGACAATGCTTTCTGCTCCAGTAAAGCGTTACAGCCTTGGAAACCCACAGGGGCAGTTCTACCCTGTCCGTGCGGCTGCTAGGAGCCAGCATTGACTTCCTAGCAGCGAGTTTCGTTCATGTCAAACACCTACTGCATTAATGCCCGTGTTCGTCCTGGTACTCAGAAGTAGGCCCTATTATGTATTGTATCTTCTGGCAGTAGAGTTGAGGCTCCCAGATAGTAAAGGACACAAAGCTGGTGTCTGGTGGAGACTCAAATTCAGTCTCTGATTCCAGGACCAGTGCTATTTACTCTAAAGGACAATAGTTCCCAAGAACCTGGAAGAAACACAACACTATTGTTATTAGACAATAAAGGACAATGATTCCCAAGAACCAGGAAACCTTCCACTCTCCATCACTGAAGGACCTATTGAAACAAATACAACCTAAAACTCTCTTTCTTAGTAATTTCCTCCCAATACTTTCACATGGAAACCCTGGCTGATGGAAACAATTAACACACCTGGCTGCTAAAGGAAAGGGTAGCGATTCCAGTCCACCGAGGACCTCAGAAGAAAGGTCTGGCCATCGACTGCCAAGCCATCAGCCTGGCAAACCCTAATGAGCACATGCTACTCTAATACACATGGGCTCAGCAGGAGTCCAAACGGACTTGACAGGAACTGGGAGCAGGTAAGTGTTTGCCCAAACTTAATTCTTTCACAGGCCTGAATCCTTCATGAGAATGCTGTAAACCTAGATCACGGTGGTGACTCCTGAGCATTGGAATGCACTAAATGTTACTAAATAGTTGGGATTATTTGTTTTCTAGCTTTTTATTGTGACTTGGAGGAAGGTTCACAGGGCTGACCAACCTTCCGTTCAGTAATTCAGAAACATTTCATTCCGTGGCATTGATTGGCTGCCATGGCTGCAATATGTCCCTTTGTTTCTGCTATTGCTTCCTCCTTTCTTCACCTTTCTGAACTTTGCTCCCAGGTAGATGCTGGCATTTTGATCTCAGGTGTTCATACCTAATAGGGTAATTGTTCTTTGTAGATTGTTTGGCTAAAAATTAAGCCACGGGGGTGAGTTCATTACCACACCTTACAGGTGATCTAAGAGCCATTAATTAGTCTTTCTTGGTAGTTCCATCAGTCTCCGCCTGCCAGTAAAGCTGATTATGTCTTTTATGTTTTTGAGTTTCACCCCACATTTTGCTCTCCTCTTCAGATCTTTTAATGTGACCTCTTTCAGCGCAGTTAGTAATGGTACCTGGGCCCCACCTAGATCTCCAGGTCTCAGGAGTCAGGGATACTGATGTGCACATGGTCTGTTAGGTTAATTCATCGTGTTAGATTAATTCCACATCGATAAAAATTAATTTTTAAAAGTATTTTAACAAACACCTGTAAACCACCTAGTTAAGTATTTTCTTTCCTTTTTTAAAAAAAATGTGCTTTGGGAGCAAAGACAAATGACAAGTTCTTAGCCAAGTCCTACATTCCTCAAGACCTCTACTATAAAACGGAACACGCTCTGAAGTGCTAATGGGCAGAGATAAACAAAATTCAAGTCTTTATACAGCTCCTCCAGTCACCAGACACCCCCCTGCTTCTGTAAAATGTCTCTAGCTTATTGTGAAATATAAAAATCATCCCAACAACAATGACAATCTGTTCACAAGCTGCCTGATTTGGTAGGAGGGATGTTTGAAGGAGAGCTGTAACCTTTCCAATAACAACAATAAAAGACCTTAAGCAACTGTTTTGTTTCTAATGGAATATGGTTTTGAAGCCAGGCAGGTGAGTCCTTAGCCAAGTCCTACTTCTTTTTAAGACCTCTACTATAAACTAAGGAGCCCTGGTGGCACAGTGGGTTGCTCATTGGGTTACTAACAGCAAGGTTAGCAGTTCTAAACCATCAGCTGCTCTTCGGGGGAAAAATTCTATTCATGTAAGAATTTTGAGTCTCAGAAACTCAAAGGGGAAGCTCTACTCTGCCCTATCAGGTGGCTAATTCAGAACTGACTCAATTGGCAGTGAGTGACTATAAAATTGGCGAGCCTGAATATGCTAGTATGGTGCAATGAGTTTCTTTTATATACGGCCTTTCTGGCCTTGGGTTTATAATTCTGCCAAAACACGGAATTGGTCAATACACTATGAAATGAAGCTGAGTAAAACCACCCAGTAGGAATGAGTGACCTTGAAGGAATTGGTTGATAACTCTGGAAATTGAGTGATTGTGGTCTAACAAGGGGATTGTTCACTTCATGGTCCTGGAATAGAAAAGACGTGAGGGAAAATCCCACAGAGGTTGAGGGGGACTCCAGAGGAGTCTGCTGCAGAATTCATCCTTTGAACCTGGGGTCACTGTGCTGAGAACCTCTTAGACAAAGGAGGAAAGGAGAGAGAGTTATAACACTGGAGAAAGAGGTAGCAAGAAACAGGGATGGGAGTTGTCCCTCCCCATGCCTGAAGGCCCCCTACAGGAGGTTAGAGGAGAATCAGGCGAGCCTTAGCCAGCCATAAAGACTACTGGGCATGCGCCAATTCAAGCCTTGGAAGCCAGGTGGGCGGTACATCTGGGTGGCCCAAACTAGGCCCAGGTGGGCTTAATTTGGCCAGTGGCGTCAACCAATACCTTTGACTACGCCTCCCAGCCAGAGACCTCAAATACCTTGACTATGAGCCTACTGGCCCTTCTTTTTCTTCATCCTTTAGCTCCTGTGGCCACTCGGCTACCATGAGTGGGTGGACAGTCCCACGAGGTGGCCCGTGTTCAGTGACTGTCAAACCGGAAACTTCTGTCCTTTATAAAAACCCATTTGAATCACCAACCAGGCTTCAGCATGAATTCTTTCTTGTGAGATCTTGATGTTCAGCACCTCTTGTAAAATTGAACAGTTTCTAATTAGGTTACAGCTAGGAATAAGTTATTTGAAGTAGGCCCCTCCCACCGACAAAGCCTCCAGCAACCAGAATCTGTGTTCTCTGAGGCCACACTAGTCCCTGTTGATTGGACTAAGGGTGGTCATTTAGGCCGTAATTAGAATCGAGACAAATAGATGCTCACTGAGTGTTGGCTGGACTCTTGAATGAAAGACATTCCGTGAAGTAGGGAAAGTCAGTCTACACAGACTACAAATTGAAGTAAATACACCCAGAAGCTGCTTGGACTCTTGAGTCTTGATGGCTTTCTAGTTGTAGTTCAAGTCCATCCCTGATACCCGGGAGCAATCCTGTGGCTAGATCCCATGATATAGCCCGGATTTGTGTACGTGCATGCTATTCTTTGGTTTAAACTCATTCTAATTGATTTCTGTGATTGTAAAAATGGAATTCTAAATATTTTCATCAGCATATGAAACTGTGTGAATGAGGAGACCCTTCAGATGGTCA
Organism: Tenrec ecaudatus; assembly: GCF_050624435.1. Lineage (NCBI taxonomy): Eukaryota > Metazoa > Chordata > Mammalia > Afrosoricida > Tenrecidae > Tenrec > Tenrec ecaudatus. The sequence continues at coordinate 107,422,003 of NC_134541.1, read as the reverse complement.
TGTGAATTTCAGACGTGGACTTAACAGTACCCATAACCACATGCACCATTTCCTCAACACCCCGTGAGTTCTATGGGATGTAGCAGTGAATTGCACACCCCTGCGCTGTGAGAGGAGTGGGGATTGATATCAGAGATAATGGAGCATTTGGGAAGATCTGGATATTTGGGACATCTTTAATCTCCACCCTCTTGGAATTAGCCCTGTATTAATTTTTCAAAAACAATTTATTTTCACAGTGACAGAATAGAATCCCACCTCAGTCAGGGTTTCCTATTACTGAAGTTGTCAGGTTTTTCTCCTGGGGAGCTACTTGATGGATTTCAACATTCAACATTTTGGTTAGCAGATGAGCCCTTGACTGCTACCCTGCTAAGGCCCCTTGACCTAGTCATACTTCCTGTTTAAACTCTTCATTACAACCTGTCTCGTGTCGACTCTTGTCCTGCACAGGTTAGTATTAAGATCCTCTGTCTTCGAGACACAAAATCCACCAAAAGTAAGGTGACCAGATTTTAACATTGGTTAAAGCGGGACACCATTGATAAAACTCAGATCCTGGAGAAACAGCCACATGGCAGCCGAAAACCGTATACCCTAGCTTGTCGTGCATTCTTTCCAAAAACCAGGTCTTTTTTAAAACACCACAGGACGCCGGATAAATTGTTAAAAATCGGACTGTCCTGGCAAAAGTGGGACGTCTGGTCACCTTTTGGTCCAAAAGAGAAAACAAAAACCTTTGACAATGTCCCAGCAATCTGGAGAAATGCAAATGAAGGAACAATTCTGAAACAGAGTAACATGTGACTCACCTAAGGAACCAAGATCTATTCACAAAAAGCATCTTACTATCACAGAGGCCACACTTTCCATCAAAACTCCTTTGTCATCATTACCTACGTGAAACCAACTGGACACACAGAGACAAAGCACTGCCAATGACTTGGTTCTGACACATAACAATTCTATAGGGCAAAGTAGAACTGCCCCTTCCCCACTGCCATAGGGTTTCCAGAGCTGTAACCTTTACAGAAGTCGACTGCCACATCTTCTCTGGAGAAGTGGCTTCTCCTCTGGGCCCCCAGGGCTCCCTCGGGAGCACTCGAAGTTCTCAGTGATACATATTTATCACAGATAGACCCAGAAATAATTGTCCGAGAGGAAATGACAGGAGAAAGCACCATGACTCACCACAAATTGTGTGCCAACATCATTGCAGGCCAAATTTGTGCGATTTCTGCATCTGAGCCCTCAAAATTCCAAGCAGCCTGAACACCAAGTGCTCCCTCGGAACATATGGCAAAGAAGAGTTTCCACATCTTGCTCCATATGCTGGTGGGGATCCCGACCCCGCTCGTTCGGACTGCACTTAGAGCCAGCACCTTCAGGACCCTCATCTGGAGGCTTTAACACATGACCGGGAGTCAGGGTGTCAAGTAAGGTGCCCTGCTAGCTCCTGCTGGAAGAAGCAGCTTCTCTGAAGGTAAAAGGTATGAATTAACAGAACCTGGAGATAATGAAGGTTTGAAACATGGTACCCCTCCTACACACTGACAAATTAGTCCTTAAATATACACCTACTCATTTATTGACCGTACCATTAGCTGGTATTTTGTATTTATAACAAGAGTAAGAACAAAATCTATTTTGTGCATTAAGAGCAGGAGTAGCTATGCTATAACTGACTGTGATAGGGAAGGTTATGTGCAATGCCAAGATTCTCAATGTTTGGGCAGTTTCGTAATGATGTGATTGGCAGTTATGTAATGATGTGATTTGGCAGTTACGTGATGATGTGATTTGGCAGTTATGTAATGATGTGGTCATCCACCATTTTTTTTAACATTTTAAAATTCATTACCTTTGGTATATCAAACTGAATTGCAGGAATGTAAGAAAGTCTGACTTGGAAAGAGTATATAGAAAAATATTGAATAACAAATACATTTTCCACTTTTTCATGGAAGTGTACATTGAAATCTACTTGTCTGATAGCAGCACTGCTGGTTTTAAGTGAGGTTTTTGTTTGTTTGTTTGTTTGTTTTCCTTCCAGAGGGGATGCGGAATGGCAGTATTATCTTTGGAACAAATTATGATAGCAACTATTAACAAAAAAATAACTTCAACATAAAATTTTCAAGGGCAATAAATAGTTAAGTATATAAGTATGGAAAATATGTTTCAAATATACTTTTAAATTTTCTGAGTTTATGATCTGTGCTTCCTTATTAATAAATGCGCTGTCACTACTTTCTGCTCTAGAACAGCCAACCCGGAGCTCTGCGTTCCCCTCCCACCTGTAACAAGAGGGAACCTTTGACTCCCATCCATCTGGAGCAACAGGGAATTCTGCAGCACTCTGATTACTTGCCCAGTGTACACAGATTTTGCGTTGCTATTAAGAGACAGAGCAAATAGTTTGTTTCAAGGATTTATACCCCAAATCAGTTCTTTGATGATTTACCATGCTAACATAGGAAATAACAACAAATTGTGTAACATAAACAGATATACAACACTGGACATGATAGATTGACCCTGGATTTCTCCCATAGAATAATGCCTTCTATAAATAAGACTTTATTATTATATATATATATATACACACACACACACACACAGAGACTCAACTTATAACTGGTCATGAATCATGGAGAGAGTTAGGATATAGTTTCAACAATCTAGACCACAGTGTCTGCTAGTCTATTGTCATCTCAGACCACAAAAGACCTTCCCCAAGCATCCACCATTGTTTTATCTGCTAGTATCCTTTTTTGCATAATGACCTGGTCTTTGGAATGTAACCAACACAATCAGGGAAGACTGAGTATATTGTGATTTATGTCACCACTTTCCTTCCATCTTTTAGAATCAGGACTTCAGCAGTATCACAGATTCCTCCTTTTTCTTTGCCCCACAACAAATCAACTCTTCACTTTATCTCCACCATGTCTGTTGTATTATCTCTTCCTCTTTATTTCCACATGGTACGGTGAAAAGAGAAGGTTTTAGAACAGTGGTTCTCAACCTGTGGGTCTTGACCACTTTGGGGGTTGAACAACCTTTTCACAGGGGTCGCCCGATTCATAACAGCAGCAAAATTACAGTGATGAAGTAGCAACGATTATACTTTTATGGTTGGGGCTCAATACAACATGAGGAACTGTATGAAAGGGTCATGGCATGAGGAAGGTTGAAAACCACTGCTTTAAATTAGGCAGAGTTATTTGGTATCTGTGCCTTCTGCCCCCTTTTTTTTTAATCATTTTTTGGGGGCTCATACAACTCTTATCAAAATCCATACATGCATCAATTGTATAAAGCACATTTGTACATTCGTTACCCTCATTCTCCCCCTTTCTATCTTTCCTTAGAGCCTCAGTGTCCTTAATAAAATGAGATGATGACATCCACTTCGTGGCTTAAAGGTGAGAATGGAGATAGCATTTATGAGAATGCCTGGTATAACGCTTGGCATTTAGCAAGTATTTGGCACGCCTTTACTTCCATCCTTTATTCTATCCCTACTGCCAATGTCTGAGTTTAGCCCCTTATACTTTCTCCCTACTAATAATTCTGCACTTGGTTGAATCTTAAAATAGCTACCTCAACATTCCCTGGCCTAATGCCCACACAGTGATTACATTGCAGATAGATTACAGTTACTAATCAGTGTGCTTAGCTAACCCCAAAGGAGATTATCCAGGTAAGCTTGACCTGATCAAACAAGCATAGCTTTCCCCAGGTTGTAGCAGAAGCTTAGGGATTTGACAAGCTGTTGCTGACTTAAAGAGGAGGGCTGTATGAACAGAACCTGAGCATGACCCCCAGCTGACGGCCAACAAGAACACAGCAGCCGTTCCCTATGACCATACACCATGGTATTAGGTACTGTCAGACCAGTTCCAACTTCACAGTGATCCTAGAGAGTACACCTGTCTCACAGAATTCCCAAGATGGTCATCTTCACGGGTTCCCTGATCGTTGAGATGTGTCAACTTGGCTGGGCCAGGAGTCTCCGTGGTTTGGCAATTAAGGCCTAAGAATCCCTCGTGATGTAATCTACCACAGTGTAAGCACTTCCATAATGGGATCTACTACAAACAGCCAATCAGTTAACTCTGATTGAATCAATTGAAAGGAAATTTCCTGGGAGGACAGTGGGTTCTATTTTCAATATTAGTGCAGTGGATATTATGGAAGAACTTGATTGTTCTTTGCTGGGTCTAGATCCAGCATCTGGCTTTTTAACCTCCAGTGCTTGGGACTTGAGCCAACGGTCGGTCATATTGCCTACCAATACCAGGAGCTGTGAGGAGCCTGCAATCGGACCTGCCAGCCTCCCACTCCAGGCACTAGCAGGACCAATGAAGGGGTTAAAATGCAACCTGGCCCATCAAAATGTCCAAGTGTTAGCTATCAAAGGACTTTATTACGACAGTGAAGAGACAACCTACAGACCAGGAACAAATATGTGGGAACCGTGCCTCTGACAAAGGGTTAATAGCCAGGATCCATAGAATCCCCATAACTCAGTAACAAGAAGACAAACCACCCAATTTTGAAAATAACTGAAGAAGATGCACAAATGAACACGTTGCACAAGACAAGTTATCAGGGAAATGCACATTACTACTTCACACCCACTAGGATGGCTATTATCCAGACAATGGGAAACAACAAATGTTGGCAAGGATGCAGAGAAATTGGAAGACTCATCCACTGCTGGTGGGAACATAAAACGGAGTCACCACTGTGGAAAACAGCTGGGCAAGTTACCTAAAGAGTTAAGCATAGAATTACCATATGACCTACCAATTTCACTACTAGAAGGCTTGAAAGCAGGGATGCAAAGATACTTATAAGCCTAGCTCATTGCAAGGAGTCTTGGTGATGTAGTGGGCTCTGCATTGGACTGCTAACCCAAGGTCGGCTGTTCAAAGCCACCAGCTGCTCCACAGAAGAAAGACGCAGTCTGGTATAGGTGTTATATCTTGGGCTACGATCTGCATGGTCAACAGTTTGAAACCACTAGCAGCTCTGGTGGAGAAAGACTGGGCTTTCTACTCCCGTAAATTACAGTCTCAGAAACCCACAGGGGGATTTACAGTCTCTGTGGAAAAATAATCATTTATAAATTATCAAGGGTTCATGAGGCAGGGAGGGTGAGGGAAGAAGAAGGAAAAATGAGGAGCTGATACCACGGGCTCAAGTAGAAAGAAAATGTTTTGAAAATGATGGCAACAAATGTACAAATGTGTTGACACAATGGATGTACGTATGAATTGTGATAAGAGCTGTGGGAGTCCCCAGTAAAATGACAAAAACGAAAAGTCTCGATAACCCCCCTGGAGCACGTCCACTGTGCTGGAGGGTCACTGAGTGAGAACTGACCCATAGCAGTGGGTGGTTTCGCTGTAATTCTCGTTCCAGCATTGTTCACAGCAACCAAAAGATGGAAACAGCGCAAGTGGCCATCAAAGATGATTAAGTAACAAACGCAGTCTATACATACAACGGAATGTTATTCAGCTGTAAGATGAGAAGTGATGTTCTGATACATGCTGTGACTTGGCTAAACCTTGAAAACATGCTATACGAAATAAACCTCCAAGGACAGATGTTGTAATTCTATGGCTATGGGCTCAAATATAAGAATAATTGTGATTTTTTTAAGTAAAATTGTGAGAATGGTGTGGGGCCAGGCAGTGTTTCATTCTGTCTTACCCAGGGTTGCAGCGAGAGGAACTGACTCAACAGCCCATAACAACAACAACAAAGAACCTTAACTCTGGAATTAGTAAATGCGTGCCAACAAAAGTTTCTTAGGGGACACAAATGGTTTGCACTTACCTACATTCAATTGCCTGAAATGCCTGTAAAAGCTGGATAATGGTTATGGAGGATTGAAGAAGAGAGACTCATTTGAATTGTGGTCGTGATGAAAGATGGAATATGCCATGGGTCGTCAAAGGAACAAACAAAAATATCTGGGAAGACTTACGAGCACAGTGCTCCTTCAAAGTAAGTATGGCAACACCTTGCATTGCTTACTTTGAGCATGTCATCAGGAGAGACCTTAAGTTCCTCTTCAGACTCACGCAACACATGCAATGATGCCAAATGCAAGAAGATCAAAGGCCAGTGGGTGGAAAGTCTTGTGGATCCAGTGGCAGTGGAAGTATCTCCAGGGCTGTGGCGACCATCAGCGTGACTCCATGTGGCTTGCCAACAGGAAGGGGAAGCAGAGAGAGAGTGTGTGTCCCGCCTCCAAGGAGGATGAGGTAAAACTCCTAGAATTCTCACATGAAGGCCATGCCCACAAGGAAGCATAATCAGGCAGTGACCTGACTGACAGGCTAGACTCTACTCCTATAACCTATTTATGAAGTTGATGTGAAATTATGTAAGTACCACATTGAGTTTCTACAGAGGCATCTGTGTCTGAGCTGAGACCCACCCACCTGAGAAGGCCCTTAAAAAGCAGGTCAGATGAAGATAGTGATCAATGTGCTCCTGGTGAGAAGTGAGGTGTTTCATTTCTGGATACACTGTGAGAGGTAATTTGGCATGGCCAAGAGGGCACACCCCACCCTCACCCCACAACATGGTATATTCCAACATAAGCACCACTGTTTCTGGGAACAGAGAAGAAAGGGCCCCATGTTGGGATGTTTCTGCCATCTGTGGTGTGGAGGGGCATCCATGGACAGTAGACCTGGGGGCGCTCCAGGAAAGGACACAGTCTATCGAGGTACTTACTTTTTACTTCCCACCCATGTGTCAGCTTGTCACGCTGTGGTGGCTTGCCTGTTACTATGATATGGGAGGCTATGCCAGCAGCCATGTCGGCATGGTAAGCAGGCTTCAGTGAAGCCTCCAAACTAAAATAGAGCAGGAGGAAAGACTTGGTGTTCTGCTTCTGAAAATCAGCTCACGAAAACCGACGCCTCCAAGCAGAACCGTGTCCGACTTGTGGCTGGAAAGCGAGCCTGCTAGGTTGAAAGGCACCCAAAGGACAGTGACTGGTCCCAACAAGGAACTCAAGGAGGAGGGTGCGAGGCTGGGCAATGTTGTACACGGGGTTAGCCTGAGTCAGGGCTGGTTGCCTAGTAACTAACAATAAGCGTCAAGTAACACTATGCTTTTCAAAGACCGCATTGCTGATCTCAGTGGCTTACACACCAACACCAGGTTTACACAGTCAGTAGAACCTGACCCTTGGTCAGAACTGGGAACTCTTTTGAGTCCCAACCCATTTCTCTACCCTGCTTGTGTCCTTGTGGCCCTGGGAGGATGAAGACCAAGAGAAGCCAGACAGGCTCCACAAGCCCTGCTCAAAGTAACTGGATCGTCCGATGTGGTTCCCTGCCTGAGGGTAGCCCTGGGAAGCAGCCCTTTTTTCTGGGTTTAGGGCTACACACTTTCTACGACGGATTTCATACCCTGATATCCCAGGGACAGCAGAACCTGTTAAACTGCCGTTTGTCCATGAAACACACATCGTCTAAGCAGGATACGACTCTAACCTAGCCACTGGGGGCTAGAGAAGTGAATCCGATGTAGTCCCTGCTATCAAGACACCCAGTCTAGTGGGATAAGTGAAAACACAAGTGAAATAAATGTCACAACGGGATTTCAAGCAGAAAAAAAAAAAGAATTACAAGCAGAGGAGCCAGCAGTAATCCTGAATGATGGGAGACAGGAAGACAGTGAAAAAACAAACAAACAAAAACAAAGCTGCTGTGCTGGGCCTGGAAGGCGGAGTGGACAATGCTGGCAGATGGGGAGAGAGACGCTGCAGGCGGGCACAGCGTGAACATTTCAGAAACAAGGACATAGCCTATAGGAGGACCGCACACGGCTTCCCTACGCTCCCGCTCGCACGCACGCCGAGGCTGGCTGGCACCACTTGAGACCCGCAGGCGAAGTCCAGGTCAGAGTGCCAACTACAGCAAGCTGGCGTCATTCGCATCTTCCTTCTTGGGCCCGGGGGGCTTGCAACGAGTACCAGTAGCACCACCTCAGCTACTTCATTAACCACTTGCGTTGTCTGTTCTCTGGTTGAATCTCTTGTCTTTTGCTTTTCCGAACAGACTAAAATATCAGTTGCCTGGTTTCTTGAGACCATGGTCTAGATCCTGTCACAGCTATCATGGGGCTGGGCAGCCAGTAGGGAGAACCTATTTGCTGATTATTGCTGAAGTCTTGCGGCTCAAGAATCATGGGGTGGCATTTACAAACCAGCAGAACAAGTTCATGAGCAGTACTTAGAAGCTTAGCCTGGGATAGGTACGGTCAAGGGATTAGGAGAACGCATGCATTAAAAATGGTTTAAATTTAAAACAAGGTGTTCAGACTTGCTAGGTCGCTACGTTGAAGTGACCAGTATGTCTCCTTGTTTTCTCTCTCAGACCAAGGCCTCAGACGTGGGTTTCTAATCAGTTCCCGGGTTATCAACATCTTACTATGAGAAGTGGTGTCTCATCCCTCTTGGGAAGGGTGACAACAGGGTGACATTAAAGACTCCTGCCGATCTGAAGATCCCGGGTCCGATTCCATGGGAGAGAACAGACTCAGTGTCAGAGGCGGGAGTAAGAAGGACTCTGATCATAGAATAGCTTCCTACTTGACGGTCTCCAAAGATGCCCTGGTGGTACAATGGGTAGAGTACCCAGCTGTTCACCACAAGGTCAATGGTTTGAAACCTATCAGCTGCTCGCAGGAACCAAAGACTAGGCAATCTGCTCCTGCAAAGATCACAGCCTAGAAAACACTCTAGGAAGTTTGTAAGAGTTAGGGTTGACGTGATGCCTTAGCCAATAGTTGATCTCCACATAGCTGAAGTATTGGGTGGACAGAACCGATTAACAGAGAAACTGGACAATGTCAAACTCCAAACAGGTCACAGATCCTCACCTTCCCATGGGCTGTAGGAGAAGCAAGCAGCCAAGGTAACCAACAAAGAGTGGGGCATAGAAGGGGCAGGTGTGAAAAAGCACCAACGTGATAGGTGAGTTTAGGAGCAAGGAATTTTAGGTTTAGCTTGTCTCTTCTTCAACCTGATACGGGAGAGTCTCAGACTTTCTTTCCTGTGAGATTCAACACTCAGCCTCTCCCCCACTTTGGTCCTTCCCATTCATTTTTCACATTACTGCCAGCGTGATCCATCTAGAATACAGGCCTGACCATGCTGTGCCCTCTACCCCCAGGATAAGGTCTACAGTCCCCATGAGCTAACCACCCCCTTACCTACTAGACCCTTATTAGCTTCAAACCTAATCAATTCCGTGCTTTCAACCCTCCCCACAGTCCACTGACATTATATTGTACAATATTCTCCAAGATGCAATATACATTTCCTATTTGCCAAGAGAATTCCAATGTCAAGGCCTAGCTCGTATCTCCTCTTCAGTTCAATACAGTCTGACTCCCTCATTTCCCCTGAGGATGAGTTCGTTTCTCCTCCACACTCCAAAACCATCACCATGCAGCTTTCATTATCCTGAGTTGTGCTTATTTAAAGAGACTGACAGACCAAAAGAGCTTATAATTCCCAAGATTGTCTCTCCTCTTAGCACAGCAGAGGCAGGTGTTCCTCTTCTGCCCACCGCCTCCGAATCCTCTTTCTCGCAGAGTGAGCCTGGCAGAGCCCAGTTAAAATTAAACCCTGGGCCTTCTGATGTCCAGCTCAGAACACGACTCCGGGTTGCTTCTTCCACCTGTGCTCCACGACCATCTAGTTCAGCGGCTCTCTTGTGGGTCACGACCCCTTTGGGGGTCGAACGATCCTTTCACAGGGGTCTCCCGATTCATAACAGTAGCAAAATGACAGTGATGAAGTAGCAATGAAAATAATGTTATGGTTGGGGGTCACCACAACATGAAGAACTGTATGAAAGGGTCACGGCATGAGGAAGGTTGAGAACCGCTGATCTAGTTGGATGGTTCCACACTGGTCTGGACTTTTAACGATCGGGACAGAGATCAGATATTTGTGGAAGCAGGCACTCAAACTGTGATCTCTAGGAGAGCCTTTGGTGTTTCCTCTAGGGAAGTGTTTTGAGTCCCAAGGGCTTTCAGCCGAGCTGTAGGCGCCCACAGAGCAGGTGAGTCATCCCAACCCACATCCCTGCTCTGCTGAAGGCCTCAGAATCTGTTTGCCTCCTGGGTGACGGAGGAAATGGAGCCGACTCAAGTCCTATGAAAAAGAGCCAAGCTGTGACCAAGGTGTCCTCTACCCTTGATGGTAGAAGCACGAGGCAAGATGGTGTTTGTCTACCAGAAGGCAGGGGGTGGGGATGGCCTCACAAGGCTGCAGTCCATGATAAAAGGGAGACAGCTCCTCACTATGGGGCCACATCTAGAGAAACAGATGTAGGGGGGTCTGGGGGTCTTCCACCTTGAAAAAGACTCTTCTCCACTGCCTTTCCTTAAAGGTGTATTCTTCTCCCAAATTAAAAGCTTCTCCCCCTCAACAACAACAACAACAAACAACCCACAAGGAACTTCTCCCTTCCAAGGGCCCTACCAGACATTCATCTTGCAGCTGAATTCTGTTTTAAATGTCAGCATATAAAACTGGAGAAGTCTTTGCTCTATACACTTTCACCATAAGGAGCCCCCTGATGCATGCATTCATGGGAACTTGCTCTGTGTCAGCTCCCCTGGCCAAGTACTAACTCGGTATAATCTCTCCCCCGCTAAAGGAAATGGGACACACAGCTAAACTGCTGTGACACAGGTGACGATGAACCACATCCTGCAGGAAGGAGGCTAGAAACCTGAGGCGAATGAGATAGAAGGAGCATCGTGGGGGAGTGGACATATGTGTTGCCACATTGGAGCCCGTTGGACATCATCGTTCAGAAACAGTAAAGGAGACTTCAACAGCAAAGGGCCGAAGCAGAATACATGAAGCAGGAGGTGATCAAATGTGAAGCAAATCCATGGAGGAAACCTCAAGGGGTGGATGGGGACAGCACACTCAACACACCTAAGGCCCAAGGGCACAGGCACACGCACGGGAGAAAGAAAGAAAGACTGATAGCGAAAGAAAAGGACCAGTCCAAAGACTGCAGCCTTAGACCAGTCCCCATGCCCACCCTCCTCGTCATAGCTAGCTAAAGTCCCAGGCACCTCATTCTGCCAGGCCTCGACCTGACACTTTCTACCTAGCAAATCTCTGCGAAATCGAGTGGGATGATGGGTGGGAGGTGTCTGGCATCCAGGATGTAATCCATATACTTGTCCAGACTCGAGGGCTTGGACTGTGAAAACCAAACGAGCGGGCATGGGCCCTCCAGGAAAGAGGAGACCACTGAATGAGAAGGGATGCTGACATGGTGCTCAGGGAGGAACCCGTGAATGAAGGTACCAAGGTCTCCGTGTTGGAGTTTCTGCTCCACAGCAGGCTGTTTTAGGGGCGCCGGTAACACTGTCCCTGCCACATGGGCCAACAGGTTGACCATTTTGGGAGACCTGCTCTTTCAACCTGCAGCCCAGGAGAACCAATGAGCGCAGTTCTACAGCTGGCCCTCCAAACCCCAGGAAGAATGGGCACCGCCAAGCCCCCCCTGTCTAACCGTCTCCACGCCTGCCCTCACGCAATCGGTTCTTTCATAAACAGGCACGAGACACAGGACTCCAGAGGCTGACATTGGCTTGATTGTTCATCCCTCCATCCCTCAGGTTTTTACAGGTCAGATGCCTCATCGGTCAACTATGTTCATGGGCAGATTCTATATGATCGTGGACATACCAGGTTCAGAACAAATGTTCCAGAAACGTTAGTTATTCTGTTACTGGCAGCCTGGCTGCACGGCCTGCAGTCTCTCTCCCTTGTTCTTCCTGACGCATCCTTCATCTTTCCCCACCCTGCACCGTGCCCCGGGATTCATCTGCGTGAGCGACGAAGACTCTCACTTCCAGCCTCAGTTGGAAACCGAAGGGAGAGAGAAATGTAAAGAGTGAATCCGCCTCCCGCCCCCTACATCCCTACTGACCTGAGCCCCTTGGGACAAAAGTCCCGCTCCCACAGCCTTGCTGCCTCCAGGAGGGTGGGTGGTTGGCTTGTTACTGGCGTCAGAAAACGTCACTATCCAGTTGTTTTCCTGCATCTTGCCTCAAGTTGCCCACTATAAAGGTGCCACCTGGCATCGGGGGTGAGGAGCCGCGTTAGGGACTTGTGGTTCCCCAGCTTGGCAGAGGGCCATGGCCAGCTCTGGTGTCAACAAAGCTCACCCACTCTTAGCCTGGGCTCAGGACCAAGCTCCGGCTCGCTGGTTTGGAGAGGAAACCCAGAGTGCTTTAAGGTTTCGCTGGTTGGGTATCCGGCACTGAGACAAGCGTCTCCGCTGCAGCAACCTGCGTAAGCGTGGCTCTGCCACCCGACTCGGCCAGGCTAGACCGCCCTGTGCTGCAGGGGTCCCAGTGCCCTGGCATCAGCGCGCGTGCGCAGTGTGAGCCCAGGTGCTCTGCCCTCACGTGAACTGACGCGCGCTGAGGTGTGCGATGCTCAGTGATGGCGCTGTCGTGTCCACGCTCACCTACCCTGGGAGACCCCGGGCTGCGTCGAGGTGATGACCCTGCCCTGGGATTCCCTCATTACACAGAGGGAACGAGTGAGCCTGCGCAGGGGCTGCAGACCTGACTGCCCCCACTCACAGGACCTGCACCTCAGTTTCCCTCACGAGATGAGGGGCCGGTGTGGGGAGGGCTGAGAACCCAGGTATTGGGTAGGGGATTAGGGAGATAAGACCAACAGGATATCAGTTACCTAATTTGTCTCTGACCACATACTGTGAAGTGGTGAAGTGGCATTTGAACTATGGTCCAATTGCCAGGCCCATCCTGACGTACATCCCGACTTGGGTCCTGGGGACTCTTGAACTTATTAGGAGACGGGGTGTGAGGGCCTGGTGATGGGGAGGTGACCAGGAAAGCAAGGTGGGACCAGTTGAGAGACACTTTCCCTTAAAGTGTCCAGCCTCTGTGGTGGGGAAGCAGAGTGCAGCCCCCGAAGCCACCCAAGGTGGAGACACAAGTCCAGGAGTCCAGCTATCTCTCGTGGCAGTGTCCCACCCACCACCCCCTGCCAGGAACGCACTCTGCTAGAGCCCATCCGAGATGGCCATTCGGATCCCATGGTGTCCCACCACTCCTGGTAGCCTTTGGGACACACAGGCCTGAATGGTCCTGGGCTCGCTGGCCCTTCTCAACATCTGTTCTTAATTGGCTCTAAGGGTTGGAGTGACCCTGAGAAGGGTCCCAGAAAAGGGTGTCCAGGGGTAAGGGAGTGACCGGAGCTGACAGGAGCCCTAAGGCAGGGCCAGGTTGATGGGGTGCGCTGAGCTCGCAGACTCTGTGGGACGCTCCGGGGCAGAGTGGAGGGAGGAGAGACCTGGTGGATCTGGGGATACGTCCAAGCTGCTGAGATATGTTCCACAGGACCAACCTTCTCTCCAGCCAGGGAGGCCTGGTACTGCTGCCAACGCCATCTGTCCCCACCCTGCTTCTTTACTCCACCCCCACTCACACATCTCCAGTGGCCTCATTCCCAGACTCCTTTGGCTCCTCTGTTTTTTCTCTCTCAACTGCTCCCACCTTGCTTTCTTTGTTACCCCCATCACCAGGCCCCCTACACCCCCATCTCCTGACTAACCATGAGTCCCCAGGACCCAAGTCGGGATGTACGTCAGGATGGGCTTGGCAATTGGACCATAGTTCAAATGCCACTTCACCACTTCACAGAATGTGGTCTTAGACCAGTGGTTCTCAAACTTCCTCATGCTGCAACCCTTTCATACAGTTCCTCGTGTTGTGGTGACCCCCAACTATAAAGTTGTTTTCCTTGCTACTTCATAACTATAATTTTGCTGCTTTTATGAATTGTGTGACCCCTGTTAAAGGGTCATTCGACCCCCAAAGGGGTGGCAACCCACAGGTTGAGAACCGCTGTCTTAGACAGATTAGGTAACTGATATCCTGTTGGTCTTGTCTCCCTAATCCCCAACATGATATTGTCTCCATAATAGATCGTTATGAAATGGAATAGGGTAATGGACAGGAGGTACCTGCTACATAGTACATGAGTACTCTCTGTTCGGCTCACTGCCATCAGGTTGATTCTGACTCACAGAAACCCCACAGGACAGATGAAAACTATTCCTTGGGTTTCGGAGGCTGTAAATAATAACAGAACAAACTGCCTCATCTCTCTCCCTTGGAACAACCAGTGGGCTCAAACTGGCAACCTTCACAGTCTTACACGCAAACCACTGTGCCACCAGGAGTCTTAAGGTTTCCCTGGATTGAGAAAAGCTTGAACTGGAGGACACAGAAGGTTGAATTGGCAGGAAATATTTCTGGGGTCAGATGGCTGCCTGGAGCGTCTGGGTCCCCAAGGTAAGATGTTGGGGCAACATTGCAGCCCATAAAAGCCTATGCAGATGCTGACCCATCCTCGCTTCTTATCCAGAGGACAGTGAACGTGCATCAACTGCTGCAACACCAAGAGCCACAGTCACCAGATGGATGAGGAGGGCAGCGGCCACTGAGAGCCTCAGTCAAAGACTCACCCAGGAGTCACAGCTTCTGAAGATCCAAAGTATGTCAAGTCACTGGTGCGTGCCTGCCTGTGCTCCGTGTAGCATGACAACAAGAGGAAGCAGATTTGGAGTCCTGACCTGGTCTCTGCTGCTCCCATGCCAAACATGGCCAGGAGAACAAGCGTCCCATGCACTTCTGCCTCAACATTAACCACAAGCTGCACCAGCAGCACTACTTGCCACAGGTCTGCTTCATCTGCCAACAGATGGCCCTCACTCAACTGACAATGTGTTCTTGTACCTCAGTAACCCTGCCGCCCCGTGCAGCAAATCAAACCAGCACACCTAGATACCAGATCCCCTGACTCCATCCCAACCCTGACCCTGAACATCCTGGCATCCAACGTCTCCAAAGTGTCTACAGGCAATTGATGCCTAGAAGCTGAAAAGGACGGAAATGGATTGTCCTCTGAAGCCTCCAGAGTGGACACAGCCCTGCTGACAGTAAGTTTAGGCCGCATGGAGCTCTGGTGACTTAACAGGCTTTGCTGTGCATTGCTAACCACAAGGTCAAGGTTGAGGCTTTCTATGCCCACAGGAGTTACAGGGGCTGGGTTCAAGTTGAGCTATGTTAACCCCCTCCCCAGAAGAATGTAATACAGGGGACAGCACTGAAGATATAGCCCAAGGAGAGTGGCGGTTGTCCAGACCACATGTGTGCAAATTATGAGAGAGAGAGAGAGGACCTCATCATGACCCACCAAACCCCAAGGATGACATCCCTGCTCAAATCAGCCAGCGCACAGAGAAGGACCACAGGGCCTTGAGACACGATGTTCCCTCACTGACCCATAGTGCTACGGATACAGCACTGGAGACACTGTGTATAAAGTGTGCCCAGTCTGCCACACACACACAGCGGGCGAAATGCAAAGGGAGTGCCACAGGGCAGCAAGGGAAGCAAAGCAACAAAGTCCCCGAGAAATCTTGAAAATAGATTTCTGACTCTGGGGAGAGGGCTTGGCACCTCATCAGACCCTATTGGAAAACACTCATACGTGTCAACAGACAGACCTGGAACCATCTATCAGGGATTCTTCCTTCTCTCTCTCTCTCTCTCTCTCTCTCTCTCTCTCTCTCTCTCTCTCTCTCTCTCTCTCTTTCTCCCTATGTCTACTCATATAAGATGGGCAGGACAAACAGTCCCCAAGGAGAAAACAACAGGCCCGCAGTTCCAGGGCAACATGGGAGAGGTGGGGCGGGTGGGGAAGGGGAGTGAGGAGCCAACAAACTCAGGAATGAGGGAACAACACAAGACCTAAAATGGATGGGGAGGAGGGTGCATAATGCCTGGTGGGGCTTGATCAAGTGCAATGTATCTGAGAGGAATTACTGAGAGCCGAAAGGAGGGTGAGCATGATAGGAGGACAGGAGGAAGATGAAAGGAAATAGAGGAAAGAAGTAGGAAGCAAAAGCTATTCGTAGAGGTAAAGCTATAGGCATGTATATGTCAATATATTAATTTATAATGATAGGGATAGAGGTCAATGTACACATATTTACATGTTAAATATTAAGATAACAGATGAACTTTGGGCCTCTATTCAAGGCCTCCCTAAATAGAAGAACCCTTTGTTCTAATAACCTGGCACTCTTTGAGACTCACCTTCCCGCACAATTGCTGTAAACAAAATAGGTGTATAAGCAAATGTGGTGAAGAGAGCAGATGATGCCAGCTATCAAAAGATATAGGGTCTTCAAGGCTTGAAGTTACCAAACAGTCAACCATCTGGCAAGAAATCAACGAAGCCCACGTAGTAGAAGCACATCAGCCTGTGTGATCATGAGGTTTTGATGGAATTAGGTATCAGGTATATGAAAAGATCCAAAACAAACAATTATATCGATGTGAATGATGGAGGTTGAAGTAGAAACCCAAAACCCATCTGTAGACAATTGGACCTCCCCCCACAGAAGGGAAGGGTTACAAGGAAGGGACGATTCAACCAGGTGCAGTATAGCACTGACAAAACACACATCATCCCTCTAGTTCCTGAATGCTTCCCCCACCCCCACTACCATGACCCAGTTCTACCTTACAAATCCCGCTAGACCAGAGTATAGATAAGAGCTCTTGACACATGGAATCCAGGACAGGCAAACCAGGGAATAGCGATATCATGCGGGTAGAAGAATGGTGGGGGGAAGGGGGAGAAAGGGGAAACCCATCACAAGACATATAGCCCTCTTGCCCCACCCAGGGGGAAGAATAACCGAAATGTTCGCGAAGGGAGACAGACGGTGTAAGATACGAGATAACAATAATAATATATAATTGATTGAGGATTCACAAGGGGGTGGGTGGGGAGGGAGGGTAAAAAAGAGAAGCTGATGATACCAAGGGCTCAAGTAGAAAGAAGATGTTTTGGAAATGTTGATGACAACATATGTACAAGTGTGCTTGATACTTGATGGAATGTTGTAAGATTTGTAAGAGCCCCCAATAAAATGATTAATAATAAGAAAAAGAGTTACAGTCTAGGAAACCCAGAGGGGCAGTTACTCTGTGCTATAGGGTTGCTATGAGTCGGCACTGACTTGATGAGAGTGGGATTTTTTTGAAGTTTATTTTGGACTTCCGCCCTCAGATCTGCAGGACAATCAATTTGCACTGTTTCCAGCGCTGTGTTTGTGGTTGGCTGTTACAGCAGCGACAGGGAACCACGGTCCACTTAATCCCAGCTCCTGGGGACCCTCTAAGACAGAGACCTTTGGGAGGCTGTGACTCTACAAAAGCAGACAGCCTCATCTTCCTCCCAGTTTGTGGCTGGTGGGTTCAAACCACCAACCTTTTAGTTCACAGCACAATGCTTAACCCAGTGCACCATTAGGGATCCCAGCAACGCACACCTTGCCCCTGTATAACTATCTCCCCTCTGGAGATTTCAGACCACTCAAAAGGGTCCAGTTGGTGTTTAATGGATACAGAGTTTCCGTTAGGGAGCAAGATAGGGGGTTGTTCCTCTCCATGCCCAGGGGCCCCCAGCCCTACAGGAAGTTGGAAAGCCTAAAAGGCATGCGCCAATTCAGGCCCTGAATCAGGAGGGAGGCGGTACACCTAGGTGGGCGGTACACCTGGATTGGCCCAATCTAGGCCAGGTGGGCTTAAATCAGCCAATGGAGTCAACCAGTACCATCCACCACACCTCCCAGCAGAAGGCCCTAAAAAGTCGGACCCTGCACCACCGCCCTTTTATTCCAGCTGCTCCCTGGCCTTCTGCTCAGCAGTGCTTTGGGGTCTCTCTCTGGGGCCTCAGGCCGCCTCATGTGGGTGTGCAGTGCCAGGAGGGGGCCTGTGTTCAGTGACTAACGCGGGAAACTTCTGTCCTTTATACAGACCCACGTGGATCACAAACCCAGTTTCCCCGTGAATTTCTTTCTCGTGGGAAGCCAAGGGCTGAGGCATTTCCCACCCAAGGAGTCGAACATTTCTGTACAGGGTAATGGAAAAGTTTGGGGCCAACAGCGCACCTCTCGGGGAACCTGGGAGAAGCAATGGCACCAGCAAGCCCCTTGGGCCATTCAGTCATGGTTCAGGGACCATCCCCCCTGTATCTCCAAGCGGCCTCTCCAGACCAGGCTCTGCTTCCTCCTGCTCTCCTACCGCAGGCCTGCTCCTGCCTCCCTGTCTGACCCCATTCTGACCGCGACCTGGAGGTAACCTTGGGTCCTGGGGCTCCGCCGGCCTCTCCCCCACACCCTAGAAAATTCCAGCCTAGGTCCACTGGCCCCCTCCTGACGGAACCAGAGAAGGAGTTCCGTGGGAGCGGGAGGTGTGACTTTAGAGGACCATGCTCAGATGTAGAGCTTGCCACCAACTCTAAGGACCCGGCAAGAAGCTTGGCCCTAGCCCACAATGTCCACTGGGCATGCTCAAAAATTGGGACTCTGAGCCAGGAAGGGGTGGTACGCCTAGGTGGGCAGTACACCTGCATTGGCCCATCTAGGCCAGGTGAGCTTAATTTAGCCAATGGGATCAGCCAGTCCCGTAGATCATGCCTCCCAGTGGAGGGCCTGAAAAAGCCAGAATTCAGAGCCCATGGCCCCTTCTTTTTCTCAAGCAGCTCCTTGGTGGGCTGTGCTCCTGTGGCCTCAGGATTCCATGTGTGGGTGTGAAGTGCCCAGGGGGTGCCTGGGTAAAACCTGAAACTTCTATCCTTCATAAAACTCTTTTGGATCACAAACCAGGCTTCAGACTGAATTCTTTCTCCAGGGAAACTGAGGACCAAGGTATTTCTCACCCAAGAAACCTAACAAGAGCTCACAACCTGGTTTTCTGGCTGAGAAGGAGTGAAAAGCCGATAGCCCCACCTTGGCCTGAATTGAGAAGCACAGAACTCAAGCAGGGGACAGACGGCTTCCTTGGCAATGTCTTACAGCTCACAAGCCAACTCCCACCGGCCTCCCCCACTCAGCCTCCCCCATTTGTCTTAGAGTTTTTACACACTGCCTAAGCTGGACCTCCAGTGACCACTGCCCCTAGGCCCAGGTGCTTGTTGGTCCCAAAGCCCACCATTGATGGCCAGCATGACATCCTGGTCCCTAATGTGCCTTTGAGAAATGAGGGCCCCTCCCTGGAGCGAATGGAAAGGACTGCTCCAGTGAAATGCCCACCCTGACCCTCCCCACACACAACCCCCCCCCATTGGTCTCAGGTCCCAGGGTTGTTGACGAAGTGCTCGTAACAATCTTAGATAATAAATGGGGAGCCTACAAAACTTAAAGCAAGCAGACAAAAACACATCTTTCTTCCAAAATAGGTGCTCGTGGCCTGAGCGCTTGACTAGCTGACTGAACGCCTTTTCGAGGGCGATATAGGTAGAGTTTTAACTTATAGGCTTGTCCTTTTCTCTCATAAAAATACTCCTATTTGGTTAAAAATAAAGTTTTATAAATGGACAGTGATTGGAATTATTGGCGCTTCAGTGTGGCTTGTTTTTTAATAGACAAAATAAAGTGTATTTTTCTACAATAATTTTCTAAAAGCAAAAGGCTAGCGTATACATGTTTATCAAATATGGTTGCATTACGAGATCTAGGACAAAGATTAATATTAGGTTCCTTCCCTCAAAGAGCTCAGGAGCTCTTGGAAGATACAGGCGTGCCCACTTAGCACAAGATGATCAGTGGTCTGAGAAAAGGCAGCTGAGAAAGAAGGGCCACAGAAGAGAGACAATTCACCCAGCAGCCCAGGATACTAGATGACCCTGCTCAAATAGATCCCAGCTGGGAAGAGAGGTGAGCAGGAGGGGCGCCAAGCAGAGGGAGCCACATTTAACCAAGAGTGAGGAGGAGGTGAGATGGAGACTAGCTGAGTATGACAGGAACAGAATATGTGGTTTCTGATGATAAGATGGCAACTACTGCTTGCTAGCTGCTCTCGGGACTTTTTCTCAGTGGGCGGTTCATGTCAAGGGTGACACCCTCTCTGGCGGAAACAACGCATGTCTTCAAACTTCCAGCTCAGCGACTCGAGTCCTTGTATCTTTCTCTCAGAAGGTGTCTGAGTGGTACCTTCCCTTGGTTTTTACCTCATTTCTTTGCCATTCGTGCTGCCATACACACCTCCAGGGCATCTCTTTTTCAACAAGAGGTGACCAACCTTCCCGCTGGTGACCTTCATGACTAAAACAAGGGGACCGTCCTATTCTGGATAAACTGCAGCTTCTGTAGTTTACTCCTGGTCTGAGACATTTCCAGACAGCTGACAGCACAAATGGCAATGAAAGACTCCAGTGCGTGTCCGTATCTTCACACACACACAAAGTCACAGTTTGATGCAGTATGTCCCACGGGTCCTGACTGGATGTCACCTGTGAGGCAATGCGGAGATGAAAAGGACACAAGGAGCAGAAGGAAGCAGAGACAGGGAGCACAGGAAGATGGAGGCAAAGAAACAGGAGAGCAGAGCAGCTCCCCTGTGCATAGGGAAGCATGCCAAGCTTTCCCTGCGACGGGGGGCCCTCTAGACACAGTTTGCCTGACTGGGCTTCCCCTGACCTCACAGAATACGATCCAGGGCAGGGCTCGCAGAGCAGGGACGCAAGTGCTCAGGCTGCCGGGGCAGGCGAGCCCCTGTGGTCTCAGTAGCTGATCTTTTAAAACAGCAGGCTTGGCCTATGGAGGGAGGACTGGATTGTGTTAGGTGCTGCCTGTTGTTGCCGACCCATCGCACCCTGTGTCCCACACAATGAAACAGCTGCTCGGGCTTGTTTGAGCCCCGGGGGTTGCAGCCCTGTGTTGATGCAGCTTGTCAACGGCCTTCCTCTTTTTCACTGTCCCTCTACTTTACCAAGCCCGAGCTTCTTCCCCATGACAACACGTCCAAAGTATGTAAGACGAGGTCTCACTGTTCTGCCGAGACAGACCAGTTTGTCCTGTTGGCAGTGCGTGGAGCTATCGATTGTCTTTGCCAGCACCATAGTTGAGCTGCATCGATTGCCCTAGAGTCTTCCCTACTCACTGCCCAACTCTCACCTGCACATGAGGTCACTGAAAATACTACAGCTCAGCTCAGGGGCACCTTAGTCCCCAAAGCAACCTGCTTGTTTTTCAACACTGAAAGAGGTCTTTTGCCGCAGATTTACCCAGTACAATGTATTGTTTGATCTTTTGCCTGTGGCGTCCATGAATACTGTTTGTGCATCCAAGCAAATCCTTGACCACTTCATGTATATCCTGTTCCCTGTTGGTCCAGTGGTGAGGATGGTGGCCTTCTTTACACTGAGTTGTCATCAGACTGAAGGCTGCCATCCCTGATCCTCATCATATACTAAAATACATACACCAGAGCTTAACCTACCTATTTGTTATCAACCCATTTGGGGCGTGCTTTCGTGTGTTGATGAGGTAGTATAAGCGTAGGATGGGTTTTAGTCCACGTCTTTCTGTTTCTTCTATATTGTATGAGGTTTACAGAGGAGGTCAGTTTTCCAGTCAACAGTTCACGAACATTCTGTTTCATGTCACGGATTGTAGTGCCCATCCCACTTCCTGACTGGGCTTCCCATTTCCATGCCTCCTTTTTCCCTGGGCCTTCCTGCCTTCTAAACTTTGTTCTGAGGTAAATGCTGCCCTTTTGATCTCAAATGATGAATTGTTCTAGGGCGATTGCCTAGTGTTCACCTTATAGACCAATCTACTGTTTGGCTGAAAGTTGAGCCACGTAGTGAATTCAGGTCAAGTCCATTTCTTTTGCATTATAAAAAAATAAACAGAGGAGCAGGCAATCTAGAAAACAAGCAGAAATGAGGGACAAAGATGCCACCAATTATGATCACCAGTGAGTTCAGCTGAAGAGATGAGAGCTTTCCGCACAGTCCCCAAAGGAAGGAAGCAAGTCTTCCCACAGAGTCTGAGATTCAGACTTCAAGCCCCCCAGTCTGTGAGAAAATCCATTTGTTCGTGGTATTTCTATTATACCAGCACTAGGAAATTGAGGGGTAGCCTGCAGGGATGATGGGTCTGCAGAGGAGCTGGTGACCAGCTGTGGTAAAGGCCAAGGGCAGATTTTAAAAATGAAACAAAAACTGTTACTCCGTCAGTGCTGTCTCTGAAGTCTGAAAATTAACATTTTTCTCCTTAAGCAGGAAAGAATAGAGAGAACCCTCTGTACTTACTAAACCTGAGTTAGCATGTGCCCACACTCAACAGGACATGGTGGAGTGGATGGTCAAAGTGACCAAGGTCCTCAGCGGATTCCCAGCTCAGATGGTGCAGTTGTGGAGGCTGAGGGGACTGCAGTAGAGTCAGGAAGCACAAGATAGAAGAAGTCTGCTGGAAAGAATGCTCCAAACCAGGGAAGCGAATAGCCTG
This sequence comes from Tenrec ecaudatus, assembly GCF_050624435.1. NCBI lineage: Eukaryota > Metazoa > Chordata > Mammalia > Afrosoricida > Tenrecidae > Tenrec > Tenrec ecaudatus. The sequence goes on along the minus strand of NC_134541.1, from coordinate 107,399,579 downwards.
ACTATTGTGCAGAATGCCTTGGAAAATGGATTGTTGCAGATGCAGATAGGTCAAAATTTAGCACCCTCTTGTTACATCTCTATCATGATCCATTTAAATTGTTCTAGTTTTTAATATCTTCTACTTTTTCTTGAAGTTTTTATCCATTTTACTTTTTGTTTTTTAAAGCTTTTCTGTATATGAAGTCCAAGATAGGTAAATCTATAGAGACAGTAACTGGGTTAATGGTTCCTTAGGAGCTAATAATCATGAGTACAAGAATGAAGAAAATGTTCTAAAACTAATTATGGTGATTACTGTACAACTCTTCTTGATGTGATTAAATGATTGAATTGTATGATATGTGAGTTATATGCCAATAAAACTGTTGGGGTGGGGGGGAGCTCCAAGAATGTGTGGGGAGAGTTAGGCGGCTGAGACTCTCTGGAGGGAGCTGCAGGCAGTGTGCATCATCCAACATCTTCCTAATAGTGTAGTGGATTAAGTGTGAGGCTGCTGGATGTAAGGTTGGCTGTTTAAACCCACCAACTGCTCTTTGGGAGAACAGAAAGACTATCTGTTCCTTTTGAGAGTTACAGTCTCAGAACAGTTCTACTCTGTCCTTGGGTCACTATGAATCAGCATCGACTCAATGGCAGTGCTTTCTCTTGTTGACCTATAGTGGGTATAGTCACTCAAACTATGACTGGGAAAGCTGCCTCCTTAGCGTCGACTGTAGAGGCATGGATGGGACAAAGCCTTTGGGACCTTTATTTGTTGATAGGACATGGTTCAGGATGAGATGACACTGCTGCAAGGCCCCATTAAAATCTGAATGCAGGATGTATGAAGGAGGAGCTAGGACAACTGGAAGTCATAAAAAGGACATCATCCTAGGCAGTGGTGACTTGCAGTGGACTGGGGTTGATCATTTTGAATCAACCATGTGGTTCACTGTGCCCAGAACGACAAATGCAGGAGGAATGGTGTCTCACCATCATCAAGAAAGAACTTTGGGTCAGCTGCCCCACCCACCCTGAGAGCTGTCAGCACCCTGCCTTGTTCCCACACACCTGGATTCACGCAACTCTGCACCCACCAGCCTCCCATCTTCCCGCTTCCCCACTCACGTTTCTACCTCAACAGCATGCAGTTATGTGAGTCTGAAGAGGGACTTAGGAACTAGCATCAGACTATGGATTTGAGATGGACTGGACTGGGATGCGTTCTTGCTATTGTATTACTTCTTGATAAAAAGCGAGCTCTTTCTTACATGTAGACGGGCATGAGGCCTCTACTCAAGTCATCCTTCAATGTAAGAACACTTTGTTCTAATAACTCGGCATTCTGTCACTGAAGACAAAATGGGTACATAAGATAATGTGGTGAAGAAAGTTATGGTGCCCAGCTATTACAAGATATAGTGTCTGGGGTCTTAAAGACCTGAAGTTAAACAAGCGGTCATCTAGCAGAGAAGCAACAAAGCCCACATGGAAGAAGAACACCAACCCGTATGACCATGAGGTGTCAATGGGATCAGGTATCAGACATCAGGAGATCCCAAACAAACAATCATATCAATGTAAATAATGGGGGGTCGAAGTGGAGACCCAAAGCCCATCTGTAGACAATTGGACTCCCCCTCACAGAAGGGTCACAAGGAAGGGACGAGCACGCCGGAGTGCAGTATAGAACCAACAAAACACACATTCTCTAATTCTTTAATGCTTCCCCACCCCTCACCCCCATCATGACCCCAGTTCTAGCTGACAAATCTGGCTAGACAAGAGCATGTACACTGGTACAGATAAGAGCTCTCGACACACAGAATCCAAGACAGATAAACCACCCCCAGGACCAATAATGAGAATAGTGATACCATGAGGGTAAGGTGGCGGAAGAAAGGGGAGAAATGGGGAACCAAATGCAATGATCAATGTACAATGCAGGGGGCAAACAACAGAAACACGGGGTGAAGGGAGACAGTGGATGGTGTAAAATATGAAAATAAAAATGATTTATAAATTATCAAGGGTTCATGAGGGTGGAAGGGTTGGGGAGGGAGGGGAAAAGAGTTGATACCATGGGCTCAAGTAGAAAGAGAATGTTTGGAAATGTTGATGGCAACATATGTACAAATGTGCTTGATACAACTGAAGTATGGATTGTTATAAGACCTGGAAGAGCCCCCAATAAAATAATTTACTAAAAAAATTTTTAAAAGAACATCTTAAGATCTAGCCTGCATATACCTACAAGGAAGACCAATGTGGTACTTCTAGCCATACTCTTGGGGACAGCCACCAAATAACTGTATGGGAACATGTGGACTGGGTGCATTTCCTCCTCTCCTAAGGTGTTTGAGACAGAAGGTGGACGATGCTGCTAGGATCACATGGTTTGATTGTGATTATTAACACGGTTGTGATTATAAATACTTGGAACTCTAATGTGGGGATCGGACAATTTTGCCACTCTGCTAGATATGAAATGAGTCATGTCAACAGAGGGATCTCACGATGATCAAGAAAGAAGAGCCAGGAGTGGAATGTGGTTTTGGATCCTAAGATCCCTGCACATAAAACCTCCTTGATCCAGGAAAATGAGAACTGTGACACCAGAGGATGGCTGTAGTAATTACATAATCTGTTGGAAATCTGAGAGGATTAAGAGTAAATGGGGTGGAGTTTAGCCTGTCAATCAGGTCGCAGCATGATGACCTCATTTGGAGGCTCTAAGGCAGAGGTTCTCAACCTTTAATACAGTTCCTCATGTTGTAGTGACCCTCAAACCATAAAATTATTTTTGTTGTGGGACTTCCGGCAAGATGGCGATGGAGTAACACATACCAGAGGGACTCCGCAGAATTGAGGCCAGGAGAATTGCTTAGAGGGAAATTCAACACAGCTGGAATGCAGGAGGAGCATCATAAAGATAAGTAGGCACAGACCCACGGGGTTTTGAGGGGCTGGAGGCTTTTGGCTTAACTCAGTGTAGGCCAGCTGGGGCTTGACCTTGGCATACTTTAACAAACGCGAACAAAAATCTAATAAGATTATCAGAGAAGCTGAAGAAAACTTAAGAGCTATGCCTGATGCTATGAAGCGGAACAACATTAGAATTATTGGCTTACTGGAGGAAGACATAACAAGAAGTCATCTGCAACAATAGTGAAAGAATTCTTGGAGGAAAGCATCCCCAGCCTAATGAATGAAAACCAGGCAACCATTCAGAAGGCTGAAAGAACGCCAGCTAGACTGAGTCCCAATAAGAAGTCCCCAAGGCACATAATAGTTAAATTATTCATCCTTGAGGAAAAGGAGAAAATCATGAGAGCAGCTAGGAAAAAACAAGCACCTATAAAGCACCTATAAAAAACAAATCACCTATAAAGGTTCCCAAATAAGAATATGCTTATACCCATCAGAACAAGCTATGAAGAAGAGGAGAGAGTAGAGTAACATATTCCAAAAATTGAAGGAAATACAATGCAAACCCAAGAATACTCTACCCAGCCAAATTATCAATCAAGATAGATGGAGAAGTAAGAGTCTTCCCAGTCAATAAAACACTCAAAGAATACTTTAGAAGAAACCCAGCCCTACAAAACATCCTTGCTGACTCAGTGTGGGCAGAAGAACAACACTCACCAAGCATAAATAAGAGACCACCACATAGAACAACCTCACCCAGAGGGCAAAAAAGAGAAAACAGATCTCAAGATAGCATTGACTTAAAGATGGAAAGACTTCAAAGGCTGCTGAGGTAAGCTTTTTTTTAAAAAAAAAGGCAAAAGGAACATAGGGAAAAAGCTATGGTATAAAAACATTCCTGGGGTGGGGACCAGGTATTATGGCAGGGACCAGATCAAATACAGGGATACAAATGGTAAATAACTAAAAAGGAGGTGGGGAAAGGAAAAAAATAATAATAAAAAAGAAAAGGGTAGTGGGCGCACAGGGCACTAACCCACCCAAGGGGAGGGTATTGTTTGTGTCTTCACAGGGAAAGAGGGACCAGACTTTAACCCGGTGCTCCAAGATGTGAATGCAACATGCCAACATGGAGTAGGGAACCAGTGGAGAGATCTGGGGGGCCGGCCCCAAGACCAACTACTAAGTGGACACCTGCCCCTCCCCTCAGAAGAATTTATTTCAAAGGATGGCACTGAATCTACAGCTCCGGAAGAGGGACATATCTGATTGGAGTACATGGGAGCAGATGAAGGGGGAGGAGGAGAGAGTGGAGCACATCATGGCCCACCAGGCCAGGAGGTCAATGTTCCCAATTAGAGCAGCCAGTCGACAGAGAGGACCACATGGCCGGCCCCACTATGACACACGACGTCCCTCACTGACCCATAGCCCTACAGGGGACAACACCATAGACACAGTGTGGGAATTGCACCCGATCAGATCCCACCACACCGAGGCAAAACATTAAGGAGGTGCAACAGAACAGCAAGGAATGGAGCGGTGAGGTCCCCAGGGAATGCTGACGGTGTACTTTGGGACCATGGCTTGGTGCCCCAACAAACTAGACTGGAAAACACTCCTAACAACAAACAATCCTTGAACCAACTACAAGCTTTTCTTTCTTGTTGTGCTCTGTCTTTTGTTTAGTCGTTGGTTTGTTGTTGTTTTGTTGCATATTGTTGCTTGGTTGTGCTCTGTCTTGTTTTTGTGCATGTTATTATCTCCGCAGGTCTGTCTAAATAAGATAGGCTGGATGAACAATTGGAGGAGAAAACAACGGGACCGAAAGTTCCGTGGGGACATGGGAGAGGGGGAGGTTGAGGGAAAGGTAGTGGTGTTAATAAACCCAGGGACAAGGGAACAACAAGTGATCCAAATCAGCAGTGTGGAGGGTGTGGGAGGCCTCGTTGGGCATGATCAAGGGTTATGTAACTAAGAGGAATTGCTGAAACCCAGGTGGGGACTGAGCATGATAGTGGGACAGGAGGGAAGTCAAAGGAAATAGAGGAAAGATCTGGGAGGCAAAGGGCTTTTATACAGGTCTAGATAAAGACATGTACATATGCAAATATATTTATACATGAGGATGGGGAAATAGATCTATGGGCATATATTTATAGGGTTAGTATTAAGGTAGCAGAAGGACATTGGGCCTCCACTCAAGTACTCCCTCAATACAAGAATATTTTCTTCTATTAAAATGGCATTCTATGATGCTCACCTTCCAAACACAACCGTTGAAGACAAAGAGGGTGAATAACCAAATGTGGTGAAGAAAGCTGATGGTGCCCGGCTATCAAAAGAGACAGTATCTGGGGTCTTAAAGGCTTGAAGGTAAACAAGCGGCCATCTAACTCAGAAGCAGCAAAGCCCACATGGAAGAAGCACACCAGCCTGTGTGATCACGAGGTGCTGAAGGGATCAGTTATCAGGCATCAAAGAACAAAAAAATCATATCATTGTGTGCTCACCTCCCTGATACGACCACTGAAGACAAATGGGTACATAAGCAAATGTGGCGAAGGAAGCTGATGGTGACCGGCTATCAAAAGGTACAGTGTCTGGGGTCTTAAAGGCTTGAAGGTAAACAACCGGCCATCTAGCTCAGAAGCAACAAAGCCCACATGGAAGAAGCACACCGGCCTGTGCGATCACATGGTGTCAAGGGATCAGGTATCAGGCATCATCAGAACAAACAATCTTACCATAGTGAATGAGCGAGGGAGTGTGGAGTGGAGACCCAAGACCCATTTGTAGGCCACTGGACATCCCCTTACAGAAGGGTCTTGGGGAGGAGATGAGACAGTCAGGGTGCGATGTAGCAACGATGAAAAATACAACTTTCCTCTAATTCCTAAATGCTTCCTCCACCCACCCCACTGTCATGATCCGAATTCTACCTTGCAAGTCTGACTAGACCAGAGGATGTACGCTGGTACAGATGGGAACTGGAAACACAGGGAATCCAGGGCAGATGGTCCCCTCAGGACCAGTGGTGTGAGTGGCAATACTGGGAGGGCATAGGGAGGGTGGGTTGGAAAGGGGGAACCGATTTCAAGGATCTACATGTGACCTCCTCCTTGGGGGACATACAAGAGAAAAGTAGGTGAAGGGAGATGTGGGACAGAGCAAGACATGACAAAATAATAATTTATAAATTATCAAGGGTTCATGAGGGAGGGGGGAGTGGGGAGGGAGGAGCAAAAGTGAGGACTTGATGCCAGAGGCTTGGGTGGAGAGCAAATGTTTTGAGAATAATGAGGGCAACAAATGTATAAATGTGCTTTATACAAATGATGTATGTATGGATTGTGATAGTTGTATGAGCCCCTAATAAAATGATTACAAAATTATTTTTGTTGCTACTTCATAACTGTCATTTTGCTACTGTTATGAATCGGGAGACCCCTGTGAATGGGTTGTTCGACCCCCAAAGCGGTCATGACCTACATACAGGCTGAGAACCACTGCTCAAAGGAGATAAATAGCTCGTTGGAGGTGAGACACATGCTTACTCCCTGTGAGACATTCCTAAAGTCAAGTCATATGAAGAGAGGCTGATGGAGCCTGGAGCTGAGGAGCCACGTAGAGACTCCTGCCAGTGCTGAGCTTACACCGCCACCGGATCCACAAGACATTCTACCGACTGGTCTGTGATCTTCCTGCATTTGGTGTCATTTAATGTGTTGCGTGAATCTGAAGAGGACTTTAAGGATTGGTATTAGACATATGGGCTAATATCAGAATTAAGGACTTGTTCTAGACTGGGCTGGGACATTTTTTCAATATTCAATTGTTTTTATACATAAAGCTCTTTCGTATACACATATGAGTCTCCCTGGATTTGTTTCTCTAGTCTGCCCAGACTAACACAACGGCCAAAGAAGAGCAGCAGCAGCCGAAATAAGTCAGAGTGCAAGACAGAATGGTGTGCTTCCTGATCCACACAGCAAGTAGAGCTGAGTGCCATCTGGCAGGAGGCTTGCTTGTGGAATAGAATGCCTCTAGCCACTTACTCACAGAGGTAGGTTGGCTGACTCTCAGAGTTGAGTGCCTTTGGAATGAGTAATACGTGTATTAGGCATTTATTAGCAGCACTAAAGGACCTTGTAACATTTCCAAGGCATGGCAGAGACCAAGGACAAGAGAGCTTTGCCTGCAGGCATTGCTGAGAAAGGCTATCCTAACCAAAGAACTGTGTCTTATATATTTTTGGTCATGAATTGTAATGTTAACTTTTCTAGTAAAAGTCCATAATCATGGGTACGGTCTCTGAGCCTTGTATGACCAATTATCAAACTCAGCTGAGTATTGTGGGAGGACCAGAATGGTGTCAGAATTGGTAAGACAGGGTAGAAGGGTGGAGGGTGGAGGCATATCTTACCTCTGCCTCACAAGAATGAGCTCTGGGCAACTGAGGCTGACCACAGTCATTCTCTCCCCCTGTGAAGTCAGAGGATGGCAGGGGCCACCTCCATATCATATTTAAAACCAGTTACTAAGATTATTATTCAAACGTATGCACCATTAAACTCAAGGATGAAGAGATTGAAGATTTTTTTTAATAAATCATTTTATTGCGGGCTCTTACAGCTCTTATAACAATCCATACATCAATTTTATCAAGCACATCTGTACGTATGGAGATGAGAAATTTCTATCAACTTCTTTTTATCTATTGTTCAAAGAAATATTAATTTATATTGTCACAGAAAGTTTTTTTTCTCTTCAACTCCCATCCCTGGTAACCACCAAAGAATGTTTATTTTAGTGTGAAAACCTTTTCTCCCGGAGTTGTTTTCTTGATATATCATGGCTTTGAAGTCATTCCCTGAGGGTACAGAAAGGGGGGGGGAGGGGAAACTGATGATTATATAACCCCACTTGAAGGGAACAAATAACATATTGGTAGGTGAACAGATACATTGGATGGTGGAAGATATTGCCCAATAAATGAATAGTAATAATAATATTTAATATAATAATAAGGGCTCCTGGGGGCTGGGTGGGGGAGGGCAAGGATAAAGGGGAGCTGAAATCAAGGAGCACAAGAAGAAAGAATTTTTTAAATGATGGTGGCACCAATTGTACAACCATGCTTGATCTAACTGAACTATAGATTGCTACAATATCTGAAAGAGTTCCCAATAAAATGGAAGGGGGGAAAAACATTTTCTTGACTTTTTATAATACTTGTATCATACAATATTTGTCCTTTTGTTGACTTATTTTACCCAGCATAATATCCCAAGGATCATCTATGCAATGAGGTGTTTTGCAAATTAATCATTATTCATTAACTTGCATAGCACTTCCCTCTGTGTATGTACCATAGTTTTTTTATCCACTCTTCCATTGATGCACATTTAGGTTGTGGCTATATTTTTGCTATTGTGAATAATATGTAATGAAAATAGTTGTGCATATATCTATTCCTGTCATGGCTCTTATTTCCCTAGGAAGTAGTGAGATTGATGGATCATATGGTATCTCTATTTCCAACTTTCTAAGGAAGCACTGTACTATTGTCCACGGTGACTGCATCACTAGTACAAAAAGGGTTGCAGTGTCTCCACAGCCTCACCAGCACTTGTGGTCTTCTGTATTTTTTAACTTTGCAATGCATTAAATATCGACAGCTACAATTTCTACTAACTTCTATAGTCTGACATTGATAAAATGTGATTAAAATGAATTGGTAATTACTGGTGACTGAAATGCAAAAGTTGGAAACAAAGGAAAGAGATGGGTGGTTGGAAAATATGCCTTGGGCAATAATCGTAACAGGGATGATAAAACTTGCAAAGTCAATGACTTCTTCGTTACAGAAACCTTTTTCAACAACATAAATGATGCCTATACACAGGACCTTCCCAGATGGAATACACAAGAACCAAACTCACTACATCTGTGGAAAAGACAATGGGAAAGCCAGTAAGGTTCAGTAGCTGGCTAAGGAAAAGACTATCAATTGCTCCTATGAAAATTCAAGTTAAAGCTGAAAACAAGTGTACAAGAATCAAAGTACGAACTTGAGTTTACCACATCTGAATTTACAGACTATCACAGAATAGATATGACACAATGAAAACTAAGGATCAGAGAAAAGACAAGTTGTGAGATGACTTCAAAGACATCATACATCAAGAAAGCCACAATCTACAAAAACCAAATTCATTGCTATTGAGTCAATTCTGACTCATAGAGACCCCATAAGGCAGTGGTTCTCAACCTTCCTCATGCTGTGACCCTGTAATATAGTTCCTCAAGTTGTGGTGACCCCCAACCATAAAATTATTATCATTGCTACTTCATCACTGTCATTTTGCTACTGTTATGAATCGGGTGACCCCTATGAAAGGGTCTTCGACCCCCAAAGGGGTTGAGACCCACAGGTTGAGAACTGGTGGTGTAGATCATAACAATTTATGCATAACATTAAGGAAAAATTGGAAGTCCAAAACACCTAATTGTGCTCATGAGGAAGGTATACCTAAGTCAAGAGGCAGTTGTTCAAACAGAACAAGGGAGCAAAATCACAAAAGGTATCTATCAGGATTGTACCCCTTGACCATACTTATTTTCATCTGTATGCTGGGCAAATAATCCAAGCAGCTAAACAATATGAAGGAAAACATGCATCAGAATTGGAGGAAGACTTATTAAAATTCTACCATATACACAACATAGCCTTGGTTGTTTAAAGTAAAGATGATTTGAAGCATTTGCTGATGAAGATCAAAGACTACAACCATTAAGAAGGATTATACCTCAACATGAAGAAAACAAAAATTCTCACAACGGGAAACAATGATGATAATTGGAGAAAAGAAGGATTTCCCTTTACTTAGATGTACAGTCAATGCATGCGGAAGCACCAGTCAAGAGATAAGATGCATTGGGCCAGGTATATCTGCTACAAAAGATCTCTTTTGTTTGAAAAGATGTCAAATATATCATTTTGAGGACTGAAATCATCTGACCCAAACCAAGGTATTTTCAATCACCTCAATGCATGCAATGGCTAGGCAAAGAATAAGGAAGAACACACAAAAAATTGATACATTGAATTATGATGTTGAAGTCCACGATGGATTGCCAAAAGAATGCACACATCTTTCTTAGAAGTACAACCAGAATGCTTCAAGAAGTAGGATGGGGAGACTTCAGCTCAGGTATCTTGGCCATGTCATCAGGAGGGCCAGTGTCTGGGGAAGGACATCATGCTTGGTAGAGGGTGAGCAAAACAGAAGCTCTTCAAGAAGATGGCTTGACACGGGGCTACAAGCGACTCAAATATGGCAACAACTGTGAAGATGGCACAGGACCAGGCAGTGTCCGGTTGATCATTGACAACACCTAACCACCTAACCACCACAAGGTGCTTCCCCATCTCCCACCACCCCAAAGATTATAAGAGACCCAAGTGGACAGGCGGGGCTGGGTTCTGGTTTGAATGACAAAGGGAGGGAACTGCAGTACTTGGCTGGACTCCTTCAAACTAACCACAAAGTAATGTGCCTCTGGTGTTCTTTACATCCATCCTTAGATGCCACCTGAATCCTGCCTCGTGCCAGGCATCCTGAGAGTGAGTTCCAACCCCTTTCAGTGTCTGAAATGAGAGTTTCCGGTCTTCCAGGGTCTGCGGGAGTCCGGGGTCATCCAGAGAGCAGAGGAGTCCTGGCCCAAGGAGTGGCCGCCGGCTCCTGGCCTCCTCGGAGCCCCTTAGAAGTCGTCAGTGCCCATCAGAGAGAAGTTCGTTCCCGGCTCCAACCCAGCAGGCTCATCTCAGAGATGAACAACACGAAGCTGTTCTCGATCCCCCACAAAGTGCAGCGGCCTGGGACGAAAGACGCTGTGGCCGTGGCCAGGAGCAGCGTTCCGAACATGGGGTTCGTGCGCCCAGCCGAGCGGGGAGGTCCCAGCCCTGGAACCAGCAACGCTCACACTCCGCTCCGCTGGGGGGACAAGGTGCTCTTGAGGAAGGCACGGAGGGCGCCAGCCTCACCCCGCCCCAGAGCTGACAACGTCCACACCCGAAAGCTCGGCCTTCGGGCTCACGCGCCTGCGCATTCCCCCGGCGAGGCGAGCGCGGCTCCGACGTGCGACGCGGGGGGCGGAGCCGGCAGCGTCTGCGCGCGTACGCGCAGTCCGACCCCGGACATCTTAGTTTCCTAAAGCCGAGGCTGGGGAAGGTCGGCGCTTGCTTCGACGCGTACTGGAGAGCGCGGTGACAAGGTCAGTACGTCTCCACTTCCCCAAGGCGGTCCCTGGGCAAGGTCGAGGTGATGAGCCCTCCCCTGCGGGTAACCCCGTTGTGTGGAAAAGAACCGAGGAGGCCAAGTTCACTGACTAAGCCGTGGCCAAAGCTCGCTTTCCCCTCCCCCACCCCCCACCTGCAGGATTCAGGTCCAGCACCGCGCTGCTGGGGCCTCAGTTTCTCCTCCAGGATGCGGGGCTGGACTGGGGAGGGTTGATGCCCCTGGAGCTGCGACGTTTTTCCTCTCAGACTAGGGAGTGCCCCACCCAGGCCCAGCTGCTGTGCGGAAGTGGGCTGCAGGCCCCGAAGCCACCGCGCCCTGTGGCTTTCACTAAACAAATGCGTTGGTCAGACTTTTCAAATAATTACCTTTCAAAATGAGAAAGAAGGTCTTTTGCAGGATGTGTACCCTTTATCTCTGAGGCCTTCCCTCTTCCGGTTCCTCTGCCTGTATCTATAAAGTTTCCAAAGCTTAGAAGCTGTGGTTGGAAAGCATTCGAAGTTTGGAGAAAATGTAGGTAAAACCAACAGGTAATTTTTGACAAATGAAAATGTAAAGACCACTCCTCTTCTCATGCCCTGGAGTGGCTTCCAACTCATGGACATGTGCACAACAGAATGAAATACTGCCAGGTCCTGAGCCTTACCCACAGTTGTCATATACGAACCCATTCTGGCAGCCACCGTGGCCATCCATTTCCTCAATGGTCTCTTTTTTTTATTGCTCTTCTACTTTACTGAGGAGCCCTGGTACCTTAGTGGTTACACACTGGGCTGTTAATCTCAAAGTCAGCCTTAGGAAACCAAGGAAGAAAAAGGAAGCTTTTTATTCCTGTAAATAGTTATTGGAAGCCCACGGGGCAGTTCTACCCTGTCTCTTGGGTTACTGAGTCAGAAACAACTTGTTGACAACAAGTTTGGTTTGATTTTTCTTTGCCAAGAAGGATGATACTGGGAGGAGGCTCAAGGTTTCAAGCCTCTCCTCTTGTCCCAGTGCAAGAAAGTATTTAGATAAGGGACAGCATTCAGGCCAGAGTCAGAGAAAAGGTTTGAATTGTTACAAATGAGTTTATTAAAGGGATACTCAGTAACACTGAAGGGCCCTCAGCTAATCTGAGGGCTCCCTAGGATGGAAACTAGTTTGTTTTGTTTGTTATTGAATACTTTTATTGGGGTTCTTACATTTCTTATCACAATCCATCCATGCATCCATTGTGTCAAGCACATTTGTACATATGTTGCCATCATCGTTTTCAAAGCATTTTCTTTCTACTTGAGCCCTTGATATCAGCTCATTTGTCCCCTCCCTCCCTCCCTCATGAACCCTTGATAAGTTATAGATTATTATTTTCATATCGTACATTGTCCTCTGTCACCCTTCACCCACTTTTCTTTTGTTCATCTCCCTGGGAGGGGGTAATATGTTGATCCTTGTGATCGCTCAGAAGCTGAAGTTTTGATCCCGCCGTTTGCTGACTTTTCCTTAGCATACCTGCCCTTACTTTACAGGTGAGCTGGTGATGAATGTGCACCCCAGAGTTCTGGGTCTGCCTTTGTCACCAGGTCCAAAACTGAGGGATAATTTAACCACTGCACCGGGGTGTGTGTGTGTGTGTGTGTGTGTGTGTGAATATTTTGCCATTCTCTGCCCACATCCTTTCACCATCTCTCTTCTGTTGAAGGAAATGTGTCCTCTGTGCTTTCTACCTTCTCTTGTGTTTGCAAGGAGCCCTGGTGGTGTAGTGGTTACACATTAGGCTGCAATCCAAAGGGTCAGCTGCTCCAAAGAGGGTGAGAAAGACAAGGCTTTCTACTCCCATAAACAGTCACAATCGTGGAAACTCATGGGGGCAGTTCTACCCTGTCCTATAAGGTCGCTATCAATTGGCATCACCTCACTGGCAGTGAGTTTGATTGGGGGGTTTGTGTTAGCAAGCTGAAGTGATAAAGAAAATGTACCTTCATCTCTCTTTTTTGCTAGAAATTCTTTCCATCATCAACTACTTCCCCTTGCCGAGACTCTTGTCAACCTAACTGTCCTTTCCCAGAGACGGATCTTTCCTGATAGCATGTCAAAGTACAGGAGGTGAAATCTTGCCATCCTAGCTTCTAAGGAGTATTCCGACGGTACTTCCTTGGAGACAGATTTGTTTGTTCTTCTGGCAGTCCACGTTGCTTTCCGTATTCTTCACCAGCACCATAATCCAAATGCATCCATTCTTCAGTTTTCCTTTGTCATCGTCCAATTTTCTCATACATAAGAGGCGATTGAAAATACCATGGCTTGGGCCAGACGTCTGGCACATTAGTCCTCAGTGATATTGTGCTCTTCAACCCTTTAAAGAGGTCTTTTGCATCAGATTTGCCCAGTGTGATACATCTTTTGACTTCTTGATACTGCCGCAATGGGCATTGATTGTGAATGAAATCCTTGTCAACTGAAGTCTTTCCTGAATTTCTCATGTTGTTCAGTTGTAAGGATTTTGGTTTCAGTATGTCAGAAAAATACACTTTGCACAACTTAGTTTAACTGTCAAATGAGCACAAGTCCATATGTTGAGAATTAGTAGGAGTATTGAGAAAAGTAGCAAGTTGGGCTTAACTTTGGTCTGTCATGTATTACATGAATGAATAAGGATGAGCTCCGCTTCTCGCCACAGTGGATTAGTGGTAATGAATACACCTGCCCCACCGACCTTACAAGATCATCGTGCTGAACATCATCAACGAAGGAGAGGGGAGTTCAGGAATTGTTACTATCATTATTTGGTTGTTCAGGGAAAAACTTTAAATAAATTGTTTTATGTTTCAATACCTTCAAGTAAATGTTTTCACTAACAAGCTTCAGGGTACTGGCCAACTTTTAAAATTTTATCCAATCCTGGGTATTTGCCAGCTAGGAAAAAGTAGGGAAAGGCCTTGGAGCAGAAGATGACAGTGTCACCTAATGTGACCCTGGGCAAACTATCTAGCACAACATAGAAGGCGGCCCTCTCACTTCCCCATGCAGCCATCTCTGGCCATCGGCCTCTCATCAGTAAGCTATGAATAATAATAATGAGAATTACCATATTGATTGCTTTCTGGGCCTGTACTATTTTCAGCATGGTGGATGTAATATGTCATTTGCTTCGCACAGTCCCTCCATGGGGTAGATCTCTGTGTCACAGAGGAGAAAACTGAAGCATAGGAGTCACTTGCCTAGGAACCCAGCTAGTGACTGGTGGAACCAAGGATGAATCCCAAACCAGATGGTTCCAGAGTCTCTGCTTTTGAACTGCAAAACAGCCCCTCCCTATGGGAGGACGGGGACTAAATGCAATAATGTACACAAAGGGCACCTGCCTGGTAGTGCCACGGTGGTGCTCTATGAGTTGGTCCCCTCCCCACTGACATGAGGAAAGGTGAAGTGCAGGCCATAGTGCAAACAGACATAAAAGGCAAATTTGTGCATGCTGTTGACCAGTGAGACAAGAACTTAATTCTGAGAAAAGCCCAGAACCTTTTGGGTATACTTCGCTACAGGAAACTGCATGTCACTATCCAGTTTGTTTGTTTTTTCCTATGATTCATGTCTATTTATAGGCTTCTAAATAAGAAATGCGGGTTTCCCTAGATGGAGAAAAGCTTTAACCTAATGTCACAAAAAGTTGAATTGTTTTGAAGTGTTGGGGGTCTGGCATGGGGTGGGGCTTAGGAGCAATGCTGCCACCTTGCAGATCCCATGTTGATACTTAGCCATCCCTTCTTGTTTGAAGGACTGGGACCTGTGCATCAACTGGGACAACACCTGGAAGCCACTGCCACGAGATGGGCAGGGAGGGTAGCAGCCCGGGCAAGCTGAAGTCCAAGATCCCCCAGGAGTCACGGCACCTGACCATCCAGCGCTGCATCCAGTCACTGGTGC
This sequence comes from Tenrec ecaudatus, assembly GCF_050624435.1. Taxonomy (NCBI): domain Eukaryota; kingdom Metazoa; phylum Chordata; class Mammalia; order Afrosoricida; family Tenrecidae; genus Tenrec; species Tenrec ecaudatus. Next base: position 107,384,458 of record NC_134541.1, on the reverse strand, counting down.
ACGCCTGCCAGTGCCACAACGCCAACTGCTCGCTGCCGTCCTGCCAGAAGATGAAGCTGGTGGTGCAGCACACCAAGGGCTGCAAGCGCAAGATCAACGGCGGCTGCCCCGTCTGCAAGCAGCTCATCCCCCTCTGCTGCTACCACGCCAAGCACTGCCAAGAGAACAAATGCCCTGTGCTCTTCTGCCTCAACATCAAACACAAGCTCCGCCAGCCTCACATTCAGCAGGCCCTGCTCATGCGCCAAACAGCACCCAAGCAACCCCCAGACACCACAGCCCACCCCCCCAGAAACCACCCTTAACCCCTAATTATCCATATAGCTCCACATGAGACCTCAGCAGCTCATGCTTTCACGACAGCCACATGCTTCGCACCTCCCCAGCCAGCAGGTAGCCACACCCGCTGGCAACTAGGTATGCTTTCAAGCCCCAGGCCCCAGCTGCCGCATTTCAGTCCCTAGCTTCGCTTCGCCAGAGATCCTCTACAGCAGAATGATTTTATGTAAGCCAGGCAACAATGACAGTAAAATTCAAGAAGATTCGATCACTGTATATAATGATAATATGCCAGCTCATTTCTTAGATTATTAAACTGTGCAACACACAAAAAAGGTGGTCCTTGAATATGTTTATATGCCATTAACGGGGGTTCTATGAAAAATGCTGCTATCTGCATTGTGTTTGGACTATGCATGTTTCTTTTTTTTTCCTATTTCTAAAGTATGCTTAAAATTGATATTTTCACATATATTCCATTCTTTTAAGATCCATGTAAAAATGTTGTAAGGTATTTATGTTTTGTTGTGTTTAGAGTCTGTCATTAGTCATACATGGCTTTGGTTGTTTGCTTGGAGGTGGAAGGCCCAGGACATTAAGCACACTGGTAGGGCCAGGGGCAGCTAGCAAGCCAGCCCAGGGCCTGGTAGCTTGTTTGAAGGGCTTGCTCCCCAGAGACCATGACAGTAAAGATAGTGCTGGCCCCACACATTTGAGGCTCATGGGTTCTACATCTACAACATGATGGTTTGACACAGTACTTGAGCTCCTTGTCCACTTCTGTCTTCTCTGCTCTAGCTCAGCTCCCCGAGATCGACCAGAGAAGGGGAGGGCCGCCTGCAGCGTTCTCAGCAGCCTGCCTTCCTGTGCATGCACCTCATGAATGGTGAAACTAGAGGAGGGCTCTGGCTTCTCGGGTTGTAATACAATGGGAGAACCGGACTGTGGTTCCAATCGCTCATCCAAGTGGCAGGCCTGCCTCCTTTATGGTCTTTTCAAAATACTTAATCTTTGGAATTTGAATTTGAGGAAACTAAGAAATTGGAGGGGTATAAAATTGGAACAAGGCATCCTATTTTGAGTCCTAATAATGATTTAAACTAGATGTCCAAAATGACTGATTAAACCAGATGTGTGTCGGATAGGACAGACCACTGGCCCTCTCACCCCAGGAAGGAATAGCAGGACCTCCTTGCCCCCAGAGGAGGTCAGCTGTCCCTATCAGCTAGCTCAGTTCATGAATATTCATATGTCAGTCATCTTTTCCACTCATGGGCAGCTCTGAGGGCAGTGTTAGAACCAGAGGGGAGGGAGTGCCTGTGCATGTCAGTGCTGATGGGCACCCTCCCCCAAAAGGGGTGCAAGTGGAAAGCTATTGCAGGTTTTTCTAGAAGTAACGGTTTTGTGCACTGACTACCTCTGGGTTCCACATCCCAAGCCTCCATCCTAAAATCCTTTTTAGATGTAACTGCCCTAGCTGGTCTTTCTCGGGGAGTTTGGCTAGGACAGCTAAATCGAATCAGAGAATAGGGCTAAGGGTGTAGCCACCGGATAGCTCCATAAGAAAGCTGGAGAGTGAGTCCCAGTGCCATGTCTCATGCTGTGTATTTAAATGTTTGTGGAGAAACATGCCAACCAACAACAAAAGGTCTTGCCCAAGGTTGAGTTGCTTCTTTGTTGGTGATCAGAAAAACCTGAAAATTAGTATACTCTGAAGATGAGACTTCTAGCCCAAGAAGGCCGAAGACAGGATATGATCAAGGCCTATATCTCACACCTCAGACTAAACAAACTCAAGTGGGATAACCCTATTTGTAAAACCTAGAACTATAAAAGATGATCAATGAAAAAGTAGGGACAAACTTAAAAATCAAAAACCAAACTTCCATCAAATCAATGCTGACTCAGTGACTTCCTGTAGGGTTTCCAAACTAACTGTTCTTTGACTAGAAAGCCCAGTCTCTCCTAAGGAGATGCTGGTGGTTTTGAACTGCCAACCAAATGGATCGCAGCCCAATGCATCACCACTACACCACCAGGACTCCAGAGACAAACTGAGGGACCCTAATATATGGTATAAGTACACTATTCAATATAACTGAAAAGACAATAGAAGATAAAATAGTTGACTGTGACCCACAGACTGAGGGAAATTTTTAGAATGGCATACCAGACAAGGGACTAAGCTCTAACATCTATAGAAAACTTACGTACCTGAACAAGAAAAACAGAACACAAACTAAAAATGGGCATAAATAGACATTTCACCCAAAAGATATCCAGGCAGCCAACATAAATGAAAATAAACTTGTAATAATGAGTCATTTGAGAAGCAAATCAGACAAGGAGATGCTATCTCAACCCTGCATTAACAGCAACATTGAAAAAACAACCTGCTGGCAAAGGGGTGGAGGGACTAGAGCCGTCCCTTACTGCTCGCGGGATTACAAAATGGTAGCGCTGCTGTAGAAAATGGTATGGTGCTTCCTTTAAAGGGTTAGGGAAACCATATGGTCCAGCAACTCATCGACTGGTATCTAGGTGCACACGCATGTTCATCACAGTGTTGTTTATCACAGGTAAGAGATGGGAATAATCTAAATGCCCATCAGTTGAAGGATGGATAAATTATGTTATACAGAATAGAATACTATGCAATGTGAAAAATGATGATGACTCCGTGAAACACCTTATGATATGAATGAACCCGGAAAGCATTATACGGTGAAATGAACCAATCACAAAAGACAAATATTGTATAAGACTGCTACTATAAAAAGTTTTTTAAAAAAGAAAAAATGCTTTTAAGCTAAAAAAACATTCTTTGAAAGGGGTAGGAGAGAGGGAGGGGAAAGTTCCTGGCTAGAAGCTAGATGCGTTAACTTGGGTGAAGGGGAAGTCAATATACAGAAAAAGAGAAATTGTAGAAAATGAAGATGAATACTGGGAGGAGAGCAGAAGTAAAAGGCAGCAGAGGTAAATACTGTTAGGAACACAGTGCTACGACAGAGACCTATGCAGTGATGGAAAGAGGCAGGATGGAAGGTAGGAAGTACAGTGGAGTATACTCAAGAATATGAGGGAAACCCCCCAAATGGAATTTGTTTCCCGAAAGTTACATTTTTTTTTTAACAAAGCAACCTTATCACCTTCAAAGTACGCTCCATTACACTTACTACATTTGTCAAATCTGTATCTCCATTCTTGGAAACATTTTTCAAACTCATCTGTTTGCATGACAGCACCTCCCTTGTTTTTTTTCTTCACCTCTTCTACTTAGTCAATTGCTATCCTTTCATGTCCTTCTTCATTCACAGAAACAAAAAAGGAATCTAACAGTGAGGTCAGGTGAGTAAGGGGCATGGGGCAAGAGAGGCTTACTGTTTTTTGCCCAAAACTGGGACACAGATGGCTGCATGAGCAGGTGCATTGTCATGGTGGCAAAACCAGTTCCCGATCAGCCACAAATCAGGCCTTTTTTGTTGCACGCTGTTACACAAACTTTTCAGATCCTCTAAATCAGGGTTCTCAACCAGCCTTATGCCATGACCCTTTAACACAGTGCTTCATGTTGTGACCCTCCCCCAGCCATAAAATTATTTTTGTTGCTACTCCATACTATAATTTTGCTACTGTTATGAATCAGGTGACCCCTGTGAAAGGGTCATTTGACCTCCAAAGGGACCCACAGGTTGAGAACCACTGCTCTAAATAGAAAGCTTGATTAACAGTCTGACCCAGTGAAACAAATTCTAAATGTGCTACAAGTGGACATTTTCATCCGTTTGGAAAATTGACGGATATCAGAACGAGGTTTGTCATCGATTGGCATTTCACCCTTTTTGAAATGAGAAAATCACTCATGCACTTGAGTTTTCCCATAGTGCTGCCCTTCTAAGCTGCATTCAACATCACAACAGTTTCTCCGGCATTTTTCCCAAGCAGGAAACAAAATTTCACAGCCATGTATTGTCCTCTTAGATCGGCCATCACAAAAAAATGAGGTTTGAGTGAAACTGCTCTTATGAAAATATTCACTGTGACTAGGGAGAACCTTCCCAGGTGACGCCACTGAGTGCACTCACTCCGAGTGAGTTGCGTCCCGGGGGGTGGCGGGGGAGGGTGGAGGGGAGTGGTGCATACTATGAAAGCTCCAGCGCAATTCTGGTTTTTGTATAACAATATTTATCGTCATTCCAAAGATATCCATAAATGTGATCGAACATAAGAGTGCATAAAGTTATGAATATTTATACATATATATTTATCTTCGTTCCAAAAATATCCATAAATGTGGTAGAACATAAGAGTGCATAAAGTTATGAAGCTTGTTAGACATTAACAACCTGAAGGGAATGAGTCACTGGGCCGGAGGACTCAAGATCCTAGTCTCAGAGAACAGTGGGTAAATTGGTATACATAATCTACAAAGACAACATTCTACATCCTACTTTGGTGAGTTGCGATGAGTTGTAAACTCATGAGCAGCCATCTAAGGTGCCACCATTGGTGCCATCCTGACAGGAAAGGAAAGTGAAGATTGTCAAAGGTGCATGGAAACAATTAGTCCAAGGGACTAATGGACAGTGTGAACATAAGTATGCACCACCTGGAAACAAGAGCAATGTGGCACTTGACTACCACTGCCAACCGCTTGGGAAGGGACCCCATAGGAGATCCTGGATAAAGCAAGAGAAAAGTGTGGAACAAAACTCAAAATTATAAACATTAAAAAAAGACTAAGCTTACTGGTCAGACACATCATGGTGGAGCCCAAACTATAACCCTCCGTCACCCTTCAGGTATGAAAAGGAACTTGCTGACAACAATAAACCAAAACAAACTTCCACCATCAAGTCAATCGACTCAGGTCTATCAGGAAACAATAACACTAATGAGGTATGCAAACCTGAGAATAATTCATCATCTGAGATGAAAAGGACATTTACCCAAGGACAGGTTTCAGAAGAGTTGGGAAAGTAGAGATGGAAACAGGCACCATGGGGAGGAAATGGATACATGTTACAGAAGGGATTGCAACCAATGAGACGAAACAAAATTCTGAAGAATGGAAAACTGATCTGCTCTGTAAACTACCCAATTAACAATAACAAGGTTTTTTCTATGTGATAAAGGAATCTCTATAAAAATCAGTCAATAGTGGAGGAAGGGTGGGGTGGAAAGGGGGAGCTGATTACAAGGATCTACATATAACCTCCTCCCTGGGGGACAGACAACAGAAAAGGGGGTGAAGGGAGACATTGGACGGTTCAAGATATGACAAAATAATAATTTATAAATTATCAAGGGTTCATGAGGGAGGGGGAACGGGGAGGAAGGGGGGAAATTTAGCTGATGCCAGGGGCCTACCTGGAGAGCAAATGTTTTGAGAATGATGAGGGCAACAAATGTACAAATGGGCTTTACACAATTGATGTCTGTATGGATTGTGATAAGACTTGTATGTGCCCCTAATAAAATGATTTTAAAATAATCAGTCAATAAATAAAATACATCAAGGGTAAAATATATATCAAATCATTGCAAAGAATATGATGCAAATTGAGTTTGAAGGTTAAAATAATGTTTTATTCATTTGAATTACCTAGGTAAAATTAAAATCCACTATTATGCAGTATATAACACTATTCTTTAAGAAAGGAATTCAATACAATTCAGAATCAAAAGGGAGACTGATGCGAGCACTCCAAATCAAGACTTCCGATATAGATGGTGGCTATGTTAAAGTGTGAGGTTAAAGCTCCATTGTGGATCCAAAGGAAGGAGCCTCTGCATCAGAAATGTAGCCTGTCATTCCTTTAATTCTCCAGTGTAACTTGAGAGCATTATTTGGAAACCAGTATCAGAGAACAATGGAATTTTACTCACTGAAGGTTCTACTTGCTGTTTTGGAAGCTGGGTCCACAAAAGATCTCAGAACAGATACTCACTCAGAATAAACTGGGAGAATCACCCATGTCCTGCAGCCAGACCAGGAGGGTCTCCGTTATGTGAGACTAGAGCTACCCAATTTCATGACTACTTTGTAACATCTTAAAAACTATTTTAGAAACATATAATCAATTGGATAGACTCTCATTCAATTGTATAACCATTTATGTCAACCAGTTTTTAATTTTTGCAAAGGTTCCTTAAATTTTCTTCTGAAAACTCCCTGAATTGTCTCCTGGGATCATTCAGTTTCCAATCCTTTGGGTCTTAATGTTCTCAAGTTCTGAGTTGCCGTACGTTCTGTCCCACACGGCACTCTTCTCTGCTGGGTTCTATAGTACATTGCAATGGCCACACAGAACTCACACGCAATGTTCACAATTATGGGGTTTGTTGTGGAAGTTAACAGGTTACATACAATTCAGGTGGAAATGCTCAGGACTGAGTCATTCAGTTGGGACATGTTACAAAGTTCTTTTTAGAGCTGCTAATAAATGCCCAAAAGGCACCCCACCCCAAAAATCTGCAACCTGAAGGCACTCTGGCTCCAGCTGGGTGGGTCAGCAAACCCAGCTCCACAAATTACGACCCAGAGGCATCCCACTCCACAAGCCAGACTCCTACCCCAAAGCACTCGGCTTTCCAGCTGGGAACTCCACTGCTGTCTCCTGCACTGGCTCCTCCTGCTACTGTGCCGTCTCCTTTTTCACTCCTCTGCCGAAGCTGTCTCACAGATCAAGAACATTCTATGCACGGACATCTGAGTCCAGAAGCTACACTCCACCTCTGTGTTGTTGTTCCTGGTAGGGAGATCCCCTTCCCGAGTCTGAAATGCCTTATTTTGTATGCAACAGGATGGCAATCGCAGTGAAGCTTTTCACAAGCACTCACACTGAATCCTGTCAGTATCTTCCCCCACCTTTTCGCCCAGACCCATCAGGAAAGCCATTGGGTAGGAGTTAGAGACTAGCTGGAAGACCCACATTAAATCAGTAACTCTCCTGCACCTTACCTCTCGTAGGAGGCTTGGTTCTCTAGGAAGCAAAACCAGTCACACACACACACACACACACACACACACACACACACACACATATATATATATATATATATGAAGGAGGTTTTATTAATAAAATGGCTCACACCGGTGTAGGAGTCGGTAAGTCCAGTCTGGTTCGCCTGTGGGTCAGCTATTAAGATGAAAGCTGTTCTTGATTTGTGATGCAGGAAGCAGGAAAACAAGGAGGAAGGTCACAGAGCTAGTGGGTGCAGGGATGGATGAATCCAAGGTTGGCAGGACAGATGGCAGTCTCTGAAACAGTAGACAGCTGGGTGGGCCATTACCTCAAATTCAAAGAACTGGAGGACAATGAGCCCAATCCAGACCAACAAGAAGTGAAGAAGCTCTCCACAGTGTCTCCTTATATAAGAGTAAACCGAACCAATCTCGGAGATCTATGTGTAACCACCTCTCTGGGAGATGGGCAGTGGGGAGGCGGGTGAGGGGAGACGCCGGGGAGTGTAAGATAAGATATAATAATTATTTGTAAACTATCAGGGGACCAGGGGTGGGATCGGGGAGGGAGGGGGATGGGGGGAAAAAAGGGGAAACCGAGCTGATTCCAGGAACCCAAGTGGAAGGTGAATTATGAGAGTGACGAGTGCAACGAATGTATAAGGGTGCTTTGCTCAATTGATATATGTACAGATTGTGATAAGAGCCTTATGAGCCCCAATAAAAAGATTTAAAAAAAAAAAAAGAGTAAACCATACCCTTACATGGCACTCCATCCTAAGCTTCTTACAATTGCTTGGCTGCTCACAGCAAATCTCTTCATGGAAGTGATTACATGGTGCTATATCACATCATAGAGAAGGCCTCAACTGCCAAACTGCTCAGAATCCTGGCCCAACCAAGTTGACACACTTTCAATTACACAATCACTTTTAACTTTTCATTTCAACTCTCATTTTGCTGTGCACACACCCCACTCAGGGGTCCCTGAGAGACACTCCTTTTTGCTGCGTAACACAAGTAATTCAATTTCAATTAATTCTATATTTTGGTCAAATTCTATGTCCAACATGGTGAATCAAACGTAGGTTACTTTAGCATCCTCTGGGGAAACAGATGAATCACAGGGGCCTGTGCTGGGCCAAGGAGGTGCCAGGAAATCTGCGTTTTAAGAAGCATCTTGGCTTTACAACATACTCTGTGAGTTAGTCTTTTTAATTCTGAAACTGTTTTGTGACCCAACTTATGGTCTACTTTGAGAAATGTACTTTGTGCTTTTTAAAAGAATGTATGTTTTACAGATGTTGGGTGAGGTATTCTATAGTCAATCAACATGTTTCAGGATAGTTTTTAGATCACCTGTGTTTTGATTTTTTTCTTTGTATAGGTCTATCAATTTATTATTAATATTTCTGACAATGGTTGCAGAATTGTATTTTACCTCCATATAATTGTCAGGTTTTGCTTGAAATATTTTGAAGCTGAGTATTTACATATTTTAATTCAGTTTCCTAAATTGTCCCTAGTATCATTTTGAAATATCTTCCTTTTGCTCCAGAAATACTTTTTATTTTAATGTCTATTTTAATTAAGATTAATATAGTCACTCCAGCTTCCTTTGCTTCTCTTCTGTATGGGATATCTTTTCTGGTCCACTTAATTTCTACCTACTACCTTTTTCCATAGCATCTCAAAGGGAACATAAGAATAATTCTGATTTTTTACAGTATAATTGTACTTTTTAGTCCATTAACATAAATTATAATCATTGATGTCATTGTCTTGTATTTGCCCTCTTTTTCTTTTTAACCTGTGTAGTCCCTTTCCTGCCTTCTGGATTAAGTATATGTATATCTTTTTAGAACTAAGACTTATGCATCTAATTTTTTTGTGTTATAATTCTTGTTCTGTTTTTAAGTGGTTGCTTTAAGGATTGCAATATGCATCCTTAACTTTTCAGTCTATTTAGAGTTATGGCTGTAATAGCTCATAAAATGTAGAAACTTTATAACTATGTAGATGCATTCCCTTCCTCTCACCTGGTCCTTTATGTTATATTACCATATAAATGGCGTGTACACATGTGATAAACTCCATGACACAGGGTTTTCATTTTTGCTTTAAACTTTGATATGCATATTAAAGAAAGGAAGAGAAAAGTACTTTTCTATGGACCCAGAGTTACCATTTCCAATACTGCATTCCTTCGTGGAAATCCTCATTTCTGTCTGCTATTTCCATTCAGCCTGATGAACTGGAGCGTTCCTTGTAGTGCAGGTGTGCTAGTTAAAACTCAGTGTGTCGCTCTACTGTCTTCGGGTTTCCATTATTTCTGATGAAAAGTTAGCAGTTCTTCACATTATTCTTTTCCCATGTTATATGTATCTTTTTCTTTGTTTTCCAGCCGTTGGACTGTAATGAGCCTAAATATCTTTTTGTATATTGCAAAAATATTATTTTTAAAAGATTAATATGAGGCTAGTTCTAATGAAGTGTAGATTAAAGTTTTCCTAAGTGTCTAAATTTTTCCAAAATGCTATACCACTCTGTCATCCCTGATAGCAACCACCACTCCTTCCACTAATATATTCCTTGGATGTGGGTGTTACAGCAAAGGAACCAAACGGTGCACAGCTATCAGAAAGAACAGCACCTGGGGTCTTAAAGGCTTGCATCCGCCAAGTCCACATGGGAGAAGCACACCAGCGTGTGAGATCCAAGAATGATAAATAATAAAATCCAAATCCGAAGGAGGAAATGGTATCCGAGCTTAAATTGGGAAAACTTGGTTTGCAGAAGGCAATGGATGAAAGTGGGAACCCAAAATTCATTTGCAGGGTTCCTACATGGACTAACTCTCTGGCCATAGTTGAGGGGTGTGAACAGTTTTGCAATCAGATAGAGATTATAAGCACAATCATGGCAGATGCAATTAGATTAAAATGTGATGGCTGATCATTCGAGCTCCCTTTGGACCCATTTAAATATATTCTTGTTATTATCACTCCCTGCTTTTTGCTTGATTGGGCTTTTTCCTCTGGCTTGTTATTATTGTTGGCTTTTTTCTTCCTCGTGTTTTCCAGTATATGAAGACCAGAGTGGGTGAAGCTAGAGAGACTGTAACTGGATGAGAGGCTTATTGGGGACACCAGAGGGTGGGTAGTTGGAGGGAAATGGTGAGCTAATCATGAATACAAGAGGAAGGATATATTCTAGAACTGATTGTAGAGATGATTGTACAACATTAATATAATTGAATTATAGAACTGTATAATATGTGAACCATAACTGGGGGAGTGCAGCGGAACAGCAAGGGAATGGAGTGGCAAGGTCCCCAGGGAATGCTGAAAGTGGACTTTGGGGCCAGGGCGTGGTGCCCCAACAGACTGGACTGGAAAACGCTCCTAAGGGCCAGCAAACGATCCCTGAACTAACTACAAGCTTTTCTCTTGTGAAAAAAAAAAAATATGTGAACCATATTGTCAAAACTATATGTGTAAAATATTTCTATAAATCTCTACATAAATAATATAACATTATTTTATTGATCTTAATAAAACATTAATGAAGTAATTAAATTAATAATGTTAATAAAATCGTGTTTTGTACAAAATAAAACTCTGTGTGTGTGTGTGTGTATAATTCTTCACTCCAAAAGTTCTGCAATTTGCTGCAATGTCTCAAAGACATTGTCTCAAAGAACTCACAAACTGATTGAGTTGTGGTGAACATCTCAAATCCCAAGTTCTGATGTCTGCTCTCTGGAGGAGCTTCTTATCCACAAAACTGGAAGCTGGTGAATGAGATCAGGTGACAGGCAGCGACTCAAGTCTAAAGAACCAGAAGTCAGACTGAGACAAGCCAGATATGGGATCCAGAACAAGAGAGTGAAATGTCCGAAAGTGGAAGCAGGTCTCACTTGCTGAACCAAACCAAAAAGCATGCTGGAACTCATGTCAAGATGGCTACCCTGAGTTCTGGGTCAACAGTCATTTTAGGTGGCAATTGGCATCTGACTAGTGTTTGTCCTGAGTGACTCAGCACTGGTCTGTGCATGCGCAGTCCGGAGGAGGAAGCCACAAAGATGGCTTTGATGGACGAATGTTTTTTTCTTCTGCAGGCCATACCCCCAGGGAAACAAACATATCCCACCTGAGTGCTCTAACAGGTGACTCCCTCAAACATGGGATTATAATCGCAGATGTGTAGTTAGGGTCCGTCGAGTTGGTTCTGACTCATAACAAACCTTTGTACACCTGAAGGACACTGCGCCAGTCTCATCATTACTATAAGCTCGAGCCGTTACTGTAGCCACCGGACCAGCCCATCTCAGTAAGCGTCTTCCTCGTCTGTGCTCTTCCATTTTATCAAGCATAGTGTCCTTCTCCAGGGACTGGTCTCTCCTGACAACAAAGCCAAGCCACATGAGACCAAGTTTTGGCATCCTCAATTTTTTTTTTAACAATTTATTAGGGGCTCATACAACTCTTATCACAATCCATACATATACATACATCAATTGTATAAAGCACATCCATACATTCCCTGCCCCAATCATTCTCAAAGCATTTGCTCTCCACTTAAGCCCCTTGCATCAGGTCCTCTTTTTTTCCCCTCCCTCCCCTTTCCCCCCTCCCTCATGTGCCCTTGGTAATTTATACATCGTTATTTTGTCATATCTTGCCCTGTCCGATGTCTCCCTTCACCCCCTTTTCTGTTGTCCATCGCCCAGGGAGGAGGTCACATGTGGATCCTTGTAATCAGTTCCCCCTTTCCAACCCACTCACCCTCCACTCTCCCAGCATCACCCCTCACACCCTTGGTCTTGGCATCCTCAATTCTAAGAGCATTTGGCTGTATTTCTTCCAAGAGAAATCTGCTTGTTCTTTTGGCAGGCCAGGACCCTCTCAGTATCCTTTACCAGCCCTAATCTAAACACAGGGATTCTTCTTTGGTCTTCCTTATTCAATGTCCAACTTTCACTTGCATGAGGCCATTTAAAACACGGTTTGGGCTGGGTGCGCCTTAGCCCTCAAACATCCTTGCTTTTCAACACTTCAAAGAGGTCTTGTGCAGCAGATTGACCCAATGCAATGCACTGCTCGCTCTCCCGACTGCTGCTACCATGAGCACTGATGGTGGATGCAAACAACATGAAATCCTTTACAACTTCAAAATGTTCTCCATTTATCATGATGTTACCTATTGATCCAGGTGTGAAAAAAATTTGTTTTCTTTACATTACATTGTAATCAATACTGAAGACTACAATCCTTGATCTTCATCAGAAAGTGCTTCAAGTCCTCCTCACTTTCAGCAAGCACGGTTATGTCATCTGCATATCGCGGGTTGTTAATAAGCCTTCCTCCAATCCTGATGCTGCATTCTTCTTCACACAGTCCAGCTTCTCTGATCATTGGCTCAGCCTACAGATTGAATAAGTATGGTGAGAGGATGCAACCCTGACACTTTAAAAACAACAAACACCACATTCACTTGTTCTGTTTGGTGTGCAGGCTAGCATTTACTATAGATCACTAAGTGAATGACTAAGACTAAAAGGACCATTTTAAGTTCTTAACTATAGCTCATATTTTGTGGGTCATCAGACTTTTATTAAAATTTATACAACCTTCAAGCATTTTTTCTTCAAATATTTCTTTCTACCCTGTTTTCGTTCTCTTTCCTTCTGGTACTGCAATCACACATATTAAGCTTTTTTGTACTAGCTCACAGAACTCTGACACTGTTCATTTGATTTTTTTCCCCTCTGTCTTCTGATTGGATCATTTCTAGCACATTATCTGTAAATCCATAAACTCTTTCCTCTGACATCTCCGTTCTGTTGTTAAACTCTTCTAGTGTTTTATTTTTAATTTCAGATGTTGTTGCTGTGTGCTGTCAGTTTAACTCCACAGGGGTTCCTGTGCTGCCATCTTCGTGAGAATAGACTCCCAGGCCTTTTCTCCCAGGGAACTCTGGTGAGGTTCAGCTGACAGACTTTCAATTCAGCTGAGCCCTGAACAACGACACTGTCAGGGCCTTTTCAACCTCAGATGCAGTGGCTTTATTTATATCATTTCCATGTGCATTTGTTACTCATTATGCTTCTGCGATCTCCCATCTTCTCTTTCATTTCAAACGTATTTTACACTGAGCACTACTAGTATGGTGATTTTTTATCTTTGTCTTCTGCTTCCAATATCTAGATCAGTGGTTCTCAACCTTCCTAATGTCACAACCCTTTAATACAGTTCCTCATGTTGTGGTGACCCCCAACCATAAAATTATTTTTGTTGCTACTTCATAACTGTAATTTTGCTACTGTTATGTCATGCAAATATCTGATATGCAGGGTGTATTTTCATTGTTATAAATTGAACATAATTAAAGCATAGTGTTTAATTACAAAACCATTCTGTAATTATATATTGTGAAATATTTATTTGTAATGACAAATAAATGAAATCTTGTCTTGAAGCATGGTGTAGCATGGATAACAGTCTTCACACCAGGTACTCGTAGGTGGGCAAATCTGCATGTGGACAGACCCGCCTGGAAATGGATAGAGGAGCAGTGTCTCGGTTCCCCATGTGAAAGGGTCATTCAACCCCCAATGGGGTCGCAACCCATAGGTTGAGAACTGCGGATCTAGATCGTCTTGGAATCCATTGATTGTGCATCTCTCAAGCACAGATCACATTTTCTTGTTTTCCTGTATGTCAAATAATTTTGGATTGCATTGTGGACATTATTAATATTATTTATGGAGGCTCTGGGTTCCATTGTATTCCTCTGAGGAATAGTCGGTGGTGGGGGTGCTTGGGGGGTGGTTTTTTTTTGGGGGGGAGTATGTTTCTAAAATAATTTCATTTTTATTGTTCGGAATATATAAAGCAGAACAGACACAAATCCAACAGTTTGTACAAACACGAGTTAGTAAAATTAGCTACCTTCTTTGAATTGTACAACCATTCTTACTCCACTTCAATGAGTTGTTCTTCTCCCGTTAACACAAACTCACAATCCCTTATGTTTTCTATCTAATCTTTAGGTGGCTGATATGTACTTGATCTCATAGAGAGAGATCTTAGAAGAATATCATGCTCAATGTAGACATTCTTTGGTATTTAAGCTAAATTATTGTTTGGTTTTAAGTGGGCTTTGGGAGCTGTTTTTGGTTTGCACTTCCAAGATTATCTTACGGTGATAACTTCAGGGTTTGTCCAGCCTCCTTGGCTCCAGAAAGTCTGGATTCCACAAGAATTTGACATTCTGTTCTGCATTTCCTCTTTGGATGTTGCTCTAAAGCGAGTTCTGAACGTGGTTGGACTCAACCAGCATATACTGGGCTGCTTGCAGTTTGTCCCACAGATTGTTCAGCAGCCACTCAGCGATTTGGAAGAATTTGTTCACGGAATCCTAGATTCCATATCTATCTATCTATCTATCTATCTATCTATCTATCTATCTCCATATCTGTTCCCCTCGCTCTCTTATGATCCTTTATTTACCAACATCAGTCATAGCCCCAAACTCTCTGCGGGTTCTTCAGGCAGAAAAAAATAATACATATTCTTAGTGACCCTTCCTTGAGCCCGTTTCTTTTTTTTTCTTTTAAATCATTTTATTGGAGGCTCATACAACTCGTCACATTCATACATACATCCATTGTGTCAAGCACACCTGTACACATGTTGCCATCATCATTTTCAAAGCATTTCTTTCTATTTGAGCCCTTGGTATCAGCTCATTTTCCCCTCCCTCCCTCCTTCATGAACCCTTGATAGTTTATAAATTATTATTATTTCATGTATTTGCACTGTCCGATGTCTCCCTTTACCCCCTTGTCTGTTGTCCATACCCCTGGGAGGGCGTTATAGGTAGGCTACTGTGATCAGTTCCCCCTTTCTCCCCCCACCTTCCCCTTACCCTTCTGGTATGGCTATTCTCAATATTGGTCCCAAGGAGCTTATCTGTACTGTATTCCCCGTGTTTCTAGCTCTTATCTGTACCCATGTACATGCCCTGGTCTAGCCAGAATTGTAAGGTAGAATTAGGGTCATGATAGTGGGGGGAGAAAGCATCAAAGAACCAGAGGAAATCTCTATGTTTCATCGGTGCTACACTGCACCCTGACTGGCCAGTCTTCTCCCCATGACCCTTCTGTAAGGGAATGTCCAATTGCTTACAGATTTGCTTTGGGTCTCCACTCCGCACTCCCCCCCAGCCCCCGCCATTCACATTATGATTTTTTGTTCTGGATCTTAGATGCCTGATAACTGATCCTATCGACACCTCATGATCAAATAGGCTGGCGCAATTCTTCCATGGGGGCTTTGTTGTGTCTCAGCTAGATGGCCGCTTGTTTATCTTCAAGCCTTTAAGACCCCAGACCCTATATCTTTTGATAGCCGGGCACCATCAACTTTCTTCACCACATTTGCTTATGCACACTTTGCATTGAGCCCATTTCAACTTGCGCTCACCCTCTACTCCTCCCTCTCCTTCCTCAGCCTGTTCTTCTTTCTCCAGAGCCTTCAGCTCCTAGTTCATGGTTGGACCAGGAGTAAGGGTTGGGTGCTAGGATACTCAGTGGCACATTGTGAGGGAGCATCAAGAGGAGAGGTGAAATCTTTCTTATACCTATCACACATGCATAAATGGAAAGATTGTCTGATAAGGGTACATATTTCCACAAAGAAAGAAAAAAGTGGTCACATTTCTCACAACTTAAAATACTAAGGTTTCTGTATGGTAATACCATAACTTAAGATGCCTTTATAAAACAAATCATCTATATATATATATATAGATGATTTGTTTTAAAAAGCAAAAAATATACCGCGTGTTTTTTATTCATTTGCCTTATCCATGGTCCCTGTTAGCAAGTCTGTAAATTCCTGCTGACTCAGCAAGCAGGGCCTTGCAGCACCACTGACGCCATCTGTTGACTGAGAGCATGAGCTTCGGCAAAGCTGTGTTTGTGTTTGCGAAGTTTCATGTTTGTAAAAGGAGCTGCTTCTGTATTAGCTGCTTTGGCATACACAGACATATGGAAATTGTTTCCTTTGAAGAGTCTAATACAAAGAAATGGAATGAAATAAAAATGTAATCATATTGCAAATAAAGTTCCTGCCCAAATGTAGTGAGATCAGGTGTATTGTGGATGTTGAGTGCCATTAAGATGATTCCAATTCATAATGAAGAAAGAAACAACTTTTTGTAAGGCAACAGAACTGCCTCAGAGGATTTTCTGAGCTGTATTCTTTTATGGGAGCAAAACTACCAGTTCTTTCTCCCGCGGGACCACTGAGCCAAGCGCTGGAGCACTGCATAATCAGAGCTCACTCGAGATAACTCAAACTCACTGCTCTGAAGTGGATGCTGCCTCATAGCGACCCTACAGGGCAGGGTTGAACTGCCCCTGGGGGTTTCTGAGACGGTAGGAGTAGAAATTCTCATCTTTCTCCTGAAACAAGTTATATATTAACACAGTATCAGTAGAAGAAATGCCACAAGCCACCCCACCGAGTCAGTGCTGACTCATGTTGGCGTCACTGAGTCGGTTCTGACCCATAGCTACCCTGCGTACAACAGAACCACTCAGTCCTGCTCCAGCCTCATAATTGTTCTCACACATAACAGCCCTCCACAGGGTCACTGGGGTTGGAGCTTCTATAGGAGCAGGCAGCTTCATCGTTCTCCTGCGGAGCAGCTGGTGGCTTTGAACCACCAACCTTGAGGTTAGCAGCCCAACGCTTACCCACCAGCACCACCAGGGCTCCTTTGAGACTGAGCAGCAGCTTCCCGTGAGCAGCCTAGGAAATCCGTGCTGTCGTTCACTGCAGGGAGATGAATGGACTGCAGGGACCTGGGAGAGAGACCACCAGCTGGATGCTGAGCAGTTCTGATGGACGTGGGGGGGAAGCTGCAAGAAGGTGTGTGTGTGTGTGTGTGTGTGTGTGTGTGTGTGTGTGTGTGTGTGTGTGTGTGTGTGTGTGTAGCGATCAGTTGCTTCCCATTTTGTGGGACCCCAAACCACTGAATCACCGACATTAAGACATTGCCGTCTGACATTGAGGTTTGTGGTTTCTCCTTTAGGGTGTGGAGTAAGCACGAAGCCAGCACATCTGGTTGTTACTTGGAGTTCTGGTAACCTGAAGTAAAATCTACTCTTAATGCTGCTGTGGATTTGTGCAGTCTCGGGAATTTATGAATGTAAGCGTTGCCGATTGTGAGGCTGGCGAAGGGCCGGCAGTGCTTCCTTCTGTTGCACACAGGGCTGCTATGTGTCAGAGCCAACTTGATGGCCCCTCACAGCAACAATAAAGGCTGGACTGCTGACAACAAAGTCGGCAGTTCAAACCTGCCAGCCACTCTTTCAGGAGAGCGCCTCAGACACTCTATCTAGGCTCACCACTGTGAGTTAGACCCAAGCCATGTGTTTTTAATTGCTTCGTATGCACGGGAAAGTTGGACATTGAATAAGGTAGACTGATGAAGAATCAATACATTTGAATTATGGTCCTAGCCAAGAATACTGAAAATACTGTGGACTGCAAAAATAACTAACAGATCTGTCTTGGAAGACGCACAGCCAGAATGCTTCAGTTCCTGGAGGAGGACATGCTGCTTGGCAAAGTAGAAGGGAAGTTAAAAAAAAGAAGGCTCTTCTGTTAATCCGGGTTGACTAGAGAAACAATTCATAGATACTCATATGTGTATAAAAAAGAGCTTTATGTACAAGAGCAATTGAACATTGAGAAAACATCCCAGCCCAGTGCAGATCAAGTCCATAAGCCCAATATTAGCCCATATGTCTGATACCAATCCATAAATTCCTCTTCAGACTCACAAAACACATGCAATGATGCCGAATGCAGGAAGCTCACAGGCCAGTGGATGGGAAGTGTTGTGAATCCAGTGGGAGTGGAAGCATCTCAGCGCTGGCGTGGGTCTCCACGTGACTCCTTCAGCACCAGGGCTCTAGCGTAGCTCCCTGTGTCTTCTCAACAGGAATGTCTCACAGCGAGTGAGCATGTGTCCTGCGTCTAGCAAGTTATTATCTCTTAGTGTCTCCAAATGAGGTCATCAAGCTGCAACCTGATTGACAAGCTAAACTCCACCCCTTCACTCTTAAGTCTCAAATGGACACCAGATTATATAACTATCACAGCTCTCAACAAGATGGATTGACACAGTGGCTGCAACGATGGGCTCCAACCAAAGAACAATTGTGAGGATGGAGCAGGATCAAGTGGTGTTTCCCTCTGCTGTACATGGGGTTGCTATGAGCAGGAACCAGCTCGATAGCTCCTAACAGCGAGTCAGAACTGACTCAATGGCAGAAGGTTTTACTGTCATCCACACCATACTCAGTCTGAATATGAAATGTGGGGACACGTAAAAGTCTAGGGAAATTACAACATGGGAAAACTGTGCTTTAATCCTAGAGTGAAGAGCCATATGAACAAAAAGCTAATATACTGCAAAGCTGTTACAAATCAGTAAGGAAATTATTTTAAATGTAATAGGAAAAATATCAGTCTCTCAGTAGTCCATTCACACACACACAAAAGATAAAATGGTTTAAAATAGGCAACACATTAATAAAAACTACTGTCTTGGCAGGAGTGTAGAGTGTTGTTGTTGTTGTGTATAATCCTATGCACAACAGAACGAAACACCACCTGGTCACAATTATTCTTACCATTGTTGCAGCCATGACGTCAATCCACCTGGTCGAGGGTCTTCCTCTTTTTCACTGAGCCTCCACTTTACCAAGCCTGCTATTCCTTTCCTAGGAACTGGTCTCCCCCGACATGTCCAAAACACCTGAGACAAAGTCTCACCATCCTTACCGCCAAGGAGCATTCTGACTACTTCTCCCAAGACAGATTTGCTATGCATGCTCATATACTGTTGTTAGAAACATAAACTGACATAGGCCTTGTGGATGATAATTTGGTGGTATCTAATTGGAACCCTCATGGCCTAGTGGTTACATGTTGGGCTGCTAACTGCAAGGTCATTAGTTCAAAACCACCAGCTTCTCCTCAGGGGAAAGGCAGGGCTTTCTACTCTAATAAACAGTTTCAATCTTGAAAATCTATAGGGGCAGCTCTGTTCTGCCTATTGGGTCGCCGTGAGTCAAATTGACTAGATGAAAAAGACCTGATGAGTGGTTTCCATTAAAAAATGTGCTTATGTTCAGTTGGTTCTAGCTGCTCACGGTGACCCTGCATACAATAGGACACAGAACAAAACACCACCAGGCCCTACACCATTCCCATGCGCCATGGCTGCCATATTGAAGCCCATTGTTGCAGGCAGGGAGTCCTTTCATCTCCTTGAGAGCCTTCCTTCTTACCCTGACAGCTTCTACCAAGTGTGATAGCCTTCTCCAGGAACCAGTCCCTCTCAGGACTGCTGCTACCACAGGTGTTGATCCAGGTCAAGTGAAACCCTTGATTTTCAGTCTTTTCTCGTGGTGTTTATGATGAACTGTTAGTTCGGTTGTGAGAACTTTTTTCTTTATGTTGGGGTATGATCCATATGAAGGCTGTAGTTCTTGGTCATTAGTGAACACTT
Source organism: Tenrec ecaudatus (assembly GCF_050624435.1). NCBI lineage: Eukaryota > Metazoa > Chordata > Mammalia > Afrosoricida > Tenrecidae > Tenrec > Tenrec ecaudatus. The sequence continues at coordinate 107,364,618 of NC_134541.1, read as the reverse complement.
CACGTCTTTGTCCTTACAGCGAACAAGGTTGTATCATCTGCATATTGCAGGCTGTTGATAAGTCTTCCTCCAACCCTGATGGGAGATTTCCCTTCATATAGTTCAGCTCCTAGGATTATTTGCTCATTATACAGATTGTTAAGGGGACACAAGGCAGTATCCCCTTGTCCTCTTCAGATGACTGTCGATGTACAAGTGTTGCAGGAGCACCATTGTTATGAAAATACCATTCTTCAGAATCTTACCCATAATTTGTTATGACCTACACCAGGGGTCCTCAAACTTTTTAAACAGGGGACCAGTTCACTGTCCCTCAGACCCGTTGGAGGGCCAGACTCTAGTTTGTTTTTGTTTTTTTTAACTATGAACAAATTCCTATGTACACTGCACATATCTTATTTTGAAGTAAAAAAACAAAACGGGACAAAAACACCCGGCGCGCTAGATAAATGTCCTCGGTGGGCTGCATGTGGCCCACGGGTCGTAGTTTGAGGACACCTGCCCTACACAAGTCATATGCCTTTGCATGGTCAATAAACTGCAGTAAACATTTTTCTGCTTCCAGCCAAGATCCACCTGACATCAGCAATGATATTCCATGTGGTTATCTAAATCTGGCTCAGCTTTCTGGTCGTCCCCTGTGGATGTACTGTTGCAACCACGGGTCTCCACCTGGAAGCTGGAGAGCGTGGCTAACACGGCATCCAGAGGGCAGGGCCATTACCCAGATGGGCTCCGAGAGGTCGTGTCAATTGTTCTACGGGGCTTCTTCATTTGCTCGGTGCCTCTTATCCTTTCCCCCTCTCCAATTTCACCCATTTGAAAAGGAATTGTCTACCATGTGCCTTTCTTACCACTGTACATGGAAGCAGAATGCTTGTTGTCTTCTGCATCTCAGGGGTTCACAGACCAAGAGGAATTTTGTCCCAGGATGGAATTTGGGCTTAAGAGTTGACTTAAGGCTTTTAATTCAGTAAATTTGAGGGCGCTGGCAAAAGGTCGAAGGACATTGTGCAGGTAGAGGGTGAACAAAAGAGGAAGACCCTCAACTAAACAGATTGACACAGTAGCTGTAGTGGTGGGCTCGGAGGCGTGACTGTGAGGAGGGGCAGGACCAGGGTTTTGTTCTGTGGTAGTAGGGTAGCTCTCAGTCAAGACAGTCTTGATGGCACCAAACAAAACAACAATTCGACATATTATGAATTGAATTGTGTCTCCAAAACTAACTGCCATTTAGCGGGACCCTGATTCCCTGTGGTTGGGCAGTGATGTAGCCATGTAATTTGACAGTTTTTAATGATGCAGTGATTCTTCCCGTGTGTTCCGCCAATCCATTATAAGGGGATTAGAGAGGTGAAGTCACCTTCATATCTTGGGCAGGGCCTGTATCATCTTTTAATCTTACAAGAGATAAAAAGACAGATACAAGGAGCAGAGGGTGAAGGGGAACACCTGACCTGACTACCACCAAGAAAGAAAAGCCATAATGGGAGCATGCCCCTTGGCGGAGGACATCCTAGACTTATGGGAAGATTGTTGCCAAGACACGTGGAGATTGCCAAGGGATGCTGGGGCCACAGTTGTTGAAAGGAGACAAGAATCGTCCTCCAGCACTGACAGAGAGCATTCCTCTAGGACTGGTGCTCTGAATTCAGACTTCTAGCTTCCTTCATTGTGAAAGAATATGTTTCTGTTTGTTAAGCCATTCGCTTGTAGTATTTAGCTTGACACAATAAAAGGTGGGCTGTAAAGATTATGGCATAGGGAACCCCAATGAAACAGTGCTACTCTGTCACATGGGCTGCTATGAGTCGGAAGTGACTCACTGACACGTAACAACATTGAAAATTAGCTGAGTTTCTGGTACAATGTTCCTCCATTCCAGCCTGTTTGGTATCTTCTCCAGGTTGGAGTGAGACTTGTTATTGACAGGAGTCCCACAGTTGCCCCTGAACTTGTCCTTGGCCAATTGGTGTCCTTCTGATCTTAAATGGTTGATGGTTCTAAGTGGTGGTGAGTTTAGTTCCCAGACTTGAAGAGTAAGGTCCCAGCCTTGGGGGTCCCACCAGTCTCTATCTGACCAGTAACCCTGATTTTTAGTTGGGTTCCCTGTTTTTCTCCTGCTCTACCCAAGACCTTCTAGTATCTTCTTTTCAGCGTAATGGAAGCCACCTAGTAATGGAAGCCCACCTAGTTCCAGTGGGATGACCAGTTCTGTCCCTCATGTTAGTAGACACGATTTGCTCTGTCCTTCTCTGATAAGTGTCCACCTTACCCAGGTTTCGACTTTTGAGGGCTTTGCTCTTATTCCAGACTCTCTGTTTTTGACCTCATCCTTCCTGTCTTTCCTTTACACAACTGAGCAAAAGCATGCACACTTCCCCATGTCCCTTTCCTTCTTCTATGAATGGAAGCAGGTGACTCTACCACTTTGGAGTATCATTTTTAACAGTAAAGACTAGAAACTGTCAAAATGTCCATCGTGTGAGGACGAGCTACAAACTCGATGGCATTCATACTGCATTTGTGAGTTCTGTAAGCAAAGATTCACTGGGAAAAGAGACAGCTGCCAGGGCCCTCCCGTGATTGGTCTCCCTGGGGACTTACCTGGGTTGGACAACCACCTTCAACTCCCCACACACCCCTGTTTATAAACAAGTTCCCACAAACTCTAATCTACACTCACATATTCATTCCTACAATGATTTCTTTACAGCCCCACCCATGGGTCATACTTACTCACCCCGGAGCCCCTCTACACTATAATGCATGTACATTGTCTATATTCCCCATAGAATCCACTTATTCATTCCTTGAAAAGCACATGGGCACTAGGTGCTGTGCCAAGTACCCTGAGCATCATCCGGTCAAAATTCACATATCCATTTGTTTCCAGGCACACAGACTTTCCATACTCATTTTTGCATGCCCCGTACACAGGGAATGAAATGGATGTTACATACAGGAGCGACCCTCCCCTCCCTTCCCCATCATGGCTGGACTAAGTCCTTTGTGTGTTTCCATCCTCCGTCATCCTAAGGGAAGGCCTACTGCAATGTTGGTAGTGGATGAAGCCGCACATTTGAGACAGGTTCCAGCATGTGGAAAAGTTAACTTTTTTTAAAAGGCCTCACCTGCTTGAGTTCTCATTCAGGGCAAAGCCACAGTCCTGGGAAGACACGATGTGCAAGTGTGGATGGGAGAGGTGAGCCGGTGTGGAGGTGGGTGGGGAGGGAGGGGCCCTGAGTTGCACTAAGACTGTAGACTGCCGCAATCGAGATGTGAGCAGGAAGAGAGGAGGCCAACTGCATGGCCCTGCTCATCTGGGCTGATGCCAGCCTCTCTCTAGTGGGAACTTGGGAGCTTTGCCCACTCCCCATTCAGGTCTGGCTCCATCGGCGGTAAAGTGGTCTTTACATCGCAGTCTCAACTTCCTGGTTCATTCCAACCTCCCATGGCCTGCCTCCCCGGGGCCCAGTGATTTCCTTTCAAAACCTGCTGCCAAGAAAGGATGGGAAACTGCTCAGGGCAATCCCAGAGGAGGCACTTCTGAACGGCTGCACTCTGCTCCAAAGGGGACATGGGGACAGCACATTGGTGTGGGCGGGGGGGGGCGGAAGGTGGGCATGAGCAATGCAGAGAATCAAGGGCATGCACAGTTTTCTTTAAAGACAAGTACAGTCAGAAGGCCCAAACTCACCTCAAGGTTGGAGAAGACACAGGAGAGGCCATCCTTCAATTCAGGGCAGACCTTCCCAGCTTCCTCCACCAAAACCTTTGGGGCCCAAATGGGCAGCTGCGTGCTTGGTGGTGTTCAGCAAATGGTCTATGGTCTAACTGTGCCTGGGCAGGGAATAGAAATGCCAAGTAACCCCAACTAAGAGAGTCAGAGATAATGACACATTGTGGCGGAGAGGTGCTTCTGAACGCCTCAGACACACAAGAGGAGGCCTGAGGTTCACTGCCAGCGGAGGCGATGAGTCATCTCCCACCACCTGCAAGGCTGGAAGCAGGAGTGCGGTGTCAAGTGTCCAGCCCGCCCCCAAGAAGCTAAAGAAAGCGGCACTGTATGAGACGGGAGGAGGACAGCATCGAGAGGGTAGAGACAATGAGAGCGTACAAGGTGTTAAAGAGATCGGCACTTTATTGAGACCTTCTCCCTGTCGAACTCAGAATGGGAAGAACACTGGGAAGGTTCCTCTTTGGAGAGAAACCACGACTGTCCAGGCACCAGTACTGACAGATGGACCTCTTAAGGGGATCTCTGGGTCCTAAGACTTCCCCAAGGCCCTGCTGCCCCCAAAGAGTCAGGACTGGACCAGACATCTGCCTCTACCCAGTGAGCTGGACCCCAACCAGGACTTCCTACAGGGCTGATGGATGCCATGGCAGGCCCGTGGATGGGCAGGAGAGTGGGGAGTCAAGGAGTGAGGAGCACAGGAACAATTCAAGGAGAAAGGGAGTAATAAAAGAAAATTCAATGGAAGGAAAAAAATGTGCAAAAGGGGGAACAAATAAAAGAGCACACTGATAATGGAGGCCCCTGAAGGCATAGCTACTGTATGACTTCATCTGCCTCCTTCCACCCACTTGCCCCAAGGAAGGGGGACATCAACAGCTGTGCCAGTCCCCATAGGGTTAGGCCATTTTTAACTTCCTTCCCTGCTCTGGGAAACACAGAGGGGCTAGAGGTGCCCTGGTGAGTATCAGGGAACATTAGGGAGGGAAATGGGAGGGCGGACCGCCATGAGAGTGAGTTCAGGTGAGAAGGTGAGTGATTTTTGTGTTTGTATGGATTGGTTTGTATCTGTAAGAAGAAAAGCTCAGGACAGATTCCAGCTTAGCAGCCCCTGTCACCAAACTCATAGGCTGATGGCCTCTCTCTTTAGTGAGTGTCCTGGGAACTCTGGGGCTCCGGTCTTCTCCTCGGAGGTTCTGGGTCCTCTGTAAAGCTGGGAAGAGCCACCAAGCACCATGAGTGCTGACAGTCCTGAGGATGTGTGGGCCACTAGTCAACTGAGCCAGCAGGCCTTGCCTCTCCCTCCGCCTTCAGTATCACTCTCCCTTGGGATGAAGGGGACTTCCTGGAGCTGGGGAAACCTGACCAGACCCCACCGTCGAGTCCACAGGACAGCCGGCTCCCTATGCTGAAAAGAATCTCTCCAGGTGACCCTACCAGGTATCCTAGACTTAAACAGACCACTCACCCAACCGCATGTTCTTAAAGGGCTGCTCCTTCCCTCCTCCCCTCTCACTCTCCAAGGGGACAGATGAGCCAGGCAGCAGTCTCCCTCCGGAAGTCCCTCCTCTATGCTAACATATGGCATCTCCCTCGCACAACACCTACATGCACACTCACTGGGGTTCCAAGGCCTGGCTCTCCTGGGGTGTGGGATGTGGACACGGGGACACTAGATGTCCAGCCTTGTTAACAGTGGCACCGAGTGGCCAGAGCCCTTTCTGACTCAGCAGAAACAACTGCACCTGCCGCAGCGTATGTGTCTGTGTGCGCGCGCACAGCAGCACATGGGGAAAGAAGAGCAGGCCAGACAAGGCCCTGGTGCTGACAAGTGAAGAGGGCGGGGTCCTCTGCAAAGCATTCTTGCAAAGAGACTCTTAACCTGAGGAGACAGGCCGCGGCTGCCTGGAGGAGAGGGGACCCCGTAGAAAGAAGCCAGACCTTCATTTTCCTTTCTGGAGTCCACACCTTTGGGGGATGAGTTTTCCAAGACATGCAACAGACAAAGACACTGCAAACCAATGAACCCTCTGAGCCCATCTGACTTCAGGCACCTCTGGGCAGTGAGTGGCCTGAATATTCCACTTGTTGCTGACCACAAGACTGGCTGAGAAGTCTGCGCCAGAACTGAAGGAGGTGGGTTCCATCCAACCCTGGGGAGTCGCCTTATTTTGAGGACCAGTAGCTGAAGGCCCTGCCTTACCCCTCGAAGAAACAGTTGAGTCAGGCCCAAGAGACCACCCACTGTTGACAGTCCACCTGGACACTAGAGGCAGCAGAGGGCTGGGGGACAGAGGCTGTGCGTGTGAAAGGAATCAAAACGGGCCTGAGGAGCCCTGGGTGGCTTGGCTCTCACTATTGTTCTAGCTTGTAAGGAAAAAGGAATTCCAGCTGCTTGTAGCTTATTTGACTGTCTTGCATCCTGCACTTTCTAGAAGGTAGCTGCTCTCTGGCCCTCCAGAGGAAAGGCTCTAGGAAAGCAGCTGCCACCTGACTAGCTTTGATCAGGCCTCCTACCTGAAGCAACAAGACAAGCACCCTCCAATTCAGTTTCCACTCTCTCCCCCACCCATGTTCCTTCCCCTACCACTGGCCTCAATGTACTCCCAAATCTCCCATGTCACCATTGAATTTACTCCCAAATTCTCACCAGTGAGGCTCAAAGGGTTAATAAACCAGGACCTTTCAGACAGACAGGACGAAAGCTCATTCACCAAGAGGAATGGCGACACCACCAATTAGTGTTTCTTATAGCGATTCTTTGGGGTTTCGCCACACCCTGTTTTGTCACAGTTGAGAGCACCTGGATTCTTCCCTAGCCCTAGGCTTCCCAAGAGGCCGGGGAGCTCATGGGTTATGGCCCGTTCAATCTTCTCCAGAAAGCAGCCACCCATGTAGGAGCATTGCTGGGAGAGTAGTTTGAAACTGGAAATGGGGTTGATGCCAAAAAAGTCCTTGTAGGCCTCACGGTTGGGAAGGTCAAACTTGCTGACGTTGGTCTTGGCCAGGATGGTCTTGAAGATGTAGAACTTATCAGGATCTTCAACAATGTCCTTAAAGACCAGTTCCCCATCACTGAAGAAGGTCATTTTGTCCTTGTATGTCTGCAGATAGCGATCGACCAAGAGGGCATGGATGCGGACCCGGATGGCGTGCTGGCGGATGAAGGCGATCTTGTTCTCCAGCCTGTTCTCAATCACCTGATTCAGGTCTTCCAGCAGGGAGATCTCCTCTTTGAGAAACAGCTCCTGGTGGGTGTCGGGCTTAAAGTCTTGGGGCCAGAAAGAGCTGACGTAGACCCTTGGGGGTTCTGTGACATTGATGAGAGGGGCCAAGCTCCAGAAGAGAGCACCGTATACCCTCATAAGCATTTGGGTAGCCAGGTTGTCGGCCTTGTTCAGGATGATCCTGATCTGGGATTCACGCCCCTTTAGCTGGCGGAAGAGCATCTCTAGCTCCAGACCCACATCCAACTTGGTTGGGTCAAAGACGACAAAGATGAGGTCAGCTCTGTCGATGAACCACTGGCACACATCGTTGAAAGGGTAACCTTGGGGGGACAGGATGAGAAGCCCAGCTCAGTAGACGTTCCTGAAAACTGACACTGCCTCCTTTGAGGACTAAGCTAGGCCACGGGCAGAACGAGATCAAAGAATTTTCTAAGTTTCTAGAGACTTTCAAAGGCTACCACTTCCAACCATCCTGAAAGGGATCACATTAAACAGTCCTGCATAGAAGAGGAAAAAGATGTGGAACCAAACTCAAAATCATAAAAAAAAAAAAAAAAAAGACTAGGTTCACTAGTTGGATACAAACTAGTGAATCCCCCAAAACCTTCAGACACCCTTAGATCTGGAACTGAATGAACTCACCCCCATGACTCCATTTGAAGCCAAACAATGACAGGTCGATAAAGGGAGTAATAACACTAGGACAGTGTGCACATCTTAGAACAATCGGCCATTTGAGATCAAAAGGGCAGCATTTTCCCAGGAACAAAGTTCAGAAGAGTTAGGAAAGGAGGAGAAATGGGAACAGAAAACACTGAGAAGAAGTGGGATAAGTGATATAGTCCATTGTGGGGACTGCAATCAATGACACGAAACAAAATGTGTATGAATTGTTGACTGGAAAATGGGATTTTTTTCCCTGTAAACCTTCACCCAGTAAAAAAGGGTTGTTTTTTGTTTTGTTTTTTAATTATTCAATAAATAAATTCAAATAATTAAATGCCTATCTTCTGCCCCTTGTCAACCTTTGACCAAGAACAGCCTGATCCTTTTTTTAAGCATCAGTAGAACCCAACTCTCTAGGGAAATGAAGTGTTCTTTTCTAAATGGAGATTTTCCTGTGGCTCCAAAAGTAGGAAATGGTGGGTGGGGGCAATGGCAAAGATGTTGAAGGAAGAGGGGAAGCCAGGGAAATGTATAACGTGAAAGCGAGAATGTGGTATTTAAGGGAAAGAAATAGGAGCTGACATCAAGACCAGAACTAGAATGTGGGCTTTCCCATTGGGTAGCTTCAGAGTAAAAGTTCCTAAGCTTTAGCTTTTTAGTTACAAAATGACAAGAATGCCTATATTAATATAAAGACAATATTTCTGTAAATATAGGGTACTGCCCCATGAACATAGTGCCTGCCACCTAGTAGCTCAATATGTTGTAGCTCATTCCCTTTATTATTTCCTCGGTTTTCTTAGGTTCAAAATGAGATTAGGACAAGCTCTCTTGGTAAGTTACTTACAATGAACAATACAATACATAATACATAAAATTTTCCAATGCACAAACCAGAGTGCAAAATATATTCACTTACTGTTCTAATTACTAGTGATAATATTATTACTAATACCAAAACAGGGTCTGGTTATAACCAAAGTGGGAATTATACCATAAAGAGAACCACCCTCTGGTCATGTCTTCCTCCAAGGGCTCTCTTCAGACTCGTCTCTGCTAAGAGCCCTGGGTGATGGCAATACCTAGTGGCCTTTCACACCATGTCACAGTCCAGAGCCCTACCACATGGACACAAGAAGGACTTTGGGAAATCCAACAGAGATCTGTGTTGAAGTAGGCCTAATAAAGGAGAAACTGGGATCGGAAAAGTCCCAGAATCAAATTGACTAGAAGTCAAATACTCTTTATTGAGATGAATCCAGGCCCTTAGTTACTCAATAGGAGTGCAGTGGGTTAAGTATTGGGCTGTTAGCCGAAAGGTAGGTTGTTTAAACCCACCAGCCACTGGATGGGATAAAGAGGGAACAATCTGCTCCCATGACGATACACAGCCTAAGAAAGCAGTTCTGCTCTGTCCTACAGAGTTTCTCAATACAAGAAATAACTCAACAGCTGTAGGTTTGGGATTCTGATCATTCAGGACCAATTAAACCTCCAAAGACAACGCTGCCCCAGCTTGGACCTTTAGGAGCTGCTTCCTGGGAAGACCAGCCCTCCTCTTGGGAAAGTAAACCAAAGGAGTCCTTGGGAGGTCGGAAGACAAGGGGTGCTACAGTGTCAACAGGAAGCAGGTGGGAGGAAAGGACGCACCTCTTGCTCTGAAGAAACACTGGCCACATTTTCTCTCCACAGCCCTCCCCTGAACTCCCTGCCTGCTTCCCACTGGAAAATGGTCTCCTAAGGCAAAGCTCATGCTGCCCAGAGATGAAAGCTAAATTACCTCTTTCTTGCTGCTTGCGGTTCTCGATAATGCCTGGTGTATCCACAAAAGTGACCCGCTCCAGAAGTTTGTGGGGAACCTCGATGCCAATCAGCTTCTCCAGAAAGTTCTGACCAAACTTCTCCAGGGGTGAGAAGGACCGAGTACTGTCAGCAGCCATGACGATGCCCTCAATGGTCTTCAGCTTGGGCCCATGCATGAGGACCGTGAACTCGGAGGTGGTGGGCTCAGCACCTACACGGGAGGGGATAAGCATCAAGTTGGGCACCCAACACTCCCCAGGCAGCAGACCCAGGTCCCAGAGTGTATGATAAGAACTCCTACCTCCCCACAGACTGCTTTGTTTTCCCAAGAAGAGGGCTGGCCTTCCCAGGAAGGCCAGCTCTGAAAAGTGTTTCTATGAGTGTCTGCCATAGGACTAGGAGCTTGTATTTGCTAAGGTGTTCCTCTCTTACACATGCTCTTCATTACTCTGTGGAGGACTCCAGTTACTGTTTGGTCAGTGTGCTTTTGCAACGGACATCTGAATACCAACAGTTGCGAAAGAAGCTCTATTACCTGTATAGAGCTGGTAGCGAGTGTCTTCCAACCCAAGGAGGTAGTTTATCATGGTTGATTTACCGACGCTCCACGGTCCAATGAACAGCACCATGGGTTTGGATGTGATCTCCCCGTCTGTGAGCAACAGAAATTAGAAATGTAAGCAGACTCACGTAGTTTTTTCCTGTAGGAATGACACATTTGTTCACAGTGCCCTATCATCTCAGACATCCACCTAATTGGATTGTGGAATTCTCCACCCATCAGACACTGCTCTTGCTTCGTAAATGCGATCTCTCAATTCAGCAACAACAGGTACGACGTGGTCCTTGTACAGATCCTTGGCACATCTGCACCAGGAGTATCTGAGGCATTCCAAACCACTCAGAGCTCAGTGTGGGTTCGGTGTCCTGGTTTAGCTCTAAGGGAGAATGTCCTTAATGTCAAAGAGGCAGGGCAGAGCTTCTAAATGCAGAGAAACAAAAATTCTGCTCTCTTGGTTGATAACAGGCCTGGAAGAATGTGAAAGACACAAAACTCTGGACCACCTGGACATCAGGCCCTGCTCATCCTTATCGGCAGCCACCCAATCCCCATCTCAGGGTCAGCCCCACCCTGAGGCCCAGGGCTGTTCTCACATGGTCACCTCTACAGGCCAGGATAAACTTGCTAATGCCCAAAACCAAAGGCTAAATTGGCAACTCTTGGGCCACGCACTCAGTATAAATGAGCCCTAGTAGTTCAGTCATTAAGCACTTGGTGGGTTTGAACCCACCATCCACTCCACATGAGGAAAATGAGGCAATCGGCTCCTATAAAGATTTACAGCCTGTAACCCCTATGGGGCTGTTCTGCTCTGACCTGTAGGGCCATTAGGAGTTGGATTCAACTCTATGGCAATGGGTTTAGGGTTTAGAAGACCAAGATGGTGTCTTATGAATGGTGGATACAGGTGTGTTGCTTGCAATGATCATATGTCTTGGCGTCATCCATTTTACCTATAAATACACCAATACAACATGGCTCTCTGAGGTCAACCCTAACTTGGGGCAAGAGCTGGCAAGCTGAGAAGGAGGAGGGCAGGAAAGCCCCTTATAATAACAGAGAGTCCATAATGGCCTTCAGGCTCTCCAAGGTGAGACACTGGAGGAAGGGGTCGTGGAGGAGCTACCCAAAAGCAAAGTCAAAGGAACCAAGCCTAGAAAGTACGAGCAGCACCAAGAATCTGTACATCTCTTTTGGGAGCACTGTTCCTTGGGCAACCTGGAGCCCCACCCAACCCATGAACCTACCACCCCTGTCTCTTCTGCCCTCGAGACTATCACTTCCAAGGAGACCCAATCACTGGGTCATATTGCTGGAAAACAAGGCCTGTGGAAGACAAAGGAAGAATGCTGAGAGACTTTGGAACCTCACATCAATGTTTAGACATTCTTGATGGTGCAGAATGTGCTTTTAGACTTGTCATAAACAGCACAGGTAGTTGTGAGCAGTGGGTATTCTCTCAGAAAAGCAGAGAATTACAGGCCCTGAATTGTACCTGTGTGACCCTGGGCAACCCAGCAGTCCTCTAGGCATCCAGTTCTTTTCAGTAAAGTTGGACTGAAAATATATGCCTTCTAATATCCTCAAAGGTCAAAACAATTCTGAGGATGGCGCTGGACTGGGTAGTGTTTCTTTCTGCTGTACAGAGGCTTTCTATACATTGAAATAGCTTCATCAGCACTCAACAACAATAATGACAATACCCTAAGGAGCCCTGGTGTCTCAACAGTTAAGCATTTGACTGATAAGTGAAAGATTGGTGTTTCAAACTCCCCCAGCAACTATTCATGAGAGTAAATCCTGGTGATCCACTCCTGTAAGGACCCTATGGGGCCACGGCACTCTCTCATGTGGGATCAGCCTGGATGGTGCCCCGCACCACCAACACACACACACACACACACACACACACACACACACACACACACACACACACACACACAGTTTGAATAACATCATCCCAGTTTTGAGAAAACAAAGCATGAAATGTTATATGCTTGTCCCCACCCCCAGCCAGTCCTGGGGCTTTGGGGCTCGGCTCAAGAGGAGTCCCTCTTGGACATGAGGGTACAGTGAATGGCATGACCCTTTGTTGGGCATGCCTACACAGTAGGGTATGCTGGGGCACTCTAGGGCTTCCTGTAATGGGCTCCAATAAATTTCTTCCCTTTTGCTTGAAAAAAAAAAAGACAATGTTAGATGCTTCTGTATGCTAAGGAAATGTCTAAAAGCACTCCCAAGAAACTAAGACAGCAGCAGTCTTTGGGGTAGAATTTTGAAAGACAAAGATCAAGAAGAGGATTTTTATTTATATGATTGGGTTTTGTCTTGTATCTCTTAAATGTTTTATTATTTTGAAATTTTTTAATAAAAATGCAGACCCAAGGGAAGGAGATGGAAAGAGTCACAGGAAGACCAAAGGAATCTAGGCCAATCAGTGGAGTTGAGCCACCAGGTCAGAAGTGAACACTGAGCATTTGTGAGTGGCTTCAGCTTTCATGACTGTGGAAATCAAAATCTGAACTACTGAAGCAGAACTGCTGCAATCTGAAGTGGTGTTCACTGTTGTTGTTAGATGCCATGGAGTCAGCTCCGACTCATAGTAACCCTGTGCACAACAGACCCAGACATCGCCCAGTTCTTCCTCATCCTCACAATTGCTGCCAGGTTTGAGCCCCTTGGTGAAGTCACTGTGTCAACCCATCTTGTTGAGATTCATCCCTTTTTCACCACCATGCATGATGGCTTCTTCCAGCCTGATAACTCATCCAAAGCACATGAGACTAAGTCTGACGGTGTTTGCTTCTAAGATAGATTTGTCCATTCTTTCAACAATCCACGTTGTTGTTGCTGTGAGGTGGCATCGAGTTGGTTCCAACTCAGAGTGACCCTATGTACAGCACTGCCCTGTCCCGTGCCATTCTCACAATTGTTGCTAAACTTGATGGATGCCAATCTATCTCACTAAGGGTCTCTTCTTTTTCTCTGCTTTTCCATGTCATACATACCAATCATGACATCTTTCCCAGAGATTGCTCTCTCCTGATAGCATATCTAAAGTCTGTTAGACAAAGTCTCCCCATCCTCGCTTCTAAGGAACATTTTGAATGTACCTCTTCCAAGACAGATCTGTTGGTTCTTTTGGCAAACCGTGGTACTTTCACTATTCTTATCCAGTACCATAGTTCATATGCATTGATTCTTCTCCAGTCTTCCTTATTTCGTGTCCAATTTTCACATGCAAATGAGGCCACTGAAAACACCCTGGCTTGGGACCTTGGGCCTCTACTCAAACACTCCCTCAATGCATGAATACCTTCTTTTATTAAATTGGCACTCTATGATGCTCACCCTCCCGAAACAACTGCTGAAGCCAGAGCGGGTGAACAAGTAAATGTGGTGAAGAGAGCTGATGTTGCCCGGTTATCAAAAGAGATAGTGTCTGGGGTCTTAAAGCCTTGAAGATAAACAAGCGGCCATCTAGCTCAGAAGCAACAAAGTCCACATGGAAGAAGCACACCAGCCTGTGCGATCACGAGGTGCCAAAGGGACCAGGTATAAGGCATCAAAGAACAAAAAATCATATCATTGGCTGCACACCTCCATGATACGATCGCCAAAGACAAATGGGTGCATAAGCAAATGTGGTGAAGAAAGCTGATGGTGCCCGGCTATCAAAAGAGATAGTGTCTGGGGTCTTAACGGCTTGAAGGTGAATAAGCGGCCATCTAGCTCAGAAGCAATAAAGCCCACATGAAAGAAGCACACTAGCCTGTGCGATCATGAAGTGCCAAAGGGACCAGGTATAAGGCATCATGCATATATATACTATAGTGAATGAAGGGGGAAGTGCAGAGTGGAGACCCAAAGCCCATTTGTCGGCCACTGGAGATCCCCTCACAGAGGGGTTTAGGAGAGGAGAGGGGTCAGTCAGGGTGTGATGTAGTACCGATGAAGAACACAGCTTTCCCCCAGATCCTGGATGCTTCCTCCCCCCAACTACCATGATCCGAATTCTACCTTGCAGGACTGGATAGGGCAGAGGTTGTACACTGGTGCATATGGGAGCTGGAGGCACAGGGAATCAAGGGTGGATGATCCCTTCGGGACCAGGGGAGTGAGGGGCAATACTGGGAGACTAGAGGGTGAGTGGGTTGGAAAGGAGGAACTGATTACAAGGATCCACATGTGACCTCCTCCCTGGGAGATGGACGACAGAGAAAGGGGGGGAGGGAGACTCCAGATAGGGAAAGATATGACAAAATAACAATCTATAAATTATCAAGGGCTCATGAGGGAGGGGGGCATGGGGAGGAAGGGGGAAAATAAGAGGACCTGATGCAAAGGGCTTAAGTGGAGAGCAAATGCTTTGAAAATGATTAGGGCAAAGAACGTACGGATGTGCTTTACACAATTGATGTGTGTATATGTATGGATTGTGATAAGAGTTGTATGAGCCCTTAATAAAATGTAAAAAAAAAAAAAAAGGATGTACTTAGGATAAAATGTAATACCTTGTTATTTGTTCTCTTTTGACCCATTTTAGAGGGTTTTTCAGTTTTTAATATTGTCTGTTTTCAATTGAGGTTTTTCTATGTTTTGTCTCATCATTGTTGTTGATCTTTTGTTGTGTGCTTTCTGTTTACGTTTTGTACACTTCTCTGTATGAGATCCAGGATAAGTAGATCTATAGAGACAGTAACTGGATTGATAATGGTCTAGGGGTATGGCAAGGAAGGACAGGGGAAAATGAGGAGCTAACAACAATAAGTATGGGCAGAAAATGTTCTGAAATTTATTGTGGTGATGACCACACAATTCTTCTTAATTTGATTAAATTGTAAAAAAAAGAAAACACCCTGGCTTGGGGCAGATGCAACATAGTCCTCTAAAGTGGTATCATTGCTTTTCAACACTTTAAAGAGGACTTGGGTAGAATTATGCAAATGCAATGAATTCTTTGCTCTCTTGACTGTTGCTTCCATGAGCATTGATTGTGGATCAACGCAAGATGAGATCCTTGACAACGTCCATCTCGTCTCCATTTATCATGATGCTGTTACCAGTGGTGAGGATTTGGGTCTTCTTCACACTGAGTTGTGATCCACCCTGAAGGCTGCCATCCTTGATCCTCACCAGCAAGGTGACTTCAAGTCCTCCTCCTCACTTTCAGCAAGCAAGGCTGTGTTGTCTGCATCTCACAGGTAGTTATAAGCCTTCCTCCAATCCTGATGTCAAATTCTTCTTCATATAATCCAGCTTCTCTGATGATCTGCTCAACATGCAGATTGAATCTGTATGGTGAGAGGATACTACAACCCTGACACATACCGTCCTGCATTTAAAACATGCACAACTTCCCCTTGGATCCATGTACAGGTTCAGCATGAGCACAATTAAGTGTTCTGGAATATCCATTCTTCTCAAGGCTGTCCATATGCCTTTGCATAGTCCATGAAACACAAGTAAACAATGTTCTGGTATTCTCTGCTTCCAGCCAAGATCCACCTGATGCCAGCAATGATATCCCTTGTTCCACGTCTTGTTCTGAATCTCTGACAGATTCCTGTCAGTGTACTCTAGTACTCATCATACATTCAATCTTCTTTGCCAACAATTGAATGGCATTAATTCCTTACTCATTGTCTGGACTTCACACATATACGATTAAACACACCATGGCTTGGATCAGGCACATAAGTGACACCTTTGCTTTTTAAACACCTTAAAAAGATCTCTTGACATAGTACCCATAAAAGCCCTAGTCGCCAGACGAGGAACAAAGGCCTGGTGATCTTTTTATAAATATTAGTCAATGAAGACCCTATGGATCACCATGGTCCAATCTGTAACTGATCATGGGATGGGGCAGGACTGACCTGTGATTGGTCCCATGGTATGTAAGTGTGTAGGGTCACCATGAGTTGGGCTAACTTGATGGCAAACAACTCTCAATGAAAATGGGGGGCAGCTCTCCTGAGCATCTGTCCTTCCTGCTTGCTAAAGGGCCTATGGTGTGGAGTCCATGAACCATGTGGAGAGGGCCTTGGCTTCCAAACCCTCCCTTTAGGTGTAGCCACCACCTCTGAACCCAAGGGAGTTGTACCTGTGATCTCATGCTGCCGAAGCTCGTTGTACTTGTAAGACTGCTCCAGAGGTTTGATGGAAGAATGGTAGATCTTTCGAAGCCGCTGTAGCACTGCTACGGGGCAGAGGAGCGTGAAGGAAAATCATGAGGCGGGGCAGATAGCACACAGCACTTCATGTAGGAAAGAATTACGGTCCTTCCCTACCTTGACAAGCTTCAGCACTCCCCATGGTGCCTGTGCGGGGGTCGCTCTGCCTGGACTGCCCTTCCTACTCTCTGCCGGCCCACAGCTCCCATCTCATGCACCACTCAAAACCTCCCTCCAGAGATCCTCTGCCTATGGCTCTCATCACCTTCCAGCTTCTGTCGGCCTTGTCTGGCCAGCAGTGGCATGGTTACCCAGCCCAGCCCAGCCCCATTCATGTTGCCTGCCTCCATTACCCGAGTAGTCGTCAGCTGGCTTGTCTTCATTCAGCATCAGGGTTTTCTCTATGTGGGATCGGTCCCGCAATGGCGCTTCTTCACTCACATCCTCCGTCTCTTCTGGGAAGAGAAGCACAAAGGAAGGTCACATGGGCACCAGGTGAGGTGAGGGTTATGGGACACTAAGACCCTGCAGAGGTGAACAGGACCCAGGCTGGGGGCAGGTACTCCAGTGAAGCCAAGTGGAATAGAACTGGGTCCTATAGGATGGCATTTGAAAATCCAAATACCAAAAAGAAAGAAAGAAAGAAAACCCCAAAACCATGTCTGTTAAACTCTCTGACCCATGTTACTTGAGAGATGTGTATGGAGCACGTCCTGCATGCCACATTGTGAGCATTATGGTAGAGAACTGGTGTCCTAAATCACTCCCACCCTTATGGAGTCTTCCTAGAGTTTAGTGGAAAGAGACATGGTTAAAAACCTTTTAAAATATAAGTACAAACTGGGATGCAGGCTATAGAAGAAAAACTGAAGTTGTGAGACGATTACTGAGTGTTTTGATCAGAGATTAGAGCAGAATCCTGATCAAAAGGAGGGAGTGTAAAGCAGAATTGGAATTTCTTATGGAACCTAGACTTTCTGGAGTCACTAAGACTGGACAAACCCCTGAATTTTTTGCCCTGAGATAATCTTTAAACTTAAACAATGGAATCTTTTTTAAAACCAACATTAGTTTCCTTAGTAAAAAAAACTGCTTTGAATACGATACTCTTTAAAGAACTATATCAAAACCATAACCAAATCAACTGCCATCAATCAAGTTATTCTGACTCATGGTGACCCTATGTGGGGTTTTCAAGGTTGTAAATCTTTATGGGAGCAGGCAGCCTCATCTTTCTCCTATAAAACATCTGGTGAGTTTGAACTGCAGCCTTTAGCGTTAGCAGACCCGTCCTTATCCCACAGCAATACCAAGGCTCCTTTTAAAGAACTATATATGTGAACAGATTATCAATAGCAACTCAAAAGTTCAGTTAGGAAACTTAGGGAACACGGAGTTAATGTTAATGAGGAAAGAAAATTTCAGCAATGGAGGGTGATGAAAGTTGCAAAATTTGAA
The DNA here is from genome assembly GCF_050624435.1 of Tenrec ecaudatus. Taxonomy (NCBI): domain Eukaryota; kingdom Metazoa; phylum Chordata; class Mammalia; order Afrosoricida; family Tenrecidae; genus Tenrec; species Tenrec ecaudatus. The sequence goes on along the minus strand of NC_134541.1, from coordinate 107,346,984 downwards.
GATCAGGTCGCGGAGTTGTACGCATAGAAATTGGTCTGTGTTCTGCTGTGTATATTCTCAATACCAACAGAAAATAAATTGTAGCAATGTTAGGGTACATGTGAAGCCAGAGGACATGCCCCAAAGGAAGCTACACATACGCTGAGGGCTGCTGTGTGAATGGTTCATTAGGTGACAAGGGCAGGTTCCAGGGACAACAAAGTTGCCGGCAAACACCAGTCAGGAGTTAGCATAAAGCAGTCGGGAGGCTAAGGCACTACGCCACAATGAGGCACGAGTGGTGGGCACCAGAGTTCTGGGGGTAGTAGTCTGTACAATAAAAGTCAAGGGGAGCGCTAAGCAGACGCTGACATGACTTAATTAGCATTGTATCAGGATCCCACTGAGGGGGGAGTGGAGAGGATGGGTGGGCAGAGACTGCTGCAGGGAGTCTTTTCAGAATAACTTGCATTTGACCAGTAAGAGATGCTCATTGTGAACTAGAGGCTCTTGCTTGGGCCGGGGAACCTTCCATCCTTGATCCTTTAGAATTGTAACTATTTTCCTGCCAGATTGATCATGCAAAATATTTGGGATGATGTGCCTAAGCTTCCCAAGCAGGAGACTGGTTCCCTTAGGGAGGAGCAGAGAATGAGTGCACCTCAGAGCTTGGATCTTTACATGGATCACACCCAGGTAGCCCCTATTCCAAAAGGGAGGACAAGGAAGGGAAGAGCTTATGTTACAGGCGCTCCTCCCTGTATGGCGTGCACCAGGGCCCAACAAGTGATGTGTTGTTGTCGAGTCCATTCCCATGCCTACTGACCCAGTGGGACAGAGTAGGACTGCCCCATACAGTTTCCAAGGCTGTTGTTGTTACAGAAACAAACTCATCTTTCTCTCATGGAGCTGCTAGTAAGTTCATATTTACAACTTTACAGCTAGCAGCCCAGTACTTGAACATTGTACCGCCAGGGATCCTTCCCAATATGTAAAATAACTTCCTACAAGGGAGGCATCTTGGAATGGGAGGATGGACCCTAATCTCTCCAGTAGGATAGTCCAACTTTTGGTCCAAGGAGCCTTGACTCCCTGGGGCCTGAATCCATCTCTACAATGCTGCCCGATAGCTGTGGGTCTGGCCTCCCATTCCTCTATGCCGGAGAGGTGGCTGCTCCTACAGTGGTCACAGCCAGCCAGCTCTCACATCACAACCCTCACCCAAAGGTCCCAGTTCTCCACACCTGATATGGACCAGTCGCTCACATTGTCTCATTTATTCTCTGTTCCTCCCCCCCACCAACCTGCCACTATTCCCTTTGTCCTAAGGTCGAGACACTGTTCCATGTTGGAGCATCTGGGGACCCTACAGGATTTACTCCTGAGGGCACAACCTTGCACTCCGTCCCTCCAAACTAGAGGTGTCCCACGGCCTCCCTGGACAGTGCCTCCAGGATAAGCAATCTATCCCTGACTGTCCCCTGCCCACAAGACTTCTTGGAAGACTGCTAGGGCTGTTTCTGCAGAACTCCTACCCCCTGGAGAGTACATGTGGCAGTCCCCTACCCTGCTGGCCCTCTTCTGGATCTTGTGCCTCGATGCCCTTGGACCCTGTACTCAATTCCTCTGTGCTCGACTGCACTCCCTTCTCTCCTGGGTTCGTGCTTTCTGCTGCTTCCTGGCTTTCCCTGGCTTCCTCAGAGTCCGCAGCCCCTGTTTCTTCTGAACTAGCCCCATCACCACTGTTCTCTTTGGATTCTTCGGATGTCATTCCCTCTTCTTCTCCTCCATGTTCAATGCTACTCTCTTCTTCAGAAGAGGCTTCGCTGGGGCCCTGCACAGGCAACCCCTCTCGGGGACGGTCCTCTTGAGAGAGCTGTGCTTCCTTGGACTCTGCGCTGGGGCTGAGCTCCCGGAGGTGGAGGTCCTTCGACTCAGCGTTGTCGTAGTAGCTAGCTTCTGGGTCAGCATCAGCCTCTTCTTCCCCAGGCTCAACTTCCCGAACTCCGATGAGCACTTCCTGATCCTCCCCAGGCACTTCGGGCTCCTCACCCGGCACTCCCGATTCCTGAGCAGGGCCTGTGCTCCGTTCACCATCTGTCTCTGAGACGAGCTCTACCTCCATCTCTCCGCTGCCCGCAGCCTCCTCGGGGACCCCGCTGCCTGCTTCCTCCATGGAGAGCCCGCTCCCGGCCGCCCCCTCTGCCCCGTCCAGAGGAAGGGCACTGGATTCAGGAGGGCCCTCTTCCTCCTCCCCAGGTCCTGCAGCATCCTCCAGCGGGGCAGACTCAGGAGCTGAGCCGTTGGACAGGCTAGCTTCGGAGTCAGCAACCTTGGGAAGGACCCCTGGCGGGGACTTCTCTGGGGTCTCCACCTCACTGCCATCTGGAAAATGGAGGAGCCGGGTCTTCTCTGGAGGGCTTGCATCTGCGTAAAGTGCCCTCTCCTTGTCCTCTAGATTCGCGTCTCCAGCAGAGAACTGATTCTCCAACAAATTGCCAACCTCTTCTGTGCCACCCGAGGCAGAGACTTGCAGTTCTGAATGATTAGAATATTATTGGTCAGTTTCACAGGTTGGCACTCACGCTGCTTCTCAAAAGCGTCTAAATAAATCTAGTTCCCATCTTCCTCGGCGGTGGTGGAGACCTGCCTAGGAGCAGTGTTACACCCATCCCCCTGGGTCTTCTCAACTACCCTGTGTGACAAGCAGAGCTGTGCGAACCCCACCCCCATGTGAAAACCACAGATCTGGGAGGAAACGGGGGAGGGGGGGGGCTGTGTGTGCAAACATTGCCCATCCCAAAGGCAACCTCTCCGCCCCTCGCCTTGGACTCTCCCACTACTTGGCCGGGTGGAAACTTGGGCCCGCCCTTGAAGCCCTTCCTCAACCTTGCTAATGGGCACGTGCAGCTGGCCAACCTGGAGATATATCCAAGACATTACAAATCCATGTGCATGCCATCCCTCAGCAGTTCCTAGAGTCATTAACCCGAGAGCTTTTTATACCACTGTCAGCAAAGGAGTGAAAACAGGTGTTTGCAGGCGACATAATCTTAGGTTACATGGCAAAGTACTTAGGGGATTATTTGTGTCTCTCAACCTTATTAAGTCACACATCCAACCCTGTCCACGTAAGGACAGGCATTTGCTGGCCTCCCTGCCTCCGAGTGGACATGGCCCGAGGAGGAGCAATATCCAAAAAGGGCAGGGCTTGGGCTTCCCAGTGGCCTTAGCCAACCCCTTCCAAGGGGATCCTCTTCTAAGGGCTGATAGCTTTACCCGGAGAGCCGAGGGCACAGGAAGAGCGAAGCAGAGGGGAGTAGAGTGGGGCCTGGTCTGCAGAGATCACTGACTTGCAAAAGGGGTGAAGGAAAGCTTCCCCAGGGTAAACCTATTTTTTCCATCAGATCCCACCCGGGCTACGATCTGTTTAAGAAAAATGCCAATGAAGCTTGTCAGATGCAGGGACTACAGGAGTCTGGCCTTGAGTCACCTAGACAGCCACCGGGCTCTCCCTGTTGGCTCCATTCACCCTGACTAAGGGCTTCTGCTTGGTTTGCAAAGACTCAATGTCTCCTCTCCATACAGGGGTTATACACGCACACACACACACAAACACACACACACACACACACACACACCTCTCTCAGGTTGAAGGCCTCCAACAAAGAAAAGCCCCTTCTGCCTTGTGATCCCCACCATCTGCTCCTTGATGGCTGGGGCAGCCTCCAGGGTCCCTAGAGAGCCAACCTGAGGCTAAGTTCAGAATGCTAGAAAGTTGAAGCTTTTTTCCTTCCAGAGTACCCCTGAACCAGCTCCCCTCACGGCGACCAACCCAAGTGCCCATCAACAGATGATTGGATATACAAAATGTGGGCCTAAGAAAGGAGGGCGCTCTACCACGCAAGGTGACATCATTGAACTTCGGAAACACTAAACAGAGGAAAATAAGTCAGACAAAGAGGCTGCATGCTAGATGAGTCCATGTATATGAAATGTCCAGGCAGGCAAACCCACAGTGAGAGGACGCTGATAGCAGTGGCCAGAGGCTGGAGGAAGGGGAAGGGGAGAGTGACTGGCTATTGGTAGAGGCTTTCCTTTTGGAGTAACAGAAATGTCTTGGAATCAGCGGTCATCGTTACACAACACTGAATGTTCTAAATGCCACCGAATGTTATGCTTTAACATGTTGATGGTTACTTGTAATGTTATGTGAATCAGCCTCAATAAAGAGTAGGCTCATATTGAGAGAACACTCTTCCCACACATGTTCACAGATGTAACCACATCTGAAACTCCATTATTACTAAAGGGGCCCTGGTGGCTCTGTTGGTAAGCATTGACTTGCTAGCCTCAAGGATGGTGGTTCGAATACACCAGCTGCTCTGTGGATAAAGAGAAGGCTGTCTGCTCCCATAAAGATTTACAGCCTCTGAAGCCCAATATACCATATATGGAAGCCCGATATATAGAGTCACTATGAGTTGGAATCAACAGCTGCAGGTTTGACTTTTATTATAACTCAGAACGCTGGTGGCTCTGTGGGTTCGGCATTAGACTGCTAACAATAAGGTCCACAGTGTAATCCCGCCAGCACACACTGCAAAAGAAAAGGCTGCCTGCTTCCAGGAAGTTTTACAGGCACCGAAACCCTGTAGGAGTCAGAACTGGTTCAAAGGTAGTGTGATTCATAGCAAGCCTGTAGGACAGGCTAGAACTTCCCCCTGTGAGTTTTCAAGACTGTAACTCTTTATGGAAGTAGAAAGCCTCATCTTTCTCCCTTGTAGCAGCTGGTAGTTTCAAACTGCTGACATTGTGATTAGCAACCCAAAATGTAACCACTACACCACCAGGTCTCCTTCATCAAGCAGCCAGGTTTTAGAGGCAAATGTGTCATATCAAAGATATGTGGCCACTAGATGGGCTACTGAGACCCAGAACTACTGATTCTGTCCAGGCTTCCAAAGTCATGAAATGTTTTTAATGTTTAGGGGACAACAGTGCACCCCTTCTCTCTGCTCATGCTTCAAACAGTTCCTAACTCCGGGAGGGCAGGAACGGTCTTAACTCGGCCTGGTCAAAAGGAAGTGCTGCCTCTACTGTTGATGACCAGGATGAAGATAACGGTGATACTGAGCAAAGGGACGCTGGGTCTGACCTGCCATGACATTTCTGATACTCTCAAAAGGCTCTCTGCCTCCAACAAGGGGAGGCCCCCAGGTACTTGTTTACCATGCCATTCAACTCCTGGGCTCTGTCTTGGCAGAAGAACTAAAATGTGTGTATGTACTCACACATATCTGTGAGTGTGTATGCGTGTACACACACATGCACACACCAACATCTACAACTGCACCTTTCCTGGCTCACGTGTACTGCTGAGCAGCCCCTGCCTGGCCTTCACTCAGCATTCTGGAGTGAAAAAGACCAAGGGTGATGGCTCCCGCCCCATGACCTTCCCTCAGGAGTAAAAAGACTTATGTGAAGGAGTCTCTCAATGAAACGAGATGGCCCATTGCGCCCCAACCAAACACAGCTTCAGGAAGTGGATAAGCCATTGGCTGTGAGGAGGGCTTTAAAGCAGGGCTTCCAACTGGTTCCTCCCAATTCTAACCTGGCTGAGACTTTGTCCTTCTACCCCAGCTAGGCTGCATGGGTATCTATGTTTTCACAAGCTGTGTGAGTGAGTGAGTGAGTGAGTGAGTGTGTGTGTGTGTGTGTGTGTGTGTGTGTGTGTGTGTGTGTGTGTGTACAGGGGACTGGAGGGGGCTACAAAATGGCCCTGGGACAGTTCCATTATCTTTTCATTCCATTCTCCCATTTCTGAAGCCCCTTGGTATTGATTCACCTGGAGATGCTGATTCACTACATCTGGGTGGAAAGACAAATTCTCATCAGAGGTTATCTCTCTATCTATCAGTCTCTCTCCTCCACCCCTATGGCTCCCTCAGGAGGAGGAGGGGGTATGGAGGACTGAGGACACGCTGATGGGTGAGTCCTTGGGAAGACAAGTCCTGGTCTAGGCCAGAACACACAGTAGGGTACTGTATAAGCTGTCGCCAAGGCAGTTGGCCCACCAGAGCTCAGGGCATGGTTGTGTCAGAGGTCATGAATAACAGCAGCCCCAGTGGGATCATGGGAGGCAGAGCTGGCATAAACCAGTTCCTCTTTCTACCTTAGCACCACCGTCTGCCAGCAAAGTCCTGTGTCCCCCATCCCCACCCACTGCCCTGCTCAGTTCTCTCCTCTCCCCACCTCTAATAAGACTACCCCAACATTCCTTTCCCCACTGAGCCCATTCCGCAGGGACATCACCAAGGGTCTGAGTGAGCACAACTGGACAGGAAAAGCTCTGGCCAGGAGCCTCTCAGAGACCTCCCTGAGGTTGTCTACCAAAGAGGAGTCCACAACAATGGGGGTCCACACCAAACAGGCACACCAAGTCCAAGCCTAGGGCCCTCAGGCCAGAGTGCTCTCCAGGCCCCAGCGATTTGTGCAAAGTGACCCAGGAAGCCCTCAGCTTCCTTGGTGAAGACTCAGGAACAACCCTCCTCTAATAGAGTCTGATCTGTTCCCTTGCTGAAAGTGGGGAGAGGGTGCTTGGAAACCACACTCCTCTCCCCCACCTCTTCTCTGGAAATATCTTCCTCCCACATCTCAAGAAAGCCCTCCTGACAATGTCTTTTGACTGCCATCTGGATGTGCCACCACTGAGCTACACAACATCTTGGCTTTGAATGGGACTTGGTGCCATTCAAAGAACTTTCATACCCATGTTCCTCTTGGTCCCCACCCCAACAGTCCTCTGGTGCAGGAAGAGCAAGGTTGGGTACACATTCTTGACATGAGGAAATAGACACAGGATCATTACTCTGATCACAGTCGCACATCCCAGAAATGGGCTAGAACTCAGGCAGAGAGCCAGAGGAGCGTGCCCAGGGGAGATGGTCCCTGTGACCCTCAGGCTTTGCAAGCATGGTAGTCTGGGCCCAGTGGTCGGTCTATAATGTGTGTGCTCCACCCCGTGATTCTAATGCCACCATCATGGGAGGACCACAGTGCTACTGCCACAATGTCTTTTAAATTGAGTCTTTTAAATTGAGTCTGGAGGTCAAAAAAAGAGAAGTCAGACCCCATGATACTTTGCTGGTTTACCGGTTTGGAGCTTCCCTCTGGATGCTGAATGTAAAAGGCGGCTTCGTGGAATAGAATAGAATGGAATGGATACTCCATTACAGCGTCACGTCAAGTCTCTTAGCAGCCATTCTAAACAAGGATTTCCCAAGGTTATTCCTCCACATGACTTTTAATCCCTTTGCATGGAAGCAATCAAATCCAAAGGCATACATGAGTAAAATATTTTATGCAGAGGATCATCAGGAATAAAGTCCTGGTGGGAAGAAAAATCACTTTCTAACTCTAACCCTGAACACATCAGCCCAAGGAGGGCAGGGATACCAGTGGTGGGCCCTGAGGAATCCTGCTGCTCAAATACTTGGAGATCTTATAAGTCTATGACCCAAGTTCATCTGAGAACACCTTGCAGAGCAGAGGTCTCATAGGCAAAGCAGGAACAGCCCCGTTCTAGATTTTGCCTCTGGATACTCCCAAGTGAGCCAGAGTGGGTCAATGGCCTCCTCTGACATCCCCATTTTTGGTATTTTATTCTACAGAGTCAATGTCCACTGATCCGGGCCGCTGAACAAATCAATCACTTCTTGGGCGATGACCTGAGACAATGCGGTAATCAACAAAAGCCTTAGAAGAGAAGGGCTGGCCAGAGGTGAAGGTCGACCACATCCTCCCCAACCCGACCCCCTTTCCCTTGCCGTTCAGAGAGCCTTCACCTCTCCCTGCGCCACCCCCACCACCAGGGCAACTAAGGTGCCATGAGAGAGGTCGCCATTTTGGGAAGATTTCTTTGGCCACCTGGCCAAGCTCCTAAAATCAAGGCTAATCCCACCAGGTCAGCTTGTCCCTGGCTAGGCTCTGGCCCCAAAGTGCTTCATGCAGAGGGTAGGATACAAGGACAAAGACCAATCAGAGAGAGTCAGGATTCAGGGGTCAAAAGGGATCTCCTCTAAGTCCAATTAGTAGTTTGATTTTACTAATAAGGCTCCTAAGTGGCTGTGTCCCAAAGACACAGGGCTAATCAGCCTGGTTAGCAGTGGGCTCATACAAGAGTCTAGCTTTCTGATCAACTCCCCACTTTGCCCCCCCACTCATGGAGGGTAGGGGCTCAATTTACTTTGGAAAGGAAACAAGTTCTTACTCTTTTCTCTCTTTCCTCCCTTTATCCAGGATTGTTCAAAACTAATTGTTTTTAACTCATAATATCCCAAGAATTGACAGAATCCCTTTGCTTCCCACCCTGAACTCAATCCCACTGCCATGGAGTCACTGATGCCCAAAGGCTCCCTGACAGCCAATGAGCAGTCTCTCTGGAAAGGCAGCTGCTTTGTGGGAGGCACAATGGGACGTTCCTAACATCTCCATGTGAGTCAGCTACTGGAAAGAATCCTCTGCTGAGAGCCCTTTTTCCAGAGACAGCCTCGCCCCAGGTGCACAGAAGCCCTGCAAACATGGTGGGGTCATACTGCTTCCGTTCAGAGGACTGAGCTCTCGGGGCGGAGAGAGACTCCAGACAGACTCGGGCAGGTGGCCAGCTTCCTCCAAGCCCCAGCCCCAAGACAGAAATCTCTATGGGCTCTGTGGAGAGAGGCTGCTGATGGCATAACTCTTGGGCACCAGGCAGGGAGAGGTCCAAGCAAGCCTGACTTCTTCCAAGTCCCAGACTAATTCCTTGGCTTAAGGTCATGGCCATCTCAGGCTTGGCAGGTGTGAGCAATGGGACAAGACCCACTTTACTCCACACCCAGGGAAGTTGGAGAAAGGCTAGTTAGTTCTTGAGCTCAGAATGTGTATCTGACAGCTCCAGGCTGTCTCCTGACATGTTTTCTGGGCCAAGGAGGACCCCAGGCCCAGGGAGTACTCACAACCACCCCCTTACCTCTCTCTTCCCTGAGCCCCAGAGTCATCCAGAGCCAGACTGGTCTCTGAATCCATGAAGGGATACCTGATATTTCAAACCAGCAACATGACCTTGGACTTATCCTTGAATCTGAGTTCATTCATCAATAAGAGTAATTAACCATCCTTGCCAACCTTCTCAAAGTGTCTGACATGAGGTGAGGTTCAGACGCATTCCACCGTCATTCTTCCTAGAAGACCAAAGGTGCTGGGCCAAATCCAAATGGTACCAAGTGAGCCAAAACAGAACCAGCTTTGCACAGGAGCCAAGCCAACTCACCCTTCAATCTGCTCCTCAGGTTCTGGATGGGTGGGTCCTTTTCCTGTCTCCCAGGTGAGGTGCCCTGGAGCAGATCTGTCTTTCCTGAGCCTCCAGCTGGCCCAGGGTCAGAAATGGACCTAAACTTTCCATACTACAGAGGTCAAGATCATGACCTACTGTGCCCAAAGCTAACTCCTGCAGGTCCTGACTCCCAGCCAAGTCAGTCCTACTCCCCAGAAACTTCCCAGGCCACTCTATACCATCTGCCAGATCCCTGAGGACCATACAACTCACCCCAACACACCTCCACCCCCCAGGGCCCACCTTTCTGAGGCGTTGTCAGAGGCCCTTTGAAATGGCATCGGGCAAGAAGACAGCAAGGCCTTGGGAGCACAATGGGAGCGCTCATAATAGGGAGCACAGTGGAGAGGATAATAAGCCCTTCAGAAATTGCTCAGATGTGCTTGGCTCCCACTAGGAAGCCCCCTGCTTACTCTGCTCAGCTGCAATAAGAATGGAGCATGTTGAAAAAAAAGAAGAAGAAGAATGGGGCAAGTCAGTACCTTTGAAGAGCCTTGAACACAGGCCTGCCTGGCCACACTCAGCCCTCCTCCAGCCCTCTGGTCAGCCCCCAACCCCACAGTGCCAGGAGGAGGAAGCCTTGGAGGGCAGGGCACTAGAGGCAGCCAACGACTCCCTTCCCAGACCTGCTCAGGCATCCTTAGCAGTTCTACCCTGGCTGCTGAGAAAACCAGAGATGCTTCCACTCCTGAGTCGACTCAGAGTCAGGAGGAAGGTCAAGCCAAATGCAAGGACTTGGGTAGCACAAATGCTCCAGTCCTCTGTCCTGTGAAGCCCTGGTCCACAGAACCTGCCAAAAACTCACTATTCAAGCACTATTCAGAGTGCCCCACTTCTGACTTGGGCACAGTTTCACGTTTGGATTTTGATATTCAAAGTCCCAACCTCGATCTCATTATCCATCTGTGAGAACTAGAACCCTAACATAAAGGAGTCCAATACATTCATGTCAAAGGCGAGGAAAGGAAGTACCCAACATCGCCTACTGTGTAAGGGGCAAAATCAGGAATAACGGTGAGCTTTCCTGACCAAGAGTCACTGGGATTCCCATTCAGAAGCTCATGGTGGAAACATGGGATTAAGAATGGAATTTGCCTATAAACTTCCCTTTCCCCGTGGATACCCATGTTCTGCCCTGTCCCTGGGCAGCCCTGGTGTTCCTGAGCTCACGTGCTTCTTCCCCATGCCTGTTCCCAAGGAGGGTCAGCTAGGGTTCAGAGTGGAGTGGCCTTGGAGTGGGGGGGGTTCCCCGAGTACAGTTCTGTGTGAAGAGTCGTGGGAGGACTTTGATGACGGCGTAAGCCCTCAGATGTCACTTGCATCCAGGCCCTGCCCTGGCATGTAGCTCCATGTCTACAGGCCAAGGAGGGCCCTCAGGTTACCCCCACTGGGAGCCCATGCTACAGTGGGGCTGGTCTTACTGCCACAGCTCAAGGAGGTAGCAGCCACTGGAGACAGCCCTGAGCCCCGCCTTCCCACTCCACGAACAGGACAAGCTCTCAAAGCCTCCAGGGCAAATCAGTCTATTGGCGCAGACATCCAGACCGCATCGCTGGGCTACCTGAGAGCTGACTTGCTAGAGCCACTGGTTTGCATCCCCTGTGACCTACTAGCCTAAGCCTCAGACCCGTGGGTCCAGCTTCCTGGAAGAGTGGCAGGACAAACTCGGTCCCCCTCCTTGGGCCACTTCCTGTCAGGCTCCCTCCGGAACACCATCGCTCTGGGAGGAACCATCCCAGGCCACTCAAGTCAAGCATGACCTGCTCAGAATACCCAGGCGGTAAACTGCCTCTAGTGCCCCGGTTCCTCAGACACTGACACCAGAGAAGGCTCTCACTCCCGGGGCTCACTGGGCAGCCTCCTGGTGGCCATGCTGCCGGCCAGGACAGGCCATCCATGCCACAGTTCCCACGGGGCTCCCCCAGAGAGAGGGAGGTCAGCACCAAGGGCAGGAGTGAGGTGGGCGGAGTCTGCACACTGCCTGCTGGCTGTCCCCAGGCTGACCCTCTGTGGCCAGTGCTGAAGGCCACACGAAGCCATCTCCACAACATCTGAGGAGCACCAGCAGGCCAGCCTGCCCACTGGGTCCCAGGGCTGGACCAGGGCCCTAACCCCTGTTATGTGTGGGAGGCCATCTCAGTGCCAGGTGTGTCTTGAGATGACCTCCTTTGAAGTCTACAAAGAGAGTCAGAGAGCAGACATAGGGACTGTAGATACCACGCCCAGGCAGGTCACTCAGGACCACAGAGCTGACACCTAGAAAGCATAAGCAAGAACCCTCCCTGAAGCCGGTGTGGCATCCTCAACTCTGACATGTAGCCTCCTGAACTGTGACGAAATACAGTTCTGTTTGTTAACGCTCCCACGTGTGGTACTTCTGTTACAGTAGCAAGAGGAGGCTCAGATGCCCCACTGAGCCCCAAATTCTCCCACCAGTTCTGGCCACAGGAGTGTCCACTGGGTCTGGCAGATGTGCCTGCCATTGCAGGTGGACTGAGTGCACAGGGTGAAAATGTGTCTCCTTCTCTGGGTCGAGGTCCCTGCTAGCATAAATGGTTTGCTCTGGACTACGTCCAAAGTGAAGGGTTGGTGGTTCGAACCCACCTAGCAGCTATTGGGAGAGAGACCTGGCAATCTGAAAACAGCCCTACAGAGCTCAGTGGTGCTAGACACCAGACGAGATCACCAGGAGGTGACACTGAGAGTGCACCACCGTGACTACTGCACTAAGGGGTCCTGGGACCATAGTGGTTACGAGTTGTGCTGCTAACCATAAGGTCGGAAGTTTGAAACTACCAGCTGCTCCTGGGGAGAAAAGCAAAGCTTTCCACTCCTGTTAAGAGTTACAGTCTCTGGGGGATGGACAACAGAAAAGTGGGCAAAGTGAGATGTCGAACACTGTAAGATATGACAAAGTAATAATAATTTATGAATTATGAAGAGTTCATAAGGGAGGGAGGGGGAAATGAGGAGCTGATATTAAAGGCTCAAGTAGAAAGCAAATGTTTTGAGAATGATGATGACAACAAATGTACAAATAAATGTGCTTGACACAATGGATGTATGTATGGATTGTGTAAGAGCTCCCAATAAAATAATTCAAAGAAAAAAAAGAATTGTATGAGCCTCCAATAAAATGATTTTTAAAAATAAAGAGTTACAGTCTCAGAAAGTTCTATCCTGTCCTAGAAGGTAGTCCATTGACTCAATGGCAGTGAGTCAATATTTTGCTAAAGCAGCCTTGGAGACTTTGAGCTGCCCGCAGAGAGATAGGAAAGTTGAAGAGCAGGGATGGGTTGACAGCCCAATGAACATGGCTAATTTCCCTAACAGTTCCATCTGTATTTAGGGGTCATGGCTGTTAGGCACCCCTAAGTCGGTTCTGACTCCCAGCAGTCCTGTGCACAGCAGAACAAGACACTGCGGTCACGCTGCTATGGTGGAGCCACTGTGGGCACCACAGTGCCTGCCCCCCACACTCAAAAAGAAAATCAACTGACCACTGGAATAAAGGAAACTGAAGAAAGAATCAACTGTCCTTGGTTTGTTTCTTTTTCCAACGCCTTGGTGAAGCCTGTTAACTGCCTTCAAAATGCAGCCTCAATCTAACCACTTCTTCACCCACACCACCCTTCGGCCCCAGGCACTCCAACACTCAGAGGGGAAGCAGGATCAGAGGGTGAGGGCTCTGTAATCTGTGGGACTCAGGGGTCTCCTTTGCCTGGGAGGGAGACCTGGGGTCTTCTCTGTCCAGCCATGCCAGCCCTGGTCTCCCTGCAACACTCCAGCGCCCAGTTCTCGCCCAGCCAACTGCATGGCTCACCCTTGTCTTCTAAGTCTCCACTCAGATGGCACCTTTCCCAGAAGCTTTCCCAGGCCAGCATCCCAACCAGCATTCCTATCCCTCCCTTCTCAGGCTTAGTGTCTCCTGATAAACTGCGCACAGGGCCTGAGTGGCACACACAATGAAGTGTTCAGCTGCTAACCAAAAGGTCGGTGGTTCAAACCCACTGGCAGTGCCAAGGGAAAAGAGCTGGTGATTTGCCCCCATAAAAACTGCAGATAAGAAAACTCTATGGAGCCGTTCAGCTCTGTCACATGGTGTCACTTATGAGTTAGAAGCGACTTGCTGGCACCACCACCACCAGTAAATGTAAGGGACTTGGGATTTTTTTCAGGGAGCAGCACCCAGAGCTGCCTTTGGGTGACAGGGAGATGATGGTGAGGTGATGGGCCTTCTCTCAATGGCAGACAGTGTTCAAAGCCTCGGTAGTACTAATGGGCTATGTGTGCATGGGGTGGGGGTGAGCGGCAGGGAGCAGGTCAGCAGGTCACTTCCTTCACCTCCCAGGCTCGTTCTTAATTAAAGGGCCCTTCCCAGCTTAGTCACCACACTTGGCTGCAAACTGAAAGGTGAAAGTTCAAGTCCCATCTACACAGAGGTACCTTAGAAGAAAGGCGTGGTGAGTGGCTTTCAAAACCTCAGCCATATAGGAAACCTTGGGGAGCAGGATTCTAGTCTGATGCATGTGGGGTCACCCCAGTCCAAGCTGACTCGATTCGAGTGGTTGTGAGGAATGGGTCAGCTATACTACTGAGGTGAGGAGCTTCTGCTTGAAGAGAACTTCTGCTGGGGGGAGGGGGTCCAAGAGGAGCAGCAGTCATATAGAGAGGGGGCAGTGTCTCAGAGGACAGAAAAGGAGGGTCCAACCCTGAGGCTTGCCCTGGGAGCTCATGAGTGGCAAGGTCAGTTGAGATCGGATGTTCCCTATAGTAGCCAAGTCACGCACGTATAGGGACAGTGGTGTGAGAGCAGTCACCATGGTTGGAAGGGCTGCACAGTCTGGCAGAGGAACCTGGGGCACCAGGCTAAGGGGTGCGCAAGGGACCTATTGGACCAGAGGTTCTTCCTTGCTCAGTGGGGTGCATTTCTGAAAAGTTTGAGGACCCTGGGGCTCGAGAATTTTGAAACCTGCCCTGCCCCCCAACTCCCAACCTGGAGCTGGACAGCCCATGGAGCAAAAATAAACACCCAGATGCCCGACCCATCTGGAACCCCTCATATCGGTAATGAGGAAACCAGAGAGCCCTTCCTTCTGATAGAGGACCCCTAGAGACCCTGTGGCTGGCACGGAGGAGGCAGTACAGAGGGCCAAGGCACCATGGTGCTAGCACTGGTCAAGGCTCCACTCAGTCTTTCTCTCCAAGTAGCTCCGGCTGACGGGTGGGGAGGTGTCACCACATCCTGGAAGTTCTCCCAGGGCCCAGACTGTGAGGGGCTGGGGGTGGGGTACAAGCAGAAATAGCAGAGGACATGCAGCCAGCTGGGCCCTGCGTCCAAGTTCTCAGGTCACTGCTGCCTTCCTCACACCACCAGCTACAGGAACTAGATCTCCACCTCAGGACACCCCTCCCACTAGCTCTGCCTCTGAGGGACAGACCTAGAGCAGGCTGTTGGCTGCCCTCCTGTGGCAGTCACTTTCCTCAGCCTCACTGCTAGGCAGGACCCTACCTCCTGGGACTGCCCCCCTTCACCCCCCACTCCCCCCGCCACCTACCCCACCCCAAGCCAGCTGTCTATCCATTCATTCAAGGAGAGCACTCAGGATGTGTCAGCAGATGAGCTGTTGGGGCAAAGGCATGGGCTGGGGACCAGAGAGAATGCCATGGCAACATTGTGGAACTTGCCACTCTGTTCAGAGGAAGAGCAAATGCTAAACAAGCTGGGATAACTGAACCCACTTCCCAGCCGCTTTCAGCCATACAACCAACAGGCCTATCAAGTGAACACCACCCCCAGGAGACTCATGCGATGAGGCCAACAGGCCAAAAGAGTAGCATCTGCCCCCAGGCAAACAGGAAAGATATGGTGGGCACTGGGAGGACGTAGGGAGAGCACTGCTCCATCGTGGAGAGGGTGCTCAGTGAAGAGGCAGGAGAGGAGCAGGGATGAAAACAGGGGACCACAAGGAAGGTGGGAGAGTCACAAAACAAAATACGTATGAATTCTTGAACTGAATGGGAAGGCCGGTACTCTAAAAGCACTCACCGAAGTTACAAGAAAACGTTAAAAATAAATAAAATCTACCAAGTCAAAAGAAGAAGAAAAGCTGGGGACCAAGGCACAGGACCGGTAATAACCCCTAAAATTCACACCCGCCAACACCACAGAGCGTGAGCAGATTTGGACATAGGATCTTTGCAGATGTCACACATTCATTAGAATCAGAGTGGGCCCAAAACCAGAGACATAAAAGTGGAAGGCAGCCAGGGGAAGGCAGAGTCAGCAGAGATAGGAGTGACGTGACCACAGCCAAGGGACACCAAGGATTTCCCCAGGCCATCAGAAGCTAGAAAAAGTTAGCATGACTCTTATGACTCTCCCCCAGAGTCTGCCGTCACAGCATGACCCTGCCCCCCCCACACACTGTGAGACCACACACTTCTGTTGTGTCAAGCTACCAATGTGTGACATTTGTTATGAACCCTCTAGGAAACATACAACCCCACACAAAGTCTGGCACAGTGGGAGATTTCTAGTCCTATCTCAAACTCTTAAACTCGGCAAACTGGTCCCAGCCTAACCTCAAGGGGTCCAAGTTGATACCCAGAACACAAGCGCCCCCCTCCTCCATGATGCCTCCTCACCTCCTGCCCTGCCTCCAGCCCTCCTGTCTCCACCCTTTCTCCACACGCCTGGGCTGCTTATTTTTAGCCCTTGATGGCATCTGCCTTATATGGTTCTCTATTCATTCCATGAGCAGGCCGGCCTTCTTCACTCCTGGTGCATAAGCTCTTTAAGGACAGAGAGCCCCAAGGATATGAACTGGGGACAGACAAGCTGGTTGCCCCTGTTCCCTGCTATCTGAGGAAACCGGTAGAAAATGTCAGGCTGCAGGAACTTACAACAGCGATATGTCATTACTAACAGAGTCCTTTTACCTAAAAAAGGATCTGCTGTCAACAAACAAACAGAAACCATTTGAAGCATGTGACGGCCATTTCCTTGGGGCAGTGACATTACGGCTTCATGCCATAAATTGGGCCTATTTTATAGAGAAGAAAAAAATCACAGAATCTTGATAGAATGAGAGCAAAAAATAGAACAGAACTCAAATTCTTAAGAAGTCCACACCTACCGCGGTGGCTAGTTGAGACCCGGAGAACCCTTCCCCACCCCTCAGACTATGGTCCTAAGCAAAACCATTCCATGAGACTGTCTTTTAGCTAAACAACAGATTGACCCATAAAATAAACAAAATTACCCATGAGTTTGGTTGTTGTCCAGGTGCAGCAGCACTAATTCACTAACTCTAAGGCAAAGAAGAGGGGATTCTCAGAGTCATCTGGCCTTACCAGGAGACATCCACATCCAACCTGCTTGCCTCTGAGCAATGTAGTGCGAATATTTTGTTGCATTTTTGGAGAAGATGTAGACAGGAAATGAGATTCTCATGCAATCATTGTCACACAGTTTGTTCAGTGATCTGGTTACATTTCCCACAGCATGCCAACTTTCTTGTTACTTCTTCTAGTTGTTCTATTCCCAGCAATCCCGTTTCCTTTTACTCATCTGCTTTTGAGTAAAGATTTTTAATAAAAAGATGACTGAACTGTTGAATTGTATGATAGCTGGATTATGTCCTAATAAAATTATTTGGAAAAATTAAATAAGTAGATAGATAGATAAGCACAGAGGTGGCTGACAGATGACTGTCCCCGCGTTCTGATATTTAAATGTTAGTGAGTGACCTGATCTGCACCCCACCCAGATCTGCCTCTGGAGAGGGCAGCCTATGATAACACAGCTGACTACACATTTAGACAGGAAAGCATGGCAGGGAGAGATGCATTCCCCATGGCACTCCTGTGCCCCTCAGAGCTTGTGCCCACGCTCATCCGTTGAGAGCCAAGTGCTGGGACCTGCCCCAATGGGTTCCAGGCCCTCCCTGGGTCCTGGCTTCTTGACCTGGATCAGTGCTAGAGAAATTAGTGATACTTGGGGTAAAGTCAGGGAAAAATCAAGTAACCCACAGATTGAAGGGTCTTGGGTAGGCGATCTACCTAGACTTATTTACTTATTTATATTCTCTCTCTTTCTCTCTCTCTCTCTCTCTCTCTCTCTCTCTCTCTCTCTCTCTCTCTCTCTCTCTCTCTCACACACACACACACACACACACACACACACACACACACACACACAACCAGTATAGCCTATGCTCATTGGGATGTATTTTTCAAGAAACAGACTTGTGAAGTCTTTACCTATTGCCATCTAGGGAAAATTCTATGGGTAGCAACTGGACTGGCTTAGGTTCTTAACAGAATAGCCACTTGGAGAAGGACCAGGGACTGAAGTTCTGGCAGGGGCCTACTCGGGGAGGGAAGGTGGGCCCATAGCCCAGGGCTCTCCCCCTGGCTTGGGTCTGGGTTGAGCTGCCAGCAGCAGTCCACTTCCTGAGGGTGCATAACTCCAGGACAGGCTTTGCCTGCACCTGTTTGAGTCAGAGTGCTGTCCCTACCCAGAAGGGTCCAAAAATATCTGAGTGGGAAGGAGAGAGGATAGACAGGACTGGCTGGCTGTCCTGAGGGCCTATGGGAAGAGCTACTTAGTTCAGCCATCAAGGCCCTTCACAACTGACCCCAACCCAATGGGGGCCCAGTCTCCCCCAGGCCTAGCTGAGTCCCACATCCTAACCAGAGCTGATGGCCCAGGCCCTGCCTAGGCACTTCTTGGGCCACCATATTCGATGCTCTTCTGTCCCTTCTCTGCCTAACTCATCATGGATTCATTCATAAATGCCTCCAGTGAGCCCAGTGCAGAGTTAGCATTGGTGGCTCTGGGTAGAGTGAGTGAAACCCCTTGTCCTGGGCAGCCCTTCCTTCAGATCCTCAGGAAGCTGCCTCCCCCATAACAGTGACCTCTGTGAACTCCAATCGGAACACTTGGCTGCAGTCACTCCCCAGGGTCACTTACATGCTTTTCGGTGCAAGTCATCTCCCCAAATAGAAGGCCAGCCCAGGAGCAAAGACACAGTTACCTCAGCTTGCACCAGGTGGCCACCTCCCAGAGAGAGACCTTCCCTCACCCACCAGCCCCAAGCCCCACCCACTGGATCTGACTAACCAACCCCGGTCTTCATCCCCCCAAGTCCTGGAGCTGCTGAGTGTGTGTGCTCCGTGCCTCTGGCTGCACACCCAGAACTGTGCCTGCTCCCAGGAAGGCCCCTGGGCCCATCTCTCGGGGACTCCACCCACCTCTGGGGCTGGCCATGTCACTAAGCTTACTCTGTGCCCTGCCTCCCCTGGAGCTGAGATGGGGTGGGAGTGGAAAGTAAGCATATCCTGAGGGAGGGACACCAGGGTCTCTGCCTCTGCCAAACTACCTTCAGAGCTGGAGAGTGACAAGGCTGATTTAAGCGGGCCTGTCCCTGACCATGGAGAAAGACCGGGGTGTCAGAAAATGATCAGCTTCCAGCAACCCAGTCCTGTCGGACTCAGGGGCTCTGCCCAATGCTGCCCCCTTCCTTAGGTGAAGGTGAGGTGGGGGTATACAGAAGGGCCCCACCACTCCAATACCCTTAGTCATAAGTCAGGACCCCTACCCCATTCTGCAACCTCTACAATGCAATGGAAAGGGCAGGGTCCCCAGGCTGTGGCTTAGGGGATGTAGGAATGGCATGGGGAGGGATGCAAGACCACCTCTCACTGTGCCAGTGGGGGAGTCACCACCAACATCAGCCAATTCCTATGAAGGAACTATGACATACTTCCTGTCTCCAGCCTCTCTACCAATGCTGGCACCAGCCTTTTCTCCCACCGCACTCACTACTTCTCTCCTAGACTCCTTAAGTCACTGCAATGGCCACAAATGATACTCATGATTGTGGAGTTTATTAGGGAAGTAACAGATTACAATTCAGGATCAGGAAAGTTCAGGATACAGTTCTTTGACCAGGAGAGCCTCTTTTCAAGCCCACAGACAGGCCTCTCCCTGGTCCTCAGACTCCAGGGGGATCTCATGGGTCAGCCCAGCCCCTGCCCTGATTAGACAAGTATTACAAAGCTCTTTTAGCTCTGCCACCAAGTGCCTAGAGGCAGCCCATTCAGCCAGTAAGCCTTGGCCTGAAGCAGCTCAGCATTCTTGCTCCATAGGCCAGGAAGCCCACAGCACCCTCTCCAGCTGGCTCCCTGGTTCTGCTGCTTCTGCCACCACTTCTTACTGTCTCCCCAGAGTCTTGCTCTGACTCCTGGGGAAAGGAGGTTCTAAGAGCAGGGATCCTGGGTCCAAAGGACATACTCCACTCCTGGTTTTTCTTGCATGATGGTTGTGAAGTCTTCCCTCTCAGCTCTTCATTTGGCAATTTTAAAACTAGTGAAATAGCAAAACTGATCAATCCCCCTGTTAGGGTTCAGTCTTACTTATTTGCCTGGTCCCACCCCTCACCATGGTGCCATACATTTTACTTACATTATTAGCAAGTTATCCTATACACCACAGGTGGGCCACAAACACCTAATTTTCATAAATGACATCATACCGAGTTATTTAGTACGCATTACCAGGACTAAGAGAACCACATTAAGTGATTCACTGCACAACAGAGACTTTGAGTAAGACTTGCCCATCAAAGCTATAGGAAATTTCCCATTAGAGATACATTTCTTATGTTAAGCTCTTAAGGATATTTTAAAACGAGTGATTCGAGGAAGTGGGGATCTGAGCTGTTGCGTCTTTCCAGCAACGTGAGCTCGGAGTGTTTCCTGGCTGCATTAGATCTCAAACGGTGGAGCATGAAAGCATGCCAGGGTCAGGGGCTATAAAGTTGACAAGAGGAGCCAGATGTGACAGAAGCAAGAGTAGAAGGCCAGACGTCTCCGAACTCCCAAGGGTGCTTAAGGCCACTCCGCAGGCAGGATAGCGTAGGGGCAGGGTCTCTGGACGGGTTTAAACGCCACACAGACACAGGATAGAACACAGCTTGTCCATCACATCCCTCCTCTTGCTCCTCTTTTCATCCCCCCCCCCCAGGAACCCAACAGGGTAGGAAGTGAAGGCCCACAACCAGGAAACCCAAAGAGGAAACTTGATCTTTATTTCAAAAGGAGCAGTGGGAACTGAGGTTACCATCAGGGTAACTCAGGCCATGTGTGCCTCCTGAGCCCATCCTCATTGACACATCTCACCAAGATACAGTGCTTTGCCTCTCGTAGACGCCAAAGACTTATGTGAATTAGACAGCTCTGCTGACGGAGCTGGGAGTCACATGGCGCATCCTCCTCAGCTCACCAACAGTGAGCAGCATTGATTCATTGGCCTCTCCTCTTTGGCTCGCTGCTTTCAGGGCTGCCTAATTCCCCTCCAGCACTGGAGACCAGGGCCTCGTCTTGGCCCTGCCAGTCAATACCCCCCAACTCTGTGAACCCACCCACACTTTGTACTTCTCAGGGTAGACAGGGCCCTGTCTCTCTAAGGCCTTCTGTGCCCTCCAATATAGACCAAGAGCCATGGGGCTCAATCCCTGACTGGCACCAGGGTTACTGAGTCTTTATCGAAAATGTGATGTCCAACTGAGGTCTCCGTGCCTTTTATCAAAGTCATAGCTTCTCCTTAAAGCATAGCACAGACCTCCTCCACTCTCCTCATGCAGTCTGGACCTCTGGCCCTCCCGCTCCCCATTAGCCCGTAAGCACACTTAAATCTTCTCTGGTGTTCAAAAAGGAAAATCTCCATCTCTGGAAATGTCACTCTACTGTCACTGTCCTCTACCTCTCTCAAAATGACAGATTAATTTTTTAAGTCTCTATGTCTAAATGCATTGTCTCCACAGTCCTTGATAATTACCCTCAAAGTTCTCATAATATGGAAACTACATCCTCCTCACTATCTCTGCAATACGTAGTCCTGTTGATTGCCTCTTATTCTAGATGACCTCATCTCCCTTGACTGCCAGGTCACTGTATCTCCTGAAATCTCTTCCCATCTTTCTGAAATGTGTCCTCTTTTTACTGGACTCAACGATGGGAACAATTGGGAGGATGGCACAGGGCCAGGCAGTGTCTTATTCTAGCATATCTCGGGGTCCCTGTGAGCCAGAACCAACTTGGTGGTACCTAACAACAGCCCTCCCCAAATCCAGTCACCCCTCAAGGATCAACCTTGAGTTCATCTCTGCTCTCCCCTGCAAGCACTCTCTTGATGTCCTCAGCCTCACCCTCATCTTTACCTAAATGAAACCTCATTTCTAGACCCCCAGACCTGACTCCCTCCTACACTCCAATCCCACCTTTCCAACTATTGTTAAATAGCTCCAGCCAGATGGCACTGATATCCCTCCAAATCCACATTGACCCATAGTGAACTTTTCATGTTTCCTCTTCTCTATCATTTTCCTGGCTTCTTTTGCTGGCAAGAGCATTCTTCCACTGACCTCAAGTCAACCCAGAATGGCTTCCCAACCTGCCCTGGCTCAGGAGTTGAAAAGTACAGGCAATTTTACTTCAGGTTCTCCTTTGATCTACACCCACACCTGAGCTCACCCCGTTATGGATTAAATTGTATGTTCCCTCAGGAATGTGTCAACCTGGCCAACCCGTGATTCTCAGGATTATGTAATTATCCTCCATTTTTGAGACCTAAAGTAATTATCTTATGCATTGTAAATCCTAAGCTCTTTGATATTGATGAAGCAGGGTGTAATCTACAGGATCAGGTTGTATCTTCTTTTCATCGTTTTGGATATAAGAGATTAAACAAGGGAACAGATATCAAAAGATCTCCCAACACCAAGAAAGGAGAACCAGACAAAGAACTGGAGTGACCATGTCCTTTGGGGCTGAGGTCCCGGTGTTGAGAAACATCTAGACCCAGGGAAAGATTGATGACAAGAATTTTCCCAAGAGCTGAAAGAGAGAGAAAGCCTTCCCCTGTAACTGGAACCCTGAATTTGGACGTCTAGCCTCCTACACTGTGAGATAACACATTTCTGTTTGCTAAATCCACATGCTTGTGGCGTTTCTGTTACAGTCGCACTAGATAAGGCACTCCCTCTGAGCTGCATTGCCAACCTGGCTGTCTACTCACTCTATTCTCACTCTACCCCTTCTGAAGCTTTCAGCAATGACCCATGGACTACGGAAGAAAGCCCTCCTCTTCAGCCTAACACTAAGGCCATTTACACTTGTAGCCCCAGCCCAGCCTCTAAATACACTCCTTAACATCCTACTTCAAGAAGCCCGGTGGCACAATGGTTACGCAAGGTCTGCAGTTCGAAACTACCTCAGGAGAAAGACAAAGCTTTCTACTCCCATAAAGAGGCACAGTCTCAGAAACTCACAAGGACAGGTCTACGCTGTCCTATAGGGTCACTATATGTTGGCATCAACCCTATAATAGTGAGAATGCCCTCCTTCACTCTGCGGATCCTATCTCCAAGTGAGTGATTGCAGCCTTTCTCACCAAGATCCATTCAATCTCCACTCCATGAGTTTGCTCAGATGTCCCTTCCACCTGTCTCATCCAAACCCTACTTCAAAGTCCCATTCAAATGTTCCCATTACTAAGACACTTCCTGATCCACTCAGTTACAAATAACCCCCCCCCCCACACTCCCTCTGAACCCACCTCATTTTACTAGAACCTTCTTTATGGAGTATGTCTGGTAGTTACATAATCTACTTTCAACCTGAGACTATTAAGAGTGAAGGGGTGGAGGTTAACCTGTCAATCAAGCCGCTGTTTGATTACCTCATTTAGAAACACTATGGGAATAAATAGCTCGCTGGAGGTGGGACACATGCTCACTCCCTGCGAAACATTCTTGCTGACAAGACACATACATGGAGCTACACTAGAGCCGTGGAGCTGGAGAAGCCACATAGAGACTCCTGCCAGCATTGAGATGTTTCCACTGCCACTGGATCCACAAGACTTTCCACCCACTGGCCTGTGATCTTCCTGCATTCGGCATCATTACATGTGTTACATGAATCAGAAGAGGACTTTATAGATTGGTACCAGACATATAGGCTAATCTTGGACTTATGGACTTGATCTGGACTGGGCTGGGATGTTTTCTCAATATATAATTGCTCTTTTATATAAAGCTCTCTCTTATACATATATGAATATCTATGAATTTGTTTCTCTAGTCAACCTAGACTAACACAGCATGTATGTGCCTATTTTATATGCATTCTACCACAAGGTAGGGATGTCCCGTTTACTGCACTGTAAACACACTGAGGATGAAATATCATCTCAGCCCCTCAGCCCTGGTCTAAGAAAAGAGACCATCATCTTCCTCCTGCATCACAGAGAGTCTGCCCTCCTCCCCTGCCCACCAGACCAAAGTGAACACCAAATGGTCAGTTAATGCAGCTGGGCCTCCCTTGACCAGCACTGGCTTAGGAGTGAAAAGATGGCAATTCTAGCTCCAGCCTTGCCATTGACTAGTGGATTGATCTTCACTACGATACATGTACAAAGGGCAGACTCGCCATTTCCCAAAGTGCTGTTCCACAGGCGACAAAGCAAGGTCCAATGTTTGTGTGGAGGTGGAAGGTGGTGGGGAGGTACATCTCCATGAACATGTCTAAGGACACAGGTGCCTTTTGGGAAATGATGGGTGAGGTGCTGCCTATGGGTTGGTTCAGCAGCACCATGCCAGGAGTCACCAAGCTAGCTGGGACACAGCTTTCAGGGTGCTAGAAAGGCTGCTACAGGCCACTCTGTCCCCACGGCCACAAGCCCCTTGACACTGTGGACTGTCACAGTGACCTGGCCTGTTGAGGAAATGTGCATCGGCCTCTCTCCAGAGCTAAACTGTCTGGGGTGGTCATACACACCCCACCCCATAAAGGACAAGCCAGCCCCGCTGTCTGGCAACTCCAGTGAGCATCTGAGCTCTGGCCACCAGGATGTCAGAGTAGGGGGAAGGGCACATTTGTGGGGGTTCGGACTGGAGCTGGGTTGAGAGGAGGTAGACGTGGAAGAGGACTGAATGAATAGGCACAGAATCACCTGTCTGTCCCCAGCTCTACAGCAGAGTGTAGGAAGCAAAGATGTCCCTAACTCAAACCTACAGCAACAAATGCCACCAGCTTAATGTTTTCTCTGTACCTCCTGCCTGCCCCATCTCTCTTGGCCCACTCCCTGGTGGAGGGACAGGTGGGACCCTGCTGAGAGGATAGTCCTCAGAGGTAGGAGAACAGAACTCGCTGGATGTGAATCTAGCTAAGTCTCTGACCTTGAAGAAAGAAGGCCCTTCCTTTCTCAGTGGCCTCGTCCCTGATCTAAAAGTGAGGACCTTGGAAGTGTCTAGTCTAGAGCCTTTCCCTCTTCCCCCACCCCCCACCCCAGTTCTCAGGCAGGACTACCCCTGAGGCAGAGGAGCCACCTGGTAGTAACAGAGGACTGGAGCAGCAGGGAGGGCTCTGGTGACTGAATCTGAGGCCTAGGCCTGGCACTGATGGCCCAGGAGGGAGGCAAAGAGATGGCAAACTGTACCACATGGCCACAGACAAGAGAACAATGCCTGACAAATAAAGAAAAAGAGCCACTTTGCAAGGGGCCCCCTCAGGGAAGCAGGAAGGGGGGTTGGCATACCTGCCGTCTCACCAGGGGCACATGAAATAGCAAGGGGACCAAAGACCCAGCACTGGGCTCTGGAGAAGCGTTCAGAGCAAAGATGCTCCACTGGGTCGTGTGGTTTTCACCTAAACCAGAAGCCCAAGCCCACTGCCTTTAAGCTGATCCCACTCACAGTGGCCCTGGGGGACAGCACAGGACTGCCCCAGAGGGGGTGTCGATCTTTACGGGAGCAGACAGCCCCATCTTTCTCCCAAGGAGCACCTGGGCGGTTCGAACTCTAGGCCTCTCGATTAGCATGTTATGGCTTAACGCACTGAGGCACCCAGACTTCAACTCTAGTCTAGGGGACACCAACCACAGGGAAGCACTATCACTGTGGGGCTGGGGGAGCTTCCCGCTCTGGTGGGCAGGACCTTGGGGGGGGGCAGGGAAAAAGAACACCATCTATAGAGACACACACCACCTACAACTAGAACACGGCAGTGACAAAAGCCACCCCAGGTTAAGCAGTCACAGCCAAATGACAAACAGGGGTGAGGAGGGAAGGAACACCCCTGCCAGGGAGCCAGGTCTGTGGAGCCCCGCCACCAGGGCATCCAGGAACCAGAGTGGGGAGCCCTGGGGGGGTCCTGGCACTGAGAGCCTGCCTGCCTCCTTTCCTTCCAGCTCCCAGCCAGGCCCATGGAGTGAGTGCAAGTCCCAGCTCCCAGCCAGGCCCATGGAGTGACTGCGAGTCCCAGCTCCCAGCCAGGACCACAGAGTGAGTAGAGTCCCAGCTCCCAGAGGGAGCAAAGAGAAAGGATGTCCCTAAATGGGTAAACATTCCTGGGGCCTCTCCGTGGAACACCGAATGGCAGCAGCTGGGCGGCCAGCAGAGGAGGGGCTGTGAAGGGGCGAGAGGGTGGCGGTGGCTTGGGATCCAGTTACAAGGCTGTTTCCATACTTAGCCACCTGACAGCCGCCTGGGATACGCACCCCTCCAGGCCTGCAGCCCCGCGTGGAGCCCAAATTAACTCAAGGGCAGACAAGGGCAGGGCCCATCAGCACAGGCATCAGGCAGAGCCCCCACCTCAGATCTCTTGTGCCCCAAGGGAACCAGCTCAGCCTCAGCCTTCCACAGACCTGGCTACCGGGCTGGGATTGTGACCTTGAGGTCCCCTCTTCTCAAGCAGTTGAACTTCAGGGATGTAAAAGACCACCACCCCCACCCCCAGCCCCAGTGCAAGGCAGCCTCAGATAAAAACTCAGGTCCCAGCTGGGGGACAACCTCCACGCCACAGGAAGACAAAGTAGTGAGTTCTGAGCTCCTGGGGAGACCCCCAGAACACCTCTGAAGCATCTCCAAGGGGAACCCAGTCCCAGGAGACTTAGAATCAAAAGAGATGGCAAGCTGACATGGTGTCCCCTCCACAGCCTATAAATAACCCCCAAGCTGTAACCCAAGCCAGCCCTGAGCAACACAGAGGGCTGAGATATCAAAGGGAAACCGAGGCACACAGAGGAAACCCCTCTCCCCACCCCCCCCCGACTCTTGTGGAGCCTCTGCTGGGCACCAATGTTCTTCTGCACATTGCCTTACCCTAGTTTCCAGCCCAGGCCCCAACATCACCACTAACCCCACCCTGTACCCCAAAGGCTTCCCACTCTGCCTGCCACATCCCCCTATTAGTCCTTGGCCATGTCAACCCAGGTTCCAGATGGTATTGAGCTGCCACGGTCAGCCACAACTACATGGCCCTGCTATAGGGCCAGGTCATTCTGCCTCTCAAGCCCCTCCAGTCTTGACTTTTGGGGTCCTCTCCCAGACCTCCCAACAGGTCAGCTCTCTGCCACCAACCTCCTCCCCGGCTCAGACCCCAAGTACCCCACATCTCTCTAGGCCCCCTGCCTACACTCACAAGTTTCCCAGTTGCCCCCCAGCTCTCTCCCAGCATCCAGTTCTTCCTTCAAAGGCCAGGGAACTGAGAGCGGTGACAGGGTGACCACAGGAGACCAGCAAGGAGCCGCCAGGAATCACAGACCTTGTCCTTCACCTCCCAGCCAGCCTGTTTCCCCACCTAGCCCAAGGAAAACCTCAGAGGACATTTAGGGGTGACAACTGGGGTCTGCCCCTTCAGAGGTGTGGGGGCTTACCTGCTTGTCCTGAGAGCAGGAGAGAGGCCACAAAACAGCAGAGCAGGACCAGTGCCCTCATGGTGACTGCCAAGAGAGTGTAGCTGCTCCAGGCCCCTATTTATACAGCTGGTGGCAGCGGGCAGGCAGGCAGGCGGCTGTGGGGGAGAAGGGTCATACAGTCACTAGGGCAACTGGGCGGACGTGATGGGAAAGAATCGCAGACCCTGACAGGCTGCCCCAGCTGCCAGGGCCCCGATGACAGGGCCCAGAGTTTGACTGAGTTCACAGGACTAGGATCACAGGCAAAAGTAGCGTGTGCCTTGAGGGCGGGAACTCGAATCTTTTCAGTACTTGTACCACCTCAGTATAAAATCAGGGGCAAACCAATGACCTTGACGCTGCTCAGTTTGAATGGAAAAGTTGGCAGGCAAATCAAGAGCTCCTGGTGAATGTTTAGGAGCCCTAGTGGTGTTGTGTGTTATGTGTTGGGCTGCCAACCGCAAGGTCAGCAGCCTGGAACCATCAGCTGCTCCACAGGATAAAGAGGCAGCTTTCTACTTCTATACATAAAGATTTACAGCCTGAGAAACCCAAGGGTTGGACGGTTGGGCAGTTGTACCCTGCCCTCTAGGGTTGCTATGAGTTGGAATTGACTCAATGGTAGTGAGTGGTTTTGATTTTGGGTTTTTTTCAGTCAATATTTAAGAAGCCCTAGTTAATGGATCGAAGGGCCCCTGGTAGTGTAGTGGTTATTGATTGGTCTGCTAATCCCAAGGTTGGCAGCTCAAAATCACCAGCCACCCAGCTGTAGAAAGATGAGACTTTCTACTCCTGTAAAAAGTTAGTCATAGAAACCCATAGGGGCAGTTCTACCCTGTCCTATAGGGTCAATATGGGCCAGGACTGACTTGATGGCAGTGAGTTTGGGTTTGGTTGGTTGGTTGATTCGTTGGTTAATGGATCCACTATAAACTGAAAGGTAAGGTTGGCAATGTGAACCCACCAACCACTCTCAGGAGAAACCTCAGAAACCCAAGGGGGCAGTTCTCCCCTGTCCTCTAGAAATCCACTAGACAGCAATGGGTTTGGATGAGATGTGTGTTTTAAGACCAGGACAGTAACGTCATAATGGTTGGCTCAGGGAAACCTACAGCATGTGACCTGATTGGCTAGGACCTTAGTCAGCCTGGGCCTCTGGAGAGACAGTGCTGAGCTGAGGGAAAAGGGAGAGCCCATGGGTGCTCCTGATGTCTTGGTATAAGTCAGAGGCTGGAGAGCTAGAGGTCCAATGGGGCTCTTGGATGCAATTTTTTCATCCTCAGAGCAAATGATGGTCCTTGAGAGTCAGTTCTAAGAAGCTGAGGGGAGCTGACTCTGGCTGTCTGACTGAGTGGAGGGAAGGGTGTCCCTGTCCAGGGTTGAGAGAGAGCAGCTGGCTGAGGAGGAAAGGAACTGAGGTGAATTAGGCATCGACTCCGTGCTGACTCAATTGCTAGATGAAAGGTGGGTAGCTTGAACCCACCAGCTGCTCCTTGAAAGAAAGATGAGGCTGCCTGCTCACGAGACAATTGGCAGCCTCAGAAAACCTAAAATAAGGTGACCAGACATCCCACTTTTGGCGGGACAGTTCCGATTTTTAACAATTTTTCCCATGTCCTGCAGCGTTTTTTTAAAAAGTTCCGATTTTTGGAAAGAATGCACAACAAGCTAGGGTATACGGTTTTCAGCTGCCATGTGGCTATTTCGCCAGGATATGAGTTTTATCAATGGTGTTTCACTGGTATCCCACTTTACCAATGTTAAAATCTGGTCACCTTACATGGGCTCTCTATGAGTAGGAATCAGCCAAATGGCATCAGATCAGCAAAGAAATGAGTCCTGGGAAGTTAATTGTGTCAGTGTAGTTTTGTGGTTTTTTACTTTATTAATGGAAGCAAAATGGGTGTCTTTTGAAGATATTAAGATCAGGAAACAAGAAAATGTCAGAAGGAGCCAAATCAGGACAGTAAAGTAGATGCTTAATGCGTTCTCATCAAATCTCCCCAAAAATGGTTCTTGTTTGATGAAAGAAATGAGCATGAGCATTGTCATCGTGGAGAAAGAACCTCTGGTGAAGTTTTCTTGGGTGTGTGGTGGTAGTGGTGGTGGTGGATTTGGGGTGTTTTTTCTACTATAGTTTTGCCTTTCTTAAAATACTCTCATAATAAGCAGATATTATCATTCCTTGGCCCCCCAGAAAATCAACAAGCAAAATGCCTCAGGCATTCCCTAAGAAACATTCACCCTGACTTTTGCTTTGGACCAGTCCGCTTTGGCCTTGACTAGGCCACATCCACCTCTTGGTAACCTTTGCTTTGGTTGTGCTTTGTCTTTAGGATTGTACTAGCTCATCTCCTGTTTGGCTTCTTCCCAGAAATGCTTCAGGATCTTGATCCCACTTGTTTAAAACTGCTTTTGTCCACAATTGATCTGGGTACCACAGTGGTGGCACCCATCAAGTGGAAAGTTTACCCAACTTTAAATTTCCAGGCAAAAGTCTGTAAACTGAACCAACTGAGATGACAGTGGTGTTGGCTAGTGTGTGTGCTGTTGATCGTCGGTCCTGATCAGTTAGGGCAGGCACAAGAATGTTTCTTCAAAACCTCATGCAGACGGTCTGCCACCACGGGTTCATCTTCAGCATCATCTCGACTCTGACAATGACGTGTCATTTGTGAGCAGCTGATTTCTACAGTGCGTTATCCCATAAGCTTTTCATGAAGCATCAGTGATTTTACTTTTTTTCTGCCCAAGCTTCACCATAAAGTTGATGTTTATCTTTTATTTCATTTTAGCAGAGTTCGTGTTGTTCTGTTTGGGGCTCTTACAAACTAATGTTGGTTCCTTCTAAATGTCTCAAACTAGTTCCTGCTCAGATATAAATTAGCATGACTTTATTTGGGTCTAACATTTTTTAAAAACCAAGCATAATTTTTTCACATCGCACAATTCCCATTTACCTTTTGAGGACCACATATATATACATATATACACACATATATGCATAGCTTTTATACATATGTGCACACATGCATATACATATACACACATATCATCCCCTGTGGTGTCACCTGTCACCTCCCACAGGTTTCACAAGAAAAATGTAAAAAACAACAACAGGTAGCAAGCTGTGTTTCGGTTGTACTTTGTAGACCTCTGTACTCCAGAGGCTTGGAGGAATTGTTTGGTGAATTACATTTTAAAGCAGAAAACTTTTGGTAAAGGTCCGGTGCTTTCCGAATCTGGGTGTTCCCACATCTGGCTATGAAGGCAGGAAGTGGAGCAGCGTCTTGGAAGCAAAGGGCTATCCCGGGATGGACATTAATGGCATCTGAGTCTGTGGGTCATCCACCCCAGGGTAAGGTAGGAGTGAAGGAGAAGCATATAGCTGTATCGCTCAAACTTATAGGGACCTATAGGACAGAACTGAACTGCCCCTTTGAGTTTCTGAAACTTTAAATCTTTATAGGCGCAGACAGCCGTATCTTTTGCCCTTGGAGCAACTGGCGGTGGGAACTGTGAACTTGTGGGTAGCAGCTCAATGCAGGCTGGCTCCTATAGCTATATACAGGAAAGCATATAGGGAAATTTTTGTCCTATAGAATGTGCCAACATTGTCACTGAGTCATAGGGACTCAACAGGACAAGGAACTGCTCCTTAGGGCTTCTGAGATTGTACATCTCTACAGGAGAGGGTAGCTTCATCTTTCCCTCAAGAAGTGGATTCGAACTGCCAACCTTCTGGATAGCAGTATAATGCTTATTAACCCACTGCACCACCAGGGCTCCTTGCAAAATGTAAAAAGGTCCTCAAAATTGGCAAGTCAATACCATGGTCTCCCATGCGTATTGGGGGCTACGATCCCACCTGGAGAAGGAAATACTGGACCCAGTCTGTGTGGGCGCTGAGGGCAAGCCTAGCTCGCTGGGGGAGGGCTCTTCAGAACAGTGGACGAGGTGAACTAGAGTAGTGAGATCAGATCCCCATGTTCATGTCTTCCTTGCCGTGAGTCTGAGACCTACAGAAAGCTCTAGAGCAGGTGTCCAGAGGGGGAAAGGGGAAGGACTCCTCCTAACTCTGCCCCCCAGCCTTTCCTCCAGGCTGCAGTGTCCAGCCCTGCCCACATCCTTATCTCAGAATCATGTGAGCTGGTCAATGTCACTGCACACAGAGAGGGATTTATCCCACAAGTGGTGTCCTTGAGGAGCGGGCAGTCTGAACAGCAGGGATGCGCCCAGGGAGGGTAATGACTCTTGGGAAGCCAGGGGATTCTGAAGGGAAGGAAGGGTTTTGGCCACACCCTATCGTGGCCACCTCAGGGAGGGTTTTGGGTGGGTCTCCCCACCTTCATTATTTTTGCCACTTCCCTTTCAATCCCATATTCCGTGATCTTGGACCAGTCAGGGGGTCTCACTGCACCTCAGTCTCCTGAGGGGTCAGGTAGGACCCTCCCTACCATGTCAACCAATGCAGACAACTAGGGACCCGCACCACCAGGACCCCCATGGAGAACAGGTTCTGCCATTTCCCTCATCTCAAGCAGCCATCCCCCCACCCCACTGACATTCCCATCCCCACAAGGACACAGGAGCCTGAGTCCGCTGTCTTTGGGAATAGTTTTCAGAACACCCACTTCCTCTCCTGCAGGGGAGGGGACAACTCTCCTTGAGAGATGGGAGTTTCGGGGGACCATCTCCAAGAGTCATACCCACAAACATCTCGGCTCCCTGCCCATGTCCCCTTTCATACCATCTCCAGGATGCCCACCCAGCCAGGCTGCCCCCAAGGGAAGTCTCTGATTTAGGCCGACTCAGGAAACTCTGCAGCTGCCCTCAGCCCCTTTTCACCCCCCAGGGTGTGGTGGGGGACGAGCCACTGTGGGGAGCTGGTTCCTTCCTCCAGCTGCCGGATTTAGGACCCATCCTGCCCCACAGCCCCCAGTCCTACCCTCTCCTCTCGGCCAACATGTGTTCTTGTCAATCAGCAGAGGGAACTTGCGACTCAGCAGGACAGGAGAAGCGAGGGGATCAAGAAAGTGGAGGGCGATGCCATAGTGTGGCCCTGTTCCCACCCCAAGAATTACAGGGAGTGGGTGGGCAGAAGAACTCCAGCGAAATGGAAAAAGACAGCCAAGCCTCTAGGGCCAACAGTGATGTGTGAAGAAGATGGGATGGGGGATGGGTTCTGGTGGGGGCAGAGTGGTTTGGATCTTGTGCCAAGGAGACCCAAGGCTAAGGACAGCTTGGCGGGCAGGCTCCAAGAGGCTGCTTGAGGATTTGCATCTTCTTTACATACTGGTCTGAGTCCAGTTAGTCACCCAGTAAGGAGGCCAAGGTCACAGAGGGTTCCCTCTCCCACTAGTCGGCCCACTAATCATAGAGCTGGGACAAGTGTGGGGCTGCTAAGCCAAAGTGCCCCCAGAGCTTGGCAGAGCTTGGCACAAGGAGCCTTGATTTCTTACAGGCCACTCGGTCCCAGAAAAGAACCAAGATGCTCCCCAGGGTTCTTAGCATACAACCTGAAAGCATGGCCTGGAAGAAGCTGCCCAACCAAGGCCGGCGCACAAAACGGAGCCACCAAGAGGGCTCGTCCAAGACCAAGCAAGGCGTATAGTAATCCCACACATGTGTGCCACTTGACCAGCTGCCCAGTCTACACTGTTCTTAAAATAAAGACAAGCCAACTGCTCGGGAGAAGTGAGATTATTTCTGCCACTGAGACTCGACGAGAATTTCTTGTGAGGAGCCTGTAAAGAGGGCACAGTTTAATAGAAGCACTATTGAGAATAGCCTCGGGGAAAACTTTACACAGGTCACAGGAGATAAGATGTACCCCTAATAGTGGTCCTTGAAATAGGGCAGGGGGAGGGGCCCACCAAGGACTAGGAATACCCAGCTGACCCCCAAAGAAATCCCCACAGAACAAGGATGGGTAGCATGGCTTAGGAGGACTCGTGCTGAAACTGACACACTTACCATCTCACAGCTGTTGGGAGGACGGTGAACTGGTACAATCTATTTAAAACCAAAGCCAAACCTGTTGCTGTCCAGTTGACACCGCTGCATAGCAATCCTATAGGACAAAGTAGAACTACCCCCGTAGGATTTCCAAAGTTGTCATCCTACCAGGAGCAAACTGTGGTGTCTTCTCCTCTGGAGTAGTTTGACCCACCAACCTTTCTGTTAGCCGTCTAACACCTAGCCACTGCACCACCAAGAATCCTTACAATTGATTTAACAAAACAAAAAATGCATTGCCATCAAGTCAATTCCAATTCAGAGCAAGCTCTCACAGGGTTTCCGAGAGTGAAATTCATTATAATCTATTAGAAGCTAATAAGTAGGAGGCCTGGTACCCAAAGTCTAAGAGCTGGGCTGTTAAGTGAGAGGATGCTGGGGAAAGCGTATCCAACAGCTCTGTGGGACAGGGACATGGGGGTCTGCTGCTATGGAGATTACAGCCAAGAAGACTCTGGGCAACTCTACTCCGCCGACATGGGTTGGGAGGCAGGGAGGACACTACCAAGGGTAAGAACCGGCTCCACCCCACCCAACAGCAGCCAAATGCCTTTACTCAAAGAGTTTGAGTCTGTCTTTGTCTCACTTACAAGTACCCTTAAGGTCTGTTCAAATCTGGATAGTTCTTGGATAGTCTCTAGAATAAGGGTCAGAGTGACTTCGTGTCTGCTGTATAGAACTACTCCATAGGGTTTTCAAGACTGTGATTGTTCAGAGGCAAACTACCTGGTCTGTCTTTGGAGGTCCTGCTGGGTTGGGTCCAACTACTTATCTTTGGACAC
The DNA here is from genome assembly GCF_050624435.1 of Tenrec ecaudatus. Classification (NCBI taxonomy): domain Eukaryota; kingdom Metazoa; phylum Chordata; class Mammalia; order Afrosoricida; family Tenrecidae; genus Tenrec; species Tenrec ecaudatus. The sequence continues at coordinate 107,313,086 of NC_134541.1, read as the reverse complement.
CTCCCAGGGATTCCACATGCAACACCCCAGGTCATGTCAACTCAATAGCAACTAACAGCAGCCTGAGAGTCAGCAAGCTAAAGCTCATGGGCCAACTCTAGTCCCTAGGCTAGATTATGATGCATGCACGAAGAATGGTTGGTTTTGCATCTTTAAATGGTTGGGAGACATTTTTAAGAATAATATTTTGAGATATGTGAAAGTTACATATATGAAGTTCACGTTTCAGAGTCTATGAATAAAGTTTTACTGGAACCCTCACACACACACACACACACACACACACACACAGATGATCCTTGTTAGGTGCCCTCAAGTTTATGTCAATTCATTGCAACCGCATGTGACAGCAAAGAACTGCCCTAGGGGGTTCCAAATTGTAATCTTGATGGGAGGCGAACCCAGGTCTTTCCCCCTCAGAGCAGCTGCGTTTGATCTGCCAGCCTAGGGATCAGCCACGGAGTACAGGATCAATGTGCCCCAGGGCTCATTTCCACAAGGATCACAACCCAGAAAACCCTATGGAGCCCAATTCTACTCTGTCACGCTGTGTCCACTGTTTGTTGAAGAGTGACTGCTGAGCAAACATCAAAATCAACCAAAACAGGTCCCTGGCGGCACCAATGAATGGAGCTCAGCTACTAACCTAAAAGTTGGCAATGCGACCCCACTCAGCATTGCCACAGAAAACCTGGAGATCTGCTTCTGTAAAGATGGCAGCCAGGAAAACTTGCTGACGCTCAGCTCTCCTCCATCAGCCAAAGGGTTGTCATGAGAGGCACTGACTCCACAGCAAGAGGTTTGGTTTGGTTTTGAACCTACTAAAAGATGTTGAAGTCAACCTCGATGCGCACTGCTCAATGAACGGATAAAAATCAAACCAAGCCAAACACACTGCAGTCAAGTATAGGGCAGAGAAGAACTGCCCCTGGAGGTTTCCGAGACCTGAAATCTTTATGAGGGCAAACAGTCTCATCTTTCTCCCGCCAAACAGCTTGTGGGTTCAAACTGTGGACTTGGTGGTTAGTAGCTCAGTGGTGTGGCCCACTGTGCCACACACATTCACAGAGTGAAATGCTAATCCACTATGAAAGTGAACTGCTGATAGAGGCCAAAAGAAATCAATGAACCTCAAAGATAGGCTGTTGATCAAAAGGAATCAGATAAAAAAGGGATATATACTATACTGTCCTATTTACATACAGCTCTAGAATAGGCAACATTAATTTATAGTCATTATAAGGATGTTTTATAACAATAATGATGATTTTTATACAGTGAATTGCTTAATATGGCTTTTTTGGCCAGTCTTTGTAACTCCCTCCAAATGACAGTGTGGGCCTATGCAAATTAAGTGCATGTGGCCCACCAAGGGGATTGGATAGCTTGCTAATGATGTAAATAAGGTGTATGGCATCCTTGCGGAGGTGGGTTCATGCAAATAAGGCATATCAAACTGGAACTCTAACAAGGGGATTGGCCAGTTTTGCCACTCTGCTAGCCCTAAAAGTTCTGGTCCCAGAACTCAAGGAGACTTATCTAGCACCAAGAGACAGGAGCAAAGCACATACTTTGGATCTGGGGTCCTTGTACTGGGAGTCTCGTAGACACAAGAAACAGAGGGCTGTCACACTGCTGAGAGTGAGAATCAGCAGCAGAGAAGTAGAAAGAATGCAAAGGCCATAGAACCAAGAGACGAGCAGGAGCTTTCTACCCACTGATTGAGGGAGCTGAGTGCTGTCAGGCAGGAGGCTTGTGTGCAGAATGAGGAGCTTCTGGGCATTTATTGGCAAAGCTAAAGAGTGTAACATTCCCCAAGTAGAGCAAAGGCAGAGGGCCCGAGAGAGGCGTGCCTGTGGTCATGGCTGAGACAAGGCTGTCCTGATCAAAGAACTGTATCCGGAGTCACTTCTGATTCTAAATTGTAACCTGTTATTACCCTAGTGAACCCATCACTGAGGGTATGGTCTATTATAATGAATTGCCGAGCCCAGGAAAGAAGTGGAGAGTTTCACAGGAAGGACAGCTGCTGTCACAGTTATAGGCAATGGGTTGGAGAAAGGAGGCACCTCATAAGATCAGCCTTGGGCTGTTAATGCTAACAATAATCCCCTCCGCTCCCCTTGTGAAGGTGGAGGTCAGATGTCTCCCCCAAGCACACCATCTTTATAGTGACCGCGATACAAATCTGGCAACATGAAATACTAGTGAGGGAATGAAGCGCACTGGTGGTGTAGTGGTCTAATGAGTTAGCACTGAGCTGCTAACCACAATGCCCAACATGTGCCCACTATGCCACCAGGAGTCCTGAATACACACTCAGAGACAGTGAATGAGTGCATGTGTAGCTGGTAACATCTGAATAAGCACTGTCGACTGCACAGTTCTCACTATCAGTCAGCTGGCTTTGATAGTGTAATCTAGCTATGCAAGATGTTAACATGGAAGACTGAGTGAAAAGGGTGTACAAAGCCAATCAGTATATTTCTTTGTAACATCCCGTGAATCTAATCTATAATTATTCAAAATGAAAATTTAATTAAATAAAGTACGCAGGGGGTAGTAACAAGACAAGGGGAAGTATAAGGAGACTTGTGGAACTTTGTGGTTACATCTTCAATTGGAGGAAACTCATGGAGCTTGGTCCTCTGTGTGCTCCACCATATTCATGGATCTATTTCCAACAAAAGTAAACCAAGTTATGAAAACTTCCGAGGCATAACCAAACACCTTGAGGGAATGAGTCACTGGGTGTAGGGGGGATCAGAGCCTTAGTCTCAGGAGACATCAAGATCAATGGGCATAACCTGGTTCACCAAAACAATGTTCTACATTCTCAGTTGGTATGGCTGGAGTCTTGGAAGTCTGTGAGCAGCCATCTGGGGTGCAACTCTTGGTCTCTTCCCATCAGAGGAAGGAAGACTGATGAGACTCAAAGGGTACATAGAAACCACATAAGCATTAGTATCCATAACTCTGGGACCAGAACTAGATGGAGCCTAGCTACCACTACCAACTGTTCTGAGACTGGTCCTCTCTCTCAGATCACGTCGGAAGATCCTACATAGATCTATGGAACAGAACTCACAATTATAAAAGAGACGTCAGATAGACAGGGCTCCCAAGAACCTTCAGGTCTGAAACTAAATTCACCTCCATGTCAGAATAAGCAGCTGTTTAAAATCAAAAAGGCAGTTTGTACCCAAGGACAATGTCCAAAGGAGTAGGACCGAAAGAGGAATGGAAACAGAAAGCTGGGGGAAATGGGATAAGCAATGTGACATTAAAGGGATTGTAATGAATCAGCTGAATCAGAATGTATGAATTGTTGGATGTAGATCTGCTCTATAAACCTTCACCTGATTCCCAATAACAAGTTTTATGACAGAAATTTACAGAACTTTTCTGAGCTTATCTTACATAGTACTTGAACCACTAACTTACTAGGTTTCACTGTATTGATCAAATCACTCCTATCCCACCTCCTCGCAGCAGAAAATAAAATTCAACCTCCCTCACATGTCATCGAGCTGATTGCATGCCTCCATCTTTTCCACAGCCCTTTCTCCTCCCAGACATGTGACTCCACTGCCTGTGGAACACACCTGGCTCTTTCTGACCACCAGGCTCCCATTTTCCCCAGTGGCCCAGACCTGTGCTGCCCCACGTGGGAGGCACGCGCTACACGGAAAGATGGCTCCGCTGTCCAAGCATCAGTCCTAACATTGTACTGCCAAGTGGGAGACATGCCTGGGTTTGGAAGATTACGTAGGGAAAAGCAGAATAGGAAATATTTTACTAGTAATGTTTTATTTTTTAAAAATGACCCTGGTGGCACAACAAGCAAGCATTCAGCTACTAGTTGAAAGGCTGGCAGTTCACACCCGTTAGGTCGGAAGCTTGGGGGCAGGGACGAGTTCCCCACGAAGGAGGGTGATGTGGGGTCATCCGTGTCACTGAATGGCACACGTAGAACCTTGGATTGGTGTGTGTTCGGTTGTGTATACTCTCAAACCAAAAAGCCTAGGAAATTCTAGGAGCCAGTTCCGTTCTGTCACATAAGGTGGGAATTAATTTCACGGCACTGTCAAAAGTAACTTTTTCTCCCCCCCCCCCCCCCGTGTTGAAATGATAATGGTTTGGATACTTGGGGCTAAAATAAAACCGACTAAAATCCAGTTCATTCCTTTCTTTGTACTGTTTCTCAGGTGGCTTCTAGAACGTTCTGAGGTACCTCACCCACTGGACAGCCCGGCTGGCTCCACACCACGACGGAGCTACCTGACGCAGGGGCGGGGCAGACGACCACCAGCCTGGCTCGCGAGCGACGTGGGCGCTGAACTGAAGGGCTGCGACGCTGGGAGCAGCTGACGAGCGCCTCAGCGTGGCCGAGACAGGGGCGGCATGTTCGCGGCACGTCCGCAGCGTCTGCGTGAGAGGGCCGTGCGTGAGTGCGCGGACGCGGGGCGGGGCGGGGTGGGGCGGAGCCGGACGGGCGTGCTGGCCGGAGCGCGCTCTAGACAGCCTGCGCTCCAAAGAGCATGCGCGCTGGGGGCAAGGGGGAGAGGGAGGAACGGGGAGAATCCGGGAAAGGGCGGAACCACGGCCGCACCCCGGACTTCCGCCCCCTGCTGGTGGGAACGCTTCCACGTGCGACGTCCCAGAGAGGAAGAGCGGGGGTTCCCTGGCTCCGCCTCCAAGCTCCACCTCTGGCCAATGGAAAATGAGCATGCCGCAAGAAACGGAAGGAGGCGGGGCCTGTGGTCTAGTTGGGCTGGGCGTCCCATGCTCACAGCGCCCTCTGTTGGCTCTCTGACTTAGGAGCTGCATGAGACGCCTGTGCACCGGAAGGGTGGGTGTGCAGCCTCACACCAGGCAAAGGGATTGCTTCTGCTGGTGGCTCTGTAGTTAAGCCTAGACTGCAAATTGAAAGGTGGGTGGCTTACACATGCCAGCCAGCCGCTCCTGGACAGAAAGATGTAACTGGCTGTTCCTGTAAAGTGTACCAATGGGAAACACTATGGGGATGTTAGGGTTGCTATAAGTTGGAATCAACTGGGTTTTATTTTCAAGTTCTGCTGGCCTGGAGGAGAGGTGTCCTCGTCCAGACCCTGGCTAAGCACTGCCCCTTAAAGAGACCCCAAGTAGAACAGAACAAAACCCTAACCGATCCCTCGCCATCCTCAACGATGGTTGTGTTTGACAGGTAGCCAGTGTCAATCCATCTCAGTGGGTCTTCCTTCTGCTTTGACCATGATTTCTACTTTACCAAGCGTGGTGTCCTTCTGTAAGTCTCTCCATGCTTGCTTCTTTTTTTAAAAAATCATTTTTATTGGAGACTCTTAAAGCTCTTAAACAATCCAAACATCAATTGTTATCGATCACATTTGTGCATATGTTGCCATCTTTTTTTAATTACAAAGCTACATTTAATACATTAGGATGAGCCTCACAGGGATAAAACACTGGGAAGGGGTAACCCCCTGACCCCCAGGTATGACCCAGGGGGAGAGGGGCTACCTGAGAAGGAAGCACAAAAGGACCCCGCTGCAGACTCAGGGTAAAGTGCTTGCCATCGGTGCTGGGACCTGTGCGCACTACAAGAGGAACACCAGCTTGGTAGGACTGGCGGAAAGAGGGCAAGAGGGTTGGACATGAAGTCAGAGATCCTTGGGTTCCTCCTCTCGTTTGCCCTTTGCTGCTTCTGCAGCGTGATCTCTGCTTGCAGGCAGCAGCAGCAGAAAGCCCGTCATCTCAATGCTTCTCCCTTAACCGCGCCTCTCAGGCAGGCAAGCTCACGTTGGTTACCGCGGGTCCGGGCAATGGCAGTGGATCCGGCCTGCCTAGGTTGTGTCCCCTCGCTCAGTCTCACCATCATCATTTTTAAAGCATTTTCTACTTGAGCCCTTGGTATCAGCTCCCCTTTCTTCCTTCCCCCCTCGTGAACCCTTGATAAATTACAATTTTCCTTACACTGCCCGCTGTCTCCCTTCACCGTTTGTTGTTCTTCCAAGAGGGTGGGGGGGGTGTTACATGTAGACCACTAAGATCAGTTCCCTCTTTGCCCCTTCTCCCTACATTTATGTTATCACCGCTCTCATTACTGTTTCTGAGGGGTTTGTCTGTCCTGGATTCCGTGTTGAGAGCTCTTTTCTGTACCAGTGTACATGCTCCAGTCTTGCAGGTTATATAAGGTAGAACTAGGGTCCTGACAGTGGGGGAGAGGGGGAGCATTAGGAACTAGAGGGATGTTGTTTCATCAGTGCTACACTGCACCCTGGCTGACTCATTCCTTCCTTGTGACCCTTCTGTGAGGGGATGTCCAATTGTCTACAAATGGGCCTTGGGTCTCCACTCTAACCCTCCTCATTCACATCAATATGATTGTTTTGGGTCTTCTGATACCTGATCGTGTCAACACCTTGTGACCCACACAGGCTGGTGTGATTCTTCACGTAGACTTTGTTGCTTCCCTGCTAAAATACCATTCTTGTTTCTAAGAAGCCTTCTGGCTGTATTTCTTCCAAGACAGATTTGTTTGTTCTTCTGACAGTCCATGGCACCTGCAATATTCCTCGACAATGCCAGAATTCAAATGCATCAAGTCCTCGTCAGGCTTCCTTACTCACAGCCCATCTTTGACATGCATATGTGATCATTGAAAATACCATGGCTTGGATCAGGCATGAGTTAGAATCAACTAGATGTCAGTGAGGATTTTCTTGTTGTTTTTTTCTTAAGTGTATCCCAAATAGGAGAATTTTACTAACTGTAAATTATGCTTTTAAAAAACATTCTTAAAAAAAAAAACATTCTTAAAAGTGGAAAAAAAGATAACAGATTCTTGATCCGACTTTCCACCCAAGGAGCCATCATGGAGTGAGATAGGAACTGGCTATTTTTCCTATTCTTCCTCAGATGCCATCTACCTGCCAGTGTGCCCATGCCATTCAAAATGTCACTTATCCTAACATTTTCTACACATACACACAAAGCCATAGCCATAGTCTATTCCAATTCACAGTGACCCCATGTATTAAAGGGCAGAGCTGCTTCCAAGTCGCCTGGCCTTGTTCTGTGGCACCGCTGGGTGCATTTGAAGGTACCTTGGGTGAGCATTAGGGCACAAACCTTTTGCAAAGCTCAACTAGCTGGAGCAGACGACTTCAATGCCACGAGAAAAAAATGGCTTCACTGGATGTGTTGTGCAGTGGCCATGGCCATGGAGTCTTGAGATTTAAAGACCTCTCCAAGCTCTACTATGACTCAATCCCCTTGTGTCATTAAAACTCCCAAATGTCAGATACCAAAAACCCAAATAACTGTCTGTTTATTTCTACTCATTGCGACCCTATAGGGCAGGGTAGAACTTACCCTATGGGTTTCTGAGACTGCAACTCACTATGAGAGTAAGAAACCTCAGCTTTCTCTCCAGAAGCAGCTCGTGGTTTTGAACTGCAGACCTCATGGTTAGCAGCATAATCACTATGCCATCAATCCTCTTATATGTGCTGAGACGAAGGTTCCATGTGGCAGTCGAGGGATCAACCAGGATCCCTGCACATCTGGTATACCTGCTGCTCCATGTGTTAAGAACCTGTGGTGTCACAGATGGTTTTATTCTTGCCTGCCACCCAAGAGGATTCAGGAGTCCCTCTCCCCACCCAATGCCTTCTCTATCTCTTCAGTGAATCCATGAAAGGAAATGACCGATTTCTCCTCCTTACGTCACACATAGCTGCAGGGGTCATCCCACTCACTCGCATCCAAACTGCTTTACTGGGTCAGGCAACACTCAGCCCAATTAGTACCTTCCATTCCGAAAGTCCAGGGAAGCCCTGGTAGCACAGTGGTTACGTGTTCAGCTTCTATCTACAAGGTTTGTGGTTCAAAACAGCTTCCTACCTCCATACACAGCTAGTCGCAGAAACCCACAAGGCAGTTCTGCTGTCCTATAGGGTCACTATGAGTCGGTATCGACTTGGTGGCAGGGAGTGAGAGACTCCAGTCCAGAGGAGCCCTGGTGGTACAATAGCTAAGCAATTGACTGCTAACTGAAAGCTCAGTCTTTTGACCCCACCCTACAGCTGTAGCTGCCTGCTTCCCATAGAGTACTACCCTCTGGGAATTGGAACCCCTCTGGAATCCTTCTATTCTGTCTTATAGGGTCAGGATGAGCCTAATGACACCAGGTTTTCTTTCTGGGGCCCAAGAGTCTCAGGATGGGGCAGATGATTCAGCTAAAGCAGTGGTTCTCAACCTTCCCAATGCCTCAACCCTTTCATACAGTTCCTCATGTTGTGGTGACCCCCAACCATAAAATTATTTTCGCTGCTACTTCATAACTGCAATTTTGTTACAGTTATGTTTTCCGATGGTCTTAGGCAGCCCACAGGTTGAGAACTGCTGAGCTAAAGGTTGGCAGCTTGAACCCACCCAGAGGGGCACAGGAACAAAGGGTGGAAAGAGAACCTTAATTAAAGCGCCTTCTGCGCGCAGCTCTACTCTGATGGCCCAAGTTCAAGTCGACCTCACAGCACTGGTTTTGGCTGTGTCTGCTTCACTCTGGTCCATCACCACTCGGGAGACAGAAGCTAGAAAACAAGGTACAAACTTTATTTTGTTGCTTTACAAAGGCACAGTGGCCTCTTGGTTTCCCCACCCCCCACTTTCTTAACAAAATATAATAGCTTCTCCTTGAACACAAAGACTTCAAATTTTTTTTAAAAAACAACAAAACAAAACAAAGAGAGAAAAAAAATCAACGAACAAAACAAAAAAAGAGACAAAGACATTTTTGGGGTTGAAGATGGGAAACCGGTAGGGATCTGTGGGGTTGAGTGGGGAGGAGAGTGGCTAACCCTAGTGCTAAGAGGGAGCAGGAATAGGGGAGGAGGGCAGCAGCAAACCCCAAAACCGAGAAGCAACATCAATACCCCCCAACCCCCCAGAAAGCCCAGACCCAGCCAGACCCCCAACCCATGTTAAGTGCTTAAAGGAAAAAGAAGAAAACCAAAGAGAGGTGGGAAGGAGGGATTAAAGACTGGCTGTTGCAAGGCTGCCTCTGGGGAGGGAAGAGCGAGCTTGGGGTTACATTTCATTTTCCCTGTTCTTAAAAAAACATGTTTAAAATGAAAAAACGTTCCTTTTTTTTTTTTTTTTTTGGCAGAGAGAAACCAGGCACCTCAGTGTCTGCGTCCCCAGCCTCCAGGGCTGAGGCCAGCCCCAGTATCCCAAGGCCCCCAACACGCTCCAGGCCACCCCAGCCCCTGTGACCTTGAGTTGGGTGGCTCCGTTCAAAGGTCAATTTACAGTATCGAAAAAAGAGGTCATAAAAGAGACCCAAATGACATTGTAATTTTGTAAAAATCTTTCACTCATTCAACCACGTTTCTCCCTGCTGCTGCCCCGGGCCCCTCCAGCCCCCATTAGGGAGAGGAGGGCTGGGGGTGGTCAGGGAAGCTCCCCATCCCCCGATGGCTCCTCCCGGCTCTGGTCCATGGTGTCACTGTCAGAGGCCTCCGAGTCGGAGGCTGTGTCGGAGGCGGGGGCCTCCGAGCCGGAGCCGCAGCGGAGGGGCTTTACGATGACCGCCCGCCGCTCCTCTTCCTGCCGCTCCTGGGTGCCCTCGATGTGCTGGATCGCCTGTGCAGGGACAGAGTGCCAATAAGGCCCCCCACCCACGCACACCCCAGAACTGTCCGCCAGCGCCTGGGGGAGGCAACTTTAGAAAGCACTTCTGCTGAGTTGAAAACCCCTTGGGGCCAACAGCAGCCTCACTGTTATTTAGAAATGAAGAGGGGTTTTCACATATCTATGCCTCTTAACTTAATAAGCATCTTTGTTATTAACTTTGCTATTCAATTAGCTGGGTTTATGTTCAACTCAAGTTCCAGGGGTTGAAAGACAGTTTTTTTGTTTACTTCTTTTCTATGCTGGCTTCTTTGGTTAATGAATTAGAAAGTTTATTTGATGTTCTTGGGTTCTCTCCAAGGGGACTAGCCTAAGGCTGAGTGTAGTAGTAACAACAGGTTGGACCCAGAAAATTACTCATTCTGATACGCCCTCCACTACTGGAGGCTTAATTGACACCCACCCAGGTCCAGGGAGATAGTAGTGAAAGAAAGTTCTGGACTAACCTCAGGGTGAGATACCCAAAGTCCTTAACCCAGGCTCTGAGAACTGAGGGTCTTCTTGGCTAGAGTCATGGGGACTATATGAACCGTCAAAATTGCTGCCTCAAGATTATCTTTAAACCTTAAATCACAAATATCGCCTAAATTGTTTTGAAAAGCAAACACTGGTTTAGCTTAAGCAATAGAAAAAAAAGGTCTATCTTCAGTATTGTGCTCTTTTAAGATCGATTGAAATGGAATCAAACTGACAACAGCAAGTCGAAAGATTGGATGGGAATGGGCACTAAGTTCACTTTAGTGGGGGTTGGGGACGACTCAGAAGGGGAGGGTGAGAAGGGTTTTATACTGCCAAGAACGTCACCAATTGTACATGTGTTGAACTGATGTAAGTTTCACTGTGTATATTCAACAATAACAAAACACAGTTAAACTTTTTTCAACATCTGGCACTACTAAAAAAAGGGGGAGTTGTCTTCAACTCCATGTAGGATAAAGGAACTGGGTCTCTTCAAGACCACTGCATCCCTCTGACCAGGCGGACCCCACCCGCAGCTCTCAACAGAGCAGCTACCCACTTGACAGGTACAGAAATGGGGATTTGAAGATGCCACCCCATAAGCTCCGTCTGGCTCCCTATGGGCTGCACCCTCCGCAAGCCCAGGTACCTGCACGATGGTGTCCAAGTTTTGTCGGGATGTGGAGACAGAGTTGATGACTGAGGAGGGGCCCATGGTGACGACGTTGATGTGGTGGGAGGGCGGGGGAGGTGGTGCCGGCACAATCACTGTGGGGTGGTGGGTGGGGGCCGGAGGGGGCAGGAGCTGCAACACAGAGGTCTTCAGTGTCTCTCCCCAGGGTCTGAAACCATCTCTTCCCACCCACTGCTTCCACCCACCACCCCACCGATCGTCCCGAGCCCTATGAGTGGAAAAGGCCTAGAGAGGAGCTCTCAGCCATCCAAGATCACATGGCCCCTTCACTTGGAAGCATCCAAGTGGGCAGTTTGAAGTTTGACGGTGCTGCAAGTGTGAAGTTTGTGGCATTCAGACACACTAGAATACATACTAGATTTTGCCAGCCAGGATTCAAATCCCTGCTCCAAACCACACACTAGTCCAAGGCCCTTGGGCTTATTATTTAACCAGGCCTCAGTTTTCTCACTATGATCCAGGAACAATAGCAGCCCGGGCCTCTAGAGCTGCTAGAAACATTCAAGACCATTTCATACACAGAACAGCTGCAAGTGTGGAACATTACAATATCGGCCCAGCTGGACATTCAGGGGTACGATGATGGGGTGCTGCCTGCTGGGGGAGGGGGGTAGGACCCACTCACCTGGGTACGTAGGTGTTGTTGTTCCCGCTCAAGCTTCTCCTGGTGCAGCAGCCGCACCTGCTCTTGCTGCTGCTGTAGCTGCACCTGCTGTGCTATCACCTTGAGCTTTTCTGGGTACATGTGAGCCTCTAACGAGCGCACCTGGGGGCAGAGCAGCTGGCTTAGGGTAAGGCGAGGCCCACACTCAATGCTGAAGCCCATTTGTGGGGCCCTGAAAATTCCCAAGCAGCTCATAGGCCCCAACATGCTGCCCCAAACTCTTTATCTGCTGCTAAGAAGACTGGTCAACCTGCCAGTGAACTCAGCTCAGAGCCCACCACCTGCTGGGCAGGAACCAGAGCGGCAGCCTGGAAGGAAGGCCCTACTAGACCAGGCCAGTCCTGATGTGTCCTCTCCTTTTCCTCCTCCCCCCTCACAGTGGCCTCATCATACCAGGCTCCCTCCCTCCTGCCTCCAAGCTGTTCCCTCTGCCTGGATCTTCCAAGGGGAACCTTGATGCAGGCCCTCTAGAAAGAGCCCAGACCCCCTAAGGATACCCATGCAGAAACCATGGCCTGTCACAGCTGTGTGGGGCAGAGGTGGGGAGTTGAGTTAGTATATTGTGCCAACCTGGCTGATAAACACATGTACGGTTAATTGAAGGGTGGAGGGACAAAGGGCTCAATGAGCCTCGCCTTTCGAGTTCTCTGGTCTCGTGCTTTGTGATGCTTGGACCAGGGTATAGCTGCCTTAGCAAGTTTCCTACTTCAGCTGGCAAGGCTCACTTCCTGCCAGACATCACCAAGGAGAAGCCACACGGACCAACTCGGATGCAGCCCTGGGTGCTGGAGCACCCATATGGAGACCCCTGCCAGCACTAAGATGCTTACACATTCACTGACTCAGCTTTCCTCCTGCAGTTGGCATCATTGCGTCTATTTTGTGAGATGGAGGAGGAGGGCTTTGTGGATTGGTGTTGGACATATGGGTTAATGTTGGATTTGTGGGCTTGGGCAGCACTGGGTTGAGATGTTTTCTTGATGTGCACTTAACCTTTATGTACAACTCTCTCTTATCCATGAGTTTCTGTGGATTTGTTTCTCTAAAGTACCCAGACTAACACAGGAGTGGTGCATGGAGTGGTGACATCCTGCGACAAACTCAGCTCCATGGCCAAGATGGTACCCTCACCCCTAGTGGCTGAGGGTACATCTGGTGCCTCCCCTCACTTTCCCGCCTGGCCCAAAGTTGTTGAAATCGCTGGGTGCCATGACCCCAGAGGACAGTGTGTGAACTGCCGCATCATGTTTCCTAAGATGTCATTTTGACATGGGAGAAGCCCAACTGGAGCAGAGATTAAAGAGCTCAGTTGCTAACCAGAAGGTCGGAGGTTCAAACCCACTGGGATAAAGCCGTGGCTGTTGGCTTCCATAAAAATTATGGGGCAGTTCTACTCCACCCCATGGTGGGTCACTTTGTTTTGTTTTTTTTCTTCTGTAACCTGTATGGGCGCAGGTTACCAGGCCTTTACTCCTGTGGAGCTGGGTTCAAAGTGCCAACTACTCAGCTTGCAACCTTCTCCCTGGGGCTTACTTAACACAGTGCACCACCTAGGCTGGCGATTCTGAAGGCAGGCAGGGAGGTCCCCCCCGCCAGCTGGAATGCCCGCGCAGCCGCGCACTCTTCCTCCGGGCCAGCAGGGGGCGCCGCCTCACCTGCTCCTCCAGCATCATGCGCACTGAGCGCTCCTTGTCTAGCTGCTGCCGCAGCTCGATCATCTCCCGCCGCAGGTCCTCCGCCTTCTCATCTTCCCAGATGTCCGGGGAGCCAATGCCCTCATCTTTGTCCTCCGCCCGGCGCCGCTTAGGGGATGAGCCGCTCAGTTCCTACAGACCCCAGAGGGGTGAGTGAGTATGACTCAACACCAGACCACTGCCGGTGTGTGAGGTCACACAGACCCGCAGAAGCAGCCAACACAGGGTCCATTTCTGTGGCTTCAATACGCCCCCAGTTGGAGTTGCTAGCTATAGCAGCCACAGTAGATTCGGATAAACCAGTTCCTTTCAGAACCACCTTGGCCACTCTGGGCAGAGGGTAAACAAAAGCCCAGGTGGGAAGGCTGGTGCTGGGAGCAGGTGGTCTGTGGTGAGAGGCAGGACGGGCAGCAAGGAGCTTCAGGTAGTGCTAGTAATGCGGGGCCCTGGGCCCGCCCAAGCGGCAAGGGGAGAAGAGAGGTGGCAAGGGAGTAGGCGGGCAAGTGCAGGGAAGGACCCCCGGAGCAGTACCTGGATGAAGCGCTTCAGCTGGGTGTTCTGCTGCAGAAGGCGGGTCTTCTCCTGCTCCAGCGAAAAGATGTACTCAGCTGTCTGCTGGAGGATGGCTGCCTGCAGGCAAGAGGGATTGCCGGTCAAGGGCTGAGCCGATGGTCTCTGCCATCGCAGCCACTGCCACCCCCAGGAAGCCCTCCCTGCCAGGTGCACCTTGCTGAGCTTCTCTCCGTCCGTGTGGGGAATGAGGGTCTTGAGGGACTGGAAGCCGGCGTTGATGCTCTGCATGCGCCGCCGCTCATTGCTGTTGGCAATCTCCCTTCGGATCCGCCGCTCCTGGTCCCGCTGCGTCTCTGGAGTCAGTGGAATATTGGCCAGGCTGTGGGATGAGAGGGGCCCACTGATGCCAGGTGCCTGCTGGACCCACCCCCAATGGACCCCTGTCTTTTTCATTCACCTGTGTCCCTTCCAGGGCAGAAGAGGCCAGGCCTGACACCTAAGGGGAGATGGGGGAGAGGGAGGGCTGGTAGAGTGGAGGGGATGGGAAGCTAGTGAAAACAAAGTTCTGGGAAGTCCCTGGCTGAATGAGGCAGAACCCTTCTCCAGAACAGGGTGTCAAAGCACCCAGGAACTTATAAATCACAGAGTTTGGATCCCAGCTGGCAGGCCTAGGGAAACCCTAGAGGGCTCCATGGTTAAGATGCAGCACTCATTCTGAAGCATGTGGGCACCAGGTGACAATCAGGGCACCTGGGGCCACAGCTACCATTCTTGATCAAAGAACTCACAGAAAACTCAGTCCAAAGAGGTAGAAAATGCAGAATAGAATTTCAAGTTCTCATGGAATCCAGACTTTCTGGATCCATGAAAGCTGAATGCAACCCCCCTAAAAAAATACACTAAATCTTAAACCAAAAAGATCCCCTGAAATCTTCTTCAAACCATACTATAAACCCACTGCCATTGAGTTTATTCTGACCTTTAATTACCCTCAAGCTTTCTAGGGCTGTTCATCTTTATGGACAGATTGATTCATCTTTCTCTCATGGAGTAGACTGGTGGGTTTAAACCATTGACGGTGGGGTTAGCAGCCCAGTGCTTACCCAGCCAGGGCTCCTTAGACCAAAGGTTTAGTAAGTACAGACCATCTGGCTTGAGCATTGTGCTCTTCCAAGAAAATGATCTACATGGGGTCAAACTCGACAACAGCCAGTCCCAAGACAAGCTAGGAAGCTGAAGGGGTGTCAAGTTTGTGTTAATGGGGGAGAATTCCAAAAAGGGAGGTAAGAATGGCTGAACTGGATGAATGGAATCAGTGTCACTCAATTGTACACACAGACACTGTTGAATTGGTATATGTCTGCTGTGCATATTCTCAATAGCAAAAAAATTTCAAACAACACCTGGGTAAGTCCAAGCACTTATACCTCTGAGCACCACCCCCACCTGGACCATGTGACCCAGACTCTGGCCTCATCCCTCTCTCCTTTCTTCCCATCCCTACATCTGAGTCTCCAGCTTCAAGTTCCTACCCAAGCTCCCAGGGAAACCCAGCCTTCCTGGTCTCAGATCCCAAAGATGAGAAGCACTCTTCTCCTATGGACCACGGGGCCCATAGTGCCTGAGGACAAAGATGGTTCTCCTCTCCCTGGCCTGAGCCCTCTTGCCACTAGGGGCAGCCCTCCCTGTGCTGAGAAATGAGACTGCCAGCATGCTATGGGCAATTAAAGGCTGCAGGAGCCTTGGCCAGCGGGTGAGAGAGAAGGCAGCCAGGGGTAGGGGTGAGGCTGCTGGCCAGGCAAGAGGAGTCTGTAAGCCCAACGCCACTGCTCCCAAGGGGTGGGCCTGTGTGTGGCCTGGCGGAGGCATGCCCCCTTTCCTGGCCCCCCGCCCCCCTCATGGGCCTGATGGCTTCCAGATGCTGGGCTCCCAGCAGAGGCTGCTGGCCCCACCCAAAGCCACAGCCACAGCCTCTTCCTGAGGGGCCCTCCTAGGGTGACCTGCTCCAAGCCTGGGCCAAAGAAGTCCTTGCTCTGGGTCTGGGGGTGACAAAGCAATATTGGCATCCTGGCTCCCCACGGGGAGGGCAGGGCCAAGAGGTCCCCTTCCTAGCCATGCCCCTGCCTCAAGTACTGTCCCCAAGCAGAAAGGCACTGACCCCAGGAGAGGAATGCATCTGGAGCAGTCAGTCCCACCCAAGGCCATTTGGCCAGACCCATCTCACTGCCCCGGGGAACTTGGGGCCTGACGTCCTCCTCCACCAAGAGATAGATGGCTGGAAGTGGGCTCCACACCAGACAAGCGCACACTGCTGCTGGAGGTCCAAAGGAAAGCCCACCTCCTCCACCTATCCAGGGCCACTCGGGGTTCTGAGACTGTCAGAGCTAGGAAGGAGCATCACCAGCCTCACTTCAGAGGAATGGAGGCACATTGCAAGGTCAGGCAGCCAGTATCTGGCTTCCCTACTTCTGGGCTCGGGGGGGGGGGGGGGGGGCGGTGTTGTCTCAGTTCTCCCAGTTTTTCTGTCCCACCCTGGGGTGGCAGTGGTCTGAGAAAGGATGAAAAGTGGGTGGGTCAAAGCTGGGAGTCTCTGGATGAGGCCATAACTGAACCAAATGAGCCCTAATGCATCCACACTTGCTTGGGCCACCCTAAGTGGCGAACTCCCCAGAAGTCCCATGGAGGGGGCCTAGCAGCAGAGTAATAAAACCAAGCACCAAATTCATTGCCATCAACTCGACTCTGAATCGTAGTTATCCTATAGGGGAGGGCAAAACTGACACTAACTCTTTACTAGAGTAGCAAGTCAAGAGCTGGGATGGACTTCATAGTGATAGATTTGAGTTTTAAGAGTTAACTAGAGTGTACTGCTTCAGTGGTAGAAGCCCCACCCCCACATATCCCTTTCATACAAGTGCTTAGAGCCCTGAGGTGGTGTGGGTAATGCATTGGGCTGCTAAATGCAAGGTCAGCAGTTGAAAACTGCTAGCCAGCTCCTTGGGAGAAAGATGAGGCTTTCCACTCCCATCCTACAGGGACGATAAGCATCAGAATTGACTGATGGCAATGAGTTGGGTTTGGTTATACAGCAGACACATCCTCCCAAACAAGGAACAAGGTGGGATAAAAGGATAATATGCCCCAGGCCAGGCAGCGGGACCCAGTGGTGCCCTCAAAGCCCCTGCCCCACCAGCTAATGGCACCCTCATGCTGTTGTCTAGTCAGCAGCCCCCAACTAGTGATGACTTCATGCACAAAAGAACAAAAGGCTACCCAGTTGTAAACCAGCCCCATAATTAGCTGTGGATTGAAATACTATATAACACAGCATTTTGTTTTGTTTTCAAATACTGATTTTTGAAAGTCAATAACCAGGCCTTTCTTGCTAGTCTGAGTCCATGCAAGCCTCCACTAAGAGAAAGGCAGGTGTCATCTGCACATGAAGTAGCCCAGAATCAAACTGGATTCTGATTCTCTGTCATCAAATAAATTCTGATTCATAGCAACCCTGTAGGGCAGGGTAGGATTGCCTCTGTGGTTTTCTTAAGAACTCCTAGGCAGGTCCCACAGGGCTTCCAAGGCTATCACATCTTTGTGAAGCAGTTTGCCATTCTGTCTCAGAGAGGCTGGTGGGTTCGAACTTTCAGCTGCCGGCCCAGCACTTAACCTGAGTCACAAGAACGCCTAGCCAGCTCTCTGAAACTCACTGTCAGGGGAAGGGAGAGTAAAAAGAGGAGCAATACTGAGGGCTCAAACAGAATGCAAATGTTTAGGAGAAGATGATGGCAACATATGTACAAATGTGCTCGATACAACTGATGTATGGATTGTTATAAGACACCCCAATAAAATAATCTTTTAATAAAAATTTTTTTCGAATCAAACTTTTCACAAACTTTTTCACACACACACACACACACACACACACAAAAAAACCTTTCACTGTCATAAAGTCCATGCCGACTCAGCAACCCTATAGCACAGGGTAGAACTGTCCCTGTGAGTTTCTGAGACTGTAACTCTTTAAGGGAATAGAAAATCCCATATTTCTCCGTGGAAGAACTGGCAGTTTCAAACTGCTGACCTTGTGGTTAGCAACCCAAATTGTAACCACACCGCCACCAGGGATTCTTGCCAACTCTTAGCCAAGGACAAAGATAAAAGCACTTGCAATGTATAGAACAAATTCAAAAGTACAACTGCAATGTCCCCTCTTGTAGTGCCAAACACCCACTGCCTCCCAGCCCAAGACACACATCTGAGCCAAGCGAAAGCTCAGTCCCCCACCACCTCCTGCAAACTCCCAGTTCATCCATCCAGGAATCCTCACCCCTGAGGCCGACTCCTTGGTAGGCTCCCCAACCCTTACGCTGTTGTCCCATTAACTGTAGAGACCAACAGAAACTCTTAGAACACCTGTCTGAAAACCCCACCATTTCTTATAGAAATGCCTTGGCCTTGGCCCTGGCCCAGCAGGGAGCAGAGGTCTCGGGCAGCACCGGGAGCCCCCACCTCACATCTTCAATGTTATAGCTTGTGTTATATCCTGCCCCTCTCCAAACCCATCAGGGCAGCCTCCTGGCTCCCTGCAAGGAATCAGTGGCTCTGTAAAGACAGGGTAGAACAACCCCAAGTGGGTCCTTAATTGGAACTCATCCACTAACCAGGCCTGGGATCACCTGCTGACTTTGATACAATGTGTGCTAACCGAGGTTCTGATTGGCCAACTGCAGACTAAACCAGGGTCTGGTTGGTGGAGTGCCAGCCAGCTAGCCAGAGGCTCAGATTGGTGGAATGCAAACTACACAGAAGTTCTGGTTGGTGGAAAGACATCCAACCAGGTCTCCAACTGATGACTGTCCGTCTAATTGGAATTGCAGGGTGATACTGCTCTTGTAAAGGGGACTTTCCACAGCTAGCCTGGAAACCCCTTTTTGGATTTTTCAGTTGAAGTGAGGCACCAAATGCAAAAGCCCCAAAGTTACTCCCTCCAGCTCTGCCAGACTCCCTCAGGGGAGCAGTGAAGGTGGCCTGTATCCACCACATTGTCTCTGGCTCTCCACACCCTCCAACTACAACAGCCAGGCTCCTGGAGGCTGGTCAGGAACTGCCCTGGAATAAGGCAGGGCACTTGGGCAGCCAGGGACAAAACCTCAGGTGTTAAGACCAGTGTGGCCAAGCCAAGATCAGAAAACACCACCCTCCCACCCCACCACACACTGCCCCCTGGGGACCAGTAGTCCTCCCTCTTGTCCAGCCCAAGGTCATGTCTCCCCGACCCCCTTTGCCCCTGGCTCTATACTGGCCTCAAACTGACCGAGGGAACCAGCCCCTCGTATACCCCAGAGCCACTTACACCCACACAGTTAAAGTGGGAAAAATAAAAATCCAAACCCATGGCCACTGAGTCAACTCCCTCCAGCTCATAGTGACTCTCTGGGGTTTCTGGGTCTGTAAATCTTTGTGGGTGCAAAAAGCCTCTTCATTGTTCCTTGGAGTTGATGGACTTGAACCACCAACCTGAAGGAACCCACAGCAGCACCAGGGCTCCTTCAGGTGGGTAATGCACACAGCATTTTACTCATGCCCAACTAGAAGGGTGGCAGGAAGAAAGGCACCCCCCTAACAAGAGTGCTAGTCTCCTCTCTCTACAGCCGCCCCCCCCACACACACACACATACTGCCTAGCCTCCAGCACCACTACTTCCTACCACACCCCCCACTGTGCAGGACCAGCTTGCCTAAAGTTCAAAACTCCAGTCCTGCCACTTACCAGCTGGGGGACCCCAAGCTTCAGCTGACCCATTTTTACACCAGTAAACAGAGCCTCGCTTCACAAGGTCGTGACGGAGGGTAACAGAATGCCCTGTTTGCCCCAGGTTTGTACTCAGGCCCCTAGGAGACCCCACAGATCTCTCGCAGGGCATTGACAACCCTCTTCAGGCCCCCAGAACTGTGAGCAGCACGGGCCAAGGTCTGGTTTGCAGCTGTATTTGCAATTCTGACACAAAGGTGACTCTTTAGTGGCTAGTCTCTAACAGGTGAGGGAGAGGTAACCCACATAGTTACTAACCAAAGGTGGGAGGTTCAAGGACACCGAGGCACCTTGGAAGAAAGGCCTGGCAATCCATGGAGAACCCAAATGTCCATCAATGAATGAATACACAAACCCATAGCCATCGAGTCAACTCCAACCAGAGAGAGCCCATATAGGACAGACTAAAACTGCTCCATAGGGTTTCTGAGGCTGTAAATCATTACAGGAGCAGACAGCCTCATCCTTTTATCCTCAGAGCAGCTGAATGATGCACCAATCTGGCAGTTATAAGCCCAATGCTTAATCCACAGCCTCCAGGGAGCACACATACACACAGAAAAAAAACACCCCACTGCCATGGCCATTGAGTAGACTCCAACTTGACGTAGGGTTTCCAGGCTTGTAAATCTTTACAGGAGCACCTACTGAGTTTGAACTGTTGACCCTGCTGCAGTTAGTAGTCTATTGCTTCCCTGAGAGCACCAGAGGACTCAAAATGTTATATAAACTGGCCCTGTGGGCTTCAGAGACTGTAACTCCTTCTGGGAATAGAAATACCCATCTTTCTCTCACACAGCAGCTGCTGGTTTCGAACTACTGATCTTGTGGTTAGCAGTCCAAGGCATAACCCACTACATCACGAAGACTCTTCAAAATGTTGTATACACACACAAACAGGAACACTATGGAGTACAGTTCTACTCTGAAACACACAGGTGGCTGTGAGTCAACCACCTCAAAGCAAGCGGAAAAGCCTTAAGGTCCTCAACCTCTTCTCCCCCAGGGGCAGTAGCACTTATCAAGATAAAAAAAAAATCAAACTTACTGTGGCAGCCCAGTGGATTCCAACTCATAGTGACTCTATGGGACAAAGTAGAACTGTCCCTATGGCAGTTTTCTCCCATGTTTTCCTTTCTCCCAAGTATGGGCTGCAGGGTCGGAACTGCTGATCTTGTAGTTAGCAGCCTGTCACACAACCACTACAACACCAGAACACCTTTAACCAGGAGAGAGGACACTGAGGACAGCTTTTAGGGGCCTGGGAGGCATTTTAAGAGATAGCAGTGATCTCCTTCCTTGATTAGTGACAGCCATGGCCCAGACATCTTGTGAACTATTCTGCAGAAACCATGGCATTGAAGGGTCTACCTGAGCAAGACCCTCCATCTCACACAGGGAGGGCTCACAATACACCAGCAGCCAAGCAAGATTGGAGGGGGACTGGCCTGCCCGCCTCCAGAACTCTCTGTCCATCACTCTACCCACCGAGTACCACCACTGAGTACTCACAGAGGAGCAGCTTGAGTGGCAGGTCCAAATCTGTCCTGAGACTTGCTGTCCAGCCCCCTCTGGTATGGGTGGAGGAAGGAGACAGGTTCCTACCCACTGGGTACTCCAGCTTGGACAGGCCCCTTCTGAAAATGAATAAGCCCAGAGGTCCCAAACCTACAGCTTCGCACTGCTGGCTTAAAAATGGCCTCAAAACCAAGTACCTGAGGGCCCCTTCAAAGTAGCCAGGGGCTTGAAGCAGGGACAGACTGAGGCCATACTGCTGAGGCCCAAGAAAGAGCTCAGCCAAGACCCTAGCTCTGCAACCCAAGGGTCTATCAACCAGAGCTAGAATGCCCTCATCTCCTGCAGGGCCACGTACTAATCAGGCAGCACAGCTCTGGGCCCAGGGCTCAAGTCGCAGCCCCTCCACTTGCTACAACTATCCCCCTTCCTTACATAGAGATCATTAAGGTGACCTAATTCATAGGAGCCCTGGTGGCATAGTGATTTTGCATTAGGCTGCTAACCAAAAGGTCAGCAGTTTGAAACCACCATACACTCAGGAAGATAGGTTTTCTACTCCTGTAAAGAGTTAGTCTCGGCAACTCACAGTGACAAGTAGCTAGATTAGGGACACAGGGGGGTTGTCTCCCCCAAATGCCTGCGCTAGAGAAATTGGCTGGCAGGGCCACAAGAAAGGGGTTGCACGGAAGTCAGGCACCCATCATACACCTTGGGAAAAACACATAGGCACCAGTGGATGTGACGTCACACAGGTGCGCCTGAACTCAGTCAATAAGGTCAGTCAGTGCCTTCAACCATGAGTCCAACCCCAAGTGGAGATAGGAGATAAATAGCAGACGGAGGTCAAGTCATCCTCTTATCCAGGTGCTTTCTCACAGGTTGGAGAGTGAGTCCTCCAGCACTCAGGCGCTCACCACACTCTTGGGATTTCCTACTCTTGGTTCATATTTATTTCACGTGGTTTTTCAAGCTCCCCTGGAGGGGCCATTTTCAGTCGTGAACTTTCCATGGCACGCCATGCATCCTTGCACTTTCCAGGGACAATGTATACTAAGACTGTATTATCAAAAACTTCCCTTTCCGTTATAAAAATTACTTGGATTTTCAGAAGTGCTTCTGCCACGTGAATTCTTTCAGCGTTGAGAAGAGCCTAGATAAACCACCTGAGAAACCAAACAACAGGAGTATTTCTACCCTGCTCTA
Organism: Tenrec ecaudatus; assembly: GCF_050624435.1. Classification (NCBI taxonomy): domain Eukaryota; kingdom Metazoa; phylum Chordata; class Mammalia; order Afrosoricida; family Tenrecidae; genus Tenrec; species Tenrec ecaudatus. The sequence continues at coordinate 107,290,833 of NC_134541.1, read as the reverse complement.
TAGGGTCACTATGAGTCAAAATTGACCAGTAGCAGGGAGTTTGGTTTGTTTTTGCTAACTCCTAAGAATGAGCACTGGTGGCAATGGGTTAACCATCAGGCTAACCACAAGGTCATAAGTTCAAATTCACCAGCTGTTCCCAGAGAGAAAGATAAGGCTTTGTGCTCCCATGAAGATTCACAGCTCGGACACTCACAGGGCAGTGCTACTCTGCCCACAGGATTGCTATAAGGCAGCATCTACTTGGGTGCAGTGCAACTTTTTTTTTTTGGAAGGCTGTTGATTTTTTTTTTAACTCATACGAAGACTGACAATTCATGAGAAAGTTCTAGCAAAACAAGTCCCCAGCAAGATCCGAGGGTTTTTTTTTTTCATTTATTATCCATCCCATTGGTAGGCCTTCCCGGGGAGTTTCTAAAAGGTTTGGTACTTAGAGCTCTGCAGCCAGGGCCACCCACACAACTCCTGTATAGATTCAGAACTAAAGAGTACAGTTAAGGTAGGAGCCCTAGGGGGAGGAGTGGATACACGTGTAAGCACAGTCCCCACCCCCACCTGGCCCCTGCAGCCCCAGGGGTCCACAGGCTAGGTTACTCCTCGCGGGGCTCCTCCCCTCAATCTCCGCCCCGCCAGCCCCAGGCGGCGGCAGCACGTGGCCCCAGCCCTGGGGAGCCATTTCGTTCCTGGAACGGCGCAGCAGGAAAGGGGCCACAAGTTCCAAACTTCTGCACGCCCGGAGAACCTCCTCCACCCCCAATCCTACTATACATTCAGATGCCCAGGCCCTTCTCGGGATCCGGGTTCTGGAAACCTGCATTTTTAGCAAGAGTACCGGGTGACCGCGACCCCACCACAATTTAGGAGGGAATAGACCTGGAGCTAGTCAGGGTCCAGTTTGGAGACTCGGTACTGGGAAGGTGAGCAGGGCTGCAGGTTATGTCCACCCGCTCGACTTGGAGCCCAAGCACCTTAGGCTTATAGCTGAGGCGAGAGGGAGTAGATCCGAAAGTTTGCTGCGGTGACCCGCGTACAGGCGGAAGCGGTCTCGGAGGCTGGGGCGGCTTCAGCTGCCCCCCTCCCCAAAAAAAAAACCTCCCTACGAGGGTCGAGCTTTGTGCCCGGAAAGCATGGCCGGGGTGCGCCTACAACTCCCACAATCCCGCACCCGCGGGGCTGGGAAAACTACAGCTCCCGGGAGGACTCGCGCACAGAGGTCCGCCTACTCCAAGAGGGCTGCAGAGTCACGTCCAGGCCTCGCTAGTAAACAGCGCCAGGACGCGAGTGAGCGAGCGGCCGCCAAAGCGCCCAGGGCCGCGGCACCCCCGGCCGGCCCGCCGCAGCTACCGGGTCCTGCCCACGCCCACCCCTCGCCCCACACACGAGCACGCCCCCAACCCCGCAGCAGCTCAGCTTTGCAAACACGCACCTTCCACGGCTCCCCGCCGCCCCCACCCGCTCCCCGGAGCCGCGGCATGGCTGCACCGTAAACTCCCGCCGCAGCTCCTCGCGCACCCCAGCCCCCCTAGATCCGCCCTGGGGGGATGCCCAAAGAGCGCGAGGAAGGAGCGAGAGGAAGGAAGCCACCGCGGGAAGGGGGGAGGAGGAAGAGCGGGGCGGGGGGGAAGCCACCAGCATGGCCGGGACTGCTGCAGAACCACGTGGGTCTGTTTGCAATTTACAAACGCGGCGACTCGCCCGCTCACCGCGGACAAAAGTGGCCGGGGCTGCTCGGGGCCCCCACGTTCCGAGGGAGCAAGAGTCCCCGGGCGGCGCAAGCCTAGCGCGCAGGGCTGCAGCAGCCCGGGCGGCTAAGAAAGGCGAGCGGGGCCGGCGGCGCGGGCCATGCGTGCGCACACGCGCGCCGGCCCGAGCGGGCTGGCCGGGGGCTGCAATCACAGAAAAGGAGTAAGGGGGGGGGGGGAGGAGTACACACCTACAGAGCCCTCCTATCACTTCTTTCTCTGTTTTCCTGAAATGTTGCAAAGAGGGCACCTTCTGAGTGGGCACCATGAAATACTCCATAGCGATTTGCCCCCCTCCTCTGCACGAGCCAGGTCCCGCGGTCCGCTGGAGAATGCAAGATGGAAATCCGAATCAAAGGGCAGCGCCGGACGGAGGTGCAGGCTCGGCCGGTCCCAGATGCTGGCGGCGGCGGTGCGGGGAGGGAGGGGCGGGAGGGAGGTCTCTCCGGCCTGCCTCCCCGGGCGTGTGTGTGTGTGTGTGTGTGTGTGTATGTGTGTGTGTTTGCAGCTGATCAGATGTCTGTTTCAAGGCGGGAAACAGCTGGTGAAAACTCAGCACTCCCCCGGCCTCCTTCCGCGGAGTAAGGAATTGCATGTAAACAAAGGACTATTTGCTGCGCCCCCCGGGCGGCTCGGGGCTGGGGTGAGAAGGGAGCGGGCCCCCGAGGACCGGCTGCGGCCCAGATCTGTTCGCCTCTCCCGGGTGCAGGGGGCCGGGGGCCGCGGGCCAGCTGGCGGGGCCGGTTGTGAATGGAACGAGCTGCGGCCGAGCTACATGCGCCACTATGGGTGATGAGGTCCATCAGCTGACAGGTTGGCAAGCGTTGCTAAAAAAAAAAAAAAAAAAGGCCAGCCACCGCGAGGGAGCCCTGCCCGCCGCGGTCCGGGGTCCACCGGGGACCTGCCGGGTGCGGGTTTTGAGCGCAAAGCGGCGCCGGAGGGGCGGGGGGGGGGTGCGCAGGCAGGACGCGCAGCCGTCCCTGTGTGCAGCCGCGGCGGCGAAGGCGGCGCTGGGAGAGTGCTGGGATCGTTTTTTTTTAATTTCACGATTGCAACTGCAAGGAGCGGAGCCGTTCGGGCGCGCTTCCTCTGAGCACAGGGCCCCCTGGACACTTGCGTCACAGCAACCGCTTCCCACATGTACCGCGGGGCAGCTGGCTCGCCAGGCGCCTCCGGCCCTGCTTGCCCAGTTGCCCGCCCTGACGGCCCAGTCCGGGAATCCCGGAGCCAGGGATGGAAGGGCAAAGGGGGACGCACCGGGTACCTCGGCTGCTATGGCACAGGCCTGGCAGAAAGGAAAGGTGGAGGCAGGCCAGAACGGCAGCGGCCGGGGAGGGTGGGGGGCAGCTGTTCTAGAGGCTGCTGCCTGCTGGTTCCCCTTCGTGCTAGGACAAATAGAAGGCTGCAGTTTCTCATTCACCGCAAAGCCTGCGGAGGATTTGCTCCACCGCCAGGGTGCGCTCCCCACCAGCGGTGATCCCTGGGGCGAAGGGGGACACCGAGAAGGCTAGCTTCCGGCCCCACCACCTTCCGGCGCTCCTAAAGGTTCAGGAAGCCCACGCCTGCCTTGGAATGCCTGCAGCCTTTCCCAAGCCTTCAAAGATCCGCCCAAATCGCACCTTGAAATTGAAATCCTCCTACCGGTAATGACCATCAGTTATCACTAGTAAATATTGTGAGATTTTTCGAGGGCCTTGTATATGCTAATGAGCCCTAGTGACGCAGTGGCTAAAGCACTTCGCTGCTAACCCAAAGGTTGGTGGTTGGACCCCATCATTCAGTCCACAGCAAAAAGACCTGGTAATTGCTTAGCTACTGATGGGGAGCGGTCATTCAGTCGTAATCTCGAGTTAAAGTCATCCCTGCCACCACCCCCACCCCCCAAGGCTTGTTTGAAAATGCAGTCTCTTAGAGCACAGCCCCCACCCCCTACCCCTTCAGACAGTTGGAATCTGCTGGGCACTGGCTGTAAGAAACAGGTGGTTATGATGCATTTCTATCCTAGTACAATCCCATTCTGCTGGTCGGGAGGCAGAGACCCATGAAGATTGAGTTGTACAGGGTTCCCAGGAGGTGAATGGCAGGTCCAGGATTCGCACAACTCTTTCTATCAGCACCCTCCCTGGGTGATCAGGGCCTTGCTTTGTATATAGTCTGTTCTTATATTCCATTCAGTCACACTTGATTACCATGTGGTCTAAAAACTGTTCTCCCTGGATGGGCTTTGTGTCCCAGAGGACACAGGGTTCCCTAAGCAGGGCCTGTGTCCCCTCCCCCCAACATCCCCAACACCTCATGTCAAAGGGGTGTTGGGCAGACAGACTGAGAGAGCCTCTGTCAGAACTGATCTAAGGCCCTGAGGCCTTGGGACAGCCTGTGCAAGGAAACAGGCAGAGCACCCACACAGGGCATGGTCTGACTAGGCAGGACCTGGGAGCCATAAAGCTGTGTACCTCCCCAGTATAAGTGGGGTCAGGAAGGGGATGGGAGCAAACAGGACTACCAGGACTAGGACCAGGGTGAAACAAATGAGATGAGGTTCCCAAATTTAAGGAGATGGGGTGGGGGGGGGAAACCACTTGGCAATCAGCATGAATACTATCTGTTGTATGTGTTTTTAAGAGTTGATAGGAAGTTCACGTACCATAAAATTAACCATTTGAAATTGAATAATTCATTGGTATTTACTATATCCACAATGTTATACAACCTCTATCCTGATCCAAAATTTATATCTCCAAAAAGGAACCCCATACCTATTACGCAGCCCTTATTCTGCCCTAACCCCTGATGACCACCATCCTTCCTGTCTCTGAATTGCCTGTTCTGGGTATTTCCTGTAAGGGCAGTCCTTGCACGATCTTTCATTGGGCAGCAAAGTTTTCAGAGTTCACCCATGCTCTAGCCTAAATTACTCCATCCCGTCTCTTTATCCAGTAAGACTGCATTGTATGGATGTAACACTAAGAAGCCCTGGTGGCACCAAGCTTGCTTGGCTGTTTAACAGAAAGATGGGCAGCTGGAAGCCTCGGCTTCTGTAAAGATTTACAGCCTTATAGAGGTGTCCATAAGTTGAACAATAATACTAGTGAGGTAGTCACACCTTAGAAGGATCAGCCATTTGAGATCAAGCAGCAGTGTTTGCCTAAGGGCAAAGTTCAGAAGGGTTAGGAAAGGAGGAAGAGAGGAGTTGGGGGCGGGGGGGGGGGGGGGGGGGGAAGGGGGACAGAGAGAAGGTGGGATGAGTGGGGTTGCCTTGAGATTGCAGTGAATGAGATGAAGCAAAATACGTATGAATTGTTGAATGGAAGGCTGATTATCTGCCCTGTAAACTTTCGCCAAATTCAAAATAAAAAGTTTTAAAATAAATAATAAACAGCCCTCGGACTGTACTTTCTCAAAAAAAGAAAGGAAGCCCCAGGCACTCTGCAAGAAAGATGAGGCTGAAAACAATAATAATTTATAAATTCTCAAGGGTTCATAAGGGAGGGGGGAGCAGCGAGGGAGGGGGAAAGTGAGGAGCTGATATCAGGAGCTCAAGTAGAAACCAAATGTTTTGAGAATGATGATGGCAACAAATGTACAATGGATTATGTATGGACTGTGATAAGAGTTGTACGAGTCCCCAATAAAATGATTTAATAAAAGAAAAAAGATGAGGCTGTCTACTATAAAGCTTTATAGCCTGAAAACCCCAGAGAGGCAGCTCTGCCCTGCTCTAGAAGGTCGCTAGGAGTTGGAATTGACTCAAAGCAATGAATTTTGTGGCTATCCTGAATAAATAATAATGTATTGTTAAACACAGCAACAAAAATGAAAACTATTCCTACAGAACAAAATATGCACATTTTCAATATAGGCAAGATCCATGTTCCTGATTTAGCTACAACGGAGCTTCCCACCGAGCTGAGGTTGTTTTTTTTTTTTTCTCAAGCTCCCCCCTCTTTTAGATCTGCCCCAGCATTTCTGCCAAAGGCACCTTCTAGCCCAGGGACCACTCATATCCATAAAGTCAAAGGCCCCTTGGTTCCCCCAGGCTGCTCATGGCCCTGAAATACCATCACCACCAGCCCTACACACACACACATATGCACGCACACACGCACACGCCCTACCCCCTCCCATCACCTGGTCCTTCCTGCCTTCCTGTGAGGCTCAGGGCATCCCCAAGTCCTTCTCAACCCCTAAAACCCATCCACACCATGCCTCCAGGAGCTCTCAGTGGGCTCTGCAGAACCCCTCAGACCCTCAATTTCTTCTTTCCTTTCTTGCCCTCCTGCTCCTAAATCACCATGGAGGTCAGCAAACATTTCCTGTAGAGGCCCAAGGTCATCCATGTTGTAGGCTTTGTAGTCCATGCGGTCTCCATCGTCTCAACCACTCCCTTCTGCCCCATCCTTGTAGGAACAGTCAGAGCATCCCTGGATGTGTCGGTGAAAACGGGCATCTGTGTGTCCCAATGACACTGATGTGCATAGAATGTTCATGTGTCACAAAATAACTCCTCCTTTCCAACTATTTAAGAAACACAAAAGCTCTTTATTACTTGGGGGACTGCTAAAACCACTTACCATCGACTTAATGGCTTACGACATTATCTGGAGGCCATAAATTGTAAGGGTCTCATTTGGCTAAAATGGCAACAGGAGGTGGTGGTGGGTGTGCCCGCCACAACCTGACCTTGCAACAACAGCAGCAGCTGCTACTGAGTCAACTCCACCTGTGGCATTGTGTTCAGGGCCATTTAGAGACTGAACTCCCTGGGTATTTGCCAGACCTTCCCAGGTGCCTCGGAGTGGCCTCAAACCTCCAACCTCCCTATAATCAGCAGCCCAGAACACGAGCTAAATTTGTACCACTCAGGGCCTCCCTTGCAGTGCTCACTGGTTAAAACCCAGCTCTGGCTGCTTAGCCCCTGAATGTGGCTTAGAGACAAGAATTCCTATGACCAAGTCGCTCTGCCAGGCCATGTGCTTGCTGGCCATCCCAGCCTACTACTAGCACAACTCTGCCCCATTTCACTCATCTCTCCTCCAACCTCACCTCCCCTTCCTCACGCTCAGCTAATGACTTCATTTCCTGTTTCAGAGAAAATAGAAACCTTTGGAAGGGAACTTACAGATGTTCCCATCCCTGGCTGCCTCATAATTTGTAACCAACCATTGCCCTGGGACTCTGGATGAGCATCCATGCAGTCTGTGCACAGGCCACTCCACCCCACCCACCCAGGGCCAGACCCTCGCCTCTGCCAATCAAAAGTGTCACTCGCTCCAGCAACTGTTTCTTTGAATGGATTCTCATCACCACAAAATGGTCCTTTTTAAAAACAAACACACCTTCATCTTATGTCCACTTCCATTACCTGCCCTGGAAACATTCCTTAGAACGGGTGCTCACACAGGCAGATCTCATCACAATCCATACATACATCAATTGTGTAAAGCACATCTGTACATTCTTTGCCCTCATCATTTTCAAAGCATTTGCTCTCCACTTAAGCCCTTTGCATCAGGTCCTCTTTTTCCCCTCCCTCCCCGCTCCCCCCTCCCTCATGAGCCCTTGATAATTTATAAATTATTATTTTGTCATATCTTGCCCTGTCCGACGTCTCCCTTCACCCCCTTTTCTGTTGTCCATCGCCCAGGGAGGAGGTCACATGTAGATCCTTGTAATCGGTTCCCCCTTTCCAACCTCCTCTCTACCCTCCCAGTATCGCTACTCACACCCCTGGTCCTGAAGGTATCATCTGCCCTGTATTCCCTGTGCCTCCAGCTCCTATATGTACCAGTGTACATCCTCTGCTCTATCCAGACTTGCAGGGTATAATTCGGATCATGATAGTTGGTGGGGATGGGGTGGGGGAAGCATTTAGGAACTAGAGGAAAGCTGTATTCATCGGTGCTACATGATGGAGCAAGTCTTATCAGGGCCATTTCTCCAATGGCAAGTGCTCATTTCGTGTCTCTGCGTCCCCTGTGTTGGTCATTCTTGCCATATTTCAAATGTTTTCATTGTGCTGCTGCACATTTAACGTGACTACCAACCAAAACTATTATTGAGTGATTCTGACTCATAGGGCCCTATAGGACAGGGTCGTCTGCCCCTGTGGGTTTCTGAGACTAACTCTTCATGTAAGTAGAAAGCCGCCTTTTTCTCCTGAGGAGCAATGGGTGGCTTCACACAACTTGTGATCACTACGACACTCAGGCTCCTTTAACGGACCAGTCAAGTGTAAACATAATTTCTGTCAGCACTGGGAAAGCACAAAACGTTCCTGGTTCACGTTATTGTGATACTTGCTTGTGGCAGTGGTCTTGAACTGAACCTGCCCATCTCTGAGGCCAGCCTGTACTTTCTTGCCTCCTCGCCTATTGCTCCCTCCAGCTGGGATGCAGGTATGTGGCCTCACAACAGCCCTCCTTCCCCTGCACTGCATAATCCGAGACCACCACCACCCCAACTCCTGCCCCTCATCGTTCCCTGTCTCCAGCCCCACCACCAATGTCCAAGTAAGAGGTATATGCGATAAATGAAAAGAGAACCAGTCTGTCCACTCACTGCAGTGTTATTCTGCCATGAAAAGGAAGGCTTTCTGATAACCAGTGAGGACCCAGATGGGGCTTGGACCTTGACACAGGCTCCTTTTGCGTGGAGTGGCCCAAAGAATATAGTCCCCAGAGGCAGAAGGGAGGCTGGTGGGTGTGTGGGGCTAGAAGACTAGCATGCAGTGTTGAGTGACTGCTAATAGGCCTAAGGTTTCTCTGGAGGGACCAAAAGGCCCCCAGGTTCACACAACTCGGTGAGTGCACTGTAGTCATCGTTTTTGGTGCTGTCAAGTTGGTTCTGACTCACATGGGGGCGATGTACAACAGAACAAAACACTGCCCAGACCTGCACTACCCTCACAATCACTGCTGTGTTTTAGCCCACTTTTGCAGCCACTGTGTCAGCCTATCTTGTTGGGGTCTTCCGTCCTTTGGCTGCCCCTCCACTTTAGCAAGACACCCTTTGCCAGGAACTGGTCCCTCCTGAAAGTCTTGCCATCCTTACTTCTAAGGAGCAGTCTGGCTATACTCCTTCCAGGGCAGGTTTGTTCATTCTTTTGCCAGTCCAACGTACAAATTTCTTTGCCAACACTAAAAGCCATTAAAATGTACAATTTAAGTGGGTGAAATGTATGTGCATTATATCTCAAGAAAGCAATTGTTTAAAAAGAATAAAAGACCTAAGGGTGACCAGAAGTGCAAGACCCAGAAGCATGGGCTCCCCGAGAGCAGGGGTCTCCCCTAAAGGGACTCTTCACTGGCCAGAGGTCTCAGCTGGCTCTAGGGGTATTCCCAACACAAACACTGACCTTGTCCCTGGCTGGCTTCCAACCAGGCTCCAGGAGTGCTTGTTAGAGAAGCCCAGGCTGACCTCTGGGAGGGGGTGTGGTTCAGTTCCAGACCACGGCACTAAGGCAAATATCCCTAAGCAAATGAATCCCACACTTTCTGTTGGTTGGTTGGTTTCCCAGTACAGGCAAAAGTTATGTTTACGCTGTAATCCATGAGGTGTGCACTCGCAGGATGAAAAAGCTCCAAGTATTGTGAGAATGACTCAAATGGGACCCAGAGGCATGCCGTGAGCACTCACTGTTGGGAAAATAATGCTGATACAATTTTCTCAATATAGGGTGGCCACGAACCTTCAATTGGTGAAACACAAAAAAAGCAAAGCACAACGAAAGGAGATCTGCTTGTGCTAAATATAAGAACACAGATTTAGAATCACTGCCATAAATAGAGCTGTGTTGGCACAGTGGTTATGCATTGGGCTGCGATCCTCAAGGTCAGCAGTTCAAAACCACCAGCCAGCTCTGAAGGAAAAAGATGTGGCTTTTCACTCTCATTATAGTTAGTCTCAGAAATTCACAGTGCTGTGCCTTTTAGGGTCACTATGAGTTGCCATCAACTTGATGGCAGTGAGTTTGGGTTTTAGGGGGACCAGAAATGGTTAAGGAGGTGCTGGCTGTGGATTCTGACGCTGCAATGACTCTGTGTGTGTGTGTGTGTGTGTGTGTGTGTGTGTGTGTTCGGGAGGGGGTAGAATGGATAATTTTCATTTATACACTTGTGTCCTCCATGATTATCTGCTGCTCTGCCTTGTGAACAAAGTCCTCTACTGCTGGGTAACAAACTGTCACACATTTAAAGGTTTAAGACATCTCACAGGTCAGCATCTATAAGCCAGGCTGGGGGCAACCGGCTGAATTCCTTGCTCAGGCCTCATGGGAGTCTCGCTCAAGGCTACAGCCTCACCTTGGCCTCAGGTTCTCTTCTGAGTCCTTCATAGTGTTGTATGGCTGAGGTCTCCCTTGCCTCACTGATTGCCAGTGGACATCATTAGGTGGCAGGGACCATCCTTCCCAGGCCTTCAATCTCTTCAACTTCTGCAGCCAGCCGGAAAGAACTCTGCTTTCAAGGGCTTGTGAATCTGATCAGGCTCACCTAGACAGACTTCCTCTTCCAGTCCACCAAATCATGTGGGAGAGTCTAATCCACGAGATATCATATTCACAGCTAAAGGCTGGCAATCTGCTCCCGTAAAGATGACAGCCAAGAAAAGCAAATGGAGCAGTTCCACTCTTTAACACATGCAGCTGTCACTGTCATGAGTTGGAATTGACTTGATAGCAATGGGTTTGGGGCTGTACAACAACTCCTGTGAGAGAATGAGGGGGGCTGTGAGGGTGGTACAGGGAAAATTAAGGGGCTTTCCTAAAGAACATACAAAGTATGTTAGAATGTAATGGGGAACCTCTGTACCCAATGTTAATCTGAGGCTTTGCTCTATGTAAAAATACCAGGTTCAGAGAGGGACTATGTGGCCTCAGGCGTCCCAGGATGCTCTATGGGAGCAGGGACAGTGCCCCACAGAAGCCAAGCATTCAGCCTGGGAGAGGATCCCTAATGATCCTAGGAAATCAGAGTGGGGACACATACCTCTATGGAACCAAGAATCCAAGAACGTCCAATACGCAGACTCCATCTCCTGTTCTAGCCACAGGGGACTTCTGGACCAACAAAGCTGAGGGTCCCTGCCCCCAACCACCAGGGGGCGCGTGATGCACATGACGCTTTATGTACAAGCCAAGTGTGGAAACATTTGGGGAATCCACTATAAGGTAATGAAGTGAAGACACATGGCTACAGGCCACCCTATGCCATGCCCTGCTGTTCACACTGGGTTTGTCTGGGGACCCAAAGGCCCTCACTCCTAGCTACCTGTCCCCTTCCCTCAGCTGAGGTCTCCTTCGCTTTGATCATAAACAAGTCCTTCCACTTCAGCATCTTCTACTTGTGTTGGTGGCAGGTCTATTTCAGGTAGCTGGACTCTATCTCAAGGGACTCTCCTGCCCATTCTCTCTGGTCCCAGTGACCTCATTCCCAGGCCCAAGACTTCAGCAATTGCTGGGGGTGCATCCCTTCTTCCTCCACCTGTGCCCCCAGCCCAGTGGTTCTTCTAACACTGAGCTCCTCCACCCCACACTCCCAGATAAGTTCTCAGCTAGACCCAGGGCCTTTCCCAGGGAAAGTATCTCTCCTTTCAACATGTTAACAAGGAGGGAACAGGCACAACATCTGCCTCCATTATATGCATGGCCTCCTGGCTGGACTATCTCCGCTTCATTTGGAAATGGCTGTCTTTCTCTGACACATGACACCAATTAGTCCAAAGGACTAATGGAGCATGTGAAACTCAGGCTCTACAACTCCGAGACCAGAAGAACTAGATGGTGCCCAGCTACCACTACTGACCATTTTGAAAGGGATAATGATAGTGCATCTCATATAGGGTAGGAGAAAAATGTGAAACAATATTACAAATCCTAAAATGACCAGGTTGACTGGTCTGACAAAGGCTGATGGAACCTCCAATACTATGGTCTTTAATCACTCATTAGATCTAGAACTAAACTCACCCTCCAAACTCAACTTTCAGCCAAACAAATACCCACCCCTGTTAAATTGACTAACTCATGACAACCCTACAGGACAGAGTAGGACTGCTCCACAAGGGTTTTCAGAGTATGACTCTTTACCTGACTCCCTGTGAGCAATTGGTAGGTTTGAACTGCTGACCTTGTAGTTAGCAGCCCAACCATTAAAGCCAAACAGTAGGCAGGCCTTGATCTTCTCACAGGTGCCACCAAAGTCTGATGATGATACCCAACTAATCTGCCCAATATCTTCATAGCTCCCATCAAAACCCACTGCCACCGAATAGAACCACCCCATAGTGTCTCCAAGGCTATACATTTTTACAGACGCAGACTGCCACATCTTTCTCCCTCTGAGTGGTGGCTCCATGGATTAAGCAAGAGCAGCTAACCCACCAGCTGCTCCTCAGCAGACAGAGGCAGCTGTCTATTCCTATAAAGATGGACAGTCTGGGAAGCTGTCTACTAGGAAACCATTCTACTCTGTCCTAAAGGGTCACTAGGAGTCAGAAGCAACTTGAAGGCAGTGGGTTTTTCTCCCCTTGAGACCCCATGCCCTCTGTGTATGTGTGCCCACCCCCACCCTCCAGGCTTCCACCAGCACAACAGGGGTTAAGGTCTGTCTGATACAGCAGCCTCTGTGGTGCTGGTGCCAGTAAGTCAGAAGCTGAAATGTGAGAAGCAGGACTGAAGGGAAGGGGGGGAGGGAGGGAGAGCCTGGGGGATCCCAGAGGGAGAGAATGCCTGTAGGACTGCCAGAGGCTGCCTGGTAGCTCCCACCCTTGGCTGCCTCCCCTCTGGCAGGCTGCCTCTCTTGGTCAGCTCATGGGCTATGGCACTCCCTCAGGTGGTCCATGGTCATGGCTGGCACCCTAGCCCTCCCACAGCCAGATACCCATCTTTGCTGCTGCAGATCTGAGGGAGGGGTAGTGGTGAACCACCAGAGAATGGCTCAGGGCTGCTAAGCAATAGGTGGACAGGCAATGCCTGGAAAACTGGCCTACGGTAGGGGAAAGACCAGTAGATCTCTCAGGGTCCTAATCTCAGAGGCTTGACCTTAACTTACCCAATCAGGCCTCCCATTGCTGAGTGGGGGAAAGAAGCAAAGACACCCCACTCTTCCTAGGTCCTGGGAACATGATGGGGACCAGTGCAAGACAAAGGTGACAGGCACCATTTCTGGTCCACCCACCAGCAGCATGGGCCTGGGGGCATGTCTGAGACCCCAATTCAAAGATGAGGAAACAGAGGTTCTGAGGGGCTCAGTCACCTGCCTTGAACAACACAGCCAAAAGGAGCCCCCACTGACTGGACCTTCCAGGCCCCCCAGAAGGTAAATGAAGAAAAGGCCTGCAGGGCCACAGGCCCAGGCACCATCCCTCAGGTGGCATGACAAGAACAGTCCTAGGAACCCCAACAAACAGGAGGGGCAGTGACTTAACCATTCTGCGAGGAAGTCCAGGCTTAGACAGCCCCCAGAAGCAGCTGGGGAAAATCCTGGGTCTTTGGCTGATCACTTGGCAGCAAGAGGGGCTTCTCTGGGGGCCACTTATAGCAGCACTACTGGGAAGATAACCAGTTATATCCTTACCAGACAAGTGACCAGCACTATCCTTGGGGCACCCGGCATGTTCCTGGGGTTTGAGATCTGTATGGCACTGGTGTGAAGAGTTAGCAATGCTGACCTGGGATGAGTGCTGGGAAAGGCTTTGCCAATGACTGCACAAATACCTCAGGAGGTCCCTCAGGAAGCCTGGTTCCTAAGAACCAGGGAAGCCCAGCTCCACAGCTGGATGAGCCCTACCACCTACTTTCTGAGCCTCAGCTTCCTCATCTGCAGGAAAGAATGATGCAGAAGCACTCAAACTAAATACCTACATCCACCAACAGAAACCTGGACACCAGTGTTTACTGCACCATTTTTACACCCCAAAACCTGTGTGCACACTCATGCTCCCTGCAGCCCTTTTCACACTAGCCAAAATTTGGAAACTACCAAAATGTCCAACAGGTGAATGGCTAAACACCACATGGTCTATTTAATGGAGTATTACTCAGTCGTGAAGAGAGATGAAGGCCTATTCCCTGCCACAACATGGATGTTCCATAAAAACACAATGCTGTCTGAAAACCAAAATTAAACCAAACACACAGTGTCATCGAGTAGATTCTGACTCATTGCTACCCTATAGGGCAGGGAAGAACTGCCTGTTAGTTTGTAAGACTGTACTCTTTACAGGAGTAGAAAGCCTCATCTTTTCTCTGGAAGAGTGGCTAGTGGTTTCGAACCGCTGATTTTGTGGTTATCAGCCCAATGAGTAACCCTCTATGCCATCACAGCTCCTGCTTCATGAAAAGTCGCGGGTAAAAGGATAGCTAGTGTAGACTCTCAAGTCTGTGAAATATACACAAATCACAAATGTCTGGAGCAGCTTTCTCCATCGCAGCCAGCGTGGATGAAGCCAAAGGCCCACCAACTGATGAATAAATGAAGTGTGGTATGAAAAACCAAAGCCAAACTGACTGCCATCAATTCCGATGCACAGTGATCCTGTAGGGCTGAGCAGAACTGCCCAATGGGGTTTCTGGGGCTGTAAGGCTACCATATCTTCCTCCCAAGGAATGGCTGTTGGGCTTGAACCACCAACCTAGCTAGCAACCCAACGCGTACGCCTATCGTGCCACCAGGATTCCTTAATTTCAACTGTCCCTGTGGGATACAGAAAGGTTTTCCCCTGGTTGTCTGCTGCTCGCTAGCACACGGTGGGCACTCGGCTGCATAGAAGTTCTCTACCTGAGGGCATCAGCCATCCCGAGCAATCAGATGCTTGTTTGTCCCACCATAAGTGGGGCACACTCCCTGCTGATAAAGATGGTGGATTGTTTCCATGAAGGAGAGCCCAGAGACAAGGTCTAGCTAACTCAAGGATAACCAAGGTTAGGCTGCCATCTTGAGTCTAGGATCGGCCCATCTTGTCACATGTGTACCCCTAGTTCATCCTCTTCCTGTTATGTATGTGGTTACCTGTAACCAGGGGGGTTTGCATGCTCCCTAAGGATAAATAAGCCTTGAATAGAAATATATTCCCTCCCTCCTCCCTTCTCTCTCTGCACGGACTTGGCTGCTGAAACCATGGCCGTCCCAGAGGTGAGCAAACTACCATGAAGCGTGTTTGACTCCTTTATTTTATCTTATCTCTATCTTCTATGACTTTGCGGGGATTTGCTATGATCTTTATATATTATCGCTGTAAAGTTGCACCTAGGAACCCCACTCAGTTGTTAGAAGCTGGTTTACTATAACAATGTCCCCATGCAAAAAGGCAAACTCACTACCATCAAGTCAATTCACTACCCGGCGGGACAGAGTAGTGCTGCCCTGCAGTGCTGCCAAGGCTGTAAGCCGTTACAGAAGCAGACTGCCTCTTCTTTCTCTGCCACAGAGCAGGTTCAAAACTACCAAGCTTTCAATTAATGACCCAGTGCTTTAGCAGCGGCACCACCAGGGCTCCTTCTCATAGCCATACAATGGTAGGCATGAAGTAGTGATACCTGTTACAGTGGAGGTGGAGCCGGAACACACTATGCTGACTGAACAAAGTCAGAAAGGAAGTGTCAAGCACCAAGGGACTTCAACAAGGCCCAGGGGGACAAAATGTCATTTTCTTAGCAGTTCGCTTGCTGTGAGCTTTGGAAGCCCCTCATATCGTAAGATCCCACTAATATGTAATGCCCGGAATAAGCAAATAGACACAGAAAACAGAGTAGCAGTTGCCTAGGGGTGTGGGAGGTACCCTGATGGCATGGTGGACTGCGACCTGCAGTTTGAAACCACCAGCTGCTCCGTGGGAGAAACACAGGGCTTCCTACTCTTATAAAAAGTTACAGTCCCGGCAACTGAGAGAAACAGCTCTACCCCGTCCTTGGGGTTGCTACGAGTCAGAATCAGCTCAATGGCAGTGGGTCTGGTTTGGTTTGGTTTGGTTTGGTTTGGTCTGGTCTGGTGTTGAGGGGCAAGGGAAGCACTCCTCTAGTAGCTTAGTGTGTTATACACTGAGCTGCCGCGAACCACAAGTCCATGGTTCAGACCTGCAAGCTGTTCCAAGGGAGGAAGATGAGGCTTTCTACTCCTCCAGTTACTCTCAGAAATCTGTTCTAGTTTGCCGTAAGGGGTGTTGTGAGTCAGAATAGATTGAAGGGCAGTGAGTTGAGGAGTGACAGGGCGGCCCTAGATGAAAAGGGTTAACCAAAGGTTGGCAGTTCAACCCACCAGAGGTGCCTTGAAGCAAGGCCTGGCAATCTGCTTGAGAAAGGCTAGAACACCCCAGGAGTCAGTTCTACTCGGGACATACTGGGCCACCATGATTTGGGGTCCACTTGCCGGCAGCTGGTTCGAGGCTGGGAAGAAGGGGAATGACTGCTAATGCAGGGTCTCCTTTTACGGTGATAAAAAGCGTCCTGGAAGGCGACTGTGGTGATTGATGGTTGCACAACTCCATGAATACACTCAGAACCACTGCCCTGGACTCTGTAAAAGGGCCATCTTTGCGGCATGTAAATTACATCTTAATCTGGGAGAAGACATGCTCAGAAAGTAAAGCTGCCGTAGGATGTCCTTTGACTTCTGGGACTCTGTGGTTTAGTAGACAAGACCAGACGCACGCAAGTACACTCTGGGCACAAGAATGGGGCCTTGCGGTGGCCTGCAAGGCTAGAACAGCTCACTCCAAAGGCCTCTCTAGGTGGCAGGTTTGGGCTGAGATGTGGACAGCCAGTAGTATAGGACTGGTAGGACGGACAGGGCCAGTCCAAAGCTGAGTTAAATCCCAGGGTCACACGCTGGACCTAATGCTCTACTCTTCCCTAGAATATTCTAGGAGGTGCTTCACTTGGTTCTCCAATTTCTGTAAAAACCTTGAAAGAGGCCTGCCCACCTTCCCTCTAGAACTTTCCCAAGGTATCTGGTGACTGGGTACAGGGTGTTCTCTTCTGGGAAACCCCAGATCTTGGGGCACCCTCACCACTTTCCCTCAGGGACCCCAGATTCGAAGTATATGGATTAGCCATCAGAGCACCTCCCTCCTGACGTCAAATGACCAAATGAGGCTGCAAATGGGGGCTCATGGTGCAGGGAGGTGCTTGCTGTCCAGGGGCTGGCCTGTGCCTACAGGATGGGCAGCTGAGGCCATGACTGGGACAGGAGTTGTAATCTTTGCCACTTACTCCCTTCCTGGCTTTCCCTGCTCCACCAGCTCCCCATGGAGTCCCCTGGCTCTCTCCGAAGAGAAGTCTAACAATACAGAACTCCTTGGGAGAAAGAGAGAAATCCTGGTACAGCACTTCACAGCTAAGCACAAGGTCATTCGTTCGAACCCATCAGCCACTTCTTAGGAGACAGATGAGACAGTCTGTTTCCATAAAGATTTGCAGCCCCAGGAATCTTATAGGGCAGTTGTACTTTGTCCTACAGGGTCCCTCTGGGTTGGCATCAAGTCAATGCCATGGTGGGTTGGAGTAGAGAGAGAGGCTGCTGGGCCAAGGCCTATCCTTTCAGTCAATAGAGTGGATCTCAGCATCAGTCATGGGGGAGGGGGCACACCATTACCCCTCTGCATGCTCAGCTGACTCCCAGCAGGCTCCGAGAGACTGAGCTTTCCAGGCTTCTTGAAGGCACTTCACTGCAGGCGAAGTTGGCACATGGAGCTCCAAGGGGGCACAGTGCCTGCAGACTCGTGATCAGATCTAGAGCAAAACGTCAGGGAGATAGGGGTCTGCTACACTGGCCCTGCCGTCGCCCACTGTGTCTATTTAGCTGCTAGGGTGGCTACTGCCCCAGACCCAACCAGTCAGACCCAATCCAGGCCTGAAGGAGACAGGCCTGGGCCTCCCACAGTTGGCCATAAGAAAAGAGGACACAAGCGGGGTGTTGTCTTGGAGATCCCCCAGGAGGAACCTAGCCTAGAGTCAGCAGGCACAGAGGACACTGGCCCACTGGGGGGTGATCATGTCCCTGTAGCTTTTCAGAAATATGAGCTGAGAAGTAACAGAGCTGAGTATACAGAGCTCATGCTTGCCTCTCTGGCCCTGGGGCTGGGACATGGCTGAGAAGGGGCCTCCCTCACCCCCCAGATACCACCTGAGTAGGGACTCTGGAGCAGGAGGGTAGGGGACAAGTGCCTCATCTCCCCTTCAAGCAGCTCAATGGTTCCGTCTGACCTGTCTGACCTTCAGACTTGGCATCTGCCTGCAGGACTCCCTCCCCTCCTGGAATCCAACATCCAGATGTCAGCATGAGGCTGCCCGTGGTACCACATGGCTCCTCTGAGTGAATCAGCCGCATTCCAAAGGTGCAAAGGCAGACACCACTCCCTCCCTCTCAGCCTGGGCTGTAGACTTCCTCCCCAGCCAGACCAGGCTTTGGGCTTCCGTTCAAGATACTCTTCTGGAGCTGGAACAGAGAGAAAGAGGCAGCACCAGGGCCAGGAGACACCCGTCCCTGCTCTTGCCCTAACTGCGCCAAACACTGGCCCGCCCAGACTCAATGCACCCTCTGGCTGCTATCAATATATATATACAGTTCCCCACCACTCTGGGGAACCAAAACCAAAAAATTCACTGCCATCAAGTTGATTCTGACTCAGCAACCCCATAGCACAGGGTAGAATTTCCGAGACTATACGTTTTTAGGGGAGTGGGAAGCTTTGTGTATCTCCCAACTCTCTCCGAACTGTTGACCTTGCAGTTAGTACCCCAACTTGTAGTCACTATGCCACCTGGGCTCCAAAATAGGACAGGGTCAGTGAGAAAATGTGGAACAGAAATTGCCATCGCAAAGGAGATCAGACTGCCCGCTCTGATAGGACTGGAGGAGCCCCTGAGACTGTGGTCCTGAGATACCTTTCAAGGCTGGCACTGAACCCACCCCTGGGATCACATGGCAGCCAACGGACAGGCTTCTAAGTGAACAATAGCACCCGCAGTTACATGCTCCTCCTCACAACAATTTACCACAGGGACCAACAGACCAACAACTGGCCCAAAACAGCTCAGAAGGCAGGAAAAGATGGGCCAGTGGCCATGGGAAACCCAGGGAGAAGTGGGAAGAGAGCTGTTACACTGGGGCAATCGCAACCCAGGTCACAGGAAAAAACGTCCTACGCATTGCATGCAAAATTAATATGCTTTGTAAATTTTCACCCAAACCACAATAAAATATTCAAATATATACATATACTGTATACACTCAAGTATATGCTGAGTTTTCCAGCACATTTTTAATGCAGTTTTTGTGGTAAAATTAGGTGCCTCTCAGCTATTCGGTCACCTTATACTCGAGTATAGATGGTATATTCATTAACTCAACAAATACTCACTGAACACCTACTATGTGTTCAATAAGAGCAGCCCTTGCCCTCTTGGAATGTTCAGTATAGAAGAGCCAACAAAATCATGTTCACAGACACAAACTAATTCCAAGTTACATATCAGAATGGCAAAGCAAAGACACAAGGGGAAGTTAGATGGCAAAGGGGTTGGTTTTGAGGGGAGGAGAGAGGCATTTGTTGGGAGGCCTCAAGGATGAACAGCAAGCCTTCTATTACTAGTTCTCTGCAACTGCTTCAAGAAAACTGGAGTGATATTTTAGCCCCAAGTCACTTTAGAAGCTCTTGAATCATCCTCCTTCTAGCAGCATGAAAGTGGGGAAGGGCACTCAGGTTTTTGTTTTTTACTGTTTTATTGAGATACAATTCACAAACCATGCAATTCACCATTTTCAAGTGTACAATTCAATGACTTCTAGTCTATTTCCCCAGCCCATTTTGAACTTTGTCATCATCCTTAAAAGAAACCCTGAACCCATTAGAGCAAGCCCCTGTATTCTCCCTCCCCTGGGGCCAGCCTTCAATACAGCCTCTATAGAGTTGTCCATCCTGGAGAGTCCCCATAAATGGAACGAGACTGGAGGCATGACTGATTTTTCACTCAGCTCACCATTTCTGAGGTTCATCTATATCAGCATGTATCAGTGCGTCCCTCCTCCGTTTTCTAAGGAACACTATAGACATAGCAGGCCATGTTTTGTTTATGCCTCCATCAGTGGGCAGATATTTTAATTCTTTCCTCTGGGGCTAGTATGAATAGTGCTGCTGAAAATATCCATGTCCAAGTTTCCACAAGGGGCCCCGGTCTCCATTTTTCCTGGGTATACGAAGGGCTACCCAAATAAATCCGGAATTGTGCTGGGCAGAGCCGAACTTTCATAGTACACATTTCCCCACTGGGTGAGCAACTCGCTCTGTGAGTGCACCCAGTGGCATCATCTGGGAATTCTCTCTGGTCACAGGGAAGTTTTTTGAGTTTCACTCAAACCTTGTTTTTTTGTGATAGCCAATTTAAGAGAATAGCGTGTGGCTGTGAAATTTCGTTTCCTTCTTGGGAAAAATGCTGCAGAAACTGTTGTGATGTTGAACACAGCTTACAGGAACAGCACTATGGGAAAAACTCGAGTGTACAAGTGGTTTTCTCACTTCAAAAGAGGTGAAATGTCTGGGGAAAGAAAGTACTACCCTACATGTTGATACCATATATTTCCTGATTCTATGAATAAATATGTGAGAGTGCATGTATGCCTCCTTAAAAAAAAAAAAGGTGGAATGTCAATTGATGACAAATCTCATTCTGGATGTCCTTCAACTTCCCGAACAGACGGGAATGCAAGCTTTCTATTTAGAGGTTCTAAAAAGATTGTGTCCAGTGTGTGACCAAAAAAAGGCCTTATTTGTGGCAGACAGGAGACTGGTTTTGCCACATGCACCTACTCACGCAGCCATCTTCAGTGCACCAGCTTTGGGCAAAAAACAGCATGCTTCTCATGCCCCACATGCCTTACTCACCTGACCTCACTCCATGTTACTTCTTTTGTTTCCTCAAATGAAGAGGGACATGAAAGGACAGGAATTTGATGATGTAGAAGAGGTGAAGAAAAAAACAAGGGAGGTGCTGTCAGCCATCCAAACAGACGAGTTTGAAAAATGTTTCAAAGAATGGAACAGCAAATTTAACCGATGTAGTAAATGCAATGGAGAATACTTTGAAGGTGATAAGGTGGTTTTGTAAAAAAAAAAAATTAAGTACATAGCTTTGGGGAAAATCCCAGGTTTTATTTGTATCCCCCACCCCTACCCCCATACACCTACAATTGCTAGGTCTAGCAGTGACGCTCTGCTGAATGTTTTGAGCAACTACTAGTCGGTTTTCCAAATGATTACAGCAGCCCTTTACACTCCTACCAGCAGTGCAGGCGTGTTCGTTTCTTCAGCACCTCAACCCTTTTGATCATAGCCAGTCTAGTGGCTGTAATGTGGTGCCAAGCTGCCATCTGACTTTGCTACCATAGACTGAGGCCCAATAAAGAGGGCTCTCAGCCTTGGGGCCTCCAAGACAACCATGTAGATCCTCTTCTGGGGTCCTTTTCATTTTCAGCCCAGGTCGTTGGGAGAGCTGTGGATGATGGAAAGACATCCGGGAACCAGGCTGTGTAATGCTCACAGAAAGGCTGGCAGGATCTTGGGAGACTGGGCCTGGGTGACCCAAGGGCAAAGGACAAGGCAGATGACCTCTCCAGACTGCACTTCCACCCCTCCATGCCATCCTACTCCCGACTCTGATGAGTCCACAGCCTTTTAGCCAAAGGGCCTGCTTTGACCCACTTTTTCCTCCTAAGGGACATACCCCAACTCAAGTCAATTCAGCTTCCTGGCCTTCTACAAATTGAGGTGGGTGGGGAACAGGGCTGGGGGAGTCCTGGGTATACTCCCTCAAGGTGGGGAGGGGAGAACAGGGGCTTGGACAGCTTCCTAGAGAAATACCTCCACAAGTCTGTGTTTCCTTCTCTACAACAAAATGGAAGCTCCAAGAGAGCAGAGCTGCCACTGCTGCTGTATCGCCCAGTAGCAGTGCTATAAAGTTCGATGACAAAGGAACGAACAGTGTTTGTTAGGCATTAAAATCTCCCCCTGTCTTCCAGACATGCATTGGAATCCTAACCTCTACACCTGTGGTTTAAATCCTATTTAGAAATTAGGTTTTTGTAGTATTAATGAGGTTTCATCAGTGCAGGGTGCGAATTCTAAATGTTGCTGAGTGATGTGAACCAAACCCCAAACCCAAACCTGTGGAGTCATCCGACTCACAGCCACTCTGCAGGACAGAGAAAACATAGGGTTTCCAAGGCTGTCAACATCACAGGAGCAGATACCACAACCCCCCCCCCTTTTACGCCCCCTAAAGAGCTGCTGGTGAGTTTGAAGGCCCGAGCTTCAGGTCACCAGCCTAGCAAATCTCCTCAAGTGATCCAAGGTGCAAAATCAACACAGGCAGGCAAGATGACCTGGGGCAGACAGACACTCTCTGAGGTAGCCCAGGAGCTGTGAGGATGGCGGATCACTAGAAGCTGACAGAAACCAGGAAGGACCCCTCCTACTCCCAGGGGCCTGAATTCGGACCTCTGGCCTCATGAATCTGGTAACAGATGGTCCTGCGGCACTTCTGTCACAGCAGCACTAAGACACAGAGACAAGTAGAGAAGAAGTGAAGGAAGAAAACTGAGTTGGGAGTGGGGTTGGGCAGTGAGGGACACGGAGAAGTAGCCAGTATGTGATGACCAACTAGGTCTAGAGTCAACCCTGGCCTGAAGTCCATCGCTACCACTTCACAGCTGTATGCTCTTAGGGACTGCTTTCAGAAAACTCACTGCCATCAAGTCGATTCCAATTCATGGCGACCTTAGAAGACAAAATAAAACTGCCCTGTGTGTTTCTGATACTGTCTTATCTTTACAGGAGCAGACGGCCTTGTCTTTCTCCCATAGAACCACTGGGAGTTTCAAACTACTGACCTTGCAGTTAGCAGCCCAACACACAACCCACTATGCCACTAGTGCTCCCTTTGGGGACTGTAGTGGGGAGAGAAGGGATTGATTACATGATATGGTTCTAATCACTGTCCTTGTGATTCCTTCCGGATGACTGGTTGGGACTGTGCCAGTGTGAGGTCCACAAAGGGGACTGGATTTCTTGTTAATGGTGTAAATAAGGTGCGTGGCACCCTTGAGGTAGAATCATGCAAATATGGTATTCAACTCACTGCCACTGAGTGGATTCTGACTCACAGGACCCTACAGGACAGGGCAGACAGCCCCTGAAGGGTTCTGAGCCTCTGTTTTATGAGTGTTGAAAGTCTAGGGCATTAGAACAGACTCCAAGGGCAGAGGGCAGGAAGATGAGATAGGGAGATGAGAATGGTTGTATTTGAAGAAGTAATAAGCAGTCGGTTTCTGGCAGGCAAGCCTGGCTATTCAGAAAACAAAACAACCAACCATTTGTTGTGAAGTCATCTCTACGTATAGCTATCCCAAGTGTGGTTTTCAATGGTTGACTTTATGTTTTTAAGTTGATCACCAAGCCTTTCTTCCAAGGAACTTCTGAGTGGACACAAACCTCCAACCTTTTAGTTAGCACTGAGTGCATTAACTGTGTAGCCTACCCAGGGACTCTCTGGCCACTCAGACCAGACCATTTAAAAGACCTGGCCCTTCAAATTCTTCATCAGACTGTGAGCTCCAAAAAGGCCCCAAAGAGCCCCAACCAGCTAAACTGGGAGGCCACTTCCTCTCAAATCAGTCTGTTTTGAAGAACTCCAGCAGGTGACCTCAGAAAGCCCCTGAAATGCAGGCCTGGTGTGCACAGAGGCCGCTGAACCAGGTGTCAAGGTTGGTGGACTCTTCTAGATGGAGGTAGTGTGTGTGTGGGGGGGGGGGGGTGTCCCTGGTGGAGACCCAGAGGGACTTAGGAGCTAACAGAACCACCATACAAAGATGAACTTGCTGTCTGAGGAGGTGAGAAGGGGACTCTGGCAGAGCTGCTGGTAGGGCTAATTCAGACAAGGGAAGACTCTGGCTGACAGACTGCCTGGCAGTGGAAGACCTGGTAAGGGCTGTCACGTATTCTGAACAGGGGAGGGCTCACCTCCTGGGGACAGTGTTCCAACAGAGCTAGAAATGTGCTTAAATTCAGTCATGGAAGACAATTACACACACCAGGATGTCATCCCCAGGCAGCAGCGGCTGGAAGGCTCACAAATGGGTTCCTCCTTGTGGCTGCCTGGCTGGGAGGTCCAGGGTAGTGGTTGTTAGCGGGTCATATGATCAGGAATGCAGAGCCCTGGGAGCTGACCCAGAAATGCTAATTTGGCACATACAGTTTGAGCACCTGACTAGACTGGAGACTGCTTATAGTCTGGAGTGGCCAGTTCAGTGAACAGTAATGCATTGATGGTGACTGGCTGCCTTTAGTCGGGGCACACAGAGGTGATGCAGAGGGAACCAACATCTCATCTCTGGTATTCTACCCACATAAAGAGCCCCAACTTCAACCCCACCCTGAGCCCCACCCTCCTCCCCACAGCCCACCTAGTCAAGGGGCTGAAGCTCCAGCTGCTCCCTCTGAGTTCAAAGCCAGGGTGTGTGGATGGACCCTTGTGGCACTTAGTCAGGAGCTCCAAGTTCAAGGGCACATGGGCTCCAGATACCACCAGCTGGGATGGCACAGTCACCGACCTGCTCTTCCCCACATCATCTACTGTTCTAATTCTACCAGTCCCACCCTGAGAAGGAACCCAGTGATATGTGACAGATGCAAAAACATGGGGATAAGGCCCAAGGACTATGTGGCTGAAAAAAGAGAACGGCAGAAGGTGTCTTCCAGCCCCTCTGGGAATCATCCCCTCTACCATCTCAAAGTTCCTGTTTGTGTGTGTGTTTTGGGAAGGGGTGTCTCTGAAGAAGGAATACATTTCAGGAAGCAAGTTTAGCCAAACACAGTGCTTCACTTCTGCTTGGGTGGGTCCAACAGAGCCCTGGTGGTACTGCTGGGTAAGCATTGGACAGCCAACCTCAAGAATGGCGGTTCAAACCCACTCGTCAATCTGGGGTCAAAATTGAGGGTGCATGCTCTTGTAAAGATGTAGCCTTGGTAGTTTTACTATGAGTCAGAATCGACTTGATGGCAGTGTTTTTAGCTTGGTTTTTGGAGGGTGGGTCCAACGGGTCCTGGTAGTGCAAGTGGTATAAGCACTGGGCTGCTAACCAACAGGCTAGTGGTTTGGTCCCTTCAGCAGCCCTGAGGGGAAACATAGCAGTCAGCGTCTGTAAAGATTTACAGCCTCAGAAACTCTCCAGAGCAGCTTTTCTCTGCCCTCCAGGGTCGTTATAAGTCACTCAGTTTGGGGTGAGTCCATTTGAGGAATAGGAGCTGAGTACTCAGTCAGTAAAGTGAAGCTCTTTTGGATCCTGTACCACCAGTACTTTAGACTGGCTGTACCCAAGAACTGCCTCTTGGGGTCTTATTTCAGGTCTCATCCTCAAGGCCACGCCAGGAAGCTCGGCCAGATTGGGGGAGAGGGTGAATTCTAGAAACAGAGAAGCCACAGTACAGCAAACAGAGCTTCAGGTGGCAGTCGGATGCCCACTGCAGAGCTGTCTGTGCACACTTCCATCTCACTGGGCTCCCTGGGAAGTGGGTCGATTTTCCTCCTTCTGCCTGATAGCCTTGCTTCTGTTCCTGCTCATCCTCCCCAGCTCCTGCCCTCAAAGACCCGACAACATAAACCAGCTCCCAAGGCTGGAGGGGTGACAAGCAATTCCCCAACAACAAAAAAGGTCTCCCGGGAGAAGAAATACCGGAGAAGGTTCCAGCCTCAGTCAGCCGATTCTTGGGCACTGACTTTGACTTAGCTGCAGGGCCCAAATTATTGAGCGTGCACTCCAGCTGCCTGGTTTTGCAGCAACAGGCAGCAAAGAGAGCTGTGCCGGCCCCCCCTTTGTGTTAGACACATAAGACAGAGCTCTCACTGCCTGCCCTCCAACTCCTGGAACTCTGAAGGAAACTGAAGCACCTAGTGGAGGGGCCTAACTTGCTCAAGATCACCAGCAGTCTGCAGAAGGAAGCTGGCTCTCCTGGGTTGACTGCAGGCCATGAGGTCAGTGTGATCTTGAGCAAGTGAGTTGTCCTTCCTGGGCCTGATTTCCTCCAAGATAACAGGAGTTTCCACCTTCCCTGCCCAAGGGCTGGCTGAGGTTGGATGAGCTGGCAGGCATCAAGAATTTACAGATGCCTGGTGCCTGGCACTTGCTGAGAGCCGTGGGCCACCATCATACTGCTGTTCAATACAGTTGAGTTGGCGTTTATCTCACAGTAACCCTACATGACAGAGCGCAATTGCCTGTCAGAGGGTTTCCAAGGCTGTCGCTTGTCCAAAGCAGGTCACCAGGGGTTGGGGCGGGAGGTTCCAATCACCAACCTTTCCATTAGCAGCTGGGAATTTTAACCACCGTGCCACCAAGACTCCTTGAGCCAGGTCAACCCAAGACCATTGTTGTCATTCAAGGCAATCATGTAGGTTATGATTCATAGCAACCCTATATAGTGGATTAATGCTACTTAATAGGTAGTAGAAGGGCAGGGGAAAAAACAGAGGAAGTCCCCTAACAAGGTGGACACAACAAAAGGCTCCAGCAGAATGGCCATTGTGAGGATGTTGCAGGACCAGGCAGTACTTCCTTCAGTCGTGCATGGGGTCACTATGGGGTAGCTCGTGCTCAAGGGCACCTGACAGCAACAACCTAGGGTTTCCTAGGCTGTGATCTTCGTGGAGGAGTCCAGGTGGTTTAGTAGGTTATGTGTTGGGCTGCTAACCACAAGGTCAGCAGCTCAAAACCACCCCCAGCCACTCCTCAGGGAAAAGATGCGGCTCTCTACTCCCTTAAAGAGTTAAAGCCTTGGAAACCCCAGAAGGGCAGTTCTACCCTGTCCTGTCGGGTCACGATAAGGCTGAGTTGATTCAATAGTCATGAGTTTGAGCATCTTTATGGAAGCAGGTCACCAGTGTTCCTACTGAGCACAGCACCATTAGATGGGTTCCATTCACTTTTTATGCCCCTCACTCTTGCCACACCAGCCTCAACTTTCCCTGTCTGGCGTGTTCTTTCTGGAATGTTCTTTCCTGAGTTCCTCACATGGTTTGCTCCTTCACGTCCCTCAAATGTGGCCTCAAAGGTCACCCTTTCTGGGACAGCCCTGGCCCCAGTCACCAACCTAGTCTCGTACCTTCCATGCTCTGCGTTCCCGCCTTGGGAGCGGCCCCACCTGTCACCGGGCTAGTCTACTCTGTCTCGCCCTGGCACGTGAGCTGAGGGAGACTAGCCCTCGCTGGAAGCCCGCGGGCTCGGGGCCGCGGGGACTCGAGGGACTCGGGGGTCGACGGCCGAGACACACAGGGCAGCCCTACCTGAGCCGGGGCCGCGGGCGCCTCCCTCAGGGCGGCTCGGGCGCACGGCCGCCGAGGTCACGTCCGGGGCGCGCAGGCCGGAAGAAGCCCCCGCGCGGCGCCGAGAGGCGGAGCGTCCTCGGCCACGCCACGCCCCCGGCCGGGAGCCAGAGGCGGAGGCGGAGTTGGAGGAGCTGGTGCCGCCCCGCACTTCCGCTCCGTTCCCACCCCCACCGGTCATTCATATTCATGAGGCGGGCGAGGGGCGGAGCCCTGGTCTGCCGGACGCCCCGCCCCGGCGGAGCCTCAGGCCCCAGAGGGGCGCCCCCGGCTTCCGCCTCGGGGAGGGAGTTTCCACTTGGTCACGACTCAAAAATGTCTCGCTCCGGCTCCTCCGCCCCCTTGTCCCTGCCCTGGGGGCCTCCCCTCCCTGGGGAGACGAGAGGAGCGAGGTCAGGGGAGGGATGGCCCCTCCTTCAGACCCAGGATGGGGGCCAGACCCCTCCAGTCTTGAAATTAGCGCTGGTTCTCATTATCATTCTTTAAAAGCATAATAGTTTTCCAACTGAGCCATCTTTTTGTGCCAGGTCTTTATAGGAACGACCTCTTTTAACCATTCAGTATTCCACCTGAGATTGATATGCCATCATTCCAGGTTTTGTTCGCTGGAGTCCATCCGGACTCCTGCTGACCGACTGACGGACACTGTAGGGCGGAGTAGAACTGCCCGGCAGCGTTTCCTAGGCTGCTTTGTCTTTCTCTCATGAAGCAGCTGTTGGTTTTGAATCGCCAACCTTTGGTTATAGGCTGAGCGCTTAACCAACGCACCACGTAGGTATGAACCAGAATTGGCCAAAGAAATTGGATCCCCATACTCAGTAGTCTAGAAATTCCCATGATCACACAGCAAAGTGACAGTGATCAAGACTTGAACCCAGGACTGAAACTGACTCTGGCTTTCCTGGAAACTTGTTCCCACTGGAATGGGGAGGGCCATGAGCTTGTCTCCCCAGCCCCCCTCCCTTTCTGGGAATGGAATGGAGTCTATTTAAGGGGGTTGGCTGAGGGAGGAGCCCTGGTAAGGTAGTGGTTACCAGTTAGGCTGTGATCTGCAAGGTCCACAGTTCACTGCAAGTTCAAAACCACCGACCGCCAGACCGCCCCTTGGGAGAGAGATGGGCTTTCTGCTCCTGTAAACTCACAGGGCAGTCTTTGTCCTACTGGTTGAGGGGTGAGTTTGAACCCCCGGATGTTTGAGAAAAGCTGTGTATTGGGGAAAGCAACGGATTCCTTTAAAGCAGCGGTTCTCAACCTGTAGGTCTCAACCCCTTGGGGGTCAAATGACCCTTTCACAGGGATCGCCTAATACATCCTGCATATCAGATATTCATATTACCATTCATAACAGTAGCAAAATTACAGTTATGAAGTAGCAACAAAGATAATTTTATGGTTGGGGGTCATAAAGAACTGTATTAAACGGTGGCGACATTAGGAAGGTTGAGAACCACTGCCTTAGAGAAACCGGCTGACGGCAGATCCACTTTGCCCTATAGAGCTGCTGGGCGTCAGATGGGAGTGAGTTTGGTTTGGGTTTGGGGGAAACCAATGCACAGAGGCAGGATTCGCTGCAGGGTTTTTGTGGCCCGGTGCACAATGAAGACACAAAACCCCTTGATCAACATCTATTAAGAATGTCAAGAGTGATTTTCACTCACTGCCATGAGTTGATTCCAACTCATAGTGATCGTATAGGGCAAGGTAGAACTGTCCCTGTGGACTTCTGAGACTGTAACTCTTTCGAACTGCTGACCTTGCAGGTAGCAACCCAACACGTAACCACTGTGTCACCAGGGCTCCTATGCCCAGTGCAGGATACTTGTGTAAATGATGAATCCAGTCCTGATGAAGGAGGCTCTCCTAAAAGGCAGAGCGGCCATCCATCATGGAGACCCAGGCTTTTGATGTAACCCCACACTGAGATTCTTACCCCCAGCCTGGCATCCAGGGCCCAGCCTCCAAACCTGCCAGACCTGGAAAATGAGCCTTTAGGGACCTCCAGACAGGTTTCCTGGAGGTCAGGTTAATCTCCAGACAGGGTATGTCCCAAAGCTGAACCAAGCCTGCTGGGTCCTTGAGGCCAGCCTCCCTCTTCTGAGGACTCTCAGCCCTGGACCTGCACTGGCAGGTGGCGCTAGGCTGTCCACACCAGCCCAGCACGGCAGCCTCCCTTGCTTGCTGGAGCAGGGCATGAGGAGCAGCCAGGCTGTTTCCCAGAATAAACACCCCGCCCAGACACAGCCCCAATCCTGCAGCACAGCAGACCAGCGCCAACAGGGAGAGGCACTCCCCAGGCCAGGCCGCCACCACAAGGTTAATAAGTCACCCTGACCTCACTGCCTCCATCTCTCCTTCCTTGTGTCTGGGCCCAGCTCACAGTGGGATGCAGGCTTTATTAATAACAATAATCAGGACCATTTGTGCCTCTCTTCCTCCCCACCGCCCCAGGGAAGTTCCTTGTGTGTGCTATCTACAGAGCTTGAGGCAGCTGGGGATAAACACTGGAGACTTGTCATTTCCAAGACAGGGAACCTGAGATTCTGATGTCTTGGTCAAAGCCAAGGGCTTGAGTTTAGGGTCTGGCCACCATTCATCCGTCCTGCTCCCCTTCATCGGTTCTACGTCTTGCAATCTGGGTCTTGAGGTTCACTTTGTTATGTGACTTTGTAGGGTTCATTCTGAACTCCAAGAAACAAATCCAGTGACACTCATCTATGTACAAGAAAGAACTTTATACCAAGGAGCATCTTTACATCAAGAAGGAGCCCAGTCCAATTCAACTCAAGCCTGTGGTTCCAAGGCTCGCCAGGCCCTCTCCAAATTCACGTCGGTGCGGGAAGCAGGGAGATCACAGACCAGTGGGTGCAGAGTCACGTGGATCCAAGGTCGGTGGAAGCGCAGCAGGATGCTGGCAGCTCTCAAGGACAGGCAGGCGGCCCACGTGGGGCCACCGCTGGTGGCAGACACTCAAAAAGCCCTCAAACCTCCCTCCCATCGAGTCAATGCTGACTCATGGTGACCCCTTGTGGGTTTCTGAAACTGTCACTCTTTACAAAAGTAGAAAGCCCAGTCTTTCTCCCTTGAAGCTGCTGGTAGTTTTGAGCTACTGACCGTATGGATTGCAGCCCAGTGCATAACACTATGCCATGAGGGCTCAACCAGGGCAGACACAGTCCCGGTGGAGTCCCAGTGAGGAGGAAGGTGAAATGAGAGAGAGAGGCAGCTCCCAGAGTCCTTCACTCTCATACAAAAGGCCATACCCCAAGGAGGTGTGATCAAGCTACCACTTGATTGACAGGTTTGACTCCACCCCTAGTCAGGGGTATCTAGTTGACATAAAATCATCCAACTCCCACAGTCTTCATCAAATCCATGGCAGTGGGCGAGCTGAATGGAGTCCCTCGTTGGGGCAAACAGTTAACACATTTGGCTGCTAACAGAAGAAAGGTCTGGTGATCTAGTTCTGAAAAATCAACTTTGGAAAATTCTGTGGCACATCATTCTGCTCGGAAACACCTGAGGCCACGATGAGTCAGAAGTGACTCTCTCTATAGCAACGGGTGGCTTACTAAGCATCTATGTTGGGTATTTACAGTGTGTGTGGATGGGGGGGCGCTATATCCCCTCAAGGTACTAACAGGTGAGGGGGATCTCCATTGCACTAGACTAATGGGTCTTCTTGAAAACAGGTATGGGTGGGATTCAATACCTGGCCTAGTGCATACAGTATGCTCTAATAAAGCCAAACTGACTGCCATCAGTTTGATTGCGACTCCTAGAGACCCTATAGATCAGCAAAAACTGTCCCTGTGGGTTTCCAAGAGTGTGACTGTTTATGGGAGTAAAAAGCCTGTCTTTCGTCTGTGGAGTGACTGATAATTTCGAACTACAGACTTTGTACTTAGCAGCCCATCACATAACCACAATACTGCCAGGGCTCCTAGTGCATGCAGGAGACCCTCAATAAATATTATTGAAAAAAATATTACAGAAGTGAGCTGCTGCACTTTTCTCCTAAGGAGCTGCTGGTGAGTTAGAACTGGAAACCTTCTGGTTAGCAGCTAAGCACTGTAACCACTGCACCACCAGTGGCTTCTAATGCAGAAGAGCTTAATGAACATCGATTGACTTAAGGAGATGTTCATCCAGTGTATACTGATGAAGGATTGGGGGACCATCTCCAGCTCCTAACAGCCTATGAGCCACGTTGATGAAGCAGCTCCTCAGTAGAAAATGCAGCAGCACACTTCTGTAATATCGGGTGGCCTCCTCTTCACACTCATGCTTTCAATCATCTGTAGCCTAGGGGAGGTAGCTGGGATCTGAAACCTGAGATTGCTACTAGCTTAGAAGACCTTGGCCAAGTGACTCCATCTTCCTGTGCCTCAGTCTCCTCTTCTGTAAAATGAGGATCCTAAATGAACCCACCCTTAGGCTGTTATGAGGAGCTTTAGTGGGGTAGAGTTCAAATCTACCAACCACTCCTTCCCAGGGAGAACAATGTGGCTTTCCACTCCCATAAAGAGTTACAGTCTTGTAAACTCACAGGGGCAGTTCTTCCCTGCCCTACAGGGTCAGTCTGAGTCAGCAGCAACTCAGTGGCAGTGAGTTTCATGCGTTTTCAGACTGGTAAGAATCTAAGGAAAGAAAAGCACCTGGTTCAGAGAAAGAACTGGTCCAACTGAAAATCGAGGGTCTCTCGTTGGGTCTGCCAGGCTCCCACCTAAGGACAATGGTGAGGACGGTGCAGGACCAGGCCGGCAGT
This sequence comes from Tenrec ecaudatus, assembly GCF_050624435.1. Classification (NCBI taxonomy): domain Eukaryota; kingdom Metazoa; phylum Chordata; class Mammalia; order Afrosoricida; family Tenrecidae; genus Tenrec; species Tenrec ecaudatus. The sequence continues at coordinate 107,258,960 of NC_134541.1, read as the reverse complement.
GTTTCGCTCTTTTGTACGTAGGGTTACTATGAATCAGCGCTGACTCGATGGCACCCAACTGCGACAGTTGGGTTTGCCCCGCCATGATTCCAGAGTTCTTCATTCTTGGTGGCTATGCGGCTGTGATGGTTAGGTTTGAGGCTAGCTTGATGGTACCTGTGTGGAGGTAAGGGTAGATCCAGTCTATCTGTCAGGTCACACCAGCCTGAGGATACCTCCTTGGGAGGAGGCGGGGCTTTTTATAAGAAAGATGCTAAAAAGTTCCGTCTCTCCTGCCCCTTTTAGCCTCCTTGCTTGCTTGTATTGAGTGTCAGGCTCTGGGCTTGGCAGCCCGTGAGACCTGCAGACCTTGGGAGCAGTGGCACTTTGCTATGTGCCTGCACCCACCGCCCTGTGATCGCTCAGCTTTTTGTTTTGCCTTCCTGCTTCATCCCCTGGCAGCTGTGTGAGTCTGAGAGGCTCTGACTAGCGAGACCCATGGACTTGAGTTGATATAAAATCCTTTCTTATACATAGGTGTGTCACTGGTTTGGGTTCTCTAGATATCTCAGCCTAACATAGCCATCTCTGAAGCGCTCGGGAACTGGCTGAATGTATAGCTTTACTGACCACCCAAAGGGTGCCCTCTTGGTCCTGAAATTGATAACCATATGTCAGGTTTAAGGAGGCCTCCTGGTAGTGCAGTGATGTGGGGCTCGCCTGCTACCTGGAAGGTAGGTGATCCAAATCCACCAGCCTCTTTGAGGGAGAAATACATGCCACCTGCTTTCATACAGATTTACAGCCTGGTAAACCCTTTGGGGGCTGTTCTCCTCTGTCCTCTAGGGTCACTCGGCATGAGCATTGACTTGGAGGCATGGGGCTTGTTTGGGGGGTTCTGTTTTAGGTAAAGCATGGCACATAGCTGATTGCTAGCATGCATTTAACCCCCCCACCCCCAGCCCCTCAAAACCCAAACTATCAAGCATTTCTCTTATTAGACCCCAGGTACACTTTCACTTTTTGTCTTTGCATTTGAAACTGCATTCGTGAAACAACCTGCAGATGACTGCTGCTTTAACAAATGAAAGAAGACTTTTAAGCAGATGTGGACATTGAATAAGGAAGACTAAAGAAGAATTGGTATATTCGGATAACAGTGCTGGCAAAGAATATTGAAAGTACCATGGACTGCCTTAAGAACTAAACCACCTGTCTTGGGAGAAATGAGGCCAGAGTGCTCCCAGGAAGCAAGGATGGTGAGACTTCATGTCTTGGGGAATTCGAGGGGCAGAGGGAAAGAGAAAGGCCCTTGACAAGATGGATGGACACAGTGGCTGCAACAATGGGCTCAAACAGAAGCACAATTTGAGGACCGCACAGGAGCAGGCAGTATTTTGCTCTGTTGTACCTGAGGTCACTCTGCGCCTGAATGGATTCGGCAGTACCTAACAATGGCAGCAAGTGGAGGTGACTGTCCTAAGTAGGTTCAAAGGCACGGATTTCACAAGCCCGACTTAAATTAGCAGTCACAGTGGAGCTGTGGCGAGAACCACCCAAAGTGCCACGGAACCAAGACCCTGACTCCTGTGGCCTGCACTGTGGCCGGACATCATGGCCTTGATTCACCCTGTGCTGTGGACTGGCTGTTTGAGCCATTAGGTGTCAGGATTTCTTCTGATGGCCTCGTGGACTTGATCAATGAGGATAACTTTATAAATCTGCCTATGGAATCTTCACCAACCTGTAAGAAGTCAGGCCTCTCAGGGGTGAGGGGCTCAGTGGGATCTGACTTGCACCTCAGCAACAGAATGAAGCTGGCTTACACCATGACAGGCAGGTTTGCCATAGGTCGCACCTCTGGGCTCTGGGTGTTTGCAGCCACCAGGATGCAAGGGAATCCAATAGATGATGTAATGCCGCTTGGCTGCAGAAGCCCAATCTGTGTGTCTTGTTGACCTGGGAGAGCAGCAGTGGACCCATAGCTCCTGGATATACTTGTAAAAACTCAGCAAAGTTTGTTTGATGGTTGCCACCAGGTGGAAAGACTGCCCCTGTGGGTTACTGAGGCTGTAAATCTTTTTTTATTGTTATTTAAAACTTTTTTATTGGCACCTAATCCACATATCATACAATTCAGTCGTTCGTTCAATCATATCAAGAAGAATTGTACAATCAATCTTAGAACATTTTTGCCCCCATGGTTAAATCACCTTTAAAATGAATTGTGTAATCACAATAAGTTCTAGTGCTCCCTCCCCCTTCCCAAAGTCCCCTCATCCCCAAATCCCCTCATCCTCCTTATCTTCCACCCCCACCCCCAACCGCCCCTATAAACTCTTACACCAGTTATCTCTATGCATCCACTACTTCTGTGCTTCACAAACTGGGAAACCCAACAGAAACAATAAAAATCAAAATAAGGTGATAAGGATAAAATAATAACATAAAGATAAAACTACAAATATGAAAGAAAGACCACCTTCAATATTTAAAAAGCCAGGGAATAAATTTTTGTCATGGGACATGCAAGAGATACTTGTACCTAGAACAAATTTGGGTTGAGTTAATAGTGAGGTCAGCTGACCTGCAAATCTTTACCAGAGCAGAAAGCCTCATCTTTCTCCCTCAGTGCTCCTGGTGGATTTGAGCCTCTAACCTTCTAATTAGCTAGCCGATGCTAACCCACTAGGCCACCAAAGCTCCCCAAAGAGTAGTGTTCTTTTGTTTGAATCATTTTATTAAGGGCTCATACAACTCTTATCACAATCCATACATACATCAAATGTGTAAAGCACATTTGTACATTCATTGCCCTCATCATTCTCAAAACATTTGCTCTCCACTTAAACCCCTGGCGTCAGCTCCTCATTTTCCCCCTCCCTCGCTGCTCCCCTCTCCCTCATGAACCCTTGATAATTTATAAATTATTATTTTGTCATATCTTGCACTGTCTGATGTCTCCCTTCACCCACTTTTCTGTTGTCCATCCCCCAGGGAAGAGGTTATATGTAGATCCTTGTAATTGGTTCCCTCTTTCCACCTCACCTCCACCCTCCCAGTATCGCCACTCTCAGCACTGGTCCTGAAGGGATCATCTGTCCTGGATTCCCTGTGTTTCCAGTTCTCCTCTGTACCAGTGTACATCCTCTGGTCTAGCCAGATTTGTAAAGTAGAATTGGGATCATGATAGTGGGACGGGGGGAAGCATTTAGGAACTAGAGAAAAGTTGTATGCTTCATCGTTGCTACACTGTACCCTGACTGGCTTTTCTCCTCCCCACGATCCTTCCGTAAGGAAATGTCCAATTGCCTACAAATGGGCTTTGGGTCTCCAGTCTGCATCCCGCCCCCAACATTCATGATGATTTGATTTTTTGTTCTGATGATGCCTGATACCTGTTCCCTTCAACACCTCATGATCACACAGGCTGGTGTGCTTCTTCCATGTGGGCTTTGTTGCTTCTGAGCTAGATGGCCACTTGTTTACCTTCAAGTCTTTAAGACCCCAGATGCTATCTCTTTTGATAGCCAGGTTCCATCAGCTTTCTTCACATTTGCTTATTCGCTCGCTTTGTCTTCAGCGATTGTGTCAGGAAGGTGAGCATCATGGAATGCCAGTTTAATAGAACAAAGTATTCTTGCATTGAGGGAGTATTTGAGTGGAGGCCCAATGTCTACCTGCTATCTTAATACTAAATCTAAACATATATGCACATACATCTATTTCCATATCCTCATATATAAATGTACATACCTTTATTTAGACCTCTATAAATGCCCTTTACCTCCTAGCTCTTTCCTCTATTTCCTTTGATTTTCCTCTTGTCCCATTATCATGTTCAGCCTTCATCAGAGTTTCAGTAATTTCTCTCGGTTACATTACCTTTGGTCACACCCTACCAGGCCTCTTACACCCTCCTCACCACTGATTTGGATCACTTGTTGTTCCCTTGTCCCTGGGTTTGTTAACACCACTACCTTTCCCTCCACCTCTCCCTCTCCCATGTCCCCCCGGACCTGTCAGTCCCGTTGTTTTCTCCTCCAGATTGTTCATCCAGCCTATCTTATTTAGACAGACTTGCAGAGATAATAATATGCACAAAAACAAGACAGAGCAAAACCAAGCAACAAAAGAAAACAACAGCAACAAAAAGCCAATGACAAAACAAAACAAAAAAACCCACAACACAACAACAGAAAAGGAAAGCTTGTAGTTAGTTCAAGCACTATTTGTTGGCCTTTAGGAGTGTTTTCCAGTTGAGTCTGTTGGGGCGCCCAGCCCTGGGCCCAAAGTCTATTTTTGGTATTCCCTGGGGACTTCGCTGCTCTGTTCCCCTTGCTGTTCTGTTGCGCTCCCTTAGTGTTTTGCCTCAGTGTGGTGGGATCATATTGGGCGTAATTCCTCCAGTGTTGTCCCCTGTAGGGCTGTGGGTCAGTGAGGAATGTCATGTCTCCTAGTGGGGCCCAGCCATGTGGTCTTCTCTGTGGATTGGCTACTCTGAGCAGGAATATCATCCTCAAGGCTTGGTGAGCCAAGATGTGCTCCACTCTCTCTTCCTCCCCCTTCAATGCTCCCGTGTGTTCTGATCAGACATGTCCCTGTCCCGGAGCTGCAGATTCAGTGCTGTCTCTGATATACATTCTTCTGGGGGGTGGGGTGGGTAGTGTTCTTATTCACCATCCTGAGAGAGAGGGACAGGAATCAGAGCCCAGCAAGTGCTTCCTACAGGCCTTGGGTTTGGAGTTCTTTCTGGAAGTAACGGATTTGTCCATAAAAAGGGTTTATGTTTGTGTGTAAAGAAACCAACTCTGGGAAAGGCTACACTGTGTGTGTGTGTGTGTGTGTGAGAGAGAGAGAGAGAGAGAGAGAGAGAGAGAGAGAGAGAGAGATATCTTCTGGCCCAACCCACCTCCTAGTACTGGATTCGGATCTGACAGAAGATGGATGAGGCAGAGAACCAGGATGGCTCACCCTTTATCCCCACTCTTGCTCTGTACCTGGCATCCTGCAGGCATGCAGAAAGCACTTTTACTACCAGATATTGAACTAGTTCTTCTATGAGCATCATCAGCTATCTGTCAGTTTGTCTCACTGTGCTGGCTCTCATGCTACTGGCATGCTAGAAGCTCTACCACGAGTATTTCAAAGACCAGTAGGGTCACTCATGGTGGATGGGTTTTCAGCAGAGCGTCCAGACTAGGAAGAGGAATCTGGTCATCTACTTGCAGCAAAACTGGCCAGTGAAAACATGATGAAAAGCCGTGGAATATTGCCTGATATAGTGCGAGATGATCTATGAGCCCTTCAAAATATGACTGGAAGAGCTTCCTCCTCCAAGTCGGATTGATTGTAATGCAACGGACAGACAAACGCTGCCAGGACATTGACTTGCTGACATGACATGTACCTCACAGTGAGGGGAAACCGCTCACACCTTCATCAATAACTGGAATGTGGAACGTAAGAAAGGTGAGCCCAGGAAACATGGAAGCTGTGAAAAATGGAATGCTTCCAGATCAATATCCGGGCATTCACAAGCGGAGATGGACTGGTATTGGTCATTTTATGAAGGGCAGTCAGATGGTTTACACCAGGAATGCCAATTTGAAGAGCACACTGTCGCCATCCTCAAAGAGACCATTTCATGATCTATCCTGAAGTACAATGATGTCAGCAATAAGATAATAGCCATCGGACTACAAAGAAAACCATTTAATTAATGTAACTCTTACTCAAATTTACTCACCAACCACTAATGCCAAAGATGAAAAAAATTAAGAATTTACCATCATCTGCACTCTAAAATTGATCAAATATACAATTGATAAGTACTGGTGACTAAAATGCAAAAATTGCAAACAAAGCAGAATAAGCTTGGTAGATGGAAAATATGGCCTGGGTGATAGAAAGAATGCCTGAGAGCGCATGATCAAGTTTTACCAGACCAATGACTTGACTTATTCACTGGAAATCTCTGTTTTTCAACAACATATCCATCAACTGTGCACATGGATTTCATCGGATGGGATACACAGAATTCAAATCAACTATGCCTGTGGAAAAAGATGATGGAGAAAATGTCATCAATCAGAACAAGGCCAGGAGTCAAGCTGAAGAAAAAAATTTAAAAGTCCATGCAAGCCAAAGGTCACCCTGGAGTATCTCCCACCTGAATTTAGAGATCTCACGAATAGATTTGATCCGTGTAAACAGTAATGAGCCCAGCACCAGGTGAGTTGTGAGTTGCTACCAAGAACATCACACACGAAGAAGCAAAAGGTCGAGCAAAAGACAGGACAGAGAGAAAAGAATGCAATGGGTGTCAGCCAAGAACAGAAGATCTGAAAGGGCAGACTAAGAAGACAATGTGAAGCACTGTAGTAAGCTGTGCAAAGACCGGAGTAAGTAAACCAAAAGACAAGAACACATTTGGCATCTCTCAACCTAAAAGAACTGAAGGGAAAAAAATCGGGCCTCCAATGGAAATATTGAAGGATTTTATGCACAAAATTTTGAATGAGGGGGACGCATCCGAAGAAGATGGAAGGAATACATAGATTCAGAGACCCAAAACAATTGGTCAATGTTCAACCATTTCAGGAGGCAGCTTATGTTCAAGAACCAATGGTGTTGAAGGAAGCCGTTCAGGTCGCACTGAAAGCACCGACAAATAAGGCTCCAAGGACTGACAGATGAGCCATTCAGATGTTCCAACAAATGGATGCAAACTTGGAATTCTCGTCTTGAACTGGAAATTTGGAAGACAGCTACCTGACCATCCAAGTGAAAGAGATCCATGCTTGTACCCTTTCCAAAGAAGGAAAGGCGATCCAACAGAGTGCAGAATTGTCAAATATCATTGATATGACACACAAGTAAAATTTTGCTGAAGATAATTTTTAAATTGTTGCAGCAATATACTTCCACAGGGCACTGCCAGCGATTCGCAGGAGGACTTGGATAAGGGTATCATTGCTGATGCCAGATGGATTTGGGCTGAAAGTAGAGACTGCCAGAAACATGTTCACTTGTGTTTTATTGACCCTGTGAAGGTATTTGATTGTGTGGGTCCCTAACAAATTATCGATAACATTGAGAAATGGAATTCCAGAACTCTTAGTTAATACTCATGCAAAACCTGAACGCATACCAAGAGACGGTCTCGTAAGGGGTTAGGGGATACTGCCTGGTTTACAACCAGGAAAGGTGTACTTCGGGGTTGTATCCCTTCACCACACTTAGTTAATCTGTATGCTGAACAAATAATCTCAGAAACTGACTACATGTAGAAGCACATGGCATCAGGATTGGAGGAAGACCCACTTGATTATAGACCCCAGTGATATACACATGGCACATCCATAGAGTCAAGTAACGCTGAAAGTAAAGAAGACTTGAAACAACGACAAAGATGGAGGGCTACAGCTTTTGAAGAAGTACGGAGGTCTTCCACAAGAGTTCATGGAAAAAAAGAATTAAAAGGAAATGGAATCTTCCTGGGGACTCACTCATGATAGGGTAGAACTACCCGTTTTGAATTTCTGAGACTATAATTCTTTTTTTTTTTTGAGACTATAATTCTTGATGGGAGTTGAAAGCCCTGTCTTTCTCTCATGGAGCAGCTGATGCTTTTGAACTGCTGACATTGCAGTTAGCAGCCAAACATACAACCACTACACCACCAGGGTCCCTCTGCTCTCTTTGTATTCTTTTGGCAGCCCGTGGTACTTTCAATATCCTTTGCCAGCATCCTAACTCAAATGCACCCATTCTTCCTTACCCATGCATTAGCTTTTGCATATATGGGGCAGGCACATCCTGGCCCTCAAAGTACATACTTGCTCTTGACCACATTAAAGAGCTCGTGTGAAACATTATTTATCCAGGATGACATGGCCGTCAGTCATTGATTTCTTCTTGTTGCTTCCATCAGGGCGCATTGCAGATCTCAGTAAAACGAAACACTAGACAACTTCCATCTTTGGTTTTTGTTTTGCCATTTGGGTTAATGCTTTCCTGTGTAAACAAACAAACAAGGAAGGCTTTCTACTCTCCTCAAGAGTTACACTCTTGAAACCCACAGGGGCAGCGCTTCATTGTCCTATAGGGTTGCTACGAGTCAGAATTGACTCCACGGCATGGAGTCTGAGTGCATAGGGACTCTGTGAGTCAAAGTCGATTAGAGAGCTGTGAGTTCGGTTCTTTCTGAGCGTCCTCCCAGAGGATCCCTGGTAGTGTACTGGGTTACTCGTGGGGCTGCTTACTGAAAGGTCGGCAGCTTGAAAGGACCAGCAGGAGAAGGCTTTCAACTCCCATAAAAAGTTCTACAGACTTGGAAGTCGACATGGGCAGCTCTACCCTGCCTTATAGGTTCACCCTGAGTCGGAATCAACCGGAGCTGTGAGTTTGATTTGGAGCAGCCTCCCAGGTCACAGAATCAGAGATCAGACGCAGTGATGCTGTCCCTAATGCCTCCCACGGGAGGACTACGCACCTGCAGCGATTCCAGAACCCGAAAGGGGGCGGTCTGAGGCGCTCCCACCTCCACCTGTCCCAATGCTTGGCTCGTCCTTCCAGACTGAGAGAGTCGGTCCTTAACTGCCCCCTCCTGGAGGGCGCTAGGTCCCAACTTCTGGCTAATGTTTAATCTGGCCACACTCCACACTTGGGCAAACCAGGCTGCAGAGGGAGGGGTTCTAATCCCCCAAAATCACTACCTTCAAGGCCTTGGGTCAGGGCAAATCAGTCCCCTAACTCACTAAGCTCCATCAGTCATGTGGCCATTCGCTGTGTATGAGCACCTTCTGTGTTCCCACTTGTTCAACACACAACACCTACAATGTGTTCATTCACGCAATGGGCAAGAGCACCTAGTATGTGCTGGGCCATCAGGACCAGGCACCTTTGGCTTCAAATACTCAGCCGAAGGCGGGGATGGGGGGGGGCGGGGAGAGAAGGGGGGGCGCCCCAGCTGGAGTTAGGCACCTGGCGATGCTGATTCTAAAACCTGCCGTGGTCCTTCCTGGGCTCTTCCAGGCCAACTGTGAGGCAGCGGGGTTGGCCAAGCCCGCAGGGTTGTTTGAAAGCACAGTGCGCTACACAACAGCAAGGCAGCACCAAGATGGCTGGGGGGGGCGGGGAGGGCCCTCCGGATCGGCCCAAACAAAACACAGTCTAGAATGCGGGTCGGTGGTTCCACAGCAGGACGCAGAGTGCAACTGGTCTGGATCCAGGGCTGCCTCACTGCTCGCTGGCGCAGACAGACTGGGTGGGGAACACGCTTGGCCCGCTGCTGGGCTCTAGATAAGGACCGAGCGGCAGCACGGGTTGGTAAAGGCCAGGTCTTGTCCTTATGGTTAAGGAAACTGAGGCCGAGGCGAGGCCGAAGTGGCGCTGGGAGACTAAGGCAGGTCTCGAACTTGCTGTGCACAGTCCGTAACCACAGCGGAGGCCTCTGCCCGCACGTTCCCGGAACAGGGCTGGGCGGGGAAATCAGGGCAGTGCAGAGGCATTCCGGCAGCCGTTTTCACCGCCCGGGGCCGCGGGGGGCCCTGGCCAAGGTGACCCCGCGGGAGGGACGCGAGGGGGCCCCCGCCCCTTCGGCGCGGTGACCTCCTCCATCTTTCCAGCCAGCGGGGCTTTTCCTCCGGGTGAGCGCGTCCTCCCCGCTTCCCGGGCTTCCCCGAGGGCGGGGCATCCCCCGCCCCCCTCTTCCCCCCCGCCCCCCCCTAGGCCGGGTCCCTAGCTCTGCCCTGGGGCTGGGGGCGGAGCCTCGGGGGGCTAGGATGGGGCCGAGGAGGACGCGCAGCTCGGCGCCCCCTCCCTCCGGGGCCCGCTCCCCGCGGCCGCACTGCCCTCCCCTGCACCCCTCCCCCGGCTCCGCGCCGGCTCCGGGCCGCCCCCTTCCCCGACGCGCACGCCCCGCCTGGCAGCTGGCGCCCCGGGCCTGGGGCCGCGGCGGCAAGAGGGGTTTGCTGGGAGGGAGCGAGCTAGTGAGCAAGGGAGGGCGCCCCCCGCGCCCCTCCTCCTCGCCCTCCTCCGCGGCCGCCGGTCCCTCCCCCGCCACCTCCCTCCTCGCTGCTCCCTCCCTCCTAAGACATCCCCGCACGGCCGGGCCGCCGCGGCCACCTTCCCAGCCCGAGCTGCAGATGTGGCGGAGCGGCCGGGCGCCGGGCGGCCGTGCCAGGGGAGCCTGCGCCCCGTGAGCCTCGCGCCCCGGCCCCCGCCCGCCCCAGCCCCTCCCCTGCTGTGTCCCCGCTGCCCCTAGACCGCCGGAGCCCGGAGCCGACACCGCCGCCGAGGTAGGAAGCCCCCAGGCTTAGCGCTGTGGGGCCGGGGGTGGGGCTGCAGGCTGGAGGGTCGCCCGTCCGCGTCCGCGCCGCGCCCCGGGCCATTGTGAGCCCTCGCCGAGGCCCCGCGTCGCTGGCTGGCTGCTCGCTCTCTGCCTGGCGTGCTCCCTCCCTCGCCTGCTCCTGAGCCCCGGCCCTCCGGCTCTCCGCCTTTCTCCTCCCCGCTTCCCTCCCTCCGTCCGGAGGCCGGACCGGAGCCGCAGCCGGGCCCGGGGCGGGTGCAAACTTCGGCGGGGAAGTTGGGCGGCCGCCGTTGGGATGCGCTTTGGGGTGCGGGGGTCCTCCGCTCGCTGGAGGGTACCAGGAGGCTGGGCACGAAGTTGTCCCGAGCTGCCGCTCAGCTCCCCCTCCCCACGGTCGTCTCTGCGGCCACGGGGTTGTTTGGAGGAAGGTGCCTCCTCCCTCGTCCCGGAAAGTCTCCCCTGCTGCCCTGGCAAGCCCCCGCCTTCTAGGGGCGCAGCCGTCAGGACTGCGGCCAGCACTTGTTCAGCCCCACCGGCTGGGTAGGAGAGGCCTAGGGTATCAGACGAGCCTGGGGGAGGGGGCGGAGGCAGGTGCATCCCGAGGGAGGGCGATGCCTGCCTGAGCCTTTTCCCCGCTGGCCCCCTGGGATGGGCTGGAGTCCAGGCTGGCACCTGGAGGCCTTGGCACGCCGCCCTGACCAGCCGGGTACTCAGGCCACAGCAGGGCAGTGTGCCTCCTATCCTGGAGGGCCTGCCCAGCCGGCCAGCGGGTGGCTGGGCAGTGATGGTTGCCCTGCCCTGGGGCCTGGGAAGCGGGAAGGGATGCTGGGAGGAGCCCTGGGCCCCTAGCCATCACGGTCAGGATCTTGGCTCTGAAGGGAGCCCTCTACACCGTCGGGGGCAGCCAGTCTAGCGGGATCCAGCCAAAGCCTGGGCTCTCGTGGTTTTCTGGCTGGGCCTGGGACTGGGCCTTGGTCTTAGGAGGCTGACCCTGGGTAGTGGGGTCCCACACGTCTGGTCCTGGCATCCTGGAGGGGGGCGGGGCTTAGCGGGCAGCTGGGGAGAACTGCCCAGAGGTGGGAGACAGCCCACGCTCAGGGGCCTTCCTCACCCTCAGGCTCAGTCCGCCACCCTGCCCACCTTCCCAGCCCAGCTCCTGGTGCCACGGTGCCACAGCTGTTCCAGCCTAGCCTTCACATCCCTCCCTGGGTGACCTCTAAGCTTCACTCTCCAACCCGCCCCCTCCCTTATCCCCTGGGCCAGCCTGGGCCTCCCAGCTGGCCCTGCCCTGCTCTGGGGGAGGGGCTGCACCTGGGGGGTCCTTCCCTCAGCACCCCTGCTGAGCTCCAGCCCAGTTCATTTCACAACCCGCCCCCCCAGCTCAGCCTGGCTCTGTTTGCAGCCAACCAGCCAAGTAAGAAGCTGTGCCAGGGGGCTGGGGCACTGGTTGAACTATTTTTTTTCAGGGGGTGGGGGACCCTTTGGAAGTAGCCCTGTTTTCCTTAGCCCATTTCTCTCCCCCTCCTTTCCGGAGCTGCCATTAGCGCTGACCCCCTGACCCCCCCATGCCTGCCCACCCTTCCCCGTCTGTGACCTTTGACCTTCAGTGTTAAATCCCTCCAGCTGGGCCTTTCGTCCCCTTAGTGACCCTGTCCCCCCAGCCTCCCCTCACTCAGGGGCCCTGTGCCTGCTCCTGGCTTCTCTACACAGGGACACCTGCCAGTCCCCCTCTCACTGATGGGAGGGGGTGCCCTAAAAAGCCAGACAGTAAGTCACCCCATTTCCAGGCACCCATACTTTGGGGGGCAGTAGATTGGGGGGATTTGCCAGAGCTGAACTACAACCTGGAGGATGAGTGGGCAAATCCACTGGGCAGGGGTCGCCTTGATGACCTGGGTTTGAATCTTGGCCCTACCACCAGGAGTCTATGGGCCAGAACCCTCCCCTTTCGGGGTGTCAGCTTCCACATCTGTAAACCCAAGGGGTCAGACCAGAGGAGCTTGTTGAGAGGACTAGGGGACTGGAGGGGTGGGGGCGGAGGAGGGGAGGTGGGGGTAAGTCCAACCAAATGCTAACTCTCCATTTTCCGTGGGTGGAGCCAGTTAGGAATCAGCAAATGTCACTGAAGATCCAAAATCCTCACTTGAAACAATCATGGGAACTGTGTCCTCCCCCCGCCCCCCAAGCTTTTGTTGCTTCTAAAAAGCCCAGCTGCAGAGTGGTGGCCACAGGGACTTTGATTTCTTCCCCTGCCTGGGCCAGCAGTGCAGGGCCCAGCAGCTCTCAGGAGACAAAGGTCGAAGGGCCCTTGCTCTGGGTCTGGAGCTGGCCTGGACCCTCTCTCTCTAAGAGACTCCTCCCTACCACAGGGCCGTGGCCCTAGGCCATGGGAGTGGCTTCTGGCCACCTAATCCTCAGAGGGTCTGAGCTGCTGCCCAGGGCAGGAGAAATGTGTTTTGCCTAGGATTTTCCCATGTGCATTTCCGGAGGACTCGCCCTGAATCCGAATTTACCATTTTTCCAGGCAGACTTTGGGGTGATCCCACAGTGAGGTGGGGAGGTGACAGCTGTTGCTGGAGGAGCTGTGTTGGGGTGGGCGCTTGTAGTTGAGGTATGTAGGGTAGAGCGAGAAGGGAAGCTGGCATTTCTGGAGCTGGTGTCCTACCCTCAAGGGAGCCCAGAGGCAAGGTTTGCCAAGGGGGCACTGCCTGAGGCAGTGGACCCCAGGGGAGGCCACTCACCCAGGGGGGACATTCAGATTCCAGAGGGGGGGTGCGTAAAGTTCTGAGGCCTCAAACGGGAGGATTGTAGGCCAAGGACCCTTGGGAGTTGTTGGTCCAGTCAAGATTGGAACCCAAGACCTGAGAGCCCCACTCTGGCCTTTTTCAAACCCATGGCTATGGGGAAAGAGCTCCTTGGACCCCTTTTCTTTCTGCAGGATTATTCTTGGCATTTTATTTTTCACAACAGATGCCTGTGGCCAAAGAGGTGCCCCTGGAAAGTGCTGGGCTAGCTTCTCTTCACCCAGATAAGCTCTTTTCTTAGAGATGGCAAGCAGGCTGGCCGAGCAGTAAACTGGGCAGTTAAGGACCCTCCCTCGCCTGGGGAGGGGAGCTTGGGTCAATCAGAGCTATCTAACTCTCCATCTTCGTCTGCAGTGCTGTGCAAAGATGGGCTGGGACTGCGTTCCTGTGTGTCCACCTCTCCTAAGGCAGGCCAGATGGGGTGGTGACTGGCCTGCCTTGGCACACTGCCAGGCCTGGGCGTGGGGACCACAGGCCTGGCAGGGCTCTGGGGACATATCTGCTCTAGGGGTGTCTGGTGGCTGCCTCAGCATCATGCTAATGAATCTGAATTCAGGTGCGCTTAGGGAGCGATGATGACAGTTTTAACTGCATCACAAGTGTTAGCTGACTAGCCACCATCTGGATCACTGCGTTGACCCTGGGAATAAGGAAAGACGTTTTCTGTGTGTGGGAGAGGGGGCTGGGGGAGCATTTGCAAGGACCCAAGGAGCCCTGGTGTCTTAATAGGTTACACTTTGGATTGCTAACTGCAAGGTCTATGGTTCGAAACCATCATCCCCTCTTAGGGAAAAAGATGAGGCTTTCTACTTCCACAAAAAAGGTACAGTCTCAGAAACTCTACCTTGCCCTATAGGGTCACTATGAGTCAGCATCAACTAGATGGCAGTGAATTTGAGTGTGTTTGCTTATATTTTTTAAGAACCCTGGCAGCGCTATAGGATAAGCATTGGGTTGCTAACTGTAAGGTCAGCCTTTCAAACCCACTGGCTTCTTAAGGGAGAAAAATGAGGCTCTGTTTCCATAAGGGTTTGGTTTCAGAAACCCAAGAGTCCTGTGAGTTGCACTGGACTCAGTGGCAGTGGGTTTGGTGGTCTTGGCTTATGCCAGCGGAGGCTCAGATTGGAGCAGCCTCCGGCTACTCTCCTGAGCCTCCCTTAGTACTTGGAGCCCCCACTGGCTCTCCAAGAATGGGCAAGGCAGTCTGAGGCCTCCAGGTAGGTGGGGCAGTGAGGTGGGCCAGGGGGTGAAAAAAGTGAGTCAACACATATGTCTACCAGAGGCCCAGTCAACCGTGCGGACATTCTCTTCTCCCGGGCCACCACCCCCCAGGCCCCGTCACCTGGGACTGCTAAGGTGACCTTATGAAGAAAGCCCTATATAACCATTCCCATTTGACAAATGAGGAAACTGAGGCTCTAGATGGAAAAGGGCCTGTGGGGACTTGCGTCTGGGTCCTGGGCTGGCTGTGGCTGGAGGGCTTAGTGGCCAGCTGCCTAGCCTGGGACCCTGGACTCTAGACTGCAGTGGGCCTCGGCCCCAAGCCACAGTCCCTCCCTGGAACTGGCTGCCCATCCCCCACAGCTTCAGCCTTCTGGCTGGGGGAGGGGAGGCCTGCAGGGGGCTGAGGCCTGGTGGGCCCTGGTCCCAGCCCTGCCCCCTATTTCTTTCAGGGGCTCAGGGACCCTCCTAAGCTGAGGGACAAGCCTTTTTGCAGCCTCCCACTCAGGTCCCTGGGGTGCAGTAAAGGACCTCTCTGAGGCCTGGCTGAGTGCCCCTCTCAGCAACCTCCAGGCTAGAGAGACATGGGGGTCCTGGCTCAAGATATCCCTGGGGTAGTGAGCTCTGCCCTCCTGTGCCCCACCCCAAATGGGAGGAAAGGTTCTGGATGACCAGAGTAGACTGGGGTGGGAGGCACCAAGGTAGGACCATTTAGGGAGGGGACTTCCCTGTGTTCCATCTGCCCCTGGTGGGCAGTAGGCAAGGGGGCTGAGAATCCTCTAGGGCCCTGCCTCTGGTTGGGGCCCTAGCTTGGGCTTTCTCCTGCTCTTTGTCTCCGAGGCCTCCCAGGTAGGACCGGCCATAGGGAGGGGCCAGTGTGCGAGTGAGTCTGTGACATGTGTCTGCACATGCACTGTGCGCCGCCTCCTTGGCAGATGGCTGCCTGGGAGAGGACTCGGCCCCAGCCCCCTACTCTAGTTACAGCCAAGGGCTGGGGGGAGGTTGGTGGAGGCCCCAGGAGACCGCCAGCTGATGGTGCCTCCTGTCCTCTCTGGGAGCCTCTCTGGGAAAGCCGCTCCGGGTCCAGCAAGCCTCGGCGCCTGCCGCCACCTGCACAATGAGCACGATGCCTGTGCCCCCACTTGGACTCTGGGGGGCTGGAGGCGCCAGAAGCATGGTCCATGTTCCCTCGGGTTTAGGGAGGGACTGAGGACTGTCCATTCCTGCCCCCCAAGCTCCATCCTCCCCCCACTGCAGTAGTAAGACATTGGGGCAGATGTGTCCAGAGGATATGGCCCCTCCCTCCCCCCACCATCCACTGGATTGTCTGGCAGGTCCCAGCCTGCCTGAGCTGCCTTCCCTGGGCTCCCCTTGACCCTCTGCAGACCCCAACACATCCAGGCTGGGTGCTGGCCCAGCTGGGATATACCTCCCTGCCCTGTCCTCCCCACCCCTGCCCAGCTCCCCGTGGCTGCTGCCTGTCAGCCTCTCCTCCTCTAGATCTTCGTCTGTAACCACTGACACACCCCTAGTGGTGACTCTGCTTGGCCCCATGGATCCTGGGCCACAAGGCTTGGAGCAGGCCCTGACAGACAGACTGTAGGGATCTGACAGGGCCAAACCTAGTGGGGGAGCCAGGCCCCACAGGCCATGCCATCCCTCCTGACCAGGACATGGCTGGCAGCCACCTCCTCCAAGTGTGTGTCGGGGGACAAGCCCAGCTTTCACTGTGACTTTGGGCCAGTCGCTTCCCTCTGGGCCTCAAGCTCCTCCATACCCGCTTGTCCCTCCCTCTGGGGTGGTGGGTACAGTGCATGAGTTCATGTGCATGTTCTAGTCCATTCGGTACCAGCTGCTGGGGAAAAGTAGAAGGGAAGGTGCACAACAGGGGTGGGGTTGGGGGGAGAGGTGATGGTCCTAGCCAGTCCCACTCTAGGCTAGCCTCCCCTTTCACTGATGGGGAAGCTGAGGCCTGCAGAGTCTCAGGACAGGGACAGGGGCAGGGAGGTGCCTTCCTTTCTGACCTAGCTTTGTCACCCAGCCCTAGTGTGGCAGCTTCTCTGGTGGAGAGCGTGGAGCTCTGGAAAGGGACACTCATTGAGGGCTTCTCTCTCCAAGTAGCCTTAGGCCCTGTCTGTGTCCAAAGACACCTCTGCCTGCTGCAAGTCCCCTCTACTGCTAAGAGGTGCCACATGCCGGGCTGAAGCTGCCCAGGGCCACACGCTTGTGCATTGGGCTGAGCAGCCTGGGTGTGCTCACACGTTGGCAGCATTTGTCATGCATTCATAGGCTCAGGGCAATTGTAGCAGCAGCATGGGGCCACTGTTGTGCTGGGGGGTCCTGCCGTCCACAATGTGGGCCTGAGCCAGAAGTTCTCAGCCTGGCATCTGGAAGAACAGCTGGTTGCAGCTGAAAGAAGCTGAGGCCTGAAGAGTGTGAGTCAGGGAAGGCTTATTGGAGGGCCAGGGAGCTGGCAGCTGGAGGGGTGAGCACCAGGGGTCCTGAGGAGGAGGTGCTGAAGGGCAGAGCCTGGGACAGAAAGCACAGGACTCTCCTCTGTGTAGAGCACTCCATAGTGCCCCTGTGTCCTCCAGGCCCTGGCCTAGCCACCCTCTCGGGCCTCTGTCTCCCTCTACTGAAGGTCAGGCAGTTTCTCAGTGCAGCAGGTGGGGCTACGTCTCCAGGACTGTGCTGACCTGGTAAAACTAGTTGCTGTCAAGTCTACTTGTGACTCAAAATGACCCCATGTGTGTTGGAGTTGTATTGTGTTCTGTATATAACAAAACACTGATTCTGACTCAAAATGACCCGTAGGACGCAGTAGATCTGTCCTGTAGGGGTTCTGAGGCTGTAAATCTATGGGAGCAGAAAACCTCATCTTTCTTTCGCGGAGGGGCTGATAGATTTGAACTACCGACCATGTTGTTAGTAGGCTAATGCATAATCCATTCTGCCACTTGGGCAGCTCATTTTTCAGCAGCTGGATGTTCAGAAGCAGTTCAAGTCTGTCTTGAAGAGTGCTTCTGCGTGCACTCAAAGCTCCAGCCTCTCAGGGAGCAACTGCACACATTAACCATTTGGACCCACCCAGGGTTGGAGTCTGATGGGTGAGGTGACTCCTGGCTTGTCACTTCACAAACTCTGTGACTTCCCCATCTGGGAAATGGGGGCATAGAAATCACTGGGAGGCTTTTTATTTTTGGAGCTGCTACCACCCCGTTTTGTCTGCTCCCTAACACACAGCACACCCCTCTCTCTCACCCAGCTTCTCCCACAGTGATCGAGGCTTCCTGGAGGGCTGGGGTCTGTCCCATTCACAGGGTGGAGGGTGGGGGAGGGCCTGGCCTTGGAATAAATAAATGAGTGATTGGATCTGGAGTGCTGAAGGAAGGCCAAAGTCCAGAGCTCCCCCCCACCCCTGCCCCCCACCCTCCACGCTGGCAAGTGCTGGTCACACTGGGCCAGGTGCCTGTGCCCGGGTCAGTGGCTGTATTTGGGATGCCCTGTGCTCCCTGCCCTTTGTGCAGTGGGCTGCCCCATCCTACCCCCAAGCAGAGAACCCCTCTGTCCTGGGTCCTGGTGCTACTGGGCCTGTATGTTTGGGCCCAGGTATGACATAAATGCATGAGCCTGTGTGTGGGTCCTGTGGGCCCATACTGTGGGGCAAGGAACCATATCTTCGCTGGCCCCAGAGAGAGTGCCTCTGGCAGAGTGCCCAGGCCTGCCTGTCCACCCATGGGTGGCCCTGTTGCTTGGCCCTGCTGGGTGTGTGTCCCCATCTGGCTCCCCTCCTTGTCAGTGCAGTGCTGGCCCCTCCCAGGGATTTGGGCTGCCAAATTTGGGCTCAGCCCTTCCCTCCCCTCCCAGTCCGGGTAGGTGGGCGGGCACGGGTTGGGGGGGCGCTGCTTTGCTCACGCCTATCTGGCTGAGGCCCAGGTGCAGGCAGTGCTCACAGCCCCACGTATTCCCCCCCCCCGCCCCCCAAGCTGGGCAGACAGGAAAATACCAGACATAGTTGTGCAAAGGTGGCTGCGGGCAGGCAGGCAGCAGGGGGTGGGGGCCATATCAGGGCTGGAGCCATCGGGCCGAGGCGGAGCCTGGTGCCAGGCTGGCCCTGTAGCTGGATGGGCACACACCCAGGTGTGAGGGGCTCTCCAAACATGGGTTGTCCTGCTAGCCCTTGGGAAAGAAGTCGAGGCAAAGGGACCCTGGGGATCCTGAGGGGGTAGGGAGCCAGCTGTCCTGCCTCCCTGCATCAGCTGTGCCTCTGACTATCTAGGTGACCTTGGCAGGCCCCAGTTTCTGTGTGGGGGCACCTCAGTCCAAGGCTGGGCCAGCAGACCTCTGGGCTACCCTGTTGCTGGCTCTTTCTCAGTGTGCCAGGTGCCAGCCCAAGGCCCAAGCCAAGTCGGTGAGCTGGGAAGCCCATAAATTGTAGGCTCAGGAAGATGAGGGGCCCCATCTGAGGCACACACACCACCACCCCCGCCAGGAGCAACCCAGGGCTGGCACCGAGGTATCACACCATAGGTGGCTCCTGACACACCTTCAGAGGTGTTCCAGGGGCCTCCTGAGTCCGTTCACACTCATACTTGAACTTGCACTGGCCTGTGGGGTGGGGTTTGAGGCTGGCTGTGTACTTGTCTCAGGGTGGGGAGGAGTAGGTCTGCAGGTCTGTGGAGCAGAGACCAGAATCTCTGGTTGGAGAGAGACTGGTGGAACCCCCGAGACTCTGGCTCTCAGCCCCCCTTCAGGTCTGGAAGTGAACGCATTCTCTTGGTCCCAATTTTCTGCCAAACAGTACCCACCTAACCATTCCCTCCCGCTCCATGGAGTCATAGGTCCTGACTCCTAGTGACCTAATAGGACAGAGCAGAACTGCTCCCCTGGGTTTCTGAGGATATGGATCCCCACGGGAGTCCATAGTCTCATCTCTCTCCCCAGTGAATGTAACTGACCTGGAGGTTAGCAGCCCAGCACTGACAGCACTTAACCTGCAGCCCCCTCCGCCCCCACCCCCCGGCTCTGTGAGAAGTTTGCAGGGAAGGGGAAAGCTCCACCATCTCAGGAAAACCTTGTCAGGCTGGCAGTCTCCTGGAAACCCCTGGCCCACTCCTTTTAGAACTAGCTGTACCTCCGTTGGACCTGGGCTCTGGAACGTGGGTCAGGTCTGGGGTCTCAAAATGGGCAGGCAGGGTGGGTGAAGTCCCGGAGTGAGCACAAAATCAGACAGGCTGTGGGTCCTGTGGAGAGGCTGGAGTCCCTGCTGGATTGCCCTCCCTGCCCATGTTTCTGCCATGGGGGCTTTTGATTACTGGAAACTGTAAATCCTGAATGGGTGTACAGAATGTCATTGTGGCTCTCCCCAAATCCAACAGGGGTTCACTTACGATGGACACCGACCCCATTTTAAAAGGGATTTGGAGGCTCCAGGGGGAGGGTGACTCGACCCAGGTCACGTGGGCAGTACAGCCAGGCAGGGTCCCAGGAGAGCTGATGCGGGTTTGGGGGCCTGATCAGGAAGCCAGGACCTATGGAGACAAAGCCTTTCCCCCTGCCCACCCCACCCCAGCCCCCAGGTCTTAGCCCAGCCCCTTATTTCCCCCCTCACCCCCCAGCCCTAAAGCTGGGCTCAGAGAGGGAGGGTGGAGCTTTTGGCTCAGCTGGGCGTGGCAGTCCAGTTCTCTGGAATGCATGGCTTTGGGGCGTTTGCTTTGGCAGCATATTTGCCTTCAGCTCTCCAAGCCTCTGGCAGGCCTTCCCAGCGCCCACCCACTGCCTGCTGCTGCCATCCTAGGCTCCAGTGCCCCTGAAAGTCCCATTTGCCTGCCCCTCCCCAGGCCTATGGCACAGGCGTGGTTCTGGGCTGGATCACTGGCTGGAACCTGGCCACAGACAAGCCTCAGGACCTTGGACAAGTCCCTCAATAGCGCCTCAGTGTTCACAGCTGTGAAATGGGGATGGAACAGCACCTGCCTCCACAAGTGCTAGCACGGTGTCAGACTGTCAGGGGCCCGCTGGCCAATCTACCCACAGCTCCCTGGGGTGTACCCCCTCTGTAATGCCAATTACCAGAGCACACAGGGTCTAAGAGAGAGGCCTTGCAGGGGTCCCTTGCACTTTCTGTCTGATACCAGGAAGGCACTTGGACATTTGGGAATTGTGTCTTGGCCCCTGTGGCCGGGTCCTACGCCAGATGGACCACAACTCAGAGCAGTGGTTTGAGGACCGCACATGGGAATGAAGGGTGTATTGGCCACTCCCCAGACTCCAGGCTACAAGTGGTGGGTGGAACCAACCCAAAGGGCTCGGTCCTCTCCCAGGAAACCCCAGTAGGGCTCAGTGGGTGTGCCTTAGCCAGCTGCTCTTTCAGAACGGGGAGGGGGCTTTACCCTGAGGCCAGATTCCAGCCCCTCTGCTGCCATTAACAGCATGACCTCAAGCTTCAGTGTTCCTATTTGTACAACAAAGTTCCTATTTGACAGCCCCAACCACTGCCCTCCAGTTGCTCTGACTCGTAGGACGGAGGGTTTCCAAGGCTGTACGTCCTTATGGAGGGAAGCAAGCTGCCACATCTTCCAGTGAGGGCCTGGTAGGTTTGGGTGCTCACCCCATTGCGGGCCCCAGGACAGTTGTCAGCGTGTGCTCACTACAGCAGGACTGATGGCACGGGGTTAAGGACTCAGCTGCTGAATGACAGGTCTGAAGTTCAGGCCTCCGCGGGAGAAAGCGGTGGCTGTCTGCTCCCGAAAGCGTTCAGACTTGTCACTCTGTGGGCCAGCTCTGCTCTCCATCACTATCAGTCGCTATCTTGTCTGGGTTTCGGATTCACCACGGGTGGGAGAGGGGGACTTGCATTCATACCTTAAGTTGCCTGGCACGTGGGAAGGGCAGAGGATGAAGACCACCCCCTTATTTTTCAGAAGTGGGAGCCCCTTCTTCCGGTTCCCGCCAGGTGACCCTGGTGGTTGCCCTCCAGTTAGTGCCAAGGCGAAAAGCTAGCCCCGCCCCGCTCTCCGTCCGCCCCTTCCCAGGAGGTGGGGTAAGGAGGGTCCCTCGCCCCTACCTGGCCCCGGGGCGGGGACAGGGCCAGGAGCAGGGGCGCTGCAGCTGAGGGCCGTCTGCTGGGCGTCCGGCGGGCTCGCACAATAGCAGCCATTGTCTCCCTTTGGCCGGCTGAGGGGCGTGCGGGGCCGAGGGCCCGGCCCGGAGGGGCCAGCCCACCCGCCGGGTGACCCCACCCCCCCAGGGGCGGGGTGCTACCCCCACCCCCGCCGCCCTGGTGGTCCCCCCTGGCCGCCCCCGCGCGCTTCCTCCCTCACTGCCGCCGCTTCCTCCCGCGCCCTCCTCGCTAATTAGTTCCTTTTGCAGCTGGAGAAGCCGGGCGGGAGGGTGGTCATCTGGGCGGAGGGGGGCGGAGGGCGTCGCGTTCAGCGTCTCCAGCTTGCCCCCGTGCCCCGACGCTGCAGACAGCGGGGGTCCTGGGTGTGTGATCTTCTGGCTACTCACCCAGTAGAGGGCTAGTGGGTCGATGCCACTGAGCGATCAGGGAAACGGAGGCAGGCAGCAGGGTTCAGAGGATGCCAGCCCCGGGGGACGTGGGCAGCCTAGGTTAAGAAGCTGTCTGCGGGCTGCAGAGGGTATGAGAGGGGGCATATTTCACCTGAGCATCCCTCCTTTACTAAACCAGGACACGGGGTGTCTGTTAAGCCTATTGATTGGGGCGCTACTGGAGGTGACACCCTGGCTGGTGGAGGCATCCCGTACGCCCCGCCCTCAAGGTTCCAGACTGGGCCCCGCCCCCTCTCCAGCCTTGTAAAAGCTAGCCAAGGTCTCCAGGCGTGCAGGGACCTGGCTCTCGCCTGCCCCCTCCACCCAAACCAGGAACAAAGGGCTGAACCAGGAGCCCAAAACCGGCTGTGGCCGGCCAGCGGTGGGAGAGGTGGGGTGAGGGGTGGAAGGCGACACTTTGAGGTCGGCCAAGGTTAAAGCAGGAATGGGGTCACGGAAGGTCTTCCCCCCCTGGGGTGGGAGTGCTGGGCTTTGGGGACGGCTCCTTCCTCATTTCCCAGGAGGGGGAGGCCGGGCCTCCTGCTGGACTCTGCTTCCCTGGCAGGAAGTGGGGGTGGGCTCCCTGGGGAATAAGTGCCCTCTGCCAGCCTTGGGCACGGTGCCACGGCCCCACCCTGGGAGACAGGCCCATTCTGGGGTCCTCTCTAACTCTCGTCTTAAGCAGAACAAGGTCACCCACGACCCCGCCCACTCTTCCAAGCACCGCCCCCTTGGGCCGGAGTTGGAGGTGGGGTAGTGCCAAGGTATGGCCCCTGTGCAATTTCCCATGTGTCACAGGACCCTAGAAATCTTTACTTTTCAAACCTTCCAGACCCTGGGGTCCCCTTCTCTGGAAGGTCAAGGCTGGGTTGGGGGTGGAGGCTGTGGGGAGGACCGTGGCCCTGGGCCAGCCGAGGAGGACCAGGCCACCAGCCCTTCCTGGCTCCTGAATTCTTAATCAGCATAAATATTTACTTCCTTCCTCCCCTTTGCAGGCTCCCAGCACAGAGGAGCTTTCGGGAGGTGGGTCAACTTCTAAAAATAAACAGGTGGAGGGACAGCCAGACAGACAGAGCTGAAAGGGGGTGGTGTCAGGGGCAGGGCAGCTCCTTGTCCACATGGATGAAGAGGAAGGCAGGTCCATCCCTCACCTGTTGGCCTAGGCCTGGGGTTTCAGGAGAGGGGAGGGTGGGAGTCTGAGGACTGCAGATGGCAAATTCCAATAGATGGGTCAGGCCTGGGGACTCCCAGCCTCAACATGGATACATTTATAGGGATGGGGATGCTCTCTACATGGCCAAGGGGGGTGGGATCTGGGGGTGTATAGCTAGAGCAAAGGGTCCTATGTGAGGGAGAGGACTGTTCTGGGAGGGATTTGGCTGAGGTGGAACGTGTCTGGGGCAAAGGATGGTGCAAGCTGGAGCTGGTCAATTTTGCTCTAGGGACTGGCTAGGAGGAGAGCCAGGGGACAAGGAGTTGCCCTCCACATGCGCACACCCGGGGGGTGGGGAGGGGCAAAACCAGACAGATACAAGGGCAGAAAAGCAGGATTCTTCTAAAACCACCAGAGCTGATTACCTCCACCCCCCTGCTGGTCAGGTCCAGCCACAGCCTCTAGCTGCCCCCTGGTGGCAGTCGGAACTCTTGGTCCTGTTGGCAGCCCCCTCTAGGCCTCCCCTGGGAAGTGGGCCCACCTGCCTGGCTCTCCTCAGACCCTTCGTGGAGGCCCTGATCCTCAGGAAGAGTCACAGCTGCTGGGGAGGGGGAGGGAGGGGGCAGCCAAGTGAGAATTGGGTCTCTTGGACATGCTTTGCTCCTCTGCCTGACTTAGGTGGCCTGGCTTCCAACGGGGCACCGTTTCCTTCTGGAGCAGGTATAACTGCTGAGCCTGCCTGGCCAGTGCTGGAAGAAGAGCTGGCCTTGAACCTGCCGCTTCCTAGCTCTATGTCCAGAGACAGCTTTTCTAGAGCTCATTTTCAGGGACAAATGCAGACCACGAGCTCAGAGAAGACTCTTAGAAGTGCTACAGACCCACATTCTATCATTCACCTGCAGGTTAGGGCTGGACTCGAGGCTCTCATTGCCCCGGCTTCGAAGAGAAGGCTGGAGCCACAGTGTCACAGTGCAGCTTCTGCTTCCCCTCCAGGTTCTGGTCTGAAGAGCTGCCTGGTGCCCCCGTGCTTGCTCCCAACCCCGCCCTCCCACGACCATGCACTCCTTGGACGAGCCGCTTGATCTGAAGCTGAGCATCACCAAGCTCCGGGCGGCAAGAGAGAAGCGGGAGAGGACGCTGGGGGTAGTCCGCCACCGCACCCTACACAGGGAGCTTGGCCTGGTAGACGGCAGTCCCACGCCTGGCTCCCCAGGCTCCCCGCCCTCAGGTACTGCACCCATCATGTCAGGCCTCTTCAGCGTTTCCCGTTGTTCTCCCGACAGCTTGGCATCGTGGGAGGAAGACACTTGCTTGCGGTTAAGATTGAAACAGATCACTCTGGGGTAACTTAGAGGGCCTGGTGGGGCTGCTCACAGGTAGGCTCAAACCCACCAGATGCTCTGCAGCAGAAAGGGGGGTTGGTCTGCAGCTGTAAAAACTTGGTTTCTGGAACCCAGTGGGGCAGTTCTACTCCATCCTACAGGGTGGCTGTGTCAGAATTGACTTGGTAGCAGTGAGACTCCAGGAGGGGATGTAGGAAGCTCAGGGGACTCAGAAGCAGCTCCCAAGAGCTGGGCCTGTCACATTTGTCAGCAGTTCAGGCTGACCTGACACTTGGAAGCTCGTGTGAGCTTTGAGGATGTGGAGGGTGTCTGCATCCAGGGTCACTACCTCTCCTCCAGGCTTTTTGCTGAACCCCAAGTTTCCCGAGAAGGTGGACAGCCGCTTCTCAGCTGCCCCTCTGGTGGACCTCAGCTTGTCCCCTCCATCTGGACTGGACTCTCCCAATGGCAGCAGCTCACTGTCCCCTGAGCGCCAGGGCAATGGGGACCTGCCTTCAGTGCCCAGCACCCAGGTAAGGAAGGAGTGAGGGGCTGGAGAGCGGGAGTGATAGGGTAGCAGAGCACTGAGCAGCCTGTCCCGCACCCTTTTACTCCAGGACTTTCAGCCGCTGCGTTACCTGGATGGTGTGCCCAGCTCATTCCAGTTCTTCCTGCCCCTGGGCTCTGGGGGTGCACTGCACCTGCCCACCTCCTCCTTCCTCACTCCCACCAAGGACAAGTGCCTCTCACCTGAACTGCCCCTCCCCAAGCAGCTAGTGTGCCGCTGGGCCAAGGTGAGTGGGTCAGGAGGGAGGGAGAGGGGGGAGGGGCAGGTGGCATCCCAAGTTCAAATCCTCCCCATCACACAGTGCAACCAGCTATTCGAACTCTTGCAAGACCTGGTGGACCATGTCAATGACTACCATGTCAAGCCCGAAAAGGATGCTGGGTACTGCTGCCACTGGGAGGGCTGTGCCCGCCACGGTCGGGGCTTCAATGCCAGGTGAGGGAGGCCGGTGTGGGTTGGGGGGGAGGCCAGGAAAGGGGGCAAGGCCTGGCAGCCAGCGAGCTGACGGCCCTCCTGCCATACCCCACTTGGAGCAGGTACAAGATGCTGATCCATATCCGCACGCACACCAATGAGAAGCCCCACCGCTGCCCCACCTGCAACAAGAGCTTCTCCCGCCTGGAGAACCTCAAGATCCACAACCGCTCACACACAGGTGGGAGAACTCCCTGGGACGTTGGAATTGGGGGGGGGGGCACCATAGACTTGTCTGTTTGCTGGGATGCCATTTGCTTTGAGGGGGTGAACCCGAGCCCTCCAGCTCACAGCCCATCCTTGTCTGTTGGTGCTCTGCCTAGTCCGCGCCTCCTAAGGGCATGGGCTGTGTGTCATCAGCCTGGCCCTCCCTGAGCCCTCACAGCTCTCTGGCAGAGCGTAACAGAACACCAAGCCAAGTCTGTCTTGCTGTTCTTCTAATTGCCACACCCGAGTAGAAAGAAATAGAGGAGGAGCTCATCGTGATGTTTTATTCAACCAGCATCTTTGAGAGGCAGGCATTTTCAGTCTTAAAAAGAGAGAACTCCTCAGAAGGTGAGAATGGTGCTGTCAGAAAGCCTGGTGATTGCTGTCAGAAAGGTCACGGGATTGACAAACCTTTGCAAGCAGCTCAGTGTACTTTGCAAGCAGCTCAGTGTACTTTGCAAGCAGCTCATGTACACATGGGGGCTACCAGGAGGCTGTGTGAACTTGGTGACAACTGGTTATGAAAATCAAGGTCTTTGCAGTTCGTCTGCCTGCACAGCTCCGTGAATGGTCGGTGCAGCAGGCCCAAATCAGAGGGCAGCCAGAGTCCTGGTGGCATGACCATTCTCAACTCCAAGGGTCATGTTGGGATGCATGCAGCTACTGGGGCAGCTTGTGGTTTGGGGGAGCTGTGGGAGGGAGGGGAGAGGAGCCCTGATGCCCTTGCCCTGCTCACAGGTGAGAAACCGTACGTCTGTCCTTATGAGGGCTGCAACAAGCGCTACTCCAACTCCAGCGACCGCTTCAAGCACACGCGCACCCACTACGTGGACAAGCCCTACTACTGCAAGATGCCTGGCTGCCACAAGCGCTATACTGACCCCAGCTCACTGCGCAAGCACATCAAGGCCCATGGCCACTTTGTGTCCCACGAGCAGCAAGAGCTCCTGCCACTGCGCCCGCCCCCCAAGCCCCCACTGCCCGGACCCGACGCCAGCCCCTATGTCAGCGGGGCCCAGATCATCATCCCTAACCCCGCTGCCCTCTTTGGAGGCCCTGGCCTACCTGCCCTGCCCCTGCCCCTGCCCCCCGGCCCCCTCGACCTCAGCTCACTGGCTTGTGGCAATGGTGGGGGGGGCGGGGGCACAGCAGGTCTGGGGCCTGGACTGCCAGGCCCAGTCCTGCCTCTCAACCTCGCCAAGAATCCACTGCTGCCCTCACCTTTTGGGGCTGCTGGACTGGGCCTGCCAGTGGTTTCCCTCCTTGCTGGCTCTGCAGGCAGCAAGGCAGAAGGGGAGAAGGGGCGGGTCTCAGGGCCAGCCAGAGCCCTGGGCTTGGAAGGCCGTAAGACACCCTTTGAGAGGACTGAAGGTGGCCGCTCCCGGCCCAGCCCTGATGGGCCGTCCCTGCTGCCTGGGGCTGTGCTGGACCTGTCCACCGGAGTCAGCTCTGCAGCCAGCAGCCCGGAGGCACTGACTCCCGGCTGGGTGGTCATCCCGCCGGGTTCTGTGCTGCTCAAGCCGGCCGTGGTGAACTGAGCACATAGCTCCAGGCCCACCCTGACGAACAGAAACTCTTCTGCGAAATAGCAATAATGTCCTCCTGCCTGAGGGCGCAGGCCCAGACTGGCTGGTGCAGGATGGTGCTAGGTTGCTGCCAGCTCCTAAAGGGGCACTGGACCAGCTATCCAACACAGCTGGGCTCTTGGGTGCTGAGGTGGTACCCACTTCTGGTCCTCCTGCCCTCACTCCACCCAACCTTCAGCCTCAATGCCTTTTTCAGCTGGCAACCCCAGAAAAGTGGGGTCAGGGTGATACCCACTCTACCCCAAGAGCTGAGACCAAGAGCCCCAAGAAAGAGGCCTTGCCCACTTCAGACATCCCTGTTTCTGGGGCTCTGGGACCCCCTTTCTCCCTCGACCCACCCTCCCAAAGGAGGGCCAGACAGACAGAAACCACCTGTTCCTACTCTCCCCATGACAAGGTGCCTCCTCCCCTACCCCCAAGAAGGGAGGCCCGCTCTGCCTGAAACCCCAGTCCATTTTCTCATGGACATGGTTGGCACTGCCGAAGACTGGACAATGACGACTTGGCCTGCAGGGTACCTGTCACCCGCGCCTCTGAGCCTCCTGGTCTGTGGGGGTGGGGTGGAGTGGGACAGAACCTGGGGGCATGGGAAGTGGGTCTGGATAGCCGGGGAGGTCAGGGCAGAGGGCTCAGATGGGTGGCAGTGGCCAGTGTTTTCTGCCTGAGCTCATTCATCAGCTATGGGTAGGCAGCTGGCTGAAATACCCAAGGCTGGGGATACAGTGCAGGGGAACACGGGGGGTTAGAAGAAGCCCTCGCAGGGGGCTATTTTGCCCATGGCCTCCCTCAGCTCCCCAGCCTTGACTAATTCAAGGGCCTGACATAGTAATAAGGTGAGCCCTGTGCCTCAAGGCCATGCCAAGCTCCCACCAGGCCTGTTGCTGACCACCCCTGAAATAGAGCACATGGCAGCTCTGGCTCCTTGCCTCCCAACCCTAGAACCTGCCCCCTCACCAGCCGTTACCAGTACCCACACCTTCCCAGCTGCTCTGCGGCCTAATCTTTACAGACTGCCCTTCTGTCCCAGAGGGGTCACCCTGATCAGCCAAGGACCCCAGCCTCTGCCAGCATCACCAGGCCTGCCGGTCCCTAAGGGAGCTGGCCTCCCTTCTTTGGGCCCCATGAATGGGGCGGGTGGGCAGCACGTGGTTGGTGGTAGACCAGGCTCCATGTTGGTTTTGCCAGACTGTGGGGATATACCCAGGAGAGCAGTATTTAACAGGTTCTAAGTGCCTTTCTATCGTAGCTTACGTTCCTCCTGGCTCAGTGGCTGTTAGCATAGAGTTTAAAGAGAGAAAAAGAAAAGCTAATGACTAGAACAATGTACTCCTCCAGGTGAGAGGAAGTTTATCAAGAGACAATAAAGCCCGTTGCAGAGGCGGATGTCTGTCTGGTTGCCTACATCACCATTCACACATGGCACACCAGACAAGCCTGGCCACCCTGCTCAGCTTTGGGGAGCCCCTTGTTTCCCCAGCTGCAGACAACACTCTGCCACAGAATACCCAGATGCCAGATTCACATCCAGCTCCCCAGGGCTGGCAGGCAGAGCAGGGGCACAGGCACAGAGACCCGAAAAGGGCATTTATTAGTGGGCTATAAATTAGGGGGGGGGGCAGAGGTCACGTCCTGGATGCCTGTTCTTTCTCTTTGTCCTCCTGGGCCTGGATCTTGAGCTCCTCGTCAAGGCGCTCCTTTGCACGGACCACCTGGTGGATAGGTGGGGGACATGTCTTAGCCTAGGCAGGTTTCCTACCACTGTCAAGGCACAGGGAGTGTTATCAGTTCCCCCTCCCCCAACGTTTGGGACATGCCAGGCTCTGAGTTGCCATGCTGGCCCTCACCTTGGACTGCAGGTAGAAGGAGCCACCCACCGATTTGTCGTTTACCTTGAACAAATGTTCATAATTCTGGAAAGGAGAGGTGACTGGTTAGAGGCAGGGGGAAGTTGCTGGAAGGCAGCAAAGGAGACCTCAGAAGGCTTGACCCTTGGAGGGGTGGTGGTGGTGGGGTCGGTCAGTCATCACACCCTGGAACTCAGGCCTCACCTTTTGGATGTCCTCAGGGCTCAGCTTGGCAACGTTGAGGATCTGCTGGGCTTCCTGCAGGCTGAGGCCCGATAGGTTGGAGGCAGCTGCTGACTGGTGGCCGGCCCGGCCCCGGGCATCAGCAGCTGCCCGGCTGGCTGTATGAACATTGGCACATGTTCAGCCCTCAGTGGCCCTGGGGCTGGCACTCCCCCAGGCCTTCTACTTGGGCAGCTCATTCTGGCTGTAGTAGTTTTGGGGGGGTGGGGCACTGCAGTGAGTGGAATTCTGTTATCAGCCCCCCCAGTGAGACCAGAGGTTACCCTGACCCTCTCCTTGCCCAGGCACAGGAAATCTGGAAGCTTTGGTCTGCTCTGGGGTCCAAACCAGAGAGGGCGTTGGACAGAGGAAGGTGCCACCAGCTCGACTGGGATAGCAGGCTGCCTGGGAGACCACGTCTCCTCGAGGGCCCTTTTCTGGAAAGAGCCAGCAAGCAATTAGTTTAGATTCTGAGGACCAAACCAGCTGGGTCTGACAAATAAAGCAGACTACTAGACAAAGTAGAAAGATGGGCGTGGCTGTATTCCAATAAAACGTTACTTACAAAATAGCCATTCAGGGGTCAGTTTGCCGGGAACTGCCCTGCTGTTAATAGCTGCAGAGTGGATTCCTGGTGACATGGGGCTTGCAAGGCTGGGATCTTTGGGAAGCAGATTGTCCACTGCCTCTGGGTGGGCATGAACAAACCCTTTAGGTGCTCAGTGCCATCAGGGCCCCCAGTCCTGTCCTGGGTGCTTTTTTCAACTGGGTGGGATAAGGAAGAACCTCTTGTTGGTGTGGGGGTTTCCCAAAGCCAGCACCTCCCTCACAGCAGGGAAAGCGCCCGAGAGCCTCAGCCACAGAAGGACCCCCTGCATCTCCCACTGCCCAGCCTCATGCACCCCTGGCCCATGCTCACCTGCAAACTCCTGCCGCAGGGCCCGAGCAAAGGCTCTGCCCACCACCTGCACGCTCATTACGATGATCTGGGCCAGGTACTTGGCCTGCAGGCAGAGGTGAGCTGGTGAGCAGGTTTCTACAGACTCGGCCACTACCCTCCCCAGCAGATTGCTTTGAGTCTTCAGGATGTTCAACGGACACAGGCAGGCTAAAGGGAGGTCTTAGTGGGACTGCCAGAGGCAGCCAAGACCCTCCTTAAGTCTAGGAGAGGAGCTGAGACAAAGTGGCCCACAAGGGATAGAAATCACTAAGGGGCTCTGTAGGCCTGCGCTGAGGCACATGCTGCCCACCTCTCAAACCTGCTAGTCAAACTTTATTTCACAGTCCCTTCTAATACCACCCAGACCATGCAAGCCCTGGGGTTCCACTGGCATTGTTTGGGGACTCCACAACAGACTGAGCTGCCTCAGGGAGTTTTCTTCCCTGCAGCCGAGACAGAGCAGACGGGTCTCCCAAAGTGCTGCTGGGGAGGTTCAACCCTAGAGCTCTGTGGCCATTTCCTCCAGTACAGTTACTAAGCGTGGGCTGAGTGCAAAGCTACTGCCCATCCTTCAAAGAGCTCAAAGCCCCCAGGAGGGAACTGAAACAAAAACATAAAGACCCAAAGAACAGGCCCCATATAAACCCAACTAGCCACTGTTCCGTCGATTCCAACTCTCCGCAGTTCCATGAGTCAAACTGGAGCTGTCACCAGTCACCGTCCGGTAGATTCTGAGGGCCTGTCAGGCACCATTGGGTGGGTCTGGAAGGGCCAGTCCTTTTGTTCACCCACCCACTCACTCCTTGTTTGTTCATACACATGCTGAGTGACTCTCCCAAGCTCTCTCTGCCCAACACTGGGAGTCCAATGGTACACAGGACACACCCTAGCCCTCCGCTTGGCAGCAAGGTGGTCTAGACCCAGGCAGCTGAATCTCACTGAGCAGTGACCAGAGGCCACCAGAAAGATATGGGGTTTCTTCCAGCTGAGTCTTGAAGTGAGCGGGAATGCTGGGGGTCAGGTCAGGGAAGAAGGGTTGTGGGCCACCAGTGAAGTGATGACTGGAAGGGGCTTGCATTTTCTGACTTCGAGGAAAGCTCAGCTGTTGCTGACCCCTTCACGTGATCAGAGCCAAGGGCCAGGCTGCCTGGAGCTGGGCCACAGGTGGAGAGAAATGAGGAAGCCCTGGCTCCCATCTCCTCCATCGTGCTACAGGAGCAGGGGCAGAAGGCCGCTTAAGCCTGCAGTGTGGCAGGGAGCCCCATAGGCCTGCAGCAACCCCAGTGACTCTCTGCTTGGCCCACCCCCCTCTCCACTAGGGATCAGCCAACCCTTCCCTGACAATCTTCCCTCTCACAAAAGCCCTGCAATAACCTGTTTACTTTTGCCCACAGTGGCGCCACTACGTGCCAAGTTATGATCGTAGGTGGTTCCCTAGCTCCCCCTGCAGGCTCCCAACCAATGCAGCACGGGTGATGCTACTGCAAGCCCAGGGAAAAGCTAAGCTGGCTCCCTTTTGGGAGCTGCCTGGGCAGCCTAGGCTCCAGCAGGGGACCACGGGGGCAAGCCCAACTCTCAAGTGGCCCCCAGCCTATTTCCAGTGGCTGCCTGCAGTGCCCCCCCACACCCTGCCTTCCCAACACACTCACTCACAGGGCAGCCACATCACCTCTCCTCCATCAGCTCCGCCTCCCTTCACAGCCAGCCCCTCCACCTTCAATGTCCTCCAGGTACTCCTCCTGCAGGGCTCACTCACTGAGTCAGTCAGCCCCTTGCAAACACTTCTAGGCAGTGCTGGGGCCCTCCCTGCTCAGTCTTTCTTCCCCCAACAAGCTGTTCTACTAGTTCAGGGACTCTCTCTTGCCTTTTAGGGTAGATCACCCTTAGCAAGTGGCCGTAACAATTGGATGGGGAAAATGCCCTATCAGAACCCAGGCAGAGCTGGGCTGAAAACTGGCCTGAAGCCTGTGAGCTGTGTGACCCTAGATGAGTTCATTAGGCCCTCTTGCTCTCAGGCTCATCTGTAGCGAATCCCCTGGGCGGTGCAAACTGTGAGTAATACATTGGCTGCACGGTTCTATTTATATAGGTGGAGTAGCCATAAGAGGCAAGATGATGGCTGCTAACCAAAAGGCAGAAGGTTTGGGTCCATCCAAAGTTGTCTTGCAAGAAAGGCCTGAGGCCTGACAATCTACTCTCCGAAATTTGTCATTGGCAATACAGAGGAACACACACATAGGTTTCCATGAGTAGAACTCAATTATACAGAAATTGGTTTGCTCAGTAGGAAATAAACGAGGGCCTCTAGGGGAGGCACTAGCCAGCACTTGCAAGCTGTAGTGTTAATGACTATAGTACTTCCCCATTATTGTTAGTTATGGGGCAGTCTACAAAGTAGCGACACCCCAAAACAGCAAGGCCAAACTCAGTTGGCAAGATACCTAGAAATACATGTATCTGTTTGTATAAACATAGAAGGCACCCTGGTAGCATAGTGTGTTATGCACTGGACTGCTAACTGCAAGGTTAGCAATTCAAAACCACCAGCTAACAGGATTTCTATTGCGGTAGCCACAGCCTTGGAAACCTAGAGGCCAGTTCTACTCTGTCCTACCGGCTGAGTCAAAATTGGGCTCGATGGCAGCGAGTACGCCAAGTACATAAAGCAGCCCAGCTGGTGCCGTGGCTTGTTGGGCTACTGACCACTGGCACCTTCTCAGGAGAAAGATGGGGCAGTCAAGCTGCTCAAGAGATCGACAGTTTTGGAAAGGTACAAGGATCTATTCTGGTATGCATCAGGCTGTGATCCGCATGGTTGGCAGTTCGAAACCACCAACAGCAACACGGGCGAAAGACAGCTTTCAACTCCGGTAAACCGTTACAGTCTCGGAAACTCGCAGGAGGCCGCTCAGTCTGCATCAACTCGATGGCAATATGAGACAAAATCAGCTCTATAGCTGTGGATTTGAGGGTGTACATAACTATCTGCCCTGAGACTTCCTGTTTTGAAGGCGCTCCTGGCGCTGTCCCATGGGCGACTCTGGGCGCCAATGGCGTGGTACAAATGCTCAACTGAAAGTGACACGGGGTCTGGTTCGAGTCTCAGTTCTGCCACTCCCTTGGGAAATTCTCGGGACCCCTCGCGCATCAACTTTCCGGGGGTCGTCGGGGAGACCTAGTGCGCAACAAAGTGCTCACGGCCACCTCCAGCCCCACCTCGTGGGTGTCCGCGGCTGCTTCCCGGAGGCTGGCCCACGTCGGCGCGCCCTTCTCCCGGGGACTCTCCTGCCAGGCAAACCCGACCGGCCTGCACGCCCGGCACCTTCCTCCGCCCGGCCCAATGGGCGACGCGGCGCGGCCGGCCCGACATCGAACGCAAGATGTGCCCCTGCCCCGCTTCCCCCGCGGCGCAGGGGACCCGTGGTCCCGCCGTCCCTCCGCCCAGCTCCGAAACGGCCTCCCTCCCGCGGACTGGGGCCTCACCATGGCGGCCGCTCTGCCACCGGGGGCGGCCTCCGACTTCCGTGGCCCGGCGGCCCCAACTCAAGGGCGGCCGGCGGGTCAAAGGCCGGCGGAGGCAAGAAAGGCGCGTGCGCGGGGCCGCACCGGGCATGCGCGCCTTGCCGGCCTCCGAGGGGAGGCGCGTTTCAGTGACGTCACGGGGAGGGGGCGGAGCCTGCCTCAGCACAGACTCCCTGGGCTCTGGGAGCAGCAGAAGGCGTGGATTCAACGTGGGGGCAATTTCGTCCCGTGATTTCCTCAAAGAATTGGAGCTAAAACTATATAAAATAATCATACAATCCCTTCTAAGAATAAAGAGTAAAAGACCAGATTGTTACAATCAGAAAATAGGGGAGCCACAAAATGCATTTTATCCCAGGTTCCTTTTGCCCAGGGGGTTCTTTCCCAGGCTCCTGTAAGGTCCACATGCCCTTCCAGTCTTTGCTCCAATGTTACCTTTTCTCTGCGATTCCCTGTCCCCCTCACCAGTTCCCTATTGTGACCCTTTTCCAAGGGTGTGCATCTTTCATGGGAGCAGACGGCCTATCCTTGGTTTTCTCCTGAGCTGTAGGTGATGGGTTATAACTGCCTGCCTTTTCAATAGCATAGCGATTAAACATCCCACCAGCAAGGCTCCTTTAATATTTTCCACATCTCTCTCTTCCTTCTGGTTATTTCTCTGCACAAGCCGGGTTAGACAATACCAGTGTAAAACAAAGCTTCTCGCCTTGCCCATTCTCCCGTCCCCTGCCCTTTCCCAGCCAGCACCACGAGTGAACAGCACACGAGGTGGCCAGCTTAGAAAACTTTAATCACTGAGGATATCCTGGTGTGTGCAGGCCCCTGCCTGTGGGTTCTCAGCTCTGGGCTACCCCTTTGGCCTGGCTTCAAGCCTGGAGAGCAGGAGCAGCTGGTCTCAGAGCCCTGAGGCTGGTGCTGCTGCTCCAGTCAGCTGCTCCTGGTAGGGGGCAGGCCTCTGAGGCCCTGGACCAGAACTGGGACAGCAGGCAAGATATGGTGGCATTTAGGCGCTGAAGGCACAGGCAAAGCCAGCTCAGACTGGGACCGGCCCAGGTCAGTAGGCAGGATGTGTGTGAGGCCTAGGGCCTGCCCAGGGCCATGCACAATACCCACCTACCCCCACCCCCAGGCTCCACATGCTAACAGGCAGCCAAGGAGAAGCAGCTGTTCCCAGAGAAAGCAGAGGTTAGGGCAATTCCCAAGAGTGGCTCCGGGATTGAGAGGCCACTGAGGGGTCCAGAGCCAGAAGGCAGCCAGGCTTCTGGGGACGAGGTGCTGGGGCCAGAGAGGTGACTTCCAGTCTGAGGATGAGACATGAGGTGTGCAGGGCCCAGGTGGTCTAGGATGAGGCAGCGCAGGTGAGGCCAGGGCTGAATGGTGGCTAGTCCTGGGGGGAGGGTAAATGAAGATGAGGGAGGTGCACCCTGCAGGGATGGGGGGTCAGGGAAGTGTCAAGGTACACCCATCCACTCACCCACTCATCCTCATCTACACCCTCAAATGCGTCCTGGGGGAGCGGATCCTCTCGGTTGCCTAGCTTCGCCACCATGGCGGTCAGTAGCTGGGTGGGTGAATGAGACAAGTTGGGAAAAAGTTCAAGGCCGAGGCCCATGTAGTCCACGCAACAGCCTCATGCAGTCAGAGCCTGGCCAGACGGGGCGGATCTTCACGAGAAGGACACTGACATAGGTGCATCAGCAGACACAGGCTTGAGGAGGTGGCCTCCTCACCCTGCCTGCAAACTCCTATATGGAGACCAAGACCCCCTTTGCACTTTGGCAAGCAACCCAGAGGTTGCTCGACAAAGGCTAGGCAGAGCAGGACCCTGACTTGCCCAGAGAGCCTCAAGCTCAGTGGGCACAGCAGGCTGAACACCCAGGGCCCTGGAAGGGTCATGACCACACTATGGGCTGAGAGTGGCTGGAGAACTGGACTCTGTGCCCGCATCCCCTACCTCTTCCTTCTTTTGCTGGTCTGACTTCTCCTCCAGGTAGACTGTCGAGGGGGCCCGTCTTGCTGGAGCCTCTCGGGGGGCCTGGCTCACTGGGGAGAGGCAAGGGAAAACATGAGAGAGAACCCTGGCTGGGAGAACCTCGCCCAACCCTTAGGCATCTACTCTAAAGGTGTCCTAGGCATAGCACCAAGGTTCGCTGGACACAGATGTGTGTGTGTGTGTGTGTGTGTGTGAGAGAGAGAGAGAGAGAGAGAGAGAGATACACACACACACAGACCTTGGGCCCTGCCCTCCAGGGGCACACCACCCACTTCCCCACAATCCCTGGGAGTACCAGAAGCTTCTGGGTGGCAGACTAGAGATTGGACTGGGCCTTCTGTCCCTTTCTCTGCTCCCATCACTGTCCCTGCCCTACTCTACCCTGCCCCACCTCGAATCCCTGATCCTACCTGGGGTCATGCCAGGGGGCTGCAGGCAGAGGAGCTGGGGCTGCCCGTTGGCGCCTCCCAGCCAGGCCTTGGCACTGAGCACTGGCTCCCACCTCACGGCCGTGTCTGGGAATACATCATCCTGGAAGAACTCTTTCTGCAGGGAGAGAGCAAGGGGTCCTTTTGAGGTGCTGCCCAGGGTGGGGGTGGGGTGGTGATCATAGGCATCTGCAGGAGGTGTGGTAAGACCAGAGGCCCTGCCCACAGTTTTGGGGGGAAGCAGCTACCCCTCCTGTGAGATGCAAAAGGCTTTTCCCTCAGAGTGTCTTTCCCCCAAATATGTCAAACCTAGAATGCTCCTTGCATCACATGGTAAATGACAGTACACTT
This sequence comes from Tenrec ecaudatus, assembly GCF_050624435.1. Lineage (NCBI taxonomy): Eukaryota > Metazoa > Chordata > Mammalia > Afrosoricida > Tenrecidae > Tenrec > Tenrec ecaudatus. The sequence goes on along the minus strand of NC_134541.1, from coordinate 107,222,480 downwards.
GGAGGTCAACGCAAGTTGCTTAGAGGTTAATCTCCCTGTGGGAATCAGTCATCCAGAGCATTCAGACTGTAGTTTGTCCCACCCCGAGTAGGGTGGGCCCCACTCCTTCTGATGACAGAGGGTTGCTTCCCTGAAGGAGAGCCCGGAGACAAGGTTGAACCCACTCAAGGGTGGCCAAGGTTAGGTTGCCTTCTTGAATCTAGGGTCTGCCCATCTTGTCACATATGTACCCCTCCCTAATCCCTCCACTTCCTATTGCATGTACACCCCGAGATTGTCCCTCTCCCATTGCTTGTATTGCTTATGGTACAACCTCTTCCTGTGACGTATGTAATTACCTGTAACCCAGGGGGGCTTACAACCCCCCTAAAGATATATAACCCTTGGTTAGAAATATACGTGTCTCCCTCCCCTCCTCTCCACCTCCCTCTCTCTGCTCGGACCTGGCTGCTGAGGTCATGACCATCCCAGAGATGAGCATGCTATTGTGAAATGTATTTGACTCTTTTAATTTACTCTCCCTCCCATCGCTCCTTTCTCTATGACTTTATATATTATTGCACCTGTGGACCCTGCAATATTGTTAGAGACTGGCTTACTCTTAACACTCTCTCAAAGGAAAGAATGGGTTCATGTGGGTGTAGGGCCAGGCAGGGCCCGAAGCCTGGCAGCCCTGCTGGGGAGGGGCGGGAACTGACAGTGCAAGTCCTAGGGGCTGAGCTTACCCTGACTCGAGGCAGCCGAAAGGCCACGGGCTCCAAGGAGGTCTGGCGGAGCCTCAAGCATCGAGCAAACTCTACTTCCCGCACGTCACACTCGGTCTTGGGCAGGAGGACAAAGCCCTGGGGGAAGGAGAGTGGTCAGAGATGGTGCTGGGGACACGGAGACCTCCCAGGGGGCCAGTGTCTCCTAGGACCTCGGTGTGCTGGTCACTGTGTGTGCATACTCCCTGGGGGTGTAAGCGCTGATGTGTAGGGTTTGCCTGTTCCTGTGGTGTAAATACTCTCATCATGCTGATTTGAAGCGGACACGGAGCAATGGAAAGAGACCTGCCACCACACACGGCACAAACTCCAAACCAGATCAAACTCACTGTCCTGGATGCTGACTCACAGCGACTGGTAGGAAAGAGCGGAACTGCCCGTGTGGGCTTCTGAGACTGGAACTCCACATGGGAGTAGAAAGCCCATCTTTCTCCTGCAGAAGGGCTAGTACTTTGGAACTGCTGACTTTGCAGTTAGCAGCCACCTGGTAACCACTACATAACCACTCTGCGTTCCTCACTCAGAGCACAAACAAAACACACACACCCTGCCATTGAGTCGATTCTGATTCATAGCCATCCTATAAGACAGGAAGACGTGTCCCTGTGGGTTTCCAAAACTGGAGCTTTCTGTGGGAGTAGAAAGTCTCATGCTCTCCTTTGGAGAAGCCGGTGGGTTACAGCTGTTGACCAGTGGTTGGCAGCCAGTGTGTAGCCCACCCTGGCACCAGGGATCCTCACACAGAGCACAGGGGCATCCACCGGCTGCAATAGCCAGGAAGAGATGGTTGACTTTTGAGAAGTTGTTACCTTTGATTTTAACATAATTTAATTTTCAGCTCACCCAGGGAGATTCTGGGGTATCCAAATATCAGTGGGCTTGGCTGATGGCTGAAAGGTCAGGGGTTCGAGTCTGCTTAGAGATGGTTTGGTAGAAAAGCCTGGCGACCTACCTCCCCACAAAAATCAGCTATTGAAATGACTACAGGCACAGCTCTGCCCTGATCCAGCAGGGCCATCATGAGTCAGACGTGTCCAGGTGGCAGCTGGCAAGTTTACTGATGTTTAATACTGATTGTGTTTCCACAACTGGCAAGCACAATTTCTGGAAATGTCACAAATTGCATTGGGGGGGGGGCAGCTCATCCCTCAACCCCAGTCTGACTCACGGCAACCCTACAGCACAGAGGTGAACTGTCCCCAATAGTTTCTGAGGCAGTCCATCTCTAGAGTCTCGTCTTTCTCTTGAGAAACAGCTGGCTGGTGGTTCGAACCATCAACCTTTCAGCTAGTCGAGCAACGCTTAACCCACTGTACCATGACAGCAGCCCCTCCATGATCCTAGCAGGGTCTTCCAAGTCACTGTGAGCTTGGTTTAGAGTTTTCTAGCTCTGGTGGTGCTCTGGGTATGCAATGGGCTGACAAGGACAAGGTTAGCAGTAAGAAGCCACCAGCCACTCTGCGGGAGAAAGATGAGGCTTTCTGCCGAGCCTCAGACACCCACAGGGGCAGTTCTACCCTGTGCTATAGGGTTGCTATGAGCCTGAGTCGGAATCCATTTGGTGGAAGAGAGTGCCTGTGGGGCCAGGCAGTGACTGCACTTCCTTGCATGGCCACCAGAGGGCAAGTGAGTCCTGCGGTCCCATCAAAGCATTGGCTTTGGAAGCGCCCTCCTCTGTGTGGGGCTGGGGGGGGGGGTGGCGTGGGGGTCCGGGAAGGTGTGTGTGTGGTTGTACGGGGGAGGCACTCACCTTGTGGGGATCTGGCGATGTGAAGCTGTTGCACTCCAGAAAGAAAGGGGCCTCAGGGAGCAGCTCGTACAGGAATACACGGGTGTCGCCCTGAAGGACAGGGAAGACTGGGGTAGCGGGCTAACTCTCTGAGGCCCCAGTCTACCTTGCCCCTGCCCCGCTGGCACAGCCAAGCCCACCTTTCCCGTGAGGAGCACCAGGCCCGTGTCTGGGTCATAGCTGGGCAGCAGAGTCGAGGGGGCCACATCCAGGCCCAACACGGCCAAGGGGCCCCCCGCCAGGGTGTCGGCCGAGTACAGCAGCAGTTGGCGTTCGCTGCGGCTGCAGATGACAGGAGCAAGTCCTTAGAGCATGAGGGGCCCGGACAGGGCAGAGACCCCAAGGCCAAAATAACCAAGCCCAATGCCATCGAGCTGAGTCTATTCAACAACCTCCTTCCATCCAGCCATCACCTACCCACCCCCCACCCTGCAGCCATCCTCCCCCATCCCTGTGCCTACTTATCATCCCTGCATCCACCATGTATCTATCTGCCACTCACTCCTCCGAGCTGGAGAGCGATGGACATTGGGAAAAGGCAGACACTGAAGGCAGGGGGTTGGGGAAAGTGGTTCCTGGGCCCTCACCTGTCAAAGCCGGACACCAGCAGACAGTGGCTATCACATGCCCAGACAACACGGGCTCCGCGACCCCCCTCAGGGCCTGGACCTTCCTGTTTGGGGACAGCAATGTCAGACTCAAGTTGGGTCTGGGGCCTGCTCCCATCCCACCCACACTCACCTCCAGGGGCTCAGGGCCGCTCCGGGGCTCATACACCCGCACGTGCCCGTCCTTGCAGACAGTGGCTAGCTGCTGCCCGTTGGGGCTCCAGGCCAGAGCAAAGATCTAGAGGAGAGAAGGGCTGTGAGAGGCAGCCTCGTGCCTGGGAGCTGGGCCCTCCACCCAATCACTGTTCTCCTACCTGGTCCCGGTGGCCCTGCAGCCTCAGCCGCTCTATGCCGGCCTGCAGGTCCCATATGCGAACAGTAAGGTCGTAGGACGAGGAGGCCAGCACGTCGGACGCCAACGGGTGGAAGCGCAGTGAGTAGATCTTCTCCATGTGACCTGGGGGCAGGTAAAGGTGTAAAGGTAAAGGCCCTGCCGCACCCACCCCACCCCACCTGTCCCCCTATGACCTGTGAGAACCTCCTCCAGACCCCTGGGGGCCCCTGCCCTCCCCACTCCCCACTGACCTGTGAGCACAGCCTCAGGTGTGGTGAGCACTTCCTGCAACCCCCCTGGGGGCACCCGCCACAGGCGGATCCTGGCATCCTCTCCAGCTGCGGAAGACAGGGGCTCAGCACCATGGGGCTGTGGGGCTGGCCCCAGGGACTGCACCCCACACCCACCTCCTTACCCACGGCCAGGCGGTATGGGTCAAAGGGGTCCCAAGCCAGGTCAGTCACAGCTGCTCCATTCTGCAGCGTGGGCAGCGCAGTGTCAGGCAGGCGGCCGGGCCTCTGCAGCTATGGAGGGGCCCCCCGGGGCCCATCAGTACCAGGCTGGCACACCAGTCCCCTGGGCCAGCCAGCTGCAGTGGCAGTAGCAGTGGCATGCCAGGCTCCAATAGCCCGTGTCCCAAGCTCCGCGCCTCAGCCACCTCTTGCTTTGAGCCTCTGAGTCCCAAGTGCCAACTGTGAGGCCCCAGAAGTAGGACCAAGGCAGAGTAGAAGGGTGGAAAGAGCTCAGGCTTGAGATGTTGAGGGCCTGGGTTTGAGTCCCAGCTCCAGCACTTACACGGCTGTGTAACCTCGGGCAGGTCACTAGGCCTCTCTGTGCCTCAGCACCCTCATCTGTAAAATGGGGATCTGAGTGACACCCACCACACAGGCTGGGTGGGTGCCCGGCTCATGGGGGGCAGGGGGTGCTTGGTACCGTGCTGCTGGGGGCCCCCTGGTTGCCTGCGTCCAGGCCCTCACCTCAAGCACGGCCACCTGCCCACCGCTGCTGAGCAGGGGCACGGCTACACGCTGCCCATTGGCACAGAAGCCGTCGCTCTCGCCCGGTGTGGTGAGGTTCAGCCCCTTGAGGTTGGTGATGTGGCTGTCTCGATGCAGGACGGTGCCCTGGGCATGGCGGAACTTGGAGCTGGGGCCTGGAGGGGGAGGGGACACAGCCCTGTAGGAGGATGCCCACCCAGCGTTCTGCTGGAGCAGACCCTTGCCCCACTGTGGCCCCAGCTTGACAATCACTGACTTCTCCCATCACTTTGTGGCTGCAAGCCCTCAGCCTCACTTTAGCCCAACGGTTCTCAACCTGTGGGTCGATTAGGGGTCGAACGACCCTTTCACAGGGTCACCCAATTCGTAGCAACATTACAGTGAAGTAGCAACGAAAATAATTTTAGGGTTGGGGGGTCACCACAACATGAGGAAATGTATTTTAAAAGGGTTGCAGCATTAGCAAGGTTGAGAACCACTGCTTTAGCCTCACAGGGCTAGTTCTGGAGTGCTCCCCCCTCCCCACCGTCCATGAAGGACAGAATTGAACGTAGGCGGGAGATGGGCCTGGGCATTGCAGGTCAAGCACAGTCTTGTGGGTGGAAGGGGCAGTCTCAGCCACTTACCTAGCAGGCTCTGCAGTGACCGCTGGCTAGGGCTGCTGCCGATGCCACTGGTGCTGGAGCGAGAGGGGGCCAGGCTGCAGGGCGTGGAGGGCGAGGCCAGCGAGCTGGGCGGCGAGGAGAAGCCCTCCTGGGGGACAGTACAGAGCTATGAGACCGTCAGCCACTCTGGATGTGACCTGGCCAGGCCTGACCCACAGGAGGGGAGCTGACGGCTGAGATCTCCCAGTGTCTCAGAGAAGGCAAAGTCCCTGCTGAGTGCTGCTTCCACAAATCCTCTCCTTAGACCACATGCGTGGCTCCTTGCGCCCCGTGGGTGATGACCTGTGGGCAGGGCTTGGCCTGGGTGCCCTTGGGTGGGGGTATGCCAGCGGTGAGGAGGGCCCTCTAACACCCAGACAGGGTTCCCCGTGCCTTGGGCAGTGAGGTAGAACTTACGCTGGGCGTATCTTCCACCATGGTCTCCAGGGCCCTGGCAGGGGCAGTGGGTGACTCTAATGGGGGCAGCAGAGGGGATGTGAAGCTGGGGTGGGGCCGGCGAGCTGGGTTGAGGCTGACCCTCTGCACCTGTGGGAAGAGGATGGCTGTTGGGTCCTGGGGGGCCCAAGAGCACGGCCACCCGTTGTCAGAGCTATCTTGTGGAGCTGCCTGGGTCCTACCTGCTGGTTGCTCCCGGCCCACCAGGCCTGGGGCTCAGAGGCAGGCACACAGCCCGCCGTGTCCGGAAACAGGTCCTCATGGAATTCCACAGACTGATGGATGGAAGACAGGAAAGTGACTCATGAAATCCTAGGTACCCCAGACTCCCCAGCCCCCAGCCCAAGTCCCCCTACCTTTCGGGGCACATGGTAACTGATGGGCACAATGGCTGTGTCGCTCAGCTGCAGGACACGGAGTACTTCACAGTCCAGGACAGCCAGCGCCAGCCGGGGCACCAAGGATGCTCCCCGCAGGGCACCCTCCAGAATGCACTGGTTCACTGGGGAAGGGGGCACACCATTAGGAGGGCAGTCAGGGCCAAGGGAGGAAAGGAGGAGGGGCAGGTGGGTGGTGGGGACTTACCAGGCTTGAGTGCTGGCTGCAGTGTGGCCACCTCATAGCAGACAAGCTGGCTCTCACCCTAGAATAAGCCAGACCTGAGTCCCACTGTGGACAGCACCCACTGGCCTGCCTGGATTGTGCCGGGTTTCACAGCCCCCCAGGGCCTGAACCCAGAACAGTGGCGGTCATTGACTGAGATCACTAGATAGGACTCTTATCCTTGCGATGTTGCTTACGGGGGTTGGTTCAAGTCACCAATGCCCCTTCTCTCAGAAGGAGTCAGTCTCCTTGGCTCTCACTTCCTGGCCTGTAAGCTGTGTCTGGACTCTGGGACCCGGGCGGGTGGGGGCTCCAACTGTTCGCTTACCTTTCCGGCCAGGACGAGGAGCCCCGAGTCTGGGTCCAGCAGTGGAATCAAGGGCCTGGAGAGACAGACCAGTGGCTGATGCTGCAGCCGCCCATAGGGAGGGGACCCCAGGGAAGACGCACTGTGAGCAGGAGCACTTCGACCCTTACCTGTACACAGCACCCTTCTTTTCCCTGAGCTCAAAAGTGTCAAATAGCCTTCTTGCCCTGGCCTTTTTCACTCTCCCTCCTGGCCTGCCAGCCTGTGCCGGTCCTGACACGAGGGCTCCACTGTACCACACCAGTACCCTCCACAAAGACCCCACATGCACTCTGTGCCTGGTCTCCACCTCCGCCAACCCAGACATTGCGTTCATGCTCCCATCACGGAAGCCCCTCCCCAGGGCTACCTTCCATGGGGGCCCCCCAAACATGCTGGTATCTTGGGTATCTGCTCAGCCAGCCCCTTGGGTCTTGGGGATATCTTAAGGGATCACATTTGCTGCAGCTGGACCTTGAGCCCCTGGGTGCCTGGCAGTACAGGTAGGGGGCTCCCCTGGTTATTTTCAGGCCCCCCAAAGTTTCCCTGTCCATTTCTGTCCCCAAGGAGGGGACAGGACCTTGACAAGGGGGGATGGCTGATGGGGCCATGAGGGGCCAGGTACCCCCAGAGACCCTGGTCATTCCAGGATGTAGCTGGCCCCACCCTGGTCCATGTGGCCCTTCTCACAGCCAACTCTGCCAGATTCTGTTCCTTGCTCTGTATCTCCATTCCGTGTCCCTGGAAACCTTTGGGCCTGCTTCCTACTTTAACATTCCCCTCCGAGTCTGTCCCTGCTTTGGTGTCAGTGGACACCCAGCTATGGCAGCTTCTTCTCCCTCACCCTGGCCACAAAGGGCCAGCCACTCACCTGCAGCCTCCTCCTGGCAGGCTCCCCCCAGTCTACAGGCTGCCTGCCCCTGTCCCTCCAGGGGCCAGAAGGCTGGGTGGGGACCCTGTGTCTCCACAACTTCTTGGAGTACCCTGGGCAGGTCACCTTTGAGTAAGACCTCAGGCCAGCAGGATGATCCAGGCCAGCACTGCCCTTCCAAAGCTCTGTGACTACTGTCCAAGACAGGGGGGAGGACAAAGGGGTGTGAAATCTGGGGTGCCCCTCACACCAAGGCTGCTCCCCTGTAGCAACCTGAACAGGGCTTCCACCCATCATTTACTTCCTTGAAGGGCTGTTCTGGGACTGGCTCTCAGCTCAGTCAGCCGACACTACTGGGTTGAGTGAGAGACAGCCAACAGTCACTCCTGTCAGGAAGCTTGCACCAGGCGCAAGAGGCAGACAGACTGCTGATCCCTCAGAGATGTGAAAGAAGGGTCTTTGGGACATCTGGCACTGGGCCTGACTGAGGCTGGGTCATGGTGGAGGTGGGCCTGTGAGTCACAGTGAGAGCTTCCCGGAGGGGAGGGGGGGGTAGCACATGCAAAGGTCCTGTGGCAGGCAGGTGCTGCATACTCCATCAGAGGAGCAGGGAGAAGACACAACTGGTTGGCCTGGCAACAAGAGTGGGGGACTGAGGCCAGACTGCGCAGGGACTGGTGCGGCCAGATATGAGGGATGGTCAGACCTGCGCTGAGCAGAGACCAACCTGGCTGCAGTGTGGAGGTGGGTGGTGGGGGAGAGCAAACGGAGGCAGAGGCTGGGATGTGAAGGGCTGCACTGGACTCCCTCAGCCCCACCCTCAGCTTCACTGGTCCACTGACTCAGGCACTGGGTACGCATGGGGGCAGGAAGTCGGGGCGGGGAGGGCTAGCTCCTCAGACAGGTCAGGCCAGTCCAAGCTCTAAGCAGAGCCGTCTGGGCAGCTTCGCCAGCAGGAGTATCCTGCCTGCCATGGCACAGGTCAGGAAATAGGGTCAGGGCACCTGGCCCCAGGACTGGCCAACAGCTGGCACAGGCCTGACCCCAGGTCTGGTAAAGAGAGCCAGTTCAGCCTGCCTCAGGAATGCAGGATGAGGTACAGGCCTGGCAGAGGGCCAGAGGTGGTGAGGAACTGTGAAACCACACACCTGCTACTATGGGGCTAGGGGAGGTAGTGCCTGGGTCTGCCACTGGTGAGGTCTCTTAGCCAGGGGTCCAGGGCTCAGGGACCCACCCCCACCCCTTGGCCCAGATCTAGTATTGGTGCTAAGTGAGCCTACTGTTAATTAGTTGTTGTCCAGCTGATTCTGACTCACGGTGCCTATGACTGTGCAGAAGAGACTGCCAGGCCTTTCTTCCGTGGTGCCCCAGGATGGGTTCTAACCACCAACCTTTTTAGTGTAGTCAATTGCTTTACTGTTTGTTATACCCAGAGAGTCCAAGGGTATGGTGTGCCCTGACATTCCCCACCAGCTCGCCCCAAACTCCTGCCAAGTTTGCAGACTAGGAAAAGCGGCTTGAAGACTCCTCCTGGCCCTGCTTCCAGTGCATGTCTGTCACTAGGGTCCACCAACCTAGACACCCCATTGCTGCTGCTCCCTTGGGTCTCCCCCTGGCCCCAGTCAGCCCAGCTCTATTCTTCTCCCTTCCACCAGGTTCCAGATGATCAGGTCCTAAGGGGGAAAGGGACAGTCTCTGGAAACCACAGCAGGGATGGGTTTCCTGGGGAGCTGCCCTTGAACCTCTGGATGGGTGGAAGAATGGCCTGAGACAGTCCGGGGGTGGGGGGTCTAGGCTCTGAAAAGGAAGATCTTTTCATTGGTGAGGAATGGGTGCCCAGTCGTGGAGGCTGCATAGCCCAGTCAGAAGTCTTGTTCCTTGGGGATAGTCCAGTTGACAGTTCTGGGAGCCCACCCCACCCCCCACACCAGGGCAACAGCACAGGGACAGTCTGACCCAAAGTCCTAAAGTACAATGCCAACTGCAATGCTTCCTGGTCCAGGTAGGAAATGTCACTAAGTGAGGCTGCCTGGTGTGAGGCAACAGCGTGGTGGGGTCTGCAGCGAGCTGGCCTGAGGAGGCAGTGGGAACGCAGCCCTGAACAAGTGCTCCTGTCAAGGGGACCTGGAACCCCCCATTACTCCATGGGGCCACCAGATTTTTAAAGGTTAACTGCTTCAGAGATTTCTAACACTCCTGGGCAGGCCAAAGGCAATTCCCCAGGGCTGGGGGCCAGCCTTGCCCTTTGTCCACATGTATTGTACCCAGACAAGTTCAGGGGAAGGTTTGTAGGACCCCCTGCCTGTCCTGGAGAGGGGCCCTAAGCAAGGTGAGGAGTAGAGACAGGAGGAGAAGGAAGCTGCCCAGCCCCAACAGTGACTGATTGCAGAGGCTTGGGTTGCCTTCTGCAAGGAAGTGCTCAGGACAGGGCCAACCCCCAGACCAGTGGCGGGACCCCCTGGTGAATGTCCAAGTTGGGGAGCTGCGATGAGCCCCCAGAGGCTCAGGGGAATGACGTCAGCCACAATCTTGGAGTGTGGGGGAGAGCAGGGCATTTTCCTGGAATCTTCCAAAGCGGGATTTTTCTAGACGGGTCCAACCCTGGCCTCCGCCTCTGCCTCTGATGCCTGTCAAAGGCTATTGACAGCTGCACCCTGGACTTGAAGTAGCAGTGATTGGGGCCTTGGACAGGGGGCCAGTCACTTCCTCTGGCTGCATCTCTGTCCCTTCATGGGAAACCCAGGGCGGGGGAAGTGGGGGCATGGGGTCTAGACCCTACGAGTCTGCATTAGAAGGCTCTGGAAAAGGCTGTATGGGGCCTACATAGCAAAACAAACAAATCCATTCCAAACACTGCCATCCAGTGGATCCTGACTCATGGTGACCATATAGGACAGGGTAGAACTGCCCTTGTGGGTTTCCGAGACGATAACTCTTTACGGGAGTAGAAAGCATGGCTTTCTCCTCCGGCTGGTGATTTTGAACCTGACCTTACAGTTAGCAGCCCCACATAGGGCTGTTGTAATTAGGTTTCCAAAAATACCACCTTGATTGTGTTCACCTAGAGCCAGGTTTCCAGGGTCTTTGTAAATACCTGGGTCCTGGCAGTGCGGGCCAGTGTTGCCAGACCAGCCCTGGGCCCGGGGCCCCTGCGGCCCTTTATGGTAGGTACTTCGCTGCAGCTGGGGTTGTGACTCTGGAGCTTGCCCAATATTCTCTTGCAAACAACAACAGGGCCTTGCCCAAAGGCAGGCCGGACTGGTACTCGGGACTCCTGAATCGAGCGATTAAATTCCGAGGCTGGCCAATCTCTCCCGCCCCGTCTGGAGGGGGGAAGGGGCGAAGACCTGGCCGGCGGCGGCCAAATGACCGCTTCTGTGCCGGGGAGGGCGGGTCCTGTTGGCTCCACCCCTGCCCCGCCCCCAGTTCTTAAGGCGCGCCCCGCCTCTCCGAGCCGAGTAGGAGCCGGAGCCGGAGCCCGAGCCCGGGGCGGGGAGGCGCAGACGCGGACGTCTTGGGACCCCGGGACCCACGACCCACCGGGTCCTGCCGGCCGGGCAAGACCAAGCTCGGCTTGCCTTGCCCCGCTCCCTCCGTTTCCATCATCTCCTGGTGAGTGTTTGGGGGGCTAAGCGCCGGCCGGCAGGGGGACACTCCTTGCACCCGCGGCACCCCCCACCCTCCCATGCTCCCGCGCACACACAGGCGGGCAGCACAGCCTCTGGCCGCTGGACCACCTGTAACGCGCCCCCTCCTTGCCTGTCGCGGCCGGGGCGCGCGCGCCCGCGCGCGCTTGAGAGTGGACATGGCTCACCGGCCGGCGCGGCGGCGAGCAGACAAAATAAACAGCCCCTCCCGCGCTTCCTCCGCCCACGGCAGAGCCCTCCAGCAGGACCAGTTTTATGAATCAAACCCCGTGGAGGGGCTGGCCCAGCGGAGACGGGTTACTTTAGCCCCCTGGGGTCCATCAGGCTGGTTGAGCCCACAGGACCTCTATGTCCCCCAGCAGAATGTCGAGGGTCTCTGCCATTCCCTCAGAGTCCGGGTTCACCATCGGTCAAGCTGGGGGACACAGCAGCCCAGACTTGGCAGTTAGCACCTGGCAGATATCTGATGCCCACCTTCAGATGAGGGGCATAAGCCGTGTCAGGTTAGTGGCTCCTCGAGTGTTTCAGGTATTAGGGTGACAGGGACAGAATGGGCTTTGCTTGGGGCCACAAAGCCAGTGGACCAGGGCCAATTTAGTTCTTTGTGTCCCTGGGCCGCCTGTCCTGGGCCTGAGGACTGCTGAAGTCCCGCAGTGGTCACTGAAAAGCCAGCTGACTGGTGCCAGCTATTCTGCCTCGCCCCCGCTCACTAGAGATTACCACACCAGGGTTACTGACCAGCTGCCCCTGGGGACCTACAGGGTGGAAAGTAAGAAGAGGCCCTGAGGGTCTAGGTGGACCCCTGCTTATTAGTGCTCTATGAGTGGGGTCCAGAGCCCTCTCCCCAGGCCCAGCACTTCCTAGGTGGGGGTATGACCTAATGCTCAGGGGTCCCTTCCCATGACAAGGGGAGGAGAGGTAAGTAGGGGGGGTGGGGGGTGGGGTGTATGTGTGTGTACACTCTCCCATGAGTGGCCCTTTTGAAGTCAGGGAGGCCATCAGTAAGGCCCATTGTGGGCTGGGCTGGTGGCGAGGCCCTGGGGGCTGGAGAGCTGTCCCCTGCTTCCCTGGAGGGCTCATCCCGGAGCTTCTGTAAACAGTGTCCGTGGCAGGAAGAGGACTCTGCTAATGAGCAGTCCAGCTGGAGGCCATCCAGCTGGGGTCTGGTATCCCCAGGGAGGGAGGATGGGCACCCACAAGCCTGCTTGCCTGTCCAGAGGACAAGAATGGGCCTGCTGATGGGGACAGGTGGGGTGACCCCAGGACCTTTGATTAAGGCATTGAACTCTTTGGACCTGAGACATGGGAATGGGCGGTCAGCACCCAAACACTGGAAATCCTGCCCAGACAATCCCTCTCCCCAAGGAGATGCCCTGAGTAGCAGAGTGGTCTCAGCTCCTCACACCTCTCATGGACACCCTACCCACTGAGTTGGGAAAGTGGTGGCAAGACACAGGTCAAGAACTCCTTCCTTCTAGGGACTGAGATGTGGACCCTACCCCCCCACAGTAGGCCCAGCAATCACTGAAGACAGGAAAGCAGGCACATTGGTCCTGGGGGCAGTGCTCCCCAAAGGTCTTCAGTGTGACCATAGGCTTCAGTCAACAGAGGCAGGCTTGACCACTGGCAGGCCCTGGGCACCAAGGAGATGGAGGCTGGAGCACCTAACTGGATGTGTGATCCCTCCTGGAGTCCCCCAACCCCTCTGGGGGTCCTCTCTCCTGGACGGGGAGCCCTGGCTCTGTGCTGCCAAGGAAAAGCTCCCCTCACAGCTCTGGAATTTGCCAGAGCTCTAGGAGCAGAGGGGTGTGTGTGAGTGTGAGAGAGTGAGTGTGTGTGTGTGTGTGTGTGTGTGCGGGTATCTGGTGTGGGTGTGTGTCTGCACTGTGCGCGTGACTGGAACAGTCCATGCTTGGGGGCGGGGGTGCTGCAGGGAGACTTGTGCATGGGGAGGGGCGGCAGGCTCCTTCTATCAGCTTCCACATTCCAGAGTGAGCCGGCAGCCTCCCCCACTTGCTTTTCCTCATTCCTGCCACCCTGGGTGTGAGGAGGCTGGAGGCAGCTCCCTCAGGCCACCTCGGGTGGGGGGGGGGGCACTAGGCCAAGGGCCAGTTCTCCTCTGAGGTTGGGGAAGCCCCCCACTCCACCCCCAAGACTCCTCCCAGAAATGCAATAAGCTCGACATTCCTTGGAGGCTGCCTGAGAGATTTAATTAAGAGAGAGGAGAGCTGCCTTGCACAGGGGGAGAGGGGCAGGACCTGGGGCTGGGAAAGCCACAGACCCCCTGCTGGTTCTGGGACCCATCAACCAAGCAGGAGCCTCAGGCAGGCCAAAAGTGAGAGCTGAGGTTGAAGGGTAGGGCTGGGGGTGTCAGAAACCAACCCCCCTGCACTACCACCAACTTCCCAAATCAAGCCCACTGCTTGACTCAGAAGGGCTATTTGTACTGCAGGATAGGCTAGTGGGGACCTTGGAAATGGTGAGCAAGGAGGATGAGAAGACCCCTCCTCTGAGGCCATTTCCTCCTCTGACCCTGCGAGTCAAGGCCCCAGACAGCCTGGGCCCAGCTGACTTAGGGCTGGTGGCCTCCCTTGGTGACTAAGACCAACCTCTGGCAAATGCGGGGTTAATTGCAGGGCTAGGGCTCTGGGAGGTGGGGCAGAGGGTGCTAACACCCAAGCCCATGGTGGCCTCACACCAGCCCGTGCTGAAGGCCACGCCTGGACTGGCCCATTTCTAGCCAGGCCACAGCTACCTGTGGGCCCTGGGGGCAGCAGGTGGCCTCTGCAAACAGGCTTCGGCAGATGTCATGTCCTACCACCTGAGGGCTCGTGTGCTCCCGAGATTAGCCTTAGTCACCCGCTCCCTGCCCTGGGCTGACAGGTCTGGTGGGTGCTTCTGGTGTCACTGAAGTGCCTGCTGTGGAGGAACGAAGGGAGCCACGGCCCTCCCTGGGCTGTCTCCTTGCTGTGCTCAACCTACAACACCCCCCCCCTCCCCGCGGATCTTCAATGACTGGCTTTTCAGGGCTAGTTGCCAGGCTCTCTCTTGAGGTTTGTCTAGATGGATTTGAACTCAGCTTCCCAAGCAGGCAGTGACTACTTAATGGTCTGCAACCCCCACTGCCGTCAAGTCAATGCGAGCAACTCTTGACAATAGAGCAGGGCTGACTGCTCCTTAGGTTCTAAGCAGACTTTCGCAGCTTTCCCTCACAGCAGCTGGTGGGTTCGAACCACCAACCTTTCAGTTAATGAGCAGCCCAAAGTTTAACCCCCACGCCACCAGGGCGCCGTTGACACCCACGGCAGCAGGGCTTTAAGCAGCTTCCTGAAGATGGTGAGGTGGGGCTGGCTTCTGGGGGATCTAGAGTTACAGGTGGAACAAGGAGGGGGAACTTGGGTCAGATCTACTCTGGAGAAGGAACAGAGCTGGCTTGGGGCGGGAGTGGATGGGGGAGACAGGGAGGCTGAGGCCAGACGGATGTGGTTTTGTGACCAGTCAGGGCTGCTGGGTTTCTTGTGCACACTCAGGAGTGGGCTTGAGGCCCAGGCTGCTCTGCCCTTGTGGTGAGGGTCCGATGGAGCCCTTGGCCTCCCTCTCTGGTCCCGGGTATGGGGAAATGGGCGGACCCAGCCCAGGGCCTGAGCCACCACGGACACGTCAGCGAGACAGGAGCCAGCAGTTCTGGCTGCCGGCAGCAAGCCTGCGGAGTGGGGGGGTTGTTGGCAGACTCTGGGGCTAGGTTTTTGCCAGGCCTGGCCGGCAGGCAGGCAAGGCCCCACCCAAGGGATCCAGGCATGGGGCCAGAGGGTCCCAAGCACTAGGTCGGCAGCACAGGGCCACTCTGCTTTTGGGAGCTGTGGCAGACTGACCTCTGTCTGTCTGTTCAAGTCTCGCCTGGCTGGCCAAGCATGCAGCTGCCCCAGTCCTGTTGCCGTGTGTGAGGGGTGCCGGGGGCGTATCCCAAGAGCTGAGATGACAAACGTCCATAGTCTTTCTCACTCATGGGGTAATAGGCTTGTCAGTGGCAGGCCTGACCAAGCCAGTGTAGGCTTTTGACCCTGGGGTGCATGCACTCTGAACAGCCCCCCCACTTCACAGATGGGGCTACTAAGTCCCGACTAAGGTCACCTGGCCGGCCCACTGAGGTGAGTGGACAGGTAAGGAAGGACCTCTCAGTTCAAGCCCCCTGCTGTGCCCCAGTCTCACTCCCAGGACAGTCCCCACACCCTTTGCAGAGACAGTACCTCCTCCTTTGGGTCAGTGGATCTATATCACAGCCCAGGCACGGTGGTCTACCAGAGCCTCTGCAGTCCTAGGCCGGCACAGGGCAACTATGTGAGCCCCGCCCCCCCGCCCCAGGCACACACACCAGAAGCACACACCCTGGCTTAAGACTGAGACCCTTAAAACCAGCCAGATATAGACAAGACTCCTCCTGTGCTCAGAACAACTTCAGAGATGAGGAGGGCGGAGCTGTGCACGCCAATTGGATAAGTCGGGAAACTGAGGCAGTGTTGCTATGGAACCAGCCCCGGGGGCTTGTGAACGCCTTGCTCAGGCTTCCGCCTACTGACCTCCACCCATCTGCCTGTCCTACTCCCATGTCCATCTCAGGTCTTAGGAGCCTCTGGGGCTGCCCACTCCTCCTCTGGGTTCTGGGAGCCCTAAGACCCTGGCAGGTGCATCCTCCCTTCTGGTCCCAAGTGGAGCTGGGTACAGGCAAAGAGGCCCACACCTACATCTGGAAGGTTGGGCTGCTCACTGAGCCACTCAGCCCTGGACCCACCTCACTCCTGGATATGACCCATCCCCCACCAACTCCATTGGCACATTCTACAGGCTGGTCCCTGTCATCCAGGCATCATCCTGTGCCGGGTCCTCAGCATCCGCCCATCTGCCCTTCCCAAGCTCCCTCCACGTTGGCAGTTGCCCCCTTGGTGCAGAGTAGGAAGAAAAGTAGCCACTGCAGGGTAGCGGCTGTCACCAGGAAGCAGCGAGTTGCTAATGCTGCGGGTCTCAGGTGTGTTTGGATGGGATGCTGCCTGAGACGGCAGCCTAGGGCACAGGGATGCCAGGCAGGCAAAGATGGGTGACAAAGCCGACAGGCTGGCCTGCTCCTGGTCACAGACCTGTCTGTAAAATGCACCAGATCCGCGAGGTGCCATCAGATACAGTTCCTGTCTCTCACTTGCTGCTTGCTCCCTGCTTCCCTTGAAGGAGGGTCTCCTGTATGCCCCCCACCCCCAGGCCTAAGTGTTAGCTACTCACCTAGTCCTCACCCTCAACCCCATTACTGGGAGGTGTGTCCTCTCAGACAAAAGAACTGACATACCCAGCACAAAGCTGCCTCTGAGCCAGGGCTGCCTGAGTCAGGATGACGTTGTACGAGGCCCAAGGGGAGGGAAGGCTGAGGGGGTGGCCGGCCTGGCCACACGCAGGGTCTCCATCCGCCCATGAGCCTGGCTGCTCCCTCCCTGACCTCAGCCTGGCCCAGCCTGATGGCTGACTCATGGGCTGCACCCCCACCACGTGGCCACAGGGTGGGGTGGGGGTCTGAGCAGCCAACATCTGGAGGCCAGGCTGCACTGCTGTCTTCTGAATCAGCGAGGGGGCGAACCACATGTGGGTGGTGGCAGCTGGAGGCGAGGCCCCCGGGGGCTAAAGTCACTTCACGTGGGAGTCCCTGGGGACAGGCAGGCTCCCCTGCTACACACGCTTGTTGCTGCTGCTGTTAGGTGTGGATTCTGGTTCCGACAGACCTTCCAGGGCAGAGCAGAAGAGCAGGACTGCCCCTTAGCGCTTCCTAGGGTGCCGCTTTTTCACAAGCACACTGTCACACCTTCCTCCCTTGAGTGGCCGGTGGGAGCAAGGCTCCTGGGCTGGGCTGGTACTAGCAGAAGCAATGATGCCCGGTCCTCGGCACAGAGGGACCTGAGTAACCAGGCCTCTTCCTTGGACATAGTGCCTCGGGACCACAATGTCCTTCCTTAGCAGGACCAGCCCCCTCCTCTCTGCCAGAGAGAGGCAGAGAATGAGGCTGGGCAGGGGGGCAGTGTTACCTGTTGTTGGCAGGCCAGTGTGGGGGAGGAGACCGCCCCGTGCTCCAGCACAAAAGGCCCTTGTGTGCACATAGGAGCCTGGGGGAGGGGGAGTTGGCCGCCAGGCAGCAGGCTCCTGGGCCAGGCTGGCACCTACACTGGGTCCACAGGGTGAGGCCATAGCTAGGTGTGGCTCTGTCCCCTTCCCCTATAGCATGGGGTGCCTGAGAGGTGTTGGGGGACTCCTGCTTCAGCCCTGCCCTGACTCGGGGGCTCAGAGCTGAGGCTGTGTGGGGGAGGACAGCCCAGGCTAGGGCTGAAGGATCCAGCACACCTGGAAGTGGTTAGGCCTCAGCCTGCTCAGGTTTCCCAGCCTGGCTTTCTCCAGCACACCCTCGGGGGTAGCAACCATTTCTCCATGGAGTGGCTGCTGGGGCCACAAGGGGTGACTGGGCCATGCTGGGGGCACAGAGCACATAAGGCAGGATCCAGCAAGGGGACGGCTGCTGCTTCTACAACCAGGCCCCCAAATGTTCTAGGGATGAAGGGGCCCAGGGGACCTGCCAGGGAGCCCAGGGCCTTCCTTATCCCCAGCTCCACCAGAGGGACTCTGCGGACACGGGTCCCCTGCCTACCCCCTTCCCCTGTGACAACACAGGTCCTGCCTGAGGCTCTGAGCCCGCCCCAAGCAACACTCCCCGCCACCTCCTGGCGGCTGCAGTCCGTCTCGGCAGGTCTGACTCCACAAGTGGAAAAACACCGACCCCAACCGTTTCCATGAGAACGCTCCCGGCTGCGGTCCCCTGGCTTGGCAGAGGAGGACGTGGAGCAAAGCAGTAGCAGGCCAGCCAGCTTCTCTGCTTACGCACCCAGGCTGCCCCCCTGCCCAGCCTGCTTGTCTACCCGCTGGCGTGGGGAGGGGCAGCCCATGCCTCCCTGACCCCTCAGCAGAGTGCAGGCTGGGGGACTAGGAGCGCAGGCCTGGTGCTTTCAGTGGGCCGCGGGCTACTGAGACAGACCGGCCAGGACAGACAGTGAAGGGGGCCGTGGGCTGTCGGGGTGCGGGGGTGCCAGACCTCATGCTCACATCTGCACGTCTCCCTGCCACCCCACTGCCAGACACTGATGTACCAGGAAGCCGCAGCTGACACCATAAAGGGTTATACGGCCGCTTTAAGTCATGGTGCCAGATAGGAAACAGCGTGGTGCTGGGGACCCATCTCACTACCGTTGGAAGTTGAGTGTGGGGCGCCAGGCAGTACACAGTACTGCCTGGGAAGTGACCATTTTTGGATCCTTCCCGAGCAAGGGATGGGTACCTTTTTTGGGCCCCAGGGCCCTCAACTCATAGTCCCCCATCTGTCTCCTCTCTGCCCTCAAGGACCAGAAGATGTACCTCCAGAGCCCTCCACCCTTGCTGCTGCTGCTGCCCCTGCTGCTGCTGGCATTGGGATCAAGGGCATGGAGTTGCCCACCTGGTTGCCAATGCAATCAGCCACGGACTGTCTTCTGCACAGCCCGCAAGGGCCTCACAGTACCCCAGGATGTGCCCCCTGACACTGCCGGCCTGTATGTCTTTGAGAACGGCATCACCACACTCGATGCGGGCAGTTTTGCTGGCCTGCCTGGCCTGCAGCTGCTGGACCTGTCCCAGAACGAGATTGCCAGCCTGCCTGGTGGGGTCTTCCAGCCACTCACCAACCTCAGCAACCTGGACCTGAGTGCCAACCGGCTCCAAGAGGTCACCAATGAGAGCTTCCGTGGCCTGCGGCGCCTGGAGCGCCTCTACCTGGGCAAGAACCGCATACGTCACATCGAGGCTGGGGCCTTTGACGCGCTGGACCACCTGTTGGAGCTCAAGCTGCAGGACAACGAGCTGCGGGCGCTGCCCCCACTGCGCCTGCCCCGCCTACTACTGCTGGACCTGGGCCACAACAGCCTGCCTTCACTGGAGCCTGGCACCCTGGACGCTGCCAATCTGGAGGCACTGCGGCTGGCTGGCCTGGGTCTGCGGCGGCTGGATGAAGGGCTCCTGGGCCCCCTGCACAACCTGCACGACCTGGACCTGTCTGACAACCAATTGGAACATGTACCTCCAGCCATCCGTGGCCTGCGGGGTCTGACGCGCCTGCGGCTGGCAGGAAACTCCCACATTGCCCAGCTGTGGCCCGAGGACCTAGGGGGGCTGGCAGCCCTGCAGGAGCTGGACCTCAGCAACCTGAGCCTGCAGGCCCTGCCTGCCAACCTCCCTGTCCTCTTCCCCCGCCTTCGGCTCCTGGCAGCTGCCCGCAACCCCTTCAACTGCGTGTGCCCCCTGAGCTGGTTTGGCCAGTGGGTGCGTGAGAGTCGGGTCACACTGGCCAGCCCCGAGGAGACCCGCTGTCACTTCCCACCTAAGAATGCCGGCAGGCTGCTCCTGCAATTGGACTATGCTGACTTCGGATGCCCGGCCACCACCACTACCACCACCACCACCACTGCAGGCACCAGCACAGCACCCACAACTAGGCCCACCTTGGGTGAGGTGGCCCCCTCCCTGCCCAGCAAGGCACCCACCTGGCTCAGCCCCACAGAGCTGGACACCCAGGCACCCACTCAGTCATCGGTGTCCCTGCCCACTGCAAGGCCTGCCCCCCAGCCCCAAGACTGCCCTGCATCCACGTGCCTCAATGGGGGTACCTGCCATCTGGGGGCTCAGCGCCACCTGGCATGCCTGTGCCCTGAGGACTTCACGGGACTATATTGTGAGAGCTGGGTACAGTCAAGGGCCAGCCCTGAGCCAGCCACCCCAGTGGTGCCACGGGTCCTGCCCTTGGGTGTGGAGCCTGTGAGCCCTACCTCGCTACGGGTGGGCCTCCAGCGCTACCTGCACAGCGCCACTCACCTGAAGAGCCTGCGCCTCACCTACCGCAACCTCTCTGGCCCTGACAAGCGACCAGTGACGCTGCGGCTGCCCGCCTGGCTTGCTGAGTACACAGTCACCCAGCTCCAGCCCAATGCCACCTACTCCATCTGTGTGAGGGCCCATAGGGCTGGGCGGGGCTCTGAGGATGAGGAGGCCTGCGGGGAGGCTCACACCCCCCCACCTGTCCGCTCCAACCACGCGCCTGTCACTCAGGCCCGTGAAGGGAACCTGCCTCTGCTCATTGCGCCCGCCCTGGCTGCCGTGTTGCTAGCCACACTGGCCACTGTGGGGGCCACCTACTGTATACGGCGAGGGCGGGCAGCAGCGGCAGCTCGGGGCAAGGGACAAGTGGGGCCAGGGGCTGGGCCCCTGGAGCTGGAGGGGGTTAAAGCCCCCTTAGAGCCAGGCCCCAAGGGAACTGCAGGTGGTGGGGAAGCCCCAACTGGCGGGTCAGAGTGCGAGGTGCCGCTCATGGGTTACACAGGACCCAGCCTCCAAGGGCCCCTTCCTTCTAAGCCCTACATCTAAGCCTGGGAACAAGGGGGCCAGCCAGCACCCCCTGCTGCCAGATCACCCAGGAAGTCCTCAGTTCCCCGGGACAAGATGAGCTCCTGAAACCACGCTGAACCTCAGTTTTCTCATCAGTGAAGCTGGTGATGACCCCATGGCCCCCTGGGAGCCCATCAGCTCCTGTCTCACGGACAGCCTATCCCACAGTCCTCTGCACACACGATCCCCTGGGATCAGGCTGGACAGAAGCCGGGCCTGTCTGTGTGCGGGTCACACAGGTGGTGGCCTGCGGGGCCCCCCTGACCCAAGACTGGGGGCCAATGAAGGAGGACCCCAGAGTGAACAAAGGGAGAACGGGGAGAGAGTGGGTCAGCATGGGCCCCTCCTCAACCCCAGGAGCAAAAGAAACAAGCAAACTGGAAGGGAAGACTCCACCTTAGGAACCTGTCCTGCTTCTATTGTTTTTGTTGTTGTTTTTGTAAAAATATATATATATATTTATAAGAGATTCTTTCCCATTTATTCTGGGAAAGTGCTTTTCAAACTCAGAGACAAGAACTTTGGTTTTTCTAAGACAAACAATGACATGAAGGCCTTTTGTAAGAAAAATACAAAAATAAAACAAGATGAAACCAGTGTGTGTTTTCCGGACACAGCCCAGCCCCATGGTGACCAAGCTAGGTGACAGGAAGGCAGGGGCCACCTGGGCCTGGGTGGTGATAGATGGGGAAATGGGGGCCGGGGGGGGCACTGGGACCTTGTGCCCCAATAGGCACCAAGCCCTGGACAGCAGCCTCTGGCCTTTCAGGGGCTGCTACTGATTGATGGCCATGTTCTGAAGGGTGCTCTCCAGCTTTGCTGCCCTGGGGAGTGAGGCTGGCCCGGGCAGATGCAGGGGACAGGAGCTGGGCGGCCTCTAATCAAACCCAGCTGTCTGGCACCAGCAGGAGCTAAGGCTGGACCTGCTCTGGGGCGTGACCGCATGGGCTGTTAGGGGTGGGCTCCTGGCGGAAAAGGGAACCGCAGGCAGGTGTGCCCTGCCCTAGGGGCATCAGTGCACAATGGAGGAACTGCCTCTCAAGCTGTGTCCTTGCATGGCTTCACAGCGGTCCTGGGGCCATGTGGCTTCTAGTGCTTTCCTGCAGGGTCTTAGGTGGCATGCATGGCCTCAACTCCTCTCTGCAGGCCCACTGCCCTTCCATGTGGGCTGAGGCTGGGAAACTTTGCTCCCTGCCTCTTGTCCCCAGCTGTGGAATGGGGGTCTTGGGGACAGGCAGAGTAAGGACAGGACCAGTTGGCAGATAAGACAGTGCCAGGCCTGGTGGCCCCATGCTGACCCCTCACGGGGATGTGCCCAGGCTTTCCAGAAACCCCGGAAGTGGGAGTGTTTTCCAGGAAGGCCACAGGCTGAGGTGGGGGCAGGGATGGTGACAGCAGACCAGTGGCTGACACACAAAACTTCATCACCTCAAACGGGGGTTGGGGGGGGGCACACACAGGGAGCCAGGACATCTGGGAGGCCCAGCAAAGACTGGCACAAGCATGCCGGAGGCCCAGGGCCCCCCAGGGCAACGCCCTGGAACTACTCTTGGCCTGGCTGGAGCGGGTGGTGGGGCCGGGGCCCAGGCTCTGCGGCTTGGGGTGTTGATGTCAGCAGGAGCCACGCGAGCTCTGGGTTCAATTAGCAGCTCCACAGGCTGGCCCTAGGCTGAGCAGGCGAGTGCGGGTCATGGCGGGCAGTGGGTGGTGGCACCCAGCCTGGGTGTGGCCCCTTCCTCCTGAGGCATCGGCAGCCCAGGTGGATTTCCTGGAGGCCTGGGTCCTATTAGGGGAGTGACTCGCAGCTCCCCCCCCCCCCCCCCCGCAACACACACCGCCCTTCTGTCAAAGGGGCCTTTGTGGGCTTGCGGCTGCAGTCAGTGCTTTCACTGCATGACCAGCCTGGTCTCGTGGGCTGGCACAGGGCGAGTCAGGGAGCAAGGTGCAAAGAAAGAGGGCTTGACATCATGCCAGCCCACCCAAAAAAGTATTTGGGGTGTCCCATCAGATCAGGACTAAAAGGGAGCTACACCAGAGTGACCCCAATTCCTAGGGGCTGTCACTCACTCAGACTCACAAACTCACACTTGTACACTACACACACACCACACTCAGACTGTACCCCTCGCACTCTCATACACTATACATACAGACCTGTGAATCTCACAAGCTCACTCATTCACACCCCTCACACTCAGACACAACACATGTACACTCGTCAAACACTCAGTCATAGTCACACTCATTCACACCCCTCACTCACACACTGCACATCCATGCTCACTTTCACGCACTACACTCAAACTCCCTCACTACCCCTCATACCAATGTACTCACATGGACACACTCTCACCAACCACTCTCACAACACATTCATGCTTCCTCCATGCGCACACACACACTATCCATTCTCCACTTTAGCATGGGCACTCACGCATGGCTCACTAACATGCATACCATCTCAAACTCACACAGCCAACTAACACTCAGACACAGCTAACACCTCAACCGTTCACTAACATACAACCCCGCAATGCTCACTCTTAACATTTGCACACTTAAATGCGCACACCCACACAGTTCACAAACACATTCTGAATGAATGCCTAGAAGCGGAGGCGTTGCCTCTCGGATCGGCCCTCTGGTCTCCCCCAGCCAGCACTGGCCCTGGAGCACGGCATAGGAGCTTAAAGCCCTGGGGTGGGCCATTGTGGCCAGTCTCCTGTGGAGTGAATGGGGTTGGCAAGAGGCCTCTAGGAGAGTGGAGTGGAGAACATGGGGTCGTCCGGATACTCCTTGACCCCCTGGCCCACTCTTGCTCTTATCCATGCACAGGCGATCTGCCTAAACCGAGATGGGGGTGGAGGGACAGGGACAGTGGCCAGCTCCTCAGTCCATACGCTGCTTCAATCCAGATGACCTGGAGGCCCCCATACCATACCACAGGAGGCTCAGCCCAATGGGAGGGGGATGGGTGACGTGGCGCTGGTCAGGTCAGCAGGGACATGAGCACACGCCCTTGGCACTCAGCAGCTTAGAGGAAGGCTGGAAGGTCCCAGCTCCCCTGCCAGGGGCCAGGCTGGGGGTGTGGGGATGTTGGCCTGCCCACCCATCTGGGAGCAATTTGAGAAATTCCAGGCCTTGCTGGTCCTGCAGGGCTGGCTATTCTTAACTGCCAAAATTACAGGGTCAGCCTTGGCTAGTGGCACCTTGGGGGCTGTGCATCATTAACCCCTACAGGGGCCACACTGGGAATGGGCTGTCCCGGCAGGGGAGGGCAGACCAAGCAGGGGTGGGGTGGGGCCTCAGGGAAGGAAGTGGTGCGGGCTATGTTGCCTTCTGTGAGCTAGCTGCACTGGGATGGGGTGAGGGGGTTTGGGGAACACACCAGGTCTGGGCACAGCCTCAGAGCACGCAGAGCCCACTGCACTCAGCCATGGACCAAGGCCTTCTGAGTAGCAGCCTCTGTACAGATCCCCAGCTAGGCCTAGGGCAGCAGGGGGGAGAACTACCCTGCTCGGCCCTGGTGGACTCATGTGTAAAATGGGTCTCTCCAGCTTCCCAGGGGAGACCACCTTTGCCCTGATTGCTGTCTTGTCTCTGGGGGCTCTAAGCAGACAGGCCCTTAACTAGTGTCCCCAGAAGCTCTGCCCTCGCTACTCCTAGAGTTTGGGGAGGTAGGGAGGAGGTTATGAAATGGGAGGCAGGGCTGGTGAGCCACCTGGGCCCTTTCCTAGCCCGTCAGCCTCAGACCCTGAGTCCAGCCTGGCAGAGGCCCCCCCATGCTGCCCCGCCTGAGCCCCAGCAGGCTTGTGATGTCAGAACAGGGCCTGGCAGGTCTTGACTGTCTGCCAGCCTCAGTTTCCTCTGCTGTAACATGGGCTGCTGAGGGGGCTGAAGAGGATGGGTTCCCAGGCCCTAATAGCCCACCACACAGGCGACTCATTCACATGCTTCAGGGAGTGTCTGAGAATGGGAGGAGTTTGCCTGGTCCCACCAACTGGTGGTGCCTCACACACACAGATCCGGGGGAGTGTGGCATAGGCCCCCTCTTGTCCCACCTGCTTCACATCCTCTGCCCTCAAAGTCATGGTCTCGTCGGGTCCCCAGCCAATACACTGCAGCCATGGCAAATGCGCACCCACACCACCTGCCCCACGCCTGCCAGGCTGCACCCTCCTCCCCTCCGCAAATGCCAACACGTACTGCGTGCCAGCCTCGGTGGCTCAGTGTGGGTCCCCAGGTTCAAAACCTGCTCCCCAACCATATGGGATGAGGAGGGGTGGGTCTGTCTGCCCACGAGAGCCTCATCCCCACCCTAGCTCATTGGGCACCAGACCGAGCCCCTCTGGAAAACCCTTCCAGTAGGTCGGCCCACCTGAGTGGTGTCAGATATCCTCTGGGCCCTCCCATCCCGGCCTCAACACCCAGGGGCTCCTACCCTGGCGAGGTGTCCAGGGTGAGGGTGGCCAGGGCACTGGACAGCTGCCGAGTGTCCCAGAGCTTGACTTCCCG
Organism: Tenrec ecaudatus; assembly: GCF_050624435.1. NCBI lineage: Eukaryota > Metazoa > Chordata > Mammalia > Afrosoricida > Tenrecidae > Tenrec > Tenrec ecaudatus. The sequence continues at coordinate 107,197,410 of NC_134541.1, read as the reverse complement.
TTCCCGCATCTATAACAGGGGACACAAAGGGGTATAGAGAGGGGTTGAGGGAGGGACTTAGGCGACAGGGGAGGGTCTGCCTTGCCTAGAAGCCAGAGTCAGAGGCAAGGAGCCAGTCCTGGGGGATGAATGTGCGTGATCACCTTCTGCCCCTTTAAGAGCCCTTAGGTGCCGAGACTGAGGGCGAGGCCCTCCATGGACTCTGGTCCCTGTGGGGCTGCCACAGCCCCCAGGGTCAGGCTGAGCTACTGCAGATGGAATGTACCCGTTTGCAGCAGCCGCTGGTCCCCAGAGACCCGGCTGTGTGGCCAGGCCGTATATGGACAGGCCTGAGACTGGCCGCCAGCCCTACATATACCCCTGCCACCCTCCCCGCCCTCACCGTGTGCAACGGGGGGGGGGGCCTACCTGGCTGGACCCCGTAGATATGAGGTGCTCCTGGTTGCCTGTCCACGCGAGCTGGCTGGCTCTGCAGTTCTCATGGGCCTGTGTGCTCTGTGGGAAGAGATGGTTCTGAGCCCACCGCATCCCCATTGGCAATGATGGGCTTGTTGGGTGGACCCCAAACTTGGGAGTTCTGCTGCCCACCCATCTGGGCACCCCCAAGGCAAGGGTGAGTGGGGCTTCCCCTTGGAAGCACTGGAGGCTGGGCAATGTGAGAACTCATGGCCACCAGGGTGAGCCCCTGCCCTGCCTCAGGGGTAGGGGGGTCCTCTAGCCACAGAGGACAGACCTGGCCACCACCCAAGTGTCCATCAAGGAGTCCTGGTGGCACAGTGGTTAAGCACTCAGTTGCTAAGGGAGAGGTGGTCAGTTCAAGCCCATCAGGTGCCCTGAGGAAGAAAGGTATGGCTGGCAGCTTCTGTAGATTCATAGCATTGGAGATCACATGGGGCAACTCTAGTCTAGATTCGATGGCAGGGGCTGGGGTCACTGCCTGGCTCACCGCCGAGGCCCTACTCCCCAGGGCTGGGGCTCAAGGTAGTCTCCCTCTGCAGGTGGCCCAGGAGAGACCCTCAGGTGAGGGGACATCATCACATGGGCATCTGAGCCTGGTATCAATGAGGTGTATCCTGTTTGACCGCAGAGTCCACGAGAGATGGGCAGCAGCAGTGTCTCACAGATTAGACTTAGGGATGTGCATGTCGCTGCCACCACCCACCGCTGGAGAGGGGCCTGGGCCAGACTCTGGGGCGCAGTCCCCCAAGAAGGCCAAGTGTGCCCCCTCCTGACATCCGAGGGAGCTGGGGCTGCCAGCAGGAAGGTTTCATGGTCACACCCCCGCCCCCTCACTGAAAGGATGGGGAGTTCTGCCTATGGGCGAGGGCAGGCCGCCAGGTCTCCTGGGACCCCTGCTGGGGTGCTGAGGGGGGGGGGCTGGGAGGAAATGCACATAGCCCCCTCCCAGCCACCCTGGCCCCTGGAGCCTGAGATGAGGGACCCTGCTACCAAAAATAGCTCACCCCAAACTGTGGCCAGCTTCCTCCAAGCTTCCCACGGTCTCCTTGGGAATGAATGGGAGGGGGGGACGCCTTTGAGGAGCTGGCCTAGGGCCCCCGCCCCGGCCCCCGCAGAGGCCGACCCCAGCGTGGGAGACCATCGGAAATGGCTCCATGTCGTTCAAGGGGCTTTTCTCACCCTTTCCTTCCCACCCGGGCTCAGCCAGCACAGGAAGTTGGGGCCACTTGGGAGGGGCCAGGGGCCAGGGCAAGGGTCAGGACACGGGGCAGTTCTGCCCCGCCCACAGGCCAGAGTTGCTGAGAAGCATCATGCAGCCCCTTGCCCCTCACCCTTGGTTGGTGTGTAGATAATCCCTCCAGACGGCAGCATCGCAGATGGGCTATACCACGTGGCCACACATACCCACTTCCCTTGACAAGCACATGAGGCTCCCTGGGGTGCAGGGCAGCTCTCCAGGAGGAGCGGGGGTTGTTGGGAAGAGTTAACACAGGAAGCTTAGACAGTGCATTTTCAAAGATGACAGTGTATGGAGCCCTGGGGCACAGTGGGTGGCAGAGTGGGTTGCTCACTATAAGGTTGGCGGTTTGAATCCACCAGCCGCTTGGTAGGAGAAAGAGGTAGCTTTCTACTCCTAGAAAGAGTTACAGTCTTAGAAACCCACAGGGGCAGTTTCACCGTGTCCCATAGGGTCGTTATGCGTCAGAATCAACTCAAAGGCAGTGAGTTTAGTTTTTTGATGGACAAGATAAGGAGCCCTGGTGGGATATGAGCTGGAACTGGTAGCTTAAAGGTCAGCAGTTTGAAACTACCAACAATGACGAGGGAGAAAGAAGAGGCTTTCTGCTCCTGTGAAGATTCACAGCCATGGAAACCCACAAGACAGTTCTCTGCCCTACAGGGTCACTGGAATTGATACAGTGGCAGGGGGCTTAATGAGAGGCGGTACAGTAACAGTATTACTAAAGGAAATAGAGAGAAGGGGGCAGGAAGAGCCCCCTGTGAAATGAAACAGTTGCCTTAAAGCTAGATGGCCTGGTAGGTGTGAGAGTCCGAGGCTAGAGGGGCACAGGGGCTGGTGGGGACAGAGGCAGGCTCTGCAATCCTGTACTTTTCCTGCCAAGGCACAGCTGCGGGGCAGAACCTGCCTTGGCCACGTCTCCCACCTTCTTATCTCATATGAGAAGACAAAGAGACCCAGGCAGAGGATGCTGCCTGCCTAAAGTCTCCCAGCAAGGCAGCTGGGGGCCTAGTGGCACAACGGCCGAGTGCGTGCTTATGAATGGAAGCAAGGTCAACTGGGAGCCAAGCTGCACTCCCATGGGAGAAAGGCCTGGCCATCTGCTCCTGTAACTGTCACGGGCTAGAAAACCTAATGGGGCAGTTCTGCTGTCACGTGGGGTCGCCACGGGTTGGAATCTACTTAACAGCAGACAAGAACAGCATGAATGCCATGGTTCCAAAACTACATGAATAAAAGTTTCCAATTTTAAAAAAATCTGGAAAGGACAAATATTGCATGAGCCCACTTACTTGAAATATTTAGACTAGGCAAATACATAGAAACCAAAGTTTATCAGTGGTTACCAGGAGTAGATGCGAGGGAGACATGGAGAGAGATTGCTTCAGGGCTAATGACTTTCTGTTCAGAGTGACGAACAAAACCCTGGAAACAGTGGGGATGGCCCAACAACACAGTGTCATGAATGTCACTGAACTGTACATGCCCCAAATGGTTACAATGGAAAACGGCTGATGATACATTATTTCTCCCCAGGAACAAATGGCTTAAAAATGAACCAAAAAAAACCCCTGGAGCCTCCTGAGCAACCTCCCAGCTCTTCTTGTTCTCTGCTGGCACAGAAGAGCCAGGCGGACACACAGAGAGGGACGGCCTGCCCAAAGCCACACGCCACAGCCCACCAGAGAGGTGGGCAAGGGCATACCCTCGAGTTCTCTCTCTCTCTCTCTCTCTCTCTCTCACCTGGCCACGGGCATGTAGACAGTGCAGAACAGGGTGCTACAGGATGGGCAGATACTGGTCCCATCCTCACGCCCACTTTCCGGGACCCCAGGCAGAGTGGGCATGGGGAGGTTGAGAGCAGGTGGGAGCTATGGCTGTAGGTAACACTGGGTTTGCCCAGAGGCCCACTGGGAAGCCCCCAGGGGTGCACTGCACCCCCTCATCAACAGACCCCTGGAGTGGTTTCCAGTTGCAAACGTGGAGAGTTCCTCGCCTGGGTCCACAGGCATCTGTCTCAGAGCCTCATTTTCAAGGCTTCCCCTGGAACCAGGGCACAGCATGTTGTTTTGCAGAGGTGGTGGAGTGGGTGGGAGGAAGCAGGGTTTTGTCTCCAAGAGAGAGGGTCTCAGGTTCTGCATGGGGGGGAAGGAGAGGAACCACACAGTAGCAGAGGGTACTCTGTGCAGGGGGAACCCCACAAAGGCCTCCCTGACACCTGGCTGGAAGAGCAGAAGAGGAGAGCACAGAGTGGCTGGGACACAGGAACATACCCAGCATTCCAGGGCAGCAGCCAAAGCCCCAGCTTCATCTCCATGGCAACACTTCCTGTGGGGTCAGTGGCTGCTCTGGGTGCCTTCCTCAGGGCCAGAGCACTTTCTCCCCCAAAATGGTAAGACCCCCTACTGTCCACTCCCCGCTCAGCCAGACCCAGATACTTCTGCCCAGAACAGCCCCTGAGGTGAGTGGCTTCCTCCTGAGACTGGGCCTTTGGCTAGCCTGGCTGCAATATAGGCAGCAGGGGGCCAAGGGTGCTGGGGTCAGACTAGGGCTGGGCCATGGTGAGTGGGCATAGATGGAAGTTGAAAGAAAGTAGGGGGTGAACAGCAGGGGTCTTCTCAAGACTCCCTTCCCCCCAGGCTTAGGTAGCCAGATGCAAGACCCTAGGGAGTCAGTGGCCCTCTGAGCCCTTCCACTCTCTCTCCAAGTTCCAGAAGGGCAACAGGAGACTCAGGAAGGGCTCCCGCAACCTGAGGGGAGGGGAGAGAGTGCCCACCCAGAGTCCCTGCCGCCAAAGGCCCCCCCAAGCCGAGAAGGAGGGTGTCAGGCACAGACCTCTCCCCTAAGGCCCCCACCGGCACACACTGGACTCCGGCGCCAGCGGCAACAGCAGCGGTTCTAATGGAAGCCAGGTGTGGGCCAGATGCCCTGGGCGGAAGTGGGGGCAGGGCGTGCTTGGGGCAGTGTTCCAGGCCCCCAGCGAGCCAGGCCCAGCACAAGGCGCGGGGGCGCCGAGCCACCCCCACGCTTCCCAGGTCTTCTCAACCCAGAAGCCCCTGCGCGGGGGGCTCCCGCGGAACCAGACCCGCTCCCCCTGCCAGAGCCCCTTGGATGGAGGCCAGTCATCTCCACCTCTGCGGTATCAGTCACCGCCTCCCCTCTGGAGAAGGACGGGAGGAAGGCGGAGGAGGAGGAGGAGGACGGGAGGAAGGAGAAGGAGGAGGAGGAGGAGGAACAGCGCTGGGCTGGGGAGGCACCCATAGGGATGCCGGGTTGGGGTGGGAACATGCGGGGCGGTGTGTGGGGGTGGGGGTGTACAGGGGGACCTGAGAGACCTAGCAGAGGCAGGGGCTCAGGCCCCATTCTCCTTTAGGCTAGACCCGGGACCCCATTTCTGCACAAAGGCTTGGAGGGCAGCCAAGGCAAGCCGCAGGGCTGGCTTCCTTCTCGCTCAGTCTTGAGATGCAAGATGAGACCATCCTGCAGGCTACGGAAGCAGGGAACAAGGGGTTTGGGGCAGCCAGCCCTCCAGGACCTGCACCCTCACCCTCACCCACCCCACTGACCCAAGAACTCTGGGAGCTCTGTCCCTCCAGAAGGGGCAGTGACTCAAACTTCTTGGCCCATTAAGATTTCCTTTGGCTACACATACAGGGTGGGGGTCCAAGGGGGAGGGGGCTACAAGAGTCTCCCAGGCTGGGTTTGGCTGGCTGTTCGCGTCCCTGGCTTAAGTGGGGAACAGTTCTGAGAAGTGGGGAAAGGGGCACCTGTGTGGTGGGCCTGGCTCTCCTCACCCAAGTCAGCAGCAGGCCCTGAACTGCTTTCTTGAGGAACAAGCGTCTGAAAAGAACTTGCTAAGGAGCAGAAAGCCGTGCATTGTACTTGCTGCCTTAAAGTAGCTCAAGTTAAAAAGGCAAACTTTACCATGTATAAATTTACATTAATAAAATACACCTTTCAAAAAAAATACTCCTTTCTTGACAGAGCCAGAGAGGAGGCGCTTCATGAGAGTCCAGTCTTTCTCCCCCATCTGCTCCAGCCGCATGTCCCCTGGGTGCCCAACTGTGCCTTGGACTCAGCTCTAAGGTCAGTTCCTCAGGGGAGCACGTAGCCAGCCCCCCCATAGCCACCAGTTGCCACAGTTCGACCAATCACGGGACCGCATGTGAGTCAGAGTAGAACCACACGCCAAAGGGTTTTCAGTGTCCCCCAAATCCTGAATCAGATCACCAGGGCTTTTCTTCCAAGGTGCCTCAGAGTGACCACCACGGACCAACCTTCCAGTGAGCCACTGAAAGCATCAACCATTTGTACTGTGAAGGGACTCCCTTGGGGGCAGGGCCTATGTCTGTCCCAGTGAATGCCAGAGGCACCCTGAGGTGACAGAGGCATAACACAGGCCTCCTGGGGAACAGCCTCAGACAGGTTCCAGTTCTTGGGACCAGCAGGACTCGGGGAAGGGGGCATCTGGGGCTGGCAGAAGTCCTGAGGTAGTGTGGCCCCTCGCCCATTAGCTGGTTCACCAACTCTGGAGGTGGGTGGCAGGGAGGGGTTTGCGAGTCTCCAGAGAGGCAGGAAGACAAATCTGAAATTAGCTTCCCAAAGCCTCAGATGGCCGCCTCTTCCTCGACCTATGAGCACAATCTGGCTGGGCCCCACCCTGTGGTCAGGAGCAAGCCCTTCCTGAACCCAGCAGCCCTTCCCAGAAAGGGCACCCAGCAGTGGAAGCCAGATGCCCAAGTGCTGCCAATCAGTCAGCCCACCCAAGCTCACCTGGGAGGGCTCGGTCTTTGCTCTGGGGTCGAAAACTCGAAGTTGCTTGTCCTGGAAAATAACAGAAAGGTAGAAGCAGTCAGGGACAGAGGGATGAACGAACTGAGAGGTAAGCTTCTGGCAGTTAGTGCCCCCAGGGGCCAGCCGGTCCCCCAGCACACCAGGCTCCCATTGCACCGCAGGGCCCCCCTATTCTGGGCTTTCCTATCCCAAGGGGTGAGAGCTATTGTTTCCTGTCCTCAAACCAGAAAATCTACAGCCATTGATTTGCAGGGCAGAACTGCCCCATGGGGTTTCCAAGGCCACAAGTCTTCCCAGAAGCTGACAACTTCATCATGCTGGTGGGTTTGAGTCTCTTGAGTCTCAGTTAGAAAGCTCAATGCTTAACCCAAGGTAATACTAGGCCTCTGGTTTTTGGCCCTCCAAGGAAGAATGCCTGGACCTTGCTGCTGTTTCCTGATCGGGCTCTGCACCTTGGACTCCATGAATCCAAGGCGGGACTGGGCCCTCACCCACCCTGCAGATGAGATGCTTTTCAATGTCAGATGAGACAAAGGCTGGGCCCGGTGAGCAGGGGCTCATGTGACAAGATCATTCCTGTATGCCAGGGACTTCCTGTGTGACCCCCTCCTGCTGGTGCATCCCGCCCACGTGGACTGATACAGACTCCCTGAGCGTGAGGGAGAGAGGGGTGCACACAGAGCAGGAAGGAAAGAGAGATCTCGAATCAAACACCCATGGCTTGGGTTAAAAAGACCCAACACCTAAGCCAATGCCTGCAGTCTTGGAGTCCTTCCAACTCTCAGCACCTCCATGCTCTACAGAGCAGAATGGCTCCATCAAGGGGGTCGCCAGGCCTTTCTTCTGTGGAGCTTGCAATGCCAGCCTTCTGCTCAGGAGTCAAGTGCAGACCGTGTAACACCCCCACCAGGAACCTTCAACACCTTGTATAAGACTTCACTTACATGATGCTGTGTGTGAGCATCCCCAAGCACATGTGTGAGTACTGCGGTTGTGTGTACATGGACCTGTGATGTGTGTACCTATCCAAGCCCACTGCCGTGGAGTGGATGCTGACTCATAACAACCTCCAGGACAGGGTAGATCTGCCCCTGCAGGTTTCTGAGACTACAGATCTTTACAGGAGTAAAAAGTTCGGCTTCCCTTGGAACAGCTGGTGGTTTTAAACTGCTGACCTTGTTGCCTATGAGTCAACATTGACTCACTGGCTGCGAGTTTGCGTTTATGCGTTGAGTGGAAAACTATTTTGTCTGCACACTTTTTACCAAAAATACAACAGAATCGAAAAAGAAAAACAAAGTAAGAAGCAGTGCCGGGGCCAAAGTGGGGCTCCAGGTGGACCTCGGAGATGAGATAGGCTCAGATCCAGATAAAGAGCCGAGAGGTGCATGCAGTGGTTGTTTTCCTGGTGCAGAGAATAATTATCAGATGGTTATCAATTAAGAGTGCTCGAAATGGCCACAAAATACCTGAGCAAAATTAAAACCCAAAGCCCTCTGTCAACAAGAGTTGCTGCTGACTCATGGCGACCCCGCATAGGCTTTCTGGGGCTTTCACAGGAGCAGAGTCTCATCTTTCTCCCAAGGTGTGGCTGGGGTTGGCCCCCCTGACCTTACCCTATAGCACCACCAGGGCTCCTTTGGCATGCAACAGCACCAATGACAGAGTGTGTCATATAGTGAGAATGGCCCCCAAGGGAGCGAGCAACTGCTGTTGGACACAGTGCCGAGATACGGGACTGCCACCAATCTTCCACTAGTAAAAACACTGCCCACTTCCCTCTAGGTGCCATGCATCAGAGGCGTGCCTGTCTTTACAGGCCTACCAGGCCGAAGCCAAAGCGCTTGCCTCCCATCAACTCCAACTCAGGCCCTAGAACACAGAGTAGAGTTGCCCCTTTGGGTTCCCGAGCTTGTCAATCATTACAGAAGTAGACAGCCACATCTTTCTCCCGTGGAACTGACTCAACGGTAGGGAGCGAAGGTCAGCGAAAAGAAGACCCTCAAGGAGATGGATGGACACAGTGGCTAGGAGGATGGACCCAAGTGCAGCAAAGACTGAGAGGGTGGCATAGGGCCAGGCGCTGTTTCGGTAGGTTCTGCACAGGGTCACTACGGGTCAGAACTGACTTGAGAGCACCTAACAATGGAGGGCAGCAGTCTTCAAAGGAGCAGATCCAGTCTTTCCTCCCAAGGGGTGCTGGGTGGGTACGAACCGCTGATCTAGTGGTTAGCAGCTGAGCTTGTAAACATTCCACTAATATAGACTAAAGGATTAACCTTGACCAGAGAGGTTTGGCCTGTTTTCCTCAGGATGTAGAGGTTACTCCATATGCCCTTTAAATGTCCCACCTGATCAGAGCCTCTGGTCTACCTGGAGGCCCAATCCACACCGGCCACCCACTGCACTAGCAGGATGACTTCCTGGTGGGGATGGTCTTGAGATTGACCTTGGAGTGTGGGGAGGGGGTTAGAGACTCAAGTCAACCATGCAGGCATTCAACTGTCCATGTAACTGAATCCTAATAAAAAGGTGGACACAAGGCTCAGGTGAGTTTCCCTGGCTGGCAGCACCCTGTGCATGTTGTCACACATGGCTGCCGGGGGAAACCGGGGACAATTTGCACAACTCCACTGGAAGCTTGTCTAGATCTCACGACCGTCATAAACCGTACCCATGAATGCAATGGCTGTTCTGCGTGCCCCGAGTCCTTCTAGTGAGTTGTCAAACCCGAGGGTGGGCTTGTGGACTGTGTGACCGTTGTCCAGGAAGGCAAAAGATACAGATGGAGACACGATGCTGAACAAGAAGAGCAAAAGGAGGATGCCCCCACGACACGTGACATTGAGACTTATGACAACGTGACAGCGAGCAGGGCAGGGTGGTGTGGTATTCTTGGAAGGACAGACAGACAGATGGGCCAGTGGGGCAGAAGTGAGAGCCCAGGGAGACACCCATACTGATAGAGCAACTAACTGCTGACAAAGAAGCAAAGATCATATAATGGAGAAAGGACAGGCTTGTCACCTCATAATGCGGGAATAATTGGGCATCCACATACCCCCAAAAATAAAACATAGGAATTGAGACACCGATCTACATCTGTCACAAGAAGTAACTCCCCACAGATCACGGATCTAAAAAGGCAGAACTGGAAAATGTCTAAGAGAAAATTTGGTTGAACTCGAATCTGGTGATGGGTTTTTAAGACAACATCAACAGCTCAACTCATGAAACAGAAGAAAAAGAGGGATAAATTGGCCTTTGGGAAAATTAAAAACTTCTGCTCTGTGAAAGATACTGTTAAAAAGAAGGGGAAAGAAAGCTCCAGACTGGGAGAAAATATGTGAAAACATAGCTGATAATGGACTTACTTCCAAAATACACAACCACAACCCAAAGCTGCCAAGTCCATGTGGACTCATAGCCACCCTGCGGGACGGAGTGGGACTGCCCTACGGGCTGGGTCTCCTGACTCCTCTCTCCACAGCTGCCACCTCTTTCTCGTGAGGAGTGGTGAGGGCTCCGCATGGCTGGGAGCAGCCTAGTGCTTTAACCACTACACACACCACTAGGCCTCCTTAGACACACACAGATGGCTTAAAACTCAACAATCAGAAAGTAAACAACCCAGTTTAAAAATGGGTATTATATTTAAACAGTGCAGAAAGATGAGGTTTTCTGCTCCCATAAAGAGTGACAGTCTCGGAAACCCACAGGGGCAGTTCTCCCGTCCTGTAGGGTCACTGTGGGTCGGCATTGATTCCATGACAGTGAGATTGGTCTTTTTGTTTATATTTAAACACAGGCAAACAAGCATAGGAAAGGATGCTCACCACATCATGTCTTCAGGAAATTGTGACTTCAAATAACAGAGACCGTTACATACTTATCGTTAGCTGCCTGCAGGTGAGTCAATGTCACCGGAAAGGATATGTCACCTGCTTCAACACCGTCTCCATGACCAGTTTGTGGGTCAGACAACTGCGAGTTGGAGGGTTTCCATCGGCTGATTTTCAGAAGTCACACACAAGGCCATTGTTTCTAGTCCATCTTAGTCTGGAAGCTCCACTGCAACCCGTTCAGTATCAGAACCACAAACAAGTGTCCACTGGCAGATGGGCGGTGGCTGCCTATGGGAAACAGGCCAGAAACCGAACCTGGGTCTACAGCACAGACAGTGAGCATTCTACCATGGAACCACCAATGTGCCCTACTCGTCTATAGGTGCTGTGGGTAAGTCATCCAGTGCATTCTCCGCTCATACTGACCGCAGGAAGACAGTAGAGCGGCCCCACTGGGTTTGCGAAATGGATAAAATCCCCAAACACTAGCCAATACTGAATGCTGAAGAGGATGTGGAGCAACAGGAAGTACAGTGGTGAGCTGAAAGCCTATGTTCACTCAGAAACCCACACACAAAGGTTTACAGCACCTTATCTTAGCTCTCCAGGGCTGCTATGAACAGAAATTTATTTTCTCGAAGATTAGCAGGCTAGAAGTCTGCTTTGGGGCACCAGCTCCGGGGGAGGCTTTCTCTGTTGGTTCTGGAGAAGAGTCCTTGTCTCCGAGCTTCTGCTCCTGGGCCGTCTTCCCATAGCGTGGCATCTGCCTTTCCCCACCTCTGTTCCTCTCACCGGCTTCTTAAATCTCTTTGCTATCTCAAGAGATGGACTTCAGACACAGCGTACACCAATCCTCGCATGTTAACATAAAGGAAACTCATTCCTAAACTGAGTTCTATCCAGGTACACGTTGCTGTTGGATGCCACGGCATCAGTTCCGACTCGAGGTGATCTCTGGACAGCTGAATGCAGCACTGCCCGGTGCTGGGCCCTCTTCACCACTGTTAGGTTGAGACCACGGTTGCAGCCGCCGTCTCAGCCTGCCTCATCGAGAGCCTTCCTTTTTCTGAACCAGACACAGAGGGGAGGGTGTACAGGACGTGGCTGAGGTGGTGCAGTTCAATTGGTAACGCAGCTGTGTTCCAACAGCGAAAGCAGCCAAGACGTCCTTCACCCAGTGAATGGATAAGCACACCGCTGTTCATCACATGACAGGATACTACTCAGCCTTAATAAGAAAGACTGAAACCACAAGAGGCAAGGGGGACTCTGAACGCCAATGCTAAGTGAATGAAGAGACGGGCTGCAATGCCCACCATGGTGTGAAAGCGATGATAAAGACATGCTGGGAGGAGACTCCAAAATCTTTATCGTTTTTTTGTTGGACAGGGCTGATGGCTTCCTGTTGTTCTGGAGGCATTTGCCTTCCCTGCAGCCTGAAATGCTGTTATATCTGGAGATCTTCCTATTCTCCATTCAAAAAGTCGGACCTGGCTTCCTACACGACGGAGGGCTTTGATTTTGTTGTTTATTTGTTTCAGGGGGTTTTCCCCTCTTTTTTCCTTCTCCTCAGCGACATGAGTGTGAATGTAGCTTCTCCCCAAAGCTTCTTATTCTAGAGACTCGTCACCAATGACAACGATTTTGGGGACTGAAGAAAATGACACATTCTTACAAATGTCATCTGCCGAAGCCCCCTACTCAGAGATGGCCGTCTCTCCTCTTCCTTTCTCCGTGGACCAGCTTCTTCGGAAGAGCCTGGACCCTTTCACCAGTCCCACAGTGCATCTGCCCGACTCTGAAGAGAACAGCTCCTGAAGGAGGAGAGTAAGGGCCAGGGCAAGGAACAGAAGGTGCATACTCAAAGGCTGATTTCAGAAACAAAGAGACCTCAGACTCCAGCAGATGCAAGACCTTTCCGAAGTCCTGCAATCTGAGCTACAAACAGGGTAAACCCTGGCTCCAGATGCAGAGAATGAAATTGAAGAGGTGGAAGAAAACCACCAATAGGTCAAAGAATGACCAAGGTGGGACTCAGAAGGTCTCTGCACTTCCTACCACCAGAACGCACAGCAGCATGAGGAGCTCAGTTCAACTCACATCCATGGAACAGTTAATATACTGGAAGGCCTTCAACTCACGAGGACTGCTCAGTCCAAGGTCAAGGAAGCAGATAGCTGAGTCTTCCCTTGGTCAATGCAGGCAGTCCGCCCACAGGCAGCAAACAGCAGGACGGGTCACCAACAATCAGTCAGATGACAAGATCCAACAGTCCCAAGATCAAAATGATGTATACACCAGCAGTGTGGCAAAGCAGGTCTCGAAGGAACCTGAAGCTCTAGCAACATGATCCACAGGTTGGGTGTCCCACAGGTAGTGTAGCTCCAAAGTTGAGGCAAAGAATTTGCTAAGGCAGCTGCACACTGGTCTGATCACCAGAGAGCAAGAGAGAGACAGGCAGGGCTTGCTGAGCCATTTATCTATTTGCCCTCCAATCAAACTGCAACCTTATTTATCCCACATGTTCCTATTGGCCAGGTTGGCACAATAAACCTACCTATCACAAAGATCTAGCCTCAAGACCAGGAATTGAAAGTACAAAGATATGTGGTATAGGATTATTTGTAATTTATACAACTGGGAGTGTTCTTACTAAACAATTTAGGAGTGGTGGGAGGTTCAGCTATAAGGAGCTTTTTGGATGGCCTCTTCAACAAGTGATGCTGGAAAAAATGGGTATCTACCTGCAGAAAAATGAAGCAAGCCCCTTACCTCATTCCATGCACAAGAATAAACTCAAGGTGGATCACAGACCTTGAGGTAAAACCCCAAACTATTAGGGCCATTAATGAGGGAATTGGGACAAACCTGAGAACCTCAGCACAGGGAATACATAGGCTATCGGAAACAGGGAAGGATACAAATACAAAGGAGTCACAAGGGACTTCCGGGAAGATGGCGACGGAGTAACACATACCAGAGGGACTCCGCAGAAATCAGCCCAGGAGAGTTACTTAGAGGGAAATTCAACACTGCTGGACCACAGAAGGGCATCATAAAGATAAGAAGGCACAGACACACAAGGTTTTGAGGGGCTGGGGGCTTTTGACTTACCACAGTGGAGGCAGGCTAAGGGTTGACTTTACGTCCGCCAGTTTCGGCCAGAGCTGGAACTACTTGGAGCCGGCCCAGTGGCTTAATCTCAACACAGCCACAGTTTGCTGCTGCCTGCCTCGGGGCAGGGATTAAACCCTTGCAGCTCCACAGGCTGGGATGGGACTCAGCTATATTGTGACTTTTGTTTCCCTCTTCTCTCTATCCCCCCAGTCTCAGCAGGCTTATTTTTTTTCTCCTCTTTGCCTTTTCCCTGTTCTCTGACACACCACTGCTGACCTCCAGACCACTCCACTTAGCCTAGGGCATTTACACCTGCCCCACACCCAGTTAGGTGAGCTCCACCCTGTGCAGCTAGCCTGAGGCTGAGGAAAGGTCGATTGACCTCCACCAGGGGGTACTCCCACCCAACTTCTTACTGGGAAATTCCGGCCTGTGTGGCTGGGGGAGGTCCCTTATTTTACCTCTGTGGGCCCAAGTGACTGAGGGAACTTCCTCCCACCTACCTTAGTGCCTCACACTGCCAAAAGCAGCTCGGCCAACACTCAACAACATTTCAAGCTGCTGCAGGAACCTCTGCCTAACTTCTGCAACACCAAAGCAGGCAATGCACCAGACTTCTGGGGCACTCCCCTGAGAGGGAAGCCACAGGAGGAGAAAGTGGTAGGCAATTCCATAGTGAAATTAGCTGTAGACAGTTCAAAGAAGCATTCCTACAAGTCTCCCAGAGAAAGCCAGTGCTCTTGGACTCCCTGGAATATGAGACCCGGCTCCTCTAAAACAATGCAACGCAAACAGCCAGCAGCTCCAACAACCTCAACAAAAAAACCAGGAGAAACAAAAGGCAATGGCAGAAGATGTCCCGAACATAATAACATGCATATAAGAAGCAGACATTGAGCTGCAACAAAAAGAAATTTTCAGAATGCTGCTTGGAGTCATAATGGATATGAGGGAAACAATACAGGAAAAGGATGAAATGATAGAGGAGATAAAGGCCATATACCAAAGGGAAATACAAGAGCTTAAGGAGGAGATAACAAAAACCAATAGCAGTCGCACAGACCTCGAGAATCAACTGGAGGAAGCAGAGAACTGCACCAGTGATTTAGAGGACAGCTAAGCAGACTTTAACAAACGGGAACAAAAATCTAATAAGATCATCAGAAAAGCTGAAGAAAACTTAAGAGCTATGTCTGATGCTATGAAGCGGAACAACATCAGAATTATTGGCTTACTGGAGGAAGACACAACAAAGAAGTCATCTGCAACAATAGTGAGAAAATTCTTGGAGGAAAGCTTCCCCAGCTTAATGAATGAAAACCAGGCAACCATTCAGGAGGCTGAAAGAACACCAGCAAGACTGAATCCCAAGAAGAAGTCACCAAGGCACATAATAGTTAAACTATCCACCATTGAGGAAAAGGAGAAAATCATGAGAGCAGCTAGGGAAAAACAAGCAATCACATATAAAGGTTCCCAAATAAGAATATGCTCAGACCCATCAGCAGAAACCATGAAGAAGAGAGCGTGGAGTAACATATTCCAAAAATTGAAGGAAAACAACACAAACCCAAGAATACTCTACCCAGCCAAATTATCGATCAAGATAGATGGAAAAGTAAGTCTTCCCAGACAAGGAAAAACTCAAAGAATACATTAGAATAAACCCAGTCCTACAAAAGATTCTTCCCGACCCAGTATGGGTAAAAGAACAACACTCATCAAGCATAAATAAGAGACCACCACATAGAACAACCTCACCCAGAGAGCAACAAAGATAAAACAGATATAAATATAATGCAATCCCGATACAATTACCCTTCATCTTTCTTCAAAGAAATGGAAAAACTGATTACCAACTTCATATGGAGAGGGAAGAAGGCCAGAATTAGCAGATAACTCCTCAAGGACACAGTGGGAGGGCTTGCTTCATCTGACTTTGGCACATACTATGCAGCCACAGTTGTCAAAACTGCACGGTACTGGTACAATGACAGATACTCAGATCAATGGAAATGAACTGAAAACCCAGAAATAAAATCATCAGCATACAGACAACTGATCTTTGATAAGGGCCCCAAAAAATATCCAATGGGAAGCAGATGTCCTCTTTAACAAGTGTTGCTAGAAAAAATGAGTATCTACCTGCAGAAAAATGAAGCAAGATCCTTACCTCACTCGATGCACAAGAATAAACTCAAGGTGGATCACAGACCTTGAAGTTAAACACCAAACTAGTAGAGCCATCAATGAGAGAATTGGAGCCAACGTGAGAACTTTGGTGCAGGGAATACATAAACTATCAAAAATAGGGAAGGCCACAAACACAAAGGAGGCACAGATAGACAAATGGGATATACTAAAGATAAAACACCTGACAAGTAGACTGAAAAAACTGTGGTACATACATACAGTGGAGTACTATGCATCGCCAAAAAGCAGTAATGAACATATGAAGCACATTGCTGCATGGAAGAACTAGAGGAAATCATGCTAAGCGAAATAAGCCAAGCACAAAAGGACAAGTACAACATGAGTCCGCTGAGGTAAGCTTAAACAAAAAAATGCAAAAGGGGAATAAGGAAAAAGCTACAGTATATAAACATTCCTGGGGTAAAGACCAGGTAGTATGGCAGGAGCAAGACCAAATCCAGGGATACATATGGTAGCCAAGTGAAAAGGAAGGGAGAAAAGGGGAAAAAAATTTTTTTAATGGGTAGCAGGAGCACAGGGCACTAACCCACCCAAGGGGAGGGTATTGTTTATATCTCCATAGGGAACGAGGGCCCAGACTTAACCCAGTGCTCCAAGATGTGAATGCAACATGCTGGCATGGGGTAGGGAACCAGTGGAGAGGTCTGAGGGTCTGGCCCCAATCCCAACTACATGGACACCTGCCCCTCTCCCCAGAAGAATTTATTTCAGAGGACAGCACTGAATCTGCAGCTTCGGGAGAGGGGCATGTCTGATCATGTTGAAGCAAATGAAGGGGGAGGAAGAGAGAGTGGAGCACATCCTGGCCCACCAACCAGTGAGGATGATATTCCTGCTCAGAGCAGTGAATCTACAGAGAGAACCATATGGCCAGGCCCACTATGAGACACGACATCCCTCACTGACCCATAGCCCTACAGGGGACAACACTGGAGACACAGTGTGGGAATTCCGCCCGATCTGATCCCACCATACTGAGGCAAACACTAAGGGCGCGCAACAGAACAGGATGGGGAACAGAGCAAGGAAGTCCCTGGGGAATACCAAAAATAGATTTGGGGGCCAGGGTTGGGCACCCCAACACACTTGACAGGAAACACGCCTAAAGGCCAACAAACAGTCCTTGAACTAACTATAAGCTTTTCTTTCTTGTTGTGTTTTGTTTTTTTGTCATTGGCTTGTTGTTTTATTTTGTTGCTTGGTTTTGCTCTGTCTTGTTTTTGTGTATGTTATTATCTCCACAGGTCTGTCTTAATAAGATAGGCTGGTGGAACAATCTGGAGGAGAAAACAACTGGACCAACAGTCCCAGGGGGACATGGGAGAGGCGGAGGTGGGGGAAAAGTAGTGGTGTTAACTCAGGGACAAGGGAACAAGTGATCTAAATCAGTGGTGAGGAGGGTGTAGTACGCCTGGTAGGGCGTGACCAAGGGTAATGTAACCAAGGGTACTGTAACCCAAAATGAAGGCTGAGCATGATAGTGGGACAAGAGGAAAGTCAAAGAAAATAGAGGAAAGAGTTAGGAGGCAAGGGGCATTTATAAAGGGCTTAATACAGGCATGTACATATGTAAATATATTTATATGTGAAGATGTGGAAATCGATCTATGTTTATACATTTATAGGTTTAGTATTAAGGTAGCAGATGGACATTGGGCCTCCACTCAAGTACTCCCTCAATGCAAGAATACTTGGTTTTATTACACTGGCATTCCATGATGCTCACCTTCCTGACACAATCTCTGAAGACAAAGCGGTTGCATAAGCAAATGTGGAGAAGAAAGCTGAAGGTGCCGGCTATCAAAAGATATAGTGTCTGGGGTCTTAAAGGCTTGAAGATAAACAAGCGGTATGGGATACTGAAAGGTTTTTCTCCACTTTGTCTCCCCAAATATATGCCAAACCTAAGAAGCTGCATGCCATACATGGGAAATGACTGTACGGTTGGACATCAAGGTCAGCTGCTTAGAGGTTATCTCCTTGAGGGATCAGCCATCCAGGAAGAATCAGACCCCATAGTCTGTCTCACCCTAAGTAGGGCTCACTCCCTGCCGATAAAGATAGTGGATTGCTTCCCTGAAGGGGAGCCCAGACACGAGGTCAAGCCAACTCAAGGAGGACCAGGTTAGGCTGCCATCTTGAATCTAGGGTCCTCGCACTTGTCGCATGTGTGACCTTAGTGCGGCCCCTTCCAATTGTGTGTACACCCCTAGTTTGTCCCCCTCCGATTGATGCATGCCGATTGTATAACCCTTTCCTGTTATGATGTAATCAGGGCGGCTTGCACATCCCCGAAAGTATATATATGCTGTGACTGGAAATATATCCTCCCTCTCTGCTCGGACCTGGCTGCCGAGATCATGGCCGTCCTGGAGGTGAGCATGCTACTATGAAATGTGTCTGACTCCTTTATTCTCCCTCTTACCTCTCCTACTCTCCATGACTTTACTATGAGCTTTATAATATTATAACCGTACAATTGTGCCTATGGACCCTGCGGTTGTGAGAGGCTGGTTTACTCTGACAAAGCAGCCATCTAGCTGAGGAGCAACAAAGCCCACATGGAGGAAGCAGACCAGCCTGTGTGATCATGAGGTGTTGATGGTGAAAGATCTTAGCACAAGAAACTCCATTTTGAATCAGGTGCTTCCATGTGAGTTCTTGAAACTTACCCCTCACCGACTTCCCCCGCCCTTCGGTACACCACAAATGTCCAAAAGTGCGTGTTCTTACTAACAGGATGCTTGCTCAGCTAGTTTGCCCAACGCCCACCCAATTCCCTGAAAATTTAACAATTACTTCCTTTTCTTACAATCCCTTGTGTAAGCATAGTTGTCCCCCTTTTTTCCCCTGTGCCTGTCAGGGGTGGGGGGTATAAAAACACCACTCAAACTTCCCTCTGTGCGGCTTCAATAACTCAATGCCCTGAGTTGCTGATCCCGCCCGCAAGCTTCTCAATAAAGCCTGCTTCTAAAACTTTGTTAATTGGATCTCTGGTTCTGTTTTGCGCCCAAATAAACCTTACAGATGGGATCAGGTATCAGGTATCAAAGACCCAAAACAAAACATCGTATGAATATAAATGAGAGGGAGTACACAGTGCAGACCCAAAGCCCATCTGTAGAGAGTTGGACATCCCCATACAGAAGGATTACATGGAAGGGGCGAGCCAGTCAGGGTGCAGTATAGCACCAACGAAACATACAACTTTTCTCTAGTTCAATGCTTCTTCCCCCGCATCCTACCCCTAATTCTACCTTACAAATCTGGCTAGATCAGAGAACGTACTCAGGTATGGATAAGAGCCGGAAACAGGGAATCCAGGATAGGTAAACCCCTCAGGACCAATAATGAAAGTAGCAATACCAAGAGGGTAAGGGGAAGGTGGGGGAAGAAAGGATGAATCAATTACAATGATTTACATATAACCCCTTCCCAAGGGAATGAACAGAAAAGTAGGTGAAAGGAAACAGCAGTCAGTTTAAGACATGAAAAAAATAATTTCTAAATTATCAAGGGTTCATGAGGGAAAGGGTGGGGTGGGGAGAAATGAGCTGATACCAAGGGTTCAAGTAGAAAGAAAATGTTTTGAGAATGATGGCAACAAATGTACAAATGTGCTCAACACAATGGATGGATGTATGGATTGTGATAAGAGCTGTCAGAGTCCCCAATAAAATGATTTAAAAAATAAAAAAAAGAACTGATGATGATTACAGAACTCAATTTAAAAGTGATTTAACCATTGCTGGGGCGGTGGTGAGGGGAAGATAGTCTAAAATTGATTGTGGTAATGATTGTACCACTCTTCTTGTCATGATTGAACTATTGAATTATGTGATATGAGGATTACCTGCCAACTAAAAGAACACTGGCTCACCTGTGTACAAGGGAACACAGGCTGCTCATGAGAGCACAGGAGGCAGGGCTACGGGACTCTGAGTGCTCTGGAGGGGATTTTTCTGTAAAGTCATGTCTGACTCAAAGCGACAGAGTAGAGCTGCCCCGTGGAGCCTCTAAAGCTATGGGTACAATCACTTGGTGTTTTTCTCCTGAATGGTGGCCAGTGGGTTTGAACTGCCAACCTTTCCATTAGCGGAGAGCTTACTGCTTTGTGGCAGTATAGTCATTCAACAAAATCAGACAAACAAGCTACAGAGATGGAAATGTATGAGGCCCTGTGTTGTGCCCAGCCCTGCCTGGGCGCTTGCTCTGGATAAGGGATGCATGCGTGAAGAGTCCCTACCAGCCACTGAGCTTGCTAAGGTGGGAGAACACACTGGGGAGTGGAGCTGAGCTGGAAGGACTGGTGGAGGTCAGGGGCAGGTGCTTGGGGAGGAGAGGCAACAAGAGGGGAGGTGAGTGAGGGGAGAGGGTGGGAGTGTAGAGGGGTGGTGGGCAGGATATGGAGGAGAAGACCCAGCAGGTATCAGCACTGAAGGTGCTGTCCCAGTGGCAGTGTGTGGAGTACCTGCTGTGTGCCAGCTCCTTGTACAGCCTCACAGCCTGGGCTCAGGGAGCCATCAGCGACAGGGAGAGAACCCAGATACAGACAGACAGAAATCAAGAGACAGACGGGGACTGCAAGTAAGGGTCAAAGAGAAGACAATGGGAGACAAAACCAGGCAGGAACATCAGGAGGGAAAGAGGCGACAACTGAGAGAAAGACAGACAGGCAGATGGAGGAGAGAGGCAAAAACTGAGAGATAGACAGACAGGAACCATGGTGGTGACGGAGGCAGGATCACTGCCCCAGCCAACAGGGGTTGAGGGAGAAATCCAGGTCTGAAGGAAGAACCTGCCAGCAGCCAGGTAACTTGCCCCCTCTGCCCCCCCTCCCCCAGTCCCAGCTGAGAAGCAGGGCCTGGCCTCTGAGCAGCCCTGACCCCGGGCTTTTTGCTCCTCTCCTGGGGGACCCGCTGCGTGTGCGAGTAAGCAGTGTCCAGGGAGTGTCCAGGGCGGGCTGGCAAGCAGCAGTTCCCCACAGCCACATGGAAGGCTGGGCCGCCCTCTACTGGCCGGCCACCAAAACTCAGGCTGCAGAGCCCCTGGGCAGAGCACACAATAGGGGCTGGGAGAAGAGAAACCCCTTGATAGCAAATGACTTGGCTCAATCAACATTCAGATCCCAGCACACACTGGGGGTCTGCTGGGAGAGGAAGTGGTAAGGAAGGGCACCCCGGACACTGCACACCAACCCCTTTGTTCAGGATGCCACTTGCTGCCCTGTCCCTGCAGGCAGAACCCTCAGGTCCAGGAGCCTGGTGAGGGGGGGCATCTCCAATGGGACATTTGCACTTCTTGCACCAACTGTAGGCTCTTTGGGCGAAGAGAGATGATGCTTCCACCGGGACACAAGACCAACAGGCAAGTTAGACCCTTGGCAGCTCGGGCTCCCAGACAGCAGAGCTCACCTTACATGCCGTACCCAGGAGGGCGCCGTCCCGGCTCCACGCTGCACTCTGCACCAGCTCTCCATGGGCTGCCAGCTCTGTGGAGAAGCAGCCAAGGTCAGGAGGGGCCCTGGAGCCCTAAGGGTACCTGGGAGGGGGTGCAGGTGGCCAGGCTTGGGTAACTCTAGGGGCTGAGACAGTAGCGCCATGTGGCTAAGCTTCTCCTGGGTTCCTGACCCACAGAAACGGAGATAATAAATGTTGGTGGGTGTGTGTCTCAAGCGTCTTGACTGTTGAGATAACTTGTTACACAGCAAGCAGTGAGGGCTATGCCAAAGCTGCAGGCCCTGGGTAGTGGAAACCATTGATGTACCCAGCTGCCCACCCAGAGGTGCCTCGGAAGATGACGCACAGTTGTACTCTCACACACAGGGAGGCACTCTGAGTCAGCGCTTTGGGACCCCTTTGCATTGTGCTGAACTTCCCAGGAGGGAGTGGTCGCTCCTGAGAGAACACTGTGCGCAGGAACCGGTCATGGAGCCCGCAGCACAGGGCCAGTGGTGCAGGAAACCCCAAAACATGACCCACTGCCACTTCCAACTCCCAAGGACCTGACCGGGCAGAGCAGCAGAGTCCCGGAGGGCTTCTGGCCTGTTAGTTTTTCCGAGGCTCCAGCTGCATCCTTAAGAATGATGTCGTCTAGAGGGAAGCGCTGAGGTAACTGTTACGCTGTGCACGGCCCTGGGCTGCTTTGCTCCCAGGCCCAGAAGTAATGAGAGTCGCCCCAAGGAATTCAGCCAATGGAAGCCACACCGCACGGCCACCTGTCTCAGTCTCCCTCAATGTCTCCCCATTTCCAGGGTGCGGGTGTGCAAGAGGACTCAGAGAAAGGCCGTTGGCATCACCACCGTCCCATGCTGCTCAGTCCAGAGTCCCACGAGCAGGCCGGTAGCATTAACACAGAGGGTGCGATGGTGAAGCACTCAGCTGCCAACGGAAAGGTTGGAGGTTCAAACCCGCCAGCAGCTCCGAGGGAGAAAGATGTGGCAGTCTACTTGTGTAAAAGACGGCAGCCTAGGGCACCCCTTGCAGCTGTTCTACTGTCTGCCCTGGAGGGTCACTCACGGGGACAGCAAACAACAGCTCTGGTGGCTCAACAGTTAAGCACTTGGCTGGAACCCTCTCAGCACTACCTCAGGGGATGACTTGAGTTTTGCTCTCATAAAGACGAGAGCTATTTTAGAAACCCGATGAGGCAGTTCTAGTCTGTCATGGGGGGGGGGGTGGCACTGAATTGTCCTGAAGCCCACCCCCCAAATAACAACATGGAAAAACAAGGAAACGTGTGTGTGTGTGTGTTTGTGCTTGCGAGTGTGAGCACACTTTGGGGCCGGGAGGGGAAAATGCAGCCGAACAGTGAAACCTTCACCTCTCCGAGCAGGAAGTTAACTGAGTTCATTTTCAGATCTGAAAACACTCGAGAACCCCCAGTATACGTTTGCAGAAGGCTATGGATGACATTGGATCCCCACCTCCCCATATGAATTAAGCCTCCACTGAACTCCCCGGTTCACTGAGCAGAGATGTGAGAGTTTTGTCCTCTGACAGAGGGCAGGGAAAGTGGATGACTGCAGGGACAGTCAGGTTAAAATTTAACATCTTTCCGTTTACTTTCCTTTTTAACCCATTTTAAACTTGCTTTAATGATTATTGCTTTCTGCTTTCTTTTGGATTGAGGTTTCTCTCTGGATTGATTTCATTGTTCTAGTGGGGGGTGGGGAGGTGGATTCCATGTGCCTTTCTTTATCTGAAATCCAGGACAGGTAGAGCTACAGAGACAGTAACTAGACTGATAATTTCTTAGGTGTATGACCGGGAGGCTGGGGGGAAATGAGGAGCTAATAAAAATGGATACAAAAATGAAGAAAATGTCCTAAAATTTAATGTGGTGAAGACTGTAGAATGATTTTTAATATATTTAAACCATAGGATTATTTGGCACAGGTTCTTAAGTCAATAAAACTGCTCTTTTAAAAAAGGAGGCAGAACACCCATAAATAAACGAAGTAAATCGAGTTGGTGACTCGTTTCCCCATCTCTTTAAAGAGTGCTATTGGACTGTGGATCAGGATTGCGTCGCTTTGGGTCCTTTTGACATTTTCATAATGCAAAGTCTTTCTATAGATGAGCATGATGCATTCATTCACTTACTAAAAGTCGCCTTCTGTTTTTTGAGGGGGCAATGCAATCACAGTACAAGGAGGTTATTTAGAGATGGTTCTGGACTGAGTGACTCTCTTAAAAGCATAGGTTTATGCTGAAATCTTCACCCCTGGTGCTTGCCGGAGAAGACGTCAGTGGAAAAAGAGAATGAAAAATAATGGAATTTTGACGCAAATTTTTTGAAGGCTCCCTTGTGTGTTTGGAAGTAGGGGCTTTAAAAGATGCAATTAAATCAATCGGTTAAAAAGTGAAACAAAACAGTGACTGTTAAATTCATCCCAACTCATAGCAACTCCACATGTGCCAGGATACGGTTGTACATCATAGGGCTGTCAACTCCACATGTGTCAGGATGGGGGTGTTCTTCAGAGGGCTGTCAACTCCACATGTACCGGGATCAGGCTGTACTTCATAGGCCTATCAACGCCACATGTACCAGGATTGGGCTGTACTTATAGGGTTGTCAATGGCTGCTTTGGGGGTTGTAGATTACCAGAACTTTCTTCCGAGGTTATTTCCAGCTAGGCTTGAACCACTAGCCAGTGACCTGGCAACTGAGTATGTTAATCACCCAACTGAGAGATTCCTCAGGAAAGCAAACATGAACCCTGAAACTACTGCCCTGAGATCATCTTAAAACCTTACCCCCAAAATATCCCCTGGGGTCTTCTTAACACCAAACCAGAGCTTAGTTCAAATGGTATGGACGTCTGCTCTGAGCACTGGGTTCTTTTAACAACTACCTAAAAGGGATCACTTTGTCCACAGAAACTCGAAAGGGTAGATGGAAACTTGGGGGCAGAGAGGTGATGTTCTTAGGGAGGAACAACGCAGACAGGGAAGGTGACAGTGGCTGTAAAACCATGCATCTATGTCACTGAACTGTACATTCAGAAAGAGTCTATGTTGCAATGCATGAGGGGATTCAAAAAATTTATGGAAAAGTTCTACTATCTTGCAACTCCATTTTTCCACCAACTTTTCAAATCCCCCTTGTATATACCCAACCATAAAATAAAATAATAAGGTTAACTGAGGCTATTCTAGTCTCGTACGGAAATATAAACTCAACCAAAATCTGCTGCCATCGAGTCAATTCTGACTCATAGTGACCCTGTAGGGCAGAACTGAATGGCCTCATTTCCAAGGCTGTAAATCTTATAGAAGATTTCTTTTCTAGGAGCAGCTTGTGGATTCAAACCTCTGGCTTTGTGAAGAGCAGTCCAGCCCAGTGAGTAGTGTCCTTATAGGAGGAAAAGGGGAGACTTAGAGAGACAAGGAGGGAAAGGAGTCCTGTGAAGATGGAGGCAGAGACGGGAGTGACATGTGTACGTGTCAAAGAATGTCAGGAGCCAGAAAAGTCAAGGAAAAGTCTTACTTTCCCTGCGAGCCTTCAGAGAAAGCCCGGCCCTGCCACACCTTGACTTGAGACATCTGGAAATCTCCAGAATGGGGATGGTAAGTCCCTGCAGGGTAAGGCGCCAAGTTGGTGACACTGCGGGAGCAACCTGAGACGCTAACCCAGGGAAAGAGGGCAGCAGCAGAAGGAAGAGCTGACGTATTTTGGTCCTAGCATTAAAATCCTCGTCCCTTCCAACTCCAACCGTGAAGGTGCTGGTGCTCCCGGAGGAGGAGGCCAGCAGGATCCATACCTGTAAGGGGCTGCTGCCTGGCCACGTCCCAGATCTTCACACTCTGGCCTGCTGTGCTGATGAGAACGCCGTCAGTCGTGGGGTGGAACTGCAGTACCTCCACCTGGAGGGCCTCGGGACCCAGCACCACCCCAGGAGCTGTGGGCAGAGGTTGGCCTGGTGCAGGCAACCGCCACAGCTTCACCTGCAGGGGAGAGCGTGTGCATCAGCCCTGGGCTGGGGACCTGCTGCTGTTCCTTGCTGGAAGCGGGCTCCGTAAGATGCCACAGAACCCTGTGGTGGGGGAAGGAGGTCAACTCCAGGGCCGCAGAGAACTGAGCAGCCACAAGAGAGCAAGATTTTTGGAGGCTCCACTTGGTCCCCTCCACATCCTGTGTCCCCTCCTATGCCAGCAGTCAGAGCTGTCATCATGGCCCCCAGCTGGCACACAGGAAGTGGTGTGGAAGGAGCGTCCTAATTCTGGCCGCTGTCTCCGCACCCCCTCCCAACACACACCAAACCCAAGCCTGTCGCAACCCCATGTGCTACAGAGAACTGCTCCACAGGATGTTACTGGCTGCCACCTTTATGGAAGCAGGTGGCCTGGCCTTTCCTCCTTGGCATAGCTTGGGTGGGTCCAAAGCACCGGCCTTTAGCTTTGGAGTCAAGCGCAAACCATTTGCGGGCCCCCTGGGGACACCGGCAGCTGGGCTGTTTACTCTGGTGGGAGGGGAGGAAGCTGGACGGAGGGGGCAGCACAACTCCATGGGGGCTCAGAAGGTTTCTCTTGGCTGGGAAACAGGGACAAGGCAACAGGTAGTCTGCATGGGCTCCACTCACCGTCCTGTCGGCTGAGCCTGTGGCCAGAAGGAAGTCATCGAAGGGGGAGAAATCGAAGTCGGTGACCAGGTCTGTGAAAGGAGAGTGGTTGACACCAGGCTGAGAACATGCCAGAACATTCTATCTCCAACGCCAGTCAGCGTGACTTCTCTGCTGCACGCACGCCCACCCACGCACACGCGCGCACACACAGCTGCCACCCCCACATACTGTTGTCCACACACACACACACACACACACACACACACACACACACGGGTAGGCTGCCACACTACAGGCCACGCCACCTTGGGAAACCGCAAAGGTAACCGCCTCAGGCTCCTTCAGGTGACAACTGTCCCCAGGAGCCCTGCTGGGTCACCAGCACCCAGGGCCCACCTCTGCTGTGTCAAAGAAAACACCCTCCTTGCCAGCCACCAACAACTCACGGAGAAAGTGCAAATAATTAGAAAAGTCTTAACTATCTGTCGAGTGCAGATGCCCAAACTCAATAAATGGGTCCCAGCCACCCCCACCGATGAAGTCAATGACAACCAGTCATCTCAGATGTCCCTCTGGGGATACTCCCCTCACTGTGTCTGGCACAGAAGCTGATCAAAATCCTCACATGACTAGCATGTGCCAAGAAAGTCCTATTAAAACTAGTGTTTTCCAACCAATAAAACCTTTTGTCTCTGACTGCCTTACTGACTCCGATTTTCCCTCTCCAAACAGCGAGTGAAGAAGTTGGGAATGAGCTGGGCCCAGCTCTGGGCCTGGTGAGAGGTGCAGACAAAACCAGGCGAGCCCTAGCCTGTGGAAGCACGGAGCCTCGGACACTCCCCTCCCCCTGCCTGACCTCTGGAGTCACTATGACTCAAAGCACCTTAATGGCAGTGGGTTGTATCTCTGGGTGTGGCCAGGAAGTGTGTGTGTGTGTGTGTGTGTGTGTGTGTGTGTGTGTAGTACTCATGATAAATCTTCACCTGTGCCATCAGTGGATCCCTGGGTGCCTGCATTGAGTCACACAGCCAAAGGACCAAGAATCAACCCCTTTCCCAGCATCAGATCATGGGCCAGGGCCACAGCTGCCAAGCAGAGGCCAGCAGGCTGCCAAACGGGTGCAGTCTGAGCCCAAGAAAGGCACACTGTTCCCTCTCACTGGCTGGCTACCAGGTGCCCCCACTGCAGCAGACGCTACAAACACTCTCTGTGTAAGGATCCATCTTCAGCCCAGCCCCTCGCTAGAGGACCCTGAGCAGCCTGGCTTGGGAGGAGATCTGGCAGCAAGGACTACCTTATTGGGGGCCAAGAGGGAACACTGGGCTAAGGGCCACTCAGGGCTGAGTCCCAGAGGTGGATGGGCTTCTGGAGTCTGGACCAGAGACATTCTTGAGGCTGGGAGAGCTCTCTCCTGGTTTGGCAACCTGGAGCAGACCACCCTCCTCAACTCTAAAATAAGACCCCAGACTTCTGAGTCCAAGACCAACCCTTTCCACGAGAACCCCCAGCGAGAGTGACAGAGGGACCAGCAGAGTCTGACTCCAAAGAAGGCCCAGGCTTCCACTCACCTGAATGGCAGCCCAGGTGGGTCACCACACGTTTCTTGTCCTCTCCCTGGCCTTCCAGAGGCACGATGCCCAGCACACCTGGTAAGCAAACAGACATGCGGCTGTGACCTCTGGTCTCCTGGAGACCCCTACCTCAGGCCCAGGTCCTAGGACCCTGGCTCCTAGAGGAGACAAGCCCTGCCCCTAGAGGCCAGTAACAGCTGGTCTCATCCCTGTGGACACAGCTGCCCGCCCCCAGTGAGACCCTTGTTGTATGGAAGAATCTTCTACAAGCTCTGATGTCCTGAAGACATCTAGGGGCGAGGTAAGGGGATGTTATCTCTTTGTTGCATTGTGGCTCTTGAGAGGTCACCTAGTGATCACTTTTCCCAGGATGGAGGGGGGCGGTTTATCAGAAGCCAATACCAGGACAACAGAGCTGAGGGATAGAGCAAGAGGGAAGTATACAACAGCCCCTGCATCTAGCCTTCCTAAAGCCCTGGACATGTCAGTGACCCGAACCAAAAGCTACCTATTCTTTGCTTAAGCTGGTAGGAGGTCTCAGTCTGCCTAACTAACCCAGGGCAGCTTCTCAAATTCTGTGATCCCATGCACCCAGCCTCCCACAGGAGCAGTCTTTCAGACCCCGGGAGTGAGCAGGAGGCGACACAAGGCCCTAGTCCTCCTCAGACACGGAGATGTCAGTCAATCTCTCTGTCCACCTCTCGGCCACTCTTCTGCAAACCAGTCAACATGGCTGCTACAACTCCCCCAGTCTGATTTGCTTGCATGTTGCCCAGTTTTTCAGCTGAAGGCTCTGCCTGGCTACTTCTCTCGGAGCACCAGTGGGATCCTCCAAGTCCCGCACCTGTGAACAGCCTGTCTTCCTCCCCGCTCCATGTAAGGACACTTGTGTCCCAGTCCCCCTACCTGGGAGGTCAGAGTTAAATGCGATCAAGCTGCAGCTCGATTTGATGTGGTTCCCGCACGAGGGGGCAGTTCCTGCTCGGATGTCACTGATCCAGGCCTGCCAATATGGAAGAAAAGTGGTGGTAAGGGCTCAGGTGGGGAGTAGGGAGCCAACTGCAGGACCTTGCCTTAGAGCTACCCCATTAGAGATGCTTTTCTTTGGTGGAGTCCCACTCCATGGAGCGTGCTCATGACATAACTTGCCTCGCTGCTGCAATCAGTGGCTGGCTGGGCAGTCAGCCCTGAACTTGAGGTGACTCTGTAACAGAGTGGAGTCACTCCACAGGGCTTTCTTGCCTGTCATCTTTCAGAAAGGTGTCCCGGTAGAGCCCTGGTTAAGATGTTTGGCTGCTAACAGAAAAGTTGGCCGTTTGAACCCACCGGCCCTTCCAGAGAAAGCTGTGGCAGCTGCTTCTAGAGCGACTCACAGCCGTGGGAACCTGACAGGCAGAGCTCCTCAGTCCTTTCTAGCTACTAGGAGTCTGAATCGACAGCAGTGGGTCTGGAGTCCTTGTGGAAGAAGCTGGCCAGGTTTTCTTCCACTGAGCCAACTGGTGAGCCCTACTAGTGTGCATCACGGGGCCTCCTCGCCAGTATCACAAACAGGCTGAGTTTATATAGCAGTTTGGTTCCTTACTTAGTGGGAGGAGGCAGTCAGGGGAACACTTGGACTGAGCAGAATCAATGGACCAATTGGACAATGTGCGTGTGGGGTGGTGGTGGTACATGTGTGGTATGTGTACAAGTGTGTGTGTGTTCTTGTTCACAAACAAACAAAAACACTCACTCCATTGAGTCAATGATGACTCACAGTGACCCTACTGGTCAGGGTGGAATGGTCCCTTTGAGTTTCCAAGACTGTAACTGCTTATCTTTCTCCTGAGGAGCAACTGGTGGTTTTACAGGGTTGCCCTTGTGGTCAGCAGTTCAACTCACAGCCGAGGGAAGGAGAAAAGCAGAGACAGACATGAGCGCCAACAGAGAGAAAGACGGGAGTCTCCACTTGTTCGGCTCTGCTGCTGCAGGGCACCCATACCGAGGAGGGTCCTCCCAGCATTGGGAGAAGGCGCCTAAGCCAGGTAGGGCACCTCCTGCACTGCCCTCCTTGGGAGAACATGCTTTCCCAGGAAAGCCCTGGGGGGGAAGCAGACAGCACACCCTCACCAGAAGGTGCTCACTTGGACATCCCTCTACCTAGGGGCATTTGCTCTGAAATGAAGCCCAACAAGGTCTGCGCTTAGCTTCTCTTGTCACTGCCACCTGATAGATTGAGCACCCACGGCATCAAAGAGACACTGCAGCAAACTAAAGGTCCTGTCTCACGGTTCGCCTGGCACAGGTAGAGCATTATTTCCCCTGGTAGCATGGTGGTTACATCTTGGGCACCTAACTGTAAGACCAGCAGTTCCAAACAACCAACCGCTCCGAAGGAGAAAGACGGGACTTTCTGCTCCCCGAGTAGAGGTATAGTCTCAGAAATCCACAGCGGCATTTCTACCCCGGCCTACAGTGCCACTTTAAGTTGGCATAGACTCGATGGCAGTGAGTTTGATTTCAAAATTGGTGTGTAGAATACAGACAGTGACAGGAAGTACCGCTGCCAAGGACAGCTTACCTGGGACTCCGCCTCTCCAACTTAGACCATTTTCCATGTGTCTAGGCCTGCCAATGGGCCTTACTGAAATGCAGCCACCTGGGAGGTCCCCCGCACAACAAAGCAAGCAGCATCCGTGCTGGTCTTCATGCACATCTGAGCTCGTCCCTCTTCCAGCCCTGCAATGGCTCCCTGCCTCACTCAGAAAGAACTTACGGGGTGCTCGACTCTGTGGGGACAGCTTTGATCTCCTCCACCCCTTCTCTGCTCCTGAGCTCCATCGACACCAAGGGCTACTTTTGGTTCCTCCACCAGAACCCCAAGTCACTCCCCCTGCTCCAATTTCATCCTCAGCTTTAATGTGACATGCTGCCCCCCCCACCTAGACCCCTTATTGTGATGATACCCCCCCATACCTCCTGTGTTTGTGGTCTTCTAAGCACTATTTTTGGGGGGAGTGCGGGGGCTGTCACAGACTACAATGCAGAACATACACCAATCCAATAGTTTCTCCACGTACGATTCGGCGACAGATGACAGGCAGTTGTGCAATCATGCTCATTCTCCTTTCTGAGCTGTTCCTTCCCCCTACCCCCACCTCAGTAGCACAAACTACACTGAAACTCAGTGCACTTACTCACACTTGCAATCGACTTCAACATCACTGTGCTTCTTTGGTGGTCTGCCACGGCCCCCAGCCCCCACCCTCACCCGGGAGCTGTAGGCCCACTAGGGTCACCCCATGGCTTCAGCAGTTGCTGTTGTTAGGTGTTCTCCTGGTTTTGGACCCCACGTGACAGAGCAGAAATGCTCCCAGAGGGTTTCTTGGCTGACATCTTTTGTATCACATGCTTTGGACATGCCATGGGGGAGACCAGTTCACTGGAGGAGGACACCATGCTTAGGAGAGGGGCAACAAGAAAAGAGGAAGGCCCTCTTCGAGACAGTGATACAGTGACTACAACCACAGGCTCATGCACAGTCCTGGGTTTGAGGATGGGGCAGAATTGGGCAGTACCTAACCACCACCACCTCCAGGGGGGTGGGGAGGGGATTGCCAGCTCTTCCTTCCAAGGAGTCAGTGGAGGATTGGAACTTTGGGGTTAGCAGCTAAGCCACCAGGGCTCCCTGAGTATAGAACGCAGAGGGGGCAGGGAAAGAGTGTCAAGCGAATATAGGGGAACCTCGGCCAGCCGCAGGCTGCTCAGATAATTACTTGAGGTCAGCTCGGAGGCCCCACTACTCAGGGTCACTCCCAAGCCCTGGGATGACACAACCCAAGGCGCTGCAAGCCAAGGCCGGCACCCTCTGACACACGCCCTCTCCCCCAACCCCGGGGTCTGAGGCGCCCTCACCACCTGCCCCAGGGTCTGAGGCGCCCTCACCACCTGCCCCTGTTCTCAAGCCCCACCCAACACGCAGGCTGTCTGCACGGGAACAGCACGCTGAGCTTGGGACGAGCAAGCGCCAACCACGAAAGGAGGAAGCTCCTGCGGAAACCGAGGGAGGGGCTCCCCATCTCCGGCCCGGCACGCGGGGCCACCCAGGTCAGAGCGGAGAGGGACGTCCCCGACTCAAGGACCCCGGAGACAGGGCGGAGGAGCTGGCGGAGTCTCAGCTCCCCTAGGGGCCCGACCGGAAGCTAGAGCCCAGTAGGTTTCGGGCCCGGAGGGCTGCACCGCCTCTAGGGTCCCTGGGTGGGTGGGTGGAAGGGTGGATATCAGGAACCCCCGGCGGCGCGTCACCTCAACACCGGACTCTGCCCCCGGGGATGCTGGACTGCCAGACGTGGGCCGGGCCTGTAGGGGGCGCCCGGGAATCAGGGGGCTCTCAGGGCTCCGCCGCCGGGGGGGCTCCGCCGCCGGGGGATCCCCACGCAGGGGCCCCCCACGGGAGCGACAGGGGCCGGCCTGGCAGCGAGCGGGCACGCGGGCTTACCTCGCGGCGGGGCTGCCGAGCCTCGGTGTGCCGAAACTTGGACACCTTGAAGCGATGCATGGCGGCGGCAAAGGCGGCGGCGATGGGTGCGGAGCCGGGCGGCGGCGATGGGTGCGGAGCCGGGCGGCGGCGATGGGTGCGGAGCCGGGCGGCGGCTCTCAGGTGCACAGCCAGCAGTCCCTACTCCCGCCGCCTTCGGCCCCGCCCGCCACCCAGGGCCCGCACCATCGCCACGCCCCGCCGTGCTTCTGGCCAATCATAGCGGCCGCCGGTCCGCCGGGCCACGCCTCCGAGTCAGCTCCTTCCGCGCGCGCCATAGGCCCCGCCTGCAGACCAATCGCTGTCAGGCCGCCCCGGGAGGCCACGCCCAGACTCCGGCGCGGGCGGGTGGTCACGTGCACGCGCCTATCCGCCCACGGCCGCGGCGTGCGTGGGGGCTAGGCGCGACAATCGGGGTTTTGTGTACCATCTCGTCCCCTTTGGCCCCAGGAGGCTTGCTTCCCGGTGTACAGGGCCCGTGCACAGGACGCGCCCTTCCTTTCCCTCCCCTGGAAGCAGGAAGGGCAGACATTCTGTCCATTTCAGAGCCAGTAAACTGAGGCTCAAGAGCACCTCAGTGTCTGACGTCAGGCCTCGCCGCTAGAGGGACAGGAGAAACAAGAGACCAAGTCAATGGATGCAAATAACTGTCCGTGGGACCTCTTGAAAGTTCTCTCCCCCCACTCCCTCTGTACACCACCTACCCTCCTTAGGCCAGGTGAGGTGGGTATAGAGCTGGGGGTACCCTCAGCATCCCCCGTATTGGGGCGTTGGATGTGATGGGACAGGACTCCCCGAGAAATTCTTGTGAGGTAATTTGTAGATAAGCTATAGAGCCATAGATAAGTGCTGATCAACAATGCATGTCCCCGGACTGACATTGCCGGGCTTGACTCACCAAGCCTAGGGAGATTGGGTTCTTAGTTCTACCCCCGGGCCATTCATTCCACAAATTTTAGCTTTGAAAATGGATTCCACGATTCCACAGTGTGCTTGTTGACAGACAGACCCAACATCTGCTCAGGCGAGGCAAGGAAAAGGACTTTGATCTGAGGAATGGCAAGTATGGACCAGTTGCAGTGAAATCCCTTTCCCTCAATCCGATGGGCGGGGCATCTTCTCTAGGGTTGGCTGACTCCAGGGTGGTTCTGAAAACGTTGCCTCCAGATGGGTCAGAGTGGACCCCAAAAGTTCTCACAGGCTAATTACAGGGTTACAGGGGGCTCAGTACCTACTGTGGGCCGCTATGAGTGGAACCCACCCACCAGCACCTACCAACAACAAAAGATGATAAAATTCTTACCTCCCATTTGTTAGAAACAAACAAAACAAAACCTACTCCATAGAATCTATTCCAACTCCCAGCAGCCCTATTCAGCATTTCCAAAACTGTTAATCCTTACAGCTTCATTACTCTCCCATGGAGCATCTAGTGGGTTTGAACTGCCAACTTTCCGTAAACAGTCCAAGTGCTACCAGGGCTCCTCTCAAGCAGGATACATTAGTTCAATTCCCAGTCAACGTACCTCAAACCAGCACCCATCTGTCAGTGGATGTTTGTGTGTTCTAATGATGCTGAGCCGGTTTCAACATAGCTTCCAGACGAAGAGTAGGAAAAAAGGCTTGGTAATCTCCTTTGGAAAAACCAGTCCATGCAAACCCAAAGTATACTTTGCCAGTATCCCAATTCAAATGCATTGATCCTTCTTCAGATTTCCTTATTCATTGTTCAATCACAAAAGGATGAATGTTGTATAAGACCGCTGTTATTACAAAATATTAAGATAAACGTTATCAAACCAAAAGAAACTTTGATGGTTACTAATGGTGGGAGAGGAAGCAAATGAAAGGGAAATAAGGTAAACAAGTGGCCATCCCCCCCAACGATCATGATCCGAATTCTACCTTACAAGTCTGGATAGGGCAGAGGATGTACACTGTGCAGATAGGAGCTGGAGACACAGGGAATCCAGGGTGGATGATACCTTCAGGACCAGGGGTGTGAGGGGCAATACTAGGAGGGTAAAGGGTGAGTGGGTTGGAAAGGGGGAACCGATTACAAGGATCTACATGTGACCTCTCTGGGGGACTGACAACAGAAAAGGGGGTGAAGGGAGATGTCAGACAGGGCAAGATATGACAAAATAATAATTTATAAATTATCAAGGGCTCATGAGGGAGGGGGGAGCAGAGAGGGAGGGGGAAAAAGAGGACCTGATGCAAAGGGCTTAAGTAGAGAGCAAATGCTTTGAAAATGATGAGGGCAAAGAATGTACAGATGTGCTTTACACAATTGATATAGATATGGATTGTGTAAGAGTTGTATGAGCCCCTAATAAAATGTATTTTTTTTAAAAGTGGCCATCTAGCTCAGAAGCAACAAAGCCCACATGGAAGAAGCACACCAACCTGCATGGTCACAAGGTGCCAAAGGGATCAGTTATCAGGCATCAAACAACAAAAAATCTTATCACTGTGTGCTCACCTCCCTGATATGATTGGTGAAGACAAATGGGTGCATAAGCACATGTGTCGAAGAAAGCTGATGGTGCCCGGCTATCAAAAGATATAGCGTCTGGGTGGCATGGAACCTGCAGCTCAGGGAGAGGGACATATCTGATCAGAGCACATGGGAGCAAATAAAGGGGCAGTAGAAGAGAGTGGAGCACATCCTGGCCCACCAGGCCTAGAGGTTGATGACCTCAATTAGAGCAGCCAGTCCACAGAGAGGCCCACATGGCCAGCCCCACTATGAGACATGATGCCCCTCACTGACCCTTGGCCCTGCGAGGGACAGCACCTGAAACACAGTGTGGGAATTGCGCCCAATCTGATCCCACCACACCGAGGCAAAGTGTGGTGGAGTGCAGCGGAACAGCAAGAGAACGGAGCAGCAAGGTCCCCAGGGAATGCTAAAGGTAGACTTTGGGGCCAGGGCGTGGTGCCCGAACAGACTGGACTGGAAAACACTCCTAAAAGCCAAACGATCCTTGAACTAACTACAAGCTTTTCTTTCTTGTTGTGTTGTTTTGTTCTTTGTCAGTGGTTTGTTTTGTTGTATATTGTTGCTTGGTTTTGCTCTGTTTTTGTATGTTATTATCTCTGAAGGTCTGTCTAAATAAGAGGCTAGATGAACAATCTGGAGGAGAAAACAATGGGACCGATAGTTCCGGGGCAACATAGGATAGGGGGATGTGGGGGAAAGGAAGTGGTGTTAACAAACTCAGAGACAAGGGAACAAGTGATCCAAATTGGTGGTGAGGTGGGTGTGGGAGGCATGGTAGGGCATGATCAAGGGTAATGTAACAAAGAAGTATTGCTGAAACCCAGGTGGGGACTGAGCATGATAGTGGAACAGGAGGAAGGTCAAGGGAAATAGAGAAAAGAGCTGGTAGGCAAAGGGCATTTATAGAGGTCTGGATAATGACATGTACATATGAAAATATATACATGAGGATGGGGAAATAGATCTATGTGCCTATATTTATAGGTTTAGTATTAAGGTAGCAGAAGGACATTGGGCCTCCACTCAAGTACTCCCTCAATGCAAGAATACTTTCTTCTATTAAATTGGCATTCTATGATGCTCATCTTCCTGACACAACCACTGAAGACAAAGCGGGTGAATAAGCAATTGTGGTGAAGAAAGCTAATGGTGCCCAGCTATCAAAAGATATAGTAGCTGGGATCTTAAAAGCTTGAGGAAAAACAAGCGGCCATCTAGCTCAGAGGCAACAAAGTCCACAACAAAACACACCAGCCTGTGTGATCATGAGGTGCCAAAGGGATCAGTTATCAGGCATCAAAGAATAAAAAATCATATCATTGGGTGCACATCTCCATGATACAATCGCTGAAGACAAATGGGTGCATAAGCAAATGTGAAGAAAGCTGATGGTGCCCGGCTATCAAAAGGTATAGCATCCAGGGTCTTAAAGGCTTGAAGGTAAACAAGCAGCCATCTAGCTCAGAAGCAACAAAGCTCACATGGAAGAAACACACCAGCCTGCGTGATCACGAGTTATCGAAGGGATCAGGTATCAGGCATCATCAGAACAAAAATCATATCATTGTTAATGAGAGGAAATGTGGAGTAGAGACCCAAGGCCCATCTCTAAGCAATTGGACATCCCCTTACAGAAGGGACTCAGGGAAGAGACGAGCCAGTCAGGGTGTGATGTAGCAACGACAAAAACATACTTTTCTCTAGTTCCTAAATGCTTCTTCCACCCTCCCACCCCCCACTATCATGATCCCAATTCTACCTTGCAAGTCTAGCTAGACCAGAGGATGGACACTGGTACAGATAGGAACTGGAAACACAGGGAATCCAGGGTGGATGATCCCTTCAGGACCAGTTGTGTGAGTGGTGATACTGGGAGGGTAGAGAGAAGGTGGGTTGGAAAGGGGGAACTGATTACAAGGATCTACATGTGACTTCCTCCCTGGGGGACGGACAATAGAATAGTGGGTGAAGGGAGACATCGGACAGGGCAAGATATGACAAAATAATTTATAAGTTATTAAGGGTTCATGAGGGAGTGGGGAGCGGGGAGGGAGGGGAAAATGAGGACCTGATGCCAGAGCTTAAATGGAGAGCAAGTGTTTTGAGAATGATGAAGGCAATAAATGTACAAATGGGCTTTACACAATTGATGTGTGTATCGATTGTGATAATAGTTGTATAAGCCCCTAATAAAACGATTAAATTTTAAAAACAAAGGGAAATAGAGGGTTGTCATTTTGTTTGGTGCCATTGGATCACTTCCAACTCAAAGTGACCCTAAGCACGAATATGCCACCTTCACGTAGATGAGGGTTCACAAAAACCTTGTGTGCAAGAGAATAGAACTGCTCTACAGAGTTTCCTTAGCTGTGTTGTAGGGGCTAAAAGAAACCTGTGTTATCTAGTCAATTTGACCCATATCACCTCGATGGACAGAACAACTTCCCTGGTGGGCTCCCAAGGATATAAATCTTTTTGGGAACAGAAAGCCGCCTCTTTCTCCTGAGGAATAGCTGGTAAGTTTAACCTGCTGACTTTGTGGTTAACAGCCCAATGCATAACCCACCATACCGGCAGGCTCCTCAAGACTCCAAATCCAAATTTAATTTACAGAGACACTTGTACTAAGACTTAAACAAGACAAAGACAAGACCAAGACAAATCATATGAATGAGAGAGATCACCAGCATGAGGTCATTTGGTGTCCAAGGATTTACAGAAAGCCTCAGCTTAAATAGGTGATTTATACCAGGTGATTCATCAATATATCAGTCACAGGTAGGACTACAGAATCAAGAGTGAGACCATGACTGGGACACATGTCATGCCAGACAGAAGAGCTAATGAGTTGGTTCAGGGCCCTCTGACCAAGGGAGTCAGGGCCTGACTCCTGACCACGAGACCCTCAAACTCACTGCCTCGTGTGAATTGGATTCTGACTCAGACCCCTGAGAGTTTCTGAGACCACAGGAGTAGAAAGCCTCCTTTTTCTCCTGAGGATCATCTGGTGCAGGGGTCCTCAAACTTTTAAAACCGGGGGCCAGTTCACTGTCCCTCAGACCGTTGGAGAACTGGACTATAGTTTTAAAAAAAACCTACAAATTCTTGTCAGTTGCTAAGGAGGACAGGCAGTGGTGCCAAAAACACCTGGCGGGCCGGATAAATGTCCTCGGTGGGTTGCATGTGGCCCGCGGGCCGTAGTTTGAGGGCTCCTGATCTGGTGTTCTTGAACTGCTCACCTGCTATTATCAGCTTGTGTAACCACCAAGCCACCAGGGCTGTTCATGTGAACCAATACCCATTTCCATCAAGGGCACACCCACGCAAGTCTTTAAGGCAGTGGTTCTCAACTTGTGGGTCACAACCCCTTCACGGGTTGCCTAAGACCATCAGAAAACATTATTTCTGATGGTCTTAGGAACCGAGACACACTCCTCTCCAGGCTGGTCTGCCCACATACGGGTACCCAGCATTAAGACTGTTACCCAGGCTATACCATTCTTCAAGACAAACTTTCAAGACAATTAGAAATAAATATTTCACAATATATAATTATAGTTTGTGATTAATCACTATGCTTTCATTACGTCCATTTTGTTACAATGAAAATACATCCAGCATATCAGATATCTATGATTCATAACAGTAGCAAAATTAGTTATGAAATAGCAACAAAAATAACTTTGTGGTTGGGAGTCACCACATGCGGGACTGTATTAAAGGGTTGAGGCATTAGGAAGGTTGAGAACCACTGCTGTAAGGACTAGACTGCCCCTCCCTGGGAACAATACACTTTCAAACATATTGTGCCTGAGGGCAAAGCCATTTATGCTGCCCGTTAATGATTAGAAGAATTCAATGGAGTCCACATTTGTGTAGATCTAGGATGTAGGGTTTTCACTGTATCCACAAACTTTAGTAAGAATTTTAAACTCGAGTACAGCTGTCATCTTAAAAAAGCAGATCACCGGGTCTTCTGCGGTGCCACTTGGTGGGATTTGAACCCCAACCTTTACAGTAGTAGCTGATCACAAACTGCTTGTTTCTTATGGGTGCCTCACCTGGTTCACATGGTGTTTTCAAACTTGGTGTATTTAATCAAAACTTAGGAGCCCTGGTGGCATAGTGATTACACATTGGGCTGCTAACTACAAGGTCAGCAGTTAGAAACCAGCAGTTAGAAACCACCAGCTGCTCCGTGGGAGAAAGACCAGGCTTTCCATGCCAGTCAGGAGTTACAACCTCAGAAATCCACAGGACAGTTCTAAGCTGTCCTGTAAGGTCGCTATGAGTCAGAATCCACTCAACGGCAGCGAGTTTGATTTGGGCAATAAAAACCTGTATTTTGGCATCTCTTGGAAAACTGGATGCACAGGCATCACTGGGGCTGTGGGCTGGAGCCAAGTAGCACTGCTGACATGAAAGTCCACCTGTCTTATACCTGACCACTCCACTCTGTTAGGCTTTGTAACATTGTGTTGGTTTGTGCGAAAGGTTACAGCGCCTATTTGTTTTCCATTCAACAATGTACACATGTTGATTTGTGACCTTGGTCACAGCAGCGCTCTTCCCACCTCCTCCCTGGGTTTCCTGTTTCCATTACTCCTCCTCCTTTCCTGCCATCCGAGTTTGTTTGGGGCAGTGCCCAGTGGGCTCCGGATGAATGGTGGTCCTGAGCAGCAGTCTTTACAGTGTCTTGCGCTCTTCATGGGCCTGTGTGTGTGTGAGAAGGAACCCTGGTGTCAGAGTGCATGTGTATGCGCTCACACAGGATCAGGTGGTCAATGCATGACAAATGGAGAAAAGATTAAAGTTGTCAAGGGTTTGATCGCGCTTGAGTCCACAATCAGTGCCCAGGGAGGCAGCAGCCAAGAAATCAAATGACACATTACATTGGGTAAATTCACTGCACAAGTATCTGCATGGGAGCTGGAAAGCAAAGGCTGAACACCCCAAGACCGAAAGCAAGCCAGAACAAAAGGCAAAAGTCAACCAGTACCAGAAAGGGAGATCAGATGTTCTGAATACAAGGGAAACCGCCAGAAGTCGACAAACGATTTTCGGAGTGGCCAAGCCCCCTCTGCTGATTGCCTTACATTCCAGACTAGGGGTCCTCAAACTTTTAAAATAGGGCCAGTTCACTGTCCCTCAGACCACTGGAGGGCCAGACTATAGTTTTAAAAAAAACTATGAACAAATTCCTATGCACACTGGACCAGTCGGCTGCTAAGCAGGACAGGCAGTGGAGGCAAAAGCACCCGGTGGGCCACATGTGGTCCATGGGCCTTAGTTTGAGGACCCCTGTTCCAGACATTCTTCATCTCCCCTTGAAGAACCTATGTCCTGGCTTCTGGGTGCAGCTTCCCTGGGCTACTTGCTAGCCCACGGAACCTCGTCCGGGAGCTTCTTTTCTAATAAAGAGCTGTTACAGCGATATGACAAAACAACGATGTATAAATTACCAAGGGCATATGAGGGAGGGGGGAAGGGGATGGGGGAGGGAGGAGGGGAAAAAAAGAGGACCTGATGCAAGGGGCTTAAGTGGAGAGCAAATGCCTTGAGAATGATTGGGGCAGGGAATGTATGGATGTGCTTTATACAGTTGATGTATGTATATGTGTGGATTGTGGTAAGAGTTGTATGAGTCCCTAATAAAATGTAAAAGAAGAAAAGAGAAAAAAATGATTAGGGCAAAGACTGTACAGATGTGCTTTATACAATTGATGTATGTATATATATGAACTGTGAAAAGAATTGTATGAGCCCCAATAAATTGTTAAAATTTAAAAAAAAAAAAAAAAGAAGACTATGGAAAAGTCATCCAAAAAAAAAAGAGCTGTTACAGCCTCTTAACTTTTTCTGTTTGTCCTCATGCCTCATATTACCTCTCAAGACCTCTTAAAAGTGTCAAAAAGCAAAGATGTTAACCTTGAGGATGAAATTGTTCCTGACCCAAGACATGGTATTTCCAATTACCTCATCTGCATGTGAAAATGGATTGGATATTGATTAAGGAAGACTGAAGAAGAATCGGAGTATTTGAAATATGGTGCTGGCAAAGAATCAGAAAAGTGCCATGGATGGCCAAAAGAACTAGATCTATCTGGGAAGTGTTAGATCTCTCTGGGGATAGATATCCCTTGGTTCTTGGCTCCATGCGAGAAAGAATTCACACCAAAGCCTAGTTTGTGATCCAAGTTTTATGAGAGTCAGAAGTTTCAGGTTTACGCAGGGAGGCGTGGTGGACAACTCTGGTTGACCCCATTTGCTGAATTGAATTTACCTGGCCTAGGTGGGTCAATCCAGGTGCAGCATCCACCCAGGTATACCTCTCCTTCCTGGCCAGAAACCTGAGCCTCTGACCATGCACAGTATATCACTTCTTCATGGGCCGGTAGCTCGGACCTCTGGGCTTGCATAATGGACACCCCAGTCCCTAAGCTAAACTACCTAACATTTCCCCTGAAGAGATATGGACCCAAATCTTTGGGGTACTGGGCGACGACATCTCTAGCTACTTCCTGCTGACAAAAGGGGCGAAGTGGAGCTTTGGGTCCATACCCTTCCTACTCTGTTGGAAGGGGTTGTCCATTCAGGGCTAGGATGGATAAGGTTGAGGTGGTCCAGGAGATGGTGGTCCTGAAGCTGGCACACTTGGTCAGAGGCCTTGGCAACCTGAGAACTTCTGGAAAAACAAATGGACAAACAGGTGAACAGTTTAAGTGAGACAAGAGTAAGATTGTGAGGTGGCAGTGTCCTTGAAGTTAGGTTAGTGTCACAGGAAAAAATCTTAGGATTATCAGGCATGAGTATTTGTTCACTGTAAACACAGGAACGGGGGTAAAAGCATTCACAATTTCCCCTACGAGGGTACAGGGGTTTGGCCCTACTGGGTGGAGTGGGATCACTGCTTCATTTATGATCCTAAGATCTTGGACCAGCTGATAAGACCCATCTTTTCTTTTAACTGGTAATATGGGGATGTTACAGAGGGAGTTAACAGGGACC
Organism: Tenrec ecaudatus; assembly: GCF_050624435.1. Lineage (NCBI taxonomy): Eukaryota > Metazoa > Chordata > Mammalia > Afrosoricida > Tenrecidae > Tenrec > Tenrec ecaudatus. The sequence continues at coordinate 107,156,071 of NC_134541.1, read as the reverse complement.
AAAAATCCATGTTGGAGGAACTTACTAATAAGGAGTTGTAATCCTTTGATGGCTTCAGGCTTTAAAGGACACTGTCGCTGATGGGGAAACTGGGTAGGACATTTTAGGAAAATTTTTACAGGGATAGCACACTTAGCTTTGCCAGGGACTCTTGTGTCCCAAACTTCAGGAGTTATGGCTTGTTCCCATGGTTCCTGTGGGGGAATCTGTGGCTCCTCCACTGTGAGGAATATTTGGAAAGCTGTAGCGGGATGACGATGAGGCCCAATGCCTATGAAGGTGTGTAGCTTGGACAGTGTATCTCAGCCTAGGAGAGGAGCTGGACATTCAGGGATTACTAGGAAGCTATGAGAAAAATAGAAGTTATCCTATAGGCATCTGAGAGGTTCAGTAAAATGTTTAACTACAGGTTTTCCTGACACTCCCAGGGTGGAGCAGGTATGGGGTGCCAGGAGTCTAGGGAATGAAAGAAGGACAGAAAAGGTGGCCCCAGTATCTAAAATGAAATTTACTGACCTACCTGCCACACCAATGTTTATCCTAGGCTCCAGACCAGTAACAGTTATCTCTTGCTGCTGGGCTTGTTCTGGTTAGGGCAGTTCCTAGCCCAATGACCTGGTCGCCGACAAATGTAGCACTTGGTACCTGGTTCAAAGGTCTGAGAAACCTGGGAGGCATTTGACAGGTATCAGTTATTAAGTGCAGCCAATATCTGGACATGCCGGACGTGACGTCCTTCCTTCTCTCCTTCTCCCGGGCTCAAACCTCCCCTTCCTGCTCCGTATTGTAAAAAACCATATTAGCACAAGCAACGATCTCCTCTAGGGTAGCTCCTTCAGGTTTCTGTACTAGTTTTTGGACCTTCTTGCGAATGTCTGGTACAGCCTGTGTGAGAAACTTGTCCCTGCTTAAGACTTGCCCCTCATAGGATTCTTTTTCTATAGCAGTATTGTGGGGGGAGGTCAGATGCTCACAGAGGGCGATCAGTTGCCAGACTATATGGCAGGCCCCACTCCCTGCTGTTAAAGACAATGGACGCCTGCAGACATCTATCTGGCTCCAGTAGGTGGGGTTTACACCCTACTGATAATGGTTCCTATGGAGATCTAGAGAGTAGGTCAAATTTAAGCCCCCATCCTAAACCTAGGATCTGCCCATCTTGTCACATGTATAACCCCAATCCCTCCCCTTCCTATTGCGTGTATATCCCTAGACCACCCCCCTCTCATTTACTGTATTACCCATAGGACAGCCCCTTCCAGTGAAGTATGTCCTCACCTGTAATTAGGGGGCTTGCACGTCCCCAGAGAATATAAAAGGCCTGGGCTAGCATTAAATCTCTCTCCCCTTCCATGTGGACCATCAAGTGGAACAGAGGTGAGCATGCTACCATGAATCACATGTGACTCCATTTATTTCAACACTTCTCTCTCTCTTGCTCTCCATAACTTTACTATGATCTTTACTTATCGCTGTACAATTGTGCCTAATGGACCCATACTGATGTGTTAGGGGCTGGCTTCCCCTGACACAGTATGATTCTTCCAGGCCTCCTTTAGCTGCTTTAAAAAGCTTACAGGAGACTCCATAGGTCTCTGGTGAATCGCGGTTACTTTGACATAATTAATGGCCTTTTGCCTACCTGCCTTTAGTCCATTTGTGATGCACACCAGGAAATGTTCCCATGCCCACTTGTCCTGAGGCTCACTATGATTCCAAGCAGGGTCTGTTAAAGGCACAGCAGTTTCCCCTACAGTGTACTTTTCATTCATCACATGTAACTCCTCTGCAAACTTCCTAGGGCCTTTGAGTACTTGTTCTTTTTCAAAGTCTGTCAGTCTGTCCCAGTATGACCATTACATCCTTCCAGTTTAAATCATAGGCTAAGGTGAGGTGCTGGAAGTGTTCTGTGTACTGTTTGGGTTTGTTGGAGTAACTGCCCAAGTCATTTTAAATTTGCTTGAGTTCAATTAGAGTAAAGGCTTGTAAATTGCCCTGGAGACCAAATAACCTTGCTGCCTCTACCATGGGTAGAATGTTCAGAGCTGGGGGAATAGTTACCCCTAAGTCCAAGGTCCCCTATGGGGTCCTGAGTACACTGGGAATGAAGGTCCCTCCTGCTTCTCAAAAGGAAAAATGCTCTAACAAACAGCCTCTCCGCCAACTTTCCCATCATTCCACAAAAATGTTCTAGCTGAATCAGGGTTGGAAGGAAAAGTGTACCATTCTCTGGCCACAATTCTCCGTTCTCTAATAGTATCTAAAAGATACTGTGGCCAAGTAGGTCTGTCTAAATAAAACAGGCTGTATGAACAATCTGGAAGAAAAAACAATGGGACAGACAGTTCCGGGGGACATGGGAGAGGGGAAGGTGGGGGGAAAGGCAGTGGTGTTAAAAAACCAAGGGACAAGTGAACAAGTGATCCAAATGGGTGTTGAGGAGGGTGTAGAGGACCTGGTAGGGCATGACCAAGGGTAATGTAACCAAGAGGAACTACTGAAACCCTAATGAAGAATGAACATGATAGTGGGACTAGAGGAAAGTCAAAGGAAATAGAGGACAAAGGCATTTATAGAGGTCTAAATAAAGGCATGTACATATGCAAATATATTTATATGTGAGGATGGGGAAATATAACTATGTGCATATATTTCTAGATTTAGTATTAAGGTAGCAGATGGACTTTGGGGCTCCACTCAAGTACTCCCTCAGTGCAATACTTTGTTCTATTAAATTAGCATTCCATGATGCTCACCTTCCCGACCCAACCACTGAAGACAAAGCAGGTGCCTAACCAAATGTGGCGAAGAAAGCTCATGGTGCCCGGCTATCAAGATATAGCGTCTGGGGTCTTAAAGGCTTGAAGGTTAACAAGTGGCCATGTAGCTCAGAAGCAACAAAGCCCACATGGAAGAAGCACACTAGCGTGTGTGATCACGAGGTTCTGAAAGGATCAGTTATCAGGCATCATCAGAACAAAAACTCATACTGTGAATGAAGGGTAGGGGGAGTGTGGAATGGAGACCCAAAACCCATTTGTAGGCCACTAGACATCCCCGTACAGAAAGGTCTCAGGGAGGAGATGAGCCAGCCAGGGTGAGATGTAGCAACCATGAAACATACAACTTTCCTCTAGTTCCTAATTGCTTCCTCCCTACACACTATCAAGATCCCAATTCTACCTTACAAATATGACTAGACCAGAGGATGTACACTGGTACAGACAGGAACTGGAAACACAGGGAATTCAGGGTAGATGATCCCTTCAGGACCAGTGGTGTGAGTGGCGATACTGGGAGGGTGGAGAGAGGGTGGGTTGGAAAGGGGAAACTGATTACAAGGATCTATATATAACCTCCTCCCTGGGAGACAGACAACAAAAGTGGGTGAAGGGAGACGTCGGACAGGGCAAGATATGACAAAATAATAACTTATAAAATATCAAGAGTTCATGAGGGAGGAGGGAGTGGTGAGGGAGGGGAAAAAATGAGGAGCTGATTCCAGGGGCTTAAGTGGAAAGCAAATGTTTTGAGAATGATGAGGGCAATGGATGTACAAATGTGCTGTACACAATTGATGTATGTATGGATTGTGATAAGAGTTGTAAGCCCCTAATAAAATGTTTTTTAAAAAAAGATATTGTGGCCAAATAGTTTCGTGACCAGAAGGCAAAGCCGGATGACTGAGCATGTTAACGCAACCTTGGACCTGATTGAGGGCAGCATGACTGTTCGTACAACAGAGCCAGAGACCTAATAAAGCTTTTCGCCAGGAGTGTTTCATTTGAGCAGGCAATAAGAATTCTTCAGGATGATGTTGCATGTGACATCATTAAAATAGGCTCTTTAGTACGAAATAAAGATTTGTAAAAGACAGCGCCTTATTGGCCCCAAAGAATCTACATTGAAGGTTCAGAAAGTAGTCCTGGATACTATGAAGGATATTCATCCAATATACAACATAAAACTTTAATGATTAAATGAGAGTTGGCAAAAGATTCTGAATTAAGATCACAGAGTTGGGAAAGATTTTTGCCACAGTTCAAATATAAAAATGTGAATAAGCACAAGGAACCAAAGGAAAAAACTGTTAAGAAAGAATATACACCATTCCCACCACTACAGCCAGAAAGTCAGATTGACAAAGACTTGGCTAGTGGTGAATACTTTCTGAAGGCAAGTCAGAGGAAACGACAGAGGATGGAAGCCATAAAGGCTAAACAAGCAGAAGCTCTCAGTAAGAGACAAGAAGAAAGCTTTTATTCCACCTAAAGAAAAACCAGTTGTGAAACCTAAGGAAGCTTCTACAGAAACTAAAATCAATGTGGCTGTGTCAAGGAAAAGGTTAAGAAAGCCAAGAATAAGAAACTGGGAGCCCTGACAGCTGAGGAACTTCAACTTAAGATGGAAGCAAAGGGAAAAAAAAAACAAGGAAAAAACATCCAAATGGGAGCCCTTGGACTAGAAGTTATTAAGCTGCCTCCTCTTGTAAAGGATTTTGAGGTGTGCTAGGCATTAGTTGTCTTATCTTTAAGAAGAAATACTTTGATTTTTTTTTTGAGCTTTTGTTTCCTGAAAAGTTCTCTATACATAAATTATTCATGTGGTTTTTGCAAGATTTTGTACTACAAACCAGAATATGTGTCATCTATGTTGGATCTCAGCATAATTTTAGAAGCCATTTTTTAGGTTTCATACAGAATTTTTTAAAAATGAACTATTGTTTAGACATTGAAATTCTCAATAAAATCTGATGACTTGTACCACAGGTTAGAATTAAAAAAAAAAAAATCGCTGTCTCCAAAAGGGCCGGAGGCAGCATCAGTAAAAGGCAAAAGTTAACAGTTACTGGGTTTGGCTTCCAAACGCCTTTGGCCTAGGCCTGGGCAACGCAAAACCAGCCAGTAGCAAGGAACAAACATACACCGGTAGAACACTAAGGCAGCTTGTTTGAAAAACCAGGAGAAAGCTACAGGGAATGGAGGGAAAAAGGGAAACATTTGACCCGGGGACTAGAGCAGGGGCTAACTCCCAGGCTCTAAGCAACCAGCTACCTAGGCACTGCCCCTCCACGTGGTGTTTGGAGCAGTGAACTACCATCCTGGCCAGGGATGCTCTCTTGCCCCGCTGCCAAATTGACGGACACCCAGTGGCACCAGGCTGTCAGGGAACCGAGTCATGTGGTCTGGAAAATGGCGACCACAGCTTGAAGCCTAGCCGAAAGCCAGCACGGGGCCAGTCACCACAGCCAGAGTCCTGCAGAAACCAGCAGGGTTTCCTTTATGCCTGAGCACAAAGCACACCACTGAGACTCGAAAAGGCTTTGGGAATCGCAATCCTCCCAGCCTGCAGGCAACAGCGTTCCAGCCCCTCCCAGAAATCCAGCCTGCGGAAGGCAGGCACAGAAAGGCAGACATAAAATCCCACACATCACTACGAAAAGGCGAAAAGATGACACAAAAGGATGGGGCTGCGGCAATACATTACGAGTATCCCCGGGAGCCGGTTCGGGGAGCCATCGACCTCCACGGTGTTTTGCAGGTAAGAGTTCAGCCTGGCATCCTTTCCAGTTACGCTGAGAGTCCAGGATAGGAGCGCCCGCTTACCGTATATATCCGAGTTACATGGGACCACCATGATGTTAGATCTCTCTGGAGATAGAGATACCTCAGCCCTTGGGCTCCACACTAGAACCAATTCATGCTGAAGCTGGGTTTGTAATCCCAGAAGCTTCAGTTTTATGCAGGCACCCGCAGGACCCCTCACTCCTCCCTAGAAGCTGCTCGGGAAGGCACAAGGTCGGCTCTGGGCTCCTGCTTTTTCAATTATCCCACCTGCAGGCGTGGTAGATGACCCTGATCGACCTCATTGACTGAACTGAATTTCACCTGGCCTAGGTGGGTCAATCCAGGTGGAGCTCCCACCCAGGTGTACCTCACCTTCCTGGCTGGAAACCTGAGCCTCTGAGCATGCGTAATGGATGCCCCAGTCCCTAAGCTAAACTACCTAACAACCAGAATGGATGGCGTGACTTTGTCTCCCGTACTTTGGATGTTATTAGGTTAGACCAGTCCCTGGAAAAGGACAAACTGCGTGGTAAAGGAAAGGGGCGAAGGAAAACCTTCAATAAGATGGATCCATGCAGTGGCTGCCATGCGGCCTCAAACATAAGCACAATGGGGGGATGGGGCCAGACCAGGTAGCGTTTTGTTCTCTTGTACACAGGGTCTCTGAGTCGGAACCAACGCCACTGCACCTAACAAGGACTTAACCAAGCGTGCTGTGCTTTTCCAGGGACTGGTCTCTCCTGATAACATGTGCAAGGTATATGAAATGATGTGTTGCCACCGTCACTTCTAAGGAGCATTCTGGCTGTAGTTCTTCCCAGGTGCACTTCTTTCAAGGACAGAATTGTTTGTTCTTCTGTCAGTCCACAGCTCTGCTCCCAAGAATAACAACAAGCAAGGATGTGGGGGTCTATAGTAGTGAAGGCCCTCTATGAAACTCCACACTTCACTCAGCAGAAAGAAAAGGCTCCAGGTGAAAGAGGAGGGAGGTAAACAGAAAGCGCACGGAAGGTTTTACAAGCTCATACCGCCTTCTAGTTGTAAACCGATGCCAAAGGAAAGCTGTTCTCAGCACCGTGTCCAGTAAGCTTGCTGTGAGGACCATGGTTTCTGAAAATTGCGTTTGCCTGTGAAGGGAGTGAAGGAGACTGACTAGGAGCTAACAACACCCTCCTCAGAGCAAGTGTTCTGCCCCCCGAGTCCTTCTTGAAATGAGTGTTGATACGTAAACTGCCTTGTTGCATTTCAGGGCTGGTGCAGGAAGACTCAGGAGGTGAATAATCATGCAACAAGACACATTTTAGTCATTAGGCAAACCCTCATGTCCCCCCCACCCCCACCACAATGCACTTCAAAAAAAATTTTTTTTTCTGTTTCTCAAAGGGAGTTGGACCCCGGCGTTCTTGGAACCTGGAGACTGTTAGCAATTTTGTCTTGCCTTTTTTGTTTTCCTTCTAAAGAATGGCTATCATTTCTCAAATTGGCAAAACCTTGCTTAAATTGAAATCTCATTTGCGAAGAATAACATTTAGCTGTAAGAGAAGATGCCTGTGGTTTCTCGAGAGCCTTTTGGGTAATACCCAGTGACGGAAGCAAAGAATCAGCTTGTCTTCTTCCACGGGAATGGGTCCCTATGACTGAATTGACACCCAGAGACATCTGGGTCACTTAGTCCACGCCCCTTTAGGGGATTGTAGGTAGTCCTGATGGCATACTGGGTTACTCGTTGGCCCACTAATCGCAAAGTCAGTAGTTCAAAAACACCAGCCACTCTGATAAGGGAGAAAGAAACACCAGGCTTTGTATCCCAATTAAGTTACCATCTCGGAGATCCATAGGAGCAACTCTGCTCTGTCTCAAAGGTTCTATATGAGTAGGAATTGACTCAATGGTATCAGTGAGAGAGTGAGTAAGTTGGAGGCTTGTCCCCAAACTCCTTGGGGAGGAAAGAAATCTTGAGCTAGGTTTTAATTCCCTCTGAACTCTTCAGCCTACCAGGGAGGGTTCCTAACTCCTCTAACTTCTTTCCCCCCAAATTGGAACAATTGCAGCCACTGGCCACCCCCTTTACACCACTGATGTCAGGATACATCACAGAGTGGACCCTCATCTCTTCAGCAATGCTCCCTGAAAGCCGAACTTAATCCTCCATGCTCTCATAAATCCTGTCCACTCAGGACATTCCAGAGGGTCCAGTGGCATGCTACCTACATGCCATGTACAAAGGCATCAGATCGCTGTGACCCACAAAGGATTCATTGGTTGATTTTTTGGGGAAGTGGATCACGAGGACTTTCTTCCAAGTCCATCTTAGCTGGAAGCCTTATTGAAAGCTATTTGGCCTCAGCCCAACACACACACTTCCACTGACGGGTGGGGGCTGCACACCAGGTGTACTGGCTGTTAAATGAGCCCAGATCTCTTGTAAGGAAGGTGAGAATTCTACCGCTGAATGGCCTACCTATGGCCAACTAGTCAATTCTGAGTCAGCAACCCTCTAGGGCCGAGTAGACCTGCTCCCTATGGGTCCCAAGGGCTGTGTGCCCATCTTGGCCACTGGTCACAGGCCGGGGATGGAGCCACTGACGGCCTACCACCAAGGAAATTTATGGAAGGCGAGAAAACAGTTTGTAAGTGGGTCTCAGCCTCCCTTTTGTTGTGAGAAGTCAACAGTGAAGCATGAAATATTTTGTAAACTATCATGAGCTAGGCTAAACTTTTCCTTTCATTGACATCTAGTCAATTCGACTCATAGTAGCTTATAGGACACAGTATAACTGCTCTTGTGGGCTTTCAAGGCTGTAAATCCTTAAGGGATCTGAACGCCTCATTTTTCTTTGGGAAAGCAGCTGGTGGTTTTGAACTGCTGACCTTACAGTGAACCCACTGCACCACCAGGGCTCCTTCAATAGTAATTGAAAAATCATTGTTGGAAGACCTAAGCTTGGATGTTGGTTCACCTGGCTACCTGGGTGATCTTGAGCAAGTCTTCATCTTTCAGAGCTCTTTTTTTTTTGCAGGTGGGCAGGCAGGGGAAAATGTGTAGCAATGGGAATAAACATTGCCTTGCCTACCTCAAAGATTTCAATAATAACAAAAGAGAAACAGAAAGCTCCGTGTAGACTGTAAATGGTTATCAGAAGGCACAGTTAAATGTTTCTGCACTCTCCACAGTCATGAGGTGCTTTGCATTAAAATTTTAAAAAGCTCAAGGTGCGATGTAGCAACTTTCCTCTAGTTCCTAAATACTTCCTTCCCCCCGTCCCCACTATCATGATCCGAATTCTACCTTGCAAGTCTGGCTAGACCGAGGATGTACACTGGTATAGAGAGGAACTGGAAACCCAGGGAATCCAGGGCGGATGATCCCTCCAGGACCAGTGGTGTGAGTGGCGATACTAGGAGGGTAGAGCGAGAATGGGTTGGAAAGAGGGAACAGATTACAAGGATCTACATGTGACCTCCTCCCTGGGGGACAGACAACAGAAAAGTGAGTGAACGGACATATCGGACAGGGCAAGATATGACAAAATAATGGTTTATGAATTATCAAGGGTTCATGAGGGAGGAGGGAGTGGGGAGGGAGGGGGAAAATGAGGAGCTGATGTCAGGGGTTTAAGTGGAGAGCAAATGCTTTGAGAATGAGGGCAATGAATGTGCAAATGCGCTTTACAGAATTGATGTATGTATGGATTGTGATAAGAGTTGTATGAGCCCCCAATAAAATGATTAAAAAACAAAACAAGCCTATTCAAGTCCAATCCCCTGGTACCTGTGACTGTAACTTTATCTGTAGGCTTCGCGAAGGGGAGCTGGTTCAGAAGCACAATCTGCAGAATAAAAGTGGAGAGCCCCAGATGAAGGGATTTTCATTTATTACCTCAGCGCAAGGCCCTCCAAGAGGGAAGGCTCGCCAATGTGATAACTTTGCAGGCTTTGCAACTTCCTCAGTTTCCAGCATTTTCGTTTATCCCTCAAACCATTTCCCCATGGTGATTAACAGTTTAAATCCTCCACCTGGAAAGGTGGAAAAGCACAGACACTGAGCCCTCGGTCCAAGAACTCAAGATTCCTTCCTATTGCTGGGGCTATGACATTTGAAAGTCCTTTGCAAGGCTTAGAGGTCCCCCAAACCAGGCTGTTGTGAGATGCCGCTAAGTCGGCTCTGACTCACAGTGACTCCTGTGAACAACAGACCCAAACCATTTCCTGCCGCCCTCACAGTCCTTAGATTTGAGCCCAGTGTCGCCACATCTCCTTGACGGTCCTCCTCTTTTCTGCTGACCCTACCCTTTACCAAACATGCTGCCCTTTCCCATGGCGTGGTGTCCAAAGTACGTGAGACAAAATCTCGTCACCCTCCAGGTCTACTTTTCCAACTTTTTTCCAACCCTAAGTTTAGTGCTGTAAAGGTTTGCACTTATGTGAACATTTGCTTGATGTTCTTGCTACTTGGAATATTCTTTCACGCCACCTTTACCTGATGCTCAACGCTTATCGGGAATGTTTATAACCTCTCAAAAGCCTTGTCTGACACCCCTCACCTGTTTGCCTTTGACACTGCCTGTACCTATGCTATTTGCTCAGTTTTTTCCTCTCTAGATTCATTGTCATTGTGTGCTGTTCCAGAACAGTGTATCATCATCATCGTATCCCCAATATTGAAGACCGTGCAGGACGTGGACTAGTTGCTTACAAGATTCTTTAATCTTTTGGGGGTAGCTTGGCTGTCAATCTGGAATAAACACACTCTTAGCCGGAGAAACCTAATCCGGAAGCTCCGCAGAAGAACAGGGCTTTCTGTTCACCTAAAGCGTTAGTCTTGGAAACCACAAGGGCGGTTCTATAGTATTACTATGAGTCAGCATCGACTCGATAGGAGAGTTTGGAGGATTTTTGGAATACGCGAAGGAGCAAGCTGAGAGATCTTTTTCATGGTGAAATCAGGGTGACAGAATGTGAGCTCGAAATGTTGAGACTTAGGGGCAGAGAGGGAGCCACGTAGTTGAAAAGTGGCCGGATGCGTAATACCCAAGCAAGATGTAAGTCAGGGTCAGGGCAAAGGATCATGAGCACTGCATGCTGGGAATGACTGCTGCACTGCATGCCGGGACTTGTAGTCCCATTTGTCTGGGGCCTTAGACCAGCTCCCTGAGGCTGCACTCAGGCACGTCCTACCGCAGGTAAAGTGCAGTGTTTGGTCATCCAGCACAAAAGGACAAGATTCTCCAAGGTAAGCGCTCTTCAGAGCTAACCTCATTTTACCGTGAGATACCGGGAAAAGGTATTGATGGCGGTAGCGCATGCGCAAACTTGTGTCTCTGCGTGCGCGCGCAGAGGCCCCGGTCCCGACAGAGGCGTCGTAATGCGCGTGCGTGCGCGCCTTCGCGCGGTCCTGGAACCGGGTGGCGCAGGCGCAGTGTCCCCGGGCCAAGATGGCGGCGCGGTGCTCCTCACGCTGGCTGCTGGTGGCTGTGGGGACCCCGCGGCTGCCGGCTGCAGCGGGGAGAGGGGCCCAGCCGTCCAGGGAGGGTGCAGTCCGGGCGTGCCTGGGTCGCAAGCTGAGCGTCACCGCCTTTGCGCGTCCGCCGGGAGCTCGAGGCCCGGGGGCGCTGCTGACATTGAGACCCGGTGTCAGCCTCACAGGTGAGCGTAGGCGCCGGCGCCGAGAGGGGTGCCAGGGCCTGAAAGGGGCGACTCGCCTAGTTTTGCCTACGCGGGGAACGGGGTGGAAGGGTCACTTTCAACTGGGGCTAGATTTGCTGAGGACACTGGAAAGCAGGCGCTAGTGAGGCCCATGTGGTCGCTTGGCAGCCAAGGCTTGGAGAGCAGCCTGGGGCCCCTGCCCGGGGCAGCGAAAACGCTCTGGAGGCCGTGACCCTTCACCTCTCTGTCAACATTTCTGGAAGCGCTTCTGGGCCTGCCTATGCTCCCCTCCCTCCCCACCCCACCTCCTCGCTTTCCAGCCTGTGGCGGTGACAGTGCACCTGCTGCTAGACAGATCCAGACAACCGAGCAAGATCAGACCAGCACCCCTATTTTACAGAACGGGAAACTGGAGGTTCTTGTAGAGGAAGTGACCTGTCCAAGGTCACAAGTCGGAAAAGAGGACTTGCCCAGAGCTGTAATTTAATTAAAGCCTTCCCCGCTGCAGCATGGTTGGCAACCAAATGGCACGCTGCTTCACAGACCTTTTAGGAATTCCTTAAATTAGCCGTGGTGACACTAACCCAAAATACCGTCTGCTGCCCAGTGGAATCCCACAATCTGGCATTCCTTGGGCACTGCCTGTGTACCACACATGGATTATTTCCCTATGGTCCAACCAAACACACTGCCATGAAGTCGATTTTAACTCCTAGTGACCCTAGAGGAGAAAGTAGAACTGCTCCTGTGGGTGTCTAAGGCTGTACATTTTATGGGAGCAGAAAGCCTGTCTTTCTCCCTCAGAGTGGCTGGTGAGTCTCTGACCTATTGGTTAGCAGTCCAGTTTGTAACCCATTACACCACCCGGGCGCCATTCCATGTGATGGGTACTGTTTTTAATTTCATTTGGTGGATTTAAGAAGTTGAGGCCTAGAGACATTCAGCAGTTTGTAGAAGTTCATGACGTTGAGAAGTGGTGAAGCCTCGCTGTGAAATGTGCTGCTGCATCATTGATGGATGTGTTAGTTAGTCTGCATCATGTCTTTCACTGAATGGCAGGCCTGGGGAACCTTTTCTCTGTCAAGGACCATTGGATATTTATAACATCACTTTCGGGCCATGCTGGTCAAACATTTAATTAACTTACCTGTAATGTGGTGGCTGTAACGATCTCTCTTTGGTAAGTCGTGTGCTGTTACCTGGTTCATAGGCCTTCTGTGGCTTGTGGGCCTGACGTTCCCTACCCCTGTTACATGACGCTCCCGTGAGTCCAAACAGTCTCAAGGGCATCTACCATCAACTCCACGTCAACTCAAAAAGATGATTAATGAAAGGCCTTGATCAAGGTAATTTATAAGCGGTAGACTTGTTAAGTGGTTCAGCCCTCGGTTGCTAACTGAAAGGCCAGCAGTTCAAAGTGACCACTACTGCCATGGGAGAAAAGACCTGGCAACCTAGGAAACCTCATGGGACACTTCTGCTCTGTCACGTAGGGTTGCCGTGCATTGGAATCCGTTCCACTCCACTCCAAGACTGGCTTTGGAGTCGGAACCAACTTGATGGCACACAGCAACGGTGTTGTTAGGAAGCTAACGGTGAGGTGTCGGTAATTGTGATTAATTTTGTAGGGTACAGAAAAGAGCCTGGGCTTGGGGGCAGACAGACCAGCCTCCATCCGTGGAGCTAGGTGACTTGTTCAACGCTGTCGAGCCTCTCTTTCCTTAACCATAAAAATGTCTTCCTTTCCTCACACATTTATGGAGGGCCACCCATGGTCCAGGCATTGGGATGGGTACAGCCGGAACAGCTAGCCAGGTGTGGGTTTGGTCAGTGAATCCCTTTTTAAGATTGTCTAGCTGCCACCCATATTTTCTCTTGTCTCTGGCAGTAACCTGCTCCCTTGTTTGTCTAGCTTTCCTCAAGATTATTTGGAGGGGTGTCAGGTGATCTTTGTTCACTTCAAAGTGCCAGGCAGGAGCAGTTGCTTTCAATAAGTAGTTGACTGTTTCTCTTTGTTCAAATCTGAACTCCTCCAGGAGCTTGCAACTCTTAATACATGATGTGTTCGTGTTATGCCTGGATTGCTTCAGGTGCCATAAGAGGAACCATCAGATCTTTAAGGACTGTTCTCAAAAGGACAGAGGCTCTCTTTTCCCCCAGCTGAGCCCATAGCCCTGGTGGGTGCATTCTGCCACAGGTGAATGCATGTGACCGGTGACATCCTTCAGGGGGGACTCTTGTCTCTTAGGCACACCTAAAGCCATCAACTTGGCTTCAAATGTTCATATGGGACCTCGCACACCAGGTCTCACATGCACACACCAGGTCTGCAGTCACAGACTACTGTGGTTCCTCAGGAGCCCTGATGGCGTTCTGGGCTAGCTGCTGGGCAGCAAGGCCAGCTGGTGAAACCCGCCAGGAGAAACATGGGCTACTGCTCCCACAGAGATGGACTGTCTTGCTGTGGGCTGGGATTGACTCCATGGCAGTGGGTGAGTTGAGAACGGTGCCAAGGAGCTCTGGTGACCACTGATTAGAGCAGTTCTACTCTGTGTTCTGGGGTCGCCGTGCATTGTAATCAACTCAACAACAGTGAGACTGGGCAGGTGTGCTTGCCAGAGAACGTCCTGAAGCTGGACCCTCCATTCTTGAGCCCGTATATGAAGGGCTCCCAAAAGTTCATGGGAAACTTGAAAGAGAATGGAATTTGTCCATGACCCTTCGGCAGCTCTCTCCTGGTGTTCTGCTTGGCAGCTGACTCACCGTGTCCTCTGGTTGAGCACATTCGCAGAGGGATCTTCTTTCTTTTTTTCCCCCTTCTTCTTTAGGAATTAAAAACTACCCCTTTGTTTGTACTGCCGCCTTCCACACAAGCAGCCTTTTGGCCAAAGAAGATTTTTACCAGATCCTGGGAGTACCGCGGAATGCCAGCCAGAAAGACATCAAGAAAGCCTATTACCAGGTCCGTGCAGAAGTCTGGTTGGAGAATGAATGCCATGGTCGGCGGCCCGTGTGCCAGCCCCCACAGGCACCATGCAGCCTAGAGGTGGTTCACTGGACAGGCTTCCCCACCGGGTGATGCTGGGACAGCTGTGGCTGAATGAATAAAAATGTGTGTAAAGCGTTAGATGGGAAACCAGCCTCTGTATAGCCGTTCACCCAAATCACCACGCAAAGTTTACAGAGAGAAAAGACTAACTAAAACTTGGGGGCAGAGGGCGGGAAGGAGAGGCAGAGATGGGGACAAATCTCCATTCTCCAGAGCTGGTTTTGCAATTCTCTGTGTTCTGTTCCCTCTGAATCTGAGTAGACACCCTGGTGAGCATTTTAAATGGTCATTCTCGGCATTAAGGTAGCAGTGTGTGGTTCCCATAACCGAGAAGTGATGAGCTTGCCATGCTCCTAGTCCAAAACAGCTCAGTGGGTCGTCGGCTCATAATGACCCTCTAGGTTAGGGTCGAACTGTGTTTCTGACACTGGAAATGCCGGAGTAGAAAGCCCCATCTTGCTCCGGTGGAGTGGCTGGTGATTATGAGCAGCCCAGCGCATCACGACGGCACCGACTAGGGCTCCTCCCTGCCTTGTTGTGCTTGGTGCTGGGAACTCCTGGGATAACTACTCTGTGTCCTTGACCATCTGCCATGTTCTGCCCCTTAGCTTGCCAAGAAATACCACCCAGACACCAACAAGGATGACCCCAAAGCCAAGGAGAAGTTCTCCCAGCTGGCGGAGGCCTACGAGGTACTGTGACTAGTGTGTGTGCAGTGGCTGTCCCTGTGTGTGTCAGTCTGAGGCCATCCCATGGTGGACAAGGCCACCTGTTGGGTTTCCTGGGGCTCACTGTCTCAGCATAGCTCCCCAAGGTCAATCACTGAACCCTGCCTAGTGCACCAGCTCTGTCGGCGATGGTGGGAATCGATAGGTGTCAGATGTCCTCAGAGAGGCAAAGCACCTGGCGCGGGTGCCTGTGCAGAGGGGACTGCCTTGTTAGCTCTCTCCCAGTTCCCAGGGTTCAGGAGATGGGGGTATTAGGTAGCTACGGGACCTGGCAGCCACACAGGAGAACAGCGCTGCTTCAGGACTGCTCACTGAGTGCCGAGTCCTGGTCATGGGACATAGCCACAGCTCATGGGATGCATGCGTTTCAAACAGCAGTTTCTCTCCAGCTCTCCGAACCAGCTGATTATGCAGAAAGACTTTCAGAACCTGCTCAACCAAAGAAGCAGAATCATTCTGACTAATAGTGAGCCTGTGGGTTTCCGAGACTAACTCTTTATGGGAGCAGAAAGCCTCCTCTTTCTCCCAATGTCGGAAGCAGAGGGACATTACTGCAAAGGAAAGTAAGGGATTGTAAGCAGCATCCCCAGGCTGTCCTGGTAGTCGTCCGCTGTCTGCTTCCTCTCCTTGAGAGGATGGGACCCCGAGCCAGTCTCCGACTGGCTGGCTGGCTGACCTGTGTCAGGCAGGGCTTCCTTCCTCCTTTTCCCTTGCGGGTGGCTAGCTCTACGTGACTGGCTCCCTGCTGCTTTCCTCTCTGCCCACATTGGGGTCTGTGTGTCACTTCAGTCCGCCTTTTGACCCGTGTCTCCAGAAAGTCTCCCTCTCTTGGCCAGCACTTTCTTCATTTGAAAGGGAGAGGTGAGAAGGACAGTACACAGCTAAAGAAGTCAGAGGGGAGACTGCTTCTTCCAGCCCTTCGTTGCTCCCTGCCTGGGGGCCCCCCTCTCAGCAGTTCGGTACACGGTGATGCTGGGTGAGTGGGTCTGTCCCCCACTCTTCTCTTGGTGCCACCATTACTGGCACTTGCTGGTCTTTTGTCTCCAGCGATATGAACACACAGTAGTCTGTGGACAAGGGCTCCAGCAGGGTGCAGTTTGCTCGAGAGGTCGCAGGTCAGAGGCTACCCCTGGAGACGTTTTTCCATCAAGGATAGCCCCTGGTAGCTTCCATTCAACTTGAAAAGGGGAGCCAGACTCCCACACTTTCATTTTCCCTTTGGCCATCTCCTTTTTGAGGTGCTGATGTCAGAGCCCCGCCCTGCCTCCATGACTTCCTGCCATCTCTGTTGTTGTTTAGCGTGTGCGTACACCGCAGATCATAAGCCCTTCAGTCCCTGCATGAGCAGTGCTGCCACACGTTGGTGACCTTCACACTGTGCAGACATTCTCACGCCCTGAATCACTTTTGTTTTTCCTTCCACATTAGGAACCCTGGTTTTCATCGATGGTGTTTATAGTTTTAGGGTTCACATTATGTGTGGGAGAACCTGGACTTTCTGCTCCCACAAAGACGTACAGCTCTGGAGACCCTCAAGGGCAGTTCTGCTCAGTCCCCTCGGGTCCCTAGGAGTCGGCATCGACTCGATGGCAGGGAGCGGTTTTACATTTAGGTCTTGGTCCATCGTGAGTGCGTTGGCCACATGGTATGAGATGTGTTACTCCTTTGGGCACAGTGGCCACCTAGTGAGTGCTGTGACTGGTTGACCTTGTGTGACTGTGTCTGTGCCCCTGTGCCCGGGAGGAAGACAGGCCAAGGCCCATGACTCTCCTGCCTTCCCTCTGGCAGGTGCTGAGTGACGAAGTGAAGCGAAAGCAGTATGATGCGTACGGCGCAGCGGGCTTTGATGCCGGGGCCGGCAGCTCCGGCCAGAGCTACTGGAGGGGTGGCCCCTCTGTTGACCCCGAGGAGCTGTTCCGGAAGATCTTTGGGGAGTTCTCGTCATCATCGTTTGGAGATTTCCAGAGCGTGTTCGATCAGCCCCAGGAGGTGAGTGAGTGCCTCACTTAGAAGACGCGCTCAAGTTTTTAACCCCTGCCTCTTGAAGGCAGACATTGAACCACGCCTGCACCTTCCACGCGTCATAACGAGGACTTCCGCTTTGACCAGATAGTCTTTCCATAAGATTTTCAGAGATCACTGGCAGCTGGCCTCCTTCCGGGGTCCCCTGTCAGACCCGAGAGGTGCCGTTCCAGGCTCTGCTCCGGGCCCTGCAGCAGACCAGATGCTGCGTCAAGGCGAGTTTCAGTGCGCTGCTCTCACCAGAGGTTGTGCTTTCACTAGCCTTGGTCTAATAGTAACAGCATGCAAAGGTTTGCGATAGTGTGAGAATGACCGAAATAGGACACAGGAACGTGATGAGCACACGCTGGTGGACAGATGGCACCGGTGGCCTTGCTCGATGCCAGGGGGCACCAGACCCTCCGTGAGTAAACTCGCCGTCTGGGAAGTTCAGTAAACGAGGTCTGCCTCTAGAGCTAAAGTGAGAGGGGCGTTTTTTCATGACATAAATTAGGGCAGCGATTCAGGACAGCACGTGTTCAGGTGTTCTGTGCAGAAGTGATCCGGGGCTATCTCCAACTTACTGAAAATCACATCAGTTGAGCCCTGTCTAACCTCTTATTAACCCCAAGGAGCAGGCCTCCCCCAGGACGAGTCCCACCTCATCATGGTGAGGAGGAAGGTGACTGGCCTGCCCCTTGGTCTCTTTAGTACATCATGGACTTGACCTTCAACCAAGCGGCCAAGGGTGTCAACAAGGAGTTTACCGTGAACATCACTGACACGTGCGAGCGCTGTGATGGCAAAGGGAATGAGCCTGGCACCAAGGTGCAACACTGCCACTACTGCGGCGGCTCCGGCATGGTAAGGGGGCTGGGGCGCCGACCTGTGCATGCCCTGCTGCGTCTGGACCTTCGTTCACCAGTGCCTGGGGCTCTGCGTGGTCCCCTTTCATCCAGCACCATCTGGTCTCAGGAGAGACACAGCAAGGGAAATCTGGTGGGGGCAGTGTGGTTTGGTGGCAGGGAAAGAACCCAGGCTTGCTGTTAGTTGGCCCTCATCTCTTTTCCCTTTTGGGGTAATTTTTTCTTCTTGGGAGCATTTAATAGCTAGGGGAAGCCTGCAGTGCTCCCTTAGACCGTCCACCCAGGTGCACCAGTTGTTCTGTCATTTCTGCTCTGCTCCTTGTCCTGTCGATTGTTGGTGGAGACCCTGTGGAGCCCAGTTCTACTCTGAGGTGCACCGGGTTGCTGTAAGCCACTGGCTTGCACCTTTGGTTTTGTTTCCAGGTACTTCAGGTGCATGACTGTGAACTGGAACATTCTCTCACTTGACTACAGCACTGTTGTGAAAAGTGTTGACGCACTAGCGTTATCTCAGTGAAAATCTAAAGATTATCCTCACGATGGTTTCCACAGCTGTTTCCCTCTGGTCCAGGAGCAGCGTTGCATTAGTGATCACGTCTCCACTCGCCTCACCTGGAACTCTTCCCGAGCCTGCTTTTCTCTCATGACCCTGGTGGTTTTGAAAATTACAGACCAGGTGTTGAATTGATTTGAGGGAAGCAGTACAAACCTTTAATCCTCTGATTCATGACCTGTGAACACAACTGGCTAGCTCTCACATCTCGTAAAAACGTCTGGGTGTTTTTCATAGGCGGACAGGTCTTCCACTCAGGACAGCCAGTGAAGTAGAACCGCTGCTAAGAGGAGCCTGGTGCTGTGCCTCCTCAGGCCAGGGTGGAACACCCCTGCCCATCAGGTGTGACATAGGCATTCCTGCCCCCACAGAATCCTCAGAGATTTCTGGTCACTGAAAGTTCACGTCTCCATCACTAGACTTCTCTAAACCCTCTGTCTTCAAGTTGGTCAGTACCTCCACTTCCATTGCTCTTCCCACCTCACCCCAGCCGTTTCCAACTGTCTGGCTCTGGGGGAGCTCAGCTGCTATGGAGCTGGCTCCCCACTCATGGCATTCCCCCGAAGACCAGGAAAAATGCTACCTGGGATGGGACTGGGTGTTTTGCCGATTCTCGCCAGTGGACTGCCAGGCCTTTCTTCTAAGGGCAGTTAGTTACCTTGTAGAATGTGTCGTCCTCCCCCGACACACTTGGGTTCATCTGGTATTTTTTCTAATAGGGTTCAGTCCTTGTGGGTTTAGCAGATACACCATAGTAGTGGTGCTCAGCCCTTCCCAGTGCACCCTGGGAGTCACAGGATGCCAGTGTGTTCATCACCGTGCTGGTGGACATGCCGTGGTCAGATGAAGGCAGTGCCCATCAGGCTTTTCCATCATCAGCATTCCCGTTCCTCTTCGAACCCCAGGATCATTTCCTAGAGGCCCCTTTCCCTTCCCAGAGCACCACATCCATTGATCATTCTAGTTTAAATCAGTGATTAATGTGATGGCTGCAAAATGGTGACCACTCCCTATCTCTCTCTCCCTCTCCCTCCCTCCCTCCCTCCCTCTCCCCCCCTCCCTCCTAGCATGCCTTCTACATTTCACCGTTGGCGTTCAGCTGACAGCAAAGACTTCCCCTTCTTGGCCATTCTCTTGTTCCTCTGTTTGTCAGTGTGAGCACATGGGGTCTTCTTCCCATCACTGGGCTGTCACCAGGATGGTGGCTTTCTCTGATGTTCAGAGCGTCCCTGATCTGGCCAGTGGAAGTCCCTTCAGGCTGGCCCTGTGTGTTTATGACAAGGCCCCATTGTCCTCTCAGTGCTTGCTACTCTAACCAAAAGGAGTTGGTGGTAGGCTCAACTCGCACTTTCACCGCCCCCAGCCATGGGATCAGTCATTGCTCCAAGGGACCCTAATTCTTACGAGTGTCGAGTGTCATTAGAAACCAAGACTTGTGCCGTGGGTGTGCTCCTTGCTAGGAGAATCGCAGTGCTTCTAAGCGGGCTCTCCAGACCAGGAAATACAAGCACATGTGTGTTTGTGTGTATACCTGTATCTCCATAAGTGTCATCGTCTGTGGATGTAGATACACGCGCACACACACGCACACACACCCCTAGATAGCTACGTCAGAGCAAGCCCTGGTGGTGTAGTGGGTTACAGATACGGATCTCTGGCTTGGCTGCAGTTAGGAGCCCAGTCACTACCGTTGATAGATTATTCTTGGCTCGGCTCGGCTCACCTCACTTCTATTGGAGCAGGCTCAGCCAACAGATACTAGCCTGGGTCAGGGGCAGGTGGGCATCTGGTGTTCATTGTTCCCTTTGATCTGTGTTTTCCTAACTCACTTTCGGCATTGCAAGAAAAACTCATTGCTGTCTGGTTGATGCTGACTCATAGCAGCCCTTTAGGACAGGGTAGAGCTGCCCCTGTGGGTTTCTGAGGCTGTTTACAGGAACAGAAAGTCCTATCTGAACTGCAGACCTTGTGGGTGTCAGCCCAACATGTAACCACTATGACCCCAAGGCACCTGGCATTAAAGGGGAGTGATCCTAAAATGCCACAGTTGCTCAGCTCTAGGAAGTCCCGGGAGTCCCTGGAGCAGGAGACACATCTGCCGTGAATTGGCCTGCTCCTCCCAGACCCTCAAGCTCCTCCTCTCTTCTGTCTGTCAGGAAACCATAAACACGGGCCCATTTGTGATGCGTTCCACCTGCCGGCGGTGCGGCGGCCGAGGCTCCCTCATCACAACCCCGTGTGTAGTCTGCCGAGGGACAGGGCAGGCCAAGCAGAGGAAGAGAGTGGTGATCCCAGTGCCTGCTGGTGGGTCCTGCTGCCTGTGCATGGGGTGGGAAGGGGAGGTGGAACTGGGCCCATGGTGCATGGTGCATATTGCTCACCCTGTCTGCACCAGGTTGGGGGACAGATGCCCCGCTGTGCCCCTGCCGCTCTGGTCTTCGCCACCCACCATACTGTTCCAGGAAGGTGAACACCATCTCCCCTTCCCTCCCCTCTTATCACTGCCCCTGGTTCCCTGCTCTGCAGTCCTATCTGAACTTCCTGCTGGAGCCCCGGAGGAAGATTCCCTTCACACATGTTGCTCCCTGGGTCTGTGGCTCATTGCCAATCCCCAGGGAGGAGCCCATCAGCCTGCATATAGGAATGAGGCCCTGCACATGCTCACCTGTCTTATCCGTGATCAGGCTGTCTTACTAGACTGTATACCCACCCGCCCTGCATGGCCTGGCCACACCCAGGGAATTTGGTCCAGTGAGCAAGATTGCTCTGGTTGCTTCCTGATGGGGCAGGGTGGAACTCGGGGGATAGCTTGGTTGCCTCTGGCCCCTCATCACCAGGCAGCAGGAGTGAGCTGGGCAGCCCGGGCCGGAGCATGGAGCTGGGCTGGGAACACCCTAAGAAGCTAAGAGGTGGGGTCCTGACTAAGTGCTATTCTTTCCTGCAGGCGTTGAGGATGGCCAGACTGTGAGGATGCCCGTGGGAAAAAGAGAGATCTTTGTCACCTTCCGGGTAGGTGTCCCATGTCCTCGTCACCTCAGGGTGGGAAGGGTCCAGGTGGGGACTCCATGGGGGCAGGGCTCTCCCCGTGGGCTTCCTCTTCAGGGACATGGGGCACACTCGCTGAAGGGCACTGTTTCCTGGGTGTTCTGATGATTGACACCAATCAGTTGCTGATGGGATAGAAGTGTGGAAGACTAGCTGTTTTGTACATACACTAGATTTGAAGGCGAACTTGACCTTAGTGTTGTGAAAGCCTTTGATGGCTTTGAAGAAACCCCCCATTCTTACTTAATGGAAGCCCATGTGGGTAGACCAGGAGCACATCTGGGAACACACTTGTGCATACGACCCCTCACTGCCCTGTAATAAAAGGGCGCAGAGCACTTGGAGCTGTGGTTGTGCAGAAGGCTCCCGAGCAGTCAGAAGGGACTGGGCCACAGGTGTTCACAAGACTGGGCCACAGTCAGCAGCAGGGAGAGCAGTGGCTCGAGGACATGGGTCATGGTGTGTTGCAGGCAAAGAGTTTGTGGAAGATTCCATTCTCTCTTCTTTCCTCACCCCACCTCCTCGTGGGTGGTAAGCATAAGAAGATGCTCACAGGAGTGACAAACTGAGCCCAGGACCCAGGAGGGATCCCCAGTGTCCGGGCCTTTGTTTATTTTTGACTCTTAACCGTGTGGTGGCCGCACTTTGCATGTTGATATATGAGACCTCATGTAGCTGAAAGCAGAGACAACAGAAATGCAACCATGAGCCCAGTAGACGGAGCCACCCACGGTGAAGGCAGGACTCAGATTGTCCCCACTGTAGAATGCAGTCAGAGAAGGGAGGTGACTGCTGCCGCGCCCTCACCTCCGTCACGTGTACGAGCTGTAGCCACGGTGTTGGTCCATCTCTGAAGGCCTGCCTCCTTTCCGCTGCCTCTGTGCTTTACCAAGCTTCATGTCCTTCTCCAGGGACTGGTCACTTCTGACAGCACCTCCAAGTACTTGAGACAAATCCTTGCCATCTTTGCCGCTTTTAAGGGTCACTCCCTGGCAGAGAACATCTTTGCGACACACAGTCAACCGCGCTAGTGCCCACTGTCTGTCCACTGGCCACCAGGGACAATGTCAGCCCCGTGATCTCCATAGATGAGTCTGTCTGTTGTTTTTAGCGAAGTATGGTGGTAGTATTTCCAAAGCCAAGTTTGCTTTCTCCTCTTCTCCACGATTCTCCACCACTGAGTGTATTCACAAGGCCTGACCCTTCCCGTTGCAGTATTCCAGGTGGGCAGACTTCCCTTGACTGACAACACAGCGCCCTCCCTCCCTCTGCACTGCACAGTGAGGCCTGCGGGGCGCTCGAGGGGCTGAGGGTCGTCTGCCCGTGGTGATAGACAGTGACCTCTCTGGTCTGTGGCTTCAGGTGCAGAAAAGCCCTGTGTTCAGGAGAGACGGCGCAGACATCCATTCAGACCTCTTCATCTCTGTGGCCCAGGCCCTCTTGGGGGGCACGGCCCGAGCTCAGGGCCTGTATGAGACCATCAATGTGACGGTGAGTGTGGGGCCTGGACCCTGGGGTGAGTGAGGGATGTGGGGAGTCCTGGGAGGTACACCACACCCCCAAGACCTTAGTCACAGGCCTTTCCTTTGTCTGGCAGGTGGATCTCAGGTGTGCTCAAGGGTGGACACAGTCTACTCTGTCCTGCCCACCTTTGAGGTCAATAGCAGCAGCACTTCTTGTGACCTCCCTTGGCCCCAACGCATCCCATTCCCTAACTGTGCTTCTTGAGGCTGTTTCTGGTGTCTCCGGAGCCATACAAGGGGCAGGGGGTACTGGGAAACCTGTGTCAGCAGCGGCGCCCTCCTGTCCTCACCCCCTATCCTCATCTCCTGAGATTGCTGGCACCCAGTACTGACTGCAGGCCCTTCTTGGCGGGCTTCCTGGCTTAGCCAGGTCTCCTCTCTAGAGAAGTGAGCTTGATGACCGCAGGCAGCACGGTGGGCGTGCTTGGTATAGGAGAGCCATGATGTCTTCTGTCCATCTCTGCAGATCCCCCCGGGAACCCAGACTGACCAGAAGATCCGGATGGGTGGAAAAGGCATCCCCCGGATCAATAGCTATGGCTACGGCGACCACTACATCCACATCAAGATCCGAATTCCCAAGTAAGTGCTCTGGGCCGAGTGTCAGCAGGAGCTGTGTCTCCTCGGAGCTGGCTCCCCACTGTGGGCAGGGACTTCCTGCTTGGGTCCTCATAAGAAGAGTGGCAGCCTGTGGGTCGGTACTGGGTGCCTTTGAGTTGACAGAGCCTTGACTCAGTGTCACGTGTGCTGCGTTGTAACTGAGTGCACCCCGTAGGAGCTCTGCTGACCGAGTGTGGGGAGTAGATTGCCACCTGTTTCTTCCAGGGTACTCCAGGTGGACTTGTGTCAGTCACTGAGCGTGTTAACCCTTTGCGCTGCCCAGACTCAGCCAGTCGTTGAGCCTGCCACCATGGAGTCAACTCTGACTCCGGGCAACTTTACAGGACAGCACAGGTGCCTTCCCGGGAGGTTAAGTGAGCAGCACTCCAGGACAGCTGCTGCAGAGCGGGGATGCAGGACTGCCATTGTGGCCGTGGTGCCTGCTTTCGAGGGTCCGTGCTGGCTGGGAGAGGCCGAGGCCGAGCAGATCCTGGCATGTGGTGGCACGTCCCCAGGGGCCAGGCACCAGCACCTGCCTCCCTTGAGAGGGCTCGCCTGAGAGCCCTCACCTTTTAATTAGATTAGGTACTCTCTTAGCTGATTTACACACATGCTTGCATTTGCACACATGCATGTGTGCACACACAAAACCACTATTCTCTGAGGGACAGCCGTATCTAGTGTAGCCGAGCAAGGCACGGCAGCCAGAATAGTGGCACACAAGGTGGGAGCTTCTGGGGTTTCCTTCATTCACCTCTGCCTCAACACTTGTGCTTCCAGCTCCTCTGCCTAGAGTCAGGTGCAGGCTTGTGGGGGGCTGGCTGCCCTGGGGTTGCTGGAGGAGGGCCTTAGCACCGACTCTGCTTGGTCTACAGGAGGCTGACGAGCCGGCAGCAGGGCCTGATCCTGAGCTATGCCGAGGACGAGACGGACGTGGAAGGGACGGTGAACGGTGTCACCAACACGAGCACTGGTAAGATGGTACTCAGGAGGGTGGGATGTGGTGAAGCTTGGACAAAGGGTATCGGGGCTGGCTGGGCCCCTTCCTTGCTGTCTGCATGTGAGCCGGTCAAGGTGAGAGCACCGGGGCCTTCCCCAGCTGTTTGCCCTGAGAGCTGGTGTTCTGAGCTCTAGCCTTGGTTCTGCTGCCTGTCCCGTAGCCCTGGGCACACTCTGCGAGGGAGCTCCTCATCAAAGCCTCAGGCCTGGTGGGATGAAAAGACCCCAAGTCCTCACCCAGAGTGCCATGTGAGTTTATGCCTGGGGCAGGAGCACAGCAGACTCCGAGGCTGCCGGGCAGTAGACTGGTGCATTGCTTACTCTGAGCTGGAAGTCACCACGGCAACCCCTCTTCCGGTGGGACATTGGCTCTGGCTCAGCTACATGTTTTTCCCAAGTATTGGATGCTGCCTGCCCGAGCTGAGAGTCAGTAGATTAGCACAGGAGCTGGGCTAGCTTCCCAGTGAAGAGGAAGGGTGGCCAGAAGCCAGGTGTAAGGGCGGGTCCCACCGTAGCAGCCTCACAGATGGCAGTGTCATTCCATAGTGGCCGTCTAAGGAAAGTTTTGAGAAAAAGAAAAAAATAAAATTTCGATTCCCAGCCAGATTAAAAAATATATATATAGCAGACACTGAACTGCCTTTATTTTGAGCACCTATGAGAACTCGTGAGCTAGTTACCCAAGAAACCATTTGCGTTCACCTGCCGTGCACGGGTTCTTAGGGTAGAGGTGCACGAAGGTTGTAATAACCTCAGAGGGAACGCTACTTGGCACCCACACGAGCCATTTGAAGACGCAGATTACCTGTCCCACCCACCCACCCCAGCCTATTGAGTGCTCCCAGGGAGAAGGTCACATGTAGATCCTTATAATCAGTTCCCCCTTTCCAATCCACCCTCCCATTATCACTACTCTCACCACTGGTCCTAAAGGAATCATCCGTCCTGGATTCCCTGTGTTTCTGGTTCCTGTCTGTACCAGTGTACATCCTCTGGTCTAGCCAGACTTGAAAGGTAGAATTGGGATCAGATAGTGGGGGAGGAGGACGCATTTAGGAACTAGAGGAAAGTTGTATTTTTCATCATTGCTACATCACACCCTGACTGGATTGTCTCCTCCCCGAGACCCTTCTGTAAAGGGATGTCCAGTGACCTTCAAATGGGCTTTGGGTCTCCACTCCGCACTCTCCTCCTCATCAGGATTTCTTCCTTACAACACTAGGTGTTGTGTAACCCTCAGAAAGCACTTTGACCTTAAAAGGTGATAGGCCTCTGGAGGCAAGTGCTGTCTGGTTAGACTCCCCTACCGTGGAACAGCCACCAGACATGCCCAAGGCGACGTGCTGCTTCTGTGAAATTTGATTGTGATTCCAGCAACATGGAATTTTTGATAACTTAAATGTTTTTCTCCGCCTATCATCTTGTCTTTGAGCTGTGAGGATGTTTGTTTTCTTTACATTGAGTTGTAGCCCATGATGAAGGCACAGCCTTTGATTTTCATCGGCAAGTACTACTTAAATTAAAAGCATTACAAGGATCCACATGTGACCTCTTCCCTGGGAGAGGGACAGCAGAGAAGGGGGGAAGGGAGACTCCGGATAGGGCAAGATATGACAAAACAACGATGTATAAATTACCAAGGGCATATGAGGGAGGGGGGAAGGGGGAGGGAGGAGGGGAAAAAAAAGAGGACCTGATGCAAGGGGCTTAAGTGGAGAGCAAATGCCTTGAGAATGATTGGGGCAGGGAATGTATGGATGTGCTTTATACAATTGATGTATGTATATGTATGGATTGTGGTAAGAGTTGTATGAGTCCCTAATAAAATGTAAAAGAAGAAAAGAGAAAAAAATGATTAGGGCAAAGACTGTACAGATGTGCTTTATACAATTGATGTATGTATATATATGAACTGTGAAAAGAATTGTATGAGCCCCAATAAATTGTTAAAATTAAAAAAAAAATTAAAAGCCCAGATTATAGGCAAGGAGCAGGAGCTGTTTGTCTCAGAAAAGAACCGAGGTTTTAGATTGCGCTATGGAAATGTCAAGCATGGTATTCTTGATACTAAAACAAAAGTACAGACCAGAGAACACGCAGGACAAAATGAAACACAAAGCTTTATAAACTCTGGGTTTATGACACCAGCGCAAATAGGAAAGTGATGAGAGACCAATGTGGGGAACCCAGTTTCAACAATTCTCAGATGACACTGATTCAATTTCAGGGGGTAAAAAAACAGATAAGCTACATTTATTTGCTAGAGCCTCTAGTGGGAGGATTGTGTTTAGACTTTTTCATGAAAAGTGAGCATTAATCCAGAAGTTATCTAAGAAGGACATTGTAAAGTGGAGAGAAAAGAAACCAGTGGAAACTCATTTTTCCCAAAGTGATCATTGAACTTTTTTTTTTTTACTTCTAAATTACTTTTAGGATACTTAATGCACTGTGTGTTGAACATGAACCTCCAATCAGTATGCTGGATGTGAGCGTGGTGGTGGCAGTCTTAGTCTTAGTAATCGGGGGTTTTGTAAAAGTATAGTCATCGCATATTCTAGAGAGTCCTTTGTAAGGTCTCTCAAGGCCACGCAACAGCCTGTCTTAAAGAGCTTGTGATTTTGCTCCAGGTGTTCTCAATGCTGGGAGCACCAGAAGGTATTCTCTGAGAGTCTAAATTTCTCCAATCATGAATTCCTAATTTTTGTTTGTTTATGGCTTAAATCACCTCTTTCCTTTTTAGAGATTTCCCTTTGCCCGATTTTCTTACAGCCTAGACACTATAAATCAAGAAGTCCAGACTGGAAAACTTTAACAAGAATCTTAAATTCTTCATGATATCAGGCATTTCTGTTTAATCAGCTTTAAACTACTCACAGACACACCAACTGACCAAAAGAGGAACCAATGTGGCTTCCAGTTTGACAAACTTGTGAAGAAGCTCAAACAAAGATCGAAATACAAACAAGGCGTAGTGTGCTTATTTCTTTTTTTTTCAAATCATTTTATTCGGACCGTGTACAACTCTTATCACAACCTATCTATCCATTGTGTCGAGCACATTTGTACATTTATTGCCATCATCATTTAGAAAATATTTTCCTTCTACTTGAGCCCTTAGTATCAGCTTATCATTTTTCCCCAACCCTCCCTCCCTCATGAACCCTTGATAATTTATAAATTATTATTTCTTCATGTCTTATACTAATCCTTGTCTCCTGTCACCTACTTTTCTGTTGTTCATCCCACTGGGAGGGGGTTATATAGGTAGATCATTGTGATTGGTTCCCCTTTCCCCCCACCTTCCCCTTCCCCTCCTGGTGTGGTTACTCTCAATATTGGTCCTGAGGGGTTTATCTGTCCTGGATTCCGTGTTTCCAGCTCTTATTCAGTACCTGTGTACATGCTCTGGTCCAGCCAGATTTGTATGGGAGGGTTGAGGTCATGATAGTGGGGGGGTGGGGGTGGTGGAAGCATTAAAAACCTAGAGGAAAGTCGTATGTTTAATCGGTGCTATACTGCACCCTGCCTGGCTCATTCCCTTCCTGTGACCCTTCTGTAAAGGGATGTCCAATTGACTACACTCCGCACTTCCCCTCATTCACAATAAGATTTTTTGTTCTGGGTCTTTGATGCCTGATACTTGATCCTATCGATACCTCATGATCACACAAGCTGGTGTGCTTCTTCCATGTGGGCTTCGTTGCTTCTGAGCTAGATGGCCACTTGTTTAAGTTGAATCCTTTAAGACCCCATATGCTATATCTTTTGATAGCCGGGCACCATCAACTTTCTTCACCACATTTGCTTATGCACCTGCTTGGTCATCAGCGATCATGTGGGGAAGGCGAGCATCATTGAATGCCAGGCTAATAGAACAAAGTGTTCTTGTGTTGAGGGAGTACTTGAGTGGAGGCCCAATGTTCATCTACTACCTTAATACTAAACCTATAAATATATGCACATAGATCTATTTCCCCATCATCATATATAAATATGTTTACATATGTACATGCCTGTATTTAGACCTCTGTAAATGCCCTTTGCCTCGTAGTTCTCTCCTCTATTTCCTTTTACTCTCCTCCTGTCCCACTGTCATGCTCAGCCTCCATTGGGTTTCAGTAACTCCTCTCGCCCTTGATCAAGGCCTACCAGGCCTCAAGGCCTAGTGCTTAGTTCTTCGCCAGAATCCCACTAGGAAAGTCAGCTGCTGTTTTAGGCTTAGCATAGCCCATATTGAGACAGTCATAAGGAACAAACTGTCATAATACATGAACATTGTTGACATAAGAGAGCAGAGCTTTATTTGAGAAGCTATTTACTTTAGTATGACTCCTGAAGTCTACAGGCAGAGAGCTTAAGTGGAGCCTGGATTCTTGTCACTTTGTGGCTTGTAGAAAGTAATTCACTTCCAAATCCCACTTCTGATAGCAAATATGCCAGTGTTAAAAATAACAAAAACTTGCCTAATAAAAAAGAAAAAAAAAAAATAACAAAAACTCTAAGGAGAGAAATGAGGGGTTTTTCTTGAGGGTTGGTTTGTATTCTTAGTAACATGCTCTGAAACCTGAGAGAGGAATTCTTATATCAGAAAGGTGAGGGCTATATGAGTCAAAGGTGAACTTGTTCAATGTCTGTCCATTGTAGACTTTCTGGAGATAAACTTAACGCAATTTAGAACATTTTTGCATAAATATCTTTGGGGGAACATTTTTTACTCTTTTCCAGAGCATTTTAAAAATCATTTCCTTAGTTGTAAACTATAACTTTATTTACAAGCATCCTTTCTGAGAACAGAACATTCATATCATAATATTACGTAAACATGACTACATTGTCCGTCATTTAAGATGTGCACACACACACACACACACACACACACATTCATTCCCAAAACGGAAGCAGGGATATAAAGGCACAAAGGGTGTTTGACTGAGACGTCTGCCCCTCCGTTTTCATGCCAGACCCTCAGTTTCCAGGGCATTTGGAGAGGTGGTTGCATGTGGGAGGCTTGGAAGCGTGCTCTCTGAGTTGTAGGTGTGAGTGCACACACACTGACGGCTGCAGTTGGGGCAGCACGGTGACCCTCGCTGGTCAGGAGAGTGGAATCTAGTTGGTTGGCCAAGATATGGGATCATCTCTTTGCTATCTCCCTTAAAGCTAGGAGCCCAGTGATAGCCAAGAGTTCAGCTTGGGAGTCAGGCTGCCTGGGTTCGAGCTCAGGCAGTTGAGTAGATGGTACCTCCTTTGTTCTGTTGTTATGTGCCCCTGAGTCGATGCCAGCTCTGTCAACCCAAGTGACAGAGTGGAACTGCCCATGGGGTTTTTTAGACCCTAATCTTTACAGATGGACACCATGAGGTTCTCCCTCTGTGACCTGGAGTGAACTGCCTGGCCTCTATAAGCCTCACCAGTTAGGTTACCCTAAGGATTGTGTGGGCTAACCTGTAAGCTGTGTGTTCTGCCGTAAGCCCTCTTGGCCCTTGGCTAAATAAGGGGCTTCAGAAAGGTTGTGGGACAATTCTATTTCAATCCCCTTCATGTCGTGTGGTTGTTGGTGAAAACAAGAATCAGCCGGAAGTAGCTGTTTCTCTGTGGTGGCCCCTGGCAAAGCCCTAGGAGTAAACACGGGTTCTGAGCGGCTTCGTGGTCTTGACAGGTCAGGTAGCCTCTGCCGACTGGAGGCAGTCCCTTACCCTTTTCTGATGGGGCCTGGTGGTTTCTGAGTGCTGAGCCCTGGGAGGCTAGGCTTGGTGGGGGCCGGCGGGGACCAGGGTGTGTTGCCTGTGCC
Organism: Tenrec ecaudatus; assembly: GCF_050624435.1. NCBI lineage: Eukaryota > Metazoa > Chordata > Mammalia > Afrosoricida > Tenrecidae > Tenrec > Tenrec ecaudatus. The sequence continues at coordinate 107,125,706 of NC_134541.1, read as the reverse complement.
TCTGACCCCAGTTCTCTCTGCTCTTTGTGCCCAGGTGGCAGGCCCGTGGATAGCTCTACAGGAGGCGAGGCTAGGCAGGACAAGGAGGGCTTCCTTTCCAAACTTAAGAAAATGTTTACCTCCTGATAGCCCAGCTGAGGTAGGAAAACCACCAAGGTTTTGTTTTGTCCTTTGTTACCCTTCCCACCGGCCTCCTTTCTCTCACTGTCCTGTATCAGCACTCACACCCACCCACCCACCCCTCCATCTGGGGACCCGGTGCAGTGCTGTCTCAGGAGCGGTCCAGCTGCGACCAGGCCCGTTGAGGCTTTTGCATTTGGCGAATGGAGGCAGGGCGGCCAGATTTTCAGGGCTGGCTTTTGGAGAGACTGTTTGGGCGGGGCCTGGATGGAGCCAGGCTGCTCACAGTCACCAAGGGCGAAATGCAGCAGAGCCAGGCCTACAACTCAGAGTGCCTGGATTTCCTGTCAGCCCGAGTACAGGCCCCAGGAGCTTTGGCAGTGGCTGTTCGGTGCTTTGCCCACTGTCACTTCCTGCTTGCCCCTCGTGAGGGATTCTCAACCCTCTCCTGCTCTCAGGGATCAGTAAAAGTACGCCCACAGCAGTGTGCTCCTGTCATGTAACTGTCTGTCTCTTCTGGCAGGAAAACGGTCCACTGGAAACTAGTCTGGACGTGGCTGCCGCTCCGCATGGCCTGGATGAGGCCCTGGACCAGCTCCGCTGCAGCAAGATCACCACAGCGCCTCCCCAAGCCAGGGGCGCCCTGCACAGGCCCCGGGCAGTAAGATGTAGAACCTTAGGGTGATAGCGTTTGGCTCAGGGCAGCGTGAGACAGCACTAACTCTGGGCTGAAGGGGTGGAGGTCTTAAGTGAAGAATTAAAGGCTGCGTTCACAGCTTAAAGACGAACCCTGAGCTGCATCGAGTCTTGAGTGGATTGGTTTTTCTCTCAGCAAACTTCTGGGGTGTCCCGACGAACCTTCCCCAGAAGCTGTCCTGCACACCTCCAGCCTCTCACCCCCACCCACAGGTTCCGCTGGGTGACACACGCTCTCGGTTTGTCTTTAATTCCCAAAGGTACCCAGCAGTTTGAAAGTGGGGAGCTCAGCAAGACCCAGGGGCTCAGGAACTCTCACTTCCAACTCGAGGGCCAATAGACATCCCTCCTCTCCACCACGACGTCCCCATTCTGTTTCAGGCAAGAGTGCCTGTGCCGCCCGCCCCTCCTCTTGGTCACAGCCTGCCACCCGCTGCACTGGTCAGGGGCCCAGTTTTGTGGCCTCCTTAATGCTGACCAGCCTCTGCCTGTTGGGGTCTCACCACTGCTGCTGTCTGCTTTCAGGAGGGTCTCTCAGTTCTCGAGCAAAGACTCTCTTCTCTAGTAAAAAGGCTGCTCAGGACAGGGCAGCACAATGTAGGCAAGCCCCGAAGGGCCTGGCTGAACACACCGTCCCCACCGCCCCAGCTCAGTTGGACACTGCAGCCACGTGTCTCAGACCCCCACACTACCGCGGACAGGTTAACGGGTTAATGAAGAACGTTTCCCCACCGTTCCCTTTCTCTTCGTCTTCATTCATGAAAACCCAGCATCTACTAGTATGATTGAAGAATGTAAAATGAGTCTGTATCAATGTAAATAAGATAATCTACTGCAAAAGATATTTAAAACCTAAAATTGTGGTCATTTCTTCCTTGAAAGGGTTTTGTGTGACTGACATTTGCCACGGGGTCACCTCCATCTGCCTTCTCCAGCAAGCCAGTCAGCCTCAGCCCGCTGTGTGAGGGACGGGTACAGCCTCATGGCCCGGCTCTCACTCAGTTTCTCCCCTCCATCACTTGGCCTTTTTTTTTAGGGGGGGCGGGGGGTCCGCGCGCAGCAGACTGCTTCTCCCAGAAGCCCTAGTAACCTGCCCACTTAGCACACAGTTCAGGTGTCTGGGCCAGCAGATCGGGAGGCAGGAGCTGGATCGGATGAGAAGAGTCTTGGACTGAGTCAGCGGACTAAAAAGACTCCCCAGGCACCCTCAGGGATGGCCCTGAGTTACAAATGAGACCCGTTCTTGACTGGTCTTTGAAGAACGTGTAGGCAGAATAGGCGGATAGGGCCCGTGCAATTGTGAAGACTCATTGCAAGTAGAGGTCGGTTCTGTTATTCTATCGGTTCCGAGGGCAGGTGTACATAGCATTCAAGGGCAAGTAGGCTCTGTCCGTCATTTGGATATCCATAACCCGGGCCGGCCTGTACCCTCATTCCTGCAACAAATCTTTGAAAGGTACTGGTCCAGATCGTGGGGCCGTTCACTTAGATCAACTTGGGTTTGGGACCCAGAGACGTCCACCTAGAGAGAGGGGTGGGTTGTGGTCCCTGGAGTGACTCCCTTACATGACCAGAAAGTGGTCGCCCAGCCGCTGTGGCCTTAAAGACCAACCCCAGGCTCGGTTGGGGTGGTTTCTTCCAGGGCTGGCCCCGTGACCAGCGTCTTCTAGACCAATGTGGAGTTTGGGGTGCAGTGTGAGGTGGAGGGTGGGGATTGGAAAGATCACTGGGGAGATGGACCTCTTCCTGAGAGTTGCAGGCCACCCCACCCCCCCCCGCAGGTCTGAGTCAGACCCCCACCTGCAGGCCACCTCAGGACCTGGTCAGTGATTGATAGGGCAGCGTGGTCCCACCCATAGGTGTGGTTTCCGTCTCCCAGGGCCTACTAGCTGACCTCTGACTCAACTGCACTTTGAACACCCCTTGGCCCGTTTGTCCTGTCCTGTCCCCAGTTCTCTGTCACCCTTTACTGTTGGTCCCTTGTCGGGGTTGGGCATGGAGGTGGAAGGGCATGAGTGCTCACCACTGAGGTGTGTCGGCCAGGGAGACCCCGGGGCTGGTCGCACAGTCCATGAGACAGTTTACGGAGCTGCACATCGAAGGAGACTTGGGCAGACGGCCTGGGCTCCATGTGCCCCCACTGACTTGCCAGGGTTACAGGGAGTTAAAGGTGGAACCTCTGAACGGTCCACCTACCCACAGCACACTGCAGGCTAGGAATGCCATTCCGTTGCCAGCCCCACCGACCTGGGCGCAGACAGCACCCCATTCCCTCAATGGGATTGAGTGGGGGTCCTAGCTTTGCCACTAGCCTTGGCCTTTCCAACAGCCCCCCATGATTCAACGCTTATTGAGATTTGGAAAGGGGTTCTGGTGGCACAGTGGAGCAAGGCCGGCAGTTCACACCAGCGGCTCCGACTTTCTCCTTCCGTCAGAACTAGTCTCAGAAACTCAGAGGGCTGTTCTACCCTGCCCCACAGGGCGGCTAGGAGCCAGCAACTTGAAGGGAATGAGATGTTTCCACAGCAAGTCACCACCCTGCTCAACCCGTGAACATTCTGTTCCGTGTCACTAACCCCCTTGGTGTGTACCACCACTCTTCCCTCCCGCCCCTCCTGACCCTTCCTGCCTTCTGAACCTGGTCTCCGGGCCAACGTTGCCCTTTGACGGAGAGCGCTTGATCCTAAGATGTGTGCTTCCTGGTTCCCCTTAGACTCGGCCAAGGCTTCCAACCCATCTTGAAGGTCACCTCTGGGCAGGGCTGCACCCACAAGTCGGTGAGGAGACATGTCTGCTCTAACTTAATGGCCAAGTGCCCCACCTTACCAGCTCCCTGGAGATGTGTGCACCCCCCCCCCACCACCACCACTTCCAGAATTCTGAATACAGTGGAAAGGAATCCCCTGGACCACCGCAGTCTGTCACACATTTGACTGAAGCATCATTTACAGGACACCTGGTCCCAAGAAGATGACACACCTTACTGGATGACTAATGAGCTGCCCTCCAGTGAGTCTTGCCCCATTTCGACCCACGTCCAATGTGGGGAGAGAAAGGTCCCCCACAAATCATCACAGGTCCGGCGCAGGCGCTACTGTACAGCGATAATAAGTAAAGATTATAGTAAAGTCACAGCATGAGAGGTAGAGGAGAGATTGGAATAATGGAGTCAGACAACTCATGGTAGCATGCTCACCTCAGCTCTGCTTGGTGGTCCTCGTGGGAGGAGACCGGTGGCGAGAGCAGGAAAGCCCCCACCTTATTGCTCACCATGGGTTATATCTCCTTTGGGGGCATCATTACAGGTCACCAGACACCACAGGAAGGGGCAGTACCATAGGCATACACAGCGTAGGAAGGGGATGTACAATAGGCGTAAGCAAGACCGGAAGGGGATGAGCTAGGGGTGTGCCCATAGGATTGGGAGGGTCTAGAGGTGTACATGTGACAAGATGGGTGGACCCTAGATTCATGATGCAGCCTAGCCTTGGTCATCCTAGGGCAGGTTTGACCTCTCTGAGGTCTCCTACAAAGACACAATCAGAAGGGAGTGGGCCCTACTTGTTGTGAGATAAACAGTGGTGTCTGCCTGCTCTAGAAGGCTGATAACCCTTAGGCAGAATGACCCCTTACCTACTTCTGATGACCTCCAAGTGTATAGACATTCGCAAGCAGCTAAGTTTGGCATACATTTGGGTGAGACGACTTGGGAGAAATCCTTCTGTTTCCCACAGTGCAGGAGAAGGAAGCATGGCCAGGCAGGGCCCGTGGCAGCCTCACAGTGGTTGTGCTTGAACCCCGTTGTTGCAGCCACTGGGTCCGCCCGGCTCTGAGCATGGCTCCCTCAAACCGTCCATTGGCGTCTTGCTTGCTCTTAATGCTGACTCCAGCCCAGCAGCTGCCAGCCTAGACCAAGTCTCAGAAACAAAGCCCTTTTCTCCTAGAAACCATCTGTAAGAACAATAGCCTTTATTTTTTTTTTAGCCTTTATTTTTAACAAAGGAAAAAAACCACACAATCCTCTTGACCCTGTGCTCCCCGCTCCCCCCACTCCTAGGTTTTTCAGAGCTGGGCAAAGTCCCCTTTGTGCTGCTCCAGCCACTGGTCCAGGGTCCTGGCCCTGGGGTTGAGTCTCAGGGTCAATCCAATGTTGCGGTCGGGTTTCAGGGCGTAGAAACGGAACATGTTGGCTAGGTACTGGGCCCCCGGGAAGCCGAGCTTCTCATATTCCTCCGGAGTCGTCTAGAAGTAGAGGGGAGTCTATTCCAAGACCCAGTATGCAGCACCCCAGGTGAGGTCGGGGTGGGGGGGGGTTAGGCTGAGTGAGCATGGAGTCCCCGGCTGCTGCTTGCTTGCCAGATCCCACTCTTGGTGCCCAGGTCCCCTGCTAACTAACATTCTCGCCTACCGCTCCTTAGAAAACCCTCCAAGAAGACGGGCGTCTGGACACCACCATTCTCGATGAGCCATATCACTTTCTTACTCTGAAATCTGTTCCCCTTCCCTGAAGAACGGGAATTCCTCAGCCTACTGGTCCAGCCCTAACGTGGTCAAGCCTAGTAAAGCCAAAACCAAACCCGCTGCGGCCAACTCCTCTTCCTCCTCCTCCTCCTACTGACTGAAGAGGACCCCTCCACTGGATATGAATGAATTGACTGAAGCACACAGCCTCACATGTCCCCCGTAGAGGTACTGCTGGTGGGTTTGAACTGCTGAGCTTGTGGTTCATTGCTAAGCGTTGAACCTACCAAGGCCACCAGGACTCTGTGAACTAAAAATAACCCAAGCAAACTCACTGCCATCCAGTCAGCCGATGCCAACTCACAGCAGCCCTGGAGGGCAGAGTTTCCCTGATTAACACGTTACTGGAGTAGAAAGCCTTGTCTTTCTCTCGAGGAACTGCTGGTGATTTCGAACAGCTGACCATGCAGCCCAATGTGTAACCACGTGGCATAAAGGTTGGTCATCCTGAGCTGACCTTGACCATCATCAGGATGGGGTGGGGCAGGCTGGTCCTACAGATATTCTCCCCTTAAGGACTTAGGAACAGCTAACTAAGGCCACTCCACCCCTTGGTGGGAACTGGGAGCCCCCCCACTCGCTGCCATGGGGTACCTACCTTGGCATCATGCACAGCCTGGCCGAGATGCTTAGACAGGAGGGCTGCATACTCCGCTGGGGTGTGCCTGCAGGTACTGAGCCCAATGTCCTGGCCGACGTATTCTTCGGGGGCCTTCAGCAAGCTGAGCACCACTGGGCCCAGGTCTGCCACAGCCATGCCGTCCATGGGGATGTCGCCCATGGGCAGGCCTGTAAGGGGAGAGGAGGACACGGGCACTGCCACACAGGCTGGGCAGCAGATGCAGCTGGTTTTCCCACCAGGCAGTCAGTTCCCTGCTGTGGCAGGGCTGAGAGCATTTGTCAAACTGGTGGCAGGGTGGAGAAAATGGTGGCGGGACGGGCCAGGACCCTGGGGTGCAGTCTGAACCCTACTACCTACCAGCTCTACGCCTTGGGCCTGTCACCCAAATGCACTGAGGCTTGGTTATTATGTCCTCGGGCTGGGCACCCACACCGTGGACTGCCCATCCTATCAAGGCTGAACAGAGGAACAGTGGAGAAGAGGCACGAAAAGGCTTTAAAACAGCGGTTCTCAACTTATGGGTCGCGACCCCTTTGGGGGGTGTCCAACAACCCTTTCACGGGGATCGCCCAATTCATAACAGTAGCAAAGTTACAGTTATGAAGTAGCAACAGAAATAATTTTATGGTTGGGAGGGTCACCACAACAAGAGGAACTGTATGAAAGGGTCTCAGCATTAGGAAGGTTGAGAACCACTGCTTTAAACGCTGCTGCTGAGAAGGGGCGGAGGCTGTGGTCCCCCAGATTGGATTGGATCATAGGCCCTCACCCTGGCTTGGCCTGTACTATGTAAGTCTAAGGGAGTGTCATCAAGTTAATGGGGGAAATTCAATCATCTCTTAATTGCATTTCTAGAAGTTTTCTGAAGCCTCCTTGTGTCTGCTGAATTGAAGAATGACTTGGAACTCCCAGGTGTGGTTCCGTGGATGAGGAAGAAGCAGAGGGTTGTCCTGAAGGAAGCCAGATGTGTAGCCCAATGGGGACCACTGGCCTCTCATTGCCACACTAATAAGGGTCACTGTGGCTGCCCATTGGGACTAGGCAGGGGGCGGTAAGGAGGAAGCACCCAATGAGAGTGGACTGGGGTATGTTTGGGACCACAGCCTTGGCCACCATCGAGAGTGGCACCAATGTGCTGCCACGAGGCTCTGTTCTCAGAGAGGTAAGACACTCCCAGACTTACTGGCAACCACTAGTGCACCCACAGGCGAGGGCACGCAGGGTTTCCACAGTGCCCGGTGGGCAGGACAAGCCACCGCTCCCGCCACCTCGGGCCTTGAGAGCATCTCACTTTAGACCTATGCAGTCCCCAGTGGTGCAGTGGTTTACCGCTAAGCTGCTAATAGAGAGGTTGACGGTACGAACCCACCAGGCACCGGGAGAGAGAAAGATGTGGCAGTCAGATTCCATCAAAACTGCTGTTGTCAGGGGCTCAACACAACAAGACGCCGTCTGGTCCTGCGCCGTGTTCACAGTGGTCATGGTTGCGCCTGTGGCTGGCAGCCACTGTGTCCATCCATCTCGTAACAGGGGTTCTTCTCTGTTGACCCGAGTCTTTGCCTTTCTAGGGACTGGTCCCTCCTGATGACATGTCTGAAGCAGGCGAGACCAAGCCTTGCCACCTGGTGTCTAAGAAGCAGTCTGACTGTGAAGGGTGCTTCTCGCCTGCCCTTCCGGGCTGCTCTGAGTTGGAATCTGCTCATTGGCCTTGAGCAGAGTGAGTTTTTCTACCTTGGGAAATATACAATTGAACAGGTCTTTCAGATTTTCATTTTGCAGAAGGATCAGCCTATTGCAATCAAGTGGAATCTGACTCACAGCTCTCTTTCTGGAAGCAGGCTGCCCAACCTCTCTTCCTCAGAGCAGCTAGTGGGCTTGAACCACCAACCTTCTGGTTAGCAATCAACTACTGTAACCACTGCACCACGAGGGCACCTAGAAGTGACAACAGCTGCGCCGTTTTCTATAAAGCTTTGCTAGTGACAGATCCTGGCAGAACCACCACCGAGGCCCGTTTTCTCATCACCCTCTATGAACTCGCCTTCTGCCCATTCCACAGAAGTGGAAGCTGAGGCCCAGCGAGGTTCAATCACTTGTTCAGAGCCACTGAGGTAACATGAGGGCCGGGGCTCGAACGCAGACCCTCTGAGGATGAGCACGCTTTAGCCAGCCACACCTGCCGAGTCCCAGGGGGCTGGAATTCCATCTCAACAGATGAATGAGAGCAGAATGGGTGGGGGTGCAGGGCACTCACTCAGCAGGTAGCTCTTTCCATCCGGTGCTTTCTTGGGTAGGAAATACGATAAGAGGTTCTCAAAGTAGCAAGGTAACCGCACGCTGATCATGGGAACGCCAATGGCCCGGAAGTACTCCTCCACCTGGCCTTTGCCATCAAAGTGGCCCACGCACAGCTTCCCGCCCGTTAGCTTCTGGATATTCTCCAGGCCACTGTAGACCACGTAGCGGAGGCCCAGGCGTTTGGCCAGGTCGGCCAGCAGCTTCCCCTGGTGGGCAGGCAAAGAGGGAAGAAAGCAGTGGGTCCTCAATCGCATGCTGGCTTTCTGCAGTGAGACGTGCCCCGTCCAGCAATGCCGAGTGCCAGCCTTCTCCCCCTCTTGACAGTATAGACAGCACCACCTGCTGGCTGCATGGTCCCTTCACTACCTTCCTGGGTGGGTCGACTTTTTGGCAGCCCATCGGTGGGCGATATGAGGGTGGGCAGGTTGGCTGAGTGGGCGTCTTCTGCCTGCCCTGGATGAGCCTGTGCCAAGCCTCCTTCAGACAGTCCCAGGGGCTTGACTGGGAAGGGACTAGCCCTCAGGCTGACCACCCCAGTCCAGCGCTGCAGTTTCCTGGCGGAGTGAATCAGGTCAAGTGCTATAACCACTGACCTCACCAGCTAGATGGGGACAGTATCCCTGCCACACAAGGTTAGCTAACAGGTTGAAAGGCAGCCTCCAAAAACACAGACCCATTCCCCAGGTCCTAACCTGTGATATTTGGAAAAAGTCTTTGCAGAGGTACTTAAGTTACAGATCTCAAACTCAGAGCACCCTGGATGGTTTGAGTGAACCCGAAACCCCATGACAAGGGTCCTTCTAAGAGAGACAAAGGGCACCCAGAACACCATGGCAAGATGGAGGGAGAGGTGGGAGTTTGGCGCTACCAGAGCTGGGAAGAGGCACGGAAGGATCTTCCCCTAGGGTCTCTGGACTCTGGAGGTTTTCTATTCCTGTAAAGATTTATAGCTTTGACACCAGCCTGTGTGATCATGAGGTATCGATGGGATCAGGGATCAGGCATCAAAGACCCAGAACAAAAAATCCTATCATTGTGAATGAGGGGAAGTATGGAGTGGGGACCCAAAGCCCATCTGTAGACAACTAGACATCCCCTTACAGAAGGATCGTGGGGAGATGAGCCAGTCAGGGTGTAGTACAGCACTGTTGAAACACAGAACTTTCCTCTAGTTCTTTTTTTAATTTTTTTTTTATTTTAACAATTTATTGGGGCTGATACAATTCTTTTCACAGTTCATACATATACATACATCAATTGTATAAAGCACATCTGTACAGTCTTTGCCCTAATCATTTTTTTCTCTTTTCTTCTTTTACATTTTATTAGGGACTCAAACAACTCTTACCACAATCCTCTAGTTCTTTAGTGCTCCCCCACCTCCACTATCATGACCCCAATTCTACCTTACAAATCCGGCTAAACCAGAGCATGTACATGGGTACAGGTAAGAGCTGGAAACATAGGAATCCAGGACAGATAGATATATTCCTCAGGACCAATATTGAGGGTAGCCATACCAGGAGAGTAAGGAGAAGGTGGGGAGAGATAGAGGGAACTGACCAAAATAATCTACCTATAACCCCCTCCCAGGGGGGTGGACAACAGAAAAGTGGGTGAAGGGAGACATCGGTCAGTGTAAAACACGAAAAAAAAACAACAACTTATAAATTATCAAGGGTTCATGAGGGAGGGAGGGCGGGGAGGGGGAAGGAGGCAGAATGAGGAGCTGATACCAAGGGCTCAAGTAGAAAGAAAATGTTTTGAAAATGAGGATTGGCAACAAATGTACAAGTGTGCTTGACACAATGGATAGATGGATGGATTGTGATGAGTTGTACCGAGCCCCCAATAAAATGTTAGAAAACAAACAAGAAGTTACAGCTTTGAAAACCCACAGGGGCAATTCTACTCTGTCCTGTCCATGGCGGCGAGGAAGCTTCAAGAATGTGGAGCACCAGATGGCTGTGGTGCTACTTTTGATCGGCAGCCCCACGACACTAGGCCAGCTTGTCAGATGAGAGCTACAACAACCAGAGGGCTGTCTTTTTCCACTTGTAAGGGGCTTCCGTTCCACTCCTCTCCAAGAATAGGGTCAAAGCCCACATTTTTTAGACGGAGGTCCTGTCCCGACATTTACGAAGGGCAACAACCAGGAGAGAGAGAAAGAAGCAGGTTTGAAGCCAGACAATGCATTCTGGAAGAGGCAGGACTTCCACCTGAGGCTCCCAATTCTCTACAGCTCACCCACGGGAGCCTTAGAACGCAAGTCACTGCATGAGAACACAGCCCCCTCCCTCCCATCGCCAAGAAAATGGAGCAAGTAGGCAGAGACGTGTGCGCTCAGCTCCTGCTGGCAACCTGAAGGAGAGATTCTTCCAAGGTGCCCAGCTCTTAGCTCACCTGCTTAACCTCCTGCTCCTGGCTGAGGTTCTCCCAGTAGTTGGTCACGATGAAGGTGGCGTAGGCCCCGGTCAGGGCCAGCTCCATGCTGGCCTGGTCATTCTGGTCTCCCTGTACCACTTCTGCACCTTGCAGCCTCAGTGCCTTCGCAGCCTGCTGCCCAGGATCCCGGGTCACCACTCGGACCGTGAATGTCCCATCTTCCAGCAGAGTCCGAGCCACCGAGCCCCCCTGGGCACCTGCAATACACCAGAAAGACTTCCAAGGTCAGAGGTGCTTAGAGACCCTCAAGGCGACTATATCCCAAGAATATGTTTTACTAGAGCAAGAAACTCCCAAGAGACATTCACAGATGATTTCCAAGACACCCTTCAGCTGTTTAAAAAGAATTGCTTGACTGAGGTGTTAATTCACTTACTGTGTCCTTTTAAAGTAGAGTTTTGTAGTTTTTAGTGTATTCCCAAGCAGCCCTGGTGGTGTAATGGATTATATGCTGGGCTATTCACAAGGTCAGCCGTTCAAAACCACCAGCCACTCTGGGACAAAGATGAGGCTTTCTACTCCCGAAAAGAGCTACAATCTCATAAACCCACAGAGGCAATACTACCCTGTCCACAGGGGTCGCTATGAGTCAGCATCAACTCGATGGCTATAAGAGCGTATTCAGAGCTATACAACTATGAACATGTTTAGAACATTTTCCTCACCCTCTAAATGCAATTCACCCCTGTGAGCCCTACCACAGGCAGGTTTATAAGGGGATTATGGGAGCCCTGGTGGCATGGTGGTTATGCATCGGGCTTGTAACCACAAGGTTGGAAGTTCAAAACCACCAGCCACTTCAAGGGATTAAAAACAGGCCTTTCTACTCTTGTAGTTAGTCTCAGAAACAGAGGGACAGGTCTACCCTATCCTTTAGGGTGGCTGTGAGTTGGGAGCTTTGGTTGGTTGGCTAAGAGGGGCTAACATTAGGTAGGCTGATACTTCCTTAATCAACCATTGGCAGTCAAAAAGGCAGGATTTGCCTCAGGACCAGGTTCAGAAGGCTGGAAGGGATAAGAAAAGAGGACTGGAAAGCAACAGACACAGGGAGGAAGACAGGAAGTGATGTTAACATTACGGGGATTACAGCCAATGAGATGGAATAAAACGTGTCTGAACCGAATGGAGAACTGATCTACTCTGTACACCTCAACCCAAATTACAATCAATAAAAGAAATGCTTTTTAAACAAAACAAAATGAGATTCAGGACCCATTAGCAGACTCTTCTTAAAACTTCTGTATAACAAGCCCCCATGGTCATCCCAAGTCCGCTGAAAAAAACCTACCACGATGACCCCTTGGGAATCCCAAAGATCAATAGTCATAACCTTGTGGGCGGACCTCGAAGGCGTCCTACAGAGACTAAGTGGAGCCTGCGTGGGGTAGTAGGGAAGCATTGGACTGCCAACCACCAGCTGCTCCTCTGAAGATGGGGCTTTCGACGCCTATAAAAAGCTAGTCTGAAACTCAAAGGGGCAGTTCTACCCTGCGCTATAGTGCTGCTGTGGGTTGCCATGAACCCCACGGTAGTGAGTTTGGGGTGAAGAGACTAAGGTCCGTGCATGACCGAGAGAACTTGTCCGCAGCTGTCCACGGGCCCCAAAGACAACCTTAAACACCGTTTGTATGGACCACATCTGTGCGCACATGAACGGGAACCCGGGAGCAATGCTTTTCGATTTCCTGCTGTTGTTGTTTTAAACATTTTATTAGGGGCTCATACAACTCTTCTCACAATCTATGCATACATCAATTGTGTAAAGCACATCTGTACATTCTTTGCCCTCATCATTCTCAAAGCATTTGCTCTCCACTTGAGCCCTTTGCATCAGGTCTCTTTTCCCCCTCCCTCCCGGTTCCCCCCTCCCTTCGATTTGCTGTTGTAAGCATCTGAGAGGAAATCACGTGGAGGCAAAAGAATACACCACCATTTGATTAAATGTTATCTGGGCAGTCTGCCCGAGCAGGAGAGAAACAGTGGTGGGTGGAGGGCGGGCGGGCGCAGAGAGCGGTGGAAAGACTTCCTTTCCCTGGCCTCGTGGCATAGGTTCGCGCCCACCAGCCCCTCGGTGGAAGAACGGTGAGGCTGTGGGCTTCTGACGTCTTGGGGAGCAGTTGGCTCTGTCTAGTCTCTCCTCTTGGGTCACTGTATGGAAACGACTCGGAGACTACATATATTAAGTTCAGGTAACTCATCTTTAACAGTTAAGGAACCTGCCATCGGGCTGTTTCACCCCTCGGGGTGGGGGGCGCTGGGGAGAACCAACCCCAGGCGAGCCGGTTCCCTGCCTCGGGGCGTCCCGTTTGGGCCCCTGGGCGCGGAGTGTGGGGTCTCGCTCACCTGTGGCTCCGAACACCACCACCAGTTTCTTATCCGCCATGCGGGCAGGAGCGGATGGGGGTCGTGGGAGGCACGGGGTCACGAAGGGTCCTTGTCCGGCCCGAGCCGAGAAGGGGCTACCCCGATATCTTACCCACGCGGCCCCTGGCCGTCCACCCCGTCCCCGGCGGCCCCCGGCGCCCCTGCAGCCGCGCGGATGGGAAAGGCGGCTGGGACCCAGACCCCGAGATTGCTTCAAGGAGGACCCATTGCGCGCGGGGGGGGGGCGCCCGCGGGGGGCGGGGGGCGCCGGCCGTCGCCCGCAGCCGCCAGCCCGCACGCACCGGGCCCGTCACCCCCGGCGCAGGCTGTGCAAAGACGCGCGGCCGCCCCGCTGCCCGCACCCCGCGGCCCGCACCCCGCGCCCCACCCCGCGCCGCGCGCCCCCGCGGCGCAGATGGTAGGTTCCGGCTCCCGCCGACCCCCGGAAGGCCAGGCTCCGGCGGGCGGAAAGCGAAGGCAGCGCCAATCGGAGCTGGGTGACAGCTTAAAGGGCGCCAAACAAAGCCAAACAGCCCAGCACCCCACTGCCCCTCTGGGTTTAGGAGACTTAACTCTTGATGAGAGTAGAAAGCCTCATGTTTCTCCCACGGAGAGGCTCGTGGGCCAGCCCCTAACCACTCTCTATGTCACCTGGGCAAAGCAAACCCACACCCTCACCTGTATGCAGACTCAACTTCCTGAGATTGGCCAGTTAGCTCTGGGACGTCTGACTGACACATGTCCGGGTCCATACAACTTGAACGTGTTTGCATTATTTTTTGTTGTTGTTAACAGAAAAGTGTCTTTTTTGTTGTTGTTGTTTTGAACTAAAACTCAATAATGACAAAAGGCATCCTCTTCTGAAAACCCACTGCTCTGCTGTAGATCCCGACTCAACAGGCTGCAATCTTCACCAAGGCGACTGCTGGCTGCCTCGTTCTTCTGCCGAGTGGCTGACGGGTCAAAGGTTCGAATCACTGACCTGTATTATAAAATCTGTTTATTACCTTATAAGCATGCATTCATATTTACTTATGATTTGGAATTGACTCAATAGCCCTGAGGGTTTTTTGTTGTTGTTTTGGGAGGAGAATATTTGTATTTATGAATGAAGACAACATTTAATCATGTTTTTATCTTGTGTAAACCCCTGGTAATCTCCTCCCCACCTTATTGTCGTGCCTCTGTGCTCAGATCACCACCTAACTTCAGCTCACCCCTTAGGATTCCACATGGGCACTTCCTTCAACAAGCCTTTCCTAACCCCTAGTCCCGGCCTTATTTGTCTCTGTAGCTCTCCCTCCCAGCACGGATCAGGAATTCCATCGATACCCAGTCCGTGGAACTCAAGTGCATATTCAGCGGATACAATTTGGTTAGCCTTCCTTCAGTTGCATGGGGTTGGGTCACAAGATCCAAAGTTCCCAGCTGCTCATCTGCAGGGCCTGCTGTCACATGGAAATGCTGAATCCGGGGTCAACAGTGACGAAGATGGCATCAGCAGAACATTTGTCCAAGCGTGGGGCTCTTTGTTGGTTGCATGCCCACCATGTCAGTTCTGGTCCCCAGATTAAAGTCAGAGTAACTCCCAGCACCATGTTGGGACTCAGCACCTTTTGGCTTATTGAGCCAAACCCAGTATTATCAGGTCGATTCCGATTCATGGAGACGCTATGGAACACAGAACTGCCCCCTCTGGGTTTCTGAGACTGTAAATCATTTATGGGAGCAATTAGCTGGCAGCATCTTTCTCGGAGCAGCTGGTGGATTTGAATGGTTGACCTTGAGGATAGAAGCCCACATAACCCACTACACCACCAGAACCAGCAGCTTGGAAATCAAGCAAAAAGTGGCAGGGAACGGCATCTCTTATGCTTGGCTGTCAGCCAGTGGCACTGGTGCCCAGAGGCTGTTCCGTAATGGGTTTTGTTAGCAGTCAATTGTGTAGGGTGTGTCCTAAATCAATGTCTGCTGTGATATAAAAAAGATTCGACATGCCAGTGAGCAAGCAGAGCTGGAGGAAGACAGATGGAAGGCCAAGTGGAGATCGCTCCGGAGCAGAAGTTGAAAAGAAGGCAACGACTTTCCCCCAGAGCCAACAAAGAGAGACAGCCTTCCCCTTAGAACTATGATCTTAAATTCAGACTTCCAGCCTCCTAACTGTGAGGGTGCACATTCCGCTGAAGCCACCCCCTGTTGTACCAGCACTCGATAACTAAGACTAAGCCCCACGCAGTCCACAACGCAGGGGCCTGGGAGGAGGGATTTGGTTACTGACTTGTATATCCCATTATGACTCAGCACTTTCTGTGTGACTTCATATCTGACAAAGCACTCCATAGTTCACCCTGCGCAGTGACAGACAGTAACGTAGATAACAGTGGGAGCCCTTACCTGGGCCCCTCATGGGTGGCACACACCAGCTACGCCCTGCATTATGTCACTTTATCTGACTTGAACCCTCGCGGCCATTCAATTGCAGTCTATTGTATGTGACAGTTGTCGGGAGGAGAGCGAGAAAGGGTGTATTTCCTTTCCTTATAATGTATTCTATTGTTTTTAATTTTGGTTTTCTTTGATCTTTTTATTGTGAAATAGGTGAGGGCTTACACTTCAGACCAAAATGTTTGTATTCATCAATTTAAACGACTTACCAAATCTCCCAAGAGTTTGGCCTGATCTTCCCCCACTTTTTTAATATCTTCTCCCTCAGAATATTATTTCCCCCTTCACCTTAGCTAGTTCAATAATGCAAAAGGGATTCATGCATTCTTATTTTAAAAAGTAAATAAGGATAAGACAAAAGTGACCTGGGGCAGGGAATGTGCGGATGTGCTTTATACAACTGATGTATGTATATGTATGGATTGTGATAAGAGTTGTATGAGCCCCTAATATAATGTTTTAAAAAAAGAAACAAACAAAAAAAGTGACCCTTGACCTCTTGCAGTCATTCTAGTATGTCAACCTTCAAGAGCTTTTGATTGCATGTACACACTTCCACATGAATGTGTAGAAATACATATAATAACCTTGGTAGATTACAAAAAGGAAAAGAGAGATCAACCTGTTTCAGGTAACTAGAGAAGCCCTAGTGGCGTAGTGGTTATGAGTTCGGCTAACAATAAGGTCAGCAGTTCAAAACCACCAGCCACTTAACAGGAGAAAGATGGGCTTTCTATTCCTGTAAAGGGTTACGGTCTTAGAAACTCATTGGAAACTCACAGGGTAGTTTTACCCTGTGCTATCGGGTTGCTAGGAGTCAGAATTGACTCGATGGCGGCGAGTTTTGTTTGATTGCTGCCTTAACAAACAATGCCGACGTGGCTTTATAGGACAGAAATTATTTGTCTCACAGTTTTAGGGGCCCTATACCGTCGCCATGAGTCAGAACTGACTCCATGGCAGTGCATTTGGTTTGGTTTGAGTCTCTCTTGATGACGTCTAAAGTCCACTGGACATTATGTCTAGCCTCGCCTTTAATCTGTAGCCTGACTGAAGGAACAAAAGGTGCTGCAGGTGAGTCTGAAGAGGGGGTGGCACAGTCTAGTTCAGGGAGTTGAGAGAGGAGCGAGGGGGAGCCCAATTGCAGGTCACAGCCTGAATTTTGACATTTGTCCTAGTTGGAAGGGTTTAAGCAATGAGGAGAGGAGTAACGTTCTATTTTGACTTTTGAAAGAGCGTTCTGGGGGAGGGAGAAAATGAGGAGCTGATACCAAGGGCTCAAGTAGAAAGCAAATGTTTTGAGAATGATGATGGCAACAAATGTACAAATGCGCTTGACACAATGTATGTATGTATGGATGGATGGATTGTGATGAGTTGTATGAGCCCCCAATAAAATGATTTAAAAAGAAAGAAAGCATTCTGGCTGCTGTTTGAAGAATGAGGTCAGGAGAAGCTGGGAGACCAGATAGAGGGCTGGTGCAATGGCGATAAGGACAGCGCTTTCCCAGGAAGACCTCACAAAAAACAGGTTACAGGACCTGACAAGGTGCGAAGACGATAATATTTTAGGTTGACAGCTCGGTTTCTGGCATAACTGAGTGGATACAATACGAGTAGATGAGAGGCTGGGCGGAAAAAGCGCGTAACCCAAGGACAACCTCTTAGGTATTCAACAGATAACAGCGCCAGGTGCCAGGTGTTTCCAGCAAGGGGGAGGGCCTTGCGCAGGCCCCGCCCCCGCGCCGCTTGGCTCCGCAGGCCCCGCCCCGCGCGCTGCGTGGCTACGTCTGGCCGCCTTCCCGTCGCCCGCTCGGCTGCGGCGGCCGCAGCGCCTGAGGGAGTGAGTCACGGGCTGAGGGACTGCGCACCGGCGGCTGGTGGCGGCTGGTGAGTGAGTGGCCCGCGCCCTTCAGAGCTTTCCTCCCGGGTCCTCGGCCCTCGATCCCTGCCTGGCCCTCGAAGCCCAGCCCGCGGCGGGCCCGGCGTGCGCCCGAAAGGAGACCCAGGCGGGCCAGAATGCGGGGGGCCTCCGTGGCGAGAGAAGGGCCGCCCAGGGGCGCTGAGGGGTGGGGGGCGACCGGAAACGGGGTGCGGCTGGGGGAGGGACCCCAGTGGGACCGGCTGCGCGTGGGCGTGGCAGCCGAGGAGACCCTGCTTTCCCGAGGACCCCTTAGCGGGCAGCTGGGCAGGCCCGACGGCCACTTGGGTTCGTGTAGGTTGGGCCCACTCCCTTCTCGTGTCACGGGGTCTTCGGGAGAGGGGACCGTGACACCGCATCAGGGTGGCAGCTTCTGACGCGGGATCTCTGCGTTCTTGGGCCTGCGGGGACCGGCGTCGGAGATGGGGACCGTTGGCATGCGCGGAGGTTTCGCCCTTCCCTTGACTCCCGTCCATCGGAAGTGACCATTGAATCAAAGTCTCGACTGCGACACGCGTGACCCTTGGCATGCCCGGGGCCGCCGAGAGCCAGGCAGGGAGGGCTCACTCAGCTCGCGGGGCAGCTCGTTAATTTGGACCGGTCCACCTGCCAGGTCAGAGCGTAGGTGTAGGCTCAGCCCCGGCTGTGTCACGCCATTGGGAAGGGTTTTGAGGAGCCGGGGTGTCCCCTCCTCTGTGTGTGGTGACGACGTCGCCCTGAACCAGCCTAGGCGCGTGTGATTCAGACAATGCACAAAGGCCTGCCGTGTATTGTTGAGCCCCACCCGCAAAGATGCCAGCAATCCTGGGAGTTGATCGTTGCCCACCTGAGCAGTGAATTTAGGATGAGTCGCAGATCCTGCGACTGGCCTACCCTCCAAATTTGGTGCGCTCAAGCGCATTGCTGGAATTGGAAGTAGATGAGCTCACCTAAACTGCCTTCCTTCTTCCTTGCGAAGCGCAAATAGACTGGAACAGGAGCTTACTGATTCTGTGCATTTGAATGGCTGGCATGCCTTTAGCCAGTGTGTGTGTGTGTAATTTATTTATTTTCGTGGTTCATTTTTACTCCTTTGTGAAATTTTTCCATTTTTCTTCCTGTGGGTGAGAGTAGTGGGAGATAAGGACCGTGTTAGGAAGTCTGTTTTGCCCCTTAAGTGTTTTCCAAGAAGCATTATAAAGATAGAACATTTGCTTACCAGGAGATTAAAGTTCGTGAGGACATTTTCATGTTTACTTGGTGAAATTTGAAAAGAGATTTCCAATAAACTCTTGGGTGGGGGGGGCTATCAAACTAATGAGGGTGTGGGAATTGGAGAAACCTCGGAAACACATTCATTGAATGAATGAGCACATTCACTGGGGATGTAAAGGAAATCCTGTGATTCCCATTTGATTTCCTTTTTTCCCCTTTAGCTTGGCCAATAAGCTGTGAGTTACCAGAGTCAAGTGACCTAGGCCCATAGAAGATGAGTTCCAAACAGTGAAGTGTTCATGTCTTTAATTTACCCTCTAGGCAGCTAAGGCTTTAAGGCTGCTCTTGATTTGGGGGCTGGGGGTGGGGTGGTTGCTTTTCAAAGTGGATATTTCATAGGACTACTTAGCTCTGTATCAGGGTTGCACCAAATATTGGATGAGTGAGTGTGTTTTGGTGTAAAATTTAGAATTGATTTTTTAACCTCTTGGAGAGAAAAGAGATGAAAACTGGAGTTCTAGATTACATCGTTGTATATCATTTGTATAACATAACCCCCCCTCAATCCAACCCCCTGCCATTCAGTGAATCCCAAATCATAGCAACCCTTTATAGGGCTTGGCAAAGCTATAAATCTTTACAGAAACGGAGTCTCATCTTTTGTCCGTGGAGTGGCTGGTGGGATTAGCAGACCAATGCAGGGGTAACTAAAAAGTTATACACAGGCATTCAGTGTAATTTTTTTTCTCCAGTGTACTCTTTTTTCCCTCTATTATTCTGTACTCAACATAGCGAAGTTCATCTGCTTTTAAATTACTAGCTTTGTTTTCTGCCAAACCGTAGGATGAAAGTTCTGTTTTTTTATTGTAATCTGAATAATTTCTCAGGATATTTTTGTGCTGTTAAGAAGGCACACCATTACCAGTGAATTCTTTCCACCAACAAGAGAAAGGTGAATCTTTAGTTGGAATCATTAAGTTAACTGCTTGTATCAAGGTCTCCCCTTTTTTTGATACCCCGGAAGGCATTTCATTCTGGTAAGCACACTGGTGTTAATATTGTCTGCTGTATAGTTTACTTTTCTTTATCAACTCCAGATACTTCCCATAACATGTTGCCGTCCATGGGATGACATATTTTATATTTTAAAGCTAATGAATGAAGGCAGCTGAGTCACTCTAAAGTTTGCTTTTAAAATGTCTAATAAATTTTACACACAAGGTACTGATATATGGCAGCCGGTAATTGATGGGCTGATCTAACAACATTACATACTTTACAGAATATGCAATGATGTTTATTGATGTGTTCTGAATCATCAATGTGTTCTGATGAGAGCATAATGTTCCGCCATTGTAAAGAGGATTCAGTTACAAACAGCTCGTCAAAAGACTGCATCTGAGGCATCAGTGATCATGACCAACAGAATCAGAAATGGGAACTCCTCTGGGTCTTCATATCAATCACATCGATAGTCACATCCTTGCTCAGCAATGTTCTGAGCAGTTTATTAGGCAGGTGAAAACAGGAATTCAGTCTTAGAGGTTCTTTCCATGGAACAGGTTTCCATAAGGCCTTATTTTTGAGCTTTTTTTTAGTTTGGGGTGAAAGTCTCCAAAGCAGAGCCACCGGTTTATATACATTCAGTTTCATGACCTTGGTTGCAGTCACCACAGTGGAACAGCGTTCTTCCTACTTCTCTGAATTCTCCATCTCCATTTGTTCTTTCTTGTCCCTACCTGTCTTCCAAGCTTTGTTTTTTTATTTTTATTTTTTTCCCCGAGCTTTGTTTTTGGACAAACGCTGCCCTCTTAGTTTCATCTGGTTGATGATACTGAAGGCACGCCCCTCCCTCCGTGGTGGTGGTTGTCACGTTATAGGCCTTGTCTGTTGTTGGGATATAATTTGAAAGCCTTTTAGCAAACATGCATTTCTTTAAGGTGATCAGTCCATTTTAGGCAACAATTCTAAGAGGAAATTAAGTACTGTCTAGTTTGCTTATGGAGTAGAAATGGCTGCAGATTTTTAAAATGTGGCCTTCTGTATCCAGGATGAGAGTCTCCAGATGGACCAGATCTGTGTGCGCATCCCCAAATGACAACTGTAAGGGGCATAGTTCTGCTCATTCCTCAGTTTGTAACCTTTTTGGTTCCTCTCACTGGCAGCTATTCCAACACTAGGCATTTTGTTCTACATATACATGAATCTAAATATATGCATATGAATTTAAACTATAAGGAGCAGAAAAAGAAATTATTTGGTTTCCTGAAAGAGAAAAAAGGAGGAAGTTGTGCCAGTTTTATCTTTTACTAAGAGCAACGCCTTGAAACCTTTGGAGCCTCAGTTTCGAAATCTTAACTCTGAGGGTAATACCCAATGCACCCGAGAAGTCTTTGGAGCCTTTGAGTGCAAGGAATTGATCTCAGACAGGGGTTTCTAAACATTTCTGTTTGGAGAAGGTTGGGATTGGGCCTGGGAATGTATATTTTTTGAGTTTCCCAGGGGTTTTCATTGTCAAGAGCATAGGCAAGACTGAAGTGGGGAGGAACGGAGGCTCGAGAAGGGCAGAGAGGTAAGTGAATAGGCTACAAGAGTGAAGGAACAGCAGAAGAGGAAAGAAAGAAGGGATTGTTGTAGGGTGACAACTGTCCTTTCAGCTTTTAGATCCCAGGCCAAGCAGAAGGGGAGTCCCGTCCTGCTGCTTTGGGGAGGGGGATGTCACAGGAATAGATTTGTTTTCTTTCCAGAAGTCTCATCGGTCTAATTATTGGAATGGTTCCCAGTAACTTTAAAAGGGTATGGCAGAGGGTAGGGGAGGTGTCATGCACCTCATCCCAACTTTTAAAATTTTTCCAAGCTTCATATCTTCCTCCTGGCGAGAGTTCTTAGTCTATTGCATTGTGTTCTCTCTCATCTGTATTGTGTTGAAGCCGTCTGTCATTTACCTGAGTCCTTCTCCATGTGGTACAAGAAGGTACTGATTGGCATGACCAAAACAAGCTGCCCCTGTGGTTTGGCTAAGGGACTTGGCTGGCCTGCTTCATCAGGAGCTGTGGTGATCACACTTTTTTGAAGCCAAACACTGGAATAGACCCATGGTCTGAGAGTATGGGTCCCCTGAAGGGGTTGTGGGACGGGGTACTTGATACAGATCTGCCCCAGAAAATTTGGAACGTACGACTCCAAGTTCAGCACTGTTGTAATGCACAGTTAGAATTTACAGTATGGTGCACTTATCTCATCATGTTACTTTTGTTTTATTTCCCCATCTCTCTTTCCCTCTGGAGGAGCCCTGGTGGTGCCGTGGGTTAAATATTGGGCTGCTAATTGAGATCCGTGGTTTGAGCTCACCAGCGACACTGGGGACAAAGATGACACAGGCAGTCTGCTTCCACGAAGATTTACCGATTTGGAAACCCTAACCCTGCCCTATAGGGTTGCTATAATTCAGAATCGCCTTGAGGGCAGTGGGTCTTAGCCTCTAAATCTCCAACTACTTGAAATTCAGAGCAAGATCTTTCCTATCCTTGTGGCCATAGAGACCACGAGCATGATGTTTGTTGCAAGTGATAGATCACATGGAATGTCACCTGTGAAACTGTATTTCTGGTCTGCTATTCTCCTGCTTAGACCATGGGGGGTGCTAAGCGCTACCCTTGGGAACTGTCTCCAGGGCAGTGTGGCATGGAGGCAGAAAGACAAGGGAAAAGTCATGTGCACAGAGTGTGCACTGGGAGAAGGGCCGGACAAAGGCAACATCAAGTAGTAGCTGGGCCAGGCTCACTGTGAGGAGAGGAGGCGTCAAACCTTCACTCCCTTCATCTTCTCCAGGAAGGCAGGAGAGAGGCTATACTACTAATTAGAAAATAGCTTGGAAAAGGCTCCATTCCTCTACCACACACCGGGGTTTTTATTAACCTCAGCAGAATTTTCAAATGTCTGTGGTCAGCATCTGGTGGTTCTGCTTTGTAAGAACTTTTGTGTTTGCAGAAAAAAGGCTACTAAAAAAAGAGAACCTGATGCCAAGGGCTTACGTGGAGAGCAGATGCTTTGAGAATGATGAGGGCAATGAATGTACAGATGTGCTTTACACTATTGGTGTATGTATGGATTGTAATAAGAGTTGTATGAGCCCCTAATAAAACGTTTAAAAAAGAAAAAGGCATTCTGGAGGACCTTCAGGGACCCTGGTGGCCTAGTGGCTACATGTTGGGCTGCTAATCCTGTTAGAGTAAACCAGCCTCTAACATCCGTGGGGGTCTGTAGGTGCAATTGTACGGCTATAATATTATAAAGATCATAGTAAAGTCATAGAAGACAGGAAAGGTAGGAGAGAAGATAGAATAAAGGAGCCAGCACATTTTATGGTAGCATGCTCATGTCAGCCCCTCTTGGTGGTCCATGTGGAGGTGAGAGATGAGAGTAGGAGAGGATATATTTGTAGTCACGGCTTATAGATATATAGGGGGCCGTGCAAGCCCTTCTGATTACAAGTAACCACATCGGAACAGGAAGGGGCTGTACAATAGGCATACGAACGACAGCAGGGGATATGCTAAGGGTGTAGATGAAATAGGAAGGGGAGGGACTAGATGAGTGGACCCTAGATTCAAGATGGCAGCCTAACCTTGGTCTTCCTTGAGTTGACTTGACCTTGTCTTTGAGCTCTCCTTCAGGAATACAATCCACTATCCTTATCAGCAGAGAGTGGGTCCCACCCATAATGGGACAGACAATAGGATCTGATTGCTTTAGATGGAGGCTGATGCCCTCAGTGGGGTAAGCAGCTTGTGTTGACCCCAAAGTAGTCATTTACCATGTGTTGCAAGCAGCTTCCTAGGTTTGGGTATACAAAATGGGGAACAACCTGGGGAAAAATCTTTCTGTATCCCACATAACCCCAAGGTCAGCAGTTCAAACCCACTAGCCACTCCATGGGAGAAAGATCAGGCCTTCTGCTCCATCATCTTTAACCTATATAGAACCTTATAGGGCAGAGTAGAATTCCCCTGTGAGTTTTTGAGACTTTAAGTCATCACAGAAGTAGACAGCCTCATCTTTCTCCCTTGTAGCAGCTGATAGGTTCAAATCACTGACCTTGTGGTTAGGAGCTCATTGTTTAGCCCACTATGCCTCCAGGGATCCTCCCCTCCCCCTTCTTTTTTAGGATTTTGTAATTTGCTGTGGCATCACACAGAACTCACAAACTGTCAAAGGATATGACTTAGACAGTTGTGGAGCTGGTAGGTTGTGAATCTGTGGGTCAGATGTTAGTCTGGAGGGTTCCCCTCATTTACTGGTTGCAAGGGCTGCTCACCCTAGATTAGCAGGTTAGACAAGGGTCATTGACTCACAGTGCTGGGGAAGCTGACAGTTTGAGTCAGATGACAGGCTGCTGTCTTAAGTCTCAAGAACCTGATCCAGAGCAAGAGCAAACTTTGTCTACGCACACCTATTCAGATATACTTGATGTGGCCTCAAACGGAAGGGCGATTGTGAGGATGGTGCCAGACTGGGTAGTGTTTTGTTCTGCTGTACATACGGTTTCTGTGAGTCAGAATCAACTTGACAGCACCTAATAACAGTCCTGTCTCATTAATATAATGGGCAGTGCACCAAAATGAGACAGTAACCATAGGCATAGAGGATAGGCCTGTAATTTATCGTGAAACAGAGGACTGTGGCTAGAAGGGCCATAGCAAGTAATTCACTACCCCAGGGCTGACTCCCTGCTGCCGGTTATGCTTTTCCGCCTCTCCGTGTGGCCCTTCCAATCCCATGTCCACATGCTAAAAAAAAGGCTCAATGCCAAAAGGCATTAGAGTGACAGCAGAAATAACTGCCACCTGGTAAGTCTGCTTTGAACGTTTGCGGTGTGCAGAGTACTGGGCGGTGAGAAGATGGACAAAGACAGCCAATAATACCCCAGCATACTTCCAGACCCCTCTGAGTTGGCAAAACTGGTGGCTGTCATCCTAACACTCTGTTCTGGGTGACAGGGAAGTTGAAGTACACTGAGCAACAGAGGAAGAGGGAGAACTTGAATTGAACCCCGGGATTGGTCAGTGGCAGAACTGGAAGGAAAGAGGGGAGGAGGTAACAGAGGACCAAAAGGGGCCAGAGAGAGGAGATAGCTGGTGAATCCCCTGAGAGCCCAAGAGTCACAAAGAGGACACATTCATAAGGGGTGTCTTGAGGCAGGGATTTCTAACCTGGAATTCTGGGACAATAGATAAACTTGTGGGGAATTGTGAATTACTGAATGTCCCCTGGTGTAGCAGGGCCAATGGTCCCCAGTTGAGAACTACTGGGCTGGGGATCCTCTGGTATGGACAATGTTCCTTTTTTATATGTGATCTTCCTGAAGTCTCTGTAGCTTTCCTCATACCCTCTAAGGGACTTATAACCAAAGAGGCTCAGGTCTCTGTAGTTTTCAGTTACGTGGATAGCATGTCATCAACAGAATCCCTTAGGGACATTCCTTTGTAAACAAGCAGCCTTCATGGAACACCAACTGTCATGGGATGTGCATGAATGTTCATCCAAAGAACAGTGTGTCCCCATGTGTATACTGTGGTCTAATCTGGTTCCTGGAACACTGGACACTGCTCAGGGCTAAAGCACCCTAATAGGCTAGAATGGGTGAGGACAAAGCAAGCAAGGCTCATGTCCGCCCACAGGGACCTTACAGTAAAGTGCAGCTGATTAGATAGAGCGAATGCAGGCAAAGCCCTAAGCACACAGTGGCTGAGGGAGTGACTTGTAGATGTACAAATCATGGGCTTTGGGGAGGTTTTCTGGAAGGTGCTTGTTGGGCTGTTGGAAGTGAAGTGTGGAAAAGCAGAGGCAGCCTTCCCACTGCTGCAAAGCCCCAGGTTGGCCTGATGATGGTGGCTGGTTCAGGACTAGCTTCCCACTGTTTCTGTAAACATCTAGTACATCTGGAAACCAAATGCCTGCTGCCTATGTAAGCAAACGTCCTAGCCTAGACCACAGGGGCACAAACTAGGTAGGGTTTGGAAGCTGAGCTCCCGAATTCTTACCTTCCCCCAATTACAGAAGCTCCACCTCTGTGTCTTAAATGTTGGCCTTCTGTGTGCCCTTTGATTTGGAAAAAAGGGTTGTGTGTAACTTGCTGAGTTCCAAAGTGCCTACTTTCTGCTTCTCTGACTGATGAGCTGTGGGACAGTTACCCTCCCCATCTTGTCTTCCTTTTCTGAGGTTACGTATTAATTATTGCCTAAGCATGTCCTCTGAGCCCCTGACTACCAGCCAAAAGGTTGGCAGTTCAGCTCTCACTCACCTTGGAAGGCAGGCCTGCAATCTGCTTCCAGAAGGTCACTGCCATGAAAACCCTCTGGAGTAGCTCTCCTCTGCGTACATGGAGTCTCAGCAGCTGGCCTCAGTTCCATGGTAACGAACCACAATAATGGAGCCCTGGTAGTGTAGTGGAATATATGTTTGGCTGCTAACTGCAAGGTCAGCTGTTTGAGACCACCTGCTGCTCCAAGGAAGAAAGATGATGCTTTCTGCTCCTGTACAGATGTACAGTCTCGGAAACCCTGAAGGAGGAGTTTTATTGTGTCCTATAGCATCGTTTGAAGGCACTGAGTATTTGTGGACCATGAATGTCCATATCCTCAGTCAATAGTAGACATCCTGGGGGAATTATGGGCGAACATTTATGTATCTTGGGATTAGTGTCTTTCTAGGCACCACCTCACTTGAAAAGATGGAAGAAGTTAATTCAGTCTTAGAAGCAAGCCTCTCCTTTTTTCTCTTCAGGAAATTGTGATCACAGGTTTGCGGTTTTTCCCCTGGCGGTAATGATCAACTGTAATCCTCTGGTGTGTTTCCTTCACAGTGTACCTTCAGACAGACTGGGTTTGTTAGGAAATCGTAGAGCCATTGGCTTCTTGCCGCTGATCCCTTCCTTACAGGCACAAACATGAAGAGGACCAAAGCCGTGTACAAGGAAAACTAGAGGGAATAAAAGATTCCTCCCCACCCCCAGCCACAGTGTCCGTGTGTCACGTGGTAAGGTGCAGGCGTGCTGGCAAGCATTGGTTTCCTTGACTAGTAAAGATTTCCCTGTAACATTTCCATTACTCTAATCAGGCTTTCAGAGACCTTGGAACAGCAGCTGAAAGGCGAGCTCTCTGGAGCCCTGTCTCTACCAGGGCAGAAAGGCTTCCTTTCTTTCCCCTTCAACTCGCCTGTAGCCAGAGGAGTCACCTAAGTGCAAAGTATTACATGCTGAACTCCCCAGTCAGGAGACGTTTCTGCACTCTTTCTCACTTCTAGGACTCGCTGTCACTTGTCCTTGTCCTCTTTATCAGCAGCTCTTTGCGAATCTCTGGATTTTTGGAATTCCTTAAATAATTTGTTCCCTCAGCAGAACCCTGACAGGCCAGGTTTTGGGCAGGAAGATATAAGGATACATGAGTTGTCCTCTGGGAAAACATGCAAATAAACACAGTAACAGGATTAGAAGTAATAGACGAGATGTAAAAGGCTTGCTGAGCCCTGGTGGCACTGTTTGGTAAGTATTGGACTGTAACCACAAGGCCAGTGGTTCAAACACACCACTGTTGCTTGGGAGAAAAAGGAGGCTGTCTGGTCCCATAAACATTTAAAGCCTTGGAAACTCTGTACAGGTCTCTGTGAATCAGGATCCATTCGATGGCGGTGGGCCAGTAGCTCCGAATGGAACATCAGGCCTTCCAAAGCACCCACATCATTGTTTCCTAGAACTTGTGTTTAGGAGCTATGCTACCTTTTATCTCTCTCTCTCTCTCTCTGTCTCTCTCTGTCTCTCTAGTTCCTGGTAGTACAACTGGTCATAGAACTTAGCTCTCCTGTTTTGTAGTCCCCTGATCAGTCAGTCACCAGACTAGTAAATGGCAGATTTCTCCCTGTTTTATGATCCAGCCTACACTTCTGTCGGGGCCTTCACCATTTCCTGGCTTTGTTAAGGCACGATGATCCTTTTCATTGCCATCTGTGGGCAGTGCCAAATTGCCCCTGGTACCAGTAGCCTCTTGTGTTTTCTGAAATTCACTTGCCCCAGAAAGCATTATAAAGGGTGTTTGATAAAGGTGTGCTGAGTAAGGTTGGAAACTTTGTACCAAAACAAATGTCATCTTTTCTTTGTAAATGACTGAAGGCCTGAGAGGGAGCTCAGATGCGAGTCTTTGTGAAAACTACCTCTGCACCGGGGCGGCAGAGGGCGGGGGCGGCAGCCTCAGCTTTGTTGTGGAGGCACTGCCCTGTGCATCATTGCAAACTGACCAGGAGCCCTGAGCTATACCCACTAGAATGCAAATAGTTGTGACACCCCAAAAATGCCTCCAGACATTACTGAATGTCCCCTGGTGTAGCAGGGACGATGGTCCCCAGTTGAGAACCACTGGGCTGGGGATTGCTGGCCATGAGTTATAAAATGCAAATCCAGCTTATCACAGGATCGCTTTTTCAGTTTTTGCACATTTTTTCAGTTACCCAAACGTTTCTTTTTATTGATGGGTTGCCCTCACGAAACAAAACAAGGCACGTGCCCTTCCTCTTCCATACTCCCACAGCAGTGCCTGCACCTCAGGGGCTCCTTGAGAACGTTTCCCCTGGATACTTCTCTTAGTGCTAACCTTCTTCCTGTAGGTTCTCTGTAGATTTTACTTGACTAACAGTCTTGGAAACCCAAAGGAGTAGTTCTACTCCTCCCAGCAGGGGCTTTATGAGTTTTAGTGGGGAGGCTATGTTCCAGGAATTTCATCACTGGTGAAGAGAGGGAGGCTGGGGCTGTGCAGACTCCATGTGGAGAGCAGGCCGAGCACCACCAGGGAGGGCTTCTCGGGGGAGCTGGAGCCTAGAAGACCTTTTTAGAAAGATGATTTGAAGATACTGTGTTACATAATCACCGGTCATTCTGATTTTCTATGTTCTAAGCATGATTATAAGGAGCCCAGGTGGCCCCGTAGGCTGGGTGTAACCTCAAGGTTGTTATTTCAAACCCACCAGCTGCTCTGAGGGAGAAAGGTGAGGCCATCTGCTCTTTTAAAGTTTCCAAAACTTTATATAGGGTCACTGTGATTTGCAATCTACCCATTGGCAGAGGGTGGGTAAATTTAGTTATAAAGGAGCCCTAGTGACACAGTGGTTAAGCATTTGGCTTTGGCCAAGAGATTTGTGGTTTGAAGTCACCAGCTGCTCCACGGGAACAGAGCCAGGAGTCTGCTTCCATTAAGATTTCCGGCTTAAAAAAAAAAAAAGATTTCGGGCTTTGGAAACCCAATGGGGCAGTTCTGTTCCGTCCCTTAGGGTCTTTAGGAGTTGGAATTGATGGCAGAAGGTTTGGTTTTTGTGTTAGTCTGGGTACCTTTGAGAAACAAATCCACAGAAACTCATGAATAAGAGAGAGTTTTATTTTATTATTTTTTAAGAGAGAGTTTTATATAAAGGTTAAGTGCACATCAAAAAAATCCCAACCCAGTGCTGCCAAAGCCCACAATCCAACATTAACCTATAAGTCCAACACCAATCCACAAAGTCCTCCTCCATCTCACACTGTGACACTGACTGCAGGAGGAAAGCCGAATCAGTGAGCGTGTAAGCATCCCAGCACTGGCAGGGGTCTCCACACAGCTGCTCTAGCACCCGGAGCTGCATCAGAGTAGGTCCATGCAGCTTCTCCTCAGGGATGTCTTTCAGGAAGTGAGCCTTGCCAGCTGAAGCAGGGAACTGCTAAGGCAGCTACACCCTGGTCCAACTACCCGAGAACTGGAAAGGGGAGGCTTACCGAGCCATTTATCCCTCTGTCCTTCAATTAACCCCATATGTGTTTATGGGCCAGGTTGACACAATAAACTAACTACTTCAGATTTCTTTTTTTTAATCGTTTTATTAAGGGCTCATACAACTCTTATTACAATCCATAAATACATCAATTGTGTAAAGCACATTTGTACATTCATTGCCCTTACCATTCTCAAAACTTTTGCTCTCCACCCAAGCCCCTGGCATCAGTTCCTTACTTTTTCCCCTCCCTCATGAACCCTTGATAATTTACAAATGATTATTTTGTCATATCTTTCACTGTCCAACATCTCCCTTCACCCACTTTTCTGTTGTCCATCCTCCAGGGAGGAGGTTATATGTAGATCTTTGTAATCCATTCCCCATTTCCAACCCATCCTCCCTCCACCCTCCCAGGATTGCTACTCATACCACTGGTCCTGAAGGGATCATCTGCCCTGAATTCCCTGTGTTTCCAGTTCCTATCTATACTAGTGTACATCCTCTGGTCTAGCCAGATTTGTAAGGTAGAATTGGGATCATGATAGTGGTGGGAGAGGAAGCATTTAGGAACTAGAGGCAAGTTATATGTTTCATCATTGCTGCATTGCACCCTGACCGGCTTGTCTCCTCCCGGACTACCTCAGTTTTCATGGTTTAAATGTGATTATGAGGTTGTGATATAAGTAATTTATTACTCAAAAACCAAACTCACTGCCATTGAGTTGGGACTGACTCATGGTAAGAAACTGCCGACCTTGGGGACCTTGCGGGGTAGCAATGCCACTATGTCATCAGAGCTCCTGACCATTTGCTACTAGTGGTGAAGATGTTTTATCTTGAAAACATTGGATTGCGTTAAATATGACTCTGTCACTGCTTGCTCATTCTGCAAGGCAGGCTAGTGTGGAAGATAAGCAGCTCTGGTTGTGAGAGGTGACAGCGGCTGGTAATTTCACATCCTCTGTGCTCCAGCCCCTCCCACAGACCATTGTCTCTCCTGCCCCACAGACACACAGGGACAGAAGGGCAAGCCTCTTCTGTCCCACTTAGCATGAAGGAGCCACCAGAAAGTAAAACAAGGGCAGATCAGTCTGAAGGCATTAGTCTTCAGCCTCAAAACTCAACACACACACCAGCACCCACACAGAAATAATCCCAAATTTCTTAACCATTAAAGCTCCACTGGTAGAGGCAAGGCCTGTTGGTGTGCCGAGGTGGCAGCCACTCCTCTGAGACAGCCCAATAGCTGCTGCTGCCTCCCATGCCCCCATAGACAGGACCCAGAGCAGATGGGGCCTGGCACTTGGAGTTGTCTGGGCTTGTGTCCTTGCCCTTGTCCCTCCCCCCACTTCTGGGCAGTAACACCAGCTCTGTAGACCTATGTAAACGTGTGAAGGTCTCCTCAGGTCTGAAGTGAGAAAGGAGCTACGTCCTCAGATGGACTAGTGTCTGCGCCAGTGGAGTGGCTGGTCTTACTAGAAGTTTATGTTGATACACTTCCTGCCCATTGTACCAAGACAGAATAGTTCAGGGGATTTCCAGAAGTTCCTGGAACCCTAGGATTAAAAGGTAAAGACAAATTATTTTCTCATGAATGCTTTGAAGCCCCTGTGTACATTTCAAAGTCTCAACATAAGCTTGAATGGGCTCAGTCCACAAACCAGAACTTCCCCTCCTGTGCGTTACTGTGGTAGTTACTGTGGTGATGGGTGCCATAGAGATGGACAGACCCTATTGTGACTTCCCCTGGGGAGGGGGGTGCCCAAGACAGGGCTTCATTGTCCACCAAGGCCTGCCAGGTCTGGCTGCAGGCACCAAGTGTGGGGGTATGTGCCATCTTTTCCTGGGCTGCTAGCCGCACTAGCCATCGAAAGGAGCATCCCAGGGACCCTCAGATTGACTTACTTTGTAATCTGAGTAAGCCAAGGTGAGTGCTGGGGGTGAGGCCACAGCAGCTTCTGAGGCTTCCTGGTAACCTGAGCATTGACTCCTCAGAGACTAGCGTTGGGAGCCCCCTGAGAATTCTGCCTACCAGTGGGTGGGAAAGGCGCTGGCCTCCCGCAGTGCTCGTGTCCAAGTGGACATGCCAACGTGGGATCACATGGCATTCAGAACAAACTCAGTTTTGATCCTAAAGTAGGGGCAATGGTTAAGCACTCGATGGCTAACTGGAAGGCCAGTGGTTCAAACCCTCCAGCCACTTTCTGTGAGGAAAATGTGGCAGTCTGCCTCTGTAATCCCTGTGGGGTTCTGACAGCTTGGACACCCTCGGGTGCAGTGCTACCTTATCCTGGAGGGTCACTATGAGTCAGTGTCAACTCTACAGCTACTGTTTTTGGAGGGGAGGTTTGGTCCTAACATGACCATTGCCTGAGTGACCTTGGCCATATTATATGGTACTCGGGTCTCTGTTGCTTCTTAGTTACCCCATGCTCTCCCCTCAACACCACACTGTCCTGGGTGGAGAGAGCCCCCAGGAACCAAGAGTATGACTTAGTATTCCAAAGTGGAAATTCAGCTGCAGCATTTTGCTCACATCCTTCCCCCTCCAGGTGTCATTTAGTGGTAGCTACTGACTTCAGTTGACAGTGTGCCTGAGTGAGGGGAAATGTGATTGACAAAGGATACACAGGACAAGAGGTATTGTCCCAAAGTTGAATGAATTCCTAATTCTTACTTGATGGGTCTCCTGAGATGGCCTAGGTATTAGCATTTCCTGTCACACCAGGCCTTTGTTGTGTTTGGTGCCTGCACTTTGCCTCCCCATTAGTCTTGTCCTGACCTTTAAAAATTCCAGCCCTGACCCCTAGCCCCTGTCCCCAAGTGCTGCTTATGGGAGAGACTAAAGATCATTTATCTCCTCCAGCCCAGCCAGATCTGTTCTTGTTCTGACCGAGGTGAGGCAGCGAGGAGTCTTATATTTGTTTCGTTTGTGGCAGGAAGCATCTATAAGCTACAGCTGGCCTCAGGACCCGTGGCAGGGAGCTCCCGCCCAGCCCTTGTCCCAGGTTTAGGTCCTTCCTTGGAGTCTGCTGGAACGCCTGCTCAGCAAGCTAGTGGTGAGCAAGGGTCCAAAGTGTTCTACTGCTGACAGGAAGGTTGAGTTGGAGTCTACCCAGAGATGCCTTGGAAGAAAGACCTGGTGATCTACTTCCAAAAGATCAGCAACCAGATGCAATGTAAACCCCCATCAAATTCACAATAAAAAGTAAAATCAAAAACCATGATCTAAAACTCTCAGGACTTGTCCTATTCGGACGATCTTAGGGTTTAGAGATGATCCAGGCCTCCAGAACAACGCAGCACCTTACATCTGTAAGGGGAGTCTCAGACCTCCTGACCTTCAAACTAGTTTGCAGTTTGATTTCTGGTCACTCTGTGCCCAGATGTGTAAGTGCACACTGGGTGACTCTGACCCAAGTGCTGTGTGTCTCTGGAGACTTCCTGTTCCCAGCACTCTTGTCTCACTCGCTCCGCTCCCAGAGGTTACTGGCCGCCCGTTCAGCGAACTGCACTGGAATTCACACAGTGATTATAGGGGAGTGCAGAAGTGGCAGCACCAGAGCTCTGAGAAGACCGAAGTCCATTTCTTCATCTTATTTTTTGAGCATTTTATTGTGTTGCAGGTGAAAGTTTACACAAAAATAAAGGGATTGTTCTGTGACCTCGGTTGCTATTTTGAAAATGTGTCAACACTGTCTACATTTTCCACTCTTCCATTTCTTTCTTTCTTTTCTTTTTTGGTGTCTTCCATTTCTAAAGGAGCCCTGGTGATATAGTGGGCCATGAGTTGGGCTGCCTGCTAACCTTGGGGTCAGCAGTTCGAAACCACCAGCTGTCTCGAGGAAGATACTTTCTACTCCCTTAAAGACTTACTTACAGTCTTGGGAACCCAAAGGGCAATTCTAATCTGTCCTATAGGATGCGATAGCAGTGAGTTTCCCTGCCCCTCTTTGCCTTCTGGACAAATACTGTCTATTTGGTCTCATATAGTTGATTGTACCAAGGAGCACAATAGCACTTCAGGGTGGTGTTTGTTTTACAGGCTGATCTACTTGATTGAAAGGTAATCACTAAGCATGGCTTCAGTTCCTGGTTAAAAGAGTATCTTGGGGTGATGATCTCAGGGTTCCTCTAGTCTCCATTAGTCCATCAAGTCTGGTTTTTTGTACGACACTTGAATTTTGTCTACAGTTTCTCCCATTCTAACTAGGACTTTCTATTGTGTCCCTGGTCAAGTTGATCACTAGTGGTAGTGGCTTGGTACTATCTAGTTCTTCTGGTCTCAGGCTAGAGGAAGAAGTGGCTGTGGCTTGGTGGACCATTAGTCTTGTCTGATTCCATGACACTGATTTCCTTCACTCTCCCATGCTCTAGACAGGAAGAGCCCAATATATGCATCTTAGATGGCCGCTCATAAACTCCTAAGGCCTTAGATGCTACTTGCCAAACTAGCATGTGGAACATGATGAACTGTGCTGTACCAGCTGACTGATATGCCCCGAGATCATTCTTAATCTTCAGAAGCTACTGACCTGGATAACATGCATCCTCCCTGTGGTGAGAGGCCCCTCTCATCAAGTCCCTTGAGCTGATTTGCTGTCTACTGCCTCCACCCAGATGTAGCTGGCCCTCAGCTGTCTCTCTGGTCTTCAGTCTGCAGTGGCCACGGTCCTCCCTAGTAAGAACAAGTGTTCCCTCAGGTGAGACCGCCCAGAGTGACTCGATGTGCTTTGTCATCTTCCTTAAGTGTTCTCAGTCACTTCGTTGCTCACTACACTTGGCACCTTACTTAGTGAAGAGGCCAACGCTGGGACCACAATAGCATCTATGAAATGTTCTCTCACACTTAGTTCACGTGGTCCTCGGCACATACATATGAGGTGGAGCAAGAGCCCACCTTTGGGAGGAGGACCCTCACTGACTCAGCCAGGGCACTACAAAATAAGCACAGCACCCAGGACTCAGGCCCACATCCCCTTTCCCATTCAGCAGGAGAGCTGGGCTCCAGCAAGTCAACTAAGGGCGAGCCCTATAAACCACCGGCTCACAGGGCAGCGCAGACCATAGGGGCTATTTGCAGGTGACAGATACAGGACACCCTCACTGCACACCTCTTCTTCCAGTGGGTACAGAACTGGCCTCAGGCAGGGGGGTTGTTCTTATAAATGCCAGCTTTTAAATGGTGCTGAGAACAAGTTCATCTCAAAGCTGAGTTTCCAGACTGGGCTTCTCCCCCTGTGAAGTTTCCTGGGGTCCTCAGAGGCCTGAACAGCACACAGGGACAGCTGACTGTGTGCCGCCTTAGGGCAGGTGGCTGCCTAGTAAAAAGGCAAACTCATTCTCACTGGCTCTGGTAACGTAGTAACTCTTCATGTTCCCTAATAAGGTGGTCTTAGTGGCAGTATCTCACTCCAGCTGCCGAGTGGTCATGGATGCTGGGCAGGCAGTAATTCCAGTTTACCAGGAAAATGAAGCCAAGGAGGCTTTGGAGGATCTCAGGAGACATCTACCTGCACCACCTTCCTATCATCTGCTGGTTTTTCCTTGTATACCTTACTGTCTCTCCTACTGATAGATGGGTAGAATGTTAGAATGTGTTCTCCTTATATGAACAGATACTCAGAAAATAACATTTGTGCTAGGCAAGTCATTTCTGCCTGCTCAGGTCTGGTGAAATTCTGTAGACATGTTAAGAATGGCCTAGTTATGGGAGGCCCTAAAACAGAAGCAAGTGTCCCCACTTAACGAGAAATAAAGGAACCAGAGCCAGTAATCCAGGAAAAGGGCGAGCTGGGGTCCCTGTAGTCACTGTATATCATTTATGACCATTTGATCTTTGAGCTGAGAGTCACAGACTGGGTTAGAGGAGAGACTAGGGCTACTCGAACTGTAAATGCATGCAGAAGCAGCCACTTCTTTCTCCCTCGAGGCCAGCTTGAAGCAAGGAAGATACAAACAAGTTGTTAGCTAGAAAATCCTGGCAGAGATAAAAGGGCAAAGTCAGATTTGAGCAATGAAAGATAAAACCCAATTTCTTACCCATTCATGTAGAACCAAATACCTGATTCACATTTGTACTTTGTATTTTAGAATCTAAACGGTGTATTCTGCATGCGTGTGCGTGCGTGCTCCACCTAGCCTTGATGTAGGATTTTTGTCTGTACTGCCACCAGTACAAGAGTTCCCAGGAGACTGAGCTAGGATTGGAGAATGGTTTTGGCCTTGGCACCTGGAAGGTGCGCTCTGCCTTCTAAGCCTCCAGTTCAACTTGGGCGGTCCATGACAGTGCAGCCTCCACATCTAGTGCAAGCTGTCACATATTGCCTTCTAGAAAATGTTGTTTGTGTGTGGGTTGTGGGTTATTAGCAGGATCCTGACACCCAGACTGAGAGCCAGTAGCTGGGAGGCTGGCTGCTGAGTGTCTTACTGATGGCCCGGTAAGGCCCATCTCGTCACTGCCAAGTGTCACAATGCTCATGCATCAGAGGTGGGTCGAGCTTCTCTAATTCCAGGTTGCTGATTACCACATCATGCCTGCTCCCCAAGTTCATCCCCCAGTCCCACAGGAACTTGACACCTGTTCGCTGGAGGGGTGTTCTGTCAGATCAGGTGAGCAGCAAAGGTGAATTATGGAGTTGTGGAGGTAGAGTTTATAAACAGGGGTCAGTGTTTTTCTGGATGTGGACAAGAGGACAGATCAACCTTTCTGGAATTTGTAAAAACCAAAGAAAGAAGCCCCTGGGCTTACGCAGGCTCTTAGCTGCTTAACTTGATCCTGGTTTCTCTCATTTCCTGTTTCCCTCACTCCCACCCCTCTCTACACTTTTGAGAAATTGGACATCTTTATATAAAAGAACTTCATAAGGTAAAAAGTACAGATTCCCTACCCTTGAGTTGATTGCTTCTAATGAAGCTGTAAGAGAGTAGACCTGCCCATGGGAGTCCCAAGGCTGCAAATCTTGATGGAGGCAGATGCCTCCTCTTCCCAGAGAGCAGCTGGTCTTTTCAACCTTTCCAGTTAGCTGAGTGCTTAACAACTGTACCACTAGAACTCCACAACAGAGTTCCCTAAAAGCCAAGCACCCGTAGCTGCCCAGGTTCCTTTGGCACCCTGGACACAGAGCTGTGGTCAGTGGAGGTGGGGTGGGGTGTGTTTTGATGGTGGCATTGTGTGCAGACCTTTGTGGCTGCAGTTTGAACTGTGGCCCTCTGTTTCTCAACATGTCCTTTTTCTCTGTCACTGCAGCCAGTTACCTGCTTTGGTACAAGGTACTCTGAATACTTCTTGCAGTGGAATCACAGAGTGGTCTATTTTGATTTTTGTGGGTTGGGGCAACTCTTGTTGCTACTGAAAGGTTGAATATCCACAAAGGTCCTTCATTTGTGATGGGACCCCATAATGGGGCATGTCAGTAGTTTCTAGAGAGAAATAGGGTTTGTCAGTAAGAGGTAGGAGGACACAGCTTTTCAGAGAGCAAAGAGAACTGCCTCTGCTGTTGCATGGTGGGTGGGTGGGGGGGGCGGTGTGTACTTCCCCTCCTCCCCCCCCCTTCTAGGTAGGATGGGCAGAGAATGTTCTTTGCCCAAGGCTGGTAGCTGTCTTTGTGGGTTGCTTCATTAGCCCCGGTGCAGCTGTCGAAAGGTCTTCAAAAAGGCTGCCCCTGCACCTCGGGGGCAGAGGCTTCCGGGATGTGGCATGGGTTTATTGCACAAGCAGTGGGATCTGGTTCCCCAGCTGACAAAGACTTAGCCCTGGCAGCAGGGACTGATAGGCCCACAGGTGCTATCCCTTAGTGCAGCAGGGCTGAGCGCACTGCCTGCTGCTGGGTGACTCCAACAGAGTTGCTGGGACAGGCCAACCTCCCTTCCAAGCACACTCTGCCACCGTCCACACCACTGGACCACCTCAGAACTGAGCCTGTGCTTTTCCTGGCTGTCAGGACAGCGGTGCATTATTTTCTGGTGTTTTAGGTAATTTTTTACTTTACTTGGTTTGAAGCTTACAGGCAACATGCAAGAGCAGTACAGAGAAGTCTTCTCATTCCTCAGAGCCTGTCAGTATTGTCCCTCACAGGCTTTGCTCCCTGCTAGTGTCCCCTTGGGGGAGAATATGCAGTAAGCTGCAGGGTGAGCACTTAGGTGCTTGGGCGTGTTTGCTATTAACAAGGATGCTTTTGCATAATCACAGTGCAATATTAAAACAAAAGGACAGAGCCTGCTTCCGTACAATAGTGGTGCCACATCCATCCTGTGATCCAGTTCTGTTTGTATTCAGAAATGGCCCTACTGAGTAGCTAGTGAGTGCCTGGAGGGGTGCTGCTGCTTCACCACTGTGTCTTGTCCCCAGGGCGGAGTGTGCATAGGGAACTACATTCAGCAACATGTCCACTGAACTGGAGACATCGGAGGGCCTGGAAGAGTCGGAGAAAACAAGCCCCAGGGCTTTGGATGGGGAGAGCCAGGCCAGGTGAGTGGGACGAGGCTGGCTACTGTGGGGTGAGGGTTGACCGTGGTCCCTGCTGCCTGGGCTGTGGCCATGGATGTGTGGCTGGGACCCAGAGATAGAGTACTCTTGCACGCACATGTGCACACACCCTGCAGCTCCAGGGGAGTCCCGTCCTCCCATCACCCAGAGGTGGGACATCTCGTCCCCACCCTTTTTGTTCTCACAATCTTAGTGGTGTTGCATTTAGAGGGTGAGAAAGTATAATCAGACACTGTGTCTGCACTAGCCCTTGTGAGAGTCTGCTTGTCCTTTCATTGGGGACCTCCCCCTTTTCTGACTGGGCTTGGGGGCTCTGGTGGTGCTAAGCCTCCAGTTTCAAGCATCTATTCCTCACTGCTTGTAGCCTCTTATTATATCTGTCGTGGGCAAAGTTCTTTTATAACTTTAAGTAATTCTGGTAATGAAGCCATCTTCTGCCCATGTCTGTGTGACCTGGGCTAGCCTCCTGAGATGCTGGCCAGGGCCAAGTGGGGAGCATCTTCCTAAAGTGAGCAGATGGGATGAGGATGGGGAGGTTGGCGGTGTGCAAGAGCTCCTCCAGCTTCTTTGCTATGTCTGTACTGGTGCCCCCACCCCTTCATTCTAAGGCCTTTTTGTAGCAGCACAAACACCATCCCTTGGTCTCTGCCTGGCCAGCGTCCTGGCTCGGCTCTCACACTGAAAGGATGTTCCATGCAGTCCTTCTCCGTTGGCTCTGTGCTGTAGCAGGATTAGCATTAGTGGGTAGCACGTGTATTTTTCTAGGAGTGAGGAGGGATTAATTCCCAACCCGCCCCCATTATCTCCCCAGAATATCCGACCTCTCAGAGCTCCTGAAGGAGGGGACTAAGGAAGCGCATGACCGGGCAGAAAACACCCAGTTTGTCAAAGACTTCCTGAAAGGCAACATCAAGAAGGAGCTCTTTAAGGTATGGGCCCTCAGTCTCTGCAGAGGTCATGTACCAGACCACCTCTGGGGCAGTGCCCTCCCCCGCCCCCCCCCCACCTCCTGCCTTGTTCTTGCCTCTTCCTGGAGGGAAGCTATGGTTCTTCGGGCTCAGATGGACTGACAGTAATGGAAATGAAGTACACGTCTGTGTTGCAGAGAACACTCCGCTGTACAGAGGGTGGCTGGGATGGGGGGAGCCGACCCTTCTCACAGTCACCCTGCCCCACCCCACAGCTGGCCACCACTGCACTTTACTTTACCTACTCGGCCCTGGAGGAGGAAATGGACCGTAACAAGGACCACCCGGCTTTCTCACCCCTGTACTTCCCCTTGGAGCTGCACCGGAAGGCAGCACTCATCAAGGACATGGCCTACTTCTTCGGCGAGAACTGGGAAGAGCAGGTGCAGTGCTCTAAGGCTGCCCAGAAGTACGTGGATCGGATCCACCATGTGGGGCAGCACGAGCCTGAGCTGCTGGTGGCCCACGCCTACACCCGCTACATGGGGGACCTCTCAGGGGGCCAAGTGCTGAAGAAGGTGGCCCAGCGGGCTTTGAAACTCCCCAGCACAGGGGAGGGGGCCCAGTTCTACATGTTTGAGAATGTGGACAATGCCCAGCAGTTCAAGCAGCTCTACCGGGCCCGGATGAATGCCCTGGACCTGGATCTGAAGACCAAAGAGCGGGTGGTGCAGGAGGCCAACAGGGCCTTTGAGTTCAACATGCAGGTGTGTGGGGCTCACACTCATCTGTGTATCTGGTATGGGAGGTAGGGGACAAATCCAGAGTTTTCTAAAAGGGAATCAGTGGCATTAATACACCTGCAGAGTCCCCAGCCATGGAGGAAACCAAATTGGCCATCAGAGGATGTAAACCTAGGAACCAGTGCCCACCGCTGAGCCTTGTGAAGAGAAGGGGCAGGTGTGGGCAGCAGGAGAGGGCTGGTGGAGACAGCCTCCTCCCTCTCCACAGGGGACTCTGAACTAGAGTGGGTGGACAGCTGTGGGGTTCCTGCAGGTAAGTTCAGAGAGAGGCTGCTTACAAGGAGCCTGCCGAGGGGAGCTGAGCCAGGGGGTGGGGAGGTGTTTGTGTTGGGTGCATGGTGACATGAGGAAGAGAAATGCCAGCCTTGCAGGTGACAGGGCCAGCCTGCTACAGACCCTGGGGAGGACCAGTGCTCATACCCCTTTTCCCTGGTGGATTCAGTCCCTGGATCTACCTCCGAGCAGGACAGCCAGCCCTGGGTGTGGTGCCTGGTTAAATATCCAGGGGCACCCCTCTGTGGTAGGCCACCACAACGCCCCCAGTCTGTGCTGAGGGTAAAAATTCTGAATACCTCCCAGATTTTCAGTGAGCTGGACCAGAAGGGCTCCACGTTGGCCCAGGAGACCCTGACAGATGGGCTTCCCGTGCACGATGGGAAAGGAGATGTGCGCAAGTGCCCCTACTATGCTGCCAAGGACAAAGGTAGGTCTGGGACCTCCCTAGCCCCTCCCACTGGCAAGGCCACAGCCCCACTAACCCCGTGTCCTGTTGGTTCCACACCCAGGTGCCCTGGAAGGCAGCAGCTGCCCCTTCCGAACAGCCATGGCTGTGTTGACTCCCAGCCTCCAGCTCATCCTTGCTAGCTGTGTGGCCCTGGCTGCTGGACTCGTAGCCTGGTACTACCTGTGAAGGGCCCACCTTCTAGTGGCCATCAACCCCACCCCTTACCCGACTGAACTACCACCTCAGGTGACTTTTTTAATACCTGGTCTGAGAAAAACCAACAATAAAGCCAGACGCTTAAGCCTATGCCTGCAGCGTCCTCTCTGCCGTCTGGTGTGGAGTTGGCTCGGCCCCTCCCCCTGGGCCCCACACCTCCAACCCTGGGTCTGACCCTCTGGGGACTTCTGGGGACTCAGCATGTAGGAGACATCTGTCCTCTTGTAGGAATGCTGGGGGCCCACAGGGCACTGCTGTAGGGCCCCTTGTGGGCCCAGGACCCCCTTTCCTGGATAGCAGCCCTCCACTAGCCCACCCCAGGAGGTCTGGGCCTGTGTTAAGTAAATCAATGCTGTAGTGCTCAATAAAGTGGATCCCCCACTGTCTGTCATCTTCTCTGGCACTTTTTTTTTTTTGCAGGGTGGGGTGGGGGTAGTGTGTCTCATGGAATTGTCACCCTCAGGATGAGCCCACTGCTGCTTTGTCCCAAGCCCCCTCATTCATCTGACCAGAGCTGCCCTACAAGCCAAGGAAGACCCAGGAAGGTGACAGGGGACTGGTTTTCTAATCTCAATGCTCTGGGAGGTTTCTACACTTGAATTAAAAAAAAAATAGGATTCTTTAAAACTCATAACAATTCACTGATAGTATAGAATAGAGGTATGACTTAAATTTATTAACAGACATCTTTCACCGGTTTCACTCTACAGATGTTTTACTCAGAAAGATTGCACAGTGGGAAATGTTTCAGGGGAGCCACCAGTCTCTCAGCGTCTCAGAGTGACAGTGCCTGCCCCAGTGAGGATGCCCAGCATACTGCTTTCTAGGTGTAGGTGTGTATGGGGCAAGGGGGGTCACTCTTACAGCCACTGTTGTCACCTGCCCCAGATTTATTGTATCTGGTACTTTAAACATCTATGTGTCACTGGGTGGTGTGGAGACCAGGCAACCCAAGGATGCCCCACCTGCTGTTGCTGCCTGTCGCCCCTGGCCCTGCCCGCAGAATAAGGAGGCAAGAGAGCAGAGGCCCAGTGCAGCTGATGCAGGGCCGGTTTAATGAGAAACCACACATTGAGGCCGGTCACCACTCACGTTGACAGGGCCATGCAGTAGTGGGGCTCGGGCAGTTTACAGACCTCAGGAGAACACAAACAGGGTGGGAGGTGAGGGTAATAGATTGCTGCTGTCCACCAGGGTCCTCTGCTCTCCTGCAGTGGGGACACGCCAGCCACCGGGCTCAGTCTGCACTGGAGACCCTGGGGATGGCACGTGCAAGATGCACAGATTCCTCTGTCTCAGCAAACTTGGGATCCAGAGTGGCCTGGCCAGGAGGGGGTCTGCACATTGACTCCAGGGGGCTGGGATTGGAGACAAAGGTACAAGCCCCCTTGGCTAGCTAGGCCCCATTCATTCACCGGGGACTGCAGGGCGCTGTCTTCAGCCCTCCTGGGAACTGGGTTTCGTTACCTGAGAGTCTGGGGGCCAGAGCTGCTGCCATTTCTGCTGCTCTTCACACCCGGACACAAACCAGAGGCCCCCGTGCTCAGGCCCACCGATTCCAAGTAGCCCAGTAGGCCAGGGCTGTGCCAGGCTCCAGGTGGTCCCAGGCTGTGTGAGCAGCTGCTGCTCTGGCTGCTGGGTCCTTGGCCTACACCTCGGGCATGGAAGGGGAGAAGTGGGGGGAGGGTGCAAGGACCACGGCAGAGAGACTGAGCTAAACAGATCCTTCCCAGACTATCCAGTTAGCCACCAACCAACCATGCATGCAGGGCTATAGCTCAGCCTGGCACCCGCCAGCCTGGCCCACAGCCAGCAGTTTTGCCAGCAGTCAGAAGCTGGGGTAGGAGAAGGTGAAGAGCACAGATTTCTGGGGAGTGGCACAGTGGCTTCTGGCCCAGCAGGAGGAGAGGCGGCCATGAGCAAAGGGCGAAGGAAGCACGAGGACCAGACAGGCAGGCGGGAGTCGGGCTCAGTTAGCACAGGCGCTTGTACGTGTAGATGTAGGCTTTGCAGTTGGGGCACGTGTGGGTCACATCCTTAAAGTCGTTGATGAGGCAGGGGATCAAGCAGCAGCCCAGGTCACATCTGCAGCAGATGGGGAGGGGACAGATGGAGCCAGCGGGCCTGGGGACACAGGCTTGCAGCCCTGCCCTGGCAGTCCCTGCACCTACCCCATGAAGCAGCAGAAGAAGCCCAGCACAAAGTTCATCAGGCCGATCTCGTAGGAAATCTTGGTGGTGACGGCCTGCTGGCAATGTGGACACACTGTCTGCACAGGTGCGCCCTCGAAGATCTCACCTTGCAGCACTGTCACTGTGGTGGCGGCCCCTGAAGGGACTAGGACAGTGGCAGCGTGGCCCCCTGGGCCAGGGTAGGGCCCAGGAGGGTAGGGCCCAGGAGGGTAGTAGCCCATGGGTGCATGGGGTCCTGGAGGTGGATAGAAACCTGTAGTGTGAAAGACAACAGAGACAGTGAGGCAGTGGGGTGGTCAGGGTGGGCCTCTGCTCCACCAACAGCCTGCCACCCAGTTACCCCAGGTTCCTAGCTTCATCTGTTAGGCCCTGAAACACCACCAGAAGCTCAATTTCAGATGCCTGGTCAGAGCCTAACCAGGCTTCCCAAAGCCTGGAGTCAGGGCCACCTGGGCTGTGTAATCCTAGGTCCTTCCTGCAGGCCCACCTGGAGCTGGTGCACCCACAAAACTCCCCCAACCCCTGGTGTTAAGTTGGGCCCTTCCTGAC
Organism: Tenrec ecaudatus; assembly: GCF_050624435.1. Taxonomy (NCBI): domain Eukaryota; kingdom Metazoa; phylum Chordata; class Mammalia; order Afrosoricida; family Tenrecidae; genus Tenrec; species Tenrec ecaudatus. The sequence goes on along the minus strand of NC_134541.1, from coordinate 107,082,406 downwards.
TTACCTGGAGGCACGTAGGCACCGTCTGCATTCACATGTGGGGGGACAAAGCCAGGCTGGAGCACTGGGTGGTTGGGTGGTTCGTAGGGTGGGGGCCCAATGTCAGCTGGGGGCAGAGGCATGCCCGGTGGGGGCTGCACCACTGCTGGGGAAGCACGGCCTGGAGGGGGCAGGGATGAGGCTCAGCAGGGGCAGGGGGTACCACCTGAACTTTTGGGGGTCCATGAGTAAGGGCTTTGGAATGAGACTCAGGTGCAGAAGACCCAAAGCCCACCCAGGGGGTTGGAGGCACTCCAGCTTGTATAAGCAGATGGAATTGGTGAGTGGCAGGGACCCTAAGGAGCCAGACCCCTACCTGGGGTGGAGGGTGTTCCACTTTTATCCTCTAGAAGGGGGGCTGTCGGGCCCCCAGGATAGGGAGGGGGCGGCTCATTAGACATCTTCGCTGCTGCTCTTGGACCTGGAGAGGAAGCCAGCCAAGAAGTCCTGCCCACCCACCTCCCCAAGACCCTGACTCCAGGAGTAGGTAGCCCTCAGCCACCACCTTTTACTTCCTTCAAAGCTAATTGTCAATTGGTTTAGAGGATGCTGGGAAGGGTCATAGCTCTCCCTCATCACCCCTCCGCCCCACCTCAAGGTGCCAGGGAAGGACAGGACAAAAGGCAGGAGGCATGGGCATGCCCAGGGCAGGGAACTGTGTGGGGAACAGAATCAAAGGCTCCATAGCTAAGTGCAATGTAACCTCTAGAGCTTTCCTCCCCAACCAGTGAGGGAGTCACTGATTTGCGTGGGGCAGGGGGCAGATCTAGTGAGAATGGGCTCCCCCCAACCAGAAAATTTCTATGAAATGTTTTACCTCAAGTTCCTAGGATGGAGTCTGAAGCAGAGCAGGTAAGGGCACTTCACCTGGCCTGAACTCAGAAGCTGTGTCGAGAAAGAGCAGGTGGTGACTTCAGCATTTGTACCAGGGGACCAGGATGTGGGTACCTACCCTTCCTGTCAACTGACATCATCCCACAACCCTGACCCCTCACAGCCCACCCTCAGGATCGACCCTTCCTAAACCTATGTCATCTTCTGGCAATTGCTGGACTATCGGTGTCTGTCCTGTCTCCCCACACAGCAGGCCAAGTTCCAACATGGCGTGCACCCAGTTTCTTCAGGGTACAGCTCTCAGAGGCAGAGGTGGACAGTGTCTCGATTGTTATTCCTCATTTGTCTATTTACCAAATCCCCAGGCACCCACCCCTAGGACCCAGCCTGAGTCTCCCTTCTCTCAGAAGCTACACAAACATTGAGAGTGTTCTGGAATGAGAGCACTGACTGAAAGTAATCAAATAACATGAACTGGTTAAAATAAAAACAACCTGCTAATGTGAAGGTCATTGGTTTTAGACCAGCAGCCACTCTGTGAGACTGGAAATGGCAGTGGCTTCTGTACAGGTTTGCAGCCTTACAGTCTCAATGGGGTGATACCCTCTTTTACAAGGTCGCTCTGAGTCAAAACTGACTCTGGTTTCTGCGATTCTTGGGGTGGTGGTGAAAAGTCCGACTCAAAGGGAACTAAAGCTAGGACAGCAAGAGCACAAGCATCCCAAGAGAAAAGACTGGTGGACTTCATCAAAATCAGATGCTGCCCAGAGAGTGAAAAGTTGACCCACAAATGTGAGAAACATTGTACAGGTAACAGCTGACGGATGACCCACTGTCATCAAGTCAATCCCAACACCCAGGGAGCTACAGAACAGAGCAGCATGGTCCCATGGGGTTTAAGCAGGTGGTCTCATCTCGCCTCGTGGTCCCTCCCTTCTCCCTCCAATGGGCACAGCCGGTGGGTTCCCACAGCCACCCTTTGGGCAAACAGCTGAGCTCTTAAGCAGTGTGGCTCCTTGCATGTCTGAAGAGACTCATCCTTAAATTATATAAAAAATTCAAGATGACAGCACAACCCAGTAAAAAAAAATGGGCAAAGGACTGGAATAGACGGATCTCCAAAGATGTACAAATGGCTGATCAGCACAAGAAAGGAGGCTCATGGCCCACTATGAGACACGACAGCCCTCACTGACCCATGGCCCTACAGGGGAGGACACCGGAGACAGTGTGGGAATTGCACCTGATCTGATCCCACCACAACGAGGCATGCAACAGAACAGTAAGGGACACAGAGCAAGTCCCTGGGGGCTAACCCACCCAAGGGGAGGGTATTGTTTATATCTCCACAGGGAAAGAGGGTGTGAATGCAACATTCCGGCATGGAGTAGGGAACCAGTGGAGAGGTCTGGGAGGCTGGCCCCAGTACCAAATACTAAGTGGATGCCTGTCCTTCCCCGCAGAAGAATTTGTTTCAAAAGATGACATTGAATCTGCAGCTCCAGGAGAGGGACATATCTATCTGATCGGAGCAAACAGGAGTAGATGAAGGGGGAGTTGGAGAGAGTGGAGCACATCCTGGCCCACCAGGCCCTGAGGATGATGACCCCAATTATAGTAGCCAGTCCACAGAGAGGTCCACATGAGCCCCACTATGAGACATGACGTCTACCAGCCACACTATGAGATATGATGTCTCTCACTGACCCATGGCCCTGCAGGGGACAGTACTGGAGACACTGTGGGAATTGCGCCCAACCTGATCTCACCACACCAAGGCAAAGCACTGGGGGAGTGCAGCGGAACAGCAAGGGAATAGAGCGGCAAGGTCCCCAGGGAATGCTGAAGGTGGACTTTGGGGCCAGAGCATGGTGCCCCAACCGACTGGACTGGAAAACACTTCTAAAGGCCAACAAACGATCCTTGAACTAACTACAAGCTTTTCTTTCTGGATGTGTTTTTTCTTCGTCAGTGGTTTGTTGTTTTGTTGTATAATGTTGCTTGGTTTTGCTCTGTCCTATTTTTGTGCATGTTATTATCTCCGCAGGTCTGTCTAAATAGGATAGGCTGGATGAACTATCTGGAGGAAAAACAATGGGACTGACAATTCTGGGGAGACGTGGGATAGGGGGAAGTGGGGGGTAAGGAAGTGGTGTTAACAAACCCAGGGACAAGGGAACAACAAGTGATCCAAATTGGTGGTGAGGTGGGTGTGGCAGGCCTGGTAGGGAATGATCAAGGGTAAGGTAACAAAGAGCTTTGCTGAAGCCCTGGTGGGGAATGAGCATGATAGTGGGACAGGAGGAAAGTCAAGGGAAATAGAGGAAAGAGCTAGGAGGCAAAGGGCATTTATAGAGGCCTAGACAAAGACATGTACATATGCAAATAGATATGAGGATGGGGAAATAGATCTATGTGCCTATATTTATAGGTTCAGTATTAAGGTGGCGGAAGGACCTTGGGCCTCTACTCAAGCACTCCCTCAATGCATGAATACTTTCTTCTATTAAATTGGCATTCTGTGATGCTCACCCTCCCGACACAACCGCTGAAGCCAAAGCAGATGAACAAGCAAATGTGAAGAAAGCTGATGGTGCCCAGCTATCAAAAGAGATAGCGTCTGGGGTCTTAAAGGCTTGAAGGTAAACAAGCGGCCATCTAGCTCAGAAGCAACAAAGCCCACATGGAAGAACACACCAGTCTGTGTGATCACATGGTTCCGAAGGGATCAGTTATCAGGCATCAAAGAACAAAAAAATCATATCATTGGGTGCACACCTCCATGATAGGATCGCTGAGGACAAACAAGTGCATGGGCAAATGTGGTGAAGAAAGCTGATGGTGCCCGGCTATCAAAAGAGATAGTGTCTGGGATCTTAAAGGCTTGAAGGCAAACAAGCGGCCATCTAGCTCAGAAGCAATAAAGCCCACATGGAAGAAGCACACCAGCCTACGCGATCACGAGGTGTCAAAGGGATCAGGTATAAGGCATCATCAGAAAGAAAAAAAAATCTTACCATAGTGAATGAAGGGGGAAGTGCAGAGTGGAGACCCAAAGCCCATTTGTCGGCCACTGGAGATCCCCTTGCAGAGGGGTCTAGGGGAGGAGATGAGTCAGTCAGGGTGCAATGTAGCACCGATGATGAATACAGCTTTCCTCCAGTTCCTGAATGTCTCCTCCCCTCCAACTGTCATGGTCCGAATTCTACCTTGCAAGTCTGGACAGAGCAGAGGATGTACACTGGTGCAGATGGGAGCTGGAGGCACAGGGAATCTAGGGCGGATGATACCTTCAGGACCGGGGATGTGAGGGGCAATACTGGGAGGGTGCAGGGTGAGTGGGTTGGAAAGGGGGAGCTGATTGCAGGGATCTATGTGTGACCTCCCTGGGGGACAGACAGCAGAGGGGAGGGGTGAAGGGAGATGTCGGACAGGGCAGGATATGACAAAATAATTTATAAATTATCGAGGGCTCATGGGGGAGGGGGGAGCAGAGAGGGAGGGGGAAAAAAGAGGACCTGATGCAGAGGGCCTAAGTAGAGAGCAGATGCTTTGAAAATGATGAGGGCAAAGAATGTATAGATATGCTTTATAAAATTGATGTATGTATGGATTGTGATAAGAGTTGTATGAGCCCCTAATAAAATGTTTTTTTTAAAAAGTCCCTGGGGAATATCAACAATAGACTTTGGGGCCAGGGCTCAGCGCCCCATCAGACTGGACCGGAAAACACTCCTAAAGGCCAACAGACAGTCCTTGAACTAAATACAAGCTTTTCTTTCTTCTTCTTGTGTTTATTTTTTATTTTTGTCATTGGCTTGGTGGTGATATTGTAGTTGTTTTATTTTGTTGCTTAGCTTTGCTCTGTCTTGTTTTTGTGCATGTTATTATCTCCGCAGGTCTGTCTAAATAAGATAGGCTGGATGAACAATCTGGAAGAGAAAACAATGGGACTGACAGTTCCGGGGGGACGTGGGAGAGGGGGAGGTGGGGAGAAAGGAAGTGGTGTTAACAAACCCAGGGACAAGGGAACAACAATGATCAGTGGTGAGTGGGGTATAGGAGGCCTGGTAGGGCCTGACCAAGGGTAATGTAACCGAGAGGAATACTGAAACCCAAATGAAGGCTGAACATGATAGTGGGACAAGAGGAAAGTCAAAGGAAATAGGAAAGAACTAGGAGGAAAGGGCATTTATAGAGGTCTAAATAAAGGCATGTACATATGTAAATATATATGATGTGGAAATAGATCTATGTGCATATATGTATAGGTTTAGTATTAATGTAGCAGATGGACATTGGGCCTCCACTCAAGTACTCCTTCAACGCAAGAATACTTTGTTCTATTAAACTGGCATTCCATGATGCTCACCTTCCCAACACAATTGCTTAAGACAGGGCAGATGCATAAGCAAATGTGGTGAAGAAAGCTGATGGTACATGGCTATCAAAAGATATAGCATGTCTGGGATCTTAAAGGAAAACAAGTGGCCATCTAGTTCAGAAGCAACAATGCTCACATGGAGGAAGCACACCAGCCTGTGGGATCATGAGGTGTCGAAGGGATCAGGTATCAGGCATCATCAGAACAAAAAAATCATATCATTGTGTATGAGGGGGAGTGTGGCGTGGAGACCCAACGCACATTGGTACTCAACACCCCCTTACAGAGTGGTCACGGAGAGAAGCCGAGCCAGTCATCAACTGAACACCCCCTTATGGAATGGTCACAGGGAGGAGAAGAGCCAGTCAGGATGCAGTGTAGCAACAATGAAACATACAACTTTCCTCTAGTTGTAAATGCTTTCTCCCCCACTCCACCCCCACTATCATGATCCCAATTCTACCTCAGAAATCTGGCTAGACCAGAGGATGTACACTGGTACAGATAGGAACTGCAAGCACAGGGAATCCAGGGCGGATGATCCCTTCAGGAACAGCGGTGAGAGTGGCAGGCCATACAGGGAGGGAGGAGGGTGGGTAGGTTGGAAAGGGGGAATCGATTATAAGGATCTATATATAACCTCCTCCCTGAGGGATGGACAACAGAAAAGTTGGAGAGTGTAAGATATGACACAAATAATTTTAAAATCATCAAGGGCTCATGAGGGAGGGGGAGCGGGGATGGAGGGGAGCTGATGCTAGCGGCTTAAGTGTAGAGCAAATGTTTTGAGAATGATGAGGGTAATCAATGTACAAATGTGCTTTACACAATTGATGTACGTATGGGCTGTGATAAGAGTTGTACGAGCCCCTAATAAAATGATTTTAAAAAAAGGCTCAGCATCTCCAGCCATCAGTGTAAAGCAGACCACCATGAACAATCACGTCACTAAGATGGTTAAGGGACACTGATGGCATAGTGGTTACCTGCTGGACTACAAGGTTAGTAGTTCAAAGCCACCAGTGGTAACTCTTTACCAGTGCTCCAGTAAAGAGTTACAGTCTCCAGCAGGATAAACTGATCCCTGCCTCAAAGGTTCCTGCACCCTTGAGCTGTAGACTGTGGTACTCAGATGGGGGTGGAAGCACACGACCTTGGGGGGAACCCTTGGTTTGGACAGAGTCCAATCAAAAGGGACCCAGAGTTACTATATATTTAGTACCTTGATGTCCCCTTTGAAGCCACATGGCAGGTTTTGTACTGTTGGGCAGGGATTTGGACTTAGAAGAATTGATTAAGGAAGTTTCCCCATGCACCAATCCCCATGTTTAGGGTAAACAGCTCAATCGAACGGAAGATCAAACCATGTGGAGCACTGACTCATGGGTTGCAGCTCACGGTAGCACTGTATTGGCAGAGACTCCTCATACCCATAGTGTCCAGAGTGACATCACTGGAAAAACTGATGATGTTACAAGTGCAATCACCTTATACCCCAGGGAGGTGATTGACAATGTTACATGTTTCTGTTTCTATAGATTTTTGTTTTCTTTGCCTTTAGTTTGCTTTTGTGTGCTTGTATTGTTGTCTGCTAGTTGGTTTTGCTGTTGGTGGGGTAGTTGGTCTTACAGGGTTTTGAATTTGCCATTAATATGACCACCAAAGTAAACCTGAGTCATGCATATCCCAGGAACAAGCAGGGGGATTCTGGGCCCCACTGAGCTCTAACCCCAACCCAAGAACAGTCAGTTCTGATAACATGGCCCTCCCTGCACTATATTCACCTTCATGCAAAAATCACTGAAGATAAGGGCACTACAGCTAAGTGTGGTGAAGAAAGTAGATGGTGCCCAGCTATCAATTGGAATAGTGTCTGGGGTCTTAAAAAAGGTTTGTATTCAAATAAGCAGCCATCTAAGTGAAGAGTCAACTAAGTCCACATGGAGGAAGCTTGTGTGATCCAAAGACAACAATCACAAAATTTAAATATGACAAAAGGATTGAAGTATCAGAGCCAAATTGCAAACACCCAATTTGTAGAAGGTTAAAGAGGACAGTGGGAGCCGAAAACCCATCTTCAGAGTATCTAGTCAGATTAAGCGGCTAGCAGGTCCCCTCTAGCCACAGGCAACGGTCTTGAATAGCCTTACTATAAGACAGAGATTATTATAATCTTGATTATTGTAATTTGGATTATGTTTGATTATGCTGGACCAACTTGATTCTTAGTCAGCTGACCTCCCTATTGACCCAATCTGAAATTGTTCTAGGTGCAAGTATTTCTTGCTTGTTCCATGACAAAATTTTCCTCCCAGGCCTTTTAAATCCTCACGGTGGTCTTTTCGTTCTTACTCATTATTTGTATTTTTATCTTTATATTATTATTTATCCATAACACTTTGTTTTTTACTTCTGTTGGGTTTCCCAGTTTGTGAAGCACAGAAGTAGATGCACAGAGATAAGAAGTGATGCAAAGGTTTGTCAGGGAGGTGAGAGATAGGGTGAGGGGGTTGGCGGAGTAAACAATGTATGCGGGAGTGGGGAGCACGAGAATTGATGATTACACAACTCATTAAAAAATGATTTACCCAGGGGGGTGGTGGGGAGGAAAGAAACTGTTCAAAAACTAATTGTGGTAATGATTGTGCAACACTTCTTGATGTGACTGAACTACTGAATTGTGTGCCAGGAAAACTGTTAAAAACAAAAACCAAATGGAGTTAAAATAATAAATAAATAAAGAGCGACAATCTAAGAAACCCACAGGAGCTGTTCTACCTTGTTCTATAGAGTCACTGTGCGTCAGAATTAACTCGATGGCAATGAGAAGATGGCTATACTTCAAAAGCGCTGGTGAGCATGCACCCAGACCGGTGGGGATGAAAATTGGTAGCAACATTTCTCATATTCCCTGGCTGAAGAGCAGAAACAACCCAAATATCTATCAGCTGATGGAAGAATGATGTTATTACCCATCTAGCCTACTGGCATCCAGTTGATCCCAACTCACAGCAATCTTACTGTAGAGAAGGACTGCCCCTCCCTTAGGGTTCCAAAGACTAGATTTTTACAGGAGCTGACAGCCTTTCTCCCACTGTGCCACCTTGTGCAAACCATATACCAGCAAGAAAAGGCAAGGAAGTTCTGACCTATGTCACGCCCTTGGTGAACCTTGGAGATATGCCAAGTGAAAAGAGGGCAGTCACAAAGAAGCCACATGGTCTGAAGTGCCCAGAACTAGCCAATCGAGAGAGGCCGGAAGTCGATTAGTAGTTGCTGGAGTGATGGAAAGGGGGGGCAGGGAGTGTCAGCTGATGAATGCAGAGCTTCTTTGTAGGTGATACAAAATGAAACTGATGCTGGTGGTTACCCAACGGAATAACCAACTCCCTGACCTGTACGCTGGGCACGGGAGCTGTGTGGCTAGGGAATGTCTCAGGAAAACTACACACGTGTCCCAGGCCCATCACCCTCAGGCCTCCATGCCTGGTGTCTCCCTCCAGTCGGATGCCCTCAGTACAACCAGCGTTGCCAACTCCCTTTACCATCCAGTCACCTGTGTCCTCCATGCTGCTGAAGGGCAACCTGATGGGCATCTGAAAATCCCTGAGGGGATGGCCTGCTGGGAACTTCAGCACAACTCCTTAAGGTCCTAAGACCACGACCTGTTGCTATCAAGAAAAAACAGGAACCACCTGTCAATACAGGTGAGGCAACAGAGCCACCAGGACAGCTAAGCTCAGACCCCTCACAACAGCCCATGATTATCCTAACTCCCCCTTCTCGGAGGGTGACTGCCTCCATTGTGTGTGTGTGGCTCATTCCAGGAACCCCTTTATCCCCAAGAGACATCACTGTGCAAGAATTATGAGCAGGAGGCAGCAGGCAGGTGGTGAGGAGGCCCTGTGGAGCCACGGAGGAACCCCTGAGAGTAGAAAAGGCCCAAGCCTGTCCCAGGCATTGCAGGGGGAGGGCCCCATCTATGGCACAGAAGACAGGGTGTCCCTCGGTTCAGGCTGACACCCACTGTACTTCTTCAGAAGGTGTTCCCTGGGACTGAGAAGGAGACCCGTGTGTATCTGTACTTCACTCCGCCTTCCCTTCGGCAGCACACAGGTCTCTGTCCCCCTCAGCCTGCCCTGCCTACCCAAATCCTAGGCACTTCTAGAGGTCACCCACTCCCTGCCCCACTGGTCCTAGTGGCCATGTCAACCCGCCTGTATCTTGGCCACTGGCTCTGCCTCCCAAGGTGGAAGCTCAGGCCTCAGCCTTGAGGAGCCCCAAGTACCATGGAGGTGTGTACACCCTGCCTCCCCCAGCCATGCCAAAAAGCTACCTCAGCCAGAAGGCTCAGCGCTTGTTGGTGGGGAGGGATGTTTGTTTTCCCTGACGAGCTGGGAGGACCTGGGGTTCTCAAGAGTGAGAGAAGTAACGGTTTGTTGGGGACACTGCAGTCAAGAATCGTGTGGCAAACCGCTTTGCTGCCCACCCTCCCCAGCCCCATCTGCATTATACATAAGAAAGCCTGTCCCCAAGTCTCCCAATGTGGGGTCTTGCCACTGAGGTGCAGATGGGAGAACTAAAGGAGACAGGATGGCAGTTCCTGGAAATGAAGCATACGGGGGCACAAGGAGCTGGCCTGAAGTCCTGCCCTTGCAAGCTGAGCTGGAAGCATGGATGATGTCCTCAACGTTCTTTGCTGAAGAGGGCAATGTCTGAGCCCTCCTGTTGGGGTGAGGAATGGTGCCATCTACTTTAAAAGGTGGTGAGAGGGCTAAGTTACAGCTAAGGCATCCACTACAGCTCCAGAGGCCACGCTATACGTGTGCGTGGGGGGGGGAGGGGGGAGGGAGCTGGGTATTTGGCTGGATGCTTGGAGTGGGGGCTGCGGCTGTCCCCATTCTACCGAGGAGCTATGGTCCTTGGGAGTTTTCATCTGAAGGACGAGACAGGAGGTGGCCCTGGTGTCTCTGAGCTGGCGGAAGTGACCCAGGGCAGTAGGGGCCCCCACCTTCCCAGAGAGGTCTGCCTCCCCAGGTGGGAGTGGGGGACAGCCAGCTCCCAGCAGCACCCAGGTCCAGAGAGTCTTCCAACCTGGGTGTCAGTCAACATTTCAAAGAGACTCCTTCAGGAGTTCTGGCCTCAGATTAACTGTCCTACCCCCACCTCCACCTGTGTCCCTGGCCCTGGGGCTGTAAGTAGTGGCGCTGGTACAACCAGAGGCTAGTTTATGGTGTAAAAATACAGTGACTATGCTTTTTTGAAGGAATGGGGAAAGAGCTCTGGCGGCTGCACCCTGAGGGTAGTGCTGATTCCAGGGCTCCCCGGCTGGCAGGAATTCATGCACCATCTGCTCTCAGGCCTGGCACTCCACTGACCCAACAGTTCCCTATGCACTACAGCACACACAGAACGGCAGTCCTAGCCAGCTGGTGCCAAGGCAGCTCCCAGAGGGTCAGTGACCCTGCCCATGGCTGCAACAGGCTTACCCTGAAGGGGATGGGAAAGCCTAACAAGAGATCACCCCCCCACAACCACCACACACACACCCCTGCTCTGGGAGAAGCCCCAGCAGGTTCTCACAGCAGAGGGAGCCTAGCAGTCCTCTCTCCAGGCCTAGTCTAGACCTGAGGCTGTTACAAAGCCTGTCCTCTGGGTCCAAGTGGCTTTCTGTCTCCTGGGAAGGAGCAGTGTCTGGGGCCAGCCAGCCTGCTATGGGCCACAGTGAGGACCAGTGTGCTCACCCCGATAGCCAGGGCTCTTCCGTCTGTCTGTCCCCAGGAGGCAGGCTCCAGGCGACAGACCCACAACAGGCCTCTCCATTTTGCCATAGGAGCCAATAGGCACTGCTCCCAGTTTTGGAATGAATTTGGGATTGTTAGGCAGATAAAACGCAGGGATGAGAATGTCCGTTAATGCAAGCCCAGAGAGCCAAGCAGGAGAACAAAGAGCAGCGCACTGCACATACTCAGAGGCTCAGGTTTCCATCGTTGGGCATGGGTGGGCGCTAGACCTGGATTGGCCCACCTGAACCAGGTGAATTCAATTCAGCCAATGGGGTCGATCTGGGGGTCGTCCACCATGTCTCCCCGTGTAATCCTAGTAAAGGCAGGAGCCCAGAGCAGGTTCTGCCACGCTGCAGAAGGAATTCTATGGGTGCCGTGTAAAACCTGGAACTTCTTCTAACTCTCATAAAACTCACTTGGATCACAAGCCAGGCTTCAGTGTCAATTCTTTCTTGCACAGAGCCAAGGACCTAGGTACAACTCCAGAGAGATCTAACAGGATGTAGGCCTGGCTGGGTCCCCAGGTCCCCTCAAGAGAGAGTGTCAGGGCAGGACCAGGCTTGCAGGGCCACACCAGGGCAGAAGATAGGTATGGCCTTCCTGTAGGGCCCACATGACCCAGGCTTCGGGGGTGGGGGGTGGGCAGGATCTTCATCCTCAGCACAAGGCCAGCCCCAAAGGGCTGCAGGAGAAATACAGGGCACAGACCCACACTTCTTAGAAATGATAAAAGTTGCTGTGGGGTGAGGTAGGATTGCCACAAAATATGTCCGCTCTACGGACCACCATGAAGCTGTCCTGTTTTCCCAAGTCCCCCAGGGTGGGCTTACTACATAGTCTTTGTGGGGTGGGCACCAGAGGCCCCCCTAGATCCATCACCTGCTGGTCCGAGGCAGTTGTCTGACCATGATTTTATTCACATCTCTACTGGACGTGTGGCTGGGACAGCAGTGCTCCAAGCACGCCCATGGGCTGGAAGAGCTAAAGCAGCAGTGAGTATGGTCACAGGGGCTCTCCCCCAGGGTCACCTGCCTGAAAGGGATCAGCACCTCCCGGGGTGTAGCCAGCTATCCTAGGTCTACTAGTAAGCATGCCAGATCTCATCCTAATAATTGGGGTGACCCACAGCCTTCTCTGAGGGCAGCTCTCACCCTCGGATTCTGAGAACTCCCCTCTAGGACTCTCTCCAGTGTCTCACTGACCTAGGAATCAGGGCGAGAATGAGAGGCAAAACTGGAGCCCTTGCTCTAAATCCCATCAGCCAAGCAGACCCCTGCTTGAATATGGGCCTGCAGTCTGCTGGGTGAATGTTGGCAGAGCCAGCCCTGTTCGTCCCACCTGCAGCAGATGGAAGCACAGGCTGACTGCCTGGGTGGGCGATGCCTGGCTTGCAGGGCCACACCAGGACAGAAGGTAGGTATGGTCTTCCTTCAGGGCCCACAGGACCCAGGCTTCCCTGGGGGGCTTTATCCTTAGCACAAGGCCAGCCCCAAAGGACTGCAGGAGAAGTTCAGGGCATAGACCCACACTTCCTAGAAACAATAAAAGTTGCTGTGGGGTGAGGTAGGATTGCCACAAAGGCTGGTTGTGGGAGGAGACTCAGAGCCCACAAGCCCTGCAGGTCAGGGACAGTCACACGGATCCCCAAGAGCTCAGCTGCCCAGACGTTCCTGGAGCCTCTGGTTCTTTCTCAGAACTTCTGTCCACCTGTCAGGGGATGTGGCCTCTCTTCATGGGCAGCACAACGGGTCCTGGCATCCTGGAGTGATGCTGGCCAGGGGCACTAATCTGAGAGGGGAAACTAGGTTCAGGCTTCCAGAGCAGGACACCTGGCCAGCCCAGGGTGGTCTGGCTAGAGTTCCAGGTGCCAGGGAAGACAGCACACCCGTTCCATCAAAGCATTTACCATTTGACAGGGAAACACAGACTTCCCTTGGGAACAGCTCTGCTGGAGACACTGACCTGTGAGCCACAGTCAGTTCCTGGCGTGCTAGCAAGAAGCAGCGCACACAGTGCTCTGATGAAGCCATAGGCCTTTCCTCTCTGGACTGTGTCCAGAGAGGAAAAGGGTGGTGTGGGTCTACCTGGAAAGGCAGATCCCCGTGCAGCACACACGTTAGCAGGGCTTCTGTGGGTAGGGAGAGCAAGAGTGATTTTTTTAAAACGTGTAAACACACACACAGAAGCATTTTATAGATGAAGTTTCTGGTTTTCCTTGGATGGGCAGTTCCTAATCAACTCCTTGCTGAAAATGTTCATTATAATTGTGCTAAATTTATGCATCTTTCTTTTTCATCCAGAAAGGCGGCACTGGCTCTAATCTGGTTTTGCCCACAGGAAAAACATGCCCCAAGGAGAAACCCTCAAGACTGCCTGCCTGTCCTTTCTTTGTAAGCCAGTATGAGGTTCCAGGTATACAGCGTGGGGGGCACGCCTGTCCAGGGAGTCCTCCCAGGACAGCTGGCAGGAGGTCGTCACCTACCTGAGATGGGCAAGGGAGAAGATCCCCATTGTAGACTTAGGATGAAGCAGAGACTAGAGCTCTGAAGCTGGCCCTGGCTGCCCGCCTAGGCCCAGAATCCTCAGTGGCAGCCCTCTGGGCCCCTTCCAGAAACAGAGGCACACAGAGCTTGCCCCCCCCCCCCCGCCTGTTGAGCTGTTGACACAGAGGTGAAGGAAGGATGGAGGGCAAGGGAATTCAGAGCGAGTGAATCAGCAAGTCCCTGCATCTGCTGGACAGCAGGCCTTAGTAACTGTGGTGGCGAGGGTACCTGGCCACCTCCAACTTCACAACAGTCCAAGGCTGAATGCCATGAGGCAAGAACAACCTGATGAGCTCCTCAACATCTGCCAGTGAGAACCCTCTGGGACCCAATGGCCCCATCTGCAACCCATCACAGGGAGGGCAGTGGAGAGGGGGCATGATTTTACCCCATTGTGCATGGGTCACCATGAGAGAAGCCAAGGCAACAGCAGCTAAAAGCAATGTGCTCTGTCTGCAAGGTTGCCAGGAACATGGAATTGGCCAAGACAGAACACTGGGCTAGGTTTCTACGAGGCTCTGGTCACAATCATCTCACCAATTTATGAATACTAATACAAGGGACTTCAAAAAGTCTGTGGGGAAATAAAAAGTCTGAAGTTACATCACAACGTAATCAAACTTTTTGAAGCTCCCTTGTTTTATGTGTGTTTCCATGAAGAGACTTCATTTAATGTAAAGTGTTGACTTGTGATCTATACAGGCGGAAGAATGGTAGATCAGGTGAACAGCAGAATAGACAGTCACGATCGCTCAATCAATTCCAAGACCTGAGCCAGTTTACAGACCTACAATCCCTTGAATGAGGGGGACGCCGGGTTCCTTTGAAGGAGGACCCTGCTACACCCCAAAGCATGGATAAGTCTGCTACTCTTCCTCATCCATGGTGCGAAATAGTAAAGATAATATCTAAAGTAGAACCACCGATAGATGAGGTGCTGGTTAAAGGAGAGGCTGTGAGTGATCGTATGTTTGATATTTTCCAGGAGGAAAGTATAGAGAAGCTGGTTGGCTGGTCCTTCTTACAATGGAAAGTGTGATTAAGGAGAGGGATGATCTCAGAGCCTCAAAAGCGCGCCTCAGGTGCAGACTAACGGATTTGAAAACGTCCATGTGTGCTACAAAGAAGAGCCTTCTCTCCTCTAGTAAAAGAGCTGACATTGCTGAGAACCAGGTCCAGAGTCTCAATATACGAGTGGCTGAATTACAAGGGCAGCTGAATTGCAGATCTAGAGCAGTGTCTGAAACCAAAGTAAGGGCATTAATTGGGAAAAGTTGGGACCCTGAAACATGGGATGGGAACATATGGGCTGATGATACAGAAGACAGATGGATCCTGGAGAATGACAGTCAGTGGATTATCGTAAACTTAACCAGGTGGTGACTCCAATTGCAGCTGCTGTTCCAGATGTGATTACATTGCTTGAGCAAATTAATACTTCTCCCAGTACTTGGTATGCAGCTATGATCTGGCTAATGCTGTCTTCTCAATACCAGTCTCAAAGGACCACCAGAAGCAGTTTGCCTTCACCTGGTAGGGGCATCAAAATACTTTCACAGCTCCCCCAGGGGTACATCAACTCTTCTGCCCTGTGCCATAATTTAGTCTGAAGGGACCTTGATCACCTGTCTATTCCACAAAAAGTCACACTGGTCCATTATATTGATGACACTATGCTGATTGGACCCACTAAGGAGGATGTATCAAAGACGCTAGATTCATTGGTACAATATCTACGTACAAGGGGTTGGGAAATTAACCCAATGAAGATTCAGGCACCCTCCACATCAGTAAAATTTCTAGGGGTCCAGTGGTGTGGGGCATGTCGACATATCCCTATTAAAGTGAAGGATAAGCTATTGCATTTAGCACCCCCAACGACTAAAAAAGAGGCACAACGCCTAGTGGGTCTCTTCGGATGTTGGAGGCAACATATCCCTCACTTGGGTGTTCTACTTCGACCTATTTATCAAGTGACACGAAAAGCCTCCAATTTTGAGTGGGGCCCAGAACAAGAAGAGGCTCTTAAACAGGTTCAGGCTGCTGTGAAAGCTGCTTTGCCACTGGGACCATATGATCCAGCTGACCCAGTGGTGCTAGAGGTGTCAGTTGTAGATAAAGATGCAGTACGGAGTCTTTGGCAGACCCCTATTGGTGAATCACAGCACAGACCGTTGGGATTTTGGAGTAAAGTCCTGCCATCCTCTGTGGACAACTACTCCCTCTTTGAAAAACAACTCTTGGCCTGTTACTGGGCTTTGGTGGAGACTGAACGCCTCACCATGGGCCACCAAGTCACCATGAGGCCTGAATTACCTATCATGAACTGGGTATTGTCTGACCCATGTAATCATAAAGGTGGACATGCGCAGCAACACTCCATTGTTAAATGGAAGTGGCATATACGAGATCGGGCCAAAGCAGGACCTGAAGGAACAAGTAAGCTGCATGAAGAAGTGGCCCAAATGCCCACAGTCTCCACTCCTGTCACATTGCCTCCTTTCTCCCAGTCTGCACCTATGGCCTCCTGGGGAGTTCCTTACCATACTTTAACTGAAGACTAAAAAAGTTATGCTTAGTTTACTGGTGGCTCTGCACGATATGCAGGTGCCACTCGTAAGTGGACAGCAGCAGCACTACAGCCCCTTTCTGGGATCTCCCTAAAGGACAGTGGTGAAGGGAAATCTTCCCAATGGGCAGAATTTCGAGCAGCGCACCTGACGGTTCAGTTTGCATATAAGGAAAAACGGCCAGATGTGAGATTATATACTGATTCATGGGCTGTGGCTAATAGCTTGGGTGGATGGTCAGGGAATTGGAAGAACCATGATTGGAAAATTGGTGACAAGGAGGTGTGGGGAAGAGGTATGTGGATAGACTTCTCTGAATGGGCCAAGAAAGTAAAGGTAATTGAGTCTCACGTGAACGCTCACCAAAGGATTACCTCTGAAGAGGAGACTTTAACAATCAAGTGGATAAGATGACACGCGCTGTGGAGACTGGTCCTTCTCTTTCCTCTGCCACTGTTATCACCCAATGGGCATATGAACAAAGTGGGCATGGTGGCAGGGATGGAGGTTATGCATGAGCACAGCAACATGGACTTCCACTCACCAAGGCTGACTTGGCCACTGCCACTGCTGAGTGCCCCATTTGCCAGCAGCAGAAACCAACATTAAGTCCAAGATATGGGACCATTCCTCGGGGAGATCAACCAGCAACTTGGTGGCAGGTGGATTGCATAGGACCACTTCCATCATGGAGGGGACAGCGTTTTGTTCTTACTGGAATAGACACCTACTCTGGATATAGATTTGCCTTCCCTGCACGTGGTGCTCCTGCCAAAACTTCTATCCGTGGACTTACAGAATGCCTCATCCAACGGCATGGCATCCCACATAGCATTGCTTCAGATCAAGGAACTCTCTTCACAGCAAATACAGTGCGGCAATGGGCCCATTCCCATGGAATCCACTGGTCGTATCATGTTCCTCATCATCCTGAAGCTGCTGGCTTGATAAAACGATGGAATGGGCTCCTAAAGACACAATTATGGTGCCAACTAGGTGGCAACAACTTGCGGGGCTGGGGCAATGTTCTCCAGGAAGCTGTATATGCTCTAAACCAGCGGCCAATATATGGTGCTGTGTCTCCAATAGCCAGAATTCATGGGTCCAGGAACCAAGGGTGGAAGCTGGAGTGGCACCACTCACTATTACTCCTAGTGATCCACTTGCAGCATTTTTGCTTTCTGTCCCAGCAACCCTGTGCTCCTCAGGCCTGGAGGTCCTGGTCCTGAAAGAAGGAATTCTTCCACCTGGAAACACAGCATGGATTCCACTGAACTGGCAGTGTCTAGACTGCTAGTGTCTCACAACTCTCTCAGGGGAGTATGTTGCACTAAGCCATTTGTACTGCTTTATAATTTAACTGTTCATTTCGTGTATTATATATCTATCTGTATATCATTTAACAGTTCATTTCTTATGTTATATATCTATATAAATATATCTATATAAATATATATATATAATTACTAGCAATCTGGTTTTGTCTCTCTAGAGAACCCTGTCTAACACAGCACCCTAACTCATTCCTGAACAAAACACATCTCACACATATTTTTTTCCAAGGCCTTTCTGCACCGAGGAGTCCTGGTAGTACAGTGGTTACACATTTGGCTGCAGTCCACAGGGTTGGCAGTTTAAAACCACCAGCAACTCCAAGGGAGAAAGACTGGGCTATCTACTCCCATAAAGTTGTAGTCTCGGAAACTGACAGGGGGTCACTATGAGTCACCATTGGCTGGATGGCAGTGAGTTTGTTTTTTCTACACTAGATGGCAGTACACTTGGGGCTATTTTAATCTGTGAGATCACAAAAGATACAAAAATGTATAAATTGTGGCACTAGACAGATTGCCAAAGGCCCACTTGATTATAGCCACAGGCCAGCAGTGCACCGCCCCCCAGGTCAGTCTTAGTGGGGTACAGCGCTTCACAGGAAAGGGACTCAGCCTGCCCACCTCTGCCCTGGATGGCAGCCAGCAATGGTCCTGAGGTCATATGTCAAGTTCAGCGAGCAGCTGGATCTACAGACAGAGAACCTGTGAGAGAAGAAGGATGGTGGTGTGAAGCCACGAGACACAGCAGGAGCTGGAGGGCTGTGCAAGCCAACAAGCTGTGCTGAAACAGCAAGTGTGTACAAAGGTTGCCCTCTACAGGGAGCTGAGGGAGTGTGCCAAGTGGCTGTCGGTGGAGACGAGGTAGCAAGGCCTGGAGCAGAAGCCTGCCTGGAGCATCAGGTGACAAGGGAGCCAAGGGCAGAGAGACTCAATAGGGCAGATGGCTGCAGAGGGATATCCATTTTGACTCTGAGTGAGATGAATGGCCAGCCCGCGGAAAGTTTGGGCTACATGGCTGCCCTGCCACTCTCCAACTTCCCAGCTGTGCCTGGGGCCTCACACAGGTCCCCATAAGCCTTGGTATCAAATGGGCAGCTATGAGGGGTAGAGAGCTCCAGAGGCCCAGCCAACCACCCCTATGCAGGTACTGTCTCTTCTAGGTCAGGTTCACTGGGGCCCCAGACAGAGCAGGTGAAGACAAGCAACCTGAGCTCAACCACACTGGGTGACAGAAGGGAGCTCCGGTGCCAGCAATGCAAGTCTGGCTGCTGAACAGAGGCCACTGGGGGGACAGTCTATGGGAGTCATGCAGGGCCCTCCAGAAAGACCCACTGAGATGTTTAAGAACATGAATGCACAGATGGAAAGCACCCACTTTTCTGTGCAAAGAGATGTGAAAGATAGCTGTCCAGTGATGTCCTTGTTGGTTTGTTTTTCAGTTCAGTCACTATGTCATTGGGTCCTCTACATGGACACCACCTCAGAGGTCACTCACTTCACAGGTTCTGCTGTCAGGGTGCCTCAGCTCGCTAGGAGCTAAGATCAGATTAGAGAAGAATTTACAGAAGATGGCTGGCAAAGCCATCAGGAGCCTAGTCTAGAGAGTGTCCAGGTGTCTGGCACCGCAGAGGCTTCAGGAAGGGGCCTTGGTTGAATCCTGCAGGAAACCCAGCCCTGGGGCAGAAGAGTCCCTCACAGCCATGGAACACAAGAGAAAGATGGGATTGAGGCCTAGGGGTGTGGCTCCTGTAAGGCAGGGGAGGGCTCTGGGCTGGTGTCCCCACAGCACCAGGCATTGTGTGGTGTGGGTGAGCAGCAGAGCCTGGCTGGATGCTGGCACTGCAGGGCAGGAGCTGAGCTCTTTACTCTTGGGGCTCATGTCCAGATTTTTCTCTCCTCTAAAACTGTGGCCAGTAGCAAGTCTCCACTCCTGGATGCACAATCTTGTATCTAGTCCAGCTAGGTCTGCAGAGAGGGTGAAGTCCAGACTTGGTGCCATGTTCCCTCAGCTCTCTTTACCACACTCCAGTCCTACTGAACCAGCCCCCCTCCCAGGCATTCCACACACAGGCCCTTCTTTTAGGCCTCCTGAAATTCACATCTCAGCCCCTTCCCGAGAGAAGGCATCCTCAGCGAGCCTGCGAGGGCTGGCGGTAACCTAACTGGACTTCTACGACATTCCTAACCCAGTTGCCCTAGTGGCGTTATAGCCAAGTGGTGCTGTTGTTTTAAGTCCTTGGACAAGCCATTCAGTAACCTTCTGGGCTGCGACATGCTGCTGCCTGCGCTCTCCTAATGGGCTGCTGCAAGATCAACACACTGGACTAGCGGTGAAAAATGTTGCCAAGTTGATACAAAGCACACACAACTGTTATTGAATGAGCTTGAGCGCAATTTTAGGTATATGTGATATTAATATTGTTTGATAATTTCTGCATTCTACTGTGGAATGGGCACAAATGGGTATCTTTCAGTTGGTTAAGCTGGGTAGCTATCTTTCACATCTCTTTGCACAGATAAGTGGGTGCTTTCCATCCGTGCATTCATGTTCTTAAACATCTCAGTGGGCATTCTGTCAATTCTGGGAGCCTTGTTTCTCACCAAAGCCTTCAGTGAAGCTGGCACTTCTTCCTTCATTACCATCAGGCCTTGATTATATGCTGCTCCTGAAACGGAAAGTCCAACCAATTCTTTTTGGTACACTCACTCTACGTAGTCTTCTGTGGTCTTCTGATGCTTCTGATTCATTATTTTGCCCACAGAATCCTTCAACATTCTAACTTGAGGCTTGCTTTTTTTTAAAAATCATTTTATTGGGAGCTCTTACAGACGACATAACCTTTTATAGTTCAATCACATCAAGCAGTACTGTACAATTGCTACCACAATCAGTTTCAAAACATGTTCTTTCTTCTTGCACTCCTTGATACGGGGGTCCTCTTTATCTCCTCCCTCCCCCAAGCAACCCCCCAGGAACATACATTTATCTATCTATCTATCTGGACCATAACTTATATCCTACACTATCATCTTTCACATACAATTCTGTTTTTCACACCCCTTGAGTGGGGTTATACAGTCATCTTGCTAACAGCTCCACCTTTCCCCATAACCTCAGGGCTGTTATTCTGATGTTTGGGGTTGGAAGGGCATACAAGGGCAGGCAGTTTGATCCCCTTGCTGCCATTGGCTGAGGATGTCCTTGGAGTTAACTCAGCTTGGTATCCACAGCCAAGAGAAGATAAGAGCTCTGCTCCCAATTTCCTGCCTGCTCTGGTTCTCCATCTAGCAGCCACATTCTCTCCACTTTCCCATCTTCAGTTATGCACGGTCCACTACCCTGTACACGGAATCTTGCCTCCATACTTTATTTTGATAGAAAACTAACCCTGCCTGTCACCCAGCACTAGGTGGAGGGCTTGCCAAGCAGCCCCAGGCGACCAGGCAGCGCTCGAACCCAGAGGCTTAATTTTTTTATTCGGATCTTTCAACTTAAGAACTGGTGTGTTAATCTTTTGGTTTTCTAACTTTAGGTCGCTCAACATTTCATTTTAATACTTCTTCATAACCCATTATGTTCAAGAGCAAGTTTAAAAGTCTCTTCTGACATCTACTTGGTCTTTTCTTACTTTGCAGTCTTAACCTTTTGCTTCCCTCATGTGTGATGTCCTAGATGTCACCCCATACCCACATGGTCTTCAGTTATTACTGTTGAATCTGTCGACTCTATTCTTGACATGTTCTCAAATTTCAGGTGGGATATACTTTGGCTTTTGTGGACTTGTTTTAATTTTATTCAGCTTCAACTTGAACTTGCATTATGAACAAGTGGTCAGTCTCAGTCAGCCCCAGGCCTATTGTGACATATTGAACTTCTCTATCATCTCTTTCCACAAATATAGTTGATTTGATTTCTGTTACCTCCATCTGTGGAGCCCTGGTGGTGTAGTGGTTATGAATTGGGCTGCTAACTTTAAGGTCAGTAATTTGAAATAACCATGGGAGAAAAGATGAGGCTTTCTAATGAATTTCCCACAGGAATCCCACAGGGTCAGGTCTACCCTGTCCTACAGGAATTTGGTGAGTCAGAATAAACCTGGTGGTGGTTAAGTAAGTCTGTAGTTCCGTGCTCCATCTGACAAGGTCTACATGGATGGTTGATCTTATATTATTTGGGAAAAGGTTCATTGTAATGAATAAGCTGTTGGTCTTGCAAAATTCTATCACGTGATCTCCAGCATTATTTCTATTATGAAGTTCATCTTTTCTCTTCTTTTTTTTTAGTGACTGGGGCTGGGATTAAAAAAAATTTTTTTAGCTTTATATTTTCATATAATTCTGTTTATTACTTTAATTTTTTATTAGGGGCTCATACAACTCTTATCACAGTCCATACATACATCAATTCTGTAAAGCACATTTATATATTCATTGCGTTCATCATTTTCTTTTCTTCTTCTTTTTTTTTTCGCTCATCATTTTCAAAACATTTGCTCTCTACTTAAGCCCCTGGTATCAGGTCCTCATTTTCCCTCTCCCTCCCTACTCCCTGAAGTTCATATTTTCTGTTAACTCTTCATTTCCAATTTTCAAATTCAACCATCAGTAATTATAGGGTGATCATGAGTTGAAATGGACTGACTGGCAATTTTTTTTGATGTAGTAATTATCAATGCTTCAATTTCAGACGCAAAATTGGTGAAAAACTTCAATTAATTTTTGGCATCAGTGATTGGTATATAAATCTGAATAGTTACGTGAACTAGTCTTCCATGTAGGAGGCGGCTATTATCCTATCACTGACCACATTGTACTTCAGAACAGTTCTTGGAGTTTGGGGTTTTTTCCAGTAACAAATGCAAAGCCATTCCTGACATAGGTCATGATTGTCTGATTTTAAGTGGCCAGTATTGTCCCATTTCAGCTCACTAATTTATAGGATAACTATCTTTATGAATTCCAGTTCACTTTTGATGCCTTCCAATTTCTTAGATTCATATGTGACGTGACTATTACTAGATAGCAGTTGTTTCTTCTCATTTTGAGTCAGACCCCATCAGTGAATGGCTGTAGAGAGCTTGCCTCCACCACATTAAGGTTTGGGAAGGTCGTATTTTTGAGTCCTCTCCAACCCAAGGGGCTCATCTTCTAGCACTTTCTCAGGCAGTGTTCTGCTCCTATTCAAAAGACTAACTGGCCTTTTGTATTTGTTTTTTAAAAGATGGCCAGTCCTTCTTACTAGTCTGTCTTAGTCAGGAAGCTCTGCTGAAACCCGTCTGCTACAAGTAACCCTGCTGGTATTTGAAATACTGGTGGCATAGCTTCCAGCAACACATAAGCCACCACAATACAGCAATACACAAGCCATCAAAATATGACAAATTGACAGATAAGTGATGGGAATGTTCATTAGAATTACGAAAACATTCTTTCTAGGCCTCACCCAACGCAACTTTTGTCTACCTATGTCTGCCTTCCCTGGTCTTTACCCAGACACTTGAAAAAGATGCCAAGAAATATTTTCTGGATAAACAGTTTGATATTACAAAAAGCACCACCATGAAACTGCTTTTATGGAAAGAACTGAAGAGTTATCAGATTTGAGTGTGGGTGTGTGTGTTTGTGGTCTGGCATTGCATATACTTTGAATATCCGTGTTGTGTACCATCAAGTCGATTCTAATTCATAGCGACCCTGCGGGACAGAGTAGGCCTGCCCCATAGGTTTCCCAGGCTGTCGTCTCTAGGGGAGCGGATCACTAGGCCTCTTCTTGCAGGGAGCAATTGGTAGATTTGTACCGCTGACTTTCTGGTTACAGCAGTGGTTCTCAAACTTCCTAATCCCTTGACCCTCATGTTGTGGTGACTACCCCCCAACCATAAAATTATTTTCATTGCTACTTCATAACTGTAATTTTGCTACTGTTATGAATCTGGCAACTCCTGTGAAAGGGTCATTTGACACCCCCCCCCCAAGGGTCACGACCCACAAATTGAGAACCGCTCAGTTAGAAGCTGAGCACTAACCTTAGGGGACCTTAATTTTTTCAGTATTTAGAGTCTATACAGGTCTTTCTAGTCCTGGGGGTGCGCTTCATTGTGATAGGCACAGGGAGTGTAGCTCTGAGAGGACAACTGCTCTGTGAGTTGGAGTCCAGGCATTACTGGGCCCAGGGTATCACCATTCCCAGAAGAGCAAGAGGCAGTTGGCACAACCATATTGCACACCCTTATCCCGGCCCCACCTACCCCCCAACCCCCTACCCCCGGCACCTTTTCCTCTGCAGTACTCCATGGCACTGTACCTTCTCAAGAAACCATGTCTGACCCAGGAGAGGCTTAACCTTTGAGGGTGGTGTGTCTACGCCCAGGGTCACTATGACTCAGAACCAACTTGATAGCACCTAATGGCTGCTGCTGCAGCAGTAAAAGGCAGGGTTCTGTTTGGGTTATTTTTTCTTTTTTCACCTTTTATTGTTTGGCAGAAAGTTTACAGAACATGTTACCTTTCCATTTAGCAGTCTATAGACATTTTGTTTCAGCTCATTGGTTGCAATTCCCACTCTGCACCCCACTATCATTTCAACTTTCCTATTGGCTGGTTGTTTGCCCCTCTCCTATTCCTTCCTGTTTTCTGATCTTTGTTTGGGGGCAAATCCTACCCTTTGAGCCTTAAACACAAGCTAATGTTGAGATTGTCTGCTTTCATAGAGATTCATAGTCTCGGAAATCTTTTGGCATAGTTTTACTCTGTCCATACAGGGTTGCCATGAGTCAGAATGACTTGCTGGCAGTGGGGTGGGTTTGGGAGGCCTTGGTGTAATTCTTCACCTTACAAGCCAGTCTGCAGTTACTTGGTGCCCTTTCATTTCCAGGTCACTTGTACGGGGGTATATCATGACCTCACCCCACGGCTGCAGGCCTGACTAGACACTTCACTTCTCCCACTGGGGATCAAAGCTCTGTACAGAGCTTGCGCTGTGTGCTCCCTGACTCCATGGGAGGGCAGAGATGTCACTAAGAAACCACTCCTTGAATCACTGTTATCCCTGTCCTCGAGACGGAAAAATACATCCATGGGCTTTGAACAGTGTTATGGTCACACAGCAAGTGAACAAGGTTGGCACATAGCGGTCGTGACCAAGAATCAAGGAAACTGACCACCAAACCCCCAGATATACTCTCTAGTTTATCAGCACCCAGTTCTTCAAGTGGGCTGCACAACTTGCTTCTCTAAGCACTCCCACAAACACCCACGGAGCCACAAGGCGCAGAGAGCATCTGCAAGACCGACGTCAGACTGCCAGCGGGGCAGCCCAGTCCATCCAGCACTCCTTCAGCCTTTAGAACAAGGGCGCTCTCCACCACCCACCCAAACAACTTGTCCATCCCTCTGTACATTTTTTGCCAGCCTTGCAAATCCCTATGCGGTTTTCTTATAAGGTCATTACACCAATTTTTTCTTGCATATTGCTGTGTGTTCAATTGACACGCAGACAGGATTTACACTATGAAATAGACTTAACATAACCTAATTATTTCACCCAAGACAATCCAATAAGGCTTTCACATTCAATGTGGCACTAATGCGGCAGTCTTGGGTGGCAGTCTTGGTTGCTCTTATTTCAATTACTGGGGGACCGCCAAACTTGGTCCATGACTTCCTGACCCTGGCTTAGACTTTTATTAGAAAATTATGATCAAAATGAACACGTTCAGACTATTTCTATACTATCAAGCAGGAGACTATAAAAAACGTGAGCAGAACAAGGGAAAATGAACACAACATGATTTACCTGCAATATAGGAGGAGGGGCAAATGAAACCTAATGAGATTAACTTCTGGGACTGTCCTGAAATGGGCATGGTCTCTGCATGAGCACGATAAATCGATGGTTTCATGTAGTTTCATCACTCATGTGTTATGTGTGTGAAAAGAAGTCTTTCTCACACATTCCCTCTTTCTGCACTTATAATGGTTCAGACAGCAGGATCTGTTCTCTTTAAATCTTTTTAACAATACTTCCCTGCCTCTTAACTTGGTTCCAGAGCAGAGGCCTATCCCATACAGCTTAAAGTCCAAGACACTCAATACCTCAGAGCTTCTGTTACTTAAAATAACAATAAGCAGGAGGAATCCTAAGATTCTAGATAATGATACAGAGGTTTAGGCAGTGATTTAAGCATTATGCATAAATAAGAGATCATTGGGTGGATAGATAAGTGAAAAAGAACCACCAAATGTTAATTCTACATGGGTATATATGGGAATTACTGTAAGATTCTTTTGACGGAAAAAAATTCTTTTGACAGTTCATCAATAAATGGTGGGGGAACAAGAACAACAAAAAAGATACCTTATGAGATGCTAAATGACCAAGAGCAATCTGTTCAGAAATGGCCAGAGGGCAAGGCACAGTTGCCACCCTGTTCTCTACCCAGCTTTTAGGTCAGCCTCAAGGGAAAAGCAAAGTGCACAGGTAGCAGTCACACTTGCTCAGGTACTGCCCTTCCCAGCCTGGAGGCAGGCCCCAAGCAAGTCCCAAACAAGTGCAAAACTGAAATAAACATCAGGAAACTCCCTCTGCACCCAGACTCTCCACGGTCCTCACTCTAGGACAGTTTTCAACCCCAAGTGGGCCTGAGAATTATCTGGGGAGCTTATTAGATACACATTCCTGGGACACATCAGGTAACTGCTGAATCAGACCCCTGGGGGTGGGCCACGTCCTTGTAACCAGGATCTCAGGCAGTTGTTAAGAGAAGGCCTTGAAGAAACTTGTCAGCCAGTGAGTCCATCTTGTCACTTGTTGAGGGTGCATTTTGACTGAAAAGCAACACAAATGCACATCTTGAAGAAGTCCGGTGCCCTAGTCCGATCTAGTAATAACGCTGCGAATTCAAATACACCAAGGTCCTCGATGGCACGAGGTCAGGCCCACAGCGGTGTGGGACCACTTTCCCAATTCACAGGTGCAGGCAGGAAGGGGAGGGGGAAGCGACCACGGGCGGGGGCTCCTGGGCTGCCAAGGTCATCTACACAGCTCCACTGGGGCATCCGTCCCGGGGACCCTCCTCCTGACACCTGTCCCTTGAGGTAACGGTCACCCGCCTCGTCATTCGCCGTCTTTCGTTGAAAAGCCAACGACATAAGACGTATTTTTCCACCGCCGTCCCTATCACAGAAACGCAGGGAGGTGCGATAAACAGGCCCTGGGGAGAAGACGGGCGACACCAGCGGTCCACCACGCAGAGCGACGCCCGGACCCTGGCCGCGGCTGCGCCAGCAGCCTCCGTGCAGTGAGAGAACGCGACATTCCACAGCCCCGCGGACGGTCGCGACGGGAAAACTCAACGGCCGCCTGGATCCCATATGCGCTCCGGGGAAGAGACAACCGTCCCCGCCATTCGCCCCAGGCCATCTTACCTCGAGACGCCGCGGAGCCCTCGGCCAACAGCACGCAGGGACAGGCCGGGCGCTGGGCTCTAGGGGGATGAGCCCCTCAGCCCCGTGGGGCGTTGCGCGCAAGCCGCGCGCCCAGGCGTCGCTGGGAAATGTAGTCCGTCTCCGTGCCCGGTGCGCGCCCCAAGGAGCAACGGGACTACAGCTCCCGGCATTCATGCCGCGCCCCGCGGGCGGGGGCGGGGAGCGGGCGGCGCTGGCCGAGGTCAAACCCTGGGGAGCGCGCGCGCACGACCCGTACCGTGCGCTCCGGGAGACGGTGGAGGAGGTCCCGCGAGGAGGCGTCTCCGAAGGAGCCTCGACGGCTCACCGTCTGCACAACACCCGCAACCGTCGCCACAACGGCGGGAGCAGCCTCCTCAGGAGCTCGTGAGCGCGCTTCTGTCAGATGAGGCAGGTAGACTTTGGAGAAGGGATGAGGCCGGAGGCGTCACGGCGGGGGCGTGGCCATGAGGTCAGCATGGAGGCGGGGCCTGGCGACTACACGTGACTCTCCTTATGACGTCAGCCTTAGAAGAGGCTTCCATGCCTCCTCACCTTGCCAGCCCATTGCGAACACGTGGGATGCCCCAGGGCTTGTAGTCCGTGAACGGTGACCGGAAAATGGAAAAAGCTCATGGTAGCTCTCCTGCCCTTCCTGTGCCAGCGCCATTGACCAGGCTTAGAACCAAGAAGGTCTTCCTCCCATTTGTTCATTTATCCAACATGTTTATTGGCTTTAACATGCATTCCAAAGCTGACTGCCACGAGTTGATGCTGACTTCGAGTGACCCTGTAGACAGGACAGAACTGCCCCTTGAATTTCTGAGACTATATCTGTTTATAGGAGTAGAAAGCTCCAGTCTTTGTCGCACAGAGCCGTTGGTGGTTTCTAATTGTTGACCTTGGGATCACAGGCCAACACTTAACCACCTGCCACTAAAGCTCCTTACCATGAATTACATACAGCTATTAACCACACAGAGATGGTGGTTACCTTTTGGGCTGTAATCCACATGGTAGGCAGTTCGAAACCACCAGCAGCTCCAAGAGAGCAAGGCTGAACTTACTACTCCTGTGAAGTTACAGTTTCGAAATCCAAAAGGTGTCACTGAGTCAGCATGGACTCAATGGCAGTGAGTTTGGGTTTTGGGTTTATTAACCACATAAATACTGCCCCTGCCCTCAAACCCCACGAAAAGTACACGTGGTTAGAGCAAGGGCAGGGTTCCAATCCTGTAAAAATACCCCGAACTCACTGCCATCCAGTCAATGCTGACTCATAGGGACCCTAGAGGACAGGGTAGAACTGCCCTGTGGGTTTCCGAGACTAGTTCTTTAGGGGAATAGAAAAGCTCATCTTTCTCTCACAGAGAGATTGTTGCTTTCCACTGGCTGACCTGGCAGGTAGCAGCCCCAGTGTAATCACTATGCCACCAGGCCTCCTTCCAATTTTGTAAGGACTTTGAATTTTATTATAGGTGGAATCTAAAGCTATTGATTACATGATTGGACTAGCCGTTTAAAGGATTGCTATGGCAACAGTACCAACCACATGTTTAAGTTTTTCAGTGGCTGCCAAAAATGGGCTCAAACACAGCAAAGATTATGAGGATGGCATGGGAACATTTTGTTCTCTATAAATAAGGTCACCGTGGACTAGCATTAACCATATGACAATAACAACAGTAGCCCTGTTTAAGAAAAAGTAACCAGATACAAATTGGATTCATTTTAATCCTTTTTTTTTAACTTAAAGGAGCTCCTGGTTGTGCAGTGGGTTCAGCTTTGAGCTGCCGAGAGGTCAGCAGTCTGATCGCACCAGCTGCTCTGTAGGAGGAAGATAAGGCAGTCTGTCCCCATACAGATTACAGCCTTGACAACCTCACAGGGCTTCTGCTACAGTCCTGGGCACTAGGCCGGGGTACATGGGACTCTACTTGACAACTTGGGTTTGAGGATTTTATTTAGCCTATTACATACACATGGGAGCTTCAAAAAGTTCGTGGGAAAATGGAATTAAAAGGGAATAGAATTTTTCTTTTTATTTTATTTTATTTTTGGGGGGGAATAGAATTTTTCCATGACATTTTCCAAGCCATTCTATGCAGAAGATGCCCTTATAGCACAGTGGGCCAAGCCCTGAGCTGCTAACTGAAAGATCAGTGGTTCAAACTCACTAGCTGTTCCCTGGGAGAAAGATGAGGCAGTCTGTCTCCCCTAAAGATTTACAGTTTGAGAAATCCTATCAGGCAGTTCTACTTAGCCTTATAAGGTGGCTGAGTCAGAATCAACTTGACAGCAGTGCTTTTTTGTTTGTTTGGACTACATGCAAATGATCCCGTCAACATTTAATTAATATAAGAAATAAGGAATGTTTCATTCTTCCCACACCCCTAAATCTTCAACCTCAAGTGTTATTTTACACTTAAAACCTGACAGGGACTGCATAGGGATTTATGCCTGCTAAGGGCGAAGTGGATCCTGGGAGAACAGGCCTAGTAAACACCTTGGCTTTGATATCAGGCTGGGTAAGCACCCTGGCATAGCCTTGTAGCCTGAGATAAATTGGAAGCATTCTGACATGGAACTGTAGCCCATTTAAATTTGTAAGAAAACATGCTGGAGTCCCAAGGACGGGCTGGGTGAACTAATTAGAAGTTTCTTTGATCATCTGAAGGATTGTGATCTCCACCTTTGACTGTGCCTTTAAAAACAAGAAATGGAAAAAACAAACAAGAAACGTCCACCTAGACAGGGTCCTTCTCACCTTGACTGGGGGCCCATTTTACTTTTGAGGTGTATCTTATTTACGCTTAAGGGCCCTTCTCACCTCAAG
The DNA here is from genome assembly GCF_050624435.1 of Tenrec ecaudatus. NCBI lineage: Eukaryota > Metazoa > Chordata > Mammalia > Afrosoricida > Tenrecidae > Tenrec > Tenrec ecaudatus. The sequence continues at coordinate 107,052,636 of NC_134541.1, read as the reverse complement.
AGAAGGACAACATCATTCCTTTCTGACTGTCTACTCCTGTGCTTAAGTACAACTTTTGCTTAGCTTAGACCAGAGGATGCATAGCGGTGCAATTGGGATCTGGAAACACAGGGAATCTAGGACAGATGAACCCCTTAGGACCAACAGTGAGAGTGGCGATACCAGGAGGGAAGGGGGTATAAAAGGGGGAACCGATCATGGGGATCTCCATATAACCTCCTCTCTGGGGGATGGGCAACTGAAAAGTGGGTGAAGGGAGACACCAGGCAGTATATGATACGATAAAATAATAATTTATAAGTTATTAAGGGTTCATGAGGGAGGGGGAGCAGGGAGAGCGGGGGAGGGAAAAAAGGAAAATGAGCTTTTTCCAGGAACCCAAAGTGGAAGGCGAATTTTGAGAATGATGAGGGCAAGGAATGTATAAGTGTGCTTTACACCATTGATGTATGTATGGATTGTGATAAGAGTTGTATGAGCCCCAATAAAAGATTTTTTTAAAAAAAACCAAACTTTTGCTTAGCTCTTTGTTCTCTCTCTCTCTCTCTCTCTCTCTCTCTCTCTCTCGCTCTCGCTCTCGCTCTCGCTCTCGCTCTCGCTCTCGCTCTTTCTCTCTCATCTCTGATCCTGTACAAGCCTCTCATTTGGGACTTGCTAGTACCCCTGAGGAAGATAAGCCCTGTGCTACCAGCCAGACTTGCCACTTGGCACATCACAAAACCTTTCTCAGTAAGGGCCAGCCACATTCAAGTGCTTACTACTCACATGGAGTTTGCATCTACCGTCTCAGCAGAGAGGAAGATCTTGAATTCATTTTCTCAGCCAGGCAACCAGGGTCTCTATCTAGGCCTAGAAGTACATAAAGTGGAATAAAACACAATCCCTGTTCTCAAAAAGCACACAGCCCAACCTGTTTCTTAGAACGAAGACTTCAAAACTAAGGATCCAGGAAAGAGAGTACTTGTACACACAAGACTTTAGGGAAAGGTCTTGGCTGGGACTTGAAGGAGTGCCATAAGCAGTGAGAACGTCTTATGCAAAGTCTCAGGGCAATGAAATGCAGAATCTCTGCGCAGATCCAAACAGTTCAATATGAACATAGAACATGGAATGGAATGGTGGAGAGAGAGCTAATGGGAAATGAGTGTCTTCTAGATCATTCTAAGGAATTAGAATCTCCGCTCAGTGGGCATTAGTGGAAACGTTGATGTTTTTCAGCTGCGTGAGATGAGCACATTTGTTCTTCAGATAATCTGGCAGGTAGAACGTGTGCAAATTGGAGGCAGAAAGCCTCGTTAAGAAAAGTACTGCCAAGAACAAAAAAAATCATATCATTGTGTGCTCACCTCCATGATACGATCGCTGAAGACAAATAGGTGCATAAGTAAATGTGGTGAAGAAAGCTGATGGTGCCCGGCTACCAAAAGATACAGTGTCTGGGGTCTTAAAAGCGGCCTTGAAGGTAAACAAGCGGCCATCTAGCTCAGAAGCAACAAAGCCCACATGGAAGAAGCACACCAGCTGGTGCGATCATGAGGTGTCGAAGGGATCAGGTATCAGAACAAAAATTCTTACCATAGTGTGGAGTGATGACCCAAAGCCCATTTGTAGGCCACTGGAGATCCCCTTGCAGAGGGGCCTAGTGGAGGAGACAAGCCAGTCAGGGTGTGATGTAGCAATGATGAAAAATACAACTTTCCTCTAGTTCCTAAATGCTTCCTCCGCCCTCCACTATCATGATCCAAATTCTACCTTGCAAGTCTGGCTGGACCAGAGGGTGTACACTGGTACAGACAGGAACTGGAAACACAGGGAATCCAGGGCAGATGATCCCTTCAGAACCAGTGGTGAGAGTGGCAATACTGGGAGCGTAGAGGGAGGGTGGGTTGGAAAGGGGGAACTGATTACAAGGATCTACATGTGACCTCCTCCCTGGGGGATGGACAACAGAAAAGTGGGTGAAGGGAGACGTCGGACAGGGCAAGATATGAATGAGAGAGGGGGTGCAGAGAGGGAGGGGAAAAAAGAGGACCTGATGCTAGGGGCTTAAGTGGAGAGCAAATGTTTTGCGAATGATGAGGGCAATGAATGTACAAATGTGCTTTACACAATTGATGTAATTGAAAAGAGTTGTATGAGCCCCTCATAAAACGATTAAAAATATAATAAGCAAAAAAAAATACTGCCATCAAGTCAATTCCAACTCTCAGTGACTCTGTAGGATTGGATAGAACTACCCTTGTGGGTTTCTGAGGCTGTAGATTTTCTTTTTTTTTTTTTTCACACCAACAGCCTTACATCATTTATTGTTAAACTTGATTAGGAAGCAAAAAACCAAGGAATAAACCAGATTATTTGCCAATAGAAGTTCAAGTCATCAGATGGGGACAAAATTTGAGCCTGGGAAAATGCGGCCATGCATGCCACCCTTCAGGGGGCTCCTTACAGCCCCAGCTTGGTTCTTCTCCAATGTCTTCTCTTGGAGTTGTACCTGATTTTATTACCGGTTTTCATTCAAATCCATTGGGGAATGGGCCGATTCTGCTTCTGTTTCTTGGCCAGGAATCTCTTGATCCTGAAAGTCTTATGAGACGACATGGTGAAGTCGGAGCACCACCACACTCGGGGTGGCAGAGAGAGGCTGTAGATTTTCATGGAAACAGAAAGCCTTGTGTTTCTCACTCAGAGAAGCTTGTGGATTTGAACTTCTAACCTATATTAGCAGCCCAATGTTCCAAAACCACTATGTTACCAGGGCTCCTATTAAGAAGGAAAGGGGCAAATAGAACAATGTTGAAAAAAGAATAAGGCAGGAGAACTCATACTATCTGATTTTAAAATGTACTATCAAAAACAAAAAACATAGTATACAGCTACAGAGATCAAAATCACCTGATACTGGTATTACCCTAGCTATATAGACCCATGGGGTAGAATTGAAATTTCAGAACTAACCCCACATATCTCTTATCAAATGATATTTTAATCAAAAGTGCTAAGTTAGTTAATTGGTGAAAGAATAATCTCTTTAATACATGGTTCTGGCTCACTAAGAAAATGTAACAAGAGAATACTGCATGGTTTAAAATCAGGAAAGGTATGCATCAGGGTTGTATCCTCTCATCCTACTTGTTCAGTCTGTATGCTGAACAAATCATTAGAGAAGTTGTATTATATGAAGAAAAAAGTGGCAGGAGGTTTGGAGGAAGTCTTATAACAACTTTTGATATGCAAATGACATAACCTTGCTTGCAGATAGGTAGGAGGATTTGAAGCATTTGCTGATGAAGATGAAGGATTATAGCCTTCAGTATGGATTGCAAATCAATATTAAGAACACCAAAATCCTTACAACTGGACAGTAGATACCATCGTGGTAAATGGAGAAAAGGTTGAAGTTGTCAAATATTTTATCTTGCCTGGATCCAGTGTCAATACTTGTGAAAGTATCAGTCAAATGTGGTAAAGAAAGCAGATGGTGCCTGGCTATCAATTGGAATAATGTCTGTGGTCTTAAAGTCTTGCATTCAAACAAGCAGCCATCTATGTGAGGTGTCACCTAAGTCCACACAGAAGAAGCACACCAGTCTGTGTGAGCCAAAGATGATAATAAAATCCAAACATAACAATGGAAAAAGTATCAGAGCTTAAATTGTGAACACCTAGTTTGTAGAAGGATATAGAGGACAGTGGGAGCTCACAACCCATCTGCAGACTATCTAGTCAGATTAAGCCCTGGCACAGGCAAGGGACCCAAACAGCTTTACTGTCAGACAGACATTATTGTAAACTTGATTATAGTAGATTGAATCATGGTATAATTTCATACTTCGTCACTTGACCTCCCTCTTGACCCAACCTGAATTTTCTCTAGGCTCAAATATTGCTTGTTTCATGACAGACATTTCTTTTCTGGCCTTGCAAATATTGATGGCAGTCTCTTCTTTCTTACTCTTTATTTTACTCTTTATATTAATATTTTCTTCTTGCCATTTTGTTTTGGTTTTGTTTCCTATTGTTTCCATTGGGTTTCCCAGTTTGTGAAGCACAGGAGTGGTGGATGCATAGAGACAATCACTGATGCAATGGTTTATCAGGGCTGTGGAAGTGAGTTGGGGGGAGAGAGGGTGAGGGGATTTGAGGAGCAACCAATGAATGTGGGAGGAGGTAGGGAGCATTAGAGCTTGTGATGATGTATACATAACTCCTTAAAAAAGTGATTTAACTATGAAAGTGTCAGATATGTGACTACCATATCAGGAAAACTACTAAAACAAAATTTGACAGTAGTGACCACGGATAAAAGAAACGAGTTGCTGTTTAGAGGGCATTGAGATTGTGTTAATGATGGTGGAATAATTTGGAAAGAGTATAATCAGTGGCACAAGTTATACATGTAGAAGTTGTGGAATTGGAGAATGTTTTGCTGTGTACATTTTTGTCACAATTTTTAAAATTACATGAATAACTGCCTACAAGGAAGAAGAGTGTTCTAGAATTGAATGTGGTGATAATTGTGTAACTCTTCTTGATATGATTGAATCATTGAATTGTATGACATGTAGATGAAGTGCTAATAAAACTTATTTCTTTTTATTCAAAAGGAAAAAAAAGAAAATGTAAGCCATTTGACAGGAATTAGGGGGGCGAAATGGTGCTGGGAAAATTGGACTGCTACCTGCAGAAAAATAAAACAAGATCCTTGCCTCATACTATACACCAAAACAAATTGAAAACTAATTAAGGACCTAAATATGCAATCTAAAACCATAACATCCTTAGATGAACAAGCTGGGGCAATACCATATGGCTTAGTATTCAGCAAATGATTATATAACATTAAAAAAAAAGCAAAACCAGCCAAATACAGAATGAATAAATGGGAACTCATAAAAATGAAAAAATTCCTGGGGGGGAGACATCGGACAGTGTAACATATGACAAAATAATAATTTATGAATTATGAAGGGTTCATGAGGTAGAGGGGAGTGGAGAGGGAGGGAGGAAATGAGCAGCAGATATTAAGGGCTCAAATAGAAGGCAGATGTTTTGAGAATGGTGATGGCAACAAATGTACATACGTTCTTGACACAATGGATGGATGTATGGAATGTGATAAAAATTGTACGAGCCCCCAATAAAATGATTTTAAAAAATGAAAAAATTCCATCCAGTCAAAGAGTTTATAAAAAAGTGAGAGGACCACCTACTGACTGGGGGGAACCATACTAAGAGGTAACGCCCCCCCAAAAAAATATGGAAAAAAGCTATGCTGGGCGGAGCTTTCTTAGTACTCTTTGTCCCTTTACACAATCTCTTGTGTTCTCTTTACAGCTGGTGCCATCTGCTGGCTCAACGGGGGGGGGCACAGAGAGCTTGTCTCTTACCCTCCCTGACTTGGAGCGAGTCTCCCTGCTGGTGTCACTAGATGTCTCTTTTCCCCTCTGACTTAGACTTGGTGAATTGGCTCTGCTGCTCCAGGGCACAAAGACTTATGAGAGGTAGCATTGGACTGCTAACCACAGGGTCAGTAGTTCAAATCCATCAGCCAGCCACTCAGCGGGAGAAAGAGCAGGCTTTCCGCTCCCAGAAAGATTGACAGTCTCAGAAACCCACAGGGGTTACGAGTCAGAATCTACCCCAAGGCAGTGAGTTTGTTGTCGTTTTTGCTGCTTGCTGTATTCTCCCTTAACGTCCCTGCCCGCCCCTCCATGTCAAAAGGAAATCCCCACTGGGGTTCCTAAAAGAATAGAATTGTTCAGTCTCTTGTTCTTGAACCACTGGAGCGATACAGTGTGTCATTGTAGTCACTGCAAAGATCCAGGTGCCTAGGAAGCGCCCTGGCAGTGTGGTGGGTTATGTGTTGGACTGCAATGACCAAGGTCAGCAGTGTGAAGCCACCCGCTTCTTTGAAGAAGAAAGATGAGTATGCAGTTAAAAGATGCCTAGCTCAAAAAAAAAAAAAGTCTATCTCTAAGAGTATCCACTCCCTTTGTCCCTTATGCTTAAAGAGTGATGAGCACCTTGTGTCTCTCACAGACCTGGTATTTCCTTTGAGATATTCCCCTTGCGGACTTGGGATATTCAAAATGAACACATTGCCCTTTTAAGACTGATGTGCAACCAGAGGGCTGTGAGGGGGTCTCAGTACTACAAAGCCCTATTGTTGAATACACTCTGGACTCTTCTCCTTCTTATTCCCCAGGGAATGGTTATCAGTACCCTGCACTCCACTATCTATCTTCTTTGTTTCCCATAATCCCACATGTGACTCCGCAGGACCTTTCCACTGTGGAGCTGGACCCCACAGGTCACGAGTGTGCTCCTAAGCCATGGGCTTCCCAAAGCTAACCGGTCCCCTGACTGGGGTCCATGGGAGGGGGAGACTGGGAGGAGGCTACCGGACAAACCCCTCCCCTTGAGGGCTGTAGTGCTGGTTGGGGGGAAAGAGGACAGATGGTCTTCTTTAAAGACCAAATAGAGATTTGGGAGGTGAAATGGAGAGGACTTGGTGAAGGATGGGATGTGGAGGTCGGAGAGTGAAAAGTATCTAGAAGATTCCAGGGCCTCTCCCAAGAGTCCCTGGGAAGCCTTTGGTCTGAGGCCTCTTTAAGGGAGATGGTGCCTGTTAGAAGCAGAATCAAAGGAAAGCAGACTAGAGCCTGGGTTTTAATGAACAGGCTTTATTAGGGTTAACGGCCTGCCAGGGTGTTTCAATTGGAGAGTCAAGGGGGCAGGGTGAAGGGAGACTGTAAGACAGAGTGAAGAGAGGGTAGCTGGACATAAGAAAGGGGGAGCTGAGAGAGGAAGAGACAGAGGGATTCAGGACATAAACCCTCAGGAACAGTAGTGGGAGTAGCGATATCCTGAGAAAAAGGGGATGGTGGTGAGAAAGGGGAACCCATTACAAGTTTGTTTATAGCCCCTCCCCCTGCCGAGGGAGACAAATAACAGAAATGTGGGTGAAGGGAGACAATGGACAGTACAAGACACGAAGTAACAATAATAATATATAATCGATCAAGGATTCATGAGGGTGGGAGGGACGGGAAAAAAGAGCTGATACCAAGGGTTCAAGTAGAAAGAAAATGTTTTGGAAATGTTGATGGCAGCCTATGTACAAGTGTGCTTAATACAATTGAATAATGGATTGTTATCAGATGTGTAAGAGCCCCCCCAATAAAGTGATTAATAACATTTTTTAAAAGGTAAAAAAGCACTAAACAATGCACCAATCAAAAAGCAAGCATCAATAAAGCTGAAGTCACTGAGCTGTCACAAAAAAAGGAAGAACAATTGTGAAGATGGCACAGGACCTGGTGGTGTTTCATTCCCATGTACATGGGCTGAGTTGCAATGAGGCCAAACCAACTCAGCAGCAAAATTCCTCAAACTGAAGGCAGGCTCTTTGGGTGTGAGCAGGGCTGAGTGCGCGCATCGCTGCATTGCTCGTGCAGACACAGGAGACCGGCGTGTGTTCTGCTGTGCGTATGCTCAACAACAACCCAAGTAACATAGTTCTTTTAGATACAAACTTTTTAAAAAATGCAAAGCAGGCGTCTTAGTTATTTCAGTTACCTAGTCTTACATGTTGAGCGACCATCGGCATGGTTGGTAGTCCGAAACCACCAGCAGCTCCTCTGGAGAAAGACTAGGCTTTCTACCCCCTTTGGCAGGTACAGTCTGGAAAACCCACCAGTGGGGAGCTATGATGAGTCAGCATTAACTCAATGGCAGTGAGTTCGGTCTGAGAATGTTGCTGTCGCCAAAATGCTACAGATGGGAGGCTTTAGCAGACAGAAATGTATTCATTCTCTCACAGTTTAGAAGACTGGACGTTTGAGCTCAGGGCACTAGGTCTTGGGGAGGCTTTCTCTCACTGTTGGGTCTTGGGGAGCATTCTTGCCTCCTTTTAACCTATGTGGGCCTGGCTTCCCTTGAAGAGCCCATGTGTCTTGACATCAATCTTCCCCAAGTCTAGCAGGTGCCTGGCTTAGGGACCCTGGGTCTTAAGGATGCTTTTGCTCCTGGTTCTTCTTTCTTGATAGTAGTAGGTCCCTTTGATCCCTACCCAAGTCTTCATCCTTCTTATGTCTCAAAAAAGATGACTCAAACTACAACCTCATTCTGTTTCTTGTATCCCTAATGGCCTCATGAACATCACAGAGGTGACGGGTTTTCGGATATGTATGGTAACTACATCAGATCACAAAGTGACAATAGTTACATCATGCTGAGAAAAGAATCAAGGTCCAAGGTGAAGCATATTTTGGGATGGACACAATTTAATCCTGGCTGCTCCAACAGGCTCAAACTTAACAGTGATGGGGCTGACACAGGGCCAGGCGGTGCTTTGATCTGCTGTACTTAAGGTCTCTGTGAGTCAGAATGACTTCCTGGTACCTAACAACAGTTCAGTTCATGACAGCAGGGGGCGAGGGGGGAACGGGGGCGGGGGGGGGGGCCGGGACAGAAACCTGAAAGTGGAGCTGAGAACAATGCAGAAGCCACAGCCCTTATTGACTTCACCCTTGGGACAACTCGGTCACAAAACTGACTGTAGCATCAATCACTCCATATTCACAGCCTTCACTGGATACAAAGCCCCAAGGTGTTCAGGAGAATGTCAATGTTCCTGATGCTAAGAACAGATGAGAATTTCTCTCCGGGGCCACAGACCATGTGATACCTCAGCTAGGTTCCTTAAGCACTTCACTGTACATTCAAAACGTTTTCCTGGGAGCACTCTCCCACGTTCGTTCCTTCCCATCAGCAAGTGGGGGTAGGGTGGGGGTGTACCAAATTCACCCATGGAGGCAGCACTGGGTGAGGGACTTGACCTGGGAGGGTAAATAAGAAATATTGTATCTACGCGGCGTGTCCAGCCAAAATGCAGATCTCTGCCATCAGCGGATGGCCACAGATGAGTTCTCTCAGCCACACACTCCTCTTGGTCTCCTTAGGGTGCCTTAAAAAAAAAGTTTGATTAAAACTATCCTTTCCAAGGGGATCTGCTGGGCTGGTCAGTTCAATCCAAAGCAGAAAGGTCAGCTCAGGAGGTTCTGTGACTAATTTGGAGGATTCTAGACGGGTCATCGTGATGGACTTCTGTAAGGACCCAGGATGATCACGGGGTTGGCAATGAAGACATTTTAAACAAATGGAAAATGTCTTTGGTGAGAAACAGGCCAGGAAAGTTGCACGAAGGAAACCCTCCCCTCCTTTCATCTCAACAATGCATCTGCCTGTTCTTTGAGGGCACAGGGGGCTCCTACAAGACACCAGGAATCTTACCCCACACAGGGTTCCAGCCCTGATCTTGCCCCAGCAGATTTAGAAGGCAAGGAAGCTGATCTTGGTCCTTGTGGTCAAAGAACATTCAAAAGAACACGCTTTGGGGAGGGGAAAAAAAAAAGAGGACCTGATGCAAGGGGCTTAAGTGGAGAGCAAATGCCTTGAGAATGATTGGGGCAGGGAATGTATGGATGTGCTTTATACAATTGATGTATGTATATGTATGGATTGTGATAAGAGTTGTATGAGTCCCTAATAAAATGTAAAAAAAAAGAAAATAAATAAATAAATATATTTTAGTTCTTAAAAAAAAGAAAAATAAAGAATAGTTCTTATGATGTGGCCCTATTCTATATTTACCTTCATGAAGAGATCACTGAAGATATGGGTCCCTTAACAAAGCACAGTGAAGAAATCAGATGGCGTCCTGAGATTGGCCAGGATAACATTTGGGGTCTTAAATTTTGTCTTACAACAAGCAGCCATCAAATGAATGTCATGAAATGACAGCTAAGTTCATACAGAAAAAGTGCTCTAGCCTGCATGATCCAAGGATTTTAAATAATAAAATTCCAGACTGGATGAGGGAACTGTATTAGAGCTTAAATTCTGAGCACCCAGGTGCAGAAGGCTACAGATGACAATGGAATCTGAGAGTCCATTTGCTGTGTCCCCATATGGATGAAGCTTTTCTTGAATGCCCTCCTGACCATGGATCAAGGACACAAATCACCTCTGACAGAGTGTACTGAAAAATGGATTAATGCACATATAATTACATTAAAATGTCACACCTTCTCTTATGCTATCCCTTTTGACCCATTTTAAATTTGTTCTAGTTTCTATTATTTCTGATTTCTTTTTGATTGAGGTTTGCCTCTATTTTACTTTGCTATGGTTGTTGCTTTTGTATGTGTTGTGTGGGTGTGTTTCTTTATATGAAATCCAAGACAGGAAAATCAATAAAGACAGTAATTGGATTAATAGTTTCTTAGGGTTATAGCAGGGGAGGTGTGGGGGGATATGAGGAACTAATAGTAATAAGAATAAGAATGAAGAAAATATGCTAAAATTGATTATGAAATTGTATGATATGTGAATGATATGTCAATAAAACTTAAAATATTAAAAAGGTATATAGGGTAAAAAAAAAAGAACACGCTTTGACATATGGACTTGATCAATATAGACCCCCAAAACACATCAACCAAATTCTCATAGAGCTCAACACAGAAACAGACACACCACCCTGAAGGAAGGACGGATCATCAGGAAAGAAACAAAAGAGCTAAACAGTACAGGCAACCAATTCGATGTCCAAACGTATGCAGAGCACTTCATCAACAACAGCACAGTGTAGACGTTCTTCTTCAGGAAATCATTTGAGTCCCTGAGAAGTACAGCGGCATTTGAGGAAGGAAATACACACCAAATCAAGCGCACTGTTATTCAGTCGATTACGACTCTTAGTGACCCTGTAGGACAGGGTAGAACTGCCCCTGCAGGTTTCTGAGACTAATTTTTTTTCCCCCTGAGACTGTAATTCTTTTTTTTTTTGAGACTGTAATTCTTGACCCGAGCAGTAAGCCTCGACTTTCTCCCGTGGTGTGGCTGGTGGTTGTAAACTTCTGATCGTGTAGTCAGTAGCCCAATGCATAATCCATTGTGCCAAAAAGAAAGGCATAGAGAACTAGGAGACTCGGTCTTCAGAAGTGGACAGGTCTGGTTGGAGGATGTGGTGACAAACAAGAGCTTCACATGTTGGTATTTTTGTTGAGTAAAAGGTTCCTATGGTTTTGTACTAAGACTGTCTGACTTACCCTCTCCAGTAATCTCTGGCCTGCCGGTCCCTACTATCTATCCATCACAACACAAAAAGAAGGCACCACCTCCCCAGGAAGAAGGTCAAGGAGCTAGCTGAGTTTCAGGGCTAAGCTCTGAGCCAATTCATTCCAAATCTACCTTTTAACAAGATCCCCTGGCTCGCCAGAGACCCTGCAAGACTTCCCCGGGACCTTGTTAAGCATGAAGATTCTGATTCAGTGGTTCTGGGGGTGGAGGGTGGGACGTGAGGGTGTAGCGGTTACGTGTTAGGCTGCTAACCATAAAGGCAGCAGTGTGAAATCACCAGCCGCTCTGTGGGAGACAGACCAGGCATTCTGCTCTGCTAAAGACTTTCCGTGTCCGAAACCCAGAGATAGTTTTACCGTGTCTTATCGGGTCACTATGAGTCAGAACTGACTTGAGGACAGCGAGGTTAGTTTTTTTTTTGGTTTGGGGCGTGGGAGGATTCTCAGCATGGGGTCAAACTGGAAGGGAACCATGGGACCCCTGGGTCCAGGGAGGTTAAGTCAGTGGCACAAGCTCACACAGCTTGTGAGAAGAGTCCACATGCTCTGCTGTGTTACCCACAAAGCCCTCCACTGTCCCACTGCACAGAGCCATCTCCTCTCTAAGTCTCGGGAATGGTTGTCGGGTCTGCAACACCTTCAGGACCACCTCAAATCTAACAGGAGAAGGAGAGGGTGGGGTGGGGAGATGGATGGACACAGTGGCTGCAACAGGGCCGGGCAGGGTTTTGTTCTGTGGTGCTCAGAGTCCCTGTGAGTCAGAACTGACCCAAAGGTACCTAACAGCAATACCAGGACCCCACCGTGCTGTCCTCGAGAGCTTAGGCCTCCTGCCACCCTCACACTCACCCCCACCCACTCCCTCCTTGGAAGGGTTCAGCAGTCTCAAGGGAACAAGGGTTTACATAAGACTTCACCTATTCAAACACTCATCAAATATTAATTGAGCACTTTCTCTGGGCCCAGAGCACCTGCCCACCTCTGGTTCTTAGAAGCCCGCCCACTTGTCCATGTTCTCTGGTAGCCTAGCAACCAGCAGACACTCCAACCCGAGCCCCAGCCAGGACAAATGCCATTTTCCCCCTAACTCCTCACTTCTCTGCACCTCAGAGGACCCACCCGTACAGCTCTCAGAGCCACCTCCAGTGCCCAGATCCTGTGCCCAGATCCTCCCAGCCCCCCTGGGATGGCCGCCCCCACAGACAAAATGGACTTTTCTGTCACCTACACCGAGCTGGTCAATATCGCCATCCCACAGGTTGGGGTGGTGAACTTCCAGGCCCTGCACCTGCTGCTGCAGGGCATACTGGAGCACATCCACCTGGGTGAGCTGAAGAAGGTCCTCTCAGGGGACGAGGACTTCCTGCAGAGCTCGCAGCTCCCGCTCGTGCCCCGGGAGGGAGACGCCCAGCCCATCCAGAGCCCCATGAAGAGGCTCAACAACGTCTTTGACCATGTGTTGAGCCGCATGGACAAGGTGGAGAGCCAGGTGGCCTCCATGAAGGAGCTGCCCTCCACGACCCAGCTGCTGGAGGCCAGCCAGGGAAGTGAGAGGCCGGTCAAGGATCTGTGGAACTTCATAAAACTCCGGAAGATGGCCGAGGGCAATGCAGAAGCCACAGCCAAGGTAAGCCACCCTTTCCCCCTGACACCCCCAGGACCCTTCTCAGGTGTCACAGTGCCACTGCCTACAAGTGTTTCTTTCTTGCTCTGTTTTTTATGATTACTCATTTTTTTGGGGGGGGGGGCTCTTACAAATCTCATAACAATCCATCATTCAACTGTATTAAGCACACTTGTATATATGTTGTCGTCAACATTTCCAAAACATCTTCTTTCTACTTGAGTCCCTTTCCCCCACTCCCTCCCCCATCCTCCCACCCTCATGAATCCTTGATATTTTATTGTTGCTATTTCATGTCTTACACTGTTCCTTGTCTCCCTTCACCCACATTTCTGTTCGTTGTCCCTAGGTGGGGTTGGGGGGCTATATCCAACCTTGTGATGGGTTCCCTCTTCCCTATTCCAGCCCCACCATCCCCCTACCCTCATGATATCGCTACTCCCACTACTGTTCCTGAGAGATGATGTGTATTTCATTGGTGCTATACTGCGCCCTGGTTGAATCGTCCCTTCTTTATAACTCTTGTTGGGGCGATGTCCAATTGTCTACAGATGGGCTTTGGGTCTCCACTCTGACCCCCCTTCTTTCTCATCGATATAATTGTTCATTTTGGATCTTTTGATCCCTGATACCTGATCAGGTATCAGACACCTCAGGATCACACAGGCTGGTGTGCTTCTTCCATGTGGGCGTATTTGCTTCCCTGCTGGATGGCTGCTTGTTTAACTTCAAGTCTTTAAGACCCCAGATGCTATCTTTTGATACCTGGACCATCCACTTTCTTCACCACATTTGCTTATGAACCCATTTTGTCTTCGGCAATCTTGTCGGGAAGGTGCGTATCAAAGAGTGCCAGGTTATTAGAACAGAGTGTTCTTGTGTTTAAGGAGGCCCTGAGTAGAGCCCCCAAATCCATCTGCTATCTTAATACTTAAATAAATTTATGTACATTGACCTCTATCCCTTTCATTATAAATTAATATATTGACATATACATGCCTATAGCTTTACCTCTATGAATAGCTTTTGCCTCCTACTTCTTTCCTCTATTTCCTTTCACCTTCCTCCTGTCCCCTATCATGCTCACCCTCCATTCGGCTCTCAGTAATTCCTCTTGAATACATTGGCACTGATGAAACCCTACCAGGCATTATATGCCCTCCATAAATTTTAGATCTCTTGTTGTTCCCTTACCCCTGAGTTTGTTGGCTTCCCAGTCCCCCTTCCAACCCCCTCCTCTCCCATGTCCCCCAAAGCCCCCACACCATGGGTCCTGTTGTTTTCTCCTCAGGATTGTTTGTCTTGCCTATCTTATATAGACAGACAAGAAAAACAAAAACCGATAGATAGTTCCAGGTCTGTCTGCTGACTCTTATGAATGTTTTCCAATTGGGTCTGATGAGGTGCCAAGCCCTGTCCCCTGATCAGAAGTGTGTTTTCAGGATTCTTTGGGGACTTGATTACTTGGCTCCCCTTGCTACCCTGTTGCACTCCCTTTGAATTTCACTCCATTGTGTGTGTGGCAGACCGAGCACACTTTCCGCACAGTGTCTCCAGTGCTGTCCCCTGTAAACTATGGGTAAGTGAGGGAACATTGTGTCTGTGGTGGGGCCAGCCCTACAGTCCTCTCTGTGCATTGATGGTCCAAGCAGGGATGTCGTCCTTGGGGCTTGGTGGGCCATGATGAGGTCCATTGTCTCTCTCTTTCCGTCTTAGTTCGCACCTGTGTGCTCTGGACAGACCCACCACTCTCCCCGGGCTATATCTTCAGTGCTGTTGCCTGTATTACATTCTTCTGGGGAGAGGTCAACATAGCTCAGCTTGGGCCTGGCCCCGTCGTCCTCTCTCTCAGTTCACTGCTCCATGCCAGTATGTTGCCCTCAAGGCTTGGCGCTCTGGGATGGGGCTAGTCCTTCCCTCCCATTCCTCATACAGGTGTTTCTGAGGAGCCCTGTTGACGTAGTGGGTTACACATTGGTCAGCTAACTTCAAGGTCAGCAGTTCAAGACCACCAGCTACTGCATGGGAGAAAGTTGAGGTTTTCTGCTCCCGTTGACATTTACAACCACGGAAACCCACAAAGGCAGTTAGTTCTACCCTATAGGGTCGCTATGAGTCAAAATGGACTCGTTGGCAGTGAATTTGGTGTTTGAGTTTCTAGGAAAGCACCAGGGACTGCCAAAAGAACAAAAGCAACAACAATCTGTCTAGAATGAAGTGCTCCTTAGAGACAAGGATGGCAAGATTTTGTCTCATGCGCTTTGGACATGTCAGGAGAGACCAGTCCCTGGCGAAGGACAACATGCTTGGCAAAGTGGAGGGGCAGTGACAGAGAGGAAGGCGCTCAGCGAGATGGATGGACACGGTGGCTGCAACAGTGGGCTCAAGGATTGGACACTTGTGAGGATGGCGGGCGCTGGATCGGGCAGTGTGTCCGTCTGTTGTGCACAGGTTGCCATGAGTTAACCGACTCAACAGTCTCTCACAACAACAGAACCAGACTACCCAATCCTTCCGCGGAGCTGCTGAGTAGCTTTGGATACCCAACCTTCCCGTTAGCAGTCGAGAGCACTACCTCCCAGCTTGTGCCCTCCTTGGATGAGCCTCCCACCACCGCCCCCCCCCCCCCGCCCTGCTTATAACAAAGGTCGGTGACTGGAACCCAGCTTGCAGTGCCAAAGGAGAAAGAACTGCCGCATGCAGGAACAATGACAATGATGAGCAGAGAGAGGGTGGATGGGGCTCTCCAGGGATAGTCTCACGTGGAGCCAGTGGGCAATCCGGACCTGCAGTGTGGTCAGGCTGGGCGCTGAGCTGCTCCCTGGCCCCCTCTCTCCAACCCTACACCAGCCCCTCCCGTAGGCTTGCTCACAGGGCCAGAGTCAGAGGGCTCAGAGGTTTTGAAAGTATAGAGCGCTGGTCTCCAGGCAGACACGGGGCAGGTGGAGGAGGCTGGTGGGAGGGCAGACAAGGACATCTACCACCCTGGAGATCACTGAGGACAGAGCACTGGAGAAGGGACGTAGGGAGGAAGCAGTGGGAACTGAATTTGCTGCTGAATCGCTTGCAGCTCAGGGCCACCCCACTTGTGTCAGGGTAGACCTCCACTCCAAGGGGCTTTCATGACAGCAGATGGTCAGGCCTTTCGTAAGCGGACTCTCTCAGTGGGTGGGCACCTGCGACTTTTACACTGAGTTTCCAGGACTACATGTTTGGGCTGACCAGGGACTCCTTGGCCCTGGAGCCAACAAACAAATCCAAATCCACTGCCATCAAGCCAGTTTGGACTCATTAGCGAACCTATATGGGGTTTCCAAGGCTGTAAGTCTTTTTTGTTGTTGTTGTTTCTCTTTTCTCAAAATGAATATATCGTTTAATACAGATAGCATATCATTTCATAGTTCAATCAATCAAGCACTATGGTACAATTGCTTCCACAATCAGTTTCTTTAATGTTTTCTTCTTTGTTTTAATCATTTTATTGGGGGCTCTTACAGCTCTTTTTTTTTCTTCTTCCAACCAGATTTATTGAATATAATAAATTCTACATACAAAGGCATCAGGGACATGCTGCTGCTACACGAGCCTTTCTCACCAATATTGTGATAGGTTATTCCAGAGCGTGCCCCCAAAGCAGCTTACTCTGAAATAAATAGCAAACTATCCCAAGTCTGAAAAGTTTGCAAGTAGCCGCCTAACACACAACTCCTGGTCTCCTCCCATCTGGAGCAAAGAGGGTTAAAGACAGTCAGAGACGAAAGCAAACTATTAGTCCAAAGGACTGTACCACACCATCTGCTCTCCTGAAACCAGAACAGGGATTACAGAAGGGTATAGACAGGAGAGAAAAATGTAGGACAAACCCAAATTCAGGCTTGTTGATCTGATAAGGACCTGGTGGAATCCTGAGACTGGCCTCAAAACACCTTTTCCATTTGAAAACTGACCTCACTATTGGAGAAGCTTCACTTTACATCTAAATTAAAAAACCCAAAACAAACTCAAATTCACTAACATCAGTTGATACTGACTCAGGGTGATCCTGTAAGACAGTGTAGAA
This sequence comes from Tenrec ecaudatus, assembly GCF_050624435.1. Classification (NCBI taxonomy): domain Eukaryota; kingdom Metazoa; phylum Chordata; class Mammalia; order Afrosoricida; family Tenrecidae; genus Tenrec; species Tenrec ecaudatus. The sequence continues at coordinate 107,035,808 of NC_134541.1, read as the reverse complement.
CTGCCCCCATGAGTTTCCGAAACTATAATGCTTGATAACAGTAGCTAGCCTCACTTTGCTCCCGGGGCGCAGCTGGTAGGTTTGAACTGCCGACATGGCAGTGATCAGCCCCACACTTAACCTCTACACCGCCAGGCTTGCCCATAGCTGAACAATAGGCTGGCCTATAGGCCGGGGTGAACAGCAAGTAACACCAAGGGGGAACGTGCTTCTCAGCCTTCAACCCTAAGAGATCAAACGGGCAGCGTTTGCCCCAAAGCAAAAGTCTGAAGGCAGAAGGAGCAGGCAAGCTGGGGAGTGGAAATGGGGTGGGAGTGGGGAGAGATCACAACCGATGTCATGAAACGTGGTATAAATTGTCCAATGGGAAAAGAACTTGCGTTGTCGGGTTTCACCTAAACCACAAGGAAATGTTCAAAAGTGTGAAGGAAAACTGCCCAGTGGACATGCCATGGCCTAGCTGCTGGGATTTAATAGTTGTAGGAGACAGAAGTCATAACATGTCAGGGTGCAGCGGTGATCTATCAAGAGGCCATTTTGTGCACTGCCACCGTGATGCCGTCGTGTTTCTGGATCATAATGTTCCCGTTATCTGACTCTGGACACACCACAGGGATATCAGTGGGGTCAGAGGTTAGCTTAGCTGCTTGCTGAGCTAATACAGATATCGCTCCAGCATGCTCATCCGACAGGGTCCCGCGGCAGCCCAGGTTCAGTCCTTGTGACTCTGTGCACAGGAAGCCGACAATGGATGGATGCTTCACTGTGCCCTCCAGGTGCTGCTCCCGCTCTTACGGCTCTTATTTCAATCCATGCGTATCTCCCCCGGGTCAAGCACATCTGTACATATGTTGCCATCGTCACTTTCAACATTTTCTTTCTTCTTGAGCCCTTGATAGCAGCTCCTCATTTCCTCCCTTCCCCCCTCTCTCCCTTATGAACCCTTGATAATCTTTTCATTATTTAATCATTTTATTGGGGGCTCGTACAATTCTTATCACAATCCATACATACATCCCTTGTGTCAAGCACATTTGTACATTTGTTGCCATCATCATTCTCAAAACACTTGCTTTCTACTTGAGCCCTTGGTATCAGCTCCTCATTTTCCCCCTCCCTCCCTGCTCCCCCTCCCTCATGAACCCTTGATAATTTAGAAATTATTATTTTGTCATATCTTACACTGATGTCTCCCTTCACCCACTAAAAAGGAAGGAGATTATATGTATATCCTTGTAATCAGTTCCCCCTTTCCACCCCACCCTCCCTCCACAAACCCTTGATAATTTATAAACAATCCTTTCACAGGGGTCACCTGATTTATAACAGTAGGAAAATGACAGTGATAAAGTAGCAATGAAAATAATTTTATGGTTGGGGGGTCACCACAACATGAGAAACTGTATGAAAGGGTTGAGGCATTAGGAAGGTTCAGAATCATTGGATTACAGGGTTTTGTAGCCTTGGCCCTTTTGACTTTGACATCTGGGGCCTGGATCATTCTGTGGGGTGGGGGTGGGGGTATCCTGTGCCTGGCCTCTGCCCACTAGATGCCAGTGACCACCTCTCGTTATGACCACTGAAAACATCCCTGTGCTGACAAGTTGCTTCCGACTCCTGCCACACAACACTGCCCCAGAGGGATCTTGTAGGTGGTGGCTTTGAACCTCAAACCTTTTAGCTCATCATCCTGTATTTAGCCAACTGCACTACCACCAAAAACAGCCCTCACAAGCCAAACTCACTGCCACCAATTAATTCCTTCTCAGAGCGACCCTATAGGAGAGAGCGGAACTGCCCCCTGGGGGTTTCTGAGACTGCAACTGTTTAGGGGAGCCAAAACTCTGACTTTGCACATCCTGACCCATGAATCCTAGAGGTGTCACGTTCCCACAGGGAATTTATTTTCAAAGTTTCAGATGGACCAGGCCAGTCCCCGGCCCCTGGCTCAGCATCTCAGTAGCATCCTTGAACTTGTGCCTTAGAAGGAAACACTGCCTGATCCTGCACCAGCCTCACAATGGTTCCTATGTTGGAGCCCATTGTTGTAGGCACCGTGTCACTCCATCTGATTGGCGGCCTTCCTCTTTGTTGCTGCCCCTCCACTTGACCAAGCATGATGCTTTTCTCCAAGGACTGGTCTCTCCTGACAGCATGTCTAACGTGCATGAGATGAAGTCTCGCCATTTTTACCTGTAAGGAGCATTCTGGCCGTACTTCTTCCTAGACAGATTTGTTTGTTCTTTTGGCAGCCCGTGGGACTTTGAATATTCTTTTCCAGCATTGTCATTCAAACACCTCAAGCCTTGGTTGTCTCCTCTGTCGTGGTGACTGCAGGTCAGCTGGAGAGAATGAGGGCCAGCGTCAGTCATCACACCTTGTTACCTTGTTTCCCTGAAAGTAAGACATCCCCCAAAATAAGACCTACTTACAGTTTTGCCTCTCACTGAAATATCAGGCATCCCCCCAAAATAAGACCTCCCCGAAAATAAGGCCCTGCCGAAGCTACTGTAACTCTGGACTCTGGACCGTAGTGATGGGCACCACCACGCAGCTCACTGTTGGCCTCAACGTAGCTGGAGCAGACAGGAAGTACAAGATCTCTTGTAATAAAACAATAAACAATAAATGTGTACCATATTCTTCTTCATGGAAAAATAAGACAGCCCCTGAAAATAAGACCTAGTGCATCTTTGGGGAAAAAATTAATATAAGACACTGTCTTATTTTTGGGGAAACAGGGAAGGTGTAGCCCAACACATGTATCCCCACCCGAGGAGACTGGAAGAACCTGTCATCTGACGCCCCCAGGAGAAAGCATCCACTGTATAGCAAACAAAGAACCCCGGTGGTGCAGGGGGTTAAGCATTGCACGTCTCACTGAAAGGTTGGTCATTCGAACACACTAGCTGCTCGGGGAGAGAGCAAGATGAGGCAGCTTGCCGCCCTCCAGATGGGTAGCCCTGGAAACTCTACAGGGCAGTCTGTCCTATCCTCAGGGTCGCTATGAGTCAGAATTGACTTGGTGGCAATGGTCTGGTTTGGGGATTTGCGGTATATCCTAAAAGCCGGCCAGAGTTCCCATTTCAATGGCGCTCTTGCGAAGCTGGTGACTTCATTTCAGAGCGGTCATGGACGTGATAGCTGGCCAATGGAGAAGGAAGAACAGCGCATGTCACCGGGCAGATCCGATGGCACAGGGCCTCTTGGAAGTGTTGAAGAGCCAGGATGTCACTTTGAGGACTAAGGTGTGCCTGGCCCAAGCCTTGGTCTTTTGAGTCACCTCATAGTGAAAGTTGGGCAATGAAGAGGGAAGACCGGAGAAGAACCGATGCATTTGAATTGTGGTGCTGGCCAAGAACATTGCAAACGCCGTGGCTGCCAGAAACGCAAACACATCGGTCTTGAAGGAAGGACCGCAGAATGCCCTGGAGCAAGGATGGACAGACTTTGTCTTACATACTTTGGACCAGGAGAGGCCAGCTGCTTGAAAAGGACATGATGCACAATAAAGTTGAGGGTCGTGTAAAAAGAAGACCTATCATGAGACGGATGGGCAGAGTGGCTGGCACCATGGGCTCAAATACAATTCTGAGGATGGTGCAGGACCAGCAGGGTTTCTTTCTGTCGGAACTGACTCAACGGCACCTGTAAACAACGTGGGTTGAGTTGTGTCTCCTCCCCCAAAATACGTGCTGCATTTCTGGCTCCTGTACCTCGACGGAAAGGAGCCCTGGTGACCTCGTGGTTATGCCTGGGGCTGCTAACTCAGCGTCAGCAGTTTGAAACCACCAGCAGCTCCATGGGATAAACACAGGGCTTTCTACTCCTGTAAAAAATTGCCGTCTCTGAAACTCACAGGGGCAGCTCTTCTCTGTCCTACAGGGTCGCTGTGAGTCAGCATGGACTGGATGGCAGTGAGTTTGTTTTGGTTTTTGGATGGGGGAGATGGGTACCTCTGTGGATATGATTCCATTTCGATATCAGGTTTTTCTTTATGTTAATGAGGTCTTACAGGTGTAGGGTGGGTCCTAAATCTAATCACTTCAGAGTTTTGAAAAGATCAGAATAGATTCAGAGTCAGACAAGGGGAAGAGAGACTTTTGTGAGGCCCCAACTGCAAGCCAAGGAACACTAAAGAACCAAGAAACCCAGGATCGCCCAGGGTTCCTGATGGGGAAAATAAATGTCTTGTCCTTGGTAGCGCCCACGGGTGGCATCTGCATCACGGCAACAGTGGGTGACTAAGGCAAGGACAGTGTGGGCACTCTGGGGTTGGAGAGTTGGGGTGAAAATGACTACAGTAACAGTGATAGATAACATTCCCGCTGTCTTCTCCCTGCTCCCCATGCCCGGACATGTTTCCCTGGGAGCTAAGCGTGGTTGGCTTCCATCTGCCAAAGCCCTGGCTGTGGAGTGTGTCCCAGCCTAGTTGGTTGCTGAGATGACATTTGCTTTGGGTCCCTTATCAAGTTCTTCAAGGCCTTTGTAAACACTGGACCTAGAGGAACCTAGATTTCTCCAAGCCCTCTTCAGGGAGAGCAGGAGCTACAAGTCGGGACAAGTCTAGCTTCGAGTGCCCATACCTGGTTGCCATGTTCCATCAGAAGGCCCTCCAGGAAGTGCAGCTGTCTGGGTTCATTTCGTCCTGAAATCTGCCCCATGCAAGCCCTGCATGTTGCTGGGAGGGCCCTGGGCAGAGGACATGCTGGACTCTTCCTGTTTACTCTTCCATGGGCCCAGCACAGGCCTTGACTATTTAAGACAGCTCCCCTCCACCGGCCCCTTCCTCCTTGGGACAGGAGTCCAGAGCTTGTCGCCTGACCAGGTCAAATAGCAATCTAGGTCTCATGCTGTACACTGTCACAGGAGGAAGCACTCCATATGAGAAAAGAATCTTTCCCGTTCATGGGTTGCCCTTACCTGTAGAGCAGTCAAGGTTCTGCCATCTTTGCTGGATCGACCTCTGTGGAATGGGAATGGTTCTTGCTCATGTTCTTTGGTTTGTAGGGGACCCTCAGTTGGGGGATCATCAGTGGATAGTTGGGGGATCTGGACCCCAGAGATTTCTGCAAAAACCATCTTCCACCTAAAGCAGATAAAGACTTTGTAAAGCCATCTCATAATATCACGATCACGCCCAACAAAAGGAACAATAATTCTTGAATACAATCCAATAGGAGGGCCATCCAAAGGCTGGGTAATGAAGAAAAAAGGCCAATGTGTTATACTGGGCAGATCTGCTGAACAGGCTCTCTTTAAAGTGCTGAAGAGCAAAGATGTCACTCCAAGGACTAAGATGCACCTGACCCAGGCCATGGTATTTTCAGTTACTTCAGAATGCAAGTGAAAGTTGGGCAATGAATAAGGAAGACCAGAGAAGAACTGATGTGTTTGAATTATGGTGTTGGCCAAGAATATTGAAAGTTCCATGGTTTCCAGAAGAACAAACACATCTGTCTTATAAAAGTACAGCCAGATGAAGATAAACAAGCAGCCATCTAGCTAAGAAGCAACAAAGCCCACATGGAAGAAGCACACCAGCCTGTGTGATCATGAGGTGTCGATAGGATTAGGTATCAGACAACAAAGATCGAGAACAAAAAATCATATCATTGTGAATGAGGGGAAGTGCGGAGTGGAGACCCAAAGTCCATCTGTAGGCAATAGGACGTCCCTTTACAGAAGGGTCACAAGGAACAGATGAGCTAGTCAGGGTGCAGTATAGCACCGAGGAATCATACAACTTTCCTCTAGTTCTTGAATACTTCCTCCTTTCCATTATTATGACCCCAATTCTACCTTACAAACCCGACTAGACCAGAGGATGTACACGGGTACAGATAAGAGCTAGAAACACAGGGAATCCAGGACAGATAAACCCCTCGGGACCAATATTGAGAGTAACCACACCAGGAGGGGAAGGGGAAGGTGGGGGCAGATAGGGGGAACCAATCACAATGATCTACCAATAGCCCCCTCCCAGGGGGATGGACAGCAGAAAAGTGGGTGAAGGGAGACATCAGTCAGTGTAAGACATGAAAAGATAATAATTTATAAATTATCAAGAGTTAATGAGGAAGGAAGGGGACGGGAGGGAGGGTAAAAATGAGAAGCTAATACCAAGGGCTCAAGTAGAAAGAAAATGTTTTGAAAATGATGATGGCAACAAATATATAAATGTGCTTGACACAGTGGATGGATGGATGGATTGTGATAAGAGTTGTATGAGCTCCCAATAAAATGATTTAAAATAAATAAATAAAAATATTTACTTTTAAAAAAAAGACATGAAAGCAAATTCTTTGATGTTTGTTTTGTAACCATTCCCTTGTAAGAAGATTATAAAAATCAAGCTTTGAATATACTCGGTACTTCAGTCCATCAGACTATTGTCCCCCCACCCCCACCGCAAAAAAAAAAAAAAAAAGACAGCCAGATTGCACCTTAGAAGCCAGGAAGGTGAGATTTCCTCTGACCTCCTTGGACACGTCGGGAGAAACCTCCTGCTTGATAAAGGAGAGCGTGCTCTAACAATCCCTCGGTAGGCTAGCTGGACACTGTGGTGGCCACAGCAACTAGGTTAAAGACAGCACGGGGTGGGACAGTGCTTTGGCCTCCTGAGCCGTCACAGGACCACCATGAATCAGAACGGACTCCCCAGCGCCGAACAACAACTATCCAACGACAGTCAGTGTTGACATTGCTTGAATTGTTTATAAAAGAAAAGAAAATGCTGGCAGTGTTACAGTTTTATTGCCTTATCATAAAATGTATCCATTTAAAATGCACTAGTTCATGGTTTTAGTATACGCAGAGCTACGCAACCATCACCAAACTCTGCTTTGAGAACATTTTCAACTGCCTGAAGGAAATTGCGTCATCATTTGCAGGCACACCCCCGTCTGAACCCTCCTCTGCCTGCCCTTCCTCCACTTATCCTGCTCTCAGGGGATCCAGGGGAGCCCTTTGTAGCCGGGGGAGCCAAATCATATCCACTGTATGGATATTTTGTTTACCAGTCAATGGACTATTGGATTCTTTGTACTTTGGGGGCTCGTGTTAGTCCGGGTAGACTAGAGAAACAAAGTCAGGGCAACTCGTGTGTGTGTGTAAGAAAGAGCTTTATATAAAGGAGTAATTGTATATTAAGAAAGCAGCCCAGCCCAGTCCAGATCAAGTCCATATTACCCCATCTGTCAATACCAGTCCACAAATTCCTCTTTAGACTCACGCAGCCATGTAATGAAGCTGAATGCAGGAAGATCACAGGCCAGTGGGTAGAAAGTTGTATGGATCCAGTGGTGGTGGAAGCATCTCAGTGCTGGCAGGGGTCTCCCCATGGCTCCTCCAGCTCCAGGGCTCTAGCGTAGCTCCATGTGTCTTGTCAGCAAGAAGCAGCAGCAGAGTCTGTGTGTATCTGGTCTGTGTGTGTATTTTATCTCCATGGCGCCTCCAAATGAGGTCATCAAGCTGTGACCTGATTGCCAGGCTAGACTCCACCCCTTTGTAAGTTGACAGGAGATTATATAACTGCCACAGGGCTATATTTAATAATGCTGCTGTGAACACTGATGTGTAAGCTTTTGTACAGACACTTGGGTGTCTACCTAGAGGTGGACTTGCTGGATACCTCGCAAGGTGTAAGGTCTGAGAACTGCCAGGCTGGAGTCCAAAGCAGTTGCCTCGTTTTGTATGCCCACCAGGGATGTGTGAGAGTTCCAGTTTCTCCATATTCTCACCAACACTTGTTTAGTCTTTTTAAAAGTATACCGCACTTGTTTTGTGTGCCATCAAATGGACTCCAGCTCAGCAGAACTGCCCCATGAGGTTTCCTGGGCCGTCATATTTTCTGGAAGCTGATGAGGAGACGTTTTGTTTATTCGTTTGTTTCCCTTCTGTGAAACAATCAAGTGCTTAATCATTTTGCAACCTGGGCTCCTTGTAACGAACTAACTGAGTGGGTGTGAAGTTTATTTCATTAAGGGCCCCTTCCCAAAGTATTACTTAAGAGTTTTGGTTTTTAGGGCGGATGATCCCTTCAGGACCAGTGGTGTGAGTGGCGGTACTGGGAGGGTGGAGGGTGAGTGGGTTGGAAAGGGGAACTGATTACAAGAATCTACATGTGACCTCCTCTCTGGGGGACGGACAACAGAAAAGGGGGTGGAGAGAGACGTCAAACAGGGCAAGATATGACAAAATAATAATTTATAAATTATCAAGAGTTCATGAGGGAGGGGGGAGCGGGAAGGGAGGGGATTAAAGGGGAGCTGATGCCAGGGGCTTAAGTGGAGAGCAAATGTTTTGAGAATGATGAGGTCAATGAATGTACAAATGTGCTTTACACAATTGATGCATGTGTGGATTGTGATAAGAGTTGTATGAGCCACTAATAAAACAATTAAACATAAGAGTTGTGGTTTTTTTTTCTCTTAGTTTAACGAAGGTTGAAACTTGGAAATAGATGCGGAAGCTTGCTCACCGTCAACAGGAATCACTTTTAAAATGCCAATGTGATTGAATCTCTGTAGTTTTAGGCGTGAAGGTCTCTTCCAGTCTGGTTGTCCAAGTAACCGCCTTCCAAGTTTCCTGGCATATACAAGTGAGGGTTTCCAGGGCTTTCTCAGCCTGCTGAAACATTTTCATTGTTACTCCATCAATTCTGAAACCTTGCTGTTGACTAATGCTTTTCAGTGCAGCTCGGACTTCCTCCCTCAGTACCATTGGTTCTTGATCGTGTGCTACTGCTTGAAATGGTTGAATATCAACCAGTTCTTTTTTTTGGTACAATGACTGTGTAATCTTTCCAACTTTTCCCCCGGCTTTTTTGTAGCCATCACACTGGCTACACAGGGCAGAGCTTCACGGGGTGGTGGTGCGGCCCTACATGCAATGGGCATGTACCGCCACACTACCACGATGGCAGAGTCCCCTCACAGGAACATCTTGGAGATGTAGCAGTCCTTGCGGATGGGCTTGGACTTCTTACCCTTGCCGCTCTTGGGCACCTCGGTCCACATCTCCTTCACGTTCTCCAGCAGTTGCAGTGCCTGTCGAAGGCCTTCACTCAGCCCAGACGCTTCGTGTTGTTGCGGCAGTTGCTGAGCACCTGGGTCTTGTTCTTGACTGACTGTGTGAGCACGGAGAGGGGCCATGTTGACGTCCTCCTCTCTCTTCCGCAGCTCCTCCGGGATCATCTCGCTCTTGGGCTCGTGGTGCTGGCTGTGTTCTCAGATCAAGCCTGTCTCCTCCGTGCTCCTTCTGGCTGGCTCTCTCCATCTTCTTTGGTTGCTTCCTGCATCGTTCAATATTTTGCCCGTAGGATCTTTTGATAGTCCAACTGCAGGCTTGAATTTAAGATAAGCCGGGTGTGTTCTTCCCTCTTGGTTTTCTAACTCTAAGCTTTTGCACATTTCATGAACTTTATCTTCTCCAGTTGCCCTTTGAAATGTCCTCTTCAGATCCTTGACTTCACCCGTTCTTGCCTTTCTTTGCCTTAGCGACTCTACAATTAAGAGCCCATTTCAGAGTCTCTTCTGACATCCCCTTTGATGCTTTCTGTCTTCCCTGCCTGTTTAATGACCTCTTGCTTACTTCATATATGATGTTCTTGATGTCATACCACAGCTTCTCAGGTTTTCTATCATTGGCGTCCAAATATGTTCTTGAGAGAGTATCAAAATTCAGGTGGGATATACTTTTTTTTTTTACATTTTATTAGGGACTCATACAACTCTTATCACCATCCATACATATACATACATCAATTGTATAAAGCACATCCATACATTCCCTGGTGGGATATACTTGAGGACGTATTTTGACTCTTGTGGATTTGTTTCAATGTTCTTCAGCTTCAGCCTTAACTTCAGCAATTGACGGTGTGTTCCACAGTCGGCACCTGATCTTGTTTTAACTGCTATATTGAGCTTCTCCATCATCTCTTCCAACAGATGCAGCTGAGTTGATTTCTGCATATTCCATCAGGAGTAGCACATGTGTAGTCATCTTTAGTGTTGAAAAGAGGTATTTGCTATGAACAAGTTGTTGGTCTTTCAAAATTATATCATGTGATCTCCAGCTTCATTTCTGTCACCGAAGCCATATTTCCCAACTACTGTTCCTTCCTCTTCATTTCCAACTTTTGCATTCCAATGACCAATAATTATTGGTGCATCTTGATCGCATGTTTGATCATTTTCAGACTGATGACATTGCCGGAATTCTTCCATTTCTTCATCATTAACGCTAGTGGTCGCTGTGTAAGTTTGAATCATAATTATACTAACTGGGTTTCCTTGTGTGCAGATATATATTATCCTATCACAGACACCATTGTGATGAGTGAAAAGTCGTTCCTCTTGAAGTTGTCACTGACATAGTAAACCATATAACAGACTGATTCAAAATGGCCAATACCAATCTATATCAGCTCACTGTTTCCTAGGACATGATTCTGAATGGGTTCCCTTTCATTGTGGACAACTTCCAAGTTCCAATTAACAAATGTTTGCAGCTGATCTCCTTTTGAGCCATGCCCCTTCGGCAAACAAAGGTCCCAAAGGCTTGATGCCACCCTCATCATTCCGGTCCACTCGACGTTGAATGCCTTTCAACCTGAGGGGCTCAGCTTCCGGCACTAAAGCTGAGCGTGTTCTGCTGCTGTGCCTGGGGTTTTCCATATCCGACAATGTCCCCTGCTATTCATAAGGTTTCCAGCGGTTAATCCCTCAGAGTTTCATGCTGTTGTACATGGGGCCGACTCAGCGCCACCTAACCACAGGCTCCTCAGCCATTCCACCCCCAGTCTGGGGAGGTCCTTGAGGGCCCTTTGGGCTGTGGCTGCTTTAATGCACTGATCTTGGCTCATCGCAGCTGTAACTAACTTCCCCTTTCCCCCTCTCCCTCTTTCAGGTTATGCAGGTGTTACAGGAGCTGCTCAGCAACCTTAACTCCACCCAGGGCACCGTGGAGAAGCTCAGAGTAGATGTGGACATACTGAAGGACCAGGTGGAGAAGGTAGACTTCCCAGTATTCTCCATGCTAGGCGCACTGCTCAGGTCTTTGGGGGTTGAGGCACTGGCGTAAAGCTAGAGAGCCTATTCAAATAACGCACCGCGAGGGCAGGGGAGGGGGATGACTTGCCCAAGCACTTGGCCTGTTGGCTGAACTTTCCTCGCCTTCCGGTTAGTCAGGACACTTGGCTGTAAGTGATAAAAACTCACATTATCCTGCCTCAGGCATTTTATTGTCTTAGGAACTTCTTGTCTCATCTGCCAAAAGAAGTTCCGGTCTGGCTTCAAGATACAACCGGATTTAGGTGCTCTCTCTCCCTCTCGGTACTACTTTCCTCTGAGGGGCTTCTTCATCGGGCAGGTACTTTCCACATCTCTGAATCTCCAGGCTTCCACTGGACTGAGCAAAGAGAGAATACTTTTGCCTCTTCTAGAAAACTGTCCGCACTGAGCCTAGCACAGGCATCTATCCTAGCTCTTGGTCTTCGCACAAGGTTATCGATCCAGACAATGTTCTCATGTCCTACTATGATATGGACGGACATGGTATTCCTGAAGTGTGAGGAGTCAGTGCTGGGTCAGCAGCCAGGTAGCTGCCTCCCCAGGCCAGGTTGTGGCTGGGGTTCTGTCACTTGCTGCAAACTTGTGTGACTGAATGCATCATCCCCAACTTCCAGGTTGGCTGGTGCTTTGGTCACCATGGCAACTCTGAGAACTACATTCTTGGAAGAGAAAGGTCACAGTCTGCTATCTAATCGTGGAAAAGGGCATGGAGGTGGTGCCTGAACCTTCTCAGACTGCACCAGAGAGAGGGAGAATCAAATGCCACACCAGCCCAAGCCTCATTCCTATGAGGCTGAAGTCAGACATGCCCCTGCCCTCCCACCTTCCTTACCAATTCTAACACCTGCGCTCACTCCCACAGCACTCTCTGCTTCAACTAGGTTCAATAATGCATTTCTATGGCCACACAGAACTCACAGGCCATACTCACGATTATATAGTTTGTTAGGGAAGTTGAAAAATTACAATACAGGATCAGAAATGTTCAAGACACAATTTCCCATCAAAATGGCCTTTTCCCAGCTGCGCCCACAGGCAGGTTTTTCTCTGATCCTTGGTCTCTGGGCCACATGATCCCTTCATCTCTGTCCTGCCAGGCAAGGTTACAGAGCCCTTTTAGTATTGCCGATAAATATCCAAAGGGCACACCACTCCACCATAAGCCTCAAGCCAAAGGTGCTCAGCACTAATTCCATGAGTCAACAAACTGGCTCCCCAGTTAAGTGCCTGGAGGCACCCCACTCCACAATCAAGCTTTCAGATTCCCTGGCGGCATGGACTAGGAAACTCACCACTCTTTCTCATGTTCTGACTCTGGGTTCTGCTGCTGCCCCACCTCTGCCACTTCTCTGATATCGTCACTTTCTATGCCTGGATGGAGAAGCTTCAATGCATAGGAATCTCAGGGTCCAAAGGATATGCTCCACTCCTGGGTTTTCTTTCTTGGTGGTATTGAGATGCCTCCTAGCGGCTTCTGAAAGGGCTCAACAGACCAATTGACAAAACAGACCAACCTCTATGTGAGAGTTCCAAGTTTTTACAATCACAATTAACCCTACTAAGAACCACTCACAATTGAATCATATAATCCTACCAGCATCTTCCCTCACCCTCTCTTACCCAGACCCATCAGGAAAAAGAAGAAACACCCCCAATCTGCATGGTCCCATCCAGTCATTTGGTGGCAGTTACAAAGACTATGGCTAGAAGAGCCACACCACTAGTGCTGTTAGAACAGAAATACCACAAGTGTGTGTGTGTGTGTGTGTGTGTGTGTGTGTGTGTGTGAGGTGTTTAACAAGCAGAAATTTATTTCCTCACCCTAGAAGTTCAAAGTCAGGGTGCTGACTCTAGGGGAAGGCTTTCTCTCTGTGTCAGATCTGGGGGAAGGGTCTGGTCTCTTGTCAAAATTCCTTGGAGATCGCTACGTGTCTTGGCATCTATCTTCCCCTGCCTCTAGTGGGTTCACAGCACAGGGACCTTGGGTCCAAAGGATGTACCCCGCTCACAGCTCTTCCTTCATGGTGGTACTCATGTCCTCCTCCTCTGCTCATCTGTCTCCTTTTAGGACTCGTGAGACAGAGGGTAATACAGAATAGTGCCCATGGACTCCCCTGGACATGGCATCAGGGCTGGGAACCGAGTAAGGGAGTTACCTCCCAGCCTCTGCCTCTTACAACTGATAGGCTGCTCACATCCTGGGGGGCGATGATCACATCGTGACATAACTGCCCAGGGGAGCCAAATGGACACAATCCAATCCAGGACAGGTATCCTCCAGAAATGATGTCAGGGAACCAGTGCCTACTAAACCTGCCTCTTAGAGATTCCTCATGTGCCTTTTCCACGGAAGGCACTGAGAAGTCTTGCTCCATCCAAAGGAGCCTCTTGGATGCCCCTCAGCCTAGCATTTTCCATGCTTGTTGGCCCCTGGAATCCTGTCCCCACCTCCCTCCTCCGAGCTCTTTTGTAGCCACTGTTATCTGGAGATAAACTCTTCTTCCTCCTCAAACTCTCCATCACCTGGAGCTAAATCCAGATGTTCAAGGCATGGGAAGAAGCAGGGCCGGGCCCAGAAGATGCAGCCCCAGCCCACAGGCATGCACGCTTCACTTGGCAGGTGAACATAGACAAGTGTGACGCACTCGTGGATGATCTCAGAAGACAGAACCGCAGGATGACTAACCTGCAGCAGGAACTGGTGAGGGTCATGACCCCTGCCGGAATCTCCCCCACCCTCGGCTCCCCCAACTCCAGGGTGGGGAGTGGGGAGGGAGGCCACCCCAGAAGGACCCACATCAAGGAGGCAGACCGTGATGACAGGCCTTCCTCCTCCTTCTCCGGAATCACTCAGCTCTGTCCCGCCCCTGCCCACAGTCCACCATACAGAAAAAGATGAGCAGCCTCCCCAAGAACGAGGAGTTGGTGCTGTGGAGTGGGCTCCACGAGGCCATGTTCCATGCCCCTGCGGCGACGAGCGAGGAGCAGGTGAGGGCAACAGCAGATGAGCCGCAGGGGGCAGGAGATGGGTTTGAATATGGGGGCAGGGGCCAGGGGAGGGGTGGAGAGGGCGGGGAGCAGCCAAGGGCAGCCCCGATGCCTTCCTTCCTCAGGACACGCAGATGAAGCCAGAAGGCAGCCTGGAATCCTCCCTGCAGAAGCAGGAATCCACGGTGCACTCGATTCAGCCACTCCCAGAGGCCCCTGAGCTCCAGACGGTTGAGTACATGGAGCCCGTGCCTCACCTCCAGCCCTTGCAGCCCATCCAAAGCACTCAGATCCTGCAGATCCCATTGCACACTGAGGTCCCTGAGACCCTCCTTATCGAAGAGCCTACACACGCCGAGGTGTTCTCTGGAGCTCAAGAGCCCCAGCCTGAGCCCCAGGTGGAAGGGGCAGAAGCCGGGGCTGTACTGGAGCCCAGCCCAGCACCCGGACTTACACCAGCAGCCCCTGGGGCTCAAGAGCCCCAGCCCAGGCCCCAGCCTGAGCCCCAGGTGGAAGGGGCAGAAGCCAGGGCTGAACTGGAGCCCAGCCCAGCAGCCGGACTTGCACCAGCAGCATGGCCACGGGGATCCGAGCCTGCCCAGGAGTTACAGCCCACAGCACCCCCAGGCTGGCCCACAGCACCCCCAGGCTGGCCCACACCTCCCCCAGGCTGGCCCACACCTCCTCCGGGCTGGCCCACACCTCCCCCAGGCTGGCCCACACCTCCTCCAGGCTGGCCCACACCTCCTCCGGGCTGGCCCACAACACCCCCTGGCTGGCCCACAACACCTCCAGGCTGGCCCACACCTCCTCCAGGCTGGCCCACAACACCCCCCGGCTGGCCCACGTCACCCCCCACGGACTGGCCCACACCTCCTCCAGGCCAGCCCACAACGACCCCCACGGACTGGCCCACACCTCCTCCAGGCCAGCCCACAACAACCCCCACGGACTGGCCCACACCTCCTCCAGGCCAGCCAACAACGACCCCCACGGACTGGCCCACACCTCCTCCAGGCTGGCCCACAACACCCCCAGGCTGGCCCACACCTCCTCCAGGCTGGCCCACAACACCCCCAGGCTGGCCCACAGGCCCTGGAGCCTGGCCTATGCCCGCCGCCGAAGGCTGGTTTGGAGCAAGCCATTGGCCATTCTTTCCCCCAGAGTTCGTGCCCCCTGACTCCAGCCTGTCAGAACTCCAGCAGCCAGGCCACCCCCAGTATCCCTTCTCCAGGGCCCCACCACCTGCCAGGGAGCTGGGCTCAGCATGGCCCCGTCCCCTCCAGCCTTACAAGTCCCGCCACTCGAGTACTGCCCAATTCCAGGTCATCAAAGAAAGGGCGGGAGAGCAGTTTGCCGTGGTAGAACCCAAGGAGAAGCCCCCCAAGGAGAAGCCCCCCAAGGAGAAGCCCCCCAAGGAGAAGCCCTCCAAGGAGAAGTCCTCCAAGGCTCCCCGGTCTGCCCTCCAACGGATGAGGACCACCGCTACCATTGCCGCTGCCGCTGCTGCTGCCTACGCTGCCGCCGCCAACTCCGCAGCCCAGGCTGCCCAGGCCGCTGCCAAGCGGGTCAAGGACGCCCCTGCCACCAAAATGGCCTCCTTAGCTTCAGCCACGGCATCAGCTGGACCCTTAGGAGTGTTCATGGATGACCTAGGTGCCGGGACCAGCCGAGGGGCTACCAGCGTTGTGGCCTTAGGCGAAGACGTCAATGGGGACAATTACTACTACTCCCCTCAACAGTCAGTGACCACCCTCCCCTACCAGCCCTCTTTCTCCAGCTCCCTTCTGCCCACGCAGCAGGTGGTGAGTGCCCAAGACAAGAAGAAGGCGGTGGAGAAGTCCATGAGCTACATCGCCACACTGCCTGCCAGACACGACTCCATGAAGGAGGAGTTTGCTCAGCTCTACACCAAGCTGCAGCAGCACTTGAACTACATCGGTAGGCCCAGGAGCAGGCTGGGGTGTGCCGGGGCCTGTGAGAGGCCCCTCTGCTCTCTCTCTCATCTCCCCGCACCCCCACCCCTGTCAAAATGCCCCTTGGAGCTGTTAGCCATGCATGCCTGTGGAGTAACCACAAGCCTCTCCTGCACTGTTCTAAGAGCCCAACCCGTGTCCCCAACGCCCTGAGACACCTCCCCCCTCTCAGAGCACAGTCAAATGCTGGCCCCCGTCCTGTGCCAGCCCCATGACTGCTTGGGGACCTGGAGGCGCTGGCCCTGAGGGTTTTCAGGAGGCAATCTTTCCAAGCATTTCTGCTCACTCTGTCTTAGTCTGGAAGCTTTGTTGAAACCCGCTTAGCATCCTAGCAATACTTGACCCTCTAACTGAGAGCCGGGGTGATGGTTACACCTGAGGATCATTGAACCCGGGCCACTGCACGCGCCCCCCAACTATGTCCCCTACTATGTTCCTTTACAATGTGTGTACGTTCACTTGGAGCCCTGGTGGCACAGTGGTCATGCCTGGGACCCGCAGTTCAAAACCACAGCCAGCCTGAGAGAGAAAGATGAGGCTTTCTACTCCTGTAAAGAGTTACAGTCTGAGGACCAGTTCTCAGGGGCCCTGCATTGATCTCTTCTCAGGGGACAGGAGCTAGGGTCTGAGTTTAAGATGTTAAAACAACTCTTGAAAACCTTTCAAAGTGACCCGGGGAAACAGCACTGTCAGGGGAGCATTTGGAGAAGACCAGCAACGCTGACCAGATCTTGGAAGAGAAGGTCAGGAGGCACTGTTGCTGCAGGCACACATGTCCTTTAAGCACCACAGTCATGTTCAGGTGGCCACCAGGCCAGTGGGTGTCTGTATCCACTTCATGCCTGCAGCGAGCACACTGCTCCTTGAGCCGGTGGCCTGTATGGATGGGTCTGCACTTGAGCTTGCCTCCGCCTCCTCGGAGAGCTTAGCAAAGCCCGGATGGCTGTGAATCATCCAGTTCAGGTCTCATGACCAAGGAGGCAATTGCCCACAGCTCCCGGAGCATCCTCCATGCCCTCGCGGAGGCCACTGCCTGAGTGTTCTCCTGATCACAAGAGTTGGAGCACTAGGCCGCCAGGGTTCCTACCACGCCTCTGCCTCCACCCCTGCCCCCTCCTCTGCTTTCAGCTAATGTGAGTGCTTCAGGGAAACTTGGGAACACTGTGGACATGCTGCAGGAGAAGATGCGTAGCATCCAGAAGTCCAGGATGAAGGTCAGCGTCTTGGGCAAAATGGCCAATTTGGGGATCCTGACTTTGGGACTTTGGGGACTCCTTGAATTCAGGACCAGACAGGGTATCTACCCTCTGAGACCATGCAGCAGCAAAGAGGAGACCTGGGGGAGGCAGCTGCAGCCAAGTGGAGGGAGCTAGGGTCTGCTTCGTGAGCAGAGAGCCCATATGGATGGGTCCCAATTTAAGCCTGCTTTACCCTTCCCTAACAGCGAATGTGGCCGGAGCAGGGTTTGGGGTGGGTGGGAAGGACAGACGGCTCCGACTGCTTGAAGGGTGTGTCCTGGAGGGCCACTGGGATGGGGCCGAGACAGACCAGGGATGCACAGATCCGATGCATCCTCCCAGAGGCCTCAGAAGGTGAGACCAGGGCTGCCTGCATGTCCCCATTTTAGGAGGAGGAACTAGAGCGCATGTGGGGTAACAAGATCCAGATGATGAAGGATCACTACATCCTGCTGGACAGGAACGTAGAGAAGATCCAGCTTCGCATGGATGAATTCAAGGTGCAAGGGGGCCCGGGAAAACCACAGCGGGCTGGGGGGTGGGTGGGGGTGGGGGTCTTCACTCAGACATTCAGATGGGACCGTGTCCAAAGCTGGGCATTGTCCTGGCATCTCACGGTGCGGTGCGCGATTCTCCTTGCCACCACCTGCCTGAATGCCTGTGGTGGCTCCCGTGTTGCTGGGACGTGAGAAGCTCTGCCACCAGTATTTCAAATCCCCATGGAGGATAGGCTCCAGTGGAGCTTCCCAATGATGGCAGACTAGGCAACCTGCAGAGCTGCTTTGGAAAATTAGCCCAGGAAAGCCTAACGGAGCGCGGCTGACTGTTACACCAGGAATGGTGTGCAGTGCAGGGTGGGTGAGGCCCTGCCCTGGAAGGCACTGCACGGACAGAAAGACCTGGGCACACCTACAATCTTGAGGATGGCGTGGTGTGCTGTCCTGCCGTGCACGGGGCTGGCAAGGGTGTTAGTCTGGGTGGACTCCAGAAACAAATTCATAGACACCCATGTGTGTATAAGACAGAGTTTTATATACAAGAGCTGATGAATATTGAAAAAACATCCCAGCCCATTCCAGATCAAGTCCATAAGTTTGATATTAACCCATCTGTCCGATACCAATCTATAAAGTCCTTTTCAGACTCACGCAACACATGCAATGACACCGAAAGCAGGAAGATCACAGGCCAGTGGGTGGAAAGTCTTGTGGATCCAGTGGCAGTGGAAGCACCTCAGCACTGGCAGGGGTCTCCCTGTGGCTCCCCAGTTCCAGGGCTCTAACGTAGATCCTTGTGTCTTGTCTGCAGGAATGTCTCACAAGGACTGAGCCTGTGTCTGACCTCCAGCGATCTATTTATCTCCTCAGTGCCTCCAAATGAGGTCATTAAGTTGCGACTTGACAGGCTAACCTGCAGCCCTTTTCACTCTTGAGCTTCAAATTATGTTAACTGTCACCGCAAGCTTCCTGAATCACCCTGACAGCGAGTTGCACAATGACAAACTCTTCATTGCTAGGGGCCATTGAGTTGATTCTGACTCAAAGCAGCTCCGTATACAACAGGATGGCCTCCCCCATTCCTGCCCCTATTCTGTTGGAGCTCCTGCTGCAGCCACTATGGCCGTCTGTCTGCTAGAGGACCTTCCTCTCCTTCAGGGACTCTCTACTGTACTCAACATGATGTCCTTCTCTAGGGACTGGTCCCTCCTGCCAACATGTCCAAAGTAGTCGACCTAACAGATAGCTCTTCTCTAGTCTCTCATTGCTTTAAAAAAAGAAAAGAAAGAGTCGAACTGCCCCAATAAGGCTTCTGAGGCTGTCAATCTTGATAGAAGCGATCAAATGAGGCATTGCATTAGGTAATGGGTGCACAGCCCTCTGTAAACTGCTGCAAAGCCAGGAGCTCACTTTGGGTTAGGTAGTTTCAGTCATCGCCTATGCATATGGAAGGCGGGCATTGATGAAGGAAAATGGAAGAACAATCGACGTTTGAACCATGGAGCTGGCAAAGGACCACGGACCACCAAAGAACATGCACATCTGCCCTGGCAGCAGGACAGCCAGAACGCTCCTGAGGGGCCTGTATGGACAGACTTGGTCTCATGTACTTTGGACATGTTGTCGGGAGAGACCAGGCCCTGGAGAAGGACATCATGCTTGGGAAAGTCGCGGAGCAGCAAAAGAGGAAGGCCTTGGACTAGATGGACGGACACAGTGGCTGCCACCTGGGCTCAAGCATCAGAGTAATTGAGAGGAAGACCCAGGACTGGGCCATGTTTTGTTCTGTTGTGCCCAGCAGTCACTCTGGGTTGGAACCAACTGGAAGGCATTTAACAACAGATCTTAACAGAAGCAGGCCTTCTCCCTGGGGTGCTTGGTGGGTTTAAACTCTCCACCTTCCTTGCAAGCAGCCAAGCTAGTCACCATGTGTCACCAGGGCTCCATTAGTTGCTTCTAATCAGGAGAAGCTCACGAGGATGAAGCCCAACCAAGCCAGGCCAAGCGGGGTCCCGCTGACTTGACTAACCTTCATCCCAGTTGCCTCCCGAACTCTGGGGCCAACAATAATTAGCTACCCCTGCAAGGAGCTGGGACGGAGTTTGGCATACAATATCTATTTAACTAAGTCTGTCTTCAGTGACCACTTGCTGCAAGAGATCAGCTGTCCCCGTCAAACCCTCTCTGGGAGGGAGGTCTGCGCACACATGTGGAATGAGAGCTCCAGATGCACATCAGTGTGGAAATGCCGCGGGCCTGGCTGTGGCTGCAAGAAATCCATCTCTCTTTATCTCCCTTAGTCACTCAGCAAATGTTACCGGGGCTTAGTGTGTGCAAGGCCCCGGTCTAGGGGCTGGTGATAGAGGGGGCAACAAGAGAGGCACTACCGGTGCCGTGTGTGTGTGTGTGTGTGTATGTGTACATGGTTTTAATGGCTGTATAACTTACACAAGGGCCCCAAGTAGGACTGGATAGGGTTCAGCTACTAAGCGGAAGGTTGACAGTTTGAACCCACCCCAGCTGCCAGGTGGGAGCTCCGTGAGGAGTCTGTTACCATAAAGGTTACAGCCCTTCCCAGAATCCTGGATTTGGGAGTCACTGGCCATTGGTTCTAATATCTTGCTTTGAGGGTGCCCAACAAGTGACAATCCAAACAAACAAACAAAAAGACACTTGCTGTTTCATACGCTCTGTGGTTTCGGGTGCCATGCCAGCCCAGCAGGCCTACTTCTGTCCTCACGAATGAGCGTTCCTGTGCCCAATCCCTTGTGCAGCAGATTTAGCCAGTACCATGGGTCATTCCATCTCTTGACTGCTGCGTCCACGAGCACTGTTTATGGATCCAAACAAGACAAAACCCTGGACAACTTCAATCTTTCCTGAGTTTATCATGACGTTACTACTTACTGGTCCAGTTGTGAGAATTGGGGTCTTCTTTACATTGAGATGCAATCTTTGATCT
Source organism: Tenrec ecaudatus (assembly GCF_050624435.1). NCBI lineage: Eukaryota > Metazoa > Chordata > Mammalia > Afrosoricida > Tenrecidae > Tenrec > Tenrec ecaudatus. The sequence continues at coordinate 107,015,069 of NC_134541.1, read as the reverse complement.
TCAAAGATCGGCTCTATGGAAAACATTTTCCCATTTGCAAGTAAACTGCCGCTGCCTTTCAACTTCAGCCTTAGAACAGATTAGTAGACCAGGGGCCCACTCGTGGGGCAGGAGAAGGCCAAGAGCTAATGGGGACTGAATTCAAAGTAACTGCCAGTAGAAATAGAAAGGGATTCAAATGGCTCCTGGGAAAAATCCCACGTTCTTTCATTCATCTGGTTACCCACAGACTTTATAAAGCCCCCTTGTACTTTTTCAAGTCCCCTAGGTATTCTTAGCAGCGTAATGGAATTGATGCCATTGTCAAGACGAGGAAGCCAGCAGGGGGCCTAGAATGTGGTTTAGAGTACCAACCCGGACTTAGACCTGAGCTGGGTCCTGATTGGACCTCTTACGGGGTGACCAGGGTATTGGAAGTCATAGGATCCAGACTAATCACCCCTCTTTATTTTGGGGTTCTAGCTAGCAGAGAAGATAGAGTCTGCAGGGATCTGTGTATTAACACTGGCCTCATAATTCCCAAAGTTCGTTACTAATGTTGGGAGACAGCCAAGCTGGGAGTTCTTTCCATTCCTCTGCTTCCCGCGTCTTTGGATATGTCAGGAGAGACTAGTCCTTGGAGGAGGGCATCATGTTGGTCAAATGGAAGCCCCTAGACGATATGGACAGACACCGGAGCTGCAGCCATGGCTCCAACATCAGAGCGACTGTGAGGCCGGTGCGGGGCCTGGCGGTGTTTCTGTCTCTTGCACGCAGGGTCGCTATGAGTCGGAACAGAACCGATGCCCGCTCACAGCAACAATAACACTTCCCACCCTGGACATTGGGAACCACACCAGGGGCAAGATGGATGGGATGTCTTTGGCTAATTAACTAGAATTAGGTTCAACCTCAAATAACACACACACCCCTCGACCACTGGCTGAAAAACAAGCTTCAGACGTTACTCGCTCACACTCAAGAGTTCCAGAGACGTGGTCAGCTCTGAGCTGCTAAGAAACGCCAGTGTGGTTGCTGACTAAATGCCATGTTTTCTTGTTCTGCTCTGTGACTTCCATTCCCAAGGTCTCCTCAACAGCCCAGGGGAGCTGCTGGCTCTTTGGTCATTAGTTCAAGCCAACAGTGAAGAGGATGGAAGGTGAAGAAGGTGTGGTTCTACACAAAGTCAGCAGTTCAAAACCACAAGCCGCTCCTCTGGAGAAAGACAGTGTTTTCTACTCCTGTAAAGAGTTAGACTCGGTCCAAGCTCGCTCTGGTGCCCCTGTTCCGTTTCTCTTGTGACTCCAGTCGCTTATCAAATCCCAATGGTCACAATGGTGCAGCAGATCGATATCAAGGAAGATTTTCAGGCCGCTCTGAACAGTGCTGGCGAGAAGCTTGTAGCGGTTCACTTCCCAGCCACGTGGTGTGGGCCTTGCAAAATGACCACGCCTTTCTGTCATTCTGTCTGTGCAAGGCATGCCAATGTGGTCTTCCTTAAAGGGGATGTGGATGACTGCCAGGATGTTGCCTCAGAGTGTGAAGTCAAATGCATGCGAACATTTCAGCTTTATGAAAAGGGACAAAAGGTGGGGGAATTTCCTGGTGCTGATAAGGAAAAACTTGAAGCTACCATTAACGACTTGTTAATTGTGCTTCCTGAAAACGTAACCAGTCATCAGCTGTGTAAAGCTTGTTGTATTTACAAAAAAGAAGAATTGAGTGTGAAGACTATATACCCAATTACCATCTGATTATAAATGACAGTAAAATATGAATTCCATCCTTTAAAAAAAAAAAGAGTGACACTCTTGGAAAATCACAGGGACAGTTCCACCCTGTCCTGTAAGGTTGCTGTAAGTCAGCATCGACTGGATGACAGTGAGTGTTTTGGTTTTGGCCACACCTTGCTTTAAGGGAGGCTGTGACATGTCTCAATTCTGGGCAACCAGGTGTCAGCTCACAATTGGGGGTTCTGTTCCCAAGGATGAGGGGAAGACTGGCTAGGAAGGGAGAAGGAGAAGCCAGGGTCTGGCTTTTGAGGGAATGAGGGAATGCGATCCTACCTTCTGGGGACATGGCTTAGTGGGGGTGAAGCTCTTCCTAAGCTGGTAAACTACTACTTCTTTCAAGGGGAGGATCTAGTAAGTAGAGAGAGACAAGATTGATTGAGTAGAAACAGATACGACGCTGCTGCTGAGTTGATCCAATTCATGGGGAGTCTTGAAGATGTTATGTAACAGCAGAAGAAGCGGCTGTAGTCCTGTGTTACACTATCGACTGCTAGCACGGTCAAACCATCACTGGTGGTGGTTGTGCTAATCCCTGGTACCAAGATCCTCCCATGCCCTTAACTGCTCCTCTGCTTTGAGGATGTGATGTCCAGATTTGATGTCCTCCCTAGCAGCTGGTCCCCCGTGATGGTGTTTGCAGAGCAAGAGAGTCAGACAGTGTTTTGTTGAAATCCACATCATTTCTCTTGGCTGCGTTTTGGCAGCTGATCGCCAGGTCTTTCTTCCTGGTCTTAGTCGAGAAGCTCTGCTGAAACCTATTCACCATGGCCAAACCTGCTGGTATTTGAAATTCTACCGGCACAGCTTCCAGCATCACTGTAACCTGGGAGCCCAATGGCACTGACAGGTGGGAGGTGGTTATTGAGTCGAGTTGGGGGAAATTATCAAAGAAAGGTGTTCTTAATGCATTCTCATGCATGACAAATGAGGGTTTTCTCCCACCACTTGGGCGCAGCGTGTGTGGCACAGGTCAAGTGCTCGGTGAATGAGCAGACTGGGACTCTCCCTGGACTACATCCCAGGTCTGAAGACCCAATTTGCCTTAAACATGTAGGCATCCAAACTGTCGACCTTGCTTCGTGCTGCCCTCCTCCCTGATGCCCGCTGTGCAGGGCCAGGCTCTGATGGTACACCACCAACCAGACAGCTTGCCCTGGCCAGGGTCCTTCCCTGGACTGGATGCTGTCTCCCCTTCTGATTTGAGCCCTCTGAGTTTAGCTCATCGAAGGCACCCAACTGCACACTGCCCACCAAGCCCACTGTCCTTTCCTAGCGCTTGGCCTTCCAAGACCCTCCTGCCCCTGGGTAGCTGACATGCCTCTCTGCTTCTGTTCTCAGATCCTCCAGGATCAGATTAAAAACCTGCAAGTGACCAAGATGGATAAAAATGAGGTGGAGCAGGAGTTGAAAGAGGTAAGTGGGCAGAGCGGGGTCTCCCTACTATCCTCCTCCTCCCCTGCTGAGTGAGACCTGGCTCCTCCACTTAGGACAACGGAAGTTTCCAGCAACAGCCAAACCAGGCCGAGAGCCTCCCAGAATCTCCTTTGACCTTTACATATGAAAGGAGGTTGGGGAAATTTCTCAAAAGTTAACCAATTGACTCCTAGTCTCAGTGACTCAAGATTAATGACCTTTGCTATGTGCACTTAAAATCCATATGCCAACCACGCAGTGAGGGGAAGACTTGTCCTCAGGAACTTAACGATTTATAGACACATGTCGCCTGAAGGTTGGGGTACCAGTGGCTTCTGCTTCTGTAGCCCCACCTGCATCTGTGGTGAGTTTATCTGCCTCTGATCATGAGTCTATGAAGCCCTCCCTTCCCGTCTAGAATTAGTCCCCTGGTTGGAATTTCCTGGATGCCATCTCAGCCTCATATTGATTGTTTCTTTCATTCTGGGACAATTGTCTTTTGTATTGTCTTTGTCCTTTTGAAGGCTTAATAAAAGGGTCTCTAGAGAAGGGGGCAGAAAAAAAAGAACTATGTACCATTTGGAGGACATTTTTCAGAGTGAAGTTAATCACAAAAGGATTGCATGAGACCAGTTATCAAAGGAAAAATCCAGCAGAAGATTTTCATACCAAAGAAACCAGCTTTGGTGGTTACCCAGGGTGGGAGGGCGAGAAGAATAAGTCCTGGTAGTGTAGTGACTTTGTGTTGGGCTGCTACCACAAGGTTGGCAGTTTGAAACCACCAGGGGCTCCTCAGGAGAAAGACAGGGCTCCCTGCTTTTGTGAATAGTTAGAATCTCAGAAACCCACAGAGGCAGTTCTACCCTGTCCTACAGGGCCACTATGAGTCAGAATCAACTCGATGTTATGAGTTTTTGTTTTCTTGAGGAATAGGAGGGAAGGGGAAGCAATAGGCTAGAAGAGGGTAGATTGGTGTTAACCTGAAGACACTACCTGACTAGAAGGAGGAGGATAAAAATATAAAGAGGTAGACGGAACAAGCTAGTGGAAGACTGGAGAAGTTCAGTTATTGGATGCAAAGATCTGAAATATAAACTCCCACCTAGGTCATAATAAAAAGCATTTGAAAATCAAAAATAAAAGTATTTTATTAAAAAAATTATTTTATTTTATTCTGCTTTTTTGGGAAAAACCCCATGCACCAATACTGTGTGACATCGTTTATATGAAATAAGCCAATATATAAAAAGCAAGCTACGAATTGGGAGGGAGCAATGGGTTTGTGTTAATGGTGGTAATTAGAGGGACTGGCGCTGTAGCACAAGAAGAGTGTAGTTGTAGTGTAATCTGCATCACTGGATGCTCTGTGTAGACACTGTGGAGTTGCTGAATGCTTTTGTTAATACATATTTTCACTCCAATAATTATACACACACACACACACACACACATACACACCATGCACTCACTTCTCCATCATAGGAAGAATTGATTTAGATCTCAAAGTTGTACTTGAGGGGGAGGGAGGGGGGAGGAAGAAGAGCTGATATCAAAGGCTCAAGTAGACAGAAAATGCTTTGAAAATGATGATGGCGGGTGGGGGAAAAAATGATGATGGCAGCCTATGTATAAATGTGCTTGACACAGTAGATGAATGTATGAATTGTGACGAGATGTAAGAGCCCCCAATAAAAGTATTTAATAAAGTTGTGTTTGAGTCAACCTTGACTCCAAAGTTGACTTTAAGCCAAGGCTGGACCTCCACGGTCCCAACGGAGAAAAACACTGTGACTGATTTGGGTCAACCTGCCTCAGCCCTCCTCCCAGACACCCTGCCTGATGAGTTTCTTCTCTCTCTAGAAAGCTGACAGGATCACCCTGGCCCGCAAGGCCAGCCGGGTCGACCTGGAGACGTTGGCGGTGGAGCTGAACGAGACAATGCATGGCCTGCTGCTCAAGTTAACAACCAACGAGGAAGAATGGAAGAAGTCCATCGAGGAGCTAACCAAGGTTGTGGGCACAAAGGTGAGCCCCCTGCATCCGTTGGCTCTTCTTCTGTAACAAATTGCACTGAAACGTCGCCGCCAAAGAGTTTGGGAGCAAGAGTTCTGTGGGTCAAGAGTTTAGCTGGGTGGTTCTGGTCAAGAGTTTAGCGTGGGTTCTCCAAGAAGAGTACAGTCCAGATGACCGCTGGGGCTGTCCTTATCTGAAAGCTTGACTGGGGCCGGAGGATCCGCTTCCAAGAGGGCCCCCCCCTCTTAAAATGGTTCCCTTCCTCAGCATATGGACTCATTAAGTGCTGCTAGAATGTCGTCAAAAGATGGCAGCTGGCTTCCCCCATAGCGAGCAATCCAAAAAAACAAGACAGACGCTGTGATGCCTTAGCTATGGAAGTCAAAATCCCTTGTCTGCAGTATCCTGTTGCTTATGCACGTTGGCTCTATTTGGTGTGGGAGGGCAATGCATTTGAGCATGAACACAAAGGGGGTCTGACTGGCACTCCATTTCCCCATTGGATGTCTCTTAGAAACCACAAGTGTGAAGAGAACACTGTTAGGAATTTGAAGTTCAGGACAGGGGAGCACTAGACTAAGCAGGAGTCCTTTTGAGTGGGGGCTCTGGCCAGAGTGCCAGGTCCTGCCGCCAGGGGAGGGGACAGGAGGCTACGCAGCTCCGCAAGATCTCCTAGCGCTTAACTTGCTGTGCCAGCATAGCCTTTTTCAGACGGTTGTGCCCCCTGTTCTGGAGCAGGACAGAGAGTGACTGATGGACGGCACTCTCTTTCCTTGCCGGGACAACTCCCAGCTGGTCCACAGTGACCTGGACGACCTGAAGAAAGAGATGGCCGAGGTCTGGGAGCTCATCAAGAGGCTCCTGCTCGAAGGTTTCCGCTTCGACCCCGACAGCGCGGCGGGCTTCCGGAAGTGAGTGCTCAGAGACCTCCGGCAGGCGGTTCTCAACCTGTAAGCGTCGTGGAGATAAGCCCCATGAACCCTAAAGTCCTGTGTAACAGGACAGTGAAGCTGCACACAGGTTAACAGCTAAAGCAGCCGTTCTCAATCTGTGAGTTTCGGCCCCTTCACAGGGGTCGCCCGATTCATAACGGTAGCAAAGCGACAGTGATGAAGTAGCAACGGAAATAATGTTATGCTTGGGGGGCACCACCACATGAGGAACTGTCTGAAAGGGTCGCGGCATGAGGAAGGTGGAGAACCGCTGCCGTGTCCGAGGGGGGTTTCTGGGAAGAAGCGGGTCAGGCCTGTGAGACACTGGGGGAGCTGGGATGGGCGGGGGGCGGGGTGGCCCTGGCCTTGGCTCCAGGAAGAAGTCTCCTCTGGGGTCTTCTGTCACAGATGAGGGAATGGAAGCTCAGGAGGGGTGGTCGGGAAGCCACAGGGTCTGGACCTGATGTTCCTGAGGGGGGGAGGTCCCATTCTCAGAGTAGCCCCCTCACGTGGGCCCACACACCCACCACAGGGGTATCACCTCCCATCTGCCCCCACACGCCCACCACAAAAGGTACCTTCGCGCAGGTCCTGATTCACAGTGTCTTCCGCCTCGCGCGCGGTTCCCGGGGTGGGTTCCGGCGACTCGGCAGAGCCTCAGGGGTGAGCTGCTGAGCCAGGGTCGCTGGGCACAGACAGACCCTAGGCCTCCCATCCACATCTCCCACGACATGGGAACCCCAGCTGACGCAGCGCCGCTCTTCCAGGAAGCTGTTTGAACGTGTGAAATGCATCTCCTGCGACCGCCCGGTGGAGATGATGACCGGCCCGTGAGTATGAGCACCGCTCCCGCCAGGGGGCGCCCGCGGGCCGCCTCCGCGCCCCGTCCACGCGGCCTTCGCGGGGTCTGCCCGCCAGGGGGCGCCCTGAGGAACTCCCTGGACCGGCGGCGCCGTCGGGAACCTTCAACCCTTTCTTCACCATCCCCCTCCATCCCTCTTTGGGACTCGCTCCAGAGGAAAAAGGGTGGTGGCCATGGTGGGGAGGGGTTGAGTTGCGTTCATCATTATACCTTACATGGGTTTACAGACCAAAAGCGCCACAGAATTTGTCCCTGTGCCCCATGCCACTTCATGTGCCTCGGAGGAGGGGGGAGGTTGGTGGTGCACCCAGAATTCCCCCCTCAAACCACAGGTGTCTAGTTGCAGTATTATTTATAACCGTCAAAACCCCCAAAGCAGCTTTGTGCTTTTCAATGTTCTCAAATTTTTCGACCATTGATACAAATGGCTTTAATTTTCGATGCATTGTGAATGCGGTGGCTGTTTACATTTCAGAGAGAGCCAGACAAGGTTTTCCCAGAAAAAATAATGGTCTGGGAGACCCACAGGGCCAATTCTGCCCTGTCCTGTAGGGTGGCCGTGAGCCAGAATTGTTACATTTCAGATCACCACATTTGTATTCAACAATTTAACCTTATCGACCCTCCCCAAAGCTTGCCCTGCCCCCCACCACCCATTTCTTCTTCTCTCTCTCTCTCTCTCTTAGGACTGATTAACTTTGCCTTCTTTCAAGCTAATACCCAGCAACCCTCAAGCCTATTGCTTCCCCCTTCCTCCCTTCCCCTCCCACCCCTGGTGACCATCAAAGTCTGTTTCTTTAAGTATAAAAAAAAATCATTTTTCTTTTTTTAATCTTTATCTTGAATCTTTTCTTCTGTGGCAGTGGCCTCATACGCTCTTTGTTCTTTTGTGACTGACTAACTTCACTCAACACAGCGTCCTTCAAATCCATCCCTGTCATGAGGTGTTTCACAGGTTCCCAGAGATTCTGGAGCGATGTGTAGCATTCCACTGTGGGCACACATTTATCCATTTCCCCACTCGTGGGCATTTAGATGATTGTGAGGCTTCAAACGCTTGTGTTTTCACACACATGGTAGCGTAGGCATAGGTGTCTTATGTGGTCTGACGATTTTTACACATGTGTGCAACCGTGTCTCTGCCATTCAACCACCCAACTCCCCAGCAGACTCTGATTTTTTTCAGTTGAGAGATAAATGTGCATGCCATCTGGGCAGATGTTGGAAAGTGAACGCCTCATCTCACTGCCATCGCGTGGATGCTAACTCACAGTGACCCTATAAGTCAGGGAAGAACTGCCCCTGTGAGTTTCTGAGACTGTAGTACTTTATGGAGTGCCTTGTCTTTCTCCCGAGGAGCGCCTGGTGGTTTCGAACTACAGACCTTACGGTTAGCAGCCCAACATGCAACCACTACACTACCAGAGCTCTTTCTGAAGTCAACAAGTCAGTGCTGTACAGCATGTTCACAATGCTGGGTCGCCATGGCCCCTCTCTAGTTTTGAAATATTTCCATTACTCTGTATCCATGCAGCATCTTTCACCAAACTTACGGCCATTGAGTTGGTTCCGACTGAGCAACCCTATGCTGGCAACCATGAGTCCACTGACTCTCGGGATTTACCTGCGCTGGCGTTTCACTTTTGCATTCCTTTCTTGGGCTTGCTAAAAAGAAATACAACAAACTGACTGCCTCTGAAGACCGGAAAGAGGCCCTGCCACCACAGATGCATGGATTCTTCTTTGGTCTTTACTATTCACTGTCCAATTTTCAGATGCATGCAAGGTATTGAAAATACCCTGGTTTTGGAATCAATGCATTTGAATGTTGGTGCTGGTAGAAAATTGGCACCATGGAGTGCCAAGAGAACCAACAACGCTGCCTTGGAAGAAGCGCATCCAGAACGCTCCCTAGAGGCACCCACTTCGTGTCACCCACTTTGAACCTGTCATCAGGAGAGACCAGTCCCTGAAAAGGACATTGAGCTTGGCAAAGTGGAGGGGCAGCTCAAAAAGGGAAGGCCTTCGACAAGATGGATGGACACGGTGGCTGCAGCAAGAGGCTCGAGCATAATGACCACTGAGAGGAGGGTGCGGACCGGGCGGTGTGTCCTTCAGTTGCACACAGGGCTGCTCTGAGTCGGAACCTGACAACAGAATAGGGGCTGTGGACAATTCTGGAGAGAAAGCAGAGTTTGGGTGCGTGGGAGTGTCATGCCCAGGGTGTACACCATCCCTCTCCACCAGGAAGACTTCCTGAAGGAGGTGGACACTTTCGTTCTCTGCTGGTCACCCTCATGTCTCATTTTTTGCCTCTGCTGCCTTCTTACTCCCCAACAGACACCTCATCACCATCCGCAGAGGCCACCTGCTGTCCCAGCTGCGGCCTGCCAGTGCCAACAGCTATGAGTACCTGCAGCGGCAGCAGATGAGGTGAGCGGACCGCAGGTGGGGGTTCCTCCCCAGGTCCTTCGGGTGTGTGTGCCAGGGGTGGGGGGCATTCAAAGACTGTCCCAGGATGTGGACGGTCATCTGCAGGAGTGTGTGGTCATTCCATGAGGTGTCAGGCAGACAGAGGAGACAACCATGGAGGAGAGAGAGGCCTGGGGACTGGGCACTGACAGGTGTTGTCACGGAGCCCTGGAGCACAGTGGTTAAGCGCTCGGTTGCTAAACAAAAGGCCGGCAGTTCGAAGCCACCAGGTGCTCCTCAGGCAAAAACTGAGGCCATGAAGATCGACAGCCTCGGAAACCCACAGGGGCCAATCTACCCTGCCTTCCAGGGTCACTATGAGTCAGAACGGACTCACGGCAGTGGTGGGATTTTGGTTCACAGGTGTTTTGCACCCCTGGGTGGTGCCAATGATTAAATGCCCCACTACTTACCCAAATGTTGGTGGTTCCAATTCACCTAGAGATACCTCAGCAGACAGGCCTGGCAGGGCACTGTTTCCGAAAGGCTACCGCCTTGGAAGCTCCACAAAGCTCAGTTCTACTCTGGCCTCATGAGGTCTAGATGCATCAAGAGATGTTGACTGAAGGCAATTGGTGTAATGGTCCCAACCCCACTTTGAGCTCGGAGTCAGTGCTGGATGGGCTGGGCCTTGATGAGCCCAGACTACAGCCTGGCCTTGCTGTGGGCCCACCGGGAAGGTAGCTTCTATTAGGATCCCATCTCACAGCTGAAGAAACTGAGGCTCAGAGCAAGTCAGCAGCCTGCTGAAGCTCACAGCTAGTAGGTGCCGGGCTTAGCCTCTCAATTTGTGCATTTCCAGCACTCCTCAATGGCCCCTAGTGGGGAGTCTAGCAGCCCCAAATCTTGATCTAGCTCTACTCTCCAGCCTCTTGGCATCCCAAGATCCAGGACCCCTGGGTGGTGGGCCAGATGGGGGAATATTGACTTAACAGGATCACAGCCACATGAAGGGGGTGTCCTGAGAATGGTGTCCCAGACTGCCTACCTGGCCCCTCTTGAGGACGTGGAGTCACACTGGGCTCCAGGTGACAGCTAAGTCCTGGAGGCCAGGTGTGTCCCAATTTCCATCCTGTGTCCCACCTCTGCTCATCTTGAGCCCCCACTGACCCCCACACCTGGGCTTCCCGAAGCTCCTGGGAGTGGTTCCCCAGCCTCTGACCGCTACCCTGTCCAGGGAACAGCAGTACCTGCAGCATGTGCAGGACCTGGCCCACTCCAGGGGCCCTGTGGACTCCCTGGGCTCCCAGCAGGAGTGGGGAGACGGCCCCAGGAACGCCTATCTGTCAACAATCTACCCCTATGGGGACCCTCAGCTGCTGGACTATGACACCGTGAGTTGGCTGGGACCTGTTGGGGGGGGTGGAGGGGAAGGTGGGTAGTGACTCAGAGGTCCGGGGCTCCAGCCTCTGGTGCCACGGCTCAGAGAGGAACCTGGAGTGTCCACAGGCGGAGGTGGACATCCTGGGAGTGGACGGGATTCTGTACAAGGGCCGGATGCACACCACCAGTGAAATTCAGCCCGTCCTCAAGGAGCATGCAGGTGAGGGTGCGGCCTCAGGCACCCCGCTGGGGGCCTGTGTCTGGGTGGGTGGGATGCCAGGTGCAGGGTGCAGCTGATAGGACCCAGACCCCTGCTGTGCTTGCCTGTGGGCCTGCTCCAGGCTCTCGGAGGATGTGGGGAGCAGAGCAGATGGGTCCTCCTCTCCCCCCGCCATGCCTCTCAGGGATTTCCATGCAATGGACATCGCTGCTGACCAGAGGGAGAGCCCTGGGGCAGAGGGCCCATGACAGGGGGGGCAGGGCAGGGAGGGATGCCTGGCTGGGCTATCCTGGGAGTGGGAGATAGCTGGAGGAGAGTAGGGAGAGCCGTGGGGGGCGGGGCTGAGCAGTGCACAGGTCCTGTGGGGAGGAAGCCATCCATCTCAGAGCTGTACAAAGCCTCAGGACTGTGGGGTTGGCTGGAGTTGGGGGGTTGGGGTGTGGAGGGGAGGAGGAGACAGGGACAGGACCAGGCCTTGGAGGCTTGCTGGCTACTGCTGTGACCAATAGCATGGGCAGAGGCAGGCCAGTGCGGGAGGACCTGAACATCTGGAATTCACTCTGCGCGCGCACTTGGAGATCAGGTCCAGCTGGGTCCTCCCAGGGGCCCCAGGGCTGGGCTTCCCTCACTGGGCGGAGGCATGGAAAAAGAAGCCCACTGACCCTTCATGCTCCTCTCTGGGAAGACGAGTTCTCTGTGTTTTGCTCCAAATCGCTGCTGCACACTGGCCCTCAGGTGGCCCCGGGAGGCCAAAGGGCCAGCACCACCCCGACATGTCATTCGTCCCCACCCACCACTTGCCCTGGAGCTGGGCAGACACCGAAGTCGTCATGTTTGAGCCTCCGCTAGTTGACACAGGGCCCTTCCCTCTTAGAAAGGGGCTTTTTCTTTTACCCAGGCACCCTGGTGGCACAGGATAGGCTTTGGGTTGCACACTGCAAGGTCAGCTGTTCAAACACGCCAGCCGCTCCTCCAGAGTCTACTCCCATCAAGGTGGACTGTCTTGGAAACCCTGTAGAGTAGCTTTGTAGAGGGAGGCAGAGCTGACTTGATGGCAGTGGGGTTTCTTTGGGTTGCTCCTTTACCCTGAGGAGACCTGCTGGAGCAGTGGTTATGCATCTGGCTGCTAACCCTGAGGTGTGCAGTTCGAAACTACCAGCCGCTCCAAGGGAGAAAGATGAGCTTTTCTGCTCCCGTAAAGGCGCATAGCCTCAGAATCCACAAGAGGCAGTTCTAATCAGTCTGCCGGATCACTCTAGGGACTGGTCTCTTCTGATAACATGTCCTCAAGGTAGATGACACAGAGCCTCGCCATCCTTCTCCTGAGGCACAGCCAGGTGCCAGGCTTTCCCAGCGCCCCTCAGGCCATGTGGGCCAACTTCTCCGTCTCAGGTGGGGACCAGGGCTGGCTCATGCTCCCTGACCTGCCTCTGGGCTCCTTCCCTAGGCAGCCGCTTGACTGTGGGCAGAGGGGCCAGAGGTTCAAAGGCAGGCTCCCTCTGGAGGAGCAGGGGGAGCAGGCTGAGTCTAAGTGCATGTGAGTGTGGGGTGGGCAGGCAGGCAAGGGCAAGCCCTGGCTGGGTCCGGGGACTGGACCCTGGGCCCAGGTCCCTGGCTAGGAAAGCAGCATGGTTCCATCAGGGACATGAATTTAGTCCCAGGGCTCAGGTGGCACAAGGAGCCCTGGTGGCACAGGGGTGGAGCACTCCCCTGCTAATGGAAAGGTCGGTGCTTCCAACTCAGCAGCCGATCCTCAGAAGTAAGCTGTGGCCATCTGCTTCCATAGTGATGAGGATGGCCAGGGAGACCCTCTGGGGTAGGTCAACCCTGTCTGGGGGGGTGGGGGTGCTGTGAGTGGAGTCATTTCCATGGGAATGGCTTTGGGTGTATAGGTGGTGGCATCTTCCTTCCCTTCTTCCTTCTCTTTCTTTTCTGTATTTATTTTGTCAGTTGGTTGGCAGGAAGCCTCTGAAAGTCCACCCTGAGGCTGTATTAGGGGAGCAGGAGGCTTGGGGGCAGGGGCGGGGGCTAGCCCCTGTGCAAGCTAAGAAGGGGAGGGGACAGGGGACAGAGGTCACCTGGAAGGGGAGAGCAGAGTGACCCTCAGATGGTGATGTGACTCCAGGAGGCCCAGATCAGTGGACAGCTTGGGAGCAATGCTGAGGTTGGCACCATGGCCTGCCCCCTCCCAAGGAGCCCACTGGGGTCCTGCCCTGCCAGTGGCTTCAACAATGGAGGCCTTCCTAGAGTGAGAACTGGTCTGTGTGGAGGCCCAGAACATCCACTTTGGGGTCTGGGCTGATTTGGTCCTTAGGGTGCCTGGGGATTCTCCTCCTTAGGGCCCAGAAAACTCAGGCCAGTCGGTATATTGGGGAGAACTCCTTTGTGGCTGGGTGGCCCAGGGGGCACCCTCCAAGAAGGGACAGGAGTACTCAGGGGACAGCTAGGTCAGCCAACCCATAGCTCATACCTGAGTGCCAGCCCAGGCTCCTCACAGCAGGGGCCCCGTGGGGTCTCCTGCTCTTCATCGCAGGGGCCCTCTGACCCTTGATCCATCCTTGTTCATTCAGGCATCAGCAGGAGCCTTTGGTCTGTCATGGTGATTCTTAGCTGGGGATCACACATGAAGGAGAGGAAGGGCCCCATGGTGGCCTAGCCTCTCCCAGAGGGAGGCAACCCCCGGGCCCCTATCTCTCCCTTTGCTCTTCCCCTAAGTTGTGAAGGGTCCACGGCCCCCGTCTCGGAACCTGGGTGACCGTGTGCGGAACGGTGCCCTATTTGGTGCCATCTACCCCTGTGAGTACCTGTCACCCGGTTTCCTGGCTCCCCAGAGCCTAGCCCCATCTCCCACCCCACCTCACCTCTCTTAGCTGCTCAGCCTACCCGGCCAGGATCTAAGAACAGGAGCCCTAGAACTGTCCTTTCTGGGGTGCAGGGGTGGGAAAAGGGAACTGTCCTTTCTGGGGTGCAGGGGTGGGAAAAGGGAACTGTCCTTTCCGGGGTGCAGAGGCTACAGGGATGGGAGAAGTCTGACAGTGGCCCCGTGTCAGACTGCTGTGGTAACAGGCCCCTGGAGGACAGAGGGCAGCTTACAGGCACCTTGCCCCTGGGGTCCTCCTCTGTGCAGGAGCTGAGGCGCATAGTTCCAGGGTGGCCATTGCTGAGCCTCTGAGTCCTTCCTGGGTGCCCTGCTCCCCTCGACTTTGCACTTCCAGGTTGTGGGTTTGGGGCATAGGGGTTAGGGGCTCTGAAAGCAGGGTCTCCAGATAGCGTGCTCTCAGATTCATGCAGTGTCTTCGGTGCCCCACCCCCACCCACCCTGTCCCCAATCAAGCTCTGTTCCCGCCACTGAGCACGGGCATACCCACCTTGGGCTCTCATCTGACCGTGTCACCCCGGCCACCGTCCCTGCCGCCTCGGCCACCGTCCTTGCCGCCCCGGCCACCATCCCTGCCGCTGATGCCACTGTTGCCCCGGCTGATCCCCACACTGCGGGATCCCCAGCAAGCTCCGGGGTCTGCCAGGCACTGGAAAAGCCTCCGCTTTGAGGTCCGAGGCAACACCCAGTCCAAGGAGGGACCTGCTGGCCCGTGAGCCCTACCACCCCCAGAGCCACCAGAGTCCCCAGGGCCCTGAGCCTGGCCAAGAAAGGGCCTTTGGACAAAGGGGGGTGGTCTCTATAAGCAAAGAGGGCCCCCTTTTGTCCCAGGGGCTGTTCTAATCCCACTTTTATGAGTATAAAGGCCACTTCTCTCTGGAGCGAACTCCCCATGAAACCAAGGCCTCCCAGGGCCGGTTCTCAATACAGTGCAGTGGTTTAAGGTTTGTTGTTTGAAGACGACATTCTTTTTCCTTCCGCGGCCGGCAGCTTCTTAGTGAAACATTCTGTGGTACCGCAGAGTTGCTTTCTCTTGTGGGGGCTGCTTCCCCAGGAGCCCGTGAGGCCTGGTCTCCACAAAGCCATCTGCACTCATATCCTGGTTGAGCCAGGACCATGCTGGGCCACCTGCTTTCATACACTTGGAGGCAAATGCCCCACTTGGGTGACCCAACTCTGGGATCCAAGCCACAGGGTTCCCTTACTGGCACCCTCCCGCCTCCCTCTGATTGGCCCTCCGCCTGTTACCCCAGTTCTGATGGCACCACAGTCATCCTTTCTGCACCTGAGAGTTCTACCCAGTTTCACTGAGAAGCTCTGCTCTGGGGTATACCCCAGACCCCATGCTCATGGATGAGTTAGGGACAGGGCAATGAGATCAGATCGAGGACCCCCATTTACATACATTCCTTCAGTCCACCCTGGGGGAGGCCTGGGGTTTCTGGACTCAGCAGGGTGGGATATGGAGGGCTGTCTGCCTATTCCCAGGGTCTCCTGTCCTCCCTAGTCCCTGATCCAGACTGTTCTGAGAACTGTGGCTAAATGAGGCCACGCTAGCTCCCCTACCCAGTGCCCCCCTGTCCAAGTCACCCTGGGGGCTATGGCCAGCAGAGCCCAGCCCCTCCCCCCATAGCACAGAACAGTGTTTTTGTACTTCCCCCCAAATAAAATCTCTCATTTTGATGATTGTGGACAGGGGGTATGTTGAGCTGGTGACCCTCTGTGGGAGGCCTGACTTCCCACATGGGAGGGGGTACCTTCTGTCCCCTTCCCAGGTCCTCTTAGAACCTTCTACCCCCACTGGAATGGCCTGTGTCCAGGCAGGGGCCTGGCTCACACAGCCTTGCTCCACTCTGGTGGGCATTGGGCCTGGGCCCCAGTTGTCAACCCGCCCACTGCGGGAGACTCGTGGCTCAGCCCCATATCCTGGGAGGTGGGGTCCGAGGGAACTTGTGTCTTTGACACATGCCCACAGCCACGGTACTCTTGCACCCAAGACCCAGCTCAGCTCTTTGGTCCCTTCAAATGTGGGGAGGCCCCAGTGGGTGACATGGGCACATGGACACTCCTGGGGACAGGCAGCGGGTGGGAACTTTGCCACAGTGCTTGGACAGGAGCAGTTTGTGTAAGGGGGTCTAGGTAGGCCCTGGAACCTGAGATGCACCTCCTCCTGGCCCCCAGCACTGGGGAATGAGGGATCAGGGACGAAGCCTCTGGAGTGGAAGTTGGGGACTGGAAGCTCATGGGCAGTGTCCTCCTGGCCTGGGATTCAGTGAACTCAGGACTCCCACCTGGGAGGTGGCCTTCTAGGCCCTGAAGGAGAGGTGCTTCACAGCAGGGGGTCCCACCACAGGTGATGCTGGAGGGATGCTGTGTGGGGGCCACCCTGGGACAGCACAGAGCACAGCTTCACCAGCCCTTTTGGGTTGTCGTCTTCCTGCATTGCCTGGGGATGGCCTCAAGCCTCCGACCTTCCAGATCACCGCAGAGCACTTAACTGTGGGGCCACCCGGGCTCCTCTCCCATTTGTGGCTTTAAAGGCCAGGGGCCTCTGCAAATGCACAACTGAAAACCAGTTTGCCTCGAAGACTGTAGGCTGGACACCAGGGCAGAGTGGACTCAAAGGCGCCCTTTGTCCCCAGTGATGGGGGCTGACTGCATGTGAAAAGCTTCTCCGAGCCACTACCACATAGCAGGGTCCCTGGGGCTGGCCAGACATAGTGGGCTCTCAGCCCTTTGGTCACCACCGTGGTCC
This sequence comes from Tenrec ecaudatus, assembly GCF_050624435.1. Classification (NCBI taxonomy): domain Eukaryota; kingdom Metazoa; phylum Chordata; class Mammalia; order Afrosoricida; family Tenrecidae; genus Tenrec; species Tenrec ecaudatus. Next base: position 106,998,429 of record NC_134541.1, on the reverse strand, counting down.
TGGGACACCCAGAAGAGCCCAGGGAGGACAAGCCTGCTCTTTCTACAGCTGTCCAGGGAGAACCCCCCACAGCTAAAGGCTGCAGACAGGCACTGAGTATGTGTGTGTGGGGTGGGGCAGGATTTGTTGAGGGGCTGAATCCCAGGCAGGCGCTGCATGCACCATGTCTGCAGGCATGTTGGTCAGCGTGGGCCAGTGCTGAACTGTAGGTACCTGGGCTGGATTTTGTGTTCTCCTAAACTCACCAGCAGTGGGAGTTGCATCTAACAGCTCCCAATTTTTAAATGTTGGCCAACAATTGACAAAGGTCATCAGCATAGGCTGGTGGTTGAGCTATCCAAGTTAGAGGTAAGCAGTGCCAGTAAGGGGACCTGATGCTGGGGCTGACCTTGAAGCAGTGCTGATAGTCCCTGCTGCCCACCAGACAGTTCCTCAGTGCCTTGGTGTGGGCAGGCAAGGTGGCCTGCAGAGTGGGGTCCCACTGGTTGGCCCTGAATGTTTCTGAGGGAGGGTGTCACTGAGTTTCCAGGCTTGGAGTGGGGGGAGGTTCCAAACCCTGAGATCACACTTGAGGAGACCCCCAGGTCCACCTGTCTCCCCCAGCCCAGGGCAGTTATTCTCCATCCCCAGATGTGCTGCTGTGGCAGCCAGGTAGCCCATGTCCTCATCCGGCACAGTTGCCTGGAGAGGGAGCCTGGCCCCCAATCCTGTGACCCGGGGCAATGTTTTTCACAAACTTTATTGTGGTGTCACATGCTACAGAGCTCACCCTCTAAACTTGTACAGCAAATGTGGTACGTTCACAATTGGTACCACTGCCCTGGGCCAGCAGCTAAGGACACAGCACAACACCCTGCAATGTACACAAAGCCCCACCAAAAATGAGCTAGAGCTAAGTGTGCAGTGCCCAGGCTGGGGGACCCAAGGTCCCCAGCCTTCATGTCAACGTCCTACCAACCCTCCTGATCCCAATGACCCCAGAACTAGCACCAGGCAGGGGTACAGCTGGCAGATGGGATGTGGGGTGTCTCAACCCTTAAGTCCATCCGTACCCAGGGGCACCATGCTAGGAGGTAGTCCTGGCTCAGTAACTCTGGTCTAGGTGGGGCCTCAGAGCTTTGACCCCTGCGATGGCTGCAGGTTCCTTACTGCCACCATTCTCAGGGAGAGCCAGGACAGCCAGACACGAGTTCCCCGACCCCACCCCCATGCAATGTTCCCAGGGAATCTCTTCAACTCAGAAACACGAGGTGCAGTTGACAAAAGGGTGGCTGGGAAGTCTGCCCCTCCTTTCTTGTTCCTGGTCCCCCTTCCACCCCCTAGAAAGGTGACTGGGACGCAAAGCTGCCAGAGAAGCAGGTTCAACGTCAATTTGGGTCCTGGGACACCAGCACCAGCTGGAGAACAACAGCTTCAGTAGGTTTCCCGACTGTCCAGGTCTCATGTGAGCAGGGATGGGGCTGGGACAAGCCTACCAAGGTAGAGCACCAGGAGGCCCTCCTAGCGGCGGAGGGACAAACTGCAGCCCGAGTCCCTGGTGAGCCCAGACTCTCAGGAAAAGTGAGTCAGGGTAGGGTGGCTCCTGGCTGCTTCCCAAACATGGGTAGGGAGGGGCTGCGCCCAGGCCCACCCACAGGAGCAACCTGGACCCGGAGTTCTACTGTCCTCTGGGTTGTGGGTCTCCTGAGCTTGATTCTGCACCTCCAACTGGTCCCTACGGCCCCTCTGGCCACAGCTGCAGGAAGCTGGGCTCTGGGGGGCGACCCACAGCAAAACCCACAGGGCCTGAAAACAAGGATGGTCCTTATTTGACACTTGGGCGCTGGTAGCCAGGGCTGTGCTGTGTCCACAGGCTGACCAGGCAGATGGAAGGCTCTGGGCACATGTGCCAGCAACCAGCTCTATAGGAAGAGCCTTGGGGGGGGAAGATGAGTCTGAGGCAAGATGTGGACTCAAAGGGCAGGGTTAGGGGAAGGACCAGTGCAGAGGACCAGGGGCAGCGGTGCCAGGCGGTGTGGCAAGACCACAGACCGAGCGAGGGTGGTTTGCAATTCTCTCTTCTCCTTTGTTAAAAAGGGAAAGGGGGAGGGACTGGGGGCCCCTGGGCTCTGGGGAGGCATGCAAGCGGCCCCAGCAGGCAAGAGCCTAGGGGTAGGTGGGAGAGTCCTGGAGGTTCCCACAGCCCTCCTCTGCAGGGAACAGCAGTGCCGGGAGCCTGGGGAAGGGCAGCAGGTGGGGCGCACTCGAGCATGCAGTCCGGGGCCCACGAGCAGGGTGCTTCTGGAAAAGCGCTAGACATATAAATAGAGACACAGCCACACTCGCACATGCCGCCTGGCACTGCAGTCCCGAGCTGGAGAGCTGAGTTCCAGGGGGGCCCCACACTGCTCTCACTGCCACGGGCAGGGCGGGGAGTCCCAGCAGGAAGACTGCTGGCTTGGAGTTCTTCAGACACCCGATGGCTTCGCAGGGCTGCCTGGGGGTCCAGGGGCAGTGTGCACGGCCAGCCTCTCCTGTCCAGGGCTCCAGGGATGATGGGTGCAGGGATGATGAAGGGGGCCTGCAGAGACGTCCTCTCCCCACCCAGGGGGCAAGGCCTCTGGGAGGGGGAGGGGCCTCCCTTATCTCTCTGCCTCCATGGCAGGGTGGGCCCTGGGTTCCGAGGCAGCCTGCTGGGGGGCCAGGGGTGGCCAGTCTGAAGCTGGGGACGGGGGAGTCGGAGTCCACAGGGGTGGCTGCTGAGGCTGGGGGCCCCCTGGGGGCGAGGCTGCCGTTGGCCAGCTGGGCACCCCGTTTCCAGCTGCTGAGGCGTAGGGGAAGTGTGGCGGGGGTGACGTGGCCCCTGTGGCCATGGGGCTGCCGCTACCCCCACCATGGAAGCTCTCTGAGGCCTTGAGACGTGAGAACATGGTGAGGGCGTCGGGGAAGTTGGGGGGCGTGGCAGGGGTGTTGGCAGGAGTGCACATCTGTGGGGAGAGAATGGAGGGTGGAGGTGAGGGAGGGAGGGAGCGGGTGGGCTGGGAGGGAAGGGGGAGGTTGCTCTTCTAGGAGGGCCACATCACCTAAAGACTAAGCTCACCTGGCCACGGCCCACTCCCTGGTGTGGCAGCGCCGACTCCCCCTCCCCAGAGGGAGCCCCTTGCACTCCTGCCCCATCTGGCTACCCTTTGCCTGGAAGCTCAGGCTGACTTACCATCTGGTGGTGGTGGTGGCTGTAGGGGATACTGGTCTCCTGGAAAAAGGCGCTGAGAGCCGTCTGCGGGAGAAAGGGCCATGTTCACGCCGAGGACTCTTCCCCTGTCCTGGAATGCCATGGCTGCCACGAGCCTTCAGCTCAGAGTCCTCCTCCACCACCACCCCCTCTCCAGGGAAAGGAGGTTCTCCAGAGAGCCTCAACTCCCCTCCATGGCCTCTGGGCTCCTAGGAGCAGTGAGAGCCAGCCCGCTGTCCCCAGCCTCTGATCCCCTCTTCTCTCTTGGTGATTCTCTGGGCACCTGAGACTGGAGCATGGAGACTCCCCCAGGCATTAGTTTCCCCATCTGTGCCACAGGGAGACTTGGTGACTTCCAGACTCCAGCAGGGACACCCCAGAAGCAGAGCCAACTGCCTGGGTTTTACACTTGCTCATTTGCCCCAGACCCAGGCCTCCTGTGGAAAATTCTGGAACATTCTCAAGACGGCAGAGCAGGAATGTTGTGAACACGTGCCTCCTGGACTGAACCCGGAGGCTTATGATGGGCATCAATGACCACTGGTGTCCCCGAGTAAACCAATGCCCCATGGAGCTCACCGCCTGGCCCTCCCCCCACCCGCCCCCCCTGCCTGGGGACATGCCAAGGAAGGGAATCTGTCACACCAGCAACTAGGAAGCAGGGGCAGTGTTGTCCAAAGCCCCTCACTGGCCTGGGTGAGGCAGAGAGGTTGGGTGTCAACCCTGGACTCCCTCTTGGGCCAGGGGTAGCAGGGAAAGGGGCTGGCGAGTCATCCTGGGCCAGCCCAGAATGGGGGGCCGTGGAGCAGGGGGAGAGTGGTGCTAGCTCCAGAGGGGTCCCTGTGAAGCACTGTGGTATGAACCCTTCCTTCTTGGCTGCCACCAAGGGGTGTCAGAGCAAAGTGAGGGAACAGCTGCTCTTACGAAAGTGCCTGGCAAGGGAACCGTGAAGTGTGTGAAGGGGCTTCTGGGCACCCAGCCAGGTCCCAGGTCCAGCCCGAGTTGGAGCTGCCCGAACAGCCCTCTGCTCCTCACATCAGAGACAGGTCACCCCATAGTGCCTCCGGGTTCAGAAGGCCCACTCTGGGAACTTCCTGCTGGAGACACCAGACCAGAAGCTGTGTCCCCAAGAAGGGAGGTCAAGAGCATCTGGCTGGGGGCCTTCTTTAAGCACCTCAAGGACCCAGCCTGCTCCCACTGAGGGAGCAATCCTCGAGGTTTTTGGAGTTGTTCCATGGTGAATCTATCTGCCAAAGAACCCCCACTGGCAACAAAGAGTGTGTCAACTTAGTGCCCCCCCCAGCCTTCTGCCCCCATTAGCACCTGAATCAGGTGACCCAGAAACATCACCTCAGGCTCTGTTTGCTGCCAACATGGAGGGCCTGGGGGGAAGGGGGAACCTGGGAGCCCCCAACTCATTCCCACCCAGAGGTCCTAGCACCACCCAGCTGTGCAGCCTGGGGGCCTAGCTCCTGCCCCGTGTGTGGGCAGGACCGGTTCAGCCAGGCAGGCATCCACCTTGGGGGTACCTGCTCAGACAGCTTGGCAGGCAGCAGCCCATAGATTGGGAGTGTCAGAGGCGAGGCTGGGAACAGGGAGTTGGCCTGGGAGGTGAGGAAGTCAACTGACCATCCATTCCTAATATCCCCCAGGTACTGAGGGCAGAGGAAGGAAAGACCTGCCCAGAGAGGCAGAGCAGAAACACGGGGTCAGGGGGTCTAGCCTGGCTCTAGGAGCAAAGGATGGGATAATCTTAATGTCAGTAGCTACCTTCTGCAGGAAATCCCAGCCCCAAGAAGACAACCAGGGCCCCTGCTCCTGGTGCCCCAGCAGCTGCCCTGGAAGGGGAACGTGTCCACTGGGGTGGCCCTGGTTTCCAGGACACCTGAAGGGACCGGCGGCCTCTGGGGGTGGGAGCAACAACCCACCTCCTTGCCCAGCTAGTCTAGTACACCATCTAGTGCACCCCCGCAGGCCCATGATACCCCAACCAAGGAGGGGAAGTGGAGATTCACGGTCTCCCTAGCTCCGACAAGATGTCCGGTCATTAATTAGGGTGCGAGGCTCTCGCAGACCAGCCGCGCACATGGCGCCTTGTGGACACCAGTCACGCTGTCTTGGCCAGTCCGGCCACAACCCGAAGGCAGCCACGACATCAGTGTACACACAGCCCACGCGCCCCCGTGTTTACACCCGTGCCGGCGCCCCTAGCACAGGGACGTGGGGCGAGGTGCGTAAACCCAAATACACATGCTGGCATGCACACGCCGGCGCCAAGCCGCCGTCCACGCACGGGGCGGCGCCCCCGCAGCTCGCTCGCCCACCCGCGCTTCGGTGGGGGACCCGGCCCAGCTCGGCCCAGGCCTGGGGCGCCCTCCTTCCGGCTGGCCGCCGCCCCGCCCTCCGGCCCGAGACCCGGCCGTTAGCCGAACAAAAGGGAGGGGGGCTGATCCCGACCGCTGGGGGGGAGGGGGCTGTCCTCGGCTGTCCACCCCCGTGGCGGCGTTTCCGGGAGAGGCGACGGCCGCGTAGACACGTTCGTCGCAGGGCCCCCGCCTGACAGCCGCCGAGAGTGCGCGTCGGGACCCGGCGGCCGGGGCGCGCGCGGGCCCGGTGGCAAACCGGGCGCACGTCCCTGGCACGTGTTCCCACGGCCCGCACCGCCACCCGGCCCAGCCCCCGGCCGGCCGGCCCGCACCTCGAACTGCCAGTGGGCCGCCTGCAGCAGCTGCTTCGCCTGGTCGGCCGCGCAGCCCGCCGTCAGCACGAACTGGTTGATCATGACCTGGTGCTTGAGCTCGTCCATGGTCCCAGGCCAGGCGCCGCGCCGCTGCTCGCTCGCTCGCTCGCTCCCGGCCTCACGCGTCCACCATTAGCGAGCGGGCTCCGGCTAATACAAATATTTACTGTGCGGCTCTGACTCACCGAGCCTCGCCTCGCTCCCGGCCGGCGGGCGGGGCGCCAGGCACGCTGGGACTTGTAGTCCGACCGACGCTTCCTCCGGCGCGGGCTCAGACGGGGGCTGGGGCTGCTCGCGTCCCAGCCGGCGCTGGTTACCTGGGCCAAGAGGTGCGCGGGTGCGTCGCAAAGTCGAGCACCTGGTGTGCGCCGGGCTCCGGAGCCCTGGACGCATGCTGGTGCAGGGTCATGGGGCAGAGGACTTCAGGTCGTGGGTGCTAACTGCACACCACGCACAGGGAACCTTTGACAAGAACCCCGAAGCCCTGCTGCGACTGGCACCCCCTTTGGAGAGGGAGGCGACTTAGGACTATTGGCACCAAGCCTCAGGCTTCCTCGGGCAGAGCTCGAGACATGTTAGGTGCGGTGGACTCACAGCCACCCCACGTGACAGAGTAGAACTGCCAGTAAGGTTTCCCAGGCTGTCATCGATGGGAGCAAATAGCCAGCACTTTCTCCCGCGGAGCCTTTGAATGGGATTTAAACCACTAGTTTGAGTGAGTCCAGGGAGTGAGTGAATGAATGAATGAGTCCGCCCTGCAAGGTTCTGCAACATCACTTCTCCAGGAAGCCTTTCAGGTCTCCCCACGATTCCCAGTGCAAGAGTTCACTGCCCACTCGTGGCCCTCCCCCTGACATATTGTTAGGTGCTGTAGAATCGGGAAGCACCACCTGGTCCTGCCACATCTTCACACTTGTTATGTTTGAGCCCATTGCTCGCACACTGTAGGCTCACAATAAGGAGGCTTATGGCCACAGAACAGGCTGGCGAAAGCAGTCTTCTTGAGGTGCACCACCCGGCCACCAAAGGATCCCCCACTTTTTCCACGCAAAATCTCGTGCTTTTTAGTAGCTTCCTAGGGAGGGCGCTAGGACCGCGCGCAGTCAGTTCCCGGGCAGCCACGAACTCCCAATCCCAGAATGCTTCGGTTTATTTGCATTCTACGGGCGCGGGTGACGTCAGCTGAGTGAGGCCACTCTTCGGCCAATGGTAGGCCACGAGATGTTAGGACCTGGCCATATAAGGTAAACAAAACTGGTGGCCCAATGAGGCGGCGGCAGGGGCGGGCACGGAGCCCGAGTGGGTGGGGACATCACGTGGCAGGAGGGGGCGGGGCCGGAGAGCTGGGGGTGTCGGGTGTTGCGGGCAATGTTTATAGCCCGCACATGCTGCTTCCGGTTGGAGTTGTTGGGGTTTCGGGCGTGCGGTCGGTGGGCCGTTGGCTCTGGGTTGGGGCACGAAGTCCGGCCCAGGGCTGCCTCCGCCACCCTGAGCTGAGTGACCTTGATCCTGCCCCATGCGCTCCCTGGACCCTGCTTTTGTTGATTGAGCAACTCCTTAATGGGTCCTTAACGGTTTGTGAAAAAAAAACCCAAAACACATACGCAACCGGTAGCGGGGGAAGACGCCCTGGGGAGCAGGCTCAGTCCTTGGGGATGGATTAAAGGGCAATGAAGAGTTTCAGCGGATCTGATTCCTTGGGGACCTGATAACCAAGCGTTGCCAGGAATTAGAATCGGGTTTAATGAAGGAATGATGGGCTCAGCCTGTGGTGCCCTCCAGTGAGCACTTCCAGGCCTCCTTCCCTCCCTGGGGCTCTCCCCTTAGCTGGCAAGGGGTTAATGAGGTGTTAGGGGACAAGGCCTGAGAAGTCTGGGGCTTTTTGGAATTGGAGTGGTGATGTGTGTGGAGGGGGTGGGGGTGGGGGGGTTAGGAGGGGACCTGGGGTGCAGTGCCACTGTAACTTATGGGCGTCAGGCCCGAGAAAAACCCACTTGCTCACCCAGGAAATACAATTTCAACCTTTTTTTTAAAAAATCACTTGCAAGGCTTGGTATCACAGATGAAAAACAATTGTGTGTGGGGGCGGGGGGTGTTACTAAGAATGATCCCCCTCATAGTTTCAAAACATTTCATTTGACCTCCCTGTATCCCAATCACCGTAAGCCCATAGGACAGAGTAGAGCTGACCCATGGTATTTCCGAGACTAAATCTTTATGGAAGCAGACAGCCTCATCCCTCTCCCATGGAGTACTGAGTGGGTTGAACCTCAGACCTTGCACTCAGTCAGCCTAGAGCTCCTTCTTGCAAAGCATCATCCACGCTCTGCCTACCTACCCCCTTGGGGCAGGTCTAGTAAAAGATAGCTCGTTATATGGTCCACCTTTATTATCACTCCGGCCAGCAACACACCATAGTACTGTGGTTCTCAACCTTGCTAACGTCGCGACCCTTTCATACAGTTCCTTATGTTGTGGTGACCCCCAACCATAACATTATTTTCGTTGCTACTTTATAACTGTCATTTTGTTACTGTTTTGAATCAGGCGACCCCTGTGAAAGGGACGTTCGACCCCAAAAGTTGAGACCCACAGGTTGAGAACCACTGGCATAGTAGATGGTCAGGTTCAGATGGTCTGAATGGCTGCTTGACATTGGACACTTCTGTTTGGTGTTAGGTGCCAGCAAGTCTGTTCTGACCCTTAGCGACCCTATGTGCAACAGAACGAAACACTGCCAGGTCCTGTGCCCATCCTCACAGTTGTTCCTATGTGCCCAAGCCCATCATTGCAGCCACTGTGTCCATCTCATCATGGGCTTTGCTCTTTTTCGCTGTCCCAATGTTAGGTAGCTAGATACAGGGTTGTCCCTCCCATGCCTGTACAGGCCCCCTAGAGGAGGTTGTGTCAGGCAGATAAGCCCAGGTATGGGATGTCCTTTGGGCCTTGCCCAGAGAGCCAAGCAGGAGCACAAAGGGCGGCGCACTGCACATACTCAGAGGCCCAGGTTTTCCCGCAGGTGGGCATGGGTGGGCGCTAATCCTAGATCGGCCCACCTGGGCCAGGTGAATTCAATTCAGTCAATGGGGTCAATCTGGGGTTGCCCACCACGCCCCCCCCCCCTGGAATCCTTGAAAAGGCAGGAACCCAGAGGGAGAGAGAGAGAACTTGGAGGAGAACTTGAGACAGGATTTTGGAGGAGAACTTGGGAGAGATCTAACAGAGAGTCACGGGAAAAGAGATCTTTGCGTGACACCGAGCAGTCTCTGCCAGGCTGCATGGTCGGGAGGAAGCCTATGGGTGCCGTGTAAAACCTGAAACTTCTTCTAACTCTCATAAAATTCACTTGGATCACGAGCCAGGCTTCACCATGAATTCTTTCTTATGCAGAACCAAGGACCGAGGTGCAACTCTATCTCCAGAGAGATCTAACAGTTGGAAGGGACTCGAGCATTAGCCTATGAAGACCCCGGAACTGGGCATGCTTAATTTCAGGCCTAAACCAGGTGGATGATAAACCTGGATGGCCCAAACTAAGCCCAGGTGGGCTTAATTCAGTCAATGGGGTCAACCAATATATTCAACCACACCTCCCTAGCTGGAGGTTTGAAATAACCTGACTGCCGGAAGGCAGGTCTCTTTTACCCTGCTCCAGCGCCCGCTCATCCCGCACCATGCTCTCTGGCCACCGCGTGGTGCGCTGTTCCCCGAGGTGGCTTGTGTCCAGTTGTGAACTTCCTCTAAGCTACTGCGTAGTTTGGCACGCTTCCCTTAAATGGCGTGTACTCTGTTGAGACTGTAAAACCTGAAACTTCTCCCGTCCTTCATAAAAACTCACTTGGATTACAAAATAGGCTTCAGTGTGAATTTTTTCTCTTGCTAGGCCAAAAACCAAGGTTATTACTCACTGGAGAAACTTCACACAAACACTTTGCCAACCATGCTGTTCTTCAGGGACTGGTCTCTCCTGACATGTCCAGAGTACATGAGACCAAGTCTTGCCATCCATGCCTCCAAGACTGTCCTTCCAAGACAGATTCGGTTTGTCCTTTTAGCAGTCTGTGGTACTTCCCATATTCTTTAGCACCATTCAAAAGCATTGATCCTTCTTCGGTCGGTTTTCCTCATTCAATGTCCAACTTTCACATACATAGGAGGCCATAGAAGATACCATGGCTTGGGTCAGGTGCACCTTCGTCCTCAAAGTAACCTCCTTGCTTTTCGACGCGCTCAAGAGGTCTTGTGCAGCAGGCGTGGTGTTTCCTTTGTTGCTGTGATGCTGGAAGCCGTCTCACTGGTGTTTCTAATGCCAGTAGGGTCACCCACAGTGAACAGGCTTTCAGCGGAGCTTCCAGACTGAGAACAGACAAGGACGGACTGGGCTGCCCACTTCAGAGGAAGTAGTCCCTAAAACCATCTGCTTCTAGTCTCTTAAACCCGCCCATCGAGTCCACTGTGACCCATAGCAAACCTATAGGACAGAGCAGATCTGTCTCTGTGAGTGTCCAGAGCCACAAGCCTCGTTTGCTTCATTTGTGGAACCAACAGTAAGCGTGTCAAGCTCTCCCAGGAGCACTGAGAGGCCAACGAAGTACTCAGTGGGGCTGGGGGCTCGGTGCACCCTGTCGTCCTCATCTAGCACTCGAGGAAGCAGCGGCCCCCTTTTATACCTGAGAAAACTGAGGCTGGAGTCCAGGCCTCCTTACTCTTCTCACCCCAGGATTCGCAGCCAGCGGAGATCAGTGATTTGCTCAAGGGCCAAAAAGCAAACTCACTGTCATCAGGTCGATGTCCAATAGGACAGAGTAGAACTGTCCCCGTGGGATTCCAAGACTGTTAGAAAATCTTTCAGAATGGCGGGTGGTTTTGAACTACGGATCTTGTGGCTAGCAGCCCAAAGGGTTGCCAGGACACCATGAGCTGGGTGTATTTCTGGCAAGAGAGGGTGGGTGGTGCCATCCCAGGCTTGTTCTGGTCGAGACAGGAAGTTCCTTCATCCCTCCCTCCCCCACCTCATTCAGGTACCTGCCCTGGCCCATCCAGCCCAGAATCAGCTCTCCCAGGCAAGCAAACAGGCAAGTGGGGTGTGGGAGATGGGACTGGCAAGGCAAAGGTCATCCCCCTTAGTGGCCCCTAGAGCCTTTCCCTTCCCGTCCTCTGTGCCCCAGCTTGTTTCCCCAGGGACAGCTGGGAAGGGAAAAACAAGCTTGTTTTCAGCCAGGATCAGCCTGGTTGGAGTGGACTTTGGATTTAGGAGTGGACTTGGCCAGAGCCTGACATCTGGGGCCAGCTGAGCGGGGGAGGGCAGGTCCTTCCTGCTAGGCCCTCTTCTTACCAGAGGCCTAAAGAGTCCTTAAGCTGGGGAAGTTCATACCGCCAGGGGGCCCAGAGGCCTGGGACCTGGCTTCCCCTGACTGCCTTTTCTCCACCCCCATTTCTTTCTTGCATTCCACAGGTGTTTATCCAGGACCCACTTCCTGCAGGTTCAGGGACCCACACCCCACCTCAGGATACTTCCAGGCTTCAATTTGTTTCCAAGGACACAACACTGGCTGGGGGTGCCATGGCCCCAGCCTCCACTCCTCTCCTCCCCTCCCCCTGTTCTAGCCACACTGGCCCTTGAGGTCTGGGCTCACATTCAGCTGGTTCCTGCCTCAGGACCTTTGCACATGATGTTCTCTCTGCTTGGAACCTGGACCAGCCTTCCCCTTCCACTTTGCCTGGTTACATGTATGTCAAAGCCTGTTTTGAGCATGTCACCCCCTCATCTCCAAGGAAGCCCACCCTGACTTCCCTAACCTCCACAGCACTTACCCATTTTAGGAGGAGACACTCCTTACTTTGGAGTCCTGGTAGTGCTATGGGTTAAGCATTGGGCTGCTCACTGCAAGGTTGTCAGTTCAAACATGCCAGCCACTCCCTGGCAAAACAATGAGGCTCATAATGATTTACAGCCTCAGAAACAACACAGGGCACAGGGTCCCTGTGAGTTTAAAGTGACTTGATGGCTGTGGTTTGGTACTTTGGACATGTTATCAGGAAGAACTAGCCCCTGGAGCAGGGTATCATCCTGGGTAAGGAAGTGTGCAGCAGAGCCACGTCACTAACTCCACGTCAGAGAGGGGAGACGTTTATTAGCAGGTGACAGACACCAGCAGGGAGATTGACAGCAGTGCAGATTCTCTTGATGGTGGCCCTCTTGGGCTCAGAATACAGAGGTTTTATACTTTTACACAAGAATACACATTTCAAGGGGGCAGGTACATTTCCAAGTACTTTCCTTAAGTCACAGGATGCTCACAAGATGTGCAGAGATGTGGTGCTGTTTGTGCAATTCCCCTAGATATGATTGAAATATTGAATTATATGATATGTAAATTGTGTGCCAATAAAAATCTTTGGGGGAAAAAAACCCATCAGCTAAAACAGTGAGAGTAACATGATTCAGGAGCAATTTCCCACGATACCTTGGCATCTCTCCAGGCAGAGCTGTCCAGAGGGCCCTGCACAGGGTGTTGTCCAGCTGATTGGATACCGTACACCTACCTTGGAGCAATACAGAAAGTTATAAACATGTCACAGAGACTGAAGGGAAGACAAGGCAAAAATGGTGTGACTTCTGCTAATAGCAAACTCAAGTCAAACTCACCGCCATCTGGGGGATACAGAAAGATTTTTCTCCAGGTGGTCACCTGCTTGCTAACACTTGTGGGAGGTCAGCTGCGTAGAAGTTTTCTCCCTGAGGGCATCAGCCATCCGGAGCAATCAGATTATTGTCTGTCCCACCACAGGTGGGGCTCCCTCCCTGCGGATAAGGAGAGTGGATGGCTTTCCTGCAGGTGAGCACAGAATAAGTCAAGCCAGCTCAAGGAGGACCTAGGTTAGAATGCCCTCTTGAATCTAGGGTCCACCCATCTTATCACATGTGTACCCCTAGTACCTCCCCTTCCTATTGCATGTACACCCCAAGATCATCCCCTTCCTATTGCTTGTATTGCCTATGGCACAACCTCTTCCTGTGATGTATGGGATTACCTGTAATCGGGGGGTTTGCAGGCCTCCTGAGGATATGTAGGCCTTGGTCAGGGGCAGGTCTACTTAACAGCCACCCTACAGGACAGGGTGGAACTGCCCCTGTAAATCTCTGAGACTGTTACTTTTTTTTTCTTGTTCAGTAGGTTTTTTACACATAGAACTTGAGTCAAATTATTGGGCAGAGGCAGCTATAATGATAAAGTGGATATTCTTTTTATTTGTGTGTACCAATATGTGTAAGTCAGCCAGTGATGTTGGTACTGTTGTCACCATGATGCAGCAGAATACAGATAAGAAACAAGCTAGGGCTTATAATTAAAATGGAGCGAAAGGGTAGAGGAAATCAATGAAGTGCCTTATGGCTTAACCTTCCCCCACCCCTAAATTGTCTAGTAAGAAGACTCCCACGTCCTATATACTACAAATAATCCTTCACCACACATCGTTCCACTTTTAGGTCCCATTATTGAGGCTAGATCCTAAAAATAGTCAAGGTAGTGTTCTATATAGTTATTTATAGGCAGGAACATGGCTTATTATGCTGTGCAGAGTAACCAAGGTAAACCGTCATATTATTGAGTCTTTGGTTAAATAGGAACCACAATCTTCACCCTGTCCCCTCTCCCCCCTCACACAGCAGGAACAAGGAAAACCAGGTTATCAAGGCAAGAGAGTTCTAAAACAAGAAGTCCTACAAAAAAGGAAGTCATGCAGTCACTGCCCGGATGGGCATGAGGCTAAATGTCTGCCGTTCAATCTTCAGATTGTATGCTTCTGGGCTCATTTTAAAAAGAAATCTAGTTTGTACGGCTTCCAGATCACAGAGAGAAGTTTGCTGGAACTGGGGCAGCAGGAATGCCTCTCCAGAGTTCTGGAATGGGTTGTTACAGAACTGGTTATTCCAGACTTGGGTGCACCACGTTTGGCTATGCCTCACCCAGCTGCTGTTCCAGCTCTGGTTGCTTCCAGGTCTGGCTGTTCCAGCTTGGACTGCTCCACTTGGGAAGGTTTCCAGAAGGAAGGCATCCTTGGTGATAGGAAGCACAGACGGCTGGGTATTCTGTAGGTGCAGAGACCTGAGTCCTACCATGGTTATTCTTGGGCCAGTTGGTGGTTTTCTGCCCCCTCTTACATTTATTTCATTCTCTGGTTTTGAACTGTCTGCAGCTCAGACTGAGGACTTCGGAAAGGTCTTGCATCTGCTAGAGGCTGAGGTCTTTCGGTTTCTGAAGTCAGTCTTTGCGAAGGCACAGCTGTGTCTGAGTGAACCCAGTCCGGGCCTTCGGTTTCTTGCCCGGCCCTTACTCTCCTTCCTCGCTGGGTCCTTCTCTTCAGTCGGGCAGTTGGACTTGGGCACTGGCGGAAGAGCCCGGGCCCCCCAAAGAAGCATGTCCATGGAGGAAAGAAGCGGAGACTGGGCTGTATCTGAGTAGGGGGCCCCAGCAGGTGACATTTTCAAGGATGTGTAATTCACTTGAGCCCCCCAAATGGTAGTTACTGGCGAAGAGTTTCTAGAATCGGAAGCTTCAGGAAGGCTTTGGGGAGAAGCTACATCCACATGCTGAGGAAAAAACCCAAACAAATCAACAACAGAGAATCAAAGCCCTAAATTGTGTAGCAGAGGGAAGTGAACAGCCCAATCCAGGGGGAGACCGTAACACTTTACCTGGGGAGAAAGCACCATCTTTCTCCCTCTGAGTGGCTGGGGGTCTTGAACTGCTGCCCTTGAAGTTACAGGTCTTACAGCTAACAGCAAGCACTGAGTAATCCCAGGAGACCAGAGGATGAACTCAAGGAGATGGATCGGTAGCGTGGCTGCAGCAGCAGGTTGGAACATGGCAGTGATTTTGAGAATGGTGCCAGGCCAGGCAGTGTTTTGTTCTGTTGAACCTAAAGTCACTATACATCAGAACCAACTCCACTCAATCTGACACCACCACCTTTTTATGTTTTATAGAAACATTAAAAAAAAAGAATTGACATGAAATTATTTTTATTGTGAACTGAGTGACGGTTTACAGAGAATAACGTTTTTCGGAGGAGCGCTAATGGTACAGTGGCTAAGCACTCGGTTACTCACTCGGTTACAGGGCAGCAGTTCAAACCTACCAGCCACTCTGTGGGAGGATGAGGCCGTCTGCTCCCATAGAGACTACAGCCTTGGAAACCCCTGTGGCCAGGCTGTGAGTCAGGATCCACTGGGTGGCAGGTGTGTTTGGTTATCTTTCTCGGCCCGTTTGTTTCCCCACAAGCTCCATTACTGGCTGGTTCCAGTTCCTTACCCCGTGGTCACCTGTCACATAGTAGCTATTGATAAATATCTGTTGAATAAATAAGGGAACCACCCAGGATGTTGGCTGTAGGGAAGGCTTAACCAGAAGAGGCTTGGCGCCCAGCCGTGCTCGCATAATCACAGAACAAGTAGGCTGCTGGATCGCAGAGCGTTAAAGTTGTTCTCAATAGTCTCATTGGCGTGTATGACACTTAGCATACCGTTTAATCGTTCGGCCACAGTATGAGTTGCGCAATCGTCACTGCAATCAATTTCAGAACATTTTCTTCCCGAGCTCGCTGTGATTAGCTCCCCATCCCCCATCCTGCCATGCCCCTAGGTAATTATTAATCCAGTTACCGCCTCTATAGATTTCCTGGATTTCATTTACAGAAAATCAGACAAACCACAAACAAGAAGCAAACAACAACAAAACAATGACTAGATAAAGCAGAGAGGAACTTTAAGTTAAAAGGAAACAGAAAACATGAAAAACTAAAACAACCTTAAAACAGATCAAAAGGGAAATCAAATGATATGGTAGTTTTAACCTAACTACATCTGCCCTCATTGACTTTACAGTGTATCTGGTGGCGAGACTGTGCACATCCCTGTACTAGGGTCAGAGGGGGTTCACCAGAGGCTTAATCTATGTGGGGTTTGGGCCTTCCACGGTCATCCATAGCCTTCTGCAAACCGGATGCTCATAATTCAAGCTCCATACCATTCCATGTTTGGATTTGGGTTTTATGATTTATAAGAATCCTTGCTCAGGCTCTCTTAAGCAGACCATTTAATTAATCAAGCATTAATGGTGTTACTTCTCAGGGGTAGGTGGGGGAACAGCATCATTCTCCAGCAAGCTCAAGTAGCTATGAGGTTAGGCTGTTGAGTTCAGTGTTGTGTTGTCGTTTCAACGGAAGGCAGTCCTGAGAGAGATCCCAAGCTGAAGGGCAGGAGGAGGGGTTTTAGGCCCAAGTAGGGCAAGAGAAAGGAAGTCTAGAGCATTTTCACCACTGCAGACGATGGAAATGTTCAAAGGCTGGGACCCTGAAAAGGAGGATTTCACCTCCTCTTTAAACTGATGATGAAAATAGAACCGACGGAGGGAGGGGAAAAAAAAAAGAGGACCTGATGCAAAGGGCTTAAGTGGAGAGCAAATGCTTTGAGAATGATTGGGGCAGGGAATGTGCGGATGTGCTTTATACAATTGATGTATGTATATGTATGGATTGTGATAAGAGTTGTATGAGTCCCTAATAAAATGTTAAAAAAAAAAAAAAAGAAAATAGAACCGACATTAGTGAAGTGCTGTTAGGTGCCGTCTGGTCAGCTGATTCCGACACCCAAGGACCCCCGTGTGACAGTGCAGAGCTGCTCCGTAGGCTGTCATCTTTACACGAGGGCACCAGGTCTTTTTCCCAACATATGAACACGTTAGTTTGAATCATTGCCAACCCTTCACTAAGCAGCCAGGCACTACCTTTGCAGATCCAGGGCTCCTTCATCAGCAAATTAAGTGAAAGAATATGTGTGGAGCCTGCAGCTCGATATCTAGCACATAGTAGGTGCTCAAGAAATGAAGGCCGTGATTGTGGGCATGGAGCTGACATGGTTACCGGAAATGTAGACTCTCATATTTGCACCAAGTCCCTCCCTTTCCTTCAACTCCTTCGTTTTTCATTTGATCTCCCTGGTCCCCTGACAATAGGAAGTTTGTATCCCAGATGCAGGCCCCTGGACAGGCATATGGCTCATTTTACCAAGGTCTGTGGTGAAGTCTAAGGCGTCCTGGTCGTGCATTCAGGTAAGCGTTGGGCTGCTAACTGCAATGTGGGCAGTTCAAACTTCGATGAGGCTATCTGCTCCTATAGAAATTTACAGCCTTAGAAATGCCATATAGGGTCCTTATCACTCGGAATACCGGTAGCCGTGAGGGAGTGTGGTGGTGAATTATGTGTTAGGCTGCCAACTGCAAGGTGAATGGTTTGAAACCACTAGCCCCTTTGAGGAAATAGAAGGGGCTTTCTACTCCCATAAAGAGTTACAATGTTGAAAACACACAGGAGCAGTTCTACTCTGCTCCATAGGGTCAGTCATTATGTATTGGAATTGACTTGATGACAAATTTTTTTTGGGGGTGAGGGGGGAGTGATCAGTTGGAATTTACTTGATAGGAATGGGCAAGTGGTGGTTAATTCAAAGTTCTGGTGGTGCAGTGGTTAAAACGCTCGAATGCTAACAAAAGGTCAGTTTGAACCCACCTGCGGCTCTATGGGAATAAGATGTGCAGTCTGTTTCTGGATCATTTTACAGCCTTAGAAACCCATTAAGGCAGTTCTAGTCTGTCCCATGTTGTTGTTATGGATTGGAATTGGCTTGATGGTCATAGACTGGATGGTGAATCCACCATCTTCCCTCCTTAGCTGTCTTCTTGGTACAGCAGGCTTGAGTACCAATAGCCCCATGTACTGGGGGTGGGGGGTGTATTCCTCTCCAAATCCCAGTTCATCAACTGTAAAGTAGCTAAACAAACAAAGATCCCCGCATGGCTTGTGTAATAAGAGGGGTGTGTATGTGTATAAGCCAGGAATCAAACTTGCCACCATTCAGTCACTTCTAACTCATAGAACTGCCCCTGTGTGAGTTTCTGAGGCGGTGAATGTTTACACCAGCAGAAAGCCTCTTTTTTCTCCTGTGAGGTGGGTGGTGGGCTTGAACTGTTGGTCTTGTTTTTAGCATAACCCAATACACCACCAGGGCTCCTTCAAGGGGAGAATGCCTTGCAATCTGTGAGGTTTATATCCTGGGCCAGCGTCTTGCAAAAATTGCCTCCAGCAGTTGACACACAGGTCTCCTTTCCTTTTGCCTCAGTTTCCCTATCTGTAAAACTGACAGAGGCACACTGCTTTCCCTGGGGCCTGTAAAATTCTATCTTCAAGATAATATTCAGGGCGCCGGACTGGAGACATGGTTCCAGTTCTGCCTGAAGCCAAAGCCAGCGCTTCACTTTCTCTCTGAGTCCCTGCCGGGTAAAGGCATGCCTTCCACTGGCGTGGGCAGAAGAGAGACCCTGGGAAGTGGGGAGACCCACAGGAGCTCAGGGAGGTATTTCAGAGGAATACATCGAAGGCATTGGGTCGCGGCAAAGGTCTACCCCTTTTGCACAGGTTGCACCTAACCTAACCCAACTCACTGCCATCCAGTGGAGTCCAACCCTTAGCACGCCATAGGACAGGGTGAAACAGCTCCTGTGGGTTTCCGAGACGGTCACTCTTTAATGGAATATAGAGCCCTACCTTTTTTTTCGTGGAGCTTCTGGCGGATTCGAACTGCTAACCTTGCACAGGTTAAGAGGAGATGAAAAAGTTCAGGTGTTAGTGCAGAGGGAAGAGCAATTTACGGAGCAATTGACGGTGCCTCCCCTGTGGATTTAGGTGCACTTGGTTTGTCCCACCGCGCTTGTCAACAACTTCTCAGGCCTGGGCGCGGCGCCTCCTGGGAAATGTAGTCCATAAGATGGCCCCGTGCGCCGAGGCCCCGCGCCCGTGGCGACGTCAGGACTCCATTTCCCGAGATGCTCCTGGCCTCGGAGGTGGCGGCAGCGGCAGCCGTGGCGTCGGGCTCTTGGCCGAGCCGGGGGTGGGGGCTCTGAGGCTTGGCGGCCGTGGGCGGACGACCGTGCGGCCTGCTCCGGGCCATGTCCGCGTGAGGACCAGCAGCCGCCGCCGCCGCCGCCCCCTTTCCCGGCCTCGGTCGCGCGCGCACCATGGGCTCCATCCTGAGCCGCCGCATCGCGGGCGTGGAGGACATCGACATCCAGGCCAACTCGGCCTACCGCTACCCTCCGAAGTCCGGTGAGCGCGGCCCGGCCCCCGGCGAGCTCGAGGCCACGGCGCGGTGGAACGCTGGTCTCAGAGGCGGGGCGACGGCCCTTCCCCTTCTGTGGAGGGTGCTGCGGGGGGCTCGGCCCGGAGCCTGGGGACACCCCCCCCACCTTGCCGCGCTTCTCCCGCTCCCTACCCCCCGCTCCCCGACCTCTGGGGGCTTGGGCCCCGGACCCCGCCGCCGCAGCTGCCCTGCCATCGTGGGCCCTGGCCCGAGGTCACCCCGGCGTTGCCGCTTCTGGCCAGGTGACCTTGGCTCAGTCACTTTCCCTGTCTCACCTGTGCTGGGGGCCGGGGTGAGGGTCAGGCGCCGCACGCGGCCTGGCACTTTGTATGGGCTTATAAAGTGGCAATTGTCAGAGGGCTGACATCACCACCATCATGGGCTCTCGCTCGCTCGCTGGTGGCTGGGTGTGAGGACTGGGCCAGTGGGTCTGGATGCTTTCCATGCCATCTGGCCAGGAGAGAGCTGGGGGGGGCGGGTGGGCGGGTGCCCTAAGCCAAGTTAGGAGAACAGGGCCTTGGTTGTAGGGGGCAACTTTCCCAAGGTCTCAACTGGGTAGCCACTCAACCTGGGGCTCCTAGGTGCCAGGTGAGCCTCCTTCTGGTTCTGGTGACGAAAGTGGGCTGACTCTGGACTCTTAGCTGTGACTCTTTTCGTTGATTGTGCTGGAAGTAGTTGGGGACATTCCGATGGCGTGCCTCAGATCCTGGCTTCTGTGGGGGGAGGATAGGTGTCATCTGCTGTTGGGGTGTGCTGGGTCTCACAGTTGACATCAAGGGGGCTCCAGGCTTCCTCTGCCTGGGTCCAGTACCACCTGTGTCCACTTGGTGGGAGGGGGTAGAATGTGGTCCTCCTCAGATGCTGCCTCAGACCCACTTGGGCCTCCTTGAGCCTTGTTAATTGCAGGTTGCGGTCCAGTGGCCAACCCGTGGGCACCCACTTGTGCAGAGCAGCATTGCTCCGGACAGTGTTGATGGCAGCTGTTAACTGAAAGGTCGGCAGTTTGAGCTCACCGTCCCACCTCTGGAGAACAATGTGGAAAGCTTTAGGGGCAGTTCTACTCTGTTCTCTCTGGTCATTGTGAGCCAAAATTGGGGTTTTTTTGGTTTTAAACATTCATATAAGCAGGTCACCAGGCATTTCTTCCGTGAACCTGCTGATGGGTTTGAACCTCTACCTTTTTGGTTAATAGCTGATTACCAAACCCCTGTACTACCCACTTGTCTTTGGCTCAGGTCTAGGACCCTGCATTGTAAACCTACTTTGCCAGGTGAGTCTGAGGATGACCCCGCCCAGATTTTGGAAGGCGAAAGAAGGGCCATTTGGGGCTTAAGATATGTGGGGGCTGGCTCAAAGTAGGAAGGTGGAGTCAGTTGTGTGTCTGTGGCACAGGGGGTCTCCATGCCTGCTGTGTGCCAGGCCCAGTGGCAGGGCAGCTGGGTAAGTGTGGGGCCATTGGCCAGGGGAAGTCTCCTGTGGAGCTGACATCCGTGGACTTGGTGGAGTGACTGGTAAAGGCATCCTCTTCCGCATTTGGGGTTCATCTTGCTGATCTTTGGCCGAGTGACCTTGGGCAAGTTAGTTAACCCCTTGGGCTACAGTTTCCTCATCTGTAATATGGGTTGATAGTTTTAACAGTGCACAGAGCAGTGCCTGGCATGTAATAAATGCTCCCCAAACACCAGCTGCAATGGTCATTAAAAGAGGAACGTGGGTGACCCCTGCGACCCTAACAGCGGTTGACAGTAGCATGGCAGACATTCGAAAAAGGTATAAGCTGAATGTGGCACCACCTGTCACCTGGGACCACAGTAAACTTAACGCCCCTTCACGTGGGATCTTGGACAGAACAGCAGGTATGTGGCTATTGTAGCACTGCTTTTAGATCTGGCCATGGCAGACATAGCTAATCAACCATGGTACTCTTTTTTTCCACTGATCCTGGCCTTGTTTGCAGAATCGGATCAATGACTACGAGTTGATGGGTGCTAGCACCAGAGCCAGAACCCAGTGGTTGGTTAGCACGGTGATAGCAGCCCTCTTCTGAACTGGCCCAGTCCAAAGTCTATCCTGTCTGGGGAATAATTTTTTCCCGTCTGCTTCCTCATCCTTTGGGCCACCTTGGAGACTCTTGTGCCTACCTATCATGCTCATCTCTCCTGGTCCCTAGCCTTTCCTGAGAGCCTGAGGCTTCTGGTCCAGGGCCACCTAATCTTCTGTTTCCTCAGAGACCCCAGTAGAGCAATATAAGGTAAGAGAGGGGCAGCGAGAGGCAGATGGGATCTTAAAAGCTTCAAACCCACTGCATTCCGACTCGACTCCTAATGACCCTCACGTAGCAGATGAAGAGTTGGGTTGCTAAACTCGAGGTTAGCAGTTTGAAACCACCAGCTGCTCTGAGAGAGACAAGCCTTTCTACTCCTGTAAAGTGTTACCGGTTCAGAAACCCACGGAGGAGGGTCTCCCCTGCCCTGTAGCGTTGTGTGTGCTAGTGTTGTTGTTTCCCTTATAGAACTTTCCATTATTAGGCGAGAGTTGAGCCACGAGGGTGAGTTCAGTCTAGACCTGGAGGGTGACTGAAAGCCATAGTCTCTGGGTTCCCCCAACCTCTCTCCCACCATGAAGTCTGCTCTCATTTAATTTGTGCTTTTCAATTTTGTTCCACCTTCTTTTCTTCCTCTACTCAAGATCTTCTCAGGGGAGGACCCTTTCAGAGCGTTGGTGGTGGTGGTCGGGCACCATCTAGTTCTGCTGGTCTCAGGGTCTTGGAGGAAGCATGTGTGTGACAATGTCCACGTGGGCCACTGGACTCACTGTTTCCTTTCAAAGGAACCATTTGACTTTCCTGCAGGAACTGCATCATTTTACATTCACACCAGGCCTCCAATTTCTCTAGGTCCTGGCCAACTTGTGTGTTTGGGGCCCCCACGAGTCAGCATTGACTAGGGGACAACTGGTTAGTGCTGCGTAAAGACCTATGTCACTGTGGTTTTGATTTACATTTCCCTGTTGAGTCACTCGATTTGGTGCCAGTGAGTTGGAGCTTTTGTTAATAGCTAATGATTTTGAGCCTCCTTTCGTGTGTTGAATAAAACAAACTCAGTGCCATTTAGCCATTTCTGACTCAGCAAACCTGTGGGCAGGGTGAACTCCCCCTTGTGGGTTCCTGAGGCTGTCAGTCATACGGGAGCAGAAAGCCTAGCCCTTCTCCCTCGCAACGACTGGTAGTTTTGAACTGCTGACCTTGCAGTTAGCCCAGCACATCACCACTACATTACTAGGGCTGCCGCTTGTGTCTTTTTAAATGCAGTTTGTTGAAAAGATTTTCCTCTCCCCCAAATTGATTTTGCACCTCTGTTAGTATGAGGGAGGGCTCATTTCTTCCCAACTGGGGGTGAGTTTATACCTCCTGGGAGACAGTTGGCAACTGCTGGTGTGGGATATAAAAAGACTTCCCTAGCTTCTCTCCCCAAATATGTCAGACCTAGGGCACTACTTACAACGAATGGTAAAGGATTGTCAAGTTACCTCCCTAAAGGCACCAGCCATCCCACGCAAGCAAGCCGATCCTACTGTCTGGCCCACCTTTGGCGGGGCTCACTCCCTACGGATAAGGAAAGTAATGGTTTCCATGGAGAGCCAGAGAAGTGGTCACACCTGCTCAGTGACATCCAGAGTCAGGCTGCCGGCCAGAATCTGGGATCCGCCCATCTTGTCACATGTGTACTCCCAATCCCTCCTCTTCCTATAGTGCGTACACCCCTAGATCACCCCCTTCCCATTACTGTGACGTATGTCTTTACCTGTGATTAGGGGGCTTGCACGCCCCCAAAGATATATAAGCCTTGGTTAGAAATAAATCGCTCCCTCTCCTGCCCGCCTTTCCTCCCTCCTTTCCTCCCACTTGGACCACCAAGAAGGGCTGAGGTTAGCGTACTACCATAAAATGTGTCTGACTTATTGTTTTACTCTTTCCTATTTCTCCTAATCTCTATGACTTTACTATAATCTTAATAATTCTTTTTTTTTAATCTTAATAATTCTTAACCGTACGATTGTGCCTACCGAGCCTCTGATTAGTTGTGGGCGCTGGTTTCCCCACATGCTGGGGCATTTTTATTGTCACAGCTGGGGACCATGGACTCCTGGCACCTGGCAGGTAGAGACCCTACACCCCCATCCCCAAGGATAACTTGCCTTCCATATGCCCCGCTCCCCCGCCCAAGCAAAGGATTGTCATTGTGAGTGGTTGCCATTGAGCTGGTTCCAAGTCGTGGCTAAGCGTGTCTGAAGGACAGAATCTGGGCTCCGTGGGCAGGGCCCTCATCAGCGGGAGTCCACGTTGTGGCTCCTGTGGGGTCCAGCCCAGGCCCTGTCTCCCAGCGCTCTGCTGGACAATATTCCAATGTAAAGTTTTCTTGTTTAACGTTTTATTGTGAACTGGGTGGAGGTAGAGAGTGGATCAATAGTGCACACACATTTCATTTCAGCTCCTCCACTGCCACCCCCTCACGTGCCAGGGAGTCTCTGGCTTCCTCCCTGTGGTCCATCTGCTGTGGGAGGGAGGCCAGGCTGGGCCCGAGCTGACCCACAGGAGGAGCACTGAGAGGGGCTGCCAGACCCTGAGACTCGGCAGCCCTGGGCCAGGCGGGCCTCACACTGGACCCTTTGAATATCAGGTGCCTCCCACTTTTAGAAAAGAGCCCTGGTGGTGGCATGGGTTAAGCATTGCGCAGCTAACTGGAACGTGGGCATTTGGAGCACACAGCCCACTTCTGTAAGGTTTACTGCCCCGGAAACCCAGTGGCTCAGGAGATTCGGCCCTGCCTGGTGGCCAGGCATCAGCATGGACTTGTAGCTGTGGGTTTGGTGTGGCGTGCTTGGGAGGTGAGAACGGTTACTAACTGCCGCTACTTCTCAAAAGGTTGCCATTTCAAACTTACACGGAGGCCGAAGAAAGGCCTGGCATTCTGCTTCCAAAAGACCAGAACCATGAAAATCCCATGGGGCAGAGTTCCACTCTTGACACCCACAGGGTTACCCAGTCAAAGCGTGGCCTGTTCTCTCCAGGTCTTTTCACCTCCTAAGCCCTGTGACACCATACTTCTCTTCCTCTGTAGCGGAGCAGCAGGATGGCTCATGGCCCCGTTGTCCCCCCACAAAAGCCCACTTCCAGTCAAGTCAGTTCTGACTCATAGTGATCTCACACAGGCTTCCACACCTGTCTATCTTTCTGGGAAGACTGCCTCACCTTTCTCCTGGTGGGTTGGTGGGTTAGAATCACCCGCAGTACCACCAGGCCTCTTGGCTCACAGTTGCTGCTGAGTGAATGCTGTGGAGTGGATCTCGGGGCTTAGGGCTCAAGAAAGCAGGTGCATGCCTCTGTCCCCTGGGGGGTGGGGAGGGGGCCCCAAGAACTGGCCTATGCAGACAAGGGCTTGGGCCTCCTGCTCAGGGACTCTTCTGCCTCGTCATTGCCGGGGCGTGGAAAGTTGGCTTCCCACCGTGGCCTCTGTGCCACCTGCATTCCCTGCCGGTGTCCCCCCCGAAGCTTGTGTTTTTCCCTGAGTGCTGTGTTGTTTGCTGGCCCTGGCCCCTCACGTGCAGTGGCCGTCCCTGGTCTTCACAAGCTGGTTTTCAGAAGTCTATCTCCACATCTTCTGTCCAGTCCCTCTTGGCTTGGAAGCTCCCCTGAAATCCTGTCAGTATTCTTAGCAAGATGCACCACTGTGGGGGTCACCCCGACTCAGAGCAACCGGACTGGACAGAGAAGACCCTCCCTGTGGTTCCCAGACTGTCAGTCTTTGAGGAGCAGAGAGTCTCACCTCATGGTTAGCAGCCCAGGATGTAAGGTTTAACCAACTGCACTACCAGCGCAGCTGGTTTCCTGAGTTGAAGGCAAGAATTCTGTGACGGCATCCCCCTGCCCACAAGCCCAGGCCAGCCACTGTCCTCGAGTCAGCTCTGCCTCCTAGCCTCCCTCTGGGACAGAATCACTGCGTTGATGATGGGGCGCTGAAGAATGACAAAGGTCCCATGGACAGCCAGAAGAACAAACACGTCTGTCTGGAGGAAGTGCAGCCAGGATGCTCCTTAGAGGCCAGGAGGGCAAAACTTCATCTCATGTACTTTGGACATGCCGTCAGGAGAGCCCAGACCCTGGAGAAGGACAACATGCTTGGTAAAGTGGAGGGGCAGCGACACAGAGGCCGGCCTTCGATGGGATGGACGGACACCATGGCTGCAACACTGCGCTCCAACATAAGAACAATAGTGAGGGTGGCACAGGGCGGGCAGAGCTTCCTTCTGTTGTGCACAGGGCCGACCACACTGACAGGACAGACTCGCTGCCCTGCGGGTCTCAAAGGCTGCCTGTATTTCTGGAATCAGAGAGCAGCATCTGTCTCCACAGAATTGCTGCTGTGTTCAGTCCTTCCAGTTTCGTGATTAGCGGCTGCGCAGTTCAATCACAGTGCTACCAGGGCTCCTTTGGCCCCTGACCCCAGGAGCTGCAGACCTTGGGGTACACCCATCACTGCAGCAACTCCCGACTTTGGAGTTCAGATAAAACAACAGCAGCAAACATGTGACCTGAGTCGGTCCTGGGTGTGGGGTGGGGGACCTGAGAATTGTTTTTAGGGAAAGAAGTCAGCCCTCGCTTGGGGTGAGGTGCCCCCAACACATTGGGCCTCATGGGGGAATGGGCTTGCTCAGCGTGTTCCTTTGAGGGACATGGCTGCTCTGCCCTAGAGGACCTGGGCCCGGTGTGTTTGTTGCTGGGCTCCTTGGAGCCTCTGTTTCCCCAAGGACTCCAATCTCTCTGACTCCAGTGAGGGCATGTGACGCTGCTGTGAGGGAGCCTGGATCCCTGGATCACACCAGGCACCAGGACGGTCATGTGCCTTTTGTCCAGCTCTGGATGTGTGTTCCCTGCGGCCATGACGGCCTGAGGCTGTGGACTATGGGACGTGGGGGAGGGGAGGGAGCCGATGGTGCAAACAGCAGCAGCATCGTGGGTTATGGACACACAGCAGCCTTCCTCCACGAGCTGAGCTCTGTTGCAGCGGTGTCCAGGCAATGGTCCTTAGGGGAGTGGGTCACCAGGTAATTTCTCCGGCTCCACTCTGCTGGTGGCTCGCCCTCAAGATCCTCAGCTTCCCCAGCCGAAGCCCAAAGCACCCACCTCTGGTGGCCCAGGTCCTTTCAGGCCTGGTTCTGGAGTGTGGGGTTCGGGGCCTGGCGGAACCAAGCCCTGGCCCCTGTCCAGCAGCACTGTTTGCTTTGCACTGGCCCA
Organism: Tenrec ecaudatus; assembly: GCF_050624435.1. NCBI lineage: Eukaryota > Metazoa > Chordata > Mammalia > Afrosoricida > Tenrecidae > Tenrec > Tenrec ecaudatus. Next base: position 106,971,986 of record NC_134541.1, on the reverse strand, counting down.
GGCCGTTTTCTGGGGAACGCCCGGCACTTCCTGGCTGACCTGGTAACAGTGACCCCCTTCTACCACCTTGCCCTCCAGGCGAGATGCTTGCTCCAGATCGTGTCCCATGTGGCTATTTGGAGAGTGTTCCCCGAGTGGTCTTGTATCTGTGCTGAGTACTGGCCATGGGGTCTCTGCATCCCTGAATTGGGACTCTCAGCTCTGTCCAGTGTCCAGCATCTGCCCTTCTTTGGGGAGGCCTTGGGGTGGGAGTGGCCAGCCCACCAGGACGGAGATGGGTCAGGGCTGAGGCCCCAATGCATGGTCACTGTTTAGGAGCGGGATCAGTGAAAGACTCCTGTTGATTAGCTTTATAGTGGTGGAGCAAGGTGAGGGAGGGGCTCCAGGGTGGGGCAGATGGCTAGCAGATCAGCCTCTCTGAAAAACTGGTGCCTTGGGGCACCTTGGAAGAAAGATCTGGTGGTCGGATTTGAAAGGTCAGGCACAGCAAGGGTTGTGGAGATGACTCTCCTGCACAGCTTGGCAACACATGGTCTAGGTGAAGGGGAGCTATTCACAGCGTGCCTGGGAAGTGAGACACTGGCAGCAGCTATCGGCACACCTGTGTTTCTGAAACCAATGGCCACTACTTTGGAAGGACACCTCCCCCGCCTCTTGTCCAGGCCTGGCCCAGGCCGTCCCCTCAAGTACCATCCCACGTCCTACTTCTCCTTGTCTTCCCTGTTGCCATTCCTCCACCTGCCCTGGGCCTCTTGCTTTGTGCTTGGGGAAAAGCTGCCCTTTTGACCTTAAGTGGTTAGTGATTGTCCTACAGGTGAATTGAGTCCCAGACCTGAAGTGACTAGGGTCCACACTCTCTAGCCGACTAGTAAGCTTAGTCTCGGATGATTGTGAGTTTGGTTCCACAATTTTCTCTGAGAAAAACAAACAAATTCTGTCACTAAGTCCATTCCGACTCATAGTGACCCCATAAGATAGGGTAGAACTGCCCCTCTGGGTTTCTGAGACGAAATCTTTGTGGGAGTAGAAAGCCTTTCTTTCTCCTGTGGAGTGTGGTTTCCAGCTGCTAATCTTGCAGCTAGTATGTAACCAGAACACAAACCCTGCCCAAATGCACTGCCATCTGACTCACGGTAAGCCTTCAGGGCAGAGTAGCTGTGCTCCCGTGTAGTTTCTGAGACTGTAACAACTCTCAGTAGAAAGTCTCACTTTTCTCCTGAGGAACGGCTGGTGGTTTTGAACTGCGGTCTAATGCAAAACCGACGCTGCTACGGCTCTTCCACTCTGTCCAGGACCTTCTCCTTGCTTTGGACTCTGTAGGCATCCACCCATGCGTAGAATTGCCGGCTCAGGTGGATTTTTGAGGACCCTCCACACAGTTCCCGTGCCGACAGCACTCCCACCAGCAGTGCATGAGGACTCCGTGCCCCCACCTCCTGGCCAGCACTGCCCTTTCCCGTGTCCCTGAGGGTAGCCCTTCCAGTGGGTGGTACTGGTGTCCCACTGAGGGTTAGGTTGCAGTTCCCAGGGCCACTTGTCCTCTTTGGAGAAACATCTGTCCAAGCTGGGGCCTGTGTTTTGATGGCTCATCTATCCGTCTGTAGACTTTGTGTGTTACTCTTTTCCCTGAGGAATCAACTTGAGCACCTTGCCATAGATGTCTCTCTCGTCCTAAGGAAGGGGGAAGCGCCTATTGACCTCTTTGCACATTTAAAAAAATTGGGTTCTCTTTTTGCTTATGGATTCTAGGATTCTTGACTTTTCTTGTGTTTTGAGTTCCTTGGAAATTGGCTTACTACGCTGGTGTTTATGGAAACCGGCTTCAGCAAGAAACGGGATTTGTTGGCAGGCTCCAGGGTCTGTTTGAAGGAGCCCCTATGAGCTCGCTGCCAGGTCCAAGGGAAAACCCTGGTTCCACTCCTGTCCCAGTGGCCTCTTCCTGCCTGGGCAGAGTGCCGCTCTTCGCTCTGAGGACCTGGTCTGGAACATTCTATGGTCCCACTTCCTGTTTCACAAGAGACAATGCCACTGAGCCTGTCGCCCACCTGATCACACAGCTGCATTCAGGGGCTTGGGAGTTTGTGCTAGGGTGGGCTGGGGAGGAACCCCTCCCCCAAGTGGTAGCTGCAGCTTCACTGGACCTAGTGAACCCAGACTGTGCTGTGCCCACTGCCCGACTCCTCCTCCACAGGGCCGGGAATTTGTCTGCTTGCTAACACTGCTGAGACTGCCCTGGCATGGATGCGGGGGTGGGCAGAGGCAGCTGGCACCATTAAGTGCCTTTTCATTTGCCGCAGACACGCCTTTTCCTTAATGCGCCCCAGGCAAGCCTTTGTGCTCTGTCTCCGGTCTCTGATTAAAACCAAGTGGTTAAGGAGCCGGGGCTGGAGCACTGGGCTGGAAGCTTAAAGGTCTCCAGTTCCTGTCTCCATCCTTGCCACACAACCTGCTGTGCACTTCTGCCCTGCCCTATAGGATCTCCAGGAGTCGGCATCGGCCCTGTGGATAATGGGTAGTTGATGTTTATTTCAGGGTCTTCTAGCACCATGTAACAGATGCAGTAACTGAGGATCAGAGAGGTTAGGCAACCACCCAAAGGTGCCCAGCTGCAGAGAGTGGTGCTTTAGACGTCTCCCAGCCCGGTTCAGTTGCCCGTGGACTTCCCAGTGACATCAGTTTCTATGTAATGTCACAGCCTACGAGCACCCTCTCGCATTGCCGTCTGTGCCCTTGTGCTGCCTGGCCCCCTGGATACCGAGTTCTACAGAGTGGGGGTGCAGCCACTCTGTGTGGAGCAAGCCTCTTGGCGTCATGGTTTCCCATGGCGCACGCTCACTTCCTGCCTCAGGGCCCCCACTGGGTCCTTCTGTCACCATGCCAGTGCACACGTGATAACCTGCTGTCTGGTGTGCACTGGGGACAGCCATAGCTCCAGGTCTCACTGCAATATCTTTTCTTTCACAATTTTGATGGTGCATTTTCATTTTTTATCCTCAAGTGAGTAATCACAATCAGTTCCAGTGCTCCCTGCCCCTCCCACATATATTGTTTGTTCCCCCAACCCCCTCACTCTTTCTATCCCCTACCCCCCACCTCCCCTATAAACCCTTGCCTCAGTTATTATCTGTGCATCTACTCCTTTGTGCTTCACAAACTGGAAAACCCAACAGAAACAAAGTGGTAAGGATAAAATAATAGTACAAAGATAAAAATACAAATAATGAGTAAGAAAAGATCATCAACGTTTAAAAGACCAGGGAAGAAATTTTTGTCATGGAACAAGTAAGAAATACTTGCACTTAGAACAGTTTCAGGTTGGGTCAAGAAGGGAGGTCAAGTTCAGTCCAGTGTACTCACGATCATAATGATCTCTATCTGACAGTTAAGTTTTTGGAGACCCTTGCCTGCGGCTAGAGGGGATCTGCCAGCAGCTAATCTGGCTAGATACTCCGCAGACGGGTTTGGGACCCCCACTATCCTCCAGAGCCTTCTACAAATTGGGTGTTGTGTTCAGTTTGGGCTCTGATGCTTTTCCCGTTGTCATTTGAATTTTGTTGTTGTCATTTTTGGATCACACAAGCTGGTGTTCTTCATGTGAACTTAATTGACTCTTTGCTTAGATGGCTGCTTGTTTGAATACAAGCCTTTAAGACCCCAGACTCTATTCCAATTGATAGCCAGGCACCATCTGCTTTCTTCACACTTTGCTATAGCGCCCGTATCTTCCGTGATCACGACATGAAGGTGAGTATCGAGCAGGGCCATGTTCTTGGATTGAAGCTAGAGTACCCTGGGGCCCAGAATCCATCTGCTTGTCCCTGGGATGTGCAAGACTCAGGTTTATGCAATACAAAGGGGTACTCCCACAAAAAAAGAAAGCTCCGCTAGGAGGCGCCTTTGGAGTGTACCTTTTTCTTGCTATGAGAGTGTCTGAGCAATTCGCTGTCAGTGTACCCAGTCGCACGCCTGGGAAGGTTCTCTCTGATCACAGTGAATTTTTTCGTAAAAGCAGTTTCACGCGAATCTTTTTTTTGGTGTGTGTGATGGCTGATTTAAGAGAACCAGTGTGCAGCAGTGAAATTTTGTTTCTTGCTCAGAAAATAAATGCTGCAGAAACTTGTGATGTTGAACAAGCTTACAAGGACAGCACTATAGGAAAAACACGTGTACAAGTGGTTTTCTTGCTTCAAAAAGGTGAAATGTCAATTGATGACAAACCTCGTTCTGGACGTCCGTCAACTTCCCAAACAAAAATCAATAAAATTCTCGCCCTTGTGCTGGAAGATCATTGAAGAGATGGGGAAGTTATCTGGACTGTCTTGGAGCTCGGTTCAGCGAATTGTAAGGGAAGATTCAGGAATGAGGAGGGTCGCTGTGAAATGCGAGCCTCGGGTTCTGACTGACCAGGACAGAGAGCGTGGAGTGGAAACATGCTGTGCTCTGAACGAACAAGCAACCCAGACTTTTCCCCAAGGCCATTGCTGGTGACAAGACATGGTGCTGTTTTTTTTTTCCTGTGGTGGTCTTTTAAAAAATACACTTTTATTGGGGCTCTTATGTCTTTTACCACAATCCATACAATCATCCATTGTGTCAAGCACATTTGCACGTATGCTGCCTTCATCATTTTCAAAGCATTTTCTCTCTACTTGAGCCCTTGATAACAACTCTCATTTTTCCCATTCCCTCCCCTGCCCACCTTTCCTCATGAACCCTTGATAAGTTATCGATTATTATTTTCATATCTTACATCGTCCTGTCTCCCTTCACCCACTTTTCTGTTGTCCCTCCCCCTGGGAGGGGGTTATATGTTGATCCTTGTGATTGATTTCCCCTTTCTCCCCCCACCTTCCCCTTATCTTCCTGGTCTCTGTTCTCATTGCTGGCTCTGAGGGGTCTATCTTTCTTGGATTCCCTGTGTTTGGGGCTCTTATCTGTAGCAGTGTGCATATTCTGGTCTACTCTGATTTGCGAGGTAGAATGGAGGTCATGATAGTGGGGGAGGAAGCATTAAGGACCTAGAGGACAGCTGTGTGTTTCATCGTGCTGGGCTGCATGCTGACTGCCTTCTCTCCTCCTTGTGACGCTTCTGTGAGGGGTGTCCAGTTGTCTACAGATGGGCTTTTGGCCTCCACTCCATGCACCCCCTGCCCACCCCCTTTCACATCGGGTATGAGTTTGTTCTGGATCTTAGATGCCTGATACCTGATCCCATGGACACCTCATGTTCACCCAGGCTGGTGTGCTTCTTCCATGTGGGCTTTGTTGCTTCTCAGCTAGATGGCTGCTTGTTTAACTCCAAGCCTTTAAGACCCGACACTATGTTTTGATAGCCGGGCAGACATGGTGCTATTCTTACAACACTGAAAGCAAACATCAATCAAGCCAGTGGAAGACGCCATTGTCACCTGCCCAAAAAAGCCCGTCAAGTGAAATCAGAGATCAAGATGATGATACTTAACTGTTTGTTTTTTTTATGTGAGGAGAAGAGTGCATTTGGAGGTTATTCCACCAGGTCAGACTGTTAATCAACTTCCTATTTAGAGTTTCTGAAAAGATTGGGTAACAGTGTGCAGAAATAGGGCCTGATTTGTGGCAGATGGGGGACTGGTTTTGCCACCACGACAGTGCACCTGCTCATGCAGTCAGCTCTTTGTGCTAGTTTTTGGCATAAAACAGCAAGCCTCTCTTGCCCCGCACATCTTACTCACCTGACCTTGCACCTTGTAACTTCTTTTTGTTTCTGCAAATGAAGAGGAACATGAAAGGACAGCAATTTGATGACGTAGAAGAGGTGAAGAGAAAAACGAGGGAGGTGCTGCCAGCCATGCAAACAGATGAGTTTGAAAACTGTTCCAAGAATGGAATCACAGATTTGACAAATGTAGTAAGCGTCATGGAGAGGACTTGGAAGGTGCTAAGGTTGCTTTGTAAAAAAGTTAGCACCCCCCATGAACAACAGAAATGTGGTTGAAAGGAGACAATGGTCAGTGTAAAATATGAAAGCAATAATTTATAGTTTATCAAGGGCTCAGGAAGGGAGGAGGATCATGGAGGGGGGTTAAAAAGAGAAGCTGATACCAAGGGCTCAAATAGAAAATGTCTTGGAAATGATGGTAACATTTGTACAAATGTGCTTGATACAGTTGATAGCTGGAATGTTAGAGCTGTAAGAGACCCCACTAAAGTTATTCTTAGAAATTTAAATACCTAGCTTTGGGGGAAAGTTTTTATTGTGGGTGGGCACCCCCCTGGTACCTTCTTTTTTGTGGGGTCAGGAACTGAACCCGTATCCTCGCAGAGGTCGGTCCTCTACTCAGGTCTCCCCACTCCCTTATCTGCTCATCGTTGCTTTTGAGTCATTGCTGACCTCTGGGTCTCGGATGGACGGCTGTAGGAGGCACTGATCTCCAGCGCTGCCCTTACTGTCCGTTACTAGCCTGTTTCTGTTTCACTGAAAGGTGATTTCAGCGTGAGCTCCAGTCGGTTTAAAGTGTCTCAGGGCCTTAGTTTCAGAGGGCGGGGGGGGGGGCCCTCGTCTCTTCTGTCTAGTCTGACTGGCTTTGCTTATAAGAGTTCTGCCCCCCCCCCCAAAAAAAAAAGTTCTGGTCCACATTCCTCTCCCTTTCTCCCCAGGACGATTCTGGTGACCTGTTCAGAAATGGCACCGTGGAGTTCTTCTGGTCTCTGGGTAGGACTGTGGGCTGTCTCCCACATTTCGCCCCCAGCCTCTCCAGGACCGTCCAGAAGGAGCCCTGTCAGAAGCAGCAGTGTGTGCAGCCAGGTGCCGTCTTTGTTCCTTTGATCTCAGGGTAGACGAGCTGATGTTTCTTCCCTGAGCTGTGGGTCACCCCTAACTCTTTTGCTCCTGGTGAACTGTGAGCTGTTGTTAGGGTTCACATGGGCCCTTTTGAGCTTTTAAGACCCCGAACTCCACTTGCTTGCTTCACTGGGATTCAGAATGTGATTTCTCCCAGCTATTGTGCCAATTGACTGAGGTGGCCTGTGAATAAGCTTTGGTCCTGTGGATAAGCTTCGAAGCCAGCAAACCAGTCTTGGCTTCTGTTTGCTTGTCTGAGGAGTGCCTGTGTTTGTGTTGTGTTGTCAAACACCAACATAGCTCTGTGTACACGTTCCTGGAAGAAGGACAGCCAGAGTGCTCCTCAGAGGCAAGATGATAAGACTTCTCACGTACTTTGAATGTGTTGTCAGGGGAGACCAGTTCCTGAGAAGGGCGTCATGCTTGCTAAAGTGGAGGGGCAGCAGAAAGAGAGGAAGGGCCTCGACAGGATGGATTGGCACAGTGGCTGCCCAGGGACTTGAACATGAGAATAGTTGGGAGGATGGCGCAGGACTGGGCAGTGCAAGCAGAACAGGGTCATTATGGGTTGGAACTGACTTGTTGGTGCCTGATAACAACAATGAACTATATTTTTTAAAAAAAAGAAAGAGAAAAAGACAGTTGCCTTTAAGTGGACCCCAGCACCTGGTGCGCCCTAGGTCGGAGTAGGGCTGTGCCGGTCGGGCCCTCAGTGGCAACCTGTGGGTGACCTTGAACCTTCAGCTGCTGGTCAGCAGGCAAGTATATGCACTGCCCGGGACCCCACTCCCCGGGCTCCCGCTGTTGGTGGGTACTGTTGAGGCTGCTCTCAACATGTGATGAGTGTTACTGCCCAGAGTGCTTTCCAGGCTGTAGTTTTAATGGGCAGATCGCCAGGGTTCTGGCAACTCCCAGCCTTTTGGTGGGCAGCTGAGCTCCAGCGCTGAACTGGGCTCCTATTAGGCTTTCCCAGTAGGGGCCACGGAGAGTGTAATGGTGGCATGGTGACGGTGTTGTCTGGCCTCTTCCTCTAACTTCACAGGGTGGTAGATTGAGCACCCCCTCAGCGTCAGCCCAGGGCTGGTTCCTGTGAGGCTGAAGTCAGACATACTTCTTCTCTCTAACTTTTGTCCCAACTCCAGCGCCCCTCCCATGACCCTGTTTTTCTTCAAAGTTCAATAATTGGTGTCAGTGGCCACAAGAAACTCCAGACCACCCTAATGCTTATGAGACTTATTAAGGAGGTATAACAGGCTACAAAGCAAGATCAGGAAAGACTCAGCATACAGTTCTTTGGTCGGCACAGCACCTTAGCCATGCCCACAGGCAGGCCTCTCCTTGGGCCTCTTGACCCAGCCCCTGGTTTGCTTCGGCAAGTTTTACAAGGCCCTTCAGCTCCCTGAAGCATTCAGCTCTTGCTCCTCGGGGCCAAGGGAAACCCTTGACACATCTCTACCTGGTTCTGCCAAGGTCTCTTGGCATCTTCAGCCATCACCCCTGTTTTTGGCCTGTCTCCTGGGTCTAGGAGGTTCTCAGTGCAGGGACCCTGGGCTCAAAGCATCTCCTCCTCTCCTGTCTCTTTGTGGTAGACAAGGCCTCCTTTCTGCTCTGGGACAGGCTCTCTCTCTTTTTAATAGTTTTATTAGGGGCTCATACAACTCTTATCACAATCCTTACATACATCAATTGTGTAAAGCACATTTGTATATCCATTGCCCTCATCATTCTCAAAACATTTGCTCACCACTTAAACCCCTGGCATCAGGTCCTCATTTTTTCCCCTCACTCTCCGCTCCCCCCTCCCTCATGAACCCTTAGATAATTTATAAATTATTATTTTGTCATATCTTGCCCTGTCCGATGTCTCCCTTCACCCACTTTTCTGATGTCTGTCTCCCAGGGAGGAGGTCATATGTAGATCCTTTTAATCAGTTCCCCCTTTCCAACCCACCCTCCCTCTCTACGCTCCAGTATCGCCACTCTCACCACTGGTCCTGAAGGGGATCATCCGCCCTGGATTCCCTGTGTTTCCAGTTCCTACTGTACCAGTGTACATGCTCTGGTTCATCCAGACTTGCAAGGTAGAATTGGGATCATGATAGTGGGGGGTGGAGGAAGCATTTAGGAACTAGAGGAAAGTTGTATTTTTCATCGTTGCTACATCGCACCCTGACTGGCTTGGCTTCTCCCTGAGACTCCTCTCCAAGGAGATCTCCAGTGGCCTAAAGTGGGCTTTGGGTCTCCACTCTGCACTACCCCCCTCATTCACTATGGTAAGATTTTTTGTTTTGATAATGCCTGATATTTTATCCCTTCAACACCTCGTGATTGCACAGGCTGGTGTGCTTCTTCCATTTGGGCTTTGTTGCTGCTAAGCTAAATGGCCGCTTGTTCACCTTCAAGCTTTTACGACCCCAGATGCTATAGCTTTTGATAGCCAGGCACCATCAGCTTTCTTCACCACATTTGTTTATGCACCCATTTGTCTTCAGCGATAGTATCATGGAGGTGAGCACACAGTGATTTGATCTTTTGTTCTTTGATGCCTGGTAACTGATCCCTTTGGCACCTCGTGATTGCACAGGCTGGTGTGTTCTTCCATGTGGGCTTCACCTGCTTTGTCTTCAACGATTGTGTCAGGAAGGTGGGCATCATAGAATGCCAATTTAATAGAAGAAAGTATTCTTGCACTGAGGGAGTACTTGAGTGGAGGCCTAATGTCCTTCTGCTACCTTAATACTAAACCTACAAATATATGCACATAGATCTGTTTCCCCATCCTCATACGTAAATATATTTGCATATGTACATGTCTTTATCTATACCTCTATAAATGCTCTTTGCCTCCTAACTCTTTCCTCTATTTCCCTTGACTTTCCTCGGAGCAGTCTCTCTTTTACGTGAATCAGGAGATGACAAAACTGACCCATCTCTTCTCAAGGTCCCATGCACCTTATTCACATAAGTGCAGACTGCCCACTCCCTTGGGGAGGTACTCCCAATCACTCCATGGGCGTTAACAAGGCCACATGAAGTGCTTGACTGTCCCCCACAAAACAACCATGAGCTCCAGAGGTCTGATCCATGGCTGCCCAGACCAGGATAGTGACTTCCCGCTTGCTGACCATCACTGGACCTGGCTCTAGCCTGCAGCTTTCCTTTCTGTCAGCCCTAAGAGGGGACAGGCACTTCTGGGTCTGGTTGTGTGTGTGTGTGTGTGTGTGTGTGTGTATGTACGTACGTGTGTACGTGTGTGTACACACGCACCACAGATAGGGTGCGACCTTCCAACTCCCTGCCACTTGGGTCGCCTGGACGCTCACCAATAGGACCGAGTCAAAATCCCATGGGTGAAGAGCCACCCGACCCTGTGTGCCCCTCAGCCAGTCCTAGTAAGTCGGGGGAGGATGATTCAGTCGCTGTAGTCAGCAGGACTAGAGCGGTCCCTTGGCCCTGAGGCTGTCACTGCCTCTTCATGGGGTTTCTGGACTAGGTTCGGGATCCAGGGCCACTGTCATCCCTCTGCCTGGGGACTTGAGCCACTGTGATGGGGAAGACCAGTGGCTCTGCCTGCCGTGTGCACAGGTGCTTTTCCTAATCAGCGAGGACACTGCCCACTGCCATCACTGCCTCCCTCTAATCTTTATGGATGCAGAAAAAAACCCTGGTGACCTCCTGCCCAGCGTCCAGCCCCTGAAAGCCCTTTGGACGGGTTCTGTACTGTGAGTCAGGGTGACCAGAGGGCAACTGCTGGGACTCTAACCGACTCAGAAATGGGTGCTGTGAGCTGTGGGTGGACCTGATGCAGAGTGGGAGCTTCCGGCAGAGTGGGGCATGTGTCCAGACCTTGTGCCCATGAGCTGCTTCTGTATGTGCACTTATCTGGGAAACGAGGGCTTAGCAAGCAGCCTCAGCTTGCTGTCCGGTCTGTGTGCACAGTGTGCACGCCCCGTGAGGTCTCACTCACCGTGCTGTGGATTGCCCTACCAGCCTTCTCCAGTGCCCCCCGCCCCATGGGCTCCTGCCCTCACCTACTTTCTTCCCGACTCTTAGAGCCACTGGTGTAGGTCTGTTGGAAACCTGGTGGTGCAGAGGGTTAAGCACTGACTCCGGTGTGAGCCCACCAGCCGCTCCTGGGAGTGCGATGTGGCAGTGTGCTCTCGTCAAGATGCCGGCCTTGGAGGCCCTGTGGAGGGGGCAGCCCTGGGCAGGGGGCGACCAGGGCCCCGATGCGCTCCCACTGCTGCTCGGTGGGTCGTGAGCTCAGGAGCTGGTACCTGTGCCTGTGGAGCTGGTGCCAACTCAGCCCTGGGGGGTTTCCAGGGGCTGGGTTTTGGGGAAGTGGATCGGCAGGCTGTACTGGGGGTGGGGAGGATTTGAACCTCTGTCCTTTCTTGGTGTTACCCAGCACTTCACTGTAGTCTGCACTGTAGTCTGCACTCCGTCTGTCTGTGTAGAGAAAGGCTGTTGTGACCTTCCTTTTGGGGGTGGCTACAGCCTCCGTAGAAGTGGCTGTCAGACAAAACCTGCTGACTGTCTTGAGGGGGGGGGTTCCGGCTCATGGCAGCCCCACTTTTCACAGAGGACTTCCCTTTGGGTTTTCAGTGACTGATTGTTCTGAGGTTGCCTCGCGGTCTTTCTCTGGGTGGGCTCATACTGTTAACCTGTCAGCTAGCAGCTGCCTTGTACCCCACCTGCCACCTGGGCCTCACAGCGTCTCTCATTGGCTGCAATTGGCCTTTCCTGGTTGCTGGCTCCCCAGGTGGGTAGGTTTTGGCATGGAACTTTGCAGACCCAGCTGAGTGCACAGGTGCATAGACAGGTGGGCTGGGGACTGGAAGGCTCCACTGTGGGGCTGAGGTGACCAGTGGTGGAAAGAGCAGGCAGGGTCCTGCCCCAACCAGCACCCCCTCATCATCAACAGCTGTCTTCTTTTTACCAGGAAACTATTTTGCCTCACACTTTTTCATGGGTGGTGAGAAATTCGACACCCCACACCCGGAAGGCTACCTCTTTGGGGAGAACATGGACTTGAACTTCCTGGGCCACCGGCCAGTGCAGGTGAGCCCACTGGGGCAGGCTGCTGGGGGTGGGGCTGGAGGCGGCCCCGCTCTGAGTGACCCTGCAGGGCAGAGTAGAACTTCTCTATGGGATTTCCAGGGTGGTTATCGACCTGGGCAGACTGCCTGCCAATGGACGTGTTCACACCTTCGGGTTAGCAGCCAAGCTCTGCCCACGGTTGCCACCAGGACTGGGGTCCAGGTTCTTGAGGGACACAGCTGCCTTCATTGAGCCAGCGGCAGGTCCACTGTCCACAGGGGGTATAGGAGCTGTGTTGAGTTTATAGGTGCATTCCAGCGACCTGGCCTCTTTTTTTTCCCTCTTATAAAAAGAAACCACATCCCCGGAGCAGAACCATCCAAGAGGCGAGGCTTACTGGTCAGGTAGAGAGGGAGGGATCCCAAGCTTCAGCTTAGGAGTGGGACTCACCCCTGCGTCAGAGTCGACACTCACAACCCAGCGGGCAGTTGACCCATGGACAGAGTGCAGAGGGTCAGGAAGGAGGACATGGGTCCTGAGGGCGCACGGCAGGGGTTGAGAAGTGGAATGAAGGAAGTGGGGTGAGGTGAGCCTGCTCTGGAAGCCTTCCCCTTGTTTGTGGTCCTCAGGAGGGGCAGGTTCAGTTTGCCTTCTCTAGACCTGATGACCAAACTGGGGTGTCCAAGTAGACCTAGCCCCACATGGCTACACCTGGCTACCATCCTACAGCCCAAGAGTGCCAGGGCTTGCTTTCTCAGCACCACAGGGTGGGTGTGAACCACCCGCCTCCGGGCTTAGTAGTAGAGCGGGTGGGTTCACCCGCCCATCTTTCCGAGGCTGGAGATACAGGCCAGGGTCTCGGCCCTGCTCCACAGGGGGGCTGTAGACGGGAAGAAGAAAATGGGAGGAAAGCCACTTAACAGCAGCCAGAAATTGAGCTATGAGGGGGACGGGACCCCCGGGAACCTGTGGCTGAGCCAGGATACATCTGGCGGCAGGGGTCCTGCCCCACAAAGGGGGCGTCACAGGAGGAGGGCCGGCCCAGGGCCTGTGGGAAGAGGGCACGCGGCCCTAGGGCTCTGCTCTGCTCAGGACTGGGCCTGGCGTGCACAAGCGGCCTCCCTGTCAATAGCTTTCTGATTGTGGGGTCAGTGTCATAAATAGTACAGAGAAACCCCACATACTCCTCACCCCAAGCCCCACTATAGTGTCACAGGCCTGCGGGTGACAGCCAGTGACATGACCCACCACTGTTGCAGTTTCTACACCATCTGCAAACCTATCAGTATTTTCCTTACCTTCATGTCCGAGCCTCTTTTGTTAGTGGGTTTATTGTTTGTGGAAGCTAGGGCCCCAAGTCAGGGCTTCGGTAGGGCCTCCCTTTCCCTCAGGCCCTCTCTCTTCTCTGTCTCCCCTCTGATACAACACCACTCAGCCAGGCTCAGCATCCCCCACTGATGACGCCTGAAAGCCCTGGCCTCATTGTTGTCTGGGTGACTCCCCGCAGCACAGCCCTGCTTCCCCCCACGGTCCAGGGCCAGCCCGAGCCCATCAGTGACACAGCCTGGTCCATAATCGGGTCCACACACCAACTGTTGTCACCGTGCGAAGAGACAGCCTTGTTCATGGACTGAGTGGACACCTCGCTCCACCACCTTGGAATGCACTTGAGAGAGCCCCCCAATGCCACCCTCCCACCGCCCCCTATGGCCAAGCTGAGGCTACCGAGAGCCCTTACTGGCATTGAGGGGTCCCTGGACAATGGCCCCAGCAGAGACCCCAGAATCCTCGCTCCTGCTTCACCTGGTGAAGGGAGAGCCCAGTTCCCCATTGCCCGGGAGCCCAGCGGGGCTGTGGACCTTGCTGGGGAGTCACCTGGGTTTCTTTGTGCCCTCCCCCCTCCAGTTTCCATATGTCACCCCTGCCCCCCATGAGCCGGTGAAGACCCTGAGGAGCCTGGTGAACATCCGCAAGGACTCTCTGCGGCTCGTGAGGTAACTTCCCGTAACCTGGGCAGGAGGGCAGGCCAGCGGGGCCTGGCTTCCAGGGCTCACTGCCTGAGCTCAGGCTTTTCGACAGGGCTGCTTGTGCCCTGGGACACTGGGCAGGGTCACAGCTGGGTGCTCTGGCATCTGGTGGGTGGAGTCTAGGGGTGTAACTCCACACCCTGTAGTGCACATACCCCCATGAAAAGGATCCAGAACCAAGCGTGCACAGTGCCCAGGCTCGGCACCGGGTCCCGGAGACCTAAGGCCCCCCCAGCCTTCATGTCAACTTCCCTCACTCACCAAGACCTCCTAGTCCCAGTAGCCCCAGAACCCAACTGGGCGTGAGGGGGTCATGCTCAGTTGGGCTGTTATGCTGGCCGTCAGAAACCTACACGGAAACCAGGCCATGCTGGGAGGCAGTCCTGACCCAGTCACTCGGGGCGAGGATCTGCACTTCCACCATGGCCGAGGATACCCTGGGAGGGCCTATGCTGGGGTGAACTCTCTGCTGCCCTGGGAACCCCAGCCCCCCAGGACCTCAGGTTGCAGATGGGTGTTGTCTGGGTTGCCCCCATGCTGCAGGGCACAGGGTGCCCCTACCCATAACAGGCAGCTCCCCATGTGCCCAAATTGACACACCTATGTGAGGTATCCAGGCAGCTCTTATCTGAGAGGCTCACTCCCATTGGGGGCCAGGACCTAGGGAGGGGGTCTGATAGTCTCTGGGACAGCCCCTGGCCACCAGCACACCTGCGGCCCAGTGACCGTCCCCTGCCCCTAGGTACAAAGAGGACGCGGACAGCCCCACCGAGGAGAACGAGAAGCCTCGGGTGCTCTACAGCCTGGAGTTCACCTTTGACGCTGATGCCCGTGTGGCCATCACCATCTACTGCCAGGCCACCGAGGAGTTCCTGAACGGCATGGCCGTGTGAGGCTGGGCCCCGGTGGGGGGCTGGGGCCTTGAGTGGTTGTGGGCGCCAGGCAGGACTGTGCTCCAGGGTGCTTTCTGGGCAGGTCTCAGCGCCAGGCCTTTCTTCCACGTGGACCTTCAGCGGAGGGGGCTTCTAGTGTGCGCCACCCAGCCCCAAGCCAGGCTCCCTGTGCACGGCGGGAAGAGCTGCTTGTGAGGCTGGGGGCTGGTGGTGGTGCCCCTTTTGGAGCGCTCCTCAGAGGCCAGGACGCATCAGGTGGTTGCTGTGCAGGAACCCGCCGAGAGTGCGGTTGTGCTCACTGCTGCATGTGTGGGCATGAAGGCCCAGCCTCAGCCAGCACGTGGGCATTTGCCAGCACCGCACCATGCACTCTGCTGCTGTGGCCGTGCTGTGCTCATGCAGAAAAGGGCCAGGCTACACAGAGCAGGCGAAGGTGCGGCCCGGCACAGACAGAGATCGAGTGCAGTTGTCCCCGTCAGTGGAGGGCTCCGGAGGGGTGGAACGGTGTGAGCTCACCGAGGAGCTCTGTGGAGAAGCCACCTTCCTGCTCCCCACGGAGAGGGCTGTGGCCCCTCGGCTGTGCGAGATTATGCCCCAACCTGAGGGAGGTGACCACTGGGAGGAAACATTCGTGGGCATCAGGGCCTCACTCCCATCTTTCTACTGCCCCCTCAGGTACAGCCCCAAGAGCGCCGCCCTGCAGTCGGAGACCGTCCACTACAAGAGAGGGGTGGGCCAGCAGTTCTCCCTGCCTTCCTTCAAGATAGACTTCTCGGAGTGGAAGGAGGACGAGGTAATGGCCTGGGCCAGCCCTCCCTGACCCGACTCCTGCTCTGACCCCTCCTCAGATGGTGCCTCAGCATCAGACCATGTCTGGCTGCCCCCCCAAGGGCTAAAGCCTGAGCCGATGGGTGGGCAAGGCTGACCAGGGTCCGGGAGCACCCAGTAGCACTGCTGCCCCCTGGCCTCGGGCTTGGCATCATCTGGTTCTTCAGCCCAGGATGGTTCCACTGGGACTTTGGAGGGGCGGCTTCTGTGGACAGACCCCAGGGCCTGTCCCCCTCACTGCCTCTGCCCTGGACACTGCTCCTGGTGGGGTGGGGCCCCTGGATGCACCATGGTACTCCCCTTGGTCCTCTCTGTTTTGTTCTGCTGTTGGGCCAGCGGGTCGGTTCTGACTCCTTGGGACCCCATGTGCTGGGGTCCCCATAGGGGAGGGGGCTCTCAGCTGCGTCTTTGTAGGGGCCACCAGGTGGGCCGGGACTGCTGACCCCCACTGTTGGTGCTGCCAGGGTTCCATCTCTGCTGTGACCTGCCTTATCCAGAGGTCACCACTGTGCCATGCCCGCTGACAGTGCCCCTTTGCGTGTGCAGGGAGCTTGGAACCCGAGGGCCAGGGGGTCAGACCCCCCAGTTGCCCTGCCAGAGAAAGATGAGGCCATTGGCCCCCTTAAAGATTGACAGCCTGGGAGACCCTAGGGAGCAGTCAGTTCTGCACTGTCTTATAGGGCTGCCGTGAGCCCGCCTTGTTCGACGGCAGTGGGTTTGATGTTTGACTTTGTTAATTGAGAAAGAGATCCTGTTTTCTCCATTGAGCAAAGAGGGGTCCCATGGGGTCAGGCTGGAATATTGGTGGAGTTGTGTCTATACACTGGGCTATTCACCGAGAGGAAAGATGAGGCTTTCTACTCCCATGAAGAATTAGTTTGGGAAAGTTCTAAGAGCAGTTCCACCCACCCTGCTGGGTCACCACAGGTCAGAATTGCCTTGATGGCAGCAAGTAAGGAGGCCCAGAGCAGGATGGCTCAGCAGGAAGCAGGTGGGGGCGGCTGAGACCTGGGTCCATTCTGATCCATGGCAACCTGTAGGAGAGCTCAGAACTGCCGCCTCACCTACCTCTCTGCAGAAGCAGAACCAGGCTCTGTCCCCTTGGCTTCCAGTGGCCATCCTTCAGTCCGCAGCGGAGCACTTCACTACCATGCCACCAGGCTCCGTCAGGGCGGAGGGGGTGGGCACATTGGAGGATTGGAGGTGGCGGCCAGGCTTGGCAGGAGAGGTGACAGGCTGGCCTGGGGTCGGAGCGGGGCATTTGCGTGAGAACGTCAGGGAGCCTGAAGGGAGGTGATGCGGGAGGGGTTTCTCTCAAGGACCCTCACTACCCTCCATCTGGGGGCTTCTCTCCTTGTGCCCTTGACCCTTTCTCCGCAGTTCACCTCTGGGGTCCTGACCTTCCTTGCTTCCTCCCTCCTACAGCTGAACCTCGCCCTGGACCCCGGCGTGTTTCCAGTGGTGGTGCAGGCCGTGGTGGACGAAGGGGACGGTGAGCAGCACTCGGCCCATGCGGGCCTGGACCTGGGCTGCCTGCAGGCACACTGCTCCTCTCTCTACCCCCAGTGGGGAGGGGGCGCTGCAGGCTGACCCATCGTGCAGTTCTTGCCTGTCCTGGGCTTACCTGAGGACATCCCATTTTTGGGGCCAGAGCCAGCCAGCCTTCTGCTCTGTGGCCCCCATGGCTGGTGCCCCTGGGCCTCCTCCACCTCCCTCCTGCCGTCTCCCTGGCCCAACTCTTTGCAGTGGGTGGGGCTCCGTCAGGCACCCAGGGGGCCGCTGTCCCGCTCTGGCCTCTGTGGGTGAGGATAGCAGCTGAGAGGCAGGCAGCATGACCCAGAAGGCTGTGCTGCCTGAGTGCTGGGTGAGAGCAGCCAGGCCTGAGAGGGAGAGGGCTGGCAGAGAGGTCCGTCCTGGCAGCTCTAATGGCCTCCCCTCCCCCTGCAGTTGTGGAGGTGCCTGGCCATGCCCACGTGCTCTTGGCCGCCTTTGAAAAGGTAAGTGTTGTCCTCCCCACTGGCCAGTGGGGGGGTGGGAGTGGAGCTTGGGAGACTGTGAACTTGAGGGCCAGGCTTCAAGACGTGGACTAAGCCCAGAGGCTGGGAAAGGGGACAGTCCCTAGGCATTCTGGGTCTCGGGGTGGATGCTTTCCTGGCAGCCAAGAGAACGTTCTAGATTAAGACCCATCACCTGCCACCTTGGGTTGCTATCCGATATGGGGCTTTCCAACCAAGGGCTGTGTCGCACTGTGCACAGAGATGAAGATTTGTTCCTCCCGTGGTCCTCTGATGTCACTGGGTCTCTTGTTCTTAGTTGTGCCCGCGGTGGGTTTTGGAGAAGTCAGTGGACAGGTGGGCAAGTGTCTGATTTGTGCCTGGCCCTGAACTCATGCGTGTGGGAACTGGGGGAGAATTTGAGTCTTCCTGGAGCCTCCCCTCCACCGTCTGTGGCAGCCGCTACCTAGAAGGGGCTCATCACGGGGAGGGATGGTCTCTGTATTTCCGCACAGGGTGCCGGCAGCCCCAATCTTCCAGCTGCTCATGTTTTGTGGGGGGTGTTTATGTTTGGGGCCAGGAGATAAGTGGGGTATGTGTACATATCTGGGCATCTGTATTTCCCTCTGCGTGTCTCTGTGTATGTCTGAGTATACTTGTGAGTGTTGAATGTATGTGTGTGATGTATGTATATGTGTGTGTCATCTGATGTGTGTATGTATATGTGCGTGTGTGGAGTTGGCATCTGCTTTGTGTATACGTCTGTGCCTGCACGGTATGTCTGTGCATGTGCTGTGTGGGGAGGGGTGGCATGTCTGTTTTGTTTATGTGAACGTGGGTGTTGCTGTATGTGTTTGTGTGTCTGTCGGGGGTTCAGCTGGCTGTGCTGAGAGGCACCAGCCCTAGCCTTCACCAAACAAGTGTTCTCTTCCCGGCAGCATGTGGACGGCAGCTTCTCCGTGAAACCTCTCAAGCAGAAGCAAATTGTAAGTTTCTCTGCTTGCTCTCCTCACACTGCTCACACACGTACACTCAGTCACTCCAGCATCCTGCCACCGGAGGCCCTGACTGGGCGGGGATCTGGGTGCAGGCAGCTTTGAACTCTGTGGGTGCTTTGGATGCAGCATAGTCCCACTGGGTCAGACCCGCCTCCCAATGGCCCCAGGCCATTTCCAGGGCCCTTGTCCTCACAGCGGCCGACACCTGGCCTCACCTTTCCTCACCGAGCAGCTGGGGGTTCACACAGCCCACTGGAAACTGCTGGGCCACCAGGCGCCCCCTGCCCCCCCCACCCCCACCATATGTGGACACAACCTCACTCCCCGGTGCCCATCCTGGCTGGCCCCTCCCATTCCCCACATGTCACACAACCTCTTCCTGACAGACACAAGGGGTTCCTCTGTCCTGCTGTGCCTCCCAGGCCCACAGCCATGCCTCACCACTGAGCCCCAAACCAAGAAGTCCACTCTGAGTGCTTCTTTGACTCACAGCAGCCCCCAGGGCTCCCCTGCCCTGTCATGCTGGGCACACATGGCCTCCGCTTTCTCCCTCAAACCACTGGCTTTTCAGTTAGCAGCCGAGCCACCAGGGCCCCTTGAAAGGCAGCCAGTCCACAGTAAATACTTGAGGGGAGGGTGAGCTGAAGGAGGGAGCGAGACTTAGAAACCCCACCCTGTCTATACCTGCTATTGGGGAAGAGAGAGCAGGGGATATCCTGTACACCAACCATGCGGCTCAGAGTCTTTCCTTATCTTTGGGGTTGGGGTCTTCTGGCCATACACGGGGGAGTGGCCTTTTGGGTGGAGGGTCCCCTAAACGGAACTGAGCTAGATTTGGTGTGTGAAACATGGCTGGGGGCTGGGCCAGGCCTGTTTTCCCTGTGTCCTCAGTCTGGAGCTTTCTAGAAGGTAGATGGAGAGAACCCAGCAGACTTGAGGCACAAGCTGTCAGCGTGGGTGGGAGCAGGTGTGTGCCAGCTGCTTGTGTCCCCTTGGAGATGGCCTGGGCTTGACATTGTGTAGGGCAGGGGTCAGTCTTGGAGACCAGAGATACATACACTGGTCCGGGAAGAACAGCCCAGCTCCTGGAGCCCCTGTGTTGCTCTGAAGGACTGATGCAGGTTGGGGTGTCTGCAGGTAGGGGGGCCAAGCCCTCATGGCACTCAGTAGGGTCTTTTATGGTGGACAGCCCCCCTGTGACCCTGGCCCTGTGTCTGGTGACTCAGGGTCGGGAGCTGGGCAGGGGCCCGACACTGGGCTTGCTTCCCTAGGTGGGGCTGGGCAGGGTGGGAGCAGAGCCCTGGAGAGCCCAGCATGCCCCTCTGCTCACCAGGTAGACCGGGTCAGCTACCTACTGCAAGAGATCTACGGCATCGAGAATAAGAACAACCAGGAGACGAAGGTAGGGCCTGGTGGGTGGGTGAGCGGGTGGGCCGCCGGGTAAGAGAGAGAGCGCGAGAGTGCACGCCCCCTCACCACCCACCCACCCACCTACCCACCCCACACAAGCAGCACCCCCTATTGTCCCATGTGTCGTGTTCCCCATCCCCCCACCCCGGGGCCCACCACCACTAGCTGTATTCAAGGGCCCTGTCCTGACCCTCCTTCCCCCAGCCCCCGGGCTGCTCCTCAGAGCCCACACTTCAATAACTTAAACAGGTTTTGAAATTCCTGTTTTACACTGTGGGTGAAAATATACAGTGAAGCACACACCGATGGATCAGTGACACAGTACAACCCTGAGGTGGGCTGCCCGTCTCAGACCCCTTCACTGCCATTCTGCCCCCACACCCCCTGCAGCTCACTGCCCCCCCCCCCCCTTCTCTCCCCTCACAGTCCCTATCCCCAACCTGAATTTGAGCTGGCTCCTTGGCTTTTATGAAACCCTCTGGCTGCTGGGGCGAGCCACCTGGAGGCCCTGGCCAAGCCCCCTGCTGCCCCCTCCTGGCCACCTCGGGCTATGACCTCATCTCTTCCCTGAGGGACTGCTAGCTGCTGCCCCTGCTGGCCTGTGCTTCACCGCGAGCCCTCTGAAGTTGTCCCTGGATTAAGTCTGTCCTAGCCTCGCAGGGCCTGGCAAGTGTGGCTGGGAGAGTCGGCAGTGCTCTGGGCAGTCTGCCGGAAGGTTGACAGGGCTGCAGCTCCAGGAGGGAGTCCTGCTAGGCCAGAGGCTGGCAGCTTTCTGTGGCACAGTGGCAGGCAGTAATTCTTTCTGGCCCTGTGACCCTTGGTCTTCGCTCTCGTGGACTTCACGCTGTCACTGCAGCCCCAGGCAGCTTGAGGTGCCTGGGCCACTGTATTTGCAAGATGGGGTGGAGAGCCACCCTTACTGGCTCGTGTTTGAGCGTCCACTCCGAGGGTGAACAACGCGGCGCTCTGCTTCTGTGAAGAGTCACAGCCTTGGAAACCCACAGGGCAGTTCCTCTGTTCCAGAGGGTCACTGAGTCAGTCACTCGTGGCACTGGGTTTGGCGGCTTTAGTTAATTTGAGAGCTGCCGTGGCCTGGTAGTAGGATCTGCAGACCCGTTAAGCCTGGTTTGCTATTTTCAACCAAGTAGGCATGGCCCTTCCGATCAGGTCGTGAGCTCTTCCCTGAAGAAGGGCTGGGTTTGGGGCATGTCTCCAGGGTGTAGATGTCAGCCCCATGGAGCTGATCAGGCCCTTTTTGCTGGACAAGCCCCTCTGGGGCCCTGACCCTGTATCCCACAATGCAGGCTCACGGCTGAGCAAGGAACAGGCCTCCCTGGACTTGAACCTGGGCTGACCTTGAGTTGCTATGGGCTGGGGAACCTTGTCCAGGCCATGGTCCTTGCAGTGGCATTAGTGAGCACTGTTGGAGGGACACCACCAGCCGACTGCAGCCCACAGTGGGGATTTGCTCTGAGCAGCAATGTTGGGCTCTGTTGGACTTCCCTTGGTCACAGAGGGTCCAGAATACCCGGGGTCCCAGGATGTTAGTGAGTCCCTACCTGGGCCTGGACTTCTCTTGGAGCCAAGGCCCCAAAGTCAGGCGTCTGGCCTTTAATATGAGAAAATAAATTCCTGTTTGTTCAAGCCACCCCTTGTGGTATTCCAAGCTTCTTCGCCAGTGCTCACAGAAGCAGCAGTCTGGAGGTCAGATGATGCACTGCATTAGGCAAACACAAGGCCCTGCCGAGTGCGGGCCAGCAGGGAGGTCCCTGTGAGGACTAAGGTGCACCTGACCCCAGTCATGGCATTTCAGTTGCCTCAGTTGCATGTGACAGTGGACACTGAATAAGGATGACCGAAGAGTAAGAATTGATGCATTGCATGATGCATTGCATGGTGTGCTGGGGAAGAACATATGAACACAAGAACCAACAAATCTGCCCTGGCAGCAGGACAGCCAGAACGCTCCTGAGGGGCCCGGATGGAGAGACTTGGTCTCATGTACTTTGGACATGTTGTCGGGGGAGACCAGGCCCTGGAGAAGGACATCATGCTTGGGAAAGTCGCGGAGCAGCAAAAAAGAGGAAGGCCTTGGACTAGATGGACGGACACAGTGGCTGCCACCTGGGCTCAAGCATCAGAGCAATTGAGAGGAAGACCCAGGAGACGGGCACGGGGTCTGTATGGTGACTGGATGGTATCTAACAACTGAACGAGGACAACTAGTGTGATAATTTTTAATACAAAGTAGCTTTTGAAAACCACTATTAAATCTTACCAAGTTAAGAAGCAAACAAAGCTTTTACACAAGCAAACCTGCTGCTTGTCCGGCTGGTCTGGGAGAAGCTGGCTTAGGCCATCGGGCAGTTTTCTTGTGCAGAGACCAGGGCTGTGGACCTACATAAAGGTGACGGGGGAGTTAGAGGGACAGTGCAGGTGGCTACTGCTGGTACCTGCCAGGGGACCCTGTGCTCACTAAGTGCCATACCTTTGGACTTGGGGAACACTGGGCCACCACACTGCACAGCTGGCCAGGGGTTTCTGGATTGGCCTCCCTCACCGCAGCTTGGTGTTGTTTCCCTTCTGCCTGGGCAGGGAGCTCAGTGCCCTCGGGTGGTAGGGCTCCCTGTCCCCCTCGAGCCAGCCCCCCCGCCTCCCCCGTGCCCCCCAGCATCAGCCTCAGGATGGGGGGCTGGAGCTGGTGACAGGGCCAGTGGGGGCGGCATGAGGCCCCTTCCTCGCCTCCAGTCTCTCTGTACCCCCTCCCCCCTCCCCTCCTCTGGTCCTGGAGGCCGACGCACAGGCCCTTGTCCCGCAGCCCTCCGACGACGAGAACGGCGACAACAGCAGCGAGTGCGTGGTGTGCCTGTCAGACCTGCGCGACACCCTGATCCTGCCCTGCCGCCACCTCTGCCTCTGCAATTCCTGTGCCGACACCCTGCGCTACCAGGCCAACAACTGCCCCATCTGCCGGCTGCGTGAGTGCCACCTCGGCTGGAGACAGGGTGGGGCGGGGTGCTTGGGGAAGGAGAAGGATTGGCCCCGCTATGGCAGCCAGGGCATGTCGTTGCAGGAGCAGGGCGTGTTGGCATGCCCCCAGGACAGGTGTCTGCTGGCTGCACGGACCAGGGGCCCTTTATTCTGGAGCGCACATGGGAGCGAGTGTAGCTGCGGAATTGACTTCTGTTGTCGAGATGGCGCGCAGCGTCAGGGAGACTGACCATTGACTTGGAGGGTGTGACCCCTCTGCCCCTCCCCATTCACACAAACACTGTGCTTCCCGTGTGTAGGGTAGACCTCCCAGAGGGTGCCACGCTCCAGGTGCAGTGGCACTAGCTGAGCTCCAGGAGCCTGGGGGCTGACCTTGACCTTGGTGTGAGGGTTCCATTTTCCATGTGGGGCACGGTTCCTGGGTTTCCTCTGGCTTCTGTGGACCCCAGGGCACCCTGCTGACTCCTTCCTCTGAGCAGGAAGTGGGGCTTGTCCTTGGGCTGCTGCTGCAGACTTGGAAGTAGCGGGGGTGTTGGTGTCACCTGCCTGATGAGAGCCCTGTCCCCCTGTGTCACAGCCTTCCGGGCCCTGCTACAGATCCGTGCTGTGCGGAAGAAACCCGGGCCCCTGTCCCCCGTCTCCTTCAGCCCTGTGCTGGCCCAGAGCGTGGACCATGACGAGCACTCAGTAAGTGCCCCGGCCTTCTGCCTGGGGGCGAGCGGAGCGTGCTGGGGTGGGATTGGCAGTGTTGTGAGGCCTCCGGGCAGTGCCAGACAGCCTGGCCTCACCTGTCCCTTGGGCAGGCGTGGCCACCAGGGTAGCTGAGCACCCTGACAGGCCCTCCCATGGTAGCCTGTGAGCACCCAGTGGCCCTGCCTGAGGAGGAGCCACTTGGATTCCCTGCTCACGGACACCCCTCCTCCAGCCTGACTGCTGTGCCTTTTCCCCCAGCGGGTCTGTGATGCTGCCCTCCTCCCACCCTCTTGCTGAGGTGGACCGCTGGGGACTTGGGACCAGAGACCCCTGACTAGACCCTGCTCTGGCTCATAGGAGTCGGAACCTAGAGAGCTAGCAGTGGAGCTGCCATCCTCCTGAGGAGGGTGTGTGGAATGATGGTTTATAAGAGGGGACTTGACCCATTGGGAGGTGACCCCCTGGCGGCCCCCTCCTCAACATGTGCCTAGCCTGTGGCTGGGCCTCTCTGGTGGAGGCAGATCCACTGTGCCCCTCACAGGATGCATGCCTGTGTGTCCCCTTCAAATCCCGATGCCTGGCTTGTCTTTTGTACCCTGACCTTGGGCCCCCTTACCCCCTTGGGACCAGTTTCCTGGAGCGCCACCAGCTCCTCACACCAGAAAAAGGCCTTGGTGTCTCTCTGCGGGCTGTGGTTGGTGCTGGGGCAGTGGTGGGCACACCTATTGGTGTGAGCACCCATGGTATGGGCTCCAGCTCACAGCATGCGCCCGGGCCAGGCTGTGGAGGGCTAAGCACACTGGGTGGGCCACAGGCACTGGCTTACTGCCCAGCACCCCCTGGGCTTGCAGCTCAGGCCGGGCCTGCAAAAAGGTCTCAGCTTGCAGGGTCAGTGGGTCTCGGTGACCCTGCACCGGGGCATTGTCCCGGGTGAGCCGGCCCTCTTGAATTGGGTATGTGTGCCGGGTTGGAGCAGCATCTCCCTTGTGGCTGAGATGCCATATGGGTTGTGTCCTTCTGTCCCACACGCCACACTCCCAGCCTGTGGGTGGCACCCACCTGCCCTCCGCCTGCTCCCGGCTCCGACTGAGTGGTGGGTGTTGGGGGTCACCGATGCAGACGCAGGCCCCCTTGAACGTCTGTCAGAGTCCACCTCAAGGCCCCCGACCGAGGTCCGAGAACCTTCTCGGGGGCGCTGCCCCTCCCGTAGTTTTAAACCTGTGATTTTTATCTCGACAGTGCCCCTTTAAAAAACCAAAGTCGAGCCCTGCCTCCCTGGCCAGCAAGAAACCCAAAAGGGAAACCGTAAGTGCGCCTGGGCCGCCTCGGCCGCGCCCTCACTCACAGCCCACCCACTGCCCGCCCGCCCGCCAGGGAGCCCCACCGCCGTGCTGGCCGCCCGGTGTCCCGGTTCCCTTGTTTCTTGCTGGCAGCAGGACGAGTGTCCAGCGGCACTAACTCACTTACGTGGCTGCTCTTCTGCCTCTCGCATGCTGCGTGCCCCGCTCTCCTCCGCCAGGGTCTCTGGGCTTCTCACTTCCTGTCTTCCTTGCTGTTTTGGGGAACAGGTCAGGGGAACCTGGGGGTGGGCTCTCCAAGGGGCTCTCACCCCTTACCCTGTTATCAGGCCAACCAGCACGTGGGTCTTCTGAGGGGCCCAGGCCCCCTCCCTGCCCCCACTAGAGCAGGCTGATCACCTCAGGGAGCAGATCAGAGGAATGAGAAAGTGGGGGCTCTGAGGGACATCCCCAGCCCCCACTAGGCTAGGGTGACTTGCTCAGGGAGTAGGCCAGGGGACCAGGGCAGGCCAACCAGCAAGTGAGGGCACTGTGGACCCGAGCCCCCTACCCCACTGGACCAGCGACCCTCTTGGAGAGCAAGCCATAAGGATGAGGAAGTGGGGCTCGGAGGGGCTCTCACTCCCACCCCTTACCAGGTCAGGCCAGCCCTCGCAGACCAGGGGACCAGGAAGTGGGGCTCCAAGAGGCTCTAACTGGCCTCGCAAACCCGGCTCCCATCCTGGAGACTGGGGGTCAGTCGTTGATCTGCCCCCTCTGGAGGAGGAGGGCCCAAGCAGTTCCATCGATGGCAGTGTGGGCACAGGTGCTGACCGTGCTCACCGTGGGAGGGAGGCCCGATCCAGTAGAGGGAGCTGCTGGGCAGAGTACTGCGAGCTCAGGGCACTGGCAGCTTGGTGCCGCTTCCTGTCGAGTGCGTGTGGGGGTGGGCATGGGGGGTGGCCCACCCACCCCTACTGTTCACCGTCAGCTTCAATGCAGACACCCTTGGTGATGGGCTCCACCTCCAACCAAACTAGGGGTCCCCAGCAGCACCCTCTGCAGCAGCAGCTGGCACCCACCCATCAGTGCCCCTGGCTCCTGGAGTCCTGGAGCCTGATCCCCAACTGGCCTCTCCCCTCGGCATGGCTTTGCTCTCTGCCTTTCCTCGCTGTCACTAACCCTCTCTCACGACCCTCCCAGCTGAGGCAGGACTGGAGCCAGCAGGGCTGCCCAAGGCCTTGCTCCAGCGGCCGACTGAGTTGGGCATGTGGATGTCTGGGTGCCCCTCTCCACAGACCCAACTGGCCAGGAGCACTCTAGCCTGTGTGTCCTGCACTCGGTGGGAACAGGGACCTAGCCTTGAGGCCTGTGCTTTTGATTCACACTCGGGGTCCACTGCTGCCAGTTTTAGGGGGCGGGTCTATCTTCAGAGCAGCTCAGGAGGGGGAGCTTACACCCCTGGGAGAGTGGGTTTGGGGTTAGACTGTCCTCGGGGCTGCAAGCCAGTGTCTGGGGCGCTGGGGAAGCTGGCAGGGTGCCAGGCCAGCCCCTGCTCACCTCCCTTTTCCCTGCAGAGCCCCGACAGCATCCCACCAGGCTATGAGCCCGTCTCCCTGCTGGAAGCACTCAATGGCCTGCGGGCCGCCTCCCCTGCCGTTCCCTCAGCCCCCTTGTACGAGGAGATCACGTACTCGGGAGTGTCCGATGGCCTCTCCCAGGCCATCTGTCCGCTTGCCGGCACCGAGCAGATGGTGGACAGCGGCCACCAGAAGGGCAAACTGAGGCCCAGGTCTCCCGACAGGTGAGTCAGTGCCAGCAGCCCACATGTCTGGGCGTGGTGGGAGACCCCCAGCCCCTGCTCTGGGGGAGTTCAAGTTCAGTTCATCTGTGGCTTTAAATGTTGCATTTCACCCCATGCTTGGCTGGAATAACGTAGCAGATTTGATGACGGCTGGTGTTCGTGGCTGTGGTTTACGCCCACGAGGCAGTGGTGGGTCAGTGGTAGCATCCTTGCCTGTTGTGGAGAAGGCCCAGGTTCAGATCCTGGCCAGGGCTCCATCTGTCCCTGGAAGCCTGTGTACTGCCAGGTGCAGTGGAGCTGAGCTGGGTTCCATAAAGCTTCTAGACCCAGTAGGCAGACCAGGTGCCTACTTCCCAACAGTCCGTGCCAGCCTCTGTGCCCTGACACTGCGCTGCAGCCCTCCCAGATGGCATGCTTGCTGTCAGGAGGATGCAAGGCTTGTGCAAGCAGCAAAGCCTCCAGCTGGCCACCCATCCCTCATGTCTTAGGCTGCTGGCACAGTGTGCACATCTGAGAGGCTGGTCACAGAGGCACGTCCTGCCCGGTGACATAGCTGGTGCCCATTCATGGCCCCCACATTGGATCTACCCGGACCCGCCAGCACCTCGCTCTCTCACGCGGGACCCTCAGGTCCCAGTGGCCTCAGACTCAGGCTGGCAGAGAGAGCAGAGGGCAGACGCCTGGGGTCATTATTCTCTACAAGAGGATGGTCAGGTCTCGGAGGGACTATGGGCTGGAGTCTGGGTTTGGTTCCAGGCATGCCAGGAAGCTCGACTGGTAACTGCCTGTTTCCCCCGGCAGAGAGAATTGAGTGGGCACTCTGCAGTGGGCTGTTCCTAGAGTCCTGGTGATGCCGTGGGTCAGGCACCAGGCTGCTCACTG
The DNA here is from genome assembly GCF_050624435.1 of Tenrec ecaudatus. Taxonomy (NCBI): domain Eukaryota; kingdom Metazoa; phylum Chordata; class Mammalia; order Afrosoricida; family Tenrecidae; genus Tenrec; species Tenrec ecaudatus. The sequence goes on along the minus strand of NC_134541.1, from coordinate 106,944,329 downwards.
AGTGTGAATGTTCAGATCCCTTAGCCGCTCTACCAGAAACCCCGTGTAGGGTCAAGGAGGCCAGACACACCTGGTGGTGGTGGCAGTGGGTCGTCTGTGGGAGACACTGCGGGGGCCACGTTAGGACTGGCACCTGTGTGCGTGTGCTGCCTGGAGTCTCACCATGCAGGGTGGCCCTGGGCTGCTCCCTGATAAGGTGTGCTGCGTTGAGCTGTGCCCAGTGAAGTACCCACCTGGGTGATGTGTACAGACAACGGGGCCCCTCTGGAGATGTGTGGGAGCTGTGGGGTCCTGATCCTGGTCGGCCTCTCACCGAGCCCCCCTGCCTGAGAGCAGCCGCTTGTGGGCCCTGCTCCCTTTAGGACAACGAGCCTGGTGAACATAGCTTGAGCCGATAGTCAGCGCTGGTCAGCACGGGGGCCCGAAGCAGAGCCTTCCCCAAGGACCCTCCCTGCAGATCCTGGCAACCTCTGCAAGGCCACTGCAGGCTGGAGCCCTGGCTGGGGGCTGCCGGCCCAGTGTGTTTTGTATGGGGGCCTGGTCTCTCCAAGCCCATTCTCTCTCTGTGTCCTCTACCCTAGCACCCTGCGTTCTCCATCCTCCCCTATCCATGAAGAAGAGGAGGAGGCCCCACCCCCACTGAGCGGTGCCGAAAGTAGCTCCCCTGAGGTGAGGAGGTCCCTGCTCTGCCTCAACCCCGGCCTGACCCCAGCATCCCCTGTGTGCCCTGAGGTGGGCCCAGCCCATGGTGATGGGGAGCTCTGGCCAGCCTTGGACTCCCCTTTGTTCCCTAGAGCTTCGTCATGGACGAGGTGGGCGAGCTGTCGTCATCCCTGAAGCCAGGTGAGAGGCTCGGTGTTTCTGGGCTCCCTCATGGCCTGCTGGCAGCCAGGCCTGACCCAGGTCTGCCGGTGTCATTTGTCGTGTTCCACGATGCTTGGTCATCTCTTGTGGCCTGCAGGCTCCACCACCCGAGGCAGACCCCTCATCTCTAGAGTGTGGGCCCTGTCCTGCTAGGTCCCAGGGGTCTGATCCTCAGACCAGGGCCCATGTCAAGAGGACAGACAAGAAAGGGTTAATACCACCAGAATGTAGGAATGTCTCTGTAAGGGACAATAAGCCAGGGAGTAGGGGGAAGGAGGAGTAGAGGAGAGGCTGGTGGGCATGCGGGTGAGGCGTGGGGCTGTGTGTGCTTCTGACTTCGCCTTTGCCCCGCAGAGAGCCAGGCCCCATCCATCAAGAGCGTCCTGCAGGACGGCAGCCCTGAGCACCGTGCCCTTGGCCCACCTGCCGACATCTACCTGCCAGGTACAGTGTGCACCCCTGTCCAGGCCCCTCGGCAGAGGCTTTCCTTCTCTGGCATGGCGGGCCAGGGTTGCAGTCAGTTCCGTGGCCTCCATCTGACGGTACGCGAGGCCCCTCTGGGATCCAGTTCAGGCGCTAGAGAGGCAGCCACAGGGCTTCTGCCTCAGGCCAGAGCAAGCGTGTGCTTACGGTCAGGGTCGGGCGGGCAGAGGGTCCTGGCCAGAATGAGCAGGCTTAACCACCCCTGGGCTTCCATCTGTCCCAGTGGCTGGCCAGCTGCTCCCTTGGGGCCAGGGCACACAGTCATCAGGGTGCCAGCAAGACCACGGGACCCAGGGATGGGCTCCAGTTCCTCTGCTTTAGGCCCTGGGCTCCCAGGAAGGGCAGGGAGTGGGGGTGGGCCATCAGCTACCGTGGAAGGTGCTGGAATGCAGACAGGACACCAGAGACAGCTGCTTGCCTGAGCCTGACACTGCCAGTCTTTACCCAACCCCATCTGGGTGGAGGGATTGGGATGGACTTTGATGGGCAAGCCACAACCCCTAGCGGCCCCCTCTGGTGGATTTTACTGGTGCAGAGGGGCTGTCCCTAAAATAAGAGCCCATGGTGGGAGTCACCAGTAACAATGACAGGGCTTCTAGTAAGTTCTCTTAGAGGAGGGGGAGCTGGGTTCTGACCTTGTGGTGACCCCTGGAGGGAACTCCACTCTTTTGTGTCTGCTTTGGGCAGCAGCGCTCAGGGCAGCAAGGCGGATTCACCCATGGCAGAGAGGAGTACCCTGGGGGTCTCACACCCCAGCATCGGGGTGGGGGCAGCAGGAAGGAAGACGGAGGGACCAGAGTTCCCGAGGAAGAGCTCTCTTGTCCCCACTTCCTCATCTTGACCCCAGCACCCCCCATCCCTCTGGCACCCTTTCTCTCACCTAAACCACCAGAGGTGGATCCCCGCTGTGTGGTCACTGGGCAACTCAGCTCAGAGAGACCCTTGACACAGTCACACATCCCCTGCGGGGATGTTTTCAGGGGTCCCGGAGACCCTAGTGAGTGTGCCCGCCAGGCCTCCATGCTGAGTCTGAGGAGCTAGTCAGCTCAGGGGAATGGTGGCAGTGGCCCTGCCTGATGGTGCCCGGGGGTCCCGCCAGCTTATACGGCCAAGTCTGGCCTGGCTGTTGTAGGCAGCCATCGGTCTGGGCTCTCTCAGAACCCTGAGGCCAATAGGCATGCCTGCTGCTGGGGAGCAGGCGCTATAGGGGCCTGTGGGAGGAAGTGTGGTGGCCCTCCTGTCCGCTTGTGCCAGCCCCTCCTGGGCCCTGGCTGTGCTGGCTCACAGCTGTCTCAGGTGCCCTTTCAGTGCGTGCACGTGCAAGAACGTGTGCCCAGGTGCGCGCGCGTGCGCACACACACACACACACACGCCGCCTTTCCTTGTTAACAGCTACACGGGCGGCCTGTGGGAGGTCGTGAGTTCTCTGAACACCCGTGTTCCCTGCTGACAGGAAAAGACCAGGCTTGGGGGGAAGCTGAGGACCCTGGTGTCCTGGTCCCGGTGAGGCGGGATCCTTCCAGGCCTCAGTGACTGCCCCCATCTCCAGCTCTAGCTCCCTACTTGGTAGACACAGAGGGGTGCGCTGGCAGCCTGTGCATCTCTCAGGGCACTGCCCTCAGGCTGAAGCTGGAGCGAGCAGGCCCTGTGTCCAATGGGAGTCAGTGGCTCCCACCCTCGAGGGCTGCCCTGGGCAGCAGCGCTTTGCTAATTGAGCTCCGTCTGTCTCTCCTCCTCTCTGGCAGCCCTGGGCCCCGACTCCTGCTCTATTGGTGTCGAGGAGTAAGCTGGTACGTGCCTTTCTCTGCTTCGGGGTGGGCCTGACAGTCCTTCAGCCTTTCTAGATTTCTTCCAGTCACGGGGTCCCCGGGGCCTAGACTCTGAATCCAAGCCCTGGCGGGCAAGCTCAGGGCAAGGTGGGCCCTGGTGAAGTTTGATGACTGAGGGTCCCATCTGGACCCCTCCACTTGTTGGGGTCCCTGTGATCCCCCAGGCTCTGGTGTCTCTTTCTCAGCTGGGCACAGGTTGTTCCTGTCCCCACCAAATCCTTCTTCCTCAGCCATCTTCGGACAGACAGCAGCCAACGCTCGCAGAGAGTTGGTTGTGACTTCCATAGCTGTTTGAGGGTTGCTTTTGTGTAAAACGTAGAGGACAGACTGGACTGCAGAGGGCTGTGGGCTGGCTGAAGGCTGTCTAGTCCCCCCTGTGCTGGGGGGCTGCTGCTCAGCAGCCAGGGGCCGTGCAGAGCGTCTGGTGGCATCCTAGCTGGAGGTGCTTGTGTCGTGGTACCTCGCCTCAGGGTGGGTGGGCTTGGGCAGGAAGCGCAGCCTCCTGGAGTAGATCGGTACTGCACATCGAGCTGGGCCATGCCCACAAAGCAGGGTGGGGGCTGAGGGTGGGGGTAAGGACCAGGTGGACAGGTGTGGCCAGGAGTAAGACACACCTCTGAGGAAAGCACCCCTGCCTTATCCTGCCAAGGTGCCTGGGTGGACAGCTCCAAGACAGGGCTGAGAGCCCCAGGTGCTTACTTCTGAATCAGCCCCACCCACGTGGACCTGCACTATAGGCTCAAAGAGGGGGCAGCCTCTGGGCCCAGCATAAGCCCCTTCTGCTTCCCACTTGCAGGATGCTCAGCCTCTCTGGAGATGCCCTTTGGCACCACCGGCCCTCCCTGGCCTCCACTGGGTGGCCCCTATCCTGACCTCGGGGCCACCGAGCTGACCCACTTTTGAAAGCTGAACCAGCTGCAGCGTGGAGCCCTCAGCTCCTGGCCTCCTGTCTGCACATGCCCGCAGCCAGCGCTCTGAAAGCCAAGCACACAGGCTGCCCGGCCCTCTTCTGAGGACGACGTGTTGTACCTGGCTGGTACAGATGAAGGACTGATGGCAGCTTCCTGTTTCCCCAGACCTTCAGGGAGTCTGGCTGGGAGGGCAGGGTGTGGGGCCCGGTAGTTCTCGGGACCCACCTGTCATTGTGGTTCCGCTCCGGGGGGGTGGGGAGGGGTTGATGTTGTCTTGAGTCTCCCCTGGGGCCACCACTCACTCTGTTCCCCTTCTCCTCCAACTCAGTGGGCTAGGGCCCTCCAAGTAGCCAGTGGTGTGGAGGTGGGGTGGGATACTGTGTTCGAGCGGGAATGATGGCCCTCCCATTTGAGTCTCAGATGTCTCCACGTGGGAGCCTCGCTGTGGTCTGCCTACCTTGGGGGGCTTTGGTTTTCCCCCTCCCCCAGTGCCATGCCAGCATTCCCATGTATTTCTGCCTTGTTTTCTGGGGCCCCTGGAGCAGGGCCCACCAGGCCCCTGTGATGTTTTAAAGAGTCTTTCAACAGCAGAGGTGCTGCTTCCAGCCAGCCAGGGTCCCCAGGCTCTAGATTCCAAGCGTCCTGGGTCCCCACCCCCACCTGAGAATCAGCATAGCAGGGGCTCGAACAACTCCTGCCAGAATACTGGGCCAATGGACCCCCCCTCCTGCCACCCCTCCCTCACCCACGTGCAGTCCCCCTTCCTCACTGGTGGGCGGGGCTAGAGCTGGCGCTATGAATGGTGTGCTCGCCTTGGACCATCTCGTGGTATCACTTGATGTACTCTGGTTAGGTTTTTGTTTTTACTGTATATTTATAGTAATAAAATCATGCAGCAATAGCCTGTCTGACCCTTTCCTATGTGTCCCGCCCCCCCCCCCCCATGGTTACGTGGCAGGGTACTGAATGGTTAGTGCCTGCTCTCCCCCAGGCCCTGCTCTGCTCCTGGCAGGTGACCACAGCAGGGAACAGGAGTGAGTATCCCAGGTCCTAACTGCCCGCCCCTGCTGTTCTGCCCCCTGGGTCTGCTCAGGGCAGTCATACCACTGAGGAACGTGGGCTGCTGGAGAAGCTCCCGAGGCTACGCTCTGCCTGACCCCTGCCCGTGTGCCCAGCATGTCCACACCCACGTGGAGCTCATCAGTCAGCGCCCTGAGACCCAGGTAAGCAGGTAGGCCTTCCCCGTGGACCCAGTAGGTGACAGGAGGGCAGCCCGGCACTGTCATCAGCTTCTGCGAGGTGGCTGGCAGGTGGTCGCGACACCTGTGTATGGCAGGGAAGCCTTCCCCTGCGTGTCACATCTCGGGTCTGGAGCTCTGGAGGCTACAGGGCCAGGAGGGCCCCTGCTCACGTGTGCGCACGTTGGGAAGCTTCGTGCACATGGACTGGTCGCACAGCCCCGGCTCTAGGCGGAGCCGGCGCGGCACGGCATGCAGAGGCCGTCACCAACGTGCGTGAACGAAGCGATGGGCATTCCTGTCGGAGGCACCCAGTGAAGAGACGCTCGGCCGGGCGCGAGCAGTGCTTCCTGGGAGGCGTGGCTGCTGCCCGGAGCGAGCACCGCCCATCCCCTTCGTGCCGTCCCTCCGGTTGGCTCAACGTCGGCGAGGGGTGGGCTTTGCTGGGCGCCGGGCGGGGATTGGCCATGCTGGCGCATGCGCCCGCGGGGCCGGCGCCGAAGGGCGGGGGCAGTGCCAAGATGTCGGCAGCGGCACTGCCCGAGCTGAAACAGATCAGCCGGGTGGAGGCGATGCGCCTGGGACCCGGCTGGAGCCACTCTTGCCACGCCATGCTGTACGCCGCCAACCCCGGGCAGCTATTCGGCCGCATCCCCATGCGCTTCTCCGTGCTGGTGAGGACGGGGTGGCGGGCAGGCGGGCGAGGGCGGGGGCATGGCGCGGCCCGCTGACCGGCTCCCTTTGCAGATGCAGATGCGCTTCGACGGGCTCCTGGGCTTCCCTGGCGGCTTCGTGGACCGGCGCTTCTGGTCGCTGGAGGACGGGCTGAACCGGGTGCTGGGCCTGGGCCTGGGCTGCCTGCGCCTCACCGAGGCGGACTACCTGAGCTCGCACCTAACCGAGGGCCCGCAGCGCGTCGTGGCGCACCTGTATGCGCGGCAGCTGACGCTGGAGCAGCTGCACGCCGTGGAGATCAGTGCACTGCACTCTCGAGACCACGGCCTGGAGGTGGGGCCGCCGCCGGGCCCCGCCCCGCCCCGGGTTGGCTCTGGCCCCGCGGAAGGCACCGATGGGTAACACGTCCCGGGCGTCCCCGGGCGGGTGGGGACGGGGCTTGGGGCCGGGATGGAGGGGCAGGGGCGCCCCCGGGCTGTTACAGTCTGCCTTGCTGCCAGCCATTGCCAATCCCGGGCGTGGGGCGTGGGGTGGGTGGTGGGTGTGTGCCCCTGGGCCGGGAGGGAGGGGAAGAGAGAACATGTGGAGGGCTTGATGTTTTGAGGGTCCTGGGCTGGAAGTTACATTACCGGTGGTCGAGGCTCACCGAGTGGAATGGGGAGCATGGGGTATACGCTGGGAGGAGGGCAGGGGCATTGGGGCACTGGCTTTTTGCTGGGGTGGTCCTGGGAAGGGAAACTAGAGGCTTTGGCTCACCAGCCCTCCATCCTTAGCCCAGCAGCTTGGCAGGGGCTGCTGTGAGGTGGGGGCCATGCCAACTCAACTGCCCCTCCTTTCTTCACAGGTGCTGGGGCTCGTGAGGGTCCCACTCTACACCCAGAAGGACCGAATGGGGGGCTTCCCCAACTTCCTCAGCAATGCCTTTGTCAGCACCGCCAAGTGTCAGCTCCTCTTCGCCCTCAAGGTGCTCAACATGATGCCTGAGGAAAAGCTGGCAGAGGCCTTGGCTGCCGCCACTGAGAAGCAGAAGAAAGCCCTGGAGAAGTTGCAGCCAGCATCCTCCTGAGGGCCCTGCCAGGCTGTGTTCCAACCCCTCCCCCTAGGCCCTCTGGGCTGTCTCCTAGTGTGCGTGTGTCTGTGTCCCTGCCTGGGGCCAGTGGGCAGCAGTGGACCAGCTGGAACTCAGGTTTGCAGGGTGGGGTCCAGGCTCTTGCCCACCCTGCCGTGCTTGGTGGGTCTGCCCTAGGCAGGTAGAGGTCTCGGGCATTATGATCCCCCGGTGACGCTGCCACATTTGGCCCTTCTGTGGACAGTTTGTTCCTGTGGAGGACACCCTTGTCCAGGTAGACCCTGTCCCACACACCCCCGAGTCAGCCCCAGAAAGCCGCTGTACCGTTTGTTTGCGGGGAGGCCGGGCTTGGGTCCTGAGGGCAGTCAGGCTGCTGCGTGGCTTACTGACAACACAATAAAGTAGCTCCCACTGCTCTCTGCCGAGCGCCCTCCGTGCTAGCAGCGCCTCTCTTCTTAGCCAAGCTGGTCTGGGGCAGCCCGAGTGTGGCCTCAGCTCAGGGCAGGGGCAGCTGCGGAAGACCGCAACTTGAGAGGCCATGAGGGTGCAAATGGGACATTTCAGAGCTTTTGCTAGCCAGAGAAAGCTGGCCCTGGCTCAGCATGGGCCGTACATTAGGCCCCCACCCACGCCCAAGGCCAGTACTTGTGTCCTATGACCAGAGAAATGAGCCTCTCACCAGCTGATTTAAATTTTATTTTCCAGCAAATGATACGTGCTGACCAGGCGCCCTGCTCATGCCCACAGGTTGAACCTGAGTCTGGCACCTGTGGCGCTCGGCCCCGTCCTGGGCCAGGGCTGCACCCACACTGGGCCTGAGTGCCCTGCTTGCCTCAGCGCCAGCCCCGCCTGCCTTTGTCTCTGCTCCTGGGCCGGTCCTCGGCCCCCTGGGCCACCACTGCTCCTGCCCCAGCGTCCTCCTGGTACACAGCTTCAGGGTGGAACAGTCACCCGCCGTCAGAGCCTGGAAGGAAGAGTCCTGTTAGCAGAAGAGAGAGGGGTACTACTGCTGCCCCAGCAGAGCCCCCCACCAACTGCACTCACGGTGTCCGGCTAGGGCTCCCGCCAGCGCTGCTTCCCGCTCAGCACCTGCAGCTGCTCGAGGCTGTGGGTTACTGAGCACAGCACCTGCCCTGAAGAGGGGGCGAGGGCACTGAGCATGGGGCACCTGGAACCTGCCCACGGCATGCTCACTGCCCTGAGACTCACCCATCTCCTGGATGCGGTCCTCCAGGGCTCCTGACAGCTCAGGGAGGCTCATGGCCTGCAGGGACCCCTGGCAACCTACGGGGCACAGGCTGTGGGCCTGGGCTACTCAGCTGTGCCCAAGGCCCGGGTCTACTTGGCCTCAGGTGTGTCCCCTCCTCCCAGCTGCCCGCCCTGCGGAAGGTAGCTCCCTTACCAGCAGCTGATCTGACTGGGCCCAGGGCCATCGTCCCCTGTGGGGACACGTTTGGCCTCACTCTAGCCGACAGCTCCGCTTGGCAGGCCCTGTAGACACGAAACTGCTGCTGAGGGGCTCCTGGGATTCTGCAGTGCCCCAGAACCACCCCCTCCCTGGATAGAGCTCACCTCAGCTGGTCAAGGATGAGGGCAGCGTCCCCCACCAGAGCCACTGTCTGCTGCAGCTGGGCTTGTGCAGCCTGGCGGGCCTGGTCCTGCTCCAGGAGGCAATCCTCCACAACGGCCCGCAGCTCCTGCTCCTGCGATACCTGTCCCCGCACGGCCTCCACCTCCTCACAGCGCTGCAGCAGAGGATGGGCTCAGCTCTGGACACCCTTGTGCCCTCCCAGCACTACCTTGGCTTTGCTGGCTCCCCTGGCCCCTCACACAAATACCCCTCACCTTGTGTAGCTGGAGGGCCAGCTCCTGCATTTCAGCCTCCAGTCGGTCGGCATAGGCCAGCTCCAGGGCATCCCCAGGGGGGCGGGCACTGCTGTGCCAGCGGGCGATGGCAGAGGTCATCTTTCTCTTGGGCCCAAACAGCCTGTGGGTGAGAGGGCAGGGGCCCCTGTCTGCATATAGCCAACCATGGTCCTGAGGACAGGCCCAGCTGAGGGAAAAGCCAGGCCTCTCATACCAGCGCCTTCCCCTCAGCCAAGCCTGGAGTTTCCACATGGGACCTGCTGGTGACCGTGAGGCCCCTACACACACTGGGCCCGCCCAGCACTTACGTGATGCCGATCTCCTTCAGGTCACTCTCAGTGAGGGTCAGGAAGATGCGCAGGTCCACGTCCTGCTCCTCAAACACCTGCAGGTACTTCAGACACCCAATCTGCTCTAGCAGTGAGGCCAGGTCCTAGGGGGGTTGGGGGGTGGTGACCAAGGCGGCTCAGCAAGCAGCATGAGGGCTCCACACTGCTGGCCACATAGCCCCTGGGGCCCGGCAGGACCAACACAAGGGGCTCGTCCCTGTGACTGCAGGTGCAGTGAAAGCGGGGCACTGGTGTTCTTTTCTAATGAGCAGGAAGGACCCTTGTACGGGCAAGTTCTTCCTCTTCCAGATTCTGTCAATCTGGACAGCCTCAATCACTCCCATGGCCATCGAGTCAATTTACTCAGTGACCCTCTAGGGCAAGGAAGACCTGCCTCTGGGTCTCAGAAAGTCACTATGGGACAGAAAGCCTCATCTTTCTCTTGCAGAACTCCTGGTGGCTTCAAACTGCTGGCCGCCCAAAGTATAGCCAGCACACCATGAGTGCTATTTCCAGTCTGTCCCACGGGGCTGCTACACCTCAGAATTGACTCGATGCTGTATGTAGACAGAGCCCTGAGTTTGTCTTTGAAGCTGCTGGGGGTTCTTGGATGTGCTGGCTCACATCTTTCATCACACTGGGATGTTTCTTCCGCCGTATTGCTGTTCCCCATCTTCTGGATCCCCTGTCAGCCTGCCTGGTGATCGGACAGTTCTCTCCTGCTGCTCAAAGCAGCCCCCCCGGGCAATGTTCCAGTCACCCCACTCTCTGACTCCAGTACATCTATCTCTAGTCAGGTCTCCCAGCAGGTGTGTGGTCCCTCACACTTCTTGCTCTCTGAACATGCAAGTCTTAGTTCAGCCTACCATGGATGCCGCCCTCGGGGGACCACTTCAGGGTGGTTTGAGCCAGACTTGGGTGGTTTTTTTTTTGCTTGCCTTGCATTTTGGTGGAGTCCCGGGCATTTTACAGAACAGAGGACAGCAACTGGCCACCCCCAGCCCCAGCTGACTTGTTAGTGGGTTATTTCCGAAATCATTCTGTAAGGTCCTGTGTCACATAGGATGACTGAAGACACTGCCCAGTTAGCTTAGAGGTCAGCTAACTGGTCCAAGACACACCTGGAAGCAGCCTTGGCCAATGGGCTGTGAGTGTGTGTGGAGGGAAGCTCATTCAGAGCATGGAACTCAGGGCCCGTCTAATCTTTCCTGAGCATGTGTGTGACCCTGTAGGTGTATGGCCGCCTTTCAGCAAGCCAGGAATATGTATCCCTTGAACATCAGCCCCAGTTTCCTCTTAAGCCTGTTAGTTGATCCATTACTTGCTTCAGCTGGTACCTAGTGCTTTGGGAATCTGCAGTGGCCACTTGTGTGCCCTTGTTTCCATCCCCAAGGAGAAGGCTTGCTTTCGGTGTTGGGTGGATGGACAAGTCAGGGTCAAGGCAAAGGCAGACAGCTAGGCTAAGTCACAAAACACATCACACATCCCACAAAGTACCTTCGCCCTTACCTGAGGTCCTGAATGGGGGAACCTTTGAGTCTGGGGGGCAGATCCTGGGGGACAGGTAGTCTCAGATGTCCCAGTGCCAGGCGACCACTGGTGGTCATTATTGCTGTTACGGCTCTTGGTTTTCATGTAGCTTTTTGTTTGCTTGCGGACTGAGCTTTGACGGACATGGTCTGAATCCTGCGTGAGGCACGTGTCGGAGGGAGCTGGGAGAACCACCAGCTGTGTCCAAACCCTCCCTCTGCTCCACGACTAGCTTGTACCTTTCCCCGCCCACCACAGACATCCACCCAGCCCAGGCAGTGCTCCCAGAGCGCCGCAGCACAGCCCTGCTTCTCGAGCTGTGAGGCAGCCCGTGCCTCTAGGGATGGGGGGGGGGGGGGAGGGGGAGGAGGAGACTGCTCACCTCATTGCTCTCCAGGGAGGCTTCGCTGCTGAGGCCCTGGGCCCTGGCCAGCCTCTCACTGCTGCCACTCCGGGCTGTCCCACAATGGGCACAGAAACCATGATCTTCTGGTGATGAAGACAAGTCACTGGCCTCTGGTGACCGCAGAATAGGCTCACCCAGCCCCCCCCCCCCTCCAGCTACTTAAACAGTGGGAGGCTTCCTTCTGGGCAGTGATGCCTGTCCCACCCCCTTGTGCGTGCGCATGCACGCACACATGTACACACACACCTGCTCTCAAGCCCCGAGGAGAACCATGCTGGGCACTCATTAAGTTGCTGAATGAGTGGACACACATTATTCTAACAGATGTTCCCCTCTGAGATATGTGCCATGTAAGCCTGAGGGCTGCAGGTTCAGGACGCCTAAGACCCCACATCAGTCCGTGGTTCCCTCAGCACTGTCCCTACTGCTACCTGCTGGGGGGGGGACAGTGAGTGTTTGTGGGGGTGCTCATACCTCTGCTGCTGCCACTGCTGCTCTCCACATCCCGCTCATTGATAGGGGAGGTCACGTCCCGGTAGCAGAGGCTGCCCCCTTCCAGGGGGTTCTCATCACTGCTGGTGAAGGTGACGTAGCCCTGGGGAGGCACCTGCTCTGTGTAGAGAGGGTGGCATAAGCTTACTCAAAACCGCCATCCCTGCTGTGCGGGCCCCTCTGCTCTCATCCTCTGCCTGACCACCCCCCACCACCACCACCACCACCGACTGCCATGCTTCTTATGCCAGAACGTATCAGGTAGTACGCTAACCTCCCATTCCTGAGCTAGAGAAAGTATCATGCCAGGTAGTGTCTTTCTTGGGAGCATCTCATACGCTACAGAGACTTGTAAACAGACTTCTTCCCCAGAAGACTTATAAACAAGTCTTCCCCAGACTTGTAAACTTATAAACAGACTAAAGTCCTCCCTCCTTCAGGTTCACCAACTCCAGCCCAAAGATTGGGCTGAACAGGAAGGCAGAGGTCAAAGGCCTTGGGCCAGAGATTAACAGCAGTCACAGAACCGTCCACATCTTCCGTGTACCTGTTCCCGGGAAAATGGGCAGCACACCAAACGAGTAACAGCTGATGTGCTTCGCTCTTAGGGCAGTTCCCCACAATTGCCTGCTCCGACCTCGTGCTGCCAGTTTGGTGGCGTTGCTGTGAGCAGCCTGCTGTGCTCGCCCTGGGCATTGTGGCCTGAGGCCGGCTGCTGCCCAGGCACATGTCCTGCAGGAAAAGCTGGTCCCTCATATCGCCCCCTGGCCACCACCACACACCTCCTGGTGGGGACAGGGAGCATGGGCTTGGCCCCCAGACTATGAGCTCAAAAGTACACCAGACAGGACACCCTGAACGGGAGCTTCCTAGTAGTGGGGGAGAGAGCTTGTCCAGGCTATCCACCTGAGGCAGTGGGAGGAGCTCTGTCAGGGGCTTGAATGCCTCATCCTCCTGGGGCCATAGTCCTCCAACAAAGATGGAGGCGGGAGATGTCCCACAAGGCAGCAGTGGGGCTGCCCCTGAAAAGGGCCTGTGTATCCCTGGAGAGTGACAGTCATGAAAGGAAGTTGTCACCTGTCCCGAGTCTGAACACTCAAGGCCAGAGCAAGAGACCCCAGAGCTCTTCGAGGGCACAGACCCGAGCCCTGGCAACTCGGGACGTAGGCCCCAGCGCTGACCCCTCTGGAGGCCAGCAAGGCCCTGACTCAGGACTGCAAAGGTCACCTTTCTCTGGACTATGTGAACCCACTCCAAGCGTGGCTGGCAGTGGGCGGCTCACCGCGGCAGGGCTGCGGGGTCCTGGCCCGGGGTCCGAGGGCGGTGATCCTGGCCAGGGCGCGCGGCCCCTCGTGGATGCTCAGGCCTTTCTTGCGGCCCAGCCGCTGCCTCCGAGGAGCAGAGCAGGACTCATCGGACGAGCTCAGGTCTTCGGCTCTTTCTGGGGGTCAGACACCAGAGTGAGGGAATTGGCTCTGACAGCAGACCCGCTCATGACTGTCTATGAGAAGAAAAGGGGTAGGGCCCTGGGCGCCCCCGGAGAGGGGTGGGCTGCTTGGGTGGCGGTACACTTTCCCGTCTTCTCTCTCCCAGAGGCATTGATGTGCTTTCAGTCCAAACTCTCTCAAGTGTTGGTGCCAAGAGCTGGCCTGTGAATCGCAGCTTCTCTGTGAGCTAGCCTGTACTTCCAGCCTGAACAGCAGCAGCTTGGGAACGGAGAGCCTTGTACAATCCATCTCGTCACTGCCCACCCAGTCCTGACCGTGCACAGCAGAGCTCCGGACATTCTTCAGGTCTGCTCACACACCCATCGGACTCAACTTTCATGAGAAAAGACACGTGGGGGTGGCACTAAACCTCATCTGGGAAGGGCCCCCTCACATGACACACCCCCTCCCCCCAGATCTGCCTGCTCAAGAAGCTTCGTCGGCAGGAGGCCACTGGGGGCTGTCCACACTGGGGACAAGCAGCTTGTCAAAACAAGTGAGCAAACAAAACCATGTGGACTGGAGAGGAATTCTGGGAACTGAGAACAGACCGCCACCACGGCACTCTGCCACAAATAGCGTGAAACAGTGGTTGGCTTTGAGGGACTGCAAGCCCAGCTCCTGCGGAAAGCAGTGGGGGCTGCCAGGCAGGGGCACATGAGTCACGTGTGTCATGTGGGCGGAAAGTCACTTCTCTGGCCATCTCTGCTGCGTGACCACCCCAGAAACCTGGAAGTTCTTCCGGGAAGTGCCAGCCTCTCCTCCACCTGAAACCCAGGACGGTCTGCCTGTGTTTTCCCTGAATGGCTGGGGCATGGGTTGCCACCCAGAGCCCAGAGGACACCCTGCACCAAACTGAGGAACACCACCCAGCCCTGAAGGGTGCTCCCTGGGTGTGGGTTCCCTGATGGAGAACGACGGCTTCAGAAAGCAGAGAAGCAAGGCGAGGAGACTAGCCCCTGACAGACACGTTGACTAGGACAGGGGATGCTGGCCCAGTGGCAGTGTTTGCTGGTGGACAGGCTGACCACAGCTTGTTCCCCGGGGGTGGGGGGGGGACACACGTTCAGAGAGTGACAGTCCAAAACCAAGTGCCAGAATTTCCAAAGTCCAGTTGAAGCAGGGTTGGGAGATGGAACGACCACAGAGGGAGTCAGCTGCGAAGGCCTCTGACCACGAGGACTTCTTACCAAATACTGGGGAGAACGAAGAAAGATAACACCCTCAAAAACTCCACCCCATCCCCCCAACATCCTAAAACCCACACAGCTCAGAGAAGCGAGGGCCCCTGCAAGTGAACATGACGGGGGTCGCATCTGCTGTGGTTGGGGGTGGGGGTGGGGGGCGTTGAGTTGGCCCTCACGTCTAGCAACGCCATGGGCAGCAGAGCGAAACAGCGCCCGGTCCTGGCGCACACACAGTTGTTCTCAGGGTTGAGCCCCTTGTTGCAGTTGCTGTCAAGCCATCTTGACAGGGGCCTTCCTCTTCCCCTACCCCCGCACCTTTACTAAGCATGGCGTCCTTCTCCAGGGACTGCACCCTCAACGCAGGTGATGAAAAATAGTGACAGTATCGGGGACCGCCAAAAGAACAAACAGCTCTGTCTTGGAAGAAGTGCAACCAGAGTGCTCTCAGAGGCAAGGACAGCGAGACTGTCTCAAGTACTTTGGACATGTTGTCAGGAGAGAAAGCATCTGTCGAGTGATCAAATAATGAAAACAACAGAATGGAACCACACGACACTGAACGACAGGACAACGTGGGAATAATGCCGGTGATGCAAAACCAACGGTGAGGATATTGAAAAAGGACATAGCAACTGAACTAGGGAACAATCGAAGGACTTACCAACATGTTTCAGCAGGCGGAAGGAAGACAGAGTCACCAAGCGAGAGGCTAAGGCACTGAAAGGCAATAAGAATGGAGGCTCAAAGTAAAACTGAGTCGTGCGCATCCCAGGAGCAAGCAGGGCATTGGGACCCCCGCTGAACTCTAGCCCCAATCCGAGAACAGTCCGTTCTGAGAGCATGGCCCTCCCTGCACTATACTCACCCTCATGTCATGATCACTGAAGATGAGGGTGCTACAGCAAAGTGTGCTGAAGAAAGGACAGTATATACTCGTGAATAAGCCGAGTTTTTTCAGCACATTTTAAATGCAGTTTTAGTGCTAAAAGTAGGTGCCTTGGCTAATATCTGGGTTGGCTTATACTCGAGTATATACAGTAGATGGTGCCTGGGTTTTAAAGGCTTGTATTCAAACAAGCAGCTATCTAAACTAGGAGTCAACTAACCCCACACAGAACAAGCACACCAGCCGGTGTAATCCAAAAACAACAAGGGAAAAAGGTATCAGAGCTTACATTGCGCACCTACTTTGTATCAGAGCCTACATTGCAAACACCTACTTTGTATCAGAGCCTACATTACAAACACCTACTTTGTATCAGAGCCTACATTGCAAACACCTACTCTGTAGAAGGTTCTGGAGGATAGTCAGAGCCCAGAACTGATCCTCAGAGTATCTAGTCAATTGGCAGATCCCCTCTAGCCACAGGCAAGAGTCTCAAGCAGCCTTACTATAAAACAGAGATCATAGTAATCCTGATTATGCTGGATTGAACTTGATACTTGGTCAATTGACCTCCCTCTTGACCTAATCTATAATTGTTCCAGGTGCAAGTATTTGCTTGATCCATGACAAAAATTTCTTCCCTGGCTTTTTAAATACTGATAGTGGTCTTTTCTTTCTTACTTATTATTTGTATTTTTAGCTTTATATTATTTTATCCTTACCATTATATTTTGTTTTTGTTTCTATTGAGTTTTATAGTTTGTGAAGCACAGAAAGGATCGATGTATAAAGATAAGAACTGAGGCAAATGTTCATAGGGGAGATAGGGAGGGTGAGGCGGTTGGGAGAGCAGGCCATGTATGTGGAAGGGATAAGGGGGCACGAGAACTGATTGGGGGGAGAAACGGGGAACATTGCAATGATTGACTCTAACACACACACACCTGTGACGAACAATAGAAATGTGGGTGAAGGGAGACAGTGGACGGTGTAAGATATGAATATAATTTATAATGTATCAAGGGTTCATAAGGGTGGGGGAGGGAGAAAAAATGAGCTGATACCAAGGGCTCAAGCAGAAAGAAAATATTTTGAGAATGATGATGGCCACATATGTAAAAATGTGCTTGACACAATGGATGTATGGATTGTTAGAAGATCTGTAACAGTCCCCCCAAAATGATTTATTAAAATTAAAAACAAACTGATTGTGATTACTCATTTTTAAAAATTATTTAACCGTGGGGGGTGAAGAAGTTCTAAAATTGATTGTGGTGATGATTTACCAAATCCTGCTGTGATTAGCTACTGAATTGTGTATGTGGATAATGTGCCAATAAAACAAAAGAAATAGAGGCTCATGAAGGCTGCTTATGGAATTACACACACGCCACAGAAATTCCAGAATGTACGCGCAAGGGAGTGAAAGACCATTGGAAGAAATCACAACCGAAGATGTCCTCAACCTAACCAAGGTTATGGAGGCCTGGTGAGGCAGGAGGGAGGCACTCAACTGCGGCTTGGCCCCCTGGTGCTCTGCAGGAGAAAAGGCAGTCTGCTTCCTAGAAGATTCCAAACTCATGGCCATCAAGTCAATTCTGACCCCTGGCCAACCTAGGAAACCCTCTGAGGCAGCTCTACTCTGTCCTATAGGATTAGTGGGAGTCAAAACCCATTGAAGGGCAATGGTGTACAGGGGGTTACCAAGCACTTGGGAAAGCTGGCCCATGAGAGTCACCTGAGATGCAGCCTTCTTACACCTGTCGTTTACTGTGAACCAACAGGCTCAACCCCCCAGACCAGAGTATGTACCAACGTAAAGAGTGGCCTACTGCAACAATTCAACAGCATCTTCCACAAACTGCTGGGCTAGCGGAGCTGCAGCTTTTAGCAATGCCCAGCTGCCATAAAGCACCAGGAAGGCCTACACATGTAAGTTTGGGAAGCGCCAGTTACCGCCCTTGTTGAGTAAACTCCGGAAGGATGAGCTTTAGTCAATCAAGTTTGCTGTAGGCAAAAAGTCCGCAAGCAGCTGGCATTCACAATTCCAGGCCGAAGGGCGAGAGGAAGGCAGGCGTGCGGGTGAAGGGACGAGGGGTAACCACGTGCTGACACAGAACAAACGATGCACTGGGAGGAGAGGTAAGGAAGATGAAGTCCTTCTCTGTGCAAATGGCCAGGGGTCAGCAGAAACTAACAGCTAGTAAAGTGAACAAACACATTTCTCTGCTGTGGAAGAAGTGCAGCCAGAGTGCTCCTTAGAGGCAAGGATGTCAAGACTTGGTCTCTTGGACTCTGGACATGTTGTCAGGAGAGCCAGTCCCTGGAGGAGGACAAAGCATGCCTGATTAAAGTAGCAGGAAGACCTCCAACAAGGTGGACGGACACAGTGAGTGGCACGATGGCTCAAACCTCAGGACAGAGGTGGGGCTGTCACAGGACTGGGCGTGGTTTCTTTCTGTTGAACATCAGGTCACTGAGTTGGAAACGACTCAAGGGTACATCACAGCAACAGCAGCTAGTCAACGACTCGGTGAGGAAATGGAAGCCCAGGTGTTTGAATAGATCTGTGTGTGACCCATTTGTTACAGCCCACGGGGGCTGCCACCTCCTTGAGTGAGCCATGATGGGAACCCAGGACTTCAGTGTTGACCCATCGAGGCTGATCTACCAGCTGTAACAGCGTGCCCCATGGAGGCGAGATGTCCATGAGAAACTGGGCGGTCAGGGAGGTGGGGGTGCAGGGGAACCCTGCCCTGCTGCATGGAGACAAATAACCACCAGCACAAATGAAAACCTCCCCAAGTCCCGAAAGACGTGTGGCGAGGAGAGGAGCAAAGCTCGTGGCTGGGGAGACCGGCAGACGACTGTCACCTGGGGTCCAGTTCACCATCACGGGTTTACTGCAAACACATGGTTACATATATCCCGTGACCCGCGAGCAGGGTCCAGTTCAACTTCACGGGTGGGTTTACTGCAAACACACATTTGAACATGTGAAGACCGCAGTCCCGTTCTCTCAGTAACACATTTGTCTTGGTCTCGTTAGGTGCCTTCAAAACACTAGGTCCAATCAAAACAGTGGCTTCAGAGGGGGTCTGCAGGCCAGTTCAAGTCAAGGCAGAGCTGTAGCTCCCAAGTTATGGGGACTATTATTTTTTGATTCCAGAGAGGCATGTTTATAGGGACGAGTGAAAAGAGGCTGTCCTGATCGGAAGGCGTCCGTTGAACATCCATAATAAAGCCCATAATTCTGTGTAGCCGTTGCAGTACATTAGGGGACATGGGAGGGATGGTTGGTGTAAGAAGAGGGCTAAGAAGACCGGTGGGTGGAGGCATGTCTGACCTGGGGGCTGATGTGGCCTGTGAGTGTCCTCCCCCTCAGACGCTGCCTACGTCCTCTGTCCTGGCGGCTGTTAGCAGAGGACACATGAGAGCAGACAGAGAGTAGAGGCCTCAGAATGAATGGGAGCAGAGGAGAACGTCCCGCCTCCTGCAAGCTCAGCCAGAGAAACTCACACTCGTTCAGCAGGCACCCAAACAGCTGTGAGGGGCCCCAGTTAGTAAGACAAGTGAAACAAAGTCTCTCTAACGACAATGGGGCAGGTCTGGCGGGTGATGGGACCAGTGGACAGGACAGAGGGCCTGGACATAGACCCAAGTCCTCATGATGGAGATGGCATCCCCAACCACAGGTCCGAGGGCCTTCTCACCCTCCGCCGCTGGGACAGCTGAGAGGCTGTGGGAGAGAGCGCCCCGGAGCCCAGCTCCCATACCGAGCCAGGCTGTACCTGGGCCCTGGGTCCTTGTCCCACCCTGTGTGAGCACAGACACACTGGCACTTCATCCCTCGTACCTGTGGGCCTCAACCTTGAGGTTCAATGGCATCAGCTGCAACCAAGCCTCCAAGAGGCAGGTGGGAGCCAGGGGAGGGGAGGGTGAAGAGGAGAGACTACCCAGGAAAGGGTCACCCGCAGGTACCTGGACTGCGGTAGAGGCTGGCGGGCAGAGGTGGGGTGTGGGCATCAATGAGCCCCACAATCTTCATGTGTCCGTACTGCTTGGCCAGCATGCGGGCCGTGGCACCACTATGGTCTCGAGTGTCCACTCTGATGCCCTGTGGGAGTTGGGAAAGGAGGGAGTCAGACCGGCCGGTGCCTTTGAAGCACCCTCAGAGAAGGTTGCACAGCATGGCAGCTGCCACACTGTCCCTGAAGGGGGCGTGTGAGCACGGCTGCACACCACAGAGCAGCTCGTCATGGAAGATGGCCTGTCTCGGCCGTGGGAGGGACTGGCGTGCCACTTGCTTTGGGTGGCTTATGGCTATTTAACTGTGAGGTGAGGAGTTTGAACCCACCACTCCTTGGGAGTACGACGAGGCCCTCGCCTCCCGTCAAGATTTGCACCCTTGGGAACTCTAGAGAAGGGCTTGCCCTCATCCCTCAGGGAGCCCAGGAGTCAGGACAGACTCAATGGCAGCTGGTTTGGGCTTCTTTGGAGGCTTGACGCCATCTCAATGAGCAGTAAAAGCCATTCAGCAGTTCAATGTGAGGGCAAATCTACATAATACGAAAGGGCTCGTGCAATTTGTCCGCAAGATGAAGATGACAGTCCTCAACCAGAGACTGCCTGCACCATGGTTTGTGTTATCAGCTGGTGGGTCATCTGCCTACTGTGAATAATGCTGTACAAACACTCAGCTTGGTTCTTTTGGTACAAACCCGTGTGTGAAATGCTTGGTCACTTGACAATCGTGTTTACTTTTTTGTGACACAAGCAGATGGCTCTCCACCACAGATGCACCAATCTGTGTCCCCATTAGCAGGGTCGCAGGGTTCCAGTGCCAGCCGTCCTTGTGGCTAATGAGGTTGGGCATTTCTTTCATGTGCTCCATAACCATTTTTAATCTTCCTTGGAGAAGTGGCCTCTCGAGCCCTTTGCCCATGTTTTCACTGGGTTACCTGACTTCTTATTAGGACCCAGGGAGTTTCCAAGGAGCCCTGGTGGCACAGAGGTACACACTGCTCACCACAGGCCAGCAGTTTGAAGCCACCAGAGGCGCCAAGGGGGAGAGATGGGCATCTGCTCCCGTAGTTATCAGAAACCCTGTCCACCGGGGCACTAGGAGTCAGAATCGACTTGGGGGCTGTGAGTGTGAGCTAGTCTGTGTGAATTAACAGCCATCCTGAGGGTGGAATCACCACCCACAGCCTGTGTGTTCGCTAGAGCACCGGGCAGGGCGGGACTTGCTCTTCAGAACCCGATCGTGTACCAAGAGCACACTTAGACCCGCCCCCTCCACAGGGAGCTGGACTCACCTGAGGCCTCATATCTAATAGGTGAGGTTTCAAGAGCTGGGGAATGCATATATGAACAGGCTTCTGAAAGTCCATGAACCATTTGAATGAAAAGTTAATAGAGTTTTCCATGAGATTTTGGAAGCCCCAGATGGTTTCTATGTGTGTGTGGGGGCCATTCTGTGACAGAGTCTGCTAAGCCAGTGTTGCCACCCACCAGTAGCTGCAGCCAGGTTATATACTTGTGAGCTGGGCCACTTACGTGGTTGAGAAAAGACTGCACAATGACCTCATGGCCAGCAGCCGCAGCCTCCATCAGTGGGGTGAACCCATGCACTGGCTCCCTGCAAGACAGAGGTAAGTCGGAGCCTGGGGGAGGGAGGGTCTTGAGGGGCTGAGCCAAGGGTGGCTGTCTGGCCAACAGGGACCACCATAGCTCAAAGCCGCTCCGATGGCCCCCACTGGGACCTGTGGCCTTAGGACAAACCTGTCCCCATCCAGCCTCCTCCCAAGCGGTTTTCACCTGTTGCCTCCGATCTCCATGTCTTCATGCTCTGAACACAGCCTTGCCTCCTGATGGGCCCCCAAGATCTCACTGACCCCAAGCCTCTCTGCCAAGTTCAGTGTCCTCCTCCACTCTCCCCCTCCCCCATTACTGCTGGGCGAACTAGGACAAAGGACTGTGCGCTGTGAGATTCCCACTGGATTTCCAGGCCTTTCTTCCAAGGTGTCTCTGGTGGACTGGAACCTGATGATCCTTTGGAGAGCAGTCAAGCATGCCACACGGGGACATTGGTCAACTCTTGGCCACGCTTGGTCCCGAGTGCTGACTCTCAGGGCTCGGTCCCAGTGCACCTCGGGAGCCAGGTGCTTAAGATGCTGGCTGCTAAATGAAAGGTCTGCAGTCCAAACCTACCAGCTACCCTCAGGCAGACCGAAGTGGGTGGCCATCTGCTCCCAAGAAAACCAACAACCTTGAAAGCCTTGGGGAGCTCTACTCCATCCTCCTGACGGACCAGATGGTGGTCAGTTTGGTGTCTGGTCTGATAGTTAACTGGGCACTGCCTTCAGCCTCATCCCCCTTCCCCACCTCTGAAGGCCTGGGGTGGCCCTGGTGGGGGTACCCCTGCTGTTGCAGTGCCACCCCTGGTCTGCTGGCAGGCACAGGAAAGGGAAGGACTCTCCCAGGTCCCCAGTCTGCTTGGGCCCCATCTGTGCCACTGTGTTGGTCCCTGCCTATGCCAACGTGCCCTGCTCAGTGTGTACTCACCGCATGTCAGCGTTGGCGCCGCTGTCCAGTAGGAACTTGACCATTTGCTGGTGGCCAGCGCTGGTGCAGTGGAAGAGGGCGGTCCAACCCTGGATGTCCTTCATTTCCAGCTCAGCACCTTGCTTTGAAAGGACACAGGTGCTCGTCACTGATGGCTGTCCCCTCAGGAGGTGGCGGAGGGGCCCTGTTCACACATGCTTGCTCGCTGTTTGCTCCCACATATCAACAGCGGCAGCCGTCCTCTGGGTGTGAGGCTCCCAGGCCTGGGCAGCTCACCTGGAGGAGGAAGTAGGCGATGCTCTCGTTGCCACAGCTAGAGGCCAACATCAATGGGGTCTGTCCCTCTGGGGTGGGCACGTTCACATTCACGCCTGCCTCCAGCAGCAGGTGCACGATGGTGTCGTGGCCGATGTAGGAGGCATACATCAGCGGGGTCCAGCCACCGCCATTCTTCTTGTTCAAATCCAACTCCCTCCTGAACAAGTGCAAGACACGCTGGCCATACCCTGCCGGCTCCCATGGGGGGACAGGGAAGGGCTAATGGGAAGCAGTGCTATCCCGATCTGGGTACCTGGGGGCCCTGTGTTTCAAAGGCTAGAGCTGAGCTCCAAGGAGTTTCTGGCTGGAATCTTTATGGAGCAGATTGCCAGAGCTTTTTCTGCAGCACTGGTCTGAATCATCCGCCTCTGGCTGCCTGCTCTTCATGGCCTCCCTTTAGCTACCATCAGAGGGGGTTCTCACAAACTCTAGACTTTCTGGAGCCAAGGGGGTTAGATGAATCCCTAAAACAACTGTTCTAAAGAGTGTTCTGGTGTATTTTTTTTTTGTCACCATTAGAAAAAAAATTACATGAATTACAATGACTACAAGGCAGAAGAAAATGTTCTAGAATTGAATATGGTGACAAGTTTATAACTCTTGATATGATTGAATAATTGAATTATATGACATGTGGATAAAGTGCCAATAAGATTAAAAAAACTGTTCTGAATTCATATTAAAACATAAAGACGGGTTTAAAAAAAACATAAAGACCTCTCAAAACCACTAGTCTCACTAGTACATGATGTCTGCCTTGAGCACTCTTTAAGAGCCATCTGTATTGGGTCATAGGAACCTTGATGTCACAGTGCTTAAGTACTGGGCTAACCCCAAAGTTGGTGGTTCAAACTCACTAACTACTCCATGAGAGGCCTGTGTGGCCGTCTGCTTCCATGAAGATTTATAGCCTTGGAGGCCCCAAAGAGCAGTTCTGCTCTGTCCTACAGTCTTTGTATATAGGAATCGCCCTGACAGTAATGGATTGGATGGGATCAAAATGACATAATAGCAACTTGAAAGTTTAGATAAGAATTTTGAAGGAAAGAAAAACACAAAGAACTGAAAGTGCTGTGAGCTGGTGTGAAAGGCAGAAGACAGACCAACCCCTAAGGACGATATTCCTGCTCAGAGCAGCCAGTGCACAGAGGGGATGGCAGGGCCGGCCCCACCACGAGACACAATGTCCCTCACTGACCCACAGTGCTTCCAGGGACAAACACTGGAGACACAGTGTCTGACCCCACCCCACCAGGACAAAACACTAAGGGTGTGCAACAGAGCAGCAGGGGAGCAAAGCAATGAAATCCCCAGGGCATACCAAAAATAGACTTTGGGGCCAGGGTGTGGCACCCCATCAGACTCTACAGGAAAACACTCCTAGAGGTCACAAACAGACCTTGTACTCTGTGTAGGCTTTTCTTTTTTTTTTTTTTGTGGTGGTTTTTCTTTGTTGTTGTTTTCTTTTGTTCTCTCTTGTTTTTGTGCTTATTATTGTCTCTGCATGTCTATCTAGATAAGATAGGCGGGATAAACAATCTGGAAGAGAAAACAATGGACTGACGGTTCTGGGGGAACACAGGAAGGGGGGGCAAGTAGGTGTTAACAAACCCAGGGACAAGGGAACAACAGTGATCTAAAATCGATGGCAAGGAAGGCACAGGATACTTGGTAGGGCCTGATCAAGGGCAATTTAACCTAGAGGAATTACTGAAATCCGAATGAAGGCTGAACATGATAGTGGGACAAGAGGTAAATAAAAGTAGAGGAAAGAACTAGGAGGCAAAGAACATTTACCGAGGTCTAAATACAGGCATGTATATATGTAAATATAGTTACATATAATGATAGGGAAATAGATGTACTTATTATTTATAGGTTTAGTATTAAGGTAGATGGACATTGGGCCTCAATGCAAGAACACTTTGTTCTAATAACCTGTCACTCTGTGATGCTTAGTTTCCTGACATGATCACTGAAGACAAAATGGGTGCATAAGCAAATATGGTGAAGAAAGCTGATGGTGCCCAGCTATCAAAAGATATAGTGTCTGGGGTCTTGAAGGCTTGAAGATAAACAAGTAGGCATCTGGCTGAGAAGCAACAAAGTCCACATGGAAGAAGCACACCAGCCTGTGTGATCATGAGGTGTTGATGGGATCAGGTATCAGGCATCAAAGACCCAGAACAAAAAAGCATAACATTGTGAATGAGGGGGAGTGTGGAGTGGAGACCCAAAGCCCATCTCTAGGCAACTGGACATCCCCTTACAGAAGGGTTACAAAGAAGAGACGAGGCAGTCAAGGTGCAGTATAGCACTGTTGAAACATACAACTTTCCTCTAGTTCTTTAATGCCTCCACCCCCAACGATCATGATCCCAATCAACCTTACAAATACAGTAGACCAGAGCATATACATGGGTACAGATAAGAACTGGAAACAGAGGGAATCCAGGACAGAGATAAACTTCTCAGGACCAATATTGAGAGTAGCCATACCAGGAGGGTAAGGGTAAGGTAGGGAGAGAAAGGGGGAGCCGATCATAATGATCTATATATCACCCTCTCCCAGGGGGACGGACAACAGAAAAGTGGGTGAAGGGCAACATCATTCAGTGTAAAGACATGAAAAAATAATAATTTATAAATCGTCAAGGGTTCAAGAGGGAGGGAGGGAGGGGGGGAAATGAGAAGCTGATACCAAAGGCTCAATTAGAAAGAAAATGTGTTTTTAAAAAATATTTTATTGGGAGCTCTTACATATATCATAACATTCCATCAATCACATAAAACAGTATTGTACAACTGCTACCACAATCGTTTTCAAAACATTTTCTTTCTTTTTTTTACATAGATGGCATATAATATTTTAAAAATACCTAAAGAAAATGTTTTGAAAATGATGGCAACGAATGTACAAATGTGCTTGACACATGGTTGATATATGCATGGGTTGTGATAAGAGCTGTACAAGCCCCTAATAAAATGATAAAAGAAACAGAAAGGCAGGTGAGCAGGCTGCGCAATACAATCCATAGAACGTCAACCGTGTCACTGAATGAAAAGGAATTGTTCCTTTGAGATGGATTTGTCTGTCACTAACAACTCCAAGTCCACTTCAATTTTGGTGGAATTGGTGTGTGTTCTGCTGTCCACAGTATCAACAACAAAAAAACTCAATCCCACAAAGACATCCCCTCTCTGCCTCCTTTGAGCTACTGATAACTGCTTAAACTGTTCTTCTGGACGATAAATTTGAATGGAACACTCAGGCGGAAAGCCCAAGAATTTCCAAGCACCAGGAGATTGGGCTGTGCCTGCTCCATGCGTCGCCTTCTGCTTATCCTTCACCGAAGGCCAGGCTGACACAAACAAGTGACAGCCACCACCTGGGGACAGCGGCTTCCAGGAAGCTCTGTGTCTTCACCAGCCACGTGAGAACAAACACCACTTCTCCAAGTAACTAGAGGAGAAGTGGAGGCTAGAGGAAGCATCATGTTCCCAAAATTACAGGTATTACAAAACCCACTTCATCTAGTTGACTCGGACCTACCGTGACCCGATGTAGGGCTTCCGAGGCTGCAAATCTTTGTCAGAGCAGCCAGCCTCCTTATCCTCCCTTGGAATGGCTGGTGGGTTTAAACCTCAGATCTTTGTTAGCAGGAGCACCCATTGGGGCTCCCACTGATACAAACACCTTTAATAAATCTAGTAGCCCACTTACCGCTGGACACACTCCTGTACCACCTCGTACTGGCCGATGGAGGCTGCTGTGTGCAGGTCCAAAGGGACATCCAGCTCCTCCCTGCTGACCTGCGCACCTGGCCCGTGCCACATGGACAAGCTGCGGTTCAGGAATTCTGGTTCGCTGGCCTCATCACTGAGTTCTGACATGCCTGCAGAAGAAGGGAGGGAAGCACAAGGCCAGGGTTTTCCTTCCTAGCCAGCCAGGAATAGTCTGCACCCAGTCCCAGTGAGCGGCCTCACTGGGTCTGACGTAGGCAAGTTCTCGCAGTGGTTAACTGGTTCTGACTCACAGTGACCCTGTGGGACAGAACTCCACTGCGACATGGGGTTTCTGAAACTGTAATGCTTTACAGAAGTAGACTGCCTCACTTTTCTCCAGCAGAACAGACCAGCGAGCGCTTAAACCACTGTGCCACCAGGACATCTTTCATCAGCTGCCATATGGTGTAGACAGCTCCTCCAGCTCACACTGGGTGCCTCTTATCCCAGATCCCAGAAGTGGGGGGATGGCGGGGTGGGGATGGGGTGGTTCCTAGCAGCCTGGTGGTAGGCAGTAACGCGATGGTGTTGTAGGAAAGACCCCTGGACTTGGGGCTGGAGCAGAACCTAGCTCCGCACCACACGATTGTCTCAGCAAATGCAGAGAAGGCATTTGACAAAACACCACAGCCCTTCCCGATAAAAACCACTCAACATGATATGATACGGATAGAAGGGAACTTCCGCAGTGTGGTAAGGGGCATTTGCGAAAAGCCACAATTGACAGCAAAGTCAGTGGAGAAAGACTGTGTTCAGTAACTACACAGAGAGGCCCACTGTCACTGCTGCCAGTGACAATGCAATCAAGTTTCAGGGAGATGTATCCGAATCAGGAAAGGAGGAAAAGGATCCCTTTCCACAGAAACCCCCAAAGACCCCACAAGAAAGTTCTCAAAACGAAGACATGGCTCAGCAAAGTGGCAGCGTACTAAAAGTCAGTTGGGTGTCTTGTTATCAGCAACGAATGAGCAAGCCAAAAAGGGACCGTTCTCACTGGCAACAGCATCTCAAAGATTAAGGTACGGACAGACAAAATGAACCAGGGAGGTAAACAACTTGGGACACAGAAAACTAAAAAGCATTCCTAAAAGAAATCAAGGAGCTGTGCTCCTGGATTGGACAGCTAAAATACTGAAGATGTCAATGAGGCCTGTTATGAATGGAATGGTGTCCCCAGAAAAGATGTGCTGCAATTCCTACTCAACCTGTGGCCCATGGGGGAATGGGTGGATTGTGTTCATGAGGCAGGATTCGGGAGGGTATGTCTTAAATCCACCCCTCCTTTTGAAACATAAAAGCAGAATGGGCAGCAACCAAATGAGCAGTGATGGGAAGAGAGTACATGGTCACCAGGAACAGAAGCTGAAGAGACCTTCCCCCACAGCCAACACAGACAGACAGAGGGAGGGGAGCCTTCCCTGAGAGCTTGCACCCAGAATTTAGACTTCAAGCCTCCTGGGCTGTGAGAAAACAGATGTGTTTGTTTGCTATAGCAACACTCAATAACAAGGCAGCAGCCTATACATTCAATACAAAAAAAATTGCAACAGCATCCTTCGCAGAAATAGGAAAGCCTATCCTTAGGTTGATTTGCAAGGGCAAGGGCCCCCACATGGTTAAAGTAATCTTGAAGAAGAAGAATAAAGTAGAAAGACTCAATTCATGAATTCAAAACATACAGTAGGCCCACAGTAGTTAAAAGCAGCCTGGTCGGGGACAGCCCCAATCCCAGCTACGTTGACCAGAAGATTGCACTAAAGGGGACCGCACTGAAGATACAGCCCAGGGAGAGTGGTGGGTCTGCCCAGACCACATGGGAGCAAGCTAAGAGGGAAAGAGAGCGAGAGCCGCATCCAGGCCCACCAAGCCCTGAGGATAACACAGCTGCTGGGAACAGTCAAGGCACAGATAGGATCACAGGGCCGGCCCCACCACAAGACACAATGTCCCCACACTGGCCCGCAGTGCTGCAGGGGACAGAACTGGAGACACAGTGCAGGCACTGTGCCTGGTCTGACTCCCCCACATTGGGGTGAAGCACAAAGGGAGCATAACAGGGCAGCAAGGGGAGCAAAGCAATGAAGTCCCCGAGGAATCCTGAAAATAGACTTCAGACTTGGAGGGCTGGACTTGGCACCTCATCAGACTCGATTGGGAAACAGACATAAGGGTCAGCATAGAGACCTGGAAATACCTTATACACTCGAATATAAGCTGACCTGAGTATAAGCCGAGGTACCTAATTATTACCTGGGAAACCAGAAAAACTGATTGACTCGAGTATAAGCCTAGGGTGGAAAATGCAGAAGCTATTGGTGAGTTTCAATAATCAAAACAAATGAAAATAAAATTAATAAAAATTGAGACATCAGTGGGGTATTTAAATATTTATTTTTAATTAAAAACATAAATAAAAGGACAAGTCATTTAACATTAGTAAACCAGCATAGTAAGTGGAAAGTAGGTTCAACAAAAACTAAGGTATCAACAATGAGACCGTAAGAGTACTATTTCCTGAGCTCAATCAGCAACCAAGCTAAAATGTAAAGAGTTAAAATCCTCCGAAACTGGATTCCTCATCATCATCCGTATTCCATTGAAGAGCTTTAGCTGGTGTGAGGTCATCATAGATGCTGTCCTCGCTGGGGTACCACTGACCCATGTATAAGCTGAACCCCAGTTTTACAGCACATTTTTGTGCTGAAAAACTCGGCTTATACACGAGTATATACGGTACTTATAGTCTCCTTTTCTTCCTCTTCTTTTTCATGTCTATCTATATAAGACAGGCAAGATAAACAACAAGAGATCTAAAACTGACAGCAAGGAAGGGGTCAAACGCCTGGTGGGGTCTGATCAATGGCAATGTAGCCAAGAGGAATGCCTGAGAGCCGAAAGAAGGCTGAACACAACAGCACGACAGGAAGAGAATACAAGGAAATAGAAGAATGAACTAGGAGGCAAAGACATTTACACATGTCTACACTTACAGAGGTGTAAGTACAGGCATGTATGTATGTAAATAGATCAATACATGGCGATAGGGATATAGGTCTCTGTGCATATATGTACAGACCTTGGGCCTCTACTCAAGTCTTCCCTCAATGCAAGAACACTTTGTTCTAATAACCTGGCACTCCGTGATGCTCACCTTCCTTTCAAGATCGCTGAAGTAAACATGGGTACGTAAGCAAATGTGGTGAAGATATAACGTCTAGGGTCATAAAGGCTTGAAGGTAAACAAGCGGCCATCTAGCAGGGAAGCAACAAAGCCCACAGGGGAAGAAGCACACCAGCCTGTGTGATCACAAGATGTCAACGGGATCAGGCATCAAAAGACCCAAATCAAATAATCATATCAAGGCAAATGAGAGGAGTTGGAGTGGAAACCCAAAACCTATCTCTAGACAATTGGACATCTCCTCACAGAGGGTCACAGGAAGGGCCGAGCCAGCCAGGGTGAAGTATAGTATTGATGAAACACACAACATTCCTCTAGTTCTTTAATGCTTACCCCCTCCTCCACTATCATGATCCCAATTCCACCTTACAAATCCGGTTAGATTGGAGCATCTACACTACAGATAAGAGCTCCTGATACATGGAATCCAGGACACAGATACCATGAGGGTAGGGGGAGAAAGGGGGAACCGATCACAATGATCGACATATAACACCCCCCTCCCAGGGGGACGAACAACAGAAACATGGGTGAAGGGAGACAGTGAACTGTATAAGATATGAAAATAATTTATCAAGGGTTTATGAGGGTGGGAGGGTGGGAGAGGGAGGGAAAAAAGAGCAGCTGATACCAAGGACTCAAGTAGAAAGAAAATGTTTTGAAATGATGGCAACATATGTACAAATGTGCTTGATACGATTGATGTATGGATTATTATAAGAGCTGTAAGAGCCCCCAATAAAATTATTTATTACAGCAACAACAAACAAAAGGCAGCCTGGTAACGGTATAAACAGACACATGAGTCCAGAAATCAAGAGTCCAGAAATAAGTACCTACATCTAAAGTCAACTGTTTTTGTTGAAGAAAGAATACTAGGAAACTGGATTTCACGTACAGAATGAAACAAGACCCATGCCTCACACCATACACAGAAACTGACTCATAAGAAACAAGGACTTTTATATAAAAATTAAAACCATGAAATTCTTAGATGACAAGGCAGAAGCAAGACTGAGGGACCTGGTTTTCCTCCATGTTATTATCAAGTGTGACCACAAAATCATAAGCAGCAAAAGAAAGAACAGATAAATAAAACAGGGACCTTGTCAAAATAAAATACTTGTCTTTGTCAAAGGAAATGGAGAGACAACCTACAGGTTGGGAGGACATTTTGGGGACTCAGTCAAGGGACTAATCTCTGAGATATGTTTTGAAACTTCTAGAACTTAATAAAAAGACAATATCTCAATGACATAGGACATCCAAACAGCCAACAAGTCCATGACAGATGCTCAGTATCATTAGCCTTTATTTTAATTACTGTGTGCTGTCCAGCCATTTCCAGCTCATGGGGACCCAGCTAGACGGCAGCACCCTGAAGGCTATCATCTTTATGGGGGCAGGTCACCTGGTCTTCTCCCGGCAGAGTGGCTGGTGGCCTGAAACAATGATGACCACTTCTGGTTCTCATTCGAATGCTTTAACCACTATGCCAACAGGGCCCCTTCCTGAAACATTCTGAGTCAGAATCTACATTTTCACAAGATCCCAGGTAGTCCTTACAGATCCACACCTGAAAGTAAGACTCACCTGGGGACCTTGTTAAAAAGTGGATTCTGATTCACCATGTCTGGGGTGGGAATGCAACTATCCAGCAGGGAATCTGACCTAAATGAATTAGTTCCACACCAGTTCCAACCTTTGTAGTTAAGAGGTGAGTGGGCCGCATAACCTCTGTAGCACAGGACTCTTGGATCAGGCTTTAGGGACGTGCACATCAAAGCCACCACAAGATACCACCTTCCCTCCATTCAAATGGCAGTGATCAAAAACAGAGAAAACAACAGATGCCCGTGATGCTGTGGAAAACTGGAACCCTCGTGGGAATGTCAATGGGCACGGCAAAAAGCTGACCCCAGAACCAACGCATAAGCCCCAGAACCCAGACTTGGGAGAATTGAAGGCAGAATGCAAAAATGTCCACCATTGGTCAGTGCAGCTTGTATGCAACCTAAATGTCCACCAAGAGATGATGGGGAATCAAGGTGCAGTCTATGCGATCCATGGACCACTACTTAACCATAGAGAAAGGGGTTTCTGATTCATGCCGTACATGGATGAGCCTTGAGAACATCATGCTGAGCACAGCCAGTCAGTCACAAAAGGACAGACACTATGTGACCTCGCTTCTATGAAAGTAGCCAACCACTCTCCCAACCACGATCTTGACACCCCAGGTTACCAGTGGTTACTAGGGGTAGGAGAGAAGGGAAGGAGAGCGAGCTTACTCAGGGGTACTGAGTATAAACCAACAGTGGTGAAATGGGGTGGAAAGGGACAGTGAGATGATAGAATGGGACAGCAGCACTGGGCTGGAAGACACATCGGTGGCCCGGGGCTGGGGGTTGTGTGCAAAGTAGACCACAGAGGGCAGCAGTGGCAAATTTGGGGGTGATGGAGCTGCTCTTGAATGAAGCTATAGATAAACCATTCTATGCCTTTAACTCTACATGTTTGTAATGCATAGACCCAAACACCAAAATAAGTGTGCATGAAATTTAAAAGCACATTTTTTTAAATGGAAAGAAAGACCTGATAGAGAACTCAAATGGTAGGTTCAGGCTCAGCAGATGTCAATGACCTAGGACCACCCCCCTCAGCCCCTTAAGCATCGCCTAGAAGTGGGGACATTCCAGGAAAGTCTGCATTGCAGGGATCCTAACTGGACCAAAACTGAATCAGTGACTTCCTAGTGGACTCTTAGGACCACATGAGACATTGAAAATAATAAGGGATCAAGTGCAGAAAAGAGGGACAACAGAAAACAGAGAAAGTCATGTCACACTTCTATGGCCAGATGTCATGAGGATCTCAGTCTGAAAACATAGCCCAGGCTTCCTCAATCTACAGCCTGCGGGCCACTTGCGGCCCAGCAAGGACATTTATCCAGCCATCCGGGTGTTTTTGCCCACTTTGGTTTTTTACTTCAAAATAAGATTGTGCATAGGAATTTGTTCATAGTTTTTTTAAAAAAAACTATAGCCCGGCCCGCCAACGGGTCTGAGGAACAGTGAACTGGCCCCATTTAAAAAGTTTGAGGACCCCTGATGGCCAAACAACAAACTAGCCACCAAAGGAGGGGGGAGGGGCCTGACAAATAATTTACAGTTTGAGGAGAGTGGCGCTCTAGGGGAGCAGTAAAGCACCTGGCTGCTATCCAAGGTTCAGCAATTCGAACCTGCCAGCCGCAATCTCCGCTTCCATAAAGAGGTACTGCCCCAGAACCCCTGGGGGCAGTTCTGCTCTGTCCCATTGGGTTGCTATGTGTTTAGTGGGCTGAGGAGCATATCTGACAGGGCCAGCAGGTCACACAACCCCCCAAGTGAAGGGTACAGGGTATGGAGAGCTCCATTCTCAATTATCCGGCTCAAAATGCCTGGCCATGCGTCCACATGATCAGGAAATCTGAGTCTGATCGGGGCTGTTCTTAATGCACCCCCTCCTCAAGTCTACTGTGGGGCCTCTTTCACTCCAAATGCCTCCTCTGGGGTGCTCTGTATTTACTGGATGCTCCCTTACACACACAATGCAGAGGGACTGTCAGACCAGACCCCAGCACAAGGTGCCCACAGAGAGAGAACTCTGGTGTTTAGGTGTTACAAAGCTGCTACCAAACCAGCTTGGCACATCTTGGCCCTTCCCACCCCACCCCTAGCCGATTCCAACTCAGGGCAGTCCACTTGTGTCCCAGTAGAACTGTGCTCCATTGATTTGTCAGTAGCTGATTTGGGGAATAAGGGTGATGGTGGTGGAGTAGATTGCCAGGCCTTTCTTCCTTGTCCCCTCTGGGTGGCCAGACCTTTAGGTTAGCAGCCCAGGGAAACACCAAAACCAAGCCAAACAACAAAAAGAAACCCCCACTCCAGAGCTGCCAGCTCACTGCCATGAGTCCATGGCGACCGACTCACAGCAACCCTGTAGGGCAGGGTAGACCTGCCCCTGTGATTTTCCCTGACTGTAACTGTTTAGGGGAGTAGAAAGCCCATGCTTCTCTTGAGGAGTGGCTGGTGGTGTCAAAATGCCAACCAATTCGTAACCACTAAGGGCTCCTAAACTAAGGTCACTGCCACTGGTAGATTCCGACTCACAGAGACCCTATAGGGCCGGGTAGTAACTGCCTGTGAGTTTCTAAGACTGCAACCCTTTATGGGAGTAGAAATTTTGCCTCACTTTTCTCCCGAGGAGTGGGAGGTGGCTTCAAACTGCTGACCTTCCAGATAACGAGTCCACCATGCCAAATCATGTCCAATCAATTCGAAGGACTCAATCTTTACCACGGCGAGAGCCTCGAAGTTTGTCTCTCGGAGAGGCTGCTGGGCTTGAATCGCCAACGCCTAGATCACAGCGCCACCAAGGCTCCTTCCCCTGTGACAAAGGTAGTTAGGCTGCTGCCTTCTCGTTCCCCACCTGCCTGCCCACACGGCAGGCTTTGGAGGGCGGGCAGGGGACGCATTACGAATAAAGAGTGACAACCACTTGTACACAGGTCGCTGGTGAAGTTTTTACGCGGGGCTTTCGCTAGCCGAGCTAGAGACAGGCGCGGTTCATTTTCGCTCTGGCCCGTGGCTCCGTCCACGTTTTAAACACCAAGTGCCCGTTACTTTTCCAAGTGAACACAGTCAGTGGCCTCGTTAGGGCACGGAACGCTGGGCACCTTCCGCGGCCCGGGGCGCCCTCCGCCCGGCCCTAAGACGACCCAGGGGTCTTGCAGTGGGCTCGGAAACCCCGTCCCCGCCATCTCCTCGCGATCACCTGGCGCGCCCGACTCGCGGCCACCACCGCCCAGCTGAGGAGGAGGAAGCGCGGGTGAGAAAGTCCGTGGCGCGCAGGCAGGCAGCAGGCGCCGGCACCTGGCGGCCGGGACGTCACGGGGCCTACCTGTGCCGGGCCTCGGGCTGCCCTCGGGCCGCCGCCGCGCTCTCGGGCCGCGCCCACCCCGGGCTCCTCCCGCGCCGCCGCCGCCACAGCGCCCACTCGCGCCCTCACTCGCTCGCTAGCCGGGCGCCCGCCCCGGAAGTAGTTATGGGAGGGCGCGGAGCACGCCGGGACGCTCGAGGGTCTTCGGCGGTGCCGCTCCGGGCGCTAAGGAATTGGCCCGTCCCGTGCCCGGACCTTCCGGTCAGCTCACCCATCTCCCGGAGTGACGCCCGCAGCAGCCAATGAACAGGTAAAGCACTCAGCGTCCCGCCTCCCTGCTGTCACAGTCAACCAATCGCATTGCAGGAGAGGCCGGACGCGCCAGGTCCCGGGAGAGGAGCGGGAGAAAACGGAGTTGGAAGTCTAGCGGGGTCGGACTCGTCCTGAGATGGGAATCGAGAGGGGGCACTAGCCCCAGGAATTGCGTCCCAGCCCGAGGGGGCGAGCGGGACCGGAGGGACACACTGGAGACTGTTTATATCCCTGTCAGGACCGCGCAGGGAAGGGAGGCGGAGGCCCGAGGTGACTAGACCCGGCTGCCGCTACTGCACCAAGGTCTGGAGTTGGATGGAGCGGTGGGAAAACAGGGGCTGCGCAGAAGTTAGCGGCGGCGGGGTAAGACGAAATATATTTCTGTTGCCCCGCTGCAGTATTTAAAAGTACAGCCCAAAGACAGTTGGCGTCTTGTTGTCATAACAACCGCCTGCCTCGTGGCTGGCGGGGGGCGGGGCCATGGGGTGGGGCTAACGGGCTGCAGCTACGAAACGGAGGTGAACTCCAGAGTACGGAGTCAGAGACTAATTTGTTGAAGCGTCCTTTTCCAGAAGCCATAATTAACTCTGGTCCCTGAATGAGCGGAGCTCCTTGGTCTGGCGTTCAGGAACCTCCGGGTTCCCGTCCATTTTCACTGTATGGTCACTCCTCTGAGCCATTGTACATATTGTTCCCCTACTCACAACTGCTGTTCCCTCTCCTTGTCCATTGGAAGAAGGACTCTAGCCGTCTCTGACAGCCCCCTCTCTCCTGTGATTCAGTTGTCCTGTTCAAGACTGCATCCTGAATTGCCAAGCAGAACCGTGGCTCCAAAAATCACCCTGATGTATGTAGCGGACATGTCCCCGATGGTTGCCTTAGGTCAGAGTTGCGCCTACTGGCCTCCTTCCACCAGCTCAGGAGTCACACAAAAAGCCCCCATCCTTGCCCCCTGCAGTTTACGGGGAAACTCTGGTTTACCATTTATGACCTGGGATCTTTGGCAAGTCATGTAACTCCCTAGAGCGCCTCAGTCCCCTCATCTTTAAAATGGGCATAGTTAGGCTGCTCTGAGGATGATGTGGGGGTGATGTTCCCACAACCCCCGTGTCAGACCCAAGGATCAGAAATTTTAAAAACTTGTCAAGGAAACAAGGGGCCTTGGTGGCATCGTGGGTCACATTGGACTGCTTAACCACAAGCTGAGCAGTTTGAACCTGTCAAATGCTTGAAGGGGGAAAGACGAGGCTGTCTGTTCCTGTAAATATTTGCAAAACCAGAGACATCCACAGGAGGCGCAGTTTCCTCTGACCTACAGGGTCACTATGAATCGGAACGGGCTCAATGGCAGCGCGTTTCGTTTTGCGAGTGGTTACGTGTTGAGCTGCTAACCAAAAGGTGAGCAGTTTGGAAACCACCAGCTGCTCTGAGAGGAGAACGAGGAGGCTTTCTACTCTTGTCAAGAGTCATAGTCTCAGGAACCCACAGGGGCAGTTTTACGCTGTCCGATCTGGTCCCTCTGAGTCCAACTGACTGCATGGCAGGGAGTTTGGTGTGAATGAACATTGCATCCATTCATCAAATGTGAACTCAGCACTTACTAAACTGGAGCGGAAACTCCAGAGAGAAATAAGACCCTGCCTAGGGGCCTCATGATCGAGACCCGTACTGTACAAGGTAGGTGCCATGCACCACGTGGCTGCTGCACCCAAGTCTAGATTGCTGTGACTGAATATATGTCAGGTTTCCAAGCATGAGTACAAAAATTGTAAAAGCCTACAAAACGTCTCATGGACTGTACTCTGCATGCATGTTAGAGCAAGACTTTGAATTTTCCTGCTTCGTACGTACATCCCTCTCTGGTAGGTTCTGTCATTCGTTGCCATGGCCACACAGAACTCACAGATAGAGAGTTTCTTTTTTTTTTTTTTTTTACATTTTATTAGGGACTCATACAACTCTTATCACAATCTATACATATACATACATCAATTGTATAAAGCACATCCATACATTCCCTGCCCCAATCATTTTCAAAGCATTTGCTCTCCACTTAAGCCCTTTGCATCATGTCCTCTTTTTTTTTCCCCTCTCTCCCCACTGCCCCCTCCCTCATGTGCCCTTGGTAATTTATACATCGTTATTTTGTCATATCTTGCCCTATCCGGAGTCTCCCTTTCCCCCCTTCCCTGCCGTCCCTCTCCCAGGAAGGAGGTCACATGTGGGTCCTTGTAATCAGTTGCCCCTTTCCAACCCACTCGCCCTCCACTCTCCCAGCATCGCCCCGCACACCCTTGGTCCTGAAGGTATCATCCA
Organism: Tenrec ecaudatus; assembly: GCF_050624435.1. Lineage (NCBI taxonomy): Eukaryota > Metazoa > Chordata > Mammalia > Afrosoricida > Tenrecidae > Tenrec > Tenrec ecaudatus. The sequence continues at coordinate 106,907,677 of NC_134541.1, read as the reverse complement.
CCCTAGATTCCCTGTGCCTCCAGCCCTCATATGTACCAGTGTACAACCTCTGCCCTATCCAGCCCTGCAAGGTAGAATTCGGATCATGGTAGTTGGGGGGAGGAAGCATCCAGGATCTGGGGGAAAGCTGTGTTCTTCATCGGTACTACCTCGCACCCTGACTGACCCATCTCCTCTCCTGAACCCCTCTGTGAGGGGATCTCCATTGGCCGACACTTGGGTCTCCACTCTGCACTTCCCCTTCATTCAATATGGTATATATATGTACACATACATATACACATATATACATATACATACACACATATATACACATATATCTTTTTTTTGTGCATGATGCCTTATACCTGGTCAATAGGGAGTTTCTTACAGAAGTTCACAGGTTGCAGTGCAGGTGAGAAGTGGTCAGGATAAAGTTGTTTAGTCAGGATTTGTTACCATAGTCTCTTAGAGCTGCTAGTAAATGCCCAAAGGCTGTGCCACTCCACTGTAAGCCTCGGAGCGAAGGCGTGCAGCTCCCGCCCAGCTCCACAATGAAGTGCTCAGAGGCACTCCACAGGCTAACCTGCGCAAAAGGACTCAGCGTTGCGTGCTCTGTGGGCTGGGAAGTCCACCGCTCTGCCTCACGCTCTGACTCCTGGTTCTGCTGCTGCTGCTCCTGTGTCACTCTTTGGATGGCGCAGCTCTCTCCTGAATCCAGGAGGTTCACTGATCAGGGATCTCTGGGTGCAGGGTATGTGCTCCACTCCCGGCTCTTGCTGATAGTGAAATCTCCCCTCCTGCTGCCAAGATGGTTCATTTTATACATAGCAGGTTGGCCATCGCAATTAACCCTGTAATAGGAACTCACAGCTGAACCCTATAAGTTGTCCCCTCACCTTTTCTTGAACCCAGACCCATCAGGACAAGGTCATTTGGGAGGAGTTACAGAGATTATGGCTAGAAGAGCCACGAGAAATGATTCGTTGTCCTGCAGAATATAGCAGGTTACCTAAAATATTACAAGTAAGTTCACTTGTTCCTTTGTATGACATTTCGCAACCACCCCGACCCATAAAACCACAGGTGTGGCTGGCACTGCATTGCTGGGGGCGGTGAGCAGTGTACGCACAGAGCTTGGCTCTTTATGCCAGAACCCTGCAGAACCAGGAGGGGAAATTTGAGTCAGAGTAAGCCACTGGCCCTGTCTCCCCTCACCCTGTGTCCTTCCCTCCCCAGGTCTTCCCGGAGGACAACATGCTGAGAAGCACCCAGGACGTGGACCCCAGCATGTCCAGGGACGTGAAGCCCCCTCTGGGCCATCCCTGGGACGCCATCCTCCAGGCTGCCAAGGAGCAGATCCCCACCCTAGACTCGGATGCTGACTCTTCTTCGGTGAGCAGAACCCTGCCAGTGCTCCTCCAGTGACCAGTCAGAAGCCATCCACAGCTTGGCCACAGTCCTCTCGGGGGCTCCTTCTATGGCCTAAAAACAGACATCCCTTGTCACATCCTCTGGTCATACTTACAGCCATATGCCCTGGCTTCCTTCTGAGCCCCACATTCTCTGCTTTGTTTACTGGACATCTCTTCCTCAAGGGTCACTTCAGTGTTCTGAATCCCCAGCTGGGAATAGTTTTCTCCAGGGCTGACCACGCTGCTCTAGGTGCTGTGTGCATCCTGGCCCAGCGGAAGGTTGGGGACCGAGCAGTACACCTGGCCACTGCTAACCGGCTGTTACCTGTGGTCTTGGCTGGTTGGTGCACCTGGTTCTCCTGTTTCTTGGCTGGTTCAAACCTCGCAGTCCTGGTCAGATCCAGGATTGGGATGCCAGTTCCTGGTCCAGGGAGTTTGCTCAGACACAAAGCCACTTGCACTAGGCCACCCCCCAAGTCCTGGCAAGCACCCCGGTCTGCTCTTTGTAGAAACAATACACAGGCAAGAATATCTTGTGAGAGTGAAGGGCTGGGCTCCCCATACTGTCCGCGTTCAAACCCCAGTTCTGCCAAAGCAAGCGCCTTCGAGCCCCCTCAGCCTCAGTTTTCTAAGAAGTAGAGCAGAGACGGTTCAAAGCAATTCAGTAATGATCATCACCAACAAGGGCCACATACCTGTCATGTAGCAACGGGATATTTTGCTGCCAGGAGAAAGTACGCAGCGGTGCCCCACTCAGACTATGGCCGACCTCAGGGCTGTGGAGGCATGTTGCGCTCCAGAGCCCTGCTGGTTAAGACAGGGCTGTTCTGCATAAGAGCTGCCACAGCCCTGCCCCCTGAATGCCTCCGGAGCCTGACGGGAGACCAGATTCTTGGCAGGACTCCAGAGGGGCCCGGTTGGGCACCATCTTTGAATGGGGTGCAGTGAGCTTCCTGCTGCACAACAAAACACTGCGGGCAGTAGATGTGCTTGCTACGTGTTGGGTATGCTGCCCTGGGTATGACAGCAATTACTGAACCAGTTCAAAGCCCTGAAATTGGGGTGACCACACGGTGGCAGGGTACCTCAAGGACCTCCCAAAAGGATGAAGTCATACCCAGTGCACGGGAGATAGTGACTAGACGCAAGAGCCTCACGGTTGTCAAGATGACCCTGGGAGGTGGGCCTGATGGAGAACAGTGTACTGTGTCCTCAGTGGCCTTGCAGAACCCAGAGCCTTGCATGTCAGGGCCACCAGGGGGTGCTGATGAGCACCTGTCCCAGTCAGTGGAGTGCCAGGCTGGGCTAGGACCCTGAGCTGGGTCTCAGCAGGCTGGCCCTGTGGGGAGGGCGAGTTGGAGGGCTGGCAGGCAGACCTCAGAGATGCTGCCAGTTTGGTTCCAGGATGCTGCAATAAAGCATGGATCTTGCGATTAAAGCAAGTTGCAGGTTTAACATTTTTTAATTTGTTAAATTTTCCGGTGCACCTTCTGTCTCTGGAGCGCCGGCGGTGATGCATTGAGCCATTCCCTGGAAGGGCAGTGATTCCAGCCCACCAGGCGTTCTGGGGGGGAGAGGAGGCCATCTGCTCCATGACAGTTCATTTTTGAGCAGGGCACAGGCCAGCGATGTTGGCACCAAGCTGTGGTCCCCCGCAAGGGGCATCAGCACCCTGGGAAAGGGTGAAGGGTTGCTGGAATGACCAGAGGAACACAGACGAGGGGGCAGGGGGCGGGGGCTCCCATCGCCTTGGAAGCGTGACTTTATGTGAAGCGCAGTCTCTGCAAGTGTAGTGAAATGAGGCTTGCCAGGGCCCCAAAGCCCTCCTTTCCCCCTGCCCTGCCCCACCGGACAGAATGGCTGCGAGGAGGACGGCGAGCTGTTCATCTTCCAGCGAGATCCCACCGCCCTGATCCCTGACCTCTCGGAGGAGCTGGCTGAGGAGGACCCTCCTGGTGATGGCGTGCCCGAGGGCTGGACGGCTGCCGTTGACGAGGCCCCTCGAGAGGTCCATGGAACACACTGCTTAGACCAGCCAACCCTCCCAGAGCAAAGGGGCAGTTTTTTCCCAGGGGGAGAGTCCAGAGGGCAAGAAGGAAAGGAGGTGAGCAACACAGGGAGGAAGTGGGGAGAGCACTCGCTGCCTCCCTGTAGGGGTCGGGATCCAGGGCATGAGACCAGACGTGTGTGGATTGTTGAGTGGGAAGCCAGCCTGCCCGCCAGAAAACTTCCACCCAGTGCACAATGAAAGAACACACACACACATACACACATGGACTCAAGATTCAAGCCCATCCAGAGGCACCTCAGAAGAAAGGCCTGGTGATCTAGGTCTGGGAAATCACCCATGGGATGCCACGCTCCTTGGAGACACGACGGGACACCACGCGCAAGGAGTTGGTTTTATGACAGGTGGATTTACAGACTCGGAAACTCTAAGGGGGCCGCGTGGGTCGTAATCAACTCACTGGCAGTGGGTTTGGTGTTGGTTTGGAAGCTGAAGTGGGGCAGAGGGGTGTGAATGCCCCAGGACTGGACCAGCTCCAGTCCCCTCATCCCAGCCCAGCGCCCAGTGTCCCACCATCTTCATTACCCTGTCCCCGTGACAGAAGCCACCCACCCCTCAGCCAGACCCAATGGTTGTCTGAGGTGACCCCGGTTGGGGAGTGCTCAGGTGGATTTGTTTTGTTTGTTTTGGGCAGTGGTGGTGGTTTTTCCCACGATCACCTAGGCAGCTCTCCTGCAGGCTCCTCTCTTGTTTTGTTCAACACAGGTGACCCAACACAACCCTTCACCCAGTAGGTGAAGCAATAAACAGGAGATCCAGGGAATAAGCCAAGCGGAATGGAGTCAACTCTGATCTCATAGCTTTCGCACTCCCTGTTTGCACAGACCAGTGCTGTCTTAGACGGATGGCCTTCCCTTTCCGAGAGCCTGCACCCCTCCAGGGGCTGCCCTTTGCTCGCCTCCACTGGGTCACTTCCCATGAGGGACACACCTACCATCTAGCCCTCCTCCCTTAGCCAGCTAGTCAGTTCTTGCTCATTGCCACCCTACCTGACGGACGAGAGCAGTTCCTTGGGGTTCCCGAGGCTAGTGTGAGCAGATGGCCTCATCTTTCCCCCGGTGACTTTGAACCGCCAACCTCACAGTGAGCAGCATAGTGTTTGGCCCACAGCACCACCAGGGCTCCTTTTGTGGTGCGTTGCCACTATCAAATCCATTGCTGTTGTGCACAGCGGGTCAAAAGGCTGCCTTACCCGGTGCCGACCCCACTGTCAGTTGTGGGTCTGCCCGTTGACTTCCATAGGGTTGTCACTGTCCGATGCACCGATGGATGCCAGTCGCCAGGCCTTTCTTCCTGGTTGCCTCAGGAAGCTCCCGCTGAAAGCTGTTCAGCATCACAGCCACACATCACGTGTCTCCACTGACTGATGGGTGGTGGTGCAGCACATGAGATATACTGGCCAAGATCCGAACCCTGGCCTCCTGTACCCGTGAGCCACCACTCAGCTGTCACCACAGAGGGTTGGCAGGAGAAAGGTGTGGCAGTCTGCCCCCCTCCACCCCCCGTAAGGATGATGTCCACCTCAGAAACCCACAGGGGCAGTTCTACTCTGCCCAACAGGGCGCCTCTGAGCCAGAATCAGCTCACCAGCAGTGTGTTGGGTTTTCTGAGTTCTAAAGCATGGATCCGTTTCTCCCGGCAGCTAGCTCTGGTGGCAGCAACCGTAGAACCTACGAGCCAGTGGACAGCTAGGCCCCAGGGCGGAAGTGACCCCCGAGGCCCTTTCCAGAGCTATGGTGAGCCCAGCTCTCTGCTGAGGTTCTCCAAGGAGAGCCCCAGCTGTCAGCAGTGCTACCCCTCGGGGCCACAGGGAGAAGCCCCCACCTCCCTAGCCCCGGGGGCTCCACATGCAACCTCACTGTCCAGTGAGGACCTCAGAGCCCTGCGTCGCGAGAGGAGGGAGATGATAGAGAGAGACATACTCCGGAAAGTGACCCAGGGGCCACGGGATGCCAGCAGTGACCACAGAGCCTCTAAGATGTCCCCTCGAGCTGGTCCAGGACACGAGGTGCCGATGGGGGATGCTCAGGCCAGCGGGCCGATACTCTCCCTCCAGGTACGTGCCCACCGGCACTGCCCCTGTCCGGCGCATGACTCAGGTTTCATGGCTAACTTGGGTTACCAAGTCCAGGGGGCTGCGAACTATAAAGTCAGCAGTTTAAATCTACCAGGCGTTCCTTGGGGAAGATAAAGATTTGCAGTCTCAGAAACCCTACATCACTTTGTCTTTAGGTCTGACTCATAGGGACTTTATCTACACACAGCAGAAGGAGACAGTCATCCTCGCCATCGTTCTTACACCGGAGCCCTCCTTCCAGGGCAGCAGAGTCTCCTCTTTCTCCCACAGAGTGGCTGGTGGTTTCAAACTGCTGACCTGGTATTAGCAGCCCAACTCATATCCCACTATACCACCAGGGCTCCAAAGAGAGGAGCAAACTCCCTGCCGTGGAGTTGGTCCTGACTCATAGCCGCCCTGCAGGGAGGGTGGAACTGCTCTTGTGGGCTTCTGAGCCTGTCACTCTTGACATGGTTTTGAACTGCTGACCTTGCTGCTGGCAGCCCACCATGTAACCACTCCGCCACCAGGGCTCCTTGAAACGACCACATCAGGTGCAGAACAGGTCCATGTCCCAGCAAAGGGCAATGGCACTGTTACCTGCCCTCCTCCCTCCTCACCCCCTCCCCCGAGGCGGTGGTAACCACAGAGCTTGGTTGTTTCAGCGCCTTGAGGAGCTGGACCTCGACGCCATCCTCCAGAGTCTGGTGGGACAAGAGAAGGACCATGGCGACAGTGGCGAACCTGGAGCTGCATGGTGGGCCGCAGACCGCCAAGGCCGAGGTCTGACCTTGAACCCTGGAGACTGGTGAAGGGCCACAGGCAGCCACCCCTGGGGGTGCCCTTTGTTTCCTGTTCTTGCTCAGTCCCTCTTACTCATGCTCCCTTACCCATTCATTCATCATACAAGTGAAGGGTGGGCCAGACCCTGGAGACACAAGAGACCTTTAGGGCACAGCCTCTGCCCTTGACCCACCCGATCCCCTCCTCCGCCCCTATGTCCTCTGGCTGCTTTCCTTCTCCGCCTCCCCTCTTTGGTTGTGAATGGAGTGAAGGTGTCCCGCTTTTCCGTTCAAGGTTCACACGCGTTTGGTTTCACCTCACCCTCCCTGTCCTCACCAGACAACATCACGCCTCCCATTTCCTCCGTGTTCATGAGTCTGTCTCTCCTCATTCCCGACTCCTGAAGAGCTTTGGGCTCGGCAAAGGCTGCTCTCTGCATCACAGACATCTCTCTCTCTCTCTCTCTCTGTCTCTTTTTCTAGGGAAAAGTAGTCCCTGCCTTTTCTGTTTCTTCTGCCAGCCCCTCCACGTGCCCCGTCACACACTGGCACAGCCTCTTGGCAGGGTAATTTGTGCCAGAATCTGTCTGGTGTAGTGGTTACAAGTTGAGCTCCTAATCCCAAGGTCAGCAGTTTGAAACCACCAGCTGCTCCATGGGAGAAAGAGGAGACACTCTACTCCTATAGAGATTTGAAGCCTCAGAAACCCACTGGGGCAGCTCCACCCTGTCCTCCAGGGTCACCGTGAGTCAGAATCGCCTCGATGGCGGGGGTTTTTTGGGTTCTCTCTTTTAAATCTGTATAACCCTTTGGTCGGGCGATTGCACTGCTAACCCTGTCCTAAACACACACACACCTTCATGGTCAAGATGGGCATTTGAGGGTGCCTGTGGCAGCGTTGTTTACAATTGCAAACAAATGGGACCAGCTCGAGGCCCATGGGAGTCTAGCAGAATCCCCTTTCTGAGCTGCTAGCTGCAAGGCCTGTGGTCAGAACCCCCCAGGGTTCTGCTGGAGGAAGCACTTGGCTGCCTGCTCCCCTAAGGGGACAGCAGCCTAGCCAACCCTAAGGGACAGTTTCGCTCTCCTATGTGTGGTCGCTGTGATTCAGAACTGACTCACAGCACCCAATACTCACTCCTGAAAGCCCACACCCTGCAGGCCATGTGCTGCAAGGGGAGAAGGCAGGTGCTCTGGCTTGTCCCGAGGCACTGCCCTGGTGGATCAGCCGAGGGGCACCACACAAGGACACTGCCTTGTCCCAAGGCTTGGGCTGCTCTGTGTATCCTCTAAGGTGCCCCTCTCCCTGGGCAATCCTCAGAGCCCCTTGCGCCTGCCACCCAAGACCGGCTCATGGAACGGCTTACCCTGCTGTGTACCACGCAGTCCCGGCCGTCGGCCTCGACCTGGTCAGTCCCTGTGGACAGAGCCCAGGACACCTCGGAGTGGGCGGCCAGCCACAGGTGAGAGTTTCCTGCTGGCCAGGGGTGGGTTGTGATTATTGTGCCTATTGGGATGATTGCAGTAGGTTAAACGCTAGGCTGTGCTGCTGACCACAGGTCGGTGGTGCAGACCCACCAACCACTAGGGAGAAAGATGAGGCAGCCTGCGTCCATGAAGACTTACATTTTCTGAAACTCCAAGGAGCAATTCCTCTTTGTCCTGTGGGGTCGCTTTGAGTCGGAATCGACTCGAGGACAGTGGGATTTGCTTTTTTATTCTTATGGGTGTGGCACTTGATGTGCGTCTTCTCCATTAATCTCAGCGATCCAACCAGGTAGGTGGTGCCATTACACTGTTTCAGAGATAGGTACCGGGCACAACCTGTGCAGGCTCTACCTGTTGGCGCTGGGACCCAGAACATCTGCTCTTCCTCAGAGACTATGGAAGCCTCCCTTCATGTCACCATGGGACCCTGCCCCTAGACCATCCCCATTGGCCCAGCGTCAGCCCTCAGTCTGACCTCAGCCAGCCAATTAGAGTACTTCCCTGGGACTTGTCAGTCTGTCTCTAGGAAGGCAGAAGGGTGGTCTGCAAGCAGCAGTGCTGCTGGCTGGAAAAAGGCAGGTTGTGTAGAGGTGCAGGTACGGTGCTGGGGTCCCCTCAAGAACACGAGGCTTTATTCAGGTAGTTAATTGTAGCTCACTCCGCCATCAGTGGCGGGTGGCTCCCATGGTGGGCAGAGGAGACGCACAGCCTGCCCTCGTCCCTGAGAGTGGTCCCGGACTGCACCCTGAGGGTTGCTCTCCGGTCTCCATCCTGAGGGTGGTGTGAAGCATGGGAGGGCAGCTTGAACTGCACCACCGAGAAGCGATGATCGTTTCTGTTTACCTCTCTCAGACAGGCTCCCGCCAGGTTGGGCTTGCAGGCCACACGGGGCCAGGCCCCCAACATACGCATGAGACTGCCACGCCCCGCGGAGCCCCCCACGGTCTTCATCGACTTACGGCAGGCCAGTCTGCCCGACTCCCTGTCCCCGGACAGGTATGAGAGCAGCAGCAGAAAGCAGGGTCCCTGGGGAAACATGGGGGGCTGGCGAGGAGGATGCCCTGGGCATTGAGGGGGTCAGAGGAGCTTGTGACAGGAAGACTCTGGAGCAGGTGATGGCTCAGCGGCTGCAGCAGTGGCTCAAACAATAACAACAACAACAAAACGGTGAGGAGGGCGCCGAGCCAGGGGCCGTCTCCTGTGGAGCACAGGTCTCTGGGAGTTGAAGCAGACTCAGACTCGACAGCCCCAAGCAGCAACAGTGACATCACGGGGTACAGGTGGGGCACGTAGTGGCCTCCACCTGCCTGCCCTGGGTCACAAGGAGGTGCGGGGGAGGTGGGGGCTTGACCCCGGTCGGGGGTCCCTGAATGAGCCCACATGTCCTTCCCCAGCTCGAGTTCCAGCTCCTCTGAGAGCGAGGATGACATGGTGGCTTCAAGGGGCGAGCAGGGCCCAGCAGAGGGGGCACCTCCCTGCCCTCAGGGCCTCAGGTAACCAACCACACGGGTCTGAGGGTGCAGGGCCTCGGGGAACCAAGCACACGGGTCCAAGGGCGCAGGGCCTCCTGGGCCCTGATGGAGGTGCTCTCACTGCTGCAGAGGCTGCACCGGGAAGAGCCAACTGCTCCAGCAGCTCCGAGCCTTCCAGAAAGGGACAGCTGTGCCCAGGTCGTTCACCGGCAAGAATCCCAGCGGTCAGAAGGCGCAGGGCCCCAAGGAGGTGGCTGAATCTGGCTCAAAGAGGAAGCAACATGTCAAACTCTGGGCGGAGAGACAGGATATCCCTGCCACATCTGCAGGAGGAAGACCCAGGGCGCTGGGTGGCCCTCTTGTGCCAGGCAGGGGCAGGGAGGCCATTGCGTTGCCTTTGGGCCCACCGTAGATGCCTCAGGTGAGGGTCCTGAGTGACTTGGCGGGAAACTGACTGGGATATCCCAGTGGGTGCCCTCTGACCCTCCATGGAAACATTCTGCAGTGAGAGCCAGCGTGTCCCACCTGCATGGGCCCAGGGAGGCAGGTGACAGGTCCAGGGGACCCGGCACCCCCATCCACTAGACTGGACTGGAAGCCCACCACTGCAGTGGCTTCATCAGGCGGTTTTGGTGGCTGGGGTCCTCCCCATGGCTTCCCACTTCTATGTCGTCCTTCTCAGGGAACCTTTGCTCTGTGTGGGTGCATGCTCCCTCCAAAACAGATGTCAAAAAGGGCCTGAAGGCTTCCGGAATCCCAGGGCTGAGGCAGGGCTAGGGGACTTTCATCCTGGCCCTCCCTCCGGGCCTGGGCACTTAGTGTCCTCTTGTGTCAAACGAACAGGCACACATGGCATATTTATACCACACACACACACTCCATGTGTACATACCACACAGATGCATACCAAATATAGCACACACCACACAAACACATCACATGTACACAAAAAATACACGTATACATACTGTGTTAGTCTCGATTGACAAGAGAAACAAATTCATACACACTCATGTGTAAAAGAAAGCTTTATATCAAAGAACCATTGTGTATTGAGAAAACATCCCAGCCCAGGTCAAGTCCATAAGTCTGATATTAGCCCATACGTTGGATACCAGTCTATAAATCCTCTTCAGACGCATGCAGCACATGCAATGACGTCGAATGCAGGAAGCTCACAGGCCAGTGGGTGGAAAGTCTTGTGGATCCAGTGGCAGTGGAAGCATCTCAGCGCTGGCGTGGGTCTCCCCATGGCTCCTTCAGCTCCAGAGCTCTAATGTAGCTCCATGTGTTTTGTCAGCAGGAAGACGAAGCAGAGTCTGTGTGTATCTGGCCTCCAGGGAGCTAATTATTTCCATGGCACCTCCAACTGAGGTCATCAAGCCACGACCTGATTGACAGGCTGGACTCCACCCCTTCGCAAGTTGACACCAGATTATGTAACTACCACACATATCACACATCACGTACACCACATACATATGTACCACATATACTTAGTCCACACATGCTAAATACAAAACACATATACATACCAGACAGATACACACTCCCCATTTACACACCACACAGACACACACCAAATATAACATACCACATTAACACAACATTCGACACACACCACACATATATATATATACACCATACACAAATACACAGCCTTCAACACATCATGCATATATACGTTATACAAACATGTCATATATACACAACACAAATATACCCAGCATACAACACACCACACACACACACAGCTAGGAGCGGATGCTGAGGGCTGAAGGCTGAATTATGCTTTTCCTTGTTACTCTGAGGGGCAGAAGGGCAAACTGATGGTGGTGCTGACCGCTACAAACACCCACGAGACACTGAATGTTCCAGCAATTGCACTTCGGGACTATATGGAACGGACCTCCACCCGCCCTATTGGGGACCAGCTGAGACTCCTTTCCCACCGAGGACCTGCCTACCACCTGGGTCATCTCTGCTGCCCCTCTGCACCCCTCCCACTGCCCCTCCCCCTCCAGGCCTTCCAGTTCATTTCCAGTCTTGGCCCCTCCTCATGCCTGCAGCCCACCCCCCCCAGACAGCCAGGCAGCACTAGAGCCCGGTTCAGACCCAGGCCCTGCCTGGCCTCCGTTGACAGCTGCACTGCAGACCACAGCCACAGGCGGCTCAGACCTGGGCCTTGGGCCACCACACTCCGACTCCATGGGGACACAGGAGACCCCTGTGGGGCCCAAGCTCCAGGGGCAGCTACTCGCTCCTGCTGATTTCTCAGGGTCCCAGCCCCCACCTCCAGAGGCACCCCTCCCACTATGGTGATCCACAGCACCCCAACATCCTCTCAGCCTCTGCTGTAGCCTGATGGACTTTCCCTCCAGGCCCCCTCCCTCCCTCCATGTCCCCTCACCCCTACCCCCCGTTCCAGGTCTCAGAAACAGTGATGGGAAATAAAGTGCTTGCTCTGAGCTCAGCAGCTTTAGAAACACTTTCTGTCCCAGTGAGCAGGGCGGGGGGCATGGAGGGCAGGGGGAGCGCAGAACTGGGGCCACAGCCGCCTCCACTTCCGGTGCCTCCGTTTCCCCAGTCTGGAGAGACCACAGCACAGCCTCCTGCCCAGAACACAGAGGGTGGGTGTGGATACTGCCCCATTTACAGATGAGGAAACAGGCATGGGATGGGGGGGCTCTGGTTCTCGGCCTCTTTGCCAGGGGTCCTTGCCCATGCACTACACCCTCCCCCCTGCGTGTGGCATGGATTCTGACTCCTGTCGGGCCAGGGGGGATCCTAACCAACTTTGGGATTGGCAGCCATTGCACGCCCAGGCCTTCTTGCAAGTGGTATTCCCCTGCTACTCTGCTGTCCTCCAGCCGACTCAGACTCCAGTGACCCCCGAGGACAGAGTGGAGCTGCCCCCACCCCTGCCATACATTGTTACGTTACCGGGACAGACTGCCTCCCCTGCCTCCTACAGAGCGCACGGTGGGCTCCGAGAGCAGGCCCTTGGCTCAGCACCTCAAACACTGCCCCAGCAGGCCTCCTGGCTGGCCCTCACCGGAGGCCAGAGGCCTTTGGTTGTTGTGTGCCACAGCTGGGGGCTGTCGGAAAGGCTCCGGCTCCTAGAGGCGTCGAGTGGGCGGGGGTTGGCAGTGCTGCGCCAACCCCCTGCAATGCACGGGCCTGCTGTAGGGGCATGTGAGTACCTGTGCACAGGGCCACCTGGCTGCTGGAGGTAGGCTCGGGGGCAGTCCAGGGGCCCCTCCCCAGGCCCGAGCTCAGGGGCCAGTGATGTCATCTGACAGCAGCCAGCCAAGGTCCCTGGTCTGGCCCACAGGGCTCTGGACACTGCTATCACTGGTCTTCCCTCCCGCAGCCAAGTGGCAGTGAACACTGGAAGAGGTCTAGGGGCCTGGTTGAGAACCACTGCTCTAACCCGATCCCTTGGGAGCAGTTGGTGGGAGCAGCTGGCCACCATCCAGCTCTCCTCATCTCAGAATCATGAAGGCGGATGAAGCTTGCAGTTCGTTCCACACTTTCCTTCCACTCAAAACAGGAGTTGGGATGTACGCAGTGTGAAGCTAGGAAAATTGGAAGTTATCAGATATGAAACTTTCAGCCGCTCCTTGGGAGAAAGACGGGGCTTTTTACTCCCATAAAGTGTTGCAGTCTCAGAAAACCACAGGGGCAGTTCTGTCCTGTCCGGTAGGATCACTGCCAGTAAGCAGCAACTCCGTGGCAGTGACCTTTAGTTTGCATCAGGTTAAACCTACTGCACAAGTCTTGAGATGCAAGATGTCACTTTGGGGACTACACTGCACGTGGTGATCCAAGCCATGTATGTCCAGTCGCCTGGTCTGCATGTGGAAGTTGGATGTGGAATGAGGAAGACTGGGAAAGGATGGGGGCGGCTGAAAAAAGGTGGGGGAGGAGAGCTAAGAGCACGTGGACCGCCCTGGGAACAACCGCATCCGTCCCAGACGAGCAGCCGGAATGCTCCGGCAGAGACTAGGTTGGTGAGACTTTCACATACCGTGAACATCAGGAGAGCCCAGTCCCCAGAGAAGGACATCATGATTGGTAAAGTGGAGGGGCAGCGAGAAAGAGTGGGGCTCTCGGCGAGATGGATGGACACCGTGGCTGCAACCATGGGCTCTGGCGTGCCAACACTCGGCGGTGTTTCCCTCTGTTGTCCAGAGGCCGCTGTGTTGCCGCTGGTAACAACGTAAGGGGAATGAATCATCCTAACTCGGGTTGATAGTGCTTGCCACCTTAGAATCATCAAGAAGGCAGCTCGGCCTCAGGGCAAGGTCCAGAGGGTGAGGGGAAGAGGAGACATGGGAAGAGGAAGCACAGGGAGGAGGGAGTGGGATGCGGGATGGGGGATGCCCTGCTGTGGGGACCGCAGTCCATCACCAGACACAACAGGAGTGTGAACTGTGGAATGGAAAGTTGATCTGCTCTGGAAACCTTCACCTAAGCACCCAGTTCACAATCATTGACCCCATGGGCCTTGTCTTGTGTGGGTGGGTGGGGATGGATGGGCTCTTGGGGTCTGGTCTGGATGGAGCACAGGAGGCCTGATAGTCCATCGGAGGTTGGGGGAGGGGTGTTCCCAAGGGCCTTGGGTCTCCCGTGGTTACTTAAAACAACACTTTTATTGGAGAAAAGCTCAAAAAAAGCCATTGATCAAGTGCCATTGATCTGCAAAGCACAGCTTTGCATGAGAAGCAATGTCCACCTTTAATAGATGCTCTAGTACAGAGGGCAACGCGGGTATGGGGTGAGGAGTGCTCAGTAGTCCTCCTCGTCTGAGTCTTCCTGGACTCGTCTATGGGCCTTGGAGGACTTGTGCATGAGCAGGGGGCACCCAGAAGGCGCAGGGCTCAGGTTCACCCAGCCGGGCCCTCGGGGCAGTGAGTGGCTCTCGTTGAGCCGGAGGACGCGGTAGTTCTCGTAGTGCACGTTGTGGGTGATGTCCTTCAGGTCCTGCAGGTGGGAGCTGGGTGGGGGTGGGGTGGGGTTAGGTTAGCTGTGGCCTGAGCATCCCACAGAGTCCCTGCCAGCCCCCAGGCCTCACACCCTCACCGGATGAGCAGGTCTCTCAGCAGTGGAAACTCACAATGGGCGATGTTCTCCACTGCAAGGCACGGGCATTCGTTCAGCGCCTACTGTGTGCTGCAGCATTACCAGATCCCCACTGAGTGCTTCCCCTCCCCGCCCCCATGCCTCCCCCTTCACTCACTGGCAGAGGCTGCTCCAGGGCAGGGGCTGAAGCCGCGACTCCACCCATCACTCAGTACCATACTCATCCTTAGAAAAGAGCCCCCAGAGGCCGGGTGAGGGCTTAAGGCCTGGACGGCTACTGCAAAGTCAGCCGTTGGGAGAAAGAGGAGGCTTTCTGCTCCCACCAGGAGTTATAGCCTTGGAAAACCCACAGGGTCCTACAGGGCCCCCCCCCCCCCCGGAGTTGGAATCCACATGATGGCCATGAATGGGGAGCATCATGAGAGAGGACCAGGCCTCAGCGGGGGACCTCCCTGACTCCCTACGGCAACTCCCCGCCTTATGAGGGGCTGAATCACAAAACACACACACACACACACCTCCCCCACCTCCTCCCAGGGTGTGATGTAAATCCTAACTGATGCCTGCGCCCTGGTGGTGCAGCGGGTAAGTGCTCGGCTGCCTCCTGAACAGGAGCCGAGGAGGTTGGAAGTCATCATCGGCTTCACTGGAGAAAGCTGCGACCGGATCGCCCCCTCCCTCAAGAAGCAGCCTTGGGAACCCCGTGGGGCAGCTCTACCCTTGCCCATAGGTCACTGGGAGCGGAAGTCAACTTCAGGGTTCCTGGGTGTTTATACCTAATGTGCTACTCCCGCTTGGTAAGGGGTGTCTCTGTTGTGTCAATGGGGTGGAACTAGTGTCGGGCAGGTGTGAGCTATGAAAGGAACAGATGAAGAAAGAAGCAAGCAGCTGTGGAGGAAGGCAGATCCCACCCCACATGGAGAAGACTGCCAAGGAGCTGCTGCTGAGAGGCGACAGAAGGCCTTCCCTCTTGGGAGGGTAGAGGGAAGGTGAGGGAGAAGGGGGCACAGATTACAAGGATCTACATACAACCTCATCTCTGGGGGACGGACAGCAGAGAAGTGGGTGAAGGGAGATGTCGGATAGTGTAAGATATGACAAAATAATATTTTATAAATTATCAAGGGTTCTTGGGGAAGGGGGAAAATGAGGAGCTGATACCAAGGACTCAAATAGAAAGCAAATGTTTTAAGAATGATGAGGGAAACAGATGTACAAAAGTGCT
This sequence comes from Tenrec ecaudatus, assembly GCF_050624435.1. Lineage (NCBI taxonomy): Eukaryota > Metazoa > Chordata > Mammalia > Afrosoricida > Tenrecidae > Tenrec > Tenrec ecaudatus. The sequence goes on along the minus strand of NC_134541.1, from coordinate 106,892,107 downwards.
TGACACAATGGCTGGATGTATGGATTGTGATGAGTTGTACAAGCCCCCAATAAAATGATTAAAAAAAAAAAGACCTTCCCTCCACCAGAGAAAAGGCTGTCAGAGAGAGAGAGAGAGAGAGAGAGAGAGAGAGAGAGAGAGAGAGAGAGAGAGAGAGAGAGAGAGAGAGAGAGAGAGAGAGAGAAGAGGAAGGAATTGACAGATGAGGAGAAGGAGAAGTTGATGCAAAAGAAGGAAGAGGAGGGAGAGAGAACAAGGAGAGAAATGGGAGAGAAAAAGACAAGGGGGGGGGGGGAGAGAATCTTCCCCTAGAGCTGGCTGCCAGCATCTCACATGTCCAGCCTCCTAAACTGTGAAAAAATAAACTGTTTGTTAAAGTCGCGCCCCCCCGCCCGACCACCACACACACACACCCAGTAGAGCAGTATCTGATGGTCCTCAGTAACTAAGACAGCCCCACGTCCTGTGCTGCTTCTCACCTGTCATTGCCTTCCGTTTTGGACACTGATGTCTCCCCACTCCCCACTGAATGGAAGCTCTCAGGGGGATGCGGGGAGAGCTGGTCTCCCTGTGTCCCTGGGAAGGGCCCAGAGGAGGCCCATGGTAAATTCTCATCTGGTTCTGGAGCGGAGCCCTTTGGGGAGCTTCCTTCTGCTGAGCTGCCTCCACTTTACTGCGAGGGTGGGGAGGGCCCAGGGGTCAGGGGACTTGCTGTCCTGTCTGTTGGCTCACCCACAACAGGCCCGCCCGCCCGGGAGCCTAAGCCCTTTCTCAACCAGTCACACCCAAACCTTCTCTGTGGCCCCTCACTGACCTTCGATGATGCCCCACTTGGTCTTCCGGCCCAGGACACACCTCCCATTCACGATGTGCTCTCGGTCGGCCCCGACCACTGCGAACGGGATCCGGTCCTGCAGGGGGTGGGAAATGTGTAGGAGGGGGGCTGCACCGGAGAGATGGCAGAGCAGGTAGGGGGTGGGAAAGGGGGCAGGGGAAGTGGTGGGAGCAGCCATTCAGGGGAGCAGCTGCTTCAGCTCAGCATCCAGCTGCTGAAGGTTGGTGGTTTGGTCCCACCCTGAGGCTCTGAGCAAGACAGACTGGCAAGCTGCTTCCGGCCCCAAAGCCCTGGGAGTTGTCGGGCTGCGCACTTGACTGCTGCCCACTGAGATGACAGCCACGGAGGCCCCGTGGAGCAGCTCTGCTCTGCCACGTGAGGTCATGAGGACTCTGAGAGTCAGCCAGCTGCAGAAGTGCTATGGAAGGAAACTCACTAACCCTTGTCCGGTTGGGTTATTTGTCTTTCTCTCTTGGAGAGCTGTGTTCAAGGGTCTTGACCCAAAATCAAATGCCGCCTGTGTCTTGTACTCTGTGGGCTGGTCCTGCATGGGAGCCAGTCCTTACTCATCTCCAGTTTGTGTTTGACGAGTTAGGGAAACTCAGTGCCCTCATTGTGATTCATGGCGACCCTCCAGGGCAGGGTTGAACTGCCCCTGTGGGTTTCCAAGACAGCCACTCGTTTCCCCCAACAGTTTCATGGACATATCATTTACACACTCTAACATTCAAGAGCTCAAACATTAAGAAGAATTGCACAATCTTCACCACAATCAATTTTAGGACATTTTACTCTTTCCTGGGCTCATTGTTATTAGCTCCCCATTCCCCCGCCCTCCTCCAGCACCGTAACTCTTTATGGAAGTAGATAGCCTCATCTTTCTCCTGTGGGGCGCCTGGTGGTTTTGAACTGCTGACCTTGCAGGTAGCAGCCCCACTCGTAACCACCAGGGCTCCTAGCTGCAGAGCCAGCACCGCTAGAAACACAAGAGTGCGTCCCCGCTGTCCAGGGAGCGGCGTCATTAGGTGGAAAGGATGGAAGGATGGACGGCTCTGTGGGAACTGGACCCTCGGCCGCGCCCCTACCCGGATCTTGCTGTTAAGAAGCTTGTCGTTGATCTCCTCGTCAAAGCACTTCTGCGGGTACACGTCAATGCTGTGCGTCTTCAGGTTGTGCTGGATCTGGGGGCCCAAGCGACACTCAGGTGGCCTCAGCCCACTGGACGCCCACTGCCTCACCTCCACCCCGCCCCAGGGCGTCCTGCCCACCCTTTGCCTGAAGGCCTCTCGCTCCTCCAGGGTCAGGCTGTCGGCCCTGGCGATCACCGGCACCACGTTCACCGCCCGGCACAGCCGCTGCAGGAACTCGATGTCTAGGGGCCGCAGGCTGGTGGGTGGTGAGCGAGCGTGTGAGAGAGGGGTGGTGCCAGGGCCCCCCCCGGCCCGCCCCCAGCAGGCACCCCCTCACCAGTGCCCAGTGGGAGGCACAAAGTACACGCAGCAGTGCACTCGGGTGTCGGGGATGTGACGCTGGCGGGTGATGAGGAGCTCCTCCTGAAGGTATCGCTCATACTGCTCGTTGATGTAGCCCAGGATGGGGTCCCAGCTGGGGGCGGGAGGGGCCCTGGCCTCAGAGCCACGCCTGGAGTGCAGGGAAGCCTGCCTGTTCTCAACCTCTGTCCTGCCAGAGTGGCCAGTTGGCCCTGTGTGGCTGGAGCTGGGTACATCCTGGCCAGCTGCCCTGGCGCCCGCCCAAATGTCCCCACAAAACGGGGCTCCGGGGGTTTCCAACAGCAACTTGTGTTTGTTTTGTCTGATTTTTGCCTCCTCCCCGCTGTGTCCCTCCCCCTCCAGAAATCCATCACCAGCCCTTTTCTTTTGCCTTCCTTCCAAATTCAAGCTCACTGCCATTGAGCGTTTCTGCCTCAGGGGGCCAGGGGGCGCAGCAGGCCACTCATTGGACTGCTGACAGCAAGGTTTCCATTGAGAAAGAGGCGGCTTTCTCCCCCATAAACTCTTGGTTTTCAGAATGTGTTCTGCATAACTGGGGTGGGGTGGGGAGAAATCCTACCCAGAGTCTCCCCCACCTGGTGGGCACGAGTGTGACAGTTTCTCCACTTCTGCGACAGCTTGTGTGTGACCAGGTGTGATGAGGGCACGGCAGTACCCACGTATTCTCCCACCAGGACTTTCTCCCAGGTTGCCTCTGAGGAGGGCCTGAACCATCTAGCTTAAGGTTAGAGGGCTGGTTACTCTCCTTGCCACTCTCCACTGGAGGCCTCAGCTTCCTTGTCCATAAACTGGGGGCACTGAGAGTACCCAATTCCCAGGGGAGCAGCGGGCAGTGAAGGAGACTCAGGCAGGCCTGTCTCCCGGCGTGTGGCTCTGCGGCCTTTCCAGACTGCACTTCCTCACATGGAAGGTTTGGGCAGCTGTGGGCCAAGCGAGTCTCCCACTCACTGCCATCAAGTGGAGTCTGACTTGTAGCAACTCTATAGAACAGGGTAGGAGTCCTGGTGGCGTCGTGGTTATGCATTGGGCTTAGATCTGCAAGGGGAGCAGTTTGAACCCACCAGCCGCTCCTTGGGAGAAAAATGGGGCTTTCTACTCCCGTAAAGAGTCACAGTCTCAGAATCCCACCGGGCAGCTCCACCTTGTCCTATAGGGTCGCTCTGAGTCAGCACCGACTTGATGGCAGTGAGTTTTGGAGTGTTATAGGACAGGGCAGAACTGTCCCGGTGGGCTCTGGAGACTGTGACTCTTTACTAGAGCAGACAGCCTCATCTCTCTCTTGTGGAGCAGCTGGTGGTTTTGAATGGCTGACCTTGAGTTAGCAGCCCAACGTGTGACCAGTAAGTCTACTGGTGCCAATTTCCCGAATGTCAGTCACTGCATGTCAGTCATGGTGTCCCCTGTGGCCACCCTCATGCTATTTCACGATTTTCATCATGCTGCCACACACATCACAGACACTGTCTCCAGACCACCCAGAGGCTGCACATCCTGACTCCTCTCTCCCCCATCATGCCAACACAGCCTCCCAGCGGGCGTGTCCACAGAACCCACCCCTTTCCTGCTCCCACACCAAGTCCTCTGTTGGCCTGCTAAGCCCGGCACCCTCAGTCCAGCCCCATTGGCTCCTGCCCCGCCTGCCCTTCTCTCTCCTGTGCTCCTTCCACATCCTGGGCTTGTTCAACCTCAGGGCCTTTGCACCAGCTATTTCTCTGCAGAGCACGCACTCTTCCCCCAAACAACCGCCTGGCTCATTCCCCAGCTCCAAAACTGTCCAGATGCACCCCCGACCCTTCTCAATGAGGTTTTCAAGTTTGTTTGTATTCACATTCTAGTGTGGAAGAAACACAACTGCAAGGTCACCTCTCAATTACCCAAGGACAAACGCCCCTGCTTCTTCCCTTGCTAGTTACTGATTGTTTAGGAGGAGTGTGTCTGTGAGACAGGAGCCCTGGGGTCATCGAGGTTACGTGTTAGTCAGCTGCCCGATGGATATGGGTGTGTGTGAGTGCATGAGTGCGTGTGTGAGAGAAAGTGTGTGCATCTCAGTGTGTATGAATGTGAAAGTGTGGGAGTGTCTGAGAGTGTGTTTGAGTATATGAATGTGAGTCTATCAGTGTGTATGAGTGTGAGTATGTGTGTGTGATTTTATGTATCTCTGTGTGTATGAGTGTGAGTGTATGAATGTGAGTCTATCAGTGTGTATGAGTGTGAGTATGTGTGTGTGATTTTATGTATCTGTGTGTATGAGTGTGAGTGTATGAATGTGAGTCTATCAGTGTGTATGAGTGTGAGTATGTGTGTGTGATTTTATGTATCTGTGTGTATGGGTGTGAGTGTATGAATGTGAGTCTATCAGTGTGTATGGGTGTATGTGTGAGTGTATCTCAGTGTGTATGAGTGTTTGAATGTGAAAGTGTGTGAGAATATAAATCAGTGTGTATGAGTGTGAGTGTGTGCGAATGTATGTGATTGTGTGTATCTCAGTGTGTATGAGTGTGAAAGTAAATGTGAATGTATGAATGTGAGTCCATCAGTGTATACGAGTGTGGGTGTATGTGAGTGTGTGGGGAGTGTATGAATATGAAAGTGTATGTGTGAGAGTATAAATCAGTGTGTATGTGTGAAAGTGTATGCGTGCGTGTGAGTGTATGTGATTGTGTATATCTGTGTGTATGAGTGTGAAAGTGTATGTGAATGTATGAATGTGAGTCTATCAGTGTATGAATGTGAGTGTCTGTGAGTGTATGAATGTGAGTCTATCAGTGTGTATGAGTGTGAGTGTATGTGAGTGTGTGGGGAGTGTATGAATATGAAAGTGTATGTGTGAGAGTATAAATCAGTGTGTATGACTGTGAAAGTGTATGCGTGCGTGTGAGTGTGTGATTGTGTGTATCTCAGGGTGTACGGGTGTGAAAGTGTGTGAGTGCATGTGAACGTGTATGCATGAGGGTGCATCTGTGTCCATGTCCCAGCCACTGTCAGAGGCTCTCACTGACACTGCAGGCAGTGTCCTCAAGGTCAAGCCACAGTGAGGGAAACTGAGGCTCAGAGAGCTTGCAGCTTGTCCCAGCCTCAACACCTGGGAAGGAGTCTGACAGCCATGTAGGATGTGAACTTTGCTCTACTCCAGCTTACTGAGCAGGACTTCCAGTGTCAGCCTGTGCACCTGTGTCAGCCTGCTGTGCACCTGTGTCAGCCTGCTGTGTACCTATGTCAACCTGCTGTTTACCCCGTCAGCCTGCAGTGTACCCATGTCAGGCTGCTGTGGACCACTGTCAGCCTGCTGAGTACCCTTTTCAGCCTGATGTGTACCCGAGTCAGACTGCTGTGTGCCCATATCAGCCCGCTCTGTACATGTGTCAGCCTGCTGTGTAGTGTTCAGTAAACCCTCAATACAGGGAATAAGAGAGCCAGGAATTAAGGTCCTACAAGGCAGCCAGGATTCCTGGTGGGGTCGCTTTCTCTGGGGGTCCTGGGGGTATAATGGGTTATGGGTTGGGCTCTTAGTCACAGGCCAGCAGTTCGAACCTACCAGCCATCCTGGGGGAGACAGATGAAGTTTATTCACCCCTGAAGAGATCTGCAGCCTCAGCATCCCACAGGGCTGTTCTACTCTGTCCCGAGGGCTGCTATGAGCTGGATGGACTGGTTTGGTTTCTGTTCTGACTATCAAGGAATAGCTCAGTGCCCTTGTTACACAGGCAAGGAAACTGAGGCTCGAAGTGGCCACAGCTGGGAGGCTGCAGCGCTGGGATGATTCCCAGAGGGTGGGTGGGCCATGGAGGCAGCAGGGGCTCAGTCCCCTCCCCTGGGGGACCCACCATTTGTCATTATTGATTTGGTCCCCGAAGCCGGGTGTGTCGGTCACTGTGAGCTTCAGTTTCACGCCCTTCTCCTCAATCACTGCAGGGGGAGAGGGGGGGAGGTGCAGTGTGGGGGTGGGATGGGGGCACACTCACCATGGGTTGCAGAGGGGGAGGTTGGCCGAGGGGGGCAGACACACTCACCATGGGTCACCGACTGCAGTTGCAGCGTCTGAGGTGTGGGCCCCCCCAGGCCCTGCGGGTTGGATTTCCACACTTTGGACTTGAACAGGGTGTTGACCATGGTGGACTTTCCCAGGCCGCTCTGCCCTGTGTGAGGACAGAGACTCTGGAGGGTGGACACTGTGGGTGGACACTTTGCTCCCCAAAGCTGGGTGACAATTCTGGGAGAGTCAGCTGCCTTTTAAGAGCAACCCAAGGATGGAGAAGCCCACCCCCCAAGTGCCCAGCTCTGGGCATCTCGGTGAGCCACACCCGAGAGGGTGGGCAGCTCCGTGTCAGCAGGTCCCACAGGGCCTTCTCCGAACCCCCTTGGTGGCCCCTGCCCAGAAGTCCTGCCTGCCTCTGACCATGACAATCCTTTAACCTCAAGACCCTGTGAGGTGCTAAATGGACAGACCAAGGCGCTCTGTCCCGTGGGCCCACTCCACACTCACCCACCACCATGATGTTGAACTCAAACCCCATCTTCATGGCTTTGATCTTGAGCTGGTCCAGAACTGCCTCGATGCCCACGTAGTTGCTGAGCTTCTCACCACAGGCTGGGCTCCTGGGGCTGGGGGGCCGTGAGGAGCAGGGGGACGGGGACCCTCTCATGGGGTCCATGGAGTCGAGGGGATGATAGCGCCTGCCACCAAGTGGGGTGGCGAGAAGGGTTGTGTGGGTGGGTACCAGAAGGGGGAGGCCCTGACCCTTCGGGTCTTGTCCTGCCCCCGTCAGCACCAAGCCCTTGGACCCGTGGGTGCTGGTGAGCAGTACCTGCAGAGAGCTGCTTTTGATGCTGTTGAGGGGGGAACTGGCCCTCACCTTGAGACACACCGATGCCAGAGGTCTGCCCCTTTGGTACTCCCCCCACCCCACCCCTCCAGCCAGGCTTGAGGCTCCCAGGTCAGGCTATTTCTCCTTTCCATCACCCCCCTCCCCTGCCCCATCACTAGCAGAGGGAGCCTGGCCAGGCCTTGGGTGGGAGGGGAGTTACAGAGGGGACCGTAGAGTCCGGGGGTGGGGAAGGGGAGGGTTGTGGGAGGCAGCTCCTATTCCAGCAGGGCACTTGGGGAGGGGGCTCCTGACCTTCACTCTGACCCCTCCACCCAGGGACACAGGACAGAGATGAGGACTCAGATGGCAGGAGCCCAAAGGGGAGCGAGATAGTAGCGGGGGTGGGGTGGGGTTGGGGGCGGTGGGGAGCAGAGGAGCTGGCCTCCCAGGGAGGTGGGACGGAAGGCTGGCAATAGAGCGCAGAGGGGCTGGGCTGGGGGGCTGAGAATGGGTTGGGGCGTGGCAGGTGAACCGCAAAGAGCAGCAACCTCCATGCGCACCTGGTGGCCTGGGTCCCCTGGGAGCTGGTTGGAGCTGCCGCTGTCCAGGCAGGCCCTGGTGTAGTCCAGCAGGGGCCAGAGGTGGCAGTTATAACCGAAGAATCTGAGCTCCGCCCCTTCCTGTGACCCACCACCTGAGGGCTCCTGTGCCCAGTGAGGGCAGGGAAGGCGGGGTGTGTGACCTGGGGCCTCTCACAACCTTGTCATGGGTGCTAGAAGAACCCCTATTTAGGGGCAAGGACCCCAGGGCTCCCACCATGGTCACAGTGGGGCAGCCTGCCTGGCCCAGGGCCGGAACGAGGCTTGTGTTCTTTGGCCTGTGCTGTTACCAGAGGGTTTAAAATGACAAAGCCGCGCATCAAGCGCGCCGCCACTGAGCTGGGATTTTGCCCCTTGCTGCTCACATGGAAAGTCCAGGCGTCCAGTGCACCCTCCAAACTCAACAGCTACCCTTGCTGACTCACAGCGACCCCACAGGACAGGGCAGACATGGTTTCCGAGGCTGGGACTCTTTATAGGAGCAGAAAGCCTCGCTTTCTCCTAAGGAGTGGCTGGTGGTTTTGAACAGCTGACATATTAGCAGCCCAACAGTGTAACCACGTTCCTGCACAGTGGCAGCTGCAGACAGTCTTCTGGCTAGCTTGTTCTGCTTCCTGTAAGTGGTGGTGTGCCTTCCGGCTGGTCTCAGCTTTCGGCCCCCCTGACCGTCTCCCCCACCTTCTGTACAGCCCACAGCAACCCTGTGTGTCAGAGAGCAAACCCCCCTCACAGCGTTGGATGTTGGAGTCCGTTGTCATGGCCACGGTGTCCGTCTGTCTCCGAGAGGGCCTTTTTCCTTCTCACTGCCCCTCCAGCAAGTGGAGTGTCCTGCTCCCAGGGCTGGTCTCTCTGGCCGCCACCCTCGCCTCTGAGATGCATTCTGGTTGTCCTTCTTTCAGGACAGAGGCGTTTGTTCTTCCAACAGCCCATGGTGTTTTCAGGTCCTCTGCCGGCACGGTAATTCCACTTTAAGACATTTCACAAACCAAGCTGTTGTTTCCAGGCACGCATTTGCGGCTGAGCAAATCCTCCGCCCCAGGGACCGTGAGGTCTTGTTCTAGAAAGGGCTTGTGGTCACTGCTCGTCGTTTGGAGGTGGCTCTGGCCCACGGAGGGACATGGTGCCTGGCTGTGCACTGTCCACGTTGTGGCCGCCATGCCTGTCCTCAGTGGCAGCGACTGTGTCTGAAGTGCCTTCCATCCCAATGGCTCATTTCTCAGCGCAATCCAAATGCCAGTCTCCCTGCCGCTGACTGGAAGCCAACTTCCTCGAAGCCAACTCCCAGCAGTCCTCCAGGGCACGGAGAATGGCCTCCCTGTGGGTTTCCCAGAGTGTACCTCCATATGGAGTAGAAAGCCTCCTCGTTCTCCTGCAGAGCGGCTGGTGGTTTCGAAGAGCTGACCCTGTGGATGGCATCCCAACGTGTAACCACTATGCCCCCAGGGCTCTTAGGTGAGCACTGCAGGATTCTGAAAACTCAGAGGGAGGCAACCTCCGTGGGAACTGATCCAAGGCCACGGTCACCAAGTGGATTCTGATTCATAACCATAGGGATCGCACAACTTTGCAGAAGATTCCTGTGGTTGCTGGTGGTGGTTTGTCAGGCGCCGTTGAATCAGCTCTGATGTAGTGTATGTTGCCGTCCTGCGCCAGGCTGACAATTGTCCCCATGCCTGAGCCTGTTGTTGCGGCCACTGTCAATCCAACTCTGTTTGTCTTTCTCCCTGTTCCTCTGCTGTACCAAGCATGATGTCCTTCTCCAGGGACTGGTTTCTCCTCACAACAGGTCCCTGATGGTCGTGGTTAAAGTGCTTGGCTGCTGACAGGTTGGCAGTTCTAAGGGAGCTGCAGGCTCTTCGGGATAAGATGAGGCTGTCTGCTTCCGTAAAAGTGACCGTCTTGGAAAGACAGTGGGACCACTTCTCTTCGGTCCTGTAGGGCTGGGTTTTTTGGCTCCACCCTGCCCTGTAGTGTTGCTATGGCCGGTGAGTTTATTTTCGGGGGAGGCACTGTGTTCAGAAGCCCTGGTGAAGCTTTGGGTGTGCACTGGACTGTTAAAGGTCATGTTCACCCTTTGAACCCGGCAGCTGCTTCTCAGGATGCTGCTGTTTTCTGTTCCCGTAAAGAGCAACCGTCTTGGGAAGCCACTGGGGCAGCTCTAGCCTGGCCTTTTGGGTGGCTGTGAGTTGGCATCGACCCCAGTGGGGGTCTGAGGTGGGGTTCAGGCACTGTGAAAGTGTTTATGTTGTGGCTTTCTAATTCTCACGCCAACCCCAGGAGGTGGGTTCTATGAATAAACCCCCTCCATAGACAGAAAACGGAGACGGAGAGGGGTGTCATGGGCTGGGCCCAGGGTCTGAGGCCAGATGGCTGATCCACCCTCGCCACTCCTGGCCCCTGCTTCCTGTTGTTGCTCTGGGGGGTCTGGGTGGGACAAGGAAACAAATCCCCCCCTAGAGTCCAGAAGGCATACAGGCCAGCGGGCCCGTTCTAGATCACGGATCCCGCGGAATGGAAAGATTAGCTCCACCGTCGTGTTCACAGCAGCGATTGGGACCAACGCATGGGGACGTGGTTTGCAATGGTGGCCTTGCTTTTTCCAGCTGCCAGATGGCCTGAGGAAGAAGGCCGGCGATGGATGGACGTCCAGCAGTAGGGTCAGAGCCTTGCAGTAGTGTCCAGCAGCTTCTTCCCTGATAAACCACAAAGTCACCACACCAAGAGGCCGTGTCTGCCTGTTGAAGCCATCCTCCAGGGCTGGGCACAGCCTCGGGCCCCTGGTAGGGTTTACGAAGACCTATCCCTGACCCTGACTGCCCCAGGGAGGGCCAGAGATGTCGAGGTGAGGTCAGCAGATGCAGGCCCCAAATTCTGGGATGGAGCTCACACAAGGGCTGATCACCACCCAGGGGAAGGACTGTCGTGAGGACAAGTTGAGAAAGTCGAGCCTGCAATGCAGGAACAGCCTGGCTGCCCGAAGAGCCACAACCTCCAAGCCAAACCACAGTCCTCTGGGCCAGAGCAAAGCAGCCCCTGGAAACCCTGGTGGCATAGTAGGTTATGTGTTGGGCTGCTAACCTTAAGGTCAGTGGTTTGAAACCAGCAGCTGCTCTGTGGGAGAAAGACGAAGCTTTCAATCCCACAGTCAGTCTCAGAAACACAGGTGGAGCTAGTTCTATGTTGTCCTCTAGTTTGTTGAGTCAGGAGGAAGACCAGGCTTTCCACTCTTAGTCTCAGGAGCCCAAAGAAGCAGTGTCACCCTGTTCTACAGGACCTCTGGGAGTTGCTTGTACTGCAGGGTTTCCAAGCCTGTCATCAGTCAGGGCCCCACTTTTCTCCCGGGGAGAGGGAGCTGCCGGGTGTGTTCGTACCTCTGACCTTGAGGCTATTGCCAAGTGCTCAACCACAGTGCTACCACCAAGCTCCTTCAAAGAACCATCCAAACTCCCAGCCACGGAGGAGCAGCTCTGATGGAAAGTCACCCTACAGTAAGGTGGCCAGACGTCCTGATTTTTAACAATTTTTCCCGCATCCCGCAGCGTTTTTAAAAAGTCCTGATTTTTGGAAAGAATTCATGACGAGCTAGGGTATATGGTTTTCGGCTGCCATGTGGCTATTTCACCAGGATATGAGTTTTCTCAATGGTGTCCTGCTTTACCAATGTTAAAATCTGGTCAGTTACCTACAGGGTAGGGTAGCGAGGTCCCTTCGCATTTCTGAGGCTGTCAACCTTGACAACTGACAAGCGGCTAGTGGGCTTGAACTACTGACCTTGTGGTTAGCACCCAAATATGTGCCCAGGACTCCTTGAAGGAACCCCAGGAGCATGTAAACAAATTGTCTGCCCTGGCGCTTTCAGTAGCTGATTGCTCCTGGGTATTCTGGGATATAGAGATAAGCCAAGGCGCCCTCCCCAGGATGAACAAACTGACCCCCAGTGACCAGCTACCTTATGGGAGGGAGCTTCACACCTGCTGTGGCTCAGAGGGCAGCGCTGTGCCCCTCTCCCTTGAGCTCTGCTAGCACCTGGCTGTCCCTTGGGGAGGGCGGGGCTGGTTGCCAAGGTAGGCCTCGGGTGGCAAAGGATCCGGAAGCAGGAAGCAGTTTTCAGGAGCTGCCTGGCAAGTGGGGAGTCCCGTCTCTGTGGCAGGTAGGGGGTCTGAGATTGGGGCTGCAGGGAGGGGGCTGCTCAGAACTGGATCAGGGGCTGGACTGGAGGGGACACTGGGCCTGAGCCGGGAGGGCGCGGGGACGTACCAGCAGCAGGTGCTGGGCACTGGGCCTAACAGAATCCAGGGCAGAAGTAGGCTCTCAGTCTTGGGCCTGGCAGTGACAGTGGGGGTGTTTGGGGGCAGTGTGGCTAGCCTGTAGGAGCCCAAGGTTCTGAGTGGTACCCAGGACCCTCCGCGGACATGGCCCCATCAGCCCAGGACCTGGGGCGGGAGCTGGAGGCCACAGCGCAGGAGGTGCTAGGAAAGCTGCAGAGCCGCCAGCTCTTCCAGTCGCCGTGGGACACAGCCGCCTTTGTTGTCTTCCTCACCTTCATCGGTGAGTGTGACCGCCCTCCACCTCCGCCCGGACCCAGGCAGTGCAGGGTCGCGTCTGAACACCCGTCTTCGTCACCAGGCACCGTGCTGTTCCTGCTGCTGCTCGTGGTCATCCACTGCTGCTGCTGCAGCTGCTGCGGCGGTTCCCCCAGGTCCCACAAGAACAGCCCCCACAAGGTGAGCCCACTGGCCTCCCTGTGCCTGGGCACTGAGCATGGCGCAGGTCAGGTGCTGGCCCTCCCTCGCTTAAGTATGACCAGGCCCCCTCTTTTGTGTCCCACAGCGGAGTCCCAAGGGGGTGGACAACTTGGCTCTGGAGCCTTAATGTCGGAGTCCCAGCAGCAGCCCCTTCCTCACTGCCCAGGGCTGAGGGGCTCAGCCTGGGACTTGCTGTTTCCAGTGCCACTGCCTGGTTCCTGTGCACCTTCGGCCAACAGCTGTGTGTGGTGTGACACCAGAGCTGGAAGATTTGAAGGGACTTGGTGGGGTCACTGAGCTCCTGGGAGGGGTGTGTGTTCCCATTGTCCCTCCTCCGTGGTGGGGAAGCCTGCCTGTTTGGGCCGTGGGCTCGGGTGGGAACCCAGGGCTTGTAGTTAGATGCTCTGTTGGGAAGTGCAGATCCCACCCACCCAGACAGATAGTCTCCAGGCTAAGTCTGATGCTCTTTATTCTCACGGGTCACGGGGCCAGAACAAACGAGCCACAGGCATTGATGGACAGCTCAGCTCCCTAGGCCCTGTGGCTGGAGGACAGCCACCCTGGGCCCTGGGGATAGCTCAGCAGGGAAAGGGAAAGGAGAGCTGGCCAGCCCCACCCTGGCTCCAAAGGTTCCTGTGGAGGGCAGGGCTTGGAATGTGGGCCTCCTGACCCCTTCAGGGCGGGCGCAGAGGGGAATAAATAGTGGGCAGTGCCCTGGCTCCTGGTTTCAGTGGCGCACGGGGGTGAGGGGTGAATGGTTGGCAGGCTCACAGGCATTCTGCTCAGAAGGGTCTGCAGCTCCCGTAGCTGGAGAAGATGGCAATCTGGGGGTAGGTAGTTTAATAGTGCAGCAGGGTCAGCCAAGGGCAGTGTGTGTGTGTGTTGTGTGTGTGTGTGTGCGTGCACGTGCGCGCGTGTGCAGTATTGTTAGCAATGCCAGGATCCGCCTACTCAAATTTGAAGGCCCTTTGGAGGTGGCATGGGAGCCCCTGGAACCGCCTCCCGCCCCATCATGGCTGCCCGCCCACCTTGTCCTTGAGCTGCTGGCAGAGCTGCAGGGACACGGTGAAGAAGACCAGTGCGTCGTTAAGCCATGGGATCACACAGTCCACCTTGTGCACATGACTGACCTCCAGGCGCTGTGAGCCCCACTCGCTGTGGGGACATGGAGCTCCTGAAGGTGGGCCTGGCCCCTGGCCCTGCCCCCTTTGGGACACACCCACATACTTACAACATAGCTCCCGGGCTGTGCAACACCGCGCCTCCAGCCGGGCGGAAGTTCTAGGCAGAGGAGCAGTTGTCAGGCCTGCCCACTGGGGGGGGGGGTGGGACCAGGTGCAGGGCCGGGGCAGGTGTGTGGCCCTCACCTTGGTGGAGGTGGGAGGCAGGGGGTGTAGCTGGTAGACTGTCAGGCAAAGCTTGTTGAGGTTGATGTAGACGTTCACCAGCAGGTCTGCGGGCAGGGCAGGGGCGAACATGCGCTGTGGAGGCAGGGGGTGGGGAGGGAAGTCAGCGGGCCCTCCTGTGGTAGCTGACCAGGCAGCCCAGCCTGCAGCAGTGGCTCCTCCTGGGGAGGGAGGCGGGGTCCAGGTGTCTGGAGCACACCAGACTCAGAGATGTTTGGGGGTACACAGGAGGGAAGCCAAGGACTCCACTTCAGAAAACCACATGTGACTACAAAATCTGGGGTCCCTGCAGGGCTGCGTATCCCTCCCAGAGTTGGTGCCCCGCTCCTGACCGGGAGGCCACTGGCCGCGATCTCAGGCAGGGTGAGTGTGGCTGGGGTGGTGAGCCGGTTCCGTGCTCGAGTCAGCTGCAGCATCACTGCGTCCATCAGCTGGAGGAAGGAGGGGGTCACACTGCGGTGGACAGCCAGCTCTGCTCACTCCCCACTTCCTGAGGGAACTCTGCTCAGGCCGACTCTGTCATGGGTGACCCTGGTCCCCGAGCGCGGCCTGACCCTGTAATGAGCTGCATCCTGAAAAATCTCCCACCTCCCAACACGCCCCCCCCGCCCCGCCCCAAACACACACACCAAGGCGGATTGTTCAGGATGCAGCTTGTTGGGCTCCAGCTGGGTGGGGACTGTGGACCACCTGCTGAGGTCCTAGTGCACGGGAGCTAGGTCCCAGGGGTTAGTTAGGTGCTTTGGGGTGGGGGTGAAACCAATACAGGTATTCCAAAGAAGGGCCCCCACTGAGCCTGGGGCAAGGGTGCTGGGAGGGCTTCTTAGAAGTGGCTTTGGGGTGGCTGGGTCCTCTCACGGTGGACAGCTTGCATTCACAGACAAGGACGCCGTGGCTGAGGCCACACAGCTAGGGCCTGGAGAGCCACCTGGTTACTGCCCTCGGTACCCTGGCTCTGGGCATCTGAAGCGCTGGATGGAGAACCTAGCGGTGCCCTAACTTCTCAGGGAGGTCACAGTTTTGGAGAGGACCTTAGTCCACTTGGCTCTATTCTCCTATGAGGAAGCTGGGCTCCAGAGAGGGTCAGTGACCCCGAGGGGACAGAGCAAGTCAGGGTACCTGCTCCTCCTCTAAAACCCCCCCATGTGCTAGTTCTAGCTGGCCTCTCCTTCACTGGGGAGGACACGGGGGTACAGGGCGGCCAAGGGAGTGGCTGAAGCCATGCGGCTCAGAGCTGATGTCTTGGGGCTGGAGCCTTGTTTTTGAGTCTGGGTGGGGAAACGTCAAGCCACATTGTACACACGTGTGCTTTTTGAGGGGTGACAGAGCAACTTGCTGCCGGGCCGTTCTGGGAAAGCCCACCTGCCTGGCGCTCACCTTGAGGACCTCGGCACCCGTCTTGAACTGGTAGCTTTCCTCCCGGTTGGTGAGGAGGTAAATGGCTTGGCTCACGTGGTTCCGGGCATCCTGGATCTGAAACAGTGGCCCACATGGCTACCTGGTCTGGGCATTGGCAGGGAGGGGCTGGGGTGCCAGGCTCAGGGCAGCCTACTCAGTATGTGGGGGCCTCAGTGTGGTCCAATGCTCCCCATTGTGAGGGGCTGTTCTCCTTGGAAGGATTTGGCCTGCCTGGTTCACTCCACTTCTCACCCCACAGCTGGGGGTGCAGCGCCCTCCCAGGGTGCTGGGGAGGCAGGGGCAGGCAGGCAGCCTCGCTCCTGCCAAAGTGCAGTTAATCTGCCGAAGCCAGAGACAGGTAACCAACTCGGTAACAAACAAGTCTGAGGAACTGGGGTGGAGGGCTCTCTCCAGATCAGGGATCAAAGGGACCCCAACAGGGCGCTGAGCCAAGACAAGGTGACAAGAGGTGGAGACTCCCATAGACTAAGCCCTCGAGGTGGAGCCTGGGGCCGGTGAAGGGCTGAGAGTGCTCCCCTGGAGATACACAGGAGCACTGGGCAGAAGAGTGGCCCACTGAGGAGTGCTACGAGTGGGCACCGTGGCGCTGTGCCCTGGGGCCTCTGGGGAGGGGGCTTGGAGCCCTGACAGGCGGCCCCCTCGCTGCCCGGAGGCTCAGCTCTGGGGCTATATTGCCAGGAAGCAGCTTCCTAGGCTGTGGCCAAAGCTGCCCCGACGTTCCCTGTTCCCGGGCCCTGTACCTGCTGCAGCTTCCACTGCTTGTCTTCCCGGAAGGCAAAGTGCAGCAGCTGGTTGTTCCGGGGCATCTTCAGGTTCACATCCTGCCCGACAAGAGTGGGGGTCAGTCTCCCTCCATCCCTCGCTGGGCCACCCTGAGCCCTGGGGCTGGGCATGGAAGTAGGCTGAACGCAGTGGCTCAGTTCTTAGCCAACCCCCCTCCCCGCCCTCCAAGGGTCACCTAACTCTTGGGCTATTTGAAGGGTGAGGGGGTGGTTGGGGAACTAGGAAGCAGCCCAGGTGAGAGGGGAGCGTGGCCGAGAAAGGGAAGGGCGGGTGAAAGAGGAAGGTGGCCTCAGCTGGCGGCTGTGGTCAAACGGGTACAGTTACTAAAGGCTGAATGTTGCAGGCTGGCGAGGGGCCTCTTCTTTAGTTTTGGCGCAGGCGCCAGCCTGGTTCCCGGATGTTGGGCCAGGCCTCTATACCAAATGTGACTATTGTGCCAGGCTGTCAGGTACAGTGAGATTACCGAGGCCCAGGGAGGTCCAGGGCCCTGTCCAGAGTCACACACCTCCACTCTCACTGTCATGAGTCAAGGCTGACTCACAGCGACCCTACAGGACAGAGTAGAACTGCGGTGCGGTTTTTCAAGACTGTGCTTCTTTCTGGGAGCAGAGTGGAGGGTGATTTCTAACAGCTGACCCACTGTGCCACCAGGGCTCCTCACAGCTACACTGAACCCAAACCAGACTCACTGCCATAGAGTGCATGCCAGCTCACAGGGACCCTCTAGGTCAGGGTACAACTGCCTCCTGGGATTCTAAGACTGGAACTCTTTACAGGAGAAGAACGCCTTGTCTTTCTCCCAAGGAGCGGCTGGCGCTCTTGAATCACACACCTTGTGGTCTGCAGACCAACAATAGGGTTGAAAGACATTTGAGACTCCCATACCCTTCCCAGCTGGTGGAGGGTCAGGGTTGGGTGGGGACTTACCGCCTGGCTCAAGGCATCCCCTTGCAGAGTTAGCACGCCCTTCACCTGGTCGGTGCTGCAACAGATGGGGGTCAGGGTGACACCTGCTACCTGCTCCTGCACCCCCTCCCACCAGGGTCCTCCAGGAGGCCACAGTCCCGCCCGGTGGCCTGGGCTTACCCACTGCTGCCCAGGATAAAGTTCTCTTGCTTGGTCGGTCCCTCGGCGCCTGTGCCGGACAGCGTGAAGCGGAGAGAGGCCTCCTGCAGAGTGGAAGGGGCAAGGCAGGGTGAGTGTTCATTAAGAACCCTTCCCTAAAGGAGCACCTACTATGTGCCCAATCATGGGACTGCTGGAGGGAGCTGGGGATATTGTAATGAACTCACTGCCATCGAGTTGATGCCGACTTGTTGGTATCACAGGTCAGGGTAGAAGTGGCCCTGTGGGTTTCTGAGACTGTAACTCATAATGGGAATAGAAAGCCCCTTCTTTCTCTCGGAGAGTGGCTAGTGGTTTTGAACTGCTAACCTTTATGTTTAGCAGCCCAACGCCCAACAGGAACCAGGGCTCCTTGGGGATACTGTAACAGTAACTGGCAATTCTGGCTCAGCAGGACCTGACATATTTATGCACACAACAGCCCAGGGGCAGACATGTTCAGTATGTGCTCTTTGCAAAGGAGCAGACAGAGCCCCAGGGATTGGGCTACTGGCTGAGTTCACACTACTCCCTGGGGGCAGAGAGCCTCCAATGCTGGAATTAAAAGTCACCTCTTCTACGAAGCTGTCCCCAACACACGTGGCCCCTGCTGGTGAATTTCCTCCACTGGGCTTGGCAGCCCCAGTACTGCCTACTGCCCACAAAGTTTGATAGGCTGTAATTTACGCAGCGGGTTAAGGGCTAGGCTGCTGACCGCAAGCTGGCCGCCTGGAACTCACCAGCCGCTCCGGGGAAGAAAGCCTGTCCCCGAGGGAGGCTGTCTGTTCCCATTAAGACTCAGTCTCGGAAACCCACCGGGGCAGCTTCACTCTGTCCACAGGGTCGCTAGGTGGGCGGTGAGCTAGTTTTTCCGGGCGCAGATCGCCAGCCCTTTCTCTCAGAATCGCAGAGTGGGTTTGAACGGCCCACCTTTTGGGTGCGCACCCCGCGCTTTGCCCGGGCTCCGCGCCAGCTGGAGGCCCCGCAGGCGTTACCTTGAGGATGTCCTGGAGCTGCCGGAGCACGGCGTGCACCTCGTCGTGCAGAAGCCAGCGGAACTCCTCGTCCTGGCGGGAGAGGACGCACTCAGCGGCAGGACGAGGGGCGCAGGCGGGCCCCCGCCCCCGGCCCCCGGCCCCCGCCGCGCCTCACCAGCACCGCGCGCTCCGCCGCCGTCGCTGCCATCGCCGTCGCCATCGCCGCCCGCCGCCGAGCGCCGAGAGCTGGACCGCCGCCGCAGGTCCCGCCCTCTGCCTGGCCGTTGGTTGGTCCGGCAGGCTTAGGCCCCGCCCCTAGACGGTCTCCCGGCCGGCAATTGGCCGGCGCCTCTCGGACCGCCCGGTTCACGAGACCTGCGGGCGCTCGGAGCGAGGCTGACGAGCGAGCGCCTAGGACTTTCCTTCGGCGGCTGCGCGAGCCCAGCTCCGGCCTGTTCGTTTGGGACGCCGCCGGCTCCGGCGCCGTATTTGCGTTCGTGGTGGGCTGGAGGTCCCGGCCGCTGTCCGGTTCTAAGGGCTCTCCGCTTCATTCGCACCCAGCGATTGGCCAACGGTGGAATCGCCTACGTTTCGCCGCGTCCGGCGATTGGCCCTTGTAGCGCTCGGCCCTCCCACTGGCCGGGGCGGGGCCCGAGCTCCGCCCCCGAGTCACGCGCGCGCGGACGGCTTCCCGCACCAGGTCCCTCCGCCTTCACCGCCCTACTCCTGCAGACCCGCGCCCCGACACTGCACAGCTGTTACCAAGAAATGTTTTATTTTCTTGCAGTAGCTTTTGTTAATTGCACAAAATCTTCCCCCCCCATTTAAACATCACACAATCCTATTCTGAAAGACAAGTGTTCATTAAAAACAGCAAAAATAAAAATTCACAACCTTAATTACCTAGATTTGTCATTTAAGGGAGGGTAAAAGGAAAAAAGGGTGCGAGGGGCTTTTCTTACAAGCTTTTCCACGTGTCACATTTTCTCTTTAAAAAGGGAAGGGTTTCAAAAACAAAGGTGAAATAGCTTAAACAGTCATAGAAAGGAACTTTACAGAATTGCCAACATTAAGACAACATTGACCAACCAGTTTTATTACAGCATTTCCCCCCACCCCCCAGCCCAGTGTGTCCGGCCAGGCCTAGAACAGGTTGCCTCCGGTTGGAAATGGGTTCAAACCCAGTGAAATTACAAAGGATGCCCTAGCCCCTCCAGACGCACCTCCCCTACCCCCATGGCCTCAGGTCCTCCCACCAGTGAAAAAAGGGCCAGGGTTGTAGGGGCAGGACCCCACATATACATATATATATAGTTACATATCTCCCTATAAATGCTGATCTTCTGCAATCGGTGACTGGGTAAGCCCACCAGGCAAAGCAGAGGATGCCCACACCCTTAAACAAAGACTTGTTCTGAGACTCTCCAGGCCTGCTCTGGTCCCCTGTTCAAGGGGACCTCCAGGGGGCTGAGCTTGCCTTCCAGGAGGCTCTTCCTTGAGCTCCATAGGACCCCGGAGCCCGAGATGCTGGCTGGAGGAAGACACGGGGTCTTGTCCCAAGGAATGGCTGGTTAGGCTGGGTCTGGGCCAAAGCTGGGACAGAAAGCCTGTCCCTGGAGGAGGGGTGGCAGCATGCGGGAAGTGTGCAGGTCAGAGGGCTCTCCAGCAGCAGTCTATGCGCTTGTCCCCCTCAGTGACCCTCAGGCCTCTGCTCCCAAGGGCTGGAATGCAGTGCACACATTCAGCTCGGTGAGGACCACACTGCGGTGAGTATGGACCCCAGCCAGGGCCAGGCCAGGGCCTTGGGGAGGGTGGCACTCGTCGGACTCCGTTGGCCTCTAGTCATGTACTCTCACAAAGGCTTTGACCCAGAAGAGGTGCACACCCAGGGTTTCCACAGCAGAGTCTTCACCAGCTGGACCGCTGGGGCGAATGGTCCCATGGGACCTATACTCTGGATGCTCACTGCCCTGTCTGGGACCAATGCCTCTCTCAGCAGGGGTCTTGGCGTGGGTGTGGGGGATGGATGAGGACTCTAGCCTCCTCCTCCTGGAGAACCGAGAGGCACCTGCCAGCTCTCACTTAGGACTCTTGGTTCCTGGCTGGAAGGGGCAGAGTGCAGTTTCTATCCTGGGCCCAGAGGCTCTGTGCGTGGACGTGTGTGTATGGCACATGTGCCCACATGTGTATGAGAGAGATCATCGAGTCCAGTGTTCAGCGCTCAGCTCCAGAGCTTTCCCATAAACCACGGTGGCTATCAGCCCTCTTTCCTGGGCCTCCAGGGGAGCAGGTCTGTGAGCTGCAGGGTGGCCAGTCTCAGAGTCTGTAGAAAAGGGAATGGAGATAGGTGGGGGTAGGGGGGCAGGCCGGGGCACTGGCAGCTTAGTGTATGTAGGCTCGGTAGACTGCAGACATGTCGTTGTCCGACTGGTCCAGGGCTTTGGCCCGCTTGTACACCTGGAAGACAAGAACTGAGTGTCAGCTCTGGGCCTGAAGCAGACCCAGATGAGGACCTGGGCTCCCAGCACTGTCTGTAACAGGGACACCCCCACCCCCCCCAATGTGTGCCCATGGACTGTCAGCAATGCCCTCACCTCTTGGGCCTTCTCTGCCCCCTCCCAAGGACCTGTAGCTCTAGTCTCGGCGGGCCTGTTCTTTCTAAATCGGGTTTCTTACTAAGTGTCTCTGTGCCTATGTTGTGCCAGCTCCCCACAGCAGGGAAGGACAGCAAGCCAGCATGGCCCCAGAAGCCCAAGGGGACCTGGTGCTTAGCAGTCAGCTGTGGCATAGAGTGGTTGTACGGTAGGGCCTTGAGCTCATGGGTCTCTATTCTCAACACTGGCAAGTGTGGCCACAACTCAGGCTCTGGTATCAGTACTGGAAGGGCCTAGCGCCCTCCGGCGCACTATCTGTGGGCTCTCTCTGCAACCCGAGTGGGCCTGAGAGGGTGGGGGAGGTGGGGAGTCAGCCAAGGCCCTCCTTCTCTGGAGCCCAGATCCCACCACTGGCCTGAGGCCAGCAGCTCCAGGGCCACACAAGAGCTATGGGGAGGTCTGCTTGACCAGGCTAGAAGTCCTGAAGGAGGCCAGGACTGGGCTGGGGGAGTGAAAGTCAGTGGCTGTTCTCAGAGGTTCTGCTGACCCTCCCCCAGTGCACCAAGGACAGGACGTGACTTTGGGGACTCGCTGCATCAAGAAGGCCAGGGCAGCCTAGAGGCTCCCCTCGGCCAAGCCTGCTCCCACCACAGCGGGTTCCATGGCTGGTCTGGTCTGAAGGCAGGTGGCCCACCCAGGCACAGCAGCTCGGCTGTGGCCACTAGTAGTGGAGGGCACCGTGGACCCTAGAGAAGGGAGTAGCAGAGAGGTCAAGTCTGTCCAACTCTCTGGTGGGTCTTGGAGCCACACTTGCAGTCTGACCAAAACCAAGTCCAAGCAGGAGAACTCTTCATGGAACTGGCCAGCATCGAGAGCCGTCAGTGACACAGTCCAGGACGTCTCCCTAAAGAACTTGTTCCACAGACACCCAGCAAAGGGGCACTGGACTCTATGTTCACATAGCAACAATGGCTCGTCATTGAAGGGACCCAGATATCAGGCTTAGGCAAGAAAGACTTAAAGGCAACGAACACTCTGGGCGCACGGCCACACAGGAAAGTGCGCTCACAATGCAGGAAGAGAGAGCCATCTCTCGCTCAGTCTCCTCGGCGTGCTAGCACATGCATGCAGGCAGACACAACCTGCAGAGGCATCGATCTCTTCCTTTAGAGCAATTCTCAGCTCACGGCATTCGGACCCCCAACAAACATGGCACAACCTGCAGACCTTTGGGCTGCCGCCACTGAGGGGCATTACCGTGGTCTAGCAGCTTAAGGCCAGGGTGCTGCCTATTCCCCCACCCCAGCCGCCATCACAAAATGTACTGGGACAGAGGCTGAGAGGAGTCTGCCCTCACTGTCAGCTGACTAAAGAGTCATGGCCACACACTGTCACCTGCAGAGCTCCCTCTGACACAGTAGTGCACAGACCCAGCTGAAAATCATCCAATCACCCAAAAGGAGCCGAGATGGGGGCTGAGAGTTATAGGAGCAGACAAGCAGCAGGCATCTGGAGCAATCGCAGCTCCCATGCAGCCATGTCAGTGACAACAGAGCCATTACAGAAAATGATAAGGGACCAGAGACCAGTCACCCATGAACCTAAGAGATTATCAAATTTCTTAAGAAACCCCGCCACCCCACTGAGAAGTAAACCAAAGCACCCCTTCCCGAGCCAGCTAAAGGCCTAAGAAGCTCCCCAAGCTGGTCAATGTCCCCTTCGGACGTGACACTGGGGAAAATGGGCAGGCAGACAGAGAGGTTATCTCCAGGAGCCGGTACCTCATTGGCTGCAGCGGCCATGGGAGTCGGGTGGTTGACAGCATCGCCCAGAGCGATAGCCAAGCGCAGGTCCTTCTGGATGTACTTCAGATAGAAGTCTGGCTTGAAGTTCCCTTGGAGGATGTCTGAGGCAGAGAGGAAAGGCCACAGGCGGGCAGAAGTCTGCAGCAGTGGCAGGGCCAGCCTCCCCCTCAGCTCCCAAAAGCCCTTGGTCTGCTCCCCACACCCCCCAACTGAAGTCCTGGTCCTAGAGGCAGGACGGACAGACATGGAGAGGCCTTCTACCCCCTAGGAAACAGCAGCCTGCCCCTGCCCCCCAACCCCCACCCCCAACAAGGACTACAGGCCAATATGCAGAGCGGCCCAAGACAGTTTTACTTTGGCACTTCTGGTCCAGGAAGATGCTGGCCAACTGTCCCTGATTGAGGATGTCCAGGAGTGTCTGCTGGGACTGGCCTGTCACCTGGGCCAGAGTCAGGCCCTCAGCGATGGTGGCCATGAAGCTGCCCTGGACCATGTTCACAATCAGCATCATCTTGGCCGCGTTGCCGACCTCCCCTGCAGAAATGGAGGTCACTGCCCAGGAGCACCGCAGGCAGGGGCTGCCGGAGCCCCCAGCCCTGGAGTCCCATCTATACACCTAGGGGAGGCCCCATGCACCGGCCCCGAGGGGACTGGGTCTTCTTCCACGCAGGTCAGGAGATACCGCCCCCAGGACCCCAGTGGCGATCAGCTTGGTCTAGGCATGGGTGGATGCAGCACGCCGAGTGGATGGCCCATTACCTAGGAAGAAGGAGGTCTTCCCCATGGCCTGGAAGCAGCTGCTGCAGTCCTCATACAAGCCCCTGTCCCCGGCTGCTAAGATCACCAGCATGCCGTCGTTAGAGAGCTGCTGGTTCCCTGAGACGGGGGCTTCCAGAAAGCGTCCCCCTCTAGACACAATCACCTGGAAAGGAAGGTCACAGCTCCTGGAAGCCCTGGCCTTTGAGGCAGGGGCCCTCCAGTACGGCCTCTCACCAAGGGACATGGCTTCTCATCACACCAAAACAGGCCAAAGGGCCGATGTTCCAAAGTTGGGCACAGGCTGGGGACGGCCCACTATGCTCCACAGATACCCAAACCACACAGACCACTGACCCTGTGTCTCCAAACGCTATTTTCAACCCCCTCTGCCTGGCACTGCCCTTCCTGATTCGGGCCACTGCGGGGGGGGCATGCTGGACTGGCCACTCTGTCCAGGGATCCCACTGAAAGGGGGTGAAGGGCCAGCCCAAACCAGGGGCTACCTGGGCCAGCTCGGTGACTGTGTCTGCATCCACTGTCGACATGTCCACGTAGCACTTCCCGGGGCGAATCCCTTGCAGCACTCCACTGGGGCCCAGCACCAGCTGTGGGGACAGGGAGAAGCAATAGCCCAGGCTCCCGGCCAGCCTCCCACCCCAGCTCAGCAGTCTTGTGGGCCCTTTGCCCAATGAGTAGGTGCCGCTGAAACTTCAACGGGAAGGGCAATGAAAGGAGCAAGGGTAAGGAAAGTATTCCAGAACGTTCCCTTATCATTTTCAAACTGAATACATGCTTATGTGTGCTTCTTTTCACGAAAAAACATACAGCACGAGTGAGACACAGGAACTTGGCAAGTGGACCAAAAGGACGCTTGGGCCCGGCACGTCCAGGGCCTCAGGAGGACAAGACTTCTTTGTGCAGCCTTCTGGGTCCTGGGGGCTCACAGCCACTGCTCTGAGTAAGGAAGGCTGAGGTCTACTGGCCCTGACAGGAACGCAGCCTGCTGCTGAGGAAGCTTGCTCGTGCGCAGAGAACAAGGGAGGGGCAGAGGGGCCACGGCAGAGGCTTGTAGGGATGGGGGTAATCCTTACATCCTTGGCTGCCTTCGGGTCCGACACGCAGGCGAAGGTGATGTCACAGGTCGACACGACTTCAGCGGGGGTCCTTCCTAGGCGGGCCCCCTCCTGGATGAACAAATCACACTGCAAAAGTCACAGATGCCAACATGAGCCGCAGGCTGTGCACAATAAACATGCCAGCCAGGCTGGGCACTCAGGGACCACCCCTCACCATCTCCTGAGGCGGGCAGGGGAAGCCAACACCAAGAGCTGGGTCCCATAGCTGCTTGGGGCCTTTGAGAGGGAAGGGACTCTTGTGGCTTGGCCCACCTGCTGCTTCTCTGCTGTTTGGAGAACACAGCATTCCCCTCTTCCTCGCACCGAGCTTTCCTTACTGGGAGGGGGCTTCCTGGGGGCTGAAAGTGCCAGTCTTTCCCAGAAATTACGGCTGCCCAGGGCATCCTGTGGCAAACAGCACCTTTGTCTTTCATTCCCCGCCCCCTGACATTTAGCCAGTCAATCCTTGCACTGTGTACGCCTCACATTCACTCACACTGCTGTCACCTTCAGGGAGCCCTGGTGGTGTGGTGGGTTACTCTCTGGACTGCTAACTGCGAGGTCAGCAGTTCAAAAGCTCCAGTCACTCCATAGGAGAAATCGGAGGCTTTCTACTCCTGCAAAGAGTTATATTTAGCCTTGGCAGCCCCCAGGGGCAGTTCTATCCTGTCCCACCTATAGGACACTGTGGGCTCAAGGGCAGTGAGTTTGGTCTGATTTGGGTCCAGCCTTTGGTTAGACTGCTGTTGATAGTGGAGACCTGCCCAGCTCTCCACTCAGACACAGCTCCACTAGAGCATGACATGCCAACAGACACCTTTGCGTATCAAATTTCTCTGCTTCTGGGGGTGGTCTCCATGGAAGGACACCTGGACCAAGCTCAAGCTCGAGACACTAACATAGATGGCTGCCCAAACCTGGCACCTGCTGGCTCATCAGATCCTGAGCATGCCTGGCTTGGAGCGCCCTTTGTATCTCTGGGTGCTGTGCACCTCCTCCTGGGAGTGGCGGCGGCTGAGTGACTAGGAGACATGCTCGACCAGGCGCAGGAAGCTGTTTGCTGCTCAGCCTGGCTTGGCCTAGGATGTGCGGGATCTGCTTCTAGGCTTATGAAGACGTAAGGGAATACGCTCTTTTCTTCTGACGAATTCTTCTTGAAAGCAAGACCTGAGTGAGTCACTGCACTCAGTGGCAGGGACAGAGATAATATCCCAAGTTGCTTCCTAACCGAGCTCAGCGTAGTGACCAATCCTCTATCCGGTTTGACTGATCTGCACGATGCTGGTTTGGCCTGAGTGAGTCCTAGGCGCTGTCCAACTTCCGTGGACCCTCATGAGAACACCCTAAAGGCTTGTTAGTGCTGCGGCTTTTGTGCTCTGTCAACCTTCACTTGTGAGATGTCATTGAGCTGGTTCAGACCCATAGGGACCCCATGCAGCACCGTATAAGCCACCCCAGCCTGTCCTGCGTCGTCCTCACAACTGTTCTTATGTTGAACCCCCTGTTGCAGTCACAGTGCCAGTCTCTCTCAGCCAGGGTCTCCTCTCTCTCACTGCCCCTTGACTTTACCAAGCAGGATGTTCTTCTCCAGGGACTGGTTTCCCCTGGTAACATGTCCAAAGCTTGTGAGAAAAAGTCTTCTCTTCGAGCGGCATTCCGGCTGGCCGTGGTATCTCCAATATTCTTCACCATAATTCAAACACAGTTCTTCCTTGGTTGTCCTTATTCAGAGTTTAATTTCCACATGCAGAGAGGTGACTGAAAATATCATGGGGTGGGTCAGGCGCACACTAGTCCTCCAAGTGACATCGTTGCTCTTCCAACACTTGAAAGAGATCTTGGGCAGCCTGATTACCCAGTGAAACCTCCACCTAATTAGCAATGAAGTTTTAAAAAAGTTTCTTATTTGTTATTCTAAGGACCTCTGGTAGCACTGTCAGATAAGTATTCAACTGCTAACGTCAAGGTTTGCCATCCAATCCCACCAGTTGCTTACAAAGAGGAGGGTGTCTGCATCCATACAGATTTATAGCCTGGGAAACCCTACACAAGGTCACTATGAATTGGAATTCACTTGGTGGCGGTGGGGGTGGATAATGTATTATTCCAAATGAACCAGAGAAAAACTTTTGTCAGTGCCCTTAAAGAAAATGACTTGTAAAAGCTAACAAGCACTTGAGGAGGGGAGGGGGGCAGTATTGGACTGCACCGACTGTCTACTGCCCCTTAAGGACACGCTGCTCAAGGTAAGTAGCACAGCTGTGACAGACTTCTGGTCTGCTGAGTCCTCCCTGCAGCTCTCCATCTGCCCTCCTGACCACTGGGGCTTCCCCACAGCAGGGGCACTTACAGCCCGGGGTATGCATATCTACCCAAGCCCTCTGACCCTGCCACCTGGCCGTGGAAGACAGGAGTGCCTGCACTGTGGGGTAGCCACCACAGGGCCACTGGGGCCTCATTGAGCCTGACACCACCCTCCTCTGCTCAGCCCTCAGCACCCTTTCTCCCTTGTGGCTTTGGGAAATGGCTTTCTGCAGCTAAGTGAGTTTCTGACTTTGCCTAGGAGCTCCTAGTTAGTGGGTGTCAGCAGCTCTGCCACTCTTGCTGGGTGTTTGGCGGCTGCCTGACTGCTGCACTGTGTGCCCACCATCCCAGAGCCACCTAGGCCTGCGGGTGGATGAAGCCACGGCCTGCCCCAGCCACCTGAGGCCTTTTCAATGTAATAAAAACCGTAAATAAAATGACGTTAGCCAGGTCTCAGCTCCGTGTGCCTCGAGGCTGCAACAGTGGGCAGCACAGAGAACCACAGGCTGTTTTAGAGCATGGGTTCTCAACCGTCCTACTGCCTCGACCCTTTCATACTGTTCCTCATGTCGTGCTGACCCTCAACCAGAACATCATTTTTGTTGCTATTTCATAACTGTAATTTTGCTAGTATAAATTGGTGATCCCTGTGAAAGGGTTGTTCAACCCCCAAAAGGGTCACGACCCCCAGGTTGAGAACCGCAGTTCTAGAGGGTAGTGCTGTTCAACAGACACAGGGACACTGCAACCACGGACAGGAACAATGCAGCTCTATCTGTGCACATCACGCGTGTGCGTGTGCTAGTCATAACACAAGGCCAGGTACACACGGGGCTCGCCACCAACGCTCCAGTTCATTCCCGCACAGGCCGATGTCACACATCTCCATCAGCGACCCGGCTGCCCACAAGCTCTCACGTCTCCACTTGTCTTAGGTCTCTACGGCATGCATTCAGCAGTAAGGCTTCCCAGAGGAAATGTGCCTGCTCAAGGTTTCAGGAAGCCAAAGAGGCCGGGCAGGGGCGGAGGCAGGACGCAAGGTCGGGGTTGTGGAGTGGGCGGCATAAGATGCCTTGGCATCACTCTTCCAGCCTGTGGCTGACGAGCCTCTGCGATCATCTTGCGTCCTTTTAGAGACTCCATCCAGATGGCTCCATGGAGGGCCCTAGCCTTCTAAGCTGACTTCCTGCCTTGCATTCCCTGGCCCAGCAGGTCCGTTTTGATTGCACTGCCTGTGGAAGGTATCCTGAGACCAAGACAAGCCTGTTTCTGAGGGAACCAGGTACAGACGTGTGTGAGGCCCGGACGCTAGCAGCAAGACCAAATGACTCACCTGCAAGTATTTGCATACGCGTGAAAGGTGGAGGCAGGGACACAAACACCTAACAGTAGCTACCTCAGGGAACAGACCAGCAGGGAAGGAGCATTTTCCTGTCATTCTATATCCCTGGGGATCTTTCTATGCCGTCTCCACAGCCTATTCAGAAAGTTCACAGAAAAATGGAGAGAACGGAATCTTCCATCACCTTCCCAAAGCCTCTGCGTGAACTGACACTGCTACCTGCTCTGAACTAAGGGCAGGGCACCTAGCCCCCCAAGCCCCAGGCCCCACCTGGGGGACTCACCTTCTCTGCAGTCCGGTTCCAGACTGTCACTGTGTGGCCCATTTTTAGCAAGTTGGAGACGATGCCACTTCCCATGAGGCCAAGGCCCAAAAATCCTATCCTGAAACAGAGTGAGGCTGTCGGTGTGGCACCCACTGCCCAGCTGCGTCTGTACAGCCGGTCATCGCCGTTTCCCTCCATGCCATTGTCAGTGGCGTTTCCAGACCAGCAGCTGGCTCGGCAGCCCAGGGCGGGGCTTCAGATCCACCCCAGGATCAGGACTTAGCAGCCCAGACTCCGTCGACCTTCTGCCTCCTGCTCTGGACCCCATGTTTTACCAACTCCATACCGGGCCTGTGAGGGGTTCCCCCGACCCCACTGTTCCTGCTGACATAGACAATGGCCTCATCCCACAGCCTCTGCCAGCGCTCCTTCCTAGTGGCCCCTTTCTCCAGGCCTCTCCCAGGGACTGTCCCTCTGCTACAGGTTCACTCCCAGCCTAGGACCGTACAGGATCTGCGGGGTTTCTGGGCGGGAATGTGGTGTTCATGTCAGACGCGGAGTCTCTCAGCTCTAGGACCCCAATGGTTGCTTGTGCACTTTCACCTCGCATTGTCCTTTGACTCCACACAGCTGCTGCCATCTTTTCAAAGGGCCCCTGTCCCTGGAGGTTAGCACACTTCCCAAGCTAAGGGAGAGCCCACTCCTCATGTGCACCTCGGCACAGGGCGTACTTTTTGTCTGTCGGTGTGACACTGCCGTTGACTGCGGTGCTGTCAGCCGCCTGGATGGAGGTGGAGCCGGTCTCCTGGGAGGTAAAAGGAATCACAGCATGAGACCAGCTGCCTATGGGCGGGCCGGTGAGACATGCAGACCTTGGGAGCTGCGAACCCCACCTACCTCTTCACATATCTTCAACTTCTTTGTGATGGCCTGGTAACAGACAGCTGGCTGAGAAAGGAAAAGATGGCGGCTTACACCCACCTCTAAGACGGCTTCCTAGGAAATCCCCCTTAAAGGACCCTCCTGAGGGCAGAGAGCATGTCCTGACCTGGTTGGACGCACGGTGGACAGTCCCTTCGCACACCAGTTTGGTGTGTCCTCAAGTCCAAATAACATACTGGTGACTCAAATTTATACTGAGCACCTCACTGTCCACAGCTTGGCCCATTTCCCAAGCCACATGCCCTGGTTACAGAGCAAATCATCATAAAAGTGGGCTGAGCATCCAGATCTAGCCACCCCAAAGCCCAAAGCGCCCTGTGGCCCCCAGCAGAGCTCCCCCCCCCCCCCCGGTTCCTCATTTTCCCGCGGCCACACCTTTCTTCTGGGGAGAAGTTGGTGGTTTTGAGCTGCCGCCCTGTGTGCTACCAGACTCCCTCCTCAGACCTCTCTCAGGCCCCGCCCCAGCCCTGCTCACCTTCTCCGTCTGGCTGAGCAGGAAGTGATGGAAATGAGGGTCTGCGTCTCTCACAGGCTGAAACCAGAAAGTGGTCATGTGAAACAAGCAAGCTCTCATGAAAGGTCGCTCCTGCCTGCCTGTCACTGGAGACTCCCTCTCATTTGTGGCCATCTGGAACTGCTGCCCCACTGGCTGGACCCCCCCACACACTGCCTCTGTCCCAGAGGAAGCCCTGCTTTGTGTGAGTCACACCAACCACCATGTGAGGGGAGGACCGGGACACTTGCCGGCACGGTTTCCGCTCCGTGCACCCTGTAGACACAGTGAGACCAATTCTGGGAGGCTCCCCAAGTTTCAGGGTCTACCTCTCTGGGGTCCCAGAACCCGAGTGGCCCACCTTATGGTCTAGACCACTGGTTCTCAACCTCCCTAATGCTGTGACCTTTTAATACAGTTCTCATGTTGTGGTGACATTCCAACCATGACATTATTTTCATTGCTACTTTATAACTGTAATTTTGCTACTGTTATGTATCGGGCAATCCCTGTGAAAGGTTTGTTTGACCCCCAAAGGGGTCATGACCCACAGGTTGAGAACCACGGGTAGACAGAAGTGCTTTCCCATCATGCCCTGCAACAGGATGAAAGGGCAGCAGCCCCTCTGGTAAGGAAGACACAGGCAGAGAGAAGAGCCCAAAAGCACTCAGTGGGGGAAAATTCCGCAGCAGGACCCCTCTGTTATCAAGCTCCGCCAGTTGTTCTCCTTCAGAACAAAGCTGTGCATCACGTAACTGCTGAGTGGGTGCCCCCAGGGTCTGGGATCAGTGATGTCAAACCCAACAGCGATCACCCTGGCCCTAACACTCAGAAAGGCTTTCCTGAGGGAAAGGCAGGGCCTCATGCAGAGAGGGAGGAGGCTGCTCTGAGGGCCGGCATGAGAGGGCATTACCTCACTCATTACCTCACTGGCAGTCGGCTGCCACTTAAATGCAGCCATCGGTCCAGCCATTATGCCTTTCACGGTACTAGACTCGGGCACGGTGAGATCCTGCAGGAAGGAGATTCAGAGTTATGACGCTGTGGCCACCCCCACCCCTAAAACATGTCAGGGAACACCCGATGGCTGCCCAGTAACAGAAGGTGAGGGCATGCCGCCTTCCAGCACACCTCATCCTCAGGGAGTGCCTCCTGCCCCGCACTCTGCAATGTCCCCAAAGAGGGCAGAGAAAATCCCTGCAGCTCAAGAAACAAATCTGGCTGCGGGAAGCGTGGGCATTGGTGGGCACCTGAGTCACCCTCGTGGACTCCTGGTTGCCCTCCCCCACACAAATAATCAACCACTGTCTTCCCAAAGGTCTCGAGGCCCCCATGTTCCCAGGCTCTGCCGGCTCAGCTCACTTGTGCCCCTCACTCTGGCACCTCTAGGACTTTTCTTCCTAGGATCCACTTGGGGCGCTCTCCTGCTCCAGGACCCTGCTATTTAAACGTCACTGCATTAGAACGGAAGGTGTCCTTGTGGCACGGTAGTTACTTGTGGGATAGCCGAGGCTGTTGCGAGTGGGGTCATCTGCATGACAGTTGCATGATATCAGAATGGGCTGCTGCTTCTAAGACTAGCCACTCCCTGGGGGCCGCTAAGGCTGTCTGCTCCCATAACCATGGAATTCCTGTGTAGGTGGGGTCACTGAGAGAGGGCTGCGGTGGACACAAGTAACTCTCTGGGTTACGGAGCGGCCTTAGCCCAGCTCTTTGCAGGTGACTCTCTTTTAAGGGTCCTGCCCAAGGCAGAGCCAGGACCCCATCCACTGCAGGAGGAGCACACACAGAGTTTGCTCAAAACTTTGCCCGAGGCCACAGGGTAGGTGGACCAGACACCTCGTGACTGTGACCCTGGGATCTGCAGGTCTCAGGAGAAGTTTGATGAAAGCCAGTGTGTTGCTAGCTTTGTCCACTCAAGGGGCATGCCCGGCACACAGCAGACATCAAAGTCCACTGCAGAGGCAGACAGGAGGCACTCAGTCGGTGCTAGTAGAAGAGCCGCCCTGTGAGGTTTCTGAGGCTGGAAATCTCGCCGGAAGCAGACTGCTGCCTCCTTCTCTAGCAGCATGGGTGCTGGGTTTGAACCACCAACCAAGTCCTTCACTACTGCACCAGCAGGGCTCCCTGTGAACTCAAGAGTCCCAGAAAGAACAGCGGCCCATGGCAAGGCTGCGCGGGAGGGTGTTCTGCGATGACTTAGGGGGGTGTTTCATCTCTGTGCTGTCCGGGAGCACTCACTAGCAAGACATCACCATGGAGACCTCAAAGGCAACAGGTGTGACAGAAGAGCCAGTGTTTAACTGCACGGGATTAAAATTCACCTTAGCAGGCATGGTCCCATGGGGCCAGCTGGCAGGAAGCCCAGTCCTGCTTTTGGCCCTGCTTAGATCTCTGACGGGGTGCTCTGTGTCCAGAGCTACAAAAGGAAGAGCCCAGAGGGAGGAGCACTGGCTTTCCTGCCCACATGCGGCCAACCAGGGCCAGCCTACACCTAACTGCCCCTCACATCCATCAGCCCTCCCCTGTGCCTCCTCATGAGGCTAGCTCCTGGGGACCTGTCTGCTGACCAACCTGTGTAACCTTCCCGCTTCCGAGTTCAGCCCCCAGGAGAGCCTTCTCTGGCCCCCAGGCAATGTCTAGCCTGCAGGGATGGTTTTTTTTTTAAGCCATATTGTGTTTTTCAAAATTCGAACTGGCTTCTAACATTTAAAATTGGATGATTTCACAAGATCTGTATTTCTAGCTTCTCCCAAGAAAAAACAGACAATCTGCCAACGTTGGCTGGAACCCTGTAGACAGCACCCCAACATCCCCAGGCTGCCAGCGTTGTGCCTGTGCCTCCGCCCCACCCCCACCCCGAGGCTTCTGGAACCTCAGGCGACCCTCCTGCTGCTCATGAGCTTCGTCTCCAGGGCTGATATCACCTAGCCTCTTTTGAGTATCTAGACATCACTTCAAATTCCTCCTGTCCACACACAGGCACACTTACTGGTCCGCTCTCCATGTAAGCCACCCAGCTTGGTTCTGAGAGTGTCCTGGGCTTGCTATCACCTTTACAATCCTCATTCTGGGCCTGCCTCCTGAGCTTGTGCCCCAGGTGGCCCTCACACGCTCCTCTCAATGCACGGCCTTCTCATTGGATGGCTCTTCTGCGCCTCTCTGGGGTGCTCTACAGCACCAACCAGGAAACAGGCGCTGCTCTTAGCCCACCTGGACAACCCTTCAGATGGACAGTCACACAGCTGGAAGGCCTCCAGTCCCTGCCACCAGTCACCCCGTTTAGATCTTCCACTCTCCTTAGTACTGGAGGGCATGTGAGCTGGCAGGCGATTCTGACCCACTGCGACCCTATGGGACAGAGCAGCACTGCCTTTCCGGAAGCAGATTGCCTCAACTTTTTCCTATGGAGTGGCCGATGGGTTCACATGCTGATTTGTGGTAGGTAGCAGGCCAGTGCACCACTAGGGTGCTCTCCTTGTCCTGAAGGCACTCACCTTGACCATGACCACAGGTGAGCTGTCTCCCCCCGCCCCCACAGCCCTTCCTGGAGCACAGGGCTGGCTGGAGTCTGTGATGGTTTAGGGCCCGTGCTCCTGCTGCCTGAGGTCTGTGGGGTTCTGGGCCGCACTGCATCCAGTGAGCAAGGGCCCCCAAACGGAGGCTGAGGTGGACTGAGACCCACCTTCTCATCCTTGGGGGGGCGGCCCCGCTTACGGGGACTCTGCTCGTGGGCTCTCTTCAGGGGGGACCTGGAGCCTCTCTCGGAGGAGCCCGAAGACACCCTCTTCTTGCTGTCCCCTGCGCCCTTCTTCACCTTCCCCTCTGCCAGCTTCCGCTTCTCGTCCCCAGCGCCCGCCCGGCTCCTCTCCTCGCTGCTGGAATTCCGCCGGTTCTTGTCGTCAGCAGAGGCATGGGAGGACGCCTGTGGGTGCAGTGAGATGTTGATGACCCCATCAGCCCCATGGACGAGGCGGGCCTGTTACGGATACCTCACTACAGTCTGGGGGAACAGGGCTGCTCTCAGCTTACTGATCTTTGGGGAAGATTTGAGGAAAACCAGGCCACTTGCCCATGCTACCAGGAAGTGGCACACAGTGCCTTCCCAAGGCCACTCCTACTCTCTGTGCTGTCCTGGGCTGCTCTCCCGAAAGTGAGTCACAAGAGTGGCCTCACCAGCCAACCCAATAGAACCTAGGTCCCACAGTGGTGGAGTTGTGCTTTCTGCTCGGCATTTCATAGGGCCCATGGCCTTCCAATCCTGAAGACCCTGGCCTGGAGCAGGCAGGGCCCCTCACCTGGTCTTTCCCCTTGGCCCTTCGAAGGAACTCCTCCACAGCGTCCACGGCCTGCTGGAAGCGCTTGCCCTTGTTGATCTTGACCATCTCCTCCTTGTGTGCGTGGTAGGGCTTGAGCTGCTCCACTTTGATCCAGGCACTGAGACGAGAGACAGGGGCTGGCCGCACTGCACTGGCCCCAACCACCCCACACCTGGGAACCAGCAAGGCAGACCACGAGCACAGCACAGAGCAGATACCGCCCCCCAGTAAAACCATTTAGATGGAGCCTACCCAGTGCCTACCCATTCACAGCCTTCAGGGCATGACCACCCGCACCCTGCCATCTGTTCAGAGGAGAGAGGGGGCGGCAGCATAAAGCGAGACCCAGGGACAGAACGAGGACTGAAGGCCTGCAGCACCGTCTCCCTCTGCTCTCTATGATATGCGCAGCCACCACGCCTCAGTGTGCTTGTACCGATTACATCCCTGGTGACTGAGCCAGAGTCTGTAACCCCAGCCGTAGCCTGAGGGTTGCGATCACCGACAGGGCCACACAGACAAGCGTCTGCACCCTGGGCATTTACCGCCCAACCCTTCTGGGTCTGCAGGCGGCTAGCTCCAGGACCTCTAGTCGACCATCCTAGCCAGGCCCACACTGTTGAATGCAACTGGTTTCGGGGCTTCTCTCCTGGTGGTCAGCTCAAAAGGCCCAGGGCTGAGGCTTGGCTTCCCCTGCACTGCTCACAGGATGGATGGTGTCAACCTAGAAAAGCGAGAGGCTCTCTTCTCCTGAGAGTCCACAGCAAGTCTCTGCACACTGACCGTGCTGATGAGCTGCCTCCTCTGGGAGCTGCGCTGGAGGGTGAGGCCGGGTCTGCAGGAACACAGTAGCCCAGGCCCTCAGCCTTGGAGTGTGAGATGGAGCGCCAGGACCCAGCAGGCTGTCTACCCTAGTCAGCAAGATGCTGCCACCCTGGGAGCTCAGCAGGCATCCTCTCTAACACTTCAGGGTCTGGGGTGGTGAAGAGCCAGGGACTCACTCACGGAGGAGAACCGAATTCAATGTCCATCCTTCCGCCTGGCCAAGTGGGCCAGCAAAGTTGGAGGTACTCCGGAGACCAGCGCTCAGTGCAGAGGCTGTGAGGGCATGAGTCCCCGTGAGAAGGCGGGAGATAGGACTGAAGACTTCCAGACTCCCTCACTGGCCCGATCCAGCCTGTGCCTCCACACCCTGTGTCCATGTGCCCACACTAACCCATGGTTCAGAACAGGTGGGAGGGAGGACACCAGGGAGGCTTGGAGTTTTGTCCTAGTGTTCTAAGTGGTCTTTAGACAGAACCACGTGGGAAAAGCCCCACCCTCCCTCAAAGCTGAACCCTTGGGCCCTCCTGTGCCGTTTCCCTCGGTGCTGCTTTCGGTGACTGGAGGGACCAACACTACAAACACAACCTTAGGGAGAAACCTGACAAGACACGTTCATTTCCTTAGCACCTAGAGAGAGCTAACGAGCTGAAAACAGCCATGTCCCAACAGCACAGCACAAGAACGCTGGGCCATCTGGGTCAGCAGAGGAGAAAGTGCTTTCTCTGAGCAGCGGTGCTACAAACCTGTCTTAGCCTCCCAATGCAGCGCTCTGAGGCACAGCTGCCTGGGTGGACTC
Organism: Tenrec ecaudatus; assembly: GCF_050624435.1. Lineage (NCBI taxonomy): Eukaryota > Metazoa > Chordata > Mammalia > Afrosoricida > Tenrecidae > Tenrec > Tenrec ecaudatus. The sequence continues at coordinate 106,856,364 of NC_134541.1, read as the reverse complement.
AGGGCTAGGGCGCAGAAAGCAACCCTCAATCTCAGGACCAGTTTCAGGGGACATCTAGGTCAACTGGCACCACACAGTCCACAAACACAATGTTCTACCTCCTACTCTGGGCACTCAATGCGCAACCACTGGTCTTTCTCGGTCTAGACGCAGTGGTTCTCAAACTGTGGATTCCAACCCTTGGGGGGGTGGTGGTGTCGAATGAACTTTTCACAGAGGTCACCCAATTTATAACAACAATTTATAGCAACAAAAATAACTTTACGGTTGGGGGTCACCACATATGAGGAACTAGGAAGGTGGAGTAGAGGTAAAAGAGTGGCGCCAATCAAAGATGCAGAGAGATAATTAGGCCTAAGGGCCAATGGACCAGGCGACCCCTAGCCTCTGGGACCTGAGGGAAGAAGACCTACATAGTGGCTGGCCACCACAGCTGACAGTTCTGGATGGGATCACAGGGGGCGGTCCTGCGGTCCTGGGTGGGAAGGGGAAATGTGGAACAAAACTCAAAATCATGAAAAAGAGACAGGCTTTATAGCCAGAGAGAGACTGGTGGAGCCCTGAGACTATGGCTTTGCGCCATCCTGTAGGCTGGAACCGAGTTCACCCCCTGGCTTACCCTCAAACAAAACAAATAGGACAGGAACCGCGGGCAGAGGGGCTGCCGAGCAGAGGCAAGGGCTGCTCAAAAAGCCCCACTTTGGATGGTCTAAGCCAGGCGCCCTCAAACTACAGCACGCGGGCCACATGCAGCCCGCCGAGGACATTGATCTGGCCCGCTGGGTGTTTTTCTACTTCAAAATAAGATATGTACAGTGTGCACAGGAATTTGTTCATAGTTTTTTTTTTTTAAAAAAAAACCATAGTCCGGCCCTCCAGTGGGTCTGAGGAACAGTGAACTGGCCTTGTTTAAAAAGTTTGAGGACCCCTGGTCTAAGGGCTTCCTGGCTGCTTTGTAAAGACTGGAGTCTGTGGCCACGTGTGATCTCCCTCCTGGATGCCAGGCTACAGTAGCTGCTCCTGCCCAGTAGACCCCCACTCACCTGGCCTGGCTGCAGCAAGCGGCCTTGATGTGAGCCACTGGGAGGTGAAATAAAGGCGCGTGGTCAGGGGCAGTGGAAACGGAGAGCCAGGTCGCAGAGGGCATCTTGGAGGTAACCTGGCAGACTCGGAACATTGCACAGCTCACTGTGATCCTTGCAGAAACCAGGAATAGGCACACCTGTGCCTGGATCAGGCACCCAATCTTGCTGGGCCGACACCCCTGACTGAGCAGGCCGACCATGGGGGACCAGGACAAAGGGAGCCACTTTATTTCTTAGCCATAAACATGCAGAAACCCACTGTTACCATGTGGATTCCAACTCCCAGTCACTTAAAGGACAGAGTAGAACTGCCCTGCCTGGACCACCGACCTCCAGCTTAGCAGCTGCGCTTCACCCTCCAGAGCACGGTTACCTTTATCAGCAAGGAGGCTTTGCTCTCTAATGCAGACCATGCTGCCTGCCCATACGGCCCCTGGGCTGGGCCAGGCTTGCTCCTCTCCAGGTGGGAGCTGCTACCTGGCTGCTGGTAGAACTGTCTGTCACCTGTCAATGGCAGCACACTCAGTCTGGCATCTCGATCCACCTATGGCTAGTGTATACGCCAACAACCCTGAAACCACCACCCCTGGGCCACTCACAACACCCGCAGTCCCAAACCCAACTGCATTTCTGATCTGTTTACCCTGCAGAGAAAATCCTGTCAACCATCACACTGCAGATGCCTGGGAACCTCCTCGCTGTCCTCCCAAGGAGCTGACTCCAAGCTGGCACAGAGCAGTTCTCTCCGGGGGAAGAAATGCCTTGTGAGTTGGGGGTGGGGGGAAGGAAAAGACCAGTGCAACAAGCAAGGACGAGCTGTGACAGCAAGATTTGTGTCCCTATCTGGATAGTTTAGGGCAGCGGTTCGCAGCATGTGGGTTGTGACCCCTTTGGGGGGTGGGTCACAAGGGTCACCCAATTCATAACAGTAGCAAAATTATAGTTATGAAGTAGCCGCGAAAATAACTTTATGGTTGGGGGGTTACCACAACATGAGGAATTGTATTTAAGGGTCGCCGCATTCGGAAGGCTGAGAACCACTGGTGTAAGCAGTATTTGGTAACTAAGTTTTGTGCTTGCGTCCCTGGGAAAAAGACTGAGGATCATTCAGGGTTAGACAAAGTGCCAAGTCCAACTTACTCAGAACCAAAGGCATCAAGTTGGGGAGAAAAAGCAAAACAACACTGTCCCCAAAGTTCTCAGTTTCAAACAGCGAGAATCCTACAGGCACCAACACACACACTGGCAGGGCTGGCAGGGCAGGTAGAGCTAGACACTCGATACCAAGAGGTGGTTGCTTTCCAGGGAGCACACACTACTGCCGACTCCTTTCTGACTCATGCCACCCTCTAGGACACAGAACTGTCCTGACGGTTTCTGAGACTGCAAACCTCTGCGGGAGTACACAGCTCCACCTAGCTCCCCAGGAGCCGCTGGTGGTGGATTTGAACTGCCAACCTTGTGGTTAGCAGCCCAATGCTTAACCCACACCACCACTATACCCCTAGCGCTAGCAGAGGCTTTCCAGAGCACTGCTCGTACCGCCCACACGGCCAGCCATGCCTCTAGGTACCAGTTCCCTGCTGTGACACCTGCCACTGGAGCTAACTCATCAGCCTAGAGGGAAGTTGCTAGAAGGGCAGGAGTTGGAGAAGGCACAGGTCCCCATTCTCTCTGGACTAGCCATTTTCCTGCCCTGGCACAGGGACACGGTTGTCCCCGACAGCCCTTACTATGCACTGGGCTCAACTCCGCAGCCATTACCCGGCTGCCGGTGTAGGGTATCAGGAAAGTAGGTCAGGCAGGTGCCAGGTTTCAAGAGGTGGTGTGGACAGGAAATGAGATGGATCTTAGGGGGAGGAGGGCTGGGGGTGGGCAGCACCTCACAGGATCCTGAGCTGCTGCGCCCTCATTGTTCACTGCCATCTCTGATGTTACACAGCTGGAAGGTGATCAGCCGGAAGCCTGGGTACCTCCCCACTAAAATCCCTAAACCAGCGGTTCTCAACCTTTAAAAAAAAAATCATTTTATTGGGGGCTCGTACAACTTTTACCACAACCCATGCACACATCCATTGTGTCAAGCGCGTTTGTACATTTGTTGCCCTCATCATTCTCAAAACATCTGCTTTCTGTTCTCAACCTTCCTCATGCCGCGACCCTTTCATACAGTTCCTCATGTTGTGGTGACCCCCAACCATAACATTATTTTCGTTTCTACTTCATCACTGTCGTTTTGCTTCTGTTATGAATCGAGCGACCCCTGTGAAAGGGTTGTTCAACCCCCACAGGGGTCTCGACCCACAGGTTGAGAACCGCTGCCCTAGACCCTTGGCCTCTCAGTTCAAAATAAGAACCAGGCAGCCATACCACCCTTGCCTTGAAAGGGCTGTTAGCTATGGCGCCTTGCAGTCCTGGTTCCTCACCGCAGGGCAGGCCAGTGACCTGGACGTTCTCACCTCTGTAGTCCTATGAAAACAGGTCTGAAGGGGGCTGTGGGCAGCCTAAGCCCTTCCCACCTCGCCAGTTCCTCTCTTTCTCAGGCTGGAGTGTCAACACCAGCACAGCTTGTCAGCGGGCTTGGGAGGGGCAGGGAGACAGGCAGGGCTGTTCTCTCGGACACAGCCACGTCTGCCTGGTCTTAGGAGCTACCTTTCTGAGGCTTCAGGAAGAACCGTGGTGGAGCAGCGTGGTGGTTTTAAGGCTGATCGCTGACCAGTCCTGGCACCCTCGGGGCTGTGGGCAGTGTATGCTTCTAGGTCCTACCTATCTCCCCAGTCCAGGGTCCAGCAACGGACTGAGCCCCACCCCAGGAGGTGCCTGCCAGAAGTGACAGCCAACAGTGGAGGCGGGGTTTAGGCCAGCCTCTTCTGTTGCCCACGGAAACTAGTTCTCATCCCTAAAAAAGCCCACTAGGTGGCTCTGGGGGCTTCACAGATCTGTCCAACGCAGGGCAGAGGAGCTGGAGTCAAAATTTGAGCACGTCGCCAAGCCAGCCAGCACCGACCTTCTGCAGGCCCCCGGCTGTCTGCAAGACCTGAGATCACTGTCCACAGCCTCGGCTTTCCTACGGCTTCACAACCTCACAGCCCCTTTGGGAGCATGGTGGCTGCTAGGCCCGCCATGTCACATCCCTGGAAAGTGTGTCTTGTTATCTGGTCAGAGGCACTTGCCAGGCTGATCAGCTCTGAGATGCTGCTTCCCTTCTCCCCGCTTGTATGAGCGACCCCACTATACCCTCGCCTCACACTGGCTGCACACCTGTCAGCACACCAGGTCACCATCTCCACGATTGATCCCCTAGTATGTGGACGGGGAGAGAGGGGTGAGGATAGGTGAACCTATCTGTCCAAATCACTAGGTTGGAAGCAAACTAAGAGCTCACCCGCCAAGGCCCCCTGATGGTACTGCAGACTGTGTATAACAGCAGATGAAATTCCCAAAAATATACATGGAGGGCTTCAACAAGTTCGTGGGAAAATGGAATTTCTTAGCTGTAACCAAACACCTCAAGGGAATGAGCTGCTGGGCCTGGGTTTTGAGGACCCCAAGGTCATCGGCATAATACAGCACACACAGACAGTACTGTCCGTCCCCCACTTTGCTGACTAGTGACAGGGGTCTTAAAAGTGTGTGAACAACTACTGCTCTCTCTCCCTGTCCTAAACAAGTGGGAGTGAGAAAACCAGAGACTCAAGGCAACAAGGCCAAAGGACTCGCGCCTCATATGAGCCTGTCTCCAAGGCCCGTCATGAGCCCAGAGAACTGGATGATGCCCAGCAACCAGGACCTGCTGCTTTGAAAGGGATCGCAGCAGGAAGTCCTGAAAAGACTCAAACCCATCAAAAGACCATCACTTAGCAAAGTGATCCGAGAGTGATGTTTCCCACAGTGGCTGACACCACTGCCCTCCAGGGGGCACTGCAAAGATCCAGGATCCTAATGGGGTTGCAAAAGCAGCTATCTAGGCTTTATCCCAGACGATGGGCTGCAGGACCAACGTGTCTCTTTGCCAGGGGACATGGGGCAGTAGGTCAAATAAATTTGGGAAGCTATGCCCTTTTGGACTGACAAGAGAACAGATCTCTCTTGGAAGAAGTACAGGCAGAATGCTCCTTAGAAGCTAGGATGGTGGTGAGTCTTTGTCTCACATAAGCTGGACGTGTTTTCAGGAGAGACCAGTCCCATTTGGAGCAGTGGAGGGCAGCAGAAAAGAGGAAGGCATGCGGCAAGATCGAATGCCCCAGTGCAGGGACACGGGGCTCACACATACTGTGAGGGTGGCGCAGCACCGGCTGAGTCAGGACGCGATGGAACGTTAACAACAAGCTGCCTTAGACTGTTACCCTTTAGGCAGGAACACAGCGACCCCATGGCTCAACTTTCAGTGAGACGGCCTAACACCAGGATGCACACACTCCTCAGACCAACCGACTGAGAGAGATGGCAAGAGTATCAACTGCCCAGGGCGAAGGCTCCGGAGGCGGGGAGGGGCAGGACATGAGGACTAAGGGGCCGGCACAGGGAGGAAGTGGGAAGAGTTCAGTTACATTGTGGGACTGCAGTCAATGTCACTGAACAACATGTGCGTGAATAGTTGACTAAAAAACCCATTTGCTCTACGAAACTTTCACCTAAGCCACAACAAAAGGTCAAAAAGGGACTTGTGACAACTTGCCGCCACACTTCTCCCCGAGAACTGGCTTCCCTTCCCGGGGAGACCCTCACCTTCCACAGCCCACCTCATTTAGCACTCCCCAGAGTACACTTCAAAACCAAACCAAACCTGAAGGCTGGTGGCAACCTTGTGCAGAGCACGTCCATTGGGGTCATTTCCCCAACTCTCTGTGCTCCCTTCATGGCCTCCTTTGGCCTGTCTCACAGTGTTTCCCAATCTGCCTTGTTAGCACACACATCACAGACCACCCAAACCAAAGCCATCCCACTGAGGGAATTCTCACGCATTGTGACAGACTGGAACTGCCCCATTGGGTTTCCAAGGCTGGAACCTTTATGGGAGCTCACAGGCTCATTGTTCTCCATTGGAGCAGCTAGAGGGTTTGAACTAGTGACCCACGGTTAGTAACCAAGTCTCCTTAGTCATCTGCAGTCTAACATCACATCTCAATGCTGAGGAGTCAAAATGCTCATGACTCACTGTATTGCCAGGGACTGGGCCTGAACCCGCAATGTCCCCGTGGTCTGCCTGTTTCCTTTCTCAGAGTCAGTTGCTTACCGGCAAACAGATAACATGCTAATGACAGGGTGCCTTCCTTTGTTTTTTTAATGTAGGACTTTTTTCCAAGGGAACGTGAAAGGCTGAAAGACACTTATCTAGCAGATGCCCCACACCTACTATGCTCTTGAGCCCCCAAAGAGCCTGTCAGTTAGAAAGCTTGTCACTGTCCTGTCCCTGCCCGCCGACCCCATCAGGCAGCAGGTGTGTGTGTGCCTGTGAGTTCGTCCTTCATCCCAGGCTTCGCCTGGTGAGGTGCAGAAGTTCGTGCTCCTCCAATGTTCTGTGCCCTATGTCAGCTACGTGAGCAAGAAAAAGAAGCTAACTGAGGGAGATGAGCTGCACAGCGGTGACAAGCAAGGGCTCAAACCTGGAAACACCATGAGGTGGTGCAGGACTGGGCAGTGCTGCTTTCTGTTGTATCTGGATTGGAAAAGACTCCACAGCACCTACCACTACCACCACCACCACCACCACCACCACCACCACCACCACCACCACCACCACCACCACCACGCCAACTCTCTCTTACAGTTTCCTCCTCTAACCTTCTGCTTTGATCTTCAATGGCTTTAACCATCTCTAATCTGATTCCATGCCCCCTTTCCCAAGCCCCCATTGTCGTTTCAGACCAGGGGAATCCTTCATTTAGCCAACCCAGTTTGGGCAACCGTCTTGCCTCTTGCTCTCCACCAGTTTCTCTCTCCTGGAATCTTTTCATGGTTCCTGCCCAGAGGACAGAGGAAGGAACCCGAGGAAATGGAGCACGTGGGCCACCGTTTCCAAGAACAACTGCCTCCTTTGCCACAAGATCAGAAGAACTGGAGGGTGCCCACCATTAGTGAGCATTTTGATCTAAGATTCCGTAGATGGATCCTGATCAAAAGAGGGAATATGCAGAACAGAGTTAAAAATTCCCATGGATCCTAGACTTTCTGGATCCACAGAGGTTGCATGAGTCCCCCAGATGATTGCCTTAAGATGACCTTTAAACTATTGAAGTCTTCTCAAACTTTAGTTTATCTTCACTGGGAGAGAATGCCTGCCTTGGGCTCTATTAAGATCTAGGCAGGTCAGGTCAAACCAGAGACAATAACCAGACTGCTGGTTTCTTGGAGGTCCAGCAGAGGTGGTTGTGGGAAAACCAGAAGGCTAAGAGACAGGAGTACAAGAAAGATGAAAATGTTCTAAAATTTACTTTGGTAAAGATTGTACAATTCTTCTGGATAGGAGTGAACTACTGACTTGTATGACTGGTGGATTATGTGCCAATAAAATTGTTAAAAAAAATTCGCCTAGGGTCAAACTGATAACTAGGAAAAAGTCTAGACAGGAAACTTCGTGGGCAGTGAGTTTATGCTAACAGGGGAGAAGTATTCAGAAAGGATGGTTGTATAACTTGCATGTCACCCACACTGTAGTTGCACTTGCAGAAAGGGCGAGAATGCTGTCAGTACTGCTGGGGCAGCAAGCAGTCCCTGCATGGCTCACTCTGCCTGGGAGGTTTGTGTTCTGACTAGGCATCTGAGCTGCTGAGAGACAGCAACTTGCCACTGCTTTCCCAGGAGCATCAGGGTGAAGTGATGCAGACTGCAGGTGAATCACCCACACCGGTTTTACACCTCAGGATCAGCTTTCTGATGGAATTCACGCACTGCAAGAACAGTCTCTTCCGGAGTGTCTGGCTCTTACAGCTCTGGCCAGCCAACTCCCAGCAGACCTTGCCACAGCAAACCTGCTAAGAAGTTGGGTTCAGATAAAGAGCTGAAGACTGCGTTTATAGGTTTGTCTACATTGTTAAAATAAACATGCTGTGAAACACTAACCAAAGGACGCTGGCATAAAAGCAAAGAACAAAGCTTGTTGTAACAATTTTCATACGCAGCAAAGGAATCCTGCTGCTGCTACAATGGGCTAGGAGTTGAGCTGCTAACCAAATGGCTAGTTCAAATTCACCTGCCACTCCCTGGGAAAAAGCGAGGCTTTCTGCTCACACAGATTCACAGGCTCAGAAACCACCGGTGCAGTTTGACTCTGTCCTTCAGGGTCACTATGGGCCGGAATCAACTTGACAGCAGGATGATTTTGGTTATTATATACTGCTTTAGAAAAGGCTATTAACCACCTACTCTTAAGGGATCCTAGTGGCATACTGGGTTAAGCATGGGCCTACTAACTGTAAGGCTGAGAGTCACTAGCTGCTCCTCAGTAGACTGATGAGGCTGTCTGCCCCTACAGCCTGCTTCCCTGAAGATCACAGCCTTAGCAGCCCTGTGGGGCAGCTTTACCCTAAAATTTGAGGGGGTTGCTATGAGTCAGAATCCACTCCCTGGCCAGGGGCTGATTGAACAGGATAGGAAAGCCATGAGACCTTTTTAAAACCCAAAGCCAAATTCCCCTGTAAGACTCCTAAGTAGAAATAAGTACAAATACTTAACAGAGATTGCCCCATTTAGCTAGACTCAGGTCACCCAACTGGATGCAGGGATGAGAAAGTGATACATAAGAGCTCAAGCTAGGCACACGCTTTCCCTCCCGGTGACCTCTTACTCCAAGCCCACCCAGAATCTCCACACGATTGGGCCTGGTTTCCTCAAGGTTAGGATGGCTCTGGCGAAAAAACTTTATTGTTACAACGTTGGGGAAAATCTCCTAGTTTTACAAATGAGAACAGAAGTAAACAATCACTTGTATTAAGAGAAACCAAATTCACTGCCTACGCCATGCCCAAACCACAATGATGAATAACTCACCAACGGGAACTTGACCATGGCTGTTGTCACAAGAACTTCCCGAGGGGTGGGTAAAGAGAGGCTCGACAAACTATCTGAGGCTGGTCAGCCCATTCCGAAGTTCCCCAACCACAGCCCTGCCCAGGGCAGGTTCTGCCATGAGCAGAGCAACTTTCACTTAGGTTAGAGGCCAGCACAGACCCTAGAATAGTCTCCTAGTAGCTCTGCCCTCGAGTTGCTGCAGACAAAGGCAGGGCAGCGTGCTGGGGAGAAACTACTCACTGATCTTCCGTCCCAAAAAACTTGACAAAGAAGCATTTCTTGCCACGTGGTTTCTTCAAGTCTTTGGGCGGATTGACGATCTGGGGGAGAAAAGACATGAAAGGATTGCATAACAGTGCAGCCCACTAAAGTAATTCCCTACAGCGCCGTCAGTAAGGAAAACAAAAACAAAAATGAGAGCCACGTATAAAAAGAGAACCAGCGTGCAGTAGAGGTCCAGATCTGGCACTGCCGTGCTGAGCTTCGTGAAAACGTTTACGTTTTTCTAGACGTTCCCTCTACCTAATGGTGACCAAGAGCCCAGCGACAGCAGTGGCCTCGTTCAAAAGCAGCTCAGCCTCAGACCAACAGCTCTCCGCCAACGCAACGCTTGTGTCACACTCATCCTTGAAGAGATGGCGAGGGCACGCTTGTCTTCGAGAGGCAGGGAAAATGCCACACCCCAGAGACAGCCTGAAGGCGTCTACTTGGCTCCAAGAAGAACTATGAAAAGCGGAACATTTGGGAAGCTGTGATGGACCGCCCGCCCGCCACGTGCGGGATCCGGAATGCCAACTTTTCTAAAGATGCTTTGGAGCAGCACATATGGCAGAATGGGAGAAAGTTTAAACTTAGTTGAGACAAAAATAGGCTGACTTTTTACTAACCTACATTTAGATGTCTCTCTCCCTAAAAATCCACCCTGCCCCTTAAAAGGTTCAATCGAAACAGAAGTGAAATTCAAGTTGGGACTGATTTCCAGGGTTAAAAACAACACAACAAAAAGCCATCAGGAATCTTGAATCTGACTCAAGAAATAAGCATTTCCTGAAGGTTACAGGTTTACGCTGTTCATTGTAAATCTCATACCACACTCGGAGTAAGTGTTAAACGGGCTGAGATTTACTCAGTGAAGGCTAGAAATATTCATTCATTCATTAATTCCGGCTTCCCCAAACCCAGCCTTGGCTGTCTTCCTCCTACAGCCGCCCAGACACTCACCTTTCCTGGCCAGGGAGGATACCTGCCGAGTTTCCCCCTAGAGAAAACACAGAGTCAGCAGTTGCCTAAGAAAGCCAGTCCATCTCCTTGAACCCACTCACCCTGCGGTGTGTTTTCCTAAAGCTCTGCGGGCACCCTCAAGTGCTGGCACAGAAACAGCCCAACTGAGGGGGTGGGGCGGCGGTGCTGCGTCTGGATTCCAAGGCTGGGCCCAGGAGGGCAGCACTCCTTTGCAATAGAAAATTGTACACGCATACCTAAGGTCAGCGCGCTCTCCCGGCGACAAGGGCCATCCAAACACAAAACCATCAAGAGCCACTTGTCTAGTGCCTTCGGGAGAGCGGGGTGGGCGGGCAGTTTCCTCTGTCCATCCACACCAACTTCCCAGTCCGGGGTCGGAGCTAAATCACCACAAGGGCAGTCGAGACGGCTGACAAATGAAGCCTTCCCCTGGGGACCGAAGCGACGCTACGCAGCTCGAGGGAGGCGGCCACAGTCCGTCTCGCAGGGCGGTTGGCTGGGACACTGAAGCCCATCGAGGCACCCAGGAAGGCAGTGAGTGGCCACTGCCAAGCCATCGGCCGCCGAGGAGTGCCCCCTCCGTTTCTTCGCGCGGCAGCGCCCGCAGGTTGGCTTCGACACTCCCGGCCGAGCAGCCAGCACAAGCCGGGGCGGACCGGCCTGTCCCGGCGAGTTGGCCGCGCCAGCACCCGGTTTTCGGGGCGCCCCAGCTCGATCCCCGGGACCAGGCGGCGGCAGAAGCCGCCCGGCGCAGGCGGCTTCCGAATCCCGGTGGCCGCAGGCGCGCGCGCGCGCCCAGCGTGGCTCTCCTCCGAGAGGCCTTGGGGCTCAGAGCCGGGCCCACCGCGGCCACCCTCGTCCTCGGTCCCCCGGGGCCACTGCCCCTTCCGCTCGGCGTCGCTGGTAGCACCTGCACCTCGTCCTCCCCGCTGGCCGGAGGCCGGAGCGCACAGAAAGGCAGCTCCGGGGCCGGCCGTGAGCCCCGCGCGCGGAGGGACAGGTCCCCGGCGCATCCCGCTCGTCCCCCGCCACTCCGACTCACCACACCAAGTCGCCGAGCCGCAGACTCACAGCCGCCATCTTACCACCCAACCACCGCCGACGCACTGGCCGTCGGGAACAGCAGGCCGCCCCGGCGCCGCCCATTGGAGTGGCTCTGCCCACGTGACGGGGGCCGGCTGTCACCGGCCACGCCGCGGCCCTGACGTCACCGCGTCCTCCAGGCTTCATTGGCCGGCCGGGCGGCACGTGACTCGGGCGCCACGGTCTCGGCGCGCCGGAGCTCCGAGACGCGCGGCTCTCTCCCCCTCCCTCCGCCCGCTCGTGACAACGAAGCGCCCGCGGTCCGAGGCGGCGGCGGCGGCGGCAAGGACTGTGCGGCCCGCCGAGCGCGTCTGGGACTCGGCCTGCCCCGCCTCCCAGGACCCGGGCCCGCGCGCCGCGCGCCGCTTCCGTTACGGCCGTTAGCCCCGCGCGGGCCCCGGGCCGCCCTCCAGCCGGGGGCGCCCGCCGGCCCGGGCGCGGCGCCGGGGAGCTCGCCCCTGACGGAGCTCGGCGCGGCCTGGGCAGCGGCCGCCGCTCGAGCGCGGACCCCGCGCGGGGCGCGCTGTGCTCGGCCGCCGCCGCGCCGCCCGGGCCCCCCGCGCTCGGACGCTGCGCCGCCGCTCGCCGGGCGGGGGGTCCGGCGCGCAAGTTGGCCCGGGGCGCCCCCTGGCCGCCCGCCCCGCGCTGCCCGAGCCGCTCGGGGACCGCGAGCGGGCAGCGCCCCGCCTCGTGCGCCGCCGACCCGCGCGCGCCACCGGCCATGGGCCGCGGCGCCGGCCGCCCGCCCTCCGGGAGGCACGCCCGCGGGACCGGCCGCTAGCGGCGGCGCAGCCCGGGCCAGCATGAGGACAGCGGCGGGCGGACGGGTGCGGCCTGCAGGGGACAAAGGTGCGTGTCTTTGTACGGACCGGGCGCCGCCTGACACCTGGAGAGAAGTTGGCCTCCGGCCGTTGGCAGCCACTAGGCGGCCCGCGCCCGTGGGTTATGGATGGGCGCTGCCACAGAAGTGGCCACTCAGGCGTCCGTGTGGCCGGGCAGAGAGAGGGGCAAGTTTTCCAAAGGGCTCCCAGGAGTTGATCCAGCAGCACCCAAGTTGGAGCGGGCGTGCTCTTGAGGATCTCCCCGCCTCCCCGCCCCCGTGGGATAAGGTGGAAGGTGACCTGTCTGCTTGCGACCCCCGGCGCTTGGGTTGGAAGTGGGTTCTAATGTACCCGTTGTCCAGGGCTTGGTGCTTGCTTTGCAGTCTCGGAACCTATGCGCATCGGCCTTAGAAGCCGTTCCGTGCATTGCTTTGTTTTAAAAACAGCTTTGAGTTAGTTTTTGGAACTGTCTCTTTTTTTTTTTTTCCCAAAGAGAAACGAATCATCCACGCTTCTCCTAAATTTAAAAATTCTTGGTGTGCAGAGAGTTGAATGCTATTTTAGTGGCGGCTGGGTAGAGAATGTTGTTAGGTGTCAGTGTGATTCTGACTGGTCGCAGAGGAGAACTGCCTCCTAGGAATCTCTTGGCAAGCAGATCACAGGTCTCTCCCAAGGGCCTGTTGTCTGGATTGGAGCCACCAACCTTTCAGCTAGCAGCTGAGCAGTGTAGCCATTCAGCCACTGGGGCTCTTGGATAAAGAAAGAAAACGCTGTTGCTGTTTGATGGATTTGGACTCATTGTAACCCTATTAGAAGGTAGAAATGTCCCCATCGAGGCCCAAGGCTGTCATCTTTACAGACACAGGCTAGCATATTTCTCTCAAACATGATGGTGGGTCGGAACCCCTGATCTACTGGTGAATGGCCAACCACAGCGCCTTGGGAATCTTAAAACAGCGTTGTAGGGGACATGGAGGAAGGAGCCAGATGAAGAATGCGCACACACATATACACGTGAGCGAGGGTATAAGTTGATGGGGAAAATTGTTAAGTTTTAATTCCATTTGTATTTAATCCAACATCCTGCAAGGGCCAGGCAATGCAATAAGGCCCGAAACCAATATAAATGGGCTGGATGATAGGAATGTCTCCTTGGGAGATACCAAAAAGAGGCCCCAGGGGATAGCCACCGTTAATAAGAAAACAGGACCAGGACTCCTGACACAACCAGCATATGAAAGTCATTTAGTTTTTCTGTGTTCGGTCACCAACCGGTTTTAAAATGTGACGATCTAGAGGCCCCGTTCACGATCACCAAAAATACACACAATTCGCAGCAATCCTATATCCCACACCCCAGAGAAGCTGGAGCAAGAGGAGGTAGCATTTCTTGGATAACTTCAGTCTTTGTTCCTTAAGGTGGGCAGCTTTTCCTGTTCTGTTCAACTTATTGAAGTTGCCTGCTTGAGGTAGCTATTTCTTTCTTCAAAGCCCTGCGAGTTTTACTCACAAGTCTTGTTTCATTTACAAATCTAAGAATTTTCATATACACAAAGATAATTACTGGGTCCTTGACAAGGTTCAATTAAGAGAACAGTTAGAACTGATTAAACTCCCTGAAGCATTCGGCTCAAGAAGTTCCTGTAAGCAGCACTGAAATGCGTATCTGCTTAACTCTCTCAGATATTTGGCCCGGCCTGGTCAGTGCTGGGAGGGAACTTACATTAGAGCCTCACCTGACAGCAAAATAAATTCCACTTGGGCCAAAGAGTTAAATATGAAAAGCCAAAAGACCCGCACGTCACTGTCTACTGGGAGAGGGTCATCCTAGGCAGAAAAGCCACTGGGGACATTGTGTTGCACAGAGGGCCCAGTTTTGACTAAGCCCAAAGCTCTCCTATGCGAGCTTGCATATAGCACCATCAAACAGAAAATGGCCCACCAGGAAAGTACTGTCCCTGTAAGAGTGTGCTGGCCGGCCACGAACCTTGGTATGATATTAAGATCCCTCACAAATCAGTAGAACTACAGTTTATTCAACCGTTCTTTCTTGGCCCTACGTGCAGGTGGCTTCATGATTCTTGGGGCCTTTCACCTGGTTCCTTCTATTTTGACCCCTGGCGGAGAATTTGTATTTCCATCCCAGGTAGACAGAATCAGAATCTACATTTTTTAACAAGATCTCCTGGTGATTCTTAAGTCATATTTTAATGAGACCCACAGATTAACGCGATTCCCAGGTGAATCTTGAGAATCACCTGATAGATACATACCCCCTCCCCATCCCCATCATTTGCATAATATTGCGCCCAAGATTGGGTGGTGAAAGGCAGGTGCTCTGTTAGGAAAGGAGTGCACACCCCAGAGGCCCCCCCCTCCCCCCCCCCCCCCCCCCGCTCTATGAGGAGACCAGAAACGTTCTCATTGTGTAAAGTACAGAAGAAAGTACACTGCTGGGACTGCAGTCAAAGGGTGTTAACGCAGTGATTTGTCTCAGGGTATGGGCCATGGCGTGTGCGTTACGGAAGGTGAACATGTGTGCACACATAGGTGGCACAGTGAGTTAAGCGTCAAGCTGCTAGCTGAGGCCAGTGTTCAAACCTAGCAGCTGCTCCGGTGGGGAGAGAGGTGCCAGGCTGCTTTTTGTGCAGCCTCAGAAGCGTAGGGGAGCAGTTTCCACTCTTGCCCTGTGGAGTAGCTACAAGTTGTGATTAATGGAACAGTAGTGGGTTTGGGGGTTTATTAAATATGCATAGAAAAAATACTAGAAGGAAATAGCACCATCTCTGGATGGTAGGATGTGGGGTAACTGCAGGGTCACTATGAGTCTGAATTGACTTGATGGCAGTGGCTTTGGTGTGGGGTCCAGATATGCCTATGGAAATGTTTCTATTTTAAATGAGTTTTATTTAAATAGGAAAAAATATTAAGGATCCGATTAATGATAATTTAAACCAGTGCAACAGTGAGTTCTTGTTAACTAGATGCCTTCCAACTGCAATTTGTACAGTGGGGTAGGAAACGTGTCATTGGACCATCTTGTTCCCGCTCAGCTCTTTCCCGTATTTGCAGGAGACATGCAGTGACCAACGTTCAGATCTGTTGGTAGCCATGTCGGAGCCCCACCGGATCCAGTTCACATCGCTCCCTGGTCCTCTGAATCCTGCCTTTCTCAAGAAATCCCGGAAGGAGGATGTGGGGGGCGCAGAGCAGCCCCAGGACTCAGAGCCGGCAGCTGCTGCTGTTCGGATCACCCTCACCCTCTTTGAGCCAGACCACAAGCGCTGCCCCGAGTTCTTCTACCCGGAGCTGGTGAAGAACCTCCGAGGGAAAGTGAGGGGCCTCCCGTCTGGAGACAAGGTACAGCCCGGCTCCGTGCACATGCAGGTGGGATTTCTGGGGCGCAAGGGAGGCCAAGGAGGCTTGGGTGGTCTCCAGGGTCATGGGCTCCACCCCAGATCACTGATGGGTTTGGTCGGCATTGAGTCTGGATGAGGGGATAGTATTCATTCTGCAAGTGTTCTCTTGACTTAGTGGGGGAAATGCATGGGACAGCCAAGGCTCATTAGAATTATGGCTAATTAATATCTATATGAGGCTAATTCCTATCTATAGGAGCCCTGGTAGGTAGTGTAGTGGTTAAGAGTTGGGCTGCTAACCTCAGTCAGCAGCTTGAAACAATTAGCTGCCCTGCAGGGGAAAGATGAAGCTGTCTGTTCTGCTTGCCCTATAGGGCTTGCTATGAGTCAGAATCAACTTGGTGACGGTGAATGAGTCAATTAGTATATGTACGTGATTAATTATCATATATATCTATTTGGCTAATTGTGTGTAGATAGAAAAGATCTGTGAGCTTTCTAAATGCTCTTGCCAGTGAGGCCAGTCCCTGGCTGGTCCAGTGAAGGAATTCTGTGCCAGGCCTTTTCCTTCTTGCCATAGAACTCGGCGGTATTTGGTCTCCAGCGTGGCCCATAGTGAAGTAGAGCAAAGGATAGTAATTGGCTCCCAGGGTATCAGATCTAGCCTCAGCCCCTTCCCCAAAGTGGATAGGGTACTCTTTGCCTGAGAGGAAGAGTGAGATGGGTGAGAGGTGGGGGACAGTCTTTATTTCTGGGCCCAAGCAAAATCAGTTGGTCAGTTGAACTGCGAATGCCAGCCCTCTGGTTTCCCCAGGGTGGGCCCAGTCCCTTCATGGCTGAAAACAGCCCACAGCATCCTTAGAGAAGGGCAGCTCTGCTCCTTGGACCTGAGTTTGAGAACCCTAGAATCTGCTCTGACATGTATCTAAAAATGTCTAAAGCAGACACAATCTGATACATTCACATACTGGCTTGTTTAATGTTTTTCCTAATGTGTTTTTCCTATGATGAGAAGGCACAGAGCCAGACACTGAGGTTTCAAAGTGTTGCTACTGGAGTTCCCATTCTTATATGTTTGAGTTTATTCCAAACAAAAGGCTTCTAAGTCTATCTTTGGGACCAGTTCTCTAGTGAATACATGGGTCTTGATCTCAGTCACAGCGGGTTTCCCAGATCTGGGCCAGGGAAATTCAAGGCAGAGAGCTCAGTTCAGAAAGTTATGGAGACTTTGTGGGGTTCCCAAGAGGGTCATCTAGAGAGATTTTTCTCAAAAAGGCACCAGATGATCACCAGGGCTTATTATGATGAAGTTGAAACTGCCTTGGTGAAAAAGAGTCCCAGGAAGGTTGTGCCAAGGGCTCTCTTCCCCCCACCCCTCACCCCGCCCCATCACAGTAACATAAACTTGCTCGTCCTTTTAAGGTAGCCAGGTCCGTCAGTGAGAATTCTGTTGGGAATCCTTACTTCATCCTGGCTACAGCCCCAATCTTGCCCTGTCAGACTGGTTTTGTTCCCCAAACTCAAAGAACATGGAAAAGGAGCATGATTTGAATCCCTTGAGGATGCCCCAACTGCCTTTTTTGGTGTGTGAATCAAGGAGAGGGCTTCTTCAGGGAGGAGATGGAAGCATGGCTTTAGCAGTGTGTCATCCTGATGGTGGTGATGGTGAGAAAAGTGGTTCCATATTTTGATATCTTTTAACAGAAATTGCTGTGGCTCCATAGCAATATCTTTTGAAGGGCCCTCATGCAGCCGGACCATTTTGTGTACTAGTTTATTTTCAGTATATGTTTTTCTCCTTGGGAAGGGCTTGTGCTGGACTTACAGAAAGGTAGAGAAGTCAAGTTGCTGGCCCAGCCTCAAAGGACCTTGCAAATGTGTGGCGGTTTCTGGAGAAATCACAGCAACAAAGGACAATGAGTGACATAGTGGCATACCTTCTTATAACTAAGAAGTTGGGTATCTGCAGGGCACTGGAAGTCCAAGTGCATCCAACCCACCGAGACTGGTGGGGGTGCTTAAGATGACACGAATAATGACAGCAGTCACTTCCATTTCATGTGATTATGGTGGAAAAATGAGAAGATGCAGAAAACTACCACGTGTAGGACACACACACACACACACACACACACACACACTGGGTGCGGCACACTCTAATATCCCACGGTATACATAAAGCACAGGTCACGGGCAGAGACCAGAGGTTGAGAGAAGAGCGCTTCCTTTTCAAACAAGCACCTAGTCTGTAGTGCTTCTTGTCTGCTCTGAAGCACACTTGGCGCAGGAGGTTCTTTCTTTCAGTAATACTGGCTTTTTGCCCGTGAAGCTTCACGCTCTGCTCTAGAGACTGTTTCGCAGGGAAGTGCAGGGTTGAGTTGAGAATTAATGGTGTGGAAGACCATATGAAAATACTCTGAGTAGTGAGACTGGCTTGTGATAAATGGCAATGGATGAGGAAAATCGAAGAATCAGTGCATCTCATGTTGACAGAAAATGGGAACTGTACTGTGGGCTGTCAGAACAAACCAGTCTGATGGAAGAAGTAGAGCCAGAATCTTATAAATCGAGGGTGACAAGATATCTCATGTACTCTGGAGAAGGACACTGCTGGGTAAAGTAGAGGGGTACTATAAAAAAGACTGCCTTCAACAATGTGGTTGGAACAATGCTGAAACACAATTGTGAAGATGCCACAGGACTGGGCAGGGTTTCACTGTGTTGTCCGTGAGGTGTCAGGTTGACTCGAGAGCACCTAAGAACCACCACACACCGAGATTGGGAGGACGACAGGAGATGGGTGGCAGCGCATAGGGACTGTACCGGGTAAGGAGAGTCATGTGTTAGCCAACACTCCTGTACCTGCAGGAGCTCCAGAGTTTCTGGACCATGAGTGAGCCACTGTCCCTTCCCTCGGGGAGGCTGGAGCAGCCAAGGCCCTATGGTGAGGACTAGTGGGCCGGGCACAGTAGAGACCGTGGTTTGTGGACTAAGCATCCCGGACTGGAGCCTCTGTTCTGGCTATAGAGCCCTGCAGCATTCAGGGCCGTGGGACACAGCTTGTAGGCCATCCCCCTGGTTCTGATGACTTCCACCAGTGGAAGCTGCCCTTCAACCACCAAGGCAGGCAGTGCAGATGGCTGCACAGATTTTTTCAGAGCAGAAGCTGTTTGTGTTAGAATGCAGCTTGTAGGTGCTGAGGGGTCGGTGAAGGCAGTAGAACTGTTGTGACTTAACATTCTTGTTAAAACCATCTCTTTACAGAAGAAAGATCTCTCAGATCCTTTCAATGATGATGAAAAGGAGAGGCACAAAGTGGAGGCCTTCGCCCGGAAATTTGAAGAAAAATACGTAAGCTGCACTCATGGGCAGCAGCGGCCTAGGGGTCAGAGAGGGTTCTGGGCATTCTCATCCCCTTTAGCAAATGATGAATTCCATCAGCCGTGATCTGAATTCAGGCAGAGCGCCAGGCTGGACGGGTGCAGCTTTTCATCCAGGGGGTGGCTGCTACAGAGGGTGCGCCTACGTGTTGTTGAGTGGACAAGCCAGCGAAAGGGGCTGCTCCTCTCCATGGAATCAATAGTAGGTTTGAAGTGTGAGAAACTTCTGTCCAAAACCATTTCGTAAAGATAAAAACGTGTGTTGTGGTTCAGAAGGGAAAAGGGAAAAGATTTTGGGGTGGGTATATAGATACAGATATCTGTGTATGTGTGTGTGTGTGTGCACGCGCGTGTGCGCTTGCCACGTGCATGCATGGCTGGTTCCCACGTTTTACCGCTGCCAGACTGCCTTGAATCCCACAGTATATGCTCTCTGGTCTTGATGTTTTCAGGGTGGCAAAAAACGGAGAAAAGATCGCCTGCAGGACTTGATTGACATGGGCTATGGCTACGACGAGTCCGACTCCTTCATCGACAACTCAGAGGCGGTGAGCCCTTCCCATGGGTGTCAGAGGGGGGCAGCAGGGGATTCTCTGAGCAGCAATGTGGCACCCTCTGTCCAGGCCAGGCTAGGCCAAAAAGCCTGCTGCCTCTACCACCTCCAATGTGGCCTCACCCCCTCTCCGGGGACCTGCTCTGCACCTCTGAGGCAACTGGAAACTGATGGTTTGTCTTCCTGCTTCAGTATGACGAGCTGGTCCCGGCTTCTCTGACCACCAAGTATGGTGGGTTTTACATCAACTCGGGGACTTTGCAGTTTCGACAAGCTTCGGAATCAGAGGATGACTTCATCAAGGAAAAAAAGAAAAAATCCCCAAAGGTTAGAAAGTTGCTTACTCTTTGTTCTCGGAAATGCAGCTTCCTGCATGACTGGGTGCAGGGCAGGTTGGCTCTAGAGACCATGGCGGTGGGGTGCTTAGCTCAGCTGCCCCTGTTTCTGTGCTATGTGCATCTGCACAGGCCAGCAGAGATCATTTCTGGAAGTGATCTCAGTGGGGTTGGGGGTCAGGGAAGGGAATGGATGAGGGACTGTATTCCTCTTGTGCACACGTAGAAGGCTTCTTCCTTTCCCAGAGCTGTCAGCCCCGTGAGAGCACGTCCACCCTCCAGTCATTTCATGCAAAACATTCTGCTGGGGAAGCCGCCTCTCAGTCTGTAGAGCACCCTGTGCCAGTGCAGGCCTCAGGGTCTCAGAAGACATTGGCTAGCAGGGAGCCACTGAGTGGTGCTGGGACTCTGAGTCCAAGGACTGACGGGAAGGAGAGGAGGCCGGTGTGGAGCACAGCTAGGTGGGGCACGGCCAGTGCTGTGGTGGGGGTCTCTCATTCCTGAGCCTGCCTTGTCTGTAATCCTCAGAAGCGGAAGTTGAAGGAAGGTGGTGAGAAGATAAAGAAGAAAAAAAAAGACGACACTTATGACAAGGAGAAGAAATCAAAAAAGTCCAAGTTTTCCAAAACTGGGTGAGAGGCAGCCGCTGCTTTGATGGGAGAACCCCTGGGCAGCAGGGCCCGCTGGGGCGGTCAGAGGAGGAGGGCCATGAGGGGTGGGTGGGAACTGGTGTTGGGAGTGGGGTGAAGCCCCCGTGTCTGCCCCTCTAAGGGTGCCCCGAGGTCCTCCTAACCAGGTCCTTGTCTGGCAGCTTTACAGCCCTCAATGCCAGTAAGGAGAAGAAGAAGAAGAAGTACTCCGGGGCGCTGAGCGTGAAGGAGATGCTGAAGAAGTTCCAGAAGGAGAAAGAGGCACAGAAAAAGAGAGACGAGGAGCACAAGCCCACAGTGGCATCAGCGGTACCCCCCACGGAGGCGCCAAGTCTGCGGGACTTGGAGGCCACCACTGACCCCTTGCTGTCCCTCTTTGGCTCCACGTCTGACAACGACCTGCTGCAGGCAGCCACTGCCATGGACGCACTGACAGACTTGGACTTGGAGCAGCTGCTCAGCGAGTCTCCAGAGAGAAGCCCCTTCGGGGACACTGATGACGAGAGTGATTCCCTCGGGGTGGGGCCGGACCCGGAACTCAGGCCGCCCTCATCCCTCCCCGAAGGCCTGCCCGCGCCCCTGGAGAAGCGCATTAAGGAGCTGGCTCAGGTACGGTGACAGCGTGTGGCCGGGCTCTCCTCGAAGAGTTTTGCTGGGCAGATGGACACTGGTTCCCCACTACAGCTCACCTGGGCCCCGAGGAGGCCGCCTTAGCAAGCTGGCTGTTAGCGGGCAGGCCTTTCCTCCTTGGGCCCATCCTAGCCCTGGGGGACAGGTCCCTAAGTTTCGTTCTCCTGTCCCAGGCCTCATTGGCAGACCCAACTGGGTTCCTCACTCCTGGAAAATTTTGCTTTCTTCTAGGGAGGTTTTCTCTCCTGTTTTCTGCCTGTCTATCTCTCCCTCTCCTGCTGAGCTGCTCTCTCTCTCTCTGCCCAGATTGGTGCTCCCGTGGGCAGTGGGCAGAGGCAGCAAGCTGCACACAAAGGCTGTAGTATTCTTTGGAAGGTTTTGGAAATTGACAGAAGCATGGTGTGCATCTAACTCATGTCACTGTGTGTGCTTCATGCCACTAGGTCTCAGCGGCCACCCTTGGCATACTGTTTATATTATGGAGTGAGTGCAGAGATGTCTAAGTTGTAACACAGACAAGGGTGACCTCAACTTGCCACCACTTTGAGAATCTAGCAGCCACTGCAGCAGACTCTCCGAGGTGGGGTAGTGAGAGCCCATGTGTCCTTGGGAGCAGTGGTGCCTGACCAGGCATACCCCTGGGGCCTTGCGCGCCTCTGACACCAGGATTGCCTGCACCGGCTTGTGCGTGAGGGTCCTGGCGAGGAGCCACTGCTATGCCTGCCTGTCTCACTTCCCCAAGAGATCCCAACTCAAATGATGAAGCGTCTAAACCACGTCGCTCAGAGCTGCAGCACACCTTTGTGGACCTTTGCAGCCCAGGGTACATGCAGTTACTTTGATGGTGATGGCTTTTGGTCAACATTGCCACGTCAGAGACTCCCAATTATATAGATTTCAAAATAACACACACACACACACACACACACACACTCACTCTGCCATCCAGTGCATTGTGACTTACAACGCCCCAGTAGGACAGGGTGGAACTGCCCCTGTCGGTTTCCAAGTAGGACTCATCATCTTTCTCCTGAGGTACAACTGGTGTTTTTTGAATGGCTGACCTTGTGCCACCAGGCCTCCTGTGTATACAGATAGCAGACACGGAATCTGGGCTTGGCGTGTCTGTGTGTGCAGTGGGGCTTCAGAAACCTCCCAGCAAATGGATTGAAAAGATGATTCTTTCACAGACTCTTTGAAGCCCTTCAAATGAGAATTTGCTGTCAGAATTCTTGGTTGGTTGGTTGGTTTGCTGTTTAAAGTTACTACTTGTTCTTTTCCATCCTAATGGTTTACAATTAAATTGTTTTGTCGCTTCTGCAGGACTTGTTAAATAAGCAAGGTCTTTGTGACACGAACCAGTCCCTTTTTAGAGAAAAGTTGAGACAGGATTCCTGGACAGGCCCCCGTCCCTCCACAGACTGGGTTCCAGTTGGGTCACTTAAGACGCAGGGTGGCCCTGTCTGGGGGGAGACGAGGGCAGATTGAGTGGAAGCGAAGCGACATTCATACCAGTCCAGAGCTGGAAAGCAAGAAACCTTGAGTTCCAGAGGCTGCTTCCTGAGTGGCTGCTAGCAAACATCCTCCACTTCTTGGCCCAGTTCTGCTCTGCATGGGCCTCAGGGAGCTAGGGGCTGGGGACCTGTAGCCAAGGGCTGCTCGCAGGAGGTGCAGGAAGGCTCCACTCTGCCTTCTAAGGTGGAGACTTTAGTCATGCGCCCCTAGTGGCACTGAGGAACTCTGGGAGCTGGGATGGAAAGTGTGGAAACGGCTCCTCCCCCTCCCTGACCTGTGAATGCTTTTCAGGCTGTCTCTCCCTGCCTGGTCTCTGTATGTGTGTTCATGCGGTTGTAATTATAGTTGTGTATAACTTGCTCCTTGCTCCTTTTGCTTAATAAATATTATTACCAAGCCCTCATCATTTTTAATGGTTGCTTAAAAAGAAGGCTTAATTTGGAAAGTGACTTAGTGCCACACC
The DNA here is from genome assembly GCF_050624435.1 of Tenrec ecaudatus. NCBI lineage: Eukaryota > Metazoa > Chordata > Mammalia > Afrosoricida > Tenrecidae > Tenrec > Tenrec ecaudatus. The sequence goes on along the minus strand of NC_134541.1, from coordinate 106,833,238 downwards.
AGGGGCCTAGAGGTATGAAGCCCCCATGCAGTGAGTGTTTTCCCCGATTGGGCGTGAGGGCTCTGGGACCGGAGTCTCCAGGGAGAAGAGGCAACCGGACACAAGCATGGCCTTTTCCCAGAGCCGGGGCTCTCTGACTCCTTCAGAAGGAGCCTCGTCCTAGGTCTCAATGGACATTGCGTTTTGCTTCCAACGTAAATTAAACTCGACTCCTCTGAGATTAGCAGTGCTACGTGTTTCTCGCTTTATTTTTTCATTCCTCTTCTTCTTTACCCTCCTCGACTTGCTCTGTTTGATGAGGCCGTTGGTTAGCGTTTGAGTCTTGCCCCGAGGTGAGAACGAATATCACTTGCTCCCCTGGTACATGTCCTTCGCTATCCAGAAGCCCACCCTGACAGGTCGTCACTTGACCTGACCTCCCTGACCTGCCCCAGGCTGCTCCTGACCTGCCCCAGGTGGCCTCCCTGCCCTGCCCCAGGCTGCTCCTGTGGCTGCATTGGCTAGCCAGGCCTCTCCCCTCACTGGGCTGTTGTAGGCCGCAGCTGGCACAGGGAGGTTGAGCACAGAAGCTGCAAGGCCCTACGACCTTGCAATGTCCCCCAAGGAGCCTGCAATGTCCCCACCCTGATCTGTGGCCCGGAGGGGTGGGGCACTAGTTGCCGTCCCCAGGCAGTCGCTGCTGACCCCAGCGCTCCCGCCGTCTCTGCTCTGCTGCATTATCTGCTCCTGGCAGGAAAACTTTCTTCGTAGGACTTACGGACGGGAAGAGACTTAACTTTGATAATCAAATTTCAAAACTTTAGTGTGCCTGAGGGGCTTCTGAGAGGGCATCTTGGTGGACACCTGTTGGCCTGGTCCCAGGGCCTCAGGACCTCCCTCTAACTGCGCACTGCCAGGGTCTTGGGTCTGGCACATGGGCAGGTGCAGGGGCTGAGAGAACTTGGGGCTTTCTTAGTGCGGTTTGGTGGCCACACAGGTGACCCTGCTCTGCTGGTGACTCTGGTCAAGCAGCAGCAACCCTGGGCTGCTTAACCCCCTGCCACTTCTCCCAGCTAACCCTCCTGCCCATTTTCAGACCCCGTATACCACCTGTGGGAGCCCTAGTGGGGTAGTGGTTGGGCTGCTAACTCCAAGGTGAGCAGTTCAAAACCACCTGTTCTGCGAGAGATAGGCTGCCTGCTCCCATCAAGAGTTACAGTTGTAGAAACGCTCTCCCATGGGGTCAGTGAGTCAGAATGGACTTGATGGCAGTGAGTGAGGACCACCTGTACCACAGGGGGAGAGAAGACAATAAGGCCCAGGTGTGGGGTGGTGGGGAGAGCCAACCTGTTTGATCTCTGTGAGAAAGAATAAGCTCACCAGGTGTGAGCCTGTGCAGCATCCCCGGGCACAGCACAAGGTTCTGAGGATGGTGCCGAGCTGTGCCCAAGGAGAAGCTGGCTAAGTGGACCGCATTGTATGCATATAACACCCACAGAAATACCCACACCTGCGCATAAAGGTATTGATGAGGAAGGGGGTCTCTTGGCTCACTAAAATAACAGGTTTTTTTTTTTTTCCATAAAAATGTGATGTAAACGAACAGAATTGGGGGCATTTAGTGTGTTCATTCCCTGCCTTGTTTTGGACCAATCCATAAGCAATCCCTAGAGCCAGATACCTCATTCTGGGGTTGAAGGGCCTCACTGACTTCTAGAAGATTCTGGGGTACATTGTGTGTCTAAGCTCATGTGGAGTACCCTTTTTGAGCAACTAATTCTCTTCGATATATAAGCCGGCCTTCAAATTGTACGCAATTGCAGAGGCTCTAGTAGGGGGAAAAAAATCATCTATAAAGGACCATCTAGTTATGATGCTTCAGGTATATTAGAGAAATAGCTGCTACCTAAAAATACAGCCGGATTCTAAGACAGCTGTGGGTGTGAGTGGGTTGATGTCCTCAGGGCCTCGGAGACGTACCGGTTGGTGTTTCTGGGCCTGAGCACAAGGGTGGCTCCATTTTCTTTCTGCTCCAGCTCAAGTCCTGAGTCCAGTACATTCTGATTTTGGCCAAGGTAAAACCGAGATACTGCTGAAGGTGTAAGAGAGTAGCCGATGAAAAGAAACCCCACAACCTTCCCTTTCCATCCACCAGGAGTTTTTCCTGATGGTGCTATGGGTTAGTGTTGGGCTGCTAACCACAAGGTCAGCAATTCAAACCCACCAACTGCTTCCTGGGGGAACGATGAGACCGTCTGTGCCTGTGAGTGAAGATGTGGTCTGAGAAACCCTTTGCAGGGTCACAACGAGTCGGAATCGACTCAATGGCTGAGGGTCTGGTTCCCCTTCCTTCATCTGTCCATCCCTTTTATCTGTCCATGGGCAGTCTGGAGCCAGGAGATTGGCTCAAGAAATGACTTCACTTCTTGACATCAGAAGTGTGACTGGAGCACGCCTTTTCCTGGGGCGGGGGAGGTGCGGTGTTTAGAGGCTTTGTGTTAGACTTCTCCCCTTCATGGATAGCTGCTCACTTGCCCACCTGTGCGCTTGCCTCTGGGTTTAAGTTCTGTGAGTGATGGCCATGATGAGGTTTGAGTGCCCCCCGAGTCCATAGACAGCTGCCTGAGGGCTGAGCAAAGCGGGCAGATGGACAGACAGCTGGATGGCCAGGCAGTCTCAATCTCAGGAAGTCAGAGAGACCCTGGGGGAAGCCAACAGAGTCAGACTGTGCAGGGGTCAGCAACCCTCAGCGAGGGCACCGAGTCTGGGATGGGTGAGTGGCAGGATCCTTGGGATCTGGGGTAGGTAAGAGGCTGGAGTGGATGACTGGCTGGGCCTTCCCTTAAAGCCAAGTGCTTACCTTTGGGGTTGCCTCTAGGTGTAGGAAGAGCCCCCCTGCCGGGTTCTGGATTAGGAAGCCAGGGGGCTGAAAAGGGCTGGGGGTCTGCGAGCATGCTTCCTGGTCCCCCAGTGGAGAAAGAGCAGGTGTGGGTTAGCCTGGATATGCAGAGCAGTGAGGCAACAGAACTCTGAGCCGGGTCACAGATGAGATGGGGCCATCAGGGAGGAGCCAAGAGAAGAGACCTCAGGGAGACTGAGGGGCTGAGTCAGCGGCTTAGACAGCACTGGCCCCTGCTGGCCATCATCATTGCCCATCAAATCTGATTGCCCAGAGCCTTCAGACCAGCAACTCCGGAGTTTGCGTTGGCCGACTGTTCTTAGCCCTCTCTGCAGCATGAGTGTCACCAGGGCCACTTAAAATAAAATTCATTTTTTTTCCCTTTTTATTGTGAGTTATGTGAAGGTTTGCAGAGCTGATCAGTTTCCCATCTAATAATTCAGACGCATTTTGCTTCATTGATTGCCAATCCCACAATGTGCCATCCCTTACCCCACTTTCCCCATGTTTTCCTTTGTCCATTCCTCCATGTCCACACCCATCCTGCCTTTTTTTGCTCTGCCCAAGGACTGACGCGTTCCCTTCCTGGGCAGCGGCTCTCTACCTATGGGTCGCGACCCCTTTGGGGGTCGAACAACCCTTTCAGAGGGGTCACCTAAGACCATTGGAAAACCTAGAAATATTTCACAATATATAATTACATATTGTTTTGTGATTAATCATTATGCTTTAATTATGTTCAATTTTTTAACAGTGAAAATATATCCTGCATATCAGATACTTACATTACGATTCATAACAATAGGAAAACTATGAAGTAGCCATGAAAATACTTTTATGGTTGGGGGTCAGCACAACATGTGCTAAAGGGTCGTGGCATTGACTCTAGAGTATGTGACCCTCCCTCGTGTTAACTGCCCTCATTATAGACCTGTCTGCTGTTTGGCTGGAGCCCTGGTGGCACTGAGGGTTAGGTGCTACTCGGCATTGATGGTTTAAGCCCTCCAGCCATTCCTCCAGAGAAAGATGAGGTGGTCTGTTCCCATAATGCTTGACAGTCCCAGAAAGCCCCCTGTTGGGTGACTGAGTTGGAATTGTCTAGTTAGTCATGGTTTGGGTTGCTTTATGGGGTGGGGTTGGAGAGGGGCTGAGGTGGGACTTGCTTGCTTCAAGCTTCTTCTGACTTCTCTACGTCAGGTGTTCTATGGGAGGTGGGGTAGGCCGATCGGTGTGTTTGAATCCGGCTGAGGGGAGCGTCTGCAATGTAGCAGAAGTAGGTGGTGACTTTTCGAAGAAACTATGTCCCCCAGTGCTGCCTATCATTCACTCCCTACACCTGGTGGGTGGGGTGGGGCTTGTCTACCTCTTGGGTCTGTGGAAACTCTTCGATGATGATGGGAATTCCAGATCATGCTGAGGGCTTCCCGGCATCCTTAGAGCATTTCCATTCTCTTTCCACTCTGCTTCTGCCTTGACCCTGTTTGAGTAGCCTGGGAGTGAGTCGGAGGTTTGTGGAGTGCCTGGAACCAGGGCAGACAGAGTTAAGGGGGGGGGGGGGGTGGCGGTGCCAAGGGTCTTCCTGGCTCCGCTGCCTATGGGTGTGTGGAGGTGCATTAATGGATGTCCCTGTTTGATGACCCAGGCTGCCAGGGCCGCTGAGGGGGAGAGCAGGCCGACGTCCATCATCCAGGGCATCAACGGCATCCTGTTAGAGTGAGTACCTTTTGTTTGTTTGCCCAGGCAGAGGGGAGGTGGGAGCGAGACCAGGTGAAGAGTGACAGGTCCTACTGTGGAGCGAGTGTAGACCACCCAGGGAGACAGAGTAGTGGGCCCCAAACTTACCCCACCCCTGTACCCCATCCTGCAACTTAAAAGTGTTTGTACTATAGCCCAGGATCCAAGATAAAGTGTAGATATCTGCTTTTGCAGCTTCCCCTGGGTTGTTCATGGGGGGCAGGGGGGTTTTGCCCACTTTGGGAAACACTGAGCGAGAGCTGTTACTGATGTTTGATTTCAAAGAGCCTTGGCAGAACAATGGTGAAGTACTCAGCCTTGGACCACAAAGTCAGTGGTTGGAAGCCATCAGCTGCTGCTCAGGAGGAAGATTTCTTATTAAAAAGCACCACACCTCCTTCATCTCCCTCGAGTCAATTCTGACTCATAGTTACTCGATAGGACAGAGAAGAACTGGCCCTGTGAGTTACGAGACTGAATCTTTATAGGAGCAGGCAGCCTCATTTCTCCCAAGGAGTGACTTTGAACTACTGACCTTGACAAGGGACATGAAATACGAGGGGGCCTAAAAAACTTGGGGACAAATTCCATTGTTTATACCTTAAAAAAATAAGTACTCAGTTTTGTTATTTGGTGTTGTTTTCAGTTAGCTCTATAATCAACGTGTGGGGGACTCAGTGCGCAAGGCACATCTCCCCATCCTCTGATACGATGAAGAGGCGCGGTCTTTATGAAGAGACCGCAGGCCTTGAGTGGCGGGAAAGCCTTGTCTCTTGCTGGAGGGGCAGGCCCCAAGAAGGGCACAGGTCCAGGTGAATGTGAGAATGGCCTGTCATTCTCATTTTAACACCCAGACTCTTCTCTCCCATTACTGTCTAATCCACTTTGTTAAAGCCCCCCTTTTCTTTGTCTCGGGGAAATGACAGGCCTTATCAGGCCTGGGCTGCAGAAGCCATGACAACACAATGGAAGATTAGCCCTTAGCAAGCAGGACAGGTGTTGTTTGCCATCTCAAGGCACCCAGAAAAGTAAGAGACAGCTCGGTCCCCCTCAGGCCATTCCATTCTGTTCCCCTGGCCAGCTCACACCCTCCTAAGCCACATGTCTCCCACAAAGAGCACTGCACTGTTGCAACTGGGTGTCTGAGGGGGTGCCATCAGGTTGGTTCCAGTTCATAGCAACTCACCCCAACCCTACGTGTTACAGAAGGAACCACCGCCGATCCTACCGCAGCCTCACAACTGTTCTTAGGTTGAGCCCGTTGTTGCAGCCCACTTGTGTAGGGCCTTGCTCTCGTTTGCTGTCCCTCTGCTTTACCAAACATGGTGTCCTTCTCCAGGGCCTGGTCCCTGATATGTCCAAAGAAGTGAGAGGAAGGTTTGATTCTGAGGCGCATCTGGCTGTATTTCTTCCCAGACAGATCGGCTAGTTCTTCTGAGAGCCCACAGTACATTCCTTGTTCTTCACCACTGTCCTTTAAAGGCATCACGTCCTTGTTGGGGCTTCCTTATTCAGTCTCATCTTGCATGGGCATATGAGGTGGATGAGGATAGCTTGGCTTGGGTCAGGTGCACCTTCGTCCTCAGAGTGACCGTCCTTGCTCTCAGCACTTGAAAGAGGGCTGTGCAGCAGATTTGCCTGATGCAGTCTAAGTGCACAGTTGAATTCTTTGACAGCTGCCTCCAGGAGTGTTGATAGTGGATCCACGTAGAATGGAATCCTGAACGGGTCTTTGCTCTGTGTATCACGATGTTGCTTCCTGGTCCAGTTGTGAGGATGTGGGTTTTCTGCGTGGAGAGCAGCAGGGCACTGCATGGGCCAGAAGGCAAAGCCCAGGCCCAGGTCAGCGTGTCTGATTTCAGCAGCTGCGCCAGCTCTGCTCCGAGCTGTGCTGTGTGGCGCCACCACCAAGGAGCAGGCACTTCTTAGAGCAGTTGTCTAGACCTGGGGATATTTAGCAAATGAGCAGGCCTGCGAGTGTCTGTGCTGGCCTTGGACCCTGGGTTTAGAAGGACTCGCGGGCTTGCGGAGGATGCATGAAAGACATGGTAACCAGGATGAGGAGGGCAGAAGGGTGAGGGGCCCTGAGCTCTGATCACCAATGAAACAAGGTGTCGGTAAGTGGGAAAGTCATTCTTGTCAGCCCAAGACTCTCCTTGGGAGCGTTTTTGCAGGCTTTGGGGTACCCTGAGCCTGTCTATTCTCCTTCTGAAGGGCTCTGCCTTCCCAGACATGTGCACCCTACCACCCTGACCAGCTGAGGGCAGACCCATGCTGAGAAAACTTTTTGGGGTTGGTCTCTTGGTTTTATCACATGACCAAGATGCAAGGTCTGACCTGCCTCTGTCTCCACCCCTCCCCGGGTGGGGTACCTAATGCTTGGAGGTGCCTGGGTGGGCCGCCTACCCCCTGACGCTGCTCTGCCTTCCAGCATAGAGGTGCAGACTCGGGGGCTGAGCAGCCAGGTCCGCTCAGGGGTGTACGCCTACCTTGCCTCAATGCTGCCCTGCAGCAAGGATGCCCTGCTTCGGCGTGCCAGAAGACTCCACCTCCATGAGCAGGTGGGTGACCGGGCAGTAGGGGCCCCAAGGGAGGGAAGGAGGGACATATTCATCTGACTCGTGGTCTTCTGCCCTGCAGGGCGGGCGTCTGAGGGAGCCACTGCAGAAGCTGAAGGAGGCCATTGGCAGGGCCATGCCGGAGCAGATGTCCAAGTACCAGGATGAATGCCAGGCACACACACAAGCCAAGGTGGCCAAGTAAGGGCCCACTGCCCCATCCTCCCTCATCTCTGCACTGCATGTGGCCTCTTGAGGCCTCCCTAACTCTTGTGCTGCCTGCACATCCTCATGGTTGGGTCTGGAGAGCCCATTGTGGGAGAGGGCAGTTGGCACACGTTGACCCTCAGCCCTGCTTGCTTGTACTCCTCCAGGATGCTGGGTGAGGAGAAGGACAGAGACCCTCGGGAACGGGTCTGCTCAGACGAGGATGACGACGAGGAGCGTGGGGGCCGGCGGCTCATGGGACCCCGCAAGAAGTTCCAGTGGAGTGATGAGATCAGGTGCCTCCCTGGTGGGGTGGGGGTGCTGTGGGAGGCAGGGCCAGGTGGGCCCTGTGCGCTTGAGCTTGGAGGGTTCTGACGTTGGCCCCCCTCAGGGAGCTGCTGTGTCAGGTGGTGAGGGCAAAGCTGGAGAGCTATGACCCGGAGAGGAGCCACAAGGCCCAGCCCTGGGAGGACTTCGTGAAGGCGTTCCTGGATGCCGAGGTCAAGCCTCTCTGGCCCAAAGGCTGGATGCAGGCCAGGTGAGGACCTGGGCACTGGGGAACAGGCAGGGGCTGCCGCTGCTCTTGTGTCCCCCAGGGTAATCATGTCGCCAGCATCCCTGGGGGCCTGGGCTTAGTCATTCTCCATCCCTCCTCCCCATCTTAGCCACAATTGGAGCGGGGACAGGGACCCATCTGGGAATGTCTTGTTGGCAATTAGTAGGGCAGCCTCTTTGTAGAATTGGGAACTGCTGACAGCTACCTCAGGGGCCTTGGTTTCCTGTTCTCTCTCTCTCTCTCTCTCTCTCTCACACACACACAGCTGGAGCTCCTTGTGGTTTGGAGCCTTGTCTTTCCTAATGGTGACACTTGTTGCCACTCCACATTCCCTCTTGGACAAGAGTGAACAGCATAGGGTGCTGTTGCTTCTGGGGGCGGGGGGAGATGGGTATGGCCTTGATAAGTTGGCGGCCATCACTTTCCTTGGTAGAGACTGGACATGGCTTTGAGGCTGGCTGCACAGCCCTGCCAGGACTTTTGCCAGTCTTCTGGGGTCCCTGCCTCACGCTGTGTCCTCTTCCCCCAGGACTCTGTTCAAGGAGAGCCGGCGTGGTCATGGGCACCTGACATCAATCCTGTGAGTGAGGGGTAGTCATCTCAGGACAGCAGCCGACTGGTCTCTGTGTGTGGCCGGCCCCTCTAACCTGTCTGTGTCCTTGCTTTGAACAGGGCCAAGAAGAAGGTCATGGCTCCTTCTAAAATCAAGGTGAAGGTGAGTCTGCCTGTTCGCTCCTGTCACACATCACACACACGCCCATACACCCACCACCACCACCTCCACTGACACAGTGTGGCCTGCTGGGGACCTCAGGAGGAGGGGACAGAGATGAGAGTTGCAGGCCTGCTGCTCAAGACTCCCAGCATAGCTCCAGGGTGAGAGTCTGTGGCAGGAATGCTCTGCAGGTGGGAACCTTTCCCTGGCCTGCTCTGGGAAAGAGAGCCTAGAGCTGCCCAGGAGGGAAGGTGGCTGGGGTGTACCCTGCAGGTGGTGGGAGAAAAGATGAACCTGAGGGGGACCCTCTGTGTAGATCAACCTTCTAGAACCCACACCCCAACCACCCTGCTGCCCAGTCTGCTGGCTCACAACATCCCCTCCAGGACAGAACAGAAGAGTGGAGAATAGACTGTCTCATCCCTCTCCCACAGATGAGCTGGTGGGTTGGAACTGTCAACCTTCTGGTTATCAGCACAGCACTTAGCCCACTGTACTACTGTGGCTCCTTGAAAGCTCAGTGTAACAAACACTGCTGTTTTACCCCCAAAGATATTGCCCATCCTGAGCCCCCGCAGAGCCCAGGAGCAAAGGCAGGCCAGGCTCCCACCAGTAGTGCCTGACAGGGCCGCCAGGGACAATCCACTCTTGCCCCCGAGAGCCACTGCCCTTTAGACCCAGGTAGGCTGGGGCAGCAGGCAAGGCAGGTGATGGAGTAAGAGAATGACACATGCCGCCATATGCTGACTGCAGTCGGGCACACCCAGCTGAGCCTGCACGAAGGCCGGCATGCTAGGGCTGAGCAGACCTGTGGGCCAGCCAGTGCCCTGGCCGTGTAGCTGCATTGTACATCACAGCAGGCCTGCGCTAACCTTCCTTCCTTCTAAGGATGGACGTCTCTGCCTTCTTCTAGGAACCGTCTGCCAAGCCAGATAAGAAGGTGTCTGTTCCCACAGGCCAGATTAGTGGCACTTCGGACCCTCTGGGGGCAAGCATAGGCACCGGGGCTGCCACAAGGGAGCTCTCCCCGCAGGCTTCTGGCAGCCTACCCAGCACTGGGCCCATCACTTTGGACGACTCCCTGGACGAGGACTTCCTCCGCAGCCCAGCCCCCTCCCTGGAAGCTGTGTCTAAGGAGCTGGCTGCGCTCAACAGTCGAGCTGGCGGAAGTGTCGACTTCACACTGCCCGTGCCCGCCAAGGCGCCAGCGGAAAAGGCCACCGGCAGTGGGTCATGCTCGGAAGAGAAGCGGCACTTTGTGAAGCCTGGACTTCCCGCCGCGCCGTCTGCCAGCTCGCTGCAGTCCCCCCTCAACTTCCTGGCAGAGCAGGCCCTGGCGCTGGGGCAGCCCTCCCAGGAGAAGAAGGCAGAGGGCTCGGGCTACAAGGAGCTGGCTGGCCAGCCTGCCCTCAGCAAGAGCCTGCCAGAGACGCACCCACCTAAAGCCAAGTACCACAGTGGGGCCCGGCCCTCCCATGGGCCTCCAGCAGCAGCGCCAGGACCTGGCCCCCCAGCCAAAATCTTCCACGCAGGTGCACAGCCGCAGAAGAGCAACTTCACGCCCCCAGCTCCATTCGTCACCAAGCTCCAAGGCCCCAAGGCCCTCTCCTCCCAGTGCCCCCGCCCTCTCCTCCAGCTGGTAAAGACCATGACCAAAGGCCAGAGCCCCCACTCTGTCCCAGCCTCTCCATCCACGGGTGCCCAGGCCTCCAGCGGCAGCAGTGCCCACAAGGGCCCGGCCTCGTCCACTGCCTCCCTGAGCCACGCAGCTAAGCAGCACACAGCCAGCTCGGCGGGGCTGCCGCAGTCCTCTTCGTCCTACAAGGGCAGCTCGTATGCTGGCTCTGGCTCCAAGCACGCGGCCATGGCCACCAGCTCCGCCTCTGTGGGTCCACCAGCCCCAAGCTGCTCCTCTTCCTCTTCCTCCTCTTCCTCCTCCTCCGGGAACTTGCTCCCAGGGCTGCAGCCCTCGTCCACGGGGCAGTCCACAAGCCGGCCCGTGCCCAGCTCGGCAGCCAAGAAGCCCACAGTCTCCCAGAAGCTGACCCTGGTGGCACCACCAGGAGGTCCGAATGGGGACTCGAGCGGAGGCACCCAGGGGGTGGCCAAGCTGC